>NC_135783.1:175621446-178088946 GCF_051106095.1 Pogona vitticeps | reverse complement strand
CTACAAGTCAACTAGTATTGAACTGAGACATCTTCCCATCACGTTGAGCAAGTAGTCTGTTGTGATCACCCCATCTATAATTCATCCTACTGTCATGAAAAATCTTTAAGGTGTGTTGAAAGGGTTTCCATTTTCACAGTATGTATTGATTTAAATAATGAAAAATTTTGATAGGAGTGCCACCATTAGTAATTTGCTGTTAATTTATTATCTTAGAATGGATGGCTTCTATTCTATGGACTGTAGAGTATCCATTGAAACATCTAAAAAGAGAACAAACATTGCCAAAATTGGGGACAATCACTGAAATGAGGACATTTATCACTAAAAAGGAGGGCATTTTTGTTTTAAAATTGCATTTGGCTTTCTATTTGTAAGTACAGTATATCAAAATTAGATATATCTGCTGTACTGACCAGGTGAAGACTTTGGGTCTCAGTATTGAGAGAAAGGTGGAATAGAAATTAAATCAGCAAAGCATAGTGCTTAACAGACTTATCATGTATTTTCTAAAGTTCACTTAATGTGAATAATATTCCTTTCACCTTTAATATTTTGATTTCATTAAAATGAATTCATTTCACATTATTAAGTCATAAAAATGCAACACTACCCACTCAGAATGAATTATTATTTATAAAGATTATTTTATTTTTACTTCATTAAACAGAATTTATCCCTCAAATTAGAGGCATTGACAAAACTGATTCAATGAAGTGAAATAAATTTGACAAATTTCACTCTTTCAAACTAATTATTGAATGCATTAGCATTTATTTAATTTGTTTGTAATCAAAATTGGCACTCTAATTACAGTGCAGCCCAAGATTGCTGGCAATGGGAAGCAAAGAACTGCTCCCCCCTCCACTACCAGGCCACTCCCCTGCTCCCTCACCATGTTGAATGGCTTTTCTAAAAGCCAAAAACTCCTGTTCTTGAAGCATGCATGCCATGAGAGAGAGAGAGAGAGAGAGAGAGAGAGAGAGAGAGAGAGAAGGTCATCTCTGAGGCTGTCTGCTTCAGAATGTGTGAAACCTTGGTGACTACCCTTCCCATCTTGCCTTGGTTCCAAAGGCTTCGCCAAGGAACTCCTTTACTCCAGTCCAGATACCGATTGGAGGACAAAATTTCAAAAAGTTGGTGGTCCAGGGTGCAATGGTACAACACCCACAAATTGCAATTTCAGTACTAGCAAAATGAGCTCCCCCACAAGAGAAGCATCAGCTGGAGGCATCCAGCCAAGTGAGAAAATAACTAAGCAAAGGCAACTGGACAGCTTTCAGTGACTAGGGAGCAACAATCCTTTATTTATGATGAAATCTCTGCCTCTCTGCCATCAGCTTGCCCAAGGAAGGCAACGGTCCATAATTTTAGTTGACATGCTGGTTTGATAGCCAGTTCATCCTTGGTTAGACAAAATATTGGAGTCTGGCATGGTTCCTTAGTCCCTGAAACATGGCCATCTATTATTCCTGAAGAAGAGAAGATAACACTCCTCTGTGGGCGATTTGTTCCACTCTACAAACTGTTCTTTTGCTTTCAAAATATCCTCTGATATTTACTCTATCTCCCTCTCTTTTGCTGTAATTCTTAAAATCTTTTCAGTGATAAAAATAATGAGCAAAACATGGTAAAAATTCATTAAAAGAAAAAAGAAAGTACCACCAAGTATTTGCTTGTAAAGGAAATCTCTTTTAAGTGAAATAAATTGTCAGCAATAGCTAATGAGATCCCCTTTCCAAGAGAAAAGAAAAATCATAGGAGTAACACTTTGCCCCCAACAGCTGGTTGCTCAATGTAGGCCTGACTTTCTGCCACTATATTAAGGTTGGTTGTTATGTCCATGATTGAAAACAAACAAATCCCTGAAATAACTTTGTTGCTTGTTCTAGGTTATGACTCTTTCCATTCCTTTTATTCTGTTCACTGTGCTCATTTGGCCAATGCCTTCTGTCCTTACAAACCAAGTTAACATCTGTTCTCAGTATTTCATCATCTTCTGTTACTTTCTTCTGTTGTCATTCTCATAGCTTGCTTGTGGAAAATGGTCTAATCAAAGCAATCTATTGTAGAAGGGCTGTGCGCAGAGGCAACAATCATTTCCCAAGCGATAATTTGCCGCCCCTTCACCCTCAAATCACTTGTTGAGTTGATCATCTGAATTCCTCTATGGCTAAAAAAAAGTTATCACTTCTGTGCATATAATTCAAAATCTGAGAAAGCAGCAAAGAGTGCTAAGATCCCCTTCCACGTCTGGAAGTGTTGTACAAGTTGACTAGCTTATCCAGTGGTTTTAGGCCGATTGTAAGATGCCTTGTGGTAACTGCTTTTCTTGTGTTCATGCAAGAAGATCCAAGTTAGGTCAATTAAACCTGTAACAATTTGACCAAATGGCAACATTTCAGACAGAACTGAATCAGTGAATTTTATTGTGTAAAAATAATGGCTTTTTCAACCTCAACCTGTGCAACTATGTTCCCAGGAAGCAACTGTAGGACAAATGTGATTAGACGTCACCTAACAAGTAGATTGGATGAGACTAATAAATTGCCCTGTTGTTTTTTTGATGCAATAAAAATAGTGTGGGGTAATGGACAGAAGATTGGGTTTATATTGTGCAAATCCAAGTCAATATTCTTTCCGAGCTTAGTTATAGAGCTCATTGCGGTATCTGGGGCCAGTACTTGTCTCTAATCTGACTTCGTAGGACTACTGCAAGACCTGAAAAGACAAAACCCTCCACAACACTATTTTTCCCTCACAACTTTGAGAAGTTGAGAGGGAAAAATATAACACATATTCTCAAACTCTTTCTATTCAGACCATTGAAACACAAAATATACCTTTCATAGAATCATAGAAGAATTGATTTGGAAGGGACCTATAAGGCCATTGCGTCCAACCCTCTGCTCAATGCAGGAATCCAAATCAAAGTATATCTGACAGATGGATGTATAATTGTACCTTGAAAATTCTCTTGTCTCCAGCATTGGAGCGCTTACCACATCTTGAGGTAATTGGTTCCATTGCTGTATTGCTCTAACAGTTACAAAGTTTTTCTTGATATTCTGCCGAAATCCGGCTTTCCGTAACCTTTAAGAAGAAAACCATTCAGTAATGAGACACCAGTACTGTAGTGTAATCAGACTGCTGAGACTAGCCATTTGAGCAAAGGTAAGAATGTTAAATGTCCATGCAGTGGGTGCCTAGGAAATCCAAGACAGATACTGAACATGGACTGGTTTTGACATATTTACTTAGCAAAAGCTTTGAATATGATTGCTGGATAAGTATTAGGAAGGAACAGCAGCTGCTTTATTACTGACTGGCAGGCTGTTAAGAATGTGATGTCAGCTCTTATGAGGACACTTCATTCCAATTATCTTGGGAAAAGGCAAATCTAATACTCCTATAATTCTGCCGGAGAATCAGAACTAGTGAGAAAGAAAGAATCAAGTTTCTTACTGCTATTTGATATAGTTAAGTATCAGGGCTTCAGAATAAGGAATAAGACTTTTTGTTCAGCAAATGAACAGGATCCCATCATCGCCAATGATTTTTATTCCACATGCTGTAGGAACACTGATTCAATTACAAAAAAATTATGAACATTTGCTTATGATTCCATCTTTCCCAGAGCAGTAACACATCCTATGGCATTCAGTTTTCTTTCAAGGTGAAAGTATTGGAGACTTATTATTCCAATGTAGTTTTTGTTTAATTTACATACTCTACTCATAGAGTTTTTTGGAAGTAAATGGAATCCCCAGAAGAATAAGCAAAGATAGTAATCATGTATCCTGTTTACAGAAATGTATTGTTTCGCTGTCACCCAAATTTACTTAAACTCATGCAAACAGTCTGTGCTCTCTTTCTCTCTCTTTTTATTGTGCTCAAGTCAATTCAAATTGCAAAATTGGTAAAAAAAAAAAATCATATCTGCCCATTGTTCTAGTTCAAGTGGATCACTTTTTGAAAGCTGGAAAGAGATTCTTGCCTATTACAAAAACTTGACCTGCCATGCAAAAGAAAGATCTTTCATTATTTTCTTTTATATTGGTAAAGGGGTGGAGGACTTGAAATAGACCTGGAGGCAACTGTGCATTCATGGCTGGAATGATCTAGCAGGGTAATATTCCACTTTAGCCTCTCTGTATCCCAAACCTCTGGACGTTATCATTCATAGATGAAATCATAGGGACGTCGAGTAGCTGAGAGCTCTTATTATAGGAGATGACTGCAACATGACATGTTAGACAAAAAAGACCACTCAAGCCACAAAAGTTTTCAAAGCTACTCCCAGTTTTGAAGACTTGTTTCTGAAATGTGCCCTAGCTGATATTTGGAGATTGCTGCACTTGTTTTCCTGCAACTAGACGGTCCCATCTGGGACAATGACACCCAAAGTGTGTGTTTTTAATGCCCAATCTACTGCACAATCTTGTTTTGGTTGCTGTCATAGTAGAAAACCCTGCTTCGCAAAGGTAGGATATTGGAAATGGAAGCAGGCTTTTCAGTGCCTTTGTAGCAATCTCAGGACAATCCAGCCTTTAATCCAGAATGTATGGAGATTTCAAGTCATCTCAAACATACTTTTAAGGCCACCATCATTTGTGATCTCAAGCAGTTGATCCTCTTCTAGCACGGACAAAGTTGATTCACCTGGCTTATTCACAAATGGGTCACGGTTCCAATCCTTCCCAGTTCTGTCGGGAAGTAATTCTCAAACTCTTTTGAAAGCTGCGATAGGTGATCATGCACCAGTTCGGAGAAAGAAGGTCCTGGCTCAGTTCCTTTCAAAACATCTGCTAATGTTTGAAACATGTTAAAAATCTTGTCGCCCCCATAATTCTAGTTTGGCTTTGAATGTAGACACTTTATCTACTGACTTAAACCCACTTGTCATTCTCCCCTGAAGTGACAGATTGAGTTCATTGAGCAGGTTGAATATGTCACACAAGCAAGTTTTGCAACCCATTCTGTGTCACTCAAATGTGCTGCCATTGGTGATTGTTTTTCTACAAGAAATCTTTGGAGCACCTCTCATAACTCAAAACCTCTGGCCAGAGATCTACCTTCAGAAAGCCATCTCACTTTGGTGTATAAAAGAAGATGTGTGTAATCTACATCCATCTCCTCACAGAGCTGTGCAAACAGACGTGAGTTAAGGGCATGCACTTTAATGTTGTTGATAATTTTAATCACATCCTGCAAAATATTATTAAGTTCAGGCGGCATTTTTCGGCTAGCCAGCATTTCTCTATGGATGACACAGTGTGTAGACTCACATTCAGAAGCAACCTCCTCGACCTGAGTAGTGAAACCAGAAATCCATCCGGTCATGGCAGCTGCTCATCTGTGCATGTACCGACACAAAATGACCAGTTCAGTTTTCTTGACATGTTATCATTTAAAGACTCAAATAGCTCTGCAGCTGTGGTGTTGGTTGGTAACAAAAAAAGGTGCACATAGCATATCCTCATGCACATCCTCCTGAAAAATATATCGTACGAAAACAAGCATTGTTGCCTTGTTGTCAACATTGGTGGACTTGTCCACCTGGAGTGCGTACCATGGTGACTCTGCAATTCTCTCTAACAACTGTGCCTCAGTATCCTCTGCTATTTCATCAATTTGTCTAGTTATGGTGCTAGCTGAAAGAGGAACATGTGGCACCTTTTGAATTGCAGCCTCTCCTAAAAGTTCACAGCAAATGTCCTTAGCAACAGGCAGGATCAACTCTTCACCAAGTAAAGGGCTTCTTAGCTTTAGCGGTGCTGTTAGCAACTAAGAATGATGCTCTCAGTGCAGACACATTTGATGAAGTGGTGGCCATCAATAATTGCTTCTGTTCTTCGTGTTCATGCTTTTTTATTTTGAAAAATGCCAAAAGCTTGTCTTTTAATGCAGAGTGCTTGGTCTCCATGTGGTGAAGCAATTTTGATGGTTTCATGGCTTCGCTGGATTGCTGCTCACCACATATTATAACAAAGTGGATTTGGAGAATGTGAATCACCCATTGCAATGAAGCCGTAATTTAAGTAGGACTCTTGGTATTTTCTTTTAAATGCAGCTTTCTTTTTGTTGCCAGTCTTAGGATCTTCTACTGTCTCATCATTGGGTCTTTCCCCTTTGCAAAGAAGCTCTCCAGTGATATTTGTCTTTTACTCACTTCAGCTAGGGTTATCTTGTGGGCTTACCAAAACTGGCATGGGCAGAAGGGGTAAATAAAATAATAGGCAAGCTGTGCCAAACTAAAATAAGTGTTCGGTTTTGAAAGCCTATCACCAGATGCTGCTGTGTGAGGTATCAGCAGATACTACTGATCGAAACTTCCCAGATAAAACGTATGCTAGAAACTGTAGATGCAACAGCATATTCTTAATGGTAGTAAAATGGCACTATACAAATTCTAAATATAATATGAGCTGGCCAAGACTCACTGTAACTTAGGACCAGACTGGGACAGATGAGCGGCGAGCAGGAGGTTGATGGAATATTGGTTGATGTCTGATGGCACAGGATTTAGATGGGAGCTGTTTATTTCTAGTATGTAGGATATCCTCCTAGATCAGCCTATCTCAACCAGGGTTCCTCCAAATCTTGCCAGGGATTCCTTGAGCAAGAAATATTTCTGCCTCTCAGATAAGTTTCCACATCAGTAACAAAGGAAATGGTGAGCAGGAGCAGGAGGTGAGCTGCAGTTGAAGCTCCGCCTTCTGTTAGATAAGCAGCGGCTTAGAACCTACTAGGAGCGCAGGCTCCTATTAGAGTCTAATGCCACAGGCACAGCTGATCTAGCAGCAGGAGGTGGGGAGCAGAGAGTGAAGCTCCGCCTCCTGTCAGATCAGCAGTGGCATTAGAACCGAACTGGAGGGCACAGACAAGAGGCGGAACTTTGCTCGCTGGTCACCTCCTGCTCACTGCTCATCTGTCCTGGCAGCCCGGTCCTTCCAAGCCCACAGACCGGTACTGGTCCATGGACCAAGGGTTGGGGACCCCTGCTGTAACACCTTCCCAGTGATTGTGCCAAACAAAAAAAGTACACACCAACAGCCAGCAGTGCCTAGGTACTAGAAAGTGACTTACAATATGTACTATCCTCTTCCCGGTCTGCATCAGTATACCCTACAAGCTTTGGGTTTTTACTAGCTGGCAGTCTTAACTTTAAGTCGTTGGTCGCTTTCAAATGTCTAATGACAACTGTAGTTTTACAGCTGTCCCATCATTCTATGTTGGCGAACTAACTTTTCTGCATAGTATTCCTATAGTGGTAGCTATATCTAGTCCGGTAGTAGCTGTAAGGTACAAAACCTTATCTCTGGCTGTTCTGTATATCTTTATTTCCCCACTACCATGAGCTTATTTTTCCTGTAGAAATTTATGTGTTTCTAATAGAATATGTGTTGACTTTAAATAATAGGTCAGTTTATTGTTTTGTTACATGTTCTCAGGTTCCATCTGTCAAATAACAACCCCAATTGGTTATTCATGTTATGTAACATATTTAAGCAATGGATTTTCCTTTGCTGCCCACTAATGAGTTTCCATGGCTCAGCAGAGATTTGAACCCAGGTCAACTAAGTCCTGGCCCATCACTCCACCCACTTAAACACACTGGTTCTTGTGTCAGTTGAAATCCAGGTGTTTATCTAGGGGCTGATTAAATAGATAAATATAAATGGCGCAACAAAAAAATTAAGTTGCTTTTTCAACATTACAGCAAATAACAGCAGTGAATTACTTTTCAAAAATTGTAACAAATAACAGAAATGAATTATTCTTAAAGAGTAAAAACAAAATCCAAAATCCACAGTAGTAAATAACTTTATTAGGGCCAACTTTAACGTTAAGATCATTTTAATGTTTAGTTGCTTTTAATTATTCAAATTGTATTTTGATTAGCATATCATTTAATTGTTTTTTAATGTTTAACTTATTATGGTTTTAATTCTATTCTTTTTAATATTGTGAGTCGCCTTGGGTCCCCTTATAGGAAGGAAGGTGGCTTATAATTAAAACAAATAAATAGTAAATGAATAAGATATACAAGTTTAAAGGGAAAAAACTGCATGGTGGCTGAATCCCAGATACGTGGCCAGGTGCTTCAAGTTCTGAAGAACTATGATCAAACAGGAAAACAGGAATTGATGACTCAGACAGTCATGCAGGTATGACATGACATGTGGCAAACTTCATGCAAGTTCAGTTCTATCGACAGCTAGCACTTGATCAGTTGGTAGGGGTTCTGCCAGAGAGCAGAAGGCTGGGTGATAGTCTGAGTTGTAACCCCAAAACAAAAACGCTTTTGTGTTCCAGTAATGATATCAGATCTAACAATTTTATGGAACAAACTGTAGTCAGCAATACTACTGAATACAGACTGCCTTACCCACAAATAAATCCTTGTCTTCTGGGTGCTGGTAATTGGTCTAACATGAAGACGCACCTCGTGGCTGTCAGCACTCCTTCAGACAATGTCTTGGGTAATTGCTTGCACTGGCTTCATTAGAGAATGGTCTTACAGAAAATCTATTTCTTTGCTTCCCAATTATCTAAAAATATTTGTCAGCATTCAGCAGATCTATAGAGGGAAGTTTAATTCATATGTACTGCTGCTTGGCACAAGATCAAAATAATGCCTTAGTTTGAGGGGGGGGGGGAGAGGAATCAAGACTTTCCCAATAAAATGTGTATCAGCTTCACAAAACAGAATCATTATTTAGGTGGATAACTTGGGAGTTCTCTTTTATTGTTGCCAGCAACTGTATGGCTCAGCTGAAGCCTGGTGGGATCAATATGCCACCCACTTATGAAAACAAAAAACAAAAAACCCACACAAGCTGATATGGAAACAAAGCTTTTCTTTGAGATGTGTCCACAACACTGTCTTGAACCTAAAAATGGTGAATACACCAAGTGTTATTTTCAGGAATACAATTAATATAGCTTTACAAAAATAGAATGTTTTATTAAACAAAATTGCATGGAGCATTAATGCTTCATCTTCACAATATTCACAAGAAAAGGTACCACAAAAATAATGCTTTCTATTTTACGAATCAGTAATCCACTTGCTGTCATATCTTTTTTTTTTTTTTTTAGCAAGGCATTGAGCATTCTGATCCTTGCTTATCATTTCAGGCCTGGAAGGTCTTGGAAAGATGTTGAAAGGCTGCACCATTATGGAGGGATACCCAGAGGCCCATTATTGCTTGCTTGGTTACTTGTGGTGCTTCCAGTTGGGCAACCTATGAAGTAACCTTATTTTGAGCCACATCTAGGCATAGCAGCTAGGGCCCTATGGATTATGGACATCTCTATTGCTGAGCACCACATGCACATTATCATTTTATATGGTATATGGGCCATGAGGACATTCCTAGTTTGTTGGTCTCCCTCTAGTGGCCCATTTTCATCCCCACTGACATGGTATCAGTTCAGTATAATCATGAGAACAGGCCTGAACTCCCAGCATTAGATTTCAAGATGGGCTCATTCATGACTGGGCTGCTACAGCAGCTTTGGCTGTAGATTTCCCTCCTGCTTAAGTTCAGAGCACGGGGTGGTGGTGACCAGCAGCTCACATAAAGTGTTTAAGGCCACATATGGTGCATGGTGTCTAACACTGGGGGGTCCTCTCTCACATCTAGTTTCAGATCATGGAAAATCCATCTAGATTTTTGGGCACAGCATTGTGTACTGGGCACAACAATACGAAGCAGGTTCTCAATAGGGATCTAACTTTGGTCTGGGAGGGAAGTTATAAATCTAATGGACTGGGCAGAAAGAAATGCCCTGGGAATCATTGAGGCCCACCAACAAGCATTGCATGCCAGTTTTCTCCATATATATAGTGCTGACTCAGCTGGGTGAGAATGATCTCCTGGCTGGGAAGAACCTTGACCTAATGCTTTCCATGGAGAATCATTTGGTGCTCCTTTGGCTTCTGAAATCCTGTGTGTGTAAGTTCACTTTTTAATATTGTGAATAATGCTAATGATGTCATCAACCAGGGCAATTTTTTGGGGGGAAAACTAAATATTTCCCTTCTTGTTGCAACATCCTATAGCTCCCGTGAAATCCCTATCATAATCGGGAACCTGTGGGGGCCTTGGGAAAGGAGGAAGAAGTCTTTAATGACTGAAAATCACCACTATTGGTAAAATTATCCTGGCAGTGGTGCTTTGTGGTAATTAATGACCTCCTCCTCGTGTACCTCAGCCCTCACAACAATTCCCAGCAATCAAGAGGGTTATCCAGGATCTGTAGGGGCATCAGAACAGGAGGGGAAAGTGTTTAATTTTCAAAATATTGGTCCAGCTGATGAATTGTCAGCCTTATATTGCTGAAGTTACCCCAACAGGATTTCAGCCAATGTTTATGCTAGGTTAGCTAGAAACCAAAATAGATCTGGTCCTTTAAGCTTTAATGGGAAATATTTGTTCTTTCTATTTTACCTGGCTAGATCTAAAAAGTCATATATCAAAGGCTTATGATATTGCAACAAAGCAACTTGCCAAGTGAAAATTTGCCAAATAACAATCGAATAAGAAATATGACAGAGAAAATAATATGCTGTCTTCTTTGAGTCAAAGGCTGCCCACTGTGTTGATAACCAAATACTTAATGCAGCTGCTAAAGTAACTTACAGCTACTAAAGAATTGCCTGAAATAATTGCTACTTTTGCATCACAAAGTGTTATTTTGTGGAGATTATGTTTTTGCTAAATTAGGAGACTGGACTGGTTCATTTAATTAGCTAAGAAGCATTTTATATAACTGTATCTTTCCATCATAAAGAACTATGTTATTAGATATTTCAGAACATACAAGGGGCAGTATTTATGATGGTCTAGCTTGCTGATCCCTCATTACTGTTTGCAGACATCTCCCGCTCTTTCCCACATAAAAATGCACATAAATGTCTCAACCCACCTAATTTCTACAAAAATCTTAAGAATGACCATTCTAGGTTAGAACAACAGTTGGTCTTCTATGAGGGGGAAGGGAGAGGATTTGTTTTGTTTATTGGTTATATTTATTTACTAGCCATCTAATGGCAGGCCACTACTCTGGGCAGTTTACAATGATATAAACAAATCTCACTCACCCTACACCCATCAAAAATACCAAACTAATCCCGCAAAATCAGAACGGAGACAGCTATAAAAATACTGTATACGATGAAAAAGAAAAGAAAGAAATGAGACATTAAACAACAGACCAGCAGGTCTCCTGTAAGGGGAAGATGCTCTTAAAGGCCTCTTTTAAAAATACAGATGTCTTGTAAGGAGATGGAGTCTGGTGCACATCTACAGGTAAAGCATTCCAGAGTGATGACTTCCAAATGGGTCAGATTCCCTTCTCCCTCACTGTTTCTGAAGGAGCCAGTTTTAAAAGAGAGGAACCTTAGTTAGGAATGGTAATGGATGGGGAAAACCTTTGGAAACTGCCACTCCAGAGCTTTTTAGGCACCTTGGGGAAGTGATTCTCAAATGAAACAGCATCTTCACCCTTCCCCCATATCCCAGCTATGAAGGAGTGGGGATCGGCAGGTGGATGAGGTGGGACCTGGCTGGGGACTGAAGCTTTGTCACCTTTGCTCTAACCTAGCACTCTGTATGTATATATTTAAGTCCTACAAAGCAACAGAGTAAAAATATTTAAATTGCAAACCAAAAACCTGTTTAAAGGAGAGGGATATTATAATAATGCCGTAGATAATGAGAGTCTATAAAAGGTCATGGATGATGGGGCTATTTGGGTTTTTCTAGGGAAATACTTGCAGCGTTGCGACTAAAGTGGTGCCCTTTTGCATTCCTGACAGATGAACCTCAGAAACTTACAGAACATGGCCCTCCTTATAAAAAACTGGACTTCTTCTTATGGAAGAAAGCAGATCTACAGCTACGCTGCCCTCCTCAAATCTTTATTGTCCATAACTAGTGCTATGAATTGTACCCAGAACTGGCCACTTGACAGCTCTTTTTAGAATAGAGTAATACCTGATGAATTTTAACAAACTCGATGGAATTTCCAAATATTTACTGGAGCAGCTTTACATTGAACATATTATCATAGTCCAAACACTTCAGCAGTCCAAGTGGGTAGTAATTCAGTCATGGTTGCTGTCACAAACCCCCAGCTCCTCTGTTTGTTTTCATTAACAGACAGATTTGCTTTCAGGTAGGACTGTTCCTTTTCTCCCTAATTACACTGCCACCAGAGGATTACTTCCTCAATTACCAATTATGAACACAGAATCTCTGATGTCAAATATAACAATGTTTATTTAAAGATTAACAGGTGAAACACACAGAGAAAATCATGGATGATATTGTAGTTGGAATTCATTAAACTTCTTTTGGTTTACACATATGTTGCTTCATTTATATTCGTTTTCAAGCTTGGTGTAACTATTTATTTAATACTTATAACTTTCATTTCTTTCAGTTCTCTCATACATTAATTTTCCAAGTGTTCTCTTTTAAATCCTATCTTCCTTGTCTATCTATCCCTTTATATATCTCTATTCTTTTTCTCTCTAACTCTTCCCCTGTCCTAATTTTTCCTAACTGTCCTCCCTAACTGATTCCAACTGTCCTCCTTTTTTTCCCTCCTCCTTGGTTCCGCCCTCCTGTCCTATCATTGGCTCCCACATCAGGGTTCTAACGTGATGGACAGGTGTGACATCTGGACTGTCTGTCACAGTTGCTATGACTAAATCTGTCATTTCCAGGAATGGATGCAGCTGGCACACCAACCTTAGCAGTGCAAAAATGGTTTCAACCACTTTTCAATCTGTATATCAATACACATGTTTGGATTCCACAGAAATTGGAACTGGAGAGTCAGGTCATACATTAAGCCAAATTTGTATTTCCTTTTCTCAAAATATTATTCTTTGAGGCAGACAGATCTTTCAGTGCTATGTGCCTGGGTAATCAAATATGCAGACAAATCCATGAGCAATTACATTTTTTAAAAAAGCAGTCCAATCTATAAAATGTGAATTGAGATATTAGACTAAATATCCAAAGCATCCTTCTAATGACATAGTAACAAGAAACTGAAACACCCTTCAAAGCTATTTGAACCTCTGTCCTCGAGGTTGCTCCCTATAGCCTAGGAGAAGAGAAGGTAGATCTGGATCTACTGATAGATCTAACTGTGATTTGCCATAGATGAACAAGGGTTACTGACCAGTGGTAGCTGAAGGCCTCCTGCTGCCAGAGCTTGGAGGACACATATCACTATTTTCAACTGATATCTGCCAGAAACACAACAATCCTCCCTAACTGCCATTGCCCACCCCCACCCCTGTCAATCACCTCCAGCTGTGTGTGCAATTCATTACCCCATCTCTTTCATTGCCTGAGGGGAAGGATTTACTTTGCCTCATGGGAAGGCTAGTCCCATTGAACTACTGCAGAGTACATATTTTCCATTGAAGTTTAAGTTCAGTTGACAATGCATATATCTATTTGCCAAATCATGAGGTGAGCTCTAGTTCACAAAGCAGTATGCTGTGCTATATTTATTTATTTGCTATAAGACTTGTGGTTGTTTTTATTTTTATCTTTTTTAAAATACTGATCTGAACATTTGGTCTCTGATATTTGGAAACCACTGCTATTTCCTTTCTGCTGATTTTCTTTCCGAACTGAATCTACTCTGGGATCTTAGTCATAAGTGAATGGATTGGCATAAGTAAAGAGAAACCTCCAGGTAGATATAAATGAGTCACAGTATCCACAAACTTCATAGATGTTTGAATGACCGTATGGGGGCATTTCTAATATTGCTAATATGGAATTATTTTAGTCACATCTATATTCTACCTTCCTAGGAAGGAGCTCATGATATTTGCAGATTTGGCATGCTTCACAGCTTAAAATAATTGACTTAAGGTGATTAAATCAAACTACAGACAATATTAATTCCCCCTCCCCTGCCAAGATAATTTTAGCTTCAAAAGCAGTCATAACTCATACATCTTACAGCTTTCTTTATTATTTGTGCCAGTGAGGAATTATGGTCAAGGAAATCAGACATCAAGGAAATGTGCCCTTCCAACATTCGCATTATGTATGAAATTTTCTATTGAATGTTATATTTAATGTTTTTACAAAAAAAGGTCTCCAGTGTTTATGACATTCTGATTTCTAATCATGTAAAGATTCTGTGCCCCTTCATGGATTGCTGCCTTGTCGTGGCGAAGGGGCTTGGGTAACTCAGAAAAGCTATGGGCTATGCCGTGCAGGGACACCCAAGACGGACAGGACATAGTGGAGAGTTCTGACTAAACGCAGTCCACCTGGAGTAGGAACTGGCAAGCCACTCCAGTATCTTTGCCAAGAATGCCCCATGATCAGAAACAAAAGGCTAAAAGATATGACGCTGGAAGATGGGACCCTCAGGTCGGAAGGCGTCCAACATGCTACTGAGGAAGAGTGGAGGACAAGTACAAGTAGCTCCAGAGCTAATGAAGTGGTTGGGCCAAAGCCGAAAGGACGCTCAGCTGTGGACGCGCCTGGAAGTGAAAGGAAAATCCAATGCTGCAAAGAAAAATACTGCATAGGAACCTGGAATGTAAGATCTATGAACCTTGGGAAGCTGGAGGTGGTCAAACAGGAGATGACAAGAATAAACATCGACATCCTGGGCATCAGTGAACTAAAATGGACAGGAATGGGCAAATTCAGCTCAGATGATTATCATATCTACTATTGTGGCCAAGAATCCCGTGGAAGGAATGGAGTGGCCCTCATAGTCAACAAAAGAGTGGGAAAAGCTGTAATGGGATACAATCTCAAAAATGACAGAATGATGTCAATACGAATCCAAGGCAGACCTTTCAACATCACAATAATCCAAGTTTATGCACCAACCACCACTGCTGAGGAGACTGAAACTGAACAGTTTTATGAAGATTTACAACACCTTCTAGAACTGAAACCAAAGAAAGATGTTCTTCTCATTCTAGGGGACTGGAATGCTAAAGTAGGGAGCCAAGAGATAAAAGGAACAACAGGGAAGTTTGGCCTTGGAGTTCAGAACAAAGCAGGGCAAAGGCTAATAGAGTTTTGTCAAGAGAATAAGCTGGTCATCACAAACACTCTTTTCCAACAACACAAGAGGCGACTCTATACATGGAAATCACCAGATGGGCAATATCGAAATCAGATTGATTATATTCTCTGCAGCCAAAGATGGAGAAGCTCTATACAGTCAGCAAAAACAAGACCTGGAGCTGACTGCGGCTCTGATCATCAGCTTCTCATAGCAAAATTCAAGCTTAGACTGAAGAGAGTAGGAAAAACCACTGGGCCACTCAGGTATAATCTAAACCAAATCCCCTATGAGTACACAGTGGAAGTAAAGAACAGATTTAAGGAACTGGATTTGGTGGACAGAGTGCCTGAAGAACTTTGGATAGAGGCTCGTAACATTGTCCAGGAGGCAGCAACGAAAACCATCCCAAAGAAAAGGAAATGCAAGAAAGTAAAATGGCTGTCCAACAAGGCCTTAGAAATAGCAGAGAGGAGAAGGGAAGCAAAATGCAAGGGAGATAGGGAAAGTTACAGAAAGTTGAATGCTGACTTCCAAAGAATAGCAATGAGAGACAAGAGGGCCTTCTTAAATGAACAATGCAAAGAAATAGAGGAAAATAACAGGAAAGGAAAAACCAGAGATCTCTTCAGGAAAATTGGAGATATTAGAGGAACATTTCGCGCAAAGATGGACATGGTAAAGGACAAAAATGGGAGGGACCTAACGGAAGCAGAAGACATCAAGAAGAGGTGGCAAGAATACACAGAGGAATTATATCAGAAAGATGTGGATATCCCGGACAACCCAGACAATGTAGTTGCTGACCTTGAGCCAGACATCCTGGAGAGTGAAGTCAAGTGGGCCTTAGAAAGCCTGGCTAACAACAAGCCAGTGGAGGTGATGGCATTCCAGTTGAACTATTTAAAATCTTGAAAGATGATGCTGTTAAGGTGTTACATTCAATATGCCAGCAAGTTTGGAAAACTCAGCAGTGGCCAGAGGATTGGAAAAGATCAGTCTACATCCCAATCCCAAAGAAAGGCAGTGCCAAAGAATGCTCCAACTACCGCACAATTGCACTCATTTCACACGCTAGCAAGGTTATGCTCAAAATCCTCCAAGGTAGGCTTCAGCAGTATGTGGACCGAGAACTCCCAGAAGTACAAGCTGGATTTTGAAGAGGCAGAGGCACTCGAGACCAAATTGCTAACTTGCGCTGGATTATGGAGAAAGCCAGAGAGTTCCAGAAAAATATCTACTTCTGCTTCATTGATTATGCAAAAGCCTTTGATTATGTGGACCACAACAAACTATGGCAAGTTCTTAAAGAAATGGGAGTGCCTGACCACCTTATCTATCTACTGAGAAACTATATGTGGGACAGGAAGCAACAGCTAGAACTGGGGACATGGAACAAATGATTGGTTCAAAATTGGGAAAGGAGTACGACAAGGCTGTATATTGTCCCCCTGCTTATTCAGCTTATATGCAGAATACATCATGCGGAAGGCTGGACTGGAGGAATCCCAAGCCGGAATTAAGATTGCCGGAAGAAATATCAACAACCTCCGATATGCAGATGACACCACTCTGATGGCAGAAAGTGAGGAGGAATTAAAGAACCTTGTAATGAGGGTAAAAGAGGAGAGTGCAAAAAACGGTCTGAAACTCAACATCAAAAAAACTAAGATCATGGCCACGGGTCCCATCACCTCCTGGGAAATAGAAGGGGAAGATATGGAGGCAGTGACAGATTTTATTTTCCTGGGCTCCATGATCACTGCAGATGGAGACAGCAGCCACGAAATTAAAAGACGCCTGCTTCTTGGGAGGAAAGCGATGACAAATCTTGACAGCATCTTAAAAAGCAGAGACATCACCTTGCCAACAAAAGTCCGAATAGTCAAAGCTATGGTCTTTCCTGTCGTGATGTATGGAAGTGAGAGCTGGACCATAAAGAAAGCAGACCGCCGAAGAATTGATGCCTTTGAATTGTGGTGCTGGAGGAGACTCTTGAGAATCCCCTGGACTGCAAGGAGAACAAACCTATCAATTCTAAAGGAAATCAACCCTGAGTGCTCACTGGAAGGACAGATCCTGAAGCTGAGGCTCCAGTACTTTGACCATTTCATGAGAAGAAAAGATTCCCTGGAAAAGACCCTGATGTTGGGAAAGTGTGATGGCAAGAGGAGAAGGGGATGACCGAGGATGAGATGGCTGGACAGTGTCTGCAAAGCAACCAACATGAATTTGACACAACTCCGGGAGGCAGTAGAAGATAGGAGGGCCTGGCGTGCTCTGGTCCATGGGGTCATGAAGAGTCGGACACGACTAAACGACTAAACGAAAAGATTCTGTGATACGAATATAAATGATGGTGATGTGGATGTGGTGCCAAGTTGATTTCAATTCATGGTGACCACTTCTAGGGGTTTCTAGCTATACAGTAGTCAAAAATGGTTTACTATTCCCTTTTTCTGGTATGTGGTCTAGAACTGAGCTTACTCAAGGCTACAGAGGATCACTTTTCTTCCAAGAGGCACTGTGGGGAATTGAACTCCTGACCTTTGGCTCTATAACCAGTACCCAACTCATTGAACTACCTAACCAGCTAAGGATTGTTTTGTACATTTATTAATGAGATGATAAAGGTGGTGTGGAAATATAAATAAACTTATATAGTTGTTGAGGGGAGGGCATGTAAGGGGAAAGGGAGAAAGTTTTCTATTGTTGCTGCTTTGACAATTGCCGTTCTCCCATTTATTCTGATGCTAAGGAAAAAAGAAGCATAAACAGATAATTTAGGGCTGAGGCATCAAGGAAGCCTGAGGGAGGAGCAGGGAGATAGGAGCAGTCAAGCAGGACAACATGGATTTTCTTTTGAGCCACATGGATTGGCTGGATGTACTATTGAGTTGTGTCCAATGTTAACATGCAGGCTAGAAGTGGACCCGAGGCCGCTGTGAACCCTAAGTCCCAAATCCCCCTGCAAAACCCTTTTCAAGTTGCAGTGACATTTGTTTTACCTGATGTGAACCTTCCACCTCCCTTTCTAGGTCTGAGAATCCAATGTAAATTGAACTAGGGCCTGATCACACATGTCAATATAACCTCTTTGGCCGTTTTTGAGATTGTTTCATAAATTTCTGGTCACATGACATACAGCCATGACCAACCCATTCTCCCAGCCAGCAGTTTAATTCCCCCTTGCTAGGAGGGTTGTTTTATTTTTGGTGAATTGCTTCATTCTTTATAATTTCAGCCTGTGTAAAGATTGCTGACAATTTATTTCCTTTACAAAGGAGTCAGGTTTCTGGGCACTGTGGCCACTTCATGTACACACATGCTGGAAATAAACAAACCAAAGCAATCCTATTTGTGCCAGAAAGAAAGAAAGAAAGAAAGAAAGAAAGAAAGAAAGAAAGAAAGAAAGAAAGAAAGAAAGAAAGAAAGAAAGAAAGAAAGAAAGAAGCCCCTGACAGGGGTTCAAAAAGGTGCTGACAGGAATGCTCTGGGGATGATTTGGTTCACTCCAGTTATTACATCATGTTATCACTGGGGGGGAAAAGTGAAGTAATCCGTCCCCGGAGTGGATGAAATAGAGTGGATGGAACTAAATGCCTCTTTAATTGCACTCTTAGTCAGTTACAGCAGCTTTCCTATAGCTGTTATGTACTTGCTATTGTTCACTCTTTTCTTTACAAAGACAAGGGCTGGTGACACCTTTATTAGACCATTAAAATTTCACATACAGAGGCTAACATCGGCCTCTATATAATGACAGGCAAAGCATTATAGAGCTTAGGATGATGAAGAAAAAAAAGGAACACATTCTAAAATACATGGCCAGATGTATGGACCAGGTATCCTTGTTTGAAGTGAGTTCCAAAGTGGGGGCTGCAGAATCAGCTCAGACATGGCAGGTCTTAGACTTCACCTCTAGTGACATGGAGCAGAGTCTTCAAAACTTATTAGACAAAGCATTGCCAGTCATCACATACTTCACCCCACAACACATTATATTGAAACATATTGCTCCCTTTTTGCTTGGAACAGAAGCAAACATAAACATGTCAAACTTCGCATTAGAGAAGTTAAGATAAAATTTAGTTTATATACTAGGTAAGCCACTTGCAGCCAAATTAGAAGTATTAACTGGTGGTTGGAATAAAATATTGTCCTCATCTGCCCATAATTTTTGGAACATTTATGTTTCTCCGACACCACCTCCAGCTCTGTAATGCGCAGCTTGACTAAGAACTTAGGCTGAGAGGAGAGCTAGCTTCTGTGCGAAATTTGAGTAATCTAATAAAGGCATCACCTGGACTTCATATTACGCAAAAGGATCATACAGCTAGTGGTGTAGATGAACATATCACATCTAATACACCCCAAAAAAGTGGAATGGTTTAAAAACATATGCCCCACTATCACAGGACATATGCCACATGACCACAACACATGACTATACTTGAAGCAAAAGATACAAGAATGAACGGGGGAAATTTCTCTAGTCTGTCTGAAGCCTTAGTCTGAGTAAAACATCGCCATGATGATCCTCTGCCACCTCCTGGTGTCTCTCAGAAATTATAGTAAAAATATCAAAGAATCTGGTGGCATCTTTAAGATTTCAATTTCACTTAATATTACCCTAAAAAGATTTACTTCTATTCAGGTAAATAGCAGCATCCAGCTCTGTGTTATAAATCCCTGTGTGAGATTTAAGTGATCTAATAAAGATATTGCCCACACTGTTTGTCAGTACTAGAACTGTATTCAGAGGATATTTCAGGTATCTAAGGGTGGGGCTCTTGGATTAGCTGTCCACCATTACCTGATTCAGCTCTGCCCCCTCTTCCAGCAAGGACAAACCTAACACTCCAGAGCTCCAGAATGCCCATGCCTGCAGTCCACAGATCATTGGGGAGCCAGGAGCTTGAGCCTGTGGATGAGAGGGGCTTGGAGACTTAGAGTGGTTGGGACCACTGCCCAGTTCATGGGAATGGAGAAGGCATAAGGTATAAACCTAGCCTGACTTTGACTTTTAGATTGAACTTGGACTGTGACTTTGGTTCAGTCTGTTCTGATGGTCAGCTTTGACAAACCCTTCCATAGATGCCCCCTTTGCCTTGGCTTTTCTCATTGTTTGGGGCTTCCCTGGCTCAACGCCTGTCATGAGTGCTTCCGAAGACCTGGACCCAGAAGGGTTAACTGTGGCTGAAGAGAATGTGGAGAGATCAGAAACACCTGAACCGCCTCCAGGTTCTCCCTCCACAGCAGACAGGCTTCGGGGCAGGCTTCGGGAAAGACTCAGGACAAGAAGATCAGAGGATCGCTCAAAGGCTTTCCACAGAGACCTACGTTCACCTAGTCCTGAATAGCAGAATAGAAAGCTTTCCAGCAGGTCAAGGAGCTGTTTCATTATAAAACAAGCTTCCAGTGAAGCCAGAAACTTCGTGGAAGCAAGGAGTCAAAACCTTGGCTTGCATCCATGTTTCCTGCATCTTGTTCCTGTCTCTGAACTCTGGACTTTGACCCTGGACTGCGTTGGTATTGGACTCTGGACTTTGGCCCTGGACTTTGACATTGGACTTCATTCTGTAAGTTGGTTTCTGGACTTTGGCTTTGCATTCTTGATATCTCTGACCCTGGACTGGTTTATCGGACTTCGGCTATTGTAACCCCCGGGAATGTGACAACGCCACAACTGCCGTGCCCAGTATATATATCCTGGACATGGAAAGGGTGTTACTGAATACTATGTAGTGATTTAATGTTTGAAATCTTCCTTGTAATTCCATTTCTAGCTGACTTGTGGAGAAGAAATGGGTCAACAATGCGAAAGGGCTATGGTGTCCAAGAACCAATACTACCAACTGGAACTAAACTTGGTTTCAAAAAGATCGGCCCTTTTCTGTAGAGACAAGGAGATGCAATATGTTCTACACCCCCTAAGATGAAACCGGGAACCACCACCTCCAAACTCATTCCTTTGGCTTGTTTCAGGATGAAATTTGAACATTCCTCCCCCATTCCAAGTTCTCTGATGTTGAGACTGATGGCAGGTTCCTAAAATGCTCAAAATGTTCTTCACCATTTATTTTATATGTCTGTAACATTCCTGGGATGTTACCTGGATACGATAGAGTAGGAATGTCTTCCGTATACTGCATTGAAACATTGCCTGTGCATCTACTGCCACCTTATGGAAACATGCAGCTCTTACTAATTACGAGAAATGGAAAAGGCAACTGTTTTAAAGAAAACCTAGCACAAACACGAGCATTGGAAATATTGTTGGTCTATGGCTGGTTTGCTTAGTGGTGCAGCCTCCTCATGTGTTCTTTTATTGTGTGAGAGGATTTATGTAATAAACCTTATAGTTTGCTTGCTTGTTGTTGCTGCTATGTGCTGTCCAGTCACCTCTGACATATGGCGATCCTAGGAATGAGTGATCTCCAAAATGCTCTTGTCCCTCAACAGTCCTACTCATCTCTTGTGAATTCAAGCCTGGGCTTTATTTAGGGAGTTAGTCCCTCTCATATTTGGCCTTCCTCTCTTCTTGCTGCCTTCCACCATTCCCAGTATTATTGTCTTTTCCAGAGAATCCTGTCTTCTTATGATGTGCCCCAAGCAGGACAACCTCAGTTGCAACATTTTTTGCCACCAGAGCTAGCTCAGGTTTGATTTGACCTAAGACCCATTTGTTTCAGCTATCTAAACCCTTTGAGCAATTAATTTTATAAATGTATGCATGTTGTTAATCATATTTTATTATTTCCTGAAAAGGAATCAAAAATAGGGTTACTATCCTACATCCACTTCTCTACAATACATGGAAAATATCCCTGGATATGCTGCACCTCCCCCCACTTGCCCTCCTGGGCGGGAAAGTGGAGTTTAAGTGTGAGGTAAACTCTCTTGTGTATGAACCACTTACCTGGTACTACAAGTAGTCACTATTATATGCAGCAACCTTAGCAAATTTACCTAAAGCTCAGAGACAAGAATGTTTGGGTAAGGTGCAAGTTCCAGTGCGGTTTTTTTAGGTCTAGGTTTTAAAACTCCATGAAAACTCCAAGCCAGCCTAATAGTTAAGGCAGAGATATTGTGAATGTAAGGCTGATGGGAACAGTTGTAGGGGGACACCTGTAGCCAAGAATGAAGCCTGCTTTAGCACATGCATGCTGAGGAACCCATCAGTGCTCAAATCACATGAGGCCATGGCCAGAAAGGGCAAGAACTGCCTTTCCTTCCCCAGGAGCCTTAACATAAATCAGAGATACAATTTTCCAGAGTTTATTTATTTATTTTATTTATTTATTGGACTTATATACCGCCCCATAGCGCTACAAGCACTCTCCGGGCGGTTTACAATTTTAATTATACAGGCTACACATTGCCCCCCCAGCAAGCTGGGTACTCATTTTACCGACCTCGGAAGGATGGAAGGCTGAGTCAACCTTGAGCCGGCTACCTGGGATTTGAACCCCAGGTCGTGAGCACAGTTTTGGCTGCAGTACAGCGTTTTAACCACTGCGCCACGAGGCTCTTTTTGTTGTTAAACTAATGTTCAGTAGGGCACTACCATGACAGATTGCAGTCAGTCATGAATGTTCTTCCATACACAGTCTTCCCTTCACACAGAAAGCAAGGATGTCAAGGGTTATACTAGGCTAGAGATCCTTTTTCTGATTTTGCTAGCTGGATTTAGGCTGATCTAGTCTAGTATAACCTTTTACATGCTTGCTTTCTGGGTATGGAAATGGCACAGACAATGTGTAGCCTGCATTTATGGCTGCAGGCAAAGTCATAAATACAGACATGGATTTAGTACCTCAGTGAGCTACTGCATCTTTCAAAAAAAGGGGGGGGGCTTAAGATAAGTTACTGATAAGCAGTGCTATCTTTTGGTTCAGGACATTTTTTTTTTTGCTTCAAGCATTCCTCGTTTCATACACGACAACTGATTGGATGGTGGTTTGGGGGATGGCTTATTCTACCATCCCTACGACAGCATGCTAGTTTAGGGGGTTCATGGTGGGCCATTTGGCCTATGGTATTCTGCCTGCAAGAAAGGGGAGGAGCTGGAGAACGTAAGAAGAACACCCCAGAGGCTGCTGCCTCCATTGACTGCCAGCATCCACCACTGAAAGCCACTAGTTCGCTCTGCCTAATGGTAGGGCCCACTCTTATTTAGGCATTACTGCTCCATGGAATTTTTAAAATTCTCACCCATTAGATATAGATGAGCATAAACTAAACAAATACAACAATTTGGAATTAATCTCACTCATATCACGGTCTTTTATCATTTGAATTCAATGCATTGAAATGCCATGGCAATGGGCATGTGATAAAAGAGAAGCAGACAAAAAAAAAACACCCTCTAGCACACCTGAAATAGGTGACTACCTATTGTTAATAGTTTCACATCATGATCTTTTAAATTTTTGATTAATATATAAGTGGTGCAACAGAAACACATTCCATGAGTGTTTTGGCTTGGGAGGTCACCCCTGAAATGTGGGATTTCTCCCTGACAAATAAAGCCTAACTTAAAGCCTATATTAGCTGGGATTTGGGATTGATTTTTCTTCCAAAAATTGCAGCAACGGGAAAAGAGAGGGGTAAGGAAGGCTAGTAGCTTCATACAGATTCCAACAAAACTTCTCAATCTGAAGTTACAGGTAATTTCTGAAAATGCCCATTAGATGGTAGGAGAGCATCATGAAGATTTTCAGAACCCAGTAAGAGAAATCTGTGGGAAAAAGCATTCTACCTATGGATTACTTGGTCTCTGTACAGAAGACGGGGTGATTTCATGAATGTCTGCACAACTGTATCTACTTTACACTGTTATAGGAATAGGATAATATTTGAAGTGCTGAGTTTTCTTTTTGCAGAATCCTAGGATTGTCCTTTGGCAAGGGACTGAGCAACCTCTGATGGAGGTCTCTAGGGCTGTGGTTCCAGGCAGTGCCTTGGAGGTCTCTTCAAATCCCAGCATCCCACAGGATGGTCCTTTGGCAGTTCCAGAGACTATCAAAATATTGCCCTTAATGTCAGGCCAAAATCAGGCTCAATACATAGATGGGGTGGATTCAGAAAAAGGTGCATTTCATGTAGGCTGCTACAGTACATACCGTCACCACCATTATTCCAGTGTAAGAAGGAAGAGGGGACAGACATTCCTGGGAAAAGGTTTTGAAAAAGAAACTGTGAAGGTTCTTCCCTTTGTTATCAGGTGGTATAAACACTCCGGTTGCCCAGGGCAGGAAGCAAAGTGTGCCTCCCCACCATGGCTGTGCCCTTCCTCCTCATGGGCAGAAACACTCAGTAGTGGCAGCAGAAGCTGTAGCAACAATAAGGGCAGTGGGGAGGACGCCTCCTATAGGCTGCCAGAACAAGAGGAAGACAAGGAGGAGGAGAAGCAACCTGCTTTCCCCCATGTCACGAAAGCCCTTGTCACTGAATCTCATTCTGCACCCCTTGGCTGCACAGGCACTTTTTGTAAACCACCACTTGCCCAACTCCCTGCCTCTGATGATTGGGCATTACTGAAGGAGCCACCCAGCTGGTGGAAGGGGTCAGGCTGGGTGAAGTAGAGCAGCTCCTTCTCAACATGGTCTCTTTCTTCTGGAGGTGTGCAGGGACTGCTGTTCCCATTGCTGGAAGGTGGAGGAGGATGGATGGATGGATGGAGAGGAGCAGCAAGGGCCCTTTGGGGAACAGTGGTAGGGGCTTGGCTGCCCTTAGTACTCTGCTGCCTGAGCCAGTTGTCTTACCAGAGCAAAGCCTGTTTGCCTGCTTGCCAGACTTCCTCCTTATCTCCCTTTCTGTACCAAAGCTACCACTTCACAGTTTGCCTGAGTTGTGCACATAGACAAGCTGCATTTTTCCAGGCAGTCCCAACCAGACCATCACTGGGGTGATGCTGAAAGCTACCACTTCTCCTTGGGTGTGCGTCTGATTACTTTCCTGCCAAGCGTCAGCAGGCCCCTGAAAAAGTGTCAAAAGCAGGGCCTGGGAGTGGATTTTCCCCATGTTATGCCCATTAGTAGCTGGATATTAATGGCCAGTCTGGTCCACAAATCGTCTTTCCAAGCATTAGATTGCAAAGACAGAATCTTCTCAGCTGCTGAGTTAGTCTCAGACCCCTCAACATGCAGCATTAACAATTAACTAAATTTTAGAGCATTGTAATGAAGGGGCTAGCAATTCATGTCGGGGTCAATCCCCTTCCAACTTACATTGTGTACCTCAAAGCAATAAACATCCATATTTAAAAATTTAAAAAATGCCACTCTTACATTCCAAGAAATAACTAGAGGATGTTGGCTGGCTAAAAATAGTCACAACAGAGAACTTGATCTTTAGAACTCATTCAGAATTAGAGAATCGGTTCAGCCACAATAATTTCCCATCAGTAATTTCCATGCAACAATTTAGGCTGATCAGCATCTGTGCCAATTAATGAATCCCGTCAGTGTGTGAGTAGTCCCATTAGCTGCATGTTGGTGTAGGGACAAACACTGAAATATTTTGATGCAATATTTAGAGGTTACTTGGGGATGATAATTTCTGACCACTGATACTTATAATATAATTAACATCTTGTCTGGAAAATCATTTTGTATGAGTATCTTCTGTCAAAGGATGTACAGTATAAATATTTGTATTAACAGAGTCCATTTCACTCCTAAAGCTCATGTTACTCAAGAGTATGACTAAAATCCCACTTACCTTTGTGATAGTTGTGTGGAGCAGATGTACTATTGTTGAAGGTGGGACCTTAGGAGGAGAGCCACTTGGCCCCATGTCCACCAAAGGAATTTGTAGCTCATGTGTGTGACTTCAGCTATAGATTCCTGCCAACATTCCAGCCAAGCAGTCCTCATTTCTGCTCTGTGGGAAGCAATATTGCTAGGCTTTCAAACCTATGATAAGCAATTCTTTAGCACTTTATACATTAGATGACTCTGGACTGCATTTAAAGCAATATAATCAGTGCTGGGAGCCTTTTATGGCGGATATTGCAATTAAAATCCAATTAAAAACCCACATTGTAAAACAACAAATAGTGCCCTTGCTGATTAATCTACTGATTCATCCAATTAATACCTTGAGACTCATTCATGGGTTTTCATTCATTGTATAGGAATCAATTATCACTCTCTTTTGTGCAATGTGCTTAGGAAATATTAGGCTTTCACAGAGGAGTTCATCATAGAGGGAGAAATGAGATTTTAAGAAAATGATCCAGCAAACTCTTTAACCTTGACAACTTTGTGACATTTTGATAAAACATCATCTCCAAAATATATGCATGAGAATGTGATAATCAGACCAACATCTTCTGCCATATGTCCATGCAACCATTTGCACAGTGTTGCTAATCCTTTTCAGCTTTCCTAGCCTGAGGATGTGGGCAAGGTCTGTAGATTTGTCATGGACACCTTGGGTTTTCTTGGCTGTAGCTGCTCAAAGGGGGATAGAATGTTAAATGTAAGCATCCACAGCACTTGTAGTTACAGAGTACAATGGACTAGTCCTATGAACCTATAGTTATTCAGTACAAGTCCTGTTACCAAAAAGACCCCTATACGTGACTGCTTGTAAGGCAAGAAAGGCAGTAGACAATGATTGGTTTCCTTGAAGAAGGCGAACATGCCACCTTCTGCCTAACAAGTGATCATTTAAAAGAGACAAGAGAGGACAAGACACCCAAGTGTCTATCAGTCTGTTTATGGTAGGGAGATATGACAACCCTATTTCTTGTGTGGTTCAGTGGTTTTACTTCTAACTGTACTTCTTGGGCAGAAGGAGAAGCATAGGAGGCCACAGTAAGGTTGTTCCTAGAGCAATCTTCATAGATGCTGTCAATTTTTCTATCATTCTTGCCAGTTACACACTTAGGTCTAGGTGTTCAAACAAGCAGGAGCTACCCAGCTCCAATGAGATATGGATGATGCAGAGTCTGGGTAGCAGAATTACTATAACAAACACAGTGAAGCCATTCATAATTGAGCAGTGATAGAATGATGCTCTGAAAACCAGAGCATCTGGTAATTCTTCCTATAGCGGTTGCTTAGTTTCAGAAATGAGTCCTGCAGATAACTCACACCACTCCTCTTACGATGTCCTGACACCATCACTGGATTAAGGAGATCAGTAGCACTGTCAAAACTAGAAAAAGAAATCAAAGAGAGAGAGAGAGAGAGAGAGAGAGAGAGAGAGAGATTTTAGCATACCAGATGTATACAAATAAGCTACTTTGGTCTACCTGTGATTCAGTTAGACCATTCCTGTTGTCTAGATAATGGCCCGGAGGCCTGGTCTACCAAACCCTGGGTAGATGGACCCTCTGTTGCCTCAGGGCCTTTACTCTCCTAGACTGGTCTACCAGTTCTGCAGTCTGCTGAGAATGGCCACCCTGGAGGTCTGGTCTACCACTGTCTGATCCTTTGGTGGTCGACCAGGTTGTATGCTTTCTAAATTTGGCACCCCGGGGCAAAGCCTCACTTATCCCACTCTTACAGGCTTTCTTTATCACTTTAGTCATTTGTGTTTATGTTCATGTTAAGTTGTTTGTATTTACACTCATGCTCTTAAATATTTGTATTAGATTGTGAGGAATCTCTTTTTTTATTTTAATGGAAAAGCAAGGAAAATATTTTAAACTAGTGAATGCTTATGAAAATGGTTAACACGAAACAAAATGTAAATAGTCAAACACTGGCTGGACAAGCCTGGATTCAAACTTGGGAACAGCCGTAAACCTGTGAAGACCCAATGATGGGCCCTGTTCCTCTTCCTGTCTCTAACTTTAACCTCCCTCCCATGATAGGAATGAGCGAAGAATCATGTCCTGAGCAATTTGGAGGAAGGATGGGGTAAAAATGATCTAGATGGCTTGCAAGGTAACGAACTCTCATTGATCATTTTCATGCAGCAGGCTGGCTTCGAAACGAATTACAGGCAATGTATGTGCTCAGATTAGACTTAGTCTCCTAACTCCATTGGAATGTCATCAAGTTTCACAACTTCCTGTGCAGGACACCCACACATGCATGCACACCCACCCACATCAAACATACTGCCTTTGTCCATAGCCCAGGAAAAAGCTGTGGCAATGCAGCCTGGCTATCTGAGCTGCTGTGGATGCCAATTTCTATTTTTGCTTTCTTCTTGACAGCAGGCAAGATTGATCAAATAATAAGGAATTCTGCAGCTTGCCAAATGGTGTTTTCGATACGAGGGACTGACTTCTTTTACTACCCATCCATCTTCTGAAGTATCTCATGTTGCCTATTCACATTCTCTGTTGCCTGGCAGCAACGCTTGGCAAAAGATGTTCACCAGACTTTTGATTGGGCACGCTGGGATTTTAAAGAAGACGACAGGTTTCTTTTCTGTACTTAGGTGTGAATATTGTGCTTATGTTTAGACCAGAAATTGCGTATTTTATTTTAGCCTGCTATTTTTTTGCATACGCAAGCTTCTTCAATGCTGTGCTCTAATGAGAAGTTCATTCACATTTTCCTGGACCTTGTGGGGCAACTGGAAGACTCAGATATTGGAGTACCATCCCATGTTTAAGAAAATAAGGCCCCTTGCAGACTGAAACACAGGCTGTCGGACCTTTGTCCCCCATAGCCAAAAACTCTAAGCAGTTCACGTTATCTTTAGCCACTTGATTCTAAGGTACATCCAGCAAGCCACACAGCATAGTATTCTTTGAACTTTGGTTGTGACAGGGTAACAAGTTCTGGAATGTGTGAATGGATAGGGAAGTTAATTTAAGTTAACATTAACAACAACAACCCAGACATTTTTGACATGTAATAATATTTTGATAATTCACTGGAATCTAGTAGTAATTTGCAATCAGAGTAGGTCAAATCTGTGGAGATTTGGTGAGTCAACACCTATTTATGTTCAATTGTTTCAACAGGCATACTCTAGTTGCGATGTAGTACTGAATTTCAGTCACTATCTTCAGTAGCAACAGTACATAGGCTGGCTGGACAGCTCAGCAGTTTAGGTATCTGGCTGTTGAGCCAGGGGTTGGGAGTTTGATTCCCCACTAAGAGATTCCCTGGGAGAAGAGTCAATCTGGGTAGACCTGGGCAAGCTGCACAGTCTTAGGATGCCCACAGAAGAAGGGAAGACTAAACTATTTCTGAGTATTTTCTACCTGGAAAGGGGTTGCCATATGATGATGATGATGGTGGTGGTGGTGGTGGTGGTGGTTGTCATTGTTATTATCACAGACTATGTAACAAATAAACACATGGTATGCATAACATTACCTTTAGCTTCCCCTCATTTTCAGGATAAATCCACCCTAACTTTGAATTCAAGGCTATTTTTCAGAAAAATTCAGATAGGTGCTCTTTCTTAAAGCTAATTTCTTCGGAACAAAAGTTTCCTATTGAAATAAATTGGACTGTGATCATGTGGCTAGGTTACAGATGTTGGGAAGCAGATTTCTTTCTGCCCGTTGTGCCTGGAGAACCACTACCAGCCAGAACAGAGATTACTAAACTAGATGGGAGGGATAATGGAGATCTGTTGGAGATTTTTAAAAAGGGGGGCGGGGCAGAGCATCCAGTCTCTTCGGATCTCTATCCAAAAAGGGAGGCAGAGTTTGAGAAAGATACTTTTGGGCCTCCAGCTCTCAGATTCTCAAGAGTTGTAAATCTGAAGAAAGGAACTCTTTCCAGCTTCTGGTCGGTGGTCCTCCGCTGTCAGAGGTATATGATACATGGTGGAATGAAGGTAGATTGGAATAAAACTTCCCCTTCCCACTCCTAATTCTAAAATCCACTCATCCACCAAAGCTAAATGGTAGGAGCCATGCAACAGATGAAAATGAAACACTTCTTCCTGCCATGCTTAGTGACACTGTGGAAGATGCAACACAAGAATTTTAATGATGGATGCCATTTTGGATGGTTCCAAAAATGGGATAAGATGAAATTTAGAGAGCTTAGGTCCATTAATGGGCACCATATTACCTCTAGGATCAAAAGCTCTATGGCTCTCTGAGAACTAACTGTCAGGGAACATCAGTGGTGGGTGATCGTTGTGTTTCTGTCTTTCTGGTGGGCTTCCCTGGTTGGCCACTGTCAGAATGGAACATGGTAATACATTGGCCTTTGGGCTGACCCATCATGGTTCTTATGTTCTTCTGTTCCCATGAAGGGCACGCCTTTGGCGGGTCCTCTGTCAACAAGTGCTGGACCTGAACTGAATATAATCCTTTCAATAGGATCACACACCCTTCATAGGAGTTACTAGTCCTGTCTTATAATGTTAGCCACTATGATCAGTGCTATGAAAAGGGATTGATTTCCTAATGAAGCCTGCATTACTAAGGTCAGATTATATAACACACCCTCAACATGAACTGCAAAATCAGCCTTGCAGTTTCTGCATGCCAACCTATTGACCAGCCTGTCTGCAACAAGGGTACATTCTGGGTTTCCAAAGCCAACTCACCCTTGTTTATCTCCATTTGCTGTGAGATATATAGATATGGCTGTTATCTCTGTCTATTTGAAGGAAAGGAATTCCTTTGTTCTTCTCACTAGAGTATTTTTTTTGTGCTTCAATTAGGGTATTTCCCGTAGAAAACGTGGCCATGTTTGGATCAAGAGAGGTGAACTTAATGACCAGCAGCATCTGCTTAGTGGAAAGCTGGAGATGGATGTGTGGAATCTGTGATAACATCTGTAACTTTGTGGGAAGATATAACAAAAATATGGGATGACTTGGCCTGGGAAGAATCAGAAGCTCCATTCACAACTAGCTTTTGGGGTGGGTCCCATTGCTGCTTGTGTTGCTCTTTCAACATGTACTAAAATGTTTCTCCCATTGCTTCATGCTAAGCATAAGTCAAAAGCAAGGTCAGGATATGTGGATGTTTCTCCTTAGCTCCCCCACAGGCAGCAAGGAAGCAATCTTTGTTAATTTCAGAGGAGGGAGAAAAACTGTCAAGGTGGATTCAAAGAGTGACATGAGTGCTATCAAAACCCATGGGGTCGAGGGAATGCGCCAGTTCACACAGAAAGATACAAAGCAATCTACAGACAAGAGTGAATGCAGAATGCTTCTGCTCTGGAGATAAGCTTCCATGTAGATTATATTGCATCTTTCTGACACAGCTAGACTGCAATCTGAAAGACCCCTCTTTGTCTACAATGGGCTTTTTCTAATCTGTTCTACTCTGACATTAACACATGTTTGACATAGAGATTGCTACAGTGTGTGCCAGGGTTGCTACAGGGTCTCCCTTCACACATTCTATGCAATCAAGGGGTTGCTGACTTTGCCCTTGAAGGGTCATACTTCCTCCCTCATCTGGTGGGTGCTTGCAGTGGGGAAGCCTGTATGCATGAACCTTGCATGCCCGGCATGTGGGTGTCAGGGGGTAGACAGAGTGGACTGCTGATCACTCAGAGATCCCTGTGGGTGACTGATGCATGAAGATGTCTAAAGGCACTGCCAAACATGGCATCATCTTATGCCTTAAGAAAGCCGTATTTGCCTGCTGCATGAAGGATAAATCTGACTTCATGTGGAAGTGAGTTCAAGAACCTAGGAGCAATCATGATAAAAGGTTCTCTCTTTTCTCCCCAACAGATATGCCTATGGGGGCAAAGAAGTGGAGAGAATGGCCTCCCTTGAAGGTCTTAAAAGCTGGGGAGCCTCATAGAGGGAGATGTGCTCCATCAGATAGCCTGAAGCCAAGTCATACAAGGCTTTATTTTCATAACCAGTACATTGAATTGGACCCAGAAACAGACCAGCAGCCAGTGAATTTTTACAGGAAATTAAGTGATTCCTGCAACCTGACTCTGTCACCGCGTATATACCACATTTGGGACCAGATGACATTTCTCAGCACTTTTCTAAGGCAATGCAATGTGGAATACACTGCAGTGAGTAATTAAAACATGTGTTGTAATAACCAGAGCATTCATATCCAGGAATGGGCTCAGCTGGCATACTAGCTTTCACTGTGGAAACACACCCTAGCCACCACTGAAACCTGAACATTCAAGCTGTGAACCTCAGTTTTCAGGGGGAATTGAACCCTATCTGGTACAGGCTAATTACCTGTTCCCTGATCTGCCATTTGATTGACCGGGACTACTACTGTACTGTCAGTATGAAGTTTCAATTTCATGGTTCTTATCCAGTCTGTTAGTCTTATCAAATACTTGTCTACAACTAAAACAGCTCTTTGGAATTAGAGGGAAAGGAGAGAACTGAGTGTCATCAGCATAGTGGTGGCCCCGAATCTCAAAATTCTGGTCAACCTCTAACAGACGTTTCATGCATGTGATGACTAGCATGGGGGGGGGGGAACAGAACTGAACCCTGAAGGATCCCACATGTCAATGGCTACAGTATCAAACAGTGTCTGAGCTTGCCCTATAGGAAGGACCAGAGATAATGTGAAAGGGCCATCCCAGGGTCAGTAATATTGAAAGCCACTGAGAACTCCAGTTGAAACAACAGGGATACACTATAGTTCCCAGCACAGGTCATTCATCAAGGTGATCAAAGCTGTCTGTATCCCGTAACCACACCTGAAAAAAAGATTGAAATAAATCTAGACAATTCATATTATTCAGGAAACCTTTGACAGATGCACATCTGATCAGACCAGAAAAGGTTGCTTTGCAGAGAGTGATCTGCCTTAAAGTGACCCTTTCCTGAATTTGGAGGGGACAACTCTGAACTGGAATGGCCTGTGACAGCACAATGAGAAGTTCTTATTCCATGAAAGGCCCAGGAGAGACTGAACGTTTCATAACTAGAGATGGGGACAAACTGCTAAAATGGTTTGATGAATTGGTTCATTGGTTTGTTTGGGGTTGAAAAAAAAAGGTGATTCCCCCCCACCCCCTCACAGCTTGCCCTCCCGCCCCCTTCCCACTACCGCTGTTGCCTCCCTACCTTGCTTGCTGCAGTCCGTGCTGCCACCACCGCCATCTGTGATGGCCTGCGCCATGGCAGCCTCTGAAGCCACCATCCACCACTGCTTGCTGTGATGGCCTTTGTCTCTATGGCCTGCTTTAAGGGAATCTAGGCTGCCCTTTGCAAACAGAAGCCGCAGCCGCCATCTTTGGAAAGGTCAGCCAATGTCCCTTATGGGAGGCCGTGGCTGTGGAGGCCACCGCAGCAGGCACAACAGATGGCGGCGGCAGCCGGTGGCGATGGATGGCGGCAGTGCTGGATGACGGCAGTGACTAAAGGAGGGAGGGGAAGGGGTGGAGAACAGGCTGTGGAGGCAACTGGCTGTGGGGCTGGCTGGCTGCCTATGGGCTCACCGATCAGCTGAGGCAGAGTGGGAAAGCCATAGACAGAGAGGGAAAGCTAGCTTTCCCTCTCTTCCTATGGGGGACGAATAAAAATGCGGCAATATTTGTCGCTTCGTATTCATCAGGGTCTCTGGAACTCACAAATATGAAGAGATGAATATTTAATGAACCAGCAATTTTTAACAAATATTCCTATTCATGTTTTTATTCATCCCCATGTCTATTCATTATCTAGTAGGCCTCCGTGTAAATCTGATCTCATCCTTACAGCAGCACACTGTCCTTCATTTATCTTTTCCTTCTTCCCAGCAGATTCAGCATAGTGAAAGCTTCTGTCACATACAGCACTGATGGTATCTGTCTGTCATGGGTTTGGAGGGAAAGTTCCATCCTATGGGGAGTGGAAGGCGGGACATCAGGGGGGAGGAGCTGTACTGTATATATTTGGGGGAAGTCCTTCGTAAGAGAGCTGACGTGGAGAAGTAGAGTTGGAGTCTGTGGGTCAGACTGGGTACCACTGTTCGTCAGATAGTACATACCTGATAGGTTCAGGTTTCTATCTAGGTAGCTAGAACGGATAGGTTCAGGGTCTGTGCGTTACCTTAAAGTGTTCCGTGGGAACCAATCTGTTGTATGTGTATGATTGGGACTAAACCAAGTTCCAGTATCCTATTTACTTGGTCCTTTTATTTACCCTGTTTGTTGTTTCAATAAACCTTGTTCTTTTGTTTATTAAAATCCATTCCTGGTCTGGGTGACTTGATAGAGCGAATGGTTGGTGGCAGCATAACTACAGGGTGGGATACTCCAGTAGGTCTGGAGTTGCTACATTGATTGGTGTCCAGTGGTGTGATACGACTGGTCCAGTTGCCCAGTGGTCCAGCAAAGCCTTGGCAAGTGTGCCCAGAGCCAGGGGGGTCTAGTCAGGGAAAATCTGAGGGCGCGTAGGTAATCTTCTAGGCTTACCTCACGGGGAGGTAGGCTAGTGGAAGAACGTGCAAACTCAGATTGGGGGACTAGATTAGGGAGCTCTGAGGCAACCCGTTTGGCGGGAAAGGGCTGAGGCAAAGCTGCGTGAAGTAACAGTGATCTAGCCTGTCTGCTGAGAGGACTAGCAGAGGGGGTGGATTCTACCTGGCAACAGTTGCAAGTTGGTGCTGGAGGAACAGCAGCAGTCTATAGAAGGCTGTTTCTGAGGCAAAAGGAAAAAAGTCGTCGTTTTATTTTAAGGCGTGACTTTTGAAGGCAGCCTGTTCTGGGGGGATTATGCCCTTGACTCAAAGCCAAATGGCAGAAATGGGGGAAGTGAGAGAACCACAGGGAGACCAAGGTTCTGAGGAGGAATTTGGCTCAGTGCAGGATGAGAGCACGGGAGAACTGACCTCAGAACTCAGAAAAATGCTCCTAGCCCAACAGCATGAACTGAGGGTGAGGGAAATGGAGGAAAGGGAAAGGGAGAAACAAAGACAATTTGAAATGGAAAGGGAAGAGAAACAGAGACAGTTGGAGTTAGAAAGAATGGCGTTTGAGCTGAAGAAGCTGGAAATAATGAGTAGAAATAGGAATAACAATAATAATGAGGGGAACCCAGGGAATGGGGAAGGCAGCCTGTCTAAAACTGACTTGAAGAAATTCCCTGTGTACAACAAGGGAGATTGCCCTGAGGTGTTCTTTTCCCTCGTGGAAAGAGCGTTTGTGGACTTCTCAGTAAGGGAAACTGAGAAGATGACCATTATGCGATCTTTAATCAGTGGCAGCCTGGCAGAAGTCTGTGCAGAGATGCCAGTGGAACTGCTGAAGGACTTCGCTGAGTTTAAAAAACTGGTGTTTGCCCGGCATGGGATAAATGCTGAACAGCTGAGGCAAAAATTCAGGTCACTCACAAAAAAACCAGAGCAGACTTTTACCCAAGTGGGGGCCCAACTGGTGAGGTTGCTAGAGAAATGGCTGTCTCAGGAGGGGACAGAGACCTTCCAGCAGCTCAAAGACCTGATAGCGCTGGAACAGTTTTATTCAGTCCTGCATGGGGAACTAAAGTTCCATGTGAGAGAGAGGAAACCTAAAACGGTGACAGAAGCGGCGGAGATCGCAGATTTTATTTCCCAAATAAGGAAGCCCTTAGGTGCTGAGGGGAAAACTGTGGGTAAGCCCAAAGAAACCTACAGCAGGTACTCTCAGGGACCAGGGAAAAACCAGCAAGGGGGAGGGGCCCATGTTGAAGGGAAGCCCTCGGACATGAAACCACCAAGACCTCAGATTTTGGAGGGAAAACCAAAAACAGATGAGAAAGACTCCAAGTACAGCAGAAAATGTTATTTCTGTCAAGGAAAGGGCCATCTAATCTCAGAGTGTGAGAAATTAAAGCAGCTAAAGGGAAATTTGCCTCATGATTTGAGTGGAACCAAGCCAAAAGCTGTGTTCTGTGTCCAGACAGAGCAAAGCTCCTTGCCACTGAGGGAGCCTGTTGCCATGGCGACTCACTCTGGACCAGTTACATCTGCTGATCAGGCTGGGGAAAATGGTCCTCTTGTGGAGGTCAAGCGCTGCTTACTAGTTAGGACAGATTCGCAATTGTTTGAGACCGCTGGGGTGGACGTAGGAATACTTGACCATCAGTATAGGGGGTTAAGGGATACTTGTTCCCAGGTGACCCTGTGCCATCCAGACATTATTCCTAGGGAGTATATAATCCCAAATGAGAGCCTGAAGGTGGCAGGGATTGAGGGGCAGGTGATCTCACTGCCAGTAGCTGAGGTACCTGTGAGCTTTCAAGGCTGGAGGGGAGTTTGGCGTCTAGCGATTTCATTGACTCTGCCAGCAGCAGTGCTCGTGGGAAATGACCTGGCTGAACATGTGAAACGGGTGCTAGTGATTACACGCTCACAAGCTACCACGGGGACAGTTCAGGGGGGTACTGAAGAGCCCGAGGCTGAAGCAGATGAGGGTAGTCCCGAAGCTGTGGCAGAAACCTTAACCACGGACAGCAAATTTGGCCAAGAGCAAAAGGCAGACGCCACTCTCCAAAAGTGTTTTGAAAAGGTGACAGACACCCAGCTAACACCTGAAACCCCAGTGAGATTTCGAGAGAAAAAGGGAATTTTATATAGAGAGACCCTGATGAATATCTCAAAAGGGGGAGATGGGATCAGAAGTCAGCTAGTGGTGCCTGAAAAGTATCGCCCCATGATCTTACAAAGGGGGCACTCTGACATGTTTGCTGCGCACTTAGGGGTGAACAAAACACAGCAGAGAATCACACAAAATTTTTACTGGCCTGAAATAGGGAAGCAGATCAAGGAGTTCTGTAAACAATGTGATGTGTGTCAGAGGCAGTGGAATAACCGTGACAGGACCAAAGCGAAGTTGTGCCCTTTGCCTGTGATTGACACCCCGTTCAAATGTATAGGAGTGGATATTGTGGGACCTTTGCCCAAGGCCACAAAGAGGGGGAACCGGTTCATTCTCACCATTGTGGACCATGCCACGAGGTACCCCGAAGCCATTCCCTTGACTAACATCGAAACTAACACAGTGGCAGATGCCTTGGTGGGGTATATGTCCAGGATGGGATTTGCCTGAGAAATAATCACAGATTTGGGCACATCGTTTACATCAAAGCTCATGAAACGGTTATGGCAAATCTGTGGAATTAAACACAAGGAAACCACTGCCTATCACCCCGAAAGTAATGGGTTAACGGAGAAGTTCAATGGGACTCTGATGCACATGATTAGGGCTTACTTGGCAGAGAATCCAAACAATTGGGACCAGAAGCTGCAATCCCTTTTGTTTGCTTATCGATCAGTGCCCCAAGCCAGTACCGGGTTCAGTCCGTTTGAACTTTTGTTTGGGAGAAAAGTAAAAGGTCCACTTGATTTAATCAAACAGAATTGGGAGCAGATCACCCAGGATGACCCACAAGATGTTGTGACGTATATAGACTCTTTAATGAATGACCTGAAGAGAAACCTAGAGCTAGCAGCAGAAAACCTGCAAGCTCAGAAGGTCAGACAGAAAACCTGGTATGACCAGAAAGCCAGGGAGAGGCACTTTAACCCAGGGGAGGAAGTGCTTTGGCTTAGGCCCTGCAAAGAGAACAAACTGCAGCTCAAATGGGCAGGACCATACAGGGTCATTTCCAAGATGTCGGATCTGAACTACCTTATAGAGCAGGAGGAACACCAAGCACGGAGGGTGGTACATGTGAATGCCCTGAAACCCTACTACAGAGGGGAACAGAGGGTTTTATTTGCCATAAAAGCAGCTGAGAGTGAGGAAGCCGAATTGCCCTTCTGGGAGGGTAGAGGGGAAGTGAAATACAACCCAGATGAGGTGAAGATCAGTCCTGCACTCACCCAAGACCAGCAGCAAGAACTAAAAGTGCTGCTCACTAAATATCATAAGGTTTTTTCAAATAAGCCGGGGATAGTGAAGGGAGTGATGCATCGGATCCACACAGGGGATGCACCCCCGCAAGCAGTATCTCCATACCGAGTGACGGGACCCTATAGGGACAAGGTGCGGAAGGAGCTGGACGAGATGCTTAGGGAGAACATAATCGTCCCCTCTTCTAGTCCTTGGTCCTCTCCGATAGTCCTGGTGGACAAGCCTGATGGGAGCATTAGATTTTGTGTAGATTACCGGAAATTAAACTGCGTAACCACTCCTGATGCCTACCCAATGCCCAGGCTAGACAACCTGATTGAAACCATAGGGGGTTGTCGGTTCATTTCATCGTTGGACCTAGTAAAGGGTTACTGGCAATTAAGGATTGATCCCAGGGATCAGGAAAAGACCGCATTTTGCAGCCCTTTCGGTCTATATGAGTTTAGAGTCCTTAGTTCTGGTCTCAGAAATGCACCAGCCACATTCCAAAGGCTGATGGACCAGACCTTAGCAGGGCTCAGTGACTTTACTGTGGCCTACATTGACGATATAGGGATCTTCAGCAATACCTGGGAAGATCACCTGAAACACCTGGAGATAGTGCTGCAGAGGTTAAGTGCAGCAGGGCTAACAGTAAAGGCAAGCAAGTGTCAGCTGGGTAGCCCAGAAATAAAATACTTGGGTCACATAGTAGGGGGAGGAGTGATCAAACCCCTAGAGGCCAAGATAGAAGCCGTTCGTGATTGGCCCAGACCCAACACCAAGAAAAAAGTCAAATCATTTCTTGGGTTGGTGGGCTACTACAGAAAGTTCATCCCGAGGTTTAGCGAGATGGCGACTCTGCTGACCGATCTGACGCGGAAGAAGACTGATGACCGCATCCCGTGGACCAGCGACTGTGAGGAGGCGTTCCAGAGGTTGAAGGAGGCGCTCATCCATTATCCAGTGCTGCGTGCTCCCGATTTCGACCGGGAGTTCATCATCTACACCGATGCGTCTAACAGCGGGGTAGGAGCAGTTCTTTGCCAGGAGGATGAAAATGGTGACCAGCATCCAGTGTCCTACCTGAGTAGGAAACTCCAGAAAGGTGAGAGACATTTGGCAACCGTGGAAAAGGAGTGCCTGGCCATAGTATACGCGATTCAGAAGGCCAAACCTTACATCTGGGGAAGACATTTTGTTCTGTGCACTGACCACTCACCACTGCAGTGGTTAAAGACAATGAAAACCCATAATAGTAAACTTATGAGGTGGGCTTTAAACCTGCAAGATTTTGACTTTGAAGTGAAGGTGGTCAGAGGGTCAATGAACTGTGTTGCTGACGCCTTGTCAAGAAGACCCGACGAGTGAAGACGGCGAAGAAACCATGGACTGTGTATATTTTGGTGACCAAAAGTTAAATGTACCTGTTTATTGAACAGGCTTGGTTTGTATTAATAAAGGTAACTTAATGTATTGCAAATATTAATGTTTAAATGCATAAGTGATATGTTTGACCTAGAGTGAGTAAGTATGGGTTATGGGATTGTATTATAATGTATAACTGTTTATGTGTTTTGATCCTGGTTGTTTTTTTGGAGAAAAGCACTTTAGCTTTTCCCCCGCAAAACAACTTATAAAGAGGGGAGGTGTCACATACAGCACTGATGGTATCTGTCTGTCATGGGTTTGGAGGGAAAGTTCCATCCTATGGGGAGTGGAAGGCGGGACATCAGGGGGGAGGAGCTGTACTGTATATATTTGGGGGGAGTCCATCGTTGGGGAGCTGATGTGGAGAAGTGGGGTTGGAGTCTGTGGGTCAGACTGTGGGTCAGACTGGGTACAACTGTTCGTCAGATAGTACATACCTGATAGGTTCAGGTTTCTATCTAGGTAGCTAGAACTGATAGGTTCAGGGTCTGTGCGTTACCTTAAAGTGTTCCGTGGGAACCAATCTGTTGTATGTGTATGATTGGGACTATACCAAGTTCCAGTATCCTATTTACTTGGTCCTTTTATTTACCCTGTTTGTTGTTTCAATAAACCTTGTTCTTTTGTTTATTAAAATCCATTCCTGGTCTGGGTGACTTGATAGAGCGAATGGTTGGTGGCAGCATAACTACAGGGTGGGATACTCCAGTAGGTCTGGGGTTGCTACAGCTTCCAACATCCAAATGTGCACTTTCTAGCCCAGTACTGGCATTGTCTCCATTCCTAAAAGATATGGATGAAGGGGGAGATTCTGAGGTTGGTGTCCTTTTTTTTTTCCAGGAGGGCATATTCCATCAGTGTCATCAGTCAAGCCAGGAAAGCCAAACAGACACAGACAGCAAACAAGTCCACGGCTGAAGGAGAGCAAAGTTAAAGTAATATACCAGTCCAGAATCAGAAGACAAGAGAACAAATGCAACAGGGAGCCAGGGACGCATGGAGTCAGACATGATGGAAGAAATTAGAGAATTAGCTATCCTTGTCTTGATTCCAACCAGCACAAATGACTTCATGGATGAAGTGGCAGTAAGGGAACTCTGGGGTAAAATGACCATGTTATACTGGAGTTCTTGGTTTCAAAGGAATCAAAAGTGGAGTGTAGCTACACATGTATGCTGGATTTTAGAAAAGCCAATTTTTAATAAACTCAAAAGAGTGATAAGTAAGTTCCCATGACAATAGATCCTGACATAAAAATGAGTCCAAGATAGGTGCGTGTTTCTTAAAAGGGAAATTCTAAAGACAATTCCAACAAGAAAAAAAAGGTGAAAGACAGCAAAAAAGACCAACAAGAAACTCAGAGAGGACCTGAAAATAAAAAAGGAAGCCCAAGGCCACCAAGGAAGACTATGGACAAGTTGTAAAGAATTGCAGGGATAGGGTTAGGAAGCAAAAGCTGAGAATGAGCTGAAGTTAGCAAAATGCTAAAAGCAACAAAAAACATTATTCAGGTGCATGCATCGCAAAAGAGAACAAAAAGGAACAGTGGCTCAGTTACACAGTTGGGATGGGGAAATGATAAAAAATGAGAAAGAAAAGGCAGAAGTGCTCACTTACCACTTCAACTCGGTCTTCTTCCAAAAAACAGCCTATGACCCTCCATGCAAAGGTCAAATGAACAGGATTGCAGTTTGAAACTGATGCATAAATTGTCAAGGAATATTTCATTACTTTGAGTGAAGTGCCAGATGACTGGAGGGGAGCTACATGTTGTCCCTGTCTTAGCAAAATAGGAACTTGGGAACTACAGATCAGTTAGCCTAACATCAATCCTGGGGAAAATTCTGGAGCAGATTATAAAGTGGCCAGTCAGCAAGCATCTTGAAAACAATGTGATGACAACTGAAGCCAACATGAATTTGTCAAGAATTGTTAGGCAGGCTTTTAAGCTGTAAGTCATCACAAGCATGATGATTTTTAATTTACAGGTTTTTTAATGTCTTTGAATTATTTTTAAACTTGATTGTTAATCTCAATATATGTTTAATTGTTTTTTAAAATATGATATTTATATGTTTTTAAATCTGTCTTTTTAACTATTGTAAGCTACCTTGGCTCCCCCCCCCAAAGAAAGGCAGGAAATCAATCAATCAATCAATCAATCAATCAATCAACCAACCAACCAACCAACCAACCAACCAACCAATCAATTAATCAATCCTGGCAGACTAATCTTATCTCAGTTGTTGATCAGGTAACTACCCTGGTAGATGGTAGGAATGCTGTGGACATAATATATCTTGATTTCAGCAAAGCTTTTGACAAAATGCTCCATGATATTCTGATTAGCAAGCTAACTAGGTGTGGGCTGGCTAAACAACTGTCAGGTGGATACACAGCTGTTTATAGAACTGTACTCAGAGAGTACTTATCAATGCTTCCTTTGCAAACTGGGAGGAAATATCAAGTGGGGTACCACAAAGCTCTGTTCTGGGACTGCAGTTCATCTGTGTTTTTTTAATGACTTGAACAAGGAGGTGCAGGAAATGCTTATCAAGTCTGCAGATGGCACAAAATTGTGTGGAATAGTTAATGCTTTGGAAAACAGAAACTGAATTAGAAATGATTTTGATAGGCTTGAACGCTGAAACAACAGAAAACAACAGAATTAAATTTAACAGGGATAAGTGCAAAGTTCTACACCTAGAGAAAAAGAAACCAAATACACAGCAACAAAATGGGGGGGTACATGGTTCAATAATACTGCATGGGAAAAGGATTTTGGAATTACTGTAGACTACAAGCTAAATATGAGACAACAGTGTGGATGCAGATACAAAAAAGGCAAATTCCAATTCATGCTGCATTAACAGAAGTGTAGTCTGCAAATCCTATGAAGTACTAGTTTCTCTCTATTTGGCACTGGTTAGGCATCTTGAATACTGTGTCTACTTCTGGACAATGCACTTTAAGAAGGATGCTGACAAACCAGAGCAAGTTCAGAGAATGGCAACAAGGATGATCAGGAGACTGGAAACCAAGTCCTATGAGGAAAAACTGAAAGAACTCGGCATGTTTAGCCTAGAGAAAAGAAGACAGAGAGAAGATATGATAGCACTCTTTAAATAATTAAAAGCATTGCAGATGAGGAGCAGGATCTGTTCTTGATCATCCCAAAGTGTAGGATACATAATAATGTGCTCAAATTATAGGAAGTCGGATTTTAGTTGAGTATCAGGAAAAACTTCCTAACTGTTGGAGCAGTATGGCAATGGAACCAATTACTCTGGGAAATGCTGAACACTCCAATGCTGGAGGCATTCGAAAGAAAATCAGGCACCCATCAGTGGTTCTCAAGTCAAAAAGTTCTCAGGTCAAATCTGCATTTCCCATAGGAATGCATTGAAAACCATTTGATCCGTATCTGCTCTTTTCCGTCCATAGAAACTAATGGGAACCTGCTATTCCGCCTTCGACCACTAGAGGGGGATATTTTATTTCTTTTTTTTCTTAGGTCAAGAAAGGTTCAGGGAAGGCAGGGAAAATACAGTCCAGGCAGTACCGTACCAGGCAGTCCGAAGACTGTCTCCCAATCCACTCTCTAAATGCTGGGAGGAGTGAGGAAGCAGACAGGCACCCTTTTCACTGGCCAACAGTTAACTGAAAGTTCAAATTTTGCACTTTCCCTGCCTCCACATGGTTTTTTTAGTTCTTAATTCAAATCTAAGTATGTAAGTCAAGTCAATATTTTCCTATGAGAGTGGTTCTTAAGTCAAAATGTTCTTAACTCAAGCCGTTCTTAAGTCAAGACTCCACTGTATTCTATGATTGCAATTTGACCTTGGCTACAAAACTCCCATTTTTATTTGATTGACTAACCTGCAGGACTGAATTATTGACAAGTTTGCACCTCTGATTATACGTTTGTATTGCCCTCCTTGAACAGCAAAATTTAGATCTGGTTACTAGAAAGTGTCTGGTCCTGTAACGCTGATTCAGAAGGGTGATCGTCAGACTTTTTAGTTTGTTTTCCACTTTCAGCTGTTGCTCTGTAATGACTAACCAGACAAACGTTTGTATGATCCCTTTTCTTTCATCCTTTGGAGCTGAATGATTGATTAATATTCTATGGCTATTCACTGGGACCTGGGACCTTACTGGCATTTTCTCTCCCACCTCAGACTTGTCTTTCTCTTTGGAAATACATCTCTCTTATAGGACCACAAACAGCAGTTTTATCCAGAATTCCAGATTGCTGAATAGAAATGGTAGCAAGAGAGGTTTTTTTTAAAGCCATGATCCAGTTAATTTCTCTGTCTGATTCATTCAGAAACTAGATTTGGCAAACTCTTTGCGCACAAAGATGAGAGCCTTGTGGGCTGCGTTCCTCTTTCAGATACGTTCAAATGAATTCAGTCAGCCCACTGACTTCCACAGATTTTCATCAGCGCAACTGATAATAGAACCTCCTCTGCTTGCTGTCAGTTAACAATCCAACAGGAAGCAAATTGAATTTGTTTCATATAAGATATGGAAGATTACATGTTTAAACAAGACACCCCATTGGTATGTTGAGGAGGAGTTCCTAAAGACTTTTCTGGAGTGTAGAATGCTAGAATGAGTGTGCTAGGTGGGAAGGACGGCTCTTTATAATTCTGTGATAATAACTGTTTATCTTTTTCCATAATATGCAACGTTAATACTGGGACACAGAGTAACATGTTGTTGTTGGAGAGAAAAGGGGGAAATGCAAAAATAAATGCTTTAATTGGAAGGATCCAACTTCTCTTCTTAGTTTAACCATTAAGCTCACCTGAATGTTCTGTGGTGTGGCTGTGAATCTGGCCAGCATAGGTTAATTATTATCTCTGAAGCTTAGTGCTCACTTCAAAATAGAGGACCAGAGCTCATGTCACTGAATGTTCCACCATACAATCCCTCACTCATTGCCTCTCGAGAGAAAATCAGCATGACAGAGAGAAGATCATATTAGATCCCTTTTTCTCTGACACTTTTGATTTCTATATACACTAGAACAGACCTCTATAGAGACTAGAATATTATACTGTAGGGCAGTGGTGTGAAACACATGACCCTTTGGATGTCGTTTGACTGTGATTCCTATCAGCCCAAGCCAAAATAGCTGATAGTGAAAGATGATGGGAGTTGCAGACTGAGCAACATTTGGGGAACCACACATCCACCACTCCTATTGTAATCATAGGATGACTGCACTGTCCAGGAAAGCCAGCTGGTTGTCTTTGGTGTCTTCCATGGTGAACTTGATATTTGGGTCCACTGAATTTATGTGGTCTGTGAAGGCATGTACTTCCTGAATCTTGAATCTTTGGAGAAACCAAACAGCCATTAAACAGCAGAATGGCCCAGCGAAGGATCACAATCAGCAGTGTTCCTTCATTTGATGGACAGAGGACACTCATTTGATGACCAAGGTATACTCATTTTGGACCTAGAAGATAGGTGGTTTGAGAGACGAGTCAGAGAGGCCATACGTGTGCATATAGAAAAGCCCTCACTCAACAGGGGTGGAGGCCTTAGATACAATCTGTCTCCTTTTATCATGCTGCCCTTTCATCCCACCAGGACTATTGTATTAGGCATCCTTCAGTCTTGAGAGACTATGGCAGCATGCTCTGTATGGAGGACTTGGAACAGTGTCTAGTGTGGCTGAGGAGGCCGATTCGAGAGCGACAATCCCTTCCACACTGAAGACAAATACAATCTGTCCCCTGTCCAGCACCCTGATTTTGCTGCTTTTGTGATTGCCTCTTTGCCTCAGCCTGCTGGACAAGGGTCTCTTCGAGGACGACACACACCAGAAAGACCACTGTCAATGACTGTTAATAACCAATGACAATGGGTGGAGAAGGACTACAGAAGTGGGCTTTTCACATACCATAGTCTTTTGTCTCCCTAACAAGACTATTCAGACCAGGGGGAAGTGAAACCAATGGGGAGGACATATCAGGGATCTCCTACCAACTCTCCTCAGACTGAAGAAGCTACTTGGATGAGTAGCAAAACGTTTCAACCTAATAAGAAAGAAGTCAAGTTGCCATGACGCCACTTCCAGATAACCTCACCTGGATGACTGAGAATCTTCACAGATATATTACAGAATATATTTGGATGTGTGAAAAAGCATACATACTGTTAATCTTAAGTGGCATCACCTATGAAAAGCTTTACCAACTTAGTAATAGCCCAGGGGTTTCTACAGAAAAGTGTAAGGTTGCTATGAGGCTAAAATTCTGCTTGATGCAGTTTTGAAGTGTTAGGTCATAAGAACATAAGAAGAGTCCTACTGGATCAGACCAAGGGCCCATCTAGTCCAGCTTCCTGTATCTCACAGGGGGCCCCACCTGATGCCTCTGGGAGCACACGAGACTACTAGATACCTGTCTCCTGATACCCCTCCCCTGCATCTGGCATTTTGAGGTACCTTCCTTCTAAGCCTGGAGATTATACATGCCCATCATGGCTTGTCACCTGCAATGGACTTTTCCTCCAGGAATTATCCCCTTTTAAAGGCATCTAGGTGAGATGCCATCATCACATCCTATGGCAAGGAGTTCCACAGACAACACCCTGGGTAAAGAAATATTTTCTTTTGTCTGTTCTCACTCTATGTGAAGGAAAAGAGCTTCCCTCTATCAACTTTATCCATCCCCTGCATAATTGTATACATCTCAATCATGTCCCCCCTGAGGCACCTTTTCTCTAAAGAGCCCCAAACACTGTGGCCTTTCCTCATAAGGGAGGTGCCCCACCCCAGTCATCATTTTAGTTGCTCGATTTCCAACATCTATGTATAGGCGGCCCTGATGCCCTTGGGGGTGCCTATCTCATAACTGGGTCCTCCAATAGGGGGGACCATGATCCTCATATGAGTTCCCAACCCACCTCCGATGATGGGGGGCAGTGACCTTGTATGTTTCATTTCTACTTATTTTCTGCCTCCCGGATCCTTTGCAAGCATTCCTGTTGCCAATTATAACAGGAATTGGATTACTAACAGGCACATTATCATTCCCTTGTTGATGGTTCTTCACTAATATTTTGGTGTATTTGATAATGGTTGATAGCGTCTTTTCATTGGAGGAGGCACTACTCTACCAGTAACAGGGCCATTTGAGTATGCATAACATATGTCAAGGCCTGGCTCCAACACTTTGCCTGTCACTACTACATCCTTATTTATTTATTTTCTTTTCGGCTTAGGGACACATTGAGGGGAACTTTTGTTAGTATTCCGTTTCCTTATATTATTATCATCAGCAGCATCCTCGTCTAATAGTTTAAAGAGTAGTCTAAAATTAATACATTTCTTTAGTTTCTTTCCCTTCCCCTGCAGTGGATTGGCCACCTTCTTACAACCAGACCAGAGTGTTTTTCCTTCTCTCCTTCAGCCTAACTGTTGATGCACCTTTTTGGCCACTGTTCACAGCTGAGCTTGTTGTTGTTCCACGTGGGGGCTCCGTGGCTCAGGTTGGTCTTTCCTTGTCATCCAACAAAGTCCAGTATTGGTCCTCGGTACCTGCTGTATAGGTTTTTAAGGAGTTAGGACCTTGATGCTCTACATTTTTAGGATCCACATATAGCAGTAACTCCTCCAGGGACAGACCGCCAATTCTGTTTACTGTGCTCGATGATAGATTGTGGTAGCCCGTGTCAGGTTCTTGCATGGAGTTGTCCTTTCTCTGCCTCTGCAGGAGTTCATTTTCCGCTACAAGAAGCTGATCTGTTTTCATCAGGTAGCCTGTTACGACTATCACAAATTCTTTGATGTCAAATAAGAAATCCCTGATTTCTGATAATTGGGTCTGGTTATGAGCATAGGGATCATCTCTCATGGAGGTATTGTTGTATAACCCTCTCGCTGGGTGGGCTGATCTGGAGCGTTCTGGGCTTTCTCCACCTCAGTGGCTTCTACCAGGATGTAATCCTTTCCAGTATTCCTTGGGCTCTTTGATGCATCCAACAGGGCTCTTCCATCTAGAAAAGCATCTGGTAAGGGGTTTAAATCTAGTGATCTCATACGACCAAATCCACATCCACTTTACTAGATAGGCATATGGTGTCCAGCATCTAAGAATTGTCAGCAAGACTGTCTGGCAAGTCAATTATGGGGCTACTTGACTTCCCAAGGTAGTCAGACTCCTTATGGTCCGCTCTATGAGTATGTCACTCCCTGATATTAACAAAGTTGGTAATCTTAATTTGTTTCCAGTGTTTCTTTATCGTGTCACCTCCCCATCTGGATTGAAAATGGAACAATGCGTGGAAGCAGTTCATTTTGAATAGATTGCAGCACAGGGGTCATTAATGTGAAATCCAGAATATCCTCTGATTCTTCCATGGGAATAGTCGTTATCTTCATAATGGTAGGGCCGGGAGTGCTGTGACAGAGTTCCTCCTGATGAAACCTTGGGGTCTAGGCATCAAATTCATAAAGGCAACGAAAGGGGCCAAACAGTTCAATCTACTCAGTAACTTGAAGAGTTACCAAGGCAAAGACTCGAAGCCAAACTAAGTTGGAAACCGCAACAACACCCCTCCAGGTCAGCAAAGCTCTCTTATCTTTCCTCTCTCCCCCTCCTTCCTTTGTAAAGGAGCTGACAAAAGGCAGTGAGTCCTCTGCAATGGATGCCCACGCTGTCTGTTTCCTTTCCAAGCCCAGAATTTTTATAGTCCTCACTTGTTTGCTGGTGTTAGCGGCTCTTCTAGATAAGGACCAAGCTGATAATATCCACCAAATATCCACAAAGCTGCCCGGCCTTATCTGTACTCTACCTTCAAAAGGGAGCAAAACTCCAACTGCAGGGCATCTGCCGCTAACAGTAACAACTATGAAGCTTGTTTATAAGACTAATTTTAAAATGTGAAGGGTAAAATATATAAAAATAATATAAATAGTAATATAATAGAGATTAAAATTAAAAGGGAGTGGAGCTCAGCACAAGCGTCCTTCTTCTCAAGCCGGAAGCCCTATTTTCACCCTGTATAGTTAACTTTCGTTTTCTGAATATCCTCTAGATTGCCTGTCCTGTACAGACTAATAAAATGAGTACCCAGAACAGTCTCTATTTTTCTTCTTTTTATTGAATAAACAAACAGAAGCAGATGTGTGTATGTGAGATTCTTCACAAAAAATTAGAATTACAAATTTAATATGATTTTTTTTGAACTTAATGAAATGTACGGGTAGATACTCACTGAACGCAACTTAACTTAGTAACTTAATTGAAGTATTCCAAGTTCCCAACAAAAGTAATACAAAGATATGTTAACTAAATTAAACAACTCTCAATTAAATCTTGAATTAAAGCATAAGCAAATTATAGAATCTCATCGGTAGAAGGTTATGATATTGTAAGTTTCTTCCCTTCTACAGGTGCTCATTGCCTAGATATGTTTTCAGACTGCTATTTATACCATTTTAACAATCCTAATAATCTCTTCACTCTCAATAATATTGTTTGCTATGTTGGTAAATTACAGTCATCTGTAAACAATTGGAATATTTTCAGTAGAAATCTCTGTTGTTTTTACTGGGGCAGCAAACCATGACTAAAAACACTTAACCTTGTGATTTTTTGTAACTTCCTAGAATTCTCCTCCTCTCCACTTTTTTGAGTAGTTGGTGTGATTCAAGAAGTTGGGAGGAGTACTGGGCAGGAAGATTTTCCCCAGCCATCAGTGCATCTGGTCTTCCTGGAAAGTCATGGTGGCTCTATTGGGGGGTGTGTGTGGAGGTGTTTTGGCATGTAAAACATTTGCTCTGTCACTGAGGTACAACAAGACCTGTAACTAGGGCACGACACTTGAGGCTTTGACAGGAAATGTAGAAGATGCAAAAATGTGCTCAAACCCACCCCCCCCCCAATCCAGCCAAGTGTGTATTATCTCTCCAGCCACTCCTCCCTGGGCAGAAGATAGCACAATATGCAGTGGTGGGATTCAAATAAATTAACAACAGGTTCTATGCCCAAATGGCAAATAAATAAATAAATAAATAAATAAATAAATAAATAAATAAATAAATAAATAAATAAATAAATAAATGAATGAATGAATGAATGAATGAATGAATGAATGAATAAATAAATGAATAAATGAATGAATGAATGAATAAATGAATGAATAAATGAATAAATAAATAAATAAATAAATAAATAAATAAATAAATAAATAAATAAATAAATAAATAAATAAATAAATAAATAAATAAATAAATAAATAAATAAATAAATGCCCAGGACAGTGGGATCCGATGAGAGTTTCTTCTACAGTGGTCTCCCTACTGCCTATCATCACAACTACTTCTCACATGAATAAGATATCTGGATAAGTGTATCTGTTTGGGCATGCCGCTGCTGTTAACCTCACCATAGGCATGTGCCAAACACACACACACAAACACACACCTCACAGTGGGTGCTTATGACCAGGTTTGACAAAGAACTGACACATCTCTCCTTCCCTTTACCTCCTATTTCACCCTATAGCTCACCAGTAAAAATTGCTTCCATCCCCTTTCCTGCTCCTGAAATGACTGATAGCCCTGCTTGTTGTTACCTGGAGGCTGCCTTTGCACACCTGTTGAGCAGTTCTTCTCCCCCCCCTTCCTTCTGGCTTGGAAGGTATGGTCTCTTTTCAATCTGTTGCCACTCCACCTCAACCCCACCACCTCAATCAGTCCAGAACACTGCCAAAGAGCCCGAAAAACCCACAACAGCCAATATAAACAAATGCTTGATTAGTATGCTCTCATGTATGTCTTTTCTGGAGAATGCTGCCTTCTCATGATGGTCCCTCCCCCTCGGAGTCCCTCCAGCCCCCACCCACCCCCATGTTGACCTGTGGTCAAGATGCGTCTGAATGTCTGGAGAGAAGAGTTTCAATTCCCCTTATCTATTGATATGTTTATGTGTTTTCCTTTCTTGGCCCTGGATATATGGCCTTCAAGAATAGTAAGTCTTACTAGTGTTAAAATACTGATAGTTGTCTTCCTCCTTCTAACAGAGTGGGCCATCTCTGTGTGCTATTTGTCTCCCGAAATTGTCAGTTTTGGGGCAGGAGGAAGAGTTCTTTGTTACTCTAAATGAGGCTTGGAGGTTTCATCTCTTTGTGGTGTGAGTGACTTTTCTATTGCATACCTTGCTTGCGTGGATCAGTGAGACTGTCACTGGTTCATGCATTGGATATTCTCTGGGATTTTAAAAAAAACTTGAAAAAAATCATAGTAAAACGAGGACAGTTGTTTGTTTGATTGAAGCGGTCTCACCCCAAAACTTTTTCCCTCTGTGTCCTGCCCTCATGCCTTGTCAGTCACACACACCCTCTGCCTTGAGGCCATGAGCTTTCCTCCAGTGACATCAAGGACTCATCCTCCCCCCTTTTCCCCCAGTGACACCTCTGCTCTTTCCAGGGCTTTATCTCTCTCACCCATATCCCACCTCAGACGGCTCAGTGTGGTGTGGGAAGGGAGGCAGTTAATTGTGCCCCCTCCCCCTCGCTCGTCGCTGGTCACCTGGCCCCTCCTCCTTCATTCATCTCAGGCCAACAAACGGTTCTAAGAACCAATAGTACATTTAGGAAGCGGTTCTATAGAATAGGTGAGAACCTGCTGAATCCCACCTCTGACAATATGGCTGCCACACAATCTAACCAAGGCATTCCTCCCAATTCCACCATCCTCTTGCTGCATATGCCAATCTCACACCAACTAAACTTAATCGAGACAGCAAAACCTCAAGCATCAAAATTTCTAGCTATAGATCTGGATACAGCTTTTCTAAAGTCAGGCTACAATTACAGGAATAGAGGCAGTTAAAAATCATTCATCTAGTTACCACCGGTTTATGTTACCCACTTTGATGTTATAGGCCTTTAATGTGAAACTAATTTTGCCCAATAGAGACTGGTGGAGGAAAAGCAACAAGCCTAGTACTTGTCTAGTGTGTGTCTGTGGTTCATTAGTTTAGGGTTATAAGATGCCTTATTTCTTAGGCTGGCCTACTTCTCTTGGTGCACTGACAGTGTTCTCGGATAACTCTTATTGTTTGGGAGTTACTGTTCCAGCCACCAGATCACAAACTGGGCTTTTTTGCTTCTTTTTCTTTTTTACGATTAAGGAGCGAGAGAAGAATTTTGGATTTTTCTGCAATTACAAAAATCATTTGACCAGTCTGGAATACAACAGGTAGCTTGACTTGAGGGTGAAATGCTGTGTTATTTGCTTTTTCTGCCTCAGGGTGCAAATGTCTGGGATAAGCCTTAGAAAGTTGCTTGTTGAGGACTGAAACCAATCCAGTTGATTGTGTTTCCTAAACATCTTGTAGTGCTTTGAGCGTTTTGTTTTGCGAGAAATAACACTTTTAGATAAGTTTGCTGTGCCTTCCTCTACATCGATGGTTTGTATGTGATTGGAATTTCTACAATATTTTACATGATTATTTTTGTTACAGCACCCAAAGAAATAACATGGCTCTCTCTTCCTCCACTTTGAATAGAGGAGTCTATTTACTATTGGGCCACTGGATACTGACACCACTGTTTCCATGGAGACCCATCAGTTTCCACAAGCCTCCAAATATGTGTTTTCAGTCATAAGCATCAGATAGTAACAGGGAGCTTCTTCAGATCTAATATATGTCAAATTAATTTTGAAATGCAATTTAAAATGCAGCTCTTTCTTCCTCAATCTTTTTTTTTTGCGAGAGTGCATGTATGCGCGCACGCACACACACACACAAACACACACAAGCACAGTTTCTTGCTCTGTAACATTCTTTAAGAAAATATTAGGTTTGGCTGTCTGCCTGGCATGCATCTGACTCTTGAAAGGGGAAAACATGCTGTAAATTGTGCTTCAGTTTCCCCACCCCTGCTCCCTTTCTCTCCTGGCAGTGGGTTTCCATGTTGGCTAGCCAAGAGGGAAAGTACAAAACAGCACGAGCAAGGAGAAAAGAAATATGCTAATTCTGTGAAGAGTGCAATGGTTTGGACAGCTGGGCATTTTAGTAAATATATCAATGGAACCATTCATCTTAGCATGAGAAAAAAAACCAAATATATAGCAGACCTCTGACTTGTGACAATCCAGCATGTGACTCCCCTGATTTTGCAACCCCCCCAATAGTAGAAAATACCTTCCAGTAATGTCCAAAACTCGTATTTACAACTTATTGATGGCTACAACTGGCCCAAGTTTATAGTGGAGAAAATAACAATCTTGCATGCAACCAAACTTTTGGTTTCAGTAGAAAGAGGGTTTCACAACCTAATGTAATTATGCCTTGCTACCAATCTATTAGTAAATTCTTTTTTCCTGGGTTTGAGGCAATTTTTTTTTAATTTTATTTATCCCCCACCTACTCTTTCTGTTGTTTTGTTTTCTTTATCACTGCAGCAGAAGAATGCAAAGAAATGTTATGGTTGGAGAAGCTGCTAACAGACTTTGGGATAGATCATGGGTGGGCAATTACAGTGGTGCCTCGCTTAACGGGCGCCCCGTTTAACAACGAATCCGCATAGTGATGGCTTTTTTGCAATGGCTTTTGCGATCGCATTGCGATGTTGCCCCTGCCGCTCAGCTGGGGGAAAATGCCAGCGGTGGCTTCGGAAGGACCCCGAAGCCACCACCGACCGCCGACATTTGCCTTCCGAGCTCTCAAAGGGCTTTCCCCTCGACATTGGAGAAAGCCCTTTGAGAGCTCGGAAGGCTCTAAGCGGTGGCAGCAGGGTAGGGGGTGTCCGGATGCCTTCCAGGTGAAGCACTGGAAGGCATCCGGACCCCCCCTGCCACCGTCGCCGCTTGGAGCCGCGCCACACCCGGTTTCCCAGCCATGCTCGGACTCCTGGGAGTCCAAGCATGGCTGGGATAGGCGGGTGCAGCTCCCGGCGGCGGGGGCAGGGTAGGGGGTTCCAGGGTAGGGGGTTCCATTTTCTGCTACAGTATCCATTTCTACTGCAGTGGGTGACTTCTTGCCCCCTTGTGAGCATGTTAGTGCAAAAATACTCTTAACATGCTCTATCAAGTCCCAACCAATTAGAAAAGCAGTTGGTATTTCCTCTGAAATGGACACTTGCCACTTTCCAGACCAGTTCCCATAAGTTATTTGAACTTCTGCCACTTTCAAAACTACAGTTTCCTTCCCAATTCATTTTAAGATCATAGTTCTGCCTGTAATTATGTTGTCCTGAGCTATCAGATCTGAATGTGCATAGAAATTTGTGAACCTGTGTCCCTTAGAGCAATGTACTTCTTTCTGTCTACTACTATTTCTTCACCAGAGTTTTTAAGAAGAGGATTGTCATATTTTATATAAAAACAAAGGACTATAGGGGCTTCAGGGATCTCTTCAGGATCAGCAGCCTTGGTTGCCATGGAGTCAGAACTATGGTTACAGCTTCCCTCAGTGGCATCGACAGGTTTTAAGCAGTAAACTTTCTTGGTCTGACTGTCATCTTTACCATTTTTATTTTTATTGTTTTTCATACAATTTGATTGAATATGCCCAAACTCACCAGTTATAACACTGTCTGTAAGTCCTTCAATCACACTGAGGCAATCTGTTAAACTTTTCCTCAGGGTTCATTCACTTCTGTAGACTAGACCTTGGCAACTTAGGTGAGGTACTACCCTGGCCTTCTTTCCCTGATGTTTTACTGAGGTAATTTTTATTGAAGGGGTTCTTACTGTTGTCCCAGTTCTGCCTGTAAAATTTTACCTCAGAGAACTTGGGATTTCAAATCTCACTAATGGAATCTGCCATTTCACCTGCTTCTAATAGACTTTTAGGATTATTGTCTTTAACTAAATAATGTAATTCCCCAGGCAAAATAGAATAAAATTGTTCTAACCCAATCACATTTTTCATCTGCTCTAGAGAAATGACACTTTCATGTTCCATCCATTTGTCCAAACATTGCATCAATTTAGCCCCTAACTGAGAATAAGATTCTTCAGGCTTTTTAGTAAGAAAATGAAAATTTCCCCTCAGGTGTTCTGCATTTATGCCAAATCTTGAATACACCAAATTTCAATAGGCCTCAAAATCCCTAGCTTGCTCCAGCGGCATCTGAGAATAAAACTTAGCTAAATCTCCACTTATTTGTGATCTCCGAATTATCATCCTCTCATCATCCTTGATATCAAAGTCCCAGCATGCTCTCTCAAATGAAATGAGGAAAGATTCAGAGCAATCTCCTTTCCTATATTGGGAAAATTTATTTAGATCGATTTTTGGGAAATTTCCCTCACTAGAGTTGTTATTGTTATTACTATTATTGTTTCGAGCAGCGATTTCCATTTCCTTGAGCGCTAGCTCCTTAGCTTTCTCTTCAGCTCTGGCTTTTTCCTCTAATTTCCATTTCGCTGAGCTGTAGCTCCTTAGCTTTCTCCTCAGCTCTGGCTTTTTCTCTAATTTCCATTTCCTGAGCTTTCTCTCTGAATCTATACTCCTGTTCCAGTTTACATTTTTCAAACTCTTGGGAGCTTAAATCCTTTTGTCTCTCTGAGGCACCCGCATCAATTTCCTCCTGTTCCACTGGAATTAAAGATCTCCATTTCCCTCCATGTCTTGAGGTAAACTCTCTGCCTCACAACTCCCCTTCTATGTTTGGGTGGCATGTTTACATTTGAGTTAATTAGTATTGAGTGTAAGTACTGATTTTTTTTAAAAGGACCTGTCTTTTTGCTGTTAATTCCAGTAACTGTTGTGCTACGCAGGAGCTCTCTCTGGCTGTTCTCCAGCTCACAATCTGTTAGTTACTGTGTATGTCTGAGTTAGTCTTGCTCTCAGTCATTGAAATAATTTTATTTTTCATTCCTCTGATTTGATTTTTCCGTCTCCTCAGATTTGTTCTGACCTTTGGATTCTGTTTTTATCCACCAGTGCTCCTTTCTCTCAGAGCCTTGGATTTTAAGCTAGCCACTGGTTCTCTCAAACCCTGAGATAAATAAACAGGAATTTTCCTCCAGGGTCATTCCCTATCTATAGTCCCCCCAGATCTGGGATCAGAAGCCCCACCACTAAGCTTTTCCACAAAAACTGTAGCAGGTCACCCACTTCTTCACCAGAGACCTCTGACTAAAAATGTACCCACGACTCAAAAAAAATTCACTTTAAACTCTGGCTTTACTGGATTGTTTCGTATCCTGCCGCTGGACACCAATTGTGGCATTTACCCTAGTGGCCCCTGCTTGTTTACCCAAACAGAGCTCACAAAGGCAGATCAAAACACCTCTTGACATGCTGCCACCAGCTGATCTCCTTATCAACTTACTTTACTTAGAAAAGACAAAGGTCCATTCAGTGCTGACTTTTTAATGGAACAGGTTTATTGATTACAGTTGGTTTCTGGAACAATTCATAAGCACATTCTTCAAGTTTCATCAAGCTTCAATATTAACCTTCTATAGTAATTATCACAGTTTACACTCAGATTAATCATTCCCTCAACTATCCTTCTCTCTGATTCCTAACACAGACTGAACTCCAATTCTGACTGACTCTGTGACTCTCAAGCTCCGCCTTTTAACATCTCTTTCGGTCCCGCCTCTTAACCATATTAATATATAACATGAATAATGTATAACTTACAAAGCATAACTTAGGGTGAATGCTACAACCCCCATCTCTACTAGTAACCAAATGTTGTGCTCAGAAAGCAAGGATGACCTTGGATCAGGTTAAAGGCTTTACTGGGAAAATCCCAATGTTAAAGAATGCTAATTTCTCCCATGGGAAATGCAGACTCAGGACTGTTTCAGAAGCCTCAGAGGCATCTTCCTGTATTAAACAATAGAGATGTCTACATGAATTTTTCTAGACTCAAATTCTCAGAATTCCGCAAGAATCCTCCAGGCAGAATTCTAGGAGCTCTAGGCTCTACACTTGCACCTATAGATACCAAAATGTCATTCACTTGAAGATGCTGCATGGCCTAGTTCTGGCCTATTTTCTGTTATAAATGTCCAAAAAAAGAGGAAGCTGTTGCAGAATATTCTGAGTCATAGTTTTGCCCTTTAGGCTCTTTAGTTTTCCTCTTAGAGGATGCATCTCAAAGAACAACACCCAAGAAGCACTGTGGACTCAGATGGATAATGAAACATCTCATATAGATGGGGATCATTTGATTGTTGTTGTTGTTGTTGCTGCTGCACCCTTCAGATATGCAGGGGCTATTTCACATATTCTAGAAGTGAATCACAGAGCTGCAACATGACCTAAATTGACCCTTAGAATGGAAAAGTATTCTGAGTGAAAATTCTCCAGCAACTCTTCTTACTACAAACCAAAGATTTCACAATTTTAATGCTTCATACAATCCTAAAGTGCTAAGGTGAAAAACACAAAACAGTTTTGCCCTTGTTTGTGGATTTTTTAAATGGATGTCACTAACATTGTTAAATCTGATGTGTTTCTAATTTGTTTGCTTACTAATAAAATATAGGGAGGAGAGTCTATAAAGGAGGGGAAGGAAGAAAAAGTTCCTCTTGAAACCTACCTCTTCATTCCCTTTGAGAGCTCCAAAGAGTTTTACAAGGACTTTGTCCCAGGCAAACTAGAGTTGTGAACAAAAGCCTCTCCTTGACTAGGTATATTCTGTAACACTTTGTTGCAGGTACACATTGGCTAATGACCTTTCAATAGTGCTGCTGCTATTGCTTTACTATACACAGCAAGGATTGGCAGTGCAAAATGTTTTGCACACAACCTGTGCTGTGGGGATGATTCATAATAATAATTTCCTAGCTGTGCTTTCAGAGAATCAAACACTTATAGCTGTATTTTCCATGTTGCCTGAAATAAATATCCGCTGAAATACCATACTGTTCTACTGAGAGAGGAAAATGGAATCACATTTGTACAGACAAACTAAAGGTGTGATCACATGGGCATTTAGCCCACTATAGGGACAGATTGTTTTGCTCCTTTTTCCGGCAATTATACAATTTAATTGCTGAAGCAAAGCAGTCCGTCCCCAGAGTGCTCCTACCTGTACCTTCCTGGATCCCTATCAAAGGCCTTTACTTTTCTGATGCATGTAGGTTTGCTCCATCTTGGTTTATTTCCAGCATGCTTGATTGCTGGAAATGAACCAAATACTGTGAAGTGGCTTAAGAAGAGAGCCACTTCAGGATATTGACAAATTAAACACTTCCTCTGCTCCTCCGTGAAGGGCAGAGGGGAAAATGTTTTTTAGATGCAATCAGTTGTTTATTTTAAGATAAAAAGATAACGGTAAAGGTTCCCCTGGACAATTTTTGTCCAGTCGTGTTTGACTCTAGGGGGCGGTGCTCATCCCCATTTCCAAGCCATAGAGCCAGCATTTTGTCCGAAGACAATCTTCCGTGGTCACATGGCCAGTGCGACTTAGGCACAGAACGCTGTTACCTTCCCACCGAGGTGGTCCCTATTAATCTACTTGCATTTGCATGCTTTCAAACCGCTAGGTTGGCGGGAGCTGGGACAAGTGACAGGTGCTCACTCCGTCATGTGGATTCGATCTTACGACTGCTTGGTCTTCTGACCCTGCAGCACAGGCTTCTGCGGTTTAGCCCACAGCGCCACCACGTCCCCTGTTTATTTTAAAAACATTTAAAATTAGAAAACTTCCTCCCAGAAGTGGGAAGTGACATGAAGCTACTCAGCAGTGGATATGGGTGCAGGTTGACTGGACTTTCACAACAAGCCAAAGAAAAGGAAAAATGCCCCTCGTTGTCTCCTCTTGTCTCCTTTCTCCTTTACTGAAATTCGGCTAGCACCCTCGCTGGGCGTTTTCAAAAGCCAACTGAAAACTTGGCTGTTCAAGCAGGCCTTCCCTCCAGTCAATTAAGTGATGCTTATTTCTTTCCTTTTAACTTGTGCCATCTTGGGACTCTTTACTTTAAATTAATTGTTAAAATTGTAAGTTCTTTGATTTTATATTTCTCTGTTTTTATATATGTAAATTGTGTACATTTTAAATTGTTTCCATTTCTATGTTGTGAGCCGCCCAGAGTAGACCATGTCTAGATGGATGGCATATAAATGCAATAAATAAATAAATAAATAAATAAGCCAAAGAAAAGGAAAAATGCCCCTCGTTGTCTCCCCTTGTCTCCTTTCTCGGCCAAGATCCAGTATATAAATGCACTAGACCAGTGATATCCAATGGTTTGGACACATGTAGCATTTCCCAATTTGGAAAAAAATTATGTAATTTGGAACAGTGGAGGAAAAAGGAGAAGACTTCAAGCAGAGCATTATTGTCTATTTCGCAGTTGCACTGTGGCACCGTCTGAACCAAGTAGCAGGATTTATGGCAAGAGAAATTTTTCGCAATGTGTAAATTTGGGGTACACAGCCAATACTCCCGTCCCTGCTACCCCGGTAGTTGTAAAAAAAACAACAACACAGGGATACATGATAGTTTCTTCTTGCAAAAATTGCACATGCTTCTTATGAGAGAAACTTTGATGTTGAACTGGTCTATTGTTATTTATTTTGTTCTAAACTGCTATTTTTTTAAAAAAACAAATAAATTATATATATCAATTTAAAGATTTTTTTTTAAAAAATAGCAGTTTAGTACCTGTAAATATACAATTAGAAAAATACTAATGCAACATGAAAAACATAAAAGCAATAAAACCAATATAAACAGTCACTTTCATTAAAGTATTACAGAACAAGCAGATCTTAAACACTTTCAAAATCTCTTAATTCTTAAATAGCTAAATCCCCTGAAAAACCTCTTAAAATCAGGCAGATTTTTTTTTAAAAAATCTGCATTTGCTATCCTGTGGCATATAAAACAGGCACCAGGCAAGCCTCTGGAATTCTACCATTGAAAAGAAGGTCTCAATAATTCTTCTCAGAATGTTACCAGTAATAATTGCATCCTGTCAAGTCATTTCTGACTTCTGCGGACTCTTCTTGGGATTTTCTAGGTATGGAGTACTCTGAAGTGGTTTACCATTCCCTTTTCTCTGGGGGAATTCTTGTAGCCTGCCAGAGGCCACAGAGGCTGGCCCTTCTTACAGGAGGCCCAGCGGGAAGCTGAATTCCTGATCCAGGGGCTTCAGCCCAGGAGGGGGCATTTGGGAGAAGAGCTTACTTAAGAGACAGAACATCTGTCTTAAGACACAGTAGAGCTCCAGCACAAATCACAGTTCTGGTTTGTGGAAGCAATTCAGCTTTATCCATGTCAACTCAGAAATAAGTCCCACTAAGCCTCAAGGGCCTTGTGCACAGGTAAGTAGGTATAGAACTGTGGCCTCACGATAAGGCATAGCGACATACATGGCAGCACTTGGACAGATGTGAGTTTCTCGTTCTCCATAGGCTGGTCCAAAAATACCACGCCTGCTGCAGCTTGGCACCTGTGCTGGTGCACTGCTTATCTCCATGGCAACTGCCTGTTCTGTATCAAAACCCTCAACATGGTTCCTCTTGCTGTGTCTTTATGTCTGGGTGGCATTTTGTGTCTCAGAGAAGATGCATGGCATTGTAATCAAAAACCAATGTTAAGGAATCAATCTTGTGCTTCAAAACCTGCAACTGAAGATGTAACCAGTTTTTCCTCCTTGTGTGAAATCTAAGTCCCTTGCTTTCTTGCTCTCTGTTTTTCTCTTAAGATTGCTTGGTCAGTATGTGGCGATAGCAAACCTTTATTCCTCTGCCCAAGAATTTAGACACGCTGACAGAATGTCCACTCTATCAGAACCTAGGAAATTTACTTTCCAGGCTACATCTTTTAGTATCTCGCAGCTGGCCTGGCCTTGCTGGCAGTGGGTTTCTGTGAGTTGTGCTCTGAAAACGTAAGCTCTTCACAAGTGCTGTAACTGACAGGAATTTTTGTTCCTGTGTGGGGCCTTTTCACATCCTGGACTAACTGTGCAGAAGTTAAAAATGGGCCGCTGTATGATGGTGAGAGGTCTTGATCTTATTCTTCCTATGTGAGTGAACTGCTGGATAGCTCAGTGGTTTAGGTCTCTGGCTGTGGCGACAGAGGTTGGTTTGGGGCTTCAGTTCCCCCCCATCTGTGCCTCCTTGACAGAGGCTGGACTCAACGATCCATAGGGTCCCTCCCAGCTCTGCAGTTCTCGGAAGATGATCTGGTGGTTCATGTGTTGAGTCTGTGCATAGTGAGAAAAGCAAAAAACAGGAGCTGATGGGGGACTTGTGATCCACATATCTGAAGAAGTGGACTGTAAACCATGAAAACTCATACTAGGAAAAAAATGGTATTCTAAAGATGTTACAGCTATATTTTGTTTTTTACTGTTGCTGAGAACTGTATAAATATGATCAAGTTTCATTTTTTTGAAGTTTATAATACTTCTAATTATATCTCATTTCATCCTGTAACTTCACTGCATTAAAAGTTGCAAATCTATTTTTTTTTAAACCAGGAAATGTTTTTAATCCTACTGTTTTTCTGTTTAGTTTCAACGGTCTGACCTCTAAAGTAGCTAAGTGGCATCAGACAATCACTAATTCCAGATACACTGTGATGGCACTACTTACTCTCAGCGAGACTTCTTTGCTCGATAACACCTTTTCTAAAAATAAGAAGTGTGATGAAGCTGAGACCTACCGTCTTCCTGATACATTCAAATGGTGCCTTAAGATGCATTACAGTATTTAGAAAATTATTGGATGGTTCGAGTATCAGGCAAAGTAGGATTTTGCTGGACCAGAATAAAATTGCTTTTGACACTGCTGAAATTCCTCGTGGGATCATTATTAATGTCGGAGAGGAGAGGGGAGGGAGGCATTTGTAATGTGGATGCACATTTTGGTTAACGGAGGTACGTATTTGCATTACTAATCTTCTGAGCAGGTTGGCTAGGAAGACAAGAGCTGTAAATCAGGTAAGCCTGGTTCTAGGTGTTACTCCTCTATACAGTATAGTGAATTCTTGGGGTGGGGTGGGGTTGAGGGAATCCTACAGGAACCTATTTGAGATTGTGCTCTACTGAACATAATAGGATTTCCCTTGCTATGTGCACAGGATTGCTGGGGGTGACCTCAGGTTAGCTCGCCTTCTCTCCCGGTCAATCTCCTTCTCTGCAAAAAGGTGATAATAATAGACCTACTTTACTGTGTTGTTGTAGGGATTATAGCATGAGAGTGTGTATTAAGCGCTTTTGAACTTCTACGCAGCTTTAAGTAAATACGAAGTGCTGTTTCCAGCTTCGTACGAGGGTAGCCGCCTCAAATTTCCCCGCGGAGGGGGGGGGGGCGCGAAGTTGCATCGCTAGGTGTTGGCACAAGCCACATCCACGAAGTCGCGCCGCCACAACCCCACCCGCCTGTCTGTGACTGTGCATATACAGGAGACACAAGAGACACCTGCAGGATGCCGGCACTGCCCCCACTCCCGCCAGCAGCCCCATCCGTGGCTTCCGAGCCCCTCCGTCCCACCGGTGTCTCCGAAGGCACAGCCACAGACGTGCCACGATCTGAACATGCCTCCTCGAGACATTTCGGAAACCTTTGCTTTGATCGAATGGCGGGGGGGGGGGGTCGAGAAGCGGGAAAGTCAATGGGCAGCGCGGAACTCCTCCCCCTCCCTTTTTTGCCTTTCTATTCTTGCCGCTGCATCAGATGAACCCCCCCTGCACCCCTTTTTTTCCTCCCCAAGCTGAAGGTTTCTGGGGCAACCTCCCACCCCCCCAACCCCCGCCCTCCGCTTGACAACCTGCTCCCACAGTCACCGTGTCCACGCGCCGGCCCTCCTGGGGGAGGCGGCTCCGTGCGCTGGCGCGAAAGAGGGAGAGCGCGCGCGCGCGCGCGCGCGCGCGAGAAGACTCGCGCACCCCGAGCGCGGCGCTGCCCCAGACGGGGCGTGGCTTCGCGCGGGGAAGAAGGAGGCGGGGCGGGGCGGGGTTGGACGGGACGGGACTGGGCGCCAGCATTGGGGGGGGGGGGGCGTGTCCCGGTGGCTGGCGGCGGCGGCGCGCGGGCGAGGCGAGGCTTGGCACAGCTGCTGCTCCCAGGCGGCGGTGGCGCAGGCGGTGGGCGCGCTCCGCGGCGGCTGCAGCAGCGACAGGTTTTTCTGTCTGCAGTTTCCCTGCAGGTTGTTGCATCGGCAGGAGCGACGCCAGGCACAGCGCGCCGGGTAAGGGCTTCTTCCTTTCTCACAGGTGTCCGGCAGGAGGCTTCCTCCGAGCGCCTTCTGCTCAAGCGCCTTCTGCAACGCAGCATCCTGGCGGTTGCCGGTCCCTCCGCCATCGCCTGGCAGAAACCCAGACAAGGGTTGGGTTTGGGGTTGGTTTTTTTTTTAAATATCTGTCTGGTTGTCTGTCTGTCCGCCGTTCCCCATCACCCCCCCCCCCCTTTCCACGCCGCGGAGAGCTGCTTGGCCGCATCCGATGTCCTTCCAGCAGGTGTGTGTAGAGAGAGAGAGAAGCGTCCTCAGGTAGACAGAGGAGGTCCGCCTTGACTCGCCGGTTCTAATAATCAGGTCGTTAGGAGGTGATCTCTATATTTAAGATTGTCTCCGCGGGTGTGGAAAAGGCAAACGGCAACAGCCGTTCATCAGCCTCTGCAGGTAACTTTCCTCCGGGTGACCTGGTCGTTACTGGACAGCAGGTTCCTTTCCGGCGACGGTCGGAAAACGCTCTCTGGAAATCGTTCTGGCGTTTTAGATGATGCTCAAGATGAAGGGGAAAGCTGCACGGAAAAGATCTGTTCCCCTGTGGGACTAGACCGATGGTAATGCTGATGGCTGAATAGTGGAAGGTAAAACGGGGAACTGGCGTTTTTAACCTTCACGCTGGATGAAATTCGTTGTGGTTGGGCTGCTGGTGGTTTGCTTCAAGTTGTAAATACAAATAAATAAAAGATGCAGCCACAGATACACGATACTGTCATCCCTGCATTCCTATGACTGTTTAATATTTATGGAAGGGCAGCATTTCCCTCTCTTCACCAAGATGATTTTTCACCTCTAACTTGAAAACAGAACCTTTCAAAATTTGTGTTTCTTCGCTCCTTCCCCCAAAACAGAAGCATGATCATGCCATGGCTTCTTTATCTCAGTGCCACCCCACCTTCGTCTTTTGTTCAAGGATGGAAATTTCAGGAAAATGGGGAGGGGTGAAGGAGGGTGAGCAGATTTTCAATACACCAGAGGGAGAGCCTAGTAAATAGCCGGTGACAGCTTTACCTCTGATGAATGTTGTCAGCCAACAAACAAAAGAGATCTTTGGTTAAGGATACTAGCATTTGTCTCCTTTTGGAACAGATGGAAACAGTTTGAAGGTGGTGGCGCCCTTATTCGTTTGAACTAAGGTGAGGCTTAGTTTTCTGATTTCATTCTAGGGTGTCAAGCATCCCTTTCAGAGAGCCTCAGAAACAAAAGCCCTGCAGAAGGAAACTCTGGAAAAGGATCTCTCTCTCTCTCTCTCTCTCTCTCTCTCTCTCTCTCTCTGTGTGTGTGTGTGTGTGTGTGTGTGTGTGTGTGTTGGTAGGGAGCATTAGGCATAAGGAAACACAACAGACTGAGCACACAAATATATGTGTAAATAAATACGCAACTCCCCCCCCCCACACTTCACATTTTTCTTTCATTGAAATAGTCAGCTGTGGGGAAAAGAACTGGGTTCTGGCAGGGGTTTGTGTGTGTGTGTGTGTAACCACACTGAAGGCATTAGAGAACAAAGCCCTTTGATGTGTTGATGCATTGTGCTTCCCTTACATTCCATGCCTGAGCTGTTGCAGGTAAATAGAGAAGGAAGGGTGGGAGTTAAAACACACACACACACATAGGCACTCTTGGCTAGTGCAGTTGTCTGGTGCAGCCTTTTGTGTCTCAGCAGAAATGTTCTTCCCCCGGGAGAACTCCCTGACTCACTGGCATGCAGGTTTGGGATGCTGATCACACCCTAGCATTTGAATGCAGGCTGCTGTAAGGGAGACAAGAGAATGGAGGGGGTGTGTCTGTATAGGTGGTAGGAGCCCTTCCTTCTTTCCCTTTGCTCAGAACAATCCGCCCGTCAAAAAATAACCCCCACTATGCTCTGCTCACCTGCAGCCTTAGCATGCTTTTTTTGAGAATTCATGGGTGGTAATACCTCATTCTCAATAAATGATCAGAATTTTGGATGCAGAGCTTGCGTCAATGGCATCTTGCTCACCCTTTGGGGAAGCTGTTTCTTTCGAGTAGTTTCATAACTGAGCACACCCTTTTTATTTTCTCCATGAAATTGACGTCTCTTTGCTTCTGGATCTCATCTTCCTTCCTTCCTTCCTTCCTTCCTTCCTTCCTTCCTTCCTTCCTTCCTTCCTTCCTTCCTTCCTTCCTTCCTTCCTTTGTATGAGAACATACATGTGTTGGTTTACAATCTGTGTAACGACAGCAGAAATACTTTGTTTCTGTAGCTGTGCCTTCATATGTGCCATCAGTATGTGTATGCTTTAATGATTGTTTTATTATCTTGTTGTACTGGTCAAAGTTGGGTCTGTGACCGTATAATAAAGAGAGAGAGCTATAAGTCATTTTTTAAAAAAACTCCTATATCTAGTTTTCTAGGTTCTCTGCTCCTGTGTGAGTGAAAAATTTTTTTTTGTGCCCCTTCTGATTTTTTTAACTCTAGACTGTTTACACTGCAGGGGGCACGTCTCAGCTGCTGCACTGACTGTTTTTTTGTAGCTGTTCTCTGCCCTCCTCCAACCAGAGGCATGCTCATAGGATGTGGCCCTTGCTTGAAAAATGTGCTGAGGGAGCATTATTACCTCTATGAAACTGGTACAGCCCTCAGTGATACTGCTGCTCTTCTTAAACAGCAGCTCTATAAGCATCATCCTTGCCTGATGTAAAATAGCAGTAACATGTTCCTTGCCTTTCTGAGTTACTGCTGCTGAGGGCTCAAGCTGTAGCATTAATATTACTTACAGTAGCCTCCAGTATTTCATACTGGTTGTATAAAGGAGCTGTTAAATTTAGAGCCATTTCATTGTAGGGCTGATGCAAAGTCCACAGATATCAGTTGCTTCCTGCATGCTTTTAATCAAGGTCTTAAGGGGAGGCTGAGCATATATTTTCAGAGGTGGAGATGCTCTGATTTCCAGCACTTTCTGAGTGCAATATAGACGTTATGGATTAGGAAAGGTTACAATTTGTTCACAAGCCAGTGTGGTGTTGTGGACTAAAACTTAAAAGATCTGGGTTCAAATCCCTGAGGATGTCAGTGGTAAACCAGTCATTGAGCATCTTACATACCTCAAAACCCCTTACATCAGAATCTGTTAGATGGCTCATGACAACAACACAGATGTGTTCACCACTGTGATGCCACCAGGGAAGTATCTTGGCAGTTCCAGAGCAGTTCCTCAAACCCTATTTGTTTTTTGTGGATTAAAAAAAAATCTTAATAAATACACCTCTAAAATACATGAAGATGCTAGCCCTCATGGACAGAGTTCCTTTTTTATAGTTGTACTCCTGATTCTCTCTCTCTGTGTCCCTCATTGAGAATTAATTGTGCCAGAGTACATAGCAAAGTCTTTGAACAAGTTAGTTGCCAGCTGCCCTTTGAGATTTTTCTTGAAGGTTATTTACATTTACTGTATACAATATACCCAATATGCTTTACCTTTGTGGCTTAAGGCAGGTTATATTTTACAAGCATGTCATTGAAAGCCTAAGTACCCAGTCCCTGCAAGCCTATTCCTTTTAAGTTTAGCAGAAATACGCCTGGCAGCGGCAACCCTTCAAATCAGCAGCATTTGTCCATTTTGATCCTTGGTGTCAGATGCATTGCCACATATCCTGTCCTCAGACGGACTGAAGGAAGACCTGATGATCAACTTTCTCTCTGGTCATGGATCTTTTCCTTTTCTTCTTCCTTGGGCTGAGAACACAGTGACACAAGCTGCAAAGCCTGTTGTATATCAAATGAGAGTTCACACCCACCCTCCCCAATCGTACGGGGGAGCAGCAGTCTCCGTGGCTGGGATGTGAAAGGGGGTGGGGTGTCCAAAGCCATCTGCCTCTACCAGGCAAAAGCTTTTCTATAGAAGAGAGCATAGATTTAATCACCAGCTGTGCTGTTAAACTGAGGGGTACTCTGTTAGAAGGAGATTTGACGTGACGTGTATAATTGCCTTTCAGATACTCAAAGAAAGAACTCATGTTTCTGCCTTATTGGTAGAGGTCCCCACTGTCTCTGTGCTTGCCATTGAGTGTTAAGCTGGCCATTTTTTTGACCCATTTTCCTCACCCTCATTCTTTGCTTCTCGGGAAAGTCAAACCAATAAGATCAATGCCGATCTAACAGGTTGTGTGCTAGTTTCGCTGGGTCAGCTTGAGGCCTACGGATGGATTGCAAAATGATGTGACCTTGTACCAGTCATTTCTGAAGTGAAGAAGAAAGCAAAAGTGTTTGTAGATTCTGGTCACACATGGATCTCTGCACTTCTCTTTTGGCCCCACAGAATGTAAGGAGACAGTGTGACATCTCTGTTATTTACATGCCTGCCTGGCTCATTCCTTCCATCGGCTTTCATTATATGCCAAAAGCACACTGCGGAGTCCAGTGCCTTAAAGTAGCCACTGAACTGATCATCTCTAGAGAACAAGAATGGCCTTCAGCTGATTGGACAACAAAGCTGGACAAAATTAATACTTTGCTTCATTCCTTTAATATGGTCAAACAGGAGGTAGAAAATTGTTATTATGAAAACTGTATATCTTAGATTGCCACTCTGTTTTGAGCTAAAAGCTGTGCAGTCTTGCTCAGCTTGCACCCTGCTTGTCTGGTTAGCAAGGCTCAGTAGGCACATCACCTGAGATTTGGGAAAGCTGTTGGCAGTGGAGCAAGGGGAAAATTAGTGGTCTGTCTTCTGTCTACAGTGGTTCACAACCTTGGGTCCCCCCATGTTCTTGGGCTGAAATTCCCAGAAGCCTTCACCATCTAGCTGTGCTGGCCATGATTTCTGGGAGTTGTAGGGCAAGAACATCTGGGGGACCCAAGATTGCGAATCACTGGAGGTGAGACAGAGCATTGGTCTGATTTGGGGTGAGGATAGCATATTACAGATGTTCTGTATTTCTACTGTTAGAAATCACAGCTGAAGTGGCCAGTAGTCAAGGATTATTGGGCTTGCTATTCAAAACATCTGGGATATTAAAAATTCCTTACCCCTAATTTGATGTGAAGTAGCTCTTCCGCTTATGCCAGAGAAGATCTTAATCCAAAAGGACTTGGCCCAAAAGCAGTGGAGAGAGTATGAATGCCAAGACCTTTGAATTGTGCTACTCTTGAGTACGTCAAACTAGATCTGCAAGTGGACATGCTAGATAGGAGCATAAAACAATAACACCATCAGCAAAAGAACCAGAGTGCTAAAACTCCAAGGAAAGTGATGTTTAGACATTAATATTTATTGAAGTATGACATGCCAAGCCTCTTTCATATTAATCTTTAGGGACAAAATAGTTTTCATTGATAAAGTGATTAAACTGATAGGTAAAAAGGTTGTAGAATATTCTGTCAGCATCCATGAGAAATGGATTTCCTGGTATTTTATATACCATGCAGAGAATTATATGATACAATTTCATTTTAGACCCTTCTTACTTTATTAGGAGAACCTTATCTATAGCTTTAAGATGCTTCAGAAAAATAGAACAGTAAAGCTGGAGGGGACCCCAAGGATCATGTAGTCCAGCCCTCTACCTAGAAACACACAGCTAAAGCATTCTTGACATATGGCCACTCAACCTTCGTTGAAAAACCTCCAGTGGAGAAGACTGGAGTCTGAGACTTGGCCTCATTTCCCACCTCCTCTTCCCAAATTGATATGGCCTGGAATGATATAACAATGCTCAGTCTTTCTAGATTCCTCCTAACTTCACCTCCTGGCTATATTGCAGCAGTGGGAAAGTCCCATTTCTTGAAGAGGTGAGACATCCAGGATCCTGGTGCACTGCTGTATAATGTCTGGCAGGGTGAGGTTCTCTGGAAGTTGACTCATGGCAACTGGACTTCTTTCTTATTAGGTTATCCATCTAATGAGCCTATTCAGACCAGGGGGAAGTGAAACCAATGTGGAGGATACTGTATATCAGGGTTCCCCTATCAACTCTCCTCAGACTGAAGGAGCTACTTGGATGAGTAGGAAAACATTTCAACCTAACAAGAAAGAAGTCCAGTTGCCTTGAGTAGACTTTTGTCTAGATGGACGGGATATTTAATTAATTAATTAATGACTTGACTTCCAGATGTCTGCAAGGGTTGTTTGCTTGTTTGTCCTGTATCATTACAGGGTGCAGCTCCTATGTGAACACAGTAACATCTTTAGAGTTTTGATCCCCTTTGGGGAGGAGAAATTATATATGATGCAGAACATGGATTTTCCAGACAGTGAACACTCTTTGTGCCTTTGTTTACATAAGCCAATGGTAAACAAATATAGGTAAATTAAAGTCTGCAGGCCTGTGACAGATATGAACTCAAGAGTGGTTAGATTAACTCCTGTAAACTTGCAGTCTTAGGCAAATGTTCTTCAGAGTAAGTCACATAGAACATAATGGATTCTGTTAGTTCTGAGTAGACATGGACAGACTTCTAAATTCCTTTCACTATTTTATGATTTCAAATGTTTGGTTCCACTGGAACACAACTGCACTTGTTCATCACCTCATGTTTCTGTCAACTGTGTGAGCAGATACAAAATGCCCTTGCAATATTGCAATCCATAGTTGTTAAGCTATTAATGACATTCCACCTCTTCCTTCCTTCATTCATTCCTTCATTCCTTCATTCCTTCATTCATTCATTCATTCATTCATTCAGTTTATGTCACCACATAGCGACTAAAATCAGCTCACAGCAATTAAAATGCAAGTAAAATTAGAAACCTAATAAATTGTTCCATTAAAAATAAATTGTTCCATTAAAAATAAAAAAATAGAAGAGTATAAAAATAATAATCTAAAAACATTTTTAAAACTTTAAGAACAAACTTCCGAAATGCAGTACTCAGTATCTTAGGGACAGTCCAGCTTAAATACCCAGTGTACTTAAGAAAAATGGTTACTTTTAAGGAACTGAAAAATGGCCAGATGAAAAGCACTTCGTTTACACCTCAGATATTTCAGTGCAAGTCTTTTACCCTCTGTGGACTGCCTCTAATTTACATCAAACAATTGTCTGGTCCATTGACTTCTGTGGACTGTTGCTGATTTGTTATGACTGATGCACAGACCTAAGTAGGTTTCAAATGTCTTTTTATAGTTTATATAAAATGTGGAGTTGCTGTTTGCTTCATGGAGTATGTGGAGCGGAGCTATCTTGGTCCATTACTATTTCTGGTCTTTATGTCCATCAGATTCACATGTCAGAGAGCTTTCTGGATAATGTAGGTGAAATGGATGACTACATTTTCTGAAAGAGTCTTTAGCTGTGTGGGTCGCAGACTGAATTCAATGTGGCTGTGTTTTCAGCTACGAGGCAGGCATATGTGATGCTGGATGTTTTACCCCCCGCACCTCTACCCTCCCCCACCAAAAAAAAACACCAGAGAGGGGGACATTTAAAAACAGAAGTACTCACCACTAACAGTAAGAGCTGGCTAGATAGCTCAGTGAGTTGGGTATCCGGCTATGGAGCCAGAAGTTGGGATTTCAGTTCCCCACTGTACCTCCTAGAAGAGTCAATCTGTGTGGCCTTGAGCAAGCTAAACAGTCCTAGAGCGCTCCCAGAAGAAGGGAATAGTAAACCACTTTTGAGTATTCTCTATCTAGAAAACCTTGAAAAGGATCACCATAACTCAGAATTGACTTGGTGGTAATTATTATTGGTAAGTAGTATATCATTTCAGGACACTGCCAGAAGATTCTGTTGAATGGGTGGGTAAGCCTTATTTGTTAAATTTAGATCCTCTGTCTCCGCTGATCAACTCAGCGTAGCATACACAGATTTCTTCTGTCTCGCTTTAGCTTCACAACAACTGTGTGAAGTAATAGAGAAGTGATCTGAGGTTACCCAGTGAATGGTAGTGAAGTGACCAAACCTCGTCTCTAGTCTTATCAGCTTAAAGAACAGACCAGCCATCTCACAACAGTGTACATGGCCAGGAAAGAGCAGCAAGCACAGTGTAATGTGACATTTGAAGAGAAAGATGCTTCTGGTGGCGCCAGCACTCAGTCGTATACTGCAGAAGAATATAAAGCAGTCAGCAAAACCCCTGAAAAGCAAAGACGCCACACAGTCCTTGGACAAAGCTGTTCATAGCGCAGTAGGCTATGATCCTTTAAATCATGGTCTGTGGGCTGGATGAGTCACGGTCTTCGTGCATGTCTTGACATTCAGACAGGTGGTTCACTAGTGCAAATTGGTGTGATCTGGTGATGCAGCTCACGTCATATTGCACTGGTTATGTAAAGTGGCGTTGTGGTTGTGGGAACATAGCAATTCCTCCTCAGCTGGCAGAAAACACAATATGACTGAAGGGCCAAGTGGCCCGGGAGTGGGGAGGGGGCTTGGGAGGTGCCTTTGCCGAGCTCCAGCATCCTGGCAAAATGTGTTCTTCCTCTACTGCCAGCTGACCAGCCTTGAACTGAACTTGAACAGCCGTGAACTCTCCTGTCTTTAGAGCCAGAAGAATGTGCAAGGTAGTTGATGTAAAACAGACTGTGCTTCTTTTTCTTATTAAAATTTATTTTAGAAAAACTAAACAAATAGAGCAACTATAGATTGATTGATTGTTTTCTTTTCTCCTTCTATGAGACCCAAGGCACTTAGAACAGATAAAACTAAAATTACAGTGTCAAACAGAACTTGACAGAAGTTACATTAAGTAAAACCATCCATTGCCACTGTAGCAGGTGGTATACCTGGAAATCAAGTCTTGAGCTTTTGAAATATGTCTGTCCAAAAAATGAAGTTGTTTAATGGGGAGGGAGTGTTTCTAGCTGTGTGCTTTCTGTAATGATGTATCGAATAAATGGACTCCCTGGAAAAGATGCTGATGTTAGGAAAGTGTGAAGGCAGAAGGAGAAGGGGACGACAGAGGATGAGATGGTTGGACAGTGTCATCGAAGCAAGCAACATGAATTTGACCCAACTCCGGGAGGCAGTGGAAGACAGGAGGGCCTGACATGCCCTGGTCCATGGGGTCACAAAGAGTGGGACACAACTAAATGACTAAACAACAATGAAGGGCTAACTGCCAAACCCATTTAAATCAGGAAGTGGTATCCAGATCATGTGACAATTTCCACTGATAAGCAATTTTTAATCTTGCCTCTGTGAGCAAGAGGGCCATGGAGTCTCTGTATAGCAGTCTTTTGTTTTCACTGGTAAGCACAGACATTGGTGCATAGCATCAGATACAGTGTTCATTACGCCATTCCAAAAACTGGCAACTTAGAGACACTGCCTCCACATATTGCTCCTTCCTTTCTACAGCCCCTCCATCACTTTGGTGAAAGTTCCTGTAAAAACATGACTAAACTGTAGGACTTTGGTGGCATTTATGTGCTACATTTTCTTTAAGGGACACCAATCTAGTTCTAAAAGTTGAAGAGGACCCACTTTGGTCCATGTCTTAAAACTGGAAACTCCTTTTGTAAATCCGTTCCCCAGGCCAGACTGGCATCAGCGTAGGAATTATAGATTGACTCATTTAGCCAATTCTATATCTGTGACACATCTCCTTTTTGTTTGGTTTTTTTGATGTTTGTGTTTTTGTGCTTTACAAAAGTTATCAGATCGGGTAGGGGATTATAGTGTCCCCTGTGGCTGTACGAGATGTTGAGCAAAAGACCAGACTTTGGTCTACGCTATAATGATCTTGAGGCTACTCTCAGTCTTGTAAACTTTATTCACCTTTTGGATAATGAGAAGAGAAGACTTAATTAAGAATGGAGAAGGAATTTGCAATTATGACCTTACTTGGCAAAGTTGTGCATGTATATTTTAGTTCCCTTTCATCAAGACAAAATGATGAACATTGGGCTCTTTTTAATTTTTTCGAAACTTATAAATGAGTACATAGATACTACTGTTTTTGAAAACACAGACTCCAGGAGTCAGAAAGAAAATGAATAAATGTATGCATTAGGAGAAGTGTGCACCAAACTTTGTGGGAATTTCCAAAGTGGGAGCAAGCCGAGACTTGCAACCAAGTACAGAAGTTGAATGGGGAAAGGATACTGTTAGGATCACAAGGGAAGTAAAATGGATGTATTTTGATATCCCTAGAAATGCTTGCTGTTTTTCAGTGGACACAAAATATAGGACATAATATTGATATTGATCAATGGTTGCAAATATGAAAAAATAACATAAAGCTCACAAAATTGGTAAATTTCAAGAACATATATAAGATATTTTATAGGTGGCATATGACTCCGGAAAAATTGTCAAAGATTTATACAGAGGTGTCAAATGTTTGTTGGAAGTGTGAAGCATAAGAGGGAAACCTTTGCCGTATGTGGTGGACTTGTAGAGTAGCAAAACAGTATTGGATAGCAGTACATACTCTGTTACAAAAAATACTGCTTTGTAATGTTCCACTAACCCCAGAATTGTTTTACTGAACATTATACCAGATAATATAGATAAGACAAAGAACTACTTAGTTTTATATATATAGTCACTGCACCCAGAATTCTTTATGCTAAGAACTGGAAGAAATTGGAGATACCAAAACAAGAGGAACTCATTGAGAAGATATGGGAAGCGGCAGAAATGGATATTCTATCAGAAGTGTTGAAAGACTGTCCCATACAAAAGGCAACTGCACGATGGGATTTATTATATAAATGGCTTGAGTCACCAGATAGTCTTTGAATAACATAAAATTAAACTAAGATGTAACTGTCGGTTGAAACCTGGAGGGCAATCAAATTGTAGAAAGGCGAAAAGTCGATATCGCAACATGAACAAACAGATTGGATGACAGTACATTTTGTGTTCTCCTTCTCCCTCTTACCTCCCTTCTCCCCCTCTATCTTTTGTACTCTTTACTTTATCCCTAGTTTTTAAAAATAAAAAAATAAATAAAAAAAGAAAAGAAATGTTTGCTGTTTTTCAACTTGGGAACTGGTTTTGCAGATTGATAGGTCCCCAAAATCTGCCCGTGTCAAATTTTGCATAGTTCTCAGCACACCTGTGTAACACCTGACCTCATCCCATGTCAAAATGCAGGGAGGGTGAATGATGGCTTGTTCCTCCCAAATAAATGCCGTTGGCGTTTGCTGCGCTAAAGCTTTATGAAAAACCTCATCGGATCAGCTCTGCTGGCAATAATGCAATTAGTTCTTAATAGCTTTCAGCAAGTTAATACCAAAAACATCCTCCACTTTCTAAGGGATTAGTTTTGTGCCTCGAAGAAGAAAGTGCTGGCACACTTGCCTTTTTGCTGGTCTCCATACACGTCGGACTCAAACATCTCAGTAGTAATAGTTTAGCTACTTCACTACTAGATTCATACGGATAACTATTCTCTTTTAACATTCAGGCACTGTGTTTTCTTCTGAATGACACATCTCAAAAGCTTTCTTTTCCATCAAAGAACACTTGGGTTGTATACATCAACAGAAGTCATTCGTTTGAAGAGTTTAAGATATCGTTTTTACTTTTCAGGACTTGTGAGCTGGGGAAATGTGCTCAGAGGAAGAGTCATGCCGTGCCACTAGAGTGCATTTATTGGGAAGCCATCCTTAATGGAGTTTGGTGGGACTTAAGCCAGTGTAAAATGTGTTGAGGGTTGTTGCCTTTCTCTGCAACATCGGTAGGTGGAATCCAGTGTTTGTCCCATTCATGTATACAATGTGGGGTAAAGGGAATGGAGTGCTGAGCCCTTCCCCCCATGATTATGACTTATCTAATACCTACCATCAGTCATCTTCAGCAGTCACTTTTCTCAGTTTGTGGCTCATAAGTAATGAGAGTAGAGTGGCTGGACTTATTAGCTGAGACGTGGGCAGGGTGGGGCAGAATTTCTTTTGAGTGTGCTACTTTAGTGTTAAAATAAGCTGCCCCACCCATTCTTTCCTATGTGAACGGGATAGGCAGACAAATGACAACCCTGTCACATCTCATGTCAGCCTAATTGCTCTTGGCAATGTCAGTGTGTGTTTGTAATTGCAGGATTACCAGCTGCCAGTTTAGAAATCCTGCTTTTAAAACATCGAAAGCAGTGATAAAGAATTCGGCTCCTATGCTGCTTGCCTCCTTCATTTCCTTGGCCATGTCTCCTTGTTTGATGGATCAGAAAAGGTTTTGGTTTTCCTTTTGGGTAGATCTGGCTGGAGGATGGGCAAAAGGAGCCATGCAAGTGTCAGATTAGGGCTGCATCTTCTCTCCTGCGAATCTTTTTTTCATGGCACAGATAAGATTTCCTGCCCAGCAGCCTCCAGATCTTGCCCAGCAGTATTATCACTACCACACCTGGATGGAGTTTTTTCGGAGTAGTTTAGTGTTCATGCTGATGGAATGTGTTCCATCAATCCTCTGCACAAGATTTCAGGATGGAGAAGGGGTGTTTCTGCTTGGGATGTATAGGAGTCTTTAGCCTCATTGCCACTGACATGCTTATTCTGTATACGAGTATGTACAGCACTTCACCAGCTTGGGCTCAAGCTTGATGGAATGAATGTTCTGCTGTACGAATTGATTCCCCCGATATCCAAAGCAGCCTGCCAAGGAAAAAGAGTTCTGACATATGGTTCTCCCTGATAATCTCTACTGTCTGTCTGTCCAGCTGTCTGCCCATTTGACCATCCTTTACGGGAGTATTCAGTCATTTTAACCTCTTCTGCTGAAGTGGTTGAGACCCAACTTTACCATCTTAGTGAAAACTCAGCCTAAGATTCAATTTGTTAAGAGCAGGGCAAGTGTGTGTAGCTGGAGCTGTTCTGGTTTCATGTCACCTTTAGTAATGCTGCACGCTTGGAGACCTATCATCGTACAGTATATCACAGAAGTGAGTACACCTCCTCACATTTCATAAATATTTTAGTACAATGGTGCCTCGCTTAACGGGCGCTCCGTTTTACGACAATCGCAAAATGATGGGGGAAATTTCGCTTTGCGATGATCGGTTCCCTGCTTTGGGAACCGATTCTCGCAAAACGACGATTTTCCTACAGCTGACCTGCAGTTTCAAAATGGCCGCTGGGTAAAAACAATGGCCGCCCGCTGTTTTCTGGGATGGATTCCTTGCTGCACGGGCAGGAAAATGGCCGCGCTATGGAGGATCTTCGCTGGACGGTGGGTTTCAAGCCCATAGGAACACATTAGTCGGGTTTTAATGCGTTTCTGTGGGCTCTTTAATTTCGCTTTACGATGGTTCGCTGGAACGAATTATGTCTTTTCATGTAACAACACTGAAAAAAATGACACTTCGCTACAATGTAAAGCAGTGAGTATACAGATCGTATAATACTGTAAATGTGTTGTCCCCTCAAAATGAAGCAACACACAGCCATTAACGTCTAAACCGCTGGCAACAAAAGTGAGTACATCCCTAAGTGACAATGTCCAAATTGGGCACAAAGGGTCAATATTTTGTGTGGCCACCGTTATTTTCCAGCACTGCCTTAGGGCATAGAGTTCACCAGAGCTTCACAGGTTGCCACTGGAGTCTTCTTCCACTCCTCCAGGATGACATCACAGAGCTGGTGGATGTTAGAGACCTTGCACACCTCCACCTTCCATTTCAGGATGCGCCACAGATGCTCAACAGGGTTTAGGTCCGGAGACATGCTTGGCCAGTCCATCACCTTTATCCCCAGCTCCTTTAGCAAGGCAGTGGTCATTTTGGAGGTGTGTTTGGGGTCATTATGTTGGAATACTGCCCTGTGGCCCAGTCTCCGAAGGGAGGGGATGATGCTCTGCTTCAGTATGTCACAGTACATTTTGGCATTCATGGTTCCCTCAATGAACTGTAGCTCCCCAGTGCTGGCAGCACTCATGCAGCCCCAGACCGTGACACTCCCACCACCATGCTTGACTGTAGGCATGACACACTTGTCTTTGTACTCCTCATCTGGTTGCCATCACACACACTTGACACCATCTGAACCAAATAAGTTTTATCTTGGTTTCACCGGACCACAGGACATGGTTCCAGAAATTCATGTCCTTAGTCTGCTTGTCTGCAGCAAACCGCATACAAGGTTTCTTGTGCATCATCTTTAGACGAGGCTTCCTTCTGGGATGACAGCCCTGGAGACCAATTTGATGCAGTGTGCAGTGTATGGTCTGAGCACTGACAGGCTGACACCCCACCCCTTCAACATTTGCAGCAATGCTGACAGCACTCATATGTCTATTTCCCAAAGCCAACCTCTGGATGTGACGCTGAGCACGGACACTCAACTTCTTTGGTCGACCATGATGAGGCCTGTTCTGAGTGAGGCCTGTCCTCTTAAACCGCTGTATGGTCTTGGCCACCGTGCTGCAGCTCAGTTTCAGGGTTTTGGCAGTCTTCTTATAACCTAGGCTATCTTTAAGTAGAGCAACAATTTTTTTTCAGATCCTCAGATAGTTCATGACCATGAGGTGCCATGTGGAACTTCCAGTGACCAGTCTGAGAGAGTCAGAGCGATAACACCTGCTCCCCCTTCACACCTGAGACTTGTGACACTAATGGGTGTCATGACACCAGGGAGGGAAAATGGGTACTTGGGCCCAATTTGGACATTGTCACTTAGGGGTATACTCATTTTTGTTGCCAGTGACTGTGTGTTGCGTTATTTTGAGGGGACAACACATTTACATTGTTATACAAGCTGTATACTCACTGCTTTACATTGTAGCCAAATTTCTTCATTGTTGTTACATGAAACGATATACTAAAACATTTATGAAATGTGAGGGGGGTGTACTCACTTCTGTGATATACTGTATGTTTTGCATGAACATCCCATGAGCCTTTAATTTTTTTCCCTTGTTGGCATTTATGGTAATAGGAAGACAGGCTCATTTTTGGACATACAGTATTAGCTTCTGTTTGTTTATACTGTTAAACAAGTGTTACTTTGTCTCAAGTAATGATGGGATCCAGCAAATAAACGTTGGGTCGTAGCTAGGTTGGGTCGTAGCATATGTTTTGCACATGGAACAATTCCCCTCAAAACAAAATATATCTGCTCTCCTACAGATGTTTTAGATCAGGTGTTAGCAACCTTAGGAAATGCAGGTATTCTTGGACTGCAATTCCCAGAAATCACAACCAACACAACTGCAGTCCAAGAGCATCTGAGGTACTAAGGTTATACTATGGATGAAATCTTGTGCTGCACCATGTCCACAACAGTAACAATGTTCACAGCAGTGGCAAACCATCACTGGTTAAAGGCTTCCTTTCATAATTTCAGCATGTGTATGACTTTATTGCATTGTGCGTTGGTTGTGTGCAGAAATCACCACAGGGAGCTTTTAATTAGTGGAGATTTGGCACTGCTGGTGACATCATTCCCTTTGCATACACAGCTGTGCAGAGAAATCTCAGACCATAACTCCAAGCATTCCTGGCCATTGGCCTTTCTGACTGGACCTGATGGAAGCTGAAGTTAAACAACAACAACAACACCTGGTCATCAGGTTGGGTAAAGCTGATGAAGAAGATCCCAAGTCCAACTTCTGGATTCTCTGTTTAAATCATGATGGCACTCAGGAGAATTTATGTCAATTAAAAGGGACTTAATAAGCTGCCTAACCCAATTTAATTTATGGACTTTTACAGTGTTCTATAGAAATTAATTGATACGATCCTAAAACTTCATCTTGTGTCTATTATACAGTGGGTTAGAACCAGACTCTCAATACAGTCCTACATAAGATTAGGTAAAAGTAAAGGTTCCCCTTGGCATTTAGTCCAGCCGTGTCCGACTCTAGAGCGTGGTGCTCATCCCCGTTTCCAAGCCACAGAGCCAGCGTTTGTCCGAAGACAGTTTCTGTTGTCACATGGCCAGTGCGACTAGACACGGAACACCATTGTCTTCCCACTGAAGTGGTCCCTATTTATCTACTTGCATTTGCATGCTTTCGAACTGCTAGGTTGGCAGGAGCTGGGATAAGCGACAGGAGCTCACTCCGTTGTGTGGATTCGATCTTATGACTGCTGGTCTTCTGACCTTGTAGCACAGAGGCTTCTGCAGTTTAACCCACAGTGTCACCACGTCCCTACATAGGATTACTCAAGAATAAATCCCACTGTACTTATTTGAACATACTCCAGGCAAGTGAGTACCAGATTGCAATCTCAATTAGTTGAAGATGGTTCCAATTGAAACTAATAGGACAGGACCCATTGACAACTGAGTTCCAAGTTCAACAGTGTGGATTAAACTCCATATTTTATATTCCAGGAAAAGAATTCTTACAGTGGGTCTTTTTCCTAGCCTTTTGTTGTTCTGTTTCTGGCAGAATCCATGGAAGTGATGACCAGTTCCATGTTTTAAAAATTAACATGAAAATTTCCTGCAACATCTCATTGAAAGAAGCCCAGGATTGATCTAAAGAGCCTTGGTGTTCCTGGCCATTGTGCACATGGAGCCTTTGCTCTTACATAATAATGAAGAATTATGCATTTCTGTGTAGAAAGGCGCATAGGACTTGATAACCAGTCTTATACATGTAGTGTAGCAACAAACCAAATAATGGGGGCTCTTTAATTAATAGATGATGCTCTAGAATTGCCCCAGAAGATGGAAAGCTGCTATTTCTTTCTACATTCAGGAATGTATCCTTTGGTTGCTTTTGTATACTAGATGGGTATGAAGTATTTTGCTCTTTTAGTTCAGGTCAAGAAGGTTGTTGTTATCTTCCAACTGAGTGTTAAATCCGTTGGGGAATTTTGATTAAAAAGAGGGAGTGGTTCTAGGAATTTGGTTATTTCTTTAAGAGGATAAGGCAGATTTTTTTAAAAATTAGATAGATTAGCCCAGTTTCACCAAACACTCTTCCTGATTTGCACACAAACTAGCACTTCATATACTAAAAATCACTCCAGAAGCATTTTAAATAGAAAAGGGTATTTTTTACTTACAGTAACCATCTGTAGTCAGGGGGCAAAAATTGAGTCTTCAGCGTACTTGCTATTTGAAGAATGGCCAGAGAAAGAAGGAGAGCTATAAACGAAACAAGTGGAGCAAAAATAATAATAATAATAATAATAATAATAATAATAATAATAATAATAATAATAATAATAATAATAATAATAATAATAATAATAATAATAATAATAATAATAATAATAATAATAAAAACAGGAAGAGGGGGTGTGGCTCTGCCTCAAATGCCAAGAACTTTATCAGTCTAGTTAGTGGCAAACAATGATCACATTACACTATAAAGCTCTCTCTCTCTCTCTCTCCCTCTCTCTCTCCCTCCCTCCCTCCCTCCCTCTCCCTCTCTCCCCCCTCTCTCCCTCCCTCCCTCCCTCTCTCTCTCCCCCTCCCTCTCTGATACCCAGTGTTAGTGCATGCAGTTTGTTTTTATCTGAACAAAATCAAAATCCCACAGATGGTAGTTTGGGCCCACTCACATATCAGCCAAAGATACATGCAAAGTTGACTATTGTTTCACAGGCACTGGGAAAACGGATACATTGTATATTAATGATAATTTTAGCCTCTTTTTATTGCTTTTGGTTTTTGATACGTAAGTTCAATTATTTTTATGTTTTGCATCAACATATGTTGAGTTGTTATTACTGTAATTATTTTGTTATAGTTCTTAGCTTCAAGGTCAATCAAGGACTGTGTATACTGCCTTTCTACAAACCATGTGGCCAAAGCAGTATGCAACAGAACCAGACAGAAAATTGACAAGGAATAATAGGTTGTAGGTTGAATGGAAATCCTGAGAGGTCTCTCCACTGGCCATAGTAGACACGGTGGTGAAGAGGCCTGTGTTAGTAGATCTGGCCAGTTATAGGTGAAACCTCTGTTGCTTTTTTATTCTATCTGCTGTCAAGGCTGTACTCTTGGAATCTTCCTCACTCATGATAATGGCAAGGCCAGTTCTCTAAAATCTTGTTTTTCTTAAGTGAGCCTTGAGCCCATAGTATTATATATTTATTGCATTTCTATTCTGCCTGTGTTTTTCAGTAAACCAATCGAGGTGGTTAATGCACAAGCATAAAATATATATATGGGTTAAAGCAGACCTAAGGAAGATGCCTCACTCTCTTTTCTTTCCTTCCAAAATAACTGGCTAAGAGTAGAGTCAGAAAGGAGGTCCGGATGGCTTTGGAGACAGGCAAACAAAGGGAAAAGTCCTTGTTTACTCCTGTAGAGTAGGTGGTTGCTGATAGAATCTCGTGTATGAGGAGTCATGAGAATTATGCATGCAGTTGCTTAGCAAACCATAAACAGATCCTCATCACCTCTTATTTTGGGGTACTGAGTGCAAATAGACTTGACTTGGGCAAGCACTTGGCATTTGATTTTTTTGTGGTTAATAATTTCAATGGCACTTACTCTGATTGTTTGTATTTAGGTTTTTTACTGTTCCACATTGACCTGCTGTGGACGTCTTCTGCACCCTTTGGTTTCTCCATCGCATGTGTCAACTGGCCTATGCACTGCCCTACTTTAATGTCTCAGGCCTTCACGGCAGATGGAGTTGCAGTAGCCTCAAGCTTCTGAAGGACAGCAAGCTTCATTGACCAATAGGGTCTAGAATAATTATAACTTGGAACAATAAATCTTACCATGTAGTGGTGACAACAGATAAGGTAAAGGTTCCCCTTGACATTTAGTCCAGTCATGTCCGACTCTAGGGCACGGTGCTCATTCCCTTTTCCAAGCCATAGAGCCAGCGTTTGTCCAAAGACAGTTTCCATGGTCACGTGGCCAGCGCGACTAGACACACAATGCCATTACCTTCTCACCAAGGTGGTACCTATTTATCTATTCGCATTTTTACATGCTTTCGAACTGCTAGGTTGGCAGGAGCTGGGACAAGTGACGGGAGCTCACTCCGTTGCATGGATTCTATCTTATGATTGCTGGTCTTCTGACCTTAAGGCACAGAGGCTTCTGAAGTTTAACCCACAGTGCCATAACATTCCTACAGCACCACCATGTCCTTACAGATAACAGACAACAGATAAACTCAATCCCAATTTTCATGCCACTGACACTGATGCATAGCTTGGAAGACTTACTCTTTTTTGGACTCTAGTTCCAAGAATCCTCCAAATAGCGTGGGACAAATGTTTCTGGAGATCATAGTCTAGAAAAGCAAAATTTCTATGCACTGCACAAGTGTACCTTTTCTTTGTGTAGTGGAGCAGAGACCCCTGTTTTCTACTATGCAGATGACTTCATGAATTTTGGGGTAGTGATTTCAAGTTCAGCAGTAGAGGGGCCCTGCTCTCACATTTCTTTCTCTTAAAAAAAAGAGATGGCAGATGGCTTGAATTGGATGGTCTCTCTCCACCTGACAGTTGATGGGGTAAATAAGATTATGGGTGGCAGCCATGTATTCGGTGTGACATCAGGATTCATAACATGGTTGCATAGAAGGAACCATTCTAGGAGTGACCAAAAATCAGTATGTGGAAATGAGAGGTAAAAGAGTTGAAGGGGTGGGTGGGGGGGAACGGGACAAAACAGCAAGTACAAAATTTGTGATTTCCCCAACAGGCTTATAATGGCATCTGCTTTTCTGAAGGAAGCTTTGATGGGAAGTGTTATTTTAAGAAGGGTAGAAAGTACTGAGTGAGCACTGTGCAGATTACTGGAGAGCAAGAAAAGCAATGTGGGATGAAATCCCAAAGAAGTCATTAAAAAAAGAAAACTTTTGACATAATTTAGGCTGAAATCCAGCCGTGTCAGCTAAAGAGATCTCTCTCATGGCCTGGATAATGAAGAACTATACTTTTGAACTGAGTGGGTTAGGAAGATTTTAAACAAGACAAAGAAGGCTGGAAATATTTTCCAGAAAAACCCATTGGACTCTTCTATGTTTTATACGTAAGTCACACTGCCTAGCTGGCTGCACTGTATAATTTAATTGTATGGTTCCCTTGAGGATTTCACCAGCAGACTGGAATCACGTTGCAAGTAGCTGAGTGACCTGTAGCATCCTATAATCTATTCTGGAAAAATCTACTTTATACCTCATTCAATACATTTTAAGCTATTAGAATCTTTGCTTAATCAAAATCATCCTATATAATATGAAAAATGTCTAATAGGGAGTTACACCATTGATCCATCAGATTAGTAACACTGTCACTTATGCAACTGAGACTCTTACATAGTTGATTTTTTCTTAAAAATATATATTGCAGAGTGATTTATAGTAGAGATTAAAAATAGCTTATAGTCATCATAAAATGTACAATAGCGTTCAAAAGTAATATAACAGTGAAGCAACAAAATGGGATCTGTTCAGATACAATCAGTTTTCTAGATTGTGTCGCAAGCATTCCTCCAAGCAGAAGATGTCAAAGACTTAACATGCAATGACCTGACTAAGCACAAAGGTGTAAAAGAGATCTTAAACATTGTACTCCCTATAGAAATCATTTTATGCTAGACTTGATTAGACTTGATGGTAGCAGCAGGAGAGCCACCAACTTTCAAAATTACCAGCATTTCTGTACACTGTGCTTTCCCAACTTCTTGTTTCATACGTGGCATCTACAATAAAAAAAGAGGTGTAAACCAAATTTCTGCTGCCTACCTTTACTGGTGAGGAACAGACAACAGCATGTGGGTAAACCAAGTGTTTTATATGTATAAGGTCCTAGTTTCATTGTTAGTTGAAAGGATTCCAGGTATTAGAAATTTCTCTTGTCACAAACCGTAGAAAAATACTATCTGTCCAGCTAGATAACATTGGGTGAAGCAGGCCATTGGTCCAGCTTGACTTGTTGCATATTGTGAATTTTGCAAAGTTTGTAAAGGTTATTTTTTTGGTGGGGGGAGAACTGCACTCTCAGACATCCCCCACCTCTACCAATGAGAGCTATTGGTCATAGTGGTTGGGGATTCTGGGAGCTGGAGTCCAAAAATGGGAACTTTTCCAACTCTGGAATTCTGTCTCTCTATATAACAAACTATAAGATTATAGAAGACAAAATCATAAGACAAAAATCATGACTACAGAAGAATGACACAACTTTAACGTTCACAATGAAGAAATTGAAATAGTTCAAGAATTTGTATTCCTTGGTTCAATCATCAATCCAAATGGAGACTGCAGCCAAGAAATCAGAAGAAAACTGAGACTTGGAAGGGCAGCAGTGAAGGAACTAGAAAAGATAATCAAGTGCAAGGACATGCCATTGGAAAGCAAGACCAGGATCATCCACACTCTTGTATTTCTGATCCCCATGTGAGCTTGAATCTGCAAGAGCTGAGCAGGGTGGCTGAGAAGAGGACATTTTGGAGATCTCTCATTCATAGGTTCGCTATGAATTGGAGGTGACTTGATGACGCATAACAAGAAGGTTATAGACCATTTAAACCATTTCACTGAATTCTTGATTTTGAGGTCTTAATATGCCCCTATTTGTTACTGTTGTCATTGTCTCTTTTATTTTATTCAACCATGCTTGGCAATAATCCGCAGCATATTTAAGGTAAAGTTAAACCAGCATAGATGTAAAAGTGTCCTGATGGTGTCAGTGGTGAATGTAGAGTAAATGTACATCTGCAGCACCCCCCCCCCATTTTTTAATGCTTTGGAATATTTGTATGCATCTCAGGGACTTTTTGACTTGCACCCTGATTGTGAAGGTCTTGAGGACACTCACTACCCACACCAGCTCTCTGCGTAATTAGTGCATATAAATAATCATTGCTGGAGATACTTATTCAGCATTATGCAAAACAACTTCAGTGATCTTGCCAAAGCTAACATCATAGAGGTCCTGAGTTCCCATGCTCCAAGGCAGCCTCTGACCACCAGCTGGGAACCAGAATAAATGTTTCCTGTGATATACAACTGCTTAGTTTTAATTTTACCGACAAAGAGGGCTGGGTTTTCTTCTGTACAATGGCCCCTCCCTTCAAGGCTGGCTCATTGGGATGGTCTGATTAAGTGACTTCATTTTGCTGGGAAGCATTCAAGAAAAATGTAGGACTGTTAATATAAAATTTCCCTTTGTCCTATCCCTGTCACATGTTGGAAGTGCAACAGCGAACACATACTGTTTTCTGAAGGCTCCTGTCACACTTCAGAACTCTAGATGGTCAAGATTTCAGATGCTTTGTGATTTCCAGATGAAGCAAGGGACAGTGCCTTGGCTTGCCAAATTATTTCGGTATATGACACAGAACATTCCACAGTTCCTCTTGCTGTCCCTGGAAGTTGAGGGAGGAAGAGAGAGAGAGAGAGAGAGAGAGAGAGATGCAATAATAGCCAGATAAATATGTTTTTGTTGCCTGCCCAAGGCACCCCAAATGCATGGTACAGCCACCTCTGCCACAGCAGTTTCGTCCTGCCATGGTTCTGAATTGTGCGGAGAGCTGGCACAAGTACTGTAGCACCCTGCCCCCAATATTCAGCTACAACTTTGGGGGTGAGGGATGGTCAAGGGCAGAGGAGATCATCTTTACTGTCCCTCTCATGTTATCATAATCACACAGTATAGTGAGTTGGGGGAATGACTAAAGAATATGCATGTTTTACTATAAAGAGGAACTTCTTCGAAATGTTTCAAGCAGTGTTTCAAGAGACATCTCACGGAACATGTGGTCTGTTGGGTGGAAGGAACCCAACCTTTTCACTAAAACACAATTTCCCACCTCTCTGTTTTGTTGCAGCCCTTGTATGTCTGGGCTCCATTTTAATCAGCAGAAGGAAAGTGTGACTTAACACCGGGCACAGTCTGAGGCGTTACTTAGTTCTGTTAAAATTGTATTTTGAAAATGGGTTTATGGCTTGCATCCTTCATACCCTCCAAAAATAGCTAGGGAGGGGGAGTTTAGGAAACTGAGCTGCTCTGTGAGCAACATGGATGCCTGTGTGGGGAGGGGTAAAAGTTTTCGCTTTTCCTGCTTTTCCTGCTGCCTTCAACCTTTCCCAACATTATTGTCTTTTCCGGAAAGTCCTGCCTTCTCATGATGTGCCCAAAGTATGAAAGCCTCAGTTTTGACTTTTTTGCCCCAGAAGGTTTCATTTGTTCTAGGACCCACTTGTTCGTCTTTCTGGCATTAGGGTATCTCCAAAGCTCTCCTCCAGCACCATATTTCAAATGAATATATTTTTTTTCCTATCAGCTTTCTTTACTATCCAGTTTTCACTCACCTGTACATGGTGACTGGAAACACAAGAATGCAGATAAGCTTGGTCTTGCTCTCCAGGACGCATCCTTACACTTGATGAGCTTTTCTAATTCCTGTATAGCTGCCCTTTTGAGTTTCAGTCTCTTTCAGATTTCCTGGCTGCAGTTTCTATTCGGCTTGATGAACAAAGTTATATAAAATCTTCAGTAATTTTAGTTTCTTCATTGTCATCGCTGAAGTTGTTTAGTTCTGTAGTCATGATTTTGGCCATTTTAATGTTCTTGTGCTTACTCTTTTGGCCTCCTCTGGTGTAGCAATTCTTAGTTACAAACTTTTGCCTCCTCTGCCAGTGTCACCACCAGCTCCTGCTTCCACCCACTAGCTGCTGCTTCTGTCACCAGTGGAGCTATCTATTATCTTCTCCTGATGTGCCTGGTACCACTGAAGAGGGTGGATGCATCTTAGGCTGCGGTCACACTAGAGAAATGCCCCCGTTTTTTCACATCTTCTGCTTCCTGTAGAGTTGTGTGTTGCAGTCATGTGACATAATCCCGTGACAGTGGTTCGTGCGGTTTTTAACTGTTCCACATTTTTTAGGTAAATTAGATGCGGTACATTCATCTACACCCCTGCAGTGGGACACAGTCCTTCCTCTTTTTGTGCGTTTTTCTGCCCCCTTTCCTCCCCACTTTTTTTTTTTTTTTTAAAAAAGAGGATCTATCTAACTATTGTGAAAAAGGAGGGCAGCACGATGATATCTGGGTGATTCATCTACCAGTTTATCAGTGAGCTTCGGTTTCTGCACGGAGGGAGAGAAAGAGAGAGTAACTGATACAAAGTAGGGTGGATCTCATACCCCCTCCACTCCCCGTCCCCTTCTGATTTATGGAGAACATTGAAGCCTGAGGCAGAGCTTTGTGTGACCCCAAAGCTTGCATCCTGCATTGGGGGGAAACAACAACAACCATGACACAGCCAGCAAAATAACCCTAGCCAATCCCGACCATGGTTCACTTGCTCTGTGTTTTCACTGCAGCTGCCTCCTTGAAGCCAGGAGTGTATTCATGTGCTTGGTTGTATGTGTGAACTGCTTCCTTCCTTGCTGCTGCTGAATAGCTCAGCTTGAGGTTGCCCTGCAGCAGCAGCAGTCAATGGGAATGGCGGTGGAGCTGTGGGGGGGAGGGGACGGGACCAGCTGGCTCTGCTACAACTAGATGCCACCTCTTTCTCCCACCGATCCTTTGCAGAACTGTCTGTGCCGAGCTGAAACCATGTAGCATCTTCACCCACATGCAGCTGGCTTTGGGAGGGTTAAAGTGGACAAGAGCCCCATTTGATGCTCCCCATTCCTGAGAATGCATGCATGAGTGTGTGTTCACATGTCCACCCTTTGCTCTGTCACGATTAATGTGTCAAGTCTGCTGTGGCGCAGCGGCTGTGCCGAGGAGCCCAAAGTGCTGGTCAGTGAGGGAGTCACTACCATGACAACCCTTGGAAGTTGGCAAGATGCCCTTGCTGGCCATATACTGATCTGGGGCATGTTGTCCTGTTTCCGTGCTGTGCTACACACAATGGTGGAGAACCCAGAGCCCACTGTAGTGGCCATTCATCTTTGACAGAAGCAACACCCTGGTTCGATGATTTCTAAATAAATTAATAAATAAATAAATTAAAGGGACTTGAATGACAATGGGGAAGAGTTAACTGCACACCAGATGTAATGAGAAAGAATTGCTTTAGTAATGCACATACGATGGAATTTCAGAAGTAATGTGCAATGAAATGTGGAAAAAATATATTGGATGCCTCCCAATGGGCTGGATTTGATGCGGAGGTAGCATGGAGGGAGAGCAAAAGATTTGGTAATGGCCATGCATCATCTGAACAGAAAAAGACCATGAGGAGTAACTAGGAAACGTTTTGCAGATGTGACCACAGCCTCAGCCTGGTGCCTCAGCTGTGAGGCATTGGGTGGCCCTGCTTGGTGTCCAAGCTCGTAACACAATCTGGCCTCCTGATGGCATTGCTCTCGGCTTCACTGACACACTCAGACTCCTCCACCACAATAAGGTGTGCATTCAAGAAGGCGTTGCAGATTATATGAATGGATTTTATTCCATTGCATTGCTATATCTACACGTACAATAGACTACTTCTTCTAGTAATGTGTGTTCATTGCTTCTGTATGAAATATAATTTTTGACTTACACTGTTACTTTTAGTCTACAATGGTAAATAAATATTCTATTTTATATTCTGAAAAACTGTCAAATATAAGGGTGTTTCTTTAGGACAGATTCGGATGACCTACTTTAAAAATGCAAGTGTTAAGGTCCGACTCAGGTGGTCTGTAGGGATTTGTGCAAATCTAACTTTGCGTTTTCCTTTGGAAGCAGTGTGATGGCTTTACTCAAGCCACCTGATGATCTGGGACCTAGATTATTTCTAGTAATCACTAGACGAGAGGATTCACTTTTTTCCTTTGTGTGGTACTTTTTATTGCCATCTGGCTGGAGCAATCCGCAGGGAGCCTGAAAGTCAAGGAGGACTTGGCAGAAAGGATGACATTTGGAAATCACTCCTGTAGCACAGTTGGACTCCTCCCCTCCCCTCCAAGATCTTCATATATGCCAGACGATCTTGTGTGTTGTAATAGAAGAATGTTTGCATTGCTTGCTCATGGACATGCATTTGAAATATGGACAGATTCCTTCCAGAATCTTTTGCCAAACTTTGGGAACCCTTCCAAAATCTGTTCATTTGTTCATTAATGTTCAACATAGGGCAGGATGTGTTTAATAATACAGGGAGAGTGTGACTCAGTGCAGAAATCTGCTCTGCTTGAGCTTGTAATGTAGAAATTTATAAGGCACATTTAAGGAGCAGATAGGATTGCAAAAGGCTCACAGTTTGTGCTATAATTGGTTTAGAGGAGGTGAGGGAATGAAGAGTGGGAAACATCTGCTCCTTGATCTCAAGCTTATACCATTCCTTGGGAATTCTGGAGATGCAAATTCTACTCCCACTGTTGAATCAACACTGAAAATAAACATCCACTGATGATCAAACATGCCTGCCAGCAGCCAGTGTTCATTTAAAAAAATGTATGTATGTATTTCTGTGCATAAAACTACTTCCTCTGCCTTTAAAGTAGCTTCTGAGCCTACAAGTCCCTTGAGCTGCAAAGAGGAGCTTTCGCTGCCTTCTCAAAAATGATTTATGATTGATTGAGAGCTACAGATTCTCGAAGGCTTTCACGGTCAGGATCTAATGGTTGTTCTGGGTTTTTCAGGCTCTTTGGCCGTGTTCTGAAGGTTATTCTTCCTGATGTTTCGCCAGTCTCTGTGGCTGGCATCCTCAGAGGACAGCAACCAGAGTACAGGTTGCTGTCCTCTGAAGATGCTGGCCACAGAGACTGGCGAAACGTCAGGAAGAACAACCTTCAGAACACGGCCAAAGAGCCTGAAAAACCCAGAACAACCAGCTACAGATTCTGCTGTTCCTAATATTCATGGTGGCAGCAGTGTTTCTGTCTCACGTTAAAAGGACCCAAGGTGCCTTACAACAATAAATCTGTGAAGATTCTTGGTCATCCAGGTATCTGAAAGTTGAGTCATGGCAACTGGACTTCTTTCTTGTTAGCTTGAAACGTTTCACTACTCATCCAAGCAGCTTCTTCAGTCAGATAATATTTAAAAGCTAGAAACAGTGATTATACGAATATTTTAAAAAAAGAATTAAACAAGTATATTTAAAATCGTCATTAGTTAATATATATATTTTTAAAAAACAATCACAACAATCCATTTAAAAACCTCTCTCAGACCACCAGTTATTAAGGAAAAAACTGCTTGAAAACAAAGGTCTTTGCAGAAGGAAAGCAAAGATGGGGGCAGCCTAGGTTCCAGTGGGAGGGAGTTCCAGAGTCTGGGGGCAGCAATAGAAAAGGTCCTCTTCTGTGTCCCCACCAAGTATGAAGATGGTGGGACAGAGAGAAAGGCCTCCCCTTATTATCTTAATTCTCAGATAGACTCATAGAGGGAAATGTGGTCTTTTAAATAGCTTAGACCCAGGCTGTTTACGTTTTATAGGTTAGAACCATCATTTCGACTTGTGTCCAGGAATGGATTAGCAGCTCGTGGAACTGGAGTAACAGGAGAGTTATATGTTCCCCAGTGAACAATTTGGATGCAGCATTTTGGACCCACTGAAGTTTCCAAACACTTTCCAAAGGTAGCTCCACATAGAGCACATTACAGCAATCCAGCTGAGACGTAACTAGGGTGTGTGTCACTGTGGCCAGATCAGGCTTCTCAAGAAACAGGTGCAGCTGGCACACTAGACCAGGCACTCCTGGTCATGCTGAAACCTGGGCATCCAGGCTCAGAGATGAATCCAGGAACACTCCCAAGCTGCAGACCTGTGTTTTCAGAGGGAGTATAACTCCATCCAGCGCAGGCTGCAACCCTATTCCTTGATCCGGTTTTCAGTTGACCAGGAGCATCTCTGTCTTGTCTGGATGAAGCTTCAGTTTATTCATCCTCATCCAGTCCATTACTGACACCAGACGTTGATCTAGAACCAAGGCAGCTCCCTTGGATTTAGATGGAAAGGAGAGATAGAGTTGGGTGTTATCAGCGTACTGGTGACACAGAGCCCTAAAACTCTGGGCAACCTCTCCCAGTGGTTTCATGTAGATGTTAAATAGCATAGGGGACAAAACAGAGACCAATGGCCAGGTTGTTGAACAAGAGTCCCCCAGCACCACCTTCTGGGTTCTCCCCTCCAGGAAGGACCAGAGCCACTGTAAAACAGTGCCTCCAAGTCCCATCCCAGAGAGATGGCCCAGAAGGATACAGTGCTTGATGGTATCGGAAGCCACTGAGAGGTCCAGCAAAACCAACAGGGACACACTCCCACTGTCCAGTTCCTGGTTGCCACCAAGTCAACCAAAGCAGTCTCCATCCCATAATCAGGTCTGAAGCGAAACAAAGTAGCTCTAGATAATCCACCTCATCTAGGAACATCTGGAGCTGAGAAGTCACAACCCACTCCAGCTCCTTGCCCAAAAATGGGAAATTAGAGACTGGCTGATAATTATCCAGTACTGGATAATTATCCAAGGAGGGTTTTTTGCAATAATAGTCTTATTACTGCCTTTTAAAAGCATGCTGGGATGCTACCCTGTAGCAAGGATGCATTCACCACCCCTTGCACCCACTTGACCAATCCCTCTCTGTCAGATTTTATAAGCCAGGAGGGGACTATCTCAAAGGGTCCTGACCACATCAGGATGCAAAAATGGGAACGTAATGTATCCATCAACACCAGACGACCATAGTTACATCTATAGGACCTGTATTAACTGCAGCATCCAGGTCAGAACTGATCAGAATGATTTTCCATGCAAAGTGCTGTGCAAATTTTTCTCAGCGAGCTACAGTGTGGCCAGCACTATCTTCCTGTGGGTCAGGCCCTTAACCACTCAAAAGAGCTGTGCTGGGTGCCTCTGTGCAGATGCAGTGGTGGCAGAGAAGAATGACTTCTTCATCACCACCACTGTCACAGAATAGGCCTTTTAATGGGTTCTAGCCTATGTTTGGTCGGATTCACTCCGAGTTTTCTGCCATCTTTACTCTAGCCTCTGTCCCATTCATTTCATCACCACCAGCTCTCCAGTAAACCAGGGAGCATGTCTGGCTCTATTTTGTAAGAGATGAGGTTTAGGAACAATTGTGCCAACAACCCTGATCATTTTCCCATTCCAAAGTTCAGCCAGGGCTTCAACAGAATCACCTGCTGAGGTGACAGGAAACTCCCCAAGAACAATCAGGAAACCATTTGGATCCATCAACCTCCTGGGGTGGGTCATCTTAATTAGTCCCCTACTCCTGCAGATGCTCTGAGTTCCAGTGAGTCTCAACCCCACCAGATGATCTGTCCATGGCAACAGAAATACAGAGAGTGCCTCCACACCCTGATCATCAACATATACCCCAGGGTCAAAAATGGGCCCGGCAGCAGGAGTGGGGCCAGATACCATTTGGGACAGCCTCATGGTCATCATGGAGGACATGAACCACTCCTGACAAAGCTGCCTTGGCAGGGAGGTTGAAGTCCTCCAGCACCACCACCCCAAGACCAACTCAGAGAGCTCAGGAAGGGAGACTGTTGAGCAATGGGGTGGGCATTGCACCAACAGAATCTCTATTCTATCCCAGGCTCCTGCTTTGAAATACAAACATTCAAACCAGGAAAACAGGGATGTGGCACCTGATGAGGGGGATAGTATCACGATAGATCACTACAACTCCACCTTCCCACCCTCACCCCAGGGTCTTGCCTGCTGCTGTGGCTGCAGCTGCAAAGAGAACCCTGGTGGACAAAGCTGAGTGAGATTGACACCCCCAGCCTCATCCAACCAAGTCTCTGCTTTGCAAGCCAGGTCGTCTGCTCAGGATCAAGTCCTGGGTGGCAGTTATTTTCCCATTGACCGATCTGGCATTTCTTAGGCATTTTTCAGTCCCGAGAGACTATGGTAACGTGCTCTGTATGAGTGTCCTTTCCAGAGCACAAAGCCTGGGTCAGATAATATGGAGCAGTGGTTCTTAACGTGGGCGATAATGCCCCCCAGGGGGCGATTTCATTTTTCAGGGGGGCGGTAGAACGAAAAGGGGCGGCGTGGGGGCGCTGGAGCAGAAGGGGGGCGGTAGGGGGGCGCTGGAGCAAGCCAAACCTGTGAAGATGGCTGCAGCCTTTTTACAGTGTGCATGAATATATATTTTCCTCCAATTTTAATTTAGTTTCAGACTTTTTGTCTTGAAATTTTTAGTTCCTGCATTTGTTTTTATGCCCTTTTTATATTTCTTTTTGCGTCTTAAAATTCACTTGCAACTAAATCATTACATGTTACTTTTTTGGGGGCATTTCATTTTCTTGGAATTTAATATTGTTTTCAGAGGTCATTGGATTTAAGTGTCTCAAATAAATAAATAAATAAATAAATAAATAAATAAATAAAAATATATCACTGCGGGGAGGGGGCCGATGATAACTTCCTCAATGGCTCAAGGGGGCTTTTCTTTCAAAAAGGTTAAGAACCACTGATATGGAGGATAGGCTGTTACCCAAGCAGCAAATCCCCCCTCTCCACGTTGCTGAAATAGTCCAATGGAAAGGCAAGAGCCAATACAACTGGTTCCAGCGATGTTGCAGGAGTTGCCAGAACGACACAAACTGCCTCTGGGACTCCGGCACCGGATTTTGCCTCAAGGTTGACCTCCCTCAGTGGATATAGCTACAAGGCAGTGGATGTTTGAAATTGGAGTTTTCCTTCTCCTAGATGGGCTTCCAAGGCTGATGAGCCCCACCTACCTGGTTCTGGCATTTAGCAGCAGGATTTTCAACCCAAGGGGCCTGCCACCAAGGCTATCCAAGCTATCCAAGCTAGGGGCATCTTTTCCCCCTTCACTCTCACATGGTGCTGTGAGTGCTGTCCTGCACCATATTGCCCCCTGCCATGAACAGTTCCAGTCGCTTCTTCCTGATTCCCCCACCCCAAGTATTTTCTTTCCCATCAAAACACATCCCTCAACAAGCAAACAAAGGCCATGTTCGTATCTTCTCCCCAGACTTGGCAGGGGCTGGGAAATAGATTACAAAAAACTAAAATGAGAGGGGATGATCTGGGAAGGTTTTGCTGTTTTAAAAATACAGGGAGGAAGGAATACAAAAAGAAGGATTCGTTAAAAAGGCCTTTGTAGAGATTTCTGTTTGTCCTATTTGTGTCTCAGTTAGGATTTGGATTTTCTGTATTGAGCAGAGGCAGCCCTATCAGGAGAAGAGTGAAGGGATTGCCTCAGGGAGCAAATTTCAGGTGTCATGAAAAGGCATTACATTGTTAATTCTTTTTTTAAAAATGTATTAACAGTGAAGGGAAAAGGTACATGTAGGATTCCTGCCTCATGTGTCAAAATGACATAGCTGGTGTTAAATACAGTGTATCTTGACCTGGATGGGTAGGGAACAGAAAAGTACAATGGGGTGGTTCAAGTATATTATTATATCAATGGAGCCAAAGAGGCGAAAGTCACAGAGAATACAGTATCTATTGAAGCAGTAGAGCTATTTTATGGTCAGGGGACAAACAAATCTTCAGAGTCTGCGAGTAGACTGCCTGTGAAAGAGAGAGTGAGCCGTCCTCCATCAAAATTGTGCAGGAGGAAGCCTATGAATGCACAGAAGGGATACTTATAAATATAGAAGAAGAAGGGATGACAGAAAGGAGGGCTATAGAGGTGTGTTTATCAGAAGATCAAGGGGAGGAGAAAGACGAGGAGCAGGATTTGATAATATGGGGGGAGGTAATAAAAGAAGGAGGTGACATGCGAGAATTCAGAATTCAAACGGAACCAAGAGGAAGGGAGACAAGGGACTGTGCGGTACAGTCTGAGAGAGAAGAAGAAACTGCAGATAAGGTCTGTAGCCTGCTAAAAGACTCTCCTAATTTGAAGACTGGCGGAGGATTGCTGCCAGATCTGGAGTTACCAAAGGTGGAGAAGAAAAGATCAGCCCTTTTAGAATGGACTGTGTTAGTATACCCTCGCAACCAAGGTGGGGGGAGGAGAGTGATTCGTCCCAGTCCCTCCTACAATGTTCCACCTCTAGAAAGGGACTGGGCGAGGCACCCCTGTTGTGGGTCAGTATGCGCGGTCAGGAGTACCCCATTGAGAAGAATGATGGATCCCGAATGCTTTGGTCCAGCCTGAGTGTAAGGAGTGAGATATTAACTCCAGGGACAAAGGTTTTGTGTTACAAGATGTTGCCAGCATTAAGTTGTTTAGATCCTTTCCATTTATTTACTCTGGATATGGAAGTTAATAAAGTTGAATCAGTTGAATTTTTGAAATCACCTCCGTCCCTTATTCTTGCCAAAAGGAGGGACCATCGCTGAAATATGAAGAACCGGATCACACTGCTTGTTTGTTTGTAAGTGGTAACAATAGTTGGGGGAGGAAGGTGTCAGAATTCAGGGGATTTCCACATAGGATGCAACAGCTTCCATGTTTATCCCACTTCTGCCCCGTGAAAGCCATCAAAACTGCTCATCATGCTAGCGTGCAGTGTAGTAAAGAGAATATTGGCCTGGGACTTTGAAGATCCAGATTCTCCTCAATCCTCCCAATGGATGACCCTGGGCTAGTCTATCTTCCTCAGCCTGATCTACCTCACAGGGTTATTGTGAGGATAAAGTAGGCAGGAAAAGAGCCATGTATGTGACTCACTGGAGGAAAGGCAAGATATAAATAGGGCTGGTGAATATTTGCATGCAGAACATCTACCACTGAGTCTTATTGATTAAGACAGCTGTCATATGCATCCCATTGCATAATGAACAAATGAGAGTGGGCTGGACCAATGCACTATGAATACAGCCCTTCAGAAAATTCAAGAGTATAAAAACAGGCTGTTTTGTGATTCTGACATATTGTGTCCTTGGTAACTTTCTAGAGCAATCGGTATTGTCTCGCCCAATTATAGTATGTACAATACTATGATTATACTTCTCCCCCTCCCCCCGCTCATTTGTATGTTTGTGCCTTTCAAAAGTCCATTCAACTCCTAATTCACTTGATGCTTAAAACCAACATGAAAGTGCTTGGGTGAGTTTAAGTGCTTCCAGATGGGGCTTGGATTGTGCAATCAATATTCTGCTTTGCCTCAATTCATAGAGGGTTTTTTTTTACATATCCTGACAATGTCACCTACTGCTTGTAAAAAAAAACACCCTTCACAAATGTTTTCTCACCAGTGACTTTTCTTTTCACCTTTTCTCTGACAGAACAGCTGTACAGTGTCTTTGGACTGATAGTGCGAGGACCATTGATCTGGAAGCCCCCTGCGTTTGGGCATTCAAACTGAGGTACTTGTCTTTTTCATCAGACTTAGTGATGTGCTTATGTAGTGTCGGATAACCAGTGATGAATGGGATAAGGGACCATAAACTGAAGTGTAGATCAAGGTTCATCTGATCTAGAAGCTATTGCACAACCTGTTCTGAATGGGTTTACATAAAGGTTTGTATCCTAAGGCTGCTATTAGATCTAGTCTTCTCTTTGAAGACCTGACCGCCATCCGTAGGTGACTCAAATTGAACTGAAAGCCAAGATAAAGTTATCTAGGTTAGTCTGGTAATATCTGATTTGTATTAACACAATCTGTAATATAAGTTAAATATTTTGGCTCCATTTCTAATCACAACATTGTCTTTCAAAGTTTGGGATTCTTTTCACATGGACATTCCCAGACATAAAACCTGGTCTCAAAAATCCCTTTAGTGGGCATCTTCATCTTTGGAAATGAGAAGGCAGTGCCTTGAAGTAGATCTCTTCGGTTGTGCTGCTTCAAATCTAGAATGATCTCCTCACAGAGGTTCATCTGGCATAATTTCAGTAGTTTTAGGTTCTTGTTTGTTCTTAAAGACTGCTGTTTGAACTGAATCAGACACGATCATGTTTCTCTTGCTCAATCAAACCTTGTAAAAGTATATATCTTAAACAATATATCTGGGAAGAAATCACATGAGGCTTATGACAGGTTATTAGATATTCATGAATTCTCACCTCAGCTCCACTTTAGATTAATCTGATATCTATGATCTTCTACCTACCAGAACACATACACATACAAACATTGAGAGGTTCTCTTCGGAAACCTCTTCAGAGGAAAATAAAGAAGTGTTTGGTCCATCTGGAGTCAGGTGCATATTTAACATGGTTTTTACTAAATCTGAAGAAAAGTTTAAATATTTTCGGTTCACAATAATCACTATAAATTGCAGAATAGTCTCAATCAATTTGTGTGAATGAACATTCTTAAGAAGGTCTCTGCTGGATCAGACCAAAGGCCCCTTTAGTCCATAATCCTGTTGATCACAGGACCAACCACATGCCTATGGGAAGCCCATTGGATAGAAACAGAGGGTAACAGGCTGCTGAAGGGAAAGTCAAGATAGTTAGATCTCTCTACAAAAATTAGGGATAATTATTCGACACCATGAGAATATTAATGAACTCTAAAGATAGCTCATTAATTTGGTCTGAGTAAACATGATGCTGTTGCTACTGTTTAGATTTTTCCCAATACTGTATAGCTGTAGAACTACTTATAGTCATTTCACCTAAGGTGAGAATCCATTCGCACATTTCAAGCTATATGAGATATTTAAGGACTGGCTTTAACATAGCAACCCCCACAGTGAGTTTCCAAGGTCAAGCACAGATTTGAAACCTGGTCTCCTGAGCTGTCATCATTATCATCATCATCATCATCTTAGAATTGCAGAGCTGGAAGGGCCTCTATGGATCACTGAATCCAGCTCCCCCATCAAGGTGGTGCAGTGGGGAACCAGAACCTCCTAGCCCATCACTCTGTCAACTGCATTGGCTCTCTAGTTACTGTTCTGCGGCCTTGTATCCTTATTTCATTCATTGTTTGTGTTAGGGATTACATGCTTCCCTGTCCAAAAAAATCTATAATACAGGGGGGGAAAAGGTTTATGGCAGCACTAATAAGCAATTGGGACAACAGTCTCCTTTAAATACACATGTCTCCTGATATCAAATCCATCCAGTAATAGTGGCAGTGAAATTATTGATTTAGAATGAAAACAATGCTCAGGTCTTCAAAAACATGCCTTTTCCTACAATGGAAATGGCTTCCCTGGAGTGGTAGGTGGAAAGCAGGGGTGGGGTGGGGGACAGAGGGAGGGAGGGTGTATTCATTCAGAGAGGCTAAGCCACAGAGCACCTGGCAGGCAGATGGCCAGCAGTATCTGACCCACACGTTTGTTCTGGATTTACTTTGAGTGTCTCTGGATAATAGATTTAGAAGGTTGGGGGTCAGAAAGAATTAGAAAACTGTAGCTAGTTGCAATTAAACCAGAGTTATTTTTAGAAGACAAAGAAGTGACTGATAGGGCTGAGCTTGAAGCTCCATTAGATCTACTTGAAACACTGTGGCTCAGAGATGATTACCATAATTGCAGGGCAGTATTGAGCGTTGTATTCTATGCTCATAGCAACAAGGGAGCCCCTAATGCTATGCACTGCAGATAAGCGTAGCAGCAGGTGGGCAGAGACCAACTGTGAGCTGCTCATAGTAGCAGGAAAATGGAACTGGCATCTTCCACACATCCCTCCCCACAACAAATATTTTGTACTTTCTTCTGAATGTGGCTTCTAAACTCTACACCATTGTTTATTTCTTATTTTCATTTGTATTAGTTGCCTCATAATGTGCTTGCGGTTTTCCCACCAGTGTGTATGTAGACTGACTGCTAATTGAACTAGGGTTGTTGACAAGGACCGGCCACTTCACAGTTTGTGGAGGCTCCCCCCCCCCCAAATGTGTTGTTGTGGCACATAGACAGTGAATGGAGGGTCTGTGCAGTGAGATGCTCTGTACTTCTATATTATAGTAACTCAAAGATTTGATCTGTGTGCCGTTTTCTCATTCTGCATCCATTTTCTAACTTCAACTGTAATCTCCTCATGGAAGATGGGGCTCTTTCTTTTTGTAAACAGAGAGAAGGGACAGGTATTTTCTTTCCTTCCCCACTGTTCTGTGCCTTGCTACCCCTCTGTTCAAAGAGGGCTGACCTTTACGGTCGGGGGGTTGTTGTTCTGTGCTGTCAAGTCGGAACAGACTTATAGTGACCCTAACAGGGCTTTCAAGGTAAGTGAGATATTTCTGGGGTGGTTTTAGAAATACCACTCCCCCAGTTTTCATGGCCGACAGGGGATTCACATCATGTTCTCCAGGCCTGTTCTCCGCTCTACTCAACACACCACACTATGAATCCAAGACTAGGGGAAGTGGTTATAATTGCTACGTTACACTATCTACTGTTAGAACTTATTAGTGACCCTAATAGTACTTTAAAGGTAAGTGAAATATTTAAGGAATGGTTTTATGAGTGAGTTTCCTTGGCTGTGGGTGATGGATTTGATACATACATCACTCTCATACATCACTTTATCCACTATGTCACATCAGCAGTGGTTGCAATTAGGATATAAAAATAACAGGATGAGTAACAGTACTCATTACCTTTTTTAGTTTTGAGAGCCAATGCTGTTTCTTTTCAAGCATCTTAATATCAGCGGTATTAATCTTGAAGTATTTTTCAGCAGTGAGTAAGTCTCAGAGTTCACCCCTTTCTCATTAATTGGCACTTAGAGTCTCAATAACACACTCCGACATATGTGTAGGAAAAAAAATGAAAAACTTTACTTACAATTGCTTCAAATTAAAGACTTGTATATACTACTTTCTTTACTGTACGCATACATAGCAACTAATTAAACAAATCAACAAATCAACCGCAACCAACAACTGCTATTCAATCAAGAAAAGAAGGGAAAAAACACTCAGCAAAGAGGAATTTCAAAAGCTGGAAAGAATGATTGGTTAGTGAAGCACCTCAGTTTTGGCTGAAGTACATTTGAAAAATGAATAAAGTGAAATTAATGTAGTTTCAGTGTTTTTCTATTACAAGGCTTTATTTTTTACTAATTTAAGATATGACAGTTAAACACTATTCACCTCTCCTAAGAGGAAGCTAAAGGCTGTTAATACTTTTAGGATGCCCAAAAGGCTGTACACATAAATGTAAGCTTGATTAGCTATTTGGAATACCTATCTGAAAACGGTTTATCACAACTTTAATTTTGAATAAGTGTGGCAATATATACACTCCCATTTCTCATTGTGATTTTTAGTATTAATTTTTTACGTTACTAATTAATCTGAAGAAACAAAACTTTCAAGAAATACAACTGTACGTCCTACACTAGGAGCTTTTCATGAGAATCACCACCTTTCTTAGCTTTTGCCAGTTCGGCAGAAATATTCTGTGCAAAACCAGAGAGATTTAATCTGATTTTTATGTTAATACAAGGCAGGCGTTGTAACAGCATTATGATAAATGTGTGCTCATTTCCCGCTAATATATAGAGGCCTCTCCATTCGCATAAGGTGCTTCCATCTGATCTTGAGGGATTCCTCCACCCAGCAGCACCCTATGCTTCGCTGGTAGGAAAGGGTCCTTTGCCTTTCAGGGAGGCTGCGGCAGGGCAGGACAGGGCTAGGCAGGAAAGGCCCCGTCCCCAGGCTTCCTTCTGCCTGCGTTGCTCCCAAGAAAGACACAGCCCATGCTGTACTTCACAGAAATTTTCATAGGCAGAAAAAGAGTTACATCAACAACGTGAAGGACCAAGAGGGGCAAAATATTGTGGTTTTATTTCATTTTATTTACAAAAATTGCATCGCATAGTCTGGATCATTACATATTTTCAGTGGCTGGATAAATTTGTTTGAAGATAGAAGCTCTCACAGAGATTCATGGTTCTTCCCAGTTCTTGGTTTTTCTCTCTCTAGAAGCAGAGAGATGGAAGCTGCCTTGTACTGTTGATCCATGCACCTCAGTACAAACTCACAACCGAGGAGAAATCACACAGTCCCTGTGCCAAACATCATTTATATTTCTCTATAAGAATATTGTTAATGTAAGTACCTACACATACTAGCTTTAGGCCACATTCCTGTTTCTAAGGATTTAGCTGAAAAGCCACAAGAACTTATATTTACATGAGAGGGTGGAGTGACCAGCATGGGTTGTTTTAGCTTTTCTGCCATGATTCTCCAAGGGAACTGGCTTTTGAAAGTCATTTATGTACCTCTGGGTACTGAAAAGACTTCCTTAAATGATAGCCTTCCCTCCATAGACAAAATACCTACATTAAGCCATTGTTTCAGCCATAAGTCCAACCATTCCATACGGCACACATTATGGTATGGCACAAAAGTACTACAGCTGTCCTTTAAGGTGTCAGCCTTACAACAGTCCTATGGCTGCCCTGTAGGATGTCAGCAATTAATCCTGGAAAGAGAGGTAGATTAAGAAGCAGTGGATATGGTTTGAAGCAGATTAGACCAGTGGTTCCCAACCCTGGGTCCCCAGATGTTCTTGGACTACAACTTCCAGAAATCCTTGCCAGAACAGCTAGTGGCGAAGGCTTCTGGAAGTTTTAGTCCAAGAACATCTGGGGACCCAAGGTTGGGAACCTATTGATTAGAAAACAGTTTCCAGCACTTCAAAGGGCATTTTTCAAAGCTGGCATATTGGTACAATCAACATGCATATTAAGGCAGTCCTCTACTTCTGAAGAATCAGTCACCAAACAAAAACAAACTAATCTGCAATGTATGGAGCTGTGAAACTTCACTGAAGGAGAATCAACTGTCATTGCTACTTAAGGCAACTCTGCGTCTAACTGTGAGCTACTGTCTCACCTAGTTCAGCCCAAAGTGAGGTGGAGTCAGTCATTTTAATAGAAGTCAGAAGGAAGGAACCAGCCTGGCTAGAGCAGATGGAAATGCAGGCAGGCAACTGGAACTCGCCAAGCAACACAGGAGTGGGAACTGAAAACGCACTGTTATGTTCTTGCTCGGACAAGAGTCATAACATGTAGTCTAGTACTAGTATGTGTAGATTGTTGAGTTATTAAGAATTAGAGCAAATGGTAGGGGAGGTAGGGCTTAGTGTCAGAGAAGAGCAGGCCTTTCTGTGTGCTGCGAATATAGGTGCTGAGGCATAGTGAATCATTCTCACCATCCTTTCCTCGCCTAGTGAGCTGTTAGACCTACTGGAATACAATCTCCATTGTCCCCAGCTACTAGGGCCAGTGGCATGAGATTGGGGGAAAGCGGTCATGAATGCCAAATGCACCTCCACCTTAACACCAGCAGATGATTGTGAACCAGACAAAGTGCTGCAGGGGATGAAAGAATAATAATAATGCAAGTTCTGCTGTGCAAAAATAAAGCATCCTCTGTGGGATTGAGCTGAGACTGGAGACTGTGCATTTCCATTTGTTCTTATTAATCTGTATTTGTGACCCTGGCAGGTTTTAAATTAATGTGAACATTTGAGCAGATGGCCGTGCTTTAGAAATAGTACGGCCCCAACGACCAATGAATGTTACATATATTTTGCATACCAGACTGTTGTTCTCTAACAGCTGCCTTTTTCCAGAGATGACTAGAGACAAATTTAAGGCAAAATAAGCATGAATTGCATCAGATCGAGTAGCCTTTAATTATTTTTATCTTGTCAATGTTTAGCTGTACAGTGAGATATTTCCATGATTCCTGAGTACTGGAAAGTTAACATTGCCAAGATAACTTTTGAGGATTTCATTTACTTTTGGTTTTTGAGTTCTTGTTTATAATAAGCCAGCCAGTCAAAGGTAGGCCAGCTGGGAAAACAAAATAAAACACATTTTTATCAAATGTCAGTTGGGGGATACTAGGAAAGGCATGACTAATCTAATCCATTGCCTCTTCTCTTGTCCTCTACCCACCTTAGCAACCATCTTTCATTATTTTTTTTTCTAGAGCCTCTTAGAAGCCCATTTTAAGAGTGAAGCTTAATTCTCTCCACTTGTGATTTCCAAGGTGTGACTCAGCAGATTTCCCTTTGTTGTGAAGCAGAGGGATAGGGAATGGCAGATAATGCTCTTATGGGAAATGCCAATAGGATTTCATGGCAACTAATATTTTTTTCTTTGTTGAAGTTTTAAAGCTGCCAGTCAAGTACCATTTTGGATTATGCCTCCCTGCTTTGGAAATATTTAGACATGTGTGATTCTCTGAGAGGGGGGACAACCTGCCCAAGGAAGTTTGAGCTACCAGACTGGAATCATACGAGCGTCCTTCTTCTTGCCTCCATTTCCAATTTAAGCAGTATTATTACAGCTGGCCTGTACGGTGGAGCTGAGCCTGCCTACAGTGTCTTTCTCCCAAACGCCAGACATACTGTAAAAGTGAGGTGTTTTTGTCATTTGGGGGCAGTCATGTGGCGTTTCCTTGATACGATTTCAGGATAGGCCCTCCAAGTGATAGGGGTGAACCCAGCATCGTAATATGACTGGGAGGTTGGAAATTTGACAAAGGTGTGTCTGATACACAGATAAGTTCTGACTGAACTCAATGGAACAATGCCTTTTCCTTCTTCTTATTCTGTCCATTAGTGAGGGTAGCTGGTATGATACGTATTTGATTTTTGCCTCAGCCCCATGTAGAGTGATAGTAGGAGTGTGATGAGCATAATGGGACAGTTTATTTCAGAGGGAACAATTTGTGACAAGAGTCCTGGTTTGCTTGTGCCCGTTGCAGTTATGAATGTAGACAAGCAGTCTATATAAATGTCATGGTTCTATTGAATTAGAAGAGGACAGAGTGAGTTGCTAACATTCAGAGTGATTTTGACCACATTTAAAGTTATATACAGCTTGGAACAGGACCACCCGAAGGACTATACTCTTTATTCCTCCATGTTCCTGTGCATGCTGTGCTAGAATCACTGGAAGCCATTCTATGAGTGCCCTAACCTTTTAGGTTGAGACGAGGCCTTTCTGGTGGTCTTGCTCCCTCACTACTCAGTGGCAACTATTCTGCCCTGAGAGGTGAGCCTGGCACCTATCTGGACGGATCCCTTTATTACTTCTTAAAAGCCTTCTTTCTCCCTCCCACCTCCTCTTGTCATTTGATTTTATTCTTCTGTGACTGCTAAGTACTTCCTAGTTTTTCTGTTTTATTATATTGAAGTCTGCTTTTTATTAATTGCTCCTTGTGGAGGAAAATGCTCACCCTGAGATCATTTCTGAGGAATGAATTGTAAGTTTCGTACAACCTCTGTTGAAAATCTCTGCCCTCCCCATCCCCAACACTCTATTTGTGAATGATGAGAATGTGATGAGGAGAGATATCATTTTTCGTGAAGAGATTATATTAGACGGCTTCAAAAGACTTCTATCCTTTTAAAACGTCTTGCTGCCATCTCTGTGGCAGCCTTATTACCTACCATTGGCCTTCAGTAGCAAGTACCAGGGTCCTTATCATAGTAAACTGGAAGAGTCCCAAATGAAACTGAACTGATAGCCTGTGGAGGGAAGGAAAGGGATCAAATATATTTTATTGGTGTTTGGAATAATTTTGCTTGAATTAGTTTTAAACCAGCTTTGACAAATCTGGTGTTCTCCAGGTAATTTGGACCATCACTGGTTGTGCAGTTGTTCAGCAAAGGTCTACAGTATGTGGGAAATCTCAAGCCCTCAGCTATCTGGCCTCCTTTCAAAAGAGAATAGTCAATGGACATAATATGAGCTCCACTGCCCACTCTGCCTCTCACAAGTCAGGAACTCCCTTTCCCATAGATGTGGACAAAGTCATCAGACTGCTCTTCTGCCCACTCTCTCTCTGCTGTGGTTATCATGGAAGGTGGATCACAACAGGCAAATTCTTGCAAAGCTCTAGGATCCTTAAAGTTGCTGCTCCATTCCTTTCCTTGAAATCCATCTTCTCCTTGTTTTCCAAGGTTTTACTATGTATGTTATTTTATCCTGTTTTGTTACTCATGTAAGCCGTCCCAAGTAGACTTTGTCTAGAGGGGCGGGGTATAAATTTAATAAAAGTAAAAGTAAGTAAAAGCAAAGACCTTGGCAAAACACCCTCTGGGTTTCCACCTCCTTCTGCTGAGTGAATTCCGAGCAGAGGAGGTCCATCCCTTCTTCTGCTGACTGAATGGATGTGCTGCCTTGCCCTTAACTTGCAAGTTGCCAATTTCTCAGGCTGATGCCTCTGAGATCCTCTCTGCTGCATCTCTCCATCTCCATGCAATTCCATTGCTCCTCCAACCTAAATAGGCAGGGAACAGACCCTTAATTATCCTCTGGAAAGCTCTTTGACTTTCCTTCAGCCTGTGGGGTTCCTTTTTCTCCCTCTTGGGGCATTTCCTCTTCATGTGTCCTAGCATTCCACATGTGAAACATTTGATGCAGTGGCTGGATACTTCCTGCTTGATGGGCATACTGGCAGCCAGTGGTGCAGCTCGAGGGGTATATGTGAAGATGGGGTTTTCCCTCCTGCTCAGTCCCCGTCTTGTGCTCAGCCTTAGGATTTTTTCACTCTTTCCCCATTCCCTGCATGCCACCTGCACTTCTGTCTTCCAGAGCTTTATTTCTCTCCTTCACCCTGTTGCACGCCAGTTCATCCTCCAAAAGAGCTGTCTCTTTACTCCCTCTGGCTTTCTTTCCAGTGCTGGAGTCAACGCTTCCTCTTCAGTCAACGTATATTACTGGTCATGGATCATTAAGACTTTTAATTGTTGCAAGGTTTGAACTTTTGCACAGTCCAACCACTGATCTAAAGCACAAGTCAATCTGGTTGCCACTGAAGAATAGCTTTCCTTATATTGTGGAAATGTATTTGGCAGTTGTGTAATGAACAAGAACTGCTGCTTCACTAGTGCTTTAACTGAATCATAGTCCATACTGTCCTCCAAGGTTCCCTGTAATTCTTAGCCCCACTGGGTGGGGCTCTGCCCCTCCCATGCATGACTCTGCCCATGCAAGTGACTCCACCCCCACGGGATTCCATTACGACTGGAACCAAAGAGATGAGAAATGATCACTGTGGGTGTGCAGAGGAAGAGGAACACTGTGTGGAGGGAGTGGAGCCACACATGCACAGCTGTGCACCTTAGAGGTGTCCTGTTTCTGACTGCAGTTGCAACAACTGTCCCAAAACTTGGGTTCTAAGTGGAATCAAGCACTACTGTTTACTTATGTGTAGTCTGTGCAGTTCCTTTCAAAGATGCTCAAGAATGCCCACACATCTTCACCATCTTTCCACTGTGGGAACCAGGTCTTGGTCATGTCTCTGCCCTTGGATGGGTTACCTCTGAGCAATTCCATCTGTTCTTGGATAATGCCTGCCTGGTGGGTCAGCTGTTCTTCCATGAGCCTTCACAGACTCTTGAGAAAGCTTTTCATCACATCTCCTGGCATGGTGCACCCAGATAAGCTGCCACTGCTCCTCTGTCCTCTCCAGCAACTTTGGAGTCTTGCAGAGAGACCAGTCATCTCCCTGGAATCACTGTTCCATTGCTGTTCTTCCATCCCTTCCTTGGATGACTCCCTTCATGCCTGAACCTGAGAGGTTTCACTCTCTGTGCTGGAAGTTTCGGTAGCAGAATAGGTTGCGGTTCTTCACAATCACTCATTCCTAGCTATTCTAACCAAAAACCAAGAAACGGGGTGCCTTTTCTGCTGTCCAAAGCCTTAACTGGATCAGTTACTGAGAACTTCTCCACAGAAAAAACTGGAAAACAAAAATCAAACCAGGATACCATCCTAAAACAGGTCTCCTGAAATGAAAGAGTCTGTTGTGAGAACAGGTTTCCTCCAACCTAAAAGAAACAACCGAGTATCGGTTCCTGAGAACAGGTTTCTCTGAAACAAAAACAAACAAACAGAGGAACACAGAGCATGGATCCCCAATGCTGCCAGCCACGTAATGGAACCACCTTTCTAAGCCCCTTTTCCTGTGGATCCTTCACTTCTCTGCACTTTCCCTTGAGTTAGGGGAATACTCAAGAAGCCAAATGTACTGCTTATATACCTCTCCATAGTGCCGAAAGCACCCTTTGTGGTTTACAATTTCATTATGCAGGCTAAACATTGCCCCCCTTGCAATCAAGCTGGGTGCTCAATCTACAGGCCTCAGAAGAATGGAAGGCTGAGTCAACCTTGAGCCAGCTACCTGGACCTGGGATTGAATTCAGGTCCTAAGCAGAGACTGCAGAAGCAACCAGAGACAAGGATTTTATACCACGAGGTTCCAGAGCAGAGTTGATGTTTTTGAAACACTTTGTCCTCATTACTACCACCTTCTAGATTGAACTTGATGTGTTCAGAAATTACGTATTCCTTTCTTCCAACTCCTCCATCTTCTCCTGACTCTCTCCTATTCTGTGTTCCTACTGACTTCTAACTTCTAACCCCTCTTCTACCTTTACTGTAGCTTCAAAGTTACCTTTGTTGTTTTGATTTGTAAATCCTCCAGACTGCAGGGAAGTCTGAGGGTGGCTTTGCTTTGATCCGACCCTTAATCCCTTGATGTTTCACTCAGCTCTGAATAGGTTCCACCCATCAGGTGTGAGAATTATCTCCTGGTTGAGTATACACCAAAGTTTTTTCTAATTAATATTTGGAGGTACAGTGTCTCCAGGCTTGGAGGTTCCATTTGCTGCTCTTGGCTAATAACCTTTGATAAAACATGGATTTGCAACAGATGAGAAATGAAGCCAAACAGTTGTAGAGAGAGCTGCTGGAAGCCTGGGGATAGCTATAGATAGACTCTGGAAAATCTATGGGTAGCTATTAGGGATGCTTATGGCTTTTTCAGCAGTGTGGTGCACAGGAAGAAGAGCTTATCTCTTTCATCTCTGCTAGGCTTTGGCATAACCGCACCAAGAGACTTCCATTGGTGCTAACTGAACCGCAGCCCTTAGCCTGATAGCAGTCTCAGGGGCTTCACTAGAAACTAGATATTGAGGTATGTTCCGATGTTTTTTTTAATAATTGAAAAAAAAACATACTGCTTTGCAAAAACGCATGCTTGAAGTGTTACAAAATAAGATTCATGTAATTACAATACGGAATGATAAAAATTGGTCTTGCTGCCTAACAGCAAATTACACATTTAACAAGAACAAGTAAAATAGAAAACCTCCCAGCACCCCAAAGGTTATGCAGTTCCATAATTAGAAAATAAAATAAAATGGGGACTTGGGAGGAGAGTAAGGAGTAGGAGTAAAAGGTTAACCGTTTTCTTCCTGCTTGCCAGAGTCTTGAGGAAAATCACCCCCTGCAGCAGGTATTTGCATTCAAAGTCATACCAAGAACCAAACTGAAATCCAGGGCAATGCATTCTCTCCATTGGGGGGGGCCCAGTCAGTGGGAGGGAACAGCCCTCCCTCCCATCAGTCATAGCTAGCAAAGGTGATGGATAACTGGAGCTAGTGCCCAGCAACATCTGGAGAACTACCTTTTCTCATCTCTATTCTACGGCTTTGAAAAAAGCAACATAAAATTAGTTGTTATCACTACAACATATGATAGTCAGTTCCATAAAGTAATTGTAGTTCTTGTGTCTCTTCTTAACTTACTGGCAGATTGGGTCTGAAAAAAAAATCTCTGCTATATCCTGATTCTGTGTATAAGTCTCAGTCATTTCCCCCAGTTGATCTTCCTTCTAAACCAGTGGATCCCAACCTTAAGTCCCCAGACTTTCTTAGACCCAAATTCCCTGAAACACAGGCCAGCACAACTAGCAGTGAAGGCTTCTGAGACTTTTAATCCAAAAACGCATGAGGAGCCGAGGTTGGGAACCACAGTTCTGAACAAAAGAACATCAGATATTTTGCCGTCTCTCGGAGGGATGACTCCCCAATCCCTTTGTCATTTGCCTTACTCTCTTTTATATCATTTCCATCGCTCCAGTGTTCTTTCTGAAACTGTATGCAGTGTTCCGAACATGGATGCATCATAGCTTTATTTAAAATCAATATGGTTCCAACTGTTTTCTTTTCAGTCCTTTTCTTCTAATTCCAAAAGCTGCATTTGCCTCTTCTCTTTGCTGCAGTCTGAGTGGATGATATGAAATGTGCACTCTCAGAACTTAAGGCAAAGCCATAATAACTTTGCTTCTAAATAACACTCCTCTAGAATTCTAAGTTAACTAGGAGGTCTCTCCCATGCACAACAGTCAGGTCAACATTTTTATTGCAAAGCAGAGAATATGGTAATTGTTGAGGCTGCAGGGCATGGATTTATTGACACGTCTTGAGCTCATATCCTGTAATATCATAGTTGTAATTTAGAGTAGCTTAAGAAAACAAACTGGAAATTTCAGCATTCCGCAATATATGAGAACATGAGTTTTTGTCTGATATTTGAAATGTATTTTATCTGCGTAGTCCTGGGAAAGATAAAATGGAATGACAGGAGAAAAAACTAAAGAGAGGAAAGAAAACGAATCTCTGCTGTTCCCACTGTAATCCCCCCCCCATATCACTGTAAACCCTCCCCCCCCAATTATAAATACTATAATTCTGCCGGCACAGTTGAAATTAAGACGTGTAACCCTATTTGGCTGAATGCTGAAACACTCAAGAACCCTGGACTGTTTTTCTGTTTCTGTGCTGACCAAGGGGTAGAACAAAGAGCCCAGTGGTGCTCACATGACGGAGCAGAGTCCCCCACCGATCCTTTGTACATCTGCCATTATTGGGCATAAAAATGTGAAATAAAAATCATCTAACATGATCAAAGGCAAGGAAAGGAACATGGACAATAAGGAAGGTGTTGAGTAGGCAGCAGGGGAGAAGAGTGAGATGAAACTCCCAAGTGATGGGATGAAGGAATGGCTTTCTTCTGTGTTGCCCTTTTACAGGAAATAAAAACGTACTGCATCCATTGCTCCTTTAAAATATTTTCCTCACTCCCTTTCCTGTGGCTGCCTTAGGAAGTCTCTCTATATTCTGGAATGATTTGTGTTTTCTTTCTGGCAGCTGGAAAAAAAAGAAAGGAAAGAGAAAAAAAGAAAACAGGGTGCTCAACCCTAAAGGTTGCCACTGCCCTTACATATATCATGCTTACACGTCCAGCCCCCTCCCCCCCCGCCCCATGGCCTGGTGCAGTTGTACCATTTGCTCCATCTATGTCCCAGCCCTCATACCTGTTCCTCATTTTATGGGAGTGGATTTTTCCTTGGAAACCCAGAGAGGCACAAATATTACCACAGACACAGATTGTTAGGAGTCTCTCCAAAAGGGCTTAGGGTGAAGTGTTTCCCAGTCTTAGTATCCTTAGTTGGATACAGATTGAAAAGAAGGACCTAGTAGAAAGTCTAGTAAAAAGCTTACTTTTGTTGTTATGGGCTGTCCAGTCAGAACTGACTTATAGTCGCCCTGATAGGACTTTCAAGGTAAGTGAGGTATTTGAGGAGTGGTTTTACTAGTTCCACACCCGAGTGAGCTTCCATGGCTGAGCAGAAATTTGATCCTGGGTCTCCTTGAGTCCTACTCTGTCACTCTATCTGCCATGCCTCATTGGGTATCAACACACATTTAGTACTATTGATGGTGATTTTGGAAACATTGCCCTGAATTTGTGCAGTATCCAGACAGGAGAATTCACCTTTAACAAGACTCAAATATTCATGACAAGTACTGTACACCAATTATGTCTATTTTATTTAAGTAAAATAAGGAACTAGAGCTATAATTGATGAATCATGACTGGAGCCAATGACAGCACTTTTCCCAGGGCCAGAATCCAAAATAATGTCCAATTTTTCAGAGACATGCCAGTTGCTACAATACCACATTCATCCATAGAAGTTGATCTTCATTTTAATAGGTAGTTAAGAACATGTTAAGAACCTGCAAGACTAGGAATGTGTGGCCTGTGTGGACTTTTCATAGGTGACTGTTAGAATATTTGACTCCAAAGAACTGTCCCTCCTGAGACTGTGAATTTTTAAATGGTCCTTTCTGTAGGGCGTGTTGCAGTGAGTAAAGCATTTTGGGCTTATAAGAGGGACACACCTTTAGTGCAGTCATCCTGTGAGTGTGAGTCTCCTCTCACACAAATCTGAATCCTGAAGGGAACGTAATGCTCAGCACTGCCCTGGTGAGGAATGAATGGCACCTTCCTGCAGATCTCCTACCTAAGTAACATGAGGACAAAGTTGTGTGCACAACCCTTAATCCTTTCTGCTCTTTAAAAAAAAAGATAGGGAAGGCTGCGAGGTAGCACGGAATGAACACTTGCATTTTCCTATCCTTGCTGAAAAAGGATACCCTGACACATTGAGACACTTTTTGGGGAAAAGTCATGTTTGTTACCAGTGGCTGCCACATTTGCAAAAAAACCAAAACACCCACAGGTGACTTTGGTGAAAAAAAAAAAAGCACTTCCAGGGAATTTTTTCACAAAAAAGTTCCCATGGTGTAAAAATGCACAAAAACTCCTGTAATCCACCAGGTGGGAAGAAGACTCTAAATGATTCATTCTTACTTGCAAAAACAAAATTTTAAAAAAAACATCCTGAGCTGTGGGCACAGCCTGGGTGAGCCTCAAGAGGGATGCAGAGGAATAATGGACGGAAATACCCGTCAACAGTTGACTTACCACTAATTCCATGTCTTTTCCACCTGCCTCAACTACTAGGGAATCTACTCCACACAGTGGGTGTTATTATGGGGGATATTTTAATACTGTACTTCTTACTTGCCTTTAAACTGTAGACTTGAAGCTTTGTCTGATTCCACTTTTATCCTCTTCCACTGTTAATAAGTGACTGTGTTCTTCCTGGTTGAGTACCTGTAATATCCTAGTCACAAGACCAGAGCCTTAATTCCAATAGCCCATGCCAGTTATGGGATACTAGATAGGAATACGGTGGTGACTAGCTATCACAGTGAGGTTTGCGTGATTCTGAAGAATCTTTTGAAATCCTTGTTCAGTTTCACTGTTCCATATTGCATTGCATTCTCCTCCTCCTCCTTTTTTGAAGTTTACTTTTTCTTCTTTCATAAATACAGATACTTGAATTTCACACCGCTTCTGTTTTGGTACCTTGGGAAGGTTGGCCAGGCAGCTTCCTGATGTGGGAGTTCTCTTCCACTGATGTCACTGACTTTTGTGGGAGGCGAGGCTGTTTCTTGAAGAGAGAATCTTTTGATTGTTTAGACTTTCTCAACGCCCCAAAGCAATTGAGGTACAGGTTTCTCAACCCAGCCCTTACATAACGCAGAGTCAATGCTCAAGGAATGTGGGTGGAGAAGAAGACAGACCGAGACAAAGGATCTGTCCAGTGTTCTCGAGAGGAAGAAAACAAGCATAACTGCTTAGCACATTATTAATTACGAATGTTACCTCAGATGATGGGGAACACTCTTGCCAGTGGTGTTTCCTGCAAGAGGAAATCTTCACATCACTACCAATCTATGATAGTTTTTGTCCACCAAGTATGTCAAGCGCACAAAAACCAGCTGGAGTACATTACAGCTTACAAGAGCATCTGCACTTGAGCAAAACTTATAATTCGTCCTCACCAAAATATGTTAGGGATTTGGAGATTATCCTCCTGGTTTCCATCATTTTTAGTTATTTCAGTGCTATGTATTGTTGTGGAATTAAGGCACAGCTGTCCTAATTTACTTAAATCAGCTGACTTTTCTGATGAGAAAGAACCTTGTTGTAGGAACTAATTGATAGGAATGTTTTCTTTTTAAGGGGATATGTGAGTCTGGTTCCTTGTGAGCTGTATCTTAAATCTTTTCACCAGTCCTGTGTAGATCATTAGGCTTGGTGCCTGAATTCCATTCTGGAATTCTCAGTGCATCTCCATGACATTGTCTCCTAATTGTTAAGAGGCACAGCCAAGTCGATGTGGTAATCTAAGGAGTGTGTGTGATGATTTTATTTGTTCCCACCCTTTGATTATGGCAATGAATGTTTCACTAATGGAGCCCAAGCCTGATTCTCCCAAGGTAATGTGTATTGTACCACTTCACAGAGCAGCTGGAGCTCACATAGTTGAATTAGTCTGCTTTAAGGTGTGTGTGTTGGGGAGGTACCTATAGATGAAACTACCATGTCAAGAGAAAGGTAGTCTAGAATGTCTTTCTCTGATATCTCATTTTCTTCTTAAAGAAGGTTTTGAAAGCACATAACACAACTGTAGTTTTCTGTGTGCAGTAAGGTAAAGGTAAAGGTTCCCCTTGCCATTTAGTCCAGTCGTGTTTGACTCTAGGGCACGGTGCTCATCCCCATTTCCAAGCCGTAGAGCCAGCGTTTGTCCGAAGACAGTTTCCATGGTCATGTGGCCAGCGCAACTAGATACGGAATGCTGTGACCTTCCCACCGAGGTGGTACCTATTTATCTACTTGCATTTTTACATGCTTTCGAACTGCTAGGTTGGCAGGAGCTGGGACAAGCAATGGGAGCTCACTCCATCACGTGGATTTGATCTTATGACTGCTGGTCTTCTGACCATGCAGCACAGAGGCTTCTGTGGCTTAACCTGTGTGCAGGAGGGGACCCTTTTTGTAGTGCCTCTGCCTATACAAAGCAACCTGTGCATGTTCAGGTTGTATACTTATAGCACTGCCTTTTGTAATACGTGAATTTTGGAAAAGTTATGTTTTGGATTACAAGAAGGCTATGGTGGTTGTGGGATTCTGGGAGATATCCAAAAAGTGAGAATAACATTTCAAAGCTCTGGAGTATGCAAACGAATGCTGTGAGCACAGGGACAGTCTTTTCATTAGCCATACCAGCAAAGATCAGAGGAAGGAAGACACACACATGCCCCAAGCCTAGTGACTTAGAGCAGTGGTCCCCAACCTTGGGCCTCCAGATGTTCTTGGACTTCAACTCCCAGAAATCCTGGCCAGCAGAGGTGGTGGTGATGGCTTCCAGGAGCTGTAGTCCAAGAACATCTGGAGGCCCAAGGTTGGGGACCACTGACTTACAGGACTTGGGAAAAGATTTAAGATGCAGTTGAACAAGGAATTCACTGCATGCCCTCTTAAACAGAAAAGGTACAACTTGCAAAATGATTTTTGAATTAGTTTTCCAATGGAGGGGGCTTTGTTTGTTTTATTAATAGAAGGGCAAAAAAGATGACAAAAGCTAGTTATACTTTCAAACAATACAAATATCCAGTAAATGAGGCAGAAATATCATTATTCCACAAACAGAAGCAGTTTTCTGGAAGAGAGAAAAGATTAATTTGACATTTTCTTAGATTGGATGAAATGCCATTTATTGAAAAAAAAAGTTCTTTTGGGAATGCACACAAATGCACACACACACACACACACACACACACACACACACACACACACACACACACACACACACACACACACACACACACACACACACACACACACACACACACGGGCAGAAGAGACAAGCAAAGAAGATAACAGAGGAAATAGCCAACTATCCTGCTCCCCACCCCTTTCTCTCTTGGAATTCAGATTTCAGAGATCTGGAGGCTTTCCGCAGAAGGCAAAATGCAAAAGGTTCTTGCTATGTTTGAAATAATATTTTCTTAGTATAGATTGCCCTTTTTCTCCTTGCCTTGGGGTACCAGATGCCATTTCTCAAACAGATTCCCAAAGGCCATCTTTGGTATCTGTTGCAGCAAAAGTAACACTTTGTGGTATCTGAAGGCTTAAAAAATTAATGTGCCAGAAGCTTTCATGGGCCAGAGCTTCATCAGATGCATGGTGATTATCTCCACGGAGTGTTGGGTCAAGGGGAGAGATGTTGTGTCTGCAGAAAAACAAGGGGAATGCCTTTTCTTTTTGCAGAGTGAAATGAAAGGCTGAGAGATGACAGCAGTTGTGACATATTACTGGGCAGAGGACAAATGAATGGAAGAGCCAAGCAGAGTGGGTGCAAACATTGTCCCATCTCAAAGCTGTGGAGGCTCAAACTAGGCAGTACAGTTGGCATGTCATTAGAAGCAGAGCTTAAGAAGCTTTTCTAAAAGGCTGGTTACCTTACATGCATTTTCTTTGTCTCTGTATGCTGGAATCTGGCTTATTTCTGTTTTCCAGTTGGTCATTGGTACATTAGCAGATGCTTCATTTGCAAATCTGATTACATAGGCACAGAGCTTTGAGATAATTTTTTTTCCTGGGCAACAATGTGTTATCAGCTTCTAATTGCAAAGCTAGAATCTCAAAGAGTTTGGCTTTCAGTGTGTAAAATGTACAGTACAGATGAATTCCAATTCAACAGCTTCACATCAGAGTCTGCTTTTCAAAACTTGTTAATTTGCTTATGTAAATAACAAAAGGATGATGCTGGCAGATGGCAGATCTCACATTGTAAGCAGAACAAATGGATGGCCCCAAATTCAGTACAGTTTGGTGCAGGACTCACCATAGTGTATCCTAATCTGGACAAATTTAGCTTCAGAGATATCATTGTATCAGCTAATCTATCCTTCATGCAAAAAACTGTTACATAGCACAAAGACAAATGATCCATGGTGTTTGCTACAGCCTAGCTTGGTTGGCACTCTTGTGCAGTAAAACCTGTGGTCTTACACTTTTTTTTACAGAAGGAAAGGGATAGCAGCTTCATACTTACATAGTGTTAAAACTTTTCCCCTTCAAATAAGCATTGCTTCAAAGCTTTCATACCTGTGCAGTCAAATTGTGAATGAATGCCACACTTATTTCCTGAGTCCTGATCATCATTCACCAAACAAAAGCAAGCTAGCTTTCAACTTGTGAAGCCACTGAAATTTCCTTGTGCAGAAAATGAATAGTAAAGGAGCTCTGCTTTCAGTCCTGATGCTCGTTCCTCATGTTTCTGCCCCGAGATCTTGTCTGTTTCAAATGCCCTTGTCTTCAGATTCTAGTGTAATTACCGTATTAGAGATGGACATGAACTGTCAGTTCGGTGGTTTGTGCTCGTTCATTTACTGGCTGAACAGGTGTTCAGCGCTTCAAGGTCCCGCCTCCTCCAGTGGGCACCCACTCAGAGGCAGCACCTGGGGAAGGTGGGGCGGGGAAGCCAGGCCACTATCTCCGAGTGAGTACTCGCTGGAAGAGGTGGAGCTTTGAAGTGTCAAACACCTGTTTTTGTTTTTAAATTATAATATATGAACTTAAAAACATTAGGAATCTAACATATAATTAACGAAACAAAAAGACAAAAAGAAAAACTACCAACTAAACATCCTTCCTTCCTTCCCCTATGGATCAGAGATTTCACCATCGTCTGGACTTCGAATGTCTTCAAGGGGATCCCGGTGAGCACTGAATTCGCTATGAACTAAATTTCCCCCTAAGTTCCAGTCTTTTTCTGGGCCCAAATATGTCTCACCTTCCAACTTTGCTTTACAAAATCTCTTGGTTGATCCCGTAGTGCCTCTGAGAGCACGTCTAGTTCTGCCATGTCCAGTACCTTCTTTAATAGCTCATCCATCGTTGGTGTTTCTCCATTCTTCCATTTTTGGGCCCAGAGTAACCTAGCTGCTGTGAATATATACAGTAGACTATATTTTATTTTCTTATCAATAATTTCTGGCATTATATTCAATAGTAACATTTCAGGTTTAAAATTTAATTTTTGTTGAACAATTTATTTTACCATTTCCCACACCTGTATCCAATTTTTTTTCTTTTTTGCATGACCACCACATATGATAATAAGTACCTGGATTTTTTTTACACTTCCAGCAAACATTGCTGTTACCTTCTGGCATTTTTGCCAATCTTACAGAGGTAAAATACCATCTATTAAACATTTTAAGGATATTTTCTCTAAGATTCACTGTCTTAATCATTTCATGATTCTCTTTCCACATCATTGTCCATTCATCAATATCAACATTGTACCCAAAGTTCTGTGCCCATTTTACCATCGTGTTCTTCACCGTCTCATCCTCCAAGTCATATTCCTATAAGCATGTATACATTTTTTGACTATTTTCTCATTAATGTAGATCCATAATTCATCCACCTGGACTTTCCCCTCAAAAAAGCCCATGATTTTATCTTTTTTATATCTTGATTCTAATTTCAGCATTGACCACCAATCTGTAGCTAGTGCCAGTTTCTCTAGATCTTGTTTGTCTTTTATATTCTGATCTTTAGTTAATAAATCTTTGTATGTGAGTAACACTCCCGATTCAATATTTTCAAAGTAAAAGCTTCTATTGGGGCTACTCATATTGGAATTTTCTTGTAAGATTGTGTTTTACATTTTTGCCATACTAAGCATAGTGCTTTCCACAGAGTATGTTCTGCAAAATGTGATTGTTCTTTGTATTTCCCATACCATACATATCCATGCCAACCCATTTTTAGATCATGACCCTCCAATTTCAATAATCTTTTATTTTCTAATGTTATCTATTCTTTTATCCAGACCATAGCACATGCCTTATAACAGCCAATTAGGTAGTCCTGAACCCCCTCTTTCTTTTAAATCTTGCAATATTCTAAATTTTATTCTTGGTTTCTTGGCCTTCCATACAAATTTTGAAGTCAGACTGTCCAGATCCTTGAAGTATTTATAATTTAATAAAATTGGTAAATTTTGAAATAGGAATAACAGGTTTGGTAGTATCATCATTTTATTGTTGAGATTCTTCCCATCATGGAGGTTTGTAACTTATTCCATTCTTCCAAGGCTTTCTGAATTTCCTTCTGTGTTGTAAGATAATTTTATTTCATCAAATTACTTGGTTTTTTTTTTGTAATAATAAGTCCTAAATATTTTGCTTTCTGTACCTCCTCGAAGTTGGTTTTCCTTACCAGTTTTTCCACATCTTCTTTATGTTTTTAGTCATAAATTTTGTTTTTTGATAATTTATTTTAAGACCTGCCCCAGCTCCGAATTCTTCTATCGTTCTCATTGATTCTTCCAAACTATCCAGGGATTTTTATAGTATTATTGCTATGAGGGGGTTCTGATAAATATTGAGCCTTTCCCATAAGAACTTGAGCTAGGAAGCTGTAGCTGCCACGCTATTCTAAATATTCCTCCAGGAAGTCAGTGCACTTGCGACATCTGTCCTGCAGCTTCTTAAGTCCCTGCAAATAAAATTCTTCTGACTGCTGGTGTAACCACTCATTTGCAGCATTAGTTGCCTCTAGAACAGTGGTCCCCAACCTTGGGCCTCCAGATGTTATTGGACTTCAACTCCCAGAAACCCTGGCCAGCAGAGGTGGTGTTGAAGGCTTCTGGGAGTTGCAGTCCAAGAACATCTGGAGGCACAAGGTTGTAGACCACTGCTCTAGAACACTCCCAAGTCGTTGTCCCTTTAGGTGTTTTTTGAGTTTGGGGAACAGATAATAGTCAGAAGGAGCCAGGTCAGGAGAATAGGGGGGATGGGGCATCACTTGAAAGTCTAAGGAGGGGGAAGCCACTGTGCCTCCATTCTTAGACTGTTCCTTTGTCTCAGGATCATAACAGTAGATCCATCTCTCATGACCAGTTACCAGTTTGCCCAGGAAACCTGACTCATTTCTTGCAAAATGTTCCAAAACAGCCAGCAATGACTCCACATGTTTCTTCTTTTGTTTGGTTGTTAAAAGTTTGGGGATCCACTTTGCTGCCAGCTTTCTCATTTCCAAGTTGTTGTGGATAATGGCACCAACTCTCTCACGCGATATTCTCAGGTATATGGCAATACTTTTGGCTGATATTTGCAGTCCTCCATGATCATGTCATAGATCATGTCATAGATGGCTTTCACATTTGCAGACACAGAGACAGAAACAGGCCTTCCACTGGGTTTCTCACTTTCAACACCAAAATGGCCAGTTTTAAAATTGACAACCCAATATTTAACTGTTGCATATGAAGGACCACTGTCACCCATAGATTGTGACATGGATCTGCTTTGCACCTTTCCCTTTTAGAAACAGAAACTTTATTATGGTCCTATGCTTTTCTACATTGAACTTTTCTGGAGGTGCTGCCATGTTCACTTTGGACCTGAACATAAAAGATAAGTTAAAATAATAGGTAGTTGATTTTACACCATTAATTACAGACAAATTGGCCAATACAACCTGCAATTTATAGCTTCCTAGCTCAATTTTTTCGGGAAAGGCTCAATACACCTATCAGCACCCCCTCATAGATAATCAGCATACACTTGCAGCTTAAATTATTCTCCCCTGATTCTGAGACCCTTAATTTCAGCAGTCCCTCTGTCTGTTTAGAATTTCTAATCTTAGAATAAATAATAGCGGGGAGAGTGGACAACCCTACCTTGTGCCTTGTTCAAGTTGAATATTTTCCATTACTTGGCCATTGATTTTGATCCTGTCCTTCTGTTTAGTATATATTGCTTCAGTTGTTTGTAGAAAAGTTCTTTCTGCTCCCATCTTCCTTAATTGCAGCAATATAAACTCCCAGTTGACATTATCGAAGGCCTTTTCTGAATCTAAAAAGTTCTCTTGTGGTAGAAATATAATGGCCTAAATAAATCCATTCTACTGAAGGATGGGATGATGTGCATGGAGCAGTTTAGCCAAATCTGAGCACTGACCCTGAAAGAAACATCTTACTGATGTATTAAATCTTGCTCTGAGCAGCCCCTACAGCTCTCCCTCAATGGGGTATCTTTTGGCAAAGAAAAGCAATATAACTGGAATTCAGCTGTTGAAAATGATTGTATTTAATAGCATGTTGCTATGTCTAATTATAGTGTTTACTTACCCAACAGTAAGAGTCATGGAATAGCAGTCAGTAGCATGAGTAACTAACTGAGTTGAAGATCTCAACAAGGGGCAATCTATTAATCAGAGATTTCACAATCATGGCTCTTTTAATTTTTTAATTTTTTTGGTGTGTTGTGAGGCCCAGGCTGTCCTATTCTTTGCCCCAGTAGCTGGCTGATCTTTTCCTCTTCCTACCTGCCATGTCTATAAACAGCAAAGTTGCCTCGTGGAACCTCAGAAACTAGCACGTTTTATATGGAACAACATTTTATGGACTTCATTCCATTTTGTCAAATGCAACAATGCAAATGATCTTAGCCTGCATGTCTTTGTATATACCTTTATATAGTCTTCACATTCTTTCATCCAGGTTTGTATTTGCAGAATTCTCCAGTCTTCTTCCTTGCGCTCTGCACCGTTTCCCACTAGTGTTGCCACATAGGAAGTTGACACTCAGGGTAGCTGAATATTAGGGTCAGCACTGTCAAGGTGCTGGTCTTTGGATGGTCAAGGCTAGAAGCCAAGGGTTAATTAAGTTCTCTATATTATCATTCTCTGTGAGAAGATTAGAGAAAGATGTAGGACTGCTTTAGTTAATCTTGCTGCTATGGGTGGCAGCACTGGTTTAGCATGTTTTACATGTATATTGGGGAGCCTCTAGCGAGGATGGAGGAGAAATTCCTTCAGTCTCAGTTTTTGTACAAATATATCCAGTCTGGACTTCCCAAACCTATATATGAGCCAGAAGAAATATATCTCAAAATACATACAGTATATTGAAAGTGTATACAAAAATCTCTGTGTTGGGGAAGGTATGTGGAAAATGCATTATAATGGGGAAAATTACTTTCAGAAAGTGCTTGTACTAGGAAAAGTATGTATAGAATTAGGAGGAGTATAAAAATGTGCACAAATTCATTGTGCTGACATTTGGACTGATTTCACAAACTGGTGCCCATATGGGCCCAAATGAGTATTTCTTTGCTCATCATGTCCATGGCCTTCTATAGTTTGCCCCTGTGTACTAGGCCTATGTTTGATTTTTGTACAGGGGTACATAGCTAAGTTTTATAATGGATATAAAATCTTCTTTGTTTATGTTTTGGTGCAAGAGGAGACAATGGATAAAGCAAATGTGACCGACCCTTTGCCGTCTCTCAGTTCAAGCCTTTTAAAACAATTATGACTGGCAACCAGAGATACACAATTTCTATTTATTTTTATTTATTTAAAATATTTTTACCCTGCCTTTCTCCTTAAAAAAGACCCAGGGAGGCTTATGTCATTAAAAAGACAATCTTTAAAGGCTAAAAATTGGAAATGTACAAATATTTAAAAAGAATTAAACAAATAATATATTTTTTAAATGGTACATATAATCAATTCTAAAAAACACATTTAAAAGCAACAAGGCACAACAATCCATATAAAACCCCTCTCAGACAGCCAGTCACTAAGAGAAAGCCTGCCTGAAGAGAAAAGTCATTGTCTGCTTGCAGAAGGATAGTGATGATGGGGCCAGTTTGTCATCCTGTGGGAGGGAGTTCCAGAGTCTAGGAGCAGTGACAGAGAAGGTCTTCTGCCTTGGCCCCACCAAATGTACCTGTGAAGGTGGTGGGACTGGATGGGCTCCTAAAGAGACATACAGTCCTTGCGATAGCTTGGATCCAGCTATTTCCAGCTTTATAGGTTAAAATCAGCACTTTGACATGTGCCCAAAAATGGATCAGCAGTCACAAGGCAGATCTGTAACCAGCCCCCAGTCAGCAATCTGGCTGCAGCATTTCAGACCTGCTGAGATTTCCAAACCCTTTCCAAAGGCAGCCCCACAAAAAGTGTATTACGGTAACCCAGCTGGGATGTAACTAAGGCCAGACCAGACCTCTTCCACGGAGTCCTGTCAAGAAAATCAGGTGATAAGTGCTGTGTACCAGATACTGAGGTGAAAAACTCTGGTTCAGATCATCTGATGCGAAGACATCAAACAGCATAGCATTAGCCTTGCTTTCATTTCGGCACCACGCTGCCTTTTATATAGCCTACTCACTTTAGCCCATCCCCGTGCTCTTACATTGAAATCAGCTATTGCATATTGCTGTCTCAGGCATCTTTGCTTACATAAGAATTGTAGAAATCATTTGCCTTAAGAGAGATGATGCAGTCCCTCTTAAATGTTAAATGGCTGTAGAAGAGAACCCTGCCATGGCTTGTTCTCCTGCATTCTTCCACTGACTATCTCAATTCTCCTTTTCTCCCTCCTGCAGTGGGACCGAATTCCATTCTTCCTACTTCTTGGAGGGATGGAAGGCGAGCAAGGAGACAAGGGGCAGAACAGGAGATGTCACGCACATGTTGTCTTCTTCAGCTTCGTAACTTTTAAAAGGAAATGCAGTGACCCGGCTTTTCCTCTCAGTTTGTTCTCCCAGATTTTCCCTCCTGCTGTGCTACAAACTGCAGACTCCCTCAGTTTTGCCATATTTGTGTGGCTCTTCTCTCCCCTTTAATCTGATCAATTTTTTCCCCTTCTTTTTTTGACACTCCTATATGGACAGTCGCCATTACACATCACAGAAGAGGCGAACTTGGTGCTAAATGATGTTCATTAATGTAACGCTGCCTGACAGCAGTGAACACCAAAGTGAGTGCTTTGAATATGTTGGTGTAGCTGCAAATGGATCCAAACAGCTCTTTGGTTAAGTTACAGAGTGATGCATATTAGTTTGCTTTGGAAAAGGAAGTTTTTTTATACCCTTTCCTCACTTCTTCCCTTTTGCCTTCCTTCCTCTGTGAGACAGACTCTTGTCTGTTTTTGCCTTCCATCCAAGGAAGCTGTTTGGGCCTTCTTTTGAATGCATAAGGATCTTTAGGGGAAAGATTGTGCACATTGTCCCTGCTTCGTTTTACACAGAGGCTCCTGAGTTGCCCCAAATAACAATATTTTCCAAATATTACCTGTAGGGAGATGAAGCCAGTAATTTTTGTCAGCCCTTCTGAACTGATTTGGGTCCAATGGATGTGGGTCACTGTGATCTCAGTAGCTGCCTGGATGGAAAGTTCTGAACCAGCTTCTAACCGGGCCTAGGCTCTTCAGCGAAAGGTTCTGATAGGTTTAAGTGGAACAAGTATAAGTGGAAGGGGTCAACTATTTTTATAGAAAGTCAGTTTCTAATGATCCTGAACTGTAAGTCCCAGAAGCATTGAGAAATACCACATGCTCTTGGCTGTGTTGAGTTGGTCTTTGGGGTGTTTCTGTCTTTATATGCCTAAACTTCGGTTACTGACTATACATCTAGTCTTGAAAACAATACATGAATTCGTCTCTGTTTGGAGAGGCTGAATGTTGATTTACATATACCCTCTGGAGAAAGTACATAAAAACTGGTTTTCATGAGTAAAACTGTCATTAATATTAGTTTTTGAAATGTCATTAAAAAAAAACCCCACCAAAATATGTTAAGAGCCTTTTCTACTGTTGCTCCCAAAAGTAATGAATTTAATGTTAACATGTTAATTCTAATGTGTTATTTCCAAACTCAGGCTCAGAACAGATTTGCTGCTTATTAAACAGGTGGCAAAACATTGCCTGTACATTTCCCCTTCGTTCTAGGTACAGAGGAACATTAATGTGGTGGAAAGCATGACATGTACTGCATGTTGTCTTCTGTCCTATTATGTAAGAATTCAGACCTATTTGCTGAGTTTGGGGTTTTGGGTGGATTTATCAAATTTGTAGTGGCTACTTGTCATTACTCCCCAGATACAGAGATGTGAGAGGTAGGCTTGAGTGTAACTTTCTTTTTTCCAGCCTAACCAGAGATACAGTATGTTAATGAATGTACATTTTGATAGGGGTAATTTACAAAATACGGGCATGGTGCCCAGAGTAATATAAACTCATAGTGCTGAGTAATATAAACAAAGCTAGTCCTTTTCAGCATCTAATGTCTGGGAGAACAACCCTAAGTTTTCAACCAAAAAAATTGTGCCAATATGATTAAACCTTTCTTTCCCTTATAGCCACGGAGCTCACAGACATGCCATAATTATACTAGTTGATCTGCCTTAACCAGTTGCCTGCATATTCCCATTAAATGCAATTTTCCTTGGAAGTAGCACATTAAACATTCTGGTTCCTCCTTCAGTGGTAGTGAATTACACATGTGGTCCTTACTTAGTCATTACAAGATCAGGTTTATTATTATTATTATTATTCTTGTAATATTTTCAGGTTTGAGGTTGAGAATTACTTTGAACTTAACTTTAGAATGTTTCTGACCTTTGAAACGGACAAGTATTTAGGGAGCTGTAGAATGAGCTGCAGTTACAAAACTAATTAAGTAAAGAAGGATGAGCCCTGAAATTAGCTTACCTCCTCCCTGACTGTCGCTATTTCATTATCAGACCTCGGAGCTATTGCAGATTGCTTAAGGGTTGGTTCCAGAAAGCTTGGGTCATAATAAGCCAGTAGCTCAACTCAGCATTCAGCCTAGAAAAGTCTGTGTCAAGAAGAGGCACTGCAAGGCAGCAACAGATGAAACCAGCAGAACAATAGGGATTGCAGGGCAGAGATATCCTGGATTTGCAGCAAACCAAGTGGTCATGAAAATGCTTGATTGCTTTGACAGGAAGCTAGGAAAGTTGCCCTAGTAAAGAGCTTTGACCCAGTGGGTGGTAGTTAATTATGTTGTGGAAGTAAAAGCAGACTAATAACAGGGAATACACATTTCCCTTGATGCCTTGTTTGGCCCAGGGACTTAACATAGAATATCAAGGGAGACAATTAAGCTCACAGATCTTAGCCCATACATCATTTTCATTGTGAAGTGATTCTGTGTTGGAAGAGAGTATTTAACTGCTTCTATTCCTCCCTTCTTCTCAAGTTCAGCACCATACCATTCAACCACAGATGGATCTTGTCTCATGCCTGTTGATGGTGCCACGGGAATGGATGGATTTCTCTCCCTCATGTTCCCAACTGAGCATTTCAGTGAAGCAGCATCATATATCTTACAGAATGTTTGCTGATAGAAATCTCAGTGTCGAGGTGAATAAATGAACAAACAAATATGTAGTCATTCATTGTATTTAGTTCCAAATCAAGAATAGAAATCTTGAACTCTCTTGCAGTCCTTTCTGTCCTTAAGACTTCATTAAAAGTAACATCATGATGATGAACATATGAGAGAATCTAAAAAAGGTTACAAACCCCTTTTTAAAATCAATGTTTACTACAAGTAGTTACAAAGAGAATACACGTCTGCCTTTTCAATTGACTTTTGTTTTGTGTTGTGGATATCTGAGTTAGTTTCTATGGGGCAGCATCGCTTCGCCACCTGTAGAGGGTTTTTACCTGAAATGCAGGTGTATTGTGGGCTGTATTCTCAGTTTTGTGAATAATTCTGAAAGCCATCAGGTTTAGCCTGCTTTCATTGTGAACTGACTGTGAATCCCATCATAGAGTGTGTCTGTAATTTCCTTCTGTTCAATAGTATACAAATCAATGAAAAGGGTTCCCTAATGCAGGGGGCATGAAAAGCACTGCGAAAGGAAATAGTTTTCTGTAAATCAATCACTCCAATGTAAGGGTGCCATGATCTAGCATACTTATACATTTCTGTTATAAAGATGAGGTGCACTATCAGATTCTCACACGTCCTTTCAAAACAGCCAAAGGATTGTACTGTGCTTAATGTGACTGCTTTAATTTTATTTATAGCATATTGTAAAATAAAAAGTGAAAGCAGAAAAATCAATATCAGTAAAAAGTAAAAACAGTGATTCCTTTTTCAAATATTTCCTCAGCTACTTCTTTGTTCTTTAAAATATTTATAATACACATCCTATAAAGCACTGGGTTTGGAAAGATTATTAGGTGAGCAAGACAGTGGAACTCTGAAAATCCATTTACCTGGCAATGAACCACTGATTTTGGGGTGTTCAATTGCTGAACAACATGGTGAACTACTTTGAATCATTTTTACTCAGCAGTGGATCAATAGGTGGTTATCAAAGGTTATATTGTACAGGATCTCTTACATTTCACATTGCAAATAGTCAGCTCACCTGATAGCTGTAATGCTGCAGCAGTGAAACCCACATACAGGTCTTTTGGAGAATGAAACAATTGAAAACTTATGGAAGAGATAGGCCTTTCCCCCTAAAACAGAATACAGGTCCTGCCACATACAAAACTGGAATTAATGGGCAAAATCCTGTTGCGCAGCTCGACATAAACAACAGGAATGATGTCATTGAGACTGGCAGAGTGCTGCTGATTAAAGGCTCCATTTTACAATATCAAGTTGTACAGGGCTTACACATAAAGCTGCTCAAGAGGATTTCAGCCAATATAATTATTCCTGAGATGGAATTTATCTTCAGTGCATCATACATAAAACAGACTGTCCAGATTTCGATCCGTATCCTACCAGAACTATTGGCTGCCTGGAAATTGCCCACTTCGGATGTATAGGGTTGCAGTGTAAGAGAGCTAAAAAGGAAGTTTGGGTGAAATGTAGAGACACCTTGAGTTGCACAGTGGGAAAGAGCTGTCAGTGTAGCTTTATCAGAAGCAGCTATAAGAGGTGTGAAAGGTTAGGCAGTTTCTGTTGCTGGGAAAAGTTTTCTCTGTTTTGTAGGAGTCTATAAATTTCAATAGTTAGGCGTACTATGCTATGATTTTTAAATAACCTGTAAATGACAAAAGCCACCATAAGTATCCCAGAACTACTTATCCAGAGGGAACAAAATCCCATAGAACTGCCCTTGGATTTCTTACTATATCTGAGGAAGTGTGGACTCCTTACATATTTATACTAAATTAGATCTTTAACCAGAGAATGGGGTGCAAGAATGGGCTTTTCTTGGGATTCCCAACGTGCTACTAGGATGAGAGAGGAGGGTACCTGAAGATTGTGTGAGATCTTTCAGAGGTATTCCTGACTGGGAAAGGAACTGGTGGTTGTTTGAACTGCTTGTTGTAGCAACTGCTCTGTGGAGTTCTAGGCAGTTTATAAAGGTATCAGCAGCCAGGTGAGGGACTGATTCTCTAATATCAAAATGTGCAGGACGGAGGTAACCTGAGGCAGGAGTGGAGGAAATTTGTCTCCCACAAGTTTTTGTCTACAACTCCCACAATGCCTTACCATTCATTGTCTGTGCTAAGCAAGGCTGATGGGAATTGCAAGCCAAAATACTGGGAAAATGATGTCCCCTCTGATGTATTGTTTTTTTGGCCTCTCCAAAGAAAGAGGCATCAGTAGGACTAAAATATAGTGCTATTTATGAAGATCTGTTAATAGCAGTTGTTCTTTATGACCTGCTGTGCTTTGAATCTTGGTCATAGCTTCTTCAAACCCTAATGGAAGGTGGACAATTTTTGATTCTTCAAATATTTTGGACCACAACTCCCATCATTCTTCATGCTGCCTATGCTGTTTCAGCCTGATGGGAGTTATAGTCCAACATCCTGAGGGTTACAGGTTGCTTCCAGTCATACATTAAAGTAAATCCTGTTATCTGATCTAATACTTTCTGTTTCCTATAAGCGAATCAGAACTGAGGAAAGCGGTCTTTTTGGATTAAAACTCCCACTTCATCACCACTGTTATGAGCATTTTTAGAGTTATACAGTAGTAAAGAAAAGTAATGTTTCCAAAGTGTGAATGAAACACTGTGTTAATGAAAATGTTAACCATGACCATGTTACTGTTGGCTTGTGCAATCTCACAAAGGCAGTTGTGCAAGTAGTGGTAGCTATTTTGTTCACCGTCCATCATATGCCTGGTCATCCCCTGCTTATATAGTTAATTGGGTGTTTGATGGATGCCCAGGAAAATGCAAAAACTACTTGCGCAGTTCACCTTACATGTGTGTTTTTCTGCAGCAGGATTTTGGCCACTGTTCTAGATTTGATAGTCAACTATTCATTTTTGGCATGTCTTTTGAATGCTAAAATGTCTTCTCTGTATTTTATCTTCAGTTGGTTTTCATCTGTGTTTCCATGTGCCCCTTCATTCACCCTCTACTTATGGAAGAGATAGGCTTTTCTACATTTTGAGAGCCAAGACCTTGCTGATCGTAGCCCTTTTCATTCTCATTGTGCCATTATGAACTTAAACTGTTGCTCTAGGTTTTTGGGGGGAAAGGGCAGGGAGGAGAGGAGTCCTTTGTCATAAGTTTTTCACTGTGATGATGCTGTGTTTTCGGTGTTGCTGCATTCCAAGTGAATTACGTGAGAGTTCGGCTTTCTTCTTATGGCTTTGAAATTGCAGCAGAATGATTGACAGAAATATATTAACTCATCCCCGCACTGGGATTTCTGCCAGCAGGCACACTGCAGCATATCTTAACGTATTTTGAAAAACTGGCTGCTTTGGTTGAGATAAAATGGGTTGTGGGTGTGAAAGACAAATGTTTATCCACTACCACGTTGAGATTTTTACCAGAAGGCATGTGGCAAGACTGGTATACAACCTGAGATGCCTATTGAGATATAATAAGGTTGGATATAATAGTATTCTGTGTAGGTTGCTTTGGGAAAAAAAAATTAAAATACTGTGGCACCTTAAAAACCCAACTGTTGCCTTTCAACTGTGCACTTTCAAAGATACAGCCACTTCTTCAAATGTAGATCCCTGTAACTGGATTATGGAGGGCAAATGGTACTGCTCCACATATATACTATAACACAAACAATTAAGCAAGCTGTTCTTATTTGACACACAGTGCCAAGGCACATCCTTCATGGATATATATTATAAAATCTATGAAACAGGTGCATTCTTTTCAAAAAAATTTAGGACAGTTTTGTTTACTGCCATCATCTTTGTCACTTGCAAGATAGTCCTGGGAAATGTACCCACAGGCACAATGCCCCACATCATTGCCCCCCCCAACCCCTACTGGAATAGAAGAGGCTTCCGTCTTCCCCGTTTGAAAACATCCTTTCAGCTGTTGCTGTAAACATACAGGCATGGGTCAACACCTGGGAGGATTCTTATAGTAATATGGTAAAAAGCCCAGATGCTTCATAAGGCAGTATGTGAACAGGACAAGGTAGAATATTCCAAGCACTCCATCTTTCCCATTGGGATTTTGGCCTGAAAATGCAAGGCAAAGTGTGAGGGTAAGTTGAAAGCAAGCCTAATTGACATTGTACAATAACATTCCTGATCGTGGAGTACATGTGTTCAGGCATCAGCTTTCTTTCCAGTTTTCTCTTTATTTATTTATATATATATAAATTTATATTTATATATATATATAAATCAGCTTAACAACCCACAGAAGTTTCTTCTGTTGTTTGTGTGCTGTGTTGTGGAAATATAGGTGGCTCCCCTTCTCTGATTTATTAATCCAGAGAAAGAACATGATGTTTGTCCTTGGTTTGTTTCTCTGGATTGTTGGATGTTTTTGGTTTGTTTCTCCAGAAGAGAAACAAGCCATAGAAAGGGAGCAGCCCATATTTACATGTCATGCTAAACACTGTTAACCGCACAACTGCAAGTTGGAACAACTGGATAACATACAGCAGCACACAGTTTGTCTGTGAAAAGTCAGGGTTCCTGGCTTGTCAAGTTGTGGGAGTTCCCCCATTGTATCATCCACTGAGAGGCCAGCATATCTCCCTAATAAAAGCTAAGAAGACAAAACACTGAATGTAGAAGACATAAAGAGTTTCTGGTATCTTATGACATGCAGCTTATTAGGATAACCAGTACAATGAAAATGTGTATCGTAAGTAACAGTGAAAAGAAACAAGGGACAAGATGTACTGGCACAGGGCAATAGGACTGGATGGACAATATCCCAGAGTCTTTATTTCATTTGTCCGAAAGCCTTGTCTAACCCAGCTCACAAAATGAGGCCAGGGGTAATCCTGTAGTACAGTACAGAGTCTTTCCCGGCAATCATTTTTGACTAATTGCTCCTACAACTATTCTTTGGAGCAAGGACTAATAGGCTAGAACCATTCATGAAAATGTAAGCCCTCAGATGCAATTGAAGTGCAGCCACCCCGCTGTGCTATTTATGGGAAGTTGGCCACTTTCCAATTGAATTACCGCATGTGGTATACATCTAAAGGCATGTACAAAAAACTGGATTGAGCCCAAAGTATGTCTGCATTTTTGTCCTTTAACCATAGTTCTGCACCAAGCAAGAACAAGGTGAAGTGTTTGGTCATATATGTCATAATAGCTCCTGAGGAAGGGAGCTTTCTTTGTAAAAGAATGGTAAGAAGTTTGTGTCACTCTTGCTTTCTGAACTGCATGAAGTCTATGAGTAAACCATGGGAGGGGCTCACGAGCAAAAACACCTAGAGAATTCAAAATTGTAAGCTGCTCTTGAATTCATGTAATATGGCTTGTGGGGACTTCCTCGTAAAGAAAATGTCTGTTGCATCAGCTTTGCAATGAATGGCATCTTTGTAGACAGTGCTTCTCCTACCCCAACAATTTGCTTCTTTATACTCTCTACAGTCTGAGGAGGGCTCTGTGCGCACGCACACACACACGAAATAGCTCTAGGTTACGCTAACTTTTTCTCTTGATGAGGAAGGATAATTAAGAAACTTATTTTAACATATAAGTCACAGTAATCACAGTTTGATGAGAAGATCAAAAAGTGAGATGACAGAAATATAGTGCTTGCTTTAACACTTCTCTATAGACAACATGTCTTTTTTCTCAGGGTCTAATATGGATAGAGCTGCCTTATGAGCTCTCTTCAGGAGAAAGGCAGCCTATAAATGAGACAAAATTAAATAAACAAGTAAATAAGTACAGTAGAGGAAGTTCTCACAAGCCATATTACGTGAAGCTTGTGTCCAAGAATAGGCTTCTGGCTCATGAGATTCATATTGGTGTTTGTTTGACATTTTAGTCTTCACATAGTGTGTCTGAGATTATGTCTGAACTACAGGGGACGCCATCACCTTTCCACTGTGCAAAATAGTAGCTTTGAAGGTGAGATGACTTATTTGTTCATGGAGTATTCCTCTTTCATACACTGAATTCTTATATGGGTCAGACTTCCGTGTGCTTCTTGAGAGCAATAGTGATACTAATTGGTCTTTTCGTTGTTATTCAGACCCCTCCAAACTGGAAAACACCTGGGTATTGTTTCACACTTGTGATGTTTGTAATGGAGCAGGTAAATGAGTCCTCTAAAAGTATAGACGTTGTGATGTTGTCTGAAAAATAAAATGACTCCTAGGGATATATGTAGGAATTGCTGATTTCTGATTCTTTTTTATAGCATTCATTTCCAAGGACAGACTGGGAAGACAAAAGTTGGCTTTAGGATTTTTTCAGTTTGCTGTCCCATCATTCAACCACATAAATGGCCAAAATTAGAGCAGGAAATAGAGTAGGTCTCTCGTTCACTTTGCTTCTTGCAATCTGCCTGTCCTTTCATTCATCTCTCTTTTTTATGGGACAATTAACTCATGGTTTGCTCTTTAGGTGGCACTGGTTGTGGTGGTGATTAGATTTTAAACATTCTTAAGAAGCAAAGTACAGAGAAATGCAACTCCTTCATCACATAGAGGAGATGGATCTTTACATTATTAGAAGGATGAGCTAGGACCAGGTGTGACTGGAATGAAATGAATGAAACGTATTTCCTTGGCCATTAAGAAGCTTATGCAGTACTCTATGCTGGTTCTTTAAAATATAAAATAAAATGAGGTTGGTGGTATTTTTCTGGGCTCCCTCATTGTAGATTCATTGTTTAATGTCTTCTGTTGAGTGAAATCGAAGCGAAGGTTCTTGTTTTTGTTTCCACAAAGAGGTTCAAGAGGATTCGGGTGGAAGTCATCAAAAGCAGTGGTTCCCAATCACTGGCATGTCTACCATTGGTGGGATGTAGAAGTAACCAAGATGGGATGTGGGGTTTTCCTAAGAATGGCTAAAGGTTAAGATTACCAGGGCTCAGGGCACCATCTGAAGTCTCAGAGAATTACTTCGCTGCTCTGTGCACACGCACACTCACTCACTCACTCACTCACTCACTCACTCACTCACTCACTCACACACACACACACACACACACACACACACACACCAGTCCTTGGATTAAATACTGCTTTCTTTTCCTTCTTTTTTTCTAATGGGTTTTGTAAGAAGCTACCTATAGTCTCTCTCTCTCTCTCTCTCTCTCTCTCTCTCTCTCTCTCTCTCTCTCTCTCTCTCTCTCTCACACACACACACACACACACACACACACACACACACACACACACACACACACACACACACACACACACACACACACACACACACCAGTCCTTGGATTAAATACTGCTTTCTTTTCCTTCTTTTTTTTCTAAGGGGTTTTGTAAGAAGCTGCCTATAGTCTCATGTTTTACCTTTGAGTCTCAGGGAATGCTAAGAGCTGCAAGCGTGATTCCTTGTCCTAGTGACTGGACCATCCTTCCCTTCTAGAATGGTTGCAATAGCACTGTATGCTCAGGCTTTCTGACCCTCTGAGGCCTTGCCTTGTGCGCCTACCTACTCTAAATGAGTATGGGTGCGAGAGCCAAACAGTTAAGAAAGCTGGCTGGGGAAAAAAAGGTTCGTTTGACATATTCTGCTGGAAGAGAGCTTTGCCAGATACCTTGGCCTGTCAGAAAAATGAACAAGTAGGCCCTAGATCATGTCAAGCCTAAACCATCTCTGAAGGTGAAAACATTGAAGCTGAGGCTGTCCTACTTTGGGCACATTATGAGAAGACAGGATTGTCTGGAAAAGGCAATAATGCTGGGAAAAGCGGAGGACATCAGGAAAAGAGGATGACCAGATATGAGATGGACTGACTCCATAAAAGAGGCCATGGGCTTGAGTTTACAAGAGCTGAGCAGGACAGTTGAGGACAGGGCATTTTGGATATCACTCATTGATAGGTTTGCCATAATTCGGAGGCAAGTTGATGGCACTTAACAACAAGAACAGAAATACCTGTAGATATAGAAAAACTAGTGGCTTTGTTTCTAACATGGCAGGACTCAGATATTTTAACAGAGTTATATTGGTGGGACATCATAGCTGAGATTGAACTACTGTTCTAAAGGGCAATACTTTGATGATCAACATGCAGCCTTCTTTGAAGCTCAAATTTCAAGTCATTCTTGGGCAAGTTGTAATGCAAGTTAGTTGATTTTATTTTATTACATTTCTGAGAAGTATAGTTTGGTTGATACAGCTGCAAGCAAAGACTTTATAATATGGCCAGAATTGGTTTGCTGTCAGAAACAATAAAAGTTTTCCAGCAGCTATAGCAAAAATATGCAGAGTTTGTGCCTCAATAAAATGTTTACTTGTCATGAATCTCAATAAAAAGCCTGTTTTTTAAAAACAAACAAACAAAAACATTAAATTACAGATTATTTTATGTATATGAGAATATGCAGAACATAATGTTTGTTAATCCGCCCAGAATCGTGCTTTTGCACTAATAGGGTGGTATATAAATAAAATGAAATAAAATAAGTAAAATAAATGTTACATGGAATAAAGTTTTTGCAGACTACACTTTTTTCCCCCTTTTTTAATGGTCAAGGCATGAATTGTCTGTCATTTGTCTGTCCCGATTTATGTGTCCATGGGAATCTTTGAGGCACCATTTCTGATGATGAACTGGTTTAGTTAGGTTTTGATGTACATATGATTTCTTCTGCCTGGCAATACTATGTGTTTTTTAAATAGAATCTTTAATTAATGAAATGATTACATAATATATTATTAGGGCTAGGGGTTTTGGTTGATTAACTAGTTGGATTAATTAAACTTTCAATACAATAAAAGGGTAGTTCTGTTTAATCAAGCGTCCCTTTCAAGTATGTTAATACATTTTCTTATTATGTGCTTGTACGATTTATTTATGGGCACATAGCTAGTAATCACCACTTCAGAAGAGACAACCTGTTTTTCCTACACATAGGAAGAGATTCCTTTTCTAAAGTCAAGCGTGCTGTGATGTGTCTCCGTCTGCTAAAACAAAACAAAACAAAACAAAAATACACTTATCCTTTAAACTGGTTGTTTTCACATATGGGCCCATTTAATGACCTTGGCTAAGGCCCATGTGGTTAGGGAGATGCTGAGATTTATTTAGTAGGTGCCTAACCTATGGGTTGAATGCTGTTCTGAACTGAAAGGCTCCTTTCATCCACAGAAGAGATTGCAATCCAAGGGAAGCTGTAGGTGGAGGAAACAAAAAATGGTTATTTCCTCCCCCCCACACACACACTTTACAGTGGGGTCTCTACTTAAGAACTTAATCTGTATTGGAAGGTGGTTCTCAAGTTGAAAAGTTCTTAAGTTGAATCTGCATTTCCCATAGGAATGCATTGAAAACCATTTAATCCATATCTGCTCTTTTCCATCCATAGAAATTACAGTGGAACCTCTACTTAAGAAATTAATCCGTTTTGGAATGGTGTTCTTAAATTGAAATGTTCTTAAGTTGAAGCAAAATTTCCCATAGGAATGGACTGAAAACCAATTAATCCGTTCTGGCTGTTTTTTTGTTATGTAGAGGTGCGTTCGTACATTAACCAAAGCTGGTTAATACGTACTCTACCACTATGGGCAGAATTTTTTTTTAACCTAAGATGACCTAAGGTTAAAAAAAGAGCAGGAAAGGTTTTTTTTTTCCTGTTCTTATCTTGGATTTCTGTTCTCAAGTAGAAGCATAATTTAGCAAGTGGAGCTGTTCTTAAGTTGGATTGTTCTTAAGTAGGGACGTTCTTAAGTCGAGACCCCACTGTATTTCCTTACAGCCTTCCTCTGTGTCACCTCCACTTTTCTGGAGGGTCTTTTAATTCTCTTTACCAGATTTTTAGGGTGACAGAGGGAAGCTTGGGGGAGGAGAGGAGGAATTAGCAAAAAGTTCTTTCCTCCTTGCTTCAATCTTTATTACATTCATGGGAACGCAATACCAGTGGTTCTCATATAGTGGTATTGTATAGTGAAGCTGGGATCCAAAAGTAGTCTAGCCGGGGCACAAGGTTTTCATAACATTGATTGAAAAGTCACTGTCTCCTACTCTTCATCTACTCCTACTAGTGTGAGATGTTGTCTCCCATCTATGTTGCCATCAAAGGACCATCCATCTGTAATTCTTTGACATGACAGTAGTAGCTTTGGACCCCCCCCCCCAATTCCCTGGTTCCCGTGCCCACCAACTTTCTCTAAATGATACACTGAATAACAGAATACCAGAATAGCAGATAAATATTCTTCTCAGATAGAATGTCCTTTTAATTTTTTTTCATGGTGGGACTTGTGCTTTTTGACAGAGTAATTAATGAGGTGATGAAATACAAAAAGCTGAGGATTATCACTCTAGCTCCATGTCATTGAGAGCCAGACTTCAGTCACTGACCAAAATTCTGTTGCTTAATGTGATAAATTGCACTAGAGTAGGCCCTTTGAACCAATCGGAATCTTGTGATTCAACTCCTCCATAAGTTAATTTGATTCCTATGGGTCTGCTCTAACTGTAAAGTAAGTCACTGCTAGAAGTAGGCTTGTTTGAATCAGCAGTACATACAAAGGAGTTGACTCTCCAAATCCCCATTGATTCAGTGGAAATTTACTGTGCTAAGCAATAGAATCTGGGCCATTATTTGGCCCTTGGATTCTTCCCAAAGTTTAGACAGGGACTGGTTGCTTCTTCCTTGGCCTTTCCGTGAGATTCATTCCCTTCTCTGCACTAGGTATGTTTTGTGACTTGGGTGGCATAGCAATTTGTTACATATTCCAGTAGGAAGTATAGATGAATTATATAGGTGAACATGACCTGCATGTGGGACAGCTGGACTCAATTTATGAGTTTATTGTAAACCATATGTCTCTTTGAAAACCAATTGTTGTAGTCATTAGTTGATGTTTCAGCTGTCTTCTAATAATCAGTAGAAATGTTTTATTGCATGAGAACCTCTCTAAAATAATTGAGGTATGTACCATCTAATTTCTCTGACATGAAGGCCTAGCTCCTCCAACCAGTGGCTACCATGGTATTATCTCCAGATGTATGAGGAGCCACTAGCAGCCTCACAATTATTTGGCCTAGACTGCATAGAGCCATTGACCAGTAGCTTCTCCCCATGAGGGTGGCTGTTACTTGCAGAATTGTGATGGCCTCTTTGCAAGCTACTGCTGTTGCTTCAATTGTGGCAGACACATATCCAGTTGTATGTCTGTGGAAGTGCTGATCCACTTAGGCAGTGTTTCTCTATAACCCCATCTCGCTCACAAGCCCAGTGACATGCTCTTTGAGATTTATAAAGGATCCACAAGTCATATGAATCGACCATGCATAGTTGGTAATCTACATGTAGCTTCAGGACAAATGTCTAAACAGTAAGGACTTTTTTTTTCTTTTGTTAACTTAAATGGTATTAGTTACACAGCAATCTTTATTTGGAAAGGAAGAGTTCTTAGAGTTATACAGAGGAGCCAATATTGGATACTTAAGGAGTGACTTGTGTTCTGGGTGCATCACCCCAATATTTTAGGGGCATCCTAAATATTGTGCCAACCCAAGCAGTCCAGTCACAGACTGCCTGGGTTGGCACAATATGTTTCCTGCCCATGGTTATTCTTCTCAAAATGGACTGCTGCTTCTTTAGTCTTTCCCCCACCCCCATGTAAGGATAAACCCAGGGGCCATGGCAAAGAGCTGACGGATAGCTGGACAATTCCACCTGAAGGAAAAAGCACACTTTGGAGTGCCAGCCAGAGGAAAATGCCTGCTGTAAAGAGTTTTCATCCCCAGTTGTCCTGGTTGTCTTTCTGACTAACAGGAGCGGATGGTGGTGAATAATTATCCTAGACACATTCAGCTTGTCTATATTCAAGGACGTTCTAACATTAGGATGAATCAATGTAAAACTGCAGTAGAAGCAGCATGTATTGTAAATCTTAATGTGAATAAATCTTGCATCAGTTTTGACCCAGCTCTACATCTCCTTTTCACCTGATACAGGTGATGCTGTCCTGTCCCTTCAGCGCTGCCTGGAGGCCGTACTGGGATGGATGCAGGAGAATGGGCTGAGGCTGAACCCGGACAAGACGGAAGTTCTGAGGGTGGGTGGCCCCGTGGTTACCGGCTTGGGGGACTCTCTCACATTTGGGGGGGTAACCCTGGCCGCGAAGAGTGGGGTCCGCAGTTTGGGCATACATCTGGACCCGACGCTTACCATGGAAACACAGGTGGCGTCGGTAGTCCGTACCGCCTTTTTCCATCTTTGGCGGATTGCCCGGCTGCGGCCCTATCTCGACACGGGGGCACTCACCACCTTGGTGCATGCGCTCGTAATCTCAAGATTAGACCACTGTAACGCGCTCTACGTGGGGCTGCCTTTGAGGCTGATGCGGAAACTCCAGGTGGTGCAGAATGCGGCGGCCAGACTCCTTACCGGAGTGAGAAAATACCAACACATTTCTCCAGCGCTGGCCGCATTGCATTGGCTGCCCATCCGTTTCCGCATCGACTTCAAAGTTTTAATGCTTACTTATAAGGCCCTAAACGGCTTAGGACCTCGATACTTGGCGGAACGCCTGCTCCCACCTAGGTCTACCCGGTTCACCCGCGCGAGTCTGGAGGTGAGGCTGAGGGGCCTGACGCCGAGAGAGGCCCGGAAGGAGAAGACACGAAACCGGGCCTTCTCGGCGGTGGCTCCTCGCCTCTGGAACAACCTTCCTCCAGAGATACGCGCGGCTCCTACGCTGGGTGTTTTTAAAACTCAATTAAAAACATGGTTATACATCCAGGCCTTCCCTCCAATCAATTCCTGATCCCTTTTCTAATTTTCCTTATATTCCTTTTTGTCTGCTGTGATTGTAATTATTACTTATGTTTATGCACATGTTTTTTAATTGTAATTTATCCTTATTATATGTTGGAAGCCGCCTAGAGTGGACTTATAGTCCAGATAGGCGGGATATAAATTCAATAAATAAATAAATAAATAAATAAATAAATATAGGGACTCTGTTCTGCTGAGTATGCAAGTTGAAGTCCTGTGTAGGAATCAAGAGATATTTTGGCACAGGTTATATCTTTATGAGAATGTTCTGTAATTATCAGGAAATTTGAATGAATTATGTTTATTCTCTGAATGAGTAGCTTTTGATGCTGATGTCGCTGACTTGGAAGTGACAAGACAAGCTGGGCCAGGGACATCATCCATGACCTCTGGGAAAATTGTGATTCATTTAGTTATTATGCTTCTTTCCTGGAGACAGAGAAAATTCACTCTGCACCAAACAGAGAATATCATTGTCCCCTTGGCATTTTATTGGACAAAGATAAAGTACATAGGGCTCAAGCAGATGTTACATGTATCACCACTCACAAATGGACCATTTTATCGTTTCCAGGTGGGGATAGGTATAGGAATAGCTTCCGAAAGGAGTAGTGTGAAGCTGAGTCTCTCTCTCTCTCTCTGTGTATGTGTGTGGGGTGTGTGTGCGATGTTTAGCACTGTTTCTGGCTGCAGCTTCTTCTAAAGCTTGGTGGAGCCTCTTTGTCATCCAAAGTGGCACTGTTTCCAAGCCCAGTTCTAAATCCACCCGAAACCAGCTTTAGGGATTGCATGGGTGCTGGAAGTGGTAAGTAGAAAGAGGCTTTCCAATTCTCTGCTTTGCATAGCCTCTCTTTGCCTAAAGCTTCTTTTTCCTGAGTTTAAGAAAATATAATTGGGAGCTTTTTGCATTCATGTGCAATGAACATTTAGGCTTTCAATTAGTGATGGACAAAAATGGCATAATGAACTAATTCTTCTTTTTAAAAAACATCTCTGGTTTATGAATGTAAGATATTGTGTTTCTGTAGCAATCATTCAAAATTCCAGGAAATGGCCTGATATTGTTGCACAAAATTTTGCTTCTGTTGCCAGCAGGAAAAAGGATGCAAAGCTTTATATAGCAAAGCCTGAATGTTGACAACAACAATGGCAGCACTCACAATGGTCTACAGGGTACCCTCTACTGCTCACTACCATTTGCAAAGAGATACCAAGCAAGGGAAACTCCCAGAAACTGACTCCTTTCATGATCAGTTAAGTACTTCTCATTCAAACACAAAGCAATTGTTAGGGCTGGGTTTTTGACAAGTTCTCTAAGTATCTACAGATACCACATCCAACTAGAAAGGCACATAAATGGATGCTCAATCATGTCAAATCTGAACCCTCACTAGAGCAAAAATGAGTAAACTGAGGCTGCCTTACTATGCACATATAATGAGAATACAGAATTGACCAGAAAATACAGCATTGCTAGGAAAAGTAGGGGGAGCAGCTGGAGAAGAGGAAACATAAAATGAGACAGATTGTCTCAGTAAAGAGAGACACAGCTGTTAATTTTCAAAACCTAAGTAGAACTTACTAGAAAAGACAATATTGCTGGGGGGGGGCAGTAGTAAGAGAGAACAACCTAGCATAATTTGGTTTGCAAGAAAAGATATATTTTGGAGGGCATTAACTCATATAGTCACAACATATCACTAGTGACTTGATGGAACATTAACATCTTTGGAGGGGTTTTTTCATTACTAACATTTGTATAGTGACAAGATGGGTGGAATGATTGAGAGTATGACAGGATATAAGCACCAACCCATAAGGAGATACAGTGGGGTCTTGACTTGAGAACTTAATCCATATTGGAAGGCGGTTCTCAAGTCAAAAAGTCTGTAAGTCAAGTCTCCATTGACCTACAGTGCATTGAAAACCGATTAATCCCGTAACAGGCCGTTTTTGTTCCATTTTGGTTTTTTTCTGGTCTGTAAGTCAATTCTCAGGCTGCAAGTCAAACCTAAATTTTGCGGCCAGAGAAGTCTGTAACTCAAAAAGTCTGTAAGTCAAGCCGTCTGTAAGTCAAGGGTCCACTGTAAACAAAAAAGAAAAAGAAAAGAAAGGGTATTTTCACAGTTTAAATGAGCGAGGTTATGAATATTTGTTCTCTATTCTTTTTTAATACATGTTTTACATTATTTTTAACCACTAGACCCAGGATCCCTTTACAAACACGAATCCTTGTTTGGCCAGGAAGGAGTTGAAAATTCAATTGGATCTTGACTGACAAGTGCAAAAGTTCAGGTTACGCCACACCTGGAGCTGATTTTTCCTTCAGAAATATGTGTCAGGAGTCTGGCTTCAGAAATCCTGAGAGAATATTTACTGGAAGTACTCAAGGCTGGAATAACCACAACTGCGCTGTGTTTTTGTAATGCAGAAATACTTTGAATATGCCTTACATCTTCCCTGGAGATACATGGCAAAATGTCCCAGTTTCTGGAGGATTGTCACTCTTACTTTCTTTAAAGAAAACCTGACTCAACTTATTCTGCAGCTTCGATAATGCGCAGTGGTGGGAAGATTAACAGAGGAACAGGTCAATTCTTCTTCCACTGAGTCTGACCAATATGGCAGATTAGAGGGTGGGACTTTATTCTTTGCCTTACTGTAAATGAGTGGGGGATTTAGAACTTTCCTGTGTGGGTGATATACTTCCCATCCTGCCCTGAATTTTTTCTCTCTGATCAATTCATTCACTATCGCTGTCCAGACAGGTTGCTAATCTGAATGGTCATGCACTTCATTTTGAATTATCCTTTTATTCTATATTCTCCATTTGAGAGATGTATTCTCACCATGTTATTGAAATACTGAAATGGGACCACCCTTTCTGCTCTAAGTGTCTTTTCATTTTCATAATTAAGGATGGGAATGTATTCGCGAAGGCTTTCACGGCCGGGATCTAATGGTTGTTGTGGGTTTTTCGGGCTCTTTGGGCATGTTCTGAAAGTTGTTCTTCCTGACGTTTCGCCAGTCTCTGTGGCCAACATCTTCAGAGGACTGGAGTAGGAACTCTGTCCATCTGGGGTTCCTCCAGGAAGGACAACTTTCAGAACACGGCCAAAGAGCTCAAAAAACCCACAACAACCATAAGGATGGGAACTTTGGTGTGTTAAAAGTTCTTAGATATTGTGCATTCTTAGAAATCCTATTCACTGATTTTAGGTCTAAGTTGCCTGATAAAAGGTCTAACAATGACTTCAGGTGTTGATTAACTCTGAACACAGACCCCCAGTTGGGATTCAACTCCCTGTAAGAATGCAGATGAACAGTAATACCACATGAGCTCAGTCTCCGGCTATTTATTTACCTGGGAGCTTTCTTCACTTTTATATTATTATAGGGGTCTGAAGTACTCTCATCTTTAATTTGTTCATCTTGAGTATTGGATAGTTATGTGGCAGCAGCTCAGCCAGTCCACCAGTCCATCTAGTTGGCCAGCTATGCAACATAATGGTTTATAAATGGATTTGACAGTCCAGCTAATTAGCATACACTGCTCTCCAAGTAATTTCATTTGGTCATCAGAATTTCTACTTATGTCTTTTATAGGAGGGGGTGGGCTTGCTAGTCCTAGCTTGCCAGTTCCCACAGCACCAGCTGGAGTTTGCAAATCAATTGCTAGATGTAGTGGCTCAGATTGATTCTTGGGTGATTTAATGAGTTCTCTAGAATGAAGTTTGCTTGCAGATGATGAAAAATGTTTACCCAATCTTATCTGCTTAATATCTGGTAGCAGTGCATTGTCATTTTTTCTATACGTTTTGGGTCTTTTCATTTTCTTGGTCTTCACAGTTACAAATGCCCAATTCTGTGTTAACACTCCAGTGTGGAAAAAGTCTATTCTTGCAGCAATAGTCAGTTATAGGCTTTTAGAAATGACTCTATTTACTCTGTTTATGCCATTACTGGGCTTGGTTTTAGAGCTGCAGACACTCAAAGCAATAAAACAAAACTCCCATCAGGAAGGTAGCCAAGCTTTACCGTCCAAACAATCCAACTCAGCTCCATTTCTGAATATCTCAGAATATGCAGTGGTGTTACTGAAATCAACTTAAAGCCATGTGACAGTCATGTGGTATTTAAATCGCTGTGTGCGTTCCCTTGGGACAACTTTTATCCCCATGGTTTTTAAAGGAGAAGAGAGGCAAGGAAAAGAGGATTCAAAACTACATGCCAGGTGAAGCTTCCTCTTTTCCTTCTTCCCTCCTCCTCTTCATTTTCTTCTCTCCCTCCTTCTCCCCCACAATCCCAAACCTATGACTCCCTCTGATCTTGGAGAAATAATCAGTTTCATTGGTTGTTGGAGGTTTTTTGGGCTGTTTGGCCATGTTTTGTAGGTTTTTCTTCCTAATGTTTTGCCAGTCTCTGTGGCCAGCATCTTCAGAGGACAGGAGTTAGAACTCTGTGTTCTGGTGTAGTGTGTGGGATTGTTGAGTATTCAAGTCCCAACAATCCCATACTCAGCAATCCCGCATACTACACCAGAACACAGACAAAGTTCTGGCGGAATGTTAGGAAGAAAAACCTTCAGAACACGGCCAAACAGCCCGAAAAACCTGCAACAACCATCGGATTCCAGCCGTGAAAGCCTTTGAAAACAAATCAGTTTTATTCTTGAAAAATGGGGGTGAAATCACATCCGCAAAGCATTTTAATAAAAAAAAATAAGGTAAACTCTAGCCTGTGAAGCAGTGACTAAGTGATGCAGCAATAAAGTAGACTTTGAGTGACTCTAACAAGAGGACCTGAGCCCAGACCAAAAACAAAACAAAACAAAAAACAAACAAACAAACAAAAAACCCAGGAGCAGGGAAGAGGGAACACAGATGGAATTAAAGGAAGAGGGAGCCAAGACTTGAGTGTCCCTTTCACAAGGCAAGAACTGTACCTCAGCAGCTCAAGGAAGAAGAAGAGGAGGAGCAGGAGGAGGCGAGTAAGTGCCTGCAAGAGCTATTTCTTCTACTGCTGAAGTTTGAGGTGGAATGGAGGAGCTTGCACTACTTCCAGTGGCCACCTGACAGCAGGAAGAGCAGCTCAGCCCGGTGTGTGCTATCTCAGCCCGGGCTACAGCTGCTACCTCTTGCTGTTAGGAGGCCGCTTCTATTTCTTCTTCTCTGCATCTGTGCAGAACAGTCAGCCAGCTTCTCCCCCCCCCCCCCCCCGGCACAAAAGACTGAAGAAAAAAATGTTTGGAAAAAAATTATGCCAACAGAGGCATTTACATATGGCAGATTGCTAGAAATTAAATCAATTTAACATCCAAGTTAAAATAAATGACCCTCTGGCAGAAGAGTTAAAAAAAACTCACTTCCACTCAAAAAAACTATGATTCCCTGTCAAATTAACCCATGCTTCCGACCACTTTTTTAAAACATTGATTTAAAACACACTAAAACTGGTTTAAATAGGACTTTTTTAAAACTAATGTAACCAGGCCAGGGTATTAGATATTAGGTCCAAGAAATTAAGTATTTATAGGCTGCTTGGAAATTCTGCAGTAATACAACTGCTAAGGAAGTCAATAACTGTAATCCACTTTATCTTTGATACTATTTATCATTAGAAGATTCTTTTCACTGTGCAGTATGATATTACTGCCTTCTTCACACGAGGAACTGGAGTAGCAGGTAATCATCCTGTTCCTTGGAGTGCTGAGCTCCCTCCCACTCTACCTGTCCTCATTAAATGATTAGCCCAACAGGCAGAGAAGACTCAACCTCACAGCTGCTGTTCACTACTTAGACCCAAATCTTGGTTTGTCTCATCTTGACCCATTCTGGATCCCACACTTGAGTGTTCAAGTCCTTCAAAGTCTTTCTTCAAGGCCCTATAGAAATCTGCAGCCCAGGATATAGCTTGGTCATTCAATTTGCTTCTTCCATTCTACACTTGAAAACAACATGGGGATCATATGTCCCCCTGTGAATCTTGTCTGCTCTGTTGTCATGTTGCATCCAAAGGAGCTTGTCTGTCCCTGTTCTAGATAGTAATGAAAAGGCTGTTAAGTATCTCTGGATTTCTTTTTCTCAGTTGGTATTCCTAAACCCTTTAGTTTAGGGAGGAGTCCCTTTGGCAATGTTTTACTTCCAAATTCATTCTTCAAAAATTTGTTTCTGGCTCTGGGGTCCCTAATGACAACAGCCTCTGTTCAGTCTCTCCATGATTACTGTGACTGCATTATCCAAACCACTTCTAAAATTATCTGTATAATTCAGTCCTCAGCATTTATTTTTCTGGCTTTTCTTTCTGGCTCCATCTTGGGCCACATTTTTAGTGGCTTGAGGTCAAAACCCCATTTTCCAATGGGATTTTTCCTTTAGGCCTGAAAGGTAGCCTGTGACCCTAGCAGCCCCCCCCCCCCCATTGGGAAGTGTCTGCCTGCTCTTCATCTCCAGCCCCTCAACAGAAATCACGACTGCCCCTTCTTTCAACTTATTTTGTTTCCTCTTGCCCTAGGATCTACGTCTGCCCCTGCCATCTCCTCTGTTACCAGAAATGGAACCTCCCCTGGTTCCCTAGGCCTCTACTCCCCAAATCTTCTACTCGGGGTGTGACAAAATGTCTTAATTTCAGTCAAGACAGGCTGTATCAACATAGCTTGTTGAGATGTCTCTATTCCCCATGGTATTTTTTTTTTTGTCGAACCTTTTGAACAGCAGCTGTGAGTGAACTATTTCCTCTAAAATCAATTCTCCTACTCAATTAAAGAACAGGGTACAAAATTCCATGTTGCAGGCTGCACTTTGTGGAGATATTTCTTTGCTTTTCAGGTGAACCTGCATTGGTCCAAGGTGGGTCATGCCTCAATGAGGAAATCCGGCATCATATTGCTATCTATGTGGGCCCCACCTACTAAGGAAAAAATAAGCTCCCCTGAGGGAGAAATAAGCTCCATTGAGCAAAGTAAGAATTCCAAATAAATAGTATTTTTGTTTAATGCTACCAGTGCCTCTTTGGCTGATTTCCCACTTTTTTGATCTATTTTTATTGGTTATTTTTATAACTAACAATTTAGCCTTTGAATTCTTTGGCTTGAATTCCTCATTGTCCGTTTTGAATTCCCAATTTCCCCATCTGTTTTCTTCTTTTCAAAATAACTCAGATATTTCTTCTTGCCTTGTATGGCCTCCTTAGCTCTGCTGTTTAACCACAATGATATCCTTTTTGGACTAACTTGTGCCTTTTATAAGCTGTGGGATATACTTTATTTGATCCTGTATTGTAACTTTTTAAAATATCCTCCAAGCTTTCTGAAAGGATTTGACCTCTCATAACTGTGCCCTTCAGCTGTCTTTTCACTAATCTTCTCATGTTTGAGAAATTCCCCTTTTTAAAATTAAATATGGCTGGGGTGGCTTTTCAGGGAAATTTTCCACTTACTTGTATATTGGATTTACAGGCACTGTGGGAGCTTTCCTTCCCTCCAGCCAACAACAAGCAAACTCTTCTAGGTACCTGGATCTTCTTTGTTGGACTGCTGCCCTTGTGTTCAAGGGGATGTCTGCTAGAAATGCTCTTTCTGAAAACAGTTCTTGCTGCATCTCTCTTGAAGACTAACAACTTCTTGCATTCACTTAAGGAAACGCTATAGACAGACCATATCAGTATTTCTGTTATTGAGAGCCAGGGAAAGTTCCTTGTGGCGCAGCGGTTAAACCACTGTTCTGCAGCCAAAACTCCTTTCTATCCTTCTATCCTTCCGAGGTCGTAAAATGAGTACCCAGCTTGCTGGGGGGGGGGGGGAATGTGTAGCCTGCATAATTAACTTGTTAACCGCCCAGGGAGTGCTCAAAGCACTATAGGGCGGTATATTAGCAGCACACTTTGCTTTGCTTTTGCTTTGCTTTGTTTTGGACTGCAACTCCCAGAATCTGTAGCTAGGATGGCCATTGGATCTGAATGGACCTCACTTTTAAAAAAGCTCTCAAATTGCCTTCAAAAATAACTCTTAAAAATAGCAGGGATAAAATACTGTTGATACCAAAACAGCTAGTGCTATCACTGCTCATTTTGATCCTTTTGACATGTAATTATGTTATGCCTTCACTTCCCTAAAAGTAGAGTGTTACAGGTAACGATTTAACTTTAATTCACTTCCTCCCATCTCCTCCTTCCATTTTTCATCATAGCACTAATTTTTATATCATATGTTATCTTAGTTGTCCTCCTTTGAACCCTTCCCAACACAGATAAGATCAACTAGTACTGTGTAAAATAAAGGCAATTACCTCTTGTGAATGAGACACTAGGAGTTTTACGAATGTCTTAAGAGCACAATGGTTGTTCTACAAGACATGGTGAGAACCTTGCTTGTACCTCTTGTGACTTATGCAGATATAGTTGTCCATGTACCAGACATTCATTTATAAATTCAGTGGAATTCACATCTATGAATGAGAATGCCTCACACCTTGAGGAAATCCCATTTGTGTCTCAGTGGCTGCGTGAAACCATTTTGTGCCTTGAGCCATATTCTTGGAGCTTTTCACTCATCTTACTGCTGGAACACCCATTCTTCAGAAGCATGGCTTAGCATAGAGCCCCAATGTGCTATGCGGATATGGACAAAGAAGTATGGGAGTGGAAAATAGGTGATTCAAAAAAATGCATATAGGATATCTCACTCATGGGATTTTATTCTTCCTACAATACATTTTGCAGTATTCCTTCCAACCCCCCACCCCGTTTTCTGCAAGAAGGAAGCAGGCACATGAGACTGCTTTTTGCTTTGTGCATAAAGAACGGAGTTGCAGATCTTTCTCTGAGGGGTGGTGAGTTGGTATTTGCAGAATCTCATTGCTTCAGGGTTGGTTTTTTTAAACTAAAACACTAGCAGACTGATTCTCTGCATCCAAATCCACATCTAAATCACAGTTGCATTGATTGGAACTTAGCAAAGAGGAATGGGAGAATAAAATCAGTGTAATTATTTCATATGGGTATGTCTATCAAGAACACTTTAATTCAATTAATTACCAAAACTTTTTTTAAAAAAGCTGCCACCTTATTTGGAGAGACCATAACTAGTCTATGAGTCAAAACTATTGGCATGGGCTCTGTTTATTACAGCAAGGGTTTCTGCAGTACTGCCTTGGGTATGCACCTCAGAATGACTGAACCAACACTGTTTTATTTTTGTTGTTCAGTCATTAAGTTGTGTGGGACTCTTCGTGACCCCATGGACCAGAGCACGCCAGGCCCTCCTGTCCTCCACTGCCTCCCGGAGTGGGGTCAAATTCATGTCAGTAGCTTCAATGACACTGTCCATCCATGTCATCCTCTGCCATCCCCTTCTCCTCTTGCCCTCACACTTTCCCAACATCAGGGTCTGTTTTATTTAGTCTCTGAGAACACTGCTGTTGGTTATGTTGCTAAAAGATAAAGAAACAGCAGTATACAATGCATCTTCTCCCTCCATATTTTACTTGTGTGCTGAAAATGAAAATGTTACCCAGTTTGTGGCCATAATATATCAAACCACATTCTGTGGACTGTCTCTAAATGGAAACAGTTTGGGCTAATATTTTTTCATGGCTGAGAGTATGGGTAAATATCAATGTAATTTTTCATGTGAAGGCAAATCCTGTATTCTTTTCAATACCAACTGTGGTGGTGGTGTAAAATTAATATTGTATGACAATCGTAATACAGTACTTGTTTTTATGTGCTATCAAGTCCCTTCCAACTTATTGCAACCCTAACAGGGTTTTCAGGTATGTGATGTGTTCAAGGAGGGCTTACATTTGCTACCCAGAGTGAGTTCCAATGGCTGAGCAGGTATTTGAATCCAGGACTTCTCAGTCCTTGTCCAACACTCTCCATGGCTCCACTCAGGATCTACTTAATGATCGGCAAAGAGATTTCAGAATAGTAGCCTTAAGAGATGTTTCTTGGGTGCTGTAGTGTTCCAACATATCACGAATCTCTGTTTTCAGCCTCTTTTGAATAAGATGGAATATTCATATAGTCAGAGACTTGCAGTGAATCATTGCAATAGAGTGGAAGGGTATATCTACACATATTTCAACTGGAAGAAACACAGTGAAATAAATGGGACTTGTTAATCACAGATGATTTGAATTCCCTTGATTTGAGTAGTTCTGTGCTAATGGTGACTAGAACTGGATTTTGTTCATGCCGGGAAGAATAAGGATATACGGTAGGTTAATCTGTGGGTAAAAATTCTTGTATCCTTGTCATCTTACAAGCGCTTGACATTAGAGATCACTGTTTCACAGAATGCTCCATAATCAGACTTCACAGGAAACAAAGAAATGGACGTATATATTAGATATGCATGCCAAAAATACACATCACTTTTTTTTAAAAAAATGGACCTTTTTCATCTGTTGACAATATCACTAGAAATAATACCATATGTGATTCGTCATTAGAAACCAGAACTAAGGCAGTAATTTAAAGGGGGAAGCAAACTTTTATAACCTGGCACAACATCACAAGACATCAAATGCTATTTTCTGCTCTGCCCTTTTCTCGCTGTAGTTTTTTCTGTCATTTGCCATGGTTATTTCATTGAAAACTATCTTCATTGAAAACTATCTTCTAATGGGAGCTGGTGATGTTTCCCAAGTGAAAAGGAAGGTCTAGCCCGTTCAGAGCCATCACACCATTAGTGCTTTTGCAAACATCTTTGGTTCCTGTTGGTGAGTCACATACGGCATTCACCATCAGAACATGGTCATGGCACATCTGCCTCTTTCGATGAGGTGGTAAGGCAAACTGTGTGACCTCAAGATTCTGCAGCTTGAAAAATGTGAGGTTTCCCCCTGCACTGTTTAAGCTAGACCCTTACCAGAGAATGTCTAAATCCTTGACCAATCCTGTATCTAGAGGAACCAGTCACCAAAAATGAATTAGGTAAGAATATTGGAGCCAGAAGGAAGAGTCAAAAACACCTGTATGTACATACAGTAGATGTCTGTAGCCACGGTAGGTAGCATAACAACTCCATGAACATCTCCTACATAAACAAGAAAAAGGAAGGAAGAACCTGTGTGCCATAATTGGATAGTACATCCAAGCAGTCATCTAGACCAGCGGTCCCCAAACTTGGGCCTCCAGATGTTCTTGGACTTCAACTCCCAGAAATCCTGGCCAGCAGAGATGGTGGTGAAGGCTTCTGGGAGCTGTAGTCCAAGAACATCTGGAGGCCCAAGGTTGGGGACCACTGATCTAGACTCTAGAGCACCTTAGGATCTGTAGCTCCAGCTGCTTTGGACTCAGGCTCAAGCTCCTGCTTCTCCTTCTGTATAAGAGTTAGTCAGTCCAGGCTGGGTTGCATGAGAGGTGCTCTTGCCTGAAGGGTAGCCCACCCACCTCGGCTCCCTTCCTGGTCTTTTCCCTAGAGGTTAAGCTGAATTTTCCTGACAATTTTGGAATCCTTCTTCTTTCCTCATTATTGTACTTTAGCTCCTATGACAGGAAGGAGTGAACTCCTCTTGGCATCTCTTCCCACCCAAATATTGGTGACTCAGAGACCAGATGCTATGTTGTATAAATAAATAGATACACTGGGTGTGTGGGACAGGATTATAACACAACCACAAATTACAAAAGACATAAGGTCTGTTCATACAGAGAGGATGGGGTTCACTTGTACAGATTTGAATCTTGCAGTCTATTACCATCAGAGAGAAAAAGGAAGGAAAAGAGTGACTCTTTTCTCACAGTGATGTGTCTCTATAGTGAGATTTCCACCACTCCTCCAAGAAAATTTATGTGAACTCTTGTGAAATTTCTTGTAAGTTTTCAAATTTCTTCTCTCCCTCTCCCTCCTTCCCTCCCTCCCCCCCTCTTTTTGTTTTTTTTTAAGGAAGAAATGCTAGATTGCCCAGGATTGTTATAATTCCTGTACAGAATTCACATCCTTCCCAAACAGGATGAACTAGAAAGGTCATAGGTTTCCTGCACATAACAAGTGAAAAACAGGGGGGGGGGAATGATGGAGAAAACGAGGGTTTCCAATGAGTAGCTGGAAAATCTTGATGGTGCATGAAGTCTTGTCATGGAGTCTCAACGTGGCAAGACTTAGAAAATGGCTGAGAATGAGAAATCTTGTGAGTAGTCACTACATCCCTGGTCACTTGTCACCATTGGGTTATGACATTTTCTTGATACCTGGCTCTGTTGATTGCAACTGGATCTTGACACACATTTTTAGGGATCATCTTGACCCGAGCCACAAATATTCCTGGAGTATTTGAGTTCTTCAGGACATGTAAGTTGATCGTGGCCACGATGCCAACTTGAATCCCAGAGATCTACTGCATGATGCCGCACTAGCCATTTGATGTCAGCTACACAATCATTTCTAAGCTGGGGCTGAACTGAGTCAAGGTAGATAGCCTTTCTGCCCAGTAGAGTTTGCTGTGTTCCCAGACATGGTGAGGACCTACTAAGAAACAGTTTTAGGAACCTAAAATCATATGTCTCTGCAGTGTCCATTGATGTTAGGATCTTATACTGTACTTGAGTGTGACCATGGGAAACATGGAAACAGGGCTTTTAGTTCATTTTTCCAGTGTCTGTTCTTAATTAAAGGTGTCAATCTTTTTTTTTTCAGAGCCCAGAAAACCTGAGCTGTGGTATCTGCCACCTCACAAATCTACCAAAAGGTAAACATTCTGTTTTCTATTGATCTGAGCTTTACTATTATGGAATATGAAATTATTGTGCAAAAGCTTGATCAGAGTTGGGAAGGTTAGCAGGAAAGCATTCACAGTTTATTTAACAGTTAGTGATTCCCAGAAGCTAAATCAGTTAAAATTAGAGTGAAAGAGGAGGTCTTAAACAAATTGATATTATATTGTTATTTACAGTATGTTTAAAGATTAAAAATCTCATCCACTATTTGATTTCTCTTCCCTGCTTCTCTGTTTTGAACTTTGGAGAGAAGGAAACCAAAACCCTTTTCTTGCTCACCACTTCCCTTGTAATCTCATCTCCTTATTGTCAGTTGCTGGATAACTCAGTGGTTTAGGTGTCTGGTTGCAGAGCCAGAAACTGGGAGTTCAATTCCCCATTCTGCCTCTTTGATGGGCTGTACTTTATGATCCATAGGGTCCCTTCCAGCTCTGCAGCGTTAAGATGATGATGATGATGATGATGATGATAATAATAATAATAATAATAATAATAATAATAATAATAATAATAATAATAATAATAATAATAATAATAATAATAATAAAAAAACAAGCACAGTCAAGATTAAAAGAATTGACTGGCATTATATAACAGATAGAAGTTTTAACCAAAAACTTAAGTATCTTTTAAATATTGGTGCAATATGTATGCTGTTCCTAATATTGCCATTTTTTTCTGATTCTAATGGTGTGATTTCTGAGATCTGCAACTGCTTATAATACTGTATGAAATTTCTTGATATTGTTCCCAAAGCCCCAAAGACTATGTGGACCACTGAAATGTGTTTCATCCACAAGCGAGATGTTTTGATTGCCAGGTCTCTGTACTTTGTTAGTTTTTCCAATTCTTTATTTTCAACTCTGGCATCCCCTGGAATTGCCATGTTAAATGATCCAGACATTTCTTCATTCTATTACTACTATGTCTGGTGTGTTATGTTCAAAGTGTATATCAGTTTGGATCCGGAAATTCCACAAGATCTTGGCATTGTCATTTTCTGACACATTCTCTATCTGATGTTCCCATGGGTTTTTGGAGGCTGGCAAGTTATATTTTTTGCATGGTGACCAATGCACTATTTTTGCCACTCTATCGTGTCTAACTTTGTAATCTGTTTGTACAATCTTAGACATTTGCAGATGAGGTGTGACACAGTTTCATATTTTTCTTGGCAGAGTTGACATTTGCTGTTAGCAACAATTCCTTGGATCTTAGTTTTCATCGCATTGGTTTGGAGTGCTTGTTCTTAGGCAGCAAAGATTAAGCCTTCAGTTACTTTCTTTTTTTTTTGTACTTTTTATTTTTTATAAGGGATAACAGAAAGGAAAAGGGAATTGGGATTGATGAGGAAGAGGGGAGACAATAACATACTTTCATCCATTCTGTACCTATTGCTATATCAAGATTTTAAATTATTCTATTTACTCTTTTCTGCCTTCTAGATTCAGTTCTCCTTTCAATATGTACTGTTCACAAGCTGCCTGTTGATTCTGTCCACTTGTTAAATAGATCCCATCTTTCTGTTGCCTTTTGCAAGGGATAGTCCTTCATGACTTCTGATAAAATGTCCATTTCGGCTATTTCCCGTATCTTTTCAATAAGATCTTCTTGTTTCGGTACCGTTGATCTTTTCCAATTTTTAGCATATAAAATTCTAGCTGCAGTAACTATGTATATAACTATATAATTCTTTGACTTATCTATATTTTCAGGTATCATACTCAATAAAAACAGTTCTGGGGTTAATGGCACTTTACAGAGCAATATTTGTTCCAACATTACATGCACTCTTTTCCAATATTGTTTCGCTACTTCACATGACCACCACATATGATAATAGCTTCCCACTTGTGATTCACATTTCCAACACTTATTTGATACATCTGTATACATCTTTGACAATTTTTCTGGGGTCATGTGCCATCTATAAAACATCTTATATATATTCTCTTTAAAGTTCACCGATCTTGTAAGCTTTATATTATTTTGCCATATTTTCAGCCATTGATCAATATCAATATTATGCCCTATATTTTGTGCCCACTTAATCATACATTCCTTAACCATTTCATCTTGCATCTTAATTTCCAACATATAATTGTACATTTTCTTAACAGTTTGTTCTTTTGAACCTAATAAAAGCTTGTCAAAAATCGTTTGCTCTAAGTAGAAGCCTTCTATTTTATCAAGCCTTCAGTTACTTTCTTAATGGTCTGCAGTTTTAGCCATGCTATATCCATTTTTGGGGTGAGTGCAGTTGAACTGAGTGGAACCTATTTCTGAGTACAATGTCCTCTTCATAGATAAGGATGAAATTTAGAAAGTGAAGAAACAACCTTCCCACTTTAATCACATAAATATTAGCACAACAGTTGTGGTACACATAAACACGTATTCTGCTCAGCTGTCACAAGAAGTGGACATTTTCCATGAAAGCTGACATTTAAATACAGCAGTTAGTCTTTAAAGTGCCACAACATTTTAATCTTCTTTCTTTTTTTCATTTTATTTTGTTGTAATATTTTTTGCCTGACATGCCAGCACAGAGTAACACAGCTTCCTCTTTGACAACTATGGAAGACACTTGATTTGCATAGTTATACTTACACAAGCACAATCCAAAACAGGAGTATAGCCCTTAAAAACTATGATGTCCACCAAGTTATTGAGACACCAGAAGGAAAAGATTTAGCTCGCTGCTAAGTCTACAGACTTTGAGCAAGCGAGCGTCATTTGCCTCCCACTCTGAAAAGGGCAGAGACATCACAGGGACACGTGATGGTTGGGTGGAGAGAGGAACTTATTTAGGTGACTCACCCAGAGCACGTTGTCCTCTTCTTTCCGGGCACCCACCCGCCCTCCTTAATTCTAGTGTGAGTTTTTCTGGTCGCCATCTGGGGCCAGATGGGAATTTTTGACCTTCATCCTGATTGGCCTTGGATGGGGGGATTTTTCACCTGTCCCACATTGGATGAGGGTTGTTGGCTTTTGGTGGAAACTAATTTGGTCGCACTGGCGGGTAGTGCAGAAATAACCCGTATTTCGGTGTGTCCCAATTTGTAAAATCAGGTAAGCCAACAGCGCGTCTGACCTTCCGGCATTGCGGATCGTGCGATTACAGTGCCTGTGGGGGGAGGATGCGCTGGGCCACTCCCGGACCAACAGTCATCAGTCAAAGATGTCTTGAGGTCTGGGGGTGTTTATTAGTGGCTAGCCAGGATCCTGCGGTCTCGGGACCACCGGACCTTGGGGGCTGGGGACTCACCCATTTATTGATCAGGGGGTATGGGAATACCCCCAGTTAACCGGCTTTCTGCACTACAGCAGGCCCCTGTATTCTTTTACTGGCCAAAAGGCAATTTTACTGAATTCATTATTTAAATAAAGTGTTGCCTGCATTTAATCCAATCTACTGTCTCATGTCTTTATTCCCGGGTTGGGGTGGCAATATAAGGATATGCAACTATTTTGATAAAATTTAGCGCTGAATATATGTCCTCCCTGCCAGAAAGAAAACAAAGGGCTGTGGGCTTGTTTGTTATGTCCTGTCTGTCATTTAATTTTTTAATGGAGTGTATAAAATTCTCAAGGAATCCACTGCTCCCTTCTTGGTTTGTCCTCTCTGTGTCTTAGCAAAATTTTGGTCAGCCCAAGGGTATCATCAATAAGTCACAATTTTCACACTGGATGAATCTCTTCAGGAGATGCTATTTTCTCTAGGCTTCAGGTTTTCAGGCTTCACAGTATAAAATCATTTTGCAGAGAAAATGTGGAGTGACGAAAGAAGAGAAGTCAGGGGGTTTTTAAATTTATTTTTGTCTGCTTTTAACTGCTACAGTAATCAATATGCCTGACTTTCAAAAAGGGTAGAATATTCAGGAGTTTCAGCTTTTTGATGCTTTACAAGCACTAATGTCAATTGTACCTGTACATAAATTTCTCTCTTCTGGACTTCTAAATAGGGTCCAGCTTATTATACTAAATAATTAAAACAACATTGTTATCATGAATAACTATCGATAACAGTATTTTTACTTTCCCATCCATGAACATAGGATGTATTCACAGGGCCTCAGAGATGTAGGCTTCCCACTACTGTATTCCAATTGCCTTTTAAAGGCTAAAATTTTCTCACAGAGCTTTACCAAAAGAATCGGAGTGCACCTGAGTCTTTGCTTTCCATCTCAAAAAGCTGTAAATTCCCCCTAAAATCAGTAAGACCCATTAAAAAAGTAACCCCCATTAAAAATCTGTAGTTTAGTTCTGAATAAATCTGGTTAAGTTGCAGCCAGTTGCAGGTTGCCATTTTTGCCCATCTTCATACTTCCATGCATTAATCAACCCATGTTTTTATATATATATATATATATATATATATATATATTAGAGCCCATATCTTCTTTGCACAATCCATCTTATGTTTTTAAAACGAATTCTGGGCCAAACCAGATGGGATGCCATTGAGGAATTAGCCTTTTCCTCCCTTCCATGATGCTGATTTGGAATGAGCCATCCGAAACCTGTAAGCACTAGAAGGAAAGCTTCTATTCAAACCTGGTGTGTGTTGAGAGTGGGGCAAAGCCTTAAAATGCCCCAGCTAACCAGATCCCCACTTCAGATGGGATCTATAGAAATAATGCAATGGTTAGTTACTTAAAAGGTGTCAGGCCATGCAGGCTGACTCTTCTTCTGGGATACAGAGTGAGGAATTGAAGTACCATTCTCTGACTCTGCAGCCAGATATCTAACTCACTGAGCTGATTTATTTATTTATTTGTTTGTTTGTTTGTTTGTTTGTTTATTTATTTATTTATTTATTTATTTATTTATTTATTTATTTATTTATTTATTTATTTATTTCATTTATACCCCGCCTATCTGGTCGATTGTGACCACTCTAGGCGGCTTACAACACACACTATAAAAACAATTAGGCATATAACATAACACATAACATAACATAACATAGCATAATTTGCATAAATGAAAAGAAATATTGTTCCCCAAAGATGGCAAGAAACAGGGTATATTGTAATGGAATGAGAAAGAAAGAATAATTAGGAGTTAACTGGAAGGGGGGGAAGGCCAGCTGTAATCCACAACATGAAACTTTCCGCACCAATTATTATTATACGTTATTTAAAATGTATACCATTTGTATATTAAAAATAAGCAAAACAGTTTACAGTGAAGTAACATACAACCTATGCATATTTATTTATTCATATAAATATATTTTACTATGCTTAAACATTATTGATCATAAAGAAATATAGCAGGACAACAGTATATTTCTTAATTAAAAAACAGGTCACATATTAAAAGTCAGACTAGAGCAATTTTTAAAAAAACATTAGCCAGAATGCTATTACTTACATATGCCAGCTTAAATCAAACAGCCTCAATCGCTCCAGTGATTTGCTGCTTCTTAAGCAGTGGATGTTTGTATTCTTTGTTAGGAGCCCCGTCATGCAACTCTTATGTGACAAAATATCAAGCCAAAATATAATTTTTAAAATTAAAACCAAGCATTTATCAAGGGCAGAGAAAGCCATGGTGCTAATTAGCTATAGAATTAATAGATTAACAGAAGTAACATACATGCTATAGAAAAACAGACCAATTCACCAGCTTTTTAAGAAAATATGTGGTTGTCCCTAGTTCCAAACAGAGAAACCCTACTGTGTAGTTTGGGAAGAGTGTGACGAAGAATTTGTACAGCAGAACAACTTTAATCAGTTTGGTGGTAAATATTTAATATGAGAATAGTTCTCCCAAGTGAATGAAATGGAACTTTTTTATTATTATGTAACCCAAGACTACGTGCATACACACAAATAATTACATATGCTTTTAAAAATCCATCTGATTGTTTGATTTGTACCTAAATACCCTCACTTAAGATTCTGAACTAGAGGTAGCATATTAGGTTTTCTCTGTGAGAGCTCTGATTATACACTAACAACACTTTTGACACATAGTATATAATTAAAGGATGAGTGGTCCCCCCCCTCCCTGAAACGTGCAGCCACAGTGCAGAGCTACAAGTGAAGTTAATCATATGATTTCTCCTTAACTGCAGGGCTTTTCTTTTAGAAATAAATAGCACAGGCTACTTGATCCAGATTGGGACCCAGACATGAAGAATAAGGAAACTTCTCTTCTTTATTCTTGCAGCAGTCCTGATGTAGATTGGATATAGTTCTGGGGGGATGATCTCATTTCCTGTGAGGTGTTTTTCCCTGTGTAAATTCCAGCTTTGGTACTAATGTGGATGTAGACCGAAGCAAAGAGGCAAAGGGTTGAAGCCTTGAAACTTCCAGAGTGGGGTGTCCATCTTTGAAGACATACACTGCCTGTATCAGAATTAAGGAGGGAAAGAATACCCACTGAGTTCCTCATTCTCACAGATATTTGGGTGTCTGACATGAACGGACACTCCAATGAGGATTTTAAATCTCTTGAGAGTCTTCAGTTACAGTAGTGAGCAAGACAAAAAGTTCTTTTTTTTCTATTCTCAAATAACATGTCTCTAGTCTCCATTGCCTTTGGGAAACAAAGCAGAAGAGAAAGGTGGGGGAGAGCACGCACAGATAACTGACTGCTGGTTAAGAAATGTGGCATCAATTATCTAGTGTGTTGGATTATTAAACAAAAGAGCAGTTGTCCTGATTTGTGGTAATTTGCACAGTTTCCTCAGTGAATTTGTGAATTCCAGAATTTAAAGCAAAAAGGTCCAATTTTTGTCACACGAAGTGGCATTCTTGCCAGGTGATTTTTTTTTTTTTAGAAAGCCCAGGAAATTCCTCACTACCAGGGAGAAAAACGTTGTGATTCCTTGTCTCTACTTTCGAGGATGTGACAAGTGAGGATTTGCACCCCAACTCTGAAGCATAGTTTCACATTGGTTATAGTTTGTCCGTAATAATATTTTGACTTTATTGCTGTTTAGCATCATTCTGCATAGAAATATGTGTTCCTGAGTATGTCATTTGCTTTAAGAAGACCAGTTAATCAAGTTTTTTTTTAAAAAATCAGCAAGTATCATGTTCGCAACCTGACAGATGAATAAGCCCTTTTTACAGCAATGAAACTGTTACCTAAGGAGTTAAGGATAGATGACTGATTTAAGAATCAAGGACAGAGTGTGCTTTGTAGAATTAAGGCTTTTAAGCTTTGGATTTGCTTCAGAAAAGCACTTTGAGGATCAGAGTTTCAGGGATATTTGGCAGATTTAATAATTGTAAAAATTTGCAGCATGAAGCCAGCAAGTTGTTTAACTTGCACAGGAAGAATTCATTTCAACCATTCATTAAGCTCATCAGCTGACAGCAGTTTTTCAACCTTTGCAAGAACCTTTAACTGGAGATGCTCTGGATTAAATCTGAGGGCTTAATGTGACAAGGCATCATGTGTTTACTCTGTTTGATTCGTTTCCCGATTAAGTAGCCCCTCCTATACCATGCCTGTTGAGAGCCTGTTGGAGTAGATTGGTACTCAGCTTGTTTCTTAAAATGTGCTCATCTGAGATGATGAAGACCTGAGACAATTCTACATGAAGAGCTAGAAAAAAGGAACATTTGTGAACATGAAGAGCTTAAAAAGAGAGAGAGAGGAAGATTTATGAACCCCAATAAAATAACAGGAAAACTTTAGCCATGAGAAGTGGAGAAGACTTTGCCCTGTGGTGTTTCCTCAGCCTGTAAAGATAAATCTCATTTTACCATTATCAGATTCCTCAATGGAATTCTTTATTTAAAAACTGCAATGAATGGGAGCTTACTGAAACAGTAACCGTTTGCACATATGTAAAATTGATTAATGCCAATAGATGGTGCTGCAGATAATAGATTATATTTTGGGGTTTTGTAGTGGCTGGTTGACAGTTGCCAGCCTTGAAGCCAAGAGCATTATATCAGCTGGTAGCTCAGTTCATGTTTTCCTTCAGTAAAAACCAAGTGTGATTTAAAACGCATAGAGGCTGTTGTATTCCATTACACTTTTGTTGATACCTCGGTTGTTTTTTAACTGAAATACTAACACATTCCACCTTTTAAAAAAAGACCTCTAAAATGGATGACCTTTGTGACGTGTGCCATGACGTCACCTGCCTGTCTTGGCTAAGGCTGGAGTTCCCTGGCCTATGGCAAGGCAGGAGGTGGGTCTTATAGGGGTGGAGCTTGTGTATATAAGGGGGGTGTAGAAGGAGAGAGAGGGTTGTTGAGGGTTGGTTGTTGGGGAATTAGAGAGTGACAGGGTTAGATATAGGTTAGGTAACTGTGTAACTGTGTGAAGTAATAAAGAACTGTGCAGGTTTTGGGTCTGATAAATATAGTAGTCTAAGTAATTCTTTTAATCAGTGATTATCATTTTAAGTCTGTAATCAATAAATCATCCTTTTTATTTTAAAATCCATTCATAGTCTGAAGTGTCAGATTTATGTGTGGTTGGTGGCAGCGAAGAAGTACTGTGTGTGTGTGAGTGAAGGATCGTGGCCTGTCATCTCTAGTGGTGACGTAGAAGGAGGTGGCAGTCGCGACAAAACTGGTGGCAGCGTGTGGGATACGAGTTGTCCAGTTGCCCAGTTGCCCAGAAAAGCCTTGGCTAGTGTGACCAGAGCAAAAGGATTTCAGTTAGGAGCACCTGAAGTGGGGTGTGGGTAACTCTCTAGGATTTGTCTCCAGGGGGGAGCAGATCTAGTAGAGAGGCACCTAAACTTCAGAGTGAGGGAACTGACTTATGAGCTCTAGAAGGTCCATTTTGTGAGGGAGATTGACCCAAAGTAGGAGGCTGTTGGGGCTTGGTCTGAGGGTCCAGAGTTGGGAGAACTCGGAAGGGACAGACTGACCAAGGGCAGCGAAGATTTGGGATCTCTCTGGTGAACTACAGAACCTGAGAGAGGGTGAAGCTGTGGTGGATTTTGGAAGTAGAGCCAAGGGCAGAAAATTAAAGTAGCTCTAAATCTGGCTGGAGGCCCAGTGAAGGGGCAGAAGCCATTAGAGACTACAGTAACAAGCCTAGCCATATCTGTTGATATACCCTGTTAGAGAGTGTCAGACCTTAGCACAGAAAAGAAAAAAAAAAGTGACGTTTTAAACAGAGGCTTGAAAATAGAAAAGAGCCTCCTGTGTGATTAAAATGCCTCTCACGCGCAGTCAAATGGCAGAAGTGAGTGAACAAAGAGACCAAGCAATGTCAGACTGGTCTGGGGATGAGTCAAATGGTGAGGGAAGAGTGGCCTCAGTGCAGGAAGGAGCTATTGGTGAACAGTTATCAGAAATTAAGAAAATTCAATTAGCCCAGGCACATGAATTTCAAATGAGACAAATAGAAAAGGAGGAAAGAATAGAAAGGGAAAGAATTGCCCTAGAGAAAGAGAAAATGGAATTAGAGAGGGAGCGTATGGCGTTTGAATTAAGAAAATTGGAAATGATGAATCAGAACAATAATAATAATAGGGAAAATGAGGGGAGCCAATTATCAAAAGCAGATTTGAAGAAATTTCCTACATATAAACAGGGGGATTGTCCTGAAAACTTCCTTAAAATCTTTGAACGTAGTTGTGCTGATTTTTCTGTGAGGGAAACAGAGAAAATGATAATTTTGAGGTCTCTCCTGAGTGGAAAAATGGCTGACGTGTATGCTGATATGCCAGTTGAGCTCAGTAAAGATTATTCAGAGTTCAAAAAGATGGTTTACAATCGTTTTGGCATTAACTCAGAACATCTCAGAATGAAGTTCAGAAAACTTTCTAAAAGAGCAGATGAATCTTATACCCAACTGGGTTTTAACTTAGAAAAGTGTTTAGATAGGTGGCTTGAACAGGAGAATGTAAAAACCTTTCAGGAATTGAAAAATGTTGTGGGCCTGGAGCAGTTTTATTCCTTACTCCATGGGGAACTTAAATTTTTAGTTCAAGAACGGAAACCAACTGATGTTAGAAATGCTGCTCAAATAGCTGATTTTATTTCTCAAATAAGGGGTCCTAGTTGTTATGAGGGGAGAAGTGTGAGGAAAACATGGGACCCAAAGTTCTCTAAAGAACAAGCACAGAGACAGACTAAAGTAGGCGGCCATTTTAGTGAAAAGCCCTCAGAACAGGGCCAGCACAGTAAACAAGTTTTGGAGGGAAAAGAGAAACTTGAGAGATTTGATGGGAAAAGCTCATGGGGGGAGAGAATCTGCTTCATTTGCAAAAAGAAAGGCCACATTGCTTCACAATGTTTTAATACAAGGCAGAATAAAGAAATTCCACCTCAGAAAGTTAATGTAAAAGAAGCAAAGGCTGTATTTTGTGTTCAGAGTAAACCTCAAGCTTCTTCTAGTGAAAGCTCTGTTGTCATGGAAACCCAGGCAGAGGCAGTTAGGAGCTCTGAATTGGATACATTGAAGGAGCTACCTCTTGCTGAAGTTGTCCATTGTTATTACATACAGACCAATGCTGCTTTACTGGAATCTGCTGGGGACAGGATAAAAGTTTTTGAAAAGGACTATTCAGCTTTGAGAGACACCTGTTCTCAAATTTCTATATGCCACTCAGACATAGTACCACAAAGTTGTATGATTGCTGACCAGATTCTATCTGTGAAAGGGATTGGGTCAGAACTAGTTTCACTACCTGTAGCTGATTTGAAAATTGAATATCAAGGTTGGAAGGGACTGTGGAGAGTGGGGGTGTCTTCTGAGATCCCTACCCCTTTTCTTATTGGTAATGACTTAACAAAGCATGTCAAGAGTGCCCTAGTGGTAACACGTGCACAATCAGTACAAAGTGAAGCCAGTAGTGGGAATGACTCTCAAGAGCCAGAGAAATTTGTACCACAACCTGAGGCATTCTCAGTTGAAATACCTCAGAAAAGCCTCTTTGTCAAGGAACAAACAGCAGATCCCACCTTAAAAGACTGTTTTGCAAAGGTGACTGATAAAGATTTATCACCTGAGTGCCCTGAACGCTTTATTATTAAGGGTGGTTTACTGTATAGGGAAAAACTGAATAATATTTCAAAAGGGGGGCCTGAAGTTAAGAGACAGTTGGTGGTGCCTGAGAAATATCGCCCTATGATTCTGGAAAAGGGACATGCAGACATTTTCTCAGCTCATATGGGGATTAACAAGACCAAACAAAGAATAGCCCAAAACTTTTACTGGCCTGATATGGGTAAACATATTAAGAGTTTCTGTCAAAGATGCCATATTTGTCAGAGACAGGGCTCTAATTGTGATAAAACCAGAGCAAAGCTATGCCCATTACCAGTGATTTCAACTCCTTTTACACGTCTAGGGGTGGACATCATAGGTCCAATGCCCAATGCCACTAAGCGGGGGAACAGATTTATTTTAACTATAGAGACCCAGACTGTGGCAGAAGCCTTAGTGAATTACAGGAGTAGGATGGGTTTTCCTTCTGAGACAATCACAGACTTAGGAACCTCTCATATATCCAAACTTATGAAAAGGTTAGGCAGGGGGGTCATTCACATAAATGCCCTGAAGCCTTATTACAGAGAGACCATCCATGTGCAGTTTGCAATAAAAGAGGCTGATAAGGAGGAACATGGGTTGCCCTTCGGGGAAGGGAGGGGCCCACAAGAGTTCAATCCACAAGAGGTGCAGATCAGCCATGCTCTATCCAGAGAACAGCAGAATAGTTGTAGAGCGCTGGTTACAAAACCTCAAGAAGTGTTCTCAAACAAACCTGGTGTTGACAAGGGAGTGCTACCCAGGACTGACATAGGGAATGCTTCTCAGTCTGTAACACCATATAGAGTAAGAGGTTATTACTGTGACAATATTCGCAAAGAGCTAGACGAAGTGCTGCTAAACGATCAAATTATTGTACACTCATCTAGCGCTTGGTTAGCCCTTGTAGTTTTAGTAGTCAAGCCGGATGGCAGTGTCAGGTTCAGTGTGTACTATAGCAAGTTATATTCAGTAATTAAACCTGATGCTTATCCTAGGCCTAGGCTTGATGACATAAGTAAGATGATTGAAGGAAGAAGTGAACCTAAGGCCCAAGAGAAAAGCGCATTTGGTAGTCCATTTGGCCTGTTTGAATTGCGAGTCCTCAGTTTTGGCCTGAGAAACTCACTAGCAACGTTTCAAAGGCTCATGGACCATACTCTGAAAGGGCTTAGTGACTTCACAGTAGCTTATATCGATGACATAGGGGTCTTTAGCAACACCTGGCAAGATCACCTACATCATCTAGAGTTAGTGCTACAAAGGTTGAAAGATGCTGGCTTAACTGTTAAAGCTAGTAAGTGTCAGCTAGGTAACTCAGAGATGAAGTACCTAGGTCACATAGTGGGAGGAGGCCTAATCAAACCTTTAGAGGCCAAGGTAGAAGCAATCCTGAAGTGGCCCAGACCTACCACTAAAAAGAAAGTGAGGTCCTTTCTAGGTCTGGCAGGGTATTACAGAAGGTTTATACCCGGTTTCAGTGAGATTGCTGCACCTTTATCAGACCTGACAAAGAAGCAGAGCAGCAACAGCGTTTCCTGGTCGGAAGAGTGCGAGATGGCGTTTGGACGGCTGAAAGATGCTCTAACCAACCATCCAGTGCTGCATGCTCCTGACTTCAACAGAGAGTTCATCATCTACACAGATGCGTCTAATGCCGGTGTGGGAGCGGTACTGTGCCAACAGGATGACAGCGGAGACCAACATCCAGTGGCGTACCTGAGCAAGAAATTGCTTCCCAGGGAGAAGAATCTTTCTACCATCGAGGAAGAGTGTTTGGCGATCATCTTTGCGATCCGGAAGCTGAAGGCTTACATCTGGGGTCGACATTTTACCTTGTGCACTGATCACTCACCTCTATCGTGGTTGAGGACTATGAAATCACAGAACAGTAAACTGATGAGGTGGGCGCTTCTTTTACAGGACTATGATTTCGAGGTTAAGGTGGTCAGAGGGACTATAAACTGTGTGGCTGACGCCTTATCCAGAAGACCAGAAGATGACACCTAAAGGACTTATGGACTCTGTGTATGGTATATGGCAATGTAAAGTGTTTGAAAAGTTATGTATTGTGTTTGATAAATGTTTACATTGCATGTTTTATTTACCTGTAGGAAGGAAGTGTAAGTATATTTGTAGTTGTGTTAAATTGTGTAATAAATGTAATGCTTTGTGTTTGTTGCAGTTGTTTTGGGGAAAAAGCACCTTGGCTTTCCCCCACAAAACAACTTATTAAAGGGGGAAGGTATGTGACGTGTGCCATGACGTCACCTGCCTGTCTTGGCTAAGGCTGGAGTTCCCTGGCCTATGGCAAGGCAGGAGGTGGGTCTTATAGGGGTGGAGCTTGTGTATATAAGGGGGGTGTAGAAGGAGAGAGAGGGTTGTTGAGGGTTGGTTGTTGGGGAATTAGAGAGTGACAGGGTTAGATATAGGTTAGGTAACTGTGTGTAACTGTGTGAAGTAATAAAGAACTGTGCAGGTTTTGGGTCTGATAAATATAGTAGTCTAAGTAATTCTTTTAATCAGTGATTATCATTTTAAGTCTGTAATCAATAAATCATCCTTTTTATTTTAAAATCCATTCATAGTCTGAAGTGTCAGATTTATGTGTGGTTGGTGGCAGCGAAGAAGTACTGTGTGTGTGTGAGTGAAGGATCGTGGCCTGTCATCTCTAGTGGTGACGTAGAAGGAGGTGGCAGTCGCGACAACCTTCAGTTTCGCATTCATGTTTAGGTATTCATGCAAATTTAACATCAAATGAAAAAAGATTAAAATGTGGAACATGAAGATCAGCAAAGGAAATAAGACTCAGATCAATAGCCATCATGATCAAAAGTGAAGTTAACCATTGAACTGGACCTCTCTCAGGTTCTCTTCAAAAGAACCCTATTTTAATTGCATGGTGGAAAGGCAGAAATGGGGAAGCCTATGGGAGTGCTTTCAACAACTGTGCTGTCATGGCTGAAAAAGCCCGGTGGTGTGTTTCCCACATGCCATACGTCAGATGATGAGGGAACACAGAGGCCTTCCTGTCAGGCTTGAGCCCCTCCTCTGAAGCTCCAGCTTTTGGGAAGATGCAAGAAGAAGGACAATGTCTCCATGACTTATGACTAAATGGATGAATGACGGTGCCTGGGTCCATCTTTTTCAAGGAAGGTCACGGCTTTTGAAAGCTGCTGAAGTACAAGCATGTTTCTGCTGCTCCCTGGGTGTGCAGATGCTATGGTGGGCTCAGAACCACCCCTAAACTATGACCATGTTGTTCCTAAAAGCCCAGCCAAAGTAGTCTGGGCACCTAAGACCGGCTGGTGTGACATATGCTTCCTGTCAAATTGAGTAGGAAAATAAAATGATTTTGAAAAGGGTTAACAAAGACCACTTCGGAACAGCCTGAGACCACATTCAGTTGTCCAGTGATGTATCCATTCAGGTATTTTTCTTTTTACCATTTTATAACTCGACATCTCACAATAAAATGCCAGGAGTGCAGTAATGAGGTGTAACTACAGTTGCCATCCCCCATCAATTGGAAAGGAATATGTAAATACGAATGCTTTAGCCTTTCGGTGCTATGAAGATTCTTCCCCTTCCTGCTTTATATCGTCCCTATTGCATAAAAATAGAGTCCTTGACTCTTTATTCTCCTGAATGTGAGAAATGTAGAATTCAAGTAGCAAATTAGAGATTAAAATTTTTGCCATGCCTCGTTATGAACATTTAAATACATCTTTCTAAGCTTTCTTATTGTTTGACTTCTTATTTGTTGAAAGGCAAAGGAATGAGTACTAACATTATAACTGTGGCCTGTAATTACACAGCACGCCATCCCGCTGGGATACTTTTGCACCTTGGGATTTATTAGCTGTCTCGCCTGCACCGAGAACAAAAATGTAAAATATCCCCCTGCGTTGGTAATGGCCGTGTGTGAGAAGAACCAAGTATGTGATCAAAATAATGAAAAGAAAGACATTTTTAAATTGCTTTTAGGTATCATGCCGTCAAATCCTGTAAGGATGTTACTCAGGTAACATTCACTGAGTTGCCAGTGAAATGGACTTCATTGGTGGAATGGATTCTTCCTCTTCCCTTTAGTCCCCATGCACCCTCCAAGAGGGTTGAGCCACACACCGAAACAGCTCTGGAAGGGACATGGGGAATGGCAGTGAGGAAATTTATCTGAGGTGCATGTGTGGCCTCCACAGCCTCTATTGCAGCCCTTCAAAATTCTAGGAAAAGGAGACACCACCACGCCAACAGTAAATCACAGCACCAGAAGTCGGGGCAATATAATTTGTCATTTTTGTGTCATTTTGCTCCCAAGCCTTTTTTAAAAAATACACAAGCCCTTTTAAAATCATGAACGGCGGATGTAGGTGGCCAACATGATTAAAGGTTCACTACTCAAATCAAAATTTCTCTGGGTGCTATTTAGATTTGCATGATCCCTTTTTAATTCCTTGCCCATTTTGGAAAATCCGTACCCTCTACTTTTTTTGTTTGTTTCCACTGTTTTAAAATCATGATTTCTGACTGCTTGATTTGCATTTACAGCAAATCATGGCAATATTGTTCCATGTCCCAGGGATGTAGCATCTGTTCATTTATGCACTCCGGAGACAAAGTCCTGAATTCATTTGTTTCTGTGTGTTTTAGAGTCTGTTCATTCTATTAGTAACACTGGTTTCATGTCAGAGCGTGTGTCTGTGAGACTGACTCTATGCGTGTGTCTAAATAAATGCATTCATGCACAGACTTCAAGAAGGTAGGAAGCAGAAATCGGACACAAGAAAAAGCTTGCAAGGGGAAAGAAAGTAGAACTAGGGCCAAACCGTGAAGCATTTGAATCAATGGAACCTATGGAGGAGTTGACTCACCAGATCGCCGCTGATTCAGTTAGCCTACTCTAGTGCAATTTGCTGTGCTAAGCAACAGGATTTTGGCCATTGTATCTCTGGACTGTTTCACTTTTACATGCATTCATCCCATTTTTATGTTTTTTTGGAAATTCATATTTGAATATGCATATCTAAACATAATTCAAAATATGCATATTACTGTTATTAAAATGCATTTATGGTGCAATTTAATAATAATAATAATAATAATAATAATAATAATAATAATAATAATAATAATCGTGATCATCATCATCATCATCATCATCATCATCATCATCATCATCATCAATATCATCATCATCTTAGAACTGCAGAGCTGAAAGGGACTCTGTGGATCATGGAGTCCAGTCCCTGTCAAGGAGGTACAGGGGAGAATTCAACCCCCAGCCTCTGCCCACAGCCAGATACTTAAGCCACTGAGCTATTTGAGTGACTGGTTGGTTGATTGATTGATTAGCTGAGAACTGCATTAGTACATTTGTGAAGTGGAACATCCAGTAGATAACTAGGTTTGGATATACTCAGTAGTCTGAGAAATAATTTGTTCTGGAAGGATGGCTGTTTGACAACTATTCCTTTTTTTTTTTTAATTTAAAATTCTCTCCCAAAGGCTCTCACTTGCTGCCTTTTTCATTCTGTGTTAACTGAAGCTGCCATTTCTCTTCATGTTTATAGTCCATCTTGGATTTAAAGTTTAATTAATTTTGTTTTGTGTGTTTTCTGGATATTGGGTGGAGTTCCAGAATGCAGGGAGTCTGCCCTGTGGATTTCAGCTTAATTATATATACACACACACACACACACACACACAGTTGCCGCAAAAACAAGAAACCTTCCTAAACTTTAAAAAAAAAACAGTTTTGTTTGGTGTAAACTATCTATAACAATTCATTTATTCCAATATATAAAGAACATTTATTGATTTTCTTTTAAGGCAACATAAGGTTTTTGTCTTTTTTTGTATCTAGGAATTACATGTTGGCCATCACTCCTTTCACAAATCTATAGCTCAATACTTATCTTTCATTGAGGATTTTAATTACTGCCCCTTCTTAAATGACTTTATGTTTCCTTTTCATATAAAATTTCCTGAACAGCAGCACCTTCCTTTCCCATTGTTTTCTAAACCATAAAAACATAAAGGCTTGCTTTTCAGTAGCACAATAACATCGCTGCTGTGCCAGTGTACGATTCAAGTACCTCCATGTATAGGCTTGTTTAATAGCTCTTTTAAGCCACCATCTTTTGTGGGAAAGAAATTATATTTGTGTGTGTATATTTATACCCCTTCTTTCTCTAAGCAGCCTCAACTAGGAACTTCATGGTCTTATTCAGATGCTAATGTATAAAGCCATCTGCTTCTTATAGCTGAAGCATGCCACTAAGCCATGTGACATTAGTTATTAACATTGCCCTCTTTCTGAGAACTCACTCTCTGCTAAACCCTGAACAATTATCAACTGATTAGGATAATTTTCAAAGATTTTTCAGAATCCTGGTGCAGCCTACCTTCACAAATCATGGGTTACTGAATATGCATCAATTATAAAAATATGGCAAAGAATTTTTACCTTTGTTGCATAGATTTTTGTTACATTTCTTATCTATGTATATATGATATTATTATATAAATATAATAAGAAATGTATATTAGAAATGTAAGAAATGTATGTCTGTGCACATTAATATAATAATACTGTAAGTGCCAAACACGAAGGATACACATGTAAAACACAGCTTCTTCTCAACAGCCAAGAATATAAAACGCTAGTGTACTGTATACCCATCAATGTAAATTGCAGTGGCAAATTATTGCTAGTTAAGAAGCCAACATTTGTAGTTCTGGTTTTGTCAGCAGCATATGGCCCATTCTTTGCATTTTGCCTTAACATCCACGCCACACTAGATTTCCACTTATGGCTGAGTCCTTTGCATAGCTGAACTGACCGGCTGATCCTGGATTACAGGCCAGAGAGAAACATTCAAGTGCACACAAGCTTCTGAACTTGCAGCCAGAATGTATTTCCATGTCTGGTCTAATTTATTTTTCTTCTCTGCACCAAACCAACATTTGGCAACTGAAATAAAAGTAGTAAATGAAAAAGAAAATATAGAAATATGCTGAATGTAGAAATATCCTTTCTGCCACTGGGTGTTATACAATGCTTAGCAATTGCGTAAGAACTGCAAAATCTAGGCATACGTTTTGAGTGACATGGTTTTAGCATTTGGGGAATTCTCTTCTTTATACCTAGATTTGATTTTTTGTGTGTGTGTTTAAGAAATGAGATGCTTCTCCTAAAGCTTTTATGCACACGTATTGAAAGGGAAAGTGGGAGTCCCACAAAGCAAAAACACTTTCTGTAATACTGCAGGATATATAAAACAGAACAAGAAAGATAGCCACTGCCTTTGTTATTCCAAATAAATTCACCTTCCTTATTTTCCTCTTCATGGTAGCCACAGCCTTACATAATGATGATGGTGTATTAGTTCTCAGTGGGTGAAAAATGACTGCCTAAAAACCACATGATTCCTGTATGAATCACAGGGCATTATACCAGGGAATAAGGTTATGTACAAAATATGAAAAACTCATGGAATTTTGGCATAGATGTGTAGCAGAAAAGACAGTGTAGGTTTTGAGGTGCTTGTTAGCTCCTGTGCTGGCTATGCCAGTTTTCAGCATTGGGGAGTGCTGCAAAAATGCAGGATTTGCACTTCAAATTGCTGTAAAAATTGTTGTTGTTTTAAATTGCAAAACTGGCATAGGTCAGGAATGAAAGGTTTTTGAGGCGATTGGAGCTACTGTGTGCTGCAGTTTCACCATTTTGGGTATGTATGCTGCAAAATAGTATGATATGATTGCAAATCTTTGGCATGGGTTTTGAGAGGTTCCCAGATTTTAGTGCTTGCCGTAAACAGAGTCAACTTTTTAAAATAAAGTGGGTGTTTGTCAGAGGACAAGCTTCTCTCCCCTCCTGCCATTATGCAAATTAGCATGCTCTGTTTGGTAATTTCATCTTCAGGGTTTGAGGACAAGATCCCTTTCAAGTCTGATCCTTTTGTTACTTGTTATGTGCTATCAAGTTGGAACCAATTTATAGTAATCCTAACAGGGATTTCAAGGTAAATGCGATATTTAGGATTTGAAAAATGCGCTCGTCCACTCCTCTGTGACAAGTGAAAAATGCTGCTTGATGAGCCACAGCTCCCTCTCTCCCTGCCTCCTTACCCTCCACCTCTCTCTCTCTTTCTAATCCTGCAGTCCTCCCCTCCCCACTCCCATTGGAAAAGGAAAACAGCCCTCTTGCGAGAAGAGAGTTTGAGTGGCACATAGAGATATAGCTCTGCAGGAGAAGGTAGAGTACTCCCATGTTGGAGAATATGGAGATTCCCTGCTCTCAATTTCAACCGAACGAGGAGGGAACCATGGCTCCTTAAGAGGCTGGGCGCTTTTGCTTTCAGCTTTATTTTTGCTGGAGACATTCAAAAGAAAGGCATTCAAAATACAAGCTTCATGACCCCATGGGCATGCAGGTAATAAAGCAATCAGCGTCTGAGGGTATAAATCAGTGATTCCCAATCCCAATAAATTGCAAGGGTATAGTCCTGTCATTCTGACTGGTGAAATTTTTGACTGAGTGGTGAGACATTCTAACATTTTTCAAGCCCTGGCGATATGAAAGGAATGGTTTTACCAATGCCACGACTTGCCTCCCCCAGTGAATCCCCATAGCTGAGTAGGGATTTGAATCCAGGTTTTCTGTCTTAGTACATCACTCTGTCCACTGTACTGCACTGGATATCTTTGGTTTAATTATACAAATACGGAAAGACTGCCTCAATAACCTGTCTGCAATATTCATATGCTTGTACTATGGGTTATCTCTAATGTTTGATTCTGGTCTCAGTGAACACATTTTGGGCTGGAATTTCAAAACATTCAACATAAACTGATATTAATAGATCTCACATTCATTTGCTTTCATGTGACTTTTACAATAAATAATCTAAGGTTTCTCCCTTTTTGGGGCTGTAAGTAAAATACTTATTTGAATTAAAATATACACACCTATAAGTGTCCATGCATACATGTGTACATACATAAAACAAAAAAAGCCAGGTAAATGATATAAATATTCCCTATGACTTACAGTACTATTTTAATGTAATTGTAATTCCTTTTTTTAAAAGAGTCTATTTAATAATTTCTTGGCCAGTGATTAAGAGGCTTAAAAAGATTTTCTTTTAGTTACATTATTTTGAGCCCATTTTAAATGGCTCATTATGTATTCCTTAGAAATACTTTTTAAGTATCTCTTTTAATTCACTTTGTTCCTCTGTCTAGATATCTATTCTTCAGCTGGGCTCAGAGGCTGATGTCTTACATTGTCAACTAATCCAGGGGACAGTGCGCTTGAACACCACAACCAGGTCAGTGTTTCAGTTTCTGTAGTAAGGATAAAAGACGATTAACATATAATTATTCATAACACTTCCTGATAACAGAAATCCTAACAGTAGATTAGGATTACTGACATGTCGTTGCTGGCCAGAAGCAGACTGTGGTTGTCTCTCTCCACAACAAAATAGGATAATGGGAAAATGTGGACATTTCTTAACATGGCGTATGTGTTCTGGCATTTCATAAGTGGCACTTGGAATTAGTAGAGTGGCAAGGAGCATAATTACAAATGGAATGAATTGGCAATCACACTGGACTTGACATGGGGGAGGTATGATAGTGTCCTGGTGAGGGGATCTCATTATTTATGAGAAATTATGTATATACATTTTTACATTTTCACAACTTGGTAAGACAGAGATCCACATGAGTGAACAACATGGTGCCTGATCTGTCCTGCTTAGAGCTAAACAAGCCACAGAGCAGTTAGTTTATTGTAGTGTTTCCCAACCTGGGGGGAGGCGTGACTCCTAAGGGGGTCATGAAGTGTTTTCTGTGTGTGTCACATGCTACCTTTTGTTTGTTGTAGCCCTTGTTTAATAATTTCTGGCTTGACCTTTCAGAGCAGGACGTTACAGGTAGCGTCTATGCATATGTATGAGCAGCAGACGCTGGGGCACAGGGAGAAAGCCGCCTCTACTTTCTGAGAAGGGATGCCTTTACCCACTGAAACTGCCTTTTTAGGCAAACGTGTCAGGGTGGGTGGGTTCATAGGTTACATGGCTATTATAAAAGGGTGTCACAACTCAAAAAAAGGTTGGGAACTATGACTTCCTTGTGTGGTCTGGCAGTAGATACTTTCCCTTCTCTTCTTTAATCCCTCCCCAAAACAACCAAGGAAAGAATCCAGAGTTTGCTCTTCAGTACCTTCCCTTCTTTGTTGGGTAGGAACAAAACCAGAGGAAGAGAGCTGCAACCCGTAGAACAAAACTCTGTGCTTTGTTTAGCTTGGAGCGATTCAGCCATATTGAGCAGCATGTTGCTTCTTCATGACACGTTGGGTTTCCCTGGATCCATTCTTCTCAATTTGTCTGCTTTCCCAGCCTCCCCCCTTGGAGGCAAGGATTACCTGTTTTGTGTATTGGGTTACTATAGTGTGATATACATGTAGAAACCTCAGGTGTCAAAATACAGCAGCTTGATATTTACCTGAAACAATTCCCCAACCACATAACACACTGTTGCTGTAGTCTTTGCTGGTTGCCTGTTATCTGGCAAAATCCACATGAAAAAGCCATGGAATGAATGAACTCAAAGAGCTGCAGCTGCAGGGTCACCTATTTGAGCAGCTGTAAAGCTGCAGTATATGTTTCTGTTTTTGCACCACTTGCTTGAAGAAATGCATTTTTCCAGCATTAAATTCCAACATTGAGTCTTTTGCTTATTTCTTATACTGAAGGTCTGGAAGAAATTGTCCTAGAAGTAAACTTGGTTGGTCAGTGGAGGATATTTTACCTTCATCAGTAGCTTCCACAACTGGTTGCCTTCTTGCCTGATGTGAGAAAAATCAGGAAATATGTAAACTAGGCACTGTGGAGATCCTGCATGTGCCAGTTTTGCTGTGCTTAAAATCAAGGTGACTTAAATCATAAAGAAAAAGATGAGATGGAGTTACAGAAGGGATATGCAGTTCATCTGTTTACTCTTGATGTCTCTGTACATCCTTCATGATGTGTTTATGGTGCACGTAGGCAGGATGAGTGAAGGCAGGGTTCTGATATTAAATTTGATCAGCATCCTTCACATGTGTACTTATAATGCAAGTGGATGGTTCCAGTTTTAAGCTACTTCCCCTCCTGTCGTCAATTTGAAGTTTAGTAAAGAAAACCATCCATTAGTATCAGCATGTAAATGTGTGAGACAGTCACCACTGGCAATAGGTGCCCCAGTCACAAGACCCACATATAGCTTATTCTCCACATGGAAATGTACACAATGTATAATATACTTCCCCATCACTGCAAAATATCATGCTTCTAGTTACTGTGTTTGCAGTTATGTGTTATCAGTACGAAAGTGGTATTCTAGATTATGGAATACCACTTTCGCCGTGTCACAATTGCAGCTACCACAGAGAGAACACTGAGTTATGCTCACATAACCACTCAACAGGATTTCCGTCAATATAATATAAATGTACAGTATTTGTTTTGCTTTGTTATAGAAATTGTTATATATTGTCCTCTGAGCAGGCGCCCTCTGGAGGGGGGGCAGAGGGCTGAACTGTAGAACACTTGTTGGGCCATTGTCCGAATCAGTACAAACTGCTGAACTGAATTGTAATCACACTGCCCAGAATTTTGAAGAAACCAGAATAATAGGTATTATTAATAATAAAGCAGTGACATTTTAACAGTCCTTCTCTAAGTTCAGCAAAGTTACTTCTTAATGTAGAATCTTCAGCTAGCCATGCTCTGGGAGTGGTAGACTAACAATGTAAAGAGAATTGGGTTTGTGAATTTCTAATCAGTGTAGAATAGAACTGACCAATATTTTGGTGTTACATTTATGGTATTTTATCTTTTTAAAAAAGCTTCACTTAATACGAAAAAATTAAAAGGTCAAAATAATGTTGGCAGTAACTGATCACCTAGTAAGATAAATTACTTAGAAGGAAAATTTTTCCATTCTTAATAAAATGAATAAAAGGAACTATTATTATATATTTTATTGTTTATTAATGTTTGCTAACTATCAATGTTTACTTAGTATGGTTACTAAGTATGGTTCTTGTTTTCACTTAAAATGTTTAAAAGATGTGAAGTACTTATAATGCAACAAAAATATTACAATAAAATCCAAAGCAATGAAATCATTAACAACTATCATAAAATTTCTTGTCACACAGAGAGCTAAAACAACATCATAAAAGTAAACATAATAACCGTGAGCAGTGGAACAATAAAATGCCCAAATATCTGCTGTTTCTAACAAAAAGTTTAAGACCAGGCATTTTACTGCTCTGTAGATCATTTTCTGGATTTCACAGGCATTTGTAGAACTGCCCTTTCAAAGCTTGAAAACTAGAACTTGGGAAACCAGGAGCATTACAATATTTGGTTTCCTTAAAAAACTGACCTGGTATTTAGAAGCTCAAAATATGTCTTGTTCTTAGGAAGCATCAAATGGTCCAGGTTCTGTGAATTCTGTTTGTTGTGGCTCTCCATTGTCCAGCTTCTTGTTATCTTATTAACTGTGCCACAATATCTAGGGGTTGCTCTAGCCACTGAGTTATGCTACCTTTCACTTCCCCAGTATGAAATTCAAGCAGGCAGGCAGGCTCTGGCTCTCACTGTGAACTCTTAGGGAAATCTCAGTTCTAAACACATCCAGCTTGGCTTTGACCAGGCGGTGCCTCCAGGAACTCTGGAACCCACAAGGCTGTGCCCTTTACTTGCACACCAGTTGAGGGGTTGGAAACGCTGCCTCTACACACACAAAAAGACTAAAATCTCAGTAGGTAGTTGACGTGCACGGTTGGATTTAGTACCAAAAAGTTCCAACTCTATAAACAGGTCTTCAAGTGAAGGAAAAGTTATATTTTATTGAAGGTACCAAAAGGCAAAAAGCATTTTAAAAAAGAATAGAAAAGGCAAAATTCAAGGCAAGACGAGTTTAAGGAAAAGCAAGAGACTAGCTATCAAAATAATAATGTAACCTAACTCTCTAACGCTCACTTAACGCACTGAGGACAGCATAGGTTCTGAGCATAAACAAAATGCGATTCTATGCAGCAAGGTGAAATAGCAATGAAACAAAGCTTGCTGCTATCAGGTTAACTAAGCACTCCTAAAGTAACTTCTTGAATCCCTTTAAGCTCCAAAGGTGCCCTTCAAAATGGCTCCAATGAGTCCACCAATCAAATTCCATTCTTCCCGGAAGCTTCAAGAAAATGGTTCTCCTTTCTAGCCGCCTTCCAACATGGCTGAAAGCATTTCTCTTAATGAGAGCAGTACCAAGCATAGCCCAGCAACACTGCCCTTGAAGATTTCTTTCTCATGAGATAAAGAGTGTAGGTGCTTTAACCTCTGTTGCTGGGTTAAAGTCTGCTAGAAATACAGTATCTAGAAAATATCTTCTCAGACCTATTCCTGGGTCACACAAAATGGCTTCCATCTACCGTGTTCCTCAGTTTCTTCACACAGGTAGTTGGCTTGAATGTTACACTTTTTATGCCTGCAAACCATGTACTCAGCTACTAAGTTGTTGCCATGTGTTGCAACTGTATACTCATCTCTGTGTTGGGTCTGCTGCCTAAACAAGTAAAAGCACCCACATTTAGGAGTAAATTTTCACAGCATTTAGGAGTAAAATTTCCCCAGCTAAACTGAAACGCATTAGGAATTTCTTGTGACTTATTTTTCTCCCATCAGCTCTTGCCAGCATGGCTTGGGGGGGGGGGAGGGCTGGTTTAACTCAAAAGATGAATGAGGATTTGCACTTTCAAAATCTGGGCAGCAAATTAATGAGACAGTGCTCTGTAATCAGCTTTAACATCCCTCACAACCAGAAAACGTGTTGTAAATGTATTGCTGTGCCACACTTTCCTTCTCTGACTGTACAAACATCCCACTCAATGGGGGAAGTCAACCTTTCTAATTCATCACCCATTTAATGTGCCAAGTGCTGAAACAACAACAACAACAACGAAGTAAAGAGCCCCACAGTACAAAGCATGCATTCTTCAAGGAGCGCACTTCATAGTGCCACTGCAGGTACTGGTGCATAATTATCTATTTTCTCTGGTACTGTTGTGTGGGTGGCAATGTGACTGAATTCTTTTTTAAAAATTTGTTTTCACACTGATGAATCAGTCAGCTAAATATCATTCACTCATCTTAACATCACAAACATGCTATCATGTGGATTGATGAGGTGAGAGAAGATGTCTTTGAAGAAAGTCAGCTAAAGGGAAATGGTAGTATGAGGTGTCAACTCAGATTACCCAAACTCTGCCCAGATTGAAAGAGGTTTTGTGAAGTTGTTTGAGCATTGGCTCTGTATTCAAGGTAATTGTGATAGGGATTCTTAGTATCAAATAGATGCAGACTCAATGGAACACTGTAATGAAAACCTCAGTACCAAGTATGGTGTAGTGCAGTGGTACCCAACACGGGGTAACTCAGGTGTTCTGTTCGCCTGGTCCGTGGTATCCTGGTTAACCAGTCTGACTCTTCAAGTGCTCATGTAAGGAAGCAGATTATGTGAGAGTTAAGTGAAAACAAAAGCATCTGTCCAGAGCAGTGAAGGCTCAGAGTGAACAGTAGGCATGTATAGGGTGAATAGAACATGCTGTGTCAAGTGAAGTAAACTTGCATGGCTATGTTTATGAGTACCATGATGAGCATCTTGTGCCTTGCTAAATTAAGTCTATGTGATGCTGGGATCTTGCTTAATTTCATGCTAATTGTTCTAAATTTTGAAGTTAGGTCAGTACTATCAAAGTACAGTATCCCTAATGCAAAAGTTTCAGATTAATTAATAAAACAGTACTCCATAAAATGGCAAAAAATAAAAATAAAAGAATCACATTGACTACACCTGCATAGAACTCAAGCTCTGAATATCTTCAGACCTGATGGTCTGTTGGGATTGTGTCTGTGTAACACAAAAATTTAGGATATCCTTTAAAACAGAGATGGTGTTTCCCAATAGATAATTCTTTTTTACTAGCGCTCCCTTGTGACAGTTAGAATTGTTTGAAAGAACTGTGGAGTATTCAAGTTCCAAGAGACTTGCTTCTTAGTGGAACTGTGCAGTTTGATTTTTGTGCCAGGGGAGGCCATGAAAGGTAAATAGTCAAAATTCAGTCAAATGTGGATAGATCCCTTGAGTCATAGACATTTCCCTTACAACAGTCTCACCAAGAATTGAATGCACACTAAGTAGAGTATGGGATTCTTTAGTGATCTGGCAGATTTTATTTTCAATGACGATATTAGTCCTATTTAGGCATTCTCTTCCTTGGTTTAAGGAAACATTTCTCTTTGCTTCCTGATGTCCTGATTACATGAAGAGCATCCATGCATCGAGGGAGTTCTCTCCTTTCTACTTTGACTCCTCATATGATGGCGTCTCCTCACTAGTTTAAAATAAACTGCCTGAATATGGGTGTTGTAGATCCACACTGGTGTGGACCATTATCCTAAGCTCATTTTCAGTCCCATTCTGCCTGATTTACTTTTCTGTATGCATATCTAATACACTCTAATGCACACTCAATTTGTCTACAATTCCTGAAACAAAAGATAATTAAAGACATGTGGTAGGTTTCCATAGATACTATGAACAGAGACATGCCCCCTAATAACAAACATGCCATTAAACAAAATTACTGGTGGTTTTTTACCCATCACTACTGAAAGCTGGTTAAGGATGCATTTATGTGCACACTTGCTTCATTGATGTTGGGGTCTATTTCTTGGTAAACATGTGTAGGAATGCCCCAGAGAATATGACAGAGTAATTTTCTGAGTACAGATTTCTGATTCTCTAATTTATGTAAGCCTTGTTCTTTGCACAAACACCACAGAAATACAATTCAAAATAAATCTTCAGTAACATATCCATGCAAACAATTACATCAACAAATACAATCCTGACCTGTAAAGTTCAAGACTTTTTGTTAGAATGGGGAGGATAAAATATAATAAAGGAATTTGCTGAAAGCAGGGCAGGTTTGCTGCCGTATTTGGTTAGTCCATAATTATTGTTCAGTGGCCTCAGTCTTTACCATTCTGAGGCACGCTACATTCACATCAGGCAAAAATATCAAAGATGAGGAATATGTATTTATAGTTTTTTTGTAGTCTCCGCAGAGTGTTTCCAAAAAGACTTTGGAGCAGGGGACAAGAAGCCTGTCTTTACTGGACACAGAGAAAAGAACTGTGAGGAAGCATAAAATGGTGAACAGAGAAACTCACATGGTTGTGCACACTTATTTTTCATATTTTCCCCTCAGCCTGTATCATTCTTCCGTTGAGTTTGACTGCTTAATTGTTTCATTTGCGTATCTCCCTGTGCCAAACACTCAGGCAAACTGACCCCACCCCGTCATATTCATCTGCTTTCTAGGTTCGCAGAGATAAAAGAAATATTGTACTTGTTTCCCCTTTAACTGTCCTGAGAAACAAGCCTCATTAAATTAATTTCTTGGAGGAATGGCTACCAGCATGTTAAATGGGTTTTCTGTGCAGATTCTCAAAGGGGTTGTGTAACATGGTTGCTTCTATGGTTTGCTACGGTTTCCTGAGCTTTGCTTTCAGAGGTTTACAGCTTGTTGTTCAGATACGTTGTTAGATCATAAGGAGGGAGCAGCTGGAATACATTCTTGTTAGAATCACAGTTTTGGATACTATACTGTTTGTCTGTCAATCTGTACCCTCCCCCTCTCCCCCTGGATTGGTAAAACTATACAACAGATTATCAGTACAGTATTAATAGTGAGGGAGCGAAGGAAGTGGCAGGAATGTATACGGAAATGCCTTCAAGCAAACAGAAAATCAAGACAATTTAAAGCAGGTCTTGGTGTGTTCTTTCCTTTCAACCTTTTTCCCCCTGGGTTACACTGTTAAAAGACATGTCTGGTTCTACTATTATCCATGGTGCCTTTATTAAGCAGCAGAGTTCAGAATATCATTAAAAGGCAGCAAATGGTCAATTATACCTCAGAAATACCAGTTTCTGTCACTGTCATGGACGGTGGAGTGGCATCTGCATTTTCTGCACCTGGGACTATTGTCATATACATTGGTTCCAAGGCTCTCCATCACTCAGGGATGTTCTCAACAGACTATTTCATACCTTTCCAGCCTAAAGACCTGCATTTTGCCTGAACTTCTGCAGGTGAAGGTGAGGCCCCTGGCATCTTCTGCTCTGTCCTGAGCCATATAGGAGCTTGAGACATAGAAAAGTGACTAAATATCTTTCATGGACTTTAGTCAGCAAGTCAGCAGGTCTAAGAAGCATTGGAAGTCCAGGCTCTCTCCATGTTTTAAGGCATCCATTCATGGTTGCTGGGACAACGGCTCTCCATGTCAAAGTATATTCCTGCCATCAGCTGCCATTGAGGTTCTTACACTACCTGCCTCCCTTGTTGTGATCTTGGCCTGCTTTGACTCCATTTTACTAGAGAGGTCCCAAGACCACCCCTTGAATGTCCATGCTGCAGATTGCTTCCTGTGGGCTTCATGCCAGACCAAGGTCTCTGTGAGGGATGGGCATTCTCTTGCGTTAGCTTTCTTCAGTGTGGAGCTCTCCAAGTATTGAGGGCTATAATTTTCATCTTAACTGACCATTGGCCACGCTGGCTGGGAGGAGTGGAGTGGCAGTACAGAACAGCTGGCTGTCATCGTGCTGGAGAAGGCTGATGTACGAAGAACAGCAGCATCGTCCAGACTGCACTTTAGCACTGAAGAAGAAAAGACCAGGCAGCTTGGCAGTGAAGGCTGAGGTCTAGCCAACTTCTACTGCTGCTTCTGTTATAGTTTTTATTATTAATATTATTATTAAAACCGGGAAAAGATGTTGGTAGCACCCTCCTTAGCAATAAGAGAAAATGCTGACACATGGATAAAAATATGCGGTAATTAAATTGAATTGCATTAGACACTGTTTTAAGCTTGTGTCTGTGCACAAGCACTCAGCTCAACAACTCGGAGATTGATTGCTTTCATTCTCTACTGCCAGCTTTATCATCTCTGCATTCTGCATCCATCTCTATTCCACGTAGATTCCCTTGCTAGCTGAAATCTTCAGTCAGAATTTAAATGAAGAAGCCAGATTTTCTGGATTGTGAACATCCGTGTATTTTGTACTGGATATCTTTTCATTTGGGAGATCAAAACAACTTAATTTGAAGACTGCCATCATCATTGTCGTCGTCATCATCGTCATTGATTGATTGATTGATTGATTGATTGATTGATTGATTGATTGATTGATTGATTGATTGATTGATTGATTGATTTGTCCTGGTTTGTGGCCACTTGGCTTCCAGAAATCTATTTGGCAGACATGCAAATAAGTAATTTATTAGTACTGAAAGTGCTGTCTTTACACAAGGAAGGCCACTTACTAGCTATACAGATCTTCTTTTATGAAAAATATACCACTGTGCTGACCACCACCACTACTACACCATATTTTCAGGGCTTCAGGGCAAATGCTAAGACAAAGCCAACATTGCAATAGCCATGCATATAAAGGAGATTATAGCAGATGCTGGGAATTGGCACAAATGCATCAAATTGGCAGTGAGGAAAAGTGAAGTATAAAGAGAAAATTTCAGAACAGCCCAATGATGACTGAACACATCCAACCACCTTGAAGTTGCTGTGACTGATGTCTGACTTGACTTAGTAGAAGCAATCTGATAAGGAACATTTCAGATACCATTTGCTATAAGCCATTGGCTCAACAGTGATCTGTTTTCATTGATTCATTCCTACATTCTATGCCAGTTTTTACTGTGCCAGCATCTTTACCCCATCACTATGAGGAAGGATTTTCTCATTGCAAGAAGGCAGCCTTCCTTTGTCCTGCAGTGTGCAGACTTCCACTCTGAAAGGTCTTAAAATCCAGTCATTGTTGAAAAGTTAGCTGACATTTTTTGCAATTAATCATATGCTTGAGATTGCCAGATCTAGCTTTTTAAATTCTCTCTACCATCCTTAGGTCCCCAACTGTTGGATTTCAACTAGTCACAGCTACCGTGGCCCATAGCCAGGATTCTGGATTTTGTTGTTACCCAGCAACATCTGGGGTCTCCAGAGTACCATTGTCATAATTCCCTAGATTCTGTTAGATGCTATTCTAGACATGTTAGGCCCCATTGCTTGGCTTCACCTTCTGGATCAGTTTTTTTTTTTGAATGAAAGTAGGGGCATGTTCTGTTAAAGAACAACATATTTCTGGTGGCAAGGAAAAAGTGTTGTAAAGAAGAGTTACAAATCAAAGACGGGCTGTGAAACAGATGAATCTAACTTGCTAGAAATCTGGTTAGCTGTCAGTTCCAAAGTACTGTAGTAGTATTGTTAGAGGGACCAAGTCATTTCGGCTGCATGATAAAAATTGTAAACTTTCCATTGCCTATCTCACCCGCAAATTAGTTAATCCTGGGAACATGTTTGCTGTGTTGTAAATTCTGAGACTAACAGGTTTGAAATATTTATGCTGGATTTATTTATTGATTGTATATATTTAAAATATTTCTGCCCCAGCGTTTTCCTTAAAAGGACCCAAGGCAACTTACATCATTTCATGTTTGCGTCTTCTTTTGCTTTCTCTTTTGTATACGCTAACAATTTGTACCAAGGCGTGTAAGGTTTTCTTGGCATGATTGCACTGAGTCAAGTGGAATGATAGCAAACGGCATACTTTCCTTCTGAAGGCAGGTGGGACTATACCAAAATACTGAGTCTGGAAAGGGATCTCTCTAGGGATGAACTTAACTACCATATAGCCACACACGGTAGGAGTAATAGGACAAGATCAGAGGTGGAAAAAGATAAATGAACATTTCTGCTAGAAATGTTCCTTTATCCTGGGCCTTAACTTTAATTTTTCACATGGAATACTCAGGTCTGTGTCTGTGTATGTGAGGTCTTTTGTCGGTGGTTCACACTGTAGGACTTTCTGTTTAAGAACAAATAAATATGTCTGCCATTTTTATTTCAGCAGTATATTAATTTTAAATTGGTGAAAAGTCTTAAAAAGGAACAGAAGGCATTACAGTTTAACTTTAACTTGAGGACTTGAAGCAGAACTGCAGTTCTTTCTTTTTGTGTAAATCATCCAGTCTTGGAAGATGGCAGAAACCTTACCACACCGGAAAGGAATTTCCTGAATATTTTCACAAAATCCCTGTACCAACAAGAAGAATAACAGAAAGGTGCTCAAATCTGCTCTCGGCTCTTGTGAGTCGTGCAATAAGCCACATCTGAAAAACATCTGTATTTGTACCGATGTAACTGACATCCTTGTATGTTTGCCAAAAGAGATTCCTTGCCTGCACCCCCTGTTTCCTTTGCTGCATGCAAGGAATAAAGTGTTCCTTTCTTTATTCAGCCCATGTTAGTCTATGAGCCCCAGAAGACCGTAGACGCTTTTCTCTTAACTGGCTCTAGGCATTCATGTATGCTGTCGTTTTTCAAGCCATGTGTTAACAGTCTGTCGCTTCAGAGGCATTTAATGTAGTGGGAGCATGCTGAAAACAGCACAGTTAACCCCCTAATATTCAAGTCTTAATTTATTTTTTATTTTAAAAAAATCTATATTTGTAGATATTGTTCTTATTCTTCGGTTTAGTCTAAATGCTAAAGGCTATCCGGAATGGAACTGCCCTTCCCTTCTTGGTGTTGTATTTTGGTGGATGGGGTGCACCTCCCCTCCCATTTCATAGGAGCTGTGGCCATTTATGGAGAGTGTCACTTTTCTAGAAAACATATGCAGGTGAGGATATGCAACTGCAGGTGACATGAAATGGATCCTTCTGCCAATTTAGGATTTCTGCTTTAATTTAGCAGGGCAAGAAGGTTTCCAGCTACAGTGTGGTGTGAGAAAGGGGCCTTAGAGCCATTCTGGCTTACGTTCAGAATGTGTGAAAAGCTCCCCATATTTAACAGACTGGTGCATCAGATGGAGAGTGTGTTCATATTTTCTCCCTGTCCTTTATGGCATGCAGATGTTGTTGCTGTTTTTATTGTTAAGTGATGTCTCCTCTTCCTTCTCTTTTAGATCATGTAGAATATTGTCATCACAACCCGCACAATAGATAGCAAGATTCAGGATCCAGCTGTTTTATGGCAATCATTCCCATACCTTTTCTAAAAAACTAAACTGGTCCAATAATGGAGCATTGGCTTTGTTTAGGATTCAGCTGCAAATGAGTGTAAATGGGTGCCGATGCTTTGGGTAAGGTGCAGCCTTATTATATGCAAGAACAAAGAGAAGGCTGTGTAATCCCCAAGATTACACAAGCCTAAGAGTGGGTGACAGCTTTTACTAGACCACTAAAAATCAAACAAATCGCAAGCTGTCATGGATAATAATCCATTTCTTCAGGTTTAGCACAATTCCCCCATGGATAGTGAGAAAAAAAGTGTGGACAACAGAAATTAATAGGCTTGTGTGTGTGTGTGTGTGTGTGGAAGAAACAGCACAGTTACAAGCAAACATCTCTTTGCCTCTAACACCCCTCCCTCTGAGATTTATTCTCCCTGCATGGACCCCCAGCAAAGGATTACAATTCCCTGACACTCCAGCTGGCATCCTGAGACGTAACAACTCTGTCTAGGATTGAGAGTATTTGCTTCGGGCACATAGGGAAAACAAGATACCTTGGGATACTGCGCTCTACGTGGGGCTGCCTTTGAAGACGGTCCGGCGACTGCAACTGGTCCAGAATCAAGCTGCGCGGCTGGTGAGTGGTGGGGCCGCTAGGGGACATATCAAGCCGATTCTGTTTAAGTTACATTGGCTACCAGTTGCTGCCCGGGCCCAATTCAAAGTGCTTGTTTTGACATATAAAGCCCTAAACGGCTTGGGCTCTGGATGCCTGAAGGACTGCCTCCTTTCATATGAGCCTACCCGGCAGTTAAGGTCTAGCCAGGGGGGTCTAGCCAGGGCGCCCTTTTGAAAGAGCCATCCCTTAAGGAGGTAAGAGGGATGGCTTGTAGACAAAGGGCCTTTTTGGCATTCCAGACTATGGAACGCCATCCCGATTGAGATTCATCTGGCACCGACGCTGATGACATTTCAGCACCAGGTCAAATCCTTCTTGTTCCAGAAGGCTTTTAATTGAAATAATATCAGCTATGGGTCCGATGGCAATTTTTAGAGTATACATTTTAATTGCATTTTAATTGTTTTGACCTTTTATTCTATTTTAAATGTTGCAAGCCGCCCAGAGACCCTTGGGTAGTGTGGGCGGCATATAAGTTAAACAAACAAACAAACAAACAAACAAACAAACAAACAAATTCTACCCTGTCCTGGCATGTCACTTTTTGGGGTGCTACTTATTGGGTTTTGGTTATAATAAATAAACTACAGCCTATAATTTAGTAGAATTTGTGCAAAGCAGCTGGAAACAAAAAAAACCAAAAAAACAAACAAACAAAAAAAAACACCCGCTATTTGTATAGAGTAAAATTTGTTGTTCTCCCGTATGTGTGTTTGTGCCAGCAACTGATCTTCAAATAATCTCTTCTGCCTTGGTTAAAAACATGAATAACTTCTATTATTCATGAACTTCTATAAAACATAGCATAACTTATAGTGCTTAGACATTTGGTATGACAGACATACCAAATAACTCTGGTGAATAACTACTATCTCATCATAAGGCTGTCATATTTCTAAGCCCTAACTGGTTGTATTACATATTATTCAGTTACACCTTTATTCCTGTCTGAGGTACATATTGTGGCATGAGTCCCTGTCTTAGTTACATGTTTAACCCTGTCTGAGGTCTTTTACATAGTTGCATCTCTCTGTCCCTGTCACTGGTTATGTTATTGTCCCTGTCTAACAAACTTCTGACTGACACCTCCCTGCCTGACTACAGACTCATTCTGATTGGTTAGGACCATATTCTATGCAAATACCACAATCTCGTTCTAGCAAACATGTTTAAATATTCATTCTCATATACATATATGCACATTATGTGTTGCATACAGATATACCGACACTACAGCTAATGAAACATTACCAGCAGTATCCTGATCCCAACAGAGCAGGCCACAAATCCTGACGTGCTTGTGGGCCTCTTCTGAACTAGTTGAGGAGCACTTATATCAGTTCTTTTGCCTCCTCAACCTGCCTGTTTTAGGACTGAATGTTCACTTCTTAATTCTTTACACTAGTTCATGTTTAGTTTTTTTTTTGTGGGGGTCATGCTTTCAGTGCAGGTGTTATAAAAGGCGAGGATGTGAAATACTTCCTGTACTCTAAAACACAATATAATTGAAAAGTGCTATTACACAGAAATACAGACAATCCATAGAGATGGAATTAGGTATGCTGCGTGCTTGAAAATGAATATTTGTTCCCTAATAATCCATATCATTTTGTGGCACATCAGTTGTAATTTCACAGTCAAAGTATTCCTGACAGACGTTGTAACTGCCGGTAACCAAGAGCCCTGCAGATGTGCTCTTACTTTATGTGTATATCCACAGCTGTGAATGTGAAGCACTTTCATGTTTTAGGTTTTGCTTAGTGTGACCATTGTTTCTTGGAATCTGCTCTATGAGTCACCTTTGAGAGTCACAGTAGTAGCTTTATGAGTCTCAAAAAAGTTCCAGGCCCCCATCTCATGCCTTGAAGGGTATTGGCTTTTCAGCTTGCCCACACAGAAATGCCCACAATGTATGGAGGGAAGGGATCAGACCTTGCAACTATCAGACCAATTGGCAGTCCATTTTGGTGGATGAGTGGAGCCTATACCCATCATCAACCATTTTTTTAGTCCTATCTCTCAGTGTGGTTCTTGCATAAAAGTGGTTCTCACTCAAAAGTTGTGAAGTCTGGCATTAAATTACACAAATATAAATATTCTGTGAGTTTGGTTTTTTTAAATTACCTCAGTGTTCCTAAGGTCTTTTCTGCTTTCTTTTTGAGGGGAGAGAGCAGGAATAATACTGAACATCATTTGATCTTGTTATTTTTCATAGCCACAATCCTACTATTTAGAGAATATAGTCTGTTGTGTCACCTCATCTCCAGTTTCCAGTCTTCAGCTGAAGCTGGCTGGGAATGATTCCTGAAGTCCATGATGGTCCTCTGCCAGGAAGATAGAGAGATTTTTATTTGACTCAAATATCCCTTATAAAATTGATTTTCTGTAGTCGCTTGTTATACCAGCTAGGATATATTTATGGGTTTAGATGTCTTACGTAGGATGTAGAAACAGTTGATTTATTCAGTTGGCTGCAGAGTTTACAGTCTCCCTTGTCCTCTCTTTCCTTAGAGTCAGCACAATGTGTGGCCTTTTCCACATTCGAAACGGCTCTTTTAAAAGACAGTTTAGGAGGCCCATTGCACCTGTCAGCCATTGCTTTTCCAGTTTAGGTTGTTGGAATACTGGGATTAGTTGCCATGCAGATGGGATTTCCCCATTTAAGCTATTGATTTCCACCTTAACCCAACAGTCCTGTTTGACCCTCAAAATATATGCAGTTCCTGTGTGGACAAGAGAAACAAAGTTACTAGATTCTTGTCAAATTGTCAATATTCTTAGGAACTTGAGAAAAAGAGGAAATTTATGTATTTATCTATAGGCTTTTCTTTTGGGGACTTTTCTGTGTTTTGTTGGAAACCCATGTTTTAGATAGAAGCTTGAATCTTTTAGTTCAATGTGTATTGCATTTGTGTTCTACCCCTTTTGGAGAAACTCAAAGCAATGCTTTACTAGTACATCAAAGTTGTGAATTATTCGTACAGAGAGCACTTTGTCTAAGGCCACCTAGTGAGTTTCATAGTGGTGGTGGTTGCTTGGGTTGACCCTGGATATTCCATATACAAAATTGTAAGTGCTACCCTGGTTCAGATTAACTCAGGAGAAGACAACAGGTAGATTGTCTACCACATTGGGTCTCCTGAACTTTCAGTCTCTCATAGTGGCATCTGTTGGGTTCCTCCAGGGTTTCAGGGATCAGAGAGAAAGAACTGGTTAGAACATGGGCTAAATTGACTGGATAAGAGCTGCGGGCAGTATATTTACCCATGCTCGTATAGATTATTCAGATTATGGTTGCAAGTAGGGATGGCTTTGCATTTTAGTGTATTCAATGTGTTCCACTCATGTACTCTTTTGTATGGATTTTACGCATATCTTTCTATATATTTTACCATTTAAAAATGCACTTTATCCTAAAATGTCATCCTTCAGTCTTGAAAGACTATGGTAACGTGCTCTGTATGGAGGACTTGGAGCAGCATCTAGTGTGGCTGAGAAGGCCAATTCGAGAATGACAATCCCTTCCACACTGATGACCAATCCAATCTGTCCCCTGTCCAGCTCCCTGGTTTTGCTGGTTTCAGGACTGCCTCTTTGCCTTGGCCTGCTGGACAAGGGTCTCTTCAAATTGGGAGAGGCCATGATGCACCGCCTGCCTCCAGGCTGAACGCTCAGATGTCAGGGTTTCCCATCTGTTGAGATCCATTCCTAAGGCCTTCAGATCCTAAAATATGCATTTTAATACGTGCTTTAGCATGTGCAGTTTGGTTACCTTTTTTTTTTTGGCACGGAGAACTGCCTAACAACATTTTTAAAAGCACAAAAGCTAAATGATAGCTGTGTTCCAATCTGTGTATATTGGTCTAGGAAGTGCAAATTAATTCAAATTGCTTAAAAGCTCTGATTGCACAAAATCCTCAAGCATCCCTAATTGCAAGAAAACTTGATATGTAAAATTCAGCTCATGTGCAGGGTGATATATAGACATTTTTGAAAAATCTTAATTTTTATTGACTGTATAGAACAATAAAAATATTATATTCATCAGGCAAAGAACTGCTGGATAGCTCAGTGGCTTAGGTCAGAGGTTGGGAGTTCAATTCCCCAGTGTGCCTCCTTGACAGGGGCTGGACTAAATGATTCAGAGGGTCCCTTCCAGCTCAACAGTTCAAAGGCTGCTGCTGCTATTTTTATATAAATCTTTATTACATATTTATGTATAAAAGCAGGACTGAAAGAAATTATCTGTGAAGGAATGTTTGGCATTCAAGATTCTTATCTTCAGGCTTTTATGAATTCACTTACCCTACTGATCAATGCAGAATGCCCCTTTTTCTTCTAGTACCCCTCTGCACTTCTGTCAGAAGTCTCATCTTCCTTTTCTCAGGCAGGTTCCTCCTCTTCCTAAGCTAGGGCTTTGCAAGAGGCACTTACAGTGCCTTGAGCCTTTGGTACCACTTTCAAAAAGCCCATGTTGAAAAAAAGTAAATGCCGCTCCTTTTTTTCATAGAGATCTTGGAGGAAGAAAGGACAGGTGAGTTCTCTCTCTGTTGGGCTTTCTTATGGTAGAATCTGTCGTAGTAGCAGTAGCATGTTTATGCCATCTGCAAAAGTCTGTTGCAAGGGCAAACACTGCTGCCTTCCCTGAAGGTGCCACAGATCTGAGGGGCGTGCTCTCCATGAAGAGTTGATTGATTAGGACGCCACCTTTATGAATTACCGTTTATATTACGCCAGGTGCATTGATGTTCTTTAGATAAGAGGCATACTGTATGATATAAAACAATGCCATTAAGACCTCTTGCATGACCATCAATTCCTGTGTTATATACCTTAAACAAATTGCTAAGATGTCTTCATGCTCCATCATGACTGAGAAACAAAATGTGTGATAGATTACACCAAAGCCTTTGATTGGGTAGATCATGGAAAGTTATAGATCATTCTAAAAGAAAAGAGTATGCCAGAATGTTTGATTACCTTGGTCAATAACCTATACTCTAAGAGAAGAGGCTACTATTAGGAAAGAATATGAGCAAACAGAATGGTTTCCAGTTGGGAACGGTGTATTTTACTATCTAATCTGTTCAATTTATACAAAGAACATATCACATGGAAAGAACAAATAAATATAGTTGAAGAATGAATGAAAATTGTTGGGAGAAACATCAGTACTGTACAAAGATGTTACTGCATTATTGGCAGAAAGCAGCAGTGCCTGGGAATGACTACTGATCCAGTTAAAAGAAGAAAGTGCAAAAGCAAGATTACAGTTCTGAAGATAAAAATAATGGCTACAGAAAATGACATAAGTCTGATGTTGATAGAGAAGAAATTGAAGTTACTAAATTTGATTTGTGCCTTAGTTCGATCATACATCAAAATGGAGGCCATGGCCAAGAAATCAGAAGTCTGAGATGTAGAAGAGCAACTATGGAGGAACTAATTTTTAATATAATTTTATTATTTCTTTTTAAATATTTCTATAATATTTAATGTTAATTCTTCTTTAATATTTGAATAATTTGCTTTTTAAGCTATTAATATTATGTTTTTAATGATGTAAGCTACGTTGGGTCATTTTTATGGGAGAAACACATGATTAGTATAGTATAGTATAGTGTAGTGTAGTGTAGTGTAGTGTAGTGTAGTGTAGTGTAGTGTAGTGTAGTGTAGTATAGTATAGTATAGTATAGTATAGTATAGTATAGTATAGTATAATAAACTAGGAAGGATCTTGCAGTTTTAGGGTGCATCTTTAGAAACCAAACCCATGATTATCCATACTTTGGTATTCCCAATTGCTGTGTATGACTATGTAAGCTGAAGAATGAAAAATACTGATAATATAATAGGACAGTATAAAAATACAGTATACAAATACTGATAATATATATATGGTCTGTAGGAGAAATCAAGCCTGTGTTCACACTAGAAGGGAAAACTGAATTGAAATTTTCATACTTCAGATGTATTGTGAGAAGACATGACTCACTAGAAAGGACAATAATGCATCATTCCACAACATGGAAGGTTGGTAATTCATATGGTTACAACAAATTGAAACTGACCTCATAGTACATAACAACAAAATGAACAGGTACTTTTCATTCTTATTGGTGAAACTGTTGCAATTAGGAAAAATCAGTACTGATGCCTAGAACCTACTGGTTTGAAATAGTTCTTGTTTGTTAGACATGAAATCTCTGGTTGTGTCAACCACATCTACACACTTATTGCAGCCCACTGAAAATATAGTTTGATGTATTGTGGGCAAAAATGTGTCCGATCAATGGTTCTACCGGCTGAAAAATAAAAGAGGATAGAACAAAACCAAAATGGTTAGGTTGTTTTGTTTATGAGTTGTCAGGGGACAATTATCTGATAATATATGTCAGCAAAAGCATCAGAGTGTTGTGGCAACTTCATGACTAATCAGGTTTTTGGGCAGACGTTTTATTGACTATAGTCTACTTTGTCAGTTATTTTATTTATGTTGTATTTAGGTCTCCCTGTACCCAAAGAGCTGGTGACATTTCTGAAGAACATATTTAAAGTCTCTCTCTCTATATATATATAAAACAGGGACAGAAACAGAAGTGAAAGTCGGTCAGTAAAACCCTTTTATTCATCATGCTTAATATGAAGAAATTTATCCATGGGCATTAAATGCTTACCATCCAAAATTCTGAAAAAAATCTATAATCTCTTGTCATTGCCACTAGTTACTTAAAAAACATGATAATAAAAGCCCACACTGAACCTTTAACACTGGGGGTGGGGAGTTCTGAAGGCCGACACAGCCCATCCCTGGAATGTAGAGTGCTGCCGTTCAGCTCCCATCAGCTAATGGTGAAGGCTTCTGGGAGTTTTACTCCAAGAACATCTGGGGACCTAAGGTTGGGAACCACTGCTGTAACGCCATAAAGAAGACAGTCCTGAATTCTGCAAAATCATACCCAATCTTTTTAAACAGTGTAAACTGGAATAGCTGTATGCTGTATTACAGATAGCATTTCGGCTGTCAGTCAACCAAATACACACCCTTTCGAAGTCATCATTGTGATTATTCTGTAATGTAGGTACCTTGATAATTTTTCACTGACTATTTGCATCCTTGGGATTTTTCACTGGTTATTGTCACCAACATCTTTGAATCCCTTATCAGCTTTCCTAAGAGTCTCTTATAAAGTGCCTCTAACACAGGAAGCCTTCTGTTCAATGTCCTGGAAATATCTCTGAACATCTTCCCAAAGGCACCCTGCCAGGAGTGCTGAATGGTCCATTTGTCTTTTAGCATTTCTGCTCAGAAGCTGTCTCTTCCAAAAACTCAGAACTTTGGGTTGAATCCATAGTGCGTGCAAACTAGAACCCTTCAGTCAAATAGCTGCAATGGTTAGTGTTAAATCAATAGGTACAAGCCATTTGCCATTTACCGTTTCCATTAATAGTTTTTCATTTCCCACTGCCCCCCCTCAGGTAAGGTCACAGTGCTGAGGAAACAGTCAGCATCCCCGCTTGCAGAATCTCCCTGCCAGGGTTTAGAACTCACCTTGGCTTTCTGGCACACAGTTCGTATCTTGCCTGTTTGCTTTTTCTTTTGCTACCTGTACTGCATCACCAGGTTTAGCTAGAATTTACCTTTAATATAGACATAGCTATGTCTATGTTATTGCATTAATTAAGCAAGTGATGTATCTCCTGAGCCAGACTGACATGTAGTATGCAGGGAAGGCAAATATTATCCCTTCACTCATCAGCAGAGACATACCTCTCATTCCCCTCTCTGTGCAGTGTTCAACAACAATAATAATGTGCAATCAAGTTGAAATCTTTTTCATGGTGACCCTGCCAGGGATTTTTGTGTCTAGAAGTATTCAGAGGTTGTTCATCACTCCCTTCTTTTGTTGTCAATCTGGGACTGTATAACTGGTCCAAGGCCATAAAGGAGGCAGGGCATGTAAACCCATCAGCCACACATGCTCCAGGTGCTCTCAGCTGGACCTTTTCTCAGGAGACAGAGTGGCAATTGAAACTCCCAACCCTTGACCCTTAGCCAGGCCTGCCAACCCATTCAGCTTTAGCTAACGTCGTACAGTATTTAGTGATTAAGGGCCTGATCCTACTGACACAAACCCCAGCTGTTGTACCGGGTTCTCCTTAAAAATCAGTACACGCGAGGCACATGTACGTGCAGACTACTTTGCCAGGGGAGGGAGTTTTCCAGAGGTTTGTTTATTTGGGGGTAGATATGGAATCGATTCCAAGGAGTCACATATGTGATTGTCCCTGTCGCTTTATTAAAAATTCCTGCTAAGTGATACAGGGCTATACTAGATGGCAGGAATAAAATAAAATAAAAGCACTCCCCCACGGATTGCCCACCTGCCCACCCCTGTCACCTGTCCTTGTGCCCTCACCCCAACCCCCCTCTTTCCCTTTCAATCCCTTTCCCTCTCACCCCCGTTCCCCTCTGTTTTCTCCCCAGCCGCATGATCTCACACTGCCTGCCGCTCATGACTAAACTTGTTTTGTCAGACAGTGTGGGCAGTGGTGGCCTCCTTCCACCTGGAGGATTCTCTGCGCAGCTTCTTCCAAACAGCTGGAGGGCCAACCCTCCGTGGATTGGCGCTGCACGAGAAAGCTGCCAGAAGCTGTGGCTCCAAACCCCCCAGCTGGGATTGTGAAGGGGGCCTCCTCTCAGCTGGGGGATTCAGTTCTGCTGGTTCTGTGACTTGCTAGGTTGCACCAATCAGCTGGTGGTCAGCCCTGCTGTGGGAAAGCAAGCAATGATTCAAAACCACGTGACTGTCATGTGGTTTTCTAGCTGCATACAGGGATGCAAATGAACGTTGTAGATTCAGCCTGGATTTAAAAAAACCAAAATGAAGCTGCCAGGGTGGGGTGGCAGCTTTTCTTTTACTCTCTCTAAAATTATATGGGAGGTGGAGTTTCATGGATATTATAGAAGCGAAGAGGAGAACTAAAGCACTCCACTCTGTAATCTGGTCCTGGATATAGGACATAAGTTATTACCTGTTTTTGAATGATTATAAAAAATCATGGTTATAGCCAGGTCCTGTTCCCTGAGGTTTTATGGCCGAAATCTAAGGTTGACAGTCGGCTCTTGTGATTCCACAGGACATATATTTGTAAACAATTGCCAAATAATATTTCCGGCAGTAGTTACATAAACAAATATTGTAAAAACAAAACACAAAATACTTACCTCTGCACTGACCCACTGAGTCCTTCAGAGGCAATGGGAACCCATATGTTGGGTCGGACACACACAATGAACACAAATGGTCTCTTTCTCCGGCACTACTTGCCCTGAGATTTGCCTGGAAACTCTGAGAACCATAACAGGCCAAGTGTTCAATAGGTGCCCTGAGACCTTGCAACCCCAAGCAGCATAAATTAAAATTAACACATCCTAAGATCCTCAACCTTATTTTTGAGTTTCCTGAGCAGTTGAATGATCTTCAGCAGCTCAGCCAAAGAGTTTCAGAGGCTTCAGTGCTCCGTTACAGATGGATTAGGTGTGTCCACTATCAAGCCTTTCGTGTTTTTTCATAGGAGGAAACCAGTATCAGCTGTTCCTCCTATGATAATATTTGATGTGCCCAATTAAACTAGCATTTGTTCAGTATGATTTGAAACCTGGCATAGGCTATGGAATTTAGCAGAAATAGGCCAATTTTGCAAAACAAAAAAAAAGTTTCAAAAAGAAATATTTTAGTCATTCGTATATTTCTTTGAAAGGGTAAATAGTGTTTTAGCTTTCATTACAACTATGAATCAAAAGCCAGCATGGCACATGGTAACACTGGGAGGGAAATCGTTCAAATGGCTTGGCTTGACAACATGGGTTCTCCTTTTAACAATAACAGCACATATATACACACACAATCTATTTTAAAAAATAAACAAGCAGAAGGTGAAGCTGTATGCAGCTTACACTTTTACCTCCCTTGGAAAATATAAGATCATGTTTTCCCCCGGCACCCATTATAACTCCTTCTTTCCTAATAGAAAATAATTATATTGTTTTTGCAATTCTCAGTAAAATCGCCTTTTCATTCCATAATGATATGTATGTTGAAAGGGTCTTAATAGTGTACTATTCCCAAACCTGGGGTTCCTCGAATGCTACCATCAGAATCATTTAATTTGAACACAACAGGGAACACTCTGAAACTTCTACTCATATAGAATTCTTTGAAATAACAAGGAAGCAAGATAAATAGTCACCAGCTGAGACAGAGAGGGAGAAAATGTTAGGGTAGCATTTGGGAGCATAGGAGCCTAGAAATCTCCCTAATACTGAATCAGACAGTGATCCCTAATCTGTCTAACACAGAATTGTTGTCAACACTGACCAGTAGTGTTTCTCCAGCAGTGTTTCTCCAACACTGATCAACAGGGTTCCAGGCAGACGTTTTCCCAGTCCTTTTTGCAGATGCAGGGGATTTGGGGATTGAATCTGGGATCTTTATGGGAAAGATATATGTATAGTTTATTGCTTTGTAGCCAATCAGGTTGTACGCAAGATCATAGATTAAGCCAATCTCATGTAAATACATATAAACTAGCATTGAAAGCATACATTAATAAAATAATAGTAATAAAATAATACAATAAGCACTATCAAGAAATGAATCAAGATGTGAGATTAACTTGAAGAATTTATGTATGGGAAAAGTATGCTCAATCCCTCAACTATGGCTCCAGTGCTTTTCAAGTTTCTTATTATTTATTTATTTATTTATTTATTTATTTATTTATTTAGTTAGTTAGTTAGTTAGTTAGTTAGTTAGTTAGTTAGTTAGTTAGTTAGTTTGTTTGTTTGTTCGTTTGTTCGTTCGTTCGTTCGTTCGTTCGTTCGTTCGTTCGTTCGTTCGTTCGTTCGTTCGTTCGTTCGTTCGTTCATTTGTTCCTGGCCTCCCTCGGAGTGGCCCTCTGGAGGAGCAAGGCCTGGGATGATCTATGTCTGAAGGGCACTGGGCAATTAAAGGTGTCTTCTGTGCATCTTTGAGGTCTTTTCTTTTCCTTGCCCTAATATTGCCTAACAGTGATTTGTTGCATGGGTTACTATATAATGTTTTGCTTGTCCCCGAGACTATGAAAGATACATATGTTGTCAATAGACGTGGGACCTATTAAGAAAGTCTGAGAATTGTCATTTTATGAGGGTCCTGAGAATTCAATTAAAGGTTACTGAACTTTTTATCAAACCATATAGAAGCTTCCGTATGAGGTTATTTGTTGTTGTTTAATTGTTAAGTCGTGTCCGACTCTTCGTGACCCCATGGACCAGAGCATGCCAGGCCCTCCTGTCCTCCACTGCCTCCCGGAGTTGGGTTAAATTCATGTTGGTTACTTCGCAGACACTGTCCATCCATCTCGTCCTCTGTTGTCCCCTTCTCCTCCTGCCTTCACACTTTCCCAACATCAGGGTCTTCTCCAGAGAGTCTTCTCTTCTCATGAGAATGGATAGGTTTGTTCTCCTTGCAGTCCTGGGGACTCTCAAGAGTCTCCTCCAGCACCATAATTCAAAAGTATCAATTCTTTGCCAGCCAGCCTTCTTTATGGTCCAGCTCTCGCTTCCATACATCACTACTGGAAAAACCATAGCTTTGACTATACGGACCTTTGTCAGCAAGGTGATGTCTCTGCTTTTTAAGATGCTGCCTAGGTTTGTCATTGCTTTCCTCCCAAGAAGCAGGCATCTTTTAATTTTCACCATGTGCAGTGATCATGGAGCCCAAGAAAGTAAAATCTGTCACTGCCTCCATATCTTCCCCTTCTATTTCACAGGAGGTGATGGGACCAGTGGCCATGATCTTTGTTTTTCTGATGTTGAACTTCAGACCATTTTTTGCACTCTCCTCTTTCACCCTCATTAAGAGGTTCTTTAAGTCCTCCTCACTTTCTGCCATCAGAGTGGTATCATCTGCATATTTGAGGTTGTCGATATTTCTTCCAGCAATCTTAATTCCAGCTTGGGATTCATCCAATCCAGCCTTTCACGTGATGTATTCTGCATATAAATCAGCAGGGAGACAATATACAGCCTTGTCGTACTTCTTTCCCAATTTTGAACTAATCAGTAGTTCCATATTCAGTTCTAACTGTTGCTTCCTGTCCCACATATAGATTTCTCAGGAGATAGATAAGGTGATCAGGCACTCCCATTCCTTTAAGAACTTGCCATAGTTTGTTGTGGTTACACAGTCAAAGGCTTTTATGTAGTCAATGAAGCAGAAATAGATGTTTTTCTGGAACTCTCTGGCTTTCTCCATAATCCAGCGCATGTTAGCAATTTGGTCTCTGGTTCCTCTGCCCATTTGAAATCCAGCCTGTATTTCTAGGAGTTCTCGGTCCACATACTGCTGAAGCCTAACTTGTAGGATTTTGAGCATAATGAACATTAAATCAATGTAAACTTCAAATGCAGAAACATCCTAACTCACATATAGCATCAATATAGTCCCGAGCTTACTTTTAATGGTATGTTAGAATGAACTGCAATGACGCTAAACCAAAACATCTCTCCTTTCAGATATTTAAATCAGTACTTTATTTACAAAGCTGATACCTTATTGCTAGAAATCTTGTTGTAAAATGCGGCAAATGAATTAATAAAACATAATTGCAGTGTTATATGGGCAGTATATAAGTTTAATAAAATAAATAATAAATAAATTAAGAAAATTATACTGTAACTGAACTAACGTGCAGCATGACTATTACACAGTATGTTTTTGATGTAAAAGGCAGATTACATTGTGAACCATTTCCTTGGTGTGGGATTTCATGAGATAACAAGTTTCATATAGAAGTAATTATGTTTGTTCCAGCTAATGAGATATGGTCACCTGGACCAAAAAGCTGAGCCAAAGGAGCATATGGATAAGTGAGTTTAGGAGGTGTTTAAAATATTTTTGGTAAAATGTAATTCAAAAATTTTGCAGTCTAAATTCAGTCCTGTGAAAAGTAGAATTCTGAAACTGTAATGATTGTGCAAATTGTGCAAAGTAGAATACTTTCTTTTATTTTTCATTTTAGTAGTTTACATAGATCATTTGTGATGGTGAGGGAAAGGTACAAATCTCTATTGTGTGGAGCAGTGGGATGCCAAGCGCCCCCAGCTACTGGCCATCTGAAAACCTGAGATTCTCAGACAGGCAAAATAATATTCCCAGTGCCACTACCTTTTAAAACTGTTCAAATTATTCCCTTGTCTGAAGCTTTTATGTCAGTTTTCGCTCTGATTTTGCTTCTTTTTTTTTGGCTCCAATGTAGGAAGAAGATAGTTGCCAAACATAGCCTCCAGATTCCAAAACAGGTTCTTCTAAGCTGCTGCTTTCAACCTTGTATTTTTCCCCCCGCGAGTAAGCAGCTTGTTCATGGGATAGTACCTTCTCAGACTTCTGTTTTCTGGCTTTTACTGTAGTCTGATTCTGGATTAGGATGTCTTCGTGAATTCTTCAAGAAATTGCCAGGTTTTAAATAACCATAAAAACAAGGAATGCAGAGAGTTCAAAGAAAGAAAGAAAGAAAGAAAGAAAGAAAGAAAGAAAGAAAGAAAGAAAGAAAGAAAGAAAGAAAGAAAGATAGATAGATAGATAGATAGATAGATAGATAGATAGATAGATAGATAGATAGATAGATAGATAGATAGATAGATAGATAGATAGATAGATAGATAGATAGATAGATAGATAGATAGATAGAAAAAATAAGTCACTACATTGCCACCTAGAGTGGGAGCTGTGTAAGTTTCCCTTCTGTGGGATGCTTCAACCCATGAATGATGTTCTCAGTTTTCTGTCTGTCTGTGCACCAGCTAGAATTAGCACAGCTGAGTAGCTTGTAGGAACTGGATGCAGTGTAGCATTCCATTCATGTCTGCATTGACAGAAGTATAGTTTCCAAATCACATGAATTATTAGTTGCTCTCTATTTGGCACTAGTTAGTCCTCATCTTGAGTATTGTGTCCAGTTCTGGACACTGCACTTCAAGAAGAATGCTGACAAATTGGAACAAGTTCAGAGGAGGGCAGCAAGGATGATCAGGGGGCTGGAAACCAAGCCCTATGAGGAAAGACTGAAAGATCTGGAGATGTATATCCTTGAGAAGAGAAGACTGAGGGAAGATAGGATAGCACTCTTCAAATACTTGAAAGGTTGTCATACAGAGGAGGAGAAAGATCTCTTTTCAATTATGCAAGACACATAATAATAGGCTCATGTTACAGGAAGCCAGGTTTCGATTAAATATCAGGAAAAACTTCCTAACTGTTAGAGCAGTACAGCAATGGAACCAATTATCTTGGGAGATGGTGAGTATTCCAGTGCTGGAAGCATTCAATAGAAAATTAGACATCCATCTGTCAAATATACTTTAACTTGGATTACTTTATTTATTTATTTATTTATTTATTTATTTATTTATTTATTTATTTATTTATTTATTTATTTATTTATTTATTTATTTATTTAACTTTTATGTCGCCCACACTACCCAAAGGTCTCTGGGCAGGCGGCTTACAACAATTTGAATACAATAAAAAGATAAAAAGATAAAACAATTGAAATACAATTAAAAATACAATTACTGAGGTGGGGATTTGGATATGATCACCTTCCAACACTGTTATGTCGTGATTATATGATCCATGCCCTGACCAAACAAAGCCCAACCAGGCATCATTATTCAATGTCTTAGTTTCCTTTTAAATTAGTAGCACTTGAATATGTATTTGATGAGTGTGTGCATGCATGCATGCACAAGTATTGTTTCTATATATGCTTCTGATGTTGTAGAGTTTTGAATTGTTAAATTCCTCTAGCTGTCTAGCAGAAATACAGGGATTCACGGAGAAGAATAGCTTCAAGTTCCCCAGAGAAGTCCATCTCATTTCTAATTAAGTGGCACTTACAGTCCCAATGACTCACTCTGAATCATTTGTAAGAAAGACTAAAAGGTTTCATTACTTACAGTTAGTTGAACAGATCAAACAGTAAACTGCCAAACACGACTGCTTTCAACAAAAAATTTCAACAGACTCACTGCTTTCAACAGACTGAAGAGAGAGCAAAAGCACTGAGAGGAGCAGTGAAACTCTCTTTGAATTCACAGCACATAAGTACATATGTCTGTAAGCACATAATAGCTTTTGTGTCATGTTTTGCTTTCTGAATATTGTCCAGTAGCCGCTAATAAGCTGTCTTTACATGACACCCTAAGTAGAGTATAGTTTCTCGTTTTTGCTTTATGCTTGTTCAGGATACCTCAGGATTTTTCCATAGTTGAAGAATAAGGCTATCTGGAACACAAATGATGCATCCATGTAATGTGCAGAGAAAAGAGAAGAGGGAGAAACTGGGAGTTGAAAAGGAGGGAGGAGATTACTGCAGATTACTCCTATTGATGCGTCAGAGATATACCTGAGTGGTACTTGAAGTTGTGTCATGAAATCAGGACTCTCAAGGTCAAAGCCCAGAACACTCTGAGTTACTGGGACTGTGATGTTACCTGTCTCTCATTTCAGGCTTCCTGTCCCCCTCCTCCCCCAAAGTGTAAGTGAAATCCTCAGAGTAGCTGGGGAAGAAATAGGTTTTTTTCCCCAGGAATAGCATATGTCTTGCTACACCTGCTATAATGCAAAGTTTTTGAGGGCAGATTGGTCTTGAAGTGGCAACAAGGAGTCATTAGCTTTACAAAAGACCAGCTTCATTTTTTAATGCTGCTCTAACTGTCTGCATTTTTGGCTCTACTTCTGTTTGGCAGGGGAGACTGAGTATGATGACTGCACTATCAATTTTACCACCATACCACTAGGCAAGTGGAATAAGAGAGGGAAGTAGGAAAGAGAGCAAAGAAGAATATGGGGACAGAGAGAGGTGTGGGCAGTATGGGTCATCATAAAAGATTTCTGTAAGGAAAAAAAATATTGGGTTCAGAGAAACCAGGGTGGGAACCGAAAGAAATCTCCTCAAGAGACAGTATGGTTTCCCTTTGTGTGTGTGTGTGTGTGTGTGTGTGTGTGTGTGTGTGTGTGTGTGTGTGTGTTTATCGTGAATTATTCATATTATGCATTGGATGGATAAGATTTGGTATGGACTGGAAGGTCACGCAAAAATGCACAACTCTCAGTTGCAAATTAACAAGCGGAAAGGTATTGTCCTGATTAATTGCTAGGATGTCAGTAGTTTCTTTGTGTCTGAGTTTTTTTTAAGCACAAGGCATCAAGGAGGAGTGGGCAAAGTACGGTCTATAGTGCAACTGGTCTTTTTGGGGGTCATTGCCCCCCCATCATTCAGGCAAGTAGATGACTTTTCTTTCAAAAAAGGATGATGGGTTGATCAAGTAGGGTTAAGGCACAGTTGGCTCTTAGAGATCTTTTTAGGCATGTGGAATGGGCAAGAAAGAGCGGGTTGCACTGGTTGCCCAAGGTCATGGAGCTAACAGATACATTACATGCCCTGGACTTTCTGGAAATTGCCAATGAGAAGGAGGCCTAGTATCTGGGAGGTAGTCATTGCAGATGGCTGTCCCCCATTCTTTGTGCTCTGAACTTGGATGTGCAGGTGGAATCATCTGGGTGTGTTTGTGTCAAACCTGTTTGATTTGAGCAACTGTGTTGCAACCATACGGAAGTGTTCTCTAGCCAGCACTTCGAAGTAGGATTGTGGCTGCCAAGTCAGAACTGCAGTGGTTTCTCTGGCAACACCAATAATTTTTTTGTGGAAAATGTTTTGGTCAGGAAAAGCTACTGTATGAAGAGCATTGCTTGCTATTGCAAATACCCATGTAGTCACCTCAAACAAAGTAATCTATTGCCAAAAATACAGAGAGCCACCGATGCTCTTCCATGGGATAGCCAAAGAACCATGTGAGTTAAACTGAGTGGTCTTCATTCCTTTTGTTATCTCCTTTATCACCCTCAAATTACTTTTTTTGACAGCACTATGGCATTAATTGATCTGGCCTGTTCCTCTTTGCTCTTCCTTACTGACCTTCACCCTATAAATTAAGCTTGGAGAAAGAGAATTAAGGAGGGGAACGGAGGGAATAATTTATGCTGATGAGATATTCTGAAGAAACAGTGCAGTGTGAATGGCTTTACTGGTGAAAGAGTCCTGAAATGAAAAGAAAGGAGTAGTCCGGATGTGTTATCAATAGCTAGGCGGAGGAAGAAGAAAAGTCTCCAGATGCTGAAATCTGCTGACAGTGCAAATCTGCTGACATCATTTGGGCCGTACAGTCAAGTTCAAAGGAAATGAGCAGTCCAGTTTGGAAAAGCAGAGCTTGAAGGACCTATTGACGACATGAGATGGGTAGATAAGATACCTATCTGTTAGCTCTCTGTAAGGAAAAATGAGAATGTGAGGGGAAAATAAGGAGGCCTTTAGGCCACTGAAAAATTCCAGAATTATTTCTGAAGCTTGCTGGGCTTTCTTTTGTGTTTCTCGAATCCGCTAAGATTAACTATTCTAGCTGAGACCATTTCTTGCTCTCCTGCTCTCATTGCTGTTTTTTTTTCCTAATGTGTGATCTGTCTAAGTAACCATAGAGATGGGTAATAACGGTGGCTTCTGCCTTAATCTTCCTCTCACAGCAGTAAAATATGTTTTCCCACAGACATAATACAGCAGGATACTTGTGTGTTTCAATGCCCTCAGCTGTTAAATTTTGGCAGAAAATTGGAAAGGTTTATAGCAGGGAATGGTAGAACCTTAAGATTTATAAATAGTGTAAAATGTAGAGCAGCTATAAAAGGAGCATGGGCTATACCACATTTAATAAATTATTATGAAGCTTTCGAGTAGCCTTGGCTGTTAAACTTGTACAAAATAATATCCCTGACTGGACTCAAATGGAGGGAGCTGAGGATATCTATGTTGTTGACTCTTACTAATACATACATAGCTAATTGGCCAATAAATAGGGCTAAAATACAGAATACCTTTACTAGTGAATTAATTCATATGTGGCATAAATATATGACTGTCCTGGCTCCTCCCATTTCTGTATTATGCCCTTTTCTGGAACATCCTAATTTAAATTTCAAGATAAGGGTGCACAATGGAAATACTGGAAATAAATAGGTATTTGTAGGATTATATATTTATTTATTTATAAGAGGAAAATGAATTTCAATTTGACAGTCCAAAGAAAAAAACTACTCAAATAAAAAGTAATTGGCTCCAATTAAATTAAGGAAAACATTTTGCAACCAAATTTTATAATACCTCAGGTTCTGTTAAGGTACTTGGAATATTCGAAATGCTAGATAGCTTAATGGTTTAGATATCTGCAGAGCCAGAGATGAGGAGCTCATTTTCTCACTGTGCCTTTCTGATGGGGGCTGAGCTCTATGATCCATAGGGCCCCTTCCAGCCCTATAGTTCTAAGATGACGATGGTGATTGTGTAGATGATTTTAATAAAAAGATTAATCTCTGCAGTTTATAAAAACATTGTTAATAAGGAGTATGCTAATTATATGAGAGATAAGACAGTTTGGGAAAGAAACCTAAATATGAATACATAAGAAGAATCTTGGGCAAAAATATGGACTACGCAGTCTCATAAATTGATATTGGTGAAGTCTAGGAAAATGGTATTAAAATCAATTCCTATATGGCATCTGTGTCCTATAAAACTTCATAAAATTAATAAATGGATACCAACTCCATGTTGGAAAAATTGTGGTTCCAAAGGATTATTGGAACATATACACAGTCATGTGAAAAACAAAGTATACTTTCTTTGAATTCCATAGTTTTCAGGATCAGGACATAATAAAAATAATCTAGTCCTTAGCAGATCTGAAAATTAGGTAAACACAACCTCAGCTGAACAACAACACATGACATATTACACTGTGTCATGATTTCTTTTATAAAAATAAAGCCAAAATGAAGAAATCATGTGTGAAAAACAAAGCACACCCTTATAGCTTCCATAGGAATTAAAAGGCTAAGTAGCAGCCTTGAGTAATTGATTATCAGGAAGTGTGACCACCTCTATAAAAGCCAAAGTTGTAGCAGTTTGTTGGTCTGGAGCATTCAGGTGTGTGTTAACACAATGCCAAGGGTGAAACACATCGACAATGTTTGTAGAGAAGTAATTGTTACTGCCCATCAATCTGGGAAGGGTTATAAGGCCATTTACCAAATAATTTAAAGTCCATCACTCTACAGTGAGGAAGATTGTTCACAAGTGGAAAACATTCAAGACAGTTGCCAAGTAAGGGTGGTGATTTGGGCTTAATTTGCAGCCACGGGACCTGGGCACCTTGAAGCCATTGAGTTGACCATGAACAGCTCAGTATACCAAAGCATTCTAGAGTCAAATGTAAGGCCATCTGTCCAACAGTTAAAGCTTGCCCAAAATTGTATCATGTGAAAGGACAATTATTCCAAGCATGTCAGCAAATCTACAACAGAGTAGCTGGAAAAAAAAATCAAGGTGTTTTAATGGCCCGGTCAAAGTCTAAACCTGAATTTGAATGAAATGCTGTGGCAGTATCTTATGAGAGCTGTGCATGAACAAATGCCCGCAAATCTCAATGAACTGAAGCAACCTTGTAAAGAAGAGTGGACCAAAATTTCTGCACAATGATGTGACAGACTGATAAAAATTGTACAGAAACTGATTATTTAAAGTTATTGTTGCTAAAGGTGGTTCTAAAGGAATTGAATCATAAGGTGTACTTTTACACATGGCTTCTCCATTTTGGCTTTATTTTTGTAAAATAATTTATGACATGGTGTAATATGACATATGTTGTTCCACTGAGGGCCAGATCATTTTTACTATGCCCTCAAATATAAAACCATAAAATTCAAAAAATGATGTACTTTCTTTTTCACATGACTATAGATCTTCTGTCTGAAGGTAAAATCATTCTTGCATAATGCAATAGAGTAGTTTGGCAAGTTAGTGCAAAAAGAGATATTCCCTAATGAAACTTTACTATTATGCTCATTATTTATCAGAGATGACGAGAATTCATTTGATAAAGAGTTAGTTGTGATTCTTGTAGATTCTGCAAGAATTGAAATTGCCAGAACATGGAAAAATGCCAAACGTCTTTCCTTCTGAAGATATTTGAATAAAATATGGGAAATAGCACTAATGGAAAAAATAATGGAACTAAAACTAATGGAAAAAAACCAACTCATCTTAGACTGTTTATACGAGAAATGAAAGAAAATAATTTCATTAAAATTTGGCACCTTTTGTTACTTTTTGGCTGGAATTAAATGGGGAGGAAGATATTTTGAGAAGTCAGCTGGAAAATTGGTCAGTTATCTATTGAACTTGATAGAGTAAATGTATTAAAGGACTATAGGAATTGATTGTGTTATTTGTACTAATAAATATATTGCCGAGTATGTGACTGTATTTGTAATTGGATTATAAAATAAAATTAAAACCTGCATAAAAAATCTGTAGCTTCCATCAAGAGATAGAAAGTAAAAGTAAATATATACTGGGATGTGTTATTTTTAGGAATGTCCGTATCTACCATTAGAGTTGTCAGGTAAATTAACTCTATGTTAGGAGTCCATTTCATTCTGAGACAACAAAACATAAAATCTCCTTAATATTATTATAATTTGTCAAATTTCCAGAGAAGGAACTGGTTGTCTTTGTACAGGTTTGTAACACTGGTGAATAGATCGAAACCATAGGTATAGTGGGGATTAGAGATGGGCAACAATCAGAAAAAGGGTGATTCATTTTAATTCGTGATTTGTCTACGCAAATGAATTACAAATTTATGATTTTTTCTGACAGATTGATGAATCAAATTGCCAATTCTTTTTCTAAATTTAAAGCCCTATAAAACAGCCCCCCAGGCACCTAGAGACACCAAATTCATAGAGATGTTTGGTGAAGATTTGGTTTCAGACATCCAAGGTATACATCCACAAAGTGGATTCCCCCAGGAAATTGCCCTTTAGCAGCTGGCTTGGGGAAACCTAACCTTGACCAAAATTGGGTGGTGTAGTAGAAAAGAGTCAGAGGAAGCTTCCCTGGAAGGACAGATCCTGAAGCTGAGGCTCCAGTACTTTGGCCATCTCATGAGAAGAAAAGAGTCCTTGGAAAAAACCTTGATGTTAGGAAGGTGTGATGGCAAGAGGAGAAGGGGACGACCGAGGATGAGATGGCTGGACAGTGTCTGCGAAGCAACCAACATGAACCTGACACAACTCCGGGAGGCAGTAGAAGACAGGAGGGCCTGGCGTGCTCTGGTCCATGGGGTCACGAAGAGTCGGACACGACTAAACGACTAAACACAAGCTTCCCTGCAATGTTGATGTCTCTAGGTGCTGAGGGGGCTGTTTCATAGTCAAATGAATCAACAAATCAAAAATTGCTAAAAATTCATTGATTCGTATTCATTGAAGGCATAGATTCGTATGAATACAAATCAATGTTAGTGAGTTTTGAACAAATTTGGTGATTCATTTTTATTTCGTGTCCCTCTCTTGTAGAGATGCTCAGTAAGAGTCCATGTTGATGTTGTACGATCCAGCAGAGTCTGGGAGATTGTAAAGCACCTGGTGGCAGAATAAGAAAATGGAGGTTGAAATTTGATGTGGTGGATTACACATTGTGAAAGAGCTAAGGAATTCACAGAACGCCATGCAGGAAATTTGGCTGTTCAAATATGGGTTAGTTGTTTGATTCCTAACTACTGTAGCATTTCTGTTATATCAGATCTTTGAAACAGACAAATTAAGACCAAGAGTTGGTTTGCTGTTTATTGAAAGTTGACCAAAATGAAAATGAAGTCACATTGAAATAAGTAAATCGTTAAAGTAGCACAACATTTTTCCTTCCCCTCCCTCCTTTTTTTTGGTTTCCCTTTCCCCCTTTGACCTTGCGAACATGCTGAGACAGACTACCTTAGCTACTTCCTTCAGAATTTAAATTTGCATAAAAATTGGCACATGCGGTTGTTAGGTCTCAGGTCTTTAAACACAACATTGGCTGAAATCCTGTTGCTTAGCATAGTAACTCAGAGTAGGTCCATTGAATCAGTGGGACTTACAGAGTACTGTAGTTCATCCACTAAACTCTCAATGACTTGATGGCTCTACTTTAGTTACAATTTACTGTGCTAAGTACTGTAACAGGATTTCAGCCACAATATCTGCACTGACAGGGGATTGGGCTCTAGGCTTTACACATTAACAGTTTTTAAAAAAATATTAACTTTCTACACTCAGCTTTTTTTTCTTAGTTTTTAAATTTTCCTTCTCATCCCATCCTGTTTTCCATTTTTTAACTTTCCTCTGCAATATGCTTTTCCTCAGCAATGCTGGACAAAAAAGGGGGTGTAAAAGAAGACTTTTTTTGGTTCATGTCCTGTACAACATGCAGCCCCACAACTTTTTCTTTGCTTCATGACTTAGGTGATTAAGCCACCTCTGTCTGTTTTTCTGGTCAGTAGGTGGCTGCTGTGGAGGTTGGCTTTGTTGTTGTTTGGATCAGGAAACCCCACCCCCCTTACCCCATGTCTCCTTTATGCTCCTGCTCCAAAATTGTTCTTCTTTGTCCTTTGTGTGCTGTGAATTCCTACGGCAGAGCAGAGGTTAGTGCAGGGAGCGGGACTTGATGTTCTTCATCAAGTGGTAGGCCTGTTTGCCTCAGCCTGCTGTAATATGAAGTGTGTTATACATTCAGTCTTTGTTGTTGTTATGTATTGCCAAGTCGCAACTGACTTATAATGATCCTAATAGGGCTTTTGAGGTAAGTAATGTACTAAAGGAGTAGTTTTACCAGTTCCACATCCCTAGTGAGCTTCCATAGCTGAGCAGGGAATTGAACCCAGGACTCCCTGGGTCATCGTCTGTCACTCTATCCATCACACCACACTGGGTATCCCTTTGTTTTTTCAGCCCATTTTTTCCTACCATGGATGAATAGCTGGAGTAAGTGCAAGGAGTGGTAGAGGCCACATATCTTTTTCCCCAGGACAAAAGTGTGAAGGGTGTGGCCACTTTTCAGAATAGTTTGGCTGGATATCTGTTAATTTTAATAGCATTGCTTAAGGTCTTAGCACAGGAGGAGGATCTGAAAGCTCCTTCTAGTTGGCTCCACTTTCCTTGGCTCTGCCTCTGGTAATTCTTTATTTCCAACTTCCATTGACTGCCTGCTCTCTTCCTGACTTCCCAAACCCCCCCAGGAGGCACCACCTGCCTCTGTTGTGAAGCATTTTGCAGAATCCTGGCAGTGCCAAGAGCTGTAAGAACTGCATTACTTCACAGTTTTTGCTGTCCAATATGATTTTTTAAAAAAACAAGGAACTTGCTCTTTTACTGTTATCTAATTGCTATATCGCTGGCATTGTTGCTCTGTGCTCTTTAATTTATTTTTTTTCCAAAATCTTTTATTCCTTTTATCAGTTTTTGTCATTCCAGCAACTTTTGAGACCATTTGATGGAAAAAGCAATCTAAAAGTAGAAATTGAAATCAATTTCATTTTTAAAAATAACTTATTCCCAGCTTTCTCTTTCCAGTTTCTCATTTTTCTTAATTCTAGTTTAGCCTCTGGAGTAACTCTCTCATCTCCCCAACCTGTTGTGTTCAGCTTGCAATCTGAAATGAAGTGTGGGTGAATGAAAGGAGTGCTTCTTAACATGGAATCTTTTACATTTGTAAGCTTAACATAGGGCCTTATCATGGAATAGGCATCTGCCTTCCTTTCAGAATCTGATGCAAATAATTCCAGCCTTTCCAGATACTCATGGTCCACACATGTTGCTTTAAAGGTCTAGTTAAATCCTGATTTTTGAAAAGAAGGAATCAAGTTCTTACTGAAACCAAACTCCTCTGTGTCTGTAGCATCTGGAACTCAAATAACCAAGGAGGAATTGGGCATTTAGTTGGGATCCTGTAAAGAACTTAATGCAGCTCTCCGCAGTCCTAGTAAATCATTTGACATCATTGCTTACCAGCTGCTAGATACATTGCCTGTGTTGACCCAGATTCAATCTGTTATCCCTAGTAACTGATAAATCATTCTCAGTGATGTCACTGTCTAGTAATAATTTGAAGGGCAGCTCATACATAGGCTGTTCCCTTCCTTCTTGTATCCATCCTATCAGAGGCTGGGCACCATCATGACTACTCTGACATTAGATACACCAGCTCTAAACAGAGATGTTCTGTTGCATCCAAACCCCTTACCAAGGTCTTTTAGCCAGTACATTCTTCTTCCCTCCCCTTCCCCATTTATAGTATTTGGCCACAAATGCTCGGCTGTGTAGCTTTTATGGCCAGTTGAGCATTATTCCATTGCCAGTGCCAAAACTTGAGAGTACGTTAGGAAGCTTCGTAATGTCACAGGGATGGGTACATGTGATGTCACAAAGAGATGGCAGGCACTGACTGGGAAGGACGGGTTTCTTTCAGGCTTTGCGTTGTTTCTGGCAGAGCATGTGTAAGAAGAAGGCTCCCAAGTTGCAACACTTGTGCTCCACTCCCTATCTTGCTGCAAATGACCAAAAGTTAACATACCAAAAATCTAGAATTGATGGGCACGGACTGAGGAGAGTGCCAGTGGTACATGAATTTGGGGAAGTCGTGCCATTTGAAACAACACACATAGAAACAGAAACATGTGCACTCACAAGTCGTTCACCCTGATGCTGGCTGGAGATGGATGTCCAGGCTTTAAAGCCATCAAACACATGCAAATCAAATCTTTTCCAGCACAGCTTGTACTCATATTTGTTTCTCTATCTGCAGATCCTGGAGAAGCACAACAATTCCTTGATTTCCGCTAGTGCCTTAAGACACCATACTGTCACTATCTTTATTTCTGTCAGATAAATGGGCCAGCCTAGAGATAGAATCCTAAATACAGCAGCAGTGGATTCCTCTTCCCTCTGTGTGTTGGATCATTCTCAACCACCCACTTGGTCTGACAAGCAAAATTTCCAAGTTTCTGTAAAATAGGGTGGAGACAGGTGGTTGGACAGCTTGGCGAATTACCATTTAGCTGAAGAAATAGCAATTGTGAGTTCAATTCCCCAGTGTGCCTCCCACAAGAAGAGCCAGCCTGTGTGGCCTTGGGCAAACCATATGGTCCCAGGGCATCCCCAGAAGGAGGGAAATATAAACCACTTCCGAGTAGTGTACTTCATCATAGAAAACTTTGGAAGGGATCACAATAAATGGGCATTGACTTGCAGAAAATAGTCAAAGGGAAAAGATCTGATGAACGTCTCAGGGGACAAATGAGCAGAGCATCTAAAAGCTGCCAAATCTTTCACCTTACTGGGAAATAGCACCAATGTCGAGCCTCTGCCCTAAGATTCTGAACTACTTCATTTGATTTATTTATTTAAAATATTTTTACCCCACCTTTCTCCTTAAAAGGACCCAACATGGCTTGAAATCAAGTACAATATGTACTTGATTTAAAGGCTATGAAATTTATTTATTTATTTATTTTATTTATACCCTGCCTATCTGGTCGATATGACCACTCTAGGCAGCTTTCACATTTAGTGAAAGCCTTTCTGTTCCCAATTGGAAACCAAACTATACCTTTCACTAAATGTATACAGAGCAACTAGAGTTATGTAGGTTTGGGGATCTTTTTCAGGGCTATCTCCCAGCCCTCTTGGCAAATGTTTTGTCTATCCTGCTCTTAGCTTTTCTCCTGAAATTAAGGCTGCAGGCACACCAGAGAAATGATCCCCACATCTAACGATAGTTTCCATACCTCTGGTGTTGTGCATTGCCGTCACGTGGTGTACATACCTGGATATGTTTTAATGTTACTTATCCATTTTCTTCCATTTGAATGATTATTTGAATCAATTTGTAAAAAAGTTTTCTAGAAGGGCAGCAGAGTGGCTGCCTTCCTGGGGGAATTTGCTTCGAAAAAGTATTTATAGGGTCATACACATATGCTGTACCTCTAAGGAATAAATCGAAACACCACTAGGACAAAAAATAAATAAAATAAAATAGAAGCCTCCTGGCAAGGAGGAATTGAACCACAGTTACACTGTTGGCCGGTAAAATAAACCGCTTATGTCCTTGCATTGTGTGACCGCAAATTTATGCTATGATCTAACTTTGTCGTAAGTAAGGAACAATTCCGTTCTGTGATCATGTCCTAATACAAGACTGTGACTATATAGGGGAGGAACATTGGGTTAAACTGGACTGCTTTGCAGATTTTACACCATGTCCCTGGCAGTTTCTATGGCTAAAATTGCTGCAGTCATTTGCAGCAGTAAGATAAATGACACCATTTCAAAAATCCACACAACACATTTCCTAGTCAGGTCAATTTTCAGTGGGTTCATAGCCCTATCCAGTTAATGCCATTCCCCCCCCCCCCATCTTTCCTCTTCCCTTCTTCTTTCCCTTTTATGTAGATGTATCCCGTTCATGTCTCTACAATTTTGACCTGTTGATTTTCTCTTTTTTGGAAGTAACACAGCGCTAGTTCTGAGTCTGGCTCTCAAGACTAGTTAGGATGGATCTGGATGTAATGTATGCACATGAGTGCTGCTGAAGAGTCAGTGAACTATCAAGTTCTGGTTCTCTTTCAGAAACATAACTTGCAATTCACCTGTATTGCATTATTATGGATTTCTCTGTCGTAACCCAACGTTATGTACTAAGGTACATGGAAATATGCAAGCTTCTGACTCAGGAGACAGTTAGGTTGCATTCCTTGTTATGGAAAGGTTTGGGACAACTAGAAACATGACTTCTGTTTAGAAAATGGATGTCGCTAATGATAAATAATGAGTTACTTGTAGGTCTTTTCCCCAGTAACTAGGATATAACTATGTTGCCTTATGATTGTCATTTAATGGGAAACCATTTCACAGTTTTTGTGAAGTAACAATATTAATTACTTCATAGCTGCACAAGTATTATCTCACTGGATGGTCGAGGAGGAACATCACATGGTTCAAGCACTGCTCTGTTGACTTAAAAATATTCAAATGGTTTTAAAATAACTATAAGAAATTATTTTAGCTATTTTTGAGAAAAATCTATTGTTTCCTTTTTAAAAAAAGCAGCAACTACCATAACTAATTACTTTTAAGGAAATGTTGGTCTGTAACTAACAATTTCTTTTAAAAAGTAATTTTTGAAGCTGATCTACTGCTTTTCTGTCTTCTCAGAACATCTCACCTGAATGTTTGCATTACTTGTAACATATTTGTGCAGCTTAATTGTATGCCCGTTTGCTCACGATCAAGGCCCTTTCCGTAAGGACGACTCTTACTTCCAAATATGTTCTTTGAGGCTTGCAGGGCATTAATTGTCTCCATCATCTCTCTTTGCTTCTTCAAAGTCAAGGATCCTAGCTTAACAGAAAATAAAATAATGTTCACAAAACATCTTCCAGTAAGCTGACAATTATTCATCTGTATTTTTGAGACTCGCTATTCATGGGATTCTGGCTGCAGTCCTATGAACAATTACAGTTAGGAGTTAGTCATTATTGAACTCATGAAATTTACAATAGAGGATATATGAGTAAACATGCGTAGGATGGGGCAGCAGTTATAAAGAAAGGGGTCAGTAACATTTAGATGGCATTCAAGCACAATCTGTTGTCCTCTGGTCTGTATGAATGATTCAGTAGGACAGCTTTTGTAGCTAAACCTTTGAAGTTGTCACTCAGTTGTGTATTTTTTTAAACTGCATACATAGCAGGTTTCTGTTAATGTTTCTAATCCGCAGTGGTGGGGTTTGTGGCTAATTTAATCCATTTGTATCTTCAGCAGTGATAGTAAACATTGACTTATGAGATGTTGAAATGTGTGACAGCTTTTACTTGTAGTATGATATTTTTCCTTCAAGCATGCTCATGCTTGAGGAAACAGTCTCGTATTTTGTTGTGAGTTGAGAAAAGGGGGGGAAATTGTTTGGTATGTATGAAAGAAAATAAGTGGCAACCAAAAACAACAAAGAAGATAACAGGCTACATGACAAACATCTTCAGGAGAGGTATTGATAAATGGGCATTAAACATACAGGGGTGTGCAGTTATCTGTGAGTGCCTTTGGCCGGGACACAAAAGGAAATGAGTGGATGACATTCCTAGGATTAGAGGCCTGATTACCGAGGATGTTGTTGTGGTGAGGTTGCAATTAAAATGCTTGTCAGGCGCGCAATACCAGGAGCCGTTTTGGAAGGCTGCTTCAGCGGAGGCAAGTGGAAGCAGCATCCTATTGCAAGTGAGTGATGGCGGAGCTGGTTGCCTTGCCATCATTCTGGAAAATTCTGCGGCCAGCGAGCTCCCTCTCTGTCTTCCACTCGGCCTCTTTTCCTTTTCACCACTGCGGGGACTTCATTTAATTTGCAGTTTTCCTCTTCCCCGACACACATACGGAAGCTACAAGCAGGGTGGCGGGCAGACTGTGTCTGTCTGGCTCTGGAGATCAACGGCAAGCTCACGGATATTAATTCTCTGGGAGGATGATTATGCTGCAGTTACTTAAGGAAATGCCTTTGTGGTATTGCAGCACAGGAGCTGGTAATGATCCCCCCCCTTTGTTTTACCATCAAGCTTGCCGTGACTGCCTTTTTAAATACCTGCAATATGCTGGTAGTCTCCAGGATTCTTTTCTGCTGTAAATTAGGGGCAGATTTTGCAAAGATTGAGTGAAGTCGGGCTCTGTATGTAAGGCATTGCAGCCTACATATGTTTATGTTGCCTTATGTTTGGGGATATCTTGCAAAATTTTCTGCATGGAATTTTTTTTCAAGTAACTGTTTTGGGAGTGCATAGATATGGGGGGAAGAAAGACCTTTCCAGAGTAATAATTACAATGTGGGGGGTTATTTTACAGATTCTCCAGCCTTTTCTTTCTAACGTGACACACTCCTTGGGTTTCACTTGGTTGCAGACAAAAGGTAAGGTTTGCTGTATGTTTTTTTTACCCATCCATATTCACAAAGGGGGAGTAAGTATTTCATCTGCAGGTGATATTTTGCATATGACATTTCATTCCATCCTGCTGTACAGTATTATAGCTTTCTTTGGGTATAATGTCTTGGCTGTGGAATGGCATTGTGGAAGTCCATTGTGATGGCTGCATTCTGAGAAGGAAAAAAAATCTAGTTGATGTGCAGAGATCGTTTCAGATAAGCTCAGTCATTTCAGGCACGGCACGAAAGAAAAGCCTTAACATTACTGTATCACCTGTCAGAGGTGCAGAAATAAACACACCTCCAACAAAGCGGGGTGGGGGAGGAAGCCCGTAGCTTTCTCGTGAACTATTAAAAAGAATAGATTTCTGAATTATCAAATTCTTGTTGATTGAAAATCTGTGTAAAGAGGTGGGTGAGAGGATTAAATACCCTGAATCATTCCACTAGGTAGAGACTGCTGCAGAAAGAAGGTTGTGATTTTTCATAGGGATGAAATAGTGGACTCTGCAAACCACACCCTCCAGTATCATTAAGGAATACATACATCCATGTCATTGATTTTTATACATGTACAAGATAATGTGAGGAAACAGCACATGTCTCTCTTCTGTCATTTCTTTTTCATTAAGCCATTCAGTCTGTAAGAGCCCACGCCTACATATTGCCACAAAAGCTGCAGAACATTTTGTTACCAGGACACATACAAATGTATGTACTTTACTTTGCTCTCCGCTCATTCCTTGCATTGCTGTAAAGCCATTTTGTATTATATATTAAAGAAAAAAGAAAGAAAAACTGCAACACAGTATTCTGTAGCAAAGAATCTGACAAGCTGTTATTTTGATTTAGCTTTCGAACGAGGCCTAACCTGTTCTGGGCACTTGATGCCCTTCCAAGTATGAAGATTGTTTGGGTGTTATGCTTTGAAAGACTATTTGGAGTACACCCATTTTTTTTAGAATGCCACATCTCATTATTTGTATCCCAAAGATACTTTGTTAAAAATATATAGTGCATTTATGTATCCATTATAGTTTATGTGTGTGTAGCAGTAAACATCAAAAATGGATGTGCAGATATTTATGTCACTAGGTTGCAACTCACAGAGTTTTATGATTTGGGCAGTTCTCTTAAGTGGCAATTCAAGGTTTACATAATACATGAAGTGACCCTTGGTGTGCGTGTACAAATGTGTGTACACACGTTTGAGTGTGTACGTGCATTATGCATGATGTCCTTATCTTCTATATGAAACCCTAAATATTAACCGTTGTACCATTTAAAAAACAGCTTCTGCCTGGCCTCTTCCCCCAGCCAGGTAAGGTCCGGAACCCTTGTTCTGCAGACCTTATTTGACCCATGGGGCCTCCCCACTGAGCATGCAGATGCCTCTGCAATGAAGGCTTCTTGATGCTCCCTCACTATGAGGCTCCACATGTGCACTCCTTTTCCTGCTAAGTTGCAGAATGTGCAGAGATGGCGCCCTTCAGGGCCACTGTTCCAGGTTGCCTAGAGCACATTGAAGTGGCAGTTATCAAAAAACTCATCTCCTTGTGTCCCTCTCCTTTGGGAAAAGTGTCACGAGTATGGATCCATTTTGCCCAGGAGCCCCTGCTTTCAGGTGCTCCAAGTGCTATGAAGCAGCAACCACATATCCCTTACCTGTTAGAAAATCAGTATTGGAATCAGTATGGGAATTCCTCTGTCTCTCTTTTTATGGATGTGTATAGAGGTGTGTCACAGGAGAGAAGCCATAGCTTCTGCATATGCTTTGTGTGCGGAAAGACCCAGTTTCGGTTCCCAGCAACCTCCAGCTGGGGCAGGAGAAGTTCCTTTTTGTAATTCTGGAGTGTCCTGTCACTGGGTGTTGAGAACACTGGACTAGGTGGATCAGTGGCTTGATTCAGTCTAAGACAGCTGCCTTGCAGGCATATGAATGGTATCTGTGCGTGAATGAGTGGTGCGTCTGTGTGTTTGTGCAGAAAAACAGACAGACAGAGGGTGGTCATGTCCATTGTTGTCATGCAGCTGACTAGACCTTTCCTTCGGTGACAGGCTGAAAAAACATCTGCACCCCCTTGAACAGAGACATGAAGAATGTGTCTAGGCTTCCAAATCCCATTCTGGTCTTTCTTTTGAGTTCCTCCTCCCTCATTGGGGCTACTTTCCCCTTATCAATGCCTTTATGTTTACGAGGTTCACAAAGCAAATGAACATATGCTAGCTAGGGTATCCCAGGCTTTTCACTTACTACTGTCCAGACTGACTGGTTCTGGCTCTCCAGGATCTTTGGCAGAGGCTCTTTCCAGTTCTTGCTGTCTAGTCCCCTTGTGCATGTGCTCCATTTGACCAACTCCAATTCTCTAAGCTATAGGTAAAGGTAAAGGTTCCCACTGACATTTAGTCCAGTCGTGTCCGACTCTAGGGGGTGGTGCTCATCCCCGTCTCCAAGCCATAGAGTCGGCGTTCGTCCGAAGAGAGTTTCCATGGTCACGTGGCCATAAGCTATATCTGTTCCCAAAACCTAAACTATTTTCTGGTGAATAACTTACAGGGAGGAGTACTGTATTGCTAGATTACAGCTTCTATCAGGCCTAGCCTGCATAGCCAGTGGAAAGAGTGGCAGTTCAGCCACGACTGAAGCACCACTTGTTCTCCATCTGAGTTTACGGTTCAGCATGTAAAACGGTATACATGGCCGTATTTATGGAATGTACTGGCCAATCTTACATGTTTACGCAGAATACCCACTCAGTTCAGTGCCACTTAAACAAGCAAATGATTTCTCCTCTCTGTTTGATGATTTCTGTTTGCTTACTAGCCCTATCCCTTAAGAAATCCAGAATTTTTTGTGCCTGCCCACTAGCATTTGAGGCCCAAACAATGCCCCATATATATATATAGGAGAGTATTTAGAGTGGGACGTCTGTGGCATGAAAGAACCCTGGGCTGTGTTCATTACTCCTGAACACCTCCTCTGGAATTCACTTTTACCTTGCTCCCCTTCACTTTCGTTTGCAAAATAACCTGTACGTATTGGCATCAAGGATCTCAAATGAGCCTCTTTCTTTTCTTCATTTGGGAAGGTTTCCTCTGAAAGGGATCTTGTCCAGTGACATTTTTGTTTTGGTTTTTAAAAGTTGCTTTTGTGGAAGAACACCTGGACATGAAGAACAGCTTGGGTCCAAGCTGTTTGAAGGATGGTATCACCCCGTATGAACCTTATTGGCTTTTAAGGTCTCCCTGGGGAGGCCCTTCTCTCAATTCCACCATCTTTCCCACCTTGCTTGGTGAGGACACAAGAGAGAGAGAGAGAGAGAGAGAGGGCCTTCTCAGTGGCTGCCCCTAGGCTTTGGAAGGCACTGCCCTGAGAAGCTAGGTTGGCGCCTTTCCTCGAGTCCAAGCTGTAAGATCTCAGTAAAAATGCTGGTTTTTAACTTATAGGTTTTAAATGTTTTAATTTTTTATATACTTGATTGTTTTAATCTTAATGTATGTTTAATTGGTTTTAAAATGTGATATTTATATAGTGTTTCAAAATGTCTTATTTTACCTGTTGTGAGCCATTGTGGGTCCCCTATAGAGAAAAAGGCTGCATATAAATCATTTAAATAAATAAATAAATAAATAAATAAATAAATAAATAAATAAATAAATAAATAAATAAATAAATAAATAAATAAATAAAAATAATGGGGCTTTTGGATTTTTAGAACACCCATCCCCAGAACCTGACCAAAAAACCCCAAGAAAATGTTGGAAGTGGGAGCCCATGCTTTTCCCAGGCTGTTTTGGCTTTGAGTAGCAGGAAGACTGTTCTGGGGCAATGTGGGAGTTCCAGTGTGGAATTTACAGAACGGGGGGGGGGGGTAATTCTGTTGGAGACAACATCTCTGCAGTTCAATGGGCATTGGGGTGAGCCCTCCTGTTAACTTTTTCAAGTCATAGAGGACTTTGGGATTCTGACAGTATACTGGGAGTTTTTCTTGCTCTTTGAAGCATAAACACCCCAGGAAGACTGTGGAGGTAGTGAGGGCCGCTTTGAAACCTCCATGTTTTGGGGCTTCCAGAATTCTGTCTGCACATTTTTAGGTGAATTTTGGGACTGGGAATCCTAAAAACTCAGATATCCCATCCCTATTGGAAATTATATCACCCATCTGCGATCTGAAGTGAAATACTTGCTGAGGCAGAACTGAAGAATCCCTGGCTTTCCAAGATGTTGCTGGACTCTAATATCTACCAGTCCTTGCCAATCATAGCCAGTGGTCAGGTCAGGAATTGTGGGAGTTGTAGTTGAGCAACAAGTCACAGGTGGAAGTGTCATTTCCTGGCTGTTGAATGTAGATCTCTTGAAATCATGTTATTTTCTCTAGATGATCACATTAACATTCAAAGATCATTAAGAACAAAGAACACCACTATTGTTATTTCATGTAGTCATAAAATTTTCATTGTTTTTCCCCTCAGAGAAATATTTGCAAATGTTTTATTGGTGATATATTTGATGCTAGGAAGCATTGGGGCTGAAAGGCATGAATTAGGAAGATGTGTGAAATTCTCATCCATTTGTCTAAGGCTGGACAGCAGTGATTTGTCTTTCCTTTTAAAATGTTAACCTGTACCATCTGCAAACAAGCTGAAGCAGCAGTTTCTGTAACAATTCATTAAAAAAGAGTTCCAGACCTGTGCTTCAAGGACTGCTAGTGTTTTTTGGTTGCTCTCGATTACATCATTCATGTTTTTGCTGCAGCACTGGCAAAGGAGCCAGGAAATTCTGCACGAAGCTTTTTTTAAAAAAAAAATCCTAGATAATTGATGATGTCAAGTCATACACAATCAGATCCAAGAGAGCAAACTGGGTTTTTTTTCAAACAGTTATTGAAATGATGACTGAAATAATGAACAGTGTTGAAATAATGAACAGTATAATTATCTGTGTATGTATGTCATTTCTAGATACAAGAGATTTTAGCAAAAACTGGTTTTCAGGTACAAAAAAAGAGGATAAACTGTCAGTAGTCATACTTGAAAACTAGTCAGAAGTGATGGTATGCAAATGATCCAATCTGCATTCACCTACCAGCATGCAGTAGTGGCCTATCTCAACAGGAAAAAGTGCTCCTTTGCTTTTGTTGTGCCTTCTATATGATGAGAAAATTGCTGAATTTTCTTAAGCAGAGTATATCTTCATTGTAAGTGTCAGATAGGTTCTTTCCAGTTATGACTTAATTTATTTATGTTCCCTTCATGTATAGCCCCTTTATTACATTCTCAGTGTTCATGGCAGATAATGGTATTTGACATGGATCTTGGAACTCAGAGAAGTAATGCATAGTTCTTCATGCTTAGATAGGGAAAGGGACTGTTCCAATCAAGGCTACCCAGCAAGTCCTCATTTCAAATTAATGGCCTAGGTCACTGGTTCTTAACCTTGGGTTACTCAGGAGTTTTGGACTGCAACTCCCAGAAGCCTTCACCACCAGCTGTCCTGACTGGGGTTTCTGGGAGTTGCAGTTCAAAAGCATCCGAGTAACAAAGGTTAAGAACCACTGGCCTAGGTCACCTTCTGTCTGTCTGACAAAGTTCTGACTTCTGTCCTCTGAAGATGCCGGCCGTAGAGACTGGCGAAACGTTAGGAAGAAAAACCTCCAGAACGCGGCCAAAGAGCACAAAATACCTACAACAACCATCGGATCCCGGCTGTGAAAGCTTTCGAGAATACGGTAGCTCTCATGTTTAGAAAGTTGCCTGGGTAGTTCCTTTGAAGACCTACATAATCATTTCTCCATACATATGAGAATTGCCTCCAATATTATTGGAGGGATGTCTCAAAGGAGTCCAGAGTTAATACCTATTGTGTGGATGTTTTCATTCAGAATACTGTCATCTAGTAGCTGGTTTACAAATCAAAGGCAGCAGGAAAAGAAAAAAACCAAATAGATTCCATAGAGGAATTGATGGTCTTAAGTTTGCAAGAGCTGAGCAGGGCTTTTGGAGGGTGGTCATTCATAGCTTCACCTTAAGTCAATGCTTTAGGAACAACTTCTTTTTCAGTGTCCAATATAATTTATGCACATGGGGGGGGGAGCAGTTTTTACAATCTAGTTGAGCATTTGCAGTCTTTAACTTCAAAAAAGCGGTACTTCCATAAATATTGCATTCCTTCCATTGAGAACCAGTGACTTGGAGTATTCTGCCTCATGGGTGCCAATCCTCTACATCTCTGGAAAAGATGACATTGATGAGCTTAAGGACTTGGGTCTTAGCCCCTTAATGCTCATGCCGGGCTCTTTCTAAAGCTCTTTAGAGGCTTGAGAGCTGCTTCCACTCTGCCCAGGGCCAGTAAGTCTTTGCCCTGGTTAGTGTGTCTTGTTCAAGAGCACTGATGTGGGTCCTCCACAGTTTGGGAAAGTTTCTTTTGGGGGGGGTACAGCTCCAAGAATCCACACACACATACACACCCTCCTACCTGGTTTACTGATCAGTTGTAATAATAAAAAAGCAGAGATGGAAAATAACCATTTAAATTAATGAAGTTAGTTAGTTAACTATAGTTAGTTAAAATTTTGTGCAACCAGAGTGAGATGGAGTTACATTTCAGAAGCAGCACAAGAAGCAACATCATGGATTTAGGTGGAACAAATAACACATTCTAGTTACTTTCACCTAGTTTTTTTTTACATGAACATTTTGAAACCTTTTTGCCTGAAGTTTTCCCAGTTTTATACCTTTCTGTCTAAAAGGAGAGTGAAGAGGGCACATGTTGGGGCTGGGCGTGGGTGGGAGAGGAAAAGGAAAAGAAACGCCAGATTAATGGCAAAATGGAATTGCACAGATTCTCTGTCCAGTGCTTTAAGACAACCTTTCCCAACCTGCCGCTTTCCAAATGTGCAGGACTACAAATCTCATCATGCCTAGCTACCAACATGATTCTGAGATTTGTATGCATGTGGAATGTGCCAAATTGAATAAAACAACTTAAACTCTGTAAGCAGAACTTTTGGGGAACCCAACCATGCTCTTCCCTTTGCCAATCCCATGGATTATAACAGGAATGTTAGTAACAGTCATAGTATCAAACCTAATGTGTTAAAAGTTTTCCTCATCCAAATTTTGCACAAACAGATTAAAGCTTTAATCTACAACACAATAAAGTAAGCCATTTCAACTAGCACTCCAGTATCTTCACAAAAAAGTAACTTTTCTAAGCTGTGGTTCTCCACATGGAAGGCCCAAGACAATGGCTTCCCATGATATCGTTGTGGGTCTGGCTCCCTCTATCAAGCTCTGTCCATATTCTAAAATCCTCTAAGCTGTATAGCCAGATCCATGTGAAACATGAACGATGACTTTTGAAAAGTGTTTTGGACTGGAGTAAATTGATTCCTAAAGGGGATCAATAGGTTTCAGTGAAAATGCATTCGGCAGGGAGGAATTTGGGCCAGTGAAACTGTAAGGCAGGGCTGTATTGTTCTGTTTCCACTGTAGCTTAACATAATAATGGGCATGTGTAGCTGTTTAGAAAATTAGATCTAGACTTCCATTTGTATTCCTTTATATAAGAGTCAGGTTACCAAAAGTGATGCCGAAGGGTCTGCTTAGGGGTGGCCAACTTCAAATCTCTGTGAATTTGGTGATATAACAATATTGGGCCAACCCTAAATATAGGAAAAATTGCTCTGTTTTATATTTATGCTCAATAGGATATTGGCAGGCATACATGTCAAACAACTGCTCCCTTTTTCAGCAGAAGAAGTATGGTGGCCTGCTTCAGGCTGCGCTGAATTTTTGCCTCTGAGAATTTTCATATATGTAGAGTGAGAGATTTCGAGAGAGACAAAAGGATTCACGAGATTGTCCATTTCCAGCTTTTCCCACATGTGGTTTTCCACCAACTCCAGCAGCACCTTGGTTTAATAACAGAACTTTGTGTAACCTCACTTTATCGGAAACCATGTAAGCAACTTGATGACATTGTGGATGTATTCACACAGCCGGTCCAATTTGGCTCTGCAGCTGTAACCCTTAGTTGACTATCTGGTTCAGCAGAGTGAGTGGGGGAAACCTTAGTAAGGGGCTGTGAGCTGTGAAAGAATTAGAGGACTGGAGAGGCAGGAGCTGCTGTTCCCATGGAGGAAGAGAAAGCCCTTTCCACTTGAGTTTAGGCAGGAGAATTCCAATACAGTATATTTGTGCAGGAAGGGCATGTAAAGGGTGAATACATGTATTCCCCAAAGCCCTAAATAAAAATGCAAATATATCAATTTTGTGTATTTGCATTTGATTTTAGGATTTTAGAGTCTGTACACTTGGAGCCGATTCGTTTATGTTTGGATCTCCTACCTTGCTTGATAAATATATCTGAGACTTTGTTCTTATCTGGCTTCAAGGAGACATTAGCATTCTTCTTTGTTCCTTCATGCAAGTCCTGCTCGGGTGTTGGGGACAAGAACTGTAGCATCTAGTTTTGGGGTGTGTTATATTGCTGCTACTGCTGTTTTGCTATGTATGTGTAGATAAGAAGCATTTTTGTGAAGTTTGTGTTTGCAGTACACCATTAAAATATATGTGTAGTCTTAGGGAACCAGAGAATGCTGTACAGTCACATCATAGCCCAGAGTAAATGCAATGCATCTTACTACTCTCTTGGCTGACCTGGCAAGATTTTCATCCTTTTCTTCAGCTGTTGCCCACCCCCACCCCCAAAAGGAGTAACTACTTTTGCAAACTCCCCATGCATTCCATATCTCCCTTAAATAAATATAACTGGTACAAACTGCCATGGATTTAGATTAAAAAATTAACATAACCCTGAGGACCTGGAACTACTTACTTTGCCGTAGGGTTGATTTCCTGCAGGGTTTTTTTTTAAAGAACCGATGACTCTAGCTATTCATGGCTTCACTATAGCAGCAGATTGCTTTGGCAAACTACCAGAGGTGATTGGATTTCATGGTGTTTGTACACACCTGATTTGTAATTGTATGCCCTGAACATATGGTCAAACCTGTGTAAAAGTATTTGCAGTATTCTGCATTATGAATTATTTTGTCTAGAAATTTGTTTGAAATGTAACCCAGAGCAGCTGCTTCCTGGGGGACTGGCCTGCAAAAAAATTAAAAAAAAAAAATCAGCCAAAGCGGATGCTAATCAACATGCAGTGTGGCTCATTTCCTGCATAATGATTGGAGCCATGGTCAGGAGTGTGGTTGCTGTTTGCTGCCCTTCATCTTTTGTTCTCTGGCACAGCAGCATGCCAGAGAGTCCTTACAAATGCATGAGAAGTGGGCAATTTTGTACGAAAGAGTACGATCCGTTCAGGCTGGAAGTCAGCTTGAGAGCAGATACCAAAGCAAAAAAGCAAAGCGTGCTGCTTATATACCGCCCCATAGCGCTTCAAGCACTCTCTGCACGCTTTACAAGTTAATTATGCAGGCTACACATTGCCCCCCTCCCCCCGTGAGCTTGATGCTCATTTTACCGACCTCGGAAGTATAGAAGGCTGAGTCAACCTTGAGCCGGCTCCCTGGGATTTGAACCCCAGGTCGTGAGCACAGTTTTGGCTGCAGTACAGGAGTTTAACCACTGCGCCATGAGGCTCCTAAGTTGGCTACAGGCAGGAGAGATGGGCATGGGAAAAGCAACATAGCATTTCTGTTTTCCAAAGCACCCTTAGTCACCGAATGGGGCATCTAGAGGGAGGACTTTGAGGTAAGAGATCTTTAACTTTACTTGGAGCCTGTGAAATCCTCTTGGAAGCCCCAGAGGATTGACACCTCAAGGAGATCAGGAGTCACTTGGGTTCAGACGAGCCTTTTTAGTTCACACTGGGATAGCAAACTCCTTCTCAGAAGGCATCTCACACACATTCAGACCCATCAAAGAACACTTGGTCTCTGTTCATTTGCATCATTCAATACTGTACTCTGCACTTTGCAGTGACCCCCCCTCCCCGAGCACTTTCCTGCTTAAGGTCATGTGATGTCCTTTAATTTAAACTCCATCATCTAAGTAGAAGTCTCTCCTTGTCTCTCTTTTGGAATCAGTGTGGTATAATGGATAGAATGATGGATAAGGACTCCAAAGACTTGGGTTCAGGTCCCTGCTTGGCCATCAAAATCCACAGGGGTTATGATGTGTGGCATATCTCAAAAACCCTATTAGGGTTGCTGGGAGATGATGTGACTGGACAGCACTGAATATATCATCTTTCCTGGTGTATAAACTTTCAAAATCTCTTAAAATGAGATTCCACTCTAGTGGAATACTTAGGAGTGACTAGTTACATACAATGAGAAACTTGTAATTTATTCCTCCCCTCCTCCATGCCTAAAATATAATCTTGCTACTCTAGATTACAGCATAGAGACGGAGAAGGTACCTCTTTTCATGGTGTAACAGTAATTGTTTGAGTTACTTTTATACTTTCAGGGTGTGTGGCTTCACTGCTCAGGTACATTTTGGACCTCACGGCAACAGTTTGTAACATTTGCATTTTTTTCAAAAAAGTAACTACAAGTTAACCATTTTAATTAGAAGAAGAAGGAATTGAAGGAGGGTGTCATTTTTCAATATTGCAGCTGTACTGGTACTGCTTTGCCATGTTTGGGAGTGTAATTTTAACTGATTACATCTAAAAAACTTTCCATCTTCTGACATTATCTCAATACAGTAACTGTATTAGTTACGTTAACTATCCTCTGTATTACAGATAGTAGGCCACAGACATATTAGTCAGGAAACTACTGTGTATTTTATCCATTATTTCAGGGCAAGACAATGTGTGGTCCTCTAAATCTTTCAGAACTACAACTCCAGTCCCATTTCATCATTGGGTTGCTGCTGAGAACTGTAGTCCAAGGAAATACACAGAGCTGCACTTGTGTGCCTGTAGAATATGCCAGCGGAATGAGTTGTGAGCCACACGCCATTCTGCCTAAATGTAGTTCATTCTGCAATTTGTAATTCAAAATAATAACACTAGCCTGACTTAAAGGGCTGTTATGTAGGAAAGGGCTGGCTTGCCTTAAAGGATGATTGTTGTTCTGTGTCATCAAGTCAGAAATGACTGATAGTGACCCTAAAAGGGCTTTCAAGGTAAGTGAGATATTTCAGGAGTGTTTTTTTTCCAGTTCAGCATCTGCAGTGAGTTTCCATGGCCAAGTGGGGATTTGAACCTTCATCTCCACAGTCTAGTCTATGTACTACAACACACTGGATACCCACTAATGACAAATAGCTCAAGTAATACAGTTGCTGAGGCAAGTGTAAGTAAATTGTTTATTGAATTGTTTTTGTAAAAAAACCATGATTCTTATTTATGATATCCTGCTATAAATGACCAGTCAGCATTATATCAGGCTACACCCGAAGTGTGTGGGGGGGGCAGGGGGGCAGGGGCATAAAGAAGACAAAAACCTTGTGGTACCTTAAAGATTGTTATATTTTAATGTGAGCTTTCATGGACAAGTCCACCTCTTCAGCCATATGAGGCACAACAGAGTTCACACAGCAAAAAAATCATGCCCAGCTTTAAGATACATTTAAACACATTTAACACGCTTTATGATGCTGCAAGGTGTTTGCCTTTTCAAACGTTTTATTGCTTTTCCTTTGGGGTTTGCCTACACAAATCACTAATCACAGACTAACATGGCTACTTCTTCTAAAACACTAGTATCTGTTGCAAAGTTTTGAATTTTCATTAAAATCCTTTAGCTGCAGAGCGGAAGTGTAGAGATTCACACATTGGGACGTGGTGGCGCTGCGGGCTAAACCGCAGAAGCCTGTGCTGCAGGGTCAGAAGACCAGCAGTCGTAAGATCGAATCCACATGACGGAGTGAGCTCCCATCGCTTTGTCCCAGCTCCTCGCCAACCTAGCAGTTCGAAAGCATGTAAATGCGAGTAGATAAATAGGTACCACCTTGGTAGGAAGGTAAAACGGCGCTCCCTAGTCATGCTGGCCACGTGACAATGGAAACTGTCTTCGGACAAGTGCTGGCTCTACGGCTTGAAAAACGGGATGAGCAGCGCCCCCTAGAGTCGGACACGACTGGACTAAAAATGTCAAGGGGAACCTTTACCTTTACCTTAGAGATTCACACAGCAGAATTAGCTTCAAGTTCTCCAGTTTAGTCCCTCCCTTTCTCTCTCATTAATTGGCACTCGCAGTCTCGGTAACTCACTCTGAAACATTAATAGTAGAAAGAACCCAAACATTTTCTTTACTCATGCTTGTGAACAGATCAATCAGCAAACTGACAAAATGCAGCTAACTTTCAGCAACAGGCCTCCACAGACATCAGACTGCTTTCAACAGATTGACTGACTCCAGCAGACAAAAGGCAAGGGGGCGGGGAGCTCTTAGCAGATAGGTGTGGCTCTCTTTGAATTCAGATGCAAGGAAGGAACCTTAATTTCTATGGAAATGAAACTGATGGAGTCATTGCAGCTTCCCATTCTGTCTTTCATAGGTGTGGCTGTGAGGGACTTTTCTGGGCTGGAGTGCTGGTCACCCCAGCCAGAAAGGTCCCTCCTAGGCCCCACCTACAAATCGCAGAATGGGAGGATGCGGTAACTCCCAATAGTTTCATCTGCATAGATACTAAGGTTGTTATATAGAATAGCTTTTGGCCCTGACCTCTTTCTGCCCATTGCAACACACTTAAGGCAATGTGATGGTCCTAAATGTCTTCTGCCACTGAGCAGTGACCAAGAGGGAGGCCTCTAAACCTTGTGTCTCCAGAATCACGATCTCATGCCTACCAGTGTGGTGGTCATGGACCACCTCCTGTTCAATGGCAGTGGTACCCATTTGCTTCTGCTATGATGGCTTCAGGTAGATAACTCACCCTCCAACAGAAAGGGGTCTTTGAAGATTCTGACAATGGAATGTATTGTGTCCACAGTCAATGTTTTTAAAACCAGATGGTTATTGACAATTCTTTGAGTGTATATTAGCCTGTAGGCTGAAAACCCTGTAGATCCACCTCAATAAAATCAGCTCAATTTTATTGTCTTTATGAATATTTAAAACAAATTATGGAAACAGTAGCTATGTCAGTGTTGGCTTACAAAAGTTGTTAGGGTCAGCATAGAAATGTCCACCAATCCTCTTTGACTATTTTTTAATTCCCCCCCCCACACACACACACAGTTTGTCAGTCCTTTGTCAATTGCTATTTGGATACAATTTTTCTCCCCACCTAACTTGGCCTTTCTTTAGGGAGCACCATCAGCAGCAGCATCATAGCTAACTGGTTGTGACTACATGAGGATGTCACATTGCAACAAACGGGCTTTTTATTCATGGGTGCCTTTTTCCAGTTTCTAGTCAAAAAAGAGAGGCCATTTTGTTAGTGGGCGAGAACCTTCCTTAAAAATAAAACCAATCCCTTCTTTTTTTGGTCATCTTCTTGCTTTGCCAGAAATATGTGGCAGTAACTATAGACCAAATAGATGAGCAATGACTGAACAGAGTGTAAAAATTGTCAAAGGGCTGAAAGTTCACTGTGGGAATAAACATAAATATTTAAACTGCAGTGCTTTGCTGTTTTAAGAAAATATGATCTGGCAGTCAACATCAGAGTGGTGTGGTGGGCAGAAATGAGGACAAAAGTTGTCAAGTAGTTTATAAGGTTGTACTTGAATCACTTGGATGGAATTGGTTTGATTGACAACTACGTGGTAACTGTCCCAGTTCTGAAATCTCCAGATGGTACAATACTGGTATGTTAGCAGGTTTCCTGGCTCTTGAAACAATCAGGAAAGCAACTTTTAAAGTGGCTCTCAGCTTCTTATTTATTCGATATAAAGTCAAAAAGGAAAGCAGACTTGCTAGGTTGCCCTGCCTTTTTTGCATAATAAAGATAGAGTCTGCTCACCTAAAATGCTAGATGAGATTTTGCATAACTGCACAACAGGATTCCATTTTTGAGGATCCCTGACAGATTATTTACTTGTACACAGATTCTCCTTCACAAAGCTGAGAAGCAATTTTGAGCTTAAAGGAGACAGGGCTTGTCTATACCGTACATATAACTAGGCTGAAGAGTAATTCCCTCTCCCAGAGGTGCACTGAGATGGTTATTCTCTGAAGGGAACCAGAGGTCTCCAAAATATTTAACTGCATCCTCAACATATTACAGCTATCTAGAGGAGTAATTTGTGGTACATAGAAATCCTAGTTGTGTAAGGTAGACGTTGTTTTCGTATTTTTAAAGCATTTGCAAGTCACCTTGGGTTCCGAAAATAAGAGAGAAGCAGGATATAAAATGAATCATCATTATATCATCATCTCTGGATTTAGGCAGATGCACATTTGACAGTATGAAAAAAAATCCTTGCATGACCATGCCCCTAAAAATGCTCTTTAGTTACCCATAAAATCCAGGTCCTATTTTTTTATGAAATAACTACTGTGAACAAATCCTATGACCACGAGCAATTGGTTTGATGTAGATGGCCTTCAAAAAGAACAGGGTCTTGTGGTGTTCTGTATAAGACCTTGTAATGTTGCTGTTTTAGCATTGGAGAAGAAGCATAAGTATGAAAAACAATACATCTTCACGCAGTTTTGCTGTCATTTGCCTCTTGTGACTGTCCTGCTGTCATTATCTTTGCCATCTTCTTTGTCCATTCTTTGGAATGCAGATCAGCCCAGATTTCTAGAGCTTGCTAGAGGCAGACCTTGGAAAAGTTAGTTTTCTAAAATTCTGGGAATCATGTTAAAATGTAATTTCAGACTGTGGCTAGAGGAACATATCTGTGTGCCTGTGTGTGTAGTAAAAAATGAGAAAATCTGTCAGGTTTTTTTCTCTCAGGTTGAAATGTTTAAATTTCAAGTTCTTCCCATACTGAAAATGTGATGTATTAATTTTTGTAAATTCTCCAAAAGACACTATACTGAAACAAAGTTTTCACTCAGCTCAGTGGTTTGGCTATCTGGCTGCAGAACCAGAGGTCCGGAGTTCAATTCACTCTGAAAAAAAAGCCAGCCTGTGTGGCCTCCGGGAAGCTGCACAGTCCCAGGGCACCCTCCAGAAGAAGGGAATTCTGGTAAATCACTTCTGGGTACTCTCTACCTGGAAAACCCTGAAAAGGGTCGCCATCAGCCAGAATTGACTTGACAGCAGCCAATTATTATTATTATTACACCTGCCAAGTTTAATAGAGCTATTTTCAGCAAATTGTTGTTATTTAGTCGTAGAATTGGTCAGTTTCAGTCTCCTCAGCATTGGTGGTTGGTGCATAAACTTGGATTATTAGATTTTTTTTTCAGCTTTAATCCAGTTGCATCACTGGCGACAACAGTATTTGTACTTGTCCTTTGCTCTTCCCCAGTAGCTGATTGAGAGCTTGCTGACTTTAGAATCTTACTTTCCAGCACTATCTCTTGTTTCATTTTGGACTGTTTCATCATAGGGTTTTCAGTGCAAGAAAGGTTAAGCAGTGGCTTACCACTGCCTTCTTCTGCACAGGACTAACAAAAGTTAGCTTGACTGTCACTGCCATTGTCTGTGAAAGATTCTTCTTACCACCTTCAGCTACCGGTAGCTGCCCTCCAGATGTACCTCCATCCCATTCCCATTGGAACTATCCATTCTCTTCTGCTGATGTGTCTGATCCTTGAAAAGGGTGGATGCATCTTTCTCTGATGCCTCAGCTGTAAACATTCTGCCTTGGGAGATCCTGCTGGGAGTTCAGGCCCATAACAGAGTCTAGCCTTCTGACGGCATTGTTCTCAGCTTCTCCGACCATCATATAAAACATTCTTGAGAAGAATTGAAGTTTGAACTCAGGCCTAGATTGTGCCATTTCTACTGTGCTGCACTGCCTCTTTCACACACTTTGCAGATTGGTGGAAAGGATCAGAATAGGTACAACGCTTTTTCCTTAGCCCTTTTATAGTGACTGAGATCATGGCAGTGACTCATTATTTTGATATTTCCTGGCACTGTATTCTTTATTTAAAAAAGGAGGCGAAGAGGAGAGAAAGAAAAAGCTAAGCTTAAACATGGTTTCTTATGAGTCTCATTCTTACCAAGATGTGACTCACAGGGAAACATGTGAAACTTTTCATATCAGATGACATTAGGCGTCACTAAGTGGCATGCAAGGTGGCATCTACTTATGAACTAGAAATTTTCCTTCATCTCAGTCCCTTTGTACTCATTTAAGTCATCTCAGTCTGCTCCAGAAAGTACACGAGGAACAAACGGGGTTCTGGACATGTGGGAGGCTGAGGGGAAGCAGAAAATTTATTCTATGTCTGCTTTCAGATGCAAAACAATGAATGTGCCACATAATAAATGAAGCCAGGGCCATTGAAATCACCTCCATCACTTTGATCACGTGGGAAGGGACAACACAATCCTGCCTTTGTTTTTATCATTGCCGGGATCCGTCTTCATGCAAATGATCTCCCAGACTGCAGCAACCTGATTGCTGGGGCATGACATTTCGCTTGGTACAGAGGCTGTTTTGAGATGGCATAGGTCTTGGGGCCAGCCAGCTTCATGTTTGGCCTCAGTCCAAACAATGGAGAAAATCCTGCTCAAGAATGTGACATGCGCAGGTGAACAGTGCATGTATGCAATGTCTCATGTGGTCATCATTGTGACAAACCCAGACCTACTGGGATATGCCACAGTTTCACTAAGCTGCCACCAACCATTCCCTATAAGAAGTCACACAGACCAGGGATGGATTTTTAACAAATAAAAGAACAAGGTTTATTAAATAACACACAGGGAAAAAAATAAAAGGATCAAGTGAATAAGATACAGTAACGTGGCTTAGTCTCAAACATACATACACACAGTTTGGTTCACACAGAACACTTAACTTGAAGCACAGACCCTGAACCTATCAGTTCTGGCTAACCATACAGACACCTGAACCTATCAGGTTGGTACTGACTGACACACAGTAGTACCCTGTCTGACACACAGACTCCCACTCAAGCTTCTTCTCTCAGCTCTTCTCCAGCTTCTCCCTCAGCTCTCCCTAGCTCTCCACACAGACTTCACATATATATACAGTACAGCCCCTCCTCCTGATGTCCCGCCTTCCACTCCCCATAGGATGGAACTTTCCCTCCAAACCCATGACAGACAGGCAACATCAGTGCTGTATGTAACACCTCCCCTCTTTATAAGTTGTTTTGTAGGGGGAAAGCTAAGGTGCTTTTCACCAAAAAAACAACCTGGATCCAAAACATACAAAAACAGTCATATAATAACATACAATACCATACTTACTTATACTTACACTCTATTAGGCATTTAAACATTTATCATTAACAATACATCAAGTTACCTTTATTCATACAAACCAACATGTTTAATAAACAGACACATTTGACTTTTTGTCATCAAAATATATACATAGTCCATGTTTCTTTCGCCGTCTTCATTCTTCGGGTCTTCTTGACAAGGCGTCAGCAACACAGTTCACTGACCCTCTGACCACCTTCACTTCAAAGTCATAGTCTTGCAGGTTTAAAGCCCACCTCATAAGTTTACTATTGTGGGATTTCATTGTCTTTAACCATTGCAGTGGTGAATGGTCAGTGCACAGAATAAAATGTCTTCCCCAGATGTAAGGCTTGGCCTTCTGGATCGCGTAGACTATGGCCAGGCACTCCTTCTCCACGGTTGCCAAATGTCTCTCACCTTTCTGGAGTTTCCTACTCAGGTAGGACACTGGATGCTGGTCACCATTCTCATCCTCCTGGCAAAGAACTGCTCCTACCCCGCTGTTAGACGCATCGGTGTAGATGATGAACTCCCGGTCGAAGTCTGGAGCACGCAGCACTGGATAGTTGATGAGCGCCTGCTTCAACCTCTGGAATGCCTCCTCACAGTCGCTGGTCCACGGGATGCGGTCATCAGCCTTCTTCCTCGTCAGATCGGTCAGCGGAGCCGCAATCTCGCTAAACCTCGGGATGAACTTTCTGTAGTAGCCCACCAACCCAAGAAATGACTTGACTTTTTTCTTGGTGTTGGGTCTGGGCCAATCACGAACTGCTTCTATCTTGGCCTCTAGGGGTTTGATCACTCCTCCCCCTACCATGTGACCCAAGTATTTTATTTCTGGGCTACCCAGCTGCAGTTTGTTCTCTTTGCAGAGCCTAGGCCAAAGCACTTCCTCCCCTGGGTCAAAGTGCCTCTCCCGGCCTTCCTGGTCATCCCAAGCTTTCTTTCTGACCTTTTGAGCTTGCAGGGTCTCTGCTGCTAGCTCTAGGTTTCTCTTTAGGTCATTCCTTAAAGAGTCTATAGATGTCACAACGTCTTGTGGGTCATCCTGGGTGATCTGCTCCCACTCTTGCTTGATCAAATCAAGGGGCCCTTTCACCCTTCTCCCAAATAAAAGTTCAAACGGACTGAACCCGGTACTGGTTTGTGGCACTGATCGATAAGCAAACAAAAGGGATTGCAGCTTCTGGTCCCAATTGTTTGGATTCTCTGCCAAGTAAGCCCTAATCATGCGCATTAGAGTCCCATTGAACTTCTCAGTTAACCCATTACTTTCAGGGTGATAGGCAGTGGTTTCCTTGTGCTTAATTCCACAGATTTGCCATAAGCGTTTCATGAGCTTCGATGTGAACGATGCGCCCAAATCTGTGATTATTTCTGAGGCAAATCCCATCCTGGACATATACCCCACCAAGGCATCTGCCACTGTGTTAGTTTCAATGTTAGTCAAGGGAATGGCTTCAGGGTACCTCGTGGCATGGTCCACAATGGTGAGAATGAACCTGTTCCCCCTCTTTGTGGCCTTGGGCAAAGGTCCCACAATATCCACCCCTATACATTTGAACGGAGTGTCAATCACAGGCAAAGGGCACAACTTTGCTTTGGTCCTGTCACGGTTATTCCCCTGCCTCTGACACACATCACATTGTTTACAGAACTCCCTGATCTGCTTCCCTATGTCAGGCCAGTAAAAATTCTGTGTGATTCTCTGCTGTGTTTTGTTCACCCCTAAGTGTGCAGCAAACATGTCAGAGTGCCCCCTTTGTAAGATCATGGGGCGATACTTTTCAGGTACCACTAGCTGACTTCTGATCCCATCTCCCCCTTTTGAGATATTCCTCAGGGTCTCTCTATATAAAATCCCCTTTTTCTCCAGAAATCTCACTGGGGTTTCAGGTGTTAGCTGGGCGTCAGTCACCTGTTCAAAACACTTTTGGAGAGTGGCGTCTGCCTTTTGCTCTTGGCCAAATCGGCTGTCTGTGGTTAAGGTTTCCACCACAGCTTCTGAACTCCCCTCTGCTTCCGTCTCTGGCTCATCAGTACCCCCCTGAACTGTCCCCGTGGTGGCTTGTGAACGTGTAATCACTAGCACCCGTTTCACATGTTCAGCCAGGTCATTTCCCACGAGCACGGCTGCTGGCAGAGTCGATGAAATCGCTAGCCGCCAAACTCCCCTCCAGCCTTGAAAGTTCACAGGTACCTCCGCTACTGGCAGTGAGATCACCTGCCCCTCAATCCCTGCCACCTTCATGCTCTCATTTGGGATTATATATTCCCTAGGAATAATATCTGGATGGCACAGGGTCACCAGGCTTCGTGCTCTGGAGAGGACACTCCAGCTTCGCATACAGCGTCGAAACAACACGGGAAGTAGCAGTTACCGGTTATAAGTCTTTGCTCAATTGGCGTAGAGCAGGACGCCAGGGGCTACTTCTGACGGTGGGAGAGGTCATTGCACCTCACTAGGTAGATACCGCCCGCCTTAAGCTGGGCAGCCCCCAGCCAGTAAGGTGCTACCTCGCCACGGTCTGTTAACTCCACCGGGTGCGTGGGGTTTAGGGTCAAACCCGACAAGCAGATCGATAACTGTGCACCATGCAACAATCGTAAGAAAACTTCTGCCCTAAAGCTGGGCACCTGGAATGTACGGACAATGACCCCTGGCTTTCCTGACTACGGCTTTCCTAACGACCTGCAAGAAATAGATGATGTGCGCAAGACAGCTGTCATTGACATGGAACTGAGTAGACTGCAGATGGACATTGTTGCCTTACAAGAGACAAGACTGCCAGACTCTGGATCTGTCAAAGAAAAAAACTTCTCATTCTTCTGGCAGGGAAAACCATCGAATGAGACCAGGGAATATGGTGTTGGCTTTGCAGTCAAAAATACTCTTCTGAGATGCATTGTTCCACCTACTGTGGGGAGTGAAAGAATCCTGTCTCTGCAGCTCCACTCATCAGCAGGACCAGTAACCCTCATTAGCGCATATGCACCAACACTGTCATCCACTCCAGAAGTGAAAGACAAATTCTACGACGATCTGGCAGCTACTATCAAAAAAGTCCCTGACAGAGAGGCACTGTTCATTCTTGGAGACTTTAACGCTAGAGTTGGTGCTGATCATAATTCTTGGCCCACTTGTCTAGGCCGTTTTGGCATTGGAAAGATGAATGAAAATGGCCAACGCTTGCTGGAGTTTTGCTGCTATTATGGTCTTTGTGTCAGCAACACATTCTTTAACACGAAGCTGCAACACAGAGTTTCCTGGAGGCATCCAAGATCCAAGCATTGGCATCAGCTTGATCTAATCCTCACTAGACGTTCCAGCCTTCCTAGTATTACGATCACACGCAGTTACCAGAGTGCTGATTGTGATACTGATCATTCCCTGGTGTGTAGTAGAGTAAAACTACGAACAAAGAGAGTATATCACACGAAAAAGGAAGGAAGACCACGTATTGACATCAGCAAGACTTGCGATGAAAGAAAAGTGAAGGAATTTACCCAAGCACTTGAGGAAGCCCTTCCAGGTCCGGCTGATGCAAATGCATCTGAACGATGGGAACACTTCAAGAACACTGTCTATAACACCGCCTTGTCCACCTTTGGCAAGAAGACCAAAAAGATGGCTGACTGGTTCGAAGCCCATTCAGAGGAGTTAATGCCAGCCATCGAGGATAAGAGAAGAGCTCTAGCAGCATACAAAGCCTGTCCTAGCGAGTACAACTTGCAAGCTCTTCGAGCTGCTCGCAGTCAAGCCCAACAGGCTGCCAGGAGATGCTCCAATGATTATTGGCTCCAGCTCTGCTCTCAGATACAGTTAGCAGCAGACACAGGTAACATCAAAGGAATGTATGACGGTATCAAACAGGCCTTAGGTCCAATACAGAAGAAATCTGCTCCCCTGAAGTCTGCTACAGGTGTGCTTATCCAGGACCGAGCACAGCAGATGGAACGCTGGGTACAGCACTACTCTGAGCTATATTCCAGAGAGAATGTAGTAACCGAAGAAGCATTAAATAACATTGAGTGCCTGCCTGTCTTGGAAGAGCTGGACAACGAACCAACCCTAGCAGAAATAAAAGCGGCCCTGGACTCCCTCGCCTCCGGCAAGGCACCTGGAAAGGATAACATCCCTGCTGAAGTGCTGAAATGCGGTAAGGAGATCATCACCACCGAACTATATGAAGTCTCTTGTCTCTGCTGGAGGGAAGGTGGAGTACCACAGGACATGAAGGATGCAAACATCGTCACATTGTACAAGAACAAAGGAGACAGGGGTGACTGCAATAACTACCGTGGCATCTCTCTTCTTAGTGTGGTAGGGAAGCTGCTTGCCCGTGTTGTGCTGAAGAGGCTCCAGGTGCTTGCAGATAGAGTCTATCCAGAATCACAGTGCGGATTTCGAGCTAATAGATCCACCACTGACATGGTATTCTCCCTCCGACAGCTGCAGGAGAAATGTAGGGAACAACAACAGCCACTCTTAGTGGCCTTCATAGACCTTACAAAAGCATTCGATCTGGTTAGCAGGGATGGCCTTTTTAAAATACTTCCCAAGATTGGATGTCCACCGCGTCTCCTTAACATCATCAAATCTTTCCATGAGGGAATGAAAGGCACTGTAGTTTTTGACGGCTCAACATCAGACCCCTTTGACATCCAAAGCGGAGTGAAACAGGGCTGTGTCCTCGCACCAACACTTTTTGGGATCTTTTTTGCTGTCATGCTGAAGCATGCCTTTGGAGCTGCAACCGAGGGCGTCTATCTCCGGACTAGATCAGATGGAAAGCTCTTTAATCTCTCTAGATTGAGAGCGAAGACCAAAGTCCAACTGAAATGCATGCGGGACTTCCTCTTCGCAGATGATGCAGCCATTGTTGCCCACTCTGCTGAAGACCTCCAACAACTCATGAATCATTTCAGCAAGGCCTGCCAAGACTTTGGACTAACAATCAGCCTGAAGAAAACACAAGTCATGGGCCAGGGCGTGGACTCACCTCCCTCTATTACCATCTCCACACAAGAATTGGAGGTTGTTCATGACTTTGTGTACCTCGGCTCAACCATCTCTGACACCCTCTCTCTAGATGTCGAGCTGGATAAACGCATTGGGAAAGCAGCCACCATGTTCTCTAGACTCACAAAGAGAGTATGGCTCAATAAGAAGCTGACGACACATACGAAGATTCAGGTTTATAGAGCCTGTGTTCTAAGCACACTCTTGTACTGCAGTGAGTCCTGGACCCTTTGTGCACGGCAGGAGAGGAAGCTGAACACCTTCCATATGCGTTGCCTCCGACGGATTTTTGGCATCACCTGGCAGGACAAAGTTTCAAACAGAGCAGTCCTAGAACAAGCTGGAATTTTCAGCATGAATACATTACTGAAACAGCGACGCCTACGTTGGCTTGGGCACATCGTGAGAATGGCTGATGGTCGGATTCCAAAGGATCTCCTCTATGGAGAATTAGTGCAGGGAAAGCGCCCCAGAGGGAGACCACAACTGCGATACAAGGACATCTGCAAGCGAGATCTGAAGGCCTTAGGAATAGACCTCAACAGATGGGAAACCCTGACATCTGACCGTTCAGCCTGGAGGCAGGCAGTGCATCATGGCCTCTCCCAATTTGAAGAGACTCTTGCCCAGCAGGCCGAGGCAAAGAGGAAGTCACAAAAGCAGCAAAACCAGGGAGCCGGACAGGGGACAGACTGGGTTTGTCTTCAGTGTGGAAGGGACTGTCACTCTCGAATTGGCCTTCTCAGCCACACTAGGCGCTGTTCCAAGCCCTCCATACAGAGCACGCTACCATAGTCTTTCGAGACTGAAGGATGCCTAACAGGGTCACCTGAGAACAAGTGTCCCTCAGCCCCCGATACTGATGGTCAAGTATTCCTACGTCCACCCCTGCTGTCTCAAACAACTGTGAATCTGTTCTCACGAGCAAGCAGCGCTTGACCTCCACAAGAGGACCATTTTCCTCAGCCTGATCAGCAGATGTAACTGTTCCAGATTGAGTAGCCATGGCAACAGGCTCCCTCAGTGACCAGGAGCTTTGCTCTTTCTGGACACAGAACACAGCTTTTGGCTTGGTTCCACTCGAATCCTGAGGCACAACTCCTTTTAGCTGCTTTAATTTCTCACACTCTGAGATTAGATGGCCCTTTCCCTGACAGAAATAACATTTTCTGCTATATTTTGAGTCTTTCTCATCTTGTTTTGGTTTTCCCTCCAAAATCTGAGGTCTTGGTTTCATGTCTGAGGGCTTCCCTTCACCATGGGCCCCTCCCCCTTGCTGGCTTTTCCCTGGTCCCTGAGAGTACTTGCTGTAGGTTTCTTTAGGTTTCCCCATTGATTTCCCCTCACCCAAGGGCTTTCTTATTTGGGAAATAAAATCTGCGATCTCGGCTGCTTCTGCCACAGATTTCGGTTTCCTTTCCCTCACCTGGAATTTCAGTTCCCCATGCAGGACTGAATAGAACTGTTCCAGCGCTATCAAGTCTTTGAGCTGCTGAAAGGTCTCTGTCCCCTCCTGAGATAGCCATTTCTCTAGCAGCCTCACCAATTGGGCCCCCACTTGGGTAAAAGTCTGCTCTGGTTTCTTGGTGAGTGACCTGAATCTTTGCCTCAGCTGTTCCGCATTTATCCCATGTCTGGCAAACACCAGTTTTTTAAACTCTGCAAAATCTTTCATCAGTTCCTCTGGCATCTCTGCATAGACTTCTGCAAGGCTGCCACTGATTAAAGATCGCATGATGGTCATCTTCTCAGTTTCCCTTACTGAGAAGTCCACAAACGCTCTTTCCACTAGGGAAAAGAACACTTCAGGACAATCTCCCTTGTGGTACACAGGGAATTTCTTCAGGTCAGCTTTAGACAATTGGCCTCCCTCAGAATCCCTATTGTTATTATTGTTCTGATTCATCAGTTCCAATTTTCTTAACTCAAACGCCATTTTCTCTCTCTGCAATTCCCTCTCCATTTCCATTCTCTCTCTCTCTAATCTTTCTTCTTTTTCCAATTGCCTTTGTTTCTCTTCCCTTTCTATTTCCCTCATCCTCAGTTCATGCTGTTGGGCTATGAGCATTTTCCTGAGTTCTGGGTTCTGTTCTCCCGTGCTGTCACCCTGCACTGAGCCAAATTCATCCTCAGAACCTTGGTCTACCTGGGGGTCTTTCACTTCACCCATTTCTGCCATTTGGCTTCGAGTCAAGGGCATAATCCCCCCCCCCCAGAACAGGCTGCTTTCAAAAGTCAAGCCTCAAAATAAAGCGACCGCTTTTTTTTCTTTTGCCTCAGAACCAGCCTCCTATAGATTGCTGCTGTTCTTCAGCACTAACTTGCAACAGTTGCGAGCCAGAGTCTACCCCCCTCTGCTAGGCCTCTCAGCAGGCAGGCTAGATCACTGCTACTACACAGTTTTGCCTCAGCTTTTTTCCCGCCAAAACAAGTTGCCTCAGAGCTCCCTAATCTAGTCCCCAATCTGAGGTTACACGTTCTTCTACTAGTGCACCTCCCCGTGAGGTACACCTAGAAGATTACCTACGTGCTCTCAGATTGTCCCTGACTAGACCCCCCTTGCTCTGGGCACACTTGCCAAGGCTTTGCTGTACCACTGGACAACTGGACCAGTCGTATCCCACACGCTGGACACCAATCAGTGTGACAAACCCAGACCTACTGGGATATGCCACAGTTTCACTAAGCTGCCACCAACCATTCCCTATAAGAAGTCACACAGACCAGGGATGGATTTTTAACAAATAAAAGAACAAGGTTTATTAAATAACACACAGGGAAAAATAAAAGGATCAAGTGAATAAGATACAGTAACGTGGCTTAGTCTCAAACATACATACACACAGTTTGGTTCACACAGAACACTTAACTTGAAGCACAGACCCTGAACCTATCAGTTCTGGCTAACCATACAGACACCTGAACCTATCAGGTTGGTACTGACTGACACACAGTAGTACCCTGTCTGACACACAGACTCCCACTCAAGCTTCTTCTCTCAGCTCTTCTCCAGCTTCTCCCTCAGCTCTCCCTAGCTCTCCACACAGACTTCACATATATATACAGTACAGCCCCTCCTCCTGATGTCCCGCCTTCCACTCCCCATAGGATGGAACTTTCCCTCCAAACCCATGACAGACAGGCAACATCAGTGCTGTATGTAACAATCATCTCCCTTGTCTTACTACGTATGATTTGGGGTGGATCAAGGCTTATCCTGAGGTGCTGGCTTGTCAAAACACGACTCTTAAATCATGCAGTATTTGATGTTCTGAACTGAATATGGAAACATCACTTACAGGAATTTAGAACTGCTAACCATCCTCAGCCTTATTTTAATGAAATGCAGGGGGAATTTGTCCATAGAGCAAATTTAAAGTCACTAACTGTGGGAAAGAAGAAAAACTACTTAATGGTTAAAACAAAATGGTCCAAAGCACTTTGGTAAATATCACATATCTAATAATATAGCACTTTGGTAAATGTGTTTGTTGATGCACTGATGTGTTTTGATCTAAAAAGCTGTTTATCACACCAGTACGTCCTTTCTGACATTAAGCAGTCCTTTACTTGTTCCTTTGCTCTTCTCCCCTGATCCTAGTGGATCCTTGTAACCATATGCATGCTTCATATTACCGTATTTTTCGCACCATAAGACACACTTTTTCCCTGCAAAACAGGGGGGTGGAAAGTCTGTGCGTCTTATGGAGCGAAGAAAACAGATTATATTTTCCTGTTTTCTTCTCCTAAAAAATTGGTGCGTCTTATGGAAAGGTGCGTCTTATGGAGCGAAAAATACGGTAAATATGTTCAGTTGTGCTACAGCCATGATGGCACTGCTGCAGTGTTCGGAGGCAGTTTGCAAACAATTGGTGGGGGTGGGGTGGGGGGGAATTGTTGATCTGCATGTGGGTTTCATCTGCCATGTCCCATCTGTGGACTTAGCTACCGGGTTTCTATATGAAATTGGGGCTGGTCCAGCAAGGGCATCAGTTCTGCACAGTAAAGCTATTGTCAGAAAGAATAGTTTTGATTCCTTGCTTCTTGGATAACTCCTGGTTTTTCCAATATGGTAACTTAATCCCGTCACATTCATGAAGTCTGTGATGGTTCAAAAGGTGTTTTGGTTTTGACTGTCCAGTAGAAGTGCAGGGCTGCCTGGGCAATCCTGGGAGTTGTCCTAGTCCAAGACTGCACATATATGTGCACCAGTACTGGATAGCAAGTGGGAGTTAGAATTATGTTTTAGACTAAATGAAAAGGCATAGGAGAAAGCATTCAGACCCCGTTATCCCACCTGGCTCCAACAGCAAAATGATTTGAATTCACTTAACACGTGACATCCATGAAATGTGATGTGGTTTTGTTTTGTGTTTGTTTGTTTTCAAATGCAAATTACAAGGCCAGGGGGGCGTTGTATACCAGATGATCCCATCTTTTCTGTTGTCTTTCCTGACTTCGCAGCAGCTCTCCAGGATCTCAGAGGCCTTTCAGATCTCCTGCTGCTTGATCCCTTTTTCATGCAGGTTCCCATAATGTGACTTTTTTTGCATGCAAAGCACAACATGCACTGCCACTGAGCTATGGCTTCGTAGTCACACGGTGGATGGGTTTAGAGCAGGATTTGGCAGAGTGTTGGACTGCAACTCCCATCATTGTTAGCCATCATAACCAGTGGCATGGAAGGTTGAGAACTGTAGTGTCTTCAGAAGCATCTCCAGATGCTTAGAGTAGAACCCTTACCGTTATGAAGAAATATCCTACTGCATCATATTTTCTCAATGTTCAGATCACAACACCCCCCCCCCCCCGCATTTTTGATTCATGAAAATTTTCTTCTTAACTCAAATAATATATGTATTGATTCATATCTGAGATCCTATGCATATCTGAAGGTTTCTTTTGCATATATCTTGCAATGTTACTACTGGTAAACTATGTAAACAACTTCTCTGCTCACAACTTTTTTGCAAGCTTTGAAACTATTGGTGATTATACGTTCAGTCCCCTGCCATTCTCCTAGTGAAAGTGTGAAAGCACAAAGTCAAAGGAAATTAGGCTCAACCTACTCTGTCTACCATTGGTAGTTTGAAAGAGTCTTACAGGTTTATCAATGAAAAGATATTTTCTCCCAGTTCGTGGGTGAATGTTTCAATTTTGGAGTAGGTCATTTGCAGACAACGGAACGTCTGCCTGCAGGTAGTACATAGATAGCAGTGAAGACATAGGAATCATGTGTGGCTGGGTGCCCAGCAAAACTAGATACCCATAGAAAGGAGGATAAAACTTTATCATAATAAAATTTTAGCGTCTAAGGTGCCACAAACTCTTGTTTTTGCTGTAACAAAGCTGACATAGCAATATTGTGCAAAACACACTCATTAAAGAGTTATGGGAGCTGTAGTCCAAAAGTGGGACTTATCTTATGCATTTTACTTCCTCGTATCCAACCCTTTCCTGTCTTTTCTGCTGGAAGGTCTTAGCTAGAAGAGCAGTATTGCTGGCAGATTACAGATTGCTCTGTTGGCAGATTTCTCAGACTAGCCAGCAGAGAGGGTTTGCGCCCAGTCCAAACCATCTGCAGCTGGCAGATTCTTGAGTTAGGATTGTACTGTTACTTGAGTCCACTCATTGAGCTTCATAGCTGAGCAAGGATTGTAGCTTGAGTTGTGCTGTATTCAGAGTCTGCACAATAGGTACTGCCATCACCCACCAGCAAGTTTGTCTTCCTTAAACACACATTTGCCCAAATCATTTGTATGTTTCATGTGTAGTTCTGATGAAGGACTTAAAGGAATATCAAACAAAGATTAACATGACATGTTTGGCCAGTTTTGCAGAATCAGATGGAAAAGATGTTGGGGTTTGTTTTTCCCCCCATTTGCAATCACATGTAAAACTGTTCTAAGGATTTCAAAGGAAAAGACATTGAAGTCTTTTCAAAGGGATAAAGGTCATGAAAGGTCATGTTATTCTTCCTTAAAAATGACTTCATTGGTACGCTTTTAAGCCACCTTGGAACGATTAAATAAAATAGTGTTACATGGTGCATGAACAGAGAGACATGGTTTTCAGCTAAAGTGTTTCTGGACAAGTCAAGAAGCCTTGATTCATCCGGAGTGGGATTCTACTCTTTTTGGCATTAATGTGCCTCTAAAAGAGAAGAGAGATGCCCAGGACACCAAATGTGGTACAACACTTCCACCTTTGATTCTGTTGAAGGCGTTGGAACGGGGGAAAGAGTTCATCAGGTGAATGATGGGGACCAAAAAAAAAAAAAAGATAACTGTATTGATGGAGAATGTGACGTTCCTGTCCACCAGATTTTTCAGACTAAAACTCCCACAGCTGAGTGGGGCTGATGAGAACTATAAACTAAAACTTCAGGAGGGTCAAATGTTCCTCATCCCTTTTACAGATCCATGGATCGAAAGGATATTATTGTAGAAAATAAATGAATACCCTGAAGGCTAACTGGAATGGGAAGGCACTGAAGACATTCATGTTGATGGCTTGCTACCTCATACATTACAGAAGCAGTCCCTTAAGTTAAAGCATTGCTAAGGCAATAAACGAATATTCCAAAAGATCCTTTGAAAAGCTAAAGAAGGTCAAGGTCATTCCATGCATTGCAAACACAATTGTGTGGTCCTCCAGGCATTCTTCTTCAGGGAGATGAAAAGATAAAACATGTTATGTAAAGTTTACGGAGTGGGGGCGGGGGGGAGAAGGCCATCAGGTACAAGAATAATAATGAAAATCCTCCAGTAATATTTTCTGTAGGGACACTTTATTTGAAATGGCACAAATGGTCTTTACTGAATTCTGCTGTGCATTATATAAATCCCAGCGCAGGGACTTTAAAAAGCTGAATTGCTGTATTTGACTCTGACAGCTACTGTATAATGTTTTTGCAGAAAGTACTTCAATGTCTTTATCCATACACTTGGGAACTTCTTTTCTGTTAAAAAAAATCAATGTGCACTTACCACCTATTGTGTAAGTTGGCCCCATGACTGCTGTCTGCTGTCTACTGCCCAGATCACCTTTTGCCACACATTGCATCCACTGTGTCCAGGATTCAGTGCGAAAAAACTGATCTGAGCTCCCTTAGAATGTGAAGGATGGGCATCGTATGACAAGCCAGGCCAAGAAAAAGGAGCAACGGGCCATGCAGTGTAACTTAAAACACACCCACAACAAACCAAAGTTATACCTGATGCAAGCTTAGGATATGCACCTTGAAGCCCTCTTGAATCTTCTATCAAGTGACTGAAATGTGCAATTTTTTTAAAAAATGTGGTTGTTGGATAAAATGTGTAACTCACCCATTCCACTACCACTGGAAGTGAGGCTGATGTGAACAATAGAGAAGGCATTTTTAGAACCAGTACTCTGTTCATCAAAATACTTGTTCAAAAAAAAAGAGAGTCAAATCCTTTCTGTTAGCCCTTTTCATTGGGCTTTTGAGGTGTAAGCTATTGTCTGTTGGGATATGAACTAAAGTCACCCATGTTTTAAAAACTTGTTTTAGCTTTAATTATGAATGAATATATAATGAACACACACACACACACATACAGAGAGAGAGAGAGAGAGAGAGAGAGAGAGAGGAGAGAGAGAGAGAGATGTTGTCCCACTGAGGGACAGACAGAACTTTTTAAAACATCAACTGTTGATAATGGAAAGTAGGGCTAATTATTTTAAATGTATAATAAAATTGCCATTTAAAGATGAGGGGAATTGCCATTTAAAGATGAACACTGGATGTTCTCAGACTCAAATTTCTCTGCCAAGCAATTCTACAGCTATAAATCCAGGTCAGTAGGTTTATTTGTCGGCACCTCATTCTCTCACGCTGCCTGCCTGCTTGCCTGCTGGGTTCCTTTGAAAGTGAGCGGGCTGAAATAAACAAGAATCCTTCCTAAGAGTGGAGCAGACAGACATTGTCGAGTAAATGATAGGGTTCTCATCCAAGTGCTCACTAAGCCAAAACACAGCTGCCATTTCACAAATGAGTCTTCTGAGCTGCAAGAGCATCAGTATGGTGCAACTGATAAATGGAATCGTTCCTTGGAAAAATGCATCCAGTACTCTCAGTTTGTAGTGATGTGGTCTGTCACTTAGGCACCAGTCCAGTGTCATGCCAGTCCTACAGTGGGAGCATCCAAGGATTACCATCGGATTCCTCACTCAGGAGCTTATTGTGTCTGAGGAAGTAGATGGCAATCCACAAAAGTGAACCTTGAATTAAATCTGTTTCTCTTACAGATGCTGCAGTACTTCTGTTTTTATTTTTTGTTACACAGGGGCCTGAATATCATCTTCTGTGGCACATATTAATCTCAGATAGTATCTGTCTGCATAGCTTTCCTTTCAGGCCCCATCGCAAAATATGTGCTCAAATGGCCAAATGCAACTTCCTGTGTAGAACTGGGAGCTGTAATCATGGCTGATGGTCAGAAGGACGTATCATTTGGCCTAACAGCCTCTTCCAACTTCTGATGCTTGGATATTTTTATTACTTCCCAAAGACTGAAATGATTGAATTTCCCTAATGTAGGAAACTATACATTGCTTTTTAACTTTCTGTTAACGGTGAATTGTTATCTTCCGACTCTGATGCCATTTGCCTGTGATTGGCATGATGACCAACATGTTTTACCTCAGATTTTTATGTGCCTATACAAATCCTAAAAGTATGGTTGAAAGAATGCACAAGAGAGCAATGCCCGTAATGCAAATATTCATAACAGTATGATTATTGTGGTCATAGACATATGTGTTCCTAGTTGCTTAAGGTCAAAACGCATGCCAACCCATTTAATGCAACAAGTGAAGAATAAAACCGTTTTAGCTGGTGTTAACCAGATGGCAAATTGTACTGCATTGCTCTCCTACTTAACATTCTATTGGCATTCTGAAAGTGGGACATGCTCATTTTGATTCTGTGTTAAGTGGCTGTCTTTCAGCTGCCTGTAGTATAACTGTCCTTGGTCAAAATCAGCAAAATGTTCTTATTTTCAGTGCACTGTTTTTAGATTTCTGAGCGTATTCTATGCCCAACCGTCAGAATGCTAACACAGCAGAGAATAACTGGAAGACACTGATTTACTAGAGACTAATTTGTGTTCGACACAGAATAACATTAAAGGGATTCATTTATCACATGGCTGTGGCCCTGAAACTACATGGAGATGATTTTCAGTCCAAACTTGTACCAAAGCAGTACAAGTTCAGAATTAGATGGACGTTTATGCAAACACTGTTGCAGAGTTTTGAATTTCTGGTAGTATACCTTTTGCTACACGGTAGAAGTACAAAGTTTCACACAGGAGAATAGGTACAAATTCCCCAGAGTCTGCCACTTTTCTTTAACTGGCACCTACAGTCTCAAGAACTCACTCTGAGACATTTGAAGACAAAGAGTAAAAAAACTTTCTTTACTTGCTGTTGCTTGAAATTACAGACTTGTGCATATTGCTTTCTTTCCTGCACACATACTTAGCAACCAACCTAACAGAACAACAGCAAACAAACAACTGACACCAACAGATTAAAGAGAGGGAGAGAGCACTCAGCAGAGAGGCAGGGTTCTCCTTGAAGCTGTAAGGAACAATTGGTTAGATCTGGATAGATAAATTATTACCCCAACCCTGAAAAGTCTTTCCCAGTCACTCAAACTACAGACAGCATGCAAGGGTGCAAATAAAACTCTCAACAAACACTGTTTTAGATTTGGGTTATTTTGAAACAGCTCAAAATGTAACTTATGAAGAATGTTGCTGTCATGTGAGTTGCTCTCATCTGAAGATTAATTTTGAAAAGGTTTGGAAAAAACATGTTCTAGAACTTCAAGGCCAATGCCTGGCCGTCCCATGTGACAGAATTTAAAATTTCTGTCAGCCATTGATTTCCATAGTTGAATGTTTCAGACATCTCTTTTGTTTTCACATGCACCTGTGTGTGTGTGCACTTATTTGTTATATTTTTTTATCCTGTCTTTCTGCCTAAGATCTGAATGAAGCATCTTCAGATATCTTTGCACACAAGTGAGACAATCTCAGGTTCAGACATAAGGCCTCTTCAGGTGTCTAAACATATTATTTTGTTAATATGCTTAGAGGGGAGTTGCTGTTAGTTATTTTCAACAGCACACAATCTGCTTCTCTTGTGCACTAGTTTGTTGCTAGCAGAACTTGATGTGCAAACGGAGCAAACTGGTGTTTGCTTTTTTACTCCTGATATGTTTCCCACAAGTATATAACACATAAAGCAGATTACTGGCTCAGACCTTCGGTTGTCGTGTACAAAGAAGGAAGTCAGAACATTTAAGAAAGAACTCACCTGTACTTAGAATGTCTGAGTAATTTTAACATAAGTTTTTAATTCTATCAGAAGCATGTGTTTTTCTTATTATTACTTTTACTTTTTGCTTTTTGTACTTCTGTTTCTGATTTGGAACTGCTTATCTTTATTTTTATTTTTATTTTTTAACATTTCAGCTCTCAGTCTCATGACCATGGAAGTTTATTCTTGCCTAGCACCTGGCAGAGCAACAGCTGTGTGTTAGTAAGAGATAATGGTAAACCATAGTTAGCACAATCATGGTTGCTGGCAAATGCTCTTGGTTACTGAATGCAAGGCACAATTTGTCAATACAATCACAGTGATAAATTAAGCTTCTTTAAATCTGAGTTTTTGGGATGTCTGAATTGTACGTACAGCTAATAAGGAAGCAAGGTCCATGTGTAAGCAAAGCATGGGTGTGCTCTGAAGGGAAAATGATATGCTCCATCAGGAATATGCTAACTTGTTCTGAGGTTCGGGGAAAAAGTGTAGCATTCTAGGCTCCTATTTTAGGAGGTTAAATACTTTGCTTCACTGCAAGAGTTCTTCCACATAGGCTCCTTCAGACCTCATTGTTTGCTTGAATGCTCGGCAGAGATCATTATGTGGTAACAATACAGGGAATGGAAGCAGCACTGGCAGTATGATGCTAAAGGTGGACACTGCATGGGAACAACATCACAGGTGTAAAACAGTCAGATAGGGTAGAAATGCCATGCTGTCAAGTGGCTGTTCTAGCAGTTCTATTGCACAAGTCAAGGTCAAGGAATTTTGGTGTGATTAGTTAGCAATGCACCGTGTTGTGTTATGGACATCTAAACCAGAAGCACATTTCGAAGTGGTCTCTGAATTGATAAACTGTAGTTTTTTATTGGGGAAATCTGGGGGAAAAGAGGGGGTCTAGAACATTGATTAGTCTTTTTAGTTAGTATAAGCTAGAAAAAATAACACAGAAACATGGAGCAATCAGCCCAGGCGCATCAACACTTTCACCGATTTTGCACACAAACTAATGCTTTCTATGTTAAAACCACTCTAGAAACATGTAAAGTAGAAAATGTATACTTACAGTTATAATGTGTAGTTACTGTCAGTAGGGAAAAAAGGGAGGGGGAAATAAAGTCTCCAACATGCAAGAGACCCTAGATGTTTGCTGCTCGGAAGAGGGTTACAGAGAGAAGAGGGCTTTCAACAAAACAATAGAAGCAAAAAAACCAAAACAAAAAAACCCCCAAAAAACAAAACAAGAAGAGGGGATGAGGTTTTGCCTCAAGTGCCACAGATGTGAAAAGAACTTTACCAATCAAGTTAATGACAAAGGACAATCACATTAGGCTGTAAAGCCCCCCTCATCTAAAATATTAGTGCATACAAGATTGTTATTATCCTAACAGTTACTGCCATTGTGACACCTCTGGAATGCTCTGCATAAAAATGGCAGTGATGAAAGTGATGAAAGAGGAAAGAATACAAATGACTATGAGCCCTGTTTCATATATACAAGCCGAGGTTCATACTATAATTTAGGTTTCAGCTATGGGAAATTCAATGTATTATGTAAACCAAGCCAGTGTGCTAATTGTTGTTCTAAGAAGTAAGATTTGATACATTCTCCCAGAATATTAAGCCTTGATATTAGTGGTTCTGTCTTGCATTAGAGTATATTTCTACAAGTGGTGCTAATTAGGTGCTAATTTGCATTCACTCTGTTAACCCAGTGGGATATACAAAACATGTGGAAGTATAGCCAATGCTTTCAGATTTAGGGCAGGATGACATTGTTCAAATAAAGTACTGTAGGTGATGGATCAGGGTTATTGAATTTGGTTTAAAGTTACAGGGTATTCACATGGTTTTTGGGTTGATGTGTGCATCTCTTGGGAAAACTTTTAATCTGTTTTTAAATTGAGTTGTATATCGATCGAGAATCATTGCATTTGAGGGTTTGTCCTATACCCACTCACCCTTGAATTGGCTGCCTCTCATAGCCACTGGCTACTGCTGCTGTGGTGTCATTTGAATATTTTTTATTTCTTGCGATCTGGAATAGCGCTAGTACAAAATCACAGATAGAAAAAAAAGCAGGGGCTAAAACTGACCAGAGCCATTAACTAGGCTTACGAAGGACGTACACAGGTACACACAGGGGATGGAGAAGAACTGCTACAGTAGCTGGTACTGAAACTGACCAGAGACATAGATCAGCATTTCTAGGCTTACAAAGAAAGGAGACACACAGGCACAAACACAGGGAGTTGAGAAAGAGAAGGAGCACAGGAAGCAAACTAATGAGTGGCAAATCTCACAGACACAATTTACACCAACAGAGGCATTCACATATGCCAAAATGATTGAAAACAAATCAATTCCGCAAGTGATTTAAAATAAACAACCCTCTTTGGAGCCAAGTAAAATACCTTGCTTGGCAACAACAACAACAACAACAACAACAACAACAACAACAACAACAACAACATCTCACACATTTTCCAGGCTGAAAAGAAACTCATGCTTCCATGTGCATCATATAGTCACCTTTTAAAAAAATCGATTTCAAACATGCTCAACTCAAATAAAATACAGGCTTTTCTACATGTAACTATGCTCTCTGTGGCAGATAACATGGGTGGGGGAGCAATGTCCACAGAGCACTTGAATTTATTATTCTCTTAAACCATTGTTAAAATTTACAGGCACCCGCTGCAACATAAATTACAGCTAGTAAAAGTAACAGGTGGCACATTTTTCAAGCAGTGTATTAAAATTCCTCCTCTTGACATGATCGGCAAAACAACTGTGAGCCTCACCCCAACCTAACTGGCTACAAAGCAAAGCATGTCGTTTCAAAGAGATGTAATTTTAATGACAAGTGTGTTATGCTGCTCTCTACAAAGCATTTGTAAGTGTCTTGGCTTTAATTATAAGTGTAACATCTTTCTCTGCTCTTAGCTTGTATTCTGTGGGCAATAATTGCAAAGAACAAACACAATTTATCATTTATACAACCATTATTTCCTTGGTTTGGAAGGCATGTACAGCAGGGTTCTTGTGGTAATATATGTTCTACCCTGCCCCCTCAGCTGGCAGTCAGCCTTAACCGTAGGCAGGAACGTTGTGGTTGTTTTTAAGCTTTACCTCCGTGAATTAAAAGCAAAACAAAGCAAAATCCTGCCAGTGTATCATACTTTGTGTGGGATGGGGTGGCAGAAGGCACGCAGTACAAGGTGTGAGTGTTCATATAGATACACAGCAATGTTTAAAATCTCAGTTTGTGCTATTTCTATCAGGCCAACTAAAAATCCTGCCACCAAAAAAAGTACAAGATTTCAAGATTTAAAAGGTTCTTTATTAGCCATGGCTATAAAATGTGGGCAGAGGGAAGCTCAGCAACTTAGCAATTTGATCTCCATGCTGTTTTTAAGAAGTCATAGAGAAGAGTCAACAGGGATCAATACTCATGGGCCCAGATGACCTATATTTTTGCTGTTAACAATAGACTTTGAATCTCCTGCTTGAGAATCCATCTATTACTTTGCAGCCCACAGGTGCCTTTAATAGGGTGTGATCTTGTGTGGATTTTGTAGTAATTTTTAAAGCATTATTGAGATGGACCCAGGAGTCCAGAGAAGCCTGATGTACATGAGAGAGGTTGGTCACTTCATTCACTAGCTCCAGAAATGGTTGAGGGTTGGGGTTCTTTAAATTTCTCAGTGTGGTCGTTAAAAAATGCCTCCCTGTGCTTCCGCATTGGCCTTCACAACACATCCTTTTAAAAACAAGAACAAGATCCCCCTCTTGAGTCTTCTTCTGTTTGTGCTAGACCATGACCTAAAGACAGCTGCTGTCATGATCCCGGGGGTTTCAACAGCAGAGTCTGATAAGCCAGTCCTATATCAGAAGTTCAGAGAATGCAGAGCCAATATCCAAATACCAAAGCCAAATCACACAACATAGTCCAGGGTCAGAGTCCAAAGCCAAGGGTCCAGAGAACAAGGTTCAATGTAGTCAGGAGCATGGATGCGAGCCAGAGATTTGATTTGTTGCTTCCACAAACTTGCCAGTGTCTGGGTGCAGATTTTATAGCAACAGCAGCCATCTAAACACCTCATCCTGCTAAAACTCAGGGCTGCTCGACCTGATGTTCTTATGGGAAGCACTCAGGTGGGCTTCAGATCTCCGTGTCATGAGGCCTTGCCGAAGCTTGTCCCTTACTCTGGCTACTGGGGGAGGAGAATATGGTGGTGATTCAGCTGTCTGTGCTTCTGATTGCCTAGCATTCTCCTCAGCTGTAATTAACCCCTCAGATTCCAGATCTTCTTCAGCAGAACTCATGACAGCTGCTTCTTGTTTTTCTTCTTGTCCCCTATCCCCTTTGCTCTTCTCTGTAATAGCACAGCCCTCAGGCAGGGCCTGTCAGCAAAGTGAGGCAGCAGGTGCTGGGGATTGGCCTTCTCAGTTATTCTCCTCTGCAGAAGGATAAAACTGAGGTGCCCGCATTGTGGGATGGGGAGGAAGACACTGTCCCATTGCCAATACAGTGGTGCCTCACTTAGCGACGTTAATCCATTCCAGGAAAAATGTCACTAAGGGATTTCGTCCCTAAGGGAAATAAAAAAGCCCATAGAAACGCAGTAAAACGTGTTTAATGCGTTCCTATGGGCTTGAAAACTGACCTTATGTGAAGATCCTCCATTGTGGCGGCCATTTTGGGTGCCTCTAAAGTGAGGCAACACAGCGGGCATCCATTTTGTTTACCCAGTGGCCATTTTGGAACAGCTGATCAGCTGGCTGAAAACAGGGGCTTTGCGATGGTCACTTCCGCGCGATCATTGCAAAGTGAAATTCCCCCATAGGAAACATCGGAAAGCGATCGCTGTTGCAATCACAAAAACTGTCGCAAAGCGATTTCATTGCTCAACGGAGCGATTGGTTAGCGAGGCACCACTGTACTGTAGTCATCTTCCTATGGTTCTCCCATTGGTTTCTCTCTGTGGAATGGAATGGGCATCGTCTTTCCATTTGACTCGGGCAGCAACATGCTTTGGGCCAACCCTGTTGTGAAGGCCTTTGAACTGTAGGGTTATGGCCTCCTGTCTTATTTAGTTTCATCCAATAGCTTTATTGATTGACTGATTGATTGATTGATTGATTGATTGATTGATTGATTGATTGATTGATTGATTGATTGATTGATTGATTGATTGATTGATTGATTGATTGATTGATTGAATTTGTACCCCGCGCATTTAGTCAACTGACTGCTCTGGGCGGCTAACATCATATAAAATAAACCATTTAAAATATAGAACAAATAATACATCAATAGACAAAGACTCAAGGTGGGGGAACAAAATAAATCAAGAGGTGGCTGGAGGGAAGGCTTGCCTAAATAGCCAGGTTTTCAGTTGGCATTTGAAAATGCCCAGCAAAGGGGCCATACAGATCTCAGAATGGAGGCTATTTCAAAGGTGAGGAGCCACTGCCGAGAAGGCCCCGTTTCTTGTTTTTTCCTTCTGGGCCTCCCTTGGCATTAGGCTCCTCAGCCTCACCTCCTGGCTAGACTGAGTGATACGAGTAGATTTGGATGGGAGGAGATGTTCTGCCAGATATCGAGGTGCTAAACTGTTTAGGGCTTTATACGTAAGCATTAGAAATTTGAAATCAGCGCGGAACCAAATGGACAGCCAATGTAAGCCGGCCAGAGTGGGGGAGATATGATGATTTTCTTCACCCTACTAATAGGTCTGGGCGCCGCATTCTGCACCATTTGGAGTTTCCGCATTGATCTCAAAGGTAGCCCCACATAGAGAGCATTTCAGTGATCTAACCTCGAGATTACGAGCGCATGGACCAGAGTGGTGAGCGACCCTCCATCTATATAGGGACGCAGCTGGGCAATCCACCACAGATGGAAGTAGGCGGATCGGACTACGGACGCCACCTGAGATTTCATGGTAAGCGGCTGGTCCAGATGGATCCCCAAGCTGCGAACCTCACTCTTCGCGGTGAGAGTCACGCCCCCAAAAGAGAGGGAGTTTCCCAAACCGCTGATGGTAGGTCAACCCACCCTCAGGTCCTCCGTCTTGTCTGAGTTCAGCTTCAGCCCATTCTCCTGCATCCATTGCAGTACAGTCCCCAGACAGAGCTGCAGGGACAGAACAGCATCCACTGTAGTTGGAAAAAAGGAGATGTAAAGCTGTGTGTCATCAGCATATCGATGGCATGCTGCTCCACACCCCCTGATGACTTCGCCCAGCGGCCTCATATAGATGTTAAAGAACATTGGGGAGATAGCCGAGCCCTCCACGCGGCCGACTCACTCTCCTCAAGCTGAACTCTCTGAGAACGATCTCCCAGGAAGGATCAGAGCCAGGCCAGCACTGAGCCACCAATTCCCAACTCGGAGATCCTCCTTAGGAGGATACCGTGGTCGATGGTATTGAAGCTGGCTGAGATATCGAGGAGGACCAGCAGAGAAGTTTTTCCCCTGTCAGCCTCCCTCAATAGGTCATCATACAGGGTGACCAATGCCGTTTCTGTACCATGGCATGGCCTGAAGCCCGACTGGAACGGGTCCAGGGCATTTGTTTCATCCAAGTGCGCCTGAAGCTGATCAGCCACCACCGTCTCTACCACTTTGCTAATGAAAGAAACATTGGTGACGGGCCTGTAATTGCCAATATCTTCCACCGCCAGATTGGGTTTCTTTCTAATGGGCCTAATGAGCGTCTCCTTGAGGGCAGGAGGAACCTTGCCCTCCCGGAAAGACTCATTAATTATTATTGTGGCCCATTCAGTTGTTATAGGCCTGGCTGTTTTGATTAGCCAGGCCGGGCAAGGGTCAAGAAAGGAAGTGGTGGCCCAACAGCAAACTAACGCCTTGTCCACAATGTCTGGCATCACAGGCTGAAAATGGTCAAAGCTCACCGGGCGGAGTGCTGGATATCTCTTCTCGATCCACTGTCACCAAAAAAGAAGAAAGCTCTCGGCGGATGGCCTCCACTTTAGATTTTAAAAATGCTGCAAATTGGTCAGGTGAGATACTAGAAGGAGCCCCTTCACCTCAACCAATTCTGGATAGGTCACGGACTATACGGAAAATTTCCGCCTGCTGATTTGAAGCCTCACTTATCCGGTCAGCGAGGTGAGCTCGACTAGGAGCCCTTATATTGGCCAGATAATGGTTAGTAGCAACCCTGACAGCTATCCAGTTATAATCCGTCGGTTTCTTTCTCCACTTGCTCTCTAGCCTTCTCCTAGTTTGCTTCATCACTTGCAGTTCCTGGTTAAACCAGGATGCTGGCCGAGCTCTGCATTGGATAGGGCGTTTAGGAGCAATTGTGTTGACAGCCCTAGTGGCAGCTGGAACCCAACCATCCACCAGAGCCTCAACAGGAGCGCCAGCCAGATCAGCCAGAATCCCTCTCATGGTATCCTGGAATCCTATAGGATCCAGTAGCCTTCGAGGGTGGACCATTACAATAGATCCTTGCTCCCCGCGAGGTGGGAGGGCCACATTTTACTAGATGGTGATCCGTCCATGTCAAGGGGACTGACACAAGGTCAGTCACCAACGTCCCACGCTCACTCCAGTTGTTGGAGAAAACCAGGTCTAGCGTATGACCACCCACGTGGGTGGGGCTGTCAACATGTTGGGACATGTTCAGGGAAGCCATGGTTTCCAAGAACTCAAGAGCTGGACCAGAAATCTCTGCCTCCGCATGGATGTTGAAGTCACCCAGGACCAAAAGTCTCAGGGACTCCAACAGCGCCATGGAGACAAAGTCCGCCAGCTCTGGTAGGGAGATGGCTGGGTCACGGGGAGCACGGTAGCCCAGCAAAATCCCAATACCATCCCTGGCCCCTATTGACACGTGGAGGGCCTCCAGACCCGGCTTCACCACCACAGAGCGCCTGGTAACCTCCAGAGTGTTTTTATATACAATGGCTACTCCCCCCCATCCTTCCAGTCTACCCTGATGCTGGACGGCATAACCAGGAGGACAGACAAAGGCCAGGGGTGGACCCCCTTCCCCACTAATCCATGTCTCGGTTATGGATACCAGGTCTGCATCCTATTCCAGATGGATCATAAATAATCTGGAATTTATTGGATACAGACCTGGCATTCAACAGCACCAGTTTTACAGTGGAGGGTCGGCTGATCTGGCTACCTCGATTCTGATGGTTGGTCAGAGTCCCAGGACAGTGTACAGCTTTCTGCTCACTGTTCTTCTGACACGAGTAGGGGCCCTGCCAGCGCCATATCTCCCTCTACCCGTAATCACCTCTTTTCCAAGGCTATCAGATTAAAATTTGTCAGATAATATAATATTTTTATACTTCAGTACTTCTGGTTTGTGCCAAGACTTGAAACATAATTCAAAAATCGTCTTAACATTAATGCTTTGGAAATGTGCAATATGTTAGTATTGTTGCTGCTTGTTATTTTCCACGTAGCCATTGCTAGCTAACACATTATTTTAAACTATTTTTATAGTCATTATTTAAAATAGCAGTATAGTCAATCTTCTTTTAAGAGTAACAAGTAAACGTTACTTCTTGTACTCCCAAAGCAACATGTTGCCATGTTCAGCCAGGGAGGAAAATACATTGGTTTTAAGTAATGAGCTTATTTGCAGTGTGTTATTTCCACACTCTGCATTGGAAATTCACATAAACCTCCCTTGAATTACAAGCAGTACAATTTCCATTCTATACATATTTTGTTTTCAGTCAATCAGTCCTGTGCTCCTGGCCACACAGAACCCCGTGGATTTAACACCAAAGGAGTTGTAGTGGTCTACTTGCCCCCAAAGGACCATTAAAGCTCATCTCATATAGTATTGTATGGAAAGGATTACCAATGCTATGAAAGAGAACTTCTCTCTCTCTCTCTCTCTCTCTCTCTCTGTATGTGTGAGAGAGAAGGGGGGAGGGAGAGGGAGAGGGGGTGAGTGAGTGAATCAACTGGTTATGCTTTGTAGTTATGTTTTTGGGGGCGTAAGAGTTATACAGTACATGGATTTTGAACTACACAGGGATCTGGCACCCCTAACCCCAGCATTATTGAAGGGAGAAGTGTACTTCTCTGAATTTCTTGGTATGTGACTGTTGCATTTTTTGGTTATTACCTAGTTGACCTGCGAAATGAGTCCTTTGGAATGCATTATATTGTTGATATTTTCATGCCAGCTATTGCACAATGTTGCCAATTGATGAACATGCCTGTACAAACCAGGCCTGATGAATACTTGAAAAATAAATTTGTTCTCGTGGTTATATAGGCATGAACATCATGCAGTTCTAAAGAAGAAAAAGGAGCAGTGCTACAAGTTATTAGGCAGGCACAGTTTTGTCAATGGTGCCCTCTGCAGCAGCCATGAACTCATCAGAAGCAGCCCTTTGTTTATACGAATGCTGTGCCTGTAAAGTATAAATCATGTTTAATATGCTTTCCAGACAGCTTTAGGCCATTTAACACCAGACCTCTCCTTAGGGGAAAGTTTACAAGTGTTAATTTGTTTATTTCATTTCTTATAAACTAAGCGGTGCAGGGGAATCTAATCTATTTCCTATCGGCTGAATCATTTAGAAGCCACAGGCCTTACTATGGTTTTGATTGTATCTCTGTGTAATGGATATCTCTGCAGTGAATAATTACATCTACCACCACTTACGTACGTCCCTTGAATTAAACTATTTTGGACTATTTTTTGTTGCAGTGGCAACTTCTGAAAGCACAGCAAGGTTGTGATTTGCTGGAACCATTTGGATGTCTCCACCGTATTGATTGTTCTGCTGAGCCTGAGGAAGCCTAATTAATTTGTTTTTAAATTCCCCTGCATCTCATAGATAGGCACTAGAAATCAGTGTAAGCTAGTACCTTAATTCCGGTCAGCTCATTTTAATGCAGCCAGTTACCGCATTCAGATGACTGGTGCTTTTCCAAAAAGGCTTACGGAGGATGGGAGGGCAGAGCAGGCCTTCTGTCATTAACTCATCACCATAACATCGGAAGCTTCTTGTCCAAGGTTTTCTGGTAGAAACAGTCCCTATCCTTCCTATCATACACACAATGAGATTTGAGTGTGATCGGCATGAAATTATTTGTGTCGATACCAACTGATTTCGAATTGTACAAGTATCAGATCCCTCAATATGTCACCAGGTATGCATTCCACAGTCCTGAATGTACCTGTGCAAAGTACATATTTCCCAGCAATATGCTTATCTGAGTCATACTACAAGTATTTAGGCGTGTACTTAAATGTTTTGTGCCTAGATTTGAAGCCAAGATGTGCAGCATCCATTTTCAGAAAGCTCCATTAAAAAAAAAAGATAAAAACAAGCTGACTTCAAAGAAAAATGATAGCTCTAAGCTTCCTCTCTTCACACCTCCACATTATTGAAGGAAGCCCAGCTCTTTCTCACAAGGCAAGCTGTGAAACTAGCACTGAATGGAATGTGGTTTCTCACTTCAAATGGGTATTCTCACCAATGGCAAAATGCCTTGGTGTGCTTGGCCCAAATTCTCATACATAGCTCTTTCATGTTTCTTCTTCATAGTTTTTGTGTAGAATCTGAATTAACTAAGGAGGGGTTGAAACTTTCTTTCTAATTTGTTTGTGTTATTGTTGTTTTTACAAGAATTTACTAAAATTCAGCTTTGGGAGAAAGCAGAAACGATACATGTACCCATTTCTAGCTCTAACTGTATAAGCTTGTAATATAGTGCTCCGTTCCAGTAAGAGAATATAGGTTGCTAATGCACACAATCTGTCAGACAAATTGTTATGTTTGGTATAATTCATGCAGAGGACTGAATCCAGATGTTCTCACCAAAAAAACACAAAGCTGGTCCAAAACTATGATACCTAAAAGGAAATCTTCAGAGGGGTGGTGTATGCAAACATGAGAATTAGGATCATGACAATGACAATGATGATGATGTAAATACATTGAAGGTGAACTCCTGAACTGACACACAACATGTCTGTTTTCCTTAGGAACCAAGCATAGGAACCATTCATTGCCACAACCCACCTAAAGAGGTAAGCTAGATTTTTGTGCTAGAAGGTTGGCTGCAGGGAGATCCTTTGTTTTACAGCAGGGCTGAGCAGTTCAAATGGATCCAGGGATAGAGTGGATACCAACCGTGCATGTACAGGGATTCTACTGTAAACCTTCTTTAAACCTTCATCTTCCCATCAGTAACTGTTATTATGTTTTTGGCAATGAGGTTTTGTTTGAAAAAAAAAACCAACCTTCAAAGAAATTAAAAATCATGGAAGAAATTATTTGAATGCTTTATGGAGATGACTCAAGCCTATAAAAGAAGAGGGAGGAAAGATCACAAAAAGATAAACTTCTCAGCATGAAAAAGGCAACATAGAAATAAAATAAACAAAAACATATTTAAGGGGGTTTTGTATGCTTACAAATGTTAAAAAGAAAGAGCTGGTTATTTATTTATTTATTGTATTTATACCCCGCCTATCTAGTCGAACGACCACTCTAGGCGGCTTATTCCTTATCAGACTCTGGAGCATAGCCATTTCATCTGTAAAATTTAGACAGTGTCAGCCATAAAATATGATCAGACGTAATAAATAAATATGAAACAAAACTGGACAGTTTCACATGGCAATGGGTAATCTGAAGTCTAGAAAAAGCTTATGGCTTCAGGTAAATCTTGTCAGGATCCAAGAATTATATTAACAGCCTCTTATGGTACAGCAGTTTGATGCAGTCAGTAATGGGCAAGGGGAAGAGCATCTTAGGTTTATTTATTGCTCAACTTGCACATCTATTGTGATAAAGGATTTAACACACTTCAGAGCACAGCAATGACAGCAGGAGGTGAGTGGGAAGAAATTAAACAGGCCATGAGTCAGCATTTGCACGTGATATGTCCAAGCTCATACTGTATGGATTTTCAAGATGTAGAAGCAAACATAGATTACAAACTTTTCTGGCCAGGTAAATTTTTTCCCAATACATTTTTTAAAGTGGAAGGTTATTAGAAACACGGCTTTTGCACATGACAGTGTGTGATATATTGATATGCTTTTCAAGCTCTCCACAACCTGGCTTTGTCCTTTCATTCATTCTTGCTCCTCCCTTGTGACATCTGTTCCTCCAGATCTACTCCTCTCCGGAGTCTGAAGGTTGCTTGAACTCTTATCATGATACTGGTCTTTCTCATTTGTTGACTCAGAGCTTGTAAATATTACTTTTTATTATTATTTGTCATATTTGAATGGGCTGCTGGCCATGCCGGCTGGAGTCTGTGGGAGTTACAATTGAAAAAGGTAATGGATGCTTCAAAGCTCTGTATTGCTCACTTTGAATGAAGCTCTTTTCACGGACATGTCCATGCTTGTCTCCTTTCTCCCATCCTCAAAACATTCCTTATGTGTAAGGTCTTTGATTCTGCTCTCTTAATCTTCATTCCCAACTCCAACCAACTTTAAACTACCATTATCCCCATGTTCTTTTTCACCTGCCCTTTCTTCTCCTACCTCCACTTCCCTATTCTTTTGCTCAGTTTCTGTTTTAGATTGCAGGATAACGTAGGAACCTGTCTCTTTCCACCTGTCAGGGTCTTCAAGATGTCTTGTGCAGTAGTGGCATAAGGAATATGTAAATAAATGTTTGCTATCATATGCTGTCAAATCACTTCTGGCTCAAGGTGACCTTAATAGGATGTTCAAAGTATTCCTTTGAAAGAAATTCAGGGAATGGTTTACCATTGCCAGCCCTCCTCAGCAAGTATCCGTGGCCAAACAGGGATTAGAAACCCAGGTCTCTGCAGTCTTGTTCTGACAGCCTGGGTACTACACCACACCAGTTTTTGTCATGTAAAAAAAATACTCCCTTCCTCCACATCTCAAAAAAGAGCTTGTGCCAAAATATTTTTAAAAGTTATTTTTCAAAATGCCAGTTGAATGTCCAGTATCCTTGTATGTATGAAGACATTGTGGAGAAATTTTGGAAAACAAATAGCATAAATTGTGTCTGCAGTTAGTTGAAAATATAGTGGTGGAATGTAACAAATGCTACAATTCAGGGGAGGAAACTTAAAAAAAAATAATTCTGTCTCTCCCAAATAACTTAAAACTGACAATCAGTCATCTGGGGTTTTTGAGTTCCAGCAGTAGTCAGGAACCTTGCTACAGTGATAAAAACACTTGTTCTATCCAAAATAATTAACAATGAAGTCTGTCTGCATTGACTTGGGAAAGGTTTTAAAAGAGGACAATTTACGTCTCAACCTCTACAAATCTAAAGGGGCAGAATCTGCTCTGATACAAAATCTGTATTCAACTGCATCCCCAAAGCTTCCAAAGTAGAGAGTTAAATTAAGCCAGAAAATCAGTATTACTATACTTTGGAACTTCCAATGATCTAAAGCAGGATCCATATATTGATCACATACATCAGAAAATAAACTCTTATGCTGCTCCATTACATAATATTTATGCACTGTCTGTCTCCCAGAATTGGGACTCAGGGCAGCTGACAATACTGTTAAAAAACTGTACAAAATTAAAATACAATAAAGTTATAAATGTTAGAATAGAATTAAAGTCATATTGTTACTAAAATTCAGTTAAAATTACAACACTTAAAAATTTCTTTACTAAAGTACTAATATTGTACCTTAGAAAACAGAAAACTAATAACAAATAACTAATAAAAATTCTATGGTTGGAAGCAGTTAATTGGTAAGGTAAAGGTAAAGGTTCCCCTTGACATTCAATCCAGTCATGTCTGACTCTAATGCACGGTGCTCATCCCCGTTTCCAAGCCGTGGAGCCAGCGTTTGTCCGTAGACAGTTTCTGTGGTCATGTGGCCAGTGCGACTAGACATAGAATACCATTACCTTCCCACCGTGGTGGTACCTATTTATCTACTCGCATTTTTACATGCTTTCGAATGGCTAGGTTGGGAGGAGCTGGGTCAAGTGACGGGAGCTCACTCCATCATATGGATTCAATCTTATGACGGCTGGTCTTCTGACCTTGCAGCACAGAGGCTTCTGTGGTTTAACCCGCAGTGCCACCATGTCCCTAATTGGTAAAGACCTGCTTAAATAAAAACATATTTGCCTGTTATTGGAAGCACAGCAGGCAGTGGGCAAACCTGGTCACTCTTGGATCTAGTAGTGCTACAGAGAAGGCCCTCTCTCAAGTCTTCACCAAACGGTCTTCTCATACTGATCTCAAAGCCTAGCAGGCTCAATGGAGAGAATATGATCTTTCGGATAGCCTGGGGCCACCTTATTTAGGGTTTTACAGTTCATAACCAGAACTTTGAATCATGCTTGGAAATTGGCTGATAGCTAGTGAAGCTGTTGTAAGAAGGAAATTCTCTGTAAATTTCTCTGTAAGTGGCATCAGTAAACAGTCTGGCTGCACTGTTTTTGATCAGTAGAAGTTTCCAACCACTCCTCAAAGACAGCCTCACATAGAGCGTGATATAGCAATCCAGTTAAGATGTGGCGAAGGCATGTGTTACCATTGCCAAGTGAGAATCTCCAGGAGCATGCACAACGGGGGCACCTGTCTGAACTATGCACACACACTCCTGGTCACTGCTGAGGATCTAGGCTTAGGGATGCATTCAAGAGCACACCCAAGCTCTGATCCCAAGGTTTTAGGTGAATTTTAATCCCATCCAGTACAGATGGAATCCCTAATCTCTGCTCAACCTTTTGACTGACCAGGAGCACCTCTGACATGACTGAATTAAGCTTGAGTTTGTTCATGCTCATCCGGTCTGTTCCAGACTCCAGATACTGGTTTAAAACTGAAACACCTTCTTCAGGTTTAAACAGAATAGAGTTGGGCGCCATCAGCACACTGGTTCACTGAAGATTAATGAATTATTTTCTATTATTGTTTGCCTACTGATATTTCTTGCTATTAGTATGGAATTGTAATGAAAAATATTTTTAAAGAATTTTAAGAAAGGCATATAGTTACTTAGGAGATGGGGTAAACCTAAAAACCAGGGAGAATGAAGTTCATGGACAGAGGCTTTTAGTTCCTCATCTGATTGGAGGTCTAGCTAAAGCTACATTCAGGAGCAAAGAACGGAAAGAAGAGTTCAGTGACTTTTTCTTCCATAATGACATAAAGGAATCGAACAGTGGCTGATAGAGGCATTGGAATTGACTAGAACAGTGGTTCTTAACCTTTTGAAAGGAACGCCCCCTTGAGCCATTGAGGAAGTTATCATCACCCCCCCTCCCTGAGGTGATGATATCTTACCTACCTACCTACCTACCTACCTACCTACCTACCGACCTACCGACCGACCGACCGACCGACCGACCGACCGACCGACCGACCGACCGACCGACCTACCTACCTACCTACCTACCTACCTACCTACCTACCTACCTACCTACCTACCTACCTACCTAGTCTACCTCCCCACCCAGGTGCAAGGCAGCGCTTCACGGGGTGAGGATGAGAACCGAAGAGATCCTTTCCTTCCACCTGATCCACACTCAGTGCTCCCCTAAAGGAGAAAGGCAAGACGTGGCAGGTAGAAAGAGCTGGATCATCTGGCGGCAGCAGCAGCACTGGATCTACTGCCAGCACTGCGGCTGCAGTCACCTTCACAGATTTGGCTCACTCCAGCGCCCCCCTACTGCCTCCCTTCAGTTCTTTCGCCCCCACACTGCCCCTTTTTGTTCTACCGCCCCCCTGAAAAATGAAATTGCCCCCTGGGGGGCATTATTGCCCACGTTAAGAACCACTGGACTAGAACACACAGCTAAAGGCAGAAAAGTGTAACAGGACTGAAGGGGAGACTGGTTAACAAAGTGAGATCAGCTGAAATACCAAACTGTGAAGAATTCAGGGAAAAGATGATGGAAGTGGCGGAGATGGACCAATTAACAGAAGTTTTGAAAGACAATTCAATCCAAGAAGCAACTGAAAAATGGGAACCTATATATAACTGGATCCGTTCTATAACTTGAAAGCCAAATGTGATTATTTTAATAAAAAATAGTCAAATAACTCAAGTTGGAAATATATAGGCAATTAACAGATACAAATGTTCTTAATGTAATGATATGTTTAGGTACCGATAATATGTGATAAGAAATGACATGATATAAGCCCTGTTATCCCGATTCATTTCCCCTTACTCTGGGAATAATTTAAAATAAATAAATAAATAAATAAATAAATAAATAAATAAATAAATAAATAAATAAATAAATAAAGTGGCACCAGCAGTTCATTTGAGAGCTCTAAAAATCATTCTCGATGATCGTGGGGACTCTGGATTCCTTCCATAAAAAGTCGAAGGCCCACAAATGGTATTGAGGCATCGTATAGAATCTGAGATTTGATGTTTGCCTTTTGTTTAAAAAAAAGGAGGGGAGGGAAAACAGATAAGTTGATAGACTCCCCCAGGAGTCCTACAGAGATAGATAGACACACACACACCTTGGCAAAATCAGAAGCCTCTTGTTTGTCACAGCTGGCATTTATCCCAATTAAGGGTTAATTCTAGAATGAAATCTAATAATCACAGATAATCATATCTAAATTCATCCGAGTATCTTTTTACTGTTGCAAAAATTCTGGGCAACATCAGCTTCCCTATTAAGCTTTGTTTATTTACATTATTTCTAGGTTCCATATGCACAAAATTGCTTCAGAGTTGTTTGTAACATTCAAAAACCTAACAGCCAGGTTAAAGCTGTTGGGAACATAAAAATACATGAAGACTGAATTCAAGCTGTAAGCATATGCTTAAATCAAAAATATAGGCACATTTATTTTAGATTAAAAAAAGAACAATGGAAGTATTTCAGGTTGCATTATAAAATGCATAAGCATAATAGTCCAAAATGGCAGAGAATACATCTCTAGAATATTTCACCCCCAAATAAAAAGCAATGTAACTTTAAAACCCTTAAAAGACTTCTTGGAAATGCATAGAAAATATTTTATATAAGAATATATAAAATATAAAGCACTTCTAGCTTCTAAGCATGTTGGGAACATACACAGAAAAACATTTTCTCACCCAGCCTAATGTAAAATCCATTTGGTTGTTGTTGAAAGCATCTGAAATCAAAACCTCCTGCTGCGTTGCTACATTTTCTTTGATGACTAGTACCCAAAGCGGTGCGGAGTTGTGATGAATGCTTGCTCATTTATGACTGTGTGTGTCCTATCACCATTGTTGTGTCCTTCTCAATTGTTTTCATCTCCTCTTATATTATTTTACTAACTCACGTTTTTCAACTTGTAGGAATTTCTACATATTCTTGTCTAATACAAACCGCATTTGACTGAGATCCTGTTCTGTTTCTTAAAGTTGACAAAACTGTTTTCATAATACATTGATTATTTAGACTATCTTTTAGCTTTAGGGAAATGGTACCTTCATTTTGGATACTTAAGTATAATGCACTGTCAAATTTCCCAAGGTTCAAATATTAATTGTTTTTAAAGATAGCACTAGTTCAGTAAAAGATACTCAACCATTTAGTTGTCATTATTTACAAATTCTGTAACCTTGATGTGTCGTCAGTTGTTCTGGGTACACTTAGAAGTGTTATGAGGTTACTCATAGCAGCAGTTCCAAGCTGTAGTTTTTAACTACACTTTGCTTTTAAGGCTTTCCCCCCTAACATCCTAGTATCCCTTTAAATTCCTATAATATAAATTTTCAAATATTAACAAACAGAAAAGAAGGAAAGAAAGAACAAGATGGGCAGCTCTTTGAGCACCCAGCGTGTCTTTAATCTTCATGGACTTCCCCAAAATTTAAAGTTAAAGATGAATGATATCAAGGTACTGAAAAGATTGTATTTACTCCAAAGTGTGACCATGAACAATCTGTGGTAATCCTGGATTTTACACAATTTATTTGTTAAGAATTATTTCCTACAAAAATGAGCAAAACCAACTAGCATTTATGTAAAGCCCAAATGAATCCCGCTGGCATACAGAATAATATATTTTAAATCAATTTATTTCTAGTTGCAGCAAGAAAATATCACAAAAATGCAAAACTATGGAAGTCCAAACAAAAAGAAGAGTAAAATTCCATTTATAATAAATCCAAAATTTTTGGAACGGAAAATCCTTTTACTCAGAATAAATATAATTCTACCTCCCCAAATTTAATCATATGTTTTTAGTGCAATGGTAGAAGCTGTTTGCCTTGCAAAAAGGTCTTTGTCAGAGATATTTATGTCGTGAGAAATAAAATTAAACAGAGCTGTACCAAATGTATTCATGCTTGACGGATTTTTTTCCTATTCTGAATAGTCAAATTAATTTTAACACAAGCGCCACATCCCAAATCCTTCTGTACCAGAGATCTTTCTGCCTTTTAGCAATTTCCATCATTACTGCTGTTAATTAAAAAGGAATATGAACTTTGTGCAGTATTATTATTTGTTTATTTAAAATGTTTATTCCCCACCCGTCTTCATATGAGGCCCAAGGAGGCTTGCAATATTAGAATTAAAATATTAGTAAAAATCAATAAATGATTACATTTCCTTTCCTATTGTTTTCTCCCTCTCCTAAAGTTATTTCTATTTAAAAATTTTTATACTATTTCATGCTGTTAGCCGCCTAGAGTTGTCTTAACCGACCAGATAGGCGGGATATAAATAAATAAATAAATAAATAAATAAATAAATAAATAAATAAATGTTAAAAAGTATTTTAAAAAAGAATTAAACAGGTATCAAATTAAAAACTATTGGATAACCATTTTGGAGTCCCCAGTCAATCTGTTCTGTAGTGCCAGGGAGCAATTTGATTCATGATGGTCCCAATTTCTCTTTGTACTAAGGGCCAAAATCGAGTAGAATTAAAAAAAGGGGGGGGGAATAAGTGTCAGATTATCCACATCCCATCCAACAATGAAAGGCATATGGGCCCTGTAATATGGGCTATTTGGGCAGATGTCAGGTGCCACTTATTAATTTGTCTTCTTAATACTTACAGAGGTAGAGTTTATAAGCTTCCTTTGCTAAACCAAGGACCACTCCTCATCTATGAGGCCCATTTTCCTAAATTTCTCTCAGCTGATTTTTAAATCTTGCCCCCCCCCCAATGTGCTGTCAAGTCAATTCTGACTCCTGGTGACCCTTTTCAGGGTTTTCCAGTTTGAAAATACTAAGAAGTATTTTTACCGTTCTATTCTTCTGGGGGCGCCCTGGGACTGTGCAGCTTGCCCAAGGCCACACAGGCCGGCTGGCTTTACTCGCAGGAGGTGCAGTGGGGAATCAGACTTCCAACCTCTGGCTCTGTGGCCAGATGGAAGAATTTGAAAACAACAAACTGAACGAAGGAAAGAAGGAACATCAATGTAAATTAAATGGAGTGGATGCTGAAGGACAGGCTTGACTAGCTCCATGAGTAAAGTTAATCTTTTTTGATAAACGACCTAGATTACCTCAGAGTATTTGTGCTGTTGTTGTTGTTTTACATCAGGCCTGGATATAGAACTATATAGTCAGAAATAGTAAATGTTTCTTGATAATGAGCTGACCAAGTTTGTGTCCCTCCCTAAAAATAAGACAAACATGGAGGTTTCAGATATTAAAAAGCTGCAAAACAGCTTTTCATACGACACAACTAGACAGCAGTCATTCTGCAGAGTTATCCATTTTAACTCATGTCTGCTCTAGAAATGGGGACAAACTGCCAGTCCTGGTTCATGTTTGTCAGGGTTGATGAACCACAAACCACAAATTTACTAATGTTTTACGAATGAACCATGAATTGGTTTGTCGTTGTGCGGTTTTTTCCAGACAGCCTGTGGCTGTCAAGAAAAAAGAAAAAAAAGAGCTGAGCCCCCCTGCCCCCACTGCCTGTCCCCCACCCCTGCCCCATTGCCCTGTTGCCTCCCTACCTTGTCCTGCTGCCTCCACTGCGGCCGCTGTCTCTGCCACTGCCGTTTCCACCACTGCCACCTTTGCAGATGCCGGTGGTGGCTTCTGCTCCAGCAGCCTAGGGTTCCCTCTCTGCCTATGGGCCTGCCAAAAAGCTGATTGTGAACCCATAGGTAGAGAGAAGAAGCTAGGCTGCAGGATTACAAGCTGCCAATCCAGCAGTCTAGTCTTCCCTCTCTGCCTACGGAGAACAATAAAAAACAGGTAAATGTTTGTCCCTTTGTATTTGTCGGGATCTCCGGATTTGATGAATATGAAGAGATGAATATTCAATGAATCAGTGATTTTCTACAAATATCGTGATTCTTCTTCTTTTTCTTCTTCTTGGTCTACAAGTCCAATCTGCTTTTCCTTCAAAGTTTCACTCATTTAACCAGCCTCTTATTTTGATACACAAATCTTCCATGTAACAGGAAGTAAGTTTATGGCTGTCTGGATCTCTTCTAACATCTCTCTTAAAATTTGGGATTATAATTGATTTTGCCATATGAATGGAAAAATGCCTACCATATTAGTAAAAGGAACGAGATACTCCATGCTGCCCTGGCAAGGCAGGGTTAAAAAGAAAGCAGATAAGCTAGGAAGGAAACTAGGCTTCTTTTCATAATCATTTCTCATTATGCCCAGATGAGCCCTATGCTTACCAATCGCCTAGGACTTTCTTGATGAGCAGTATAGGAGCAGGAAGAGCCTTTTCTGCCTTTCTTGGGAAGCAGGCACTGTTCAATCCTTTGTATTGGCTTTTAAATTGCTTTTAATCCAATTGTGTTTTAATATTATAATCTGTTTAACTAATAACATTATAACTTTTTGTGTTTTTATTTCTACCACTTTTTCATGTTGCTCTGAACTGCTATGAGCCCCAGTTTTGGAAGAATCGGATTAAAATAAAATAAAATAAAATAAAATTAAACAACATCTGTGTATTCTTGAGGGCTTTTGCGGCTGGGATCTGATGGCTGTTGTAGGTTTTTCGGGCTGTTTGGCTGTGTTCTGGAGGATTTTCTTCCTAACGTTTCACGAGTCTCTGTGGCCGGCATCTGCAGAGGACAAGAGTTAGAACTCTCCAGAGTTAAACCTCCAGAACATGGCCAAACAGCCCAAAAAAACCTACAACACCCAAAATGACATCTGTTGGAGAGTTTTCCTGTATTTCTAGTAAAATGCCATTCCTCAGCAATGTTAATAATAATTTTGTAAATGAATCGATTTCCAAAAGAAATCAGTTCAACTGATTTTCATTGCTAATCATGCTATTTTTCTGTTGTGTGGAGTGGAAGGATTCTAATACAGTGGTGCCTCGCTAGACAATGATGATCCGTTCCACTGAAATCGCTGTTTAGCGAAATCATCATCTAGCGAAAAGCATTTCCCCATTGGAATGCATTGAAACCTGTTTAATGCGTTCCAATGGGGAAGAAGCGTTGTTGTCTAGCGAAGATCAGCCATAGGAAAGCTGCTTTGCGAACCGTCAATCAGCTGTTTAAATTGCTGTCTTGCGAAGCTTAGGTCCCGAAAACACCCATTTTGCGAGCATGGAGGGAGCTGTCAAAATCATTGTCCAGCGAAAATTGGTTTGCGAAGCAGGGACCAAACATTTTCCAGCGAAATTCCCCCATAGGAATCACTGTTTTGCGAATCGCTATAGCGATCGCAAAAAGTCAATGTCTAGCGAAAAAACTGTTATGCAGGGTAACTGTCCAGCGAGGCACCACTGTACCTGATACATTTCCAGGGATTTTAGAAGGCTGAACTGGGGCAGGAAGAGAGATTGGTGTATTTTACAAACTGAACTTTTCACCTCAGTTTGTATGCCTGAGGATACTGTAAGACAGATGTAAGAGGAACTGGCCATAAATGTGAAGTGGCCTTCTTAACTTGCAAAGTACATATGCTGGGGAAAATGTAAGTAGCTGAAAGCCAATTCTGAAGGGATGACACACTTTCCTCATTCCCACCTCCCTTATTATGGCTTTGTTGCCGTTTATGAGGCTATCGGGATGAGGTTCTGATAGAATTTCATTGCTGAAAAATGAACTGTTCTGTAAGCTGAGTACTCTTGAGTCAAGGGTGAGACTGAGAGCTCTCGCACACTACAGTAGTAAGCCTTGTTTTGGACTGTATATTGCATTCAAGTACAGCAAATTATGAGTGCACCCAGTGTAGGGCACCGCATACAGACCTTCTGCTCTTTCTTTCAGCTAAGAGAAAATCTGTAGCAGTCCTCTATTTAAAGCCATGAGGAAAGGGTTGCCAAATCTCAGGGCACTGGCCGAAGTCTCAAGGAATTGGCATGTTTATTTGGCCCTCCAGGTCAGAAGACAGACCTCAGGACCAGCAGTGGCAGTGGGGGCAGGTGGAAGAAGAATTTTATTTTTGTTGTCTGCTGTGACTTTTAATGCCTGATTATCCTTCTCTTCCCACTCCCAACTGTCGCTGGGGCTTGATGGCTCAGTGCAAAGGTGTTTACATGTATGTATGTTGTTCACAACATAATTGCTTCAGAGGTAATACAAGAAATTCACATGGTCTCGCCCACTCTCCCAAGCACATGCGCACAGAATCCAATTACCAGATTACGCTTGCATAAGGGAAATTGTGTTAAGTTTGGCAGCAAACTGCCACTCATTAAGAAGCATCTGGGTGAGCACACAACTGTGCCTCAGATTTTGGCTCTGAAATTTCAAGGAATGGAAAGCTGCTGACCTGGTAACTTTACAGTGAAAGAGATTTAGAAAGAGATATTAATAAATTATTAAGTTGCCAGCCCAAATGTATGCAACTTGAATGCAACAACATTCAACAGACCATGTGAACTGAATGTCTACTTGGTGCTGTAGCAGAAGATTCATGGGATTGAATACTCTTTCACATGATAAAGTTTCCTTCAGAAAGAAAATGAACATGCCATGGAGAAGGCATCATGATTTCTGTGTACAAGGAATTCTTTTGGATAAAGGAACATTCCTACATAATCCTCATGTAGAATCAGAGGTGATGCCAGAGATTATTCCTTAGCTTCCATGGAGAGTGAAACTGAGGACTCAATGACTTGGAGAACTTTCTTACATCCCCTTTTCTGCCCTGTGCCACCAGGATGTGGAAAGGAATGGTGTGGGAACAGGAGGGGACTCTCCCTGGGCTATGTCATTCTGCCTTTACAGGGAGGGTGAATTCTAATTCCTAGTTCCTGGTGATTCTCAGCTGGGAAAGATGAACACTGAGATGCAGATTCAAATTTTGATCTGTAGAAAGAATTTGAGATTTATTAATATGAGAAAAGATTACATTTACACTCTAGGAAGTGTATTGTAGGTATCATATGATCTCAGTGCTCCCTCCTTTGGCTCAGTTTGGGTTAGGCAGAATGATAGACTCTTTAAGAGTTACCTGACCAAGAATCAACCGTGGCAGTGGTGGAAGAACGAAGTCACTGATATATATCAGATGATATGATATTTGCCAACATCCATCTTCTTCCTGCCATCACTGGGGCTCATGGTCTCAGTAGACAGAGCTGCCCTGTTTCAGTTTCCAAATAGTGAACAAAATTAAATGGGTTTCTGGTGTGTTGCCTTTTTTCAATAGTCCTTCAAGGATAGGTCAGAGTTCTTAATTGTTATTAGATTTAGATACTTTAAGTTACATGAGAAAATGGGAAAAGAACTTGCGAGGGAACATTTGTTTAACAGATTAGAAGTCGATTTGGGAAAATGCCAATTCAAAATTAATTTCACCAAGTCTGTGAGGGAATTTTTGTAAAATAGTCTCGTATATATAAAGTTGTTGGATACATGTTGGATATGTAGCATGCAGGGATATGACATAAATTTGGGTCCCACTTGAAAATACAAACTTTTGGGGACCATGCTGTGATTGTGTTTAATAATGGTATGTTTTGGTAGTGAGATACTATTAGATCCTAAGGTAATTGTGTTGGGATATATAAAAAACTTTGTTAAAGAATCAAATACTGAAATAGTCTCAAGTTTACTTGTTCATTTCAATATGGCTAAAGCAACAAACTAGATGTGTGTGTGTGGGGGGGGAAACTCTTCTGTAAATTACTGGTTTAATTTTATCTGGAAGATTGCTTTGTTACCTAGTCCTATCAGAGGATGCAAAGAAATTTTTTGCAGAGTACACAGCAGTTTCCTGAGCAACAAGCAATATTTAATATGTATATGCATTTTATGTATTGGAATGATAAAGAAAGGAATGGAACATACCCTTCTGGTTTTAAGAATTGTTATAAAAATCTGCTGTTGTTTTTAACTTTCACTAATTCCCTTTGGTCACCAGCCTAGACTTCTGCATCCTTATTTTAACCCTTTCATAGAACCAAGTCAAGTTTGTAGTGCAGTATAATTGTTAGGCTTAAAAACACTAACCTGCCATTATAACAGGAAGCATGATCCAAACATGGGTTGCACCCTGCAAATACTGGACTTAGGTTTGAAAGAGTAATTATGCTTTTGAAGCTGCAAAGGTGAATATTCAGCTTTTGCAGCTTCTCCTTTACTGGTGCAGATTTGCCAGAAAAGCTGCATGTTAGAAACATGGTCTTATTATTATTCATTCAGGAACAGACATTAGCCATCTTTAGGCCACATTGGTGCACTCAGCCACAGACAGAGATCGCAGTCTCTTTTGTGTGACTGTAGAAATACAAAAATGAGCCATGACAAGAGTTGAAGAAGTAGAAGAAGTAGAAGTTAAATTAATAGTAGCATTACGTAAGGCCATATCTTGTGTGTAAGCAATTCCGTCATTTTGGTGCATAGTTGATATCAAAGTAAACAAACTTGATATAAAAAGAAAACATTGTTGTTGATGCCAAGAATAAATGAAACATCAAAATATTCCAGAATACAATGAATTGGCCAAGATTTCAGCTTTTTAAAAGCATTTTTAAAGACAAACCATGGGGCAATGGACGTCTTTAAAAGACAAATCTGGTGCAGTGGGGGGGAAGACACAAACATGTAATGCATTTGAATTTGTGGTATTCTTCCAAATTTGCTTTGTTTTGTTTTTGGCTGAATACAGCTGCAAAGGATATACCATCAGCTCTGCTATGTATATATCTGAAGTATTTAAATGTCTATGGAAGGGAGAGGAAGTTGTCTTCTCATTTTTATTTTCATTTTCATTCTCATATATCTTATTTCTCAGCATAGCTGATGCTTGGGGGTAGACTAAGTGGTCAAGCTTAAAAATTAGGAATCAAGTCCTAAAAATCTGCAGATGAGATGCCATGTTGGCAAAATCACAGATTTTTTTTTAAATTTCAGTAAGCAAACTAGCAGCTCTTGGCAATTGTTTTAAAGTGGTAACCAAAGATTTAGGAATGACTCCAATTGTTGAAATCTGTACTGAGAGGAGGATGACCTGATCTTATTTCTGTCTTCTTTTCTTGCTTTAATGTTTGGTACTTTACAATTTTTGGATTTTATGTACTTTTGAGGTTGGTCGTTTATCGAACTCCAGCTTCTATAATGTATGTGTCTCCTTGTTGTGTATCCAAAAGTATAAGATATATAAAGTATAATATCCAGTTTATAAAAATCAATTCATTTTTAGTGTTAACTTGCTTGTCCCAGTACAGTTATGGATCATCTATTACTACTACACTTGTGGCAAGTTCAGGGACACATTTAATGGAGTTGAATTGTTTCTTAATTCACGATGCAGCCACTGGCTGCTTGTAAGTTGAAAGAAGAGGTAAAAGAATCAGCATTTTTACTGGCAAAAGAATCGTAGAGTCTGCTATTACTTTACTCTGTCTTTATGTCAGATACATAACCATAATCCATTAATACAAACAGAAATCAGTCAAGCTAATGTGAAATGTGTATAATGCTTTTTGTATCAAAAAGCATTATACAGAGTGTTATCTAGCACAGAACTAAGTACTTTGAGCTTATGTGGTTGTGGATAAGATATCCTAAATTCATAAGGTACAGTGGACCCTTGACTTGCAGACGGCTTGACTTACAGACTTTTTGAGTTACAGACTTCTCTGGCCACAAAATTTAGGTTTGACTTGCAGCCTGAGAATTGACTTACAGACCAGAAAAAAACCAAAATGGAACAAAAACGGCCTGTTACGGGATTAATCGGTTTTCAATGCACTGTTGGTCAATGGAGACTTGACCTACAGACTTTTTGATCTGCAGCCACCGTTCCAATGCGGATTAATTCCGTAAGTCAAGGGTCCACTGTAAAACAGCAAAATACACTTAAACAAAGGAAAGGTCAATTCGGGGTAAATATGACATAAATTCAGTAATTGTGGAAAATAAATATAAAATGCTTGCTCATAATTAATAATTTAATTAATAATAATTTAATTAATAATAATTTAATTAATAATTAATAATTTAATTAATTAATTAATTATGTTTATAGTCCACCTTTCTGCTTTCTGGGACCCAGTGTGGCTTTTAAAATGAAGTTAAAATAGATAGTTTTTTCAAAAAAGAAACTTTGTATAAATTACAGTAATTAAAATATTATAAATGGATTATCACATTAAAACAAAGACAAAATTAACATTAAAGCCATTTAAAAACATAACAAAAAGAAGTATGCCTACTATTAAGAAGAAGTATGCCTTAGGTTGTAACATATGCTTACAAATTGTTCTTATCCTCAATGAAAAAACAGTGAGATCTTTCGCTCCTAAATGAGACTGAAAATCTGAAGATTTTTTCATCAACATGAGCATTAGCTAAAAGTTTGTGGGTTTTTTATGCTAAATATACTGTTGTGTTTTCTTTAAAAGGTTTGTACTTTCTTTTAAACCCTTGTTTCCTTACATGATTGCCTAAGAGCAGTCATACAAATCATTCTGCCTGTTTTTCCAAGCTGGCTGTCACTTTCCTAGTTATCTCCTCTTCTTCATTTGGTTTCATGATCAGACAGATGGCAAAAGGGGAAGTACTGTTTTCCTCTGTAGGATTTTTGAAAAAACACTTCTCTCTCTTTCTTGGTTTCATGTCTGAATGTCTGAACAAGTACAATTGCTTATAACCTGATAACAAACTAATTTTGAAAAGATTATATATTTTGACCCAGGATGATTGATTCCTGAATTTCAGGTGAGCTGTTGGCCCAAATCCAGTGTCCTCCCACGCAGTAACACAATAGTTTCCCCCATTCCTGACAACTCTCCTTTGCACAAATGGCTGTGCAGCTGGCCAGCTACCTAGATTTGCAGTCAGTGCAAGATCAGATGCACGATGGCGACCAGCAGGAAAGGAAAACGCTTCTGCAGTTGCCCCTTATAAGCTTGCATAAGCAAACAAGATTGTAGCCATTGACCATCAGTTATACACATTTTTTTAAAATGTTCTGATCAGCAAGGAATGGCATCTACATTCATGGAGATTAGGATCATCAAGGGGTTATTGGTCAGCATTAGGCCATTGCAAGGTGAAAACGTTCTTCCAACCCTGTAATGTTATTTAATTTGAAAACGTACTTGAAACCAAGCCTTTTGCTGTTTATAGCAGCATAAACAGACATATATTACACATGTGATTAACACTGTGGGGGCCCCCAATGGTTATTTAACATGCCATTTTAATCTCATAAATTTATTATAAGCAGTTTGAAAATTTCCAAAATGTTGTACAGAATAAGAGCACTAGAACCTAAAACATGCTAAAATCAACCCACTTACTCTGTTGCATCAGTAATTGTTGCCCATGCTGCTCTCTATAACCCTGTTTATATCAGGTTTGGGCAGCATTATTTTCCTCTGAGGTTGGCATAAATAATGACGACTACTAGCTGTACAAATTGTCATCCCCTTTTGGGGGTGTAAGTCCCTGATAATTTCAAAGGTTGCTCCTTTCTCTAAGGGGCCAGGGGCACAAATTGTAGGACAGATCCGTTATTAAACTGCTCCTATTCACTGGAGTGCTAGGAATTCATTTTCTCATATCGAATACATACGCCATAGGAAAAAAAATACGTCATGTTTCTGAGGCTTCCTTGACATGCATGCATCCTTTTCAAAGGCTCACTGTCTCTTAGAGGTGGGGGAAAAAAAAACACCACAATAATTTCAAGCTACAGTAATAGTGTTTTTCCCAGGGTGTAACGCACATGAATATATGGACTTGCGTAGTTGAAAGCTCTTCTGACAGCTACATGTTGTCTAGGAGAAACTACTGAGCAACATAAAATCTACCAAGACTTTTCTGCTGCCTTGAACTGCAGAACATTACAGGGATCGTGAAAATACTGCATTGCACCAAGTGCGTACTAGAAGTAGCTTTTACTGAAAGGTTAAAAGAAGATCCTACCCTCCCCCTCTCCCCAGCATGTAGGTGGTATTTTAATCAAGTTCTCATGGTAACAAACATAGCAATTTGAAAGTGCTGGAACCAACAGAAAATTGGTCTTTTTGTGTGCTGGGGTGGGGGTGCTAAATCAATACAGCCGCAGTGCATATCTCTTGTTGCAGATCCTCTAATTCAGGAGAAATGCCCCCCCCCTCAAAAGGGTGTTGATGTTAGTGAATTCAGAAAAGAGAAGCACCAAAATCTCCCGGAAAAGGAGCCAGAAGGCGTAGGATCTGAAAAATGGTTTGCTCTTCCAAGTCCTCCACATCCCACATCGCCACCGTCAGTTGATCTGGCTGCTTCAAACAATTCCAGTTTACCTTTCCTTGGTTGAGAAGTAAGAGGAGTATAGTTGCTGTGCACCATTCTCCCAACTTGCATTTCTGAAATGTGTAAAGTCTTGCAGCGACAACATGCATGGCTTTTTGGAACAACTTCTTTAGCACAGATGAACCTTTGCATTGGAACCCCAGTAATATTGCACATTAGGAGTGTTTTCCTAACCTCTCCTTTCACTCTGCTGTCTGGGGAGGCAAACGCATTGTTCTTCCTTTTGGTTCAGGGCTTATTGTGAGCACCAGACGTGATATGCATATACATACCTCTTGTAACACCCTCCCACCCCAGTTTCTTGGCAGGCTGTCAAATCACAGTGATCAGCTGGTTCACTGGCACCTGCTTTCCTTGAGCCATATGTCTCAGCCACTGATCCAGCTGCCTGCATCAACAACAGATTTACATGCGTATTTGCTTAATGGGAAACTATAAAAGTAAGCTGCATTTAGATTGGCATGCACATCTGAGCATGAAATTTATTTGTCAACTCTGAATTTCTCTTGGTCCACACCTCTACCCCCATTTTGGTGCCTGTCCTCAGCCGTACGCATTTGGGTGAGGGGGATAGTAGGACCAGTATGATGTTTATGATTACACGCAATTCCTTGTTTAATTGCTCCGGGTACTGTTATCTGGTTTCTCAGAGATCCCTTGGGTTTAACAAGGAACTATTCAGTCACTTGCTTTTCCATCTGACTGCTGTATTTCTTAGCTAAATGTTGTTTTTAAAAAATGTGCAATTTTTAATGGGATCAGAAATGAGTGCTGCTGGGTGATCATTCTGTTGTACTAATCAATTGAGACAAGTAACCCCCAATCTTAAATTTATTTATGGTAATGGTGCCTGCTGTGTGTCTATATTATGCTAATATACCACTACATAATTTCTCTCCTGGAAGAATTCTTGTTGGATGCTCTTGAAAACAATTATGGCAATCAACACTGGACAGTATAAGCCTGGCTTTGTTCCCAAGGAATTTGCCTACTACAGCCACCCCAAACTCTTTTCTGTGTATTTGATCTTGCCACTTTGACTTGACTGCCCCTCCCTTTGTCGTTTTTCCCCAGCTAATATTTATGTTTTGATTTGTTGTTGAGTGAAAAGATCCTCTTTGTGAACCCTCTGGTTTATTTGGCTTTTTCTGTATAGATGTGGTGTTATACAGTAGTCTATATCAATGACTGTTAAGTAGCCTTAATAAAACTATACTTAAAACAAGTAATAGAGTTGTATTTCAAAGTTTTTTGTGATAAATAGATAGAGGAGGAAAAGGGAAAGGTAACTGACAAGGTATTTAAAGTGAAGAGAACTATATATTCCTTTACAATACTCTCATACACACTTCACCCCAGATGACTCTCCTACATCCAGACTTAAGTCTAGCTGTTCCCACAGACTCTACACAACTGACTCTCCAAATATAAGAGTCTCCTCTCTTCCGATGAAGCACAGTATCTATGGCTGACCCTAGTGATTTGGATGAGGCCATGTGACATTTCTTCTGTAGTTTAGTAATGAATGAGGTTTTGAAAGTGAAATATAAAATGTTACCAGACTGATTTGTGTTAGGGACTAACAGGACCTATGGCAGTCTGTTGCATTTCAGAATGTCCCCACAGACTTTGGACAGTACCAGACAGTGGCCCTGAGTGAATTTCTAGCTGTTGCCATAGTTACTGTGAACTAGGTCTTATTTCTTAATATGGCAAAAGAGAATAAAATGGTGTATGTTTGTTAATCCCAGTCGTAATGTCTGCCTTTAATTATTTAGAGACCTCTTCCTTGAATTAGTATTAGCATAATAATAAAAATGTCAGTTTCCAATTTGCTTCGCAATGTGTGTGTGCATGCTTGTGTTTTGTGTGTTTGTGTCTTTTAAGGAACAGCTGCTCTAATTTAATAGATTAAACAACATGCTTGCATTCATTTCCACGTGACTGTTTATTTTGGCAGAGTTGATACTGTTTAGATGATTATTAACTTTGTATACCCAGAGCTTTTGATAAACTCTTCCTGCAACCCTGCAGAAGCCAAGCAGTAATAATTAGCGAGCCATGAAAAAATCAATCCAATTTCAGGGAACTGCTTGAGAAGTCGAAAGGACTTTGCTGTCTAAGGAGATAGGAAAACAGGCACATAATTACTGACCCAGTCATGTCAGACTGAAAATTTGAAGGAATCCCAACTGATAAGTGCTGAGAAGCCTGAATGCCGTCTTTTCATTCAGTTCAGCTCGCAGAGGGCATGAATCATCTCTCAGCCAGAGACAGCCCCTTTGGGTCCAAACTGAGGTCACTGGTGGGGCAGACAGCTATGCTTTTAGTGAATAAGAAGATGCACAGGACTGCCTTGTGAGCCCTGCAGCATCTGTTTTCAGACATACGTATTATTAGTACAGAGCAGCATTCTATCAGGGGCTCCTTTCTTGCAAGCTAGCATGTAAACTTAGACCTTCTGAATTTATTTTTATCGTTTGTTTGTTAGACTTATATACTGCCCATCTAGAACATGTCTACTCTGGACAGACATTCGTGGACACTCATGTTGAATGTCTGATTTGTTGTCTTTCTAGAGATGAGAGCACATGATCCCCCCCCCCCAACATGGCCTACCTTTCTCTTTACCTGCCTGGCTTCCTCATACCTTGCTGTATGTGCATCATGTTGTCCATTTGTACTCATCTGCAGTACATTTTATGAGTTTATGAGCTGCTCTCTCAGAGTTCACCATATGTTTTGGTAAACAACCATAGTCTGTCAAATGTTCTGCTTTCCCTCCCCGTATTAGTTGAGTGACATGGATATATACATAATTTTGTAAAACTATATGCATCGTGGCTTGGCTTATGAATTTGCTTTGCAGCTCAGAGATGGTAAGAGTTAACTTCACAGAAAGAGCCCTGTGCATTTATGACATTAATACTTTCATAGAGATTGTGATGAAAGTTGAATTTGGACAGTGGATTGGAAGAGGAAAAACGTATAGGTGAATACCTCTTGTGATTAACTCCACAAGACCTTAAAGATGAAGAGAGACATTTTACAATGACCAGCTAACTGTTGTGGTATTTTTTGTTATTTTCCTTGATACTAGAGTGAACCATTAAAAGTAAGAAGTCTTGGCCGAGTTCTGATGGGCCTAGATTTGTGAAATATCATTTAGTGGAGTTAAAATAAAAACAAAACATTTTTTTTTACTATACTCAATGCCTGAGTGTAGTAAAAAAAGAGCAAAATACTAAAATTGTATTTTTAGAAGTGTAGAGAAACATCACAGCTCTTGACCCCCATGGTGAACAGAAACTGATATGAGCTGAATTCACCTAGTCTCACAGTAGGAATTTCATTTCATTTCAGGTTAGCATATGCCATTGTTTGGGAGTTTGGATTATACTGTGTCAGGGAGGAGTCAGATGTGGGGGATCTTCTCTGTGGCCCAATTTTGGAAAATATTTCAACAAACCAAGAGGAAGAAGTCTCAATTCTCTGAGAATGTTTCCATTCCTACATCCTTCAATATTAACATCTCCTGCCATAAATACTTTTTTTAACCTTTGGAACTAGAATTTAGAAAATTACTTTTAAAAAGAAAATCATCTTCTCACTGTGATTTAGCAAAGCAGCTTGTTGAGGGTTTTATTTCTGAAGCAGCTGTTTTGAGTTACTACTGAACTTCAGTATTTTTAAAACTCCTTTCTTTAAAAATCCATTCAAAACAATATGAGAATGACCTGAAATTTGAAACAAATTCAGAATGCTCCCAGACACTTTGTGTTCCCTCAAGTAACAATTACATATCACTTTTTATAAAAAAAATAAAAGTAATGGCATTCCTGGTCACTACTTTATTTTTAAAAGGAATATTGTTGCCCTTTTATTTCTCCAAAAAAGTACAATTTTGCAGTTAATGTGGCTCCTTATAGAATTTTACTTCCCAGCTGTATTCTCAGGACAGCAGGAAAGGTATTGGCATTATCCGATCATGTGACTCAGAAACAGGGCCTTGCCTCCTTGACTGGAAAGTGGTCAGCTGATCTCTGCCTAATGCTTTATTGTGCATCTTTGGTCTTGTTTTCAGCATCAGTCTTTCAGAAGCAGCACTATTCTTGTTTGTCTCCCATCTCCTGAGCTCTGCAAGCTATTAGAAATACCATTTATTTAATCCATGTGTATAATTGCTCCCCACAAGAAGAAAGAGTTTTGTGTTAGATATGCCGAAGGGCAGCCCTGTCCAGGTATTCCTTAAACGAGTAAATTCCTGCCAAGGAATACTGGCACTCTACAATGTTTTCTCTGGTCCTCAGCCACAAACAGAAAAATTTTAAGAAGCTAGTGCAAAAGTATGAGTTGAACTTGTTTCTGAATAAAAATGCTGACCGTGAAATTTCCCTACAGTCAGGAGAATCAGCATCTTGACAAGAAGCACATAGATCTGACTCAGGATGAGCTTTCAGGCATTAGCATCAGTAGCAGAGCTTCAGAAATCGTAATGGGTTCTGGAATTCCAGCTGTGGTATCCAATCTGCTCCTAATAAATAGTATCCTATTTAGGATTGTGGAAAATAAGAACATGCTGTTGGTCTGTTTTACTGTGTATTAAAGAAACGGCCAATCATGTGAGAGTTCTGATCAATCGATGCATAAATTGATTGATTGATTGATTGATTGATAAAAATGTTAATGGTTCACCCAAACTTGTTTACTAACTAATGAACAATGAATACAATTTCACTAGTTTCTTTCTGGGTGAAAAGTTTTGTTACTTGTACCTCTGTGCCATTGGATCCTTATCAAATATTCCTTGACTTGCTGAATGGAGCAGCAGGGACAATGAAGGGGAGAGAAGAAGAAGAGGGCAGGGAAGGAAGGAGTTATCAAGGGAGGATGTAGTTTCAGATAACAACATTTTGTTTTGATTGTGGTTTATTTTTATTTATTTATTTTGTTTCATTTGTAGTTTACCTTTCTCCCAATGAGAGGACTCAATGTGGCTAAGATTCAAGTTGTTGCTATGCTCCATCAAGTCACCTCCAATTTATGGCAATCTTATCAATGAGTGATCTCCAAAATGCCCCGTCCTAAACTGTCCTGCTCAGCTCTTGAAAACTCAAGCTTGTGGCTTCCTTTAGAGAGTCTATTCATCTCCCTCTTTTCCTGCCTTCCACCTTTCCCACCATTATTGTACTCCTGCCTTCTCATGATGCTCCCAAAGTAGGGCTGCCTCACCAAAGGTTGAGGATATGGGTTTATCTTTCCAGAAGAACAGGTAGTTATTTTTTCAAAATTTTCAGAGGATAATTGGATAGGTCACTATAAAAATAGAATATTGTTTGTTTCAGAACAGATTTGCTAATCTCAGATTTTCATTATTATGGGTTTTAGTTCATTACACGTATCAGAACACGATGGGATGAGTAATGTTAAATGCTAAAGCTGTACTGTTTTTGTTTCTTGTGTTTCATGTTTTCTAATTGTGGAACCAAGATGTCTGGATACATGCTTGAGTGCCTCTGACTGTAGCAATTTGAGAACATGTTCAGAATCATTCTGCTTGATGTATTTAAAACAGCATTTATAAATAATAAATCAGAAAGGTAACAAGACCTTCCGCATTCTGTGACTCTTATTACAACATGATAGTTTGTTCCTACCAACAGGAGTGGATGCTTTCATGGAGAGAACCCACTGAATATAAGCAATCTTAACTTATTTTCCAGTATGTCTTCTTAAAACCATTTCCATACTTACATTCCTGCTTATATCATAATTTATGTAAATCTGCAAGGTTTATTGATGTCACCCAGGGGAGCAGGGATCCTGGACAGTGTCTTACCCGTGAAAGTCCATTGCACAGAAGTCTCCTGGCTAATACTAGGACATGGGGAAGTATCTTTATTTTGGTTTATAGCATTCGGCATCTGCAACACTAGTCATGTTGACCAGGGCTATGAAAACAGCTTTTCTCAGCTGTGACATATATTATCGTATCCTGAGGATCTTGGGAACTCTCTTGCACTCAATGGATACTCACGGGTATTCTTACAAAGCCCTCTCTGCCCCATTCCTTCCTTCCTTCCTTCCTTCCTTCCTTCCTTCCTTCCTTCCTTCCTTCCTTCCTTCCTTCCTTCCTTCCTTCCTTCCTTACTTACTTACTTACTTACTTACTTACTTACTTACTTACTTACTTACTTAATACATCCCCTGTTCAAATCCAGCTGAATATGCCTCACAGACCAAATGTAGCCCCAATGTAGTAAATCCCTGGCCTTGTCTGGAAAAGGCCAGACATTTTTGTTCCCTGTTTGACACAAACAGGATGCTTTTCCCGGCTGTCCATGCAAAGAAGTTAAAGAGTGCTGACTACATCCTTTTCCCACAAAAGCAGAGGGTAAATTTTCAATGCCAGGAATTAAACTTTCTTTGCATATTTAGAGATTAGCTATTTTCAACTTGCATTGAGGCAATTTAAAGAAACTTATGCCCATCACTGATATGGTTTCAGGAACACTAGGGAGGGGAAGTGTGATATATGTTTATAAATTATATCTTCCATGGGTGCATCAGTTTGGATAATATTTGCAATTAAAAATGGTAATATGCATTTTAATAAAATGAAATTTTAATTCCCAGCAAATCAAATTCTAAGGCATAAAGCAGTTCTGCTAATATTTCCAGATAATTATAATTTGGAAATTGTGTAATATAGAATCTAAACATTAATATAAGCTCAGTATAAGGCTATATGTCTCTCAGGTTTAACACTTGCTTAAACCTGAGTGGAAATTGATTTTGAAGAAAATATCATTTTAATGATTGGTAATTTAAAAGATTTAGTAGTAATTTTGAATGAATTTAATGCTTTAGTAGTTCAAGAAGATAAACAGATCTTGGTTGCTGTCCAATACTGTTCTGTTAAGATATTTGAAGACTGGCTGGATGTAAGTTAGGCAGAGATCTAGAATTTGATTCTCCAATTTGCCTTCTGAGAGGAGAGTCAGCCTGTGTAGCCTTGGGCAAGCTGCACAGTCCTAAGACACCTCCAGAAGAAGGAAATGGTTAAACCACTTCTGAGTATTCTATGCCTAAAAAAAAAAAAAAAAATCCCAGAAAGGGTTGCCATAAGTTGGAACCAACATGACAGCATGCAATTGTTATTGTTCCCACAATATTTCAAAAGTACATTAGGACCTAATGTATTTAGAATTGTCCGTGAGAATTATGCATGTAGCAGAAATGAAGAAAGTTAGTGACTGAGAAGAAACAATGGGAAATGTACTGTACAACCAGGATTTTGTACATAAATGGCCTCCTTTTATAGCATTAGTTTTGTGAAGAAAAATCCCATTAACTTCTTATTAGATGTCCTAGCGTTAGTAAAAGTAATGCGAAAGTGTTAGGAGGCTAGACATTAAAACTTCAAAGTAACCATTGGCACAGATTTTAACAATTATGGGAGTCATTAAAAAGTACATATGCTGTACTTATTATATACTGTTTGTATGTAAATCAAGAATAGGGAAAATATGGCCTTTTAGATGTTAAACTGCAGCTCTAATCATCTCTCACCACTGGCTGTGCTGACTAAGACTGATACAAGTCACAGTTCAAGAGGCTCAGTGGAGGGATGGCATATGTTCTGATCTAAAAGTACAAAGATGTTTTTCTCTAAACTAATAATCTGGGATCATAAAACCCGGGCGTTTGCAATGGAAGGAAATTCTATCTAAATAGATAGCTTTAGCATGCCTCTCTCTTGCTCCTTCTTAAAAGGCACTTTCAGAGCTCTGCCCTCAACCTTATCTTGTCATCAAAGCGTGTGATAAATGTTGTCACGCAGTCACTGAAATCCTGAAGGGCAGAGTTAACCCGAGCAATGAGAGTGATGCCATTCTCAATGGCACTTTGCCACTGGCTGAGTTTCCTTTTGTAGTGTTGGGCTGCATATAACTTTCTTGCATTGCGTGCAAACCATGTGCACCCTGAAATTGCCATCTATTATACAGATAGAGATGCGCAATACAGTATGTAGTCTTTGAACCCATAGCCCTCCATTTCAAAATGGAGGCCATTTGTTGGCCATTTCAGGAAATATTGCAATGGACGAACCAAATCCACATCCACCAGAACCTGCCAGAAAGCATGCATGTCCAGGGCTGTCCTAACATATAGCCACAGCAACATTGCCCTCCATCTTTTAACATTAAAATCAGCTCTTTGTAACTCACTTTCCTTTTTTTAAAAAAAGGTGCTAATAGTGATCCCAGAAATCTCTAAGCCCTAGGTTTATAAATGCCCTAGTAGGTTGATGAGCACCTGCTGTTTATAGAAAAGGTATGTGCAGTTGTGTGCAGTCTCCCCTTGTTTCCAGGAAATCAACAGTACTTTCAAACAGTTTGTGGCAGTGCCAGCCTCAGACGGACAGTACACCAGAGACACATAGCCAATTCTAAGGTTAAATAACACGTTAGAGGTTGGTTTGGGGTTAGAGTAAAGGCAGCAGTTTTGGCAGTGGACATGGGGTGAAGCTTGGGAAGGGTTTTGGTGTGCAAGACTGAATAAAAACTACTTGAGTCCATGGGCTACCTGTTGTTCATATGTGAATTTTGTGCGCAACTTAGAGCTTGGCAGTATCACATTACAAGTTACTATCTTACTTGTTTTCTCCCTCACTGGGAGAAAGATAGTCTAGAAATTGTTATTTTGAGAGGTGGTAAGGACATGAAGCCTTTATTTTGACAAAATAACAGAATAGCCAAAATCCTGTTGGTTAGTGTAGTAAATCACGCAAGTGTAGGCCCACTCAACCAATGGCACACTGAATCAACTCCTCCATAAGTCCCATTGATTCAGATGGACCTACTTTAACTGCATATTACTCTACTTGCTAAGATAAGTCATAGAAATAAATTGCATCAAAATTGTGTGTGTTTTAAAATGTGGAGGAGCAAAATATACTTATTTGGGGGTGGGAGAGGGGGAGGAACAGGACATAAGAGACAAGCCTTCTCAGTGTGGGAAACCTGCATAAATTAGGTAATATGCATAGAAATATAAATACAGTAGGACCAGTAGGATCAGTACCTGCAGTTTCAGTTATTTGCTTCCTGAAAATGTTAAACAATTAAAAAAACAGAAGTATGTGTTTCCAATGTATATTATCTAAACTGGCGACTAGGGGGAACCAGAGACTATGCTATATGTAGGGTTTGCATATCCCCGGTTTTTGGCCTTCAAGGGGTCGGGGGAGCAGTTTTGAACTGATTCCCCATGGATACTGTGGTCCTTGTTGTGAAGGCTGATGGGGCTAACATGATTAACGATGTAACTGGTAGGATTTAATAGGACCAGATAGGGTTTACAAAGGTAATAGTATAATGATGAAAGAGTTGGTTATTTACTAGAGAAAACATTTCTGTCAATAAGTCAAGAACATGTATGACAAATACCAAGTGTCTAAGCACTATGGCACAAATAAGGAAGAACATCAAATTTTACTTTACAAAGTGTTTTTTTTTTTATCAATGTGTTTCAAGCTGCTGTTGCAGACTCTGCAAGTTAGAGATTATATATTATTTATTTATAGCCAAAAGCCAACAGTCCTACTGTTTATACAGTAGGAAAATGTGTAGCTATATGCATGGATTTTAGTGCAGAACGAAAACCAGTATCAAACAAGGTTGGGGAAAAATGTAGATGGGATTCTGAAGAACTCAGCAAAATTCCAACAGATCTCTAGTTCAGAATTGTCTTATGACAGTCCGTGCTGGTTTCAAACTTGCAAATCACTGGCATGGCTTCAGATGCAATTTCAAAACTCTATTCACAAAGACATCTAGCATTTGAATGCGGGCTAAAGATTCTTTTAACTTAATCAGTAGTAAGTCAGTTAATTTAGGAATGAACTTTCAGTGGTGGCGGTTGCATCTGGTTCCAGATGATAACAAATGTCAAATGGATTAAGTTGATCATTGTTCATAACAGTAACAATAAAAATCATAGCTAATTATAATATTTTTGAGAGGCAGGGTGATGTAGTAGAGTGGGGTATCCGGCTAGGACTAGGGAGATCAGAGTTCAAATCACTACTCAGCCATGGAAACTCCCTGAGAGGTGAGAGCGGTAAACCATTCCATGAACATCCCACATACCTAAAAAATCTGATTAAGGTCGCCATTCGTCAGAAGTGACTTGACAGCATGTAATAATATTAGTATTAGTATTTTACAGGACTCCCAAATCACTAGTGGATGAATTATGTTAGTAAACTGAAGCACCCGCATAAGACAGTTCTACAAAATGCCAAAATGTAAAGAGCAGAAAAGATTAAGGGTTGGCAAGTGTGTTGTGTAGAGCGAGCCCAATCCTTCAGCAACAGGGGAGACTTAATGGCCTTGTGACAGCTACCTGAATGCTTAGGAGAGAAGTGCAACTCTTAGTTTTTAAATGTAGTCTTGGAAACTAGATAAGGAAATAAATGCATAATTTAAATAGCACCAAGGATAAGTATTCACATTGAGCAGAAATGCCAATTTTCTAACAAAATGAGATGAGCTAGGTAACCTAGGAGATGAGCTATGGCAACTGGGGGAGGGGGGGGGCTGGGACCGCCAGATAAGCCCTCTAGTCCAGTGAGGGAACAGAAGCTACAGCCCAGATTCAAACTCAGAAGATTTTAATTAATCCTTTGATCCTCAATACATTCTTGCACAAAACCTATTAAGTAGGTTTAGGGCACAGTGGGTAGTGATTTTATGTGATTGACATGCGTCACCTTTTGTCCTTCAACCAGGAGAATTATTCCCTCAAGGCAAATATGTGCCATTTTCCTTCTCCCCACCCCCACCCGATCCGTGAAATGTACCCTTGGTTCTTGCAATTAAAATTAAGGGAGCAATCACTCTCCTCTCACCTTTCTGTCCTCTTTATTTCTCTCACTCAGCTCACAACTAGTGAAAATTGCTATGAATTTTTCATAAAACCATAGTAATGAATGTAGGGCTTTCAGACAACATGCAGTTAATTCACTGCTGATTTTTAAAAGGGCACGAACAATCCCATGCTTCAGAACTTTAAAAACCTTTAAACGCTATTGAGATCTAGTAGCCTGAGATTTCAAGTTACTACATGGCAGATTTTGTTGCATTTGTTAAAGCATAATTTGAGGTAAAGCATTATTTTGCTCAGTTTTGTTTAATATGCAAAAAAGGTTCAGAACTATGGGAGCAGGCTAAAGATACAGAGGCTTCTAAAGACCCTTTAATAGAGACTTCAAAGAGTATTCATTGGATGTGTCAGATCTGAATGTTAGATTGGGTGAAAAGAGAGTATATCCAGTGTTGCTTCTTTACTCGTGAGTTGTGCTATGCAATAGGTGTCTCCTCGTACTTATTTTGTACTTTTCAGTAGAAGCAGGTTCTGGATAGTGTTTTGTACTTTAAAAAAGCCTTCAGCCTGGTTGGCTCTATTAGTTTGGCGTTTTCTGCTTTTGAGCGCACCTGTGATACTATGAAGAATAAACACATAAGAAGAATATTCACTTGTATTTAATGGAGGGGGGGCAGAGATGTTCTGACGGATTGGCACTTTTGGCCCATAGTCAGACAAGAGGGACTTCATAATCTCGCATATGGAGCATATACATGCAGGAGCATTTAAATAGCAATTCTTTATCCTGCTGTTTATGTCAATGAGAACAGCCAATTGAAGAACTGGGCTAAAGAAAAGTCCGATTAATTGCGATCTAATAGCTAGAGGCTTCAAACATTCTTGAATTTCTTGTAGCATCCACAGCCCGTTTTATCAGTTACAGTATTCGGGGGCATCTTTTATTTTTCAAAATTCTCCTGAAGCTTTCAATAAAGCCCTCTTTGGATGTGGGGCAGTTTAATCTTGAATGTACAGTATTCATAAGACATAAGACATAAGACATAAGAAATTTATTTGTCATTGCACTCACAAGTGGGTGCAACGAAATGAGGTGCTCTTCCCCAAGGTAAAACTGGACAACACCACTACAAAAAAAAAGTTAAAAATATACACAACACTCACCATACAAATATAAATACCCCGTTTCTCCCAGCAATTAAAATTCCCTTTATTAGCTTTCTCCCTCTTACGGGTTTCACCCTGTTAATCGCTGTAATATCTTCAGTCTTCTACTGCAGTGGTTCTTAACCTTGAGTTACTCAGGTGTTTTTGAACTGCAACTCCCAGAAACCCCAGCCAGCATAGCTGGTGGTGAAGGCTTCTGGGAGTTGCAGTCCAAAAACAGCTGAGTAACCCAAGGTTAAGAACCACTGTTCTACTGAATAATGTCCCTGTTGCTTTATTTTTCTAGAAAGAAGCACTACATGACATTTGGGTTTCCTTTCAGATGTTTAATTTAATTACTAGGAAGTACCCAAAAAAGCTGATACATTCTGCAAAAATACCTGCTCATGCTGGGGTAATTGGGATTTTCTTTTGGAAAGTAGTAAATCTTCTGACTGAATACTGGATTTTCTCTTGTTCTCTCCATCTCTGCAGAAGCTCAGTATAATAAGAAGTACAGGGATTTTAATTGCATTTATAATAAGAGAGATGATAAAAATGCAAATAAAGACCAAATTGCCAAAACTTTATTTATTTAAATAAGTCTTTAATGTAGAATTTTTGAAAAGCCTTTTTGTTCTTACTTTGTAAGGAACAAAAAAAAATATATAAGGAGATAAAATTCTCCTTAAATTATTTCAGTAGAATCCGGAAGGAAGGAAGGAAGGAAGGAAGGAAGGAAGGAAGGAAGGAAGGAAGGAAGGAAGGAAGAATTACAGGTAGTGTAGTCTGCTAAGGAATATTGTCAAGGGAATGGGGTTTGCCACAGTATTATCTATTTGTGTTTTGGATACAGTCCTGCTTCTACAAGCACAAAGGTTTGCATTACCAAAAAGGTGGTGCACCTACCACTTTGTGTTGTACTTAGGAAAGACTGCTGAAGTAGATCTGCATAGAGGGATAGTCATTTGAACACTTGGGGTGCAAGGGCATAAGGATAAATTCAAATGCTTTCTTCAAACTCTCATTTTTTGTTCCTGAATAGGAGATTGGCATTGCCAGATATGTCTTCATACAAACCATATTCTTCAAGAAGAAGAGTATCTGTGCTGTCAAACTTCGTAATATGGTGTAACAAGTAGTGAAGAGTACAAAAGGGGGAGAATGGGTTTTCACATTGACCACAGAAGCAAATAATTTTAAGTAGCTTCATGGCATTTTTGAAAAGAAAATATTTTTCTTTATTGAAAAGGGTAGGTTGACTTTTGGTACATCTTTGAATTCATCATTTGCAAACATGTTCCACAGCTTGCTTTTTCCATTTCCCTTTCTTCCCATGCACATTAACCTTCTAAAACTGATCTTGTTTAACATAGCCACCAACAGAAAATTATGTGCCTGCTGAGCAGCTGTGCAGTTAATGAGTAAAATTATTTGTTATTAATGTAATTTTTTACTAGTAATTATAAATGATTGGACCTGTCATTTGTTCTTTGCTTATCAGTTAAGCATTCAGAAATATATTCTAAGTAGGTAGCAATTTCCTCATGCAATGGGGGTGAGGGGGAAACAGGTACTGTGACTCACTCCAGATATTTTTCTGGCATTCTGAACTGGAAAAGTGTTCTTCAAATGACATGAGAATAATTTCGTCTACATTCCTTTCACTAACCTTCTTTTAAGCATACCGAGCCAGTTTCATCTTTTAGATACAGTACTACTGAAAAATGCACCACATATTGATTAGAAGTGGACTAGTATTCACAAAATCTGTTATTCTTGATGCTTTTCCAAATCTTGCTGTGCTGAAGCTCTCTTCCAAGACTTCCCTTGCATCACTGAGGTATTTTGGATTCCCTCCCCACCATTTTTTCTCCACAGCATTCTTGATAGGAAAATTGCCAATTTCTGCATAGTTTAGAATCCTTTTAAGTGAATCCTGCATAGGAAAGATGCCATTCTAAATAGGAATTGTGGGGTTTTTTTTAGTCCTGTGTAGTTTGGTGTTTCTTCTCTCCTCTCCAGACAACAACTGTTTGTCACAAAAGTATGCCCTTCTGCATAGGAATTGTAGAAGTCCCGTGTTGCCTGGCATTTTTCTCAAAATAGTGGGCGTGCAACTTCCTGATAATCCCCATCAGATTTCACACAAGATTTCTCAGGTGGGAAAAACAGCTCAGGAAAAAAAATATGTATAGTTCAGAGAGAAATCTTCCTGTGAGGAGAAAAGAGTGAGTTTTCTTTGGTTTCTCTCCAAGAGTGAGAAGCTATGAGGCACACATCACTAACTGACCAACTTGAAGATAGTAAATATTGTTGCTCAAAAGCAGGAATTACCCATTCATGTGAAAAGGTATTTTGAAATAAGATTTGAAAATGTTAGGAATTTTTAGTGGAAACATGGGATGATTACAGCTATAGTAAAAGGATAACTAATCTATGGATTCATACATGTCCCTGGTTCAACCAACAGGATTTCCATTTCAAAAGATCTCAGATAGCATAGCTGAGAAGACTACTTGAAACCTTGAAGAGACAAAACGTCCCTACTGACTCATAGGAAAGGAAGCACTTAAGTGATCAAATTCTGTCTCTGCCATAACACTCATTGGGTGATATCACTTAACCTCTAATCCATCTTAAACATTTGTGTGAAAATTAAGTGGGATAATTCCATATAGATTCAGAAGAAGGGCAGAACAAAAATTTATATCAGCATCAACAATATACTGGGCAATTTGGTTGCTTCATGCAAATATCAAAGTAAACTGCAAAAATTCGTGGGCTTTAATTTTTCTTTTGTACTCTGAAGATGGCAATTATTTCTTTCCAAATGATATGTCTCCATACTCCTTCATAATATTTAATGAATTCCAGAACTACCTTTAGGAAGATGTCTGTATCTGCACAAACTTCCTTTGATTTCTCATTGCAGGAAAAATTGTAACGGACCAGAAACATGGCTGACGACAGGAAAGATGAAGCTAAGGCACCACACTGGACTTCAAGTCAAATAGCTGAGGCTTCTTCACACAGTCATTCCCCAGAGATCAAGGAGCAAAGTGGCACAGGGGAAGGACTGGTCAGAAGTGCCAATGGATTTCCATACAGAGAGGATGAAGATGGAGGATATGGCGCACGTGGACCACAGAGCTCCTATTCCAGAACCAAAGAGAATGGGATCAATGGAGAACTAGCAACAGGCGAGAAGGAAACTGCAGGTAAATGGACCAGAATCCATCCCTCTTTCATTTGCTCCTTCAGTCCTTGCTTTTAAATTGGAAAGCACTCCAGATACTTCATCCCCAGCCCTTCGCATCCTGAACAGATGCATCACACTAGGCTATAACAGGGCACGAAATCTCTTCCCTTTGGAAACTTGGCAGACATTTTCCATGAAGGACACTGTGGCTCTACCTAACCCGAATAAAGATTCTGAAAAAAGGAGGCAGTAAACACAACACACAGGACAGAAAGTGGTGCCTCACTGATCGAGCAGGTGTTTTTGCATACAGATGGTTCCATGTTATTTGCTGTCTCCAGTTTTAAAAGGTAATCGAGGTAAAATAGGACTGGGGCATCACTGTCTCTCCAGATGTTTGCAAACGACAGTTCCCATCAGCCTTTGCCATCCTAGCCAGTTATGAGGCACTTTGGAAGTAATAGTTGAGATGCATCTGGAAGGTGGAAGGTTCCCCACTTCTGAGGTAATTGGTCTGGCGGTGTAGGATGAATCCTTATTGAGATCCTAGAGGGTTCCCACCAGGCAGAGCAGAAATTTTGTCTAGACAAAGCAGTGGTTTGATGATGTAAGTCAGGCGTCTGTGTCCCATCATTGCCCTTTCAACAGAATCAAGCCTTGAGTGTTAAATCAAGGGCAGACACTGTCATAAATGATTTCTTTTCTGTCTTGCTAAGTTGCTCTGTTTCGGCAGAGTGGGAAGCTGCTTACCATTTAACGTTGAGGTCATTATAGTCATGACATTGAATTTGACTGCTGACACCACAGGCACTTTATGTGGAGTTTATAAAAGAGCCAAGTGGAGCCTCAGTAGACAGGCAGGTGGCCTGCTGTGACTAAAGTGAAACCAGCTGCTCAGTGTTAATGTTTTTGAGCTCTGATTTTTGTAATAGCTCCAAATTCCAGTTATCTATACGTATATGGTACTGCATAATGCTCTATTACAAATTGATATGACGGGTCTAAAGCTGTGTCTGCTGAAACAAAAAGAATGAGATGTTAGAATTGGATGGCACCACTTCAGAGGATAGCAAAGATATACCATTTTTAATGCCCCCTTCTTCTAAATCTCTCTAATTAGGCACTGTTATTGTTACAGAAGCCATAGCCCCTGACTGCAAAACTAGCTAAAATGTTAGTTACACTGGAAAGTGGGACTTAACTCTTGATGACATAATGGAATTTAGTTGTGTTACAGTTACTGCAACAAGGAATTAATTACAAGTAACTATTTTGTAACTATTATTTGCCAAAAATAGCAAGGTTGCAATAGAAAATAGGGATTTTGTTTAAATGTTTCAGCCCTAACCAGCCCCAATTTCTCAAGGTCTGATGTTAGGAAGAAGTCCTGAGACCTTCATATATTACGAAGACTTCCTTTACCCAAAAGCTATATTTTGCTGATGACAAATCCTAACAATCACTTGAATTATGTGCTGAACATTACTCTGCTGTGTAGGGCGTGTTCATAGCAGTCAGTATTCCAAAATGAAACAGATTCAATGTAGAGAGATCTTCTTCACTGGACCGCTTTCATCAGCATTGTAGAGCCACTCAAGGCCACTGTTTCCTGTCAGGAGAAGAGAGAAGGGCTGAGATGTAGTAACTCCATATCAAACAGGATACTGAGTTTTCCAGCAATGGCATTGAGTCAGGCTATCCAAGAAAGAAACCAGGTTTCTTGAGTTCATGAAATGTAACTGTTTGTTTTTAACAAGGCATGAAACTTCAAACTGAATAGCCATCAGGTAGTTTATAAGTCTTTAGACTGCAGCAGGATAAAAAAAAGTTCCCTAACTCAGAAAGCTGAATATTATTAATTGTAAGTAGATTAATCAATGTCGGTTGCACAGACTGGAGCCATTATTGGCTTATTTGCTCCAATACAACAGCCACATCTGATTTATTGAAGTGCGGATTCTGTGTATCGTCAACACATGGGATGACTTCTTGTGTGAAGCACGATGTAGTGCTTTGTCTTAAGTGAGGGCAGTACCTTAGTTGAGGGGAAGACTGTGACTCATGGAGTGTGGGTAGGGGAGAAGTGGGTAGAGCAACTTCTGGGTCTTTGGGCAGAGGCGGGAAAGTCACAAAGAATGAATCACCAGTGCAGTCTGAGGCGCTGTGTTCTCAATGGCATTGATTTAATTTTTTTTTAAATGTGTTAATGTTGTTAACACAAACAGTTAATCAAACCTTTTGTGCCACAGTGTGTGGAGGGTTGCATTACACTAAGTGAAGCATACAGAGCAAGGAAGATACCGGCTATGGGATAGATAAATTCTAGCGGATAATCCAAGGTTTTGCATGCTAAGGAGAGCAAAATCTTCCACAAGAGCCTGAACAAACAGAATACATGGCTTCAGTTTTCTTCAGTACAGTGGGGTCTCTACTTAAGAACGTCCCTACTTAAGAACAATCCAACTTAAGAACAGCTCCATTTGCTAAATTTTGCTTCTACTTGAGAACAGAAATCCAAGATAAGAACAGGAAAAAAAAACCTTTCCTGCTCTTTTTTTAACCTTAGGTCATCTTAGGTTAAAAAAAATTCTCCCCCTAGTGGTAGAGTACGTATTAACCAGCTTTGCATTAGTTCCTATGGGACCTCTACATAACAAAAAACAGCCAGAACGGATTAATTGGTTTTCAGTCCATTCCTATGGGAAATTTTGCTTCAACTTAAGAACGTTTCAACTTAAGAACACCATTCCAAAATGGATTAAGTTCTTAAGTAGAGGTTCCACTGTAGTTTCTATGGACGGAAAAGAGCAGATACGGATTAAATGGTTTTCAATGCATTCCTATGGGAAATGCAGATTCAACATAAGAACTTTTCAACTTGAGAACCACCTTCCAATACGGATTAAGTTCTTAAGTAGAGACCCCACTGTATCATTTTATTTGGAAGACAGCAAAAGCTCATCTGTGGCTAGAAGAGGTTCATTGTAAGTTGAGGACCTTTTCCGATCCATGTGAGTAGTTAGTGGAAATTGCAATCAGCCTCTGGCAGCAAATGCTGAGCTGGGAAATGACCTGTCACACAGCTGAGCATCACTCATACTGTTTAATCCTAAACCTGCTTCATGTTCATCTGCAGAGAAATGGTGTAAAGGTTTCAAGAAGATCTATCTAGGTGTAAAATATTGTCACTGTGTAAAAACATGAATTTGGTATTCAGAAATGGTTAAACACAGATTCTCTAGCATTTTTCTTCAGAGGAGCATAGCTTTTAAACCCCTGTGTGCTAAGCAGGAGGAATTAATTTTTCTCACATGAACAGCTGCCCTTGGTGTATGCAACCATGCATGCTAAGAAGACCACCTTATCCCCATTTACTATCCATTGACAGCAATTTATGAAAAAGCTCTCCATATTTTTCCCACAATTGAACTGTTTCTAAAGTTATTTCATAAATTGGCATCACTCTGTTAAAAACAAACAAACCAACCAAACCAAAACAACACCGTTGGGGGGGGGAAACTATCCATGAAGAAGTAGTTACATGTAGGTCAAATCAATATCCTCTTGCTGAATTCACTTTCATGCACATGTTTTTCAAATATTTTGTTGTATTTTCTTTGGAAGCCAAATCCTGCCTGTGTTGGCTAGTCACAGATGAAGTTGGATAGGGTGCAAAAGGCATGATTAAAAGCAACTGTGGTGCAAATATATCCTTTATTATATTCAAGTAAGCACTAAATAAACAACTCTTCAAGTTTTCAGAACGGTTGAGTTTGAACCAGGGAAAAGAACAAACGATGGGATGGTTTCTTCCCTTTCTTCCCTCATCTCCATACATTCAGGAGGTTTCTCAGAGAGTTTCAATGAGAAGGAGCTCAAAGAAAGAGCAGATGGGAAAGTCTCTTTTCTGTCAGTGCTCCTCTGAATGGAAATCTTCCGCATTAAATCCTGGTGTTTTCGAAGTGTGTTAAGTTAACCTCTATAAGTGTGGAGTGTTGTTTACCAAAGGAAGAGAGATGGGAAGTCAATGATTCATGTTGTGAAGGGTGCCTTGTGTGTTTTGACCTTAAGTCTTCCTCAATAGCAAAGGGGTCATCTAGCATTTCTCTCTCTCGAAACAAACTCAGTCAATAATATATGGAGGAAAACCTATGATCAAAATACAATGAACATTCTTCACGGCACCATTAGTATTATAATTGTCATTAGCATCTTAGGAATTTTCTCTTCCTGGTCTTGGATGATATTCTGTATTCAGTGTTTTACCAACTATGGTAGAAGTGCTCGTGAGGTAAAGATAGCCACACAATGAAATGGCTTTGCCACTGACATATGTTAATGTAATGCACCCTGAGTATATGTTGTGGAGGCATTTCACATTGAATTAAAAAAGGAAACAAACTAGTGGTTGTTGTGGGTTTTTCGGGCTCTTTGCCTGTGTTCTGAAGGTTATTCTTCCTAACGTTTCGCCAGTCTCTGTGGCCGGCATCTTCAGAGGACAGCACTCTGTATTCTGTGGAAGGTCGACTATATTCGCGAAGGCTTTCACGGCCGGGATCTAATGGTTGTTGTGGTTTTTTTCGGGCTTCTTGGCCGTGTTCTGAAGGTTGTTCTTCCTAACGTTTCACCAGTCTCTGTGGCCGGCATCTTCAGAGGATAGCACAGAGGAGAGCACAGGTTGCTGTCCTCTGAAGATGCCGGCCACAGAGACTGGTGAAACGTTACGAAGAACAACTTTCAGAACACAGCCAAAGAGCCCGAAAAACCCACAACAGCCATTGGATCCCGGCTGTGAAAGCCTTTGTGAATATGAAATAGACTAGCATGCTGTAAGGAAGTGATTACACCGGTGTGCTTTGGAACTGGAATCTTAAATCTTACAGGACAGGGCATGGCAGGATAGTGTTTGCTGCCTAATTACTGAATGGATTTGGTGAAAGTTAAGTGACTCAAGGTGACTAAAGGCCAAGATCTCCCAGAAGCTGCTTCTGCCATGGCCAAGATTTATATATATAAACTGTACTTTCTATCCCCGTCCCATGAATAACAGGCTTCTTTGTGCCATATCACACTTTCCTTCCAGAAGTTCGCTCAGATGTAACAACAGATTTTTCTTGCAGTAATCTGAGGTACTTAAGAAACATCAACCAAAGCCCCCTTGGCCCTGTACATCTAATCGTAAAAGCAAGATTTTACATTAAGGCCCTTCGTTAGATAGACAGTGTGTGATAGGGGATAGAATGACAGGCTAGGACTCAGGAGACCTGGGTTGAAATTCCCACAAAACCATGGAAACTCACTAGAGGGGTGTGTGGAACTGATCAAACCATTTCTTATTTATTTATTTATTTATTTATTTATTTATTTATTTATTTATTTATTTATTTATTTATTTATTTATTTATTTATTTATTTATTTATTTATTTATTTATTTATTTATTTATTTATTCATTCATTCATTCATTCATTCATTCATTCATTTATTTATTTATTTATTTATTTATTTATTTGATTTTTCCCCCGCCCCTCTATACCATGTCTACTCGGGGCGGCTTACATAGATAAAAACAAACATATCTTGCATACCTTCAAAGCCTTCTTAGTGTTGCTTACGGTCAGTTCCAACTTGACAGCATAGAACACCCTTCTTTAGAAAGATTGAGAACCTATTTCTTTCCTCTTTTACATTTTGAAGTTAGAAGTCCTTTGTTCTGGGCAGCCCTCCAGACCAGTGATCTAGCCAACACCTCTAGAGTGTTTATTATGTTCCTCAAGACACTCTGAAAAAAATAGTTTAACATTTTATTTCAGCCATTTAGTGGGAGATTTTAAAGTGGATTTTTGCCATGGCCTTAAAATAAATACCTTGATGCCTTTTAAATAGCCTTTATATTTTTGACTCATCCTAGTTTATTAAATCCTTATTCTAAAATTTAATTGTGTAGGTTTTGAATGCCAAGTGATATTTTTTAGCAAATTTGTAAATCTATAAATAAACAAAGTGTACAAGATCTTAGCTTCTAATAAGAGACTACTTCTGAGATGCAACGAAAGAGGACAGTACAAGAATAGTATTTGTCATTAGCATAGCTGCAGTCACTGAGCTTATTCATAATATAATTTTAAATCGTCACTGCACTGTAGTCAAGGTATTTTCCTTTAAACTGGGTTCAGTAACTGTTCCAAACAGAGAAGAGCAGGAAACCTATCTCCTAAAAATGGGCAAATGAAAGAGAGTCTGCTCAATTGGAGGTAAGAGAGTCAGGAGGAGGGCACTGTAGCAATCCTCCTCAAGGGCATGACAGCTCCAGAGGGGGTAGTGAAAAGACAGGGCATGACAGGGAGCTTGGCGGACTCTGTGCCAAGCGACGAAACAAAGGGCTCAACCTTATCAACCTGCAGACAGTGCAAGGGGCAGAACCAGAAAGTCTAGGTTTCTCAGATTCCTGAGAAAAAATGGAGGTCATTCAAGAAATGACCAAGAGAAGCGAGTACTTTAAGGGAAGGCAAAAAAAGGTGGCCTCTCATGTGGAACTTATGTTTTATGTTTGTTTGTGTTTGTGAAAACCAAGTACATTATGACTGATGCCCTCTGATCCAACTGTAACATGGTGCTCCCTTTCCCTTGTTAGTCCTCTGTAAAGGTCCTTTAATATTGTTTCTGTTTGCAGGCTGGGGGAAGGTCTGGTGGGCTGCTGCAGCCATTACACCATACAGAACATTTTAGGCACTTCTTTCCATCCTTTTGCATAGTCTCTGCAGCCCTTCCTTATACAGATAGTTTATTCTTCCTGCAGGCAGTGTTCAGAGGCAGTGAGAAAAATGTTCCTCAGCCAAGCAGAATGATTGCCTCTGACCACATACGCTGACTCTGCAGCTTGTGCGTGATCAGAAACTCTCATTCCAGATAGACCTGCCCTTAATTTTCAGAACGGGCCTTGCCTATTGTTCTTGCAAATCAGCAAATAGTCTCCTAGGGATTCTTAATAAAGTTGAATGCTAGGACTCATTCTTAAAACATATATTCATGTTTTGCTCTGATGTCTGTGAGTTTGAGAAATTCATTTCCAAAGACTGGTCTCATTTCTCAGGAATATAGAAAAGAGGGAAGGGACTACATTATTATGAATCCAGAAGCAGAATATCTTTTATTATGATGGATAGGAAATCAGTTGTATATATTCCCAATTCCACTCCATTTCCAGATCCCCCTCCCCATCTCTTTGTGTGCTTATACACTCAAGCACACACAAAGCACACCATTTTGTCACTGCAGCATTGCAGCATTTCTCATCTTTGTACTGTACACTATCCACGTGGCCAGGAAAAGGACAAGAATGTTAATGAAATATCACTTCTGGGCTAACAGGATTAAAAGGCACTTAGATTTTAAGTTAGTCTGTGGTCACACAAGATAAATGCCCCCCCTTCTTTCTTGAGTCGTCCGCTTCCTATATGGTCACATGTTGTGGTCACTTGGTTTATATTATGTGATAGTGGTTCGTAATTTTTTAAACCTTTCTGCTTTTTGGGGGGTGAATTAGATACTTTATGTTCATCTACATTCCTCAAGTGAGACATCTCCATTTCCTTTTCTTGTTATTTTCTTTGCCCCCTTTCCATTAAAAAACAAGATTGTGTGGGTGCATTGCTGTGTCAGCAAAAGGTCCTTGCTGGCTTGCTGGCCACATACTGATGTGGGCCATTTCTTCCTATTTCCATGCTTTGTTACTCTCTATGGAGGAGAATCCACAGTGCACTGCAGTGGCAGTCTAAAGACAGACTGATGCTCTGTATTTGACAGAAGTATGCCAATGCACCAACATTCCTGTTTGAAAATTCATTCTAAAAAACTAAGGAAGTCAAATAATAGCAGGTGAGGGAGGTGGAATCACATGCCAGATGCATAGGAAATCAATTGGTTTTGAAGTGCACACTCAATGGGATGTCAGTTCTACTGTGCGATAAAACACAGAACAAGTACCTGTATAGCAATAGCCTCCAATTAGGCTGGATTTGATGCAGAAATAGCATGGAGAACAAAAGAATTGATAATGGCCTTGTGTCATCTGAAACAAAAAAAAGGGGGTAACTTGGAAACATTTTGCTGGAGTGATTGCAGCCTTACATAGGGAGTAATTCAAAATCTTTTATTTTTGATGTATATTTATGGTCACAGTGCTTTATAAAGTACAGACTGCAGGGTAAATAAAAAATTTCTAGTTAGTAGAGAGGGAGAAAATGGACCCTATCAAAAAACAACTGTCACTCCTATGTTTATTTCTACTCAGTGATTATTCTGTCAAAGCCCAAAATATTCTTACTCGGTTTCTGATTAGTCCTTTGAGGAATAAGCTGTTAATTAAGTACTCTATTATTTTTGTCTTCTTTTTCCCCATGGTGGGTATAATTATGCTAAACATTGCACACTGCACTTTACTGATTTAATATTGGGAAACATACTGTAAAAGTTATATCCACACTAGGAAGAACATAAACTTTCATTTTTAGAGGGTACCAAGCCAGTTAGACATAATATAGTTGCACTAGGCTAAACTACTAGGTCCTTGCGATCACCAGTAGATCCTTGAGATGAGTGGAACTCAAATCGTTGTAATTAATGAGACCCATGTCCACAGTAAATCCAGGTTATTTAACAGCCAAGTATATTAGTACCAAAGAGTTTCAGAAGATGATCAGGCTACAGCTTTGATTATATAGATTGTGAGAAACTATGGCATGTTCTGAAAGAAGACTGTCCTGATGCATAACTTGTACCATGGACAAGAAGGTACCATTGGAACAGAAAATGGAGAGATAGAATGGTTTCCTACAGGCAAAGGTGTCAGACAGGGGTGCATTTTATCTCATTATCTGTTTAATCTGTATGCAGAATATATCACATGGAAATCTGGACTAGATTCAGATGGAGGAGGAGTGGGAAATGGTGGAAGAAACATCAGTAATTTAGAATATGTAGATAACACCATCTTACTGGCAGAAAGCAGCAATGACTTCAAATGACTTTTAGTGAAAGTGAAAGAAGAAAGTGCCAAAGCAGGACTGCAGCTGAACATGAAGAAAAACTATGACTACAAAAGAACTACACAACTGTAATGTTTACAATGAAGAAACTGGAATAATTACAGGTTTTATATACCTTAGTGCAATCATCAATCTTAAAAATCAGCCAAAAAAATCAGAGGAGGGCTGAAACTAGGAAGTGCAGAAATGTAGGAACTAGGAAAGGTCATCAAATTGTAAGGATGTGTCACTGGTCACCAAGATCATCCACACTCTTGTATACCCAATCACCATGTATGGGTGTGAAAGCTGGGCAATAAAGTGGATAGGAAAAAAATTGATTTGTTTGAAATGTGGTGCTGGAGGATTGCTTTGCAAGTACCTTGGACTTCCAGAAAGACAAGTGGGCCCTAGATCATATCAAGCATGAACTATCTCTGGTGGCAAAAATATCAAAATTGAGCTTGTCTTTCTTTTGTCACATGAAGAAAAGGCAGGATTGTCTGGAAAAGACAATAATGCTAGGAAAGGTAGAAGGCAGCAGGAAAAGGAGGCCCAATATGAGATGGATTGACTCTTTAAGGGAAGCCACAGGCTGGAGTTTGCAAGAACTGAGCAGAGCTGTTGAGGACAGGACATTTTGGAGAACACTCATAGGGTTGCCTTAAGTTGCAAACAACTTGACGGCAATTAGCAAGAGCAAATATTAGTGACTCAGTTCACAAGGAGATTCCTTCACATGAAATACAGACTGGATTCTCCACTTGAAACTAATTGGCCAGTCCTTTGAAAGCCTCCATATGCCTTGCAGTTGTTACCAAGGCATGGCCAATAAAGTTTATCACCAGCCTAAATTACTTGATTGTATAAGTTCTGAAAATAGATCTAGGAGCGAATACAGTGGACCCTCTACTTATGGAATTAATTCGTATTGGAATGGTGGCTGCAGGTCGAAAAGTCTGTAGGTTGAGTTTCCATTGACCTACAATGCACTCAAAACCGATTAATCCATAACCAGCCGTTTTTGTTCCGTTTTTGTTGCATTTTGTTTTTTTTCCTGGTCTGTAAGTCGATTCTCTGGCTGCAAGTCGAACCTAAATTTTGCGGCCAAAGAAGTCTGTAACTCAAAAAGTCTGTAAGTCGAGCCCTCTGTAAGTCAAGGGTCCACTGTACTTGATGAATATGTAGACAGAAGATGGTATTATGCAGAATTTTCCATTACAAATTCAATGAGGTGAACTGGTCACTACTTTTCAGATTAGTGGGAACTACAACTGTATTTACAATACATTGAGAGGGAGTTCTCATAAAATATGAGAATAAATATGACCCAGGCTATGTGTCTGAGAGAGAAAAGGCAGATTGGCCAGATCCCAAATAGCTTTTTGATAATTTAAGAACAGTTTCTGTAATGAAAATTGCATAATTACATAATGCAAAGTATATAAATTGCCTTATTAAAATCAATGGTCATATTAAATATCAATGTTCTGGCATTTTTTAATCTTTAAATAATAAATACAGTAGTACTCCCTTCTCTGTGGGATTAGTATCTGTGACAATCTAAAAATATTAAAAATATTGAAAGAAATTTTTCCCCAAAACTTTTTTAATGGAGACGTTCCCAGAACTGGCCAGTAGAGGGGGCTAGAGACCACAGTGTGTACTGTATAGCGTTCACTATTGTGTTCACTGTTATCATAGTGATCTCCAAAATGCAAGTTTTTGTTCTTGTTTTTTTCCATCCTTGGGGGCCTCAAACCAGTCCTCACGGATAAGGGAGTCCTTCTGTATTTTGATCCTACGTTTTGATTCCTTAAAATCACCACAAGCCCCTCAGCTCCTTAGGTGTTCCTAGGGTTTCCTGCAAACATGGAGATAACATTGGTTTCAAGTGTCGGAGAAAGACTTCTCTTCTTGCCGTTTCAGTGAGATTCTCAGAAATTTCTCCAGCCTAGCTGCAAGTCATTCAGTTTCCTTAAATATTAGGTTTGCTTAAGAAGGAATCCACATTGCTTAAAAATAACTTGAGGAAAAAAATATTTCTGTGACAAGTATATTCTAAACAGTTTGTTCATTGATGGTGTGATTCCAGGCACCAGAGTCTTACATGCTGATATGCAGTAGAACAGTGGGGCAGATTAACTGTGGTATATATTCTAGGCACTTCAAGAACCCTTGTTGATTTCATTGTTCTCATTGGTTTGGGCTTTCTCAGCAGGATGAGAAAATACAATGAGGAATTTTAAAGCAATGTCAGATTCGTTTCAATCTGTGTATAAGAAAAAGGAGCTTCCCGCTCGTCCCGCCCACCTTCATGGTCTCTAATTTGTAAAATGTCTCTAGAATCCTTTGCCTTAGAATCATAGAATCCTGCGAAGTTGGAAGGGGCCTATATAACTCTGAGAAGCAAAGCACACATCCAAGCAAGTGCGGAAGTACTGTCTGAGTCAAACATGCCAACAATGCATCTACTGCTTCAAATTCTCAACAAAACAACAGGCAGCAGAGTTTTGAGAATGTGAGCAGTTTATGAAGCGCGTGAGTTATGTTATCTTTGCAGAAGGCAAGACTTCTGCCAGGAAATAATCCACTTTTCTTAATGGCAAGACAAAAAACATTTTAATTCCTCATCCAAAGGAATTGTCATGACACAGTGGCTGAAATCCAATTGCTTAGTAGAGTAGATCACATTAGCGTGATTTACTGACTCGGTGAGGGTTTGGTGAGTCTCCCCCATAGATTCCATTGATTCAAATTGGTCTACTCTAGTTGCAACTTGCTTGCTTATTTACTTACCTCTACCCCACTTTTCTCCTTAAAAAGGACCCAAGGCAGCTTACATCATTAAAAGATCATATTTGAAGCTAGAAACTGTAAGTATATAAATACTTACAGTACTATGCTAAAGTAAGTCGTGATTGAGGTAAGCTCATTTGAGTCAACTGAATTTAGTGAAGATTCACCAAATACCTAACGAGTCAATGGACCTACTCCAGTGCAACTTACTATGGTAAGCAACAGGACTTAAGCCAATACAGTGGTGCCTCGCTAGACAATGATAATCCGTTCCACTGAAATCTCTGTTTAGCTAAATCATCGTCTAGTGAAAAGCATTTCCCCATTGGAATGCATTGAAACCTGTTTAATGGTTTCCAATGGAGAAGAATCGTCGTTGTCTAGCAAAGATCGGCTATAGGAAAGCTGCTTTGCGAACCACCGATCAGCTGTTTAAATCGCTGTCTTGCGAAGCTTAGGTCCCAAAAACACCTGTTTTGCGAGCACGGAGGGAGCTGTCAAAATCCTCATTCAGCAAAAATCGGTTTGCAAAGCAGGGATCAAACATTGTCCAGCGAAATTCCCCCCATAGGAATCACTGTTTTGTGAATCGCTATAGCGATCGCAAAAAGCCAATGTCTAGCGAAAAAACTGTCATGCGAGGTAACTGTCTAGCGAGGCACCACTGTATATGGTTTTAAGTTTGATCTGCATTCATGTTTATATCTTGTGTGATAATATCACCATCAGTTTATACAAATATTGTGAAACTCAATTTTAACTCCTGTTCAGTGTACCAATTTGTTGACATGCATTTTCTCCACAAAGTCTACACATTTAACCCTGTTCTCAGAAAGTAGTTCCATAACTCAGATTTTTTACCTGGGAAGAAATCTGTATCCCAGTCCGTAGAGGGAGAAAGTTTGTCTTCAATCTGCATGGGCATTCTGGGAGTCAAGAAAAAAAAAACTTCCCATCTCTACTGAGATCACAAAAACAATTTCCATGTCCCATTGATTGTCATTCTCTGTGTGATCCTTATATTGTGGCTACCTAAATTTCTAACCTCTCCTGCTGAGAACAAGAAGACTTTTGACATCTAAAGTTATTTAGGCTGCAATCTTTAGAGCACGTTCTGCTGGTTAAAAGCAATAAAGCTCTACTGAAGCATATGTGCCTTTTAAGGAGTATTTCAGGTGTATTAGCAGGAGGTTAGGGCTTTCTTGCTCATGTTGATCAAGCAGTTGGAAGATTCTACTGTGTATTGAACTTGTGAACGGTGTATGCTGAAAACATATTCTTTTTGTTCTCTGAGACAACAGCACCTCCAGAGCTGCTATTATTGACGGAGAAATATGCAGATGATGCAGATATGACCACCTTTATTTAACCCAGTATTTCATCATAATTGGGCTTATCATATTCCTTATATCAACCACAACGAAAGGAACAAGCTAGTGATTATTTAAATAGGATTTGCATGTACTGTAGTTCGTTCTGTTGCTATAGCAACAAATATAGTAATACGTTGCAATTAATACTCCAATATCACTTAAGTGTGAGCTCGTTTCTTTCAGTTGCTCCTTTGACTCCTCCCTGGATCACCTTTTCAAGTATTCATCTCAACGTGTGAGGGCAAAAGCTTGTGGATAGACCTGCATGCAGTAAGAGCTGCCAAATAGTGATGGCTACCCATCGGGGCAGCTGTAAAAAAAAGGATTAAATTAAATTGTGGAGGGTAGTGTCATCAGCAGCTACTAGTCAGAACAGTGTTATATCACTTCCAATACTAGAATCATTAAGTTTTTATCGGTTTCTGGGAAATATGAAATAAAGGAGGCAGTTACACTGCTGATGGGCTTCCCAGAGAGATCTGGTTGGCTACTTTCTGAACAGAATGATTCAGGCCTTCCATGTGATACAGTTTGATTCATAGTACATTCCTGTGTTTACATTCACCCTGAACATAATTCTAGGCTGAACATCTCCCTTCCTACTGAATAAACAAAGGTCAAGAGGGGGTGGGACCTTTTGCCCATTACATTGTTTTGTGTCCCCAAGTGCTCAGAATGAATGTGTGATTTCTTAGGATCACTGTTCTTCTGTAGTGTTCCTTGTATGCTGAACCATATCCTTTTTATTATTTACATAGTTACTTCTCTATAGTTAAGTGGAATTGTCAAATATATAGGAGAACATATGAAAATGGGTTTGAGTAGCTAGGTGGGTAAAATTGTTGCAAGTTATCATTCATACATTTGCTGAATGGCAATAAACTCATTAGTTGAACAATTCTTTTCCCTACACTGAATGAATATGACTCAAGAAGTTTTGTATTGCATATGCCTGACTATAGTATTTTCCTGCCTTTTGCTGGTATCTGTAGGCTGTAATAAAGTTAATGGTCCCAGAGGAAGCTGGTATAATCTTACAGCCCTCTGACAGTTTTTGCCAGCACATTTAAAAGCTCACTTTAATGAAGCCACTTACATTCTTCACAAGCAATATTAATTGAAGGTCAATGACAGTTATCAATCCATCAAGTACTCCCCTTCTGTCATCATCCCTCTAAATACAAATAAGGTATCTAAATGGCATGAGGCTAATATTTTCACATCCACAGAATGCGTATTCATTGATAACAATTATGTTCTCAGAATGAGAGAGGAGGTACCACTGAAATTCTGCAAAACAGCCAGCTACATAAACAAGCTGCTCCTATTCCTCATCTGAATGCCAAAGGTTGCAGCTTTTCTCTGTGGTGTTGCCATGCCAACATTCCAGCTCAACGTCTGAGTTTCTGTTCAGGCTCCACTGAGAGAAAGTAGGCAGTATGGGAGGGTATTTAGTATTCAGGAACAGACCCACAGCAAACTGAACAGTCGCTCTGTGAATAGGCTGAGGAAGATTTAGTATGACAGCCAAAAGATACAAGGGATTTTTTTCCCCTAAACAAAAACAGTGCAAGATTTACGAGTTTATTACTTAAAAGTAGATGGGACAGAGGAACAGATAAAAAAGATAGGTTGATACTTAGCTAGGAAACAAGGAAGAGATCCTTATCAGTATCCTTATCTGCTTCCCCCAAGCAAGAAAAAATAATGTCATCTAAGAAGCTTTCTGACCGCTCACATTGGCAGGCCATGTTGGTTTGTTTGTTTTACACATAAAAGAGAACTGTGCTGTGAACTCTGAATGCATTAAGACCATGGAGATGAGACATCTACGGGAAATAAATTAGGATTAGCTCTCAATCCTGTTGTTTACATCGGGCATAAGTCATTTCAGAGATTTGGAATGCTGAATGAGTTCCTTTTTTACCCCTTGGGTGCTACATACTTCCCTCAAAACCAGTGGGTCCCAACCTTGTTCAAGTGACAACCTCTTTTATAATAGCCAGGTAACCCACAATCCTCCCCATATTTGCATGAGAAGGCATTTTTTAATGAGGTAAGGCATCCCTTCTCCGAAAGTAGAGGCTTCTTTCTTCCCAAAGGGCCTGTTTCTCATACGTACACATACACACTATCTTTAAGAAATTACTAAACAAGGGCGATAACACATACAGTAGAAGGTGACCCATGACTAGGGTTGCCAGACGTCCGGCAAAAGGAGGACATGTCCTCCTTTTCAGGATAATGTTCTCCGTCCAGCAGGCAAAACTAAAAAACGTTAAAATGTCCGGCTTTTGTATCTCCACACCCACACCCACACCCTGCAGCCGAACAAACCACCTCTGCCTGTTACTTCCTTGGCTGCTGCAGGGCACTTGGTTCTTTCAGAGACTGAAGATAAGCTTGATTGTTTAGGGCTGCTACAGTCCCGGGCAGTCAATCCAGGGCTTGTGAGAGAGGGACGGGTGGCTTCATCAAGCTTGTTTATTGCTTCTGCCTGAGCTGAATAAGGCAAGAAGGAAGGTGCGAGAGAGGGACGGATGGAAATGGACATGAGAGGTGTGGAGGGAGTGCGCTTGCTTGCCTGCTTTCCTCTGCCAGAGGGGAGGCTGGTCTGGGGTTTGGGGGGGTGGCTGTTCAGAGTCAGGGAAATAGGGGCCAGTCCAGTTCCTCCTTCTTCCTAAAGCCGGGGAAGAGGAGGCACTTTTATCCCCCTGCTTCTGCCCCGCCCCTATTCACCCTTGACTCTGGGGCATGTGCAGAGTGTGTTTCCAGGTCCAGGAGCCAGAAGCATGTGCAGAGTTATCCCCCATGCTTGTGGGAGCTAGAAATTCACACACGCACCTAAGCGGATTTCTCTCAGCTTGAGAAATTGCAAAGGGTGGAGAAAATGGCTTTGTGTGTGTGTGTGTGTGTGTGTGTGTGTGTGTGTGTGTTGTGTGTGTGTGTGTGTGTGTGTGTGCGCACGCAAATCCATTTTCTCCACCCTTTGCATTTCTCAAGCAGAGAGAAATCCACGCCTTCTGTTTCTTTTCCTGGTTTTTATAAAGTGTTTCAGATTTGTCACACAACTTTTTAAAACTTTTTATTTCACTTTATTATGCTTTTATTAATGTGATTTCTTAGTGTGTTTTGTTTTAGTAGGTCTTATATTTTGTTTGATTGTTGCTGATTATTTTGTTTTTTATGTTATTTTTTAATTCTCTTTTTGTAAACTTTCCAGAGTGGCTTTGGCAGCCAGATGGGCGATATAAAAATTTAAAAATCAATAAATAAAACAAGGGGGATGGGTCTCCATTAAAGGAAGGAGTAGATTGTCTCCATTGGTCCTGGGAGCCCAGTAAGTGTATATTTGTGTTTTTTAAAATTTTTTACACTTTATCCACTGGCCACTGTTTTCTTGTTTTAAAAAAAATGTAACTTTCCAAGCCTTGACCTTTCAAGACTGAGTAGGTTGAATGGTCATGGTATTGCCCCGTGATCAAAGAGCTATTCTCCCCAATACCTAATTCCAAAAGCAACACGCCCCCCACCCCATGCACCGAGCCCGACCCCCCCCCATACGTCCTCCTTTGTCCTCCTTTTTGACTTTCTATGTCCTCCTTTTCATACCCATGCATCTGGCAACCCTACCCAATACCCTCCAGAAAACACTTTGTGACCCTCTTGGGAGATCACAATTCCCAGGCTCAGAAACACTGTTCTAAACCCACCACTATCATGCTACAGTTATTTTTCTGGGAAACAAGCGGGGGGGGAAATGGAGTTTAATACCAAGCAAAAACATGCTGTTTGCTGCCCTCTCTGAATGCAATTCTGAAGGAAACAAGGTGCCTGCTTCCCTTGAATTGTGTTTCCTGCAGAATGTTGGCAATTCCTTGGAGGCCAGAACTTTTGCAATGGTACTGATGAGAGGAAACCCCTACAGGTGGCGTAAGCCCTTGGCCTATGTTTGGCTCCCCTTTTAAAAATATAAATAGTAAGAGGGAAATTCGAAACTATGATCAATTCATAATTTTTGTTTAGTTTGTGAGTAATTCTGTTTTGTTTGTTTCTGCAGAAGACTGGGTGTAGATGCTTCTGATATGCCTAGATTTGCTGTTTGGGTTTTTATTATTTGTACTTTTTGGCCTTATTCGTTTTTAGAATTGTTTTAAAGTTTTTATTAACAATATTAATAATATAAATCAATCAACCAATCCATACATTCTTATATTTCCGTATCATTCTTCCTTTTCACTGTGTGTAACCGTTGTATCCAAAATCTTAAGAAGAGGCTTTCCTGGGAAAATTATACTCATATTCCAAGAATGTTATGAAGACCAATAAATTGTGCATAATTCAGGGAGACCCTCATTGTCTATTCCAGTCCTATAAACAACCAAAGGGTGCCAGTCTGTTGCAAAGGAAACCAGTAATTTTATCCTTTAGCTACATACAATTTGGTTGTTAATATTTACCACAGTGCAATCTGCCATAATCTAGTATGCCACACTGCGACGGATACTCCCTGCATGTTCTTCCATCCTTCGGCTATAGTTTATCTCCCAGCTACTAGAAGATGGCCTATTATAGGCTTATGAAAAATTGATTTGTTTATTTCATTAAACACCTCTTCTCAAAACTGGTGTACTTTTTTTGCAAAACCACCAAAGGTGTAGAAATGATCCCTTTCACTTACAGCCTCTCCAACCCAGAGGTGACATGGCAGGGTTGACACATGAGGGCCGAAGTGGGGTTGAATGTAGTTTTGGGAATGTTTTCAAAGTGGACTCCCTAGCAAAAGCAGAAACACCTCTATATGCAAATTCCTGTTCCTTTTTCCTTTTGCAGCATGCCTCTTAGGCTGTAAGTCTGTGTGTAAAGGGCTGCCTCGATTTTTTTTATCTTAAAAAGAATAATCTATCATCATCATCATCATCGCCATCAAATAATCAATTGATATTTTTAAAGAAAGGGGGCAAGAAATGTATTAAATGAATACCAAGATAAGATCGTGAAGCCTTCAGAATTATTCACTCCATCAGAACCAAAACACTAATTCAAAAGTTTTAAATTTTTAACATTCAGTAGTTACCTGAGTGACAACTCTGCTGTCAAAAATGTAGACTCTAGGCTGGTGCTTTTTGAGAAACAGGAAATTTTGTACAACTTGAATTTGAGGTCGCCGTTAATTTGTAGTGATCCGAAATGTCAGTTTGTATGCTTTTCTAGTGTCAGCTATGCAATATGTTTGCAGAAAATACAGTTGTCTTTGAGACTGGTAAAACTTTGAACACATGTACTGGCATTAAGTCAAGAATAAATTGCTGCTCTACAGAATTCTTCTTTGTGAGGTGGATCAGCACAAACTTATTTGTGTGGTGTAAAAGCCCCTTACTCTTATCTCTTGGTGTCTCTCTAAATTACAAGTGAGCATAATTTATAACATCATGCAAGAAGGAGATGTCTACCTCAACATACCATCAAGTTAGTGGATTGGGAATTAATACTTAGAGAAGATTAGTAGTGCAGCTGGTGCCGCATTCCAGGTTTAGTAGTTTTAGCAGTGTCTGTCTGGCAGGAGAGAGCCTTGAGGGGAGAAGGGCCCTGTGCTCCTCCATTTTCATGTCACCGTCTTCCTAATGGGATGTGTCAGAATTGTGCTGCATTGACAGGAAATGATTGTCAGTTACCCTGCTGCCAAAAGAGTAGTAACAGCTCATATTTTATGAGCCCTTCCTATTCTTGGCCTCTCTCATGGCATAGTTTTTGAGCACCAACCAAGCAATTCAAGACCACTTTAGATTCCTTTTAAGTACTTTTCCTTCGGGAGTTGAAACTGAATGAAATGTTAGCTGCTTCTTCTTGTTTTTGCTGCATAATTTCTTATACAAGTAATAATATAACAACAATAACAATAATAATTCACCAGTGGGTCATTGGTTTTAATCCACTCAAAGATTTATTTTCAGTGTAACAGAATACTGGCCGTCTAATTTGTTCTATCAGAGTAAACAAACAGTTATCATTTTTTAAAATTCCATTTTCATCAATAGACTAATTTCATTGTGTCTTTTTATTTGGTGTTCACTGAGGGATGGTAAGCGTAAGATCCTCAAGAAATTGTTAAACATGCCCTTCTAATAGTATTATTTAATAAATCAGTGGCAAGCACCAGTAAAAATATCACTAATGTGATTTTTTCAGATATTTGGAGTGCTGAAATAAATAATTTTCCTCAAATAGGGGAACAGATACAATAAACTGGAATGGGCAATGTTAGCAGGTCTGGAGGACAATTTTGCTTCCCCAGGACCCATAGTGGGCCGGACCTCCACTCCTCTCTGAAACCAGCTTGTTTTTGAAGATGAATCACACTTCAGAGGAACTTGCTGGAGGAGTTGAAGATGAGGTGGAGGTATCTTCCCCTCCCCCTCGACTGGTAGAGACACGCTTCATTGACTGAAGGGACACATTAATGTTGGAAGGCTGGCTGTTCCCATGGAAAACTGCAGCATTTTTTCTTCTGGCAGTAGGCATCAGACTGGATCATCTCCCGAAGTGGGTCAGAGTGCTTTAGATCCATGAATCCAAAGCCCCAGCATTCCATAAAGAGTCCTTATGATTTCCCCCATCAGCTACACCAGCCTAGCGCTGCTACATTTAATTTCCTGCTGCTGAAACCGCTGTGGGAAATCTATCTTAATTTAAATCAATGGCACCAACAAACCCCATAAACACAGAGAAAAGGTGGAACCAGTCAGAGTGGACCAGCAGGCTCTGGAAACAACAGACTTTGCTCTTCTTAGACCCGCTGGTTTTCATAATGGCCTCAGTGTCAGGCCACAGGTTTTGGCGCACCAGAATAAGGTTGCCAGATGATATCTTCCCTTTTTTACTATTTTTATTTTGTGTGTGCGCATTTGTGTTGTGTGTGAGAGAGAGAATGTGCTCCTTCCCTCTTCTGTTTTGTTGCTGACCACTTGCTCAGTTTCAGAGAGATTGCAGGAAGAGGTTGTCATCTCAGTAACAGGAACAGAAATGGAGGCTGGCTGCTGCCATTTTCAGTACAGTGATGCCTCGACTTACGAACTTAATCCATATTGGAATGGTGTTTGTAAGTTGGAACGTTCGTAAGTCGAAGCACCATTTCCCATAGGAATGCATTGAAAACCGATTAATCTGTTCCGGCCTAAAAAAAAAAATCACCCAAAAAATTAAAAAGAACACAGCAAGCCTGGTCGGAAGGCGCTGAGGCTTTAAGAAAAAAAAAACCCTCCAAAAACAAACAGCAAAGCCACCTCCGTTGCTGAGGCAAAAGAACTCCAAAAATAAACAGCAAAGCGGCCAACAACACAGCACAGAAACATACCCGCCCAGTCCAAACCCACCCAGAACAGTTTTTTAAAAGGAGAAAACAGCAGCTTACCTCCCTGCAGACACACACACACATACACACACTCCGAAGCAGAAGGAGGCTCTCCTAAGCCTCTAACTCTCTAACTGCTGAAGGTGAAAGAGCTACAGTACAAAGCAGCCTCGTCACCACCTCCAGTTAGAAATTTGAATTGCCCGCCTTTTTTCCCTGCCTTTTTTTTCTGTTCGTATCTTGAAGCTCTGTTCACAAGTCGAAGCAAAATCTTGCAACTGAAGCTGTTCGTAAGTCATAATGTTCATAAGTGGGTCCGTTTGTAAATCGAGGCACCACTGTCTTAGTACTTTTATTTAGGGCTGTTGGAAATAAGCCTCATTGAATTCAGTGAGATTTATTGCATTTGAACAAATGTGTGCAAGATTATACAGTGCTTACAAACAATTTACCAGAACCGTAGAACAGTCAAATGTTTTATCTGGTTTAGTATATGAAGTCACTATATATAAAATGGAGTAGCTTCTTGTTATTAGAACAGACATTAAACTGGTTTGTATTTAAAACAGGCCTAAATCTGCATTTTGTTGCTCCTAGAAGGTGCTCAGAATTGGGCTATAATTTGGTACTGAATTGCTTAGTAAGATATCAACATTCACTTCAGGAGGCCCTCAGCAGCTAATAGAAACTGGTTATATTGTTTATATTGAATTAGAATCCTTTATCTCAAATGGGCTAAAACACTAGTCACAACAACCTCTAAAAAGATGTGCAAAAAGATTTTTTAGAATAGTTGGGAAAGAGTAAAGGAATTTGTGGAACTTGTTCTTTATGGTTAATAACGTTAAAGCTGGAAAATATTACTCCCTTTTGGACGTTCCTACCATCGTGTTATAGGTGCTAATTTAAAACCCTTCAGATGGGAATTGTCTGTTTTACTCACTGTTAAGTGAGATACAAAAGCGGGTGGCTGTATTGCACAATACGATGCCTTTATGCTGTGCCTAGCACCTCTAGTTATCTTTCTACTGATCTAAACAAGTCCTGGATCAGTGGTTACAAGCTTATTCATCCTGGTCAAATCTTTCTCTTTCTGTTCAGTGTCCTAGATTGTCCATATAGGTTCATCTTAGAGCATTGATCTCTTCTTCTTCCACTATCTAAAAATGCTTTCCTTGATCTTTCCACTGCATTTTCCATGCCTTATTTAATTCTTCAGGAGTTGTCATCCTTTCCCCCCTGATCTATATCCTCACTCTCACAAAGATTTCATTTCCACCTCCTTTATTCCTCTCTTTTGCACTCCCCTGCTGCCAATGTTAATTCATTCTATCCCTACTATGCTAATCCTCTTTCTTTGCTTCCATAAAGTTTCAGCTTTCCAGTTCAGAGTCCCCAATTTGTCACGCATGCAGCCGGCCCTAATCCAGCCTTCTTTCTTTGTGACTGTAGTTCTCCATTGTCTCTTCTTTGCGTGAGGCTGCTTCCCACTTCCTATTAAACTCTCTTTAGTAGATACAGTAGTTAGGAATGGTTTGTGCTTCTCAGGACATCGCTTCATGATGACTGCCTAATTGTGTTTGTCTGCCCATCTGTAATCTATTGTCTGATGTTCATTGATCTAATTATTTAATGTTTGTTGATTTGATTTTATTATATTTCCTTTAGATATTCTTTATTATTGTTCCATTATTTTATTGTTAACTGCCCAGTGCACAAATTGATGGGTATGGAAGTCAAGTAAGTAAGCAAGTAAGTAAGCAAGTAAGTAAGCAAGTAAGCAAGCAAGCAAGCAAGCAAGCAAGCAAGCAAGCAAGCAAGCAAGCAAGCAAGCAAATAAATAAATAAATAAATAAATAAATAAATGTTTTTAGTCACTAGTGTGAATGAATGTGTGATGCATACAAAAAACTCTTAACACAAAAAAGTAGCCAGTTTTGCAGAAGTCAGATTTCTAAAAGCCCCCTTTGGTCTTCACTTACTAGGGAGCCCTTCATGTGCTCTGCATGGAGCACCAAATACATTATGATATAATGTTTTGTTGCAGGAACAGCTTGAGCTGGATCCATATCAGGGCCAATTGGAGCGTGATCTCCACTCCTCGTTTCAAGATTCCTTTGAGGGATCTCAGAGTACTTTCCGTAACCCGAGCCAACAGAGCGGCTTATGGGCCTACCTGGCACTTGCATGTATTGCAGGAACAGCTCCGTTTGTGCCTTTGATGGGTCTGATAGTTGTATTCACCAGATCAAAAATTCTCCCTGGCATGTGGCCTGGGTGAGGGCATCAGTAGCAGGACTGTAACCTAGCCATATTGTGCCTTATTCTGTACCAAATTCTGTGAACTGCACTCAGCAAAATGGTTGGAAAAAAGCTTTATGTTGATTATTTTTTATCTATACATGCACACTTTATACATTCCAACAGAATACTATGTGTTTTGACTTAAAAAAGAACCATCCATAGGCATTAGGCATTGAATGTTACATTGTTCTTCTTCCATTAAAATGAGAACAGTGAAGTGACCGGAATACTGTACTCTATGTGAGTATGCCAATACATGGGAATCATAATGGGTTGGATCCAGACTAACAACGTAATCCTAAAAATGTCTATTGAGAAGTAAATCCCATTGAGTTCAGGGTATTTACTCCTGCCTGATCGTAAAAAGCATTGCAGCCTAAATTATTTGAACTTTCATTCTGATGAAATCAACTAGATAAACTATCTCTGACCTAAGTCTGGTTGATCTCAGTTGAAACTAACTTTTCTTCATGGATGCAATCCCATATAGTATAGATGCCAGTATAAAATCACCATCTGTGTGGCAAAGAAGCTGGACTAAAACCAAACCATACTGACCAGTTAGAGCTGTCTCAAGCTGGTTTACAATGCATCTCCAGAAGGTTGGAACCAAAATGCAGGAAACTCACGTGAAGTTTCATTATGACACCCATCCAGCAATTTGCTAAGTATATACAGCTTCTTCACGGGAGTGCACAGCAGTAAAAGAGGTGCTATGAGCTGAAGCTCTTTAATTGTAATGCCTGTCTTTATTTCATTTTTATTTTTCTCCTGTAGTTCTCTGCTTTAACCATCTGGTGAGGTTTTAGTGGCTTGCTTTTTATAGTACATTATTTCCAGGTGCCTGGTAGACAGAGGGTGTAATTTATAAATTTAAGCAACAAATAAATTGATAAATTGAAGGAATTTGGATCCAGCCCCCCCAATCTTTAAATGCCTTCAGAGCTGCAAGAAGAATATAAAATTCCATGTTACATTATATTTAACAAGAGATTGGAAGGAAAACAGTCAACATCATAGCACTTTTGTTTTATCTATGGTGCAACTATGTGTATACAGTAGTTCTAGTTTCCCCATCTCATAAAGCTGTGTCATACAGCTGAAAAGAGTGCAGAAAAGGTATACTTCTCTGATCCCCATTCTGACTCCAACTTTTAAAAGATTAAACAAAGGAAAATCAGTGGCTAATTGTGTGTGAGCTCACACCTCTGTGTATACCATAGAGCAACACGGGGCAACCTACCTGTACAGACTACTTTGGCTTGAGTAGGAAATAGGTTTCTCTCATTCAAATATTGTTACTGTAATAAGAAATCAGTGCAGTATAGAAGATGCTTTGGGAATTATTCTCAGGAGGAGCTTTGCACTAATTGTAGAAGAGGATTATGTCCTTGAATGATTGGCCACTTTCTGCATTAAACCCATATGCTTTGAATTAATGTATGGGGGAAGATTTCACTTAGGTGGGGATGGGGCACACACTGGAGTAGGGGAAGAAAAGGGACATGTAAAACCTTCATACAGCATCATGGTAAACACAGAATGAGAAAGAGAGCATTTACTGTACAACCTTTCTGCTTCTTCCTCCCCCCCCGCCCCCCGTGTGCTATAACAGCTCTCTTGTTTAATTTCTTACATCTTCTTCTTTGGGTCGCTTTTAAAACAAAATGCTAGTTATGTTACATTAAAAGTTGTAGTCATATTGCAGCCTAGGTTTAATGGGAGGTGGAAGAAGAAGAAAGGCTGGGAATCATTTTGGAATTTCTAGAACTTTGGATTCTAGCACAGCCGTGGGGTCACAAGAGTGCCTTGGGCCTTCTTTCTCCGTCTCTGTGATTTATTTCTTACCTGTAGATAATGATAACTTGTCTTGCTAACTGTTGAAGCTGAGTTTCATGAAATGCAGATTACTCAATGATTAATGAGAATCATACCTGTAATTATGCTCCAGTTCTATATAGGCTGCTGTACCTATAGCAGAAAATTAGGCATCTGGGTTCCAGTTTATTGGCACATACTGGGATTGGGACTCAGACAGCAAGGATGTGAATCCTCATTTGTCTTGTCCTTGGACATTAAGTCAAGGAACCACAAAATTACTCTTAATCCACAATAGAATGAGGCATGTTGTGATTCAGTAAAGGAAGAGAAACTAAGAACAGAATTATTTCTTCTTGCAAATTAGGTATTGTATAAACACTGCATGTAAAGTGTCTTATGCTGATTGCACATGCCACAGTGGCTTCTTTTAAGTACTTTTAAGGATTAGAAACATGGGAGGGATTGTATATGTCATTTTGAAAAACCAGCCAGTTGTTCTGCCCTATGTGTGTGCTTTGTTTCTCAGAGAGAAAATACTTCTGTCTCGCACACTTGTGCTGGCAGTGAGAAATCTTGTAAGACTAGAAAATTCCTCACTGGGGTTTCTTGTCGAGTTAAGACTGTTTAAATAGTTGAGAAAGAGAGGATTTAACATGTATTCTTTACGACACAATTGGCATTCTACGTTAGGTGAGCTACTTATTGGAAACATTTATTTATTTATTTATTTATTGGATTTATATACCGCCCCATAGCGCTACAAGCACTCTCCGGGCGGTTTACAATTTTAATTATAAAGGCTACACATTGCCCCCCCAGCAAGCTGGGTACTCATTTTACCGACCTCGGAAGGATGGAAGGCTGAGTCGACCTTGAGCCGGCTACCTGGGATTTGAACCCCAGGTCGTGAGCACAGTTTTAGCTGCAGTACAGCGTTTTAACCACTGCGCCACATGTGGAGTAGAGAATGGAGTTTTTGTCATAACTACAGAGTAATGGAGGCCAAACCTCTTTCACGGTCATGATGTAATGCTGGAGGTTAGGTTTAGGTTGTTAGGTTGTGATGGAAAGGATGGCTTTAGGGACACTCTGATAGTAGACCCCATAAGTCATAGGACAGGCAGGTTGAAGAACCATTTCCTAAATGTATAAATAAAATTCGTATTTTTATCATGTTAATTTGAAAAGAACCCAGTTTTTGGTGATAAAAGGTAAAGGTTCCCCTTGACAATTTTTGTCCAGTCGTGTCCGACTCTAGGGGGCGGCGCTCATCCCGCTCTTCAAGCCATAGAGCCAGCGTTTTGTCCGAACACAATCTTTCCGTGGTCACATGGCCAGTGTGATTTAGACACGGAACGCTGTTTACCTTCCCACCGAGGTGGTCCCTATTTATCTACTCGCATTTGCATGCTTTCGAACCGCTAGGTTGGCGGGAGCTGAGACAAGCGACGGGTGCTCATTCCGTTGCGTGGATTCGATCTTACGACTGCCGGATCTTCTGACCCTGCAGCACAGGCTTCTGCGGTTTAGCCCACAGTGCCACCACGTCCCTCTAATTTTTGGTGAACCCCATAAAAAATTCAGTGGTAATCACTAAATTTTGTTGCAATCATACAGCTTTGACAGGGAACAATTGTAAATCAAACATGACTGCCACAATTGTGTTAAAACTGGCAGCAGTTTTGGAGAAATGTGATGGAAAAGACAAGGCATTGTCAGTGTTCAAAGGATATTATGCGAAGTTTATGATCTCCTGGAAAAATATGTGTGCCAAGGAAAATGTAAGGTTGGAAAATGTTAACAATTTTATAAAGCATGTTCACAAAGGTATATATTGTCATATAAGTTATTTCTTCTAATACTCAGTGTGATATTATGGATAAAGTGATGGACTACGACTCAGGAGACATTGGTTTGAATCCCCACTGGGCACAGGGGCACTGGTAAAATTGCTTCTTAAATATCTCACTTTGAAAGCCCAATTATGGTCACGATAAATCTGTTCCAGCTTGTCACCACGTATAGCAAACACAAGGTATTACTTGGCCTTCTTAATCTGGCTTTTGTGTTAGTACAGTGTTCTGGAGCAGTGGTTCCCAACCGTGGGTCCCCAGTAGGTCTTGGACTAAAACTCCCAGAACCCTTCACCACTAGCGGTGCTGGCCAGGATTTCTGGGAGCTGTAGTCCAAGAACATCTGGGAACCAAGATTGGGAACCACTGTTCTAGATAACCAGTTTCTAGTGTTTTTTTTTAGTGAAAAATATTTCACTTAATAGGTGGTAACTACAAAACTAGGTGCTACAGCTGTAAAACAACCTGAAAGATCCATCACTTGTAGTATTTGATGATCTTATTACCTGTTACCATGCATATTTATGGATGTTTTAGAGTACATATTTTGTTCATTTAGCAAACTCTTAATATCTAAGCCTCCCAAGTGAGCAAATTAAGGATGGTGACACAGCCTGTGGGAAATTATTTGTGACTAATAAATGAAACATCTAAGCTAAAGAGCTATATGTTTTTTTTAACCTTCAACTTGTAACCTGTTTGAAACATTAAAATACTTGTTTTGCACGTTAAGAGTTGTAGCTTCAGAGCTATTTTATGCATGTTTTAGGGTACATACTTTGCTCATGTGGACTGGTCTGGTCCCTGCTGCTGATCAACTGGCAAAGCAGCCATAGACCACATGGAAGAATAATCTGTAAGGCGCACTCATTCCACAGTGGAACACGGAGCACCTACACATTAATCAGCAGACAGGTTGACATGAAAGGTGTGCCCTGACACTTGTGACAGATGCCCTGTTCCTTTTCATGGAACAGTTAAGGCCCTGGTCACATAAGTGAAATCTTCTTTAGTTATCCTCCAGTTAGTTCGTTGCATTTTTTTCCTGGTCACATGACACACAGTCAGGATCAATACATTTTCCTGACCAGTAGTGAAACTGTGGAATATTTCCTTATTTTATACCTTTGTTGGATAAGTGCATTCCTTACTTGGATTGCCTGTGTACACAACCTGCCCCATTTCTTTTCAGAATCAAAGCCAAGAAGCTGGTCACCATTACTGCAGCATGCATATTACAGTGGTGCCTCACACAACGATGTTAATTGGTTCCAAAAAAATCAACGTTGTGTGAAACATCGTTCTGTGAAACACCATTTCCCATAGGAATGCATTGAAAACCGGTTAATCCGTTCCAATTGGAACGGATTGCCATCGCTGAGTGAAAATCCCCATAGGAAACATCGCTGTGTGAAACAATGTTTCCTCCATTGGAATGTATTGAAGCCAACTCAATACATTTCAATGGCTTTGCGAAGTCCTTTTTCGCTCCTGTAAAAGTGTCTTACAATGTTTGGAAGCTGTTTTAAATGGTTGCAATGGTTAGCCCACCTCCTGAAACCTATGCAAACTGATTTTGGTGTTATTCTGACACTTCGTTAATTTATGGTAATTTTTTGTTTTCCCCCCTCATTGAACTCCATGCATTTCAATGAGGGGGAAAAACAAAAAATTACCATAAATTAACGAAGTGTCAGAACAACACCAAAATCAGTTTGCATAGGTTTCAGGAGGTGGGCTAACCATTGCAACCATTTAAAACAGCTTCCAAACATTGTAAGACACTTTTACAGGAACGAAAAAGAGACATCGTTGTGTGAAAATCCCCCATAGGAAACATCGCTGTGTGAGGCGGCAAATTTAACAGAAAAAGGCATCGTTGTGTGAATTCATCGTTGTGTGAGGCATCCGTTGTGCGAGGCACCACTGTATTTTTTTTTTAAATCATGCCCAGGACATTGGTAAAAGTATGTCACTGGGGGGCTGCCAGCATTACATTACTTGCGGGTAATTTTTATTATTATTATTTCTATGAGAGGATACATTGAATCGTTGATATGCTAATGTCACTGGGGAGGGGGTGATCACCAGTACTACGGCATGGATATCCCATGTCCATTTTGTTCAGTGCATTTCTGCAGGAGCAGCCAGTATGACAGAGGACACTGTCCTAAACAGAAACCCCTTCCTGATCAACGTTCCCTCTAATTTTCAGCCGTACTGGGTGGGGCTCCCCCACCCCCACTCAAAGTTCCATTGCGACCAGAATGAAAGAGGCCAGAAACTATTGCTCTGGGTGTACAACAGAGGAGGAAAGCTGTGTGGAGTGGGCAGAGTCAAATTGCCCCTTGAAGCAAGAGAGAAAATAAACTGATACCATGGTGTAGTTGGCCATAGTGATTCAAATAGGAGGAAATAAATGGGTACTTCTAAAAGTTCTTGGGACGTTTGTCCCAGGATATAAACCACATGACCACGATTCAATACAACTGAGGTATGGAAGGTATCAGAAGAACTAGAGAACATTTCCCTCATGTGACCAGGGCTAGAGTTAGATCTGGTAATCTCTATTTTGGTGCCACAATACCATGGTTCTACCTAACAGTTTAAATCTGCCCCATGTGGAAGATTTCATTGTGTCAGGTTGTTTAGTTCAAGCCTATATTATGACAAAGAAAAGAAAATGGCTGTCACAGTTCTTTCAGGTTGTTGATATGTAGCACGTAATGGATGTTCTTGCTTTCTTGTTTCAGAAGTATATTTAGTATATGCACTTAACTAAGAGCTGGAAATTACTCATTTCTTTTGTTGTCTAGATTCTACCTTGTCAGCTCCTTGTGTTGTTACCCAGGAAACTGCTCTGCACCCAGCTGTGATGCATGCCAGAGACCTTTCTGAAATTGTTTTCATTTCCTGATATCACCACTGTGAATATTGTCAATTTCTTGATCATCATCTCCTCCTGTTTGTTGCCTAAAATATAATTAAATTGGAAGAGAGAATATTATTTCTCCCTTCTGTCAGTTCCTCCTTTCTATTCTTTAGCTGCTACTGTTCAAAAAGTGAAAAGTGAATGTGATTTTCATTCCAAATCTACTTGTGTGATACTTCAGCTGTTGATGAAACGTCCTGATCTTTTCCCCACATATAGAACACTAACCTGTACATTAAAGAAAAAAAAAAATCCAACTGCTGATCTGAATTAGAATAGATTTACTTAAATAATGGAAAATAGTTAAAGCAGCACTTATCATACTGTATTTTTCTGTGTATAAGATGCCCCCCACTTTTCTAACCCCAAATTGAGAAATCAATTTTTTAAACATAAAACAGAACACTTTTTTAAGTAATTAGGTAATATTTACATACCAATACTGTCCCTGTTGCATCTGAGCACTGCCTACAGGCTCCACCTCCAACAAAGTGTGTTCCAATTGGTTTGTTCAGCATCAGCTGACATCAGTTACATAAGACTTGTGACTGGAGGAAGATAAGCCTCCTGATTGGAGGCAACCTGTTTGCAGAGGCAAGGGATGGGCAGTTTTGCAATCATGCGGTTCTCCTCTTGGCTTACTTCTGTGTATAAGGTGACCCTCAATTTTTAGTCTAAATAAATAAATAGAATTATACATGGAAAAATACGGTAAGTTTTCACAATTCAGCAGTTCATGCTAGCTTGTCCTAGCAATTGGGTTTTGGCCTACGTATGCTCTGTTTATATATGTATTGTGTAGTACTAGTGACTGAAGGAATTACTCATTATATGCCACATTATACTGCTCTGCTTTTCAAGTTTTTCTTAAATCAACATCAGTATGAGAAATGCAGGGAGGCAGTGCTCCTTTTTTCCATCTTCCTTTTAATACAAAAGCATGGACACTTGCCCACCCAGTTTTATATATGAATAGGGCAAACAAGCTTAGCATATGCTTAGTTTAGACCAAATGTTCTCTAGTTATAGCTTTACTTTCTCTGATTTTTTTCTAGATTTCATATTATGTTGAATGTAGCTGCTCTACAGCAGACAATAAGAATTTGCAGGGATGCAACATTTATTGCTGTAGTGATTTCTTTGGAATGAGACCCATGGAGCTTATTGGCATCTTGTGATCTTTGTGTGTTTGTCCCACCCATATACAAATTTAACATATGCAGTCACATCCAGATGGTGAAAGACCAGTATGATTCTTGCTTAGAGCATATCAGCTCTTTGTGCCTTTTTCCATCTCCTTCTGAACTCAAATTCACCATATATTGTTGTTTACACACATGCCTGATATACAGTACATTATTTATCTGCTGGGAATAATGTCCTTTTTTGCACAAAATGGAGTTGGAGGAGGTAAAAGAGGAGAGTCATTCTCTCCAGAACAATCTTTGCTTATTGTCTACTTATCGTGGGCCATTTATCTATAATCTTAGTAATAAGGGAGGTACTTCTAAGGATTCTTAAGGTAATCTCCAGCAATCCTGCTGGCCGTACTAGTTTAGAAGAGCCCCCTCTTCCAATCACAGAGTCATATGTTTAGAAGGGAATCCAGGAGGTTATCCAACTCAATCACAAACCACCTTGGGCTTTTCTTTCAGTCTGTCATCACCCTTTTCCAAAATAGTGGACACGTCCAGGAAGGCTTGGCACAATCAGTGTTAATGCCCTGTCTTCAGTGTGCTATCTCCTCTCTGTTCAGTAGTTGTCTCCTGTTTCTATTATTTTGTCATTAGCAAAATATTGTTAAAGAGAGATTTTAAATCAATACCTGTAAGCAAATAATTCACATCACCTAGTAATGCAAAGTTGCTGAGCCAAGGGAAAGTACAGAACAAAGGTCATACAGTGGGGTCTTGACTTAAGAACGGCTCGAGTTAAGAACATTTTGACTTAAGAACCGCTCTCATAGGAAAATATTGACTTGACTTACATACTTAGATTTGAGTTAAGAACTGAAAAAAAAACCACGTGGGAGGCAGGGAAAGTGCAAAATTTGAACTTTCAGTTAACTGTTGGCCAGTGAAAAGGTTCCCTGTCTGCTTCCTCACTCCTCCCAACATTTAGAGAGTGGATTGGGAGACAGTCTTCAGACTGCCTGGTACTGGACTGCCTGGACTGTATTTTCCCTGCCTTCCCTCTACCTTTCTTGACCTAAGAAAAAAGAAACAAAATATCCCCCTCTAGTGGTTGAAGGAGGAATGGCAGCTTCCCATTAGTTTCTATTTACGGAAAAGAGCAGATACGGATCAAATGGTTTTCAATGCATTCCTATGGGAAATGCAGATTTGACCTGAGAACTTTTTGACTTGAGAACCGCCTTCCAATATGGATTAAGTTCTCAAGTCAAGACCCCACTGTAGTAACATTATGAAAATGCATTGGGAGATGGATTAGAGGTTTTGAAATCAGTTTAAAGTCATGTGGTGGTCACATGGGATTTGGGTCATTATGTGCATCCTCTTGGGGAAACATTTAATCCTTTTAAAGCAGTGCTGCATATCAGTTAAGGGGGAGCTACACAGACTTTAAAAATTCTTCCAGTTGAGGCTTTGTCCTGCACCCACCTGCCCTTGCATTAGTCGCTGCTGCTGCTATGGTGTTATTTCTAATATTTGTTTTATTATTTTTATTTCATTCAATCTGGCATATCGATATGCCAGTATTACAGATGGAAAAAATAAAACAGAAGTTTCCTGCAGCCTGTGGAAGCCATACAGAGGCTTCTCTTTCAGTCAATCTTTTAAGTGATAATAGCCTTTTCTCCTTGAAAGCCTCTGAGTGAAGATGCCTGGAGGTGGGGGTGGGGAGCGAGATTACCAGCCCTTACAAGAGGGAAGGCAAGATGAATTGATCAGACATTGACAAGGCCCTGCAGATTCTAAACTTGCAAAGGAGGGAGCACTTTCCTGCGCACGCTGCCTGCCATTTTTACTATCTTTTAAACTGGCATATTGCTATGTCTGTTTAACAGATAGGAAAAAAACAGATCAGACTCCAGCCCGACACAGGTGCATGGACACGCACGCGCACACACCAGGGCCTGGCGAAAGGGAAAGCACATCAGTGAGTGGTGGAAGTGACAAGTCCTGCAGACACAGTACACTGACAGAGGCATTCTTATAAGCAAAAATGAATCAAATTATATCGATTGCATGAGTTAAAATAAGTGACCCTTTTGCCACCCAGTAAAATACCTTGCTTTCTTACAAAAAAGCATGCTTCCCTGGGGGGAAATTCAGAACTTCCATGTGCGTCATGATTAAAAATGATTAAAAACAGACTGAATCTGATTCAAATATGTTTTTCCCCTAGTATAATAACCATGCTGAAGGTTGGGGTTTTTTTTTCTGTGTTCTTGTCAAGCCCTACAAAGGTGAACTGTCGGTCAGAATGCACATGAAATGAGCCTGATTCAGAATCTAAAAACTTTTTCTTTGCATAATCCACCTTGGATTGCTACCACTGCACAGATACAAAGAAGACACTCAAAGCAAATCAATGTGAAAATGCCTATCAGTATCAGACCTTTTGTGAGCTTATCCAGCTTCACATGGAATTTGACTGGTTTGTTCTCCCTCCCTCCCTCCCTCCCTTCTTTCTTTTCCTTTCCAAATATCACTAGAATCCCTTGAACTTCAACTGAACCATAAGGCAACTGTGCAGAGTTTAATAGCTACCCTCCAAAGATTCCACTTATCCATTGGATCTACTATTTATAGGGCCCATTAGTACCAAATGTCTGGGTGGTTTTTGTAGTAGTCATTAACAGCAGAAAAACTGTTTCTGCTGCATTGGCTACTACTTGCTTGTCACCAAAAATATCCATCAAAAGAGTGCTATGAACTGAATCTTTCTTGATAAAATCCCTAGCGGTAATTTGTTTTCATATATGTTTTTGGATGCCTTACATTAAAACTTCCATTACTCAGCAAAGCTCCCCCCCCCCCCGGCCCTCTTTGGTTTTCTCTTTTTTTTAAATCCATCATGATCAGGGTCATGGAAAGTTTCTCATACTGAGAGTTTTGAATGCTGCAGGATCCGGGACAAGATTTTGTTGCTGGAATAAGACACAGTCTGGGCCTGATTGAGTGTCTGTGGCTAAAAAGCAATTCCAAGATTGGAAGGAATAGACAAATACAGGAACATGGGATCAATAGTATAACTGTGTTTGTGAGCATGAGCAGTGAAAATGTGATGATCATGCTGTTGACTGTAGTACATGTTTGAGACCACATATCCCCTAGTCCAGAACTGGGCAAAGTGCGGCCCGAGGGCCACATCCACCCCGCGAGCCGCTCCTGTCCTGCCCGCGGAGAGTTTTGAACGTCAAAACCATTTATAGCTTTTTTGTCTAAAGTTGATCAGTTGCTTATCTTTAACATACCACAAAAAACCTCTTTAGTATTTGTGAAGATTAACAAGTTTAAAATAAAAACGATCATAACATCACTGTTTCATTTTATTTTTAAGTAAAGTTGGTTTGGCCCCCAAACACAGTTCAGATTTTTCATGTGCCCCCCCATAGACATTAATTAATTAATTAGTCCTACACCAACTTCTCTGCTCTGCAGTTGCTTCCAAGTTCACCTCAGTTTGCTGGTTTTGATCAGAAATGGCTTAGAGTCAGGATATCTGAAAGACCACCTCCTCTTATGGCGAGTTCATAATTTGAGATATATAGTGGAAAGCCTGTTGTGTGGCTATCACTTTGAAAGGCTGGGTTAGTGGTTGCACAAGAGAGGATGTCTCAGGCAGCAGGAACATATGCAAAGTGTAATGTCCTAATTGGCCACTAGAAGGAAGCTGATAGTATTTTCTTGGACTTTTCTGGCTGTAAATGGCAAACTGTGTCATTAACAATATATAAAACAACAAATTACTTGCACAACTGAAGCAATGGATACAATTACATAGAACTTCATTTATTAAAATGCTACCTATAAATGTAATGTTTTAGAAGTAACATTTCAAGTAAGGTAACAGCTTTGGGGGCATTAAGCACCATTGTTGTGTGCTCTGCAGATATACCGTATTTTTCGCTCCATAAGACGCACCTTTCCATAAGATGCACCAATTTTTAGGAGAAGAAAACAGGAAAATATAATCTGTTTTCTTCGCTCCATAAGACGCACAGACTTTCCACCCCCCTGTTTTGTGGGAAAAAAGTGTGTCCTATGGTGCGAAAAATACGGTATGTACAGTACATTGGGGGAAGCACTAATACATCTGCAATAAATATTAACTTTGTAAACAGTGGTTCCCAAATTTAACCCTCAGATATTTGGGAGATACAACCCCCAGAAGCCTTAGCCAAAACCGGTAATGGCCGGGCCTTCTTGGAGTAATAGTTCACAGACACCCATGATGTGAAGTTTGGAGGCTGTTCCTCTGTACAGAACTGGTAACTTTTTTCATCACTGTTACTTAGACTTGTTCTTAAGCACAACACAGAGAAGCTATAGTAGAAAGCTCATGAGTGTTTTGCAAAAACCCGGCTCCTTTTCCTGCATGAGTATTCAGGTCACAGCAACCATTTTCCTATCATATCTGCTGTGTCGACAGGACAGTTATACAACTGGGGGGAAAAACTGGCTTCCAGTCTCTCACAGCTTATTTTAGCTTGAGAAATTCTTGCAGAAGTTTGGATATGAAGCAAGACCAGCCTCTCAAGGAAGGTGTACTTTTGTTTAGTTTTTTAATGGAAGACTAGAGATCTGTGAGGTTGAAGAAGACTGTGTGTGGCCAAAGCCTCCTTAGTTTTGTTAGTGGTGGTCTCTTTGTTGAAGAAATACCATTTTTTTTCAAGCAGACAGTCCCCCTAGACCTCACTGTCTTTAGATATGTCAGATCCCATCATCCCCAATTTATCTTTGCATCATGAGCTTTATAGTTTGTAGAGCCAAGTTGGGGAAAGCAATTTAAAAGCAACACAAATAGCACTTCTGATGAAGCCCATAGCAAACATCATCAGGAATCAATTGCATTGTAAGTGCCCCTGTTAAGTTCACAGCTAGCTTTAAGAAACAAATTAAAAGCACTGACTTGATGAATTAAGCATTAGCACTTTTATAATTCAGCAGCAATGAATTAATTTTCCAATTCCTAATGGTTAACACCAAGAAATTAATTCTGAAATTTATTTCAAGTACATAACAGCATCCTGGCAGCTGGGAAATAATGAGTAATGCAGCAAATTCTGTTCAAAATGCGACATTCCTAGATACATAATATATTCTAGTTTTGCAGTATTTCAGTTTGGGAGCCCTGGTGGGTAGAAAAGTGATTTATAAATTAATAATTCTAATAAATTATACTTTGAAAGAGTATAAAGCCCATGCTCTATATGTAGTTGGAACAAATTAAGTTTTGAACAAACAACATGACAGCTAATCCGGGACTCTCTTCTGTGTTTGGGTGTCTGTCCTCCTAGGCATCTGTATATAATGTTGGAAGTAAAGTCACCAGCAGATTTTTCCAGAAAAAAAAACTGAAAAGCATTTGATTATGTTGAAATGATTTTAGCAAAATAGTCTGAATAGATTTTGAAAAGACTAGCTATCTATTCACAAATCTGAACAGAACTCTGTGAAGCTTACTTCCTGTTTCTTCCTTGGAGATAACTCTTCCCCCCCCCCCCTCTAGAGTAGTAAGCAGTAGGGAAGAAAGAAGCAGGTCAATTCAAACCTATAAACTAATGTGTAAAGCCGTGTTGCTTAGTTAGACCTCACATTACTCTTCCTTGTATCACATAATTTCTAATTTGCTGTGGAAGGGATGGTCTCATACAGCTATGTAGAATCATAGATTTGTAAAGTTTCCAATATTACTGATTGGACGCAATGGAGTGCAGTTGAAAAGGTTTTGGCATTGGATTGGAGTGGCTGAGATCTAGGCCGAAACAATTGCTAGACTGAACGCAAACAGGCTCAATGAACAGTAACAACTGATGGCCTTTAATATAATATGTAAATTCAGTTGATTCACTTGTCTGCTTTGCTTGGGACTAGCAGTTGGATTTGGACCTCATGCTTTAATCATTGTTAAACCTCCATCCCCCCCCCCTCCAACCAATACTGTACAAACATGGATGTAAACCTGGCTTTTGAGGCTGAGAAACTACAGCATGAACAACCAACTGCTTTTTTCATTGAAAAATTCATGGAATGCAAAATTGTTTGTCATAATAAAGAACTTCTGGACAGTTCAGTGGCTTAGCTATCTGGCTGTGGAGCCAGCAGTTGGGCATTTCTTTCCCCATTTGAAATGGTCCCTTGAAGCTCTGCTGTTCTAAGGTTCTAATGGAGAAGATTTTAACTATTCTGCACTCCTTAGTATTCAGTTAGGACAGGGAATTATGACAGTTATATTTCGCCTTTTGTGCACTTATGACAGCTTGCAGTGAACATAAAATGAAGAAACAACAATGAAAACTAAAGACATGTAATTTTTTTGAAAAATGTTTATGGGGTATAGAATGCTTGGATGCTGTTTGTGTACAGCATGTGCACACTACATCTCACCTTCAACTCCCACATCTCTGAGAAATGAGTCATTCTGCTAGAAGTTATCTGTTTTTTCACCCACCCAGTATATTTGCAATCATTTGAGTGAATTATTAATAGCCGCTTAGTACTTACATGAACATGACTTGGCAACGACATAAATCTTAGCTTGGCAAATTCTGGACACATGGTTGATCTGGCAGACACATTTGCTGGCTAGAGTCAATACTTCTGTCACATTCCAGTGCAAACAAATTGATTGTAAAGCAATGTCAGTTGTAAAATAAAACAAAAGAAGAAAAATAACTGGAGCCAGAAAACACCTCGAGGGCCACACTTTGATTGCACCAACTGGATAGCTACACATACCTGGTGCCAGTCATTCCTAAGACAGGAACAAGAAGATATTTCACATATCCTTTATAGGAGATCCTATTCACTATACCCACTGTATCCTGTTTTATTGCTATTATCTAGATCTAACACACTGGGATTCAAACATGGGCCAGGACAGGAGCTCATCTCACCCTAGAATTTTGAGGGAGGCAGCCCTCTGCTTTGGTCACTAGTCGTCACTGGATTTTAACCTAGGCTTTTAAGAATACAGTAAAAGAGTCAAAGTCCTCTTATCTATTTGTGTTGGCTTTTCTGATATTCAGCTTTTTAAAATGTCCTTTCATACTGGATATGAAGAAATCTGCAAATTTTAGTGAATTCTTATTTTAACAGGATGGAACAGAAACAAAAAGCTAACCAATCCCTAGCATCAGTGTGTGTAGAGTTACTGCAACAATTAGAAACAGAGTTGCTTCTGAGGAATAATCACAGTTGGACTAAAACATATGTAGATATTCAGTATCTGCCGTAATAGAGCCTCTGCGTAACCAGAGGTCTAACTAAAATACACTGGGGTCTTGACTTAAGAACATTTTGACTTAAGAACTGCTCTCATAGGAAAATATTGACTTAACTTAAGTACTTAGATTTGAGTTAGGAACTGAAAAAAACCCACGTGGGAGGCAGGGAAAGTGCAAAATGTGAACTTTCAGTTAACTGTTGGCCAGTGAAAAGGGTGCCTGTCTGCTTCCTCACTCCTCCCAGCGTTTAGAGAATGGATTGGGAGACAGTCTTCGGACTGCCTGGTACTGAACTGCCTGGACTGTATTTTCCCTGCCTTCCCTGAACCTTTCTTGACCTAAGAAAAAAAAGAAACAAAATATTCCCCTCTAGTGGTCGAAGGCGGAATAGCAGCTTCCCATTAGTTTCTATGGACGGAAAAGAGCAGATACGGATCAAATGGTTTTCAATGCATTCCTATGGGAAATGCGGATTTGACCTGAGAACTTTTTGACTTGAGAACCGCCTTCCAATACGGATTAAGTTCTCAAGTCAAGACCCCACTGTAAAAACTTTGTGCTAGGCAGTATAATTGTGCAGAATTTTATATCAGATATTGAACTTCCATCCAGAGAAATCAGCTATTCTGTGTTTTATCAATGCATTTGGACTATCTTCATACAAATAATTATGTTAATTAAGGATGGCTAATTGTATACTACATGCAAACTTTTTTTTTTAATGGAGAAGCATTCCAACACACCATTTCCCACTTGGAAGTAGGCCAGTACATGAATGTTTATAGCATATAAAGCTTGATACACTCCTTCTTGTGTTCTCCTGCTTCTGTTTGGCACATGGTCCATTGGAGTGATCCTTCATAATCAGTATATTAATACTGGAGCATTCAACTCCCTAACAGCCTACCTAACATGGACAATAGTACAGAATTATGGGTCTTGTAGTTCAAAATATCCAGAAGGCCGAAGATTTTTCTCCCCTTGTCAGAGAGGATTCCTGCCTCTTCCCTGGAGCAATAAGAGCTGGCTCAGAAGTAATTACTTTCCTTCTACAGCAGTTTCTCAGAAAAAAGATTTGAACTTGAAAAATGCTTCTTACTTGCCTAGTAGATGGTAACCCAGGGAACCACAACAGAACAAGCTCAGCCAACACCCAGCAATCAGAAATTGTTTCAGGCATCTTTTCTTACATGTATATCTCAATTTAGGTGCTAGGGAATGGGGGCAGGAAGTGAACAGCAATGTTTGAAATGTTAGTAGAAAAGAGTAAACACATTTGTGTAATGATTGATGAACTTAGAAATCTAATGTGTTTTTGAAAATGTTGAATGTAACAACATCTTAACATGTTGACTTGCCATTAAATTGCTATAAAAGCCTTACAAGAAGCAGTTTTGAAAAATGTCATCCGTTATTTTCCTCTCTTCTCTTCTCTGTTTTTTTTTACTTAGGAATATGGGAAAGGTTTCTTCCCAAAACCCAGTCTTTCTCCCTAGATTCTGCTGCCCCCCCCACTCCTGCCCTTACACACTGCTGTAAATTGGCTATGTGATGTCAACTGGACATATACTATCATGCTTAAAATAATGTGTGTGTCTGTGCACTTTGTTTTGGAAAGCCTCTGTACTTTTCAGGGACTTCTGAGGAATAATTATCTTCAGGAAGTGCAAAGATTCTTTTTAAGAGGATGTTTGGGAGGACACAGACATACTTTGGGAAGAATGTATTATAATTGCTCACCCCTGTGGCCTGAAAAAAGAGTCCTGTAAAAGCATTTAGCCAAGGTGTGGGACATTCAAAGAAGATTGGTGGCGGTAGGGAGAAGCAGGATTGCCCCCCCCCCCCCGGCTGTCCTGGCAAGTGTTCTGTAAAGCTAGTTGGCTGAAGACCTATTGCTGCCTGAGCAGATAGTTACTGCCTGAGTGGACAGCATTAAATAGCATCCAGTCTATGAGTACATGGTATTTAAGGCAAAACTTATGATGATATCCATGGCAAGAAATTCTTTAAGTTTCTCTCCCCTTTTCTTGCAATCAAAATACAGCCATAATAAGTTAAATAACTAACGGTTGTTCTTTCCTGAAATTTCATATCGGTTTTTTGAGGTAGCGATTCTGCTCTGTCTAATGTTGGATGTCGCCTGCAGAACAAAGTCCCAGGCACGCTGTCTTGTCTTGCCCTTAGGCTGGCCTGAAACCACTGGGATCCACCAAAAATTACAGTGCTCTGTCCCTAGAATGGTTCTTGACCACCTCCTCGCTCTCACGGAGGCTCCACAGTGTCTTTCTTCCCCATGAACTGCCAATTCTGGGCTCAGCTGGGAGTGCAATAGTGAACTTCTGCTCCATGTCAGATATTCTGAATTGAGGAGGTAGAATATGCATGTTCTGTGCATGGTTGAGTCTCCAAGGATTTTTGCCATAGTAGAGGACCCCCTTTAGCTGGGATATAATTCAACAACACATGGTGTAATGCAGCCATGAAGGACATAATTGTTCCCTTTGCCTGTATGAAACTCCATACCTTTTGATTTTATTTGCTTAATTGTTGGTAAGAGACTTGCTGAAAACTATTTTGAAAACTGTTGCAGAGCAAAACAAGGATGAGGGTGTAGCAATTAGTTTCAGGACTATAGCCTTAGATTATTGTCATTGTTCCTTTTTTTTTTACTTTTTCTTTGTGTCTTTTTCATTAATGTGTTTCTGTTTGTCTTGTTGTTAACCCTGCTACTGTCCCAGAAGAAGTATCTGCAAGGATAGTCCAAGTAGTAACAGCTGAAGCTGTGGCAGTCCTGAAAGGTGAACAGGAAAAAGAAGCCCAGCACAAAGATCAGCCAGCACCATTACCTTTAGGTAAAGCAAGTCATCTCAGCTGTGTGTTGTGTTATAAACATCAAGCTTTTGCACTGCAGCTGTGGCCTAGTTGTTCCTTCCCCCCCCCCCCATTTGCTATTTATTAGTACTTTTTTCAACTTGGGAGCTGAGATACCGGGCATGTTTGCATGGTTCTGATAAGCCATGGTTCCATTCAAGTATTAACACAGTAAATTACCAAACATGGCTTATCTTCTCTGTTTCTCATTTCTCCTGCCTCTTTTACTAACTCTTGATTTGAGGTGAGCATCTGAAAAAACAAGTTGAGGAAAAATCCTGGTTGTAAATTCATGTGTCATGACAAGCTGTGGTTTAAACAAGCCTGTTCTGTAAGCCACAAGTGAGCTTGTAGTATGGTTTGTGGCTGGTTTGGAAACCACGGGGTTAGCAGAAATGGGCTGGCCAAATCATACCATAGCTTGTTGTGATATTCTCACTGTCCAAGAGCAAGAGCCCTCTCCACATGAATGCTTCACACTGCCTTTTTGGTTATTGATGGAGGGCCAGATAGCTGGTCAGTTGGAGGAAGGCTAGCAGTATTCCATTACCCAGTTTTTGACAGACCTTGTTTAATGCTTGAGGTGTCTTTATCTTTTAAGTAACATCTTCTTTCCCCACAATTAAATAGAAATGATGCGAATGATAATACCTTAGTTTACCAGATGATTGGTTCTACAGAGAGTCATCTGGTTCTGCCACATGCTTTATCTACATTTTTATTAGAAGTTGCAAAAAAGATGCCATTTTTCATCATAGGAGACCAGTGGAGTTTTAAGGTCCAGAAAATTCATTGTTGAGCAGGAAAAAATGGTTACATGATTAGTTATAAACAGAACAGCTGCCCCCAAAGATACTTCTAAATGATGCTTACGTGCATGTTCTGTGTGCTGATTGTTGTATAATGTATTGTTGTGTATATTGATGTACATAGTGAATTCCCGTTCATTTCGATCAAACTTTCCACCATTAATAGAGATTAAACAACTATATAACATCACAGGTTTGTAGGGGTGTGTGGAAATGAAGTGCTGTACAGAACTCCACAGATGTTCTTGTGCTGTTACAAAAGCTTTCCTGAAATCCAAAAATATTTTCCTAAAATCAGAAACAGTTACTAAGAAAGATGAGCATAATTCTTTGACATGTTCCTCTGTGTGTGTATGTGTGTGTGTGTGTATGTATACACAGAGAGACTGTCTGCCTGCTTGCCTACCTCAGATAGCTAGATAGAGAGATAGATAGATCAATTGATTGATCGATTGATCCTGCTTAATTTAGTACATGCTGAATTTTCCCACTGAAAGAACTGACATTTAGAACTTTGGGTGGATCCAGTCTTTGTTCTTATTTATGAATAACTCTTGTGGTGCTGTTGTTTTGTCTCTCTGCTCATCAGGTATAGTAGCTGGATATTTATGAGAAGGTTATTTTCAAGGAAAGGGGACTTAGCTGTGGGTCAGCCTCCAAGTAGCATATACATGTGAAGTGTCCTCCCTTAACCCAGATTTTGTATTTCTCATAAATATTATCTTGCTTGATTTTTTTTTCTGGTTTTGGCTTGTGAATTTGTTTTTTTTCAGGGCCCATAAGAATCACAAGATCAATCTTTCAAACAGCTGGATGTTAGCAGAAATCAAAACCCACACTTCAGTGTTCACACACACACACACACACACACAGACACACACAGACAGACACACACACACGGTTTATATATATCTTTTATTCCGAGAAATTTATTGCAAGACAGTTGAGCAGATTTATGACCACAGTGTTACATCTTCTGAAATGAATGGCTACTACTGTTGGTATGGCAACATGTTAAATTAAAGTCTCAGATTTCAGCTCAATTGAAATTTTATCATACACTGCCAGTCTGGTCCCACTGGCACAGTTTCTTATCAAAATAATTAACCATTGTGTCTCGTTTCTGCTGTTCAATCTTTAGCAGTTGAAGAGACCGCTAACCTGCCTCCTTCCCCACCCCCGTCACCTGCTTCAGAGCAGACTGCAACACTGGAAGAAGGTAAGGCTTCTCCCTTGGGCATTATAGGGTCGGTCTTTAAGGAGAGAAATCCAGGAATCCTAGTGAGCGAGGTAGGAGGATGTTTTTGACAGCATTCATTTAAAAGCATGAGGTTTTTTTATGGGGGAGGGGTTAAGAAGTTTTCAATTGCATACGTCTATAAACAGTAGGATCTTTAACTGTATTGTACGTATGTGGTGATATTTGAGAATATGTATTAGCTTGAATATAGGAGTTGTGTTTATTCTGTTGCTGTTGAAAAAAAAATATTGTAATTGCATATGAAAAGGCTCTGATATATTTTGTATCAGAGGAGAGAATTCCACCAGGTACAATTTCTTTCATTACTGGTTCTTTGATGGGGAAAGTTGTGTGTTGAAATATTGGCTGAAATTCTGTTGCCTTGTTACACAAAAGGCATAAAATCCAGTCATTTCTAGCCAGGAATTAAGGAGGCCTTACTGGGATTCTTGAGCATGTGCGTACCAAGCCAGTGGCTGTGCACATTCCCAAGACTCCTGACAGTGACTTATTAATTGCCGTCTATGAATGACTGAATTTTCAACCTTTTGTGTAACAAGCCAACAGAATTTCAGCTATTATCTCTTCTGTGCAGTTATTAGTTTATTGGAATTCTCTTAACCTCTGAGTTGGGCAAGCTACGTTACACTCTGCTATATCCAGCTGAAAATGTTCCTAGGATCAATTTCTAGAGAGAGAGAAAAAAGAATCCCAGCATTTTCTGCCAGCCTTTAGCACATGAGTGACAAACTCAGCATATGAAGATTTTTCCATTATTCTATTGTCATGTAGAAAAGTCACTTAGCGGTTGACTTTCTGTCTTTCCTTCTCTCTCCTTGTTGTAAGTCTATTGTATTTTAAGTTTAACATATACTTAATACTTAAGCATATACTTAAACTTAAAGGTGTAAAACATAAAACAATGTCCAGAATCCTGCTAAGGTTCCCATGTTTGCATAACTTGCCATGGGCAATTCCAGCTATTTGGCAAAGTACCAAGATGCTTCTCAGCTGTGCAGCCAGGCGTGTGGCCAAGAGGTACCCCTGGTAGTTGAGCAATTGGCTGCAATTTGATAAGGCAAGTAAGCACACACCTTACACTGGTGTTTCCCAAACTGGGGGTCATGATCCCCAAGGGAGTCACAAAGTGTTTTCTAAGTGTTGCCTTATATGTGTTGTATTTCTTCCTTGACCTTCTGGAGCGAGATATTTAAGTTAGTGTGTACGTGTATGTATGAGAAGCAGGCCCTTTCGGGGGAGAAAGAAGCCTCCACTTTCTGATACACAATTACTTTACCCATCAAAATGCATTTTTATGTAAATATGGCGGGGAGTTGCCGATTACCTGACTATTATAAAAGGAGGCCATAACTCAGAAAAAGTTGGGAACCACCGTCTTACACCAACCCCAGTAGGATTCTGGCCACTGTAAAATGGAAAAGACATCAGGATTAAATACTAAAATATGCTCTGTTTCTGGAAATATTGTTGAGCATATCATTTCAGACTTGTTCAGTATCTTATTTGCTTTCGCACATTTCAGTTCTTTTGTGAACTTTGACTGAACATTAAGGTGTTAAAAGTACAGCGGTGTGACAATTCCTACCTTGTGGTTTGTAAAGAGTAATAACATTTGAGTCATTCTATTACAACTTATTTGGAAGAAGAAGCCTAGGCTTTTGGAATCAATATTTTATTTCTGGGTTTAAGCCCAGAAATTTCATGGAGTAGAATCTCATTGAGCATCAGTTGGGAGGAATATTCCGCAAGAGGTAGCTCTGCCTGATTTTGGCCAAATCTGAACTGCACAAGCAGAGAGCACTGGGCATGCCCATGGGCAACCGTGGAGTTCGGTTTGTACAAGGAGGCATTTGATACCTCCTGGTTACAAGCTCTGTCAGCGTTTGTAATGGCCTGTTGCCCAAATAGAATAACTAAAGGGAGTTTTGCCCGTGAGATTAAAACCTGCAGAAGAAATTTTGATTTGCCTATAGTGTGGAATTCCCATGGCTTCCATTCGCAACCCTCTTCAAGACCTGACTTAGGGAGGGAATTGTGGCTTAAATTGAGAGCTGTGTACAGAAAGAGTTTTCTTGGTCACCTAAGGACCTACGGACCCTTAGAGACAGTCATGTTTATTTGCATGTATAAAGCTCAGTACATGCTTACGAACTTGACTGAATAGGGATTCAGCTTTAGAGCCAAAAAGGTTCTAAATTTGAATCCTATCAGTTATTATTATTATTATTTGTTTAACTCCAGTACTACAGTATCATCTGAACGCCACTGAATTTAGATCATGGCGGAATTTCCTTCTGTCAAACAAGGAATGCTCTTTCCTCCTTGCTCCTTTAGCACCATCCGGACTATGCATCTGAGGTGTGTTTGAGATTATTTGTCCCAGATCTGCAGAACTGTGATGGGAGAGAAGCTGAATTATGAAAGAGAGCATTGGTGTTTTCAAATATGCAAAAAGGACAACGGATGCACACTTTATTTCACATAGTTTAAAGGGAACCATCCCAAAGCTGTTGGAAAGTGGTATATTTAAACATGGAACATCCAATTGAAAATGATCTCAAAATGTATTGGGCATTTTTAGGCACACCAGGTCTTTTTCGGGAAATTGAACACTGATTGAATTTGTTCTTACATTGCATTTCAGCCTTTGGAGTGGTGTAAAGGAATATTTCCCAATACAGGCTGCCTTCACATATTTGTGGAGGGTGTGTGTGACCTTTTGAAATTAGAATTACTTGAAATCAAAGTGTGCTGCTTCTATACTGCACCATTGTACTTAAAGCACTCTCTGGGCAGTTACCATTTAACAATGCAGGATACTCATAACAATCCCCAAGCAAGCTGGGTACTCAGTTTACCAGCCTCAGAAGGATGGAAGATTGAGTCAACCTCGAGCCGGCTACTTGAGCCCAGAGCCTTCAGTTCTGCAGTTCAGTCACTGTGCCATGAGGCTCCTGAGTTTAAAGAAAACTCAAAGATGTTCATAACTTGTGGTCTCAGTCAAATGCATGCAGTTAAGCTCAGTGTAATCCAAATGCTACTGACAGGCTAAAGACAAGATAGATTCTCTTCTGTGTAGCTGCCATACATGCAAGTGTTTTCAGGTGGTTTTACATTTGATTTTGGATGGGAAATACCAGCCAAAGTGCTTGAAACCTTCATCCTATGTTGTGCTTTCCATAATAATCTTTTCAGTCTGTATTAGCAATGTCCATCAAAGAAATGCCATCAGGGTTGAACTAATCGGCACAGGAATGAGTGATGACTTGTCAACCTTCTGTAAAAAACAACAACATCATTGGAGCTGAAGTGAAGTGTTTCCCTTTTAGTAACAGCTTATGTTTTTATATTCTTTTAAAAGTATAAATAATGGTAGCAGAAAAGCATAATCTCTTCTGCCACTGATGTATATTAAACCCTTGTTTAAATTGTTACAGAATATAGTCCAGACTATGTATTTTAAAGTCCTGTGCGGATTTCACTGGAAGAGTTACACATGTGCTTAATCCCTCTCATCAAAATCAATTAAGAACCAAATATACTTCTTTGTAACTAATTATTGCCACATTTTCTTTTAAATGAAAAGTTATGATTGGACACTTGCTTTTGAGTTTCACAGCCACTCTACAACTTTATTATGTCATTAGAGCATCTCTTTGGGGAACACCGTATTCACAGTTTTTCCTTGCTACATGTATAAGACAGTGTACAAAGACTAGAGGTAAAATAGCCACTTTCTGTATTTAAAATATCTTCCACTGGGGCCATGCTCAGTCCAGTAAGGCAGCATTTGAAGGGCTGAATACCCAGAAGTGTTCTATTATGAGATTTTAACATTCAGTTCCTTCCTTCATGATACTGACATGAGTTTGAGAATCACTGGTGCAAAACATTGATAGCACTGATGGTAAAAAGTTGGCTAGGTAGCTCAGTGAGTTGGAAACTAGAGCCAGAGATTAGGACTTCCCTACTGCGCCTTCCAGAAGAACAGCCGGCTGTGTAGCCTTGCACAAGCTGTTCAGTTCCAAAGCACTTCCTAAGAAGGGAATGGTAAACCACTTCTGAATAATCCATACCCAGGAAACACTGGAAAGGGGTGCTCTAAGTCAGGATTGACTGGAGAACATGTTGTTGTTGATAATGGTAAAAGAATGCATTGTTATTCATTTAAATTAATTGACAGAACTACAGTAATAGAAAATGCTTTTTAAAGCGAGGTGGCAGATCTTTGCATCACCTCTCTGAACGTAATATTGGAGTTATTTGCAATTATTCAAAATCATTTTTCCCCCACCTGTGTGTTGTTCACCCTTTGTGAGAGTAAATTTGATGTGTGAATTCATTAAATTGCAAGCCCTTGAGATAACACAATGGTCAGTTGGTTACAGTTGCTTGTCCTGCACCCAAACAGAAGCTAATGACACAATCACCACCTAAGGCCTCAGCATATACTGTATGAAAAGCTTACAAAGTGAGCTAGATATTGCTTGTGTTATTTCAATTCAGAGCTCATTTTCTGATTAGCCAGTAGGCTCTTACTTACTCTCTTTTAGAAAACTGAGGTTCCCATTTGCAAAAGATTTCATGGCTATTCTATCTTAGAAGAATCTTAAGATCTTTCTTTTTGAAGAAGTTGTTGAGCAGGATTCAGATTAAAAATTGAAGATACAAGTGTACAATTGGCTTTGAATTATAGTTGCTAACTTTGATGGTATTGTTTTCCCATCATGTTTAGTTTGGGTAAAATTACAACTGATTGGTCTCCAAGAACACTAAGGCTCTCAAATGCCAAATTTACTTCACTGGCAGCTTTTTATTATCTGTATTACTATCTCAAAGTGATGACACATCTGCAGGTCATTGTGACTTAGTAGAGCAAGTTGTTCTCACTTTTCCAAATGTTAATTCAAAATCTGTGTTTCTGGTGGTGGTGGTAGTTTTTTTAAGAAATATGTAGAATCAAGAAAGTAATACATATAAAAACAAATCACTGCCAGAGAGCCAGTGCTTGGGCAGGTTTCTAAATCCATTTTTATACATTGAGATATAATTCAGGTACTTATTTTCGTGGTTAGCAAAAACCACTGTTACAAATGTTTGTTCTCTTGTGTTGCTAAGCATCCAAATTAAGCTGTTCTTATATAGACTTCTCAAAGCAAGTGTTTGTAAGATGAAAACATTAAAATAATTGAGCCATAGTTAACTAGTTTTAAGTGCATTTTGTTTTAACAGGTTTTAGGCTAAAATCCTACACTCTGTTACCTGAGAATGTGCCCGATTTAATTCAGTGCTTTGAAGTAATACATCACAAGTAGGAATATTACCTGTAATGTTACGTATAAAGCTAGGGCCCATTGGAGGGCCTCTTCCATTGTGGTACTGGTGAAGAAGTCATTCTTTATTCTTCTCTGCCACCATTGTGGCTGCACAGACTTGTCTGGCACAACTTTTTTGAGTGGTCAAGGACCTGTTACATCACAACCCAATGGAAGAGAATGCAGACCACACTGTAGCTTACTATGAAAAGTTTGCACAACACTTTGCATGCAGGATTGCTCAGATCCACTCTGACTTGGATGCTGTAGTTCATACAGGTCCGGTGAATGTAACTAAGCCCCCTGCTTTTCCTGGGTTAATGGATAAGTTTCAGTTTCTGCAGCATGAGGATGTGTACAGGGCCCTTGGAGGGTGAAGGCTACCACATGTCTGCTGGACCCTCACCATTCCTGACTTATAAAAGCTGCAAGAAAAGGACTGGTTGAGTGCCTAGGAGGAGTAGTGACCACCTCCTTCCAACAGGGTGGGACCCCAGCATGCTTAAAGGAGGAAACAGTAAGACTATTGTCGCATGGGGAGCGGGCAGTTAAAGGGACCAATGGCAAAGGTCACTGAAGATTCCTGCCAGGGTTCTGGAGTCTGAAAGGATTCCCAGGTATGTTCCGTTTCAAAGATGTCTTTAAAGGACACCACCTATTTTGCTAGATTAACATAACATTGTTGACAGTGGTCTGTGATCAAAACTGGAGAATGTTTTGGATACTAAGTCCTTTTCTCCATGACTGTTTTGGCCCATTCCTTCCTTGACTCCAATGGCATGGAGTCCAATGGCATGGAGATTTTACACCTGTATTACAGTGGTGTGACCTAGCTAGCACTAACAGTGGTTGAGATTACCCTTCAAGATACAGGAATGCAGAAAAAAAGCAAAAGCAAAGCGTACTGTTTATATACCACCCCATACTGCTTCAAGCACTCTCTGGGCGGTTTACAAGTTAATTACGTAGGCTATACATTGCCCCCCCCCCCTGCGAGCTGGGTACTCATTTTACCGACCTCAGAAGGATAGAAGGCTGAGTCAACCTTGAGCCGTCTACCTGGGATTGAACCCCAGGTCATGAGCACAGTTTTGGCTGCACTACAGTGGTTTAACCCCTGCGCCACGAGGCCCATCTATTATCCCTAAGATATCCCTGTAGATATTTTCTGTTCTATATCCATGTATGCTTCCAATAACCTTAAAAGGGGGTTGGGAGGAGCCAATGACAGGCAAGTGCAGGCAAAACCCATATCTTTTCCTGCCATGAAATGCTCAGCTTTCTTACTTCTTTTGGTTGAGACCTCTGTTTAATGAAAAACGCATCACTCCTTTTGGCAGCCGAATTAGGACAAATTCTTGTTAACGAAAGCTGCATATGCAGAGAGGCCCATCAGGCAGCAGTTTTCTCTTTTCAGTGGACTGTTCTTTGTGCAGCCACTCATGTGCCCTATTTTGTAACCAGTGCATGACATGTTGCACAAAGAAGAGCCTCCCGGGAGTGGGGAGATGATTGTGCAGTTTATATAATATTGATGTGGGGAAATTATTACTTCAATACATTCAGGTTATGTATCATAACCTGTTTAAAGCATTCACTATATATTTCCATTTTGTTACTGTTTTTTTCCCCTCCTGTCAAAGGAAACCAATTACTGAGTGTACAACTAGTGGTCACCTTATGATCTGCAACCCCAGGGCTGTTGTTCACTAGGAAGTTATCAAGAGGTGGGGCTATTTAAACATCCGCCTAGAGTGGTCCTGATCCGACCAGATAGGCGGGATATAAATAAAATAAATAATAATAATAAATAATAATACTTGGCCAAGCCATTAAAAAACCACCAAGCATAGCCCCCAGAACAGAAATGGTGGCCCACTGGTTATGTAACATAATGGAATGAAGCTTTGAACTACAATACCTGCCTTGTGGGCTGTGTTATAACCTCTGTGGATCAGAGTACTTCTAGATATACAGTCCTCTTTATGGTGCGGAGTGCCACAGAGTAAGCCCCAAATATCTTGTGTGGCATTTTTTAAAAAGGGTCTCCCAGTAACACATTACTGGATTTCAAATGTAATTCATTGTAGCCACACTTTTAAATGTCCTGTGTTACACATTAAAGTCCTTTTAAATGTCCTTGTGTTACACATTACAGTGTTCAAGGAAGGAAGGAAGGAACCCTAAGATTGATAAGAGAATGGTGTTAACAGTTGAAAAACTTAATTCTAATGGTTGTTGTGGGTTTTTCAGGCTCTTTGGCCGTGTTCTGAAGGTTGTTCTTCCTGACGTTTCGCCAGTCTCTGTGGCCGGCATCTTCAGAGGACAGCACTCTGTGCTCTGAAGATGTCCTCAGAGTGCTGTCCTCTGAAGATGCCGGCCACAGAGACTGGCGAAACGTCAGGAAGAACAACCTTCAGAATACAGCCAAAGAGCCTGAAAAACCCACAACAAACCATTACATCCCGGCCATTAAAGCCTTCGCAAATATATTAATTTTAATTGTCTTAAAATTACAGTATCCTTAAAAGTAACATACAGTGTCATTACATGTTTCAACTGGAAAGTTAACTTTTAGGTTACTTTTGAAATGTGACTTCACTCTGCTCTCATTACCTATGTCATTCCAAATGAACTAGGCATGTGCGGTTGTCATCCTGAAGATCCCTGTGTGTGCAACTATCATTGCAAGGAGTTAGGCATAATTTCTTGGTCTCTACTGTAAAGTTGTGAACGGAATCCTGTACAGCACCAGAACAGCAGAAAATTCTGCTAGTGTTATAATGCTGGATATTCTGGTGTCATTGAGAAAATCGAGATCACGCATCTGAGTATATGATGCTCCTGCTTCCACAAGTCTCCCTTACGCAAATGACAAAGGTATCAAAACTGTACATTGTCTGAACAGTTCAAGTGAAGAGGATCCCTGTATTTCTGTGAAATACAGCAGGGACTCCCTTATCAGTGGGAGCAGTATCTGCTGATTTACTTATCCATTGTCTGAAAAGATTAAAAATATTAAAAGAAATATCTCTCCCCCTCTCTAATCTAACAATGGAGTTACAAGAACTGGATACTAGAGCGAGCCAGAGACCATGTACAGTGGTGCCTCGCATAACAATTTTAATTGGTTCCAAAAAAAAGTTATGTGAAACATCGTTATGCGAAACACCATTTTCCATAGGAATGCATTGGAAGCCGGTTAATCCGTTCCAATAGGCACGGATTGCCGTCCTTAAGCGAAAAAAACCCATAGGAAACATCGTTAAATGATACAATGTTTCCTCCATTAGAATGTATTGTAGCTGACTCAATACATTTCAATGGCTTTGCGAAGTCAATTTTTGCAAAATTAAGTGTGTCATAAAAGGGTCAAAAATGGTTTTAAATGCTTGGATTAGCTTCTGCACCCTATAAAACGGATGCAAAAGTTAATTTGGCTTTGATCTGACTTTTCGTTAATTAATGGTGAATTTTTTCCTCCCAACTTTTGACAGCTGTCAAAATCTGACAGCTCCATTATTTCCTATGGGGGAAGAAAAAATTCACAAAAAATTAATGAAGACACAGCAACTGTTCTAAATGCTTGGATTCGTTAGAGGACCCCCTAAGTCGTGTGCAAACCTGATTTGGCTTTGATCTGAACTTTCGTTAATTTATGGCGAATTGTTTTCTCCCCCATAGGAAAGCATGGAGCTGTCAGATTTTGACAGGTCCATTGGTTCCTATGGGCCGGAAAAAAAAATTAACCATAAATTAACGAAAAGTCAGATCAAAGCCAAATCAGGTTTGCACATGACTTAGGGGGTCCTCTAACGAATCCAAGCGTTTAGAACCGTTTTTGACCCTTCTAAGACACCTTTTTAATTGAAAAAAGAAACATCGTTAAGTGAAGCAGGGGACCTAAAATTGCATTTGTTATGCGAAGCATGGTCCCAAACTTCACTAAGCGAAAATCGCCCATAGGAAACATCGTTATATGGTGCATATTATTTTCTAAAAAAACATCGTTATGCGAATTAATCGCTAAATGAGGCAATCGTTAAGCGACGCACCACTGTATAGTGTTTGGTATTAAAATGGTGGTATGTGTTTTTCAGCATCCGCAGGGGAGCTTGGAACCAACTCCCCCTGCGGATACCGGGGTCCTACTGTATTTCCAGAGTCATCCAGACTGTTTGAACACAGAGTGCCAGAAGGTGATTTGCCATGGAATTTCAGAGTCCAGCTTTCCGTTTATTAAAAGAGTAGTATACATCTGTGAAATTAAAGCTGTGATTATGAAAAAGGAAATGTTCCCTACTGGTATTGAGAGGGTTCCGTTGTGTTTTCTCTCCCAGGCCCCTCCCAACCAAGGTAGTCCCATCCCCTGCCATGTCATTGAATGCCTCCCGACATACAGCCAGGAGCATGTGCAGAGCATTTCTCGCTGTTGAAAAGAGTAGTGTAGTCTTGGTTAAGTGCTTCTCCACGAATGCATCAAAACTATAGTCCATACAGGTTCAAAGGCCAAAATGAATACACAGAGAAACATTAGCTGTGAAGGAGCTGGTGCTGCCACATAGATCTAGCCCACCTGTCCTTTAATGTTCTCACACCTGAATAACACTGCCAACCCTGGCTTATTCCGTACTCTTCTCATAGTGCTTATCTTTGTTCCTCTCAAAAAAGAGGGGAGCTAATTTTTTAGAACTCACACGTTCACTTGAATATGTGTTTTATTTGGTATGATTCATGCAAAACGAAGGTGGACAATTTACAGAATTGGAGACAAGAACTGAAATATTGTGTTTTTTAAAAAAATCATTAAGATGCTTTTTAATTATTTAGCTTAGAATTTGAGCTGATCTGACTCCTTACAACCGAGGAGTCTGAGGGTGATAACCTTGTCAGCAGGTTGCCTAGCCTAGAATAGGAGGATGATTTCCTTCAGTCATCCTGTGGTGAAAATCACTGTGTAGTAGACATGACAAAGGTGGATGTGGCCAACCATGCAGCAAACACAAATTAGAGGAGGGGGAGAGAAAGAGAGAGGGAGAGGTATGTGAGTCACATCTATTTGAGAGGAAAGAAGGCTTTGCAGCTACAAGCTTCATTGTTCCATTTTTATAACCTGCACTTAGATAAAGAATGAGTGGCTTTCTTTGCACTACTTTGGGAGGTAAGGCACCTTATTTGATTTATTACAACTGTTTCAATACACAGAAAATTCTACAGCAGGATTTTGCTTTTCAGGGTATGTTGCTATTCCCAAGGAGTGTCTGATCCCATTTCATCAAACAGAACTGTGAAAGAGGGATTGGGGGTTGTCTTCTGCAGACCACTTGCCTCTTTGTCTGCTAGATGCTTCATGAGGCTAACCCTGGAGAGTACATGGCTTTATGTAGAAATAAAACAGGAATAAGCATGTTGATGAAAAACAGGGAAGGCCCCATGCAGTTCCCTTAGAATATATGTCTCTGAGCAATGACTTTGAAGCCAATAAGTTTTGTGCAAATTAATAATAGCTAAATTTTCTAAAAGAATGCAGAGTGGCAGGCATTAATTTTTTTTCTTCTTCATCAGATACCTAGAAACAAGAATTAAATAATCCTTTGTGTAAAAATATTTATCTGCTGGCTAGGCTACTAAGCCTAGGATGGTGGTGCCTAGACTGAATAAATTCACATTAAAAGGCCCTACTGCTCCAGAAGGACAGGATGTTCATATTTTGCATTGTCTTTTAGTTTCTTAAAATTAAAGAGTCCTATTGCAAAAGACAAAAGAACTTTTGCAATATTTTCTTCTGAAGAGGTTTAAAAACATAGAATTTCTAAATTCATTAGAAATGGGCAATGTCAACCTTGTGAAAAACAGAACTTGGAGGATACTGTGAAACAGTTTTGTGTTCCATCTTTATGCCATTATTTTGCAGTTTTTCATGCTAATTCAGGGGTTCTTTTGCATAATTTAATTGTTTCAGTTTGTACAATCTTGCTAGGCATGATGTGTGATGTACAGCTGCCGAAGACTGTGCATCATTCATTAAACTACACCCCTCAAACTTGTTATGAGAAGTTTTGTATGTGAAGGACACTAGACCACTTTCTTGATAACAGAGTCCAAGAATTGTGGGTGTCTCTCAAGTAGAATTGGAAGTATTGAGGAGAAAGTCATTTGGACTGGCCTACACTTTCTTTGTCCCTTGCTTAACACTTGGGCATTGCAGTTTCTGTGAAAACATAGCAGCTTTATCTTTCCTTGTGGGGAATGACAGAACACGAATGATTCAATTATAAGTTGAATTCTGGTGGGAAGAGGGGGACACAGGAATGTTACTGGGTGGGTTTCAATTCCTATGCAATTTGTATAGTTAGTGGCTTTTAAAAATCGTATATGTTCATCTTCTTTGTTGCAGCTAACAGTGGCCTATGGCTTTGAGATTGTGCATAATGAATAATTACGTATTGGTCTGCTTGGACTTGGCTTTTCCAGGAACTTGCCCTACAAGGAAAAATCTGGCAAATAGTCGTCCTTCAAATCCAAGCTTTATTTATTTTCTTTTTTAAAAAAGTGATCTACTGGTCCTCCACAAACAAACTGACATTCTCTTAGGACTGAAATGTAAATATAAATGCCTCTATTCCGATTTTACTGCTCGGAGGAGGCAACAACAGTGCAGCAGGGCTGCAAGATGCCAATGCCGATAGCTCCTGTGATTGTGTGCCTCCTCTCAAATTCTGACACAATGAACAAAACATCTCTAATGTCAAATCTGTTCTAAGTAGGCTTTCTGAATGATTTAGGATCCTGGAAACCCAGCATTCATGGAGGCAAAGGGTTCAACCTAGCACAAATATTTGTGGAGAGGTAGGCAACCGAAGATGTTGCAGGTTCTTAAAAATGGAGCTAAACAAATGGCTGCTTTGATGTCAGCCTATTTGTTCCTTTCAATAGTTGTTTAAATTAGTTCCCTTTAAAAAAAAAAAGAATGTGATAGTGCTAAAGGAGAGTTATCAATTCCCGAACTCCTTTTATGTTGATGAAGGATGTTGCTTAAAGGAAGGAGTTAAAATGTCAGAAATAAACACTGGGGAGAAGGCTACACAGATCGGCTCAGGAGCATCTCTGATGAATGCAGAATCCAATTATTATGAACTCTATGAATGGAATGCTTTATTCCTGTTTTTCTCAAAAGCAGATGGGGCATAGTAATTTCCTTTTATATTGTGGTTTGGTTAAGAGACATTGTGAAGTTGAACCTGCTTTATTAAAATGTAGTTTTGCCTTTAAAAAGTTCAGCCATGTCATACTATGGACACTCTAATTTTTCAGTGGCTGAGATGGATTTTGGATTATAGAGACAAGCAACTGAGAGGAATTAAGAGGTTTCTCATGCTTCTTTGGCAAATACATTTCTGTGTCCAGATTATCTTCTATTATAAAATGTGATTGTGGGACATACTATGGCAAATTTGTTCTTGACTCATATCTATGGCTGGAGCCAGATTTAGGTACCTGCAACTGGCTTGGCAGGAACGGGTTTACCCTTCATCTCATGGTTGAAGTGCCCCAAAATCTAACACAGAGCACTGCTGAATGTGGTGAATTATGAGGGGAATTCCTCAAACATTGGGTGTGGGGATTGTCTGCTAACAGAAGAGAAGTCATGCATCCAACTCCTAGACTGTTCATATTACACCATTGATCCATCATGTTTTTTGAATGAAATACTTGTTTTGGCACTTGAATTTGTTTGCATCCCTCAGATATCTAAGTTTTCTTTACTGTTCCTGCAAGAATAAATAACAAATGCATTAACGTTTACAATGCATTAAATCCATACATTGTGCCTTCAAGATTACACACTGAGCTTCGTATGGTTGGTTTCTGCCATCCCATGATGTTATCAATGTCTAGTACAAGTGTGCATGTTTCCATCCTGTCTCATTATATACATTTATGTCTGTCCAAGTTCTCCCTGCAGTTTCTTTCTGTATGTCTGCCTATAGATGAAGGAGCTGAGGATGAGGTGCGACCTCTTCACCATGGCCCCAGGTATGGGCCAGCTGTCACAGGGGAGAGGTGTCACTTCCTCACTCCCTCCATTTCTGTGTCTGTGCCTGATGATGAACCCTACAATTCAGATGAGGAGAATTATGAGCACCTTTTATTCAGCTCTGAATGGACTGAAGCTGGTACACAACATAGTGTCAGAGCCCAAAGTGGAGAGGTCTTGTTAAGATGTGAAGGTGAACAAAGCATGGTCCCTCTGTTTTTCTTTTCTCCTCCAGCCTCACGCACCACATTAATTTCATCATTTGTATCCAGGGTTGCTATATTTCAGGTTTAAGCCTGACTTTTTAGGCTTTCATTTTCCTCCTGTCAAGGTTTTCTCTATGATCTTTACAAACTCATGTCTATCAGGCATATGCCCTGGGATTTTCCCTGACCTGCCAGTATAACCATCCTTCAGCTATTTATACTCTTCCCCCTGAGCCTCCGAAGGTCAGCTCCTTGTGGGTTTCCCTCAAAAAAAAGGGGGGGGGGAATGGGAGAAATCTGTTGTTGTTGTTGTTTAGTTGTTAAGTCATGTCCGACTTTTCGTGACCCCATGGACCAGAGCACACCAGGCCCTCCTGTCTTCCACTGCCTCCCGGAGTTGTGTCAAATTCATGTTGGTAGCTTCAGCTTTAAAAAATACTTAGTATCTTTTGCTAAGATAGGCAGCACTACAACCAGTTCAAAATGTTACTGGGAGTAATATGCATGCAATACAGCAAGTATCAATCATGCATATCCTGACATAGCAATCATATGGTATGATGCATTAGAAATATCACATGCCTTTTAAAAAATTTGAGACTTGGAAACGTGCCCGAACATTGTTATATTTATAAGTAGCATGGCCATCATGATGCCTTTTTGCATGTTCAACTTTTCGTCATTGTATTATGTACGTGCAGTTTATCTGACTATAAAAGAGAAGAAAATAATTAAAAATGCCTATTGGTATTCACATAGGTTTTTCATAATTTGCTATGGCTAATTATGGCTAATTGTCAGGTGCCAGAATGCATGTCAATTGTATGTGTAGCCATGTGCCTGGTTGTGTAACCGAGATGTGGCCCCAGCACCTCATCAATTAATTGCAGTTAGCTGGTAGAAGTTACAATAATATCAACAGGATTCCATTGGTTATTCAACAAATTCTTACTTTGATTTCCTTACTGAATTCAATTTCTATTCCTGTATTGTCTATGACAAGGAATCAGAGAAGTAGTAAAGTGTGCACAAGGCATGCCATTTTTCTCTTTATTTATTATACCTCTGTGTCTCATCACAAATTTCCTTTGTAACCTTTCTGACATTTAAAGTAATACCTTGCTGTGTGCTGAGAACAGTGGGGGCACTGTGGAATTAATGTGATCCTTTGAACGTCCATGCCACTTGCAAGATGAAATAGAAAACCTTCCTGTATCATTTTTTTCCAAGCTCAGCAAATTCATATAGATGTTGAAATGAAACAAACCAAGATAGTGAACACCACCAGATGTGGTATCAGCCTTGACTTACCGTTCACTTATTTTTAGGCAGGGATCCCAATGCTCTGTACTTTCCAATTGACTATGAAGCTCATTAGGACAAATTTCAAGATAGTTGTGCACATTCTGAAATTATCTCTAGGAGTGACCATTTGTATCTACTTTAGTGGGATGAGAGAATTTGTTTTATCTAACTATGGTTGACTTAATATTATATATCAGAAGGATAAATAATTAACAGTGTGGCACAAATAAGGAACAAACTTTTGTCCAATATTTGCTTTTTTTTTACTTTCTAGAAGAATGAAAGAGAAAGCTTCTGTTTGATTTAATATTGCCTGTTGAAACAAAGAATTTGTAACACAATGTTCTCCAGTTTATTTGTGGTCTGTTTAGAATTAATTTTGCACAAATAATAATAGATGGTTGTGAACATGTTCAAGTTTGAATGCTCTCTTTTCCCTTCCATGAATGAGGAGAAAAGATTTAACAATTCCATTCCTGACTAAGAAGAAATTATGGTTTGCTGTTGCTTTCTGATGGTGGTTTACTGAAATCACAGTATGTTAATGTGCCAAGCTTTTTGAAAAAGGCATAAAGATTTATATCTGTATTGTATTTCATCATTTTATCATAAATGTTTCCACTATATAAAATAGCATAAAGATTTAGTTCCTCATTTTTTCATCATTTCTGCCATTTGTGACTCGATTAAATGTTATCATATTCCATGTCTGTTTTAGCATGATACATGCCGGGAGGGCAGAATCCCCATTCCGCAGGTATAGGTCCACCACCTGTGGAAAGGGCAGCTCTGTATTTTGAAAACTTTTTGCAGCATGAAGTTGCACCTTCCGTGAAATGAGGTTATGGTAACAGAATGAGTTAAGATCTGTTTTACGTGTATACAGTACGAGTCTTTTCTAACTGGTATGGCAGACTAGTTTCTAAGGTGCATGTATTATTTTGTATAGATAATAGAAAATATTCTTTATATTATGAATGCATACAGGCCTTATTCACTTTCTCTTTACATCTCCTACAGTAGTTCTTAGGGGAAGAAAATCCTTTGTTTATTGTTCTTCAATTCCTCACAGTAAATCTGTTTTTTTTTAATTGCTTCGGTGTGTATTGCTGAATGAAAGGTTAGGCTGTTGAGTTTCACTGCAGTACATACAATCTCTATATTGAACTCTAAAGGTGTAGCAATGATACAGTAAGCCGCTATAGAAAGCCAGCATCGTGCACACTGCTTCCTGTTGTGCCCATTTTTTTAAAAAAAGTTTCAGTCACTCATGTATTTGTTCACTCACAGTTAAGTGCTACATCATAATGTCTGTGTGTCTTTTTAACCCTTCACCAATACATCTTTTGCTGGGTGCATATTTATCTATCCTGTTTCAATTTCAGTATTCAACCCCCAGTTTTTCCAAGGTCCAGTGGTGTACCTCTTTGTCCAGTGCTATCTCCCCTTCCTCCTCCTCCTGCTGCAGCATTCAGTGACATAGAAGCAATTCCAGAGAGTTTCCCAGCTAGGTCTTTCAGGGGCAGAAATGATCTGCCAGAGGGAGTGGATATTGCTTCTGCTGGCAGAAGCAGCAAGTCCCATCAGAGATACACCACTGAATCTTGGCCATGAACCACAGCAGTCTAAAAAGAAGTGTTAAGTTGAGAGAAGGATAATTCTCAGTTACTTCGTAAGTCCCCCCCCCCAAAAAAATATAGAGTCTTAATTTGGCATTGGAATTTCTGCAGCAACAGTGTTTTATATTCTAAGCACTGCTGGTGAGACACCTCTAAGCTGCCTAGCAGGCTGCTACATATTGGAGACCCAGTCCTTCAAAGACCACCTGAGCACATAGAGATGTTCACTTAGAGGTTTAAAAGTCAAAAACAGCACTTTATGGTGGGCTTTTAAAGCAACCGACCCAACAAAGCAGACACAAAATCAGAGTTAAACACTCTATACACCCTATTTTAGTCAGAAATCCTGTTGCCACATTCAGAACCACCGGTAGCTTCTGGAGAGTTTTCAGAGGCTGCCATATCTTAGCATAATGCAGTAATCAAAAATATAATTTTGTTTTGACTATAGATGCATCTTTTTTCAGAACCATCTATCACCACCAAACATTTCCATTTCTATGGTTAATTTGGCCCAAACATTTTGGTGCAGTCGTTTCCACTTCGGGAACAATAAAACATTTTCAGCTCCATCTTTCTTCTAAAAATGAAGCATGGGTGTGGTTTGGGAATGATGCTGCCTGAAATTATGTTTTGGCAACTGGAGGTGTTCTGTGGGCTTTATGGGCTGTTTCTTTCCCATTGAGTTCACAGTTTCCTTCCCTTTTGTCCCTGTGAGCATTACACCTGGTTCAGTATTATGTCTGAACTAGCATAGCCATATTTTCTGGGAACTAGAGAATGAACCAGCATTGCCTATTCCTTTGTATTAAAGCAGCTTAGTGTTGGTTAATTATGGTAATTTCATTCTCTATGTAAAATTGAGACATAACCATGACCCCCCCAAAGGAGACATAAGAGTGAAAAGGAGGGGTGTGCAGATGTGTAGGTCTTCTTCATTTGTCAAATAATGGCTTAGTGATTGGTCAACGTGTCACCAAACTGGACCACAGTTTTCAAGGCAGAAAAAGAAATACCTTGGTATAATAAATTGAGTGGTTCACTGTAGAAATGACACACCGTTTTAAAGAAAACGCAATGCAAGCCATCTTGATTTCATAAACCTTTGAGTGGGAAAACAGCTAAGAAATATACAACTCTGCACAGAGCTGAAAATGTTGTGTAGGACCAACTGGGTAACATGCCTGCATCTTGTATTGTGTGTTAGTCTTGAAGATGTTGCCTCATTTTTCCATCCTCTCCCCCCTTCCTCCTGCTCCCCTGAAGAAGAAGAAGAAAAAGAAGATGAAACAACAGCTAGAGGTCAAGTGACGGATGAACCCAAACCTATGGTTCTTCTTGGTGCAGAGGAATGTGAGGGAACATGTGGGCCTGTTGCTGACCCTTTGCAACAAGTAGAGGGCTTCAGGGCCATCCAGCAGGGTTCCATTCCTGAAGACCAAGTGGCTCGCAATGGGGAAAGTGTACTTACAATGGAGGAGGAACCCTTGAAAGCAAAATTGCCTTCCTTGGGTGAGGAAGGTGTGTCCTTCTTCAGGACCTGTATGTGTTGGCTGCATATGAGCTGCTTTTAAGTTTTTTTTCCAGTCTCTGTTCCATTTACCCTTCTCCCCATGACTGTTGTTCTCATGATTAATGCTCTTATTATTATGCTTGAAGAGTGCATTAACAGGCAAGCCAATTGCCGTATGATGACATGGTTTCCCGCCATTGCAGCTGATTCCGGACTTTACCAAAAAAAAAAAAAAAAAAAAAAGTTTTCCACCCATAACACAGTATGCTTTGCAGCCAGCCTGATGTCCTTCAAAGTCTCCCCTCCCTTTTCATTGCAGACATGTTTGCCAGTCACATTGCTGATCTGTATGTGATATATTTCTTTTGTTTATGGTGCAGAAGCTCATCTGCTTTCATTTCAAGAAACAAACTGATTAACCCTGACTTTGACATAAAGAGGCTTATTTCTAATTTTTGTTTGTTTGCAAGTGCGCAAATGTATTTTTGCTTGTGCTTCAGTGTATTTTAGCTCAATTTCCTTAAGGCTGCGCTTCTTATGTCATATCTCTGCCATTCATTGCGGTTCCACTGTGACCCTCCTTTGCCATTGCCAGAATTTTGAGTTTTCATGTACTTCACCTTTCTTACAAGCAGATAACCCAAGCTGAAACTCTAGCGTGGGAAGAAAATCCCCTTGGATGCCAGTTATATTTTGGACAGCATAATTAAAAGCAAGATTTATTAGACACTAAGAGAGAAATTTTACATCACTAACTCAAGCAGACCATACCAAAACTCTTAATTGAAGAAGAAATTAATCAAAGGTTCAGGATTTGGCCTTCTCAATTATATTGCTTATACCTGGTTGGCTGGATGAGGCTGCCATCCAGAGGTCTGTGCAGCTTCTCAAATTTCTCTGCACCTTTTTGTGAAGCCCTTGAAAAGATATTTCCTCAAGAATTCAGCCTAACTTCCATTCTATCAATATTAATGAAAGCTCAATTAAGGTAAAATAGCTGAACTCCATGAGCACAGTGCTCCAGCTGCCATGGTCTATTGCCAGTGAGGTGGGAGTTGTAGTCCAACACATTTTCAGGGCACCAAATTGGGTGAATGTTGATGGGAACAGATGTTGCTGGGAGAAGAAAAATCAGCATGGCTTCTGTCTTCCTTAATTCTATTCATTTATAATCCCCTGAGAACATCGAGAAGCATATAGGCACAAACTAAATGTGATATAATCTCCTTCTTAGAAAATGAAAAACAAAATAAAATAAAATAAAAGCAGTCAGTAAGAAGTATATATAGGGAGATTTGAATTGGGAATACAGTGATTCAGGGTTAACTTTTAAAAAAAAATCTCCTACACTGTTTTCCTGATTAAAATTCCTCCTTTCCAGGTCAATACAGGACAAATAGCACTTACCTAGGGATGGCATGTGATTTTGATTTGGAAACTGATGAAGAGAGGATCAGCTCCTTCCACTGCTTTAGTCCCATTGTAACTCTGCTCTCAAGGGCTGCTGCTGATCCCTTAAAGAAAGGGAAAACATTCCTCCAACACATCCTATCAATAGTGACCTCTGCTACCTGTTGTTTAATCAATCACTGTTTTATATGAAAATCTGTCCTCTGAGTCTGGAGTTTCATTAAGTTTCACTGAAGACCTTTGATGAGACACTTCAATGGGAATAATTTGCAGATTCCACTAATAGCAGAGGACATTAGTGTTTATAGTGGAATAACATAAGTATGAGTATGGTCCCCAATGTCACCAAACTATACCAGCATAAATTAGGATAGGTTGGGGCAAACAGGGAGGTGCTTACATTTTAGAGGTAACACTGTAATGCAGTAAAAGCTTGATCAGATTAAAAATAATTTTAATAATCTTTCCTACTTTCAATACGAGACAGCAAAATGGCCAATAAGATTCAGCATAACTCTGCAAAACTGTACACATGGGCAGAGAAAAATAATGCCCCATATTCATTTCTGTGGTCTAAACTGTCAGTAACGTCCCTAGGAAAGCATTATTGGGAGAGGGGAAGAGTTCACAGCAAATATCTCATGACACATGTCGACTTAATTTTTGTGACTGTCAAAATGATATCTACTAAAAGTTGAAATATCTTCTATAAGGATGGGGAAAGGTTTAAAAGGTTATGAAGACCATGACAGATATTGTTGTCACTTTGACTTATATAGCACCCCGTAGTGCTTAGAGCACTCTCTGGGCGATTTACAATAGTCATTCTCAACCTTTTTTTGGCCACGGGCATAAACACAATATGAAAGAAATATAGGCTGAATCAGGATTTTATAAGTTGCATAACAAATCTCATAAGGTGGTGTGTAAAGATTTGTTTCCAGTCTGTACGCCCCTTCAAATGTGCCAGGGCCCCCCAAGGGGCCTTATGGCCCCCATTGAGAATGGCCTGGTTTACAATGTAAGCTTTCAAGGAACCGCATGTCTCCCAGTGAGCTGGGTACTCAGGTTACCAACCAGTTTACTGGAAGAATGGAAGGTTGAGCAACCTTCAGCCATCTACCTGAACCCATCAGGACTTAACTCAGATCATGAGCAGAGGCTTGACTGCAGCACTGCAGTTTAACCACAGCAGCACAGTACTTTATTCATGGACTCAAGGGCCATGAGCTTTTCCACTGCTCTGACAGGCCATCATGTTACCCGTCACATAAACAGGTGACGAGTCATACAACGACTGTAAAATTGAACCAGGGGGAAGTGTGTACACAGTTGCCTTCTGCTCCAGAGAACATACCATATTTTTCGCTCCATAAGACGCACCTTTCCATAAGACACACCAATTTTTAGGAGAAGAAAACAGGAAAATATAATCTGTTTTCTTCACTCCGTAAGACGCACAGACTTTCCACCACCACCCCTGTTTTGTGGGGAAAAAGTGTGTCCTATGGTGCGAAAAATACGGTACTTTTTAATGTTACGGAAAGTGAGTACAGAGAAATGCTTTACTGTATCAACTCACTCAAGTAATCTGAAGTAATCTTAAGTAGGTTCAGAACAAAGAGGGATAGTTTTCTGTGCAAATAATTGGTGGGATTCCTTGTCATTGATACAGTGGTAGTCCCTATCTCGAATGGCTATTTTAAGAGATTAGTCAAATTCAGAGTGAATCGGCTGTTGAGCGGCTATTGACCATGAGAGCTGAAAACGGAGCATCCGTATTATTCACATCCTAGCCAAACGGTGGACTTCCAAAAGGGACTTGGCTACCCACTGTTGGAGGCAGAATTCTGGAGTTTTTCAGCACATTTGTTTACGAAAAAACTGTGTGTGACATATGGTGCATTTGCTACATGAAATTCTTTTTTTTTTTTTTTCTGGTGCAGCGTTCTTCTACTGGCAGCCTGGATTGCTTGTAGAACAGCTGCTCTGCATGAGGAAGCCTGTTTCCCCATTTGGAACAGGTTCTCTGGATCATAGCCCATAGATTTTAACTGGTTTGTCTCAGGGCACTCCCTATGCAATTCGTTACTGGGCTTCTTCAGTCTGTCTGCTCTCATGAAGTTATGAAATCATATTAAAAATGGCAATGTTGCAAAGGGGAGCATTTATGGAAATAAATATGACACATTGGCCAGAATCCTATTTCGTTTTTATGCCCAGTACAATGCAATTGGTGTAAACTTTGGCAGTGAATTGCCTCAAGTTGAGATGTCAGTGTAGGCATTTGCTATTGTGTACCAAGTCACACGACGCAGTATGCAACATCAACTCTCTACAGTGATGTCTTAACTTGTGGTAATTCGCCACTGAGATTGATTTTGATTGTATTGTGTTGGAGAGGGTAACTATATAGTATACTTGGTCATTACAACAGAAATATGGAAGCATCCTTCTGGTTTTGATTAGTTATGTTACGGTTTCCTGTTCCTAAATTCACAAGGAGTCCAGTAATAAAGTTTATTAGTTTTTGCAGCCCAATCTTGTATACAGTACCTTTACTTAGGAGTAAGCGCCACTGGTCCCTGGAACTTATACCTAAGTAAATATGCAGAAGTCTGTAGTGTTAATGATGTGTCATTTTTTTCTTCCTTCAAAATAATGAACTGTTTCTTTGCTGACTGCAAAGGTAGATTGCTTTCCTACTGAACTACTTATATGTACTGGGAACTTGGAAGCTTGCCAGATTTTTTAGAATATGTCTTCTAAGATACATGTAAATAGATAGTCCTTAGGAAAATACGATGAAGGAGATGGCATTGTACAGGCCAAATAACTGGCTGGAGAATTGAAGTCTAATTGATCAGTTCATAAAATATTGAAGAAAGACATCATTATATAGAATGCTATCAAAGAGCATAACCAAATTAAGAATTACCATTTCTGTATTTTAAATCAGAAAACATAAGCCTAACTTTTTCAGCAATGTGTTAGAAGTTGCAATTTTGTTGGTTTTGTTTGAGCAACTCTTAAGTGTTCACCTTTTCTTTTAAATCTTAAATATTAGATAGAGAGAAAAGCAGGCCTCGGGTCACATTTTAGGAGAAGAGTTTCATGACAATAATCTGTGTTTTTTGTTTTCTTCAGACTTTGGGGAGAGTGAATGTTATTTCTCATTTTACAAGTGGAAATGGTTATATGCATCATTTATTTATATATGTGTCTATATATTTGTGATGGTTGTTTGGTAGAAATCAAACAAACTGAATTAGGCCCTTAAATTGATTTAGACATTTGAATACTAAATATAATACTTTTACTGCACATTTCTAGTCATTAAAGCTGCTGGACAGCTCAGTGGTTTAGGTAAGAGGTTGAGAGTTCAATTCCCCCGCTGTGCCTCCTTGACTGGGGCTGGACTTGGTGATCCAGAGGGTCCCTTCCAGCTCTGCAGTTCTAATATGATGATGATGATGATACCTCCATATGACTCTAAATCAGAATTTATATCATCTTTACTATATAATGAAGCACCGTAACATGAAATTGGCTTTTTTTTTAATTGTAATGATTGTGGAGGAACTGAGCTGTGGAAGAGGAAAAAAATGTGTTGCCTTATTTACTGTAGATAGGATAATTTCAGCCTGTCCCAGGTGGGCACCCTGAAAATATGTTTGACTACAACTTCCATACTCCCCAGTCAGCATTGGCATCAGATTGGGGAAAGCTAGTTTAAGTGTAAAGTACAAATTGTTATTAAGATACTTGCAAAACTTTCTCCTTCTAAAATAAGAGTGGGGAAAAATGCTGAACAGTAAGAAACTTCTAAATAGGAACCCTTGTTGCATGTGGCCATATTTTTACCATTCTACCATGCCAAATGATGCTATAAATCAGTTTGCTGCTGCATGTAGATGCTTTAAGTAATCTGTTGTAAAATCCAATCAAACAGCTACAGATTTACTTGCAGCCTCGAAGATGGAAATCCATGTCCAGGAAGGGACAGACCTTTTCACAGCTGACCCATTAGGCACAAAGGGATCAGAGAAAGGAAGTAAAACTAGTGAACAACCTATACATGATGCCTTAGCACCACAGCCAGCAAAAAGAGAGACTGTAGAAAAAGCAGAACCACGGGGCAAAGAAGGAGAGAAGACGCTTCCAGCTCTGCCACAACAGGTGTTGGATACAAGTCTACAAAGGAAAGAAGACAAATCAGATTCTGATTCTGCTGGAGGATCACTGTCTCTGCATCAAGAACAAAAGGATTTGCACAGAGAAAGTGAAACAGATGAAAAGAAACCTGCCAGCGAAACAGTACCTTTAGAATCTAAAGATGATCAAGTTGATGGGGGGAAAAGTGACTTTGCTTCTCCTGAAAGAATAGGTTCTTCCCTGCTTTCAGAATCAACAGGAGGCAGAACAGAGGTAGTTGAAAGTGCCCTTTCTTCTCATGCTTTGCCAGCTGTTCTACCTAAATCCGACACAGAAGATAGTAACAAACTGATGCAAATATCTACACCTACAGACATTGCCAAAGACCTTCCAAAAGACCAAAAGATGGACAAAGAGCAGGTAAAAAACCAGGAAGAAGAATTTTCAGTGGTGATTACGCCTGCCTCTCAACCAGTTGTAGTGCAATCACCCGTCCAGAGTGTTCCTCTTTGGGAGGAAGAGAAGGATATGACAGAAGATGAAAGTGATGAAGAGGGGTACTCTGTTTCTACTAGACAAAAGCCCAGAGAATTAGATGATAAAAGTCTTGCAGCTCATGACCAACACACAACTGTTCTGAATAAAGACATAATGGGAGAAGAAAGCGATTTGAACAAATCCTTTGATACTGGTAAAGCAGAGGAGTTGGAGATTTCTCATGATTCGACAACATGGACTATTAAAAAAGAAGAAGAGCACAGCATGGCAAGCTTCACAGATAGATTTGAGCAAGAACTGTTTCCAGAAAAATTAGAAGAGACATTAGATAAAGTTGTATTGTCTAAAACCATAGAGGAGCCCCTTACTGAACAAAGTAAAGACTCTCTCGAAGGGAAAGATTCTGGAAAGGTTAGGAAGGGGGAAGTGCTTTCTGTTGCAGATTCAGAAATGCTAAAAATGCATCTAGAAGAGGATAAATCAGGGATGTCTACATATTTTGAGACGTCTAATCTTAAGGAGGATGCTATCAAGAGTGACATGCTACAGCAAGGCAGTGATTACTATGAACTAAGTGATACTAAGGAAGAGACCTATGATCCTTATTGTAAAGATTTCCTTGTATCTAAAAAAGACACTGAGGAATATCAGCCAGAGACCTACCAGCATTCCAGTATGCCTGCTCATGAAATAGGTTATAGTAGTCTTGCTCAGGGATTCCCCAAAGATGAATCTAGGGAACCTAGCTCTCCTACAGAACGAATGTACACTATTGACCCCAAAGTGTATGGGGATAAGAGAGAACTCCACAGCAAAAATAAAGATGACCTAACTCTAAGCAGAAGTTTAGGACTTGGCGGAAGATCTGCCATAGAGCAAAGGAGTATGTCCATTAACCTGCCCATGTCCTGCTTGGACTCTATAGCACTTGGGTTTAATTTTGGACGTACGCATGACCTTTCGCCTCTAGGCTCAGATATTCTAGATAATGCTAGTGGGGATGAAGGTGAGGATTATTTGCCAGCTACCACCCCAGCAATAGAAAAAACTCCCCAGTTCCCATCAGAGAGCAGGGAAGAAGACGAGAAGACTGAGGAGGCAAAACAAAAAGAAGGGGGTGAAATCCAAGTGGAGCCTCTGTGTGAGTCACCCTTCCTGGCTAAAGATTATTACAAAAATGGGACTGTAATGGCTCCTGACTTACCTGAAATGTTAGACTTAGCTGGCACAAGGTCACGACTAGCATCTGTGAGTACAGAGGCCGAGGCAGCACAAAGGAAGTCGATTCCTTCGGAGACAGTTGTAGAGGACAGCAGTGCAATACATCACCTTATGATGGATGATAACCACATGACATTAAAGGCTGACAGTCAACTGGAAGACTTAGGTTACTGTGTTTTCAACAAATACACAGTGCCAATGCCATCTCCTGTCCAGGACAGTGAAAACTTGACAGGAGAGAGCTGCCCCTTTGATGAGAAAATTAGGAGAGGTGTCGTTGCAGATCTCTCATTGATAGAAGTGAAGTTGGCAGCTGCCGAGAGATCCAAAGAAGAAAAAGATCCCTCTGTTGATTCAGCAATTTTAGGCAAAGACTTTGAGCAAGAGAGGAAAGCTATTGATAAACTAGATACCGTGTTAGAAAAAAGTGAGGAGCACATGGAGTCTAAGGAAATATTGACTTCTGAGGGCACTGAGCATGAAAAAACAATGCCTGCTTCAACTCTGGAAAGCACAGATGAGAAAAATCTAGTTGGACTGGAAGAGAAAGTATCTTTGTTAAGTGAGAAAGAGGAAAGTGTTGTCCATGTTCCTGCAGAGATAGGCAAAGCAGAGATCTCCTTCAAACCAGACTATAATGCTATAAAGCATGACCTGGACTCTGCTGCTCGGCAAGTTGAGCAGGAATACCAGAGTAAGCTAGGAATGCAGGTCAGTGATACTGTTTCAGAGCAGCACACAGAGGATCAAGAAAAGATTGTATCCATATTGCCCCAAGAACCCATTGTCTCTGCAAAAGAGGAAACCGCTTCTATCAAAGATGCCACCAAGCTGTCTGAATCTGAAGTTAAAGAAAAGGGGGGTAAGCCTGATCTGGTGCATCAAGAAGCAGTTGATAAAGAAGAATCGTACGAGTCAAGTGGTGATAATGACCAAGCACCAGAGGGCTTGCCTGGAGAAGTGTCCAAACCATATGCTGGCAAAACAGAACCAGAAAGTCCATCTCTGTCAGAAGAAGAGACTGCATCACAGCTGTTAGTTGAACAACCAGTTGCAGATGTATCCAAAGCTGCACAAGAAGAAACAATTGCAATTCAAATGGAGAACATACCACAGCCTGAGGAAGATCACGTAGAGTCTCTGGAGTCAGCTGGGCCCCTGAAAACTGAAACTTTACCATGTGATTTAAAATCTGAGGACATAAGAGAACCTGTGGAAGGAGAAGAACAAGAGAAAGAGATTAAACAATTAGAGGAGATAAAACAAGAAGTTCAGCTAAAAGAAGAGACAGAAGAGATTAAGCAAACAGAAGAACATGAGAAAGAGAGTAAGACAGAAGTAAAACACGAGGACGAGAGAAAATTGGAAGATGAGCATGAGGAAGAGAGTAAACAAAAACAACAAGAGGAAGAAATTCGAGAAGAAATAGAGGAAAAGACTGAGCAGGAACAAAAAGAACTGCATAAGCAGGAAGAAGAAGAGATTGAGAAAGGAGGTGAAGAAAAGGCGTTGGAGAAAACTGTTGAAAAAGAAGTGGAGGTGTGTAAAACTGCACCTGGGGAGATGCCTGAGCTCAAAGGAGTAATAGAGTCTGTTGTTACCATTGAGGATGACTTCATTACAGTAGTACAGACAACAGTGGATGAGGGAGAAACCAGCTCCCATAGTGTGCGTTTTGCTGAGGCACTGCAGGCTGACACAGGAGAGGAAGGCTTCTACCCTGAAGGAGAAGTGAGCACGGAAGTCGAGATGGTAGCTGACGTAGAAGAAGAAACAAAGGAAAGCTCTCTTGAAGCTCCTGGCTCACCTGAGAGGGAAGAAGTACCATGTACTGATTACAAGACCGAGACGTATGATGATTATAAAGATGAAACAACCATTGATGACTCGATCCTGGACACCGACAGCATTTGGGTGGATACTCAAGGTGTGCCTTATCCTTTTTTCTTTTTTCTTTGATTTTGAAATAATTTCCTAATAATGAAACAATAAGAATCATCATTATGCGTTGAAGAATGTTGTTAAAATAATATCAATTCGAAAGAAACTGATGTTTTTTTTTAAAAAAAGAAAAAACACATACACAACTGAAACACAATTAACTCTTTTACTAATTCTCTTTTTTGTTGTTGTTGTTGTAATTTGCTCTGATCCTGCAGATGATGATAGGAGCATCATGACAGAACAGTTAGAGACGGTTCCTAAAGAGGAGAAGGCAGAGAGAGAATTGCGGAGACCGTCTCTCGATAAGCATAAAAAAGAGAAACCTTTAAAAACTGGGAGAGGCAGGATTTCTACTCCTGAAAGAAAAGTAGCTAAAAAGGAGCCTAGCACAGTCTCCAGAGATGAAGTGAGAAGGAAAAAAGGTTCATAATACTCACTCTATTTCCTTTCATGCCATACTGTGAGTTGTTCATCTGTTTTTATAGAAGAATGTTTTAGTGGTACTGTTACACATTTTAATCAATAACAGTGATTTGTGTTAACAGCAAGACATTCAGTCTGTATTACTTCTGTCACTCCAGTTTTATCCGTTTATGAATCAGGTAAACTTCAGATATGCTGATTCTCTTTCTGCTGTGATTCGGTATCTGAAAGAGAGAAGGCCAACATTAAAGTCACAGATGAACTTAGTGTGATTTAGTTTATTAACTCTATGGATTTCTTCCCACTCCCAAAAGGATTCTTTAAAACAATTTTAAATGTATATATTAAATTTGCTAAAAGGCAAACAAATTTTTAAAAATCCACCATTTCAAAAATCATCTAAAGGACAAAAATCATCCCCCTTCCACCACAAGAGAGAACAACAAAAAATAATCAGTAAATCGGACCATTTGATTAATCAGCTTCAGGGGGGGGGAGGGGAAGAAGCATCTTGGACTAGTGTCTTAAAGAAGACAAAATTTGGTCCAGCATTCCATAATTCCATAGTTTGAAACTATTAGCACTCTGGATAGCCTGCTGGTAATAAGCCCCTCTGATTGATAACGACAGCTTTCTTGTGAGTTGTCTCACTCTTATTGTCCAAGGAGGGCAACTGAGAATGAAAGCCAAGACTTGTTAGGTGGGCCCTCCTGAGGTTAAACATTCCACAGAAACTAGAATCCTTTTCTGTATCCAGCATTCTGGATGCAGGCACATTGGTCATCCCCAAGTTATGCGTAGAACCTCCGGGTCGATCACTGAGCTTGAAGAGTCTTCCAGGGTATTCAACACTGCAATTCCTTTTGTTCTTCCTGACATAACCCTGGACGTTGCCCAGTACTGAGGCTGGTGGAGAGGCCCTGACAGTGAAAGGGGTGTAACTGCAGTGTCACAAACGGAAGGCATGATGTGAGTGTGAGGGTACGATCCTGTGCCCTTTGAATAGCACCTGTTCTTAGAAGAATCACTTGCTGCCATAGAGCGCCAGTGACAGAATCCCTTGACTTTAGTCCTGACTGAATGGCTAACTGGGCATTAAACCGCCAGTTTGTTGTTGTGTTGAAATATATTAACGTATCTACTTTTTTTTATTGCTGATTATATGCTCTTGTTTTCTTGTCTATAGCTGTGTATAAGAAAGCTGAACTTGCTAAAAAAGCTGAAGTTCAGGCTCACTCTCCCTCCAGGAAAATCATTTTAAAACCTGCTATGAAACATGCTAGACCAGCTCATCACTCCTGTGTTAAGCGGAAGCAGACAGGTGACTGTGCCGTCTTGAATTTATGCAACGTGGCTGGCAAACATGGACATTACTATAGCTATTATTTGTACTCTCATTTTTCTACTGGCTGCTCTGATTTTGATTTTGATTTTTTTTCCTCTTAAGACTTTTTCAGCTGTCATGAATGATACTGCTTTTTTTGTATCATACTCTTCTTTAATCCTTATTATTTTTTTAAACAGAGACCATGATCATATCTGCTTGCCATGCTTGGACTTCCCAAGTTCTGTAGTTGTTTCTTAGCATTGTGGTTTGACAGTGGTGTGGTAGAAAACTCCTTCATTTTGCTTTGTTTGTTTTGCTTTACTTTTGATTTTTTTAAAATTTTGCTGAGTTCTGGTGGGAAAATGCTAATGGCTTTAAACCATGATTTGTTTTTTGTTTTTTTCCTATTTCCTTCTTCGTCTCTCATGCATAATAATAAGATGCATTTCAGCATTGTTCCAGCTTGTATTTCTATTGTGTGCATTCGCTCTCTCAACTTTGTGACTGTTTTTATGTTTTAAAAAGTTTTATGTGTTAAAGCATAGACCCTGAAGGATGAATTGAGCTCTGTCAAGAAGTCAAACAAGAAGAAATCTGCAGTCAGAACAAGCGCATCATGTTTGAACAATATAACCTCCATGAATATTTGTCTAAGCTTGCAACAAGCAACCTGGAAAATAGCAGGAAAAAAATGGGGGTCCATGCAGTATATGTCCACCCCTGGTTTCATTTAGCATATGGAAGTGTTGGGTTATACAGGGCTTTGGAGGCAATGAGTGAAGAGGTAAATGGAGACAGTCCACAAGGATCATCACTGGTGCAGATTCCACTAGTCCAAAGAGAGGATTTGTTTGGCACAATGTTTTGTCACCTTAGTGTGGTTTTACATCAGAAGAATCGAGTGGAATGGGCATATGCTCCAACTCTTCTCACTTTCATATATGCATGCCCACACAGACTTTATTTGTTGCCTGCACATCAAAAGGAAGAATGAATATCATTGCCACTCTCTTTGTAAACTTTTTACCTAAAGAATTATACTGTGCAGCAGAGAACTCTGCTAACTCCATGAAAATGACATCCTTTCCTGTTCTAGAAATTCAGAGTCTAAAATGAGTATGCCATTTAGAATTCTTCTTGTTGATAGATTGTGTGCTTTTATCTACAGTCTAAGTTGTATCCTTAACCCCCTAAGATATTATAAACCTGTATATGAAGTGCATATACAGAAAGTTGGCCCTATAGTTACACTCTTTGCCAAAATTAGTATGTTTTATTAAAATAGCTACACAGGTTTTTCGTTATCCTCAGTCCCATAAAAATAAGAAAATGCAATTCATGAAATACATGATAATCTGTTCATTTTAGGATCAGTGTGTGCTCCTTTTGACTGATTAGTGTGGTACCAGGATATAAGTGTCACACCCCATTATGTAGAGTTTGGAGGAAAAGAGGGGTGAAAGACAAACTACACAACAATGATAACTATTGAGTGGATTGGAATTTTTAGATTTCATGTTCCTTTTTTTTAAAAAAAAAATCCTTTGTACATTTGATGTAGAACTACTCACTTTAATACTGTACATTCAGACCTAAACAAGATATATTTAAAAAATAACTGCCTTATTTCTTCAAAGTACAGTGGGGTCTCTATTTAAGAACTTAATCCGTATTGGAAGGTGGTTCTCAAGTTGAAAAGTTCTTATGTTGAATCTGCATTTCCCATAGGAATGCATTGAAAACCATTTAATCCGTATCTGCTCTTTTCTGTCCATAGAAACTACAGTGCAACCTCTACTTAAGAACTTAATCCATTTTGGAATGGTGTTCTTAAGTTGAAACGTTCTTAAGTTGAAGCAAAATTTCCCATAGGAATGGACTGAAAACCAATTAATCCGTTCTGGCTGTTTTTTTGTTATGTAGAGGTGCGTTCGTACATTGAAGCATTAGTTCCCATAGGAACTAATGCAAAGCTGGTTAATACGTACTCTACCACTAGGGGGAGATTTTTTTTTTAACCTAAGATGACCTAAGGTTAAAAAAAGAGCAGGAAAGGTTTTTTTCCTGTTCTTATCTTGGATTTCTGTTCTCAAGTAGAAGCAAAATTTAGCAAATGGAGCTGTTCTTAAGTTGAATTGTTCTTAAGTAGGGACGTTCTTAAGTAGAGACCCCACTGTAACCTTGAAATCGTCTGCTTAGGGTATCCTGGTCCCATACTGGCAATTCCCTTTCCTTTAAAAGCTCTTCTGTGCGTTCCCTAACTGGGGTGTAGTAGGGATGGCACAATAAATATGGCCTACCCCAAGCTGAAGTTCACAGCCATTCTTTAAAAAATGGAAGAGGATATACAGTATAAGCAGTCATGGAATCAGAGTAGGCCAGGAGTAATGCAAGGGTAGCACTCTGCCCTTCCCCATCCTGAACAAGCAGTGACAGGAAATGTTGCTCCTTTGCCCTGGAAAAGGAAGATCATTGTGTTACATTGCAAATAGAACACCATCTTCTTTCACCTCAAAAAGTAATTTCTTGTAATATCTACATATCCTAAAATTAAGGGGGTGAGAGGGCTTAAGTAGCTTTATAGCAATGGCTCCCAAATGTCCTTGGGCTACAGTTCCAGAAAACCTGACCAGCAGAGCTAGTGGGGAAGGCTTCTGGGAGTTTTAGTCCAAGAACATCTGGGGACCCCAATTTGAGAACCACTGAAGTGTGCCAATTACTTGTCACTGTTACCACACAGCTTACGTTTGTGGAATTGCAGCCAAATAGCAATGATACCTTAGAAGAGACTCCTCATAGTTAATGGAAAAAGCAGGCCTCTAGCTTTAAAATGTTGTGACGTGCGATGTTGGGGAACAGATGATATAGAACAACAATATGGATAGGCCAATCTGTTTAAAGTTGCCTCCACAGAGATTACTCTATCTGCCGCTAGATCCTGGGGAAAGCAGTGATCTTGGAAGTAATGTCAAAAAGGGCTGGGAGTGACCCCCAACAATCTGCCAGCGCTAACAGTATTGTCTAAATATCCCCTCCTCCCATGACATGCAGCTGAACAGCTGGGCTGCAGGGAAGAGTATTTCCTAGTTTTCAAAAAAGTTAGATACTAGAATTACGAGTTGACCCCCTGCTGTTTTTTCCAAATGAACTTTGAAGAAGAAAATAACAGTTTCAATTCCTATTTTCTTTAGAATGCTGTGTTTTATACAGATTGTGCCCTATATTTTGTATAGGCTGGTTTAGTAATTGTATATTCAGAAGATAAGAGGCTATGGTTGAAATGGTACAGTTTTAAATATAGTTATATGGACATAGGTTCTCTTGAGTTATCAACAGAATTTCCTTCTGAGTAGACCTGCATAGGATTGGAGAATAGAAATGTAATATTAGAACCTAAGTTTCAGAAAAAGCAGACTTTCAGAATCTACACCATGCAATCAGATATACTTGCAGCTGTTCGGGGCGCTAGTTCTGGTTGTTTCCTATCTTCCTTGACTCTCAAAATGTAAAAAGAAACATCTGAACTTGGACTTTATTTCTACTTTGCTCTTTGATTGGTTGAAAATGTAAGATTCAACTTCCTTTGTGACATCACAACATTGCTATCATAGGCCAGGCAGAAGCATCAGCTTAGGCTATGAACCAAGACAAACATGTATTAAGTTTGTCTTCCTCATCTTAAATTTCATGGTGTGTGCCCCAGAATTAAACATGTTTCTTGTGTGATTAAACTGTTAGTCAAGCTTCAAGGGACAGGGTGAAGCCATGATGGTTTATTGTTCAGATGGAGGAATTGTTACGCTTTCAGGTAAGTCAGCTTGTAAAGGCATTTCCCCCTCATTTTATAGCAGTCGATGGCTGGTGCCTGACTTAAGGAGAAGAATCTATTGGAAGGGGTGGAATAGTGACAGAATTTGTAAAATGCAGGAGCAGCTATATATATCCTACAGGTATTTAAGAGTGGAACTGGCTGTTCATAGAGTGCGATCAGATGGTAACGGGAAGATTGCGCCAGATGGCACTGGAAAGGATTGCTTCCAGGGTGTAATGTTAAAAGAGACCCTTTAAAGTGATCCTTCCATCTGATCCTGATCACACCAGCCTGGTCCAAAAAAAAAAAAAAAAAAAAAGAGCCGCCTTGCCACTGGACCAGCCAGATTGGACAGGAGACAGAGCATGGTTGGGCTGGTTTGTGATCGGCAGCATATTGAACCAGACTTTGCTGTCAGCACTTCAGAATGCAATCTAAATAATCATCTGATCCCACCCTTTGTTTCCTTTTTCATTTTATTTTTTGTACTCCTCAGTAGAAATTATCATCTAGCTTGAGGGAGAAGTCCGTTTAAGTGAGGGTCACATAACAAAAGGAGGGCGCCATCATTCTGATGTTGCAAAGCGAGGGAATCTGCTCTGAAAGGTGTGCTGCCTTTTGCCAAACCACTCAAAGTCTGTTGTGTGCTTCTCTCAACTAAAATTTGAGAAAGTTTTTTGAATAGGAGGCTGTTCCTGAAAGCTGCCTAGTCTGGAACGGTCTTCGTAAACCACCCTGTCTGTTACAATTATGCCTCTGTTTCCACTGTACCTTCTGAGGAGCTACGGAAGCAGGGCTGGCCGAGTGCCAGCTCAAGAAACCACCCACTCACTGCCATCTGCTATTCCTGAAACATTGCTGACCCATCTCTATGGCATGGTTGCTTCCTAGCCAGTTAGGGTCATCCTGTGGGGATAGGGGCAGCCATGATTAAAGGAAAGGTGGCCCTACTGCTTCTGCTGCCCTGATTTTGTATCCCCTGCTCCCTCCCCCTGAAACTGTTGCTGTGTGGTTGTGTGTGTGTGGTGGTGGGGAGCAAGAGGTACTTCTCTTCCTGCCTCAGTTAGCAGGAGACTTTGCACCAGCACTGAGTGAACATGATAGTTGTACAGCCAGCCATGTTCAGACCCATCAGCCCAATTCAACCTGTTCTTTTGAAGGCTAAATGGGCGCTGGTGGTGAGATGGTGCAAAAAAGCCTCCCCATCTCCATCTACCCAGCCCCTGATTTTCCCCTATTGATAACAAGGGCTTGGAACAGATTTTTACTCACATTTATTTAAATGTGAATAGACACTTCCTCCATCTCGTTAAACAGAAACGTTGTTAAACCTCTCATCTCAGCTGCAAAGCCTAGAGATTTTGGGGGTGTGGGGCTTTTCATATTCTTGCCCTCCTACCCTCTTTGAACCTTCAAATGAGAAATACATTTTTTGCCCTAAATGCCTCTCCCAAAGCATAGGAACCATGTCAAAGACATACACGTAGTTCATAAAATTATGAAGATCCTCATAGGATATGTGTGAACAGCTCTGAAAAACCCTATTAAAGTTGCTGTGAGTCAGAAGGGACTGGACAGCTAATGTGCAGGGCAGGTTACAAGGACAGTGTCCTACATCCATCTGCTGTAGTTCCAGGTGCTATTTTCTCTATATGGGTGACGTTGACATTTACTCAGTGTACATCGGTGACAACATAGCAGTAAAAATAGTCTTGTAGTGTTTGCTTATTCATTGTACTATTCCATTCTACTCTTCTTTGTAAAACCTTAGCTAAGAGATATGGTGCCAGGAAAGCACCCACTGCCTCAAGTCAAAGACTATCCGACATGAACACTAACCATCCCTGGACCCAATCTTACTACTGTATAAGCAACAGAGGTTGATAGTTTTGTACTGTATTGTTGAGTGTTGGCCAATTGCCCTGGAAAAGCTATGGTTTTCGCATCTATACCATTTTTCTCAATTAGCAAAAACTGTTGCCAGTAAAGAATTCATTTTTTAAAGACTGCATGGGAGTTCAAACCAGATATGTTAAAGTTGATTCTAAAATTGCTATATTGACATGTTAAAAGTATTTTCTTTTCTATGTATCTAATAGCTGCTGGCGGTGAAACTAACCAGACTCCTGGGGCATTTAAACAAGCAAAAGAAAAACTTTCAGTAAGTAAAACTGTTTTCCTTCTTATTCAAGTCTACTTCTCCCCCATTCTGGATTTCCCTGTTTTTTAAGAGGGCCTTTTGAGGTGTTATTATCATTTCTATGGATAACTTGAAGAAACTCTTTTCTAATTTTAAATAATCATGTTCTCCTTCACTTCAGAATTAGTAACGGATTATTAGAACTTCCTTCATTGCTATAATGTATGAAATTCATATATCAACAAATTGTTAAGATTCATCCAAGATGTGTCCTACCAAGAAAACTTTACATTTTGGACTATAGATCCCATAACTCTATAGGCAGTGTGGCCACTAGATTCTGGAAGCTGTGGTCTATATTTTTTTTTTTTTAAGGAAGAAAAAAAGAAAAGAAAAAGAATTTTTTTTCAAGCTCTGGTAGCTGTGCGCTTAACAACATTTTGAGTACTGCCTGAAATTTGGGCACTGCTTCTGTTTCTTGATTAGTGCTGCAGCTTTCTAGAATGTGTAAAATTATTATATTTGCATATGCAGATGAAGCCAGCAGGTTTTGCAAATATTGCCTTATGCAGGCTGCTAATCATCATCATCCAACAAAATGATGTATCTTAAACAGCAAACTTATCCTTCGTGTTAATGATAGGTGGTTTCATGAAGACATTTTGTTGTCTGGCAGATGCAATACTACTACTACTACTACTACTACTACTACTACTACTACTACTAATAATAATAATAATAATAATAATAATAATAATAATAATAATAATAATAATACTAATACTAATACTAATACTAATAATAATAATAATAATAATAATAATAATAATAATAATAATAATAATAATAATAATAATAATAATAATAATAATAATAATAATAATAATAATAATAATAATAATAATAATGGGGTTTCGCTCCCAGGTTGCAGTGAATGTGGTAGGATCTATTTAGAAAAATATGTATGGGACTGAGATGTTCATCTTCTACAAAATGTTCTTCATTCCTTCTCTCAGATTCTGCACTGCCCCATCTTCTACACCATCATACTCATTTTAGCCCTGTTTTGTAAGCATTGCCCCTCCTCTTCCTTCCCTGGACTCATTCTGTTTGCCAAGCCCTATCCTTATTCTTGCTGTTACGTCTGCTCTTCTGGAACTGATTCTCACAGCAGTGCTTTAGGTGCCCAAGTTCTTTTCCTTTTAGTCCTTCTGCTGAATGTTCTTTGCTTCTGCTTCACTTTCCCCAAAAGTCCCTCTCCTTTTCTCTCTTCTGATCTGAGGTGGCCAGTTTTATTCATTTGAAATGTTGTGCTTTGCTTATTTAAAGCCAGAATTTGAGACACATTGACCTTTGCATAAATATAAATTTATCAAAAAGTAACTTCACCGCCAAACACTTTTAGGATTTGTACAATTAGAAGAGGCATCTGAGAAGCCCTTTGAAAATTTACTGTTTCATGTTTTGTGGTCCAATAAAAGGTATCGCCTAGTGTTGTATTTGTGAGTCGTGGTTACCAAACTTAAAAGAGGAGGCAGTTCTATCTGGTGCATAGTTCTGGTGCATAGTTAGATTGCCAAAAGAGAAATGATGCAATTTGCAGTGGCCAACTGCCTCTCATGAATGAGTGCCCACTTGTATTCTGCATCTGACTATGACTCTAAAAGGGGACTAGTTCATTAGTGATGACTTTCATTTTACTGGCTTAACTATGTGGCAAAACTAGGACCGCTATGAAGGGTCAAACTCTTATGTTATGAGAAATAAATATTTCCTCATATTAAGATATATTTCTTCCCATCCTGGAAACTTGATACTTGCCTTCACAATCAGAATGTCCAATTAAGTCCATGATTACCTTCCAGTGATGAATTGCATGCTAAATGCAAGATAACATAGGTAAAGACAATCACATGCTATGACAAAAGTTTTTCGCCACTTGAAAAACTGTGCCTCTTCTGAAAAGGGCCAAATGTATCATTGCGTTTGACCCTTAAAATATCAATAAACAAGTTACTATTAAAAATTAATAACTCTGGTTTTTTAACAATAGCCTCAAGTAATCCTTGCCTACCAAACGTCTGAACTCAGCCAACTGGATTTTGAGGTTTGCTGCTTTCAGCTCCTAAAAATGATAAATTTACATCTTTAAACAATGCAAAATTAGGACCCGAATTTACCTTGGACAGAAGTGGTACAGATCTAATTTCTGCCCAATAAACACAGACGTTCTGGTTCAGAAATAGCTTGGTCATGCCATTAGTCCTTTTACTTGCTAAAACAGGGCACGCGTGAACTTATTACTTCGTCTTTGTTTAAGTTTCACAGGTTGAAATCCTGTTGTGCAGCTAAACAAACTTGTAGACATGAATTGCCATGAGTTAAAAAAGCTCCATAGACATTATGTGCAACTCAGCAGGCAACAGGTATGAATTTTCTTAGCTTATGGCAATACATGTTCAAAAGCTATGCCATTTGCCTAACTACAGAATGGGATTTTAGCCGTAGGCACTGGCTGAATAGCTCAGTGAGTTGGCTAGGACTTTGATTCCCCATTGTGCCACCCAGGAGAAGAGTCAACCTGTGCAACTTTGGGCAAGGTGTTTAGTCCTGGAGCACTCCCAGAAGAAGGAAACAATGTGTCACTGCGTATTACTCTACTCTAGACCTGGGCAAAGTGCAGCCTGCAGGCCACATACAGCCTGCGAGCCGCTCCTGTCTAGCCCGCCAGTCATCACTCCAGTCTGGCCCGCCTGTCGATGCTCTTCTCCAGCCCACCCTTCACCGCTCCTCTCTGGCCTTCTCGTCCCCACTGAATGAGCCGGAGCTCCGGCTCCAGTCACCTAGCATGGCAGTAAGCAAAATTCACAAGATCCAACACTGGGATCTCATGAGTTTTGACTGTTACTCCTGAGTCCCGGACTGTGGACCCTGCGGCTCAAGAAGCTGGAAGCGATCCTTGTGCAGGCGACGTGATGACGCATCACGTCGCCTGCGCGGGATAGAAGACAGTCGGAGAGGAAAGCTGTGGGGGAACGGAGGACAGGTGAGTTAGCTCAGTGATGGGGTCCCCCCCCCCGCGGTGAACGAATTACAACGCTCACATAGTTAACTCCCTCAAAAGTTTAGAGAGTTAACTATGTCAGCCTTGTAGTTCGTTCACCGCAGGGCCTCACCCAATGGGGGCCTATTACTACCCATAAATTGGCGGCCTATTAATACCCACCTAATGGGTCCTAAGTAAAGTTGGTTCGGCCCCCAAACACAGTTCACATTTTTCATGTGGCTCCCTATAGATATTAACTGCCCACCCCTGCTCTCCTCCTAGAAAATCCTGGCAAGGTTCAGAATGTAACTGCAGCATGTCATTATTATTATCAAATGAATCATTGGGTTTTGATCACAGAGACTGGCAAACTGTCAAAGGAGCATGCATCGGATGACCAATGTGTTGTTTATACTAAATTGCTACCACACAATATATGACTGAGTAGGTGGTTGTGTAGCTCCTGAGGTTCTGTTCAAGGCAGACATGTAGGCCATGCTTCAGGAGCCTCCGCAGCAAATTCTTAAGAAGTGCAGTGGGGTGCTGGAGCTTCTTTGCAAGAGGGCATCTCCCCATCCTTGGCTCTCATTTTGCACTAGCAGAAAATCGAGGTTGGAAGGTTACCTGTTTATTAAAAGGACATGCTATTGGAGAGAGGTAGATAATACAGGATCGCCTGAAGTTTATTCCTAATACTTAACAAGAAATAATTTGGGGGCACATAAAGTAGTGCACAACATAAAATGACACAGCTTAGTGGAAGAGTGCATGCTTTGCATGCAGAAGGTCTCAGGTTTAACCCCTGGCATGGCCAGGTAAAAGCATTAAGGAGCAGGTGATGATAAAGGCCTCTTACTGAGAACCTAGAGGCCTGCAAAGATGAGTGGGCTCAGCACAGTTAGTCTGATCTGGAGCAAGTATTTATATTAGTGTCTCCTTTTTTTTGTTCTGAGAAACCAGAATACAACTCAATGGATTTTGGCTTTTGAAATTGTATCTTCCATCCACATCTTTAAAAGTAGCAGCACAATCTACTTTGAATGAAGCTGCCAAATATAAAGTTGTCACATATCAACCTAACCCACCAAAAAATCTAGGTGACCATTTCTCTCACTTATTTTTCCTTTTTTTCTTCTTATTTTTAAAATGCTCTGTATTTTCTTGGCTTACAGTATCATCATTATGAAAGCTATCACTGTCATCCAATATTTTCAGATTTCTATCAGGAAGAGTTTTCAGCCATCAGTAAAAGAAATAATATTTAAAAATAAATAATGTCAACATTGTCTTCTTTCAACAGTTACCAGCTTCCATTTAATTTTAAAATATGGATTCAAAGCCCGAACTATAATAAGTGTCAAGGTAGAACATTTGAAAGTTGGTCCATTTTATCATTAAAAACTGAAATATCTTATTTGTAAATAAAAGAAAAATGACATGTAAAGAATTAGGTATCCACTCTCAAAGTGGTTGCTACTTTTCTTCCATATTATTAAAAACATTAATGATGCAGTGCCGCTTTTGGTAATCTGGTTGTGCATCGGTGGGATAATTTAAATAGCATAAATTAAAGGTAAATTATCACATTTATTAGTTCTACATATTTTGAAGTCAATATTACCATCATGTGGCTCCGGGAAAGAGCATTCATTTTGCAATAAAAGTTCCTTCCTCTAGAGTTTTGTGTTACATGACTCTCAAATAGCAGGGCTAGAATAACCCTGGAAAGCCGATGTAAGGATCTGTAGACAGGCCTGACATCAATGAGCTAGTGATATGACAGTGGAAGGCAGCTTTCTATTCTCATGAGCTACGTTGAAAACCTGAAAAATACCCAGTAGATCATTATTGGTTTTTTTTCTTTTAAAAAGTTTCTTATGGGTTCAAAGAATAAAACATAGCTATGGATCTCATAAGGTAAAGGTAAAGATTCCCCTTGACAATTTTTGTCCAGTCGTGTTCGACTCTAGGGGGCGGTGCTCATCCCCGTTTCCAAGCCATAGAGCCAGCGTTTGTCTGAAGACAATCTTCCATGGTCGCATGGCCAGTGCGACTTAGACACGGAACGCTGTTACCTTCCCACTGAGGTGGTCCCTATTTATCTACTTGCATTTGCATGCTTTCGAACCGCTAGGTTGGTGGGAGCTGGGACAAGCGACGGACTCGATCTTACAACTGCTGGTCTTCTGACCTTGCAGCACAGAGAATTCTGCGGATTAACCCACAGCACCACCATGTCCCTTAATCACTGGTATATAACACCAGTTAAAAACCGGCACATTTCTCTAAAGAGTGTACAAATTTATGCTGCAGAGGGTATGGTAGCCTTGGGACTGTTTAAAATCATATGTGGTGGTTACATCTCTTGCCAGTTATTTTTTTGGTCCTGATACGTGCTGAATTAGAGTGTATGATGAGTCAATAAATCTGTTCCCATCCACTGATAGCCCTGCTAAATCAAGTTACAGGTGGGAATACAAAGCTTTTATTAAAAATTATTAAGATTTCTACTTGTAGCAGAAGACAAGAGTTGGCCCCCCCAAATAAGAAGATAGCAGAGAAATGTCTACAAATAGCTGTAATAAACATGCCTGGGATATGGCACCCTTGCCAAAAGGCTACCACATGAAATCTGAAGACCTAAAGAGTAAATAGTTATTGATTATTTTGATACAGTGTGTCTCCAATTTATTATATTTTTTCAACATAATAAAGAAGATGGACAACAAACCCAAGTTCACATGGAACTTTATGAAACAATCTATTAGACTAAAATAATTATGTATAATAAAAGGTAATGTGTGTTTGTGGAAAGATAATGGTTTGTTCTCTCACTGGTGTTACTGATTTGTTTATGTCTCAGTATGAGATCCATGGGAGACGTGGTGGCGCTGCAGGCTAAACCGCAGAAGCCTGTGCTGCAGGGTTAGAAAACCAAGCAGCCATAAGATCGAATCCACACGACGGAGTGAGCGCCTGTCACTTGTCCCAGCTTCTGCCAACCTAGCAGTTCGAAAGCATGTAAATGCGAGTAGATAAAATAGGTACCACCTCGGTGGGAAGATAACAGTGTTCTGTGTCTAGTCGTGCTGGCCACGTGACCACAGAAACTGTCTTCGGACAAAACGCTGGCTCTATGGCTTGGAAAGTGAGATGAGCACCGCAACCTAGAGTTGGACACGACTGGACTAAATGTCAAGGGCAACCTTTACCTTTACCTTTATATACCAGTGATTAGAGATGGGAATATTCGCATATGAAGGTGAATATCTCCGCACAGGTGGTGATAACGAGGGTTCAGCCCCATGGGGCTGGACAGTCCACTCACCGATCCACCGCTGCCACAGACGCTGTGATTCTTCCAATGGCTCCACAGATCACGATTGGCTAGCCACTCCTGGCAGGAGGACAAGCCTGCTGTAAGGTTGAAGAGTGGCGAGCAGATTGCGATCTGCAGAGCCATTGGAAGAATCACAGCATCCATGGCAGTGGCGGATCAGTGAGTGGACCGTCTGGCCCCATGGGGCTGGACCCTCGTTATCATCACCTGTGCAGGGATATTCATATATGAATACGAATACCCCCATCTCTACCAGTGATATATCATCTTAGTTTTTGTTGCTCTTATGTCTGAATAGATTTTTTTTCATTCTGCATACCATTCCATAATTCTACTAAAATGATACGTTTTAGATCTTGCTCCCATAGACTTCAACTCTATATTTATATATTTAGCTATATCTGGTACTGTTTCATAGATAAATGAGTTTCTAGCTTTTATGTTCCCCTCAAATGGTACCATTAAATTAGATCCTTAGTCACATTGTTGTTTAAGGGCAGAATATTAGCCCTGTTCCCATGTGTGCCATAGAGCTTGCACACATGATGGGCTTTTCAGACGCTGTGTTTTGTGGTCTGTTTTCCATCCTGCATGCATTTTCTGTTTGTCTCATTGTTTCACCTTCATGTTGCATTTCTTTTGTTTGTTTTCTCATGACTAGACTTCTTCTTTGTCAAAGATCCCTGCCTCAAAGGTTAGAGCAAATTCCTTGCTTCCTCCAAGACCCAGCTCAGCTTGCTCATTAAGTACCGCTAAAAAAGCTGCTTTGCTCAATACTGCCAATTACATTACACGGCCCTCTTCAGCGGGCCCAAGAGACTGCTTGCCATATTCAGAAACAGATGCACAGGTAAGGCAGCGGATGCAGCATAGTAACCCCTCAGAGAAGTGCAAATACGAATTCTACTTCTCTATTCTCTCTCTCCCCCCCCCCAATCCCCTTATTGAATAGATAGCTGTAACCACAGCTGTTTATTTCTCATTGACATTCCTTTATTCAGTAACGGAAGTATGGTATATCTTAATTTATAGCATCATAGCCATTTCCATAAGGCCTGGTCCCACAGTAATGTCACTAAAGAAGAACCTGCCGGTGAATGATATTGACCGTCCAGTCCTATGCCAGCAGCAACAGCCTACAGACCATAGCAAAATCTACTGTTGGTGATGCTGTTGTTCTGGGGTCAAATTTTGTTTTCAAAAATACTGCTCCCTTTGGCTAGTTCCAGGCAGCAGAGCTAAAATGATCAAATTCTGAGCAAAACATGATGGCTCAGAAGTAGAGCCTAATGGGATCTGAGAAAGTAGTGTGCAAACCCTGACAGTATGGAAGATAACGTGGAGTAGTCAGAACAAAATCTTGCAGGTAACTTCTAAGACAGAAATTGATGGGTAATATACTGTATTTAGAATATAGCATTTACTGGTCACACTACAACAGGACCCCTTTTTGGTTCTATGACCGTATAATAAAACTTAACTCTTACAACAGGATTCCTGTATCTGTGGGAGAACGGTTCCATGTCCCTCCGCAGATGCTGAAAAATTAGAATTACAGCAAGCACTATTATAATAGTGGGCATTGTACATAGCATGATCTCTGGATCCCTCTATACACGACGCTCTGCAGCCAAACTGAAGATGGCAGTCTTCTTCATCTTCATCTCCCTCCATTTCTCAGTACTCTCTTTTGCCTATATCATTTCACTTCTTGCTATGCCTTTTCCACTTCTTGCTATGCTGTCAATAATAGTAATAGGGAGAAATCTCACCCCTTGGTGGTTAGATTATTGAAAATTGACCTGATATTTTATTTATTTATTTATTTATTTATTTATTTATTTATTTATTTATTTATTTATTTATTTATTTATTTATTTATTTATTTATTTATTTATTTATTTATTTATTTATTTTTTTATTTTATTTTATTTTATTTTATTTTATTTTATTTTATTTTATTTTATTTTATTTATATCCTGCCTATCTAGTCCCTCAGGACCACTCTAGGCGGCTTACAACCAACATGTAACAATATAATTAAAACAATTTTAAATAAGGGAAATACGTTAGACAGGATGGGGGAAACACTAGGAGAGAAGAAAAGGGAAGATCAGGATTTAGCTGAGGGAAGGCCTGCCGAAACATCAGTGTTTTTAGTTGTTTTTTTGAAAATACCTTGTTTTTTGAAAATGCCTTGGCCTCATTCTGAAGCTACTGCTGGAGGAAATCTAGTGTACAGCAAAACATAAGCTTAAGCACTTTGGTCTGAAGTATTTGGTTTAAAAGATAGATGTCTGCTCTTGTTTCTACTAGGATGGAGTAACCAAGAGTCCAGAAAAGCGGTCTTCTCTACCAAGACCTTCTTCTATTATACCAACTCGGAGGGGCATGTCAGCAGACAGAGAGCGAGATGAGAATTCTTTCTCCCTGAACAGCACCACTTCATCAGTACGGCGGACCACCAGTATGTGTCTTGATGCTGTGACTCTTCCATTGTACTGCTGGTCCCACATTTTCTGTTCTTCAAAAGTCTGGATGCTCTAACTGTTCTAGCTTTATATGTATGGAAATTATATGTTAGTACAATATGTTGTAATAAAAATGTGCTAGTGTCTGTGTTGCTGAAGTTTTGGCGGTTCCAGTCAGTGGATAAATTCAGCACCCACCATCCTGATATCCTCAGGCTCAGCTTTTGATCACTATCCTATTTTTTTACAGGTAGCGCCCCCCCATTTTTTTCTTGACCACCTGCCACACTCAGCACCATAGAGTTTACTTTCTCTTATCTTACTGGTGAACAGCTTATCCTTTTTCCTGTCTCTGTACACACGCTCACATTTAATGCTCTGGCCAGATGCACAGTGAATAGGAGCTAGTCACTTTTCTAGCTAGCATCATGAATCTTAATCTGGAATTCTGGATACTCACCTTTCTCACTTGATCTATGTTGCTCATTAAACTACCTGAGATTTATTTGAATGGCATCAAAACTGGCTGAAAAAACATTCATAGCAAAATACTAGTCTACTTAGACATAGCAGAAAAGGCAGTGTAATACATTCGACTGTCGGAATTAAATCATTACATAGATGTGGCTAATTCTTGGCTGCCTCTCATCTTAATGTAAATGTATAGTCTTTGGGATAGAGAGAGAAAGCATCACAGTAAATAAGTACCACTAACATTGTTAAAACCAATGTGCTTGAAACTACAGCCTGAGATGGTACATGTAGTAAATGGGACACCTGCTTCTGTTCCTTGGGACAAGGCAGAAATCACTTCTAAGTAAACATGCATTGAATTGATCCACACCTCTTTGAATAACTTGGAGTTATTTCTTATTGTGACTTCGTTGGTATTGTTCTGCTTGCCTTAAACAAACAGACTTTGGAAAATCAACCTGCATACCCTTGTCATTCCTCTTCACTCTCTTTCATAAAAATGAAAACTCATTGAAAAATACTGCAATCTTTTAAAAAGCAAAAGCAAAGTGTGATGCTTATATACCGGCCCATAGTGCTTCAAGCACTCTCTGGGCAGTTTACAAGTTAATTGTGCAGGCTACACATTGCCCCCCCCCCCCAGTGAGCTGGGTACTCATTTTACCGACCTCAGAAGGATAGAAGGCTGACGATTTCCCTACTCCACCCCTTACGGCTTGTCAGCCTGCCGCTTTGTAGACGCAAATACTTCATGATGGTGCAGGAATCACAGGTCTGCTTGTATTTGAGCAGGGATGGGTTTTACCAGCATCCTGTCAGTCTTTTGTATCATATACAGCTTCCAAATGTATACACCAGATCTCTCTTTTTTTCTCCTTTTAAATTCTGGATGGTCACTGAGAGTTCTGATAAAGTGTTCAATATATATGCATATGGATATTTCCACTAGTTCTCTTGGGAAACATAGCTACAGATGGAATAAACAGAGGGAAAAGAAGATGTCTTTTGGGAGAGAGACTGGGTTAGCAGAAAAAAATATGGCAGCCAGGACACATTCCCACAACTTAATATGTAACTTGCCTCTGTTGGTTTTCTTGCTTTCTCTCCCTATCTCATGCCTCACACATCTGAGCTAGTTCAGTGCCTCATATATTTTTTTACCATTGCCCTACTTTTCATCCCTATAAAGGCTAAAATCCTCTGGCATCCCTATGTGACTGGTTAACTGTTGCAGCCAAATTGTCTAAGTTTTTTAATCACCTTAGGCATTATCAGGTGGATGCTAAGTCACAAACTCAGTATGCAACAGATGGTCATTTCTTAACTTGAGGCAATTCACAAAATATAAATTCTGGCAGAGATTTAATGTATGAGGATGTGAATGATACAAAATATGGAAAATGCTGCAGTTAGGGTTTAGAAATGAAAGTTTTCTACCTGGAAAGGACTTTTGTGACTTAAGAACAGTTTAATCGTATTGATTCCCGAGGTATAGCCAAAAGAGGAAAGTCAACTGAGCTGGTGTTAATGTCTGCATTTACATTCATGTCTATAGTGGTGCGTTTTCTGTTTTATAATTTATTTCTCTGTACACATACGATCAGCAAACCATGTAGGATTTAATTTAAAATCTCTGTTAGTCTCCATGGACACTCTGTAAAATCTGCTTGCATGTTGTGGCGTTCTTGTCATTTTGGGGGTTGCTGAGTGTCTTCATGGCCTTCTGAAAGCCTTAAAGCAGAGTGAATAGTTCTTGAATTATAATTATCCCATTACAGTTATCCTTAGTCTCACTGTCATGACTCCTTGTTCTCTGTTGGATGCTGATGTTCCATGAAATCATAGTTTCCATATTCCTCTGTTGTCAAACAGGATCAGAGCCTATTCGAAGCCGAACAGGGAAGAGTGGCACGTCAACTCCAACTACACCAGGATCTACTGCAATCACTCCTGGGACCCCACCTAGTTATTCTTCCCGTACTCCAGGCACTCCTGGGACCCCTAGCTATTCCAGGACCCCTCATACACCAGGAACTCCCAAATCGGCTATCCTGGTTCCCACTGAGAAGAAAGTTGCCATCATACGCACACCTCCAAAATCTCCAGCCACCCCTAAGCAACTACGGCTCATTAACCAGCCTCTGCCCGATCTCAAGAATGTCAGGTCTAAAATTGGGTCAACGGAGAACATCAAATACCAGCCCAAAGGAGGACAGGTAAGGTTTTCTTTCCAACTGCAACTGACCCTATCTGATCAGAATGAGCATCAACTGTTGAGTGCAGGATTAGAGTAGTATTAAGTGGCTTCTGTATCACTTTGTAGCCTGCCTGAAAAAGCCTTGCTGGAAATTTCTTTCTGTGTAGTTCTTAAGATGCAGGATTTGGACCTGCCCATTTTAGCTGGATAACTATGTATGCAAACTGCAAGCCACAAGCCAAGAATAGGGGAGAATTGTGCTTGCTTTGTATTTTAATTTTTAAAAACTCACATGCCCTAGGTCAGTACACCAACTGGAATGCCTCCGTTCTTCAGTATTCACACTTCTCAGATTTTCACAATACCATTCTGCAAGAAAAAAAAAACCACACATATAAAACACATTTATGTTTTCTTAAAAATGACAAAATGGGACATGTCCTTCATCAGGTTGGAAATCAGCAGAAAAACCTCACCAATAGCCACAAAGATCTGTTAATAGTTCAGAAGTTATAATAATCAAAGTTTTTGCTTATTTTATTTATCTCTCTATTTGTTTGTTTGTTTTATTTATAAGCTGCCTTTCTCTCAATAAAGGGACCCCAAATACCACTGTTGTGGCAGTGGTGTTTGGGGCAAGTTTTAGGGGATGTTTTTGCACATGCTGCTATTCAAAGGCTTTTAAAGAAATACGTGATTCATGCACGATGCCCCTTATTTTTCATCAAGCTGTAACTTTGTTGAAATACTGAAAAGTGAAATAACAAAAAAATCTTTAATGTGTCATAAAAATATTGTATTATTATTTTTTAAAATTTCAGTAAGGTTAAAAGCCAGGTTAGATGCACCACTGATGCATTCACCATGCAGAAGACCTTAGAATGCCCAGTCAAAGAAAGTGACTAGAGTAATAAATAATAGCAGTTCAGTTAAAGGTGTGTAGAATAATTATTTCAAATGCAGCAGTTGTAAAGTATGTTCCTGTCATTATGATTATTTAAAGTAACTCAGACTGCAGTCTTAAGCCCTACCAGTGAATAATCTTCCTTGAACAAAAACACAGTAGGAGATGAGCAAGGAAAATGGATTGCCATGCCTATTAGGCCAAACTGGGCAAGGTGAAGGAAATTGTAGTCAAATGATATTTTCGAGGGCCATATCCCATGATTCTGTGTTCTCACTGCTTTCTATGGAAAGAGCTAATCTCAGAGAGAGAGAAATATTCAGGATTTAGAGCCGTGTAGAAGAGAGGGGAGTAAATTCTTGGAGGTTTTGGATTTTAATCTGAGATAAAGAATAATCTGGGGACTTGCTCCAGCTACTAATGTCATGTAGATTTTGACTACATGTAGAAAGAAAGGGCCACAATGGTGCCAAAGTAATGTAGCACTTGGACTACTTGAGGGCCACTTTTGGTAGGCAGATGAGACATAAATATAATAAACTCTGTGCTGAAAATAATACACTGGCTTTTTTTCTAAGGGAATTGGCTTGCGCTTCATCTCGACAAGGTGTACTAATGGCTATAAATCAGCTCAGGATGTCTCTACTCTGTACTGAGGGGCCCTCAGGTGTCCTCTAACATGCATCTCATTGTAAATCAAGGATTGTCTTCCCTCCAGGAAGACAGTGAATTTTTTTCAAATACAAAAATGATCAGAAATCACTTACAGATTCTAAAAAAGACTCTTCCTGGGTCTAAAGCAGACCAAGAATAAACAAAAACAGTCACAAAATTCTACTACCTGAGTCAGAGTAGCTTTTTATGTAAACAAATTAAAATAGGTGCACAGGAGTGTGCGTGACCCTTCAAGATATATAAGAGGTGCACCCTCATGACTCTAGAAGCTGCCCCCCTCCCAGTTGTAGTGGTCTGAGATTCCATATGACTCCTCAGAGCTCACTCTGGATATTGAAATACAGCTTGGCATGGCAGGAAAACCAGAGACAAGAAAACCAGGGGCGAGGGTGCCACCATGGAAGCAACAACGCTAGACTGTCTCTGCAATATTTGAATCAGCCCAACTTGTTTTATTTATTTATGCCTCTCTCTCTTTTTTTAAAACAAGCTCAGTTGACCTTGGTTGCTTTTTCTTGTTGTGTTGTTCAGATTTGCAGACTTAACATATACAGAGCAGAACTTAACTTGTGCCAGAGCAGAAACTAAGGGTGTAACTACACTGACATATAATTAGGGAAATGCTATGGGACTGGAACAGTTGGATTTGCATATGTTTTCATGGACCACACGATGTAAAAGCCAATGTGAATCAGCCTGGCTCCCTTCCCCCCCCATACATTTCTCCTCCGTTGCTGGGGCTTACAGGTTGTTTTTTTGTTTTTTGTTTTGTTTTTGTTTTGTTGTTTTTTTAACATTAGATCCATTTATATCAGTTCAGGTGGTGTGAATGCTTGAGCGACTTCAGAAAACTGTGCAATGGTGCTGGAGTTTGGTGCAGTGGTGCAAAGGTGGAGGGGCAGTATAAAAACACTTGCAAATAATGTAATTTTTTAAAAAAAGGTCAGCACTGTTGCACTAGTGTATCTAAGTGTGAAAAGAAGAGTGGGGAGAGAATGAGAGGAAGACATTTCCACTTGACCCTTCTTTACAACTTATTAAAGTAGTTCCCTTGTTACCATCTCTACTGCAAATCAGGAGGACTACAGGGGAACTACAGTAACAAACTAGAAGCAAGGCTCTTTGTCAATTTCCTCCTTTCTCCCCATGTGGCCAGTTAACGTGAATTTACCCAGGTAAACCCTTCTTCCCAGATGTGACTTAACTTTGAGTCCATTCACATTTTTCTTGCTGTATAGTTGTACTCTAAAAACAGTTTGACAGTAGCTATTTTAAACACCAGGGCTCACCCTGAAATTTGGGGCTCAGAAGTAAGAACAGGTAAGAATCCCTTTGAGAAGGAATAAAAAGCATTTTCCAAGTCATCCATGTGTTATTGCAGCGTAGAGGAAATGTGTACTGTAGTGATTTGTTTCCAACGAGACCTTCTCTCTGTAGACTCTTTTCTAGGAATTAAGCTCTGCCCAGAAGGATGTGGTAAAATATATCCATGTTTGTTTTTCTTCTGTTATCATTTCTGAATGTGACTGTTCCACCTCCAGAAGCACTGCTCTCCACAGACCGCTTTCTGGTCAAATAAATGGAAGGCAGCTTGAGTTTTATATCTTGAGCTGAAATGGCCATGCTGTAGATAGCTGTAATCGCAGTAATGCGTAGCTGTAGAACAAGGGAGTAGTTGAATAAGTTACTTAAGTAAATATGACAAGAAAATTACTAAAAGTGTATAGATATGACACCCTGAAGTGTCATCTCATGTTATCAGAGGCATGTGTTAACCTACTAGCTCAAAGTCCATTGTTCACCTGAAGCTATCCTAGGAAACAGTGCTGTGTTGTGATAGCGCCAAGGTCTGGGGTATTTCCACAAAGCAGCAAGAGGTGCCTGAATATCAAATAAATCAAAAGTGCAGAGTTGCATAGGTCTTGTTAGAAAGCAATCAGCTAACAAGTTCTTTTCAAGTCACCTCTTGCCTTCCTCCCCCCACTTAGCCCCCTCCCAGTTCTACCAGTATTTTTTGTGATAGCCATGTGAAGGCAAGAATCATATTACTGAACAAGTTTGCATTGGATTCCCATTTCAATAGACAGTATCAGGATTTATGAGAATGATTCTCCTTAATAGGATGGAATTGGGTGGGTGGGGGAGGAACCCTGAGCCTCTACCATCAAAAGCTTCTGTAAAATAAAGGCAGATGCTCTGTAAAAGCCTGTTGATCACAGGAAAAAGAAAAGACTCAAAGGCTACTTTCCATTGTTGGAAGTAAGCCCAGTGATCTAGAAAAAGAGAAAGAAGAATCCTGCCCACAGTAGTTAGCAGTAACTTTCTCAATGGGGAGGAGAGATACAACAAATAAGCAACCAGTCTTTCATGGTGGGAACAGTCTTCATGTTCAGAACCAAATTACCTTTATTACAAGTCATGTGGATGGATTCTTGCTAGATTATCCCTTTGAAATTGCGGATTTGGGACTGCATGTGGACATGCAGGTAAAAATGCTGCTCCCTATGACAGGTTTGGCTTTGTCAGGGAAAAGTGTTCTTGTCCCGTCATCTCCTGACATGCTAGTTATCTATAAGCAGTTTTTTTTTTTAAATCATAAGGCGTGCAGTCTCTCCATCAGAACTCCTTCCTTGTGTGTCCTGGTGAAAGGCATGTCCCACAGTTCAGCCAAGCATAATGCAAAGTGTGGCAGGAGAGACAAAAGGAGCACTCTGCACTTTCCTTGGTCTCCACTGAGAAACATACATCATACTGTGGCCTTTTTCCTTAGGCTTGTAGTTATGCCTCAGGAAATTTTTAACTGGTTTTATATACGTAGGACTTAAAACTAAGGTTATACACCTTGTGTTTTTAAGGAGTAGCTCAGTAAAAATACGTATCTTCTGTTCTCGGCAAAACTTCAAAGCTGCTTGCTGTTGGGTATGTCTGATGGGTTTCAGATGGAATCTGACATACTAGATGTCAGGAACGGAGATCCCTCCAGGGAAGGGTATTCAGAAGCAACCTGGTGGCCTTAATGCTTTCCAAGAAGGCTGGAGGAAAGTAAGGGAAAGATTCTGCTATTTCTGCCAAATATTATTTCCTCTTTCAGTGATTTGTTTTCCTTCATTATCCTTACAGAAATAAATATGGATGGATGGATGGATGGATGGATGGATGGATGGATGGATGGATGGATGGATGGATGGATGGATGGATGGATGGATGGGTGGGTGGAAGGATGGATGGATGGATGGATGGATGGATGGATGGATGGATGGATGGATGGATGGATGGATGGATGGATGGATGGATGGATGGATGGATGGATGGATGGATGGATGGATGGATGGATGGATGGATGGATGGATGGATGGATGGATGGATGGATGGATGGATAGATAGATAGATAGATAGATAGATAGATAGATAGATAGATAGATAGATAGATAGATAGATAGATAGATAGATAGATAGATAGATAGATAGATAGATAGATAGATAGATAGATAGATAGATAGATAGATAGATAGATAGATAGATAGATAGATAGATAGATAGATGCTCCTAGCTCTTATATTGCAAATGGATGCTAAGGTTATCTACAATGGCAGGTTAAATTAGACTTGAACCTTAGGATTTGCAAAAATAAATAAATAAATGCTGTGTAACTAGACAGGGAAGGCTCCAAAAAGTGTCTTTGATATAACACTTAGAGAAGCCCTGGCTATGGTTTCCAACTAGCCACTCCCCTCCTGCATTGCTCCAATTTATCACATAGCATATGAGAAGACTGGTCTATTCTATGTATAACCAAACTTAAACCCTATTGACTGTGCCATGTCCTATAAACTTCAAAGGGAATTTGGAGTCAACAAGACTGGCAGAAATGGTCCCCTAAGGAATGTATCATCCTTGAAAGTTATTCAGAAGAGAAGAGCCCCTGAGGTGTACATGAATTTTCATAAACCTATATCAGTAGGTTGCATAAATCATCCTCATAATTTCAGTTGCATAAGATGTCAAGATAGTGCAAAGAAACTAAGCAGAGACCCTAATGAAAGAAAATACAGCACGGAAAGCAACTTTTACCATAACTATTTTACATTTTATATTGGTTTCAAAAAGCAGAACTAATAAGAGGAAGACCAAATAGAAGATGGATTGTCTCCCTAAAGGAAGCCACAGGATTGAGTTTGCTTTATTGGGTTAGCTTTCTAAATGAATGAGAGCCAGTGTGCTGTTTCTGTGGCCACCTGGAATGGAATTGCCTGTTGTTTATGGAGCAAGCCTGATAGTTACTTAGAAACCGACTGAAGTAATATTTTGCAATAAGAGGATATGGCACATGCAACAAGAATGCCATGTGCACCTTTTCCTGAAGTCCACACAATACATACCAGTGTATAGGCCTCTATGAATAAGTCATCACTCAATCAATCAAAAGGTTTTGCTGGGTATGAAGAATCCCAGCCCTGATAGGTTTGCAAACTAATCATCATCGTCAGAGCTGGTGCAGAGCTCAAAGGGATCCTATAGAATGTCGAGCCCAGGCCCTGTAGTGCTTAGGTTGCATCCAATTTACCGTGTCATCAAGTTGCATCTCTATAATGCTTAATAGGGTTTCAAGGTATGTGAGATATTCAAGGAGCGATTTTATCTCTTCAACCACAGTGAGTTTCTGTGGCTGAAAAGATATGTGAATCCAGGTTTTCTGAGTCCCAGTCCATTATTCTACCCGCTATACCAAACTGGCTCTCTATGAAATAATATATAAATTATATATTTATAATATATATATTTTAAGTGGTGCCTCACGGGACGAAAAACCCGCAAGACGAATGTTTTTTGCGATCACTGTGGTGCCTTGCAAGATGGCTTCTTCTATGGCCATGCTTCAGAAGACGATTCCCCCCCCCAAACCAATGCCGCGCAAGACGAAAAAAATTCATTCGTCTTGCGAGGTTCCCATAGGAATGAATTGCAATGCATTCCTATGGGAGTTCGCTTCTTGCCAGACAAAAATTTTGCAAGACAGTTCTACTTGCGGAATGAGGCGCCACTGTATAAATAACTTGCCCTGCAAATAAGCTTCCCTCATCACTGAATAACTGCACAAGTTTGGGTAAAGGGTGATTTTAAGACTTCTTTCTAGATAGGCTTGTAACCTAGACTGTCTACAAATAAGGCAAAAGTACTGGAAAACAGGAAGGAGGTACAAACAGAAGCTGCCAACAGCTAGATCCTTGTAAAATTCCATGGATGAAGCAGGACAGTTGGACAGTAGAAGTGCTGCCTGAAAGTCCTGTCTGTTTTTAAAGTAAAAAATTAAACGGCTCTGGGGATTATTTTGTAGCCATAGCTATATAGAAAACAGAGTGATGTGGATGAGCCTTGCCCTGTGCCCCTCTTCTCAGCACTATAAGATAGGGTTCTCATGGCAGAGCTATCACCTCAAATGAATGAAAGAGAAAAGTCAGCTGTATTCAGTCTAGTGCCATTCTGGACGTAATGACAAAGAAATACTTACTGAAAGGCATTCAGGATTGGGAGGGGGGAATAGCAACACGTGTTGCTGATTTGTCAATGCTAAGGATAGACAGGCAAGAAGTAGATTTTCTGGGCGTATTATGTTTTTCTGTCTGAGTGAGATTTTTCTGGGAGCTAGAGCCAGACACAGTGCTCACATGTCAAGATTTTTAAAATAATCTAAATGTCTAAAAACCATCTACTGTATGTGACGTACGGAGGCATAAAACTCTTGTGGCAGTTCTCTTGGACGTTATAGGAAATATCTGTTTGGTTTGATCTCCCTAGCAGAAGGATAACAAAGCCTCAGGGTGGATATTTGCATAAGTCTGACAGAAGCATAATGTGCTAAAAGTAACAATGCTACCTGTAGTATGTTATTTTTGAATGTCATACAAATACAGAATAACTGTTTTTGAAAGAAAACAATAACATAACGATGGGCAACATTTTTACTTTTTAGTAACTCATAATCAGTCGCTTTGAAGGAACATTGGGGGCATTTTTATTTTGTAAGTGATTTTTTAAAAATGTTGTTGAAAATCAAATTTAAAACAATGCACTATTCTCTAAGTAATTAACAGATATAATAAGTTACTTTTGGGAACCAAAAGGAAAAAAGTAATTTGGTACTTCTGAAAAATAAAATTTCAACCTCTGGACAGATAATAATCAAACATGACATATCATTGTAGCAGTTAATGATGATGTATCCATTGCATAGATTTGATGAAGTTTTTGCAGAGAAGCATGATGCCAGTATATTTTGGGTTGTGTGTAACTGCACAAATGTGGTACAGCTTAATGTGCTAAAATTGCATTTTTATCTTATGGTACATCCAAATCCAAATTGCTCAGCCGTTGTTGTATGGAAATGCAGGCAGAGTCCGACCACTCAATAGTGTACCGCTGTTAAGAAAGGCAGATTTCTCTATTAACATATTGTGTTTCAAATGGGACATTGTGATCCTTCCTCCCTCCTTCTCCAAGAAAAACCTCTCTGGTTCAAGTTGTAGACTCTCAATGCTTTAACAGGTGCTTCCAACATTTCACTGACTTCACACTGTTAAACCTTGGCTCCTCCTATATTCAAGACTACAGTACCAAAATCACTCACCTCTCTTTGGTGCTTTTGACCACATGACCCTCCTCCTTCAATTCCTGGATTGGCTTCATGCCCAGTGATCACAAACTATTGATCCTTACCTTCAAAGCCCTCTATGAAACATGGGAGGTTGCTTTGTATCAAGTCAGACCACTAGCCTCTCTAGCATGGAAAAACTAGGGATACAAGACGGTGTTTGCAGTTCACATGAAGACCACACATTGCCTGTCCTTCCTCTACACCAGTGGTCCCCAACCTTGGGCCTCCAGATGTTCTTGGACTTCATCTCCCAGAAATCCTGGCCAGTAGAGGTAGTGGTGAAGGCTTCTGGGAGTTGTAGTCCAAGAACATCTGGAGGCCCAGGGTTGAGGACCACTGCTCTACACTAAGTGGAATTGTAGAGAAAGCAGTAGATAAGACAGGTGATATTTCCAGCTGGATCTGAAACCAAAACCTTCAAGAGCTTTATATGCTTTTGAAAGCTTATAGAGCCATTTCTGGGTTCAGTGGAAACTGCTTTGCAAATGGAAGCTTTGCAAATAGTTGGAAATTACAACTTATGTCTGAAATATAAGTATGCGCAGCATTTTTGGTGTTCCATCATGGCAGCGCCATCCATGGTCTTTTCCATCCGTTCTGTTTCAGCAGGTGTGTAAGGTGTTCTTGATTTACTTCTTTTCCTTTCTGTAGACTCTGGAGCAAGAGCTTAGAAAAACAGATGGCATGAATTTGTCCAGGAACCAATTTAAAGGGAGCAGACAGAAGGAAAGGGGCAAATGAAGGCCACTTCATACATTATAGCTTGTGTGCAGAGGTTGCAAAAAAAAACAAAAAACTGTCTGGCAAATTTCCACATAGAAGCAATAATATTTGTAAGCTTCTTACCACACAGGCTGGCCTAATTACAGGGTTGCCACCTGCAAAACATTGGTAGGCAGATTTATTTATTTATTCATCTATTCTTGCGATTTCTGTGTAGATTTTAATAAGGGGGGTTTCCCACTGTCTAGAGCTGGGGTAGCTGTCATGGAGGCTGCTGTAGATTCATAAGCAAACAGATGTTGGAGGAGCAGTATTCATTTGAAGAAATAGCATGGAAGGCACTGGTTTGGTATGGTGCAGGATTTTGTTTGTTTTTAATCTATCCCACCTGGACTATCTTATTGCCCATGCCAGTCTGAGATCTTCACTGGACAAGAGTAAAATTAAGGAGACAGGAAGAAAGAGAACATGAGAACTCTTACGGCCTCACAGAGCAGATCATGTAGAGCTGCACAATGAGACTGAGGAGAGTTGAAAAGGGCAAGAAAAATCTCTGGAGCAGATGTTAGAGCAATGGCTCCCAACTTTGGGACCCCATATGTCCTTGGACAAAAACCACCAGAACCCTTCACCACTAGCTATGCTGGCTGGGATTTCTGGGAGTTGTAGTCCAATAACATCTGGGGATCCAATATTGGGAAGCAGTGCTAGAGGTTTGGAAAGTGGGGGTTTGTAAAAGAAAATGGACATGAGACTTGAGGAGCCATAAGTGTCCTAGAGTTTTGGACCCCTACTCCATGTCTTGTTACTGGCGGTGGCTTGGTTGTGGGGCTCTTGGGCAAACTGGTGTTAGGGGTACATGGAGCACAGCTCACAGGGATGTGTATATGGACAACTAATACAGTTCAGTCCCACTAGCCAGGGCCAAGACAATCACTCCAGCCTCATCCTTGCTCTGTCCTCGTATATTGTAGCTTAGAGGCTTTCTCTTTTCCCTCCTCCTGACAGACAGATACTTATGTACTTACTCTGACAGACATTGGGTTAAGCACATCAGCTGCCCTCCCTGAATAGATTGTTTTGTTTTCCCAACAAGCCAGGCAGCTAGAATGAAATGGGAAGGAAACTGTGTGGCATTTCTAGTGACAAGAGCCTGTTCTTTGAAGGCCTTTGATTCTTTAGGGCTTCACTTTTAGACCTAAACAGTCCCTCATCAGCTGCAGACAGAGCTTTGACTGTTCAGAACAGCACAGACTGAAAGAAGTCTCTTAATAGCACGTTAACCTCCAATTCCTTTTAGGTTAGGATTTTAAACAAGAAGATTGATTTTAGCGATGTTCAACCCAGATGTGGTTCCAAGGATAACATCAAACATTCGGCAGGGGGAGGAAATGTAAGTAGAGATGGTGCCTAGCCAGCTATGGTGACCCCACTCTGCACAACCTAGTCCTTTTGTCTCCCTACTGAGCACTGGTTCCTTTCTTGCTAATGTCTCACATGTCACCTTGGTCTAGTGATGTGTCAGCCTTGTGTGGTGAGTAGTAGATCTCTCCATCCTTCCTCACAGACCACAGCAAATTTCCTGGTCTTGGTCCACAATCACCCAAAACCTCAAAGGAAAACAAGTCTAGAAGACTTTGACATCTGACAGGATATTAAGGATGGCAGTACAGTAACAGGTGATTAGGCTACCAGCCTCATTTTCCACTGACTTTGGAGGTAAGGCTGGCAATATGCATTTTGCTCAGAAGTAATCATTCACAATTACTAATTAATTTCTCCCTAGGTAGCAGTCATAGCTACATTAGGACTCCCATATCTGCGGGGGATTGGTTCCAAGCCCTGCTGCAGATGCTGAAAACTTTGAATAACAGTGAAAGTTATATATAGCATAATGAAAGAAAGAAATCCAGAAAAAATATTTTAACATGCATTACCAAAACTTGTCACTAGAGGGTACCAGAATTCATAGCATGGTCTGTGGCTCTCTCTAATGGCCAGTTTTGGTAATACATGTGAAAAAAAAATTTCCCTGGATTTTTTTAAAAAATATATATTTTAGATATTTTCTGACAGGATAAGTGAAACTGCAGGTAATGATCCCATGGATGCAGGATCTTACTGTATTGAAAGTAGCAAAGCAAGAGCAGATGTATATAATTTCTTCCATCAGGATGAAATTATACTTTACAGGGAAAGTTTAATGGAGCCAGAGCCAACAGGTGAGCCAGTGGCCCCAGTACATGCTCGACTATTTGGGCAATCTTTTTCCAGCGTGCTATATGTCAGTGAAACTCCTATTGGAGACTTACATCAGCATTAAGTGTTATGGCATAAATTGTCATGGCAAACTGTGCCTAGTTGCCTTCTTGGTAAGCTGCAGTCTGCCACTGTGATTAATTTATGCCACTATGTCAGTGTGAATCCACAGCAGAATTCTGGATTTTGCAACTCAAAGCAGATAAGAAGAGAGAACATCCTGGGAATCTTAGGTAAAAGAGAAATAGAGGGGGGGAGGGGGAATCATAGAGGCCTCAACACACAGCACTGAATTAAACTTCCACTTAAATCATTTTACAAAATAACCTTACTTATTTTCCTGATTCACAGTCAGCACTTCACTAACGAAAAGCCTTTTAACATGGTTCTGCTAAGTTAATTCTTCAAATGGGAAGCTTGCTGTATTAATCTGGGTGTTTCCCTTCATTGTGGCATGATTGTATTCTTCTAATCATTCTCTTCTCTTGCAGTATTTTTCAAAGTCTGGGTGCATTCCCTTTTTAGTTTATTTTCTTGTTTATAGCATACACTTTTCATATTTTTAACAGGTGCAGATTGTAACCAAGAAGATAGACTTGAGCCATGTGACCTCCAAATGTGGTTCACTGAAGAATATCCGTCATCGACCAGGTACGATTGCACTTGTCTAAACGGGGAACAGAGTTCTGCAAAGAGCCCAGGGACATATCGTTTCTAGGATGCCTGATCTCTATAATTACTTGGGCACCTGGGGAAAAATTACATCTCCACTATGCTGCCATTGCCCCATGGGAGGGAGACCGGGAGGGAGGCCTACAGCCAGACCTGCCTGGGAAGTGAGAAGAACAGGGAAGAAGGCAGCTACAGGAGGCCTTCTGCTGCTATTCAGCTTTTTATGTCACTGGAAACCTGGCAAGATCTGGATTTCAGGAGTGAACCCAAGAGAAAAAAAAAGTACTTATTTATTTTTAAATGATTCTGTTTAGGTCCAGTTCTGAATCCAGCTAGAGGGGTTTCCCCACCATCCACTTCGAACTGCTACCATAGGCTATTCTGCTACTAAGGTTGATCTATCGGCACCTGTCATAAAATGCCCGTAGAAGACTTTGTTGAAATCCTTCCTGATTTACACTCTCCCTACACTTCCATCCCCCTCTCATCGAAAAAATCTGCTATTTGTAGCACTTTGAGTACCTGAATCAAGTGTGTAGTCATGGCAGAGGACTCTCAGTATGATTTTTTGTCTACAGCAGGTGTGACTGCATTCAGTCCAGTTCATTAGCAAATGTACCCTAGAAAAGAAAATCAAATAATAGGCTTTGGGAAAGGTATTAACCATGGCACCATTTGCAAGTATATCAATGGTGCCTTTATTTTAAATAAAGCAACACTGTTTCTGTAAGTTATGAATGCCAGTAATACCCTACAATGTAACAACAATATAAAACAATGATTATGTCATGAACATCTATCTATCTATCTATCTATCTATCTATCTATCTATCTATCTATCTATCTATCTATCTATCTATCTATCTATCTATCTATCTATCTATCTATCTATCTATCTATCTATCTATCTATCTATCTATCTATCTATCTATCTATCTATCTATCTATCTATCATCAGTGGTACATGAGAAACCACAAACAGGAAAATTTTGCACCTTTTCTTAGTCTTATTTTTCTCCAATAAATAATAGGTGGGGGACGAGTGAAAATAGAGAGTGTGAAACTGGATTTTAAAGAAAAGGCCCATGCCAAGGTTGGTTCGCTTGAAAATGCTCACCATGTACCTGGAGGAGGTCATGTTAAGGTAAGCCTTCCTGCATAATAACCCATTCACTCTGTGAAGTATCCATGAACCTATGAATATCCTGAATCTAGATGGATTTAGGTAATCTTAGTCCCCTTGAAATCAACAAAACAATATATCTAGCCTGTTGTTGTTTCATGATAACAAGTCACCTCCAGCTTAACAGTGACCCTATGAATGAGTGACTTTCAAATGTCCTGTCCCTGCTCAACGCTTGCAATCCCAAGGCTTTGATCCATCACTAGTACATTACTTTTAACCTAAATTCGTATTAGATGTGTAAGCTTCATCTGGGTTACCAGCACCTTCACCTCCTCCCCAGTATTGTTTATTTCCACCTGTACTCTTTGTACCCCATTTCTTTTTCCTCACAGTGGTTTTTCTATCTCCACCCTTCTTTTCCTCACTCCACATATACCAAGCAGCAGTACTTCTTAGCCTGCACTCTGTTTCTCTTGTTCTGGACCCTATGGAGGGAAATAATATGTGACGTTCTCTAGAGACCTTGTCAAGAAACGAATTTCCCAGGCAAAAATGTTGAAATAGAGGCTCCCCTACTTTGGGCACATCATGAGAAGGCAGGATTCTCTGGAAAAGACAATAATTCTGGGAAAGGTTGAAGACAGCAGGAAAAAAGGAAGACAAAAATACGAGATGTATTGCCTTTCTAAAGGAAGCCACAAGCTTGAGTTTACAATTGCTGAGCAGGGCAGTTGAACACAGGACATTTTGGAGATCACTCATTGATAGGGTTGCCATAAGTCTGAGGTGACTTGATTGCACATCATAACAACAACAACAGGCTTGCTCGTATCTAGGGTAGATTAAGGACACCTTGTGTCTAAAGATGGTACTGATGTCTACAGATTTTTAATTGACTAAAATTGATCTATTAATCTATTAAACAAAATAACTCAAAAGGCACATCCCCTGAATCCCTACAGTATCACACTAGGTTTCTTGGTCTTGGAATTATACCAGAGGTGAACAGAAAGACAGAGGGAGAAGCAAGCAAACTATTTGATAATTAAACATTTCTTAGACTCTGCACAAACAAGGCTTAGCACAATCCAATTTTAAACCTCTACAGCCAGCCAGTCAGTAGCTAAAACAGGAGCCAGGCAATTAGCTGCATGGAAATGCTTATGTGATCACTGAGATGAAAAGGCTAAATAGCAACTCATGTTATGTGGTCACCTATGAAAGACTTTTAAAGCAAGTAGAAATGTGTAATGGCAACAAATTCCACTACTAATTAGTCTCTGGGATGAGTTTTAAAAATTAAAGACACCCCCTTTCCACAGGCCAAAGGATTCCCTGTGACAAAGCAGATCCCATGGGTGAATGATCCCTTTGGGGAGCGGAGGGATTGGTTTCCTATGCTATTCATGGAAGTAGCAACTAGGGGTATTCAGATGTTACCCCTTTAATGTGTCCAGTTGGCTAAGGAAAATTCAGAGCCAACCAAGAAAGGCCAAACAATGCTAAATGCCACTGGCTCATGGTACAGCAGACACAAACATTTTTGCCCTGTTTAGTCCAGGAAATTCAGGGGTGTTTGATAATTAGCATCAAAATGAGCAGGCCCAGAAAGACGCAAGCTCATAAAAATATATGGCTGGGTATATCTGTGAAAACTCAAAATATAAATGCCTTGGGGGCCCCGTCACCAATGTTAACAACTGTTATTCCCACTAAAACTGAGATTAAGTTTTATTGAAACCACTGGGGCTTTCCTTCTGAATATTTAAATAGAAAAATACTCCATAAGTATGCCTTCCCCATGTAGGGTCATTGATGGTCATGGGTAGAGATAGGTATGAACTGAAGATTAATATGTCTCCAATCTGCCCTTCAGTTTTGACTGAAGAGAAAGTCAGTGTGGATTTGCAAGGTATCAGTCTGACATGATGGATTCATTTTGCCTTTGAATTTTGACTGAAGAGAGGTGGAGGTAAATTTGGAGTATTACCAGGGTAAACATCTGTAGCTCTTTAAAAGGAATTGAACATCAGTATTTCTCGGGGGACGTTTCAAAAATGCTTTAAAAATTATTTTTAAAAAATTCAGCTATAAACACATCCGTGGAATTCAAATGACAGAATAAGAAATGACACATAATTCATTACAAAATTGACAAAATCAAAGCAAACAAAAAACCCACAAGAGTTGGCAGCAAGTATTGCAAATAACACCAAGCTCCTCATATCAAGATATTGTCCCCCCGTCAGCTGGTGACATCTCTCTGCGTTGGTTGCCTTTCTTTATAAGCCTTCTTTCTTTGCACAGATTGACAGCCAGAAGCTAAACTTCCGGGAGCATGCTAAGGCTCGTGTGGACCACGGAGCTGAGATCATCACACAGTCCCCGGGGAGATCCAGCGTGGCTTCCCCCCGGAGGCTTAGCAACGTTTCATCCTCTGGCAGCATCAACCTGCTCGAATCTCCTCAGCTTGCTACCCTTGCTGAAGATGTCACTGCAGCCCTAGCTAAACAGGGCTTATGAATTTGCTTCCTTGAGCAGTGTTTGAAGTAATAATAATATTTAGGCATGAGCTCTTGCCAGGAATGGGCTCTGAGCAGGTGTTAACATTCATTCTTTACCATGTCTAAAATTAAGTCACATCCCAAGACTGTAGTAACCGTAAATAAATAAATAAATAAAAACCTGGGGGAAAGATATTTATAGATGCAGAAATTGGCCTGATTTCCATTTACAGCAGGAAGGCACTGGCTTTTATGTGGGTACAATTGCAGTATATTACATTGGACAATTCTTGTTGCTCTGCTCTGTCTTGCATGGAGTACTCTACTATGGTACAATGCATTTTTACCTTTCCTGTGCCTGAAAGGCCATCCACCACTTTTTTGAAGAGCCTTGTTAAATACCTTGAATTGCTCATTTTACAGTTTTGTTGATGGATGGAGTTAAGGAACATCTCCCATTGTAATTTATGAACGGGTTAAATCAAAGTGGACAGCAGCAGTATCAGACAGGAAGGCAAATAAAGATGTCAAAAGTTTCAAAAGGGTGCACGTGGGTGGGGTTATTTTATATAAATAGGTAGAAGAAAGACGCAATTAAGTTATTAACGTTGTTGAACTTGGATGATTATGTCAGTGTATAGCTGATTCCATAAATTATTTAACTAACTGTTAAAGAAAGTAGCTGGTGTGGGGCTGCAGGGGGGCGGAATCACATGAACGGTGTTAGGAACTGGCATTTTTCTTTTTTAAAAGCAGCTACTGAAACTAAGCAATGGAATTTTGTCCGATTAGAATGTTGGTTAAGCAGCTAGGTTTGTGTCTACACTACTGGTTTCACATCTTTTCCATCTGTTTGATACAGTATTATAGATATATATTTCTCCGTGGCCATTTGTGATACGCCCTCACATACTTGAATATTCTACTTCTTTATTCACAGTATCTGTGTCTCTTGCACCCTTTGGTGTTGCAATTTTAGGTATGTAAAAGTAGATGTTAGCAGGGTTTTTAATTTCCCTATTCAGACTTTAAAAGATACAAAAAAAAGACAAAGATCTTTCAGCATGAAATTGCTTTTATGTAACATCTCAAAACTGTGACCCTGTTTTCGTGCCGGATGCAAGTCTCTTCTGTGGTACTAGAAGAATTATTCTCCCTTCTTTCTCCTGCCTTTTTCATTCTCGTTTTCTTCACTACAACTGACTTTGTGGTGTCCAGATTATTTGTAAACAAAGAGACCTGGTTTCCAGAGAGGTAGTTTCGGATTCTAGATTTCGAAAGATAAACTTTAAAACCATGGTTGTGTCCTGGCTTAAAAAACAAAATCCTGCAGTAAAAGTGAAATTTAAAGTTCTTTATTTATTCTTTTGCTAAAGTTGAAATTCCAAGAAACAGGGACCTTTTAACGGAAGTCATTCTATGCCTTCAGTGGCATGTTTGTGAAGAAGAACGATGCTTTCTTGAGAGATGCATGCATAATGCATGTTTATTACTGGTAAAATAATTAAATAACTACCCTTTATAGCATCACCAAGGTGATGGAACGGATAAATAAATCTGCAGAAAGAATATGTTGAATATAAGACTATAAAAAGTATACGACAAGTGAGTATAGTAAGACAAAAATAAAACAAGACAAGACAGAGACAGCTAAACATTAGAACATCTAGAGTCTACAGGATTTCCACCACTACCCATAGGGACACGTAACAGAATATTGGAAGTGTATGGTACTATGACTCATAAGTGGACAGTAGTCTACTCATGTTATATATGCTAGCTTTGACTAGATAATTAAATTTCAGCCTGCAGATTAATTATTCTTTTCCTTAAAACCACCTATATTACATTTCCATGTCCTCAAGCTGAAGCATACATGAATGGTTCAATATGATGGCTTTGTGTGTTGGAAAATGTTTGAAAAGGGCTACCTCTTAAGCATCTTAATTTACCTGGTCTGCATCTAAGACTGAGGGCTAAATAATTTTCAAGGAAGGAAAACATCAATAGAAGACTAACAAATTTATTGTAGCATAAGCCTTCATTACATGCACAGATCTGCCGATTAGAGATACTACTTGTTAGATGTACAGATCTGACACTGAATACCAGAACTGGTTTATCATGCTATGGAATTCCATACTATTAAATCAATCTCTAAATTTGTTTAAAGCTTTCTAAGTGATGTTGTAAATGGATAGGAACAGATACATTTTCAGCATAGTATACTGTAGATCTAGTTCCAATCGTACAGGGTGAAATAAAGCTTAAATTCTCTGGCACACAATGTCTCTTAAAATCCGTTTCATATTATAAAATGCCTCATATGCAGTTTATAATGCAGTGGTATGGTTAATAAAAAGGTTAGTTTAGAATCTAAAGTGTGTCAGGAGGGTTGTTCTGCCCTGTGGTTGCTGTGATGTTGCTTAGAATAATCATGTGATGTGCAAATGCACGCATTAAGAAGAGCCCAGTGATTCCCATATAGTGGGAGGCCTTGCCACTGCTTCAGGAAGGAAGGGCAAGAAAAGCAAAAGAGCAGCATTTTTAATAAAATGTTGTCACACTGACTCTGTGCTATGGGTTCTTGCAGATTTAGCCTCTCTGTGTTTTTATGTCTTTCTTCCAATCTTAGAGCAAGAGAGCGCCCAAGGTACTGCTGAACCTCACCTGGACTGATGCTGAGGGTCAGGCAGTCAGAACAGTGTTTAATCTGTGACTATTTTGTATTCTGCTTTTTTGGGGGATATAAACACATTCTAGATGGTGAAGTTATTTATTGAGTATACGTGTCCAAAGCCACCGAGTCATTAATTCCATGCTGCAAATTTATCCTACTCATCTGAAAGCTAAGTCCTTGTAATCGATCATCATCTTTCCATGGAAGGAATTGCAGACTTTAACAAAGTCATAGAAGTTGAAGAGCCAGCAGGAAGACCTCGTTGTAATGTAAGAAATGCGTACACTATGTTACAGGACTCTAGATTTTGCAGGGAGGTGAGGGTGTGAGGAGCAGAAGCACGTGTCAAGAAAAGATAACAAAACTTTAACTTCTCAGATGTAGGTTTCATTTAAAGACTAATGGCCTCATTCAGTGAGAAGATCTCTTACTCAAGCCACACAGAAATGAATGCAAGCCACACAAGACTCCCTAAAGCTGGCTATTTCAGCAAAGGAAATTCTGTGCCCCATTTACTTGTGTGGCAAATGAAGACGGGAGAGACACATTCATTTGTCTGGCATTTTAAAGCAAACTTACCAAACTTCACATTTTTGAACCAATACACAAAACAAGCCAGTTACCTTACAAAATGTGTCGTCTTTGCCGATTTGCAAAGAGGTTCTCCACTCCAACCCCCAAGTTGACATACATTTAAAAAAAAACATTCAGGGAGTTCTGGATATACCAAACTTCAAAGGCTAGGGAAATTCTTAAGGTTTTGGACAAACTAAATTTAAGATTGAGAAAGGTCAGAGACTGAAACTGAAGATGACAGTTTTGTCTTTATTAGTACTATTATGTAGTGAGCAGAATGTTGAATGAAAATGTTTAGAACCGACTCAAATAATCCCATCAAAAATAAATCAACTTTGGAAGGTAGGACCCCTCTAATTCTCTCTACCTGTGTAATAGCTGCTTCTGTGCAATCCTAGGCATGAAGAGATAGGAAAAGAGATAGGGAAGCCTTTGCCACCAGCACTCGTCTAAGCTGTTAATTAGAAGATTCCCCACTGCCTACTATGACATTGTGTATAGAACATAAGGCATTAGACACCTAAGAGTGTGCTCATCTGCAGCTGCAAACTTTCCCTTAATTAAAGCTGTTTGCAAGTATCTCTGCCTAGTGTGTGTCACCAAAGGATAAAAAAATGTGGACTACCATGTTGTGATACTTATACAAAGTGCTCTTCTGTTGTGCGGCACCCCAGAATCCTTTCCAGAACGCATCAAGTACAAACTCCCTTTGCAATGCAGAGGGAAGAGACTGACCTGAGCCAAGCCGGTAGATTCATCCCTGAGCTGCCAGGCTGAACACAACCCACCAGAGGCTTGACAGGTCTCCTGGTTTTGCTGCCTCCAGCTAAATAAGGAAAGAGGAAAGCATGGTTGTAGAGCTCCCAGAAGGGGGCAGTCTTTTGGCTGGTCAGCTTAATTTGTTCACAATTACTGAGGACTAGTCAAGTACTGTACCTGTATTGTGTTAGCTCTTGCTCACTACTAACTCAACTCTCCCTCCCCCAACTAAGAAAATCCATTTAAAAATAGGATAATTATTTTGCAGATCCAGTAAGGACAGGCCTAGCAACCATTTCAACTTTAGCAAAGAGAAATATATCATCTTGTGTGTGCTGGGATTTCCCCCACCCCTTTCCTTTCCTTCTTTTTTAAAGAACACAATTGGTCATTACAAAGCCTGTGCGGTTATTTCTTTTCTTGATGATTCTAGAGCCTGTTATCACGAAAGAGGCATTTCTTGAATGGCTGGTGGTAGGTAGTTCATGTTTTACAATCCAATTTGCAATTGTATTTGTTGCTGTATAGTGTTTGTTTTGCAAAAATAAAATCGCTTGTCATCCAACTATTTCCACTCTACTTTTTTGTAATCCTTTTGCTAGTTCTCTACATATCAGGTAATACTATGGTAAGGCAGGCCATGATTCCTCTGCCTTTGAGGAAGGCTTCCTGAATGTATATCTAGCTGCAGGATTTAGTTACACGGTGGCAACCCTCTACCACTGGAAGACACAGGCTCCAAGAACACAGGCCTATCAAAAACGAAGGCCATGAAGAAAAACTGTCTTCTGGGCCAGGCACCAAGGGTTTATCTCCGCATATGTATAGAAATGGTGTGTGTTCCAGTGATGTAATCCTCACCTGATCTATATGTGGGGCCCCAGATGCTGTTGCCCTACCTCGTCCCTCAGCCCTAGCTGCTAGGGCCAATGATGAGGGATGCTGGAAGAATCTGTCCAATGGCATCTGGGGAGTGGGAGGCAAGACCTGGCTTTTTCCATCTGAATCCTCTCTCTCTCTCTCTCTCTCTCTGTCTCCACACACACACACACACACTTTGTGAGACTGCTGATTAGAAAAGTGGAACTTGGACCAGAGGGGTGTTTAATACACTTCTCCTGTGCTGGGTTTCAGAGATATATATTTCTTAACTACAGCTTCTAAAATCCCAGAGCCAGTTTAGCCACCGCTTAAGTTCTGGGTGGGAAATCAAAGTGATGTCTCTGTGCCTGTTTTGTAAATGTGCAAGAGGCCATCAATTAGTCGTAGTTTTACTGTGGTAAAATCAATCAACAGAAGCAGACCAGGAAAAATGGCATAGTTAATTGCCACACTAGTCAGAATTATGAATTAGTGCTTTATGATATATTGAAATCCTTATCTTTATGACTTTTCTTCTGTAAAGATAAGTCTTTTTTTTCAAAATGAGAAGTTAAACCTGCAAACTCTTACTGTTTCCTTTTACACTCATTCAGAGCCCACACCTGCATATTCTAGTGATAAGGGGGTAACAAATACCATCCAGTTCTCATCCTTGACAGAAGGGCAACACATTGAGACACCATGTTGAAAAAATTGTCAATTTCTGTCAGGTTTTTCACTCCTAACAGACCACAGCTTCTTTCAGTCAATAGGAGCATTAGCAAAAAGGGGTGTGTATGGGGGAGGAATCTGCTTTACATTTTAAAAAATATTACAAGCTTTCTGCACAAAATCACTTCCCACAATTTTTTGAGTGAGGAGCCTCGTGGCGCAGTGGTTAAACTGCAGGACTGAAGTCAAAACTGCTCACAACCTGAATCTGATCACACAGATTTAGGTAGCCAGCTGAAAGTTGCTGTGGAAGCATAGCAAAGTCATGAAAGCTACTTCTGGGCCTTGTGGGGGGAAGGGTTAGGGGCGTCTCAGAGGAGATGGTGGTGGGGGGAAGTGCAGTAGACTGAATTGAGAGTGGCTTGGAAATACTGTAAGCCAGTCTGTTCTCTGTTTTAGGAATGGAGGCTTATTTCTGAGCCAGTTCCATCTATTCCAGGAAGTCAACAGTTGAGACAATGGGCCTGAGTGACAAAGAGGTGTGCATTTCCTGCACGTATACTTCTGCCTCAGAGGCCATTCCCAGTTATCAATGGGTTGCCGCCAGAGTGTCAGGGCACTGCCACTCTGCTGCACTACAATTTCTAAGAAAATATCTGATGACTAAAACCATCCACCTCATTTTAATTTTACATGAAAATTATACTTCCCTGAAAGCCATTCTGTGCAAATCTGAAATACGTGTAGTACCTGCTAAGTAAATTGTTTTCTCCATATGCACAGAGATGAAGGTGATCCCTAATTACTGACATGCTGTCTCTGAATTGAAAGTTATGAAAATAAAAGAGAAGGAGAGAGAGAAATTGCTTTTTACCAGTAACAGGTGCTTTGATAAAAGTTTGGCAGTGCAGAGTGCCTATTCTTCAGAGCTGGTGGCCTGAGAACCAGAGATAGGGAATGTTATTTTTATGGACCAAAACACCCAAAATACCTCCATCAGCATGACCGCTGCTTGAGAACATGTGATATTAATCATACATATATGTATCCCTATTACCAAGGTCATGTGAAGGTGAATTTATTTATTAGATTTTGATTGTGCCCATCTAGACCAAAGGTCTACTCTGGGTGGTTAAAGGGGTTGTTGGGAAGAATTAGTAGGGGTCTTGTCCCTGTGCCTGCCATATCTCAAGTTGTTCCCTTTGCCCCTCCTTCAGGTTTATTTGAAGCTCTGAAGCCATATGGGATGAGCTTTTTAAAAAAAAGTTAGAAAGGTTTTTAGAAGATAATAGGTGAATGCAAGAAGATGCCCTCCAAGCCTGACCATGCTTCCCAATCAATATTCATTGCCTCTCCCACTATTACTATTAGGAGGTCACAATAAATAAATCAAATGAATAGGGACAGGAACCAGCAGTTTGCCTCATAATTTATGATTCTGCCCTCTACGTTTTGTACTGTGGGCTGATGACAAATGTAAAACAGCAAAAATAAAAGGCATTAATTATGTTATGATTGCAAAATAAAAATACAATGGACCATGTTTACTCGAAGAACAGAAGAAATACTGAAGAAATGTCTAGGGTGCAGCTTTGCAATCAAACAATTTGGATGTTGCACCCGATTTATATGCCCTAATAGGTGTATGCCTCCACTAAAGACTGCCAGTGAATTCCTGGAGGACAGCATCAGGCAAGCCTTAAACCCTCTTGCTTTGGAAAGTATCGATAGAAATGCCCTTGGCACACCTCTAGAAGAGGAACAAATGCATTTTAAGGAATGAGTTAACATGATTCAGAGAGCCATTTAAATGCTAATCTCAGAGGTCTATGCTGCTTTAAGTAACAAAGTGATAGGGCGTCTTAAAGATTATAAAAGCAGTAAAAAAAAAAGGTGTTGATTTTTTAAAAAAAAATCCAAGATTTTGTATCTTTCCTCACAGTAAAAGTAAGCTTGTCAGCATAGAAAGAAAGAAAATCTCATGGTGCTTTTTTTGTATTGGAAACCGATGAGGAACAGAAAATGCTAGAAGTAATTAGTACATTTAGACAAGCTAGGCTTTATAACAGATGTAGCCCTAAATCATTTATTTCAAGATAACATACTGATTTAAAGGATGTCTCCTTGCCATCCAAGGTAAGAGCTAGGGTGACCAAATAGATAGACAGGCTTCTCATTGGTGGTGCTATTGAGAAATCTAACTGGTGCCTGCCTTTTAATACTTTTGGCAATAGAGAAAAATGTTTTTACTCTCCCAGGTTTCAAACATGCATTTTGTTTTATTTGGTGTATACACTGTTACATATTAGTTGTGAATCTCGCCACCAAGTTAACAAGCTAACAAAGAAACCCAAACTTCTGTATCTGTCAGAGAATGGAAACAAACATAAATCCTTATGTACGCACCTTCTATTACCCGTCAGTATAACTTTTCCCATATTCTCTAGCACTGCCTCCGGAAGTATCAGGCAAGACAGAAGGAGGAGGGTGGGAAGGAGAAGACGCCATTGCTTCCTTGGAAGGGAAGTGCACAGCATCCTGCAGCAGCAGGATGTCAACCTCATGAGCTGGAAGCTAGACGTAGCAGACAACAGAGCTTTGGATGAAGCAGGTCTTGACAGAGAACATGTGGGAGTATTTTTCTGGATCTGTCGTATCAATGTCTGTGAGCTTGATACCTAGATATTGATCCACAGAGTGCAGAGTCCCACATATACAGTATACTCAAGTGATCATTCTACTCAGCCACCACACCCTTCCCTACCAGGGACCAGGAGTAGAAGAGTATAGCAGCTGTTCCCAACCACAATAGCGAAAACTCCACGTGAAGACCTGAAAACCAATAAAAGCTTGTGAATGCAATCCTTCTTTTATAAACAGCCCAGTAAACTTCACCAAAGAAGAACTTCACCAAACACAAATTTACAATAGCATTCATGTATGCTTTATGTTATTGTTCATCTTTTTAAAAAAGGGATCCCATGTTTATATAGCTAGCCTCCAATAAGCATTAACATCTGCTGAAACTTTTGTCTGGTCATCATTACAAAAAGCGTGGTCTTAGGGGTTTACTCTTGCATTCCAAGGGGCAGGAAGGAAAGGATAGTCAACAACAGATTTGATGGCTAAAATATGGCCACTATTTTACTTTGTACAGTTACAAGCCTTGGCATTGCATAGGGAACAGAGGCAGACATTGGGTGAACCTTTTCCCATTCAACAAACTGAATTACTCAGCCAAATGACCTAGCTCAGGCAAGGAAGTCCCTGGCGGAAGAGCAAGAAAAGGAGACCAGTATGGTGCAACACAATTTTATTGGCTCAGAAAGATGCACACTAGTGACTATGCTCTAAAGGTGAGTAAAAAGCCCCTAACAAACATAACGACAGACCATTATACCTTAGCTTATCAGTTTCTCATGCTAAACAGCTTGAGGGGCTTCTGGGTGTTGGGTGAGGCCTGGGAGAGAAGGTTTTGACAGCACTGGCCATACTTGACAAGAACGTATTGTTGTCCAAGCCCTGCCAAAGGCCCCTTTTCAAGGTTACAATGGAGGCCCCTCTATCTCTCCTTACAGAATACACAACAGAATTAAGGAATGTCAGAAACGTACATGTACGTAGGCATGGCAAGAGGCAACAAATAAAGGAACAATACTCTTGCACTATAAGACACTGGCAGTTTTCTTGGAAAATACATAGCAATGATTTCAGTAATATAGTTTAATAATATGCAGACTAACAATTCCTGCCTCTTCTTTTGTTCATCAATGTGGTCGCTTTTATGGACACGTTGATGAACCCTTAACTCATTTAATAACAACGTGCCCTGAGTCCAGTTCTACCTGTGAGGTGGTTGAGGGTAAGTCAGTAAACACTGAAGAACTCAGTGTGGGGGACGGCTTTGGGAAACACAGAATAAGGAGAAAGTAGCAATAGATATGCATACAAGCAAGCAATAATATAATAATGAGTAAAAGAAATCCAATAAAGAGCTGATGTAACCAACTGAAGTGAACCAGCCCCAATCCCAAGTGTGTTCTTGGAGACTTTTATGCTCCTGCTGCAGTGAGGAAACAAAATGTACTATTTGAATGTGATCCAGAGGCTACCCATAGAAGATCTTATGTAATGGCCATGGCAACACCAATTCCCTCAGAAAGGTCTCCTTCAACATAGGTAAAGGTAAAGGATCCCCTTGACAATTTGTCCACTTGTGTCTGACTCTAGGGGTGGTGCTCATCTCCGTTTCCAACCCACAGAGCTAGTGTTTTGTCCAAAGACAATCTTCCGTGGTCACGTGGCCAGCATGACTAGACATGGAACGCCGTTACCTTCCCACCGTGGTGGTACCTATTTATCTACTCGCATTTTTGCATTTTGCATGCTTTCGAACTACTAGGTCAGCAGGTGCTGGGACAAGTGCCGGGGGCTCACTTCGTCGATTGGATTTGATCTTACGACTGCAGGTCTTCTGACCTTGCAACACAGAGGCTTCTGCGGTTTAACCCACAGCGCCACCACGTCCCTCATCCTTCAACATACACCCAAGTAATGACTCAGCAATGCTTCCCTTGTTTCTTCTCACCACTTGTAGTGGATGCTTCCCTTTAAGTCTTGAGCTACATTATAAGAAAGCTTTCTGAAAATAACCACCAATGGTCTGTGGTTAGTTTTTTTGGAGTCACAATCTTCCCAGGGATGACTGCCTATGTGTGCACTTCTGGCAATGCTTCTTTTTCTGCTTGTGTACATTGTCAGGGCTTTGGAAGTTTGCATAACAATTGTACCTTTCCAACATAGTGCAGTCTTGAATTCTATAAGGCTGACATCTCTTGACAGGGACTTGCTTCTTTTACATGGGAAGGCCTTGAAGCAGATGCTTTTGTTAGGAGCTTTCTTAATTGCCTGAATGGGTAGCACTGAGGACATGAGTTTGTTGGCATTGTGATTTGACTGGGGAATCAAGTGACTCAGATAAGTCAGCAAAGAGGCTTTATATTTTAACAAAGGACAGCAATTAACTCCCACAAGTGTCCCCTCAGGTTTCCAATACCCCTTCCATCTTTCTCTTCCCCCTTCTCTCTCTCTCTCTCTCTCTCTCTCTCTCTCCCCCTCCCTTTCCTCTTTCTTTCCTCTCTCTTTCTCCTTCTTTTCTCAACCCCCCAGGCGCCCTTCCCCAGACATTACACCCCCCCAAGCAACTATTCCCTAGCAACTGCTGCTGGGACATTGCCTCATCCATTTTCCTAGCCAGTGCCATCTATTATCAATAGCTCCAATTTATCTTATACCAACAGTGCCAATTATTAATAACAAATGGTAGATATGGAACAGGCTGTGACTATTTTAACAAATACATCAGGATTTGCTCCACAATTAGCACAGGTAAATGAGAAGTATTTTTAATCATTACACAAGGCAAAGGCCAATAAGAATCAGCCTTGCTTTTTTTGCTTCCAATTTAGCATTCTTCACCCTGCCGCTGGAAACATTTATTTTTTTAAAAAAAGCTGGAACAATTTGAACAATTTTTGCCCTTTGTGATTGTTTCTTTCTACAAAAGGACAGGGAGTGTGACTTTGGGTGGTGTTATGGCGATGCATTAAGCTGGGGCATGTTGTTTTGGGACAGCAGGAAGACTGTCCTGGGATCTTTCTCACCCGTTTTCCTGAAGTTTGTTTGTTTTTAAACAAACTGTTGTGCTTAGCAGTAGATCACTTTAGCACTGCATTGATACATTAGTTTAGGGCAAGATAACCACTGCACTGGTAAAAAAGGAGAGATGGGAATCACCAGGTGAGCATGTATAAAATTGTATCGGATTGAGGGCCAGTGTGGACACTGACACCAAACAATCTGTGGGCTTTATGTGGTCACCTAAACCAAATACAGAAATTTTAAAAAGTGTATTATGCCAGAGTACAGTTGCTATAGTCATTCCCTTAATACAGTCACCAGGATATCAGCCATATATGACACAACATAAGGATCCACCTTTGATACAACTCCACATCTGAAAGGATGCTCTGTAATAAACATGTGCCACAGAACCTTTGGCACCCCCCATCAAACTGGTCAAAATCCACTACTGACCTGCCCATCTGTTAATTCACATTTCTTGTATACACAGTTTTATCTATAATGTTGCTGTTCCAGCCACAAATAGTGCTGTGTCCTGAAGAGAGGCAGTTGTGATGTGGCCATTCCAAATTATACATAGGAATGAGTTTGTCCTTGTTTGCCATTTGTTTTGGCCAGAATTGTGGCCGTCTCTCAAATGACAAGAGGTAGAAAATGCACTCATGGAAATTTTTGAAAAATGCTTTTTTTACAAGCCATTCCTACTACTGAACCCAAGATGAGCTTCCGATGTCTCCTGCTGACAGGGGGAAGTAAAGGGGTAGTGGCGTGCTGTCTTCCTCCTTCCCCAATCCTTTTATATATATATTTTAAAAAATAACTGTTTCCCTCCTGCCCTTTGCAATAAGTGGCACCACTCCATAATTGCTTCCCTGCCCGTTTTCTGGGATTATGAGGGCTTTGGAGATGGCACATTCAAGAGCACTGGCCCAATGCACATGTCTATATGATGCCTCCAATCTGCTCACTTTTTACCTCTCCAGCAAACTCTGCAAAGCTTTCAACATGATGAAGGATTTTGCTTTCCTTTGAGGCTGGATCTATCTCTTCAGCCTTAGAAAGCAGACTCTCATGTCTCCTCTGGGTTTTAGACCATTGAAGTGGGAGCTGTAGAACATTAGCCTTAGCAATATGATTAAACTTGTCCTTTTCACCTTATTTCACACACGGTGGACAAGCATTTACACTTTAGCTGGTGTTGCAGTGAAGGATTTTGACACTTCTGTGCCAGTTCTTTCTCCCTGGACCCTTCAGCCTATATAAAATACTTGCCTTGACTGAAGTAGAACCAGGGAATTTAATTGCTGAATGGCAAGTCAACACTTTTCCTGGAAAAGATCAGTCTACATCCCAATCCCAAAGAAGGGCAGTGCCAAAGAATGCTCCAGCTACCGTACAATTGCACTCCTTTCACACGCTAGCAAGGTTATGCTCAAAATCCTACAAGGTAGGCTTCAGCAGTATGTGGACCGAGAACTCCCAGAAGTACAAGCTGGATTCCAAAGGGGCAGAGGAACTAGAGACCAAATTGCTAACATGCGCTGGATTATGGAGAAAGCCAGAAAGTTCCAGGAAAATATCTACTTCTGCTTCATTGACTATGCAAAAGCCTTTGACTGTGTGGACCACAGCAAACTATGGCAAGTCCTTAAAGAAATGGGAGTGCCTGACCATTTACTTACTTACTTACTTACTTACTTACTTACTTACTTACTTACTTACTTACTTACTTACTTACTTACTTACTTACTTACTTACTTATACCCTGCCTATCTGGTAATTGTGACCACTCTAGGCGGCTTACAACACAAAAATATAAAACATATGTAAACTAGTGTATGTGTGTGTGCGCGCGTGTGTGTGTATGTGTATGTGTATATGTGTATATATGTGTATATGTATATGCGTGTGTGTGTGTGTGTGTATACACATATACACATACACACACACACACACACATAGTTTACATATGTTTTATATTTTGCGTTGTAAGCCGCCTAGAGTGGTCACAATTACCATATATATATATATGTATGTATGTATGTATGTATATGTATATGTGTATAAACTAGTTTACACAATTAGAAGAATTTTCTACAAGATGGGAAGAAAGACAAAATAAATCATAACAGAAAAAGAGGGGAAGAAAATTAGGAATTAACTGGGGGGGGGAGGCCTGCCTAAACATCCATATTTTCAATTGATTCTTAAAAATACCCACCAGTAATCTATCCCCTGAGAATCCTATACGTGGGACAGGAAGCAACAGTTAGAACTGGATATGGAACAACTGATTGGTTCAAAATTGGGAAAGGAGTACAATAAGGCTTTATATTGTCCCCCACCTTATTTAACTTATATGCAGAATACGTCATATGAAAGGCTGGACTGGAGGAATCCCAAACCGGAATTAAGATTGCTGGAAGAAATATCAACAACCTCCGATATGCAGATGATACCACTCTGATGGCAGAAAGTGAGGAGGAATTAAAGAACGTCGTAATGAGGGTGAAAGAGGAGAGTGCAAAAAATGGTCTGAAACTCAACATCAAAAAAACTAAGATCATGGCCACTGGTCTCGTCACCTCCTGGGAAATAGAAGAGGAAGATATGGAGGCAGTGACAGATTTTACTTTCTTGGGCTCCATGATCATTGGGTCATGAAGAGTCGGATACAACTAAACGACTAAACGACGATGAAGTCAACACTTAGATATCCAGTATGTTGTAATGAATAGAGTGGGAGACTAGTACTTCGGAGACATGAGTTCAAATCCTTGCTTGGCCATAGAAACTCAAAGGTGGCAATGGTACATCTTACATAGCCTGAAAATCATATTAATGTAAAGGTAAATGTTCCACCTGACATTTAGTCCAGCCGTGACCAACTCTAGGGGGCGGTGCTCATCCCCGTTTCCAAGCTGTAGAGCCAGCGTTTGTCCGAAGACAGTTTCCGTGGTCACGTAGCCAGTGCGACTAGTCATGGAACACCATTACCTTCCCACCAAGGTGGTACCTATTTATCTACTCGCATTTTTTACATGCTTTCGAACCACTAGTTTGGCAGGAGTTGGGACAAGTGACGGGAGCTGGGAGTTCGAGCTCTCCACTGTGCAGCTTATAAGAGACATTCTCTGTGGCTTTGGACAGGCCGCAGAGTCCCAGGACACCCCTGGCCTAGAAGAAGGGAATGGGAAGCGACTTCTGAGCATTCTCTACCTAGAAAGTCCTGAAAAGTGTCACCAGAAGTCAGTATAATGTTATACTGGGACTACGTTTTTCTTCCCCATCTACATAGCTGCTACTGTCTCATGGCTTAACGGAATTCCTGGAGCATCTCAGAGACAGTCATGAGAGACGGTGAGCGAGCAAGCGAGTGAGCGAGTGAGGGAGAGAGGGGGAAGGTCTGTGTGAGGTCTGTAACCTCCCCCCCCCCCGTTGCTCCACTCCCTCACCTAGTAAGAAGTGAACATTAAATACACAAAACCAGCAGATTACTCCCATGGTTGTTTCCAGAGCACAGAAACACCATGCCAGGGCTGATAAAGCTCCCAGGAACCTAGCCCAGAAACCAATCCTGGTTTTTCATCTGCCTTCAGATTTCATGAGCCAGCATGAGTACTCCACCTCTCCTGTTCAAAGGCCATCGGGGGAAATTGTGTCAAGCACTCCAACTATTTTGGACACTCCAGGCATGAGCAATGGGTTGAATCACCAGGATGCCTGAGTAGATTATCCCCAATCCAGGGGTGCGATCGACAACTGGTCATTGGATCCAGGGTTCTTAGAGGAGGCTTTTTTTTTTTTTTTTTTTTTTTTTTTTTTTTGCATCGGTAGATTCACCTCATAAACATCTAAACCCACAAGTAGCTGGTTCCAAGGATAATTTTAATGGAGGGAAGGAAAGTAAAATCCCAAGAATCTCAAGGACTTGAAAATGAGCAAACCAGAATTATCTATCCTCATTATTGTGATCAATGCTTCCTTTCAGTTCACACTAATCAAAATATCTTTAACAAGCTACATTTCCTAGAGATAGAATATCACACTTCAAATATTTGAAAGGGAAGGATCTGTTCTCGATCATCTGAGAGTGCAGGACACATACGAATGGGCTCAAAATACAGGAAGCCAGATTTCAGGTGATTATCAGAAAATGCAAATGCATTCAAGAGAAAATTAGACAACCATCTGTCAGATATACTTTGATTTGTATTCCTGTACTGAGCAGGGCCCCTTCATGGATTGCTGCCTTGTCATGGTGAAGGGGCTTGAGTAATTCAGAGAACCTATGGGCTCTGCCATGCAGGGCCACCCAAGACGGACAGATCATAGTGGAGAATTCTGACTAAATGCAATCTACCTGGAGCAGGAACTGGCAAGATACACCAGTACCTTTGCCAAGAAAACTCCATGGACAGAAACAAAAGGCTAAAAGATATGATGCCGGAAGATGGCCCCTCAGGTCAGAAAGCATCCAACATGCTATTGAGGAAGAATGGAGGACAAGTACAAGTAGCTCCAGAGCTAATGAAGTGATTGGGTCAAAGCCAAAAGGACACTCAGCTGCGGACGTGCCTGGAAGTGAAAGGAAAGTCTGATGCTGCAAAGAAAAATACTGCATAGGAACCTAGAATGTAAGATCTATGAACCTTGGTAAATCTTAAAAGATGACGCTGTTAAGGTGCTACACCCAATATGCCAGCAAGTTTGGAAAACTCAGCAGTAGCCAGAGGATTGGAAAAGATCAGTCTACATCTGAGTCCCAAAGAAGGGCACTACCAAAGAATGCTCCAACTACCGTACAATTGAACTCATTTCCCATGCTAGCAAGGTTATGCTCACAATCCTCCAAGGAAGGCTTCAGCAGTATGTGGACCGAGAACTCCTAGAAGTTCAAGCTGAATTTCAAAGGGGCAGAGGAATCCAGGGACCTAATTGCTAACATGTGCTGGATTATGGAGAAAGCCAGAAAGTTCCAGAAAAACATGTACTTCTGCTTCATTAACTACGCAAAAGCCTTTGACTTTGTGGACCACAGCAAACTATGGCAAGTTCTTAAAGAAATAGGAGTGCCTGACCACCTTATCTATCTCCTGAGAAATATATACGTGGGACAGGAAGCAACAGAACTAGCTATGGAACAACTGATTGGTTCAAAATTGGGAAAGGAGTACAACAAGGCTGTATATTGTCTCCCTGCTTATTTAACTTATATGCAGAATACATCATGGGCCTGGTGTGCTCTGGTCCATGGGGTCATGAAGAGTCGAACATGACTTAACAGCTAAACAACAACAACATTGAGCAGGGAGTTCAACTTGATGGCCTTATAGGAGTCTGAGAAATCCATTATTCTATGACACTATGAAAGTTGGAAGAAGTTAGTATTTTGCTACAGGTGATCTCAAAATGGCTGCAGCCTAGAATTCAGCCCTGTGTTGGTAATGTGGTTTCTCCACAATTGCTTTCCTCTCTGTACCCACTCATGGGGCACAAGCCACAATCCATCTGGAGCTATTAGGAGGGGGGGGGTACAAGCCCAGTACATGCTCTGAATACACCTTAGCTTGCTTTTATGAAGAAACTCTTTATTCTGGCCAGTTCCGGTATGAGATAACACTACGATTTTTGGAGACTCCTAGGCAGGATAGAAATGGGTAAGAGGCTGCTGAAGGAACTTCCAATAATTCAATATGCTTGAAGATGGAATGGATTCCCAATGAAGAAAACTGACCAGGGAAAAAAGCAGAAAATCTTCTGACCACTTCCTGGAGTGTAACTAAATGATTCTTCCCATCCCTACAAATGGGATTCTCAGTTGTATGCAAACGTGTGAAAAATACAACCGATTAAGCTTCTACATTAATGGCAGGCTTCAGGCCAACTGCATCACTACAAACTGGGCTGTTCTCAGAATCATCTGTAACAAGTGTTGAGAAAGGCAACATTGGCACCAAGATTTCAAGAGAAACATTGCCTCAAGTGTTTGTTAAAATTGGAAGGAGGTTAAGAGAGCAGCTGCTGCAATCAGTGTCTGAGGTGTGGGGGTGGAGGGCAGCATAAATTTGGAGGTTGTTGTGACTTTATACTCTTGATTGTGGAGATTATAAAGATTACACATTCATTCCAAAATTTTTCCCTTTCTCGAAACATGAGGCTTTAAGAGATCATCCTTCTAAATCATCCTTCTCTGGATTTCTCAGTTTATGCTGTGCTGTGAATAATGGAAGTTTGCTCTGATTATTTACTCTCAAGCAAGGAAGCAGCCATAAAGCATCATATGAAATGAGTGTCATAGCAACTGCACGACACTTCACGATTCTGCTGTCTTCTCTAAAACAGCAACAGAGAGAAAGATCTGCTGGCACACAAAAAGGTTTGCTGAAGCCACCTTTCTTTCCTCTGATGGTCCTGTCCTGACCAATGGGGAGTATAGTGTGAAAGAGCCTACATTAATTCTTATAGCTGGCACCCATTATCTTATTGCATTCAGCTGGTGGCTGTTACGTTATGAGTGTCTCTCCTCTCTCCACATCTCCAGTGCCCAGAGCTGGGCTCAGTGCAACAGTTGCCATGGATTAGAATCACCATGGAAACTTTTTCATGCAATGATGATTTATAACTTCAAGCCCCCCCCCCTGTAACTATTGACTAACATACTAGCCCAACTCCTGTTCCTTGGCATATTAAATCACTCCAGAGTAGGCCCATTGAATCAATGGGGATTTAGTGAGTCAGCTCTTTTGTAAGTTCTGTTGATTCAAATGGTACTACTCTAACTGTTACTTACTCGAGCAGAATAAGTTATGAAGAGCCACTTAAATCAATGGATCTAATAGAGGAGGTGACTTACCAATCTGCATTGATTCAGTGGGCTCACTGTAGTGATATTTACTACACTATGCACCCAGATTTTGGGCATGAAGTTTCACATTGGATGTCTCCAGCCCTGTGGGTAAACAGAGTATGACCTAGACCGGGCTGTCCAACCTTTCACCTTCCCTGGGTCACATTAGAAGATGAAAATTTGGTTTGGGCCGCATGGGGGGGGCAGCCTTAGCTGTTCTCCGCAGCCCCGCTCCAAGCACACTTACTGGCAGCTGCGATCTCAGACAGCAGAGGCTGCCAGCTTCGACTCCAGTGGCTTTATGGGGCCAGGAGGGAGTCCACCTATTGATGGGGATGGCACAATGCAGTCACGCAGCCCCCCTATCCCCTCCCCTCCCACTCCTTCCTTCCTTCCCTCTCTCCCCCTCTACTGTTGTGACATGCCCCGGCCACATTCCGGCTGCAAGTGCCGGCAGTGTAACTTGAAACTTTGGAATTTCTTTAAAAATAAAAAATTGCACTGGGCCGCATTACGAGCTGACCTGGGCCGCATGTGGCCCTCAGGCCACAGGTTGGACAAGCCTGACCTTGACTCAATGTACTTTGCACATTTCTCTCCTCCATTTTGTTGACACCATTTTACAAAATAAGTTACAGGCATTATGCTTTTCAAAAAATAAAGCAACCCATGCCTTACATTTCTGGGTATGAAGAACAAGATTTACATTATTATTTACTAAGAACTGGCTAACTTCAGTCACAGAAGTATACATTGCCAAAAAAAGTATACATTCCCAAGCTCTGATAACACACATACACACGTTACAGAGCTGTGAAAAGCAATTGATACACAAACTTTGTGACATAATATATATCTATGAAAAGCTGGCATCTATGTACCACACATTCAAATGCTGCAAAGGTTATGAGGTCTTTGATTCCTGAATCATAAGAGATAAATAGTTGTGTTTTCCTTGTAATATAGGTCTTTTAGCTCATTGGTTCCCAACTTTGGGCCTCCAGATGTTCTTGGACTTCAACTCCCAGAAGTCCTGGCCAGCAGAGGTGGTGGTGAAGGCTTCTGGGAGTTGTAGTCGAAGAACATCTGGAGGCCCAAGGTTGGGGAACCACTGTTCTAGCTACCAATAGGGCTCAGGAAATCCATTTCTGTTGATCAAGACTTAATTTCAAAACTGCATGCATGTGAATCTTTAACATTCCAGGATTATGCCAAAATAGGATTAATATGAAGGCTAGGCTTCTCTCCAAAAAAGAAGTACAACTAGACATTATCAAATCATATGTTTAAAAGAGGGAAATGACAACACCAGCCGTAAGCTGATAAACTAAAATCTTTGCCAACTGTGGACCCCAATAGATGTATAACAGATTTTTTGTGCTTGAGTTGCAATTTGAAATCCACTGATAACAGCAGTTATAGAGGTCAAAGCCATCACTTACTCCATGACTAAGCAAAAGAGAGTTACCTAGTTCATAATTCTATTCATTTCTGCAACTCTGTATATTTCTGGGCCATCAATAAGTATTTGCATAGTAAATCATAACTAACTGCATAGCATAGGAAGTCACAACAAGAGTAGGCCCATTTGACTCAATGGAACTTATGAAGGATTTCACTCAGTGAGGCTACCCTAGTTCAACCTACTATGCTAAGCAACAGGATTTCAACCACTGTGTTGGTCCAACATCCACCAGACTACACAATGAAAGCCTTGGGACAAGGCAGGGGCAGGGAGCCTTTAATAGCCCAAAATCCAGCAGCAAGTTTTCCTCCCGAGTCCCAAGGTCTTCCCTTGGCCAAAAGAAAGCCCCAGGGAACCTCAGAACCTGAAAGGAGGGATATAGGTAGCTTTCAATGAATTAAAATAAAAAATTCCCTTTGCAGATGATGATGACATTGAGCTTGTTAGGCTTGTTTATGCAAGGGGATTTTGCCCAATAACATCCCAACCACTATTACTTTGGCACTCCTAGCTCTTTTAAATCAATGCCAAGGATCTCTTCTTGCAATATTATTCTTCTAGGCTGATTATTATGGGGGATGCATTCAACAGTGCAAAGGAAGAGTGAGAGAATTGCCAATAGCTGCTAATTTGATTCTTGAAGTATCAAAATCCCTGTCAACTCATCTACAAATTTTTAGGGTTTGAGTTCTAATTTTTAAGCCTGGCCCTTCCGTCCACCCGCAAGCACAGGCAATGCTGAGAAGACAACAACAGGTGTGTAGAAATAAAACGTGCTTCGTATTTGAGTCCATGGTGTGTATGGGGGTGTTTTGTCCCCCCCAAGGATGACCTTACACTTTATGGGTGGGGTAAGAAAAGGCCGCGGCCCCCTCCTCGCCTACCCGCACCCCAACTTTCCTTCTCAGTTCGGCTGCTGGGAAGCGGCCCTCTGTGGGTGGCGCCAGGCTGCCTGCCACCTCACCCGGGCACCGTCGCCCACTCCTCGCCGGGTGGCGTCCCTTCGCGACGTCGGGCACCCGTCCGCCCGTCCGCCCCTCCGCACCGGCTGCTGTCCACGGGAGGAGGTGCTGAAAGAAGGGCGACATGCCGGGCGGCCGACGGATGCCGCTCGCTCGTCCTTGGCAGGAGCCGCCGCCGCCGCCGCCTCCCCACAAGCTGCGTTGATTAATTCTTTTTGCGACACCATCCTCCCCGTCCTCTCCACCGCCGTCGCCGCCGCCGCGTCCCCCCCGCCCGGCCGGCCAGCGCTTGGCCGCCGCCGCTGTTTTTGCAGCCATTTTGCACCAGCCGAGCCGGCGGCGGGGAAAGCGGCTGGCGAAGCGGCGAGCGATGGGCTAGCAGCTGTTGCGGCAGGCGAGCCGGCGGCGGCATCATGGTGAAGCGGAAGAGCTCGGAAGGCCAGGAGCAAGAGAGCGGCCGAGGGGTCCCGCTGCCCATCCAGACCTTCCTGTGGAGGCAAACCAGGTAAGGGGGGAATAGGGGGCGCTGCTGCCCGGGTAAGCCTCGCCGGGGACGGAGAGAAGAAGGGGCGGGCGACCCCAGACCCCTGGCTGGGCATCTCCCTGCGTCTGACGGGGTGTCGTTCGTTTTGGAAGGATGCCTCTCATGTCAAAGCAGACACGCCGCGGGCTTAAAGAGCCCATTCACACGTTTAGAGCAGAGTCCAGGTGCTTAATGGGTTTTCTTCGTCATATACACTCCAGTCTGGGCTCCCTCAGTTAACTAAACCCAGCACCCAAAAGTGGGCAAGCAGCTACAGCAGGGGTGACTGTCTGTGGCCCTCCAGATGTTTGTGGACTGCAGTTCCCATAATCCCTCATCCCAGTGCAGGCTGGATGCCTGAGAGGTGCGCATAGAGGCCCACCGTTACCCATCCCTGCAATCTACCAACTCTCATGGTCTGCTCACAGAGAATTGATGTGGGTGGTGACCCACTGAACCCCACAGTACCTCTGACTTCGTGGGCACTGCTTGTGTAACTCTGGAATTCTGTAAATATTAGTGATAGATTGTCCATATAGCACAGGAAGAAAGTCCCATTTCAGATTGTAGAGAATGTTACACTTGGGGAAGAACATGAACCCTCTAACTGCAGGCCAGCCTACCATAAAGTACTGGTGCCCTTTGACAAAAAGCCTCTCAGATCTCATTGAGGAATCCAGTGCACGTGTGTTCAGAGATCCCACCATAGATTCAATGGTGTGTACTCTTTGTAAGTATACACAGAACTGCAGCCTCAGTCCCACACCCTTAAAATATATCAGAGGCAGCTGGAGAGTCAGTGTGGTGTTGTGGATAAAGTGGCAGACTAGGATTCAGGAGACCTGGATCCAAAATCCTGGTCACTTGTGGAAACTCACTGGGGAAAACAGGATGCCAATGGTAAACCACTCCTTGAGCATCTTACATACCTTGAACACCCTGTCAGGTTTGCCATATGTTGGAAGCAATTAGACAGCATATAATAGTAAAAAAGGAGGCAGACTGGGAGAATCACCACTGTAAATCTCTCTGTCTTAAAGTAGTATGCAAAGACACTCCCAGGGATATCCATTCCTTTCCTGTAGCAACAGAAAGGTAATCTACTGTGTTCAAACCATGGTTTCAATCATTAGAAACCCAAATTTATGGGTGACAGATAAATGATAATAACAAAAACAAATCACAACAGATTTGCATTGTTCTTAAGGCCAACATGTATGATAATGGCACCCAAAATGAGATTTCCCAATGACTTGCGCAATTTGCAAAAGTTCAACAGACTAAAAGTTTAAACATACCCGCTAACGTGTTTAAATGCATACCATTTCTAGATGGTTTAGAATACTTCATATAATTATCTTGGCAATGTTTATAGCAGCCATACATTACAATAATACTTCCAAAGATCCCTTATGTCTGTTCTATTATTCCAGTATTGGGTGTGAGAGAGGCATTTTTGCCAACAAGATTTGAACCGGAACTTTTGTCGCTTCCACACCTTAGGCTCACTACGTCTTCACACTATAACCTGCTGAAAACTATTTGAAAAGGGGGCGATCCCAGGCTGATGCTTTTCTTGCTCTTGTTTAGTATTTTGCTGCTCAAGCTTAGAAGGAAATGGCTGCCTTAAGACATTTTAAGATAAAGCCTGGGAGGTTTGCATTTATTATGACTTACACACAAATCAAGCCATCATTTTAAAGTACAAGGAGATCAAAGCTGTGCAATATCATAGATCTATAAATACAGTAAACATCACCCAGCCAAACTGAAATCTTTCTATGCCCCATTTTTCCAATCTGCAGCATCTAAAGACATGCTTAGCTCTTTCACGGAAATCTGGAGAATCTGAAGTTCCTTCATCTGAGCCTGAATGATGCCTAATATGCTTATGAACCTAGTGGGATATATTTATTTAAAAGATGTATAGCCAATCTTTCAACTCATATTAATATTCAAAACATCTTACATAGAATTAAAATGGCCCATTTAACTAACTAACTAACTAAATAAATAAATGCAAACTATTCTTCTAAACAACAGAAAAGCAAATCTATTAAAAGAAATGTCCATAATTACAATTCATCAAAGGACTTCATAAACATAAAGAAGTGAAAATAATTAATGTACATGCCAGGCAAGGGTGTTATGGAAATAAAGACCATCCTCACCCACTTCCCAGAAATAAACCCACTAGATCTCTTGCGCAGGATTCTCAATATAAGAATCACTCACAGCAGGGCTTTAAAACAATCATTTTCAACCATATTTTGGCCATGGCCATGAACACACTATGAAAGAAATTTAGGCCAAGTCTGGCTTGTATCAGTCACACAATGAACCTTATAAGATGGTCTGTGTTCCCCTTCAAATGTGCGAAGGCCTGCCATTGAGTATGGCTGCTTTAAAGGATAACCCCAGCAAACAAGCGTGTACATGTGTATGGTAAAAGCCTGTTCTTCAGAGACCCAGGCATTTGTAGGTGTTGATGGAGAATAACATTGTACGATGGGAGGTTGTACAAACTAATACGTTTGCTACCAAAATAGCTTGCTGAAGCAAAAGCCAGAGGGAGTCCAGTGGCACCTTTGAGACTAGTAATTTTTTCCTTTGGCATAAGCTTTCATGGACTGAAGAAGCAAGCTGCAATCCACAGGTTTATGGCCAATAAAAGTTGATAGCCTTGAAGTTGCTGCAGGAGTCTGTTGGTTTTGATTTTGGGGTCAACCTCACCTCCCTCCTATAAACCAACATGGCCAAGAGAAGGCAAATCCCCCCATTTGCCTGTTCTTAATGTGACATAAGTGCTTGGAAATGGCACTTCGAAGTGGGAATTACTATCTGTTCTGTAACATGGAGTTTCCTCAGGAAAGTGTACACACACACACATACATACATACACACACAAACACCTTTCTAGCCAGAACACTATCAATAAATCTGCCAATGTCTTTGTAACCCAATGTATTTGATTGTGTGCTGTTCCTATAGTCCATTTTGTTAACATCCATCCTTGTCTTTCCTCAGTGCATTTTTAAGGCCCAAACTGGGAAAACAATATGAAGCTTCATGTGTGGTATGTGACTTTTTTTTGTTTTGCATGCAATAGTTTATTTTTAAGCTGAATATAGAGTAATATAAATCTTTGTTACACGCAATGGTCAAATGCAGAATTTATTTTGCCATGGTAGAAATTGCTAAACATGTGATTCGAGATAGACCATCACTGCTATATAGAATATGACAAGTTGTTTTCTTCAGATATTGAGCATTTTTATAGAAACCAACAGGGCAAAATAATATGAATAATCTTTTAGTATATGAATGATCTTTTGAAATAAATCAAAGTGTATATTTTGTTCACTTGCTAGATAGCACAGAGAGTTGGATACAGAAGTTGTCAGGATGCAGAAATTGGGAACTTGATTCCCCACTGTGCCTCCTAAAAGAAGAGCCAACCTGCATAGCTTTGGGCAAGCTGCACAGTCCAAGATCAACCAGTCCTCTATCCCTATCTTGGTTCTGGAAAATATATGACGCCAGTGCCTCAGGCACTGTGTATTGATGCTGATATTTTGTTATTAGATACAGCAAGCCATTTCACGCGGACCAGACTATTTTCGCCTGATTTCATGACTCCCGTGTTCTCACAGAATATAGCAAGTCTGTAAAATGTCTCCCTACAAAAGCAATGGTCCATATCTATTCTAATTTCCAGGAAGTCATCTCTATGTATGGGACTGCCTCATGAAGCACAAATGAATCCATTTCTTTACCGTTCCTGCTGTATGGTGTAGAAAGAATGGTCTCTTCCCCAATTTTACTGAAATTTTCACATTCTGATGCTTACAAGCAGAACTTCAGCTGCTATGTGCACACTCATACACCATGGATGTGGTGATGAATGTCTGAACTCTTCCATATAAAAAACCCTCCCAAAACAAAATGTAATATCAGAAATTGGTTTCCCCCACCTCATGATATTTGTGTGTGAGTGTATGTATGTGTATGCATACATGCATGTGAGGAAGTGCTTTGTGGGGAAGCAGACAAATATTCATGTAAAATTAGAAGAGTCTAGTGACAGATGCACTAGACCTGGCTTCTGTGTGTTTTTTGTAGCTCTTTGCTTATTTTTGGGAACCCAAGTAAAAAAAAAAAAAGAACATTAGATTGCATTTCAGGCTTCATAGTACAATTAAGGCTCCTGGGGAAAAGTCACTATCTGCCGTGCAATGCCACACAGTCTTGCACCAAATAAACAGTCTCTTTATTTTGGAGCCATGTATAAATGTATAAATATTTGCCATATATGCTCACTGTTATGTTTGAGGAAGTGAACTTGTCCATTAAAGCTCACATTAAAATATAGCAGTTAGTCTTTAAAATATGACAGTATTTTACTATATAGATATAGAGGTAGATGTGGGCACGAACCACCAAAACGGCAGTTCATCTTGGTTTGTGGTTCATGGAAGTCCATTTATACATGAACCATGAATTTACAATTTTTTCCCCCAAATGAACCATGACTCAAGTCATTAGTTCATTTGGGATATATATATCCTGATTGATATATATATATCCAATGCAGACCTTTCAACATCACAATAATCCAAGTTTATGCACCAACCTCCATTGCTGAGGAGACTGAAATTGAACAATTTTATGAAGATTTACAACACCTTCTAGAACTGACACCGAAGAAGGATGTTCTTCTCATTCTGGGGGACTGGAATGCCAAGGTAGGGAGTCAAGAGATAAAAGGAACAACAGGGAAGTTTGGCCTTGGAGTTCAAAACGAAGCAGGGCAAAGGCTAATAGAGTTTTGTCAAGAGAACAAGCTGGTCATCACAAACACCCTTTTCCAACAACACAAGAGGCGACTCTACACATGGAAATCACCAGATGGGCAACATCGAAATCAGATTGACTACATTCTCTGCAGCCAAAGATGGAGAAGCTCTATACAGTCAGCAAAAACAAGACCTGGAGCTGATTGTAGCTCTGATCATCAGCTTCTCATAGCAAAATTCAAGCTTAAACTGAAGAGAGTAGGAAAAACCACTGAGCTAGTCAAGTATAATCTAAACCAAATCCCTTACGAATACACAGTAGAAGTGAAGAACAGATTTAAGGAACTAGATTTGGTGGACAGAGTGCCTGAAGAACTTTGGATAGAGGCTTGTAACATTGTACAGGAGGCAGCAACAAAAAACATCCCAGAGAAAAGGAAATGCAAGAAAGCAAAATGGCTGTCCAACGAGGCCTTAGAAATAGTAGAGAGGAGAAGGGAAACAAAATGCAGGGGAGATGGGAAAAGTTACAGAAAATTGAATGCAGACTTCCAAAGAATAGCAAGGAGAGACAAGAGGGCCTTCTTAAATGAACAATGCAAAGAAATAGAGGAAAATAACAGAAAAGGAAAAACCAGAGATCTGTTCAGGAAAATTGGAGATATTAGAGGAAAATTTTGTGCAAAGATGGACATGATAAAAGACAAAAATGGAAGGGACCTCACAGAAGCAGAAGACATCAAGAAGAGGTGGCAAGAATACACAGAGGAATTATATCAGAAAGTTTTGGATATCCCGGACAACCCAGACAATATAGTTGCTGACCTAGAGCCAGACATCCTGGAGAGTGAGGTCAAGTGGGCCTTAGAAAGCCTGGCTAACAACAAGGCCAGTGGAGGTGATGGCATTCCAGTTGAACTATTTAAAATCTTAAAGGATGATGCTGTTAAGGTGCTACCTTCAATATGCCAACAAGTTTGGAAAACTCAACAGTGGCCAGAGGACTGGAAAAGATCAGTCTACATTCCAATACCAAAGAAGGGCAGTGCCAAAGAATGCTCCAACTACCGGACAATTGCACTCATCTCACACGCCAGCAAGGTTATGCTCAAAATCATACAAGGTAGGCTTCAGCAGTATGTGGACCGAGAACTCCCAGAAGTACAAGCGGGATTCCGAAGGGGAAGAGGAACTCGAGACCAAATTGCCAACATGTGCTGGATTATGGAGAAAGTCAGAGAGTTCCAGAAAAACATCTACTTCTGCTTCATTGACTATGCAAAAGCCTTTGACTGTGTGGACCACAGCAAACTATGGCAAGTCCTAAAAGAAATGGGCGTGCCTGACCACCTTATCCATCTCCTGAGAAACCTATATGTGGGACAGGAAGCAACAGTTAGAACTGGATATGGAACAACGGATTGATTCAAAATTGGGAAAGGAGTACGACAAGGCTGTATACTGTCACCCTGCTTATTTAACTTATATGCAGAATACATCATGTGGAAGGCTGGACTGGAGGAATCCCAAGCTGGAATTAAGATTGCCGGAAGAAATATCAACAACCTCCGATATGCAGATGATACCACTCTGATGGCGGAAAGTGAGGAGGAACTAAAGAACCTTGTAATGAGGGTGAAAGAGGAGAGTGCAAAAAACGGTCTGAAACTCAACATCAAAAAAACTAAGATCATGGCCACTGGTCCCATCACCTCCTGGGAAATAGAAGGGGAAGATTTGGAGGCAGTGACAGATTTTATTTCCCTGGGCTCCATGATCACTGCAGATGGAGACAGCAGCCCCGAAATTAAAAGACTCCTGCTTCTTGGGAGGAAAGCAATAACAAACCTTGACAGCATCTTAAAAAGCAGAGACATCACCTTGCCAACAAAAGTCCGAATAGTCAAAGCTATGGTTTTTCCTGTAGTGTTGTATGGAAGTGAGAGCTGGACCATAAAGAAAGCAAACCGCCGAAGAATTGATGCCTTTGAATTGTGGTGCTGGAGGAGGCTCTTGAGAATCCCCTGGACTGCAAGGAGAACAAACCTATCAGTTCTAAAGGAAATCAACCCTGAATGCTCACTGGAAGGACAGATCCTGAAGCTGAGGCTCCAGTACTTTGGCCATTTCATGAGAAGAGAAGACTCCTTGGAAAAGACTTTGATGTTGGGAAAGTGTGAAGGCAAGAGGAGAAGGGGACGACCGAGGATGAGATGGTTGGACAGTGTCTGCGAAGCAACCAACATGAAATTGACCCAACTCCGGGAGGCGGTGGAAGATAGGAGGGCCTGGCATGCTCTGGTCCATGGGGTCACGAAGAGTCGGACATGACTAAACGACTGAACAAACAAACAAAAATATGGATATATATATATCCACTGTCTCCGCTCATGTCCCTGCCTGTTGTTGCAGCCAGTGGGGACCTGGACACCTCCTAAAAGGAAGGGAAATTTTTGTTTGTCCATTTGTTTGTTTTGCAGCCAGCCAGGTCCTGGCAGCCTGCTAAGAAAAAGAGGGATGATGATGATGATGATGATGATGATGATGATCATTATTATTATTATAATCCTTATTATTATCCTTATTATCATCATCATCATCATCATCATCATCATCATCATCATCATCATTATTTTACATATTGTATATTACTCATAATATTTTAATTTTCATATATTATATTTATGTATATTTTACCAATCAGCTGTTCAGACTGGCTGCTGGTGCCCATATGCCCCCCTCTCTGCTGAGGGGGGGGGCATGTGCAGTTGCAAAGAAAACAGGCGTGGCTCCTGGAAGGATGATAGGAAAGTTTAGGTTTTCCAGTTTGGACAAACCCAAACCAAGCTGAATCAACAAAGCAATGGTTTTTTACAAACTTCCTGGTTCATGTTCATATTTGTGTGCATCTCTAATAGACATATAGTTTTTGTTTCTGTTTTGTTTTGTTGTTTACCTGAGATGCTGAAAAGAGAAAGAAGATGACAGTATAATACATACAATAATGTTATGCTGATATTGCTATGAGAGATGCATAGACTGGGGATGGACTCTAGACAGGAAAACGTGAGGGAAATGTAATTACTATCTTATAGCCCAGTTCAATCTGTTCTTTACTTTGCTACTTGCAGAAGATACATCAGTGAAATTCTTGAGTACAGAGCAGAGTAAGAAATGTTACCAAGACATCGGATTGCTAGGAAGAGACAGCAATAAGTACATTTCTGTACTTCCATGACTCTGTCCTGGACTCACCCTTATGATCTTTACTACCAGGAAAAAACCCACTAGAAATTACCTTCAGTGAAAACTGGTAGATACCATTCTCCCTCTTTGCCCTACCCCAAATTCCCAGGCTGCGCACTTTGGAGTTTTTAGCTGCTTACCTTCACCTGCAAATCTCCTTCTGGCTCTGTCTTTGCTTTCTGCTTTTCTCCCCAGTCCTTTGCTTTCTTGACACTATTTCCCCCCCCCCCAATGTCAGACAGACAAAATCCTTTTGTTAACCATTTAAAAAAAATGGTCTTATCAAAATCAATAGTACTTTTAGGACTGAAGGTGCAAAGCAGAAGTAATTAAAGTCTATGGTGGTGCACTATTTTTAGATGTGTTCCTTTTGTATTTCCTGTGTTTGTTGCTATATTGTCCTTTATTCTGAGGTCGTTTCAAAGAGAGAAATCTTCCAAAGTGAGAGACTGAACTAGGCATAAAAAGTAATACAGTCATGAAGTAGTGAAGTCAGACTCACAGCAGTTTAAAGGGCAAACTTTAGTTAGTTCATTGGCCATCACCAATTTAAACATGCAGGTTTGTGAATTAAGATGAAGATAGGTGGTCTCCAGAGGTCCTGGGGCCACATATGTCCATCCCTAGACCTCGGAGGGCTACATCCCTTCCCGCAACCTCCACAGGCCCATTTTTCTTACATAATTTTTTAACTGGAAAAGCCATCTTATGCCATATAATGAACATTATATATATTTATAATATAAGAACATGAGTGTCTATCATTGATGTACATGAAACGTAAGAGAACTTAAGTAAGTCTGTCTCAGAAAACTTGTACTCTGGCATTTGTTTGTTCCTGCATTCATTTCCCATAATTATTATCTTGAGATAAGTAGAAATATGTGCCTTTTTAATTTGGTAATGCACAAGCATGATGCACAGGCCCCCTCAAGGAGGTTTGTTAGACAAATTTATTAGAGGGGTGTCTTACTGTTCTCACCTTCCTGAACCACATCTTCAGTCATTTCTATCCACTGCCTACACATAGCCAAAATGGAGAAACATCCCTCAGGCACCAAGGAAGTGGCCATTATCAGAACAGCCCCTCTAAGTATCAGTAAAGCCCAAGTTGCTAACATTTCAAGGGAGCCTGCCCTTCCAGTAGCTAGACTGAGACATTTGTCTCAAGCAGCAGGTTTTGAATATTGTGAAAGAGCTGGGAACTGGTGGTTATTTAATTTGTCATGATTTCAGTCTTGTTGCCAGGTTTAAGGCTTCTGACATTTTTTTTGCACCAAAATAAGTTGGCTGCCTGGCTTTGATCACTCTGCACCTTGAATTCCATGAGCCATTTGGGGTGCCGTTTGCTGCTCTGCCTCCGACAGCAAAATATCTTCGGCCAGCCTTGCTTCCCAGCCTACACTGCCCAGCTCTGAGACTCATTTTCCTTATTTTAGGACTCGGGAATTTATTTTCATTTCAGGCTCTGAGTCATATGATTAAAAGGGAAATGCACGCAGAGATTGCATATACTGAATGCCTCACCTTCACCACGGATTCAGCCCATATAGTACATCTGGAATATGGGTAGAGAAGCTGCTCATGGTGAATAGATTCTTTTGTGCAAATTCTATTTCATTTTTTTCTCTTTTTCTTCCTGCTAGCCAGTGGATGACCCCAGGCCAGGTGCCCTCTGAAAACCAAGCACCATTCCAAAGCTGTTTAGGTCTTTGGTGTTGGCCTTGAGCCACAGATATCATGACTAATATTCAGGGTCTTAAAGCAGTAAGTTAAAGCTCAAGGCCATCAGATAGTTCAGCATTCCTGCCTACTGGGCAGTTTCTTCTGGCAAATGTACAGAACAGCTGGTATGTGGAATATACCAGAATATGGTGAACATGGGAAGGCAGGCAATGAAAATGCATACAGGAAAGGGGGAGGAAGGGTAATTATTCCATGTAAACAGAGGTACTAAAAGTGCCTCTGTTCACCTATTCAGCTTATTGGAAAGCCTGATGTCTGAACAGGGCTCATATTTCCCAAGACTCTACTTACAGCAATGATTACTGCAGACAGAAATCATTAACTCAGTGGTGAAAATCTCAGTTGCACAATTACATGGCTCCAACTAGATGACATCATCATCCAGCATCAATAATGTTTAATTAAAACTAGTTACCAGATCCCTATTCCCCTTCTTTCGGGTTCTGAGGTTTCCTTCGCCTCTTTTTTGCCCTGGGGTAGCCTCGGGATGGGTCTGCCAGTGGTCCCAAATTTTGCTGAAGACAAGCTATTAAGTGGTATTCTACAGTGACAGCTGTCCTCTGAATATATATATATAGTATTTCACAACATAATGTTTCAGTAAACAGAAAACTAGTATATCAAGGAGAAAAGGAGCACGGCAAGGATAAAGACTATCAGCCCCAAAGGCAATTTTCCACTCGAAGGGAGAATTTTCTCCATCCATGGAACAATAACCTAATATGTAAACACCAACCAACGTTAAAATAGTTAGAGAACAACATTCAAGAAAAGCTGGACCACATCACTCTGCTAAATATGTAGATAATTTAAAAACTATATACATTCTCTAGGGATAGGCAAATTTATGAATTTCAGTTTTACTGAATTTCCCATTTATTTCTATCCATGTGTATAGCAGTTTGCTAATTTGACAAAATTTATTCAAATATTACAATAACATTTCTACAAATATTATCTGCCCAGAAAACCATGAAAAGAGTCATTGCAAGTCAGAATTAACTTAACGATACACAATTATTATTATGCACTTTTGTATACATATTTTCTTGTGTTCACATTTTGAAACCATTTATATATAATGTGTTCTTGTGGCTAACTTCCCTGAACATACATGTTTTCTCTGTTTTCTTGATGTATGCTTTTTTGGTACACTTTTGTTTAGTTTTGACACATTTCTAAAAAGTATGGATTTTAACATGTCATTTCTAGTTCAGGTGTGGCTTACCAGGTCTAAATTTCTTAAGTCTGTACAAGTATTTGGACATAATTAACTTCTCCTATATTCCTAATATTATCCCCCCAGTGAGAATTATTCTCCAAATAATGAAGTCCAGCCCCCTCAGAAGTATAGCTAAAGTGTCACTGAAAGAAAGGTGGCAATGATTTCTTTCCCATCATTGCCATTTACCACAACTTGGGGGGAGGGGGCAGCGGCTTCTGTTACAGTCACATTTAGTCTTCTTCTTTTTTCGCTATTATATTTTTATTCTAACTGTGCTATCTATCAAAAGTAGGTGAGAAGAGAGGAAGAATGCTCAATGATGAGAATGGGTGAAACACATTCCTGTGTCATATTTGAGAAACATTTCAGCATCATATTTGCTCAGTCATGCATTTTCCAACTTGACACATTCAAATTAGCTAAACAATCTGTGACTAAGGAAATTACCAGAAGGTTGGTGTCATCCAGAGCAGTGAATTTCAAATAATGGTCTTCTCTTTTCAAGGAGAAAAATAATTTACCTCAGTCCCTCTGTAGGAGTTATACTATAAGTTTTGGTGAATGCTGCAGGCTGATTTCCTAGATACCATCTCTTTTTTAAACAAGGCACTCCTCATACTATACACACTGAATGGCATTTCCAGAGGTCCTCAGGCTAAAGGTTACTGCTCTCCTGCTGAAGATGAATGAAAAAATACAATGTGACCTACCAAAATTTGACTAAATGTCACTCTGACTGTTTAAAAGTATATGTATTTGTGCATGTGTGAGAGTTCTGCACAATCTGAATGAAACAAGGGACAGACTTTGTTCATACCTGTATGCACAACCTGTGATTGTGCTATACTTGATAACTGCAAACCTGAATATTTGTGTTGATTCAATTCGAACACTGAACTTGAGGTGACACCAGAAGACTCTTCCACCCCTCCTGTTGTTTGCCTAATTATTCATTCCACCCACAGTGACTGAAGCTGACACCTCATGTCAAAACAGTTCAGTTTAGGTTTTTTAAAGTTAGTAAATATATGCACTTGCTGGTTGTAGTTGTTTTGCTAAATTTACAAATGTTGTGATATGGTTTGGGGCATTATATTTCACATTTCAAATAAAATTACTTGGGGTGCCAAAGGGGGCATGGACTTCAAACTGTTGATAAATACTGAGTGTATAAAACTCTGACAGTCATAAAAATACATGCATTCCAGCCTCCATATATGCAACAAAAAAGTAAAGTCAAAGGATCAAAAAGGCAGGGTAGAGGAAGGATATGAAAAATAATGGAGAGGAAAGGAATAAAATATATTTACTGTATATATAAAGAGAGGACATGAATACAAGCAACATCAGATGATTCTGTAGGTTCATAAAGACAGCAGTGGCATAGTGAAAACCCTTATGCATTCATTGGATGCTATACCCTTCATGAAAATACCTTAGGGAAACATACAGCAAACATAGTTGTTGCAGTTATGTACTGATGTTTCCTACAGCAAACAAAGGAAGGGTGAACAAGAGGCATGCACCCTGAAAGACAAGATAAGCTTGAGCACCATGGCCCAAAGAAGCTTCCAGACACATAGACATATATTTCTGAAGAAAAGGGCATACTTTCCAAACTTGATTTGCATTGGGTTCAGCTAAACTGTAGTTGTAATGGGTACCATGCAGTCAAAATTTGTGTTCTTTTTAATTCTAAAATAAGTATGTGAATCTCACCACCTCTTAGTTTTGAAGAGAAAGTAAATGGAGGAAATCAATGTTTTCTCCATTCAGTGAGATTTTTCTATCAATATCCTTTCCCCCTTGAAAAATCTTGCAGGAAATATGAGAAATGTCATGGCCTTTTTTTTTTCAGAAAGCAGTTCCAAATTGTCCAGGATTATTATAATTCCTGTGCAGAATGGCATGAAGTTGCAAAGAATTTGACTGTTTCCTACAATGAACAATGTGACAAAAAGGGTGGGAAGGGGAAATGCTACCGGGGTTTCATTTGTCTGAGAAGATGGGCAGTTTCACTGATCCAGGATGTCTTGGCCGGAAGTCTCAGCATGGCAAGTCTGAGGAAGTAACTGAGAAGGACATTTTTTTTTCAAATACACCCCTCATCCCTTCTTTAAAGTAGGTGTACAAATTAGATTTAGTATGCATAGGCTGGTGTGGATGAAAACTTCCCTCAGCTTTTTTTTATTTGAAAGATTCCCCCATATGAGGACTGAAGGAGAGGGATACCAGTTCAAAATGTGTCCGTGAGGCTTCCCATGTAATGAACAGAAATTTGGTTAAGTGGAGTTGTTTTTCTAATGAATTAGTGACCACGTTTAATGGAAAGCAGAAGTATGTACCAAAGAAAGGGTATAGCATGTTTTTCACAAACATCTACTAAGTTCATTTGTTTCCCTCCCTCATTTTTAGTCCTTTGAAAGAGTTTTGGTTGAGAACAAATTACACGGCCTTTCGCCGGCCCTTTCTGAAGCCATCCAGAGTATTTCTCGCTGGGAATTGGTCCAAGCTGCCTTACCACATGTTCTTCACTGCACAGCCACTCTCCTTTCAAACCGGAACAAGTTAGGTCAGTGGTGCATATTCGATTTTGAAAAGAACTATTGTTTAGAGATGCTGTTGATATCTTCAAACGATGTTCAATGGAATTTAGATCTGTTCTTCTTTAAACATGAAGTAGACCATCATGAGGAGGTGGAAACAGATGCTAGGAAATATATGAGATCTCCCATCCCACTTTCCTGTTTATCTGCTTGTGACTGTACCGGGAAAGTCCTTTTTGAGTGCCAAACTAGACAACATGTTTTTCCAAACAGACACATTCTCAAAGGATGAACTATGCCTGTCATACCACATGTTTTGTAGTATAAATCACTTACATTTAATATATATATAATTACTTAAAATAATTGTAAGGAACTAGAGATTTTGGAACAACTGGTACAGTTATTAAAGCACGAAAAGAAATGGGGAATAATTTTTACTAATGCACTTGAATTACACATCTCAGTACGGCAGAAACGTTTGTGGAATTATGAAGTTCAATGAAGGCTGTCAACCTCTTGTTGTGGCCTTTTGGGTTGCTTAGCAGTCCCAGGGTGAGCAGCAGATACATGGGGCTCTTAGAAGGCCAATCAGACATTTCTGGTGTTGTGATTGGCTTTGTGGGTTAGGAACTGAGTAGGTGTTTATCTCAAACAGAATTCTAGGATCAGGGACTCATCAGTCTTACTGCCTTCTTCCATCCAGGACATCAAGACAAACTAGGAGTTGCAGAGACAAAGCTGCTTCACACTCTCCACTGGATGCTACTGGAAGCCCCACAAGACTGCAGCAATGACCGCTTTGGAGGCGGGGGAGGAGGAGGAGGAGACAGAGGATCCAGTTGGAGAGGGAGCAGCACTGCCTTCATACACCAGGTTGAAAACCAAGGATCTCCAGGGCATTCACGACGGGACAGCATCAACGAAGAAGAAGAGAACAACCGGAGGAAATTCTTTCAGAATTCCATGGCCACCGTGGAGCTCTTTGTGTTCTTGTTTGCTCCTCTGGTTCACAGGATTAAAGTAAGTGCTTCAACCTAAGCGAGAAGAAACTGTGAACAATGTGCAGTTTGATACCACTATGAATAACTTCAGTGTGTGTGTATGTATTTCCAGAGTGTACTTCAGCTTAAGGTAATATACTGAAGCACGGGTGATCAAAGTTGGGCAGTTGAGTCTAGACCTAGATATTAAAAATGCCCCCTCCCCCCCTGAAAATGTCTGCCTAGCTATAATAGCTGCCTTAGAGCGGAAAATAAGTACAATTGCTATTTGATTTTCTTCTTGCTATGAAGCTGTTTAGTTCAGATAACTACTTGAAGGGGTGGGGGAGTTCTCTTAAAAGCAAAGCATGCTGCTAAAGGATTCAAGTCATGGCTGACCACTATTCAAAGAATAAAACACTATAGTAATGCTTACAGTATCTTCAATGAATGTTATATACAATTTTATTATTATTATTATTATTATTATTATTATTATTATTATTATTATTATTATTATTATTATTATTATTATTATTATTATTATTATTATTATTATTACAAAACACCAGGTACAGTCAATCAAAATTATGAAAACTTTGACTGGTGTTATATAAGCGATACAAGTCTTAGCCCAAAAATGTAGTAGCAGAAGTAGCAGCAGCAATAGCAGCAGCAGTGCTAGTAGTAAAAAAATACAAGACACAGTCTCTGACTGGTATTATATAACAGGCACAGGTTTTAACCAACAACATAAGTATCAGTTAAATATTGGAGTAACATGTACAATATTTCCAATATTGCCATTTTTGGCACTTTCTGATGGTGTTATTTCAGCTGATTATAATATTTCATAAAATTCCTTGGCATTGCTCCCAATGCCCAATGACTGTGGGGACCAATGAAATATGTTGTTGTTTTTCTTGATGATGATAAGTTATTTTTAATATTGCTTTGCTGGGCTTGAGAAAAATAATGCCTGGCAGGTAACCAGAGTGCTTTAATCTTGGTTGTTTTTGATCACTGGGAATAAGTCACCAGGGAATTTAAAATAATCTTAATTATTGTGATAATAACAGGGAGATGTTTTTGTTCGGATAGACTGGAATCCTTTAACCTTCAGAAAATGACACACCTCAGAATTTAGGAGAGTGAAATCTTTCATATAAGGGAAGAAGTAGAGAAATATCTGGAACTAGTAGGAAACAAGAGCTGCAGACTTAGGGATGAAGACTGCATAGACCGAGGAGATATGTGGCTTGGTGATAGACTCCATGGTGCTTCACATGCAAAATGTCCCAACTTCAATTCTTGGCATAGCCAGGGAGGACCTAAAGCTATATCTTATTAGGACACAATAAGTATCTAGGACTCCCATTTACAGGAAATAAAATTCTGGAATTTTCACCACTTAAATATGTAGGAAATATACAATAGTATTATTTGGAGTCATGTTACTCCCTGCCATTGTTTTATGCTGAGGTAATAAGCCTCCATGGGATAATCAGACTCACTGCTGTACCCAGTCCAGCTTTCAGAGGCTCCCCAGCCTCTACCACTCTTCTACGTTCAAGGGAAATAGGGAGGCCTTAGGCCACTGGCTGCTACTAGTCATCAACGCTGCTTTATCAAAATGTCTTGATGCTTTGACCCTGTGAGTCCAGGACTCTTCACAAGAGTAGTGAAAGGATACTTCACAATAATAGTGAAAGGACATTATGAAACAGCTTTTGGAAGGAGGAATTCTGGGCTAAAATAGGTCATTTCATTAACAAATTGTTGTTGTTGCTTTAGGAATCCGACCTGACTTTTCGTCTGGCCAGTGGTCTAGTTATTTGGCAGCCAATGTGGGAGCATAGGCAACCTGAAGTGACTGCCTTTACTACGCTGGTGAAGCCCATCAGGAATATAATCACAGGTAGGTGCTTGTATTATATATGTAGAGAGATTCAATGGTAAAACTGCTGTTTCAGTTCCTTTCATTATTATTGCAGTATTCATGTCAGGTTTTGCACCACTATATTGCCACAAAATGTCGCATTCCTGATTTTTATGAACCTGTCAGCAAGGATAGACATGAATACTGATCCAGAGATTGAATCTGAAAGATCTACCTCTTTTAAAATACTTTACAGTTTCCTTCCTTGAGCTTAATGAGAGCATGTTTAAATTCTTCAAGATAAGAGGCAGTACTAATTGGATAGGTATGGATGACTGTAGACCATGACAGAGTGGTTTAGTTAGGAGATGGACAAGATTGTATAGTGCAATCGTATAACTCTGTGCTCCAAGTTATACATGAGCAGTATGGAGGTCATCATGATATGGCTGCTCCAATACAGCTCAATTTTAAGAAGGCAGATCGTGACACAAAGGCTATGGTGCCAGCATGGCTAAGTCCTACAGATGCTGCATGGCCAGCCCAAGGCATTTTGCTCTCTGAGATGAATAGTAAGATTCCCTCACTTTGCTCCCATATGCTATTTACAGAGATCTACAGTATTGGATTAGCAGCTGAATCCCTGGGTGTGATGACACAAAGAAATAGATGGTACTTTGGCATGTGGAAGGATTAAGGGAGATCATTTCCATTAAAATGGTCTATTCCAATGTAATCAGAAACACTTTTGCAGCCATCTAATGACAACCCTACTTCAGTGCATTGGTTCCCACAAGGCTCATTACTAAGCCATACACAATTCCTTTCTTTAGCTCACCACCATTCCCTCTCCCATTGTACATCTCCTAATTGAGGTCAATAAATATAAGGACAGCTGCATGATGATGGAAGAGGAGGCCACCATGTAGTTATGTAGTTAATCTTATTCATGACTTTGTCTTTCAAATTCCAATGGTGGAGGAACATCTAATTGTTGTTGCAATCATGTTTCAGAGGTTTATTGCTCATTAATATTTACTCTGTTTTCCCAAAAATAAGCCCTAGTATGATTTTTCAGGATGCTCAAAATATAAGCCGTACCCCCGAGATAAGCCCCAATTAAGTGAAACCCTTGCCTTCTCCATTGTGTAGCAACCAGAAGAGGATTAAATGACTGTAAAATAAAACATCCACTGAAAATAAGCCCTAATGAGTTTTTTGGAGCAAAAATTAATATAAGACCCTGTCGTATTTTGGGGGAAACACTAGGTGTCCTCTAGTAAACCCAACATATAGTGCTCTTCTAGCGTTTTCTTCATATAAATTACGCAGAATCAGTGTATCAGATTATCCTTCTGGTGGCCTTCTGGAACTGCATAGCTTGCCCAAGGCTGCAAGGTAGTGAAGAATGTAACCCTTCAGCCGTAAATGCTCTGGCTTATCTTATCTGGTGGAACAGTGGGGATTTGAAGTTCTGGCCCCTAGCTCCACAGCCAAACATTCCAACCCATTGAACTATATTAGCTTGCCAACTTTCCTCTTGTTGTTGTTTAGTCGTTAAGTAATGTCCGACTCTTCGTGCCCCATGGACCAGAGCATGCTGGGCCTGCCTGTCTTCCACTGCCAACATCAGAGGCTTTTCCAGGGTGTCTTCACTTCTCTCAAGAGTCTCCTTGAGCGCCACAAATCAAAAGCATCAGTTCTTTGGCAGTCAGCATTCTTTATAGTCCACTTCTCACTTCCATACATCACTACTGGATAAACAATAGCTTTGACTATGTGGACTTTTGTCGGCAAGGTGATGTCTCTGCTTTTTAAGATGCTATCTAGATTTGTCATCGCTTTCCTCCCCAGAAGCAGACGTCTTTTAATTTCGTGGCTGCTGTCCCAATCTGCAGTGGTCATGGAGCCCAGGAAAGTAAAATCTTTCACTACCTCCATATCTTCCCCTTCTAATTGCCAGGAGGTGATGGGGCCAGTGGCCATGATCTTAGTTTTTTTGATATTGAGCTTCAGACCATTTTTTTGCGCTCTCCTCTTTCACCCTCATTAAGAGGTTCTTTAATTCCTCCACACTTTCTGCCATCAGAGTGGTATCATCTGCATATCTGAGATTGTTGATATTTCTTCCGGCAATCTTAATTCCGGTTTGGGATTCCTCCAGTCCAGCCTTTTGCAAGATGCATTCTGCATATCAGTTAAATATACAGCCTTGTCGTACTCCTTTCCCAATTTTGAACCAATCAGTTGTTCCATATCCAGTTGCTTCCTGGCCCACATACAGATTTCTCAAGAACTAGATAAGGTGGCTCTCCCATTAGAGACTTGCCATAGTTTGCTGTGGTCCACACAGTCAAAGGCTATTGCGTAGTCAATGAAGCAGAAGTAGATGTTTTTCTGGAACTCTCTGGCTTTCTCCATAATCCAGCACATGTTAGCAATTTGGTCCCTGGATTCCTCTGCCCCTTTGAAATTCAGCTTGAACTTCTAGGAGTTCTCGGTCCACATACTGCTGAAGCCTACCTTGGAGGATTTTGAGCATAACCTTACTAGCATGTGAAAGCAGTGCAATTGTATGGTAGTTGGAGCATTCTTTGGCACTGTCCTTCTTTGGGATTGGGATGTAGACTGATCTTTTCCAATCCTCTGGCCACTGCTGAGTTTTCCAAACTTGCTGACATATTGAGTGTAGCACCTAACAGCGTCATTTTTTAAGATTTTAAATAGTTCCACGGGAATGTCTTCTGCTTCTATTAGGTCCCTACTATTTTTATCCTTTATCATGTCCATCTTTGCACAAAAGGTTCCTTTAATATCTTCAATTTTCTTGAACAGATCTCTTTTTTTTTTCTTTCTATTTTTTCCCCTCAACATCTTTGCACTGTTCATTTAAGAAGGCCCTCTTGTCTCTCCTTGCTATTCTTTGGAAGTATGCATTCCATTTTCTGTAACTTTCCCTATCTCCATCACATTTTGTTCCTCTTCTCTTCTCTGCTATTTGTAAGGCTTCGTTGGACAGCCACTTTGCTTTCTTGCATTTCCTTTTCTTTGGGATGTGTTTTGTTGCTGTCTCCTGTACAATGTTACGAGCCTCCATCCATAGTTCTTCAGGCACTCTGTCCACCAAATCGAGTTCCTTAAATCTCTTCTTCACTTCCACTGTGTATTCATAAGGGATTTGGTTTAGATTATACCTGACTAGCCCAGTGGTTTTTCCTACTTTTTCAGTTTAAGCTTGAGTTTTGTTATAAGAAACTGACGATCAGAGCCACAATCAGCTCCATTTCTTGTTTTTGCTGACTGTATAGAGCTTCTCCATCTTTGGCTGCAGAGAACATGATCATTTTGGTATTGCCCATCTGGTGATTTCCATGTGTAGAGTCACCTTTTGTGTTGTTGGGAAAGAGTGTTTGTGATGACCAGCTTATTCTCCTGACAAAACTCTCGTATCAGCCTTTGCCCTGCTTCGTTTTGAACTCCAATGCCAAACATACCTGTTTTTCCTTTTATCTCTTGACTCCCTATTTTAGCATTCCAGTCCCCTATAATGACAAGAACTTCTTTCTTTGGTATCAGTTCTAGGAGGTGTTGTCAGTCTTCATAGAATTGGCCAATTTCAGCCTCTTCAGCATCGGTGGTTGGTGCATAAACTTGGATGACTGTGATGTTGAAAGGTCTGCCTTGGATTCGTACTGAAATCATTCTATTATTTTTGAGACTGTATCGTAGTACAGCTTTTCCCACTCTTTTGTTGACTAAGAGGGCTACTCTATTTCTTCTATGGGATTCTTGCCCACAATAGTAGATATGGTAATCAGCTGAACACAGATCACCCATCCCTGTTTATTTTAGTTCACTGATGCCCAGGATGTCAATGTTTATTCTTGCCATGTCCTGTTTGACCACATCAGCTTCCCAAGATTCATAGATCTACATTCCTATGCAGTATTTTTCTTTGCAGCATCGGACTTTCCTTTCACTTCAAGGCACATCCGCAGCTGAGTGTCCTTTCAGCTTTGGCCCAACCACTTCATTAGCTCTGGACCTACTTGAACTTGTCCTCCGCTCTTCCTCAGTAGCATGTTGAACGCCTTCCGACCTGAAGGTCCCATTTTACAGCATCATATCTTTTAGCCTTTTGTTTCTATTCATGGGGGTTTCTTGGCAAAGATACTGAAGTGGCTTGCCAGTTTCTGCTCCAGGTGGATTGCATTTAGTCAGAACTCTCCACTATGATCTGTCCGTCTTGGGTGTCCCAGAACGGCATAGCCCATAGTTTCTCTGAATTACTCAGGCCCCTTTGCCACAACAAGGCAGCAATCCATGAAGGGTTCTTATCTACAGTAACCGAAAGAGTCACTAGGAGGCAGGTTGCCATCTTGAAATATTAACTCTTTCCTCATAAACAGTACTGTTTGCTTAAAATTTATCAGACAAATAAGTGTTCTGGACTGTAGAGTTTATCCCTATTCAGGCATTGTGCCTAGAGGAATTCTCTTTGTAGATCTTTGTGCTTAATATATAAAGTTCTCTAACTTCCCATGAGAGAAGGGCAGGGCTTGCTAAGGTTAGAGCCCTCCATGGGGTATTCAGGTATTATGTCTGAATAGAGAAGTTGTGATTACAGTTTTCTTATATTGATTGATTGATTGATTGATTGATTGATTGATTGATTGATTGATTGATTGATTGATTGATTGATTGATTGATTGGTTGGTTGGTTGGTTGGTTGGTTGATTGATTGATTGATTGATTGATTGATTGTATTTATACCCCGCCTATCTAGTCATTTCGACCACTCTGTGATGCTGTGATAATTAAACAGAATAATTAGCATTTTACACATGATTAAAAAGAGGGTGTATTTTGTTTGATTGATTCATTTAAAAATTAAGTGTATTTTTTAGTCCCAAAGATTATTTTAGCGATTTGATCATATATCTGGTGTGGTGTAGTGGACAGAGAGATGGAGTAGGATTCTGGAGACCAAGTTTTAAATCCCCAGTTGGCCCTGGAAACTCATGGGGTGAATGGGTCTCACTTATCTTTAATGGTGTATTAAGATCACTATAAATTGGTTCTGATTTGATGAAACATACAGTTACTAACTAAGCTTTGATCCCATAGTTTGATACCAATGTGTTCTTCAATTTGACAGCAAAGAGAAGCTCTCCCATCAAAAACCAGACTCAGACATGTGAATCTCCTAATCTAGATGTTGGGCATACAGAGGTAATAACTGAGACAGTACAATTTCACTGAGAGTAATGGAAAACAGGATGAATTACAAGAATAAGAAATTTTATTTGAGTCCTTTCACAGGCAGGGCTTCCCTCAATGTTAATAAAAAATATGTTATTATTATTATTTTTGTCAATTCCTCTTGAATGGATGTTCTGTGGTTAAAAAAGAAAGGTGAGAGAAGTGGAAAACTCTTCTCCCTCTGAATTTCTATCCATGAAGAGAATAGCTGCATGATAAAACTTCACCTAGAAGAATCTTAACAGTGAAATGTGAATCACAGAAATGCTGGTATATTTATTTTAACTTATGACAAACTCTCTCATTTTGGAAACTTGGGGCAAGTTGTAGTCCTTAAAAAGACCTCCTTGTGTAAAATAAATCTTAGTAAAATTTGATGAGGTAGAAGTTCCTAGTTCCACTTAAACTCAGCCACCAAAAACCAGTCATCCTAAAATTATTTTCTGCAGACCAGGTTTGAAGAGAAAGTAGTTGATTTTACTAGTAGATTTCTGAGCATTTACAAATGGCCAACAAATGTCTCCAGTTCCCAGTTGTTTAACAGTAGACTTCTGGGTGAGTATCCTTTAGGGCAGTGGTTCCCAACCTTGGGTCCCTAGATGTGCTTGGATTAAAACTCCTAGAAGCATTCGTCACTAGCTGTGCTGGCCAGGATTAACAGTCCAAGAACATATGGGGATCCAAGGTTGGGAACCACTGCGTTAGAGGTTTCCATATGCAAAACAAATATTTCAAAGTTTATTTTACATGATGTCTATTTCACACCCAATGAGGTTGTGTTGGAAGCACAACAAACTCCTCACCGAATATCATAATCACTCATATCATGTTAGCTATGTGTGCAGAAATCCTAAACAGGACACTGGTTTTTAGCTATAAATTAGACTGCAAGAATCCCGACTTGCAGTAAGTCCAATGATTTTACTTTCACTAATTTGTCCTTATGTGTTGTGATCATCCCACTGTTAGGCTCATGGAAGGCAGGAGAAAGTAACTTGTTTTGCCCCTTGAGCCACCATTTTTCATGTGGATCCATCTATTGGACCTTGGAGTTGTAATTATAAAAGGAAGAAGAAATAAGGCCCGCAAGCTCCAAATCCACTCTTTCTTGTTGTAAGAGGTCCAGAACTTTAGCTGAGTCTCTAGGATGAGAAATTTCCATACGGGTGAGATAGCTGCCCACAATTCTTTTGATGTCGCTATCATTTAGAGCAAATCTGCATAATCTGTTTCTGGTTTGATGACTTCAAAACTGTTGTGTTTCTCCTTTTCCCTTTCAGATTCAGTTTGTTCCATTAAGGAGAGGGTTCTATATTTCTATGTTCCTTTATTTTTAAAGGACAGTTCTGTATCTGGAAGTGTAGGGCATCAGGAAGAAAGCCAGATGTGCCCATAAAATTTAAGGAGAGTTCAACATAACAGAATATGATGACTTGTGTGCTCTTATCACAGATTGTGTTTAATAAACAGTGACTTCCCTATTTTACCACTAGCCTTTGGTCCCTGTGTGCAAAAATATGCTCATCTCCCCCAAAATACTGTTTAATAAATAGCATAGCAGATGAGTAGCAAGACTGGCACCCAAGATCCCAGCCTAGTGCATCCAACTCTCCAAATCTGTTGCTGTGCCATGTAAATAGATCCTTATTACTACTTAATTGTATGCATGTTCGCTTAGAAATAACCTAAATATGCAATGTTTGTATGTTGCCTACTTGAATATTTCAACATACCTGTGGGGGAGTTTTGTGGTGGTACACTTTTGTGGTACACTTCCTCGAATTAATATGTTTATTGCATATTAGACTGAAAGGCAGACATATTTTAACCACACTTCTTTCTGTGGAAAATCATATATCTGCAGGGACTGCAGGTAGTCTGTGAAACAGCTCAGCCAGATGCCATGCCTCCAAGGCCTGCTTTTTCAGGCTGTCACCATGGAAACTCAATTGAAGGAAGTGTGTCATCTCAAGCATCTCAGGAGAAAGCACCCTCATATCCTAGGTACCAGTTCATTTATTACAAGGCAGATGTTCTTCAGCAATCTCTCTCTCATATACAGAGAGAGAGAGAGAGAGTTGATGGGATAGTTCATATAATTCAGAAGAGCCTTCTTCTCTAAATATGAAAAGGGAGACATTTCTGTTTTGTCCATTTGAAATACATTCTTTGGAATATATTGGGAATATGAAGTGTGTGCTGTCCTATAGATTAAAATAATTGCTTGTTAAATGTTCACTATCAGTCTCACTGAGATTCTTCAGAACTTCATTTGTCATGCAGAATAGAAAAGGAAATGGGAAAAATCAGGGCTGAACTAAGGCATTTTGCTGCCTGAGGTAAATACAAAATGCCCCCCCAACATTTCATGTATAGAATCTAGATGGACTGGCAGGTGTATCATAGTATCCTCTATTGCAAGGTTTTGAATTTCTAGCTGCACAGCAGGGATTCACAGAACAGAATAGATTCAATTTCCCCTGGATTGATCCACCCCTGATCTTATTAACTGGCACTGATAGTTTCAATAACTCATTCTGAGATATAAGTGGGAGAAAGATTAAAATGTTTCATTTACTTACAGGATCCAACAGCAAGCTAAAAACATGACTGCTTTGAACAACAGGCCTCAACAGACTAACTGACTCAAAAGGCTCAAGAGAGGGGTGAAAGGCCTGGGCAGAGAAGTAGGGCTCTCTTTGAATGCAGAGACAGTGAAGGGACGACAGGTTACTGCTGGATAGATTGGCAGTTACCTCAAGCCAGAAAGGTCCCCTCCAGCCACATCTACTGGAGCATGCCAGGTTGCAAGAACTCCACCATTCTCCACCATACCTGATGGCAGTAGACTAGTTTACTGGAAAAGTTTAAAAAGACTGTGAAAAAAGTCTTTAAAAGGTGTAAAAACAGTAAAAAAAAAAAAGACTGTGTGGCTTGTATTGCTTTGTTGTCCAAGAGGGGATTCAAGACAAACAGGTGGGGATCTGCTATTTCTGACCCCAGCTGCTGGTTACTTACATTTTATTTTATTTTATTTTTTACTGAAGGGCCATCTATGGGAAGGACCATTTCCATTTGAAAATGGTGCCCTGTGTATGCACAGGATTGGTGTCAGAACAGTTTTCCTTTCATCCCTCAACACTGCTATAGTGTCTTAGCACCCTCCCATCCAATTGTTCTATTATATTATGTACAAGCATCCACTAAGGAGCAGTCGTTCTTTGCCAGTTTTAGTTTTGCACCCAGATTGCGGCCCATTTTTTCCTTGTGACATGTTGGAGCACGCTGTCCTTTCAGCTGAGGCTGTTTGTTCATTCTGCCAGCCCCCCTTGCTAGCAGAGCCATTGTTCCTTGTTAACAACTCCATGGGCTCCATATCAGGCTGTGATCACATTGGCAATAAGAACCGCATTTAAGCATCATTTAAATTGATTTAGATTTTGTCAGTCACACAACACAAGGGTGAAATCCGTTTGTATGGGCTGCAAAGCAAGTTTTGTCCAACTGGCCAGCAGGGGCTTTTTAAAAGACCACACTTCTAAAATTGATTCAATTCAATGTGGTTTGGTGGATATCAGAGCTGCTGTTGTATGTGGATTTTGGGTGGCAGGGATGCCCAAATATTCCTTTTAAATATTTTTAAAATCCTTTCTCAAAATGTTTATCACTGCATCACTTAATTGATATGGTTGGCATTACAAACACCTATCCCATTCTCCCCATTCAGCCAATGAAGCCTCCCCCCAATTCTCATTTTTTTTCATCATTAATTGGCCAGGGTCACCTCCTAGTATTTCCTGTGTGGTTTCTAGTGACTATTATGACACCAGGTGACACCTCCTAGACACTCAATTTATCAATGTATCATTTACTATTTTTTGGGGGGAGGAATCAAAACCTTTAAGAGCAACACGCTCCTAACCCAGAAGGGAAATGAGTCAGTTTCAGCAGTGTAAATATCCAAACAAGTTTAAATAACCAGAAATAAACTGATTTCTATTCAGTGCATGGGAACATGGCCATTGGTTCAAACACCAAGAAAAACTGAGATCATCACCTGGCAGATATGCTTTGATTGTATTCCTTCATTGAGCAGGGGGTTGGATTTGATGGCCTTTGTAGGCCGCTTCCAACTTCGCTTTTCTATGATTCTATGACCATGTGACTTGAGCCTGATTTTTAAAAAGTCTGAACAGAAATTGATTCGAATGGCCTATGCAGCCACAGACTCGCCTTCTTGACTCATATCAGTTTTTAGTAGAGTTACAGCAGCAGTTCCCTTTGGCTTGACTCCATAGGGTCAAATTACAGTCTCTAAACTACTAATGCTATATTAGAATTGATTTAATGAAGCTGGCCACAAGCCAAATAAATAGAAAAAGAGCTAATCAGAGTGAAATAAATACACCCTTGAAGAAGGCTGAAACTCATAGGGTCTTTTATACTAGAATAAAGAGCATTAAATTTCTACATCTTGGGAGTGCAATTTCCCCCTTTTTTGACATAACATCTAAACTACTGATCCCAGACAGTAGAATTTTGGATTAAAAAGGGACGTTATGCCACCGAACCTGTCCAATGAGCAGCAGGATTTTACCATTACAGCAGTGCTGTGAGGTGAAGCCATAAACAAGTATGTATCCTCTACCCTTCTGCTATGGTGCATGCTAGTAGGCAGCAGAAATGCAGAATCTCTTTGCCTCAGCAGGTGTGTGCAGAAAAGAAAAGCATATATACACTCACAGTTTAAAAACAAATACAACATGGTCTTTCCTGCTGAACAACAGCAATTGACTTTCCCCTTTCCCTAGTTATTTTGCCTGCAAGTGAAAAATGCCCAAAGGAGGAAGGAGCTGGTCTTTAGATGGCAAAAATAAGGCAATCAGTGTCTGAAACAGAGCTGGGCGGTCGCTATGGCAATGAAGCTGCAGGCAGGTTCTCTAGCCTGCTTCATTAATTTCTCCTCATTTGCTGAACTCATTGATCATTCCAAACTCAACTGGAATGGGGGTGGGGGTGGGGTAGAATGTTGTTGCCTAGCAACAGGCAGAGAAGAAATAAGTGTTATTTGTTCTAGTTACCAAACCAAACTCAGTGGAATTATTTTGTCCTTGAAGAGAACAGTCAACTCAATGGCTATATCCTGAATCCCTTTCTCTTTGAGAAGTGTAGGAACGGATTGGGTCAACACAGGGACAACACTGAAATTTAGCAGACCTATACAAATTTTTAAACAAAGGAAGTTTGAGTGACAAAACTCAGGTTATCTTTCTGATAGATATCTCCAAGCTCGTTTTTTGGTATTCTGTTTCTCCCTGATGGTTTCGCACAGTTCTAAATCCAAAAAAAGGGGTAAACAGAGTTGATTGCTATAGTTTGGTTCTCATGAATAAAGCAATAAAAGCCTGACAATGCAGTGTTCTCTAAATATGGTGGAGATTTTAGAAAGACCAATTCCAAATCATCACCCCCAAAAGAAAAGGAGTCCAGGAGATGGTGGGCAGCTTTAAAACAGAGGGAAGAACACTCATGCTTCAGGTCTTCCAACACCATTAATTCGTTATTTTTTTTCTTAACATCCCCCCTTAATTTTGCTTTGTTGACATCAATTTTCAAAGCAATATACAAAATCATGAAACAAAAGATCATTTTAACAAATACCAACAAGATTAAAACATCAACTAAAAATATACTAGGAGGTCAGAGGATTAAACATTGGAGACAGAATTAAACAAATGAAAAAAAAAAACCAGACACACTAAATGCCTTTGGTAGGATAACAAAAGAACAACATGGAGGGTATGTGACAGTCCTCGGCCAACAGAAGCTATAGTTACTCCTGCTATGGGGCATGTAGCCCCAGAGGATGAATCTTATCAGGGACTTTAGCTGCTGTGTCACCTGACTCAGCCTGATGCTAGAAAAGATTCTGTATCTTGAGAGAGGAGTCACATTGTGGGTAATCAAATCAATGAATGTCCTCTTCTGTGGGCTCTGGAGGCTTGTAATACAAGGCAGAAGTGTCTGATGGAGTCAGACCCAGACAAATAAAGTCCAATTAAGGTAGGTAAAGTCAACATATGTCTGCGAACTCAAATCAAATAGGCAAGATTTGGTCAAGATAGGCAGAGTGAGGTTATCGTAGACAAGGTTGATTTAAGCAGGTTAGGTCCAGTTTGTTGTTGTTATGTGCTGTTAAGTCACTTCTGGCTTTATTTGCCGCTATGAATTAATGACCTTCAAAAGATTCTGTCATTAATAGCCCTTCTCAAGTCTTGCCAACAAAAGACCATGGTTTTCTTTACTGAGTCAATCTATCTCAACTTCATTCTTCTTTTCCTATGACCTTCAGATTTCCCTAACATTATTGTCTTTTCCAGTGAGTCTTGATGTGTCCAATGTACAATGGTCTCAATGTAGTTGTTTTAGCTTTTAGTAAGAGTTAGGTTCAGGCATATTACGTAAATTCATGTCACGTAAAACAATGTAAAGGCAGAATCTGTCTTAAATAATGGACAAATGAAAAAAAGGAGTTTAGATCTCAGCAAGTGAGCCCTGCTGACTGACATTCTCTCCTGCTAAGACAACTGCTGGAGGATATTGCTTCTGCAGTGAGCTAAAGTCTTCTGTAGCCTGGGCAGGACCTGTTGTGTGGTTGGGATTTGACCTCCACCTCCAGAGGAGTCCACTAAGCTGTTAAAGGTCTCTCATCTGATCTGGACATCTAAGGCTTATCCAGTACCAAGAATATGAGTTTTTCTGGCTTGGCAGCAGTAAAAGTGAAGAAGGTGTAGGTCAAATATGAGCCAGCGAGGCAGTATAGCAGCTAAAGAAGCTAATATAATCTTAGGCTGCACTAACCATGATTCCAAATCCAGATCATGGGACCTGATATTGGACATTGGTCGGGGCATTGATCATGGCAGAGTAGTCAATTTGACTAGATGGGCGGGGTATAAATTCAATAAATAAATAAACATAAATAAAATGTATTGTGCCTTTCTAAAAAGGACATTGAAAAATGGGAGCACCTCCAGAGGATGGTGGCTGGTCCAGAAACAGAATCCTATGAGGAACCTTTGAAAGAGCGGGATATTTTTAGCACAAAAAAGAGAAGATTAAGAGGCGCTATGGTACAAGTTTCCAAGCAGCCAGAAGATTATCATACAGAAGACAAATTATTCTCTATTGCAGTGGTTCTTAACCTTTTTGAAAGAAACGCCCCCTTGAGCCATTGAGGAAGTTATCATTGCCCCCTCCCCCGTGGTGATGATATCTTTCTTATTATGTATGTACGTACGTACGTACGTACGTACGTACGTACGTACGTACGTACGTACGTACGTATGTATGTATGTATGTATGTATGTATGTATGTATGTATGTATGTTTTTATTTATTTATTTATTCATTCATTTATTTATTTAAGACACTTAAATCCAATGACCCCTGAAAACAAAATTCAATTCCAAGAAAATGAAATACCCCCAAAAAGTAACATTTAATCATTTAGTTGCAAGCGAATTTTAAGACGCAAAAAGAAATATTAAAAGGGCATAAAAACAAACTGCAATGCAGGAACTAAAAATTTCAAGACGAAAACTCCGAAACTAAATTAAGATTGGAGGAAAATATATATTCATGCACATTGTAAAAAGGCTGCAGCCATCTTCACAGGTTTGACTTGCTCCAGCGCCCCCCTACCGCCCCCCTTCTGCTCCAGCGCCCCCACGCCGCCCCTTTTCGTTCTACCGCCCCCCTGAAAAATGAAATCGCCCCCTGGGGGGCATTATCACCCACGTTAAGAACCACTGCTCTATTGCTCTAGAAGGCAGATTTGAAAATAGTCTACACAAATTCAGGAAGCAGCTTAGGAAACAATGGGAGATGCTTACTAATGGCACATGGTAAACAGTGGAAGAAATGTCATGATGATAATTGTGAATCAACAATGAAATAGACCCCACTGGAGATTATAGGTTCTCCTTTCCTGGACAGATGTAAGTAGAAGGTGCGTAGCCTTTTCTCAGGAATGATGCAGCTGCTTCCTGCATGGCAGCTCCTGTACTGGATGGGGAACTCGAAAAGATGACCTTCGGGGTTATTTTGCAGCTCTGTGTTTCCCATTGGCACTGTTCAACCCAGGCTTGGCACAAAACACAAACATCTGGATACCGCCTAATCTATCCAAAATAGCGCCTAAGGCAGTGTGAGGGGGCCAGTGCAAGTTGTCTGGTGGTCTTAGCACTGTCCATCAAAAAAAAAAAAGAGGGAACAATTAGGGAATCTTGGAAGAACAGTGTGCAGTTTGTGGCCTGCTGCTCTCTCCTGCCCCTCAGCATCTGCTACCTTAAGTGACTGCCTCTCTTTTCTTAATGAGCAGACCAGTTTTGGTTCAGGCTCAACTGAATTGACAGAGAAGACCAAACTGTGGCAGCAATCTGAGGACCTGCAACAGAAAGTGTGTGCATATGCTTAGCAAGAATTCTGTAGAAAATACATTGGGTGTGCCACATCTGGGTTTCTCATAAACAGAACTGAAAGCATTAGTCAATTAACTGGGGTGGCTCATTAATTAATAAACGACATGGTGAAGATGTAGATGATTAGTCAGATTTCAAATAGATTATCCCTGAGAGAGGAAACTGTTTGATGGCAGTGAAGCAGAGGCAAATCTCTTGCTTCAGGCAAGAAAATATTTTTCTGAGGTCCTGCCAAGATATTTCTGTATGGTATATCTTTCAGTTATCACCTAAATAACAAAATGATTGCTACTTTAATTATATAAGCAACAATTATTAGGAGTAAAAACAATCTAGTTAATAACAGACAAATAGACAAAATATTTTTATTCCACCTTTCCCCTTTAAAGAAATCCTGTACTACCCAATACAGCTGATACTACCTAAACATAGGCTACAGCGTGATTTTCCTTCCAAGGAAGTGTCTGTAAGATGTTAGTCCAAAACAGGTTCCAGTCAGATGTAAGTGGAATGGACTCACGAGATATTCATAGAAGATTGAAAAGTCCTATTTAATCAGTGATATTTCAAGTGTTTTATTCATGAGACTGTTGGGCCCAGTATGAACTAGCACTTCCATAGACTGCTGGACATCTTCGCTTTCAGAAGAATATTTTTAAGGGTAACAGATATTAAATGAAGTCAGAAACATGATATAACAGAAACCATAGAGGAAGACTGGATGGGACTTCAAGTTGCTTCTCAGTAGTATCTGGCTACTCATTCCAGTTCCCAACCCATAAATCATAAGCCCCTCCTCGTTCTCCTTCTCTGTTATATCTTTCATTCCTTATTTTTATATAGGCACATGTTTTTAGGAGTGCTGTCTTTCTAATGTGCCTTTCTTTGTCAATTGTGACAGAGTATCTTTGGTTATCCCGCCATGCCAAAAGTCCCGTTATGCTACCTATTTTGATGTGGCGGTACTACGATGCCTGCTTCAGCCACATTGGTCGGAGGAAGGCACTCAGTGGTCCCTGATGTATTACCTCCAGAGATTGCGCCATATGTTGGAGGAAAAACCCGAGAAACCACCTGAGCCAGAAGTCCCACAGTTGCCAAGACCACGCAGCAGTTCCATGGTGGCTGCTGCTCCTTCACTGGTGAACACTCACAAGACTCAGGTGAGGATAATGTCTGGCCCTCCGAAGGTTTGGGGCCAATAGGTCCTTAGCCTTAGGTCTTAGGGTCTTGTTAAAAGCCCAACGGCAACCAACATTTCTAAATTTACAGTGAAGATAATCAGCTTGAATTTTGGCAGGAGGCAGCAAGGGGGCTGGAAACTATAAATGGAAGAATAATCACACACAACATCTTGTTGTCTTCCTGGTTGTTCTTCCACGAACAAAATAGTTGCGCAGGATTTTAAAGGTTATTTGGAATTATAAGAAGAATCCTTATGGCCTGGCTTACTCTACAATAGACATCAGTGACATGGGGAGGCTGAATAGACAAAAATGCTTTGATTCCAGAAATGTTTATTTTGTGGAGGGGAGTGGACTAAATTTCCCCTCACACATTAGAAGGTTAGTTAGCACCTATGTGCTACCATCTGCTGCCAAGCACATTTCTGGGAAACATGAAGGAAATACACAGGCCCAATTATCACCAACAATGGATCTGGGACACAGGCAGAAGATTCATTCTCTCTGCTGCTTTCTTCAGCAACATTTATGTACCCTCTAGCTCTTGCTCTTTCCTTCTCTCTCCCCTATTTTGCAGTCCCCACTGTGGCTCTCCCTCACTAAACAATGGGAAGCTGGCAGTTTGGCTGATACCAGGGGCAACCCCAAATTTACCTACTCACTGTATTTGAGAAAGTGAATAGTAATACTGTAATTGTATATAATAAACCAACTGATACTGATAACCTTTAAAATATCTATACCCTGTAGATTTTGGAGCTAACAGAAGTTTTATTTCCAAAACTGTGAAGGCTAAAGCTCAATGGATGTTCTATTTAAAACCACAATATTTATTTCACAACAGGTACAGTGATTTAGTGCATTCTGTGGCTCAGACTCCAGTGATGCTATCACTTTTAACCACTGAACCTCTCATTGAAAGTCAGCTTAGAATGATTATCTACTTTCAGAACTGTAACAATATAATAGTAGATCTTGAAACTGCTTTTTGAGCCACATCACACATAATTATATGTTTGTTTTCTTTCGGGGGGGGGGGGATGTAGGATCTCACAATGAAGTGCAATGAGGAGGAAAAATCTTTAAGCACGGAAGCTTTTGCCAAAGTGTCACTAACCAACTTGCGCAGACCTGCAGTTCCAGACCTCTCCTCCGATTTGGGAATGAATATTTTTAAGAAGGCAAGTAAAGCTAGGATGCTGTACATTACAATTGTTGTGAACTTTTACTTTAATGCACTTAATATGTTTATGTTATAGACTGCATAGATTCAGTAAAGAAGTCCAGTAGTCGGAGGATGAACGCAGCCTGGGTGTAACCCTGTCCTGAATTCCACGGGTGCAGAAGGTCACCTATGCTGGATCAGATTGGGGTCAAATTAGAGTTTACATAGCAACCATGTCTCCCAGTTTTATTAAAGTTTTTAGTAAAAAGCTAAAGGAGACTGTGAGTTGACTGAAGGAGCAGTAGAAGAGCATTATCTCTTTCCCCACGGGCCTTTTTTTCCCCAGTACAAAATCACTCTTCTCACACTTTATCCACAGAAGCTGTCCAGGAAAAAAGCATCTCAGAGGAGGTAATTTCTATCAGGGGGAAAAAAATGGCCTGCACCAAAAAAAAAAAAAAAAAAAAAAAAAAGAGAGAGAGAGAGAGAGAGAGAGAGAGAGAGAGAGAGAGAGAGAGAGAACAGCAACCATTCTTCAGATGGTTTTCATTAGACACATCAAAAAGCAAAGCAAAGCAACTATAGTATTAGGAAATTGTATGTCTACCATATAATGATATATCTGCTGTATAATGTAATATTTTGACCTATACTTATTTGATTCATTTACAAATACTGTAATAGTCTTGCAGCATTTATGTGATTGAACACTTAGTTGCACATTTACACAGGGTGTTTATGAGACAGGATTCCACAATAACAACAGCGTAACAGATTTCCATTCCTTACCAGCTATCCAGGCAGGGATGGAACACTGGACCCTTCAGATGTTTTGGATGGTAACTCACATAATCACTTACCATTGGCCTGCTGGGAAGAACTGATGAAACGTGTAGGCCAAAGCCTCTGGGAGATCCAAGGTTCCCACCTCTTGTTTAGGGGAATCTTCTTTAGAGAACAGATTCATCTCTCCCCTCTTTCCAGTCCCAATTGTAGCATCAAGTGTCAGCTACATACACAGACTTAGCTTGCTTCGGACTCAGTTAGCAGATTACTGGGAAAGAGAGGTGAGATGAAAGGCAAAACCCTTTCCAGAAGGGGAGATGAATTGTGGCTTCTTTGTTCATCCTAGCTCCCACTGAAATGTTTTAACAAAGTGTCACCCACCATCATATTTCTTCTGTCAGGTCTCAGAGGGAATCACCTCCAGGTATGTACACTGACAGATCTACTTAATGAGAGCCTGGAATTATCCTGGATCTCTTTGCAATCAGAAGCATTGGGCTGTAAGGATGCTCGAAAACCTGTAAGACCAGAACAAATCCCACCACAAATCTGGCACACTGGAGGTTCCCTTCCTTGCATTTTCTGTGTAACACATCTATTTATACTGAATAGGAGAACCAAAGAAAGCCATTTTAATGGTGCTTGCAAATAAACAAGATATGGAATAGGTTGTGACTCCTACAGAAATGTCAAATGCACTAGGACCTCCAGCTTTATAGGATCGAAAATGACAAATATTCAAAACACCTGCAACTAAAGGTGGAGATTTTGAAAACCAGACAGTGAAATGGCTCTGAAGCTTTCTTTTACATCATGTGAATAAATGTAATGCTGTAAGTATGACTAAGTTCTTATAGAAATGGGAGTGTCTGACCACCTTATCCATCTCCTGAGAAATCTATATGTGGAACAAGAAGCAACAGAACAGGATATGGAACAACTGATTGGTTCAAAATTGGGAAAGGAGTATGACAAGGCTGTATATTGTCTCCCTGCTTATTTAACTTATATGCAGAATACATCATGTGGAAGGCTGGACTTGGGGAATCCCAAACCGGAATTAAGATTGCCGGAAGAAATATCAACAACCTCCGATATGCAAATGATACCACTCTGATGGCAGAAAGTGAGGAGGAATTAAAGAACCTCTTAATGAGGGTGAAAGAGGAGAGTGCAAAAACCGGTCTGAAACTCAACATATAAAAAACAAAGATCATGGCCATGGGTCCCATCACCTCCTGGCAAATAGAAGGGGAAGATATGGAAGCAGTGACAGACTTTACTTTCTTGGGTTCCATGATCACTGCGGATGGTGACAGCAGCCATGAAATTGAAAGACACCTGCTTCTTGGGAGGAAAGCGATGACAAACCTCGATAGCATCTTAAAAAGCAGAGACATCACCTTGCTGACAAAGGTCCGCATAGTCAAAGCTATGGTTTATCCAGTAGCGATGTATGGAAGTGAGAGCTGGACCATAAAGAAGGCTGACTGCCGAAGAATTGATGCTTTTGAATTGTGGTGCTGGAGGAGACTCTTGAGAGTCCCCTGGACTGCAAGGAGAACAAACCTATCCATTCTGAAGGAAATCAACCCTGAGTGCTCACTAGAAGGACAGATCCTGAAACTGAGGCTTCAATACTTTGGCCATCTCATGAGAAGAGAAGACTCCCTGGAAAAGACCCTGATGTTGAGAAAGTGTGAAATCAAGAGGAGAAGGGGATGACAGAGGATGAGATTGTTGGAAAATGTCATCAAAGCTACCAACATGAATCTGACCCAACTCTGGGAGGTGGTGGAAGATAGGAGGGCCTGGTTTGCTCTGGTCCATAGGGTCACGAAGAGTCAGTCACAACTAAATGACTAAACAACAACAAAATATGACTAAACAAATATTACAATTTCAAAGCGATGGCATTTCTGTGCATTGTAAATCACGCCTATAGTTATCCTGAATGAAAAGGTTTCAAGCAGAAGTCTTTCTTAGCTATACTAGGTTTATTTTGACTGGTGCTGCTCAAAACTGAACCTGGAACCTTACATGTAAAATGCAGAAATCCTATTACCTAGCTAAGGGCACCATGTTTATGTTACAACACCACAGAAGCCCCAAAATACTAGCTGTTTCTAGAAAATTCAGTCTTTGTCAACTCATCCAGCTAGGAAGTTGCCATTTCCAATAACCAACCAAAGTGCAGTTATGCTGGCAATGCTGGTGGGCACCCAACTGGATTTCACACATGAAGCAGAATGCCCTAGGCAGAAGATACCATTTAGGCTTTTTAGATGGCTGAACCTGTTCTTGTCAAAGTATCTGTACAGAAAAGAGAATGTGATAAAATAACTCGTTTCTTCTCTTGCTTCATGCTAGAAGTCATTTTGGAAGACTGGTGGCTGTTTTTCTTCATGGTACACTTGGCAGGCCATCCTAAGTCAAAGCCAAATAGCAGTGGTTAGAAACAAAGGAAGGGGAGGATATGCCCTCCTGTGCCATCTATGCTATAAGGGTACCACCTGTCTCCTAAAAATGCAAAATGCTTGCTCAACCATCATCTGTCCAGTCTTTCACTCAAGGATTAGACCATGTTCTGTGCCTTCCATCAGGATATGAAGCATAGAAACATCTTTTTATTGGACATACCGTGTTTCCCTGAAAATAAGACAGGGTCTTACATTAATTTTTGCTCCAAAAACGCAGTAGGGCTTATTTTCAGAGGGTGTTTTATTTTACAGTCATATAATCTTTTTTCTGGTTGCTGCACAATAGTGGAGGGTGGGGTTTCACTTAACTGGGGTTTATTTTGGGGGTAGGACTTATATTACCAGCATCCTGAAAAATCATACCAGGGCTTATTGTCAGGTTAGGTTTTATTTTCGGGAAAACAGGGTAGTTTCAGAGGCAGGGATTTCCTAGTGAGGTCTGTATATAATTAAATGGTACACAGGGATGCTATGTAGGAAACCGCCACTTTCTAGACCCTTCTCGAAGTCCCAGTCTCATTTGCTCTGTAAAATAAATGAGGTGGCCATAAAGTTTCCCTCTCACTTTTGGCTGAAAATACATCATTTGTTGGAGGTGTGTGGATATGCAAATTAAGCAGGTTTGTACAGCTGTGCATTATATCAAGCATTGATTTTCTGTAGCAAGATACATAAAATATTGAGATTTTTCCTACCACGGCTAGTGAACTGATCAGTGTGACTGCAAGATATAGTTGTTGGTAACAAATGGATTTTGAGCCTAGTTTCCAACATCAAAGCCATAGGGAAAATCTTTTTGTGTTTTCATTTTATTTATTTATTTATTTATTTATTTATTTATTTATTTATTTATTTATTTATTTATTTATTTATTTATTTATACATACATACATACATACATACATACATACATACCCCACCCATCTGGTCTAAAAGACCACTCTAGGCGGCTTCCAATATAGGAAAAACAGTGAAATAATATAAAAAACACACACAATTACATAAATCATATTGTAATAAACAGAATACAACAATAGAATAGAAAATACATGAGAGAATAAAGAAAAGTCAGATATTAACTGGAGGGAAGGCCTGAATGTATAGCCATGTTTTAAATTGACTTTTAAAAGTGTCGAAAGTGGGGGCCACGTGGATCTCAGGAGGGAGATTGTTCCAGAGGCGAGGAGCCACCGCCGAGAAGGTGGTGTCATGCTTACTTTCCTGTAACCTTGCTCCAACTCTGGTGCTTAGATCTGTTCTCCTGTGCTTTCTGCAGTTCAAGAGCCGCAAAGAAGATCGCGAACGCAAAGGCTCTATTCCATTCCACCACACAGGGAAGAAACGACAGAGGAGGATGGGGGTCCCCTTCTTGCTCCATGAAGATCATTTGGACGTGTCACCAACTCGGAGCACATTCTCCTTTGGCAGCTTCTCCGGGATTGGTGAAGATAGGCGTGGCATGGAGAGAGGAGGGTGGCAAACCACAATCTTAGGTGAACAGGCGACATCTTTCCCACCCACACAGCTAGGATGTTGTTTCTTTTATGAACCAGAAAAGAGTCCTTCATTAACTTCACAACTCACAGTAATACTTTCTAATGCAATGCTGAAGAAATTGCACTGTTGTTGAGTGATTCCTTATGCTACTTCTTCAAATTGGCTGTCCATTTATGTTGTCTGCCTGAGCTTAATAACTAGGGATAGGAAGTGGGTATTTATATACACAGAAGCAGCTCCAGAGAATAGGCTACAGAAGGGGAGCTTAAATTTAGTTTAACACTCAGCAGATCCTTTCTTCACTAATTTTTCAAAAAGCATTTAGGGTCATGAGTGTATGAGATGAATGATTAGTCTGGTCCCTCCAATAAAAATGAATAAATATGTAGCGAACATTTGTAAAGTGGTAGGAAAGAGCAGGGAGGGTCTGATGGACACCAGTTAATTACCCTGTGACATGCCCCTTGAGTGTCCCCAGATTATTTCACTAACCTAAGGCCCATGCCACGTTCCCTTTTACACTGCCGCCAGCTGATCTCTGTCAACAATATTTTACTTAGAAAGATTGAGGTCCATACTGCGTGTAAATGTTAACAAAACAGGTTTATTGGATACAATTCACATAAACAAGTTCTTCAATGATTTTAAAGTATTCAATAGTTTTGTAATAACTTGTTTCACACTTAACTCCCTAAGTTCCACATTCTCAACTGCCTCCTTTAACTCCTTGCAAACTAACTCTCCTCTCTGACTCTCTGTGTATGAAAACCACAAAATTTGCCATCTGCCGGCCTTTTGGAGGCCAATTATTCTCCAATGCAAAATAAAGAGGACTCAAGTGGGAAGGAGATAGTCAGGTGATGCACTCAAAGAAGCCAAAACAAATGTGCATGGATTTTTATAATTCAGAATTCTCTTTGTTTTGGCCAAGCCTTATTCTGGAGTAGGTTTTCAATGCCACAGAGAGGAAGAGGAGAAGGACGTGATGATATTGTGACTTTTCAGCCAGCAGAGCATTGGATTTAGCTGAATTTACAGATGGTTTTCTGATAGCTGGACCAAAATGTTCTCAGACAAATCTCATTGATCTGATCACTATACCTCAAATTGAGTTACATCACACTTTCATTGCTGTGTCTTACTGTATGAGTAATGTTGAGGCCCAGCTACTTCCAACGCTATCTTGCCAGTCTCACAGAGCCATTCATCTCCTCCCAAATGGGAATATGTTTGGACATTTTTGTGATCTACCATTTTTCCCTCTAGGGGTTTTCTGTTTCCAATGAGTAATGTTGCCAGTGAGCTGCTTATTGCAATTCCAAGCTTTTTCTTTGTAAAAGAGAGACTGTAACTCTATCATGCTTCATCGCTATTGTGGTAAACTGTTCTATCCCTCCCTCATCTGAAAATTGGCCCCAGTTATGCCCAGATTCCAGAAATGTTTTATTGCTCATATTTTTATCTTATTTAGCCAATGGTCCAGTGACATAAATTGACCCCACAATTTAAAACAGGACCTGGAATTGGAAGGGAAAAGGCTTTTTCGAAATCGTGCCTCCCTCAGTGTCTGATGTGACTGCTATAATGGCAGCAAGTCAACTTAACTTATGTCACCACATTGGATGTATCCAGTCAGGCAGAAAAAAAAATTTCACAGCTTGAAACTAGTAGACTGCAGATGGGAGTGGGTGATCTCATTGGGGCCGAGGGCCATTTCCCCTATTTTCCTGACAACCCAAGGGTCGCCTTCCAAAAGGGCTAGCCCAAAAGGATAATTTGCATATTTCAGGTTTTTTTTTAAATATAGTGGTTATGCACTGTAAAGACTGGTATAGTGGGTTTCTGTAGATTGAAAAATGGGTTTAATTTTAAATAAAGTTGTATATTTTATTGGAAAAGCCCTTTGTGCCTTCTAATGGCCAAAATATATATTTAAAACATTAAACATTTTGTAGGGTATGGCAGCTGCAGGGGTGCTACAGCCCTTCAAAACATGGCAAAATTGCCTCAGCACTGCCACAAGATCAAAAGGAGGGCTGAGTAAAAAAAAAAAATTAAATGAGAAATATTTTGGGGTGTGTGGATGTCTGGGGGCCCCCAGAGCCACAAAGAATGTCCTTGGGGGACCCCATGTTGCCAATCCCTGTTATACAAAAATATAGCCTCTGTGTGTCACAACTCTACTTTGTTATTTTGTTACTCATGTTGAAAAAAGACCTTCTGGTATGATGCTGTGTTCCAAAGAAAATTATGTATTTATTTTCCCTGTTCCAGGGAGGTTTACCAGGCGGGGGAGCTCCGATACGGCTACAGAGATGGAGAGCTTGAGCGCAAGGCATTCCCACTCGCATCATACCTTGGTTACTGACCTGCCAGACCACTCGAACAGTCACGGTAAGATTATATTCCAGAAGGTGAGTAAATTACCTCTTTTACACACAGAAAGAGAATTTGAAGACGCTTAAGATTATGGGTTGTTTTTTTTTTTAATGTGCTCTTTCTAAAAGATACAGTAGGAGTAGCAAAGCAGAAGACTTGTGAATGTGTAACCTTCAGAGTCCCACAGGAAACTCCTAAAGATCCTATGCTTGTATCAGCTATCTTGCTATATGTAAGGCATCCTAGGTTTCATACCAGAGTGGAGGGAGGCCATACAGTTTGTAGGGATGGGATATTCAGAATTAAAGAGACTCCCATTCCCTTCATTCAGTGAGAATCCTCTTAAGCTGAATTATGGGACTGGGAGCCCTCAGATGGATAGGAGGTCGGGCAGCCCCTCACCTCCATGCTATTCCTGCTCAGGCCCATCGTGCCCTCTGATAAGTGTCCTGCCCCTGGGTTGTGAGGATTCCCTGCAATTCACAAGGGTGCATTGTGGGGAATGAGTTCTGACAGAGGCTACCTCCATATGTTCTGTAAGGCAGCAACCTCAGTCAGAGCCTGTTTCCCATGCTACTTTGTGAGTCACAGGGAATCCTCATGACCCCTGTGGTCCAATAGAGCACTTTTCTAACTGTTTGAAGCAGCAATGTGGAAATGACAGGGAGCTGCTTTACCTCCTGCCCACTCCTGATCCCATAATTCAGCTGGAGTGTGTGTGTCCCACATCATAATGATTGTGACGATGATGATCATGATCATCACCATCTAACTTTAGAATTGCAATGACAAAAGGGACCCTATAGATCATTATGTCTAGCCCCTGACAAGGAGCCACAGAGGGGAATTGAACTTTCAACCTCTGATTTCCCAGCCAGAGACCTAAATCTCTGAGCTATCTAGCAGTTCTGGATGGGACTGGGAGCTGTTTCATTTAGAAAAATCACATCCCCAAGCATATATTTCTGAAGATGGATGTAGAATTAGGAGAGCTTGGCAATGTTACTTTTTTAGAGGAAAATTTCCAGACTATTTCAGCCAACATGGTAATGGCCATGCCAGCTGAGGAGTGCTGGACGTTGAGTCCAAAAAACCTCTGATAATTAAATGAACGTAGAATTTGGGGGGTGGGGGGTGGATTTATCCCTCAGCTTGCTTGCTTGCTTGTTTACCATCCTGTTAGTGCAAACACACTATTCTGGGTGGTTAAAAAAGTTGAAACATAGATTACATGAAGAATGAACAAAAAAGCTAAAAACACTAACTGCATAAAAACCAAATGACACCAGGCGGTTTCCCAATGCCAGCAGGACAAGAAGTAAACAGACTGTCAACCATGGTTGATATGAAAGGCCTCCCTAAAAATGAATGTTTAAGTTGTCTTCTAAATGACAGTAGGGAAGGAGTCAGGTATAACACCTCTGGGAGCTGATTCTGTATGGTGGTGCCAGCATAGAGAAGGCCCTGCCTCTGGTAAAAGAATTCTGAGGGGACCTCGGCATATCTATGTGGATTGCCTTAAGTAAGAACTATGCTAGATGCCAGAAGATTCCTAAAAAGGAACAATTTCCCCTTTCTTCTTCTACCTGGTTCTCAAGCGTGAACAGATGTGTGATTTATTAGAACCAATGGCAGCATTACGAGTGGAAGTCTATGCTAGATGACAAATTCCTATTAAATTTTCTCTCTCATGAGACTAACATTATCTGTTGTACTTCTGCATAGTGCGTTCCCAAATCTCAACCATCACAGTGGCAACCTTCAATACGACGCTGGCCTCTTTCAATGTGGGCTATGCTGACTTCTTCAGTGAGCACATGCGCAAGCTCTGTAACCAAGTGCCCATACCAGAGATGCCCCATGAGCCTCTGGCATGCGCCAATCTACCCCGGAGTTTGACAGATTCCTGTATCAACTACAGCTGCCTGGAGGATACAGACCACATAGATGGCACCAGCAACTTTGTCCACAAGAATGGCATGCTGGATCTTTCGGTAAGTAACTGAGAAGTGTGTGTCACTTTTCTGATTCTTTCTCTTTATGTCCTGCAAAAGGATTGTTCCAGTCTATTGCTGGGGATTATATCTCACTGAGAACAACTTAATATAAACATATTTATTTATTTATTTTTATTCCACCTTTCTCCATAAAAATTACTCAAAGCAGTTTATGTTGTTAGAATGCAATATTTAAAGTTGAAAACAGTAAGTATGCAAATAATAAAATGTAAGTATACAAATAATAGGAAGAATCAAACAAGTATCTCACCAAGAAAACAGTAAACAAAAGCAACACCAAAAATACAGGAAACAGAAAAGCACGACAACCCTTTTGAACACCCCACTTAATTAGCCAGTCAGTAATGGAAAATTTGTCTTTGCCTGCTGGCAGAACAACAGCAAAGACAGGACCATCCTGGCCTCTTGTGAGAGGGAATTCTAAAGTCCAGGTGCAGCAACAGAGAAGGTCTTCACCCATGTCCCCACCAAACACCTGTGGTGGAACTGAAAGACAGGCCTCTCCTGATTATCTTAACACCCAACCAGGCTCAATCATCATCATCATCATCATCATCATCATCATCATCATCATCATCATCATCATCATCATCATCATCACTAGGAGAAAATGCAGGGCAAAGAAATTTGGCCTATGTAAAGTTTATGCTCTAACAAGTCTCCATCAACATATAGCAATGCAATTTAACCACTCACTTCAACATTCTAAAACTGAAGACTGGATGAGAACAGACTGCACATTTCTTATAATAAAAGATCATCAAATGGGCAATGAACCCAGTAATTATCGACCAATTACATGCCTTCCAACAATGTTCAATCTCCTCACAGGAGTTCTTGCAAGATCAATATATAATTACTTAACTGAAAACTCCCTATAGTCAACTGAACAGAAACAAAATTTTAAAAAGTCAAGAGGCACAAAAGATCAGCTGCTTATTGATGAAATGATCCTGAAGAATGCAAAAAGACAAAAAAACCATAACGTAGCCTGGATAAATTATTAAAAAGGCATTTGACTCATTGTCACACAGCTGGATTAACACCTGCCTAAAAATGTTTGGGATTAGTAAAAACATTCAGACGTTCCTCAAGAAAAACATGGAAAAATGGGAAACTGACTTATTGGCCCACGGGGAAGAAATTGGGGAAGTTAGCATCAAAAGATAAATATTTCAGGTGGATTCTTTGTCACCACTGCTGTTTAACATCTCATTAATCCCCATGTCAATACTTTTAAATAAAACTGGATTGGGCTACCATATTTCACAACAAGCAAGAAAAATTAATCACCTCTTATACATAGATGATCTAAAACTATATGCCAAAAGTTCCATGGAGATAGAATCACTGCTAAACACAGTGAAGCTATCCAAATGAAATTTGGGATTCACCAATGTACACTTTGTCTATACACCATGGCAAGATCCAAAAACTAGGTGGAATAGAGTTAAAAATAGCAATATTATAAAATCACCATCAAGTGATGAAAATTATAAATACCTGGGAATACTAGAACCAGATAACATTATGCACACAAAAATTAAAGAACTGACAGAAAGAGAATATATCAAAAGACTGCAGAAAATCTTAAAATCAAAATTAAATATTGGAAAAGCAATCAAAACCATAAACACATGGCCAGCTCTGGTAATTAGATACCTAGATGGAATAGTAGATTGGACTCAAAATGAATTAGAAGAATTGGATCAAAAAACATGTAAATGAACATGCATCACACACTACATCCAAAAAGTGATATGGACAGATTATATTTATCATGAAAAATTGGAGGCTGTGGATTACTGCAAATACAGCAGCTACGAGGAAAAAAGAATCCTAAATGATTATATCAGTACAAGCAGAGAAAAATTACTTAAGGCCATGAAAACAGAGAATATTTTGAAAACAACAGAAACAAAGGCTCAATATAAGAAACAACAATTTGAAAATAAATTAAACAGCTGGAAAAATAAACCACTAGAAGGATAACACCTGAGAAATATTGATGGAAAACATGATTATCTTTGCTGCACAAGAACAAGCACTCCAAACCAATGTAATGAAAGCTAAGATCCAAGGAATTAGTGCTAACAGAAAATGCTGACTCTGCCAAGAAAAGGATGAAACTGTATCACACCCCATCTGTGAATGTCCAAAGATTGCACAAGCAGATTACAAAGTTAGACATGATAGAGTGGCAAAATTAGTGCACTGATCATTAGGCAAAAAATTATAACTTGCCAGCCTCCAAAAACCCATGAGAACTTCAGGTAGAGAATGCATCAGAAAATGAGGAAGCCAAGATCTTGTAGGATTTCCGGATCCAAACTGATAGAAACTTTGAACATAACACACCAGACATAGTAGTACTAGAATGAAGAAATGTCTGGATCATTGAGATTGCAATTCCAGGGGATGCCAGAGTTGAAAATAAAGAATTGGAAAAGCTAACAAAGTACAGAAACCTTGCAATGAAAACATCTCGCCTCTGGAAGAAACATGCTTCAGTGGTCCCCGTAGTCATTAAGGGCTTTTGGAACAATATCAAGAAATTTCACACAGTACTATAAAGCAGTTGCAGATCTCAGAAATCACATGATGAGAGTTACAAAAAAGTGGCAGTATTAGGAACAGCACACATTCTCCACCGATATTTAACAGATACTTCAGTTTTTGGTTTAGCAGATACTTTGGTTTTGGGAGGGGGAGGTCTGTCTTCACGGCCCAGTCTGGCTCATGCCAGGGACTGGCAGTGGGTCGCAGACTGGGGGTTGACGACCTCTGCTATAACAGGCTGGATCCCTGTTTCCTTGAGCTGCCTTTCAACTGACCTCTGTCTTGTCTGGATTAAGTTTCAGTTTATTCACCCTCTTCCAGTCTGTTACTGACAAGAGACACTGATTTAGAACTAAAATAACTTCCTCAGATTTAGATGGCAAGGAGAGGCAAAGTTGGGTATCATCCACATAACGGTGGCACCAACCCTCAAAATTCCAGACAACCTCTCCCAGCAATTTCATGTAAATGTTAAGTAACATTTACATAATCGTATGCTGAGACCAGAGTTCCTTGAGAAATAGAAAGATTATTCTATGGAAAATATTCCCTCTACGGGGAGGAAACAGTCAGACAGACCCGGAGACTGGAAACACTGCGAAGCAAAAGAGCACGCCTTCAGAACATGGCCAAAGAGCCCGAAAAACCCACAACAACCATTTCATTTTTTTTTCTTTCTGGTTTGTCTGTCTTTTGCCTTCTTTTTTTTTCCAGTGATAGCCAGTTAATCAATCTCTCCTCATATTTCACAATTATCTTGGAAGCATAAGGTATACTGTTCATATCATGATGAACTGCTTTCAAATGGGATGGATCCCATCTAAAATCCTTGCCCATAGGAAAACTTTACACTCAGGGTTCTATTTGTATATATTAAAAGAAGCCTCTAAAGAAGGCTCAACCAGTCTCCCGATTCTTGCAACAAGAATCTTGTTGCAACAAGTACAAGAGTTTTAGGGCTAAAGGGTAAGGCTGTTGTTTCTCTTAAGAAATGCAACATGTTTCCACGTGCCTCCTCCCTTCATCCACACAATGTTAATAACAGAGGCTGCTGATCTTTTTTCTGCATAGTGCTGAAACCAGAAGAGAAGTAATTCTGAATCTTAGGGGCCAAAATTGACTTGGAGAAAAATTGCATAGGCAATCCTGCAGCATTCCTCCAGTCCTTCTGCAGGTTCCATTTGCAAGGCTGGTTGCCCATCCTGCTGTGCACATGATCTCATAGCTAGCATGAGATCAGGAGCTGCATGAAGGAGAGCTTGCTGGAAGCTTGCTCGATTTGTTTACATAATTGCTCTTACATGATGTTGTAAATGAGTGAGATGCTGGCCAGAGTACTTTAGAGAGAAAGAAGGAGAAAGAAAGAGACTGATGATTGCTGAACTATGTAACCATCTATGTTTCTGTCCCACAGTGCTCTTCCAATAATAGCTATAGTACATTACTCTTTTACTGCACAGTCCCAGAAGTGGCCCCAGAAGGGAATGGTAAACCACTTTTGAATAAACTCTACCTAGAAAACCATGGAAAAGGTCACCATAAGTCAGAATTGACTTGATGGCACATGATGATGATGATGATGATGATGATGATGATGATGATGATGATGATGATGATGATGATGATGATCATCATCATCATCATCATCATCATCATCATCATCATCATCATCATCATCATCATCATCATCTTCATGATTTGACTGAGAGTACAAAAGCCTCAGTTCACAGCATATCATGCTACACCACAAATCCCTCTGATCTGGCATACAGTGCATGTAAAAATTTCTCCAGTGTAATGAAATCTGCAACTCAATGCAAAAATATAACGGAGAAGTCCCCCACTGCATTTTAGTCTGGATTTTGCATGCTTTAAATTGACAATCGAGCTGTTTGTAGTCAAGCTGTCTGCAACCTCTGGTTTTTTTTTTACCCTCCAAGGTGGTTCTCAAGGCTGTATATTTGGTCCTAAACCATGACATCAGCTCTCGAATCTGTGATGTAGCCCTAAATATTGTGGAATGCCTGCTTCAGCTTGGGGTAGTACCTTGTGTGGAGAAGACCAGAAGGAAAAGTGAGAACAAAGAGAACGAATCCTGTGAAAAGAGACAAAGCGAGACCTCCTTCCAACTCAAGGGGGCCCTGAGTAGTTCAGCATCCGGATTTGGGGCTACCCCACTCAGTGGAAATGCAGATGGTGTCGGCGAAGGAGGAGGAGGAGGAGGCAGCGGTGGCGGTGGCGGGGGCGGCACTGGTGGTGGTGGTTCTGGAGGAGATGGAGGTGGTGGTGATGGAGGTGGAGAAGGTGGAGGAAGACCATATGAAAAGAATGAAAAAAAGGAAGACAAGGTGTGTTGAAGCTTCCTATGTATAACTAATTTGCTATTAAGGTGCTTCAAACCATGCTTTTGTATGTTTGTGTTGTGAATTATCTCTTAAGTGGCAAAATTTTGAAGAAGATTTGTATGGATAACTCCTTGGTGATGTGATCTTCTGTTGCCTTAAGTGTGTTTAGAATTCTTCTCCTAAGTATGTGATTGTGGGTGGTCAAATCCAACCTATAGCAACTCGAATGGATCTTTCAAGATGGGTGAGATATTTAAAGAGTGGTTTTACTAGTTCTACACCCCCAGTGATTTTTCCATGCTTGAGGGAGAATTCAGACCCAAGTCTTCTCCCTAGTCTGTCACTCTACTACACCACAGTGAGCATCCCTTTTTCTAAATGCACCTCCAGAATTCCTGGTGCTGTGTTCTAATGCAGTTTTAAAGTGCCAAGAACTGGAGGATTGTTAGTTCAGGTATTACTCTGGTCTCCAGATTGTATAAATCAATTGCCTTTTCTAAACTGTTAAAGTATTCGTTTCTTCTTGGATTCTTTCAGCAGTCTTGGCAGATATATGAGAATTCATGAATATGTAGGATAATTATTGGCCTCTATAAAATATAGCCTCCTTTTGTGCTTTTGTATTGGGATATGTGAAAATGTAGACTTCTTCAGAACAGCTCTGTCTTAGGGGGGGAAATAGGAGTTTCTGGCACAGCCCACAATTCTTTGGCAAAAATGTGAGTGAGAGAATATGGCGAAGGACCGAATTTTACTGCTTTCCTGCTATTGATTTTCCCTACTCTGGTTAGGTGGGAAAGATGTATGGGTTGCATGACAGCCCTTCCACAACCTCAACTGTTAGAGTATCTGTGAGGGGAATGTCTTTTTCCTAGGCACCTGAGCTGTACTTTCTCATTACTGTATAAATAATTATTTCTCCCTCTGCCCCAGTATTGTGCCTGGTCTGTCTGGCAATAGCTCTCCAGGGTTTCATAGAGTCATAGAATAATAGTTCGAAGGGGCCTATAAGGCCAACCCCTGCTTAATGCAGGAATCCAAGTCAGAGCGGATCTGACAGATGATTGTCCAGTTTTCTCTTGAATGCCTCCAGCAGAGAAGGAGAGAGAGAGGGGGGGGGGGCTTTGCTATCATCTGCTCTCTGGTGTTTTTTTTTAATGGAAATATCTGGGTTGAAACCTTCTGCATGTGAAGTGTTGACTCCATCAGAAGCTGGCAGACCTCTCCTGTTTCCTCCACCCCCTTTTCTTTCTTCTCATTATATCTATGTAAGTTTTGGGCTGCCTTTACGCAATGAGAAAATTTCAAAAGAGCAGAAAAGGCTGGATTCCATCCCTTCCCAAGAGAGCAGATGTGCTGTCGGAATGGAAGGGGTGGAGGGGGAACTCTACCTCCTCTGTGTCCATTTAGTATGGTGAGAGGTGGACCCAATGACAAGTCCCTTCACTTGGTATTTTTGGGATAGTACCAGGGCCCATGTACTCCACTTGACTGAGGCAAGTTTTGCTTCCATTTGGGCCCCTTCTTGACATTGCCCCCCCCCGCCAGCTGCTCCTTCTAAGATCCCACCCCCACCCCCAGCAGTTCTGCTGCAACCACCACTCCTGCTTCCCTTACTTGTTGCCAGGGCACTTCTAAAGGGTGGGATGAGGGACCAACAGCTGTAATTGGATGATGAGTGGCAGGGGAATCCAAGTGAGAGTTTTGGCACAGCCAAACAAGGTCCTGAGAGAATGGTAAAAACAAAAAACAAAACTGACAGCAGGTTTGGAAAATATGCATACAGTATATATATACTGTATATCGTAAACTTTCTTTTTTTTAAAAAAAAGTGCTTATTCTATGTTACGTATTTTATCCAGATGCACAGAAAAATAGTTTGTAAGAGAAATGTTGTCAATCCGTTTGCTGCTATTTCATGGGAAATGGTTATTGTTTCTTTCCTTCTTTTCCAAAATGTGTGACCCTAAGGAGGAAGGCACTCCAGTAAGCACCCACAGGCTAGCCCTGACCATGCTGATCAAGATAGTGAAGTCTTTGGGCTGTGCGTATGGCTGTGGAGAAGGTCACCGAGGGCTCTCTGGAGATCGCCTTAGACATCAGGTAAAGCAGTGTAGAATACTGAGCAGAGGCTGACATCAAAACCTCTCTCTTTTGAAGTCCAAATTTAACAGGGGCTTTGGGGCTCCATGGCTCTCAAGGAGTATATCTACCTGGCTCCTGTTATGTGAAACCCAGATTGCCTACATAGAGAATTCTTCACTGAGGCGGAGTCTGTAATGTTATTTAGTGTATCATCACACCACTATGGAGAATAGGAAGGATTGAGGTGCATTGTGTTATATTTGAGTGACAACAGTCAACACCTTTCTAGAAATATATTGTGCCAAAAAGGTTTTCAGTGGATACCTCTGATTTTTTAAAAACTCTCTCCCCAGGCACAGAACTGTCTCACAAAGTTGTATAAGCTGGATAAGATGCAGTTCCGGCAGACCATGAGAGACTATGTGAACAAGGATTCATTGAATAATGTGGTGGATTTTTTACATGCTTTGCTCGGATTCTGTATGGAGCCAGTCACAGACAGTAAGTATAGCAATTAGCATAAATGCTTCCTTTTCCTTTACAGGATGTATAGGAGCAATTGATTTCACAACGTTTATTGAATCAACCATTGTCCTTCTGAGAGTGCAATTAGACCTTTTCATGCTTGCATTTTGCAGACAAGGCTGGTTTTGGAAACAATTTCACCACAGTGGACAACAAGTCTACAGCCCAAAGTGTGGAAGGTATTATTGTCAGTGCCATGTTTAAATCGCTGATCACCCGCTGTGCCTCTACAACACATGAGCTCCATAGTCCTGAGAATCTGGTATGGATAACCTTTCAATTCATCCTTGAATACCAGATATGTCTTGAGACAAGCATCATTAATTACAATTGATATACTGTAATAAAGTTGGCATAGGCATTCATATTATTGCCCGCACAAAAAAGCATGACATTTGGTTGAGGCTCACTATGAGTTCTTGCCTCTCAAGTACTGACACAGACTTTAAATTATTTATATTCTCAGCATGCTTGCCTTCTACTGTTTCCTTATTTCATCTTGGTAAATGCCTTCTGGAATCTCTTGTGCTGCTCAAAATATCTTTACAGAGCTAAGTTCTCTTACATAGCATAACTGAATTTCTTTCTAGTCACTGAAAAGTGGTATGAGAGATGACAACTACTGAAGATTTCCTTTCAGAGCACTCTCCTGATGAGCTCTACTTTATGAGTTAAATCCACTCTGTTCTTTTTGAAATCCTCAGTGATAGTAATGATGCTAATTTTAAAATGAAAAGTGTGTGACACTTAGGTGGAAGCTATACATTGCAGACAAGGAGAGACAAGAGGGCCTTCTTAAATGAACAATGCAAAGAAATAGAGGAAGATAACAGAAAAGGAAAGACCAGAGATCTGTTCAGGAAAATTGGAGATATTAGAGGAACATTTTGCGCAAAGATGAACATGATAAAAGACAAAAATGGGAGGGACCTAACAGAAGCAGAAGACGTCAAGAAGAGGTGGCAAGAATACACAGAGGAATTATATCGGAAAGATTTGGATATCCCGGACAACGCAGACAATGTAGTTGCTGACCTTGAGCCAGACATCCTGGACAGCGAAGTCAAGTGGGCCTTAGAAAGCCTGGCTAACAACAAGGCCAGTGGAGGTGATGGCATTCCAGTTGAACTATTTAAAATCTTGAAAGATGATGCTGTTAAGGTGCTACATTCAATATGCCAGGAAGTTTGGAAAACTCAACAGTGGCCAGAGGATTGGAAAAGATCAGTCTACATCCCAATCCCAAAGAAAGGCAGTGCCAAAGAATGCTCCAACTACCGTACAATTGCACTCATTTCACACTCTAGCAAGGTTATGCTCAAAATCCTCCAAGGTAGGCTTCAGCAGTATGTGGACCGAGAACTCCCAGAAGTACAAGCTGGATTCCGAAGAGGCAGAGGAACTCGAGACCAAATTGCTAACTTGCGCTGGATTATGGAGAAAGCCAGAGAGTTCCAGAAAAATATCTACTTCTGCTTCATTGACTATGCGAAAGCCTTTGACTGTGTGGACCACAGCAAACTATGGCAAGTTCTTAAAGAAATGGGAGTGCCTGACCACTTTATCTGTCTCCTGAGAAACCTATATGCGGGACAGGAAGCAACAGTTAGAACTGGTCATGGAACAACTGAGTGGTTCAAAATTGGGAAAGGAGTACGGCAAGGCTGTATGTTGTCCCCCAGCTTATTTAACTTATATGCAGAATACATCATGTGGAAGGCTGGACTGGAAGAAACCCAAGCCGGAATTAAGATTGCCAGAAGAAATATCAACAACCTCCGATATGCAGATGATACCACTCTGATGGCAGAAAGTGAGGAGGAATTAAAGAACCTTGTAATGAGAGTGAAAGAGGAGAGTGCAAAAAACGGTCTGAAACTCAACATCAAAAAAACTAAGATCATGGCCACTGGTCCCATCACCTCCTGGGAAATAGAAGGGGAAGATATGGAGGCAGTGTCAAATTTTATCTTCCTGGGCTCCATGATCACTGCAGATGGAGACAGCAGCCCTGAAATTAAAAGACGCCTTCTTCTTGGGAGGAAAGCGATGACAAATCTTGACAGCATCTTGAAAAGCAGAGACATCACCTTGCCAACAAAAGTCCGAATAGTCAAAGCTATGGTTTTTCCTGTCGTGATGTATGGAAGTGAGAGCTGGACCATAAAGAAAGCTGACCACCGAAGAATTGATGCCTTTGAATTGTGGTGCTGGAGGAGGCTCTTGAGAATCCCCTGGACTGCAAGGAGAACAAACCTATCAGTTCTAAAGGAAATCAACCCTGAGTGCTCACTGGAAGGACAGATCCTGAAGCTGAGGCTCCAGTACTTTGGCCATCTCATGAGAAGAAAAGAGTCCTTGGAAAAACCTTGATGTTAGGAAGGTGTGATGGCAAGAGGAAAAGGGGACGACCGAGGATGAGATGGCTGGACAGTGTCTGCGAAGCAACCAACATGAACCTGACACAACTCCGGGAGGCAGTAGAAGACAGGAGGGCCTGGCGTGCTCTGGTCCATGGGATCACGAAGAGTCGGACACGACTAAACGACTAAACACACACACATACATTGCAGATAACACATAGCAAGGTTTTAACTGACATGGCCAAGGAAATAAATACCTTTTGTATTTCCTTCTATTGATATGTTAAACAAAGGTATAGTCATACTTTTTAAAATACAGGTGATCACCAAGATGCTCCCCCCCATAGCCATGTCCCCAAAGGATTTTTTAAAATGTAGTCAGCTATATTGGGCCTTATCAAGACACCAGTGTTAGAAATATTCATCTTTACCAGCAGCTTCTCTTTTGTGAAATTAATATGTCTTAACTTGCCATTTAAAACCACATAATCCCCAAACATTTTGCCTTACAACAGAGATAGCTAACAATATATTGTTGAATATTGAAAACATTCTCCTGCTCTCCTCCCATTTACTATTCTATGTGATTGCAGCTGAGGTCAGAAGAATCAATGATGTTGTCATTGTCCCTGCTAATCAAAATGTCCCAGTGTTTTGACCCTGCAAACCCTGATGCCACCACAGCAATGATATCATAATACACACCGGCATTTTTCCTTCCTTCCTTCCTTCCTTCCTTCCTTCCTTCCTTCTATCCCACATTCTTTAGGGATTGTACTGTGACATCCGACAACTGGTTCAGTTTATCAAGGAGGCTCATGGGAATGTCTTTAGAAGAGTAGCTCTTAGTGCCCTTTTAGATAGTGCTGAGAAGTTGGTGCCAGGAAGAAAAACAGAGGAAGCTACTGAACACGAACCCAAACAATCAAGCAGTAAAAGGTTTGTATCTCATCCTCACTCTTTTGAGGATGAAACTTTTAATTTTTAACATACTGTGTTTTTAATTGTGTGAATTTTAATGTTGTGAGCCTCTTTGGGTCCCTTGTTGGGAGAAATGTGGCATATAAATAAAACTAACAACACCAACACCAACAACAACTTCGGCAGGAAGATAAACAATGCTTGTGCTCTTTACACTCTATTGAAATTCATATAACAAAACACTTGCTTCCCCCTGTAATATTACATTGTTGATAGCCTCCAGTTAACCTAAAGCTGAGTTTAGTGTGTTTGAATCTTACTAAAATGTATGGGACTAAAGTACACATAAAGATAGTATTCATATTAGGTTATTTGTTTGAAAGGATATTCTACTATGTATAGTATATCCACATAGCAGAAGACATCTCAAGATGAACAATAATTTGTTGTGAGATTCTGACTTGGACTTGTGTTGTATGTTTGTTTTTATTTACAAAGAAACTATTTGAAAATTATCCCCAGATATTAAGTTTTGTTGTAATCCTATGCATAAATTACTCATTTTCTAAGACTCCTCAAGTCTCTTCGAAATCAGTGAAATGTATTTCTGAGTATACATCAGCCTATGATTCTTCTACATTGGATTTTAAATATCTTGTTCATCTTTCCAGTGTCTTGTTAATCAGGACTCATGTTCAAATGGCATATTTATGGTGACAGTGGGTACAGACAGAGGGACTACTAGAACAGAAACATAGATCTCTCTCTCTTTTTGTTACCTACATACTCGGATGAATTTTCAGAAAATAATCTGTAATTGTTAGTTTATAGAAGATGAGAATTACTGTTATTGTCCCCTTGACTTTGGTTTGTTTCCATAGATCTGAAGTGGGAAGTGTTGTTATCGATAAAGGGCAGCCGTCTTCTGCCCCTGATGAATGCCGCAGTTATATCTCAAGTCGCCCAATGCAGACTCCAGAACAGTAAGTAAATCTTTTGCGCATTCTAAAGCTGACCCAAATTTCTCAAGAAGTCTGGTAAGCATTCTGGGCATTGCCTTATGTTTGTATTGATCTTGATAGACACAACCTATAGATATAACCTGTGGATTTTATACATATAATCTATATGAACATACGTTCCACTCATAATTAATAAAGAGCAACAACATGCATGCTGCCATCTTAATCATAGACATGCTTGAATTATAAATGTGTATAGAATGTAGGATGAACTCAAATGCTGTAGTGAGAACTTACGGAATCAAAAGAAGGTTTATACTGTAAAGCTCCAATTCTAGAAACAGGTTCATGACAGTAAGGGTCAGGTCAGAAGTGGAATTCCTCCTGTTACAACATTAACCTTCCAGGCAATTGAAATCATTCAGAGCTATATGTCTGAGACAAAGATGAAACCATGCTATCTCCTAGTCAATTGAATACAATATAACAGCAAGCTGGTTTTCCAGATGTGGACTGAGACAATCTTATCTTTGAATAGAGAGTATTTTCCTCTTAAGAGTACAGTGCTTCTAGATCAGTGTCAGTGTCTTGCTTAGCAATGCCCAGAATCCAATTAACCCATTAGGACTTAATTCCTAGTAGCTGTGCATAGATCTTGGAATAGATAGTTTTATGATGAAGAATAGTAAGTGCCATTCTTTTGCAAGGTGATGTGGGGGACATAAAAATAGATTTCAGTAAATGAAAGTCTGAGTAAACATTTATCTGATTAATATCCATCTCCTGTTCTACTGTAAACATTCTGTGGCCACAAAAATAATTATGATGGATTGACAGGAGAAGAACTGTATGAAGGCCTAAGACCTGGATTTCAGAGAAATCAATGTTATTTAATTAGCAAATGCATTAAGAATAATGAATCAAGACAACTAATGGAGTGAATGATTAATTTAGCTAGACATGTGTATTTGGTACAGATTTATCTTTAATTCACCATTGCTCGAGCATTTAAGGCTGATTGGAAGACTTTCTCGGCTTCTCTCATGTTTTATGGTTGAAGCATTTCCTGCACAGAGAATGTACCTACCTGTAACTTAGTTGGTGCAGCTTAACTGATTATGACGTGTCAAGCGCATTGATGCATTATGTTTTTCAGTGATATGGAAATTATTAGATCAAACCTACACCTTATACTAAAAGAGTGAGTAGAGAGCAATCTGGTGCTTTTTGTTTTACAGTGGGAAAGAATGAAGACAAAATATGATACGGGAAAAGGAGAGGATTATTAGTATTACTTAACAATAACAATAATAGCACAATAATAAATTTGCAGTGGCCAACCTTGTGCTGACTGCTTATCTCAGAATCTGAATGTCCCTTTCTTGAGAAATGGGAATAATAATTGCTTGCTGTTGTGAAACTCTGCTGGCTACTTTGAAGACTTCCTTTGGGAAACTTTCCTTCACTTCCTTCTTAACAGCCCAGGGAGTTGAAGTCAGGCTGAAATCTGACTCAAGGTCACCCAATGAGTTGCACAGCAAAGTAAGAATTTAAACCCAGGTCTTCTGAATTCTAGTTCAACTGTCTTACTGCACCAGGACACAGACTTCTTAGGATGTTGCTAGTGAGTTGGAGGTGAATGGCTTAATTCCCCTGGCCCCTCGTTTTACACCTGACTGTCTGGACTTTCAGATTTTAGTTAAAAACAAACTGAAGCCTGTTTTATAAGACTTACGTCTGCCCGCTTTTGCCATTACTGTACCATATTACTCTGCAATTAAATTACAAGTTGCCTTAGACACAGTACTATTTCAGCTTCAGTATTGCCCTCCATATCCACAATATAGAGATAACAGTACTGATTCATTTTACAGTGCTGTAGGAAGGATGACATGCTCCTGCATGCTAAAGGAATTTTAAGTACAATTACTGTTACTACATTAGAACGTTGTTGTGCCTCACTAGCCTGCTGAAATGACAAAGCAACTGAAGACAAAAGCGGGCAAACAAAATAGCATGTGATTCTCTAACCAACCAAGCATAAGAGTAGGTATGCAGATGTAGATTCAGAAAAAAATATTAGGAGCCATGTACAATTTGTTTCCATTCAGTGATGAGCAAATGCAAGGAGCAGCCCTAGGCCGCAAAGACTTCTGGCGAAAGATGTTCAAATCACAGAGTGCAGCAAGTGATACTAGCAGCCAGTCTGAGCCAGATACCTCAGAATGCACAACTGCACACTCGGGGGTGACCACTGAGAGGCGCTCCCGCTCCCGCTCAAGACGGATCTCTCTCCGAAAGAAACTCAAACTTCCTTTAGGTAATTATATTCTCTCTTTCTTATGTTGTCACATGATTAATTTTTTTTTCATATACATTTCCACTTGCCACTAGCACACAAAGTTTTTCAAAGAAATGTTCTATCTAGATTTCAATAATTGTAGGAGAATACTTGTATTATTTGGCCTGCTTCTACCTCAGTTAACATCCTTTTCAATCCCAAATTCTCCATGTTCCCTTTTACATATGGAATATTCAACTTCTACATTTTACATGTGTGTGCCAGCCTTTCTTCATTAGCTATAGGTTCCTTGGTACTACCCACTTGTGTTTCTTGCAGGCAGCTTCTGACATAGGTTTGTATCATCTTTTTTTCTTTGTATAACAGGGAACTGGTTGAAACGCTCATCCCTTTCTGGCCTGGCAGATGGTGTGGAAGATCTTCTTGATATCAGCTCTGTAGATCGTCTTTCTTTCATCAGGCAGAGTTCCAAGGTATATATGTTACAGTGGACTAATAGGGACATGGTATGAGGAGACATACATGATGTCTTAAATATCTGTTTCAATCTTTGAGAAAATAAAATCACCAGTAATAACTAACTAGGAATGAAGATTGAATTATCAAAAATTGAACCTGGAATTTTAAGACTCCATCTAATTGTAAACTCCAAGTAGAGTAGATCCCTTGAATGAATGAGCTTGTTAGGTCAACACAAATGTAGATCCCATTGATTTGATGGGTCTACTTTATTTAGAACAAACAATTGGACTTAGCCCACAGATGACAGTCTCTTAACAAGTGATATTTCATGCTAAAGATCAGGAACAATCGATCTTTTTGGACTGCTGTTTAAATTATCTGCTTCAGGAAAAAAACTTGTGCATTTATTTAAAATCAGAATGATTTTGCAAATACAATGGCTTGTATATCAGAATCTTGCAAACTGCCGCCATGATGATAAGCATTATTGCTATGATTAACAGTTACAGAGACTATTAATTTCAACAGATCAAAACTATAGGAATCTAGTGAAAAGTAGAGCAAATCGCATTGCAACATTTTACTTATTACAAAGCAGTTATTTCAATACATTTTCAATCATATCCCACAGCTCAACTGTCAGTCATGAAATTTATTTATTTATTTGACTTATATACTGCCCAATAGTACAATATACACTCTCTGGGTTATTAACAGCCTAACTATAAATACAAATAATCCAATAAATTAAAACAAATTTAGTCACAAGTAAACAATATAATTCAATAAAATGCAGCATAGCTTACCAAAACCAACATAAACCAGATTTAAAACAGGTAATCAAAAGGAGGATGTTAATAAAAGACAGCTTTAAATAGTTTTATTTTTAGGAGGTTTTTTTAAAGGGCTGATGCCTAATGAATCTCAAGTAGTAATTTATTCCATAAATAAATAGAAAATGCTTGATTTCTAGTGATAACTTCCTCGGCTTCCTTCAGAGTTAGAGTTTTTAACAGTAAAGAGTGCGAGGAGTGAGTTGGACAGGTAGCTATTCTGTAGGAGAGATGTCCCAGCAGGCATCAAGGTCATAAACCACTGAAAGAAATGTATTTGCAAGGCAACAGTGACCCACCTGGCTTCCAGGCATGGTTGGAGAGCTGATTGTTTTGCAGCAATTTTTAGTAAACTGCTGTTCAAACCTTGTTTTTAAAAATGCAATGAGCATTTTCAGGGCTGCTTTTTCTACACTCCTTTAATTATTTCAACAGGCTATACATTCAAAATTTCACACCTTGACACCATTTGAAGAAAAAACAAAGTCATTTTCTAAATTTAGGGTTGGAAAAGTCTGTGGTGTGGCTCTCATCTTGTACTGTACTCAAGATGGTGGCAATCAGTGTTAGTCTGATCCCAGTAGAGAGGCCTGGCGTTCAGCTCAAATCAGTCTCTGAGGCCGTGGAGCTTACAAAGCTTATAAAAAGAATGGTTCTTAATATGGATCTATAAGGGTCAGGTATCGGGTCTAAAATTTTGGGCAAAAATGAATTAGCGAAAACTCTGCATTATATGCCCAGATCAGTGGTTATCAATCAGTGGAACATTCACTGGGAGGGATACAGACGTAATCTAGATGGGCTATAGAATGTTCATAACAATGATTAAGAATTTTCTCTTCGAGTCCTACTTCCTCCTGTACGTTTAATATGTCATCTTTAACTGATTAAGGATAACTCTACTGCTGTGGATTATCTATCTGTGACCTTCTGACATACTAGAAGTAACTTTTAACATTCAGAGTTTGTCCTAATCTCCTGTACCTCCAACCCACTATCTCACCATGGAGGACAAGAAGAATAAACAAAACTAATGTAAAGGTATAAAGGACCTTCTCAGTGAAAAGTAAGGTATTTTGCTTCAACCACAGTTAGTGGAACATATGATAGCAAATACTGAGAACCAATACTACCTAGATGAAGTGGGTGGCCCCAAGAGGCTTCAACATCTTCCTTTTAGTCCCAGATAAACTTTGAAATGTTGGCGCTTCACAACAAGTTATCCTCATGATACAAGAACACTCTTGTCATAACTAAAAGCACTGAAAACTTCAAAGTTTGCTCAAACAACATCAGTAGTCAGTAAAACTGCAGTCAGAGAAGCAGGGAGGGAGAAGGAAGTCCTAGCTGGATTTCTTTGTTCATTATTTCCCTCTGATTATCTCCTTCATGAGCACTTTCTCCTAGGAAGCAGGAGATGGGGCAGGAACGAAGAGCCCAATGACGGTCCATTCCTTCCCAGCTTGTGTGACTCTGACACCCCTCAGTTTGGTTGCTGTTACACAGATGTGTGTGTTCAGAATTTTTAGTCCCAAGATGGCAAGTGGATGATGCCATATGAAAAGAAATTGGAAGGGGACATATTACAAGCTTTCTTTCTCTTAGGTGAAATTCACTAGTGCTGTGAAGCTGTCAGAAGGAGGACCAGGAAGTGGCATGGAGAATGGGCGTGATGAAGAGGAGAATTTTTTCAAGCGTCTTGGTAAATGGCGCACCTGCCGAAGACATCCATCCAAGCTTCATCACACAGAAGAAAAAGATGGTTAGAAATCAGGGTTCTGTTTCTTCAGTCCTTTCTAATTTCTCTCTCTCTCTCTCTCTCTCTATCCCCTTTGTTTCTTTGTCTCTCCTTTAAATTATGATCTTTAAAACATGGATTTTGTGTCCTCCTTTCCTTCCTTTTTCTGGCTTTATGTTTGCTTGCTTGCTTGCTTGCTTGCTTGCTTGCTTGCTTGCTTGCTTGCTTATTTATTTATTTATTTATTTATTTATTTATTTATTTATTTATTTATTTATTTATTTATTTATTTATTTATTTATTTATTTATTTATTTATTTGAAGCCGCCCCATTAGTGCAAGCACAATGCTGGGTGGTTTACAGGTTAAAACTACCATCTATATGCTTTGCGATCAACCCTTTCTTTCTTTTTTCTTATTTTGATTTCAATGAATTTTTCGCCAAAATGGAAAAGCAAAGATGGGCCATGAAAGAAAGATTTGGACTTCCAAAATAAAATCAGCCACTTTGGGGGGGGGGGTGAAATAATTTGAAAGTAAATTATCTGGCTTCGGACATATTGTGCTAATAATTTCACTCCTTGAGGTGAAATTATGAATGTGCCCACCCGTTTTTATACCCCATTCTTGATCATCTGCCATCTTCTGTATAGTTCAGCACTGATGAAATGGAAAACCCTGTACAAAATGTGTTTTAATTATCTCTTTTCTTCTGTGTCTGCTTCTCTTGTGTCTTCATGCCATCTTAGGGATGTTGTCTAGCATTCTCAGCAAAATCATTAATGATATTTTATTATTTGAGATACATTATTAATTGTTTTATTGTTCTTAACACAGTAGCATCTGGAAAAAAGTATGAGTTATATGCTTTCAAGTACTTTGCAGCTATCCGGCTGCAGATGTGAGCTCTTTGTTACCAAGGAAACAACCTAGCATCTTGACATTTTCCTATTTTTGTACTGAAAAAGGAACACAGCATCCCATCTCAATGAATTTTGTTCTGTTTATATTTTCATAGCATTGTACATGGTCTGACATTAAACATGGCAGTAACATTACATCCATCAATGTATATATCCTTTATCCATTGCTTCATCATGCAATACATTTCTATGTGAACGGATAACGTACTAAATAAAGGCATGCAATCATTGTGAACAGTATCAGATGGTGTTTTAAAACAGGTAGTTGGGCTCTTTCTGACATCAGTGTGTCAATTAAAATATTTGAGTACTGCCTCCACAAACACTTTGTACAGCAGCCCTTGAATGCCATGGCCACCTGTTTGTTTGGAAGACCCTTTAGCTTTAATCTGATTACTTTGTTAAAGCGAGCATGCACGAACATGTACAAACATGCGGGAGACTTCAAGAAAAAAAGCCCAAGTGTTAGGCTTGACTTTTGAGACAAGCACATGCATTTCAATTTCCATTTGTAAACTGATTCTTAAAAACCCAGTAGGAATTTGCCTGCGTTTAAAACTAGGCACTTTGTCTAAATTTAAATGGAAGTCTAATTTTGTTTATAAAATTCTTAACGTGTAAAAATGGTGAAACTCAGCACACGGCTTCTCCATAAGGAGACAATCCCTCCCCAGTTTCATTCTGATGAGCCATGGTTAGGCAGCCTCACTGTTTTTCAGAAATCCTTCTGCTCAATGTAGATCTGTGAGTATACACTGTTAGCCGCCCCGAGTAGACATGGTCTAGAGGGGCGGGGTAAAAATTCGATAGATAGATAGATAGATAGATAGATAGATAGATAGATAGATAGATAGATAGATAGATAGATAGATAGATAGATAGATAGATAGATAGATAGATAGATAGATAGATAGATACGTAGATAGATAAATAAACAAATAAACAAATAAAGAAACAAACATTATATAGCCCTGTACCTTTTTTTTCCTCTTTTATTTATTTATTTATTTATTTAATTTATATGCCGCCCACACTACCCAAAGGTCTCTTTTGCAGCCCAGTTGATGTAAATCACTGTGGCACTCAAAAATTCAACTAGTAAATATGGGAGATCATGTTTAATAGCCTGATTCCGCCAAGTTATTTGTCAATAATATAGGAGTTGCATTATTATTCAGTATGCATAGTTCTACTCTGTTTATGTTTCTCAGCCGCTCATATTAGAATGTGGCAAAATACTGGGTTGTGATTTTTTTGTTTTGAACACATGAGACTAGCAAGCAAAACTAGGATATTAAAAGCAGAGAGAGAAAAACAAGATGAACCTCTTTATTTAGTTCAGCCACTTCTGTTTTTAATCATCATAGTTAACCAGTTATGCTGTTATGACTTTCTGAGATATATCCAGTGCATGTATTAGTTACATTTGTGCCCATGCTTTCTCCAAGAAATTTAAGAGATCAGCCATGAGTTTCTCCATCTGTCCTGTTATTACTGTTTAACCTGATCAGGTTTGGATTTACCACTTCATGACATGGCTGGTATACTACTCATAAATCAATTAAAATATATTGTTTTCAGACAGCCTTCCTCTTCAGCTGCTCCCCTCCCAATGTGCCATCCCCAGCCAGCACGGCCAACAAACTGATGAGAGTTCTAGTTCAAAATGTCTCAAGGGTGCCAGATTGGAGAAGCTTGCACAAGGGCATCCCTTCATTGTCAGGTCATCATTCATAAACAGTTTGCATTGTTTAAAACAGAGACAGTTTAGTACTCGAAGGTGACATTTCCTAACAAGAAAATGTTTCTTACAATTCTAAGTACAGTATATACCACAAATATACGAAATATCTCATACTCATTAATGTAGATGAGCCTGAGCCTGAGCCTGAACTGAAAAGGTAACTTTTTGTTCTGCATCACCTCCAAGTGATGGCAATCTGTCAGCCACCTTTAGCAATTGCTTCATAGCACGTTTGTTCCACAATCATCACTGGGAGGGCAGCATTTCTAAAAATGACTATGAATGTGCAGTAGGTCCCTAAATGGCAATGTCTGCAATCCCAGCACAACTGGCAGTAACTTCCATTTAAATTAAGGTGACTTGTCCCAAGGAATGTTATTCAGATTCAGTACTTCCAACTTTTATGAAAGGTTGCATTCTGATCCTATGATGCTCTTGCACAAATGCAAGTGACAACTTCTATTATGTGTTGTCACAATCGCAGCTTGAGAGCAAATGGCCCTGCTGCAGCTAAAGTAAGCCATGAATGAAGTTAATGGGATTTAATTCCTTTGTGATCAACCTATTCTTTTGCTTCAGTAGGACTTAGTCATGACTAACTTTGGAAGATAAAATTTCTACTGCTTTTTGAGAATCTTAGATTTTGAAGCTAGTCTGAAAAGCTCCTCCAGGTTTGGAAAAATCACTGATACACTGCAGAAATGATACAGTTTTATTGCTTTCAACCTCACTACCTTTTAATTTATTAATTTAATTGGCAGCCAGTGCAAAAGTACAAAAGGACTCTGTCCGTACTTCAGAGTCTTGGATATATAATTCTCTAATGATGTGGTATGCTTTCCTGCGGTAAGTCAGTACTGTATGTATCCTCCCTCCCTCATTTTCTCCACTGCTGTATATTCCCCCATAGGGTTCACACAAATATTGCTGTGGTTATGCATAACCCACATGCTCACCTGTTGTCTTATTTTAGGCTTGCTAGTCATGCAAAGGGCAGAAGTCTAGAGGAACCACATAAACAGCACCAAGATTTTCTGTGAACCTGTTTTATTTTAAACCCTTGTTGTGGGCCTTTCTCTTTCCCCTCTCTCCCGCAACCCCCTTTTGTGTTCTCTTTCAAGGCTGCCAGACCTATGATGATCACCTGGCATCCAGTCAAGAGGGAGGCAAATCCAAGAATGTAGTAAACCTGGGAGCAATACGACAAGGGATGAAGCGTTTCCAGTTTCTCTTAAACTGCTGCGAGCCGGGCACAATCCCTGATGCCTCCATCTTGGCAGCTGCCCTTGATCTTGTAAGTTGGTCCATGAATAATGTTCACTGCCAATAATTCAACAGCAGAACTCTTCTGTGTAGTATACTAAGTCACACCAGAGTAGGCACACTGAATCAGGGAGGATTTAGTGGGTCAGCTCCTTACGTTGACTCCAGTAAGTTTCATTGATTCAAATGGGCCTACTCTCACTGTGCTAAAAGTAAATTGCAGTTAGAGAAGGCCCATTGGAATCAATAGAACTTATGGAAGAGTTGACTTACCAAATCCCTACCGTTTCAGTGGGCCTATTCTAGAGCAACTTACTATGCTGAGCTACAGGATTTCTGTTCATTTTGCATAAACTGGGACATTCTAATAAGTTTAAAGGTTTTGGAGTGGGGTGGGAGGTAACAGAGGATTGCTAAGTGGAAATATTCATGTTGCACCCATACTATACCTCACAACTCAGCGATTATCTCAGTCCATTACACAGATGCTTTAAAAATTAACAAAAATTGCCACGTTCCATCTATGGCTATAAATATGGATGCTTAATTTACTAGGCTGTTCTTAATTTTTTATTATTAGGATTTCTTTAAGGCTCCACATTTTGCCAACCCCACACTTGCAAAGCCTTTGCAAATGTGAAAGTACAGTATAAGACAGTCATTCTGCTGAGAAGCTGAAAGAATGTTGTAAATAATTAAACCAAGCCATAGCTCTTTTTCCAGCTGTTCTCTTGGAGCCAAGGAGCCTTCAAAGATTTCTCCTTTATGATTAATTTAAGGAATGGTGATTTGTGGATCCAAGGCCTAGATGATCCAAGCCAAGCATAGATTGAGATCTAATCTGTGCTGCTGCTTCAGCTACTGTGTATTTCTTGCTTTCTTTTCATCTCATTCACTACTGGAACATCCCTTGCTTGTTGTTGGTTTTACAGTTGTGATTCAAAGTAATACTTTTGTACTGAAAACCTTTTTTGTGTTGCATGGCATGCATTTTGGATATTTCTCCATATGCACGCTTGTTTACAATTCATCAGCATCCCCATATCCGTTCAACTTCTTCTGGACACTTTTTTGACTCCTCTTTCTGAGTCAATCTCTGTTAGACAGCAGCTAGAGTTTAGTTCCTCTTGAGAAGCTGAAAGGGGGGAAAAACCACATGAACTGTCCGCTTTAGTACCTTTCTCGCTCTCATATGCCACCTGTTTAGGGCAGTACAATCTACCATGACATTGTTTCAGTAACCCTGTCTTTGCCTACATTTTCAATGCTATCTTACCTTTTTTGCTTGTTCCAATTGACACTTCTCACTATGTAGTTCCAGGTACTTTAAAAATGTATTTTGGGGCCCCCATGGGGGAAAAAAGCTTCCATCTTTTATGAGATAAAATAACCATGATACATTTTTGTTACTCTTGTTCTTAAGGACCTAAATTACACCATTAAAAGTTGTGTCCTTATTCCATATCTGATTCCAAAACAGAGTATCATCCCCTGGATAAAAGAAAATAGCACTCTGGTTAAGAGGTATTATAGAATGAGTGGACATTTATGTGGTTTATCCAGATAGTATCCCTTCACCAGTGCCCAAGTTTCACTCCAACTGGCCTGATACCATAGCTAAACCACATTTACTCTAGGAAAGGCTTTGCCTGTTTTCAAAAAACAGACATGGCAGTATATATGTAGTGCCATGTTTTATACCAACTGCACAAATCAGGTCCTTACCCACATCTGCTGCAAGGCCTGTAAGTCTTATCAACAACACTAACTCCCACTGTCCTTGTAATCTCAATATCGATGATGGCTCTGGGGGTGGAGAGGTTTCCCTCTACTTATCAAATACATCTTATACATTGGATTTCCTCCAGTGAATAAAAAATACCCTCAAGAAGTAAGGAACTCTGGGATTTGTAATTTTCAAGAGTGGATAAAACAAGATGGGCCTTGTGACCCTCTGAATAATCTTAAATTGCAACTTCACCAGTCCCTCTGCACTGGCTGTTTTGACGCGGACAGCTGGGAACTGTGGGTCAAAAGAAACCTGGAAGGTCAAACGTCCTGCTGGATGTTCTGCAATTCAACCTAAATTGTCCATCTCATGATAATTATCTCCCTTCCTCTCACAATTCTTAGGCCTGTTTTGTACTTGTATTGAAAGTATATCTGGGTGAGGTGACTCTCACCTACCCAGACCTTGGGCTGATTGTGGTTGCAAATGTCGAATTGACCATTAGGAAGCTTTCAGGAACTGTGAAGTACCATGAAGGAAAATGATAATCCCTAGAGTGGTTTGTTTTATCATATTTTTAAAAATGCACAAATATTGTAATGGATAAAACAAGGCCATTTTATATGCAGAATTTTGAAGAAAGTGTCCATTTTGTTAGAATTTCGCAGCCACATTTTTGCTTTGTTTTCTTTTGTCAGTGTAACTGGTAACCTGTGGTTCTTTTCAGCTATGCATCTCCTGGCTGATTCATTTCTCCTCATTTGTGGTGTTTTTCTGTGTGGTGTGAATTCATCCTTATCCATTCTGTCACACATCTTCATCTTTCTCTTGCTGCTTCTTCAGATTGCTCTGGGCATAAGGTAAGCTATCGCAGCCTATTTGCATACTGCTCTGACATTCGGCGTACTAACTCTGAGTATAACGTTTAGAACATTTGTTTTAAATTTAGAATGGGTCAATAGGAATTTACATCATGGATTCATCTTGTCTGATAAAAATCTTTAAGGCATAGGATCTTGCTGAAATTGATGATGCCCTTATGAACTGAGGGCTTACATTGCCCAGCAACAACCCCCTACCAAGCAATTCAGGGGAAAAGTCAAAGCATTTTGAAGTTAATGTTCTTAAAATTGCCCTTGTCTCTTTCTTTGGGAAAAGCAGCTATGCTCCCCACTACAGATAGGGACTATGGTGTAGTTTTTCATTCAGATCATCATCCTATATGGTGCATTACTAAAAAATCACTCATCAAAGCTGATGGTTTGCCTAAAAGAGTAAAACACTGGCCACAAGTGATAGATGGCAGCAAAACTGATAATTGGAAAACATATATAGAGAGATCCTATTGTAAGGAACAGACATTGGACAGACCTAAGGTTAGAGGTCCCTTAGTCTTGTTCGATGGAGCATATCCTAATGCTTCTCTGCTACTATATCATGCTTTTGAATATCTGAACAGTGGAAATTAATTTGGTTTCACTCTTTAAAGGCTTCCTGTTCCATGCTTAAACTTTTCTGTTGAGGTAGGCCTTTGGCCTATAGCTATTAGATGCCTTTGTTGCCATTCCTCTATTGTTATTTGGTTTGTTCTTTTTCTTATCAATTGTGTTTGACATGTGAGTATTAATAATTACCTGTATTGTATGTATGTATGTATGTATGTATGTATGTATGTATGTATGTATGTATGTATGTATGTATGTATGTATGTATGTATGTATGTATGTGTGTGTGTGTGTGTGTGTGTGTGTGTGTGTGTGTGTGTGTGTGTGTGTGTGTGTGTGTGTGTGCGCGTGCGTGCGTGCGTGCATGCATGCATGCTGCTGTGAATTGTCATGAGTGCCTCATAAGGAGGCAGAAATCAAGCATAAAAATGGCTTAAATAAATTATCACATACAGCAAGCAGATGTGTGAGGAAGAATTTAATGAAGTAGGGTATGACATATACACAATCAACACCCTAAATCCAAGGACCTAGAGGAAATGGTAGAAAAAGGAAGAATTTGTATGGCTATAAGCTACTACACATTCTCAAATTCTCTACAGTTTTCACAGTTAGCATAACATATCTGGTGGCTGTGGTATTACAGCCCTATGCTTGGGAAGTACTGGCCTCAGACTTTGCATGCTGAAAGATCCTTTCTTTCAACATCTTCAGCCTGTCTCTAGTGGTCTGCCCTCCCCCTCTCCACATATTCATGCTGGCAGAGAGCTGGATAGTGAAGTAAAAAGCAACTTAGTTATGTATAATGATTTATCCCTCTTTTTTAAAAAATACAATAGTTACATGTAAAAAGTAACTTAATCACTGATAATGCTATTACCATTCCCTTTTTGGTGTAATGAGTAATGAGTCAAGCTATCTTTAAAAGTTTACTTTTAAAGAGCATTTTGGAGGCATTTTGAGTAGACTTTAAAGTAACAGAAAAGTACTGAGTAATACAGCAAGCAGTGCAATGAGTTGCCCTTTAAAAAGTGTAAAGAACTATATTATAAACACTAATATGGGAAACAGGAATCAGTCACTTTTAGAAATAACTTTTTAAGCACTGTATAGATATGTTTTTAAAAGAGTCAGAATGCATTTTTTGGGGTGTGTGTGAGATTTTAGAGGAGTAACTACATGTAGCCAAATCAGATGTCTCTTTATCATACATTAGCTTTCACGTTTGGCTATAAAATGTTGTGTGGATGTCAAATTATATTGAAAAAAATGTGGTGGAGAGGTAATGAAACCCACTCCTTTCCCACTTTGACAGCTGATGCTTCACTCTTTCAAGCCATTACCCCATCCTAAATCTGCCACCAGTTGGTTATCTGAAGATATGGTGCCATATGTGATAGCTGTCTCACTAAAAGCATCCTGTATCAGAATTATCAATGCATTATCATGCCTAAAAAGTGCTGGTAGCATGTTATGTTAGGATTTGTTGTTCTTCAATTATTTTGATAATACTGTATATTCTAGGAGGCACCAGTGGTGGCAAGAGCAGCCCTTTTCCTGGAATGTGCTCGCTTTGTTCATCGTTGTAACCGTGGCAACTGGCCAGAATGGATGAAGGGACACCATGTGAACATCACTAAAAAGGGCCTTTCTCGTGGGCGCTCCCCAATAGTAGGGAACAAACGTAATCAGAAGTTACAGTGGAATGCAGCCAAACTCTTCTACCAGTGGGGGGATGTAAGTTTTTCTTTTTCTTTCTTTCTTTCTTTCTTTCTTTCTTTCTTTCTTTCTTTCTTTCTTTCTTTCTTTCTTTCTTTCTTTCTTTCTTTCTTTCTTTCTTTCTTTCTTTCTTTCTTTCTTTCTGTCTGTCTGTCTGTCTGTCTGTCTGTCTGTCTGTCTGTCTGTCTGTCTGTCATAGTGATGGCAGGAATCAATAACAGTTTAATGTAGATTTTGTTTTGACTCCCTTTAAAGCACGACAACCCAATTTCCTTCCTGTTTTGCTTAATTAGGTCTCTATATATGTATAATTTGGCATCAAATAAACTTGCTGCTAAGAGTTAATAATCCAGGAAAATTCTCAGTGCCTCAAGACTACCAGGCAAGTGGGGATTTGAATATGTAAGTCAACCAGCTCCAGTCCCCAGCTTCAAGTTCCATTCTGGGGCTTGTTATATCTCCAACAATTTCTTTTCTGTGACTCTGAAATTGTCCAAGTTTGAGAACAATTTGGCTTAGTCTTTGACTTTCTGCCCAGATGCTGAAAAAAATGTGTTTGTTGTGTGAGTGCACATGTGCACACATGTCTATACAAACACTCAAACAATATTTTTGGTGTGTGTGTGTATATGATACAAACCATGTTTGATTATATATTCTTAGGGCTTGTGGCCAACTGATTTTATTGTGATTTAATAACAATGAATTATCTTTTTTGTGTTGGATGGATAGCCCAGTGAGTTAGGTCTCTGGCTGCAGAGCGAGAGATTTGGAGTCCAATTTCCCACTGTGCATCCCAGAACAGCCAGCCTGTGTGGCCTTGGGCAAGCTGCACAGTCCCAGGATGCCCCCAGAAGAAGGGAATAGTAAACCACTTCTGAATACCTGGAAAGAGTTGCAGTAAATCAGAATTCACTTGATGGCACAAAGTGAATTATTATGACAACAGTAAGTTGTTGCTGTTGCTGTTTATATATTTTGCCCTGTGCCAAACATAACTACAAAATCATGTTTTTTTTGTTTTTGTTTTTGTTTTGTTTTTTTGAAGTTGCAAGCCCCAAATAGTTTCCAGTAGCCAGAACGAACCAAGCAATGCACCAAACCAGATCTCTGATGCATTGGCCTCTATTCTCAACAGGCATAGGGTTTTTGTTTGTTTGTTTGGGAGTACAGCTCCTGTAATTCTCCACTCTGGGGGTTCCACCTGGCACGTAATTGCGGATTACCTTAAAGAAAGGCTTTGGAACAATGGAAGGTTTTGTCGCCTAACTGGGCCAAGTGCCATCCTTGTTTCCTCTGCAGAAAGGAAACTTCCCCACTGCTATCTGAGAGCTTCCTTTCTGCCCGGGAAGCTACCAGAGCTAGACCACAAAACTTTACACCGTAGGTTTTTCTCTCTGGTGAGTCACACTTCAGTTCTGTCTCTCAGGTGGGATTCCCAGAATGGAGAATTATGGGATTTTTATTCCAAAATATCAGAAAAATCCCTTTCCTAATTATTAATAAATTCAGAACTAGTATGATGTGGTGTGTTGGAGACCGATGGTGTTGTCCTGTAAATTCCATTGTGTGTAGTGGATCTTTCTTGCAGGTAAATCTACATGGGATTGCAGCCTCTTTTACATATCAGGAATTCTGTGATTTGACAACTGACTCTGCCATTGACAAACCTGATCTTTACAGGCATGTTGAAAGGATTACAGCAATATCCTGTATGTGGTGAAACACTTTGAACAGATAAAAGGGCGAAGCAAATACTTATTACAATAATTCTGCTTACCTTTTCCCAACTTTTCTAATATCTTTGTCTCATTAATGTAGGGTTGAACCTTGCTGTAAATTTTCTGCTGGCATAATACTATCAGCATAACATCCAGCAGTAAATTGCTCCAAGCCAAGAAATCACCCTAGGCATGTACAATCTCACTGAGTCATGTAACTGGTTTGTGATAGAAAATGCTCACAGCAACTTCTCAACTTGCTGCCGAATGTTATGCTGATGGCAGTACAGTTAAGAATGTTTAACTATTAAGATTTTGGCCGTAACTGGAAAATTAAGGCTTTGAACAAATTAACTCCATACACTTTGGACGGTTGTAGTCTTTAGCACTTTGAAGAAACACTTGCCCTTCACCCTTAACACAGAATTGTGTCCTTCTTTTGAGCCCTCCAGCTCTCTAGCAAAGTTTTGTGTTTTAACCTATGCTTACTTGTCCTCTTTTTCTTTCTGTTGGCAGGCAATTGGAGTCCGTCTTAATGAGCTCTGCCATAGTGAGAGTGAGAGCCCAGCTAATCTTCTGGGTCTCATTTATGATGAGGAGACTAAGAGGAGGCTGAGAAAGGAGGATGAGGAGGAAGACTTTTTAGATGACAGTAAGGAGACTCCCTTTACTACAAGAACCCCCACTTGTAAGAATCTCTGCTTTAGGAACACTTAATTCTTCCTCCCCCTCTCTTTCATTCCCTTTCCACCCGAATGTATTCCACACTTACCTTCCCTTATTCCTCTCTACCCGTGTCTAGTCATCATGCATTACATAATGGTAGAAGCAGAAAAAAGAGACAAGATCTACAGGCCAAGCATGTTTGTTTTTATTTTACAATACAATATATTCCAGAGAAACTTTTTGTCCAGTGTAAATTAATCCTGCGGATCTTGCAGGTAACAACCAGCAAGCCCAGATGCAGGATACACCTCCCTAGCTGCATCTAAAAGTCATATCCAGTACCATATTTTTCCATGTATAAAACACCCCCCCCCCACTTTTCTAACCCAAATTTAAGAAGTCTAGACAGGGCTTAGCAAGTGGAGGGGGAAAGGGATCAAAGCAATCCTGCAGTGCTTTGATCCCTTTTCCCCTCCATTTGCTAAGCCCTGCATAGATTGCTTTGATCCCTGCTAAGCACTGCAGGATCGCTTTGATCCCTGCTTTCTCCTTTTGTGCTAAGCCCCGCAGGACTTAGGAGGGGGAAAGGGATCAAAGCAATCCCGTGGCTGCACAATTGCTTTGATCCCTTTTCCTCTCCTTTAGTAAGCCCAGTGGAAAGCAGGGATCAAAGCAATCCTTTAGCGCTTTGATCCCTTTCCGCCTGGAGGGGAAGCCCCGTGGCTTTGATCCCTTTCCCCCTCCACTTGTTTTTGTTCTCTCCTCAGTTTACTTCCATGTATAAGACTTCCATGTATAAGATGACCATCAATTTTTAGTCTAAAGATTTTAGACAAAAGTATCATATTGTACACGAAAAAATATGATAAGTTCAGTGGGGCCTTCATGTGGCAAAAATATCATATAGAGAGACAAATAAAAGCAGGGGCATAGAACATGCAGGGCTGATACCATTAATGGGCCATTATTTTAAAAAAAAAGCACAGAAAATTTGTTCAAGCTTTTGAGATCCCCAATCTGTTTGTCCAGCAGGATGCTGCAAAAGTAAGTGGTAGGAAGGAGGATAATGGGGAGCAAACATTAAAAAGTACAAAATTGTGAGATTATGATCTCTTCCTCTGGTGAAGATTTTGCAAAAGCAAGCGGGAAGAGAGAATGGAGTCCTTGCAGTCTGAATTTTGTCTTGGATGTAATGGAGGGGATATACCACAGGAAATGAAATGGGAATCATCAGATGATGTTATTGAGTTTTATATTGATTTTAATCTCTTATTTTGGCTGTGTGGAGGTGATAGTGCTAATTTAATGTAGCAATGCAATGATACGATCTAGCGCTAAATTCAATTGTTTGTTTTCTAAAAGTAAACAAAAAATACTTTGGGGCAACTAGGGAGAAAGATCCTGGGTTGGGTTTTCCCACTGTCCCAAAACATCACATGCCAACATCACCAAAAAAGCATCCAAAAACACAAACCCCAGTCCTTTTGTATACCAAAAACAAATCATCATGCAAGCAAAACACAGGCGGGATGGGGATTCTCCACACACAGTTGATGAGGCAATGAAATGTGAGTGGGCCAGCTGCCCCAGGGGGTGGGGAGAAGGTATGTGTGGCACCTGTGATGTTGCACAGTTTACTTTGTACAAAGGACCATCCCTAGAAGAGATTATAATCTTACAATTTTGTACTTTTTTGTATTTAAAAACCAACAGCATTGGCCCAATAAAGGTAGCACATCTGCATGATGGTAGAGAAATGCATCCAACTCATCTTTAGGTGCCAGAAACCATAAATCCACAGCAATACATATGGAGAAGGTCTGCGATCTGTTCCCTGATAGTGCCACTTAAGTGGCAGGGCTGGAGAAGACTTTTCTTGGCCTGAGACCTTGGAGAGCTGTGCCAGAGCAGGTGGTATTGTTCTTGATGGAACAGTACCCTGATAGACTAAAAAGCAATGTAAAAAACGTCCAGCCGTGCTTCTAGATCTTATTTGAATTCAGGTGACGACTATGGATAATGCTGTTTTCTGTAACCTTTTACTGATGGAGTATTCTTGTCAACAATACAAGAAGACATATTGAAGGTGTCTATCTCTGAACTAGATCAGATGGAAAGCTCTTTAATCTCTCTAGATTGAGAGCAAAGGCCAACTCATGAATCGTTTTAGCAAGGCCTGCTAAGACTCCGGACTAACAATCAGCCTGAAGAAAACACAAGGCATGGGCCAGGGCGTGGACTCACCTCCTTCTATTACCATCTCCATGCAAGAATTGGAGGTTGCTCGTGACTTTGTGTACCTTGGCTCAACGATCTCTGACACTCTGTCCCTGGATGTCAAGCTGGATAAATGCATTGGCAAAGCAGCTACTGTACCATGTTCTCTAGACTCACAAAGAGTATGGCTCAATAAGAAGCTGACAGCATACACCATACTTCAACGACCCCTGGACCCTTTGTGCACAGCAGGAGAGGAAGCTCAACATGTTCCATATGCATTGGAACCAACATATTTTTGGTATCACCTGGCAGGACAAAGTTCCAAACAGAGTAGTCCTAGAACAAGCTGGAATTTTTAGCATGTATACATTACTGAAACAGCAACATCTGCATTGGCTTGGGCATGTCGTGAGAATGGAGAATTAGTGCAGGGAAATCGCCTCAGAGGGAGATCACAGCTGCGATACAAGGATATCTGCAAGTAGGATCTGAAGGCCTTAGGAATGGACCGCAACAGATGGAAAACCTTGACATCTAAGCGTTCAGCCTGGAGGCAGGCATCATGGCCTCTCCCAATTTGAAGAGACCCTTGTCCAGCAGGCTGAGGCAAAGAGGCAGTCTTGAAACCAACAAAATCAGGGAGCTGTACAGGGGACAAATTGTATTTGTCTTCAGTGTGGAAGGGATTGTCACTCTCAAATTGGCCTTCTCAGCCACACTAGACGCTGTTCAAAGTCCTCCATACAGAGCATGTTACCATAGTCTCTCGAGACTGAAGGATGCCTAATCTAATCTAATTCTTGTCAGGCTGTTTTGATTTTCTTTCAAAAACACTGCCCATGTCTTAGATATGGAGGTCATATCCACTGATAGGAAGTGAAGAAGGGTTTTTTTTATTATTATTATTCTCAAATATCATGATCCATAAAGGTAATTAACACACTTTTAAAGTCATTTCTGTCGGTAGTGCCCCAACATGCATACTGAGTAGTGGTAACAGATCGTTAGAAGCCAGGCTTTGATATTATTTATGACAAATCTGTAGTAATTGTAATAACCAATTCATAGATGCTTATCTCATTTGTGTAGTTTATTACATCCAGGCAATATTAAAAAGTCCTGTGCAGGACCTCTGTGCGATAAGTTATCTGAATGAGAGAAACCGCCAAAGTATGGTATAAAAAGATAATATACTTTTCTGTTCTTTTGCAGATCTGGACTCAAATTAAGTAGAAATCTGGTTAGTTTGAAGTTAGTAACCAAATGTCCATGTGCTTCAAAACAAAACAGGGAAAATAGTGAATGTCGAGTCAGTGCAATGATTATTATTCTCAAAGACCGTGATCCAGAAAGGAAATGACCATGCTTTTAGAGTCAATTCCCTTGGTAGTGCTACAACATGTATACCAAATAGATGGTAACAAACAGATCATTAGAGCACAATTTCAGAGTTTTAAAAACCAACATAGATATTGTAGGAAATAGCAAAGCAATGGAGTGTGCTATTTATATACCACTGCATAGCACTTAATGTACTCTCTGGGCAGTTTGCAATTCAATTTCATAGGTTACACATTCCCCTCCACCAGCGAGCTGGGTAATCAGTTTACCAACCTCAGAAGGATGGGAGGCTGAGTCAATCTCAAGCCAGCTATCTGAGCCCATCGGGATTGACCTCAGGTCATGAGCAGAGTCTTGGTTGCAGTATTGCCATTTAACAACTGTGCCACAAGACTCCTGATGTTTCGTGTCAATATATAGAGTGAAAATTACACCAATGCTCAACACAGTTTTGTATTCCAACACCATCTATATATGTGTGTTAACTGCAAATACTAATTTGTGTGTATTGCTGTTTTTCACTAGTTCACTGATTTGTGTGTCTATGATTTGTACTGTTGTTTTCCACTAAACATGCAAATCTCTTAAACGTTTGTGTAAGTTTGCTGAATCTATTCTGTTAGTTGCACAGTTCTAAGAACAGATTAGAAAATGGACCTGTCAAAACCATTGAAGTGCATCAAAACCTGGTTTGAAACCTGGTTTGACAGCTGTCAAACCTACAGTTCAATGCATTCCAATGGAGAGAAAAATTCACCAAAAATTAACGAAGAGTCAGAACAAAGCCAAATTAATTCTGCAAAGGTTTTACAAGGTGCACTAACGATTCCAAGCATTTAAAACAGGTTTCAAACATTTTAAGACACTTTAAAAATAGCGAAAATGGACCTGTCAAAACCATTGGAATGCATTGAATAGGCTTCAATGCATTCCAATGGGGGAAACATTGTTTCGCTTAGCGATGTTTCCTATGGTGATTTTCGCTTAAGGATGGTAATCCGTTCCCATTGGAACGGATTATCCAGTTTTCAATGCATTCCTATGGGAAATGGTGTTTCGCTTAGCAATGTTTTCCCATAGCCATGTTTTTTTGGGAACCAATTAACATTGTTAAGCGAGGCACCACTGTAGATACAATACCTTCATATATGCTTAGATTTTTGGGCTAATACTCCTATACATAAAACTGGGTGAGATATGAACAATATTAGTAAAATTCTTCATGATCTTTACCACCATTCTTCATAAAGAGCATAGTCCTGTAAGTGTGCTAGGCCTGCCATGAGATGTTGCCCACATGGGCAGACTTTTCCCATTGGGAGGACCACAGGTCTCAGAGGTGGCAGTGCCATCCTGAGTAGTATTACCTTTCGGAGTGCCAAAGGTGTTATACACAAAGTTCTTCTCTACGGGACAAGGGTCACCTGAGCTAAAACACTTAATTTCTGAACTAGAACATTTAATTAGCATAGCTTTTGAATTCCTATCTTGAAATCCTAGTGGTGCCATGTGGGTTACCAGCCTTTGTTGGGTCCATACATACTGAGTAACCTTCTTTGAGGTATTTGAGTGGCTTTGCAGTGCAGTCATAACATTGTTTTTGTGTGCACTGAATCATCTGAAGATCACCATGTATATTGGGAGGTGCCTTATGACACAGTAGCTTGGTTGTTACTAGAAGGTTGCCTCTAGGTGTCTTCTTGTAGCTTCAGATCATTTGGATTTATGGTCTCCCTATGAATTGGTGGCCTCCAAAAGGTCTTAATAGTCCTTGGAGCATCCTATCTATCAGTATTTGAACAGGGGAACACAGCACTCCAATAACTGGCTTGTGTCTGCTTTCCAGATATTCTGAATATAAGCATTATCTTGAAGTAATGCCTCATCCTCCAAAATCTTCAGCTTTCTTGAAAAGCAATTTGATAGATGGAATTTCACTTTCAGACATGCCATTAAACTGTGGATATCATGGGCTGCTATGTAAAACATTGCTCTAGTCCTGAATCACGATGAACAAACACTTGGAACGCTTGACCAACAAATGGCACACAACTCTTGGGATACCATGACAAGAAAATAAAGCTTGAAGCTTGGCAGTGAGTTCTCTCCATCTTAGAAAGATTAAACAGTTAAAATAGTCTTTCTTTGTATCAGAAGCAACACAGCTGGCAACCAAAGTGAGAACTTCCAGTGACCACACCTGAGACTTGTGACACTAATGGGTCTCATGATACCAGGGAGGGAAAATGGCTACTTGGGCCCAGTTTGGACATTGTCACTTAGGGGTGTACTCACTTTTGTTGCCAATGATTTAGACGTTAATGGCTGTGTGTTGTGTTATTTTGAGGGTACAGTACATTTACACAGCATTATACAAGCTGTATACTCACTGCTTAACATTGTAGCCAAGTCTCATTTCTTCAGTGTTGTCACATGAAAAGATATACTAAAATATTTATGGAATGTGAGGGGGTGTGCTCACTTTTGTGATATACTGCAGGTGTGAGGTTGCCCATTCTTTTCCTTACTCACAAAAAAATGTGTTGATCTTAAAGCCACACTTTCTGAGGTTCACCTTGGTTTTGCCAACTCTAGTTCATAACCTATTGAGTTACTTCCAAGTAATCCAGTTGTCTTGTGACTGGGAGCTGCATTTTCCTGAGGTTGCATTCCATTTAAGAGGTGGTTAGTTCATTCTTTCTACATTATAGTCCTGGCACTTTCTGCGATTTCTTCTGGATTCCCATATGTTCTTTTTTTTAAAATTCCTTGATTTGAATCTGAGAGAGGCAGGATGGTAGTCAGAGTGCATGTGCACCTGATGTAAATGCTTTGCATTTTTTATTATTAGCTGTCACTGTTCTCCATATGTCACTGAGTGCAATGCCTTCTAAGTAACTGATCTTATGAATAGGGGTTGGGTCCAGGCATCTGCTACTGATTCCACAGCTTCATTGTTTCCTACTTTGCATGGGCTGAACTATATCACACAGGACTGGCCTATATCTCCCAGCAGAGCAACCTAGGGCCAAAGCTGTAGTTCTTAATATTTGCGGTTGTGTGCCTGTAGCGGGCTATGTTACAGTGCCCCAGTTAGTTCCTGATTACTTTCAAACCATATTTTTCTTTGTGTGAATCTTTTGCTTTTTGTTTTGACACTGTTTCCTAGTGTACAATCCAAAGTAATAGCTAGGTATGGGGGCATAACAATGATCTAGTTGATGCCTTTTGAGGCAGCCTGATGTTTCTGAGATGTCTGCTTGTTTCTGAAATGAAAGGCACACATTTGAGTCTTAGCAGGGTTGGGTTTAAATCGATGTCTGTCACACAGTAGACACCCAGGTTCTTCCGATGCATCTGTTAAGAGATGTTCTGAAAACTATCCAACCGAACAATAGAAGATTGTCAGCATAAATAAAGTTTTAGGTGCTTTTAAGAAGTGTTTGGTTGTTGGTCTTGATGTTAAACAAAGTAGGAGCCAGCACACTGCCATGGAAAAGACCATTATTTTAAGTCCTCCATTGGCAGCATTGTCCTTGAAAATTAACAAAAAAATCTGCAGTTTTGCAAAAGGGTTGCCATTACTTTAGTTACTTTTCGCTCCATAAGACACACCTTTCCATAAGACGCACCAATTTTATAGGAGAAGAAAACAGGAAAATATAATCTGTTTTCTTTGCTCCATAAGAAGCACAGACTTTCCACCCCCCTGTTTTGTGGGGAAAAGTGCGTCTTATGGTGCGAAAAATACGGTAACTTAAAACTCTTCGTTCAATTATAGAAATTTTGCAGTCATATTTGATGATGAACCATTTCATAGGCAGATGAGAGGTCAACAAAAACTAAGGCTGTTACCTTCCTAGTTTCGAAGTTGTCCTCAGTACTTTGCTTTAAATGCAGAATTTGTGTTGGACAGTTCTTCCCAGGTGTAAAGCCAGCCTGCTGTGGGGTGAGGAACACTCCCCCAGCTCCATTAGTTGGTTAAGAATAATTGTTTCCAGACCTTCCAGGTGACAAAGTAGCAAAATCAGACAAATATTTTTGGGATCTGTGTGTTCTTTGCCAGGTTTCAAGACAGCAATTGCTCATGACTTTCTCCAAATTTTCAGGAACCTGAGGGAGTCAAGATAGTTATTAAACAAATTAAGGAAAATGGTTATGAGGAAAACAAGTCTTAATTTCATTGCACAACAGGCATTTCCTGCTGTTTTATTAAAGGAACCGTTCATGGCATTCAGCTGTTGGTTTTGCTTTTTGTATTATAGCCCTAATTATACTAGGGAGACTGGCCATTGGAGGAGAAAAATGGCAGAGGGTTCAGCTGCTTAATCTTTTCTTCTCTAGCAATTTCCCGGCAAACAGTGCACACCTTCACTGTATTTTCCCCCAATGAGAGAAAAGATATTATTGCTTATATCATTTTCTCTGCAATTCTCCCCCCCCCCAGTGCAGAGTGAAAGCTCTACAATACTTTGGAACAGAAAGCTTGTAAAGGTAATTTGATGGTAGAACTACTCTGCCAGTTAGCATATTATTTGAAGTTGAAACTAGGTCACCTTGTCCACCTGCTGTATGCCTATAATAGGTTGTTTGAGGATTGCTGTAATGGTTTCATATCTCAGAAGGAAGAGGTGACCCAAGGAGAATTCATATCACGGATGTTTTGCAAAAAAAGGGCTTGCTTCCTAGGCTGAGAGGTAGTTGTCCTGTAAATGCCTGAGGTTAAGCCTTCAGGAAAACCACCTCCGAATGGAAAGTTGGGTTTGGAATGCAATTGGGGTTCTTGTTGAGAATAATTTTCGGACGTTTAGACTGGACAACTACCAAAGGAGTGAAAGTGGGTGGAGCCCAGATTGTGCATCATCCACAGCTAAATAAGTGATCTGGCCCCAAAAAGCTATAAAGGAGTCAGTACATAATACCTTGTCTGGTATGAAAAGATTTGAATATGACAGAGGCTACCATATGTCACTGTGGCATGCAGCTTAACTTCAGATTTGCCTCCTCTCTCTTAATCCATCATAGATCTGGCCAGTTAGCCAAATCAACATGTAAATTTTGATTCTGCTCTCCAGCTGCCATCCTGGAGGACATTAGCCTCTTGGGATTTCTGAGTCTTGTTCCTGAAAAGACCATTTTGCACATAGGTTTTACAATTGTTGGACTCTGTTTGCAAAGAACTTGTCCCTTTAATGGAACTGTAGATGATGCTTGTTTGACAGTGAAAGTAAAACTAGTTTCCTTCTTCAGCCCAACAGCATTTATGACCACGAGGTACTTTTTTGATCTTCTGCTGTGTCTGTTGGCATTTTCTTGCATATGTCTTCTGAGTCCTTGGCTATCACTCTGCCCCTATACTATGCTGGGTTACACCTAGGAAACTCTGGCAACGGTTGGCATAAGTAGGAATCAACTTGATAACTCATAATTATCAAGATTATATGTGTCAGAAGAAAAGATTAGTGGGGAAATGCCTGTGAGAAATGTAGAATAATAATGTAAGCAGGTCATAGTGTTCCATACACAGCTTGCATTGTGTACCATACATTGTGGTGTCCATTTGTTCTATGACTGACTTTTTACCCTATTATTCCATTTCTAATAATGCACACATATATTCACTTTTCAGGTACTGTAAACCCCACCAAATGTTGCTGTCCTTTTGCCCTAAAGATGGCAGCATGTCAGCTTCTTCTGGAGATTACCACATTTCTTCGAGAGACCTTTCCTTACATGCCCAGGCCTCGTACAGAGCCTCTTGTGGTGAGTGAATAAAAGGAATTTAACTGGGAGAGGGATTGGAATAAACTATAGTAATAAGTAGCATAAACCATAGAATTGGAGAGGGAGGACATTGAAAGGAGCAGCTGAAGGAGTGGGTTGATTAGCTCAAGACAGGAGAGGAGATGGTTTGGGACTTTTGCATTTAGAAAACGTTTATGAATGTGATCCAGTGAGTTATAGTATTCATTGTGGTAGATGACTTAAATCTCTGGTTTAGGGCAAAGTAATCTATAAATGTTGCCTTCAAATATATCTTTAACACATATCAGATTTTAGTAGCTGGCTGGGTTATGTTATACTAAAAATTTGATCAATGAATTGAAAGGAACACTAAACAATTCTAGTTTAACTTTCCCCTGGAGGTCAGTCCTTACCCCCTCTAGCCTTGTATGCTCTTTCATTACATAGTTCCAGGCAACATGATACAGGAGATTTCACAAGGTGAGTGCAACACAGTGGATTTGCTAGAGAATCTTAGAATGGCAAGCTCTTTTAATCAGGAAGGAACCGCAATTAACTGCCCTCCATTTCCTTTTTACAAATGTTTTTGAAATCTTTTGTTTTATGCAGTGTTTGTTCAAGAAAGATGTAATCAGTTACTAGCACTGACATTGTTTCCTTCCTTCCCACCCTATCCCTCTCTTACAACATTTCAAGTTTATTTGGTTATTATTTATTTACTAAATGTATGCACCATCTTTGCATTGCAATGCAAACATAAAATCAAATAAATTAAAACACATAAATAGGTGAGAAATAATCCACAATCTCACAAGTTGTTTGTTCAGTAGACAAGACAGGCTTGGAATTGGGGAAGACAGCTCAACAAAAACATCAACTCATAATGCAGCAACTGTGAAAAAGGCAAATTCCATATTAGGAATTAGAAATAAGACTGCCTCAAGCTTGGAAGTAATTAGTTACAAATAACACATGTTAATTAATTAGGATTTCTTTTCATATTGAAGGGAAATGATTTTCAGATTTTTTTACTTCAACAAAGCTCATACTTGTTAATTTTTAGTAGCACAACAAATAATGCATTTTGTCACATTTTTTTCTTCATTTCTTCTGTCCTTATGTATAGTGGGAATTGATGTGGTTCATATGCTTCAGCATAAAACCCACTGGCCACAGCTACTATTTTTCTTTGTTTCCACCTTGACATTTATCTTCCTTGACCCTTCCAAGGCAGGTTACAATACACTATAGCCGCCTAGAGTGGTCCTCGATTGACCAGATAGGCGGGATACAAATAAAATAAATAAGTAAAATAAAATAAATATGAAGTGCATATCAACAGCTAAACAAACTAATTAAAAACTCCACCAAATCAAGTTTTATTTGGGGGTGTACAAAGTAAATTATATGGTCTCTCAGCCTAACATATTTATCAGGGAGGTTGGGATCAAAATGAAACCAATGCAATTCTAAAGTGGCTTTAATGGAGTTGTACGTTCTTGCCTGTGCTGTTGACATCCTTCAACACCCTTCTGTGCTTTGCATAATGTTACAGGACCTGGAGAGCTGCAGGTTGCGTTTGGACCCTGAGATGGACCGCCACAGGTATGAGAGGAAAATCAGCTTTGCTGGAGTGCTGGATGAGAATGAAGATTCCAAAGATTCCTTGCACAGCAGCAGTCATACCCTGAAATCTGACACAGGTTGTGAAGAGAAGAAAGGTTTGTTGCATACAGTAGATTCTAAGTCCCCCTTCCCCCCTGGCCCCAATCTGTTATTTGGATTTGGTCTTTATGTCCTAAAGTTCAGGAACTGCATTAAGAAGCAGGAAGCTATGAAGCCACACAGACAAACCATCTCTGGTCTTTATCCATAGCTGAAGGTACTAAATTGGAGAAAGATTTTTAGCACTACAGGCCTGAGCACTTTGAATGGAAGTAAAATGTCTTCATTTTGAAGAACTCACTTCCTGGGAATTGGGCCTAGGCTTAGTCCCTGAATCCAAAATATCAGGTGTTGACTTGTTCACACAGCCAGAAGTTGGCATATGACATATTTGAAAAATCCCGGTTAACTGAAGAAATGCTTATTTCTGCTTGCACCAAAGGAAGCAGTTCAGTGCACATTCACAGATATTGTTGGTTTTAAGAGCAGTTAGGATCACTTATGTGTGCATAGAATTACAACCAAATTTATTAAATAAGCATTTCATCAATATTTTAATGTGCTGTTATCTCACCTGTGGAACAGAAGAGAGGTCTTGATTTATGTTTTCAGTGATAAAGAACAGAAATAATATGAACTCAGTAGAGGTGATCAGCTTTCTCCATGAAATTCCCTATAAAGTCTGCTACCACATGCTTAAAGCTCATTTGTTATGTGGCTCTCAGTGGCTAACCCCCCCAAATTTGATGTGTAGTGTCAAGGCATAAGTTGGTGTGGTTGTTAAAGGCGGCAGAGTGTCTATCATTGTAATGCCATCTCATGCAAAAATAAAACCCCACCAAACACCCAGTAACAACCACCCAAATTCTCATTCCGTCTTGTAGTTCAAGTGTTGCAATACAAAGCCAAAATTTACTTAGAATTTACTATCATAGATCGCAAATAATTACCCTAAACATGAGGTATCATATAACATATTGACTCACAAACTGTTTTCTTTCTTGTTTCACAGTGTAGAAATATGTAACAACAATTTTAAAGAAAAAGTAGGTTATGATTTATGATCTCTCAATGAAACAAGTTAAAAACACCGAAACACAGACTATATTATTTTGCTGATTCCTGATCTGCTGCCACACTTAAAAATTACCTCTCCTAGTTAGATGCTATTTGCAGCTTTGTTGAATCTTGTCCCTCCCATACACTTTGAAGCTAAATGTATAGAATGGACAACCAGCTATATCTCATTCCTGCACAATTTTCAAATCTAACAAAATATCATTCTAAAAAGGAACTGAATCCTAAACCTACATATTTACTTTAGCATGTGTCTCCAGCACTAGTGGTTCATGACACTCCGTGCAGCCCACAAACTTCCTGCTTTGGCCTCTTAAATGATGCTAAACCCTTTGGGCATCAATGCAAAACTCATGGGGTATGTTTATTATAATTGGCTCACAACTTGTACTGGCTTGCTCTAGCACTTTTACATGTTTATGAGACAGTAGGTATTACTAAACTTAGTGAAATATGCTTCTTAATAAATTCAGTTCACTATCAGACATGGTTCAGACATTTTAAACTCTCCATGTTGAGCACTCCATGGGTGCATCTATGCAGAGAAATATCTGTGTTGAGAAGGTTCTTCTTCTTGGTAGTGGACTGTTTCTGCCAGCTGCACTTTTGCAACTCACTGCCAGGGAATAGTTCCTGAGAAACATGGGCACAACCTAAACCAGACATTTCTTGTTCCTCACAGCTGTCTCCATGGGGATGTGCCTGTGGTTCCACTTTCTGTGAATGGGGCCTCAGTAAGATAAAATATGCAAAGATAGTCTATTTTACTGAAGCCAATAAATAGATCCCCATTTTATTCGCGAAGGCTTTCACGGCCGGGATCCAATGGTGGTTGTGGGTTTTTCAGGCTCATTGGCCGTGTTCTGAAGGTTGTTCTTCCTAATGTTTCTCCAGTCTCTGTGGCCGGCATCTTCAGAGGACAGCAATCCAGAGCACAGGTTGCTGTCCTCTGAAGATGCCAGCCACAGAGACTGGTGAAACGTCAGGAAGAACAACCTTCAGAACATGGCCAAAGAGCCCGAAAAACCCACAACAACCATTAGATCCCCTTTTACTTCAATGAAAAATGGATTTATCTCATCTGTCTTTCGTTTGTCTTCTGCTGCAGCTCGGTCTGCTACTTTGTAAATTTGCTAGAAGTTGCTGTGGAATCTTACCTGTTGTGTAAGATTGGCCGGTGGTTTATGTAAGAAATTGGTTTCTGATCTTGGTGAAGTCAGCTGTTCTCAATGAGATTGCATACTATATGTTTCATCTTTGTGTTCTGTTTTGATAGATACTGGTGATATCCTACCATGGTTAGCGATCCCTAATTAAAGCAAGAAAAAGAGCCCCAGGTGCTTCTGGATATATTATTTGCATATATTAAATAATCTCCAGAGCCTACATAATGCAATGTGTTCAAAGACATAATTAGATCTCTTAGATACAGCTGTCTTAGCCTTCAGCTATGTTTTGGCACTGTTGTGCTTATTATATTACTTTACAACTCAGCTCCCCTTGGCCCACTGCCAAAAATGTGGTGATGGTGGATTTAAAATCAGAAGTGACCAGGAGTTCCTTTCTAGTTTTGGGGGGATTTTTTTAAAAAAGGGACATCTGCAGATAGGAGAAGGATAACTGCCTGGTGGCTTCTAAGGTTGTGGTTCTCCCATGTGATTCTGCACAAAAATAAATAAATACAGACATACACTTTTTTTAAAAAAAATGGAGGCAGGATAGCAGTGGGCCTTGGTCTCCAGGGCCACAAAAGTGGGAAGGAGGCCATGTGTGGCCCATGGGTTGCATGTAGCTACACCAGTTTACCTGTTTGAGATGAGAAATGAAATGTAACTCCTATGAAAGAACACTAACTACTTCTAGCTCTCTGACAAATACTTGGAACAACTGATCTGACCAGGAACTATCCGAGTGTGTTTTTTGGCCACATCTGTTCTCATGTGTGGCTTGGAAACTTTTATACAGTAGATGCTCTGGAACAATGACTAGAGTGATTCAATAGGCCAGCTGCTAAATACTGTATTGGAAAATAACTCAATTTCAGATATATCTCATGTGGGTAAAGCATTTCCATTTTTTTCAATATAGTAAAATGTAAGTTTATATCACAAATACAGCACCAATACACAAACTCACAATCTTGATCCATTTAATCAAGTGGTCTGACTTACAGGACTCAGGCAGAAGTCTTTCAAAGCCGTACTTTCTTTTCTTTTCTTGCCTTGAAGCTGGGACATCTTGCTCCTGTGATTTACAGTGTGCTTCCACTGAGGTGGGAGCAATATGTAAGCTAGAGGCAGCTAATCAGCAGCTCTTGCAAAGATACCACTACTTCTTTGAATATACCATTTTTCAGACTAGCCCAGTCAGTTTTCTGTTCCTAATACACTGGTGCTCAACTTATGAACTTAATCCATTCCGGAAGATGGTCGTAACTCGAAATGGTTGCAAATTGAAGCACCATTTCCCATTGAAATGCATTGAAATGCAATTAATCCATTCTGGCAGAATTAAAAATCCCCCTCCCAAAAAAAACTATTGCAAGACCAATCTGAAATGTTCTGGCCAAGGGAGGTGGGAGAGAAAAGTAAGCCAAGAGTGCAAGACACATCAGAAATGGGGGGAAAGCAAAGCAGAAGGCAAGCAAGGTATGCAAAACACATCAGAAATGGGGAAAAAGCAAAGCAAAAAGCAAGAGAAGCATACAAGACGCATTGGAAATGGGGAAGGGGAACCAAAAAGCAAACAAACCCCCCAAGACACATTAGAAATGGGGGAAAATACCAAAAAGCAAACAAACCCCCCAAGACACATTAGAAATGGGGGAAAATACCAAAAAACAAACAAACCCCCCAAGACCCATTACAGCTTAGAAACATAATCCCACCACCCCACCCAAAACCACATTGCAACACCCACCCAGAACAGTTTTAAAAAGCAGAAAGCAGCATCTTACCTTACCAGGTAGTCCAAAGCCTCCTCAGATCGCACACTCTCTAACTGCTGGTGCAAAAGAGCTACGAAGAAGCAGACTCTTCACCTACCAAGGGTTAGCAATTTGAATTCCCCGCCTTTTTCCCCTGCCTTTTTTTGATTGTAACTTGAAGCTCCGGCCGCAAGTCGAAACAAAATTTTGTGACCAGAGCTGGTTGTAACTCGAAATGGTCGTAAGTCGGGACGTTTGTAAGTCGAGGCACCACTGTATATAACATGTACACACCTTTCAGTTATTAATTACTGATCTGCTTTTTCTCCACTGAAAATATCCAACAGAGTGTGCAGCATAAAACTGCAAATAGAAATTAAAAATTAAACAGGGCAACACAACAAAATAGACGAGTTCAGTAAAAACCACGAAGAAGACATTGAAAAGCAACACAGCCCCATTAATAACAGCATTAATGGGTTTTGCTGAGCAGCCATTAAAATGGGGCCCCTTGCAAAGAAGTTCTGTTTATTCCACATACAGCACTAGGGATGTTCTATAGAAAGGTAGATTGTGTTAGATCATTCTTAAGATGCACTGAGATGTTTTGAAGTGTCATGTGATGAAGACAATGATCAATCTTTGCTACTTAAAAATGGGACATAGTCTACACCAGTGGTCCCCAACGTTGGGCCTCCAGATGTTCTTGGACTTCAACTCCCAGAAATCCTAGCCAGCAGAAGTGGTGGTGAAGGCTTCTGGGAGTTGTAGTCTAAAAACATCCGGAGGCCCAAGGTTGGGGACCACTGGTCTACACATTCTGTCCAGAACCTTTTTTCCCCTCAGGTAGTAATAGTGTTTCAGGTACTGACAAAGGCATCTCCTGCTGTTGTTCAGCTAGAACTAGTTATAAGAGTAGCCTTCAAATCAATTTGAAAACCATTAACCTCTGCTTTCTCCTTTCATGTTTCCTCAGTTCTTTGTGATAATTACTTCCCATTGGCTGGACAACCAAAATTGTAAAATTATAACTTTTAAGTGATGTGGCCTTCACGCTACAAAAAATAAGCATGTAAACAAATAAAGCAAAAAACTAACTAGTAACTTCAAGGCTAACTAGTAGTATGGTTGACTCTGCTAAGTTTGATAAGCATACAAGTTCAAATCCTACCTCAGTCAGAAGGCATATCTACAATATGAACCGATTTAAATTAGTTTAATTGTCATTCCTTCGATGGAGAAAAAATCAGAAGAGGTCAAGAGGAAGATGCTCAGTACCTATACTACTGCTAACCAGGAATTCTTTTGTGAAAACCTGGGCCTGAATTCTATATAATTTTGGAAATGTGACCCTTGAGCCAATGGATGAATTGTCAATTTCAATTTCAGCCAGAGGAAATGAGGATCAAAACAACATATTTCATAGTGATGTTGGTGTAAATTAAATATTAATTCAAAAGTCATTTGAACATCTTATAAAGTAAAGTGTGCTGCTTACATACCATCCCATAGCATATGAAGCACTCTCTGGGCGGATTACAATTTAATTATGTAGGCTAGACATTGCCCTCACCCCCAGCAAGCTGGGTACTCAATCTGTTGACCTCAGAAGGATGGAAGACTGAACGATCCTTGAGCTTGATACCTGAGCCTGTCTGTGTTCAATTCAGGCCATGAGCAGAGTCCTGATTACAGTACTGCAGTTTAATCACTGTGCCACAATGGCCTTTCTCTAGTCAATGTACATGGGACCACCTTTATGTTTTGCCAACCAATTCTTTGAGCCTTGCTTCTGGCACAGACAAGGTTTATCACACAAAGACTTGTTTCCAAGCCACTCTGCAGAATTGATCAACTGTGGAAATTTTAGAAGAGGTGGGATAGCCGTGTTAGTCTGTTTCAGAAAAAAGTATTTGGATGTCTTGCAATACTTTTAATAAGTTTTATTTGGCATAAAGGTCTGTAGGCTTTACTCCACCTCTTCAGATGCAATACCCACCAATTGTGATAGTTCCAAATGCAAATCCGATTAGATGTGAATCATAATAAAAGCAATTTTTCTGGAAGCACGTGGCTTCTCTAAATAGCATTGTACATTCAGCATATGGAAGAGTACAAATCTGTAAACACCCAAAGGATCTTCTCAAAGCTCTTTTCAAGACCCACGCCTCTTTAAAATAAGGCATCCCTTCTCAATGCGGCACTTTCCTCTGTCGCTTGAATGTGACATCTGTCGTTTATAAACCTTGCCCCCTGTTCAGGGGGGTGGCATGTTCATTTTTGGATAGTAGTACAGCTGAGTGTTGCAACATTTGGACTTGCATAATGCCATGTCCTGCCTTCGAGCTGAGTGGGGAACAACATGCCAAGTGATTGGTGCTTCAAACCATTTCCATATTTTCGTGCTCATGAAAGCAATACACCCAGCATCCAGTGATGTCTTTAATGCGTGAAAGCTGCTGATCTGTCTGAAGGAGCAGGACCACATGTTGTTGCTTTCTGTGTAGAGTTCTGACGAAGTTTAATACACAAAGACGACGGTATATGCAAAGGTAATATCTAAACTGGATATGCAAAGTAGGTGCTTGGCTTAAGCAAGCAGGTTACCTACTTACAGTCACGAATGCTGCATGGTTGAACACTGTGATCCTATAACAAGATCTGAACAATGTTGGGCAAGCCGGGTGATAGGTTTCCCCTGAGGCACTGCCATGAATTTTCAGTTCAGTCACTTGTAGCCAGCAATTGGTGCGGTCCGTGGCAAAAGCTTTACAAAGGTAAGGCAGAAGCATAACAATTGCCCTGTGTTAGCTCGCTCCTGAATGAATCTGGAGCAGTTGGCCTGGGATAAATGGTAGGCTTCTCTTGTACAGCCATGGAGTTTCCAACAGTGCCTCTTGCACCATTGTTGCATGATTACTAGTGGCTGAACCAAAGGGTACCTAAGAAGATCTGAGTCATACTCAAGAAGCATGCTTGAATTTTCTCTACAGCATCCATTATTGGATGGTTAATAGAACTGCATTGGCGATGGCTTTGGAGGGAGCCTCTTGCTGGTCTTCCTTGAGAAAAAGGAAAGGCACAGCAACGTGGGAGGGGGAGGGCTGGCGGGCTGGCTAGGAGTATACGATACATAAAAAGTAAATTATTATAATATTTCTTAAATGGGGGGAATTAAGGGGGAAAAAGTCCTCTTTTATTCTTTCAATACAGTTCCCAGCAGGAAGATCAGGATAGGAGGCTCCCGCTTGCTCCAGATTAAAGGAACCCGCAGTTTCCGGGTGAAGAAAGGGGGTTCCCTGTCCAGCATTCGCCGGGCCGGCAGCCTAAAGAGCACCAAGTTATCCCGTCAGGATTCAGAGTCTGAGAATGAGGAGCTGCAGCTGTCCCACAGCAGGGACACTGTCACTGACATAGGTAACATAGATGAGCTGGGCTAAAAAGGGAGCGGGATGATGAGGCAGCATCTTGAGCCTGCAGGCAACTGGAGCAGATTTAGTGCAAGAGGAGAAGGGCTGGTAGGCTAGGCAGGCCTCCAGCATCCTAAGCTGAGAGGAAGAGTTCACCCTTTTTTGCATGATGTAAAACACAGCAAGGGCAGAGTTTGAATCCTGCTGTTGCAATGCTAGGTAGTCAGTTCTCTGTCCCACTCAAAGGATGCCAAGTTTGAAAAATCCGAAGGTTTGGTGCATGAACTCAAGATACTGTACAGGCATTTTCCTGACTGCCAACCAAATGCATGCCATGCTTAGGAAGGTATATATACAAATATCATATATCTATCACATATATTATATATATGGTGTAATAGATATATAGATATATATACATATCTCATATCAATATGACATATTGTGCATATAACTGTATGGAGAATATGTGTATATTTTATTTTGTATGAGATATAAGTATATGTGTGCTCGTGGTTCTCCAAAAGATTAGTTCTTATTGTTTTATAGAAAAGGTCAGGAATAGGTAAATCCTCACCTTCAACCTCTTTCACCCTGTGGTCTCAGTGGCATTGTCCATGCTCTTTCTCTTCCGTGGCAAAATTTGAACTTAGCCAGGTACATATAGCCCAGCTGCATAAAATAAGATACATTGAAAGAAGGGGTGAGAAAGAATTAACTGGACATCAGCAGTGCCCTATTCAGTGGTTTTTAATAAATAGCACAGTCCTGTGCAGGTCTACTCAGAAGAAATCGCACTGAGCTCAGAAGAGCTTATAGTAATAGCGTTGAGGATGGCAGTCTTAATGTTACCGTCTCCAACAGGCAAAATTTGTGCTAGGGTCCTACCCAACTGTGAGCCCTACTGGCAACAAATGCATGCAGGAAACCCTGGGGTCAGAGAGAGCACTCCCCTGCCTTTGTTCTCTAGTGTTTGCTAGGATTTTTCCCCCTTTCATCCCCAGGCATTTTGGAATCCTCTTATGGGATCTTTCAGGGCTGTAGCCCATTCACGGTGGCAGTAGCTATAGACAAAGCGCTGCCACTGTAAGACTATGGATATCATATTTTAAAAAAACAACAATAGCAACACAGAGCCCAGTCAATGCAGATCACTGAAACCAACAATTCACAGCATCTTAATGATGCAAGAATGTTCCTGCTATTTACTTACCCTTCCCTCTTCCAGAAAGGGAGTAATGCCATCCCTGGTAGTTTTCTTGATTATGAATTATGCTTGTAATTACCAGTCCAGCTGATCATCAGATGTAGAAGAAGGGCAAGTTGGGATGGGAGCAAGCAAAATGATAGTATAGTCCAGACTTAATGGGTTCCTGTAACGGCACACCATTTCACCAGATAAAGGGATGATATTAAACGTTTTCAATAAACTGGCCTGGTTTACAAGCATATGCCCTAGATTTAGATATGCCAAGAGCATCAGAAGACAACTGTTTCTGGGTGTATTTTTTCTCTCTCTTGAAGAAGGGAGCCCTTGGAGTGCAAGTGAACCCAGTATAGAACCTGAAGTCCTAAGCAGCACCGGCACTGAAGAAAACTACCATCGTAACATGTCTTGGCTACATGTAAGTAGAGAATAATTTACTGTTTTTAGTTTTTAAGGGTCTAAGCTGCCTCGGATCCTTTTTTAGAGGGAAGGCAGGGTAAAAATATTTTAAATAATTAAATGTCCTATAATTTCCCCTGGTTGTAATATACAATTCACAGCAGGCTGTCAGATGGTGAGATATTGGCTACCCAAGCATTTAGCAAGCCCCTTTCCAGAACTTCTGTGAAGACAGAATTCAGGGATAAGTTTCAGAAACTAAACCTATAAAATTAGACAGGATAAAAATGAGCTTTTTGTACCAAGTGACCAGACTGCAAGTCTCTGCTGCAAAAAATCCAGGTCTAATAAATGATTTGCCTATTGAATGGAGAGAGTTTATTGATGTATAAATAAATCTCTCTGTGTGAGACTAATCTCTCCCAATTCTTTTTGTGCTAGAAGACCCTTTGTATAGAATGTCTCATTGGGTGTGCTGAACCCGCATAGCTTCATTGCCTTGAAAGAGAAGCTGGCATTTTATACTAACGTATGCAACAGCCTTGCATCTTCATATAGAATCATAGAAAATATATTGGAAGGGGCCTACAAGGCCATCAGATCCAACCCCTTGCTCAATGCAGGAATACAATCAAAGCATATCTGCCAGGTGATGATCTAAGCTTTTCTTGAATGCCTCCAGTGTTGGAGCACTCACCAAGGTAACTGGTCCCACTGTCGTACTGCTCTAACAGTTAGGAAGTTTTTCTTGATATTAACATGTTCCAGAATGTTTAGTCCTCACTGTCGCATGGGGGCTAATGGGTGGGAGATGCTTGCTCCCTCTTTCTTTCCTACTGTGGATTCATTGTGAAAATTTGTATTAGAATAACTTAGGGGAATGACCTGAAGTGATGAAGTGGGGAGATGATTTAGTTTAGGATTTCATCCTGGTATACATCTAATGTCATTATCCACCCTTTTTTCTAATTTTAAAGAACTTGATTCATATAAATCTCTTCTGTGTGGCAGATATCTGTAAGACATCCATCTATTTGCTTCCAACTTCTCTTTGTTTCTTCCAGTGACCTTATCTAAATTTACTTTTCTTTTCATGGACATATGATGTTGGAGGGTAACAGTCAGATGAATAAAAATAGAATGCTGTTTTCTTTGTGGTCTTTTCTTAACACAATTGTAGATCTGTTACACTTCTGAACATTCTGGGTCTGCTTTATATTTCCAGGTGATGATCCTGCTATGCAATCAGCAGAGTTTTATTTGCACGCATATTGATTATTGCCATCCCCACTGTTACCTTCACCATAGCCGTTCCTGTGCACGACTTGTCCGAGCCATCAAGTTGCTTTATGGAGATACTGTGGAGTCTCTGAGAGAAAATAATTCATTGAATAATGTGGCTAGGGGCAAAAAGCAAAAAGAGGTAAGAAGGCAATGAATCCCCCTTCTTTTCTATATAGAAATTTATTTCAGGTTTATTTAAACTAGATTGGTTACCCTGGGGTCAAACTAGACAAGATGTGCAATTTGGACATAGAATTAGTGCCCTCTTCTGTGATAAAAAAAGCCTGTCTCTCATAGGACTGGCTTTCATTTATTTTTGTATTGTTCCATTCCAGCCTACTTTTTTCTGTGATTCGTCATAAGGTTAGTTTGCTAGTCTAATTGGCCAGGATAATCTGTCTGAGTAAGATACTTTGGGGAGAGGGAAGCACCTAAGCTCAGAAAATACTCATTTCCATTAATATATAATTTGACCCTCACATGTCTAACACATATTAAACCTGAAAGCTGGGGAGAAACTTATTTATAGAAGGTTTTCTTTTCAACTGTATATGTTGTCCAGTGAAACCTATGACATTGACTATGAGTAGACATGGGGATGATTTTAAAAAAAGGGATCACGATATTTTTGAAAAATTGCTGATACCTTAAATATTCGTCTCTTCATATTCGTCAGTTCCTGAGAACCCAATGAATACAAATATAGAAGGAATACAAATATGATGAATATTTCTCAATTATTATTTGTCCCCCATATGAAGAGAGGGAAGGCTAGCCTATGGCTTTCCCATTCTGCCTATGGGCCCACCGATCCGCTGCCACCGCCATCCATCACCACAGCTGCGGTGGCTTCCGCAGCCACGGCCTGCCATAAAAGACATTGGCTGCCCTTTGCAAAGATGGTGGCTGCAGCTTCTTTTAGGGCAGGGAAGATGCAGCAACCATCTTTGCAAAGGACAATCTAGATTCCCTTAAGGCAGGCCATAGCATTGGAGACCATTGCAGCAAGTGGTGCTGGATGGTGACTGTGGAGGCTGCCACGGCACAGGCCTCCATGGATGGCAGTGGTGGCAGCAGCAGCGGCAGCAGTGGCGGTGACAGGGTTAGTGGGAAGGGGAAGGGGGGCAGGCTGTGGGGGTGGAGGGGTCAGATTTTTTTAGCCCCCCCCCCCACAAACTGACAAATATATTTGTGCTTCATCGGTTCATGGGGAGGATATTTGTGCCTTGTACTTTGTCAGCTTTGACAGATCACGAAGCACAATGACTCGCCAAAATGGCTATTCGTCCCCATCTCTAGTTATGAGAATAAGAGTGGGAAAATGTTAGTGTTTTGCCTTTTTCCTATTTTCAGATGTTCTTCTGAAAACCCAGAATGGAAAGCTGCATCATTTCTGTGGTTTTTTTAAAGTGTTAGATACATGGTGGGATCCTTTTTTTCACTGGTAAACTGGGTTCTAAAAAGCATTTCTCAGATCCAACTTTCTTCCAGTGTTCAGACAAGTCATGCCTGAGGACACCCTCCCTAAAGAAAAGAGTGATTGATTCTAACCTTGAAGGAAAAAAAGACTCTGGAATGTTAAAGTATATCAGGCATCAGGTAAGTAGGGGTATGTTACCTATGTGAGAAATAATGAGCTAATAGATTATCATTATTTTCAGTACTTCAAATGCAGTGTGTATCTCCTGATATCAACCTTTGAATTAAGCTCCTGGCTTCTAAAGACCAAGGTCCTTTCCTTATATATGAAACACTGGTTATGCAAACTTTGCATTCTCTGGCTAAAATCCTGTTACTTGGAGCAGTAAGTTGCAACTAAATTAGACCTGTTGAATCAGTGGCAATTTGGTAAGTCATCTCTGTAAATCCACTGATGGGCCAACTCTAGTTGTGACTTAGTACAGTGGCTGAAATCCTGTTGCTTAGCATAGTAAGTCACATTATTGAATCAGTGAACTTTTGGTGAGTCAACTCCTCCATAAATTCCATTGATTCAAATGGGCTGCTCTAGTTGTGATTTACTTTAAGTAAATCAGGACTACAGTAAGCTATTTAAATCAGTGGAATTTATAAAGAATTGACTCACCAAATCCCCACTGATTCTGTGGGCTTACTCTAGCAGGACCTGCTACACTAAGTAACAGAATTTCAGCCTTTGTGTGGCCAGTGCTGCAAACATACCTCGGATGTCCATAACCACATGAAGTAACTACATACTGAGTTACTAGTAACCTTGTTCTATGTGTTTGGAAGGAAGTATCCGGTGCTGCTGTGAGGCTCTACAGAGGCCTTCTGCAGTCCTGCTTCTAACTATAGACATTCATATGGAAAAGTTACTTTTTCTAGTCCAAAAGTAACTTTTTCAAGTTGTCATCCTTTACATTTGGACATTCCAGAGGTTGAACCTGGGAGTTTCTTCATGCAAAGCATGTGCCCTAAATCTGAGCAAATCTTCTTTTTTCAAGGTGCAGGTGCTGCTCATCTCCTGTAAGATATAGATGACTTAGTCTATTTCTGCTCTATGTTAGGTCTACATTATTCAATTATATGGCCACCATTTTGTACATTTTTCTCAGTTGGTAAATTTCCAAAAAAGAAACTACATTTTATTTTCATGTGTAGCTTTCTGTGAGATATTTTATATACACTTTTCAATAACACCTATGCAAAATTAGGAGAAATGGGTAATTTGAAGGTTAGTTGTGTACCAATCCATATATTAGTTCTGGAAGTGCAGATTAGGATGATTCATACTAATTTGGTGGTGGTGCTCCCTGCTAACAGTTGTCCATATGACAGCGATTTTTAGTAATCTCAAATTATGTATCCCTGATTTTGCCTACTACCAGCATTTGCATTGTGAGGGCAAGAGGGCATATGTGAACATTAAATTATTATATGATTCGACAACTAATTGTACAACTTGCAAAGGAATCAACATTTAATGAGTCCAGGATGAGCTGGAGAAGAGCTACACTCTTCTCTCCATTATTTTCAGTGCATAGAATGCAGTTTCCTCTTCAGTCAGTTCTTCAGTTTTTACTATAATTATAATGTACTATGTTGCTTTCATATTGAACACAAAGTCATTTTGTCCATATGAAGCTACCGTCAGAAGTGGGAGCAGGTGTTTTATTGCATATTTATACAGTCATTTAAGGTTATGTTTGTGAAGTGATGAGTTTACCACTTGATGAGCTTACTTCCATTTGATAGCCTTGTTTCCATTGACCAATCTGCCAATAATTTGTGTTCATTTTGCTTAATTGATATGAATCAATGATGAAGATATAAATCTAACTAGTACATTTGTTAATTCAGGCTAGTTGCAGTAATATGTGGATATTTAATCAGTCACATATCAGATTTTGCAAAATGGTTTTCTGTGTTAACGATAGTGTCATGACTGAAGAGTATATTGGATTTTACACGACTGTTCACACCTGTTGTCTGTGGTGCAGCGCTTTCTGTTGGTGTCCTCCTAAAGCTACAAAGCAAAATCATCTAAAAGGCATGGTGAAATATTCCACTGTTCTGTCCTTAATAGACTTTCATAATGAGAAAAAGATAAAAGAAACAGTGATTTCATCTAGATTGCCAATAAATTGTTGTGAATGAGAGTGACTGCATGATAATAGCCACAGCTGGAAACATCTTTGGTGGTTCTTCCTATTCTTATGTCCTCAGTTTCATTTATGAGAAAGAAACTGTCTGGGGGGGCTTTAAAATAAAAGTTTACCAATGAATACTGGAGTTCTGAAATTTTGATAGATTCTGAAATTTTCCACATTTCTTTACGCTATCAAATGTAGGCAATTCTATTTCAAAGAAAAGCCCTCAGTCCAGCACCTGTTTTACTTTCCGGTGTTATTTATGTTAACTGGCAAAGTAATAGATAAAGCAGGGCCATCCTGAGTATCTTACATGAAGTATCTCTGCAATCTTATGTCACTCAGCAGGCCTTCTGCCTGAATAAATACTTCTAAGGCTTGCTTGAAAACATTTTCTTTTTAGTAATTGGATGATTTCATTTTGTGCAGGTGATGAGCTTGTCCCCAGCACCTTTATCGCTGTTAATCAAGGCAGCTCCTATTCTCACAGAGGAGATGTATGGGGACATTCAACCTGCAGCGTGGGAATTGCTGCTTAGTATGGATGAGCACATGGCTGGCGCAGCAGGTAAAGTGTGTAGGGTGTTGTACTCAACTTGAATGTGTACACCAGTGGTCCCCAACCTTGGGCCTCCAAATGTTCTTGGACTTCAACTCCCAGAAATCCTGGCTAGCAGGGGTGGTGGTGAGGGCTTCTGGGAGTTGTATTCCAAGAACATCTGGAGGCCCAAGGTTGGGGACCACTGGTGTACACAAGTATGTATAGAGGCCTGGAGGTAGTCGGGAACACTGCTGGAGCTCTGCCCAGCTTGGGATCCTGAGATTTCTTTCATCTGTTCAAACAGAAATGTATGCCCACATTCTGCCCATGCCATCACTGCTCACGTGAATTCCCATCTTCCCTTCCTGTTGCTGACCCTGTGGTTTCCTTCCTCTTCTGGTACTAAGAAATGAGGACAACATGGTTGATCGGAGGACTGGAAACCAAGCCCTAGGAGAAGAGACTGAAAGAGATGGGCATGTTGGTGATGATATTTGTTTAATATGTAAACCGCCCAGAGTGGCTTTGGCAGCCAGATGGGCGGTATAAAAGTCAAACAAAGTGCATAAGAACTGGCATGGTGCACAGCAGCTCGCTAGCTACTAGATCTGCTCATAAAATACACCTTTCCAAATCATCCTCTCAAAGGACCAGCTAAAGGCATACTTTGACCATGCATTCTCTAGCACTTCTTTTAAATAGGAGAATAATTGATTTTCCAAGTTGTGCCTGTATTTGTTCACGAAGTATTTGCTTCTTGCAGCTGCCATGTTTCTTCTGTGTGCTGTGAAAGTGCCTGAGGCAGTATCCGATATGCTGATGTCAGAATTCCATCACCCTGAGGCAGTGCAAAGGTTGAATGCTATTCTCAAATTCCACACCCTCTGGAGATTTAGGTATCAAGTCTGGCCTCGTATGGAAGAAGGAGCTCAGCAGATCTTTAAGGTAAATATGACCTTGTCTGATATAATTCAGAGTTGCAATTGTGGCAATATTACCAGTGTCCTATATTTATTTATTTATTTATTGGACTTTTTATATATCTGTGCACTGTGAAGAAAATCACCAAATTCAGTGACATTTTCTCCCAAATTAAATGAGTATAGCCTTGCAACTTAAAAACTTTCAAAATCTAGGTCTTTTTAGTTTCCCATACAACCCACCATTAAAACAGAAAGTGAGTATGAAACTTGTACTCAGCTTTTAAACAACACTTATTAGTAATACTTCCTGGTATGTTTAAGCAACCTGAATGCCCCTGCAGTATTCATTTGAAACTAGCATAAAATCATGTGGGGAATCAAATTGTTTTGCTTGCTATATTTCCCATGAGGCCCTTGGAATAAAAGATTGACTAAAGTGCAGACTAAACTAGCTTTCTGGCGAAACTGCTGTGAATAGTCTGTCCAGACTTCTCAGTGAGTTGTCTGAATATAGACTACATTATCCAGTTGATCTGAATCAACTGGATAATGATAGCAAAGTAATGGATCGTATGTACTCAGATTTATTTAATATACACAGTTGAAACAAAGCTGCTCTTTTTTTCCTCTACCCATTTCTTTAAAAAACATTAAAAATTTAGGGCTAAAACTAAATGAATTAGAGCATGAAGTTAATCTCATTGTTGATGACATTGACCTGCTGAATAAATTAAAGAAGCATGGAATGAAATCAGTGTATTTGGCATAGTAGGAGAGCTTCAAATTTGTACCTTCAAAACTCTGGAAATGCATAAATATGGGTTGGAAATAATTTCTAAGCACACAGAAAAAAATGCAGCAACATCCTAGGAACTTTGACTATCTGAAGTACCTAGCAATTCATCAACAAGATTTAAAACTATTACTGAAAATAAATGTTAATTCTCCAGTAAGGCAAATGAAAGAAAATTTAAAGAAAATTGCCAAACAAAATCTTAATTGATTAGGCAATATTGCTACAATAGAGGTTGCAATGCAACATAAATGTGCATGCTAATTCCTCATACTGCCTATCCAAGTGTCAGAAATATTGCCTTTTCTTTCAAGATAAATGGATCTCTAATTAATTTCTAATTAAACTTTGCTTTAAACAAACATATCTATATCAGCTAAATAAATAAATAAATCAAATTTGGAAAAAGAATGGGCTGGGGGGTACACTGGCCCCAAGAAATCCACTAGAGGATGTACCTTCCTGTGGAAACTGCTGACAAGATCGCGTGCTGCCATTGCTGTTGCCGCTGCCACCACGTTGATCCTGAGGGAGGACATTCATTTTGGCCTAATAGCTTTAAATTAACAGCACCTCCTCAGAGTAAAATTATTTAGAGAAAGAGAAAAAGAGCACCTCCTGTGCTCCATGACAATTTGAAAATAAATATGGGGAAATCCATCAAATAGTACTTTTGAGTAGAAATCGCCAGTAATCAGGTCCCTCACTCTTTTGAAAATTTGATGCCCATTTCACAATCCAATTCAAAGCAAATTGTGTCTAATATATGAGTATGAACTCAAACAATAGAAGAATTAAATAAAAGGATGAAGGAGACATGGAAATGTGAGTGGGTTCAACTTTGGGAAAATCCCATTCCCCTTTTGGTTCCCCAAAAAGTGGAGACAGGCCTTCTCCATGAATGTTTCTTTTGTTTTCAAACACCGGAGAACCATGAAAACAACTTCGGTTGGACCAATGGATCCCTTAGTTTCCCTGCATTTAACATAACAGTCCCTTAACTCGGGCATCGCAAGAGAGCTCCCCATCGGGAGTTCACACCAAACCATTCGCAATCTGTGGGTTTTCTCGTGGGCTTCCTCAGACTGGGACATATGGTACCTCAACAGAGGTGCTGAGCTCATTCTCCCTCTGAGGGCGTTTCTGGATGTGACATTAACACCAGTTTGCCCCCTTTCTTTCATTGATCTCCCTTCTTGGGATAGACATATACCATCTGTTCCACTGGTTCTGCTTCTGCTTCCCCCAGCTGCACTGCCAGTCCTTCCTTCCTTTGCCTTTTCAGCTCTTCTCCCTCTTTTCCTTTCTTACTCCCCTCAGGTCTCACATTGCGATATTGCTGTATCCTTTCTATTTCCTCTAGGGGCAGTTTCATTTTAACATGGAAGGGGTCTTCCATTTCTAACTATCTCCATCCTAGAGGAATGTCTTCTTCCTTAACCTCCTTTCCTTTCTTTTTCTCCTCCTTCTTTTCTACCTCCATCTCCCAATCTAGCTGTTTTTCCCTTCTTCCTTCTCCTCAGCCCCTGTCACCAGATATCCCTCCACTATTGGCTCCTCCCCTTTCTCGCCCTCCTCCCGCTCTTCTGTCCTGTTCTTTTTCTCCTCTACTCTCAGTTGGGCCACTGCTAGTATCAGCGTATACTCTGTCCCATACCCCTCTGTTGTGGGCGCTGGAGGGGATGGCTCACACTCCTCTGTTCTGTTGGGAAGTGGTTCCTCCTCATAGAAAGAAACAATTATTCCCAACAAATAAAATGTTCTTTGGAGCTAGCCTCCTTTCCCCCTACCCTTTAAGATTCTTACTTTCTGTAAAAACTAGTGTTGGCACAGGTGGAATCTCAACAGTACCTGGCAGCCGTAGTTTTAAGCTGTAGTAGCTGTACAACAAATCCAATTTGTTTGATGGGATGCAACATGTAGTGAGAGAATAGGAAATGGCAGACATTTTGGGAAACCATTCTGAAGAGTGCAGTGAGGCAAGTTGTGCATTGTGATCCCAAAAGAACTTTGTGTCTGGATTTGATGATATAAATAAAAACCTGTCCTATAAAGAATACCGTAGTTAGCTTGCGTGTTTGTCTCTGAGAGAAAGAAAAATGGAAAATGAGTTAATTCCTGCAAAACTCTGAAACTGCAGTAGCACACAGGTTAATGAGTTGCATTCATAGCAAACATTGTGTTGTTTGTGTCAAACATGGTATTGTTTCATTTCCTAAACTAAAAAAGACAGAGGATCACAAACTATGCATGGAACACTGTGTTTATTACAGTATGACTTTTGTAATTGTTTGTATTTTTTGTATTATCTCACTGTTTTTACTATATTGGAAGCTGCCTAGAGTGGTCTTTTAGAGCAGATGGGTGGGGTATAAAAAAATTTAAAAAATAATATTGTTTAGATGAAGTTTCAAACCCATAAGACCGCCACGTGAACTTTAAGGTGATGCCTGTGAGAGAGCCACTGAGAAAACCCCATTGCCTTCAGGAATGTTTTTGCATTTCCCTCATTTAATGTAAAGATCCTTATACTCGCTTAATTCTCTCCCTAGGTCATGAATAGAATTCTCATATTTAGACTGCCATGTTTCCTCCTTGCTTGAAGATATGGGCTTCAGTACAGAAACAAAAAAGGGAAGCTGTTTCTGTGAAAGTTTGCCTCTTAGTTGTTATGCACTTTTTTCTTGGTTTACTTTTTTAGATTCCTCCACCTAGCATTAACTTCACCTTGCCGTCTCCGGTGCTAGGAATGCCATCTGTCCCCATGTTTGACCCTCCGTGGGTGCCACAGTGCAGTGGAAGTGTGCAGGACCCAATTAATGAAGATCAATCTGTAAGTTTAAAAAATATCCTTGAAAAGCTGCTTGCGAGTGGTAAGAAGGAATAAAAGGGGGATAAAAAACATACTAAGGCAGTGTCTTAGCCTCTTAGGAAAGATCTTAGAAACGTGTTTGTAGAAGTGTGTCCATGGGGCATAATAAAGAGTATGACAGGGTGCGGTGGTTCCTTGTCATTGCTAGTAGTGCTGTCATGGGACAAAACATTATTAGTTCCAGAAGCATGAATGAATTAAATGGGACTCTTAACTATATGTATAATCTGCCCAATCTGAAATAATCCCAGGCATCTTATAATAGCAGTATAACCAGAAATGCATGTTATAGCAACAAATCAAAAATCAAACAAAATCCGGAAACTAAGCTAAACAATATAAAGTAAAAATTCCAGTACACTGGATTTTAGAAATGCTGTTACAGAAAGGAGACATTGTAAAGCTATTAGGGTGGGCCAAAAGAAAAATGTGTTACAGTCAGAAATTTTGTGGCTTGATCTTTAAATTCATATGACACGTGGGAGGGCAAAAGTGTTGCAGCACAGAGTGCTCTGGTGAAACACAACTGTATTCTATATTTCTCATTTTCTTCCCTCCCCCTTGCCAGCATACCCAGTCAGCTTTCTGTATCTAGTATTTTCCAGTCACTATTCTATCTCTCTCTTCTTAGATTTTTTTTTAAAATTAGGATAGGATGGGAGAAACACAGAGATAGGTGCTGTCTGGGAGGAAAAGTTAGAAATGAGACCACTGCTTCTGCCCTTATGTTCATTTCTGTTCTCTTCCTGGCTGGTTGGATAGCTCAGTGTTTGGGTATCTGGTTGTAGAGCCAGAGGTTGGGAGTTCAATTCCCCATTGTATCTCCAGGGAGAAGGGCCAGCCTGTGTGGCCTTGGGCAAACTGCACAGTCCCAGAGACCTCTAGAACAGTGGTTCTTAACCTTTGTTACTCGGATGCTTTTGAACTGCAACTCCCAGAAACCCCAGCCAGCACAGTTGGTGGTGAAGGCTTCTGGGAGTTGCAGTCCAAAACTCCTGAGTAACCCAAGGTTAAGAACCAGTGCTCTAGAAGAAAGGAATGGTAAACCACTTCTGTATATTCTCTACCTAGGCAACCGTGAAAAAGTCACCATGTCAGAATTGACTAGATGGCACATTGTTGTTCTTGTCATAGTCGCTGTCATCATCACCATTCCAAGACCCTCATGCCAGGGTGATCTGTTTTAGGTGGGAAACCTAGGGATCATCTGTTGCAGAATTCACACATGATTGCATGTGCCTGTCAACACCTCATTATTCTCAAGAAGATGCCTATTATCGTCCATTCAAATGCATGATCCCATTCACAGTTAGTAGGAAACTGAGTCAGGTCAACTGACCTGGGACTTTGAAGCAATAAGGGCTGCAGCTCAAAGTCCCTGCCTCAGTTGTGCAGTCATGCCGTTCTGTTGCCTTTCTAGTTTGGGCAGGCATCCTTTGGTCATTTAAGTCAGTGTGTCTGGTCTCACCAAAGCTATAAAGGAAACATTGGTATCTGTATAGACAGAGTCTGCACCTTGTGTTGAACCTGGAAGCTACCTGGCTGCCAGTTCCATTGGCAAGTACTGTCCAAACCATCCTGCAGTTCAGATTGCAGTATTTGATCAGCACCACTCTGAGCCCAATGCGGACACCACAGCTATGTTTTATAGAGCAGTTCTTTGCATGTTTACTTGGAAATTGGACCCCATGTGCTCAGTGGATTTATTCCCAGATAATTTCATAGGTCACATGTCTGGAGTGGGGAGCCTCCATTATTAAATCCCTTCGGGTATTTTCATAGCTCCCCTATGAATGTGTGATCAAATGCTATTTCTATAGGCTATAAATTTTTGTCAGTAAGCGCAATCTCTATTTGTTTTTTGTTGCTATATGTTGTCAACATATGGTAAGTCCATAGCAATTTCAAAGCATGTGAGATATTCAAGGAATGGTTTACCATTGCCATCCCCAGTGAATTTCGGTGGCCAGGCATGAATTTGAACCAAAGTCTGGCGCTCTGTCCATAACACCACACTGGCTCCCAGATCTCTGTTTATCTAATTGCAATATTTTGTACATAATTTAAAGAAAGCCCATGTAAAGCCCCAAATAAGTTTTTTAAAACATTTTTTTCTTAATGGTTTGCTTACAGAAATCATTTTCAGCGCGGGCAGTGTCACGCTCTCATCAGCGTGCAGAGCACATTCTGAAGAACCTGCAGCAGGAAGAAGAGAAGAAACGTTTGGGCCGAGAAGCTAGTCTGATCACTGCTATTCCCATCACACAGGAGGCTTGTTATGAGCCCACCTGCTCTCCAAACTCAGAACAGGAAGAGGAAGGTGCGCTCTAAACACTAGAACAAACTCTGACAGTTTGACCAATCAGTTTATCAGGGGATGCCATATTATCAATGTAGAGTATTCATATTAAATTTAAAGTATAGATGACTATACATGCCTGCAAGAAAGCAACTATTGATTCACTCAGAGACATTTTGTCATGCTGGCTGTAATGCACTACTGTTGTTGCCTGTCCATGTGTGAAAGTTTGTTGGAAAGACTAGTTTCATTACTTGTGTTCATTTATTTAAATGCTTCTATAATTTAAGCAGACTGTGCAGATATTCTTGGTTAGTTTTTGCCTGATATAATTTAGACAGCACAACGTCATGCTGTTAAAAAAATGAAGTTGAGGGCAATGCCAATAAATTAGCACAACGTATGAAAAAAGTCATATACCATTTGGCATCTAGAAAAAAAGTAGTGGGCCATCCATGTCAGAGGTTGTGCAGCAGATAGTTTTGGAAGTAGTACCACACCAGAAGAGAAAACAGGGAAAAAACTATTTGGGATATGCATGGCAACAACAACAACAACAACAACAACAACAACAACACATATATATGTATATGTATATGTGTGTGTGTGTGTGTACATATATATATGTGTGTGTGTGTGTGTGTGTGTGTGTGTGTGTGTATGTATGTATGTATGTATGTATGTATGTATGTATGTATGCAGTGATGGGATTCAGCAGGCCAACAAACGGTTCTGCAGAACCAATAATACATTAGCAACCGGTTCTGTAGAACTGGTGCGAACCTGCTGAATCCCACCACTGGCCAGGATCAGTGGTGGGATTCAGTAGGCCAACAAACGGTTCTGCAGAACCAATAATACATTAGCTACCGGTTCTGTAGAACTGGTGCGAACCTGCTCAATCCCACCACTGTATGTATGTATGTATGTATGTATGTATGTATGTATGTATGTATGTATGTATGTATGTATGTATGTATGTATGTATGTATGTATGTAATAAAGGTAAAGGTTCCCCTTGGCAATTTTTGTCCAGTCGTGTTCGACTCTAGGGGGCGGTGCTCATCCCCGTTTCCAATAAAATATATAAAAATCATTATGCCTGGAAACATAAATGGAATCACCCAAAAGAGGATTTTCCTTTTGTGTTAAACTATAGGGACTAGAACACAAACAACACAAAAATGAAAGAGGTACCTCAACTATATATGCTTGCTATATAGAGAGCAAGCATATAGAGTTGAGGTACCTCTTTCATTTTTGTGTTTTTTTGTGTTTTGGTTCCTATAGTTTAACACAAAAGGAAAATCCTCTTTTGGGTGATTCCATTTATGTTTCCAGGCATAATCCAAATTAAGCCCTTACAGAAGCCTTAAAAAGACTCCAAAAAGCAGAGACTAGGCAGCAGAGAGCCAATATACCCCAATAGTAGGTAGTAATACATAAAAATGAAAAATAATAAAAACCTCACATAATATATACACCTTTAACAAAATAGGTAAAGGTAAAGGTTCCCCTTGAAAATTTTTGTCCAGTCGTGTTCGACTCTAGGGGGCGGTGCTCATCCCCGTTTCCAAGCCATAGAGCCAGCATTTTGTCCGTAGACAATCTTCCGTGGCCACATGGCCAATGCGACTTAGACACGGAACGCTGTTACCTTCCCACCAAAGTGGTCCCTATTGATCTACTCGCATTTGCAGGCTTTCGAACTGCTAGGTTGGCAAGGAGCTGGGACAAAGTGACGAGAGCTCACTCCATCGTGTGGATTCGATCTTACGACTGCTGGTCTTCTGACCCTGCAGCACAGGCTTCTGAGGTTTAGCCCACAGCGCCACCACGTCCCTTTTAACAAAATAAGTATAGAGTTAATTAATCAAATTATAATATTTTAAAAATCACTCAAACAGGACAAGTGCACATGCACGTACATACACATGCACATGCACACACATACGCACACACATACACCCCCCTCTCCCCAAACCAAAAGAGCAAGCAAATAAAGGCAAAAAATACAATTAGCCCCTCCAAATAAAACTCCTAGAATAGAGGGAGATTTCTCTCTGCTGTACTACCTGTCACCAGTGTGACACGGCTGCCAAGAAAGCCAGTGCGATTCTTGGTTGCATCAATAGGGGTATAGTGTCTAGAATCAAGGGAAGTGATAGTACCACTCTATTGTGCTTTAGTCAGACCTCACCTGAAGTATTGTGTCCCGTTCTGGGCACCTCAATTCAAGAAGGATGTTGACAACCTGGAACGTATCCAGAGGAGAGCAACCAAAATGGTCAAAGGTCTGGAAGTCATGTCCTACGAGGAGTGGCTTAGGGAACTGGGAATGTTTAGCCTTACAAAAGAAGGTTAAGAGGGGACATGATAGCCATGTTTCAATATTTGAAGGGATGTCATGTTGAGGAAGGGACAGGTTTGTTTTCCACAACTCCAGACACTAGGACAAGAAGCAATGGTTTCAAACTACAGGAAAAGAGATTCCACCTGAATCTCAGGAAGAACCTCCTGACAGCCAGAGCTGGTTGGCATTGGAATAGGCTGCCTTGGAGTGTGGTGGAGTCTCCTTTTTTGGAGGTTTTTAATCATAGGCTGGATGGCCATCTGTTGGGATTGCTTTGATGGAGTTCCTACATGGCAGGGGGTTGGATTCAATGGCTCCTGTGGTCTTTTCCAACTCTGTGATTCTATGATTCTGTTCCCTGAGTTCTACAAGAAGCAGCAGGCAGTAAAAATAATCCAACAAGGGAAGGGATTCAAAAAGGTATCCAAGAAAGCAGTGGGCAGGAATCAAAAATAATAATACCAAGGAGTTATGCTGCATAAGTAGGCTGCCTAGTAGCAACAACAATAATCTAGGGGGGTGTCTCCCTCAAAATTAAGCAAATAATGAAGGAATCCAAGAAGATCCAGGCAGGTAGTATTCGAGATGGAGGGCACCAACAGGAGCTCAGCGCAGTATCACACTCAGAAGGAATGATGGAAGCAGAACATTCCTCACTAGATACCAGGGTCTTCCACAGATTCAGAGCTCCTGCTCTCCCTGGGCTGATTGGCCGCGGCAACTTTCCTTGGTCACATCATCATGTCTTTGCAATAGCCTTTGCTATGCTGTAGGATGAGAACTTTTTGAGGCAATTTGATACACCAAAGGATGCAGTGAATCCCCTTCAAGGATTTCTGCCTTGTCTTGGTGAAGGGGCTTGAATAATTCAGAGAAGCTATGGGCTATGCCGTGCAAGGCCACCCAAGTCATTGTGGAGAGTTCAGACTAAACGCGATCCACCTGGAGCAGGAACTGGCAAGCCACTCCAGTATCTTTGGCAAGAAAACTCCATGGACAGAAACAAAAGGCTAAAAGATATGATGCTGGAAGATGAGCCCCTCAGGTCGGAAGGCGTCCAACATGCTACTAAGGAAGAGTGGAGGACAAGTACAAGTAGCTCCAGAGCTAATGAAGTGGTTGGGCCAAAGCTGAAAGGAAAGTCCGATGCTGCAAAGAAAAATACTGCATAGGAACCTGGAATGTCAGATCTATGAACCTTGGTAAGCTGGATGTGGTCAAACAGGAGATGGCAAGAATAAGCACTGACATCACAGAAGCAGAAGACATCAAGAAGAGGTGGCAAGAATACACAGAGGAATTATACCAGAAAGATCTGGATGTCCCGGAGAACCCAGATAGTGTGGCTGCTGACCTTGAGCCAGACATCCTGGAGAGCGAAGTCAAATGGGCCTTAGAAAGCATGGCTAACAACAAGGTCAGTGGAGGTAATGGCATTGCAGTGGAACTGTTTAAAATCTTAAAAGATTACTCTGTTAAGGTGCTACATTCAATATGCCAGCAAGTTTGGAAAACTCAGCAGTGGCCAGAGGACTGGAAAAGATCAGTCTACAACCCAGTCCCAAAGAAGGGCGGTGCCAAAGAATGCTCCAACTACTGTACAATTGCACTCATTTCACACGCTAGCAAGCTTATGTTCAAAATCCTCCAAGGCAGGCTTCGGCAGTATGTGGATTGAGAACTCCCAGAAGTACAAGCTGGATTTCAAAGGGGCAGAGGAACTAGAGACCAAATTGCTAACATGCACTGGATTATGGAGAAAGCCAGAGAGTTCCAGAAAAACATCTACTTCTCCTTCATTAACTACACAAAAGCCTTTGACTATGTGGACCACAACAAACTATGGCAAATTCTTAAAGACCCTCGCTGGGTGTTTTTAAAAGCCAGTCAAAAACTTGGTTATTCAAGCAGGCCTTCCCTCCAGTCAATTAAGTCTTTCTCTTTTTTTTTCTTTGCTATTCCATCTTGGTAATCCTCTCTTTAAATTAATTGTTTTAAATTGAAATTGTAGTTGTAATTTTTATGATTTTATATATTTTTATACTGTTTTGTTTTATTTTGTAAGCCGCCCCGAGTAGACATGGTCTAGAGGGGCGGGGTAAAAATCAAATAAATAAATAAATAAATAAATAAATAAATAAATAAATAAATAAATAAATAAATAAATAAATAAATAAATAAATAAACAAACAAATAAATAAATAAATAAATCGGAGTGCCTGACCACCTTATCTATCTCCTGAGAAATATATATGCGGAATAGGAAGCAACAGTTAGAACTGGATATGGAACAACTGATTGGTTCAAAACTGGGAAAGGAGTATGACAAGGCTGTATATTGTCCCCCTGCTTATTTAACTTATATGCAGAATACATCACGCGAAAGGAAGGACTGGATGAATCCCAATTAAGATTGCCGGAAGAAATATCAACAACCTCAGATATGCAGATGATACCACTCTGATGACAGAAAGTGAGGAGGAATGAAATAACCTCTTAATGAGGGTGAAAGAGGAGAGCGCCAAAAATGGTCTGAAGCTCAGCATCATAAAAAAACTAAGATCATGGCCACTGGTCCCATCGCCTCCTGGCAAATAGAAGGGGAAAACATGGAGGCAGTGACAGATTTTACTTTCTTGGGTTCCATGATCACTGCAGATGGAGACAGCAGCCACAAAATTAAAAGACACCTGCTTCTGGGGAGGAAAGCAATGACAAACCTAGATAGCATCTTAAAAAGCAGAGACATCACCTTGCTGACAAAGGTCCACATAGTCAAAGCTATGGTTTTTCCAGTAGCGATGTAAGGAAGTAAGAGCTGGACCATAAAGAAGGCTGACTGCCAAAGAATTGATGCTTTTGAATTGTGGTGCTGGAGGAAACTCTTGAGAGTCCCCTGGACTGCAAGGAGAAAAAACCTATCCATTCTGAAGGAAATCAACCCTGAGTGCTCACTGGAAGGACAGATCCTGAAGCTGAGGCTCCAATACTTTCACCGTCTTATGAGAAGACTCCCTGGAAAAGACCCTGATGTTGGGAAAGTGTGAAGGCAAGAGAAGGAGACAACAGAGGATGAGAAGGCTGAACAGTGTCATCAAAGCTACCAACATGAATTTGACCCAACTTCGGGAAGCAGTGGAAGACAGGAGGGCCTGGCGTGCTCTGGTCCATAGGGTCATGAAGAGTTGGACATGACTTAACGACTAAACAACAACAACAGGATGAGAACTGTGTGAGGCAATTTGATACACAAAGGAAGGAGTGAATATTACACAAAAGAGGGAGACATGAAAACACAGCTTTCATGTACTCCTCTTTTGTTAAAATGAATCATTTGTGTTTTAAAGACTTTGTGGTGGGAACTAAAGAACATTAAAACAAAAAAAGAACCTTTTGTATGTATTTTTCTTTTGTGTAAACATGGAAGGCCCATTCATACTCATATGATGTTCTAGGGAGCGGGGAGGGGGGGTGGGGAGAAAGAGTCAATTGGAGTCAATTTTCTCCCAAACCAAACTGCAATTGCAGGGACCGAGCCTGGATTGGGAAAGCAACAGAGCAAAGTAATAAATTTCTCTTTATTCTTCTCCTTGGTCCCAATCTCTGTACTTTTCACCTCTGCTGTTACTTGCCCTGCTCTGTTTTCTAATGCTGTGAAGCATGGCTCATTAGAGATTTTCAATTCCATACTGAACTCTGACATTTCCTATGGCTCTTGCTTAAAATTTAAATGTGTAAGTCTTCACTTACTTTGTTCTCACAAAGAGAACCAAAAGAGTGAATTTTTTTCCTCTTGAGATTGTGTTTTTTGTGTGTGCAATTGTTTTGCCATGAAACCTTGCATACCAATGAAATCAATACAAATACCAGGGTTGTTGTTGTTGTTTTTTACACAAAAACTCTTTGTTTTGTGTGCTAATGTTGCTCCTGACCAGTCAAACAGAAAACCCAGGTCATTTCTCATTTAGGAACAGAATGAATCACAATTTGTTCAAATGGGTGCCTCCGTTTCTTCAGAGAACAAGACAATCTGCAAAGGCTCATTGTATCCTTATTTAGAAGTAAGGGAACACTGAGATTTCCCATGTTGAAGCACCATCATCAACCTCTTTGGACTGATAGGGAAGTTCTTATTTGTAATGAACTGGAGAATAGGCTCACCGCCGCAGCAATATGAAATGTCCAAAGAAAAGTAAAATCATTGGCTGCCACAAAACCCATAAATTAATTATTTTTGAAAGTATTAATAAGAATGAAGTGTATCCTACACCTTTCAGGTGTTCATCTATACCTTTTAATGAAATCAGCTGAGCTAGGATTTTCACTGTTGCAATAGCTCTGTTTCTTTCATGATTTGTGAAATGAATTCCATGTCTTCTATTCACCTTTGTCAGTAGAAGAAGTTGCCAATCTGGCATCCCGCCGTCTTTCTGTGAGTCCATCATGCACTTCTAGTACATCTCATAGGAACTACTCCTTCCGCCGTGGCTCTGTTTGGTCAGTGCGTTCGGCAGTCAGTGCCGAAGGTAAGGTAACTTTGGTTTAGAAGTCAATTGTCTTTCCAAATAAATTTACCAACACTCACCTTTCTCACTTTGTCTATTTATGCTGAAAAGTCTCCCAGAGAGACTCACACTGGATTGTGATCTAGAAGTCAACAGGAAGGGGAAACTTTCAGGATCAGGGGGAATTGTGGTGGAGCTTGTGTCTGATGGAATGGCGTTCAGTGGTGTTGCCAAAGTTGAAGGGATCATGGGCAAAATATTCCCACTTCTTGGTGGTACCCTTCCTCACATTTTGCTTCCTCTCATGTCCTGTTTGTCTTTCTGTGATTTCCTCTGCCCTAGTGATGAACAGATTCTCTCTACACAGTGGCTGCTATCAGGCAACAGTTGAGGGACGGAGGATGCTTATGTTAGGTAGATTATTGATGTTTTGAAATTCTGTGCTCCTTTTTGAATGTGTGAATCTCACCACTGTGTCAGGTTGAGACATAGAATTTTGTTTCTGTTTCCTGTTTTCTGATTTAATTCAGCCTAGAGGTACATTTGGAATAGATGGAGATGGAGATCCAAAGTCAAACAGGGTTTCATGTGCTCTCTGTTTTCCGCTTCCAGATGAAGAACATACAACTGAGCACACACCAAATCACCATGTACCCCAACCCCCACAGGCAGTATTCCCGGCATGTATCTGTGCAGCTGTGCTCCCCATTGTTCACTTAATGGAAGATGGAGAAGTCCGAGAAGATGGAGTAGCAGGTATTTTTTTAAGTTTAAAGATTTCTAGAATCATTAAAATAGTATGAGACCTAAAATATATACAGTATATGGGTTTAGCAACTAGAAATAATATCTAGCCGACAGAGGAATCCTTCTGCAATATTTATATGGTGCATGTGCTATATCAGGTCAACTAAAAGAATACAAAATATGTGCAGGCTTTTGAGATCTCTGGATGGCCACACCGATGCTTCTGTGTCGTCTTCCTCCTTTTTCTTCAGACCTAATTTGCTGGGAGGTTTTATACAGTTGAATTATCAGCCTATTTACTGTCATTGAAATGTTTAAATCACAAATAGCTGGGCAGAGCCTACTCCAGCTAAGAAAATAAGTAGGGCAGGCCTGTGCCTGTTCCAACAGATTTTATATTTGGAAAGATTAGCCAAAATCTTCTTGCAAAATATCACACACATAACACCTGACTTAACAATCAAGTCACAAGACCCTTCATATACCTAGAGGCCTTGGAGTGGGGGTTGTGACAGACAGCTGTCAAAACGTCTCCTATCGCCAGTGCAACTGTGGTCAAGCAGTTGGGTAATGCAATAGGATTCTGGCCATTGCCTTTTTCTTAGACAGTTCTACACCACCTCTCTTTTGTCTTGTTTAGTCAGTGCTGTGGCTCAGCAAGTTCTATGGAACTGTCTCATTGAAGACCCTTCTACAGTTCTTCGGCATTTTCTGGAGAAACTAACAATCAGCAATCGACAGGTATGGGCCCTGTCCAGTGTCTGAGAAGAACCCAGATACTGGATTGCATTTCAATGCAGGAGTAAACAATATATTTAGCAGCACGAGAACAGACCTAAGGCTACCAAATGCTTCTCCCCTGCCTTCTATTTGTGTAACTTCAAAAAACAGTTGAAAGCTTTTACTTCTGTTTTAATTAGCCACAGCTCAATACTATACCCCAACCCAGACAAACTGTCTTGGTTTTGTGGGCTGTCATTTAGTTGTTCTATAGAGCAGGATGTCTTCATCATGAATGGGAAGGAAGTCCACCTTGCAGTGCTGAGACTTCTAAATGCATTTACCTGTCATGTGTTTTCTTTATTGTAACTGGTCTTAATGCGAATAGAAAAACTGGTAGATGGAAGGCATTAATGTGCATTTGTGAATCCCTCTGAAGAAAGAGTTAAGGTGTCTCCAAGTAGCTGAAACCCTATTGCTTAGCATAGTAAGTTGCACTAGAGTAGGCCCTTTGGAATTAATGGAATTTATGGAGAAGGTGACTTTCCAAACCCCTACTGATTTAATGGGCTTACTCTAGTGCAACATACTTTGCTAAGCAATGGCACTTCAGCCAGTATTTTGAGATAAACCTGAAAACAAATTGTGCTTTTATTCCAGGATGAGTTGATGTATATGCTGAGGAAACTTCTGCTCAACATTGGAGACTTCCCTGCTCAGACATCCCATATCCTCTTTAATTATTTGGTGAGTTATTCAGAGTCTTCAGCAGAAACCAATCTCTAACTATTGGAATATAATTTTCATGGGAACTTCCAGGTTTATTTTCAATGTCACAATTAATAAAGAAAAGTGACTTGTGTGCTGGTCTTCTGTCGCTGTGCTTCTGGCTTTCAGTGTTCTCAAAACAGAGACAATAGTGGCTTTGTTCTCTTTCTTTCTTTTATTCCTTCTCTCTCTCCACACACACACACACACCGGGATGTATAAAATCTTTACTTTATTATAAGTTATCTTCTTAGATGACATTATCACACTGGATAGAACTATGGACCAAGGCTTCACTTTTACTTCACTAGTCATGCATCAGCTCAGTGAGTTAGATATCTGGCTGTAGGCCCAGAGGTTGGGAGTTCGATTCCCCACTGTGTGTCCTGGGAGAACAGCCAGCCTATGTAGCCTTTGTCAAGCTGCACAGTCCCAGGATGTCTCCCAAAGAAGGAAATGATAATCACTTCTGAGCATTCTAGAGAACTATAGAAAGGGTTGCCATAATTTGGAATCAACTTGATGGTACATAATTAATACTATTAATCACACATACTGATTATGGTAAGTAGCAAAATGGCAACAACGTTCAATCACACAAGAATAGTATTTTAAATCCCATGTTTAATGCTTTTAGAATGTTCAGAATGTGGTCAACCGTATGGCAGACTCATAAACTAATTAAACATTTTCATCTATATACTGCAGACTCGGGGCGCTGAGGTTGAGAGAGATGGAGTTTCATGAGTTCCTGACAGAGGCAAAATTGAAATTAAGGAACTCATGACTTTCCTTATAATATCTTCCATTGTTTAGAATAATCTGGAGCACACTCCAGTCTCTAAAATGGCAATTTATCATGTGGCTTCCTAAAGCAAGAATGCAATGGCTGAAAACCAGTAATAAGTTGCAACTAGAATTAGTCTCATTGGATTAGTGAGGATCTGGTGAGTCAACTCCTCAATAAGTTTCACTAAGTCATTGTCTACTTTCGTTGCAACTTAATACTGGATTTTATTATACTGTTTGAGCATTTCCAAAGTATAACAAATGCAAAACGAAGGTGGTTCAGGTGCAGGATGGCCACATGAAAAGGAAAGCAGAGTTCCTGCACTTCTAAAAGTTGTCATTTCATGTGGTTATCCTTTTCAGGAGGTGGTACTTGTTCTGACCCATATAGTTTTGTGATTATCAAAGGAAAACAGAAGACACAATACAACAGGGGAAATGTGCTGTCATTCAGCATTGAAGAAAGCATCACCAAGAACTCAAAAAAAAGGGATTAGGGCCGCTGTCATTTCCAATCAGCACAATGTTGATTTATATCTATTTTGATTTTACTCCCCAGGTTAAGACAGGCCATTCCTCTCTATTTTGAATCTGTCAGGGCCCCCACAAACACTGAGCTGGGAAGAATCAGTCAGACCATAATTGTGACCTAGGCAGTGTTATGTGTCCCCTTCGAGGTCATGCCCTCCCCACCCACACCCACTACCATACATTGGTCTCAAGGACTGAGCTGATACATGCAAGGCCAATGTGCTCTGTACAAAACTGAACTGTAATGTGTGACCTCTGTGATTTATAGGTGGGACTGATCATGTATTTTGTGCGCACACCATGTGAATGGGGCATGGATGCCATTTCAGCGACTCTCACCTTCCTTTGGGAAGTAGTGGGCTACGTAGAAGGACTTTTTTTCAAAGATCTCAAACAGACTATGAAGAAGGAACAATGTGAAGTAAAGCTGCTGGTTACTGCCTCAATGCCAGGTATAGAATTCACTGTCTTTAGACCCTCCAGGGGCCTTTCGTCAGAATTTGCTTTTTATGCCTACTTTTGCCACTGTAGCACTACAGTATTGCTGCTATGGTTTGGATAGTCCATGAATGGGGCTTTTATGAAATAATTTCAAAATTGTAACCGTTCAAAAAAAATATCTAAATGTAGCTTTATTATAAACTTGCCTTCTCAGTTATGGCCGCTTCCATTTGGAATGGATTCTCAGTGGAGCTGCATCTGACTGACTCCCGTATAGGTTTTAAGAGGATGATTAAAACAAGACTGTTTACTGAAGCCTTTAGAGCATCCTCTTTTTGTGTTTGCAAGGCTAAGTATTTTGTCCTCAACCATACCCCAGGGCAGATTTTTCAGTATCCCTTGCCAACAAAGAAATTGTATCTCATGTTCTTTTACATTGCAACTTTTATGCATACAGTAGCTGAAAGATCATAAAATTCGCACCGTTTTGCCTAATCTTCAGAGTCATTGTAACAAGTGGTTGATTTTAGACTACCTATCAGACTAGAACACCTATGTTATTTACCCAAGTTGGTCTTAGCGTCTCTGCAGATGTGGAATCGGTTAATAGGTGGTGCTGTGTAATTTCTTTCCATTTCCTAGCATACATTCTGTTTGTAAATTGTCTGTACTTTGAGGGGATCCTGTGATCATAATAGCTACTTAAAATTTGAAATGGTTTGTCCCTTCTAATCAGATGCAATATAGTTCAAATTATATCACATTATTATATTGCATTGTTTTTAAAGGCACCAAAACTCTGGTAGTTCATGGGCAAAATGAATGTGATATCCCGACCCAGTTACCAGTCCATGAAGACACCCAGTTTGAAGCTCTTTTAAAGGTCTGGATATTATTTTATTAAAATATTCCTGCAATATTTTTGATCCCTATATTTTTGAATCTGTCGGTATTTCAGTACCTGTATGAATCTTCATTCCCCCCCCCCCCATGAAATGGTCCAGTGGCCATCAACTTCAATACAGTTAGAGTAGCAACACTGGCTTTCTTTAGCTAAAATCCTGTTGCTTAGTGTAGTAAATAGCACTAGAGTATGCTCTTTAAAGCAATGGGGATTTAGTGAGTGATCTCCTACATAAGTTCCATTGATTCTTTATATCTTCCTTTCAACCATTTCAATAGCAACTGCTCTAGTATGCATGCTGGAGGTACATATCTCTCTCATTCAGCATATGTAAGCTGTGAGGTAGGTGATCTACAAGGAGGCACTCCATCTGTTGTTGTTGTTTAGTTGTTAAGTCGTGTCCGACTCTTTGTGACCCTTCCACTGCCTCCTGAAGTTCAGTCAAATTCATGTCGGTAGCTTCAATGACACTATCCATCCATCTCATCCTCTGTCATCCCCTTCTCCTCTTGCCTTCACACTTTCCCAACTTCAAGGTCTTTTCCACGGAGTCTTCTCTTCTCATGAGATGGCCAAAGTATTGGAGCCTCAGCTTCAGGATCTGTCCTTCCAGTGAGCACTCAGGCTTGATTTCCTTCAGAATGGATAGGTTTCTTCTCCTTGCAGTCCAGGGGACTCTCAAGGATCTCCTCCAGCACCATAGTTCAAAAGCATCAATTCTTTGGCGGTCAGCCTTCTTTATGGTCCAGCTCTCACTTCCATACATTGCTACTGGAAAAACCATAGATTTGACTATGCGGACCTTTATCAGCAAGGTGATGTCGCTGCTTTTTAAGGTGCTGTCTAGGTTTTTCATCGCTTTCCTCCCAAGAAGCAGGTGTCTTTTAATTACATGGCTGCTGTCACCATCTGCAGTGATCATGGAGCCCAAGAAAATAAAATCTGTCACTGCCTCCATATCTTCCCCTTCTATTTGCCAGGAGGTGATGGGACCAGTGGCCATGATCTTAGTTTTTTTGATGTTGAGCTTTAGACCATTATTGGTGCTCTCCTCTTTCACCCTCATTAAGAAGTTCTTTAATTCCTTCTCACTTTCTGCCATCAGAGTGGTATCATCTGCATCTCTGAGGTTGTTGATATTTCTTCCGGCAATCTTAATTCAGGTTTGGGATTCATCCAGTCCTGCCTTTCGCATGATGTATTCTGCATATAAGTTAAATAAGCAGGGGGACAATATACAGCTTTGTCATACTCCTTTCCCAATTTTGAACCAATCAGTTGTTCCATATCCAGTTCTAACTATTACTTCCTGTCCCACATACAGATTTCTCAGGAGATAGTTAAGGTGGTCAGGAACTCCTATTTTTTTAAGTTTGCTCTGGTCCACAAAGTCAAAGACTTTTGCGTAGTCAATGAGGCAGAAGTATATGTTTTTCTGGAACTCTCTGGCTTTCTCCATAATCCTGCACATGTTAGCAATTTGGTCTCTAGTTCCTCTGTTCCTTCAAAATCCAGCTATTACTTCTGGGAGTTCTCAATCCACACACTGTTGAAGCCTGCCTTGGAGGATTTTGAGCATAACCTTGCTAGTGTGTGAGATGAGTGCAATTGTATGGTAGTTGGAACATTCTTTGGCATTGCCCTTCTTTGGGATTGGAATGTAGACTGATCTTTTCCAATCCTCTGGCCAATGCTGAGTTTTCCAAACTTGCTGGCGTATTGAGTGTAGCACCTTAACAGCATCATCTTTTAAGATTTTAAATAGTTCGATTGGAATGCCATCACCTCCACTGACCTTGTTGTTAGCCATGCTTTCTAAGGGCCACTTGACTTCGCTCTCCAGGATGTCTGGCTCAAAGTCAGCAGCCACACTATCTGGGTTGTCTGGGACATCCAGACCTTTCTTGTACAATTCCTCTGTGTATTCTTGCCACCTCTTCTTGATGTCTTCTGCTTCTACCATTTTTGTCCTTTATCATGTCCATCTCTGCACAAAACATTCCTTTAATATCTCCAATATTCTTGAACAGATCTCTGTTTTTTTTTTCATTCTATTTTTCCCCTCGATATCTTTGCACTGTTCATTTAAGAAGGCCCCTTGTCTCTCTTCTTGTCTCTCTCTTCCTTTGGAATTCTGAATTCCATTTTCTGTAACTTTTCCCATCTCCCTCACATTTTGTTCCCCTTCTCTGCTATTTGTAAGGCTTCGTTGGACAGCCACTTTGCTTTCTTGCATTTCCTTTTCTTTGGAATGGTTTTTGTTGCTGCCTCCTGTACAATGTTACGAGCCTCCATCCATAGTTCTTCAGGCACTCTGTCCACCAAATCGAGTTCCTTAAATCTGTTCTTCACTTCCACTGTGTATTCATAAGGGATTTGATTTAGATTATACCTGACTAGGATCACGTTTAGTCAGAACTCTCCACTATGACCTGTCCATCTTGGGTATTCCTGCATGGCATAGCCCATAGCTTCTCTAAATTGCTCAAACCCCTTCACCACGTCAAGGCAGCAATCTGTGAAGGGGCATACTCCATCTGTATGAGAGCCCAATTCATGTGTTATATTTCCTTTCCAAAGTATGTGCAAGGGATGGTAAAGAAGAACTTTGCATGTATATAGTTTTCTTTAGCACCTACCTAATACATCACATCAGCTGCATAGTAGATGATACAAGCACATGGTCATTTTCCTCACTGTATGAATCAAGGTGCTGATCAAACAAGTGCCCAGTCTAAGCTGATGATGTTGATTCCAATTGTTATTTAGTTCACAAATCAAAGGGCATAAAAAGCTAGTGCTACTGATAGTCATAATTTTCTAGGAACAAAAAAGATTACAAAATTCCATGCAACTTCTGTATAACTTGACCAATAGATAAATGCTAATGATTATTTCTTTCCATGTCAGGAATGTCTGGAATTTTTTAACATACCTGAATCTCAATCTTCCAACTATTTTTTAATGGATAAACGATGGAACCTTATTCATTATAATAAGGTAAGACAGCTTAATATTATTGTTCTGTGTAGGATCAGTACTAGAAAACTGGAAACTAGAAAAGATAATCAAGTGTAAGGATGCCCCATTGGAGACCAAGATCATCCACACTCCTGTATTTCCAGTCACCAGGTGTGTGAAAGCAGAACCGTTAAGACAGCTGACAGGAAAAAAGATTGTTTGAAATGTGAAGCTGGAGGGAATGCTTTGTGGATACTCTGAATTGCAGGCAAAAATGTTGAAACAGGCTGTCGTGGGAAGATGCAAGATTCTCTGGAAAAGACAATAATGCTGGGAAAAGTGGAAGGCAGCAGGAAGAGAGGAAGGCTAAATATAAGATGGACTGACTCTCTAAAAGAGTCTGCAAGTGTTAAGCAGGCCAGCTGAGGACAGGACATTTTGGAGAGCGCTCACCCATGAGGTTGGCATGAGTCGGAGTGACTTGAGGCACATAACAACAAGATCATTATGTTTTGGTTTGGTTCTGGAATGTGTGACTGCCCGGCTTGAACCAAAGAAGATGGCTTAACCTGTCATTTTTCTTAAGCCCCTTCAAAATCCAGGAAAATTGAAAAATTCCTCCTGCTCTCCTATGGAGGGGAAGAGAGTGGAAGCAAAAGTTTTTTTAAAAGACTTTACACGGCAGTGCTGATATTCTATACCAATTAGATTTTTTTTTAAAAAAAAATTGAAAGCTTTCTCTCATTCCCTCACAAAGGAGGGGATAAGGAGAGATTTTTTTTCTATCTTTCATTCCCTTTAAAGGGAGGAAGGGTGAAAAATGATAGCTTAAGGTGCAACGTAGGTTTCTACCGTGAATCTGCCCAATCCGTGCATGTGGATACAAAGACCTCCTCAAATAACATACCACACGTCAAAGTGACCCTGCTCAGCCTGATCCAAGCTGGGATAATTTGGCCATCTAGTCACACTCTTGGTCTGAGAAAATGTCTTGAGGAAATGTGCTCCTTGATATTCCCTTGGCTGAACCACTGGTACTCAGCTACTATTGAACAGAATTCTTTATTAGTACTTTACTTGCCACTGTATTTCTTCATTTGTAAAATATATGTCATAATTTTTCTCATTCCATTCCAGACCTATGTCCGTGATATTTATCCATTTCGGAGATCAGTATCTCCCCAGTTGAACTTGGTACACATGCATCCAGAAAAAGGGCAAGAACTTATTCAGAAACAGGTATTCCACATCTCACAGAACTTTCCGATGAAAAAGTATGATGGCATATAAAATGGTTGCATTTAAATGCTCGCTTTGTGATCTGGGAAGGCTCCCTTTATCTCACTGATAAAAATAATTAGCTGAGGAGCAGTTTATGAAGGGCAGGGCCTTTTCCACAGTGACTCCACGTCTTTGAATTCTTTGTTCTAGGCATCTTGAAGCAGAATTTTAAAATCAGCATTTTTTTCTAATACTGTAGTTTTATTGGCTTCGTGCTTTATTTACTGCTGTTTAAAGTGTTTTCTTTTTAACCTTTTCCTTCTTGATATAATGTAATATATTATAGGATTTCTATGACATGTCACTTTTCTTCTGCAACCTTCTGTTTATGGGTGGGTTTTAACATGTTTATGAGTAATCTGGTGGGAAAGGCCAAATTACTCATAAACATACTTGAACTTGCTTATGTATGTTGCAGAGAAAATCTGAAATACAATATAATACAAATTTATTCTACAGCCAAAGGCCCCATAAAATACAATATAAATACAGTATAAATTCTCAAAGTAAATTTAAAAAGTTTAAAATTAGTTGAACATCAGGATTCTTTTTTTTTTTTTTTTTTTTTTTTTTTGAGTTTTCTGGGCAGAGAGAAGGAATTTAGCCACAAGTTTCTATAATGGACTTATTTGTATCTTCTAAAAGGTATTTTGTATACCAGTTCAATGATCTTCCTGGAAAGCTTGTCATTTAGGGGTTTAGGAGCCTGTAATAATTATATGTAAAGAGAACAATTGTGGTGCTGGAGGAGACTCTTGAGAGCCCCCTGGACTGCAAGGAGAACAAACCTATCCATTCTAAAGGAAATCAGCCCTGAGTGCTCACTGGAAGGACAGATCCTGAAGCTGAGGCTCCAGTACTTTGGCCATCTCATGAGAAGAAAAGACTCCTTGAAAAAAACCTTGATGTTAGGAAAGTGTGAAGGTAAGAGAAGAAGGGGATGGCAGAAGACGAGATGGTTGGACAGTGTCATCGGAGCTACCAACATGAATTTGACCCAACTCTGGGAGGTAGTGGAAGACAGGAAGGCCTGGCGTGCTCTGGTCCATGGGGTCACGAAGAGGCAGACATGACTAAACAACAACAACAAGAGAACATATTGCAACATTTCAATTTCTCTGTTATTACAAGGACATAATTGGTTTTCATATAATACACCATGATAGCGGCCCTATAATGCAGCGGATATAAGACAGTTAAATCTGTCTCTTGTGTTGATCTCACATTTATTATCTAGTAGGGTGGCTGAATTTTGAGTAGATTATAGTCTTGATTAATTGATTGATTGATTGATTGATTGATTGATTGATTGATTGATTGATTGATTGATTGATTGATTGATTGATTGATTGATTGATTGATTTGATTTGTATCCCACCTATCTGGACCACCAGACCACTCTAGGCGGCTGATAATGATAATGATCACCTTCCTCTTATAGTTACTGTTTGAATGTTATTCATTTGAAAACAAATTCTTATCTTCAGGATAAATCTCTTATGTTTAAAACATTAAAAAGTTATATTGGACAGGAAGAAATAGTGATACGGTGGCAGACTTTCTTGCCTCCTCAGAGAGAGAGTTTATTAAAAATTCAGTTATTGTAGCTACAAATGGTACCTCTGCTTTAAACAACTATTCATTCAGCTATGATCACAGGTCTAAAAGCTATACTAACTCCAGAACAATCCCCCGCTGGAGCTATTATAAGAACAAGTAGCCCCACGTGGTTTGATAAAGACTGCTGTGCACTTAAAAAAAAAACAACTCAGAGAAATATACAACCATTATAGGAGTGAAAATTTAAATATTTTACCACAAGAAATGTGAAAAGTAGGTTGCAGAGAAAATGTGAAATGTCATAAAATCCTCCCCCTAGTCACGAACTATCATAATTCAACTCATGGCTATATTTAGCTGCATCCATTAATACTTCCTTAATCAAAAAGCTGTAAGAAGTAGAAGAAGTGGTCGTGGATGTCCCTCCAAAACATTTATCTGGCTGTTTCCTTAGGTGTTTACACGTAAATTGGAAGAAGTGGGCCGGGTGCTGTTCCTCATTTCTCTGACGCAGAAGATCCCTGTTGCTCACAAGCAATCCCATGTCTCTTTGCTGCAAGAGGACCTTCTCCGCTTGCCATCCTTCCCTCGCAGTGCAATCGACGCTGAATTCTCCCTCTTCAATGATCCCCAAGGTACTAAAGAGAAAGCTTTTTTTTTCATGAGGTTCCTCTGACTTGGGTCATCTCAGGGCTGCCTTTTGTGGCCTGGTTAAAATCCAATGCCCACTGATGATGGTGATGATGATGATCATCATAATGTTGTTGATGCTGCCGCTGCTGTTAATGTAATTTATACCGTTTTTTTCCTTTTCTTATAAGAGGTCTGGATAGCTAGTAATCCATATGAAACCAACACACTCCAAATTGAGGATTAGACATATCTAAAGACATGACTGATTATAGTTGACATATAATGGGCAAAAGCCTGTTGTATTACTTTGTGCCAGCATAACCTGGACCAGATCCACTGTCATGAGGCTTCCAAAGACTTCCCCAGGGCAAAAGGGAGCCCTGGAGAGCATCAGAACCTGGAAGTACGGGGATATGAAGCTTTTAATTACTTTAAATGAAATGCTTCTGGCATCTGATTTGGGTGTGCTGGTATAAAGTTATACAACTGAATTTTGCCCATTAAAAGCAATATAAATCAGCACTGGTCAAGGACAAATTAAGTGCCTGTACTCATTTGCAGCTTGTGCAAACTGGTGGTTTTAACAGGCATCTGAAAGATATGGGAAACAAGCAGATCTCTGATGAAAGTGAATCCTAAAACTGGAGTGCCTGGCCGAGAAAGCTGTGCTTTGTATGGCAGCCCTATTATGGATACCACAAACAGAGTTTTCTCGTTGTTCTGAAATCCCAGGTGCCCTGAGTTTAATAGTACGTTATATTGAAGTTCGTTAGAAAGCTTTAACAAGATAAGGATGTAGTGGTCCCTTTTGAATATCTGGCCTACAAGCAAGACAACCACCCTGTTTTCCTATAAATCCATATGTGGAGGGGACTTAGATATCTTTCTTTGAAACAAGTGTTACATACAGCACTGATGTTACCTGTCTGTCATGGGTTTGGAGGGAAAGTTCCATCCTATGGGGAGTGGAAGGCGGGACATCAGGAGGAGGGGCTGTACTGTATATATAGGTGAAGCCTGTGTGGAGAAGTTAGGAGACGCTGGGATGTGAAGAAGCAGCAGCTGGGAAGAAGAAGCTGGTGTGGGAGTCTGTGTGTCAGACAGGGTACTACTGTGTGTCAGAGTACCAACCTGATAGGTTCAGGTGTCTGTTGGTTAGCCAGAACTGATAGGTTCAGGGTCTGTGCTTCAAGTTAAGGGTTCTGTGTGAACCAAACTGTATGCATGTATGAATGAGAATAAGCCACGTTACTTTATCTTATTCACCTGATTATTTTATTTTCCCTGTGTGTTGTTTTAAATAAACCTTATTCTTTTATTTGTTGAAAATCCATCCCTGGTCTGTGTGACTTCTTATAGGGAATGGTTGGTGGCAGCTTAGTTAACGTGTGGCAGATCCCAGTAGGTCTGGGTTTGTCACATTGATTGGTGGCAGCGGTGGGATACGACTGGTCCAGTTGTCCAGCGGTCCAGCAAAGCCTTGGCAAGTGTGCCCAGAGCAAGGGGGGTCTAGTCAGGGACAATCTGAGGCGCGTAGGTAATCTTCTAGGTGTACCTCACGGGGGGGTGCGCTAGTGGAAGAACGTGCCAACTGGGGAGACTAGATTAGAGTGCTCTGAGGCAGCCTGTTTTGGCGGGAAAAAAGCTGAGGCAAAACTGTGTAGTAACAGTGATTTAGCCTGCCTGCTGAGAGGCCTAGCAGAGGGGGGTAGGCTCTGGCTCGCAACTGTTGCAAGTTAAGTGCTGAAGGACAGCAGCAATCTCTAGGGAAAGCTGGTTCTGAGGCAAAAGAAAAAAAAAGTGGTCGTTTTATTTTGAGGCTTGACTTTTTAAAGCAGCTTGTTCTGAGGGGGGATTATGCCCTTGACTCGAAGCCAAGTGGCAGAAATGGGTGAAGTGAAAGACCCCCAGATTGACCAAGGTTCTGAGGATGAATTTGGCTCAGTGCAAGGTGACAGCACAGGAGAGCAGAACCCAGAACTCAGAAAATTGCTCATAGCCCAACAGCATGAACTGAGGGTGAGGGAAATGGAGGAAAGATTAGAGAGAGAAAGAAGGGAGGAAAGGGAGAAACAGAGACAATTTGAATTGGCATTGGAGAGAGAGAAAATGGCGTTTGAATTAAGAAAACTGGAACTGATGAATCAGAACAATAATAACAATAGGGATTCTGAGGGAGGCCAATTGTCTAAGGCTGACCTGAAGAAATTCCCTGTGTACCACAAGGGAGATTGTCCTGAGGTGTTCTTTTCCTTAGTGGAAAGAGCGTTTGTGGACTTCTCAGTGAGGGAAACTGAGAAGATGACCATCATGCGATCTTTAATCAGTGGTAGCCTGGCTGAGGTCTATGCCGAGATGCCTGAGGAACTGATGAAAGATTTTGCAGAGTTTAAAAAACTGGTGTTTGCAAGACATGGGATAAATGCGGAACAGTTGAGACAAAGATTTAGGTCAATCACCAAAAAGCCAGAGCAGACTTTTACCCAAGTGGGGGCCCAATTGGTGAGGCTGCTTGAGAAATGGCTATCGCAGGAGGGGACAGAGACCTTTCAGCAGCTTAAAGATTTGATAGCGCTGGAACAGTTCTATTCAGTCCTGCATGGGGAATTGAAATTCCAGGTGAGGGAAAGGAAACCAAAATCTGTGGCAGAAGCCGCCGAGATCGCAGATTTTATTTCCCAAATAAGAAAGCCCTTGGGTGAGGGGAAATCTGTAGGTAAACCCAAAGAAACCTACAGCAAGTACTCTCAGGGACCAGGGAAAAACCAGCAAGGGGGAGGGGCCCATGGTGAAGGGAAGCCCTCAGACATGAAACCAAGACCTCAGATTTTGGAGGGAAAACTAAAACAAGATGAGAGAGAATCAAAATACACCAGAAAATGTTATTTCTGTCAGGGAAAGGGCCATCTAATCTCAGAGTGTGAGAAATTAAAGCAGCTAAAAGGAATGGTGCCTCAGGTTTCGAGTGGAACCAAGCCAAAAGCTGTGTTCTGTGTCCAGAAAGAGCAAGGCTCATTGTCACTGAGGGAGCCTGTTGCCATGGCGACTCAATCTGGAACAGCTACATCTGCTGATCAGGCTGAGGAAAATGGTCCTCTTGTGGAGGTCAAGCGATGCTTGCTCGTGAGAACAGATTCTCAGTTGTTTGAGACAGCAGGGGTGGACGTAGGAATACTTGACCGTCAGTATCGGGGGCTGCGGGACACTTGTTCTCAGGTGACCCTGTGCCATCCAGATATTATTCCTAGGGAATATGTAATCCCAAATGAGAGCATGAAGGTGGCAGGGATTGAGGGGCAGATAATCTCACTGCCAGTCGCGGAGGTACCTGTCAACTTTCAAGGCTGGAGGGGAGTTTGGCGGCTAGCGATTTCATCGACTCTGCCAGCAGCCGTGCTCGTGGGAAATGACCTGGCTGAACATGTGAAACGGGTGCTAGTGATTACACGCTCACAAGCCACCACGGGGACAGTTCAGGGGGGTACTGATGAGACAGAGACGGAAGCAGAGGGGAGTTCAGAAGCTGTGGTGGAAACCTTAACCACAGACAGCAGATTTGGACAAGAGCAAAAGGCAGACGCCACTCTCCAAAAGTGTTTTGAACAGGTGACTGACGCCCAGCTAACACCTGAAACCCCAGTGAGATTTCTGGAGAAAAAGGGGATTTTATATAGAGAGACCCTGAGGAATATCTCAAAAGGGGGAGATGGGATCCGAAGTCAGCTAGTGGTACCTGAAAAGTATCGCCCCATGATCTTACAAAGGGGGCACTCTGACATGTTTGCTGCACACTTAGGGGTGAACAAAACACAGCAGAGAATCACACAGAATTTTTACTGGCCTGACATAGGGAAGCAGATCAGGGAGTTCTGTAAACAATGTGATGTGTGTCAAAGGCAGGGGAATAATCGCGACAGGACCAAAGCAAAGTTGTGCCCTTTGCCTGTGATTGACACTCCGTTCAAATGCATAGGGGTGGATATTGTGGGACCTTTGCCCAAGGCCACAAAGAGGGGGAACAGGTTCATTCTCACCATTGTGGACCATGCCATGAGGTACCCTGAAGCCATACCCTTGACTAACATTGAAACTAACACAGTGGCAGATGCCTTGGTGGGGTATATGTCCAGGATGGGATTTGCCTCAGAAATAATCACAGATTTGGGAGCATCATTTACATCGAAGCTCATGAAACGCTTATGGCAAATCTGTGGAATTAAGCACAAGGAAACCACTGCTTATCATCCTGAAAGTAATGGGTTAACTGAGAAGTTCAATGGGACTCTAATGCGCATGATTAGGGCTTACTTGGCAGAGAATCCAAACAATTGGGACCAGAAGCTGCAATCCCTTTTGTTTGCTTATCGATCAGTGCCACAAGCCAGTACCGGGTTCAGTCCATTTGAACTTTTATTTGGGAGAAGGGTGAAAGGGCCCCTTGATTTGATCAAACAAAATTGGGAGCAGATCACCCAGGATGACCCACAAGACGTTGTGACATACATAGACACCCTGATGAATGACCTAAAGAGAAATCTAGAGCTGGCAGCAGAAAACCTGCAAGCTCAGAAGGTCAGACAGAAAACATGGTATGACCACAAAGCTAGAGAGAGGCACTTTGACCCAGGGGAGGAAGTGCTTTGGCTTAGGCCCTGCAGGGAGAATAAACTGCAGCTCAAATGGGCAGGACCATATAGGGTCATTTCCAAGATGTCAGACCTGAACTACCTTATAGAGCAGGAGGAGAACCAAGCAAGGAGGGTGGTTCATGTGAATGCCCTAAAACCCTACTACCGAGGGGAACAGAGGGTTTTATTCGCGATAAAAGCAGCTGAGAGTGAGGAAGCTGAATTACCCTTCTGGGAGGGTAGAGGGGAAGTAAAATACAACCCAGAGGAGGTAAAGATCAGTCCTGCACTCACCCAAGACCAGCAGCAAGAACTAAAAATGCTGCTTAGTAAATATCAACAGGTGTTTTCCAACAAGCCGGGGATAGTGAAGGGAGTGATGCATCGGATCCACACAGGGGATGCACCCCCGCAGGCAGTATCCCCATACCGAGTAACGGGACCCTATAGGGACAAGGTGCGGAAGGAGCTGGACGAGATGCTTAGGGAGAACATAATCGTCCCCTCTTCTAGTCCTTGGTCCTCTCCGATAGTCCTTGTGGACAAGCCTGATGGGAGCATTAGGTTTTGTGTCGATTACAGGAAATTAAACCGTGTAACCACTCCTGATGCCTACCCAATGCCCAGGCTAGACAACCTGATTGAAACCATAGGGGGTTGTCGGTTCATCTCATCATTGGACCTGGTAAAGGGATATTGGCAATTAAGAATTGATCCCAGGGATCAAGAAAAGACTGCCTTTTGCAGCCCTTTTGGTCTCTATGAGTTTCGAGTCCTGAGCTTTGGTCTCAGAAATGCACCAGCCACATTCCAAAGGCTGATGGACCAGACCTTGGCAGGGCTCAGTGACTTTACAGTGGCCTACATTGACGACATAGGGATCTTCAGTAATACCTGGGAAGATCACCTGATACACCTGGAGTTAGTGCTGCAGAGGTTAAGTGCAGCAGGGCTAACAGTAAAGGCCAGCAAGTGTCAGCTGGGTAGCCCAGAAATAAAATACTTGGGTCACATGGTAGGGGGAGGAGTGATAAAACCCCTGGAGGCCAAAATAGAAGCTGTTCGTGATTGGCCCAGACCCAATACCAAGAAAAAAGTCAAATCATTTCTTGGGTTGGTGGGCTACTACAGAAAGTTCATCCCGAGGTTTAGCGAGATTGCGGCTCCGCTGACCGATCTGACGAGGAAGAAGACTGATGACCGCATCCCGTGGACCAGCGACTGTGAGGCGGCGTTCCAGAGGCTGAAGGAGGCGTTAATCAACTATCCTGTGCTGCGTGCTCCAGACTTCGACCGGGAGTTCATCATCTACACCGATGCGTCTAACAGCGGGGTAGGAGCAGTTCTTTGCCAGGAGGATGAGAATGGTGACCAGCATCCAGTGTCCTACCTGAGTAGGAAACTCCAAAAAGGTGAGAGACATTTGGCAACCGTGGAGAAGGAGTGTTTGGCCATAGTCTACGCGATCCAGAAGGCCAAGCCTTACATCTGGGGAAGACATTTTGTTCTGTGCACTGACCATTCACCACTGCAATGGTTAAAGACAATGAAAACCCACAATAGCAAACTTATGAGGTGGGCTTTAAACCTACAGGACTATGACTTTGAAGTGAAGGTGGTCAGAGGGTCAGTGAACTGTGTTGCTGACGCCTTGTCAAGAAGACCTGAAGAATGAAGACGGCGAAAGAACATGGACTATGTATATATATTGATGACAAAAAGTTAAATGTACCTGTTTTTTGAACTTGGTTTGTATGAATAAAGGTAAATTGATGTAATGTATATGGTAAATGTTTAAATGCCTAATTGCTATGGTTGACTTAGAATGTAAGTATAAGTAAGTATGATATTGTATGTATAACTGTTTTTGTGTGTTTTATCCAGGTTGTTTTTTGGGAAAAAGCACCTTAGCTTTCCCCCTACAAAACAACTTATAAAGAGGGGAGGTGTTACATACAGCACTGATGTTACCTGTCTGTCATGGGTTTGGAGGGAAAGTTCCATCCTATGGGGAGTGGAAGGCGGGACATCAGGAGGAGGGGCTGTACTGTATATATAGGTGAAGCCTGTGTGGAGAAGTTAGGAGACGCTGGGATGTGAAGAAGCAGCAGCTGGGAAGAAGAAGCTGGTGTGGGAGTCTGTGTGTCAGACAGGGTACTACTGTGTGTCAGAGTACCAACCTGATAGGTTCAGGTGTCTGTTGGTTAGCCAGAACTGATAGGTTCAGGGTCTGTGCTTCAAGTTAAGGGTTCTGTGTGAACCAAACTGTATGCATGTATGAATGAGAATAAGCCACGTTACTTTATCTTATTCACCTGATTATTTTATTTTCCCTGTGTGTTGTTTTAAATAAACCTTATTCTTTTATTTGTTGAAAATCCATCCCTGGTCTGTGTGACTTCTTATAGGGAATGGTTGGTGGCAGCTTAGTTAACGTGTGGCAGATCCCAGTAGGTCTGGGTTTGTCACAACAAGTTTCTAAGTTTAAATCTGACATCATTGTATTTGAACTTCCAGCAGGAAAGGAGCTCTTTGGCCTTGACACTCTTCAGAAAAGCCTGTGGATTAAACTTCTGGAGGAGATGTTTCTCGGGATGCCTAGTGAATTTCCCTGGGGGGATGAAATCATGCTGTTCCTGAATGTGTTTAATGGGGCCTTGATCCTACACCCAGAGGACAGTGCCCTGTTGCGGCAATATGCTGCCACCGTCATCAACACTGCTGTACATTTCAACCACCTCTTCTCTCTCAGTGGCTACCAGTGGATCCTCCCGACTATGCTGCAGGTGAATGTTGGGTTACTTGCCATTAGGCCAGTTCTGCTAACCTGAACAATCTGTTGCTTGCAATGGCCCCATTTAAAAAAAATGGTGATTACTCTGGGACAAAAGGCACTATTCTTTTAAGGCAAACCAGAGGAGTCCCAGCAGCTGGTTTCACACACACATATTATTTTCCTTTTGTCTGGCAAAAGCAAAATAATGTCATTTATGTATTTGGCAAGGTGGGAGAGAAAGAGAGGATATGAAGGAAAAAGAGAGCTTGTGTGTGATACCAGATATTAAGGGAAATGTGTATTCTCCCAATTCACCTCTCTTCCACCCCACAACTGGGTTTCCGCAGAGATCATTTCCTTAGCGATTAGACTTGCAAATGAAGTCCCTGTTTACCTTCTAAGGAGGAGTAAGATACAGATGACATCGACAAAATTGCGTGCTATGAAATATGTGGGTTAAACCGCAGAAGCCTCTGTGCTGCAAGGTTGGAAGACCAGCAGTCGTAAGATCAAATACACACAACAGAGTGAGCTCCCGTCGCTTTGTCCCAGCTCCTGCCAATCTATCAGTTCGAAAGCATGTAAAAATGCAAGTAGACAAATAGGTACCACCTCGGTGGGAAGGTAATGGTGTTCAGTGTCTAGTTGCACTGGCCACGTGACCACAGAAACTGTCTTCGGCCAAACACTGTCTCTACAGCTTATAAATGCAGATGAGCACCTCCCCCTAGAATCGGACACAACTGGACTAAATGTCAAGGGGAACCTTTACCTTTACTATGAAATACAGGCATCTTTTACCACTTGGAGGCACACCTGTGTAGAAATTGTGAAAAGAAAAGTAGCCTTTAGTTTGACCTGAGAGACAGTACTGGGCTGTGTGGAGGCTTTTTCAGCAGAAGGCTATCACGTCTTTAAGTCTCAAGCAGTACTTCTAAGTCTTTTTCTCTTTGTCCAGGTATATGCTGACTATGAAAGCAACCCACAGCTGCGTCAAGCAATCGAGTTTGCCTGCCGCCAGTTTTACATCCTGCACCGCAAGCCCTTTATACTGCAATTGTTTGCTAGTGTGGCTCCCCTCCTGGAGTTTCCTGTGAGTTGAAATCTATTCCCGACATCCATTTCTTCTTTTGTTTTTGTTTTGGCCAGCTGTGATAGAGGGGTCCTAGGATGAGGAGATGGCTGGTGGCACATATCGAATTACTCTTCATATGGAATCACATGACCCCCTTCACAATCAAATACAAATTCTAGTGTAGTAGGAAGTTAGAAACCACTGCAGTTAGAAGCTATATTTCATGCATATTTGGGGACAGCGGAGCCAAACATTAATTTTTTTATAAAGGGAATATATGGCTAAGCAGTTGCTAATTTTTTCTCTTTGGGAGTTGGGATGCATGTTTCTTCCTTGCCCCATCAGTTAAGGGGAGCTTTGGCATGCTTGGCCTTGCTGCCAGTTCCGCACTTCAGCCCTAGATACCCATGTCTGAATAAAATCCAGTGAGGAGAATGTGCAGTTCATCTCCTGTAAAAAAGAAAATCTGGCAATTGAGCCTGTGGGATGGACATGCTGTCCCGGTTACCAAGCTGGGTAGCTCAGTGGTTTAGGCATCTTGCTGCGGAGCCAGAGGTAGGGAGCTCAGTTCCCCACCGCGCATCTCAGGAGAAGCCAGCCTGTGTGGTCTTGGGCAAACTGCACAGTCCCAGGGCACTCCCAGAAGAAAGGAAGGGCAAACCACCTGTACTCTATCCCTGAGAACCCCTGAAAAAGGTTGCCATAAATTAGAATTGACGTGATGGCACATGGCAATTATTATTATCTCTGCGTGGATGCCCAGAGCTGGAGGAAACAGCTTGGGGTACAGAGGAAAAGTAGACGGCCTCTCCCGTGACATTGCTTTCCATATCTTCACCTTGAGATTTATTGGTAAATATATTTGTGTCATTAAATGTATATTGCACATATTCAACTGGGCTGTGACAAACGTCCCATATGTATTGAAAAATGCTGGAAGTGATTATCAGATTTGGTCATTTAATGGTGATAGAGGGGATGGCCCTCAGTTTTCTAGATGAATGTGAGGATTTTATAGCATATGCTGCTCCACTCCTAAAACTTACAAATTACTATTTGGCTCATAAATCCTTAGCTGCTATGCTAGGCTCTATTGAACATTTGTTGTTGTTTAGTCGTTTAGTCGTGTCCGACTCTTCATGACCCCATGGACCAGAGCACGCCAGGCCTTCCTGTTTTCCACTGCCTCCCGGAGTTTGGTCAAATTCATGTTGGTAGCTTCGGTGACACTGTCCAAACATCTCGTCCTCTGTCATCCCTTCTCCTCTTGCTTCACTCTTTCCCAACATCAGGGTCTTTTCCAGGGAGTCTTCTCTTCTCATGAGATGGTTAAAATACTGGAGCCTCAGCTTCAGGATCTGTCCTTCCAGTGAGCACTCAGGGCTGATTTCCTTAAGAATGGATAGGTTTGTTCTCTTTGCAGTCGAAGGGATTCTCAAGAGTCTCAGAGGGTAACAGCAATATATGTTGGAAGTGTAAAAAAAATGCAGGAACTTATTATCATATGTCGTGGACATGTGAAAAAGTCAAAAATTATTGGACACAGGTGTGGGAGTTAGTAAAAGAAATTACTCAGCACAAAATCGATATAAAACCTGAAATGGCATTATTGAATGTCATATCAGGAATTAATGATAAAAAATTGAAGTATTGTCTGATGTATATACTCACAGCAGCTAAATTACTCTGGGTCCAAAAATGGAAAAGTGAAGAGGTTCCAACAATAGAAGAGTTGTTAAAGAAGCTATGGGATATAGCAGAACTGGACACCCTATCAGAATCACTACGGGAACAACCAAGAGACTATGTAAAACAAAGCTGGGAACTAATATATTCGTGGGCCCAGAAGAAGACAGGAGTGTAGGGCAAAGTTTATGATGTATGTATATCTACTTAGTATACACTGGAAACCAAACCGGGGAGAATGGAGGGTTTAAAGAGGCTGACGTCTCTGACTCCAAAGGGGGGAGGGTTTAACTTAGTAGAAGATTTAGTTTTTTTATTACTCTCTTTTTTCTTTTTCTATTTCTGTTTTTTGTATGTTTGAATTCTAATTAAAAAAAGAGTCTCCTCCAGCACCATAATTCAAAAGCATCAATTCTTTGGCAGTCAGCCTTCTTTATGGTCCAGCTCTCACTTCCGTACATCATTACAGGAAAAACCATAGCTTTGACTATGCGGACCTTTGTCGGCAAGGTGACGTCTCTGTTTTTTAAGACGCTGTCAAGGTTTGTCATCACTTTCCTCCCAAGATGCAGGAGTGTTTTAATTTTATGGCTGCTGTCCACATCTACAGTGATCATGGAACCCAAGAAAGTAAAATCTGTCACTGCCTCCATATCTTCCCCTTCTATTTGCCAGGAGGTGATGGGACCAGTGGCCATGATCTTAGTTTTTTTGATGTTGAGCTTCAGACCGTTTTTCTTTCACCCTCATTAAGAGGTTCTTTAATTCCTCCTCACTTTCTGCCATCAGAGTGGTATCATCTGCATATCTGAGGTTGTTGATATTTCTTCCAGCAATCTTAATTGGGATTCATCCAGTCCTTCCTTTCGCGTGATGTGTTTTGCATATAAATTAAATATGCAGGGAGACAATATACAGCCTTGTCATACTCCTTTCCCAATTTTGAACCAATCAGTTGTTCCATATCCAGTTCTAACTGTTGCTTCCTGTCCCACATATAGATTTCTCAGGAGATAGATAAGGTGATCAGGCACTCCCATTTCTTTAAGGACTTGCTATAGTTTGCTGTGGTCCGCAGAGTCAAAGGCTTTTGCATACTCAATGAAGCAGAAGTAGATGTGTTCCTGGAACTCCTTGGCTTTTTCCATAATTCAGCAGATGATAGCATAGAACATAGAAGAATACAAAATTAACAACAAAATTAGAACCTCACCGCTGCAAAGTGGTCTTGCAAGTGATGAAATAGCTCATTTTTATATCAGTCCATGATAAATTTACTTGTGTAGAACATACCAGACCCCAGCTTGTCCCCAAGTAAATGAATATGGCTCTGGAGGAGGAGTGAACAATGTGGAGCCCATGAGCTGCATCTCCCTCCCCTCACATGCCCAGCCCCTAAACATTTTTTTTCAAGGATGCTTAAATTGTACCTATGGGGAATACGGTATAGGGACGATTTTTCTATGTTTTAGGAGGCCCTCGATCCTCCCGCCCCATCTTCTACTTCCTTTCCTACCAAAATTAGATGTGTGATATGGAAATTGGCAGAAGTGGAAACATGTACAGAAACTGTAAGATTAGGAGTTGGGTTGGGTGGGAGGTGGAAGAGATCATAGTGGATGTGAATAGTATCTGAAAACTAAACAAAATGTTAATTAAAAACAAAATTACTGTGCACAATCAACAATCACTGAATTACTGAATTTAATGTAGTCCCAATGAAATTTGTCCTCTCAAGCAGCTATTTAACAAGACAAAATAAGCAACAGACAAAACAAATGAAAGCAGCTCTTCCATATCTCATCCAGTTTAACTGTCTCTCGGGTGTCTTGATTTCTCCCAGCTCTGTTGAGACAAACTTTCATCTTTGAGACATTAAGCACACATTGGGTCAATTTATATTTTGTTATACATGTTTTGTGTAGCCAATCATATATCTGGTGGCCTGGAGATAGCAGCACACATGTAAAAAAGTCAGAATCCAAAAATAGTGCCACTTAAAGTCTTTGAGCATAACAACAATGTAACAGAATCTATGCACAATCCAGCCTTGTGTTGTTGTTGTTGTTGTTGTTGTTGTTGTTGTTTTAAATACAGGATGGTGGAAACAATGGACCAAGCAAGGGGGTATCAGCGCAGTGCTTGTTTGATCTACTTCAGTCCTTAGAAGGAGACACTCCAGATAATCTGGATATTCTAGAACTGGTGAAAGCAGAGAAGCCTTTAAAGTCATTAGGTATTTTCATCTCTTTTCAACACTTCTTTAATTAACTTTTCCTATGAAAGAAATCTTATGGGGGCAGAGTGTGTGAGGAATTTAGTGGTCTTAAATAAATAAACAACTTTCCTCTAAGTAAATAGCAAATACTGTAAAAGGGTTCAGGCAGAGACCTACAGGGCAGATGGGCTTCAATTTTCCCTCAGTCAGCCAACCCTTATTTGTTAGTTTGCCTCAGCTGGCACTTCTTCACAAATACCAAAACTCCCAGTAGGTGGTCAAGGCAAAACCTGGTATTAGTGACACAAATCCTCTCAGCCAAAACCCCAGAAGGTTGGAGAGGTTTTTATATCTTATTTAATGAAAAGGAGGGGCAAGGCAAAAGTTCCAAAAGCTTCACAAAGTACTTGGAGCAAAAAAGGCAATTGGAGACAAAAGCCAAGGTAATCAAGAGAACACTTCAGAAAAAGTTAATCTAATCTGTGAAATGCATTAGTGTAGTCACCATAGTTTGGAAGCATACCCAAAGTGCATCCTTCCAGGCAAGGCATGACAGGACAGCAACTGAGCATAGCATTTCCTAAGAGGTAAGCTAAGCCAACCAAAGTAACTTCTGGATCCCTTTTTTACACATTAAAGGTCACATTCTGCATCCTTCCAGATAATCTGCCAATCAGGCTTCGAGTTCCCTCAAATAGTCATGAAGACAAGAGTACTTTCTGCCTCCTCCCTTCATACAGCTGACATAATTTTCCAGTTAGTACAGTACCAGGGAAGAAGCTGATTAGGCCTTGAAAGCCCCTGTCACAAGATATAAATTGCAGCTGTTACTGCAGCTGTTACTCCCTTCTCATTATTGGGGAGACACTGCCCACCCCACCCCTGATTCCCAGCCAGCCGTTCCCAGGCACTGACAGAGAAGCCTTGGATGTTCCAAATAGATTCCATGTTCCCCCAGTTTCTCAGCTTTTTCACAAGATGTAATTGATGTCTTGAACATGTCTCCAATATGTCCACCCAGTTAGTATTCAGCTTTTCCCTCTTTTCAGATTTCTGCTATGGCAATGAGGACCTGACCTTTTCCATCAGTGAATCCATCAAGTTGTGTGTGACAGTGGTGGCATATGCCCCTGAATCTTTCAGAAGGTAACATGTATTTGGGCTTTCGTTTGTTTGTTGTTGTTTAACTTCTGAATCCATTTGCCAAGACCCAGAATCACATGTTCCTAAACACAGAAGAAAGTATGACTTAAACGGGAACGCTTAGTATGGATGTGATTACAACTTTACTTGTGATTTAAACAAGTATTGCCTCTTCTTAAAAAATGCTTTCATATGGCATGCTGCAGGCCAACCTAAGAGGTTTTTCATGGAAGTTCACAGGATCAGACTATTACTTCCATAAGATTTTTGACAATAACTTGGCAGTATATCTCGGTGAATCTTAATGACTTTAAGTGAGAAAGACCTTTCTGTGTACTGTCTTATGCATTCATACAGCATCTCCCTTAATATGTTTTTAAAGGACTCCAACCAATTCCAGCAGAGAAAATATACCATCTGGAGCCAAAATATCAATTTAGGGCTTGGCATTCTGGTTCTATATTTACCTCTCCCCCTCCGCTGGCTTTGAAGTCAGTGGCCAAAATTCTGTTGATGTATCTTTGACAATGGTGCCAGAAGCATTTAATTTAAAGGACTTGGGACAGTTGGCAACAGTTTTTTTTTAACAATTAAAGTCTTGCTTCCTTGTCTCAAGCTCCTAAAGGCTTTGTCAGGCAAAAGGGAGCCCTAGGAAGCCTTGGAACCTAAAATAAGGGTGATAGGAAACTTTTAATTACTTTAAAAGCTTCCTGTACCTGATCCCAGATAATACAATAATCATGTGCCACCAGTCCATTCTGTCTTATGGTGACCATTTCCAGGGTTTTTCAGAAGTAGTTTACCATTCCCTTCTCGTGGGGGCATCCTGCGACTGTGCAGCTTGCCCACGGCCACACAGGCTGGCTGGCTTTACTGGCAGGAGGAGCAGTGGGGAATCGAACTCCCAAACCACTGAGTGATCCATCCAGCTCCATCCAGGATACACTGGTGCAAAGTTACACAACAGGATTTTGTCCAGAAAAAAACCCTCAGATTTGAGTTTTTCTGTTGCTGAAACAGACAAATGTGGCAACCGCTCAGAAAACAGAGAGACCTTTAAGTTGGATTTCATCTTCAAATGTTGCACCTTGCCTTAGTCTTCAGATGCTGATGGTCCTCGAAGCCCTGGTTCCCTGTTACCTGCAGAGGCTTAAGAGGCAGACCTCCCAAGTGGAGACAGTGACGGCTGCTCGAGAAGAAATTGCCGCGACGGCGGCTCTTGCTACCTCCTTGCAAGCCCTTTTGTACAGCGTGGAGGTTCTCACCAGGTGAGTGTCCGCTGCCCCCCCTTCATGTGTTTGTGGCTTCAAATGAGCCAAGAGATGGAGATCATGAGAGCATTTATTCCACATTCCATGTTATTTAGGTTCCTGCCCACAATCAAATATACACTTTCAGTTAAAATCACGAGGACAATCTGACTTATGAAATAAGGATTCCTTTCTGCAAACCTAAAATTGGAATTTTAAAAAAATCTGAATCTTGTCAGTTCCATCTCAAAATGTATTTTCTCCAAATCTGTGCAGGTGAGAAGAAACATGTGGCCAAAATCAAGTTATTGACTTTGATGATGGCATATGGGTGACAAAAATTCGCATTTCTATGGCAAATTCAGTGGTTGCCACCAGAATGAGTTTTTGATGGTCTGTCTGTGTCTGTTCTGTCTCTCTTTTTAAACAGGCCAATGACAGCACCTCAAATGAGTCGCTGTGATCAAGGCCATAAAGGAACCACTACTGCTAACCACACAATGTCATCTGGAACAAATACCAGGTGATTAATGGGGGCTGACCCACAATTTCCAGCCGCGTACCCAATTGCTTTGTGATACTGCATATATGTGCCCCCAGTTTCAGGCTGGACTCAGGATGGTGCTAGAGAACAGAATGGGTCATAATGGCAAAATATAACGATAGCCTTGTTGAACCACATCAAAGGAACATGAAAACCAGTGTGTTGCTTCCAACTGCTGCTAGACCCAAACTCGTAAGACACTGAAAAATGGAACAGGATACAAAAGACATCCATCCCAGATCATTTGTTCCTAGTGTTTCCTAATCAGAGTCATGTTGTCTGTGAGGGCGGTGCTTCATCTGCCCCCATGAAACAAGGCAAGGTTTGGTCATCGTCCTGCCCCCTGTCCTAACACCATGGCGAAAGAGGAGCTGCCGTCTGTTGCGTGAGCACAAACTGAACCTGGCACCACAGGTGAAAGCCTCCTCCTGATAGGTGCTCTACGCTGGGGGTGCTTGCCTTGGTACAGAAATAGAATGCATGGCGATGTACCTCTGCCTCCCATTCAGCATGAGAACTGAGCTTCTGACCTTAGAGTGCTTGTTGGGATTAAAACCGGAGCAAGCCATCCTGTCCCCACTTGCCTCCACCAGCTTTGAACGAAAGGACGGAGAGGGAGGAATACTGGCTTGCCTCTATGCCCAAGAGTGTCTCAGAGCACACACTGGGGTACAGAGAAGGAGGAAATTCCTGCTCCTACGCCCACTCCGTTGGGGACAAGAGCTTCTTTTCTACTTAGCCCTAGGGCTCCACACTGAAACTCGACTCAGTGCCATCAGTTTCATTGGGTTGTTGTGTGTCCCACCAGCCCCCTGGATGGCACAGCCGGTGTTCCCTGTTAATAACTCCGTGGACTCCAGCTCAGCTTCTTGACTCCTGTCAGTTTTTATTAGATTTATAGTAGAAGCTCCCTCTGCCTTCCCCCTGCTACAGTCCCTAAATGGCTTGTCAATGTGGGAGTCCAGTGAGTTTCATTGGAATCCCCCCAGAGTCCAGATTCTGAAATGCAGGAAGGAGGCGAGAGTTTAGGTCCAGGATCCACCACTTTTAGGGAAAGCTTGTATAAATGAGCACAAGATGCAACCCATCTCTCCAGGTCCCTTCCCCTCAATTGCCTCTCCATAGCTGGAGGGATGTCCAGGCGAACATAGCCTTGTCCAAGCAGGTGGCTGGAGTTTCTGTGCCTGGCTCCTATGACAAGCCAATAAGCCCGGCAAGGATAGGCAGCTTCTGGCATCTCCCGCATGTCCTCTTCTGCCAAGATAGGCAGTGACCTCTTGCTATCCTAGTCCTGCTCTTTTATTCCCCTCCACCATTTCTCTTCCAGCTGTCCCTCCTGCAGTTGCAGGGACTCCCTCCAGCCAGCCTGATCCTGAGGCGCCTCACCCTCCTCCTGGCTGCTTGCTCCCTGTGGGCTGAGGCCAGACAGCTTGCCAAAAGTGCACATCGCATCCTTCTCCCTTATTAGCTCTTCATCATTTTCTCCCCTTATTTTTAGGTATCCAGAGCAAGGAGCCAAGCTGCACTTTATCAGGTATTGTGTGCTTGCCACCCACTATCTTCAGTACATGTGATGAACTCCTCCGGTATGGTTATCTCACACCAAGGGGTCCACTTTCGACAATTTGGTACAAGAGATGCCGTAAGAGGGGAAACAGGTAAAAGGTATTTTAATGGGGGCTTTCCAGATAATATCTTCTCTCTTTTTAATGTCCTAACCACGTGTTCCTCCTTTTATGTTATGGGAGAAATTACTCACATCAAAGCATCTGCACAGGTACATCCCTACCTGTTCAAAAGGAGGGGTTCATTGCAATGTCTCCCCTTTATCAACACATTTTTTCTCTGCCTCCACTTTCACGTTCTGCATCTTTTCCCTTTTGTAATCTTCAGGGAAAACCTTCATCTGCTGGAGGAAGGCCAAGGCCTCCAGCGAGAGGAACTGGATGAACGTATTGCTAGGGAAGAGTTCAGGCGACCTCGTGAGTCCCTGTTGAATATCTGTACAGAGTTCTATAAACACTGTGGCCCCAGGCTGAAGATTTTGCAAAACCTCGCTGGAGAGCCTAGGGTGACTTCCTTAGAGCTACTGGATGTTAAGTCTCATATGAGGTATTACTTTAAGAGCACATGAATCTTTGAATACATATAATGTCTAGTTTTATATAGCTATCGTACGGTAGATGCATGTGGTAAATATATCCCAAGAGACGTCCTGAGTGTTATCAGCACACCTTAAAAGAAGTCAAAAGCTTTTCATTGTGAGTAGAACAAGATTCTTTCTGTTCCAGAACCTTTTCTGGTTGTCCCATTAACATCAGAATAGTGAGGAACATAGCCTCTAAAGTAGCGGTGGCAACTTCGGAGGGACTGAGGGCCATATTTGTGCCCCTAGCAGTCTCTGTAGGCTGTGCTGGATCTGAGGATGGCCAAAATCTAGGGAGGAAACTGCAGCCAGAAGTGTCTGGGTGGCCAATTCTGGTTTTGATCTCAGAAGTTTGGGAACTTGAGGGAGGGACACTGCTGTCTCCTTGATACAGTTGCTAGAATCCTCTCAGAGCATGGTAGGTCACTTAGAAATGTTTATGGGGGTTGCATTCAGGGGCTGTGAGGTGACCCAGGAAGGTCAACATGGTAAATACGCCTGACACCCAGGTCAGTGGAACAATTTGACTTACTTATGCATGCCAATTTTTCCTTGTAAATGCTGGATTTAAGTTCTCCTATACTGACAACATCCTCTCAGGAAATCATTTAGCTTAGGTTTGTAATTCTTTTGTTATGAGGGTTACTAATTTCATCCTTTCAGATTGTTTCTCCTTTTGGGGAAATTGTCATTTCTGAGCACTTTATTGTCAAATTGTGATTGCTCCGAAAATGTCGGTTGACATATTTTCTACCGTGTCCTTGGATATTGCCGACACAAGAGAGATAATACGTACTTTTATGGAGTTTTGGTAGGTTTTCAGATTGAACATAGAGAAATACTTCTATTACATTTAGATCTGTGAATACTGTTTATATAAGAAAACAATGAAATGAAGTACAGAGCTGTCATTGAGAGAGAGAGAGAGATTGTCCTGAGAAAACTGTGTTTTTCTTTGCCTATGCTGGAATATAGATAACCTGTTCATTTTTAAAAGAACAAGTGCAATTGCCTCTCCTCTCAGAAGGCTTTCCCACCCATATACCAGCCTCCTCAGTTGTTTCATCTGCAGAGATGATACATTACTGTTGTAAGTTTAGAACAAATATACAGTAGAGAGTTACTGTCAACAGGCACAGGACCTTCATAAGCATGACTTCATGGACACCATAACACATTCAGTAAGAAACATATTGAAATGATTAGCTCAGATAGGGCTGCTAGTTCTTACAGAAGATGAAACAAAAATACATTCATGTGGCTTTATTAAGACCTATTTAGAAAGAAATAACAAAGGAAAATGTTGACACCACCTCAAAGCACACAATACATTTTCATCATTCAGTCTATAGAAGCCCATCAAACTTTCCATCCACCTTTTCAGATTCTTTGTAATCTCAGAGAGGATGAGCCTTCTGTTTCACTACCCATTGTCCACTAGGTAATCATTCTGAATATTGGTGGATTTAGCAAATAGTTCTTTGGTAGCCTCTTTTTCTGTATCTGAAGAATAGAAGAGGGTGTGAAATTGCTACTAGGTTGTGAAGTGTGTTGCTTCCCAGTTTGCTGTTGCTGCCAGTTTTAAGCCTTACAGTCATCCTGCAGCATGTAAATTTCATTCTTAGAGAGGTTTTTCAATTTCTGCTTGGTTTGCTAATTCCTGGATATTCAGCATATGCTGTATTTTATTTATGAATTTGATTTGTGTTCAGCAAATATGCTGTCTGTTAGTTTTGTTTAAGTTGTTCCTTGGCTGTAGAACCTAAAGTTCTGCTTCTGTTGTAGTTGAGGTCCCCCCTATAATAAGTGTTGATTTCACAGATTCTCTCTTTCTGGATACAAATTCATGACAAGTCTGCTAAATACTCAGGTCTGAGTCATTTTAAAACCACATTGACTATATTACAGATTGGCATCATTGTGAAGAAATAGATTTCAAGCAGTTGCAAATGTTGCTTCGATAAATAATCCAAATACTTGCTTGAGCCAGTTTCTTGAAGATCCATTCATATTATGTCTGGCTCAATGCAAAGCTGGTGATTTTCTCAGAGGTTTGCAGGCAAAACTACACACAGGCTGGAATCTGTAGCTTAGCATAATAAATCGCAACTAAAGTTGGCCCATTCAATCAGTGGGGATTTCGTAATTCAACTCCGCTGTAAGTTCCATTGATTCAAATAAGGCTACTGTAGTTGAGACTGACTTTGTCAATCAACAGAATTTCAATTATAAGGTTAATCACATAATTTTCCCATGAGTGTAAGTTTCCCATGAAAGTTTCTTTCCAAAGTTGGCTGTTTGTGGTCCCTGATCTGGATTGGACCCTATTATAGGGGTTGAAATAGAACTTTTCATACTTCTGTATTCTGGATCTGGATTAGGGGTCATGCACCTCCAATTTTCATTAACAAAAAAGGCTTCTATTTGCTTTTATGTTTATCTAGTTATTTTGTCATACCATAGGACATGGTACATAATCTAAGAGCAGGCTTGTATACTGAACATTTTTTGAATGTCCAGGTAGTGACCCAGTAGTTACTAAATCTTATAAAGTACTATATGTGTATTTTGTAATGACTCTTAAGTAAGTGGACCTTGAAAGAGAATAATATGGGTTTTATAGATGTGGTTTATATCAAAGAATGTCAGAGATTCCTTAGACACGTCGGAGCATTACTGTATGCCATATATAGATTGTAGAGCAATACTCAAACAGATGTCCATGAAAGTAAAGGTGCCTTAACTTGTGAGACCCTTGAACTTGCTAAAGTGTACATCCAGAGGTTACATTCTATTAATGGAGGTGTGTTTTTCCACTATGCAGTAGTCACAGGAGCTCACTTTATAGAATCTCAGATTTCCCTCTTAACAAGCAATAATTTTAGGTTGGCAGAAATTGCACATTCCCTTCTGAAGCTGGCACCTTATGACACCCAGACGATGGAAAGCCGTGGGCTCCGGCGATACATCATGGAGATGCTACCCATCACTGACTGGACGGCCGAGGCAGTGAGGCCTGCCCTGATCCTCATCTTAAAACGATTGGATCGTATGTTCAATAAAATTCACAAGATGCCTACTTTGAGGTGAGCAGGTGTGACGGAAACCTATGAGGCTCCGTTTCTGATGTTGCGAGCCTTGAAGGAAGGGTATGTCATTTTATTGACAGTGATTTGCTGCACTGAATTCTCACAGCAAAATAAAAATGTGTTTCTCCTATTGGTGCTTGTGTGCTTCTGGCCCTACTTTTGAGGCAACAATAGAGGAAATACATCTTTTATTTAGAAATAACAGAAATTTTAAAAATGTAGCATGCTCCACAAAAGAGGATTCCAGACTGAGGTGGTTGTTTTTGTAACATTTAAAATCACCACTAACTGTCTTCAGGTACTGTATTCAGAGGAAGTGTCCACAAAAGCTCACATTAAAATACAGTACAGCTATTTTAAGTTAGTCTTTAAGTTGCCACAATGTTTTCGTTTTTATTTATTTATTTTTAATTTGGGTTTTGGCCTGATATATTCAGATAGTTAACTTTGGCACATGTGATTAAAGTCTGCAGAGTTGTGTGCATGTTATGTGGTTAAATCTGTCTGCAACCACAGAAGTTTTTAAAGATAACGAAATGTAACAGTCTTAAGAAATGCAGGAGTCATCATGTTGAGGACTGGAAAAGCCATATAAACGGCCTTGTTTCTCATGGTGAATTCATTTCAGAACTCCTTGAGATATATCTGTTCTCCTGCATCATTAACCCTTATTTATAGATGTTTTGGATACATTCACTTCAGCCTCAGATTAACCACTTGATTGGGTGAATACTTTGGCGCTAGAAGCAGATCCTGTATCTGCTTAGATAAACAAAGTTGTAGATAAAAACACTTGTTTGAGAAACATTGCGGAAGAGGCAAGGAAAATCTAAACAACTCTCTTAAAGATGTAAAGGATGAAGCGCACCTTGGCCTCTGAAAGTTTATACCAAATGGTGTTTGTTAGATTAGAACATGGCAGAGAATGTCTGGGTATTTTTAGCCAGAAGGAGTCCCTCTTCTGGAACTAAGATAAAGAGCTGTCACTGATCCATATAACTGTTGAGATCTGTCGTTTCATTCTGAATTACTTTGGCCAAAAGATTTGCTTAGGAAAAGTTTAGAGTTTTCCATCTTTTCACATGGCGCATATTACATGGAAGCCTTGATATGAGAATCGCATATCCAAAATCAGAAATCCAGAGACCTCTGGGAGCTCCAGCTCTCCTGAGGTTATTTTCAAGTCTATGACATGAGAGGGAAACTTCCTGGTGACCAAGGACTTTGGTAGCAACCTGCACCCAGTTGGGAACTGTGGTGATGCATTTTGTTCATATCACTGGTAACTAAAACAACATTTCCTCATGTCTTACCAGTTACAGGATTTTTCTTTTAATATTGCACATTCAGAATCTCTCTAGAATTGAAATAGATTTACCAAAAATGCCTTGCTTTCAGGATACTTACCGTGTGTTCATCCATGAAGACACCAGAAAAGTAATTTTGATTACAGCAGTGACCATACGGCATCCCTTCTCTGCCTGTGCCTCCTCATCCACATTGTAATTAATGTAAATAGGATAAACAGCAAGGAAGACAGATATACATGATTTTATGTTCATTAAGCCATGTTTGGTATCTCCATGTGCAATAACACACCTGCTGATTTCCAGCACAGACTCTAACATTCCAGAGGAAATATGTTTCCAGCACAGATTCTAACATTCCAGAGGAAAAATATTTTTTTCCCAAAAGATTTGTAGTAGCAGTAGACTGACATCTGTTTTCTAGAGAACATATCCTTTCTAGTTGGTGGAGGAGTTGTAGCTAATTGCTACCTACATCACGCCTATGAAGACCACTTCACAGGATACCATGGGTTATGTCTGGATTAATACCTGTAAGAAGTGGTGCAGTTACCTTCTCCAGTCCACAGGAGCATCCTAGAAAATGCTACAGAGAGGGTCAAGGGATCCTGTTGGATGGAGTGAGCCGCAGTGCAAGGGCTGGGAAATACAGTAAATGAAAATTAGGGGGATACACTTTCTGTAAGCAGAACTTTTCTAAAAGTGAAATCAGCCAGCTGCACCACCAAGTAAGATCAGGCAGCAGCGCAGCTCACAAACACTGTAGGTCAGCAGTAGCAGCCGCCACTCCCTGAGCCTTTCATCAGAACCTCCTGGCTATTCCCCGCTCTTGGAGGGCACAACTTCATTGGCCATAATGCTGGTCCTGCACTTCCTAAATTAGAATGCTGCCCACAAGTGTGGGAAAATACACAGCTAACACTTCACTTTGGTGTGTGATGCAGATGGGACAGCAATTTATAGTCTTTTTTTCAAGCAGCAAATGTTTTGGGGAAGCCTTGTTCTGGATCCAACCAGCATCCTTTTTGACTCGTTTTGCTGTTTCTTTGTTTCCTATATTGCTTCCCTGTGAGTTGACTAAGTGGCTCACAGTAAGAGTTTAAAGAACCAAGCAATAAGAAAGCAGGGATCCCTTCATCAGTTTGCTTGTCAGCACTTGCTGTGATGAGTGGAAAAACTCTAGAACATCACGGAGTGCTGCTGGAGAATCTACAGTACATAATGGAAGAGATTCAATAACAAATCGCCATGTTCAGTTGTCCAACTGACAGAAGCTTATATGAAAAACGAGCTTTATAGCGAGCCTTTAATCATCAACAAACCCTATAGAAAAAACAGTTTTGCAAATGAGCCTCGTGGCGCAGTGGTTAAACCGCTGTACTGCAGCCAAAACTGTGCTCACGACCTGAGGTTCAATCCCAGGTAGCGGCTCAAGGTTGACTCAGCCTTCTATCCTTCTGAGGTCGGTAAAATGAGTATCCAGCTTGCTGGGGTGGGGGCAATTTGTAGCCTGCATAATTAATTTGTAAACCACCCAGAGAGTGCTTGAAGCGCTATGGGGCGGTATATAAGCAGCACACTTTGCTTTTTGCTTTAAAAACATGAAGGGTGTTGTCCTGCTCTGGCCCAGTCCAGAAAGTTGTTCTGAATATCAGGCACCCTCATATCCATTTCATCTCTGACATCCATTGGATTAGTCTACACCAGAATATTGCTGAAAGCTGCTGAGGACATTTGCATTTCTCAGAATAGGGAAGAGACAAGTACTAGCAAAGTTTATCATTCTCTGTAGTTTTCTGGATCTCAGCATGCCAAGTCTTCTCACTGCATTAATGAGTCTTCCAGGTGTCCCATTAAATTGAACCCCCCAGTCTTGTGTCCTTCCATCCTCCCCCACCACAAATTCTTTTGCATATTATTCTGTGCAGAAACGTGCAAATTTCGCACAGCTCGATACTCTTTCCTGTGTAGAGAACAAGTAGTTCTGTGCAGGAATTATCATAATCCTATAGATGTTGACATTTCTTCCCGAAACCAATGACCACAAAACTGCAAAGAAATCCTGCAAGATTTCCCATGAGATTTATTTCTGAGTGGGTGGGTGAGTGGGTGGGGAGATTTCATGCAGAGAAATTGCACTGTGGTTTTCAGACATGTATTCAGTCTGACATTGAGAAGATTCACATCTTAATCTCAGAATCTTTAGTTCAATTTGTAGAAGGTAGCAAAACCTTTCCAGTACAAGAAGGCAATCTCAGAGGTCAGAAATTTGCCTCAGTGACAGAACACCATTAAGACCTGAAGCTTGCCTTCCTGAGACATTAACAAACTCACCTTTCTCACTCCTTTCATGTTTGCTATGGGTCTCATTATATTTTTGTCACTGTATGAGCATTGGTAACACTGCCCCCATCCTGCAGGTCCAGTTTCTTCTGCACTGTTTTTGTGAATGGCATGGGTAAAATGCTAGCCTTGTAATGTAGATTTCTGTCTTCTGAGACATCCTTCTTCATCCTTGGTGTCCCTTTGTTTCAGTCCCCTTAATGTAGGGTTTCTGGTGCAGCCAGACACCTAATGCCACCTACTGTTGTATTCCAGGCGACAGGTTGAGTGGGAGCCTGCCAGCAGTTTGATTGAAGGGGTTTGTTTGACACTTCAGAGGCAGCCAATCATATCCTTCCTGCCTCATCTTAGGTCACTGATCAATGTCTGTGTTAATCTGGTGAGTAACCAAACTTGCATTCTCCTGCACATCTTCCCTTGGAATTAATATTTAGCCAGCCTCTATTGTCCCCTCATTTATACTCATCAGCTCCTCAAATTACCTTAGGAATAGTGGAGTACATTTTCAGAGTGGTGCATGGGGAGAGAATGGGAAGGATCCTCATAGTCCAGTGACTGGTTTTTGCTACTTTCCACGCAACACTTTGAAAATTCACTCCTGCCTGTTGCGCCGAGAGTTGAGGGCTGCAAGTTGGAGAGTGGGGTGGTAGATACTGCACACACCTGTAGAAAAGTTGGGAGTGGGATGGGGAAGCTGGAGACATATTCGGTCTCAGGTAATGGAAAGAAAACAATTTTTGTCTCTCTCCAAAAGGGAGTGAACAATTGACAAATGGGAGGAATCCCTTGAGTAAATTTTTCCCCCTTTGTAATGTCCATAGTCTCAAGTACATTTGGAACTTCCTTGTACAATGTTCAGATCCTTCTGTGCTTTAGCAACCAGCTGTAGGTATAATTCAGTTGCACTAGGGAATTCTTGAACACACAACTGCAATTTTCCAGATATTTTGGACTATAACTGTTTCTTAAACCTTTAAATATTTGTATACTTACAGTTTTAGCTTTTAAATATTATCTTTTTAATGATGTAAGCTGCCTTGGGTCTTTTTTAAGGAAAAAGATGGGAAATCAATCAATCAATCAATCAATCAATCAATAATTGGCTATGATTGCTGAGGGCTTATGGGAATTACAGCTATGAATTTTGGAGGGGTGAAATCAGGTTGCCTGCCCTGAGATAAACAGAACACTTCTGCCTTTGATTCAAAATTTCTTTGATTCAGAATGTAATCTGGGTACAGGAACTCATGCCCTTCATTGAATAGTGATCATTTCTCTCTTGCCAATAACATGTAACATGCTGAAAGATGGTTGCTGGATTCATGTTATTTGAAGGACAAGCAGTGCCTGCGTTTATGTCTGCTTCCCATCTCTTCAGTTGCATATTGTAATTTTCAGTTGCTATGGATAGGGGGATCAGATGGAAAGCAGGCATAAGTGCAGGCACAACTAGTCTTCCAAACACTATTCATAATCCAGGATCGCAATGTTTTAGTAAGTGATATGTGCTAGTCAGAAATTTAGGAACTTCTGGCAAGAGCTAAGCTCAAGCCACTCTTCATTTCCTCTTAAGCACTGTACTTTTAGTGCCTCTTAACCTGTATCTTGGCGGGTGTGTGTGCGCGCGTACATATCCCAACAGCTTGGAGTAGCCACTGGAAACATGGCTGCATTGTTCACTATCAGATGCTGGTGATCAGTAGCTGCTAGTCAGAACGGCTATAACCCCACTCCAGTATCAGAGGTGGTGTGCCTCTATAGATGCCTGTTGCTGCTGAATGTGAGATGAAGGCTGCCATTGGGTCCATGTTCTGAAAGTAACTCATGCCCCTCCGTGTGAAGAGAATGCTGAACTAGATTGAATCTCCATTAGTGCCACGATCCAGTCTGACTCTTCCCATGCACTAAAAAAATAAATAAAAAAAGAAGACAATTTTTTCAAAACTTGAGAAAGCATCCTAACAGGATCATTAAGTCTGCATCAAAATCATCTGTATTGTAGATCTGAATTAGTATAGGCCATTCCCAAAATCTAATCTAAAAAAAAATAATGGCACAGTCATCCAGGAGGGTCTGAACATTGCATGAATGAAACCCTTTCTGGGTCAGACTTGGGACATTACCATGGCACTTGAAGGGAACAAGTGAAACCAATGAGAAACCCTGTGATTTCAGTACATTTTTTCCCTAAAGACTACAGTAACTACATGGCATACCCTCCAACCTCACCTATTTTTCAGTGCTGGTTATTTAGGGCTAGTACTGGGTGCATTCTTACATATGCTGGTCCCCCCTGTGCCCCTCCTCTCCAATCCCTCTGGCTAACCCTGTAGCAGCGCCTGACCCCCTCCCCGCACCCACTTCCTGCTAGACGCATTCCTTTCCCTTACTGGCCCCAGCAGCTACCGCAAGGCACTGTGGAGAGCTCAGCCTCCCGGAGCAACCCAGTCTTGCGCTACCTGAAATGTGTACTTCATTAACATTGGAGGATATGGCATGGATGGCATTGCAAACAGTTGGTCAAGGTGATGTGCTGTGTTTGTATTGCAGGTGATGGGAGTAGTAGGACCTTCCAGTGTGGCCGATGGATTACCCCTTCTTCATCTCAGCCCTTATCTCTCGCCACCTCTACCCTTCAGCACAGCTGTTGTCCGGCTTGTAGCATTGCAGATTCAGGTGTGACTGCCTTGCCTGTTAAACAGGCTTTGCTTCTCATATGTTTGAGACACCAACTCATTGGTGATCTCTCTCTTTTTTTTTCTGCGAAAGCTGGGCAAAAACTGTGAAGCAAAATGTAAACATTCCCACCAATCTGCTGAATTTTGGAAGCTCTGCATTTAGCCGTTGTGCAGATCTTCAGTTGGTATCAATTTACGTAGCACAGTCCTACTGAAGTTATGTTGGGGCTATGCAGTCTTAAACCAACTGAAGGGCTGACACATAGACAATTCTAACTCAGTATCTGAGGGGAGTCTCTTGGCGTTTGAAGTCATCCGCCCCCACTGTGTTGTCTTCTTCATATACCTGTATGAAGATCCACTATTTTTTTTTTCATTTGCTTCAATGAAAAGTCAGCATGAATTCAAATATTTTACATCTTCACAACATAGTTCAGTTAAAGTTTCATCAGTTTCATGTCACAGGATATCTCGAAGCTAATAAAAGCCATCACTTTGTTTTTAAAAATACCCCCCGCCCCCGGATATCAAATGGTTTTTGTTGCTATGAGGTGCCAGTGGGTCTGATCAGGGTGAAGTGAACCCTGATTAAAACAACTGGGCGAAGAGACCACATAAAGTGTAAATGCTCTGATCCGTTCCGTTTTATATTTATATTTACTTTTATACCCAAGAACACCTGGGTTACCCATAGTTGGGAACCAATAATTTAGAAGGAAGTTTATGGGTGGTTATCTGGCTGACTAGCTTGGTGAACTGGGTACCAGGGTGTGGAGCCAGAGGTCAGGAGTTCCAAGGAGAACTGCCAGCTTGAGTAGCCTGGAGCAGACCGCATGATTCAAAAGTGCCCCCAGAAGAAGGGAACGGTAAACCACTTCTATATATTCTGTAGCTAGAAAATCCTGGGAAGGGTGCCAGAAAATGGAATTAACTTGATGGCATGTTGTAGTTGTTGCTGTTACATGTTTGATTGCCGTGACTTTCAAAGAAGTTGGCAGTAGTGTAGCTTTGCCTAAAACTGTGTAGATCTTTGGAACACTAGTGTAAAATGTTTTAAATATACTGTATACACAAAGGATCAAGTAGATCAGATAGCTTGTGTTAGCAGTTAAAACACCTTTTCCCCCTCTCCTACAATGTGATTTCTTCAGCATTCCAAGGCTGGGCTATCAGATTTGCAAATAAAGCTTATGTTTATTTTCTACTGGTGAGTCACAGGACAAATCTTGCTGGAATACAAGATACTGAGCTGAGTGAAAGTTGTGCTGTGACAAACAGAACTTTATCAGCACTTATGGAAACCCTGGTTCAAACTAACAGTCACTATTATAAACTTAAACTTGATGGAAACAGCAGGGAAAATGTGCTCTTCTTTTGCACACCCTTGTTGTTTTTAGCAGTGTATTCACAGTAAGTAAACTTATAGTTGTACATTTTAAATCTGAATTTTAGAAACATGGTTTTCTAACACCATTAAATTGCAGGACTGTGCAAAATCCCTCAAACATTGTTAGCCTAAATCTTAATGACTGAAATAGTGTTGAGGTTCATTTCATTTTACATGTGGACACTGAACAAGTACAATTCACAACTATGTATTGAAGAACCTGGTATTTAGCAGAAAGTTTAACTCAGAGTCAAACAAAGCAATATGGGGTAACCTAGAGGTTTATACAGTGGTGCCTCGCTTAATGGGCGCCCCGTTTAACAAAGAAATCACATAGCGATTAACTTTTTGTGATCACTTTTGCGATCGCTTTGCGATGTTCCCTATGGGGAAAAATCGCTTTGCTATGATCGGTACCGTTTTGCTTACCGATCATCGCAAAGCGATGATTTTTTAACAGCTGATTGGCGGTTCCAAAATGGCCACCAGGTTTTAAAAAATGGCCGCCCGCTGTTTTCTGGGACGAATTCCTTGCTTACCGGGCAGCAAAAATGGCCACCGTATGGAGGATTTTTGCTTTAAGGTGAGTCTGAAGCCCATAGGAACGCATTGAAGGGGTTTCAATGCATTCCTATGGGCTTTTTAACATCGCATAGTGACGAAATCGCTTTGCAGCAATTTTTGCTGCACTGATTATCGTCGCTATGTGAGGCACCACTGTATTTGGGAGAACAGTTTCCCTTACATTAGCTTTCCCCCCAGACATTTTTAGACTTTGACCTCTTTTACTTTGGCACAGTTATCAATGCATGGTCTGCTGAGAAGTTATTTTGGATTTAAAAATATGAATGAGATTGAAATAATGACTGTACTAAAAGGGAACTTGCACCTTTGAGAAGGTGTCATTCAGGCTGGTTAACCCATCAAGATGTGGGCACAAGGTGCTTCTGTAGGGTGTTGTGTAAACAAAATGTTTGTGGGTTCCTTTTTCAGGCTAGCCACTTTAACCCCTATAATTTGCCAGTATAACAAATTAATTATTTTCTTCTTATTATTATTACTGCACAGGCTTTGAAAGAAGATTTCCCCTTAAGCCACGTGATCTCTCCATTCACCAATCAGGAAAGGAGGGAAGGAATGCTTTTAAATCTTCTGATTCCATTTGTGCTCACAGTAGGATCAGGAAGCAAAGGTCTGATTAACAGAAAAGACTGTTTTGTTGTCCCCTCCCTGCTGCCTCTCCGAAACGGCAAATGTTTGTGCTTCCTTCCACCTCTATATTCCTTTTCTTATGAGCGTTCTTTCAGTGGCGTGTTGTCTGTAGGTCTTGTTGGGGATCTCCACGAGTCAATAGGTGTTGTGGTGTCCTTCTCTCATTTCAGCGGTGCTTTCTGAATTCGGTCTTTGACAAGAGGAGCTCCTCTTTATGAGATCAGAACAAAATAAATGACAGAGCATGCCGGACAAAGCAAAAAATTCACCTGTGTGTAAGAAATGGGAACAAACAAGAAAACCACACAGCGTCCATCTAGGCCGATCTTTTCTCAACTGCATGCTACTAGTGTGGTTCGAAATCTGTTTTTTTCACACTACAGTTCCTGTAGAATGGCTGATCCATTTCTGAAAGGCTGATTCACCCTTGGGCCTTGATCTGGAACACACTGTTCTGTTGCATGGTCTTGACGCTAAGGGAACACCTGCTTGGGTCCCAATTAAAGAGGCTCTCACCCTGGACATCGCAGCCCCGCCCAACGCATGCCATTTTTATTGACCCTGGTCAAGGCCAGTGTGAACCTGTCCTTAATTGTTAAAAGCAAAGAACCGCAGGCAGGGTGTATGTGCATAGTAGCCAAGATGTTCATATTGCTCTCAGTTTAAAATTGGGAGCGGTGTGTTGTGTCTGTGCCAGAATAACTGGCCTGCTTTTGCTTACAGGAAGAGGCAAACTGGCTTGAGTGTAAAGAATGCCCATATTTTGTCACAATGTGGTGCTGAAACTCTTCCGTGAGCCAGGTCTGATCTGTTCTTTGTTTTTTTTCCCCATTGATTATTATGCAGACAGCCCTTGGCTAGAGCAGCCAGAAGTCCTCCTGCTGCTCCAGACAGTGATCAATATATTGCTGCCGCCTCGCATTATCAGCACTTCTCGCAGCAAGAACTTCATGTTGGAGAGCTCCCCTGCCCACTGCTCCACTCCGGGGGACGCAGGGAAGGATCTGCGTAAAGAAGGGCTAGCCGAATCCACTAGTCAGGCAGCCTACTTAGGTGAGTGAGGATTTTTTCACTTGTCATTAGGTCTTACTTCCAAGTAAGTGTATGTAGGAGATTGCTAATTGGACTTGTCCCACATTCCAAGCATTGTCAGTCTACATCCTGAACAAGCTAAAGCTCTTAGGTTCAAGATGGATTTCATAAGATTAGATCAGCAGCTGAGCATACTTTCATGGAGACCTTGTGCTGTGCACAGTAGAGCAAAGGCATTGCTTTGACTGATTGATTTAATTAATTTATTCTAAAATATTTTTACCCCACCTTCCTCCTTGAAAAGGATCCGAGGTGGCTTACAACACTGAAATATAGTATTTAAAGGTGAAACCAATGAGTATTGATTAGCTGAAGAGATCAAAATAGGATATAAAAGGGCCATATCCATAAGATCTGGGTTATTTACAGATCTACTGGTCAGATGTAGCAGCACCTCGATGTTTTCCCTAATTACAAGACTTGAGGTTTTTTTAATGGGCGAGAACTGTGTAGTCTTTACATATGTAGTCATTGCATTATATTTTACTTGTTCTGGCATTTGTCTCACTTCTAGCTCTGAAGGTGATCCTTGTCTGTTTTGAGCGGCAACTTGGCAGCCAGTGGTATTGGCTGAGTTTGCAGGTCAAAGAGATGGCTCTGCGAAAAGTAGGAGGGCTGGCCCTGTGGGATTTTGTGGATTTTATAGTTCGGACTCGAATTCCTATTTTTGTGCTTCTTCGACCCTTCATTCAGTGCAAGGTACAACTGCTTCTAAAGTTAATCTCCATTCCTTCTAAAATAAAGTGACAGAATATGCATTAACACTATTTCACAATATTTTAATCTATCTATCTATCTATCTATCTATCTATCTATCTATCTATCTATCTATCTATCTATCTATCTATCTATCTATCTATCTATCTATCTATCTATCTATCTGTCTGTCTGTCTGTCTGTCTGTCTGTCTGTCTGTCTGTCTGTCTGTCTGTCTGTCTGTCTGTCTATATAGTATTATTATAGTTTTAGTAGAGAGTAGATTCCCTTGTGTATAGGAAAGATGAAACTGTGAAAGAAACATTTTGTGAAATGCTTGGGATTCTGGCTGTTAAGAGGTCTGTAGTAGAAAATACTGCAAAACCAAGAAAATCATAATGAATGATAATCCTAAGCTTCTGTCTGCTGGTTTCCACTAACCCAGGACTGTCTATTATGGCTGACAGTGACCCTCCCAATTTATTAGAAAGAGGGCTTCTCAGCACTGCTGCCTCACATTATGTGATTCAGGCTTGAACCTGAGACATTGTATAGGCTGTTGCTATACTGTACTACAAAACTATGACTTCTCTCTGAATTAATTAAGAAGTATTTTATGATGATTCTTCATTTACTGTGGCCCTTCTCCACTACATTTGCCTCCAGTTGCTAGCCCAGCCAGCTGAGAATCATGAGGAGCTGACTGCCCGACAGCACATTGCCGACCAGCTAGAACGGCGCTTCATCCCACGGCCCCTCTGCAAGAGTTCTCTCATTGCAGAGTTCAACAATGAGCTAAAGATCCTCAAGGAGGCTGTGCATAGTGGGTCAGGTGAGGACATCTCAGGAAGCCAAGAAGGTGGGGGGGGGGACAAAGAGCAGGATTGTTTTTGTCAAGCAAAGCATCCCATACCATGTGAGCAAGAGAACAAGGCTCTTGATCTCACATAAGGGATAAAGCAGAAATGAAAAGAGGAATTAATACATTTACTTCAGACTTTTGCAAAGTGTTGAATGGACATCCCCTGATGCTGAAGTCCTTATGCAGTGAGTTAATGGTATCCCAAAGTGGACAGGACATGCACTCCAAAATATAACTTAACCTGTTACTATGAGAGAAGATGCATGTACCTTGGGTATACATGCTCATAAAATTTTCCAAGGCATAAACACCATTTGATGGGTGGTGAAGTGCTTCGGATTCAGATTCCTAAGTTCCTTCATGTCATGCTTCTGTTTCTACCCAAACAGCTTCTGTCCCCAAACAGCAGCTCTTTATTCAGTACCTTCCAAGCCAGGTTGCCCTTATACGCTCTTTGCTCTGCTCAAACCCAAATGAGAAACAGGAGTAGGCCTCTAACTGTGAAAGCTTCTTCTAGTTTGGTGTAATATAGGGGCCCAAGCCACTCACTGATCGAGAGACTCAACAATTGCTCCTTTATCACAATGTAGCAACTGATCTTCTTCTTTGAGAAGTTTCTGTCCTTCAAGTATGTAAAGAATATTCACTGCTTTTTCTCACTCTCCCCCCCCCCCCAATCCTTCACTCCTCTACGAATGGATTACTATGTTAACCTTTGGCACAGGATAGAACTGGAGATGGAGTACAAGAAGACGAACTCTAAAGCAAGTCTGATTGCCATGTGATCCCAGTCTTTCAGGAGTAGGAGATAAATTTAATCCATTCTTGGATGCCCTCAGCAGCCCACACCAAATGGAACTTTGATGTTGTTATGACCAAATTCTCATTCTTATATTTCTTGCATCACTGCTAGTGTAGGGTCCATAACTAATGGCTTATAGGCATTTGATCCCTCCTTTTGGTTCTTTCTAAAAGTTCCTGCCTGAACATGAACATATAACATCTTTATAACATTATTCTATTTCCTGAATGTAATTGTTATTTTACCCTCCATCCCCGTTTGTTTAGCCTACCAAGGGAAAACCTCTATCAGCACCGTGGGCACATCCACCTCCGCCTACCGACTTAGTCTTGCCACCATGTCCCGCTCCAACACGGGCACAGGAACCGTCTGGGAGCAGGACAGCGAGCCTTCCCAACAGGCTTCTCAAGATACTTTGAGCCGGACGGATGAAGAAGATGAAGAAAGTAAGTTTGCCATCATGGGCGGGCTGATCACTGATCTCTCTCTGTTGAAATCTCCATCTACTATAGTCACAAGTCAGGGGTGAATTAATCAACACAATTTTTAAGAGCGAGCGGAGTTGCATTAGTAAGGAGCACCGAGCCCCTGCCTGTGGTCTGTTGGTTGGTTGGACCGTCCGTCTGCTTGCTTCCTTGCTCGCTTGTTCACATTTAAAGTAGTTTACCCATTCTCCCACCATCTTGCAATTTAGTAAGATTAACAAAAATAGGTAGGCTTAGAATTTAAAGAAGGAACAAAAGGAAGAAGGGATTAGGAAGGAAGAATATCAGGAAACTCATGCATCAATTTTTTAAGTTACACAGTAGTTCTTACATGGATATGCTGGAATGGAAATAGATGAAGGTTGAAGGACCTGGTATTCCAGAAGAATCAAGAGTAATTCAGCACTTTGTCTCACTTTGCATCTGTATCTTGTATTTATTAGCCAATAATTCTATTTTTTTTTTAAAAAAGTATATAAAATATGTTTACCCCACATTTTTCCATAAAAGGACCCAAGGCAGTTTACATCATTAAAAAAGATAACTAAAACCAATAAATTCTGTTGGTGTTTGTGTATGGCATATAGAACTTGGCTAATTGATGAGATTGTCTTTATTGTTTGTTTGGTCGTGCACCTAATTGTGCATTAGAGTTGTGCCCTGTCATGTAGTCAGTTAGCTGCAGTTAGTTGTGAAACATTGCACAAACCTTACCAAACACTAGCAGGATTGTAGTAGCCTTTGTTTGTGTTCTACCTTGTGATGACTTTAAATCCTGAAAGATGGTTTAGAAACCTATTTCACAAATGAAATAAGACAATTTGCTGTTGCTGATTAGCAGAGGCAGTTTCAAGTGGGCAGACTGAAGACAGAAAGTCAATTTTTTTTAACAAGCTGAAGCCCTTGTGATTCTGGCAGACAACCAAGAGGGCAGTTAGAAGAAAGAGGGCATATCTGTGTTTTGCAGTCTTGAGTCTTGGTGCTCACCAAACATTAGCAAAAAGGGCTTAGAAAATTATACTGAGAAAGTTAATCATCATCCAAAAAGCTTGAAGATACGCGTGAAATGATTTGTCCTCTCTGAATTCCTCCTAGATGATTCTGTGAGCATGCCCAGTGTGGTAAGTGAACAAGAAGCATACCTTTTGGGTGCCATTGGGAGGAGACGATTCTCCAGCCATCTCTCCAGCATGTCTGCACCTCAGGCTGAGGTGGGCATGCTACCCAGCCAAAGGTAACAAAATGGGCTTTCTCAGTGTGTCCTGACATTTCTTCTGTTCTCATAAGAAATTTAAAAGGTATAAAATAGTTTACCAGTCATAAATGTGGGTGAAGAAAGGTTGTCACAATGTTAAATGTAACAAACAATTAGACAGGAGCAATCCTGGCTCCACGTTAGGAACATAGAAAGCTGCCTCACTGGCATCTTGGCCACTATTCCACTATTGGTTGGTGGTTTTTCATCCAAACATTAACCTTGATTAACTTCTGAAATTGTGGGAGATCTCGTTTGTTCTGGGTGATATAGCGGTTTACTAAATAATTTCATAGATAAGCATATAGTAGTAATAGATGTAGAAATCCTACATATTCTGTCATGCTTTCTCATTAACAAAGAAAAGGTAATTTCAATTACAGCAATTTTGTTATGAACATTCCCAGCACATTTTTAAAATGGGCCAAAAATCCTGCTGAGATTTTATGCTGGTATAACATAAATTGATGCAACTTTTGGAGGCAAATTGCAATTAGGAAAAAAGTAGTGTGAACATTATTTGTTTCATGCTGAGACATGTGACCCTGTGTGCAACAGAGAGTACCTATGCTGATGTCTTAACTTGAGGTAATTCTTCTTCAGATGTCATGGTGTTCCATGATGCTTGCAGGCATAACTAATTTGATTTTGGCCATACAAATGCATTCTGTTTACATCCATAGTTGAAGATATTTTTAAGTGCAGCATAAAATAACAATGTGCACACAATTAGCTTGGTGAGAGGCTGTGTGAATGTTTGAACTATGTTGGTAGTCTCAAGTTGAATTGCTTGCTTTCTGAACTAATTGGACTCGCATAGATTATTAGACACGCTGGTGTGTGCCACTTGAAAACATATTTAAAGATCAAGTGACATTTAGCCTTGACATTAGGTCTCAGCTACAGTATGTGGTACAACAGGGATGGCTTGAGCATAGGGAGATCATCTCAAAATAGCAGAGTGGGGTGCTCCCCTTCTCAAATCATGCACACCCTGCTTGGACCACAAGCCTCAAATGCATTACATTAAAATACCTTTTATTTTTTTATTTGGATTTTTTTTCCCTTTTTTGCTCAGGAGTAACGTCCCAACATACTCGTATGGGATCTTTTAAAAAAAGTCCATCCTTAGATAGCACAAACTGTTGCACAGGTAACCATAGGACACGTTGCCTATATTCCTGGTACATATAGAACAGGAGGAGATGGGGTTTTAAACCTAATAGAAAACCAGTGTCTAATTCCACCTCCTGTTTTTCAAGAAGCCTGCATTTCAACATTTAAATTCCATGATCATCGACAAGCAGTGGAAGTTATATGAGCATCGATCTCCAGTACTCACCCATTCTTGATCCCAATCTTGTTTTGTTATAGTGGATTTAGAGAAGCAATTGATCATGATCTAAATTCAATCTGTAATATTATCTAGAGTAAATCCATTGAATCATTGAGATTTATGTAAATTTCAGTTTCATGCACTGGGTCTACTATTGATAAAGTAGGCCAATATTTTCATATAGTGATACATTCTCAGTGTGCTAGAGCACATGCTTCTTAATGGCCCAGGCACAGTGAAACATCAAAGCAGGAAGAGCCAAAATAAGGCAGAAACATAACACAGCTAGATTTGTATCATCACATGAAACAGTGCAGGCTTACTTTTAGGGCTGGTAAATATACATGGATGCATCTTTATTTCCCCTCAAGTAGCAGCTTTGGGGGAGGGATATGATATTCATTGGAAAATTGCCCAGAGCAAAAAAAAAAAAAAAAAAAAAAAAAAAAGGGCTAAAAACACACTTTCCTCTATGTTAGTATTCTTAGATATATTTTAATTAATGCAAGAGATCCTCTGCATCTTATCAGATGTGGCCAGTGGAAGCAATGCTTGATTTGTATTCCTTATCATGAAGCAGAGCAGTTGTGATATCTGGGCCATAATCTTTCTTTTCTTAAGACCTGCCTAGATTACATCTGATTTCTTCAACACTTTTTTCTTGCACTTTCAGTAATGTTTTGATTCAAATTGTACTTGCAAGATATGACATCATTCACTTAGAAATGTGTGTAGAGGAAAGTAATGGATTTGGAAATCTTTGTCAAGTTCAGAGCACATTTAATGAGTAGATGGATCAATAAAATATGGTTGATTGATTTCTGAAAGAAACAACATGCAACCATTTATTTTTGGGACTGTTTTAGTTCTGATATGTTACTGTAATATGAAACACCCTTCTCTCGTCCATAGAGGGAAGGGTGTTTCAAGGAGGCAGAAGGTCCTGAGATAGGCAAAATCTTCTTCCTCCAACTCAAACCGTCAGCATTCCCTCCAGTTAAGTGATCTGGCAGCACTGACATATATGACCCTTGGGCAAGATGGGAGTGGCATGGAGAGCCAAAGAAGGGACAAAGGTTTCAGTGGTGGTAGCCATCTTGGAAGAACTGGGTGGACTGAAGTCCCCTTCTGCCATAGAGGACTGTCATGGTTTTACCGTGGACTGGTACAGATTACTATCCTATCATCACACCTGGAGCTAAGGAAGAAGCAGCTTAAAGACACATGAACTGCTATGATGTTTTAAATCAGGATGTTTTTCTGTGCATTGTTACAGTTAGGGAAATGGGGCTGGAAGTATTCCTATCTGTGCTCCAATACTGACATATTTATTTACATTTTTATCCTGCCTAAGTAGTAGCGAAGCTACTATACTGGGTGGCAGACATAACAAAACATAACAATAATAGAAAGTCAATAAAAACATCAAAAGGAAAGGTTCCAAATTCCAGGATCATGATAAGCATGGTCTTAAGAGTGCAATGCTAGTGCCCCGTTCCATAGATCCTAGCCTACAGAAACCGGTGGCACCTATGCAGATGTATGCGAGGAGACTATTTGGATACTTACTTGTGGAAGGATGTAGTCATTGCTGCATTGAGTGGACTTCATCATTAGGTAAAATTTAGAGCAGGGAGTTGCCTGGCCTGAAAATAGTTGAGAAGGTTTGAGGTTTCTTCACTCCTGCTTCCTTAAGGCAATGCTGTTCTGCAAACTGAAGTTGAGTAAGAAGTTGAATAAAGCTACTGGATGAAGGTGAAGCGGTGTCTTAAAATGAACAACCAGTAAATAGAAGGGGGAAAGAAGTGGAAGAATCTTTGCTTTCAGTTTTTTCTTATTACTGGTATGCCACTTAATTGGGACAGATTGTGTAACTCTGTAGATTCTATGCATCACAACTTCTATCCTTATGCAGTACTTTAGACTGAAGAAGTCCTTGGTTCTTACTCTTCTGAAAGAGAGTTTTGAGGCCAAACAATTTGCTCTCTCTCCCCCCCCCCCTTTACTATCCTTCTGATACTTCTTTTCTTTGAACAGAGACTATTGCATGCTTTAAAAACCTATTTTCTTCCCTAAATGCTTCACTTCCCTGCCCCTCTTGCAGCGAACCTAATGTCCTCGATGACTCCCAAGGCCTGGCCGCTGAGGGCAGCCTCTCTAGGTACTGTGTTTACCCTACCTGTATGTCCGTGTCTGTGCTGGGAACAATCTGCTCCCTGTATTCACTTTCTTTCTTTCTTTTTCTCTCTCGCTCTTTCTTATTCATCCTTTATTATCTCTCTCCATTCCTGTCTCTTGTTCCTCATTAATGATCAGGCCTGCAAGTCAAAGGTGTAGCAACCCTATTTCAGTTGTGAGCTCTGATTGCTGTCAACCTTTACTGGCAAACAAATCAAAATCATAATCAGTACAGAACAAAAACACAGCAAACCAAACCTATTAGCTGTGAGATTTCTCCTTGCTCTTCCTTCATAGGCTTTTACTGTAGGAATATTGTGTACATCCCACAGTATTAAATTAATGTGTTACATACTGATTAGAGGCTTTGAAAAATATGACCTCTGTATTTGTTCATAGTGGCATCATAACTGAGAGATGCTGTTTTAAAAGAAATCTGTAGTTTTGTTCCTGTATGCTGATCATGAAGAGGTAGATTCCTGTATGCTGATCATGAAGAGGTAGATTTTCACAGCTAGCACTGCTGCCTCTGCTTGTTAAAATAATTCTGAAGCCTGTCCTAAGAAAAGTGGCCTTCGTGTTACTTTTTTTATTTATCTGGCTTTATATCATCATCTTTTCAAGAAAGCTACACTTTCTTTTCAAGAAAGCAGGTTCAGCTACGGCATATCACCCTATTTACTTTGAGATCAATAAAACTTGTGCACAAGCAGCAACCCTGCTATACTTTTAAAGTATACATGGAGTATATAAAAGGGAGGACTGCACCTTTAACACTCAGCTCAGCCATTTTAATCATTCTTACTGTTGTGTTGATACCTCTCAACTGACCCTCAGTAGCTGAGAAGGCTCATATTGTCCCAAAGTCCTCGCTTCATTACAGGAAACCATCGCTCTTGTGTCAATGATTCTAAGACAATTATTCCTTCCATTAGTGTTCTCTACAGATGAGGAAATGTTGAGAGGGATTATTGTGTCAATTACTTGTTTGTTTTGTTTTGTCATAGATTTTTAGATTTTAAGAGCAGGAAGTTATGTGTCATTGGATGTATCATTATGGATCATTCTCATGAATCATGAAGTCCTTTGTGTTTGCGTCTCTTGCCTTGGCAGATGGATCAGTCTCTGTTCAGTAATGGGTGTGACATTTGGGGAAAAAAAGTAGGGATTTGAAACATGAAACATATGTACACAATGTACAAATGATTAAAACCACAATTCTACACTCACTAGCCTGGAAGCAGAGCTTAATGAGGCTTAGCTTTGAATAGACACGGCTAGGATTGCACAGTGGGGAAACTTGCTTTTTTCTAAAGGCAACTTAACATTAGTTCAGAACAAATAATAGATCTTCCAACAGGAGCTGTTTTCACATAATTTATTAATTTGTATTAAAACTGCCACAAGTATTTAGGTAACTAAATATAATGGTGTTCAGTATTTGTATTTAACTGAAGAAAATAACTGCTCAGCATTACTTGCAATCAATATTATTATCATGATAAAACAGAAGGAGGCCTGCAGTTGGTATCTTCACTGGTTTATTGAAATACACTATCAATTTCCTTCCTTTCTTTTGAAAAATAATTGTATGTCTTACGTGACACCTATAGTGACATAAACAATCTGTATAAAATTAAACTTTAAAATGAATTAAGTGCAGCAGCAGACAACAGTAACATTCCTAAAAGAGGCTGATGAAACAGCGGCTTGCCTGCCAAAACGACACCCCCCCACACACACACACTTGGTATAGGTCACACTGTTAACCAGGGCTATTAGATAAAATTAGTTTGAGAGTTGCTCTTATGCAGGTTATCCCAAAATTAGAAATTGTGCTGTGTGTGTGTTCAGTAATAAATGAGAGCATTTGCTAAAGCATGGGATGACATAAAGTGAAAGTCACCTAGTGAGAACAACCTCAGGTGATATCTGCCTAATTAATGTCGTCCTAGTTCAATGCATTACAACAGTGGTCCCCAACCTTGGGCCTCCAGATGTTCTTGGTCTTCAACTCCCAGAAATCCTGGCCAAAAGAGGTGGTGTTGAAGGCTTCTGGGAGTTGTAGCCCAAGAACATCTGGAGGCCCAAGGTTGGGGACCACTGCATTACAAGACTTGTGAAGGAGCTGCTTCCCTGGGCTCTTTCCCCATGCTAAGCAAGGCCTAGCATTGGTGTGGGGCAAAGACTGTGCTTTTTGGCAGATGAATGAATCTACCTTTTCATTACAATAAATTATCAATCAGGAATATGGGAACATAAGCCCTCTGCTTAGCTCATTCCCATTACCACTAGTAATATCGGCAGGCAGGGAGGGAGGGAAGGAAGGAAGGAAGGAGAATATTGGAAGCATGAAAAGGCACAAATTAGCTTTGTGGATAATTCCCAGTGTGCCTGCGGGGAGGGAGATCCTTGGTTTAGAATCCATTGATATATTTGTGCTTTACACTGTGTTACACTGCAATTTTAATTAAGAGTACTAGCATACCCTAGAACAGGGATGGGCTATCCTTTTGAACAAGCATGTCATAGTGGTGTCCAACCTTGGCCCTCCAGATGTTCTTGGACTTCAACTCCCAGAAATCCTGGCCAGCAGAGGTGGTGGTGAAGGCTTCTGGGAGCTAGAGTCTAAGAACATCTGGAGGGCCAAGGTTGGACACCACTGAAGGTCAAGGCCACCTTTATATGGGATACATACAATAAGTTCCATGGTGGTATGCAATAGTACCTAGCCACCTATCTCTTTCTAAATATTTATAACTGCTACACTGATTTGTATTATTCGGCTGCAATTCAGGGAAGGCAAATGTGATTGTAACAAAAAGGCCATTGTAACAAAACAGAAACATAGAACAATCGATGTAGGATTACTATAATAAGACTCTTCAGAACTTTGAAGTCTTCCATGGGGACATGGAAACAGCACTTCTTTCATGCTGCTGACTACAAGGAAAAGCAGAAGCAGTGGATTTAATTTGTAAGTTAGGTGCATGTGATGAGTAGCTACAAGTGATGTGCATGAGGAAAACCCGCACAGATGTCTTAGAGAGTAGTTGTATGTCTAACAAGGAAAGCAAAGCCTCCTGCCTTTGAGTTTTTTATTGGATAATGATCTGTCAGAAACCGTTCAGCCCAAGTGTTAACAATAAATTGAAATAAATTCGTATTTCTGTTCCACTTGCAAAATTTTATTTATAAAGATAAAACCAGACAATAAATTACTCACAACTACAGAATACTACTGTACATTTCAGTCACTTGTACTGTTCTGAGTCATATAGGAAATATTTTTAAGCTGGCTACCTACTAAACAGTTGCAAAAATCTCTGGATTCAATTGAAGCATTGCTTTAAAATTACCTATTTGCATTGCACGGTGTACTATTCTCTCCTATTTTTATCTATTTTTTGTTTTATACATGGTCCTCTCCTAAGGTGGAACATTACAGATGACCAGAAAGGGGATTTTTAGTCCAGAATATCCTGTGTGAAAAGGGGTCTTCACATTGATCAGAGATTTTTTTTTTTCTTTGCATTGTGTATGCAATGCATGTCGATGTGGTGAGCTCACCCTACTTAAAATAAAATGAGGAAGGATTAGAAGAACACCTTGGCTATTATATATACCCAGCGAGTGACATTAAGAAATACAAATGAGGCACATATTACTGCAGTATCCTAAATGATGCTATTGTATGCTGTTTCTGCTTTTCCTGGAAGCATCCCATTATTTTGGGAGGAGGAATTTGGAGCAGAGAGTAAGTGAAGCTGACAGCAAGTCATTATTCTCTCCACTCTTATTTATAGCACTATATTAAACCCTTAGGGACGTGGTGGTGCTGTGGGCTACACCCCAGAAGCCTGTGCTGCAGGGTCAGAAGACCAGCAGTCGTGAGATCGAATCCACACAACAGAGTGAGCTGCCATCGCTTTGTCCCAGCTCCTCGCCAGCCTAGCAGTTCGAAAGCATGCAAATGCGAGTAGATAAATAGGTACCTTCTCGGTGGGAAGGTAAAACGGCGTTCCCTAGTCACACTGGCCATGTGACCACGGAAAGATTGTCTTCGGACAGACGCTGGCTCTATGGCTTGAAAAGCGGGATGAGCGCCGCCCCCTAAAGTCGGACATGACTGGACTAAAAATGTCAAGGGGAACTTTTACCTTTACTTTTTTATTAAACCCTTAGCATTACAAATGGGCAGTGCAGGTTTTTTAGTAACACATACAGAATATATGTAATTACAAATATTTTCTCCAGATTATGAATCCCAGGAAAATATAGAGTCAGTGTTGTCTGGAGAAATTATAAATCTGAAAGAAAAGGTATCTGTAAATTTTGACCACTTTGGAAAAGGTCAGGCAGAGAACAAAGAAAGCAGTATGAAAGCACTCAGATAAAAAACTTGAATGTTTCTTCTGACACAAGTTTACTAGAACTACTATTTGCTACAATTGTTCTGACAAACTTCCAGATGTTATAGCTGTTTATAGACCAATCTGTCTCCATTACTTGGCTTAGGGGGGAAAAAACATCTATGTCATCTGTGTGCATATCTAAAAGCAGGGTAGACAATCACTTTACTGAACCCTTAAAAGAGTCCTGCAGGATTCTTCAAGTATTGCAAAATTGCGAGGTAAAGACCGAAAAATGCAGGATCTTCTTATCTAGATGTTGAAGCTGCAGGATCTGACATTAAAAGTTCCTAGATGGAGACTGCAATCTTTTAGTGGTCCATTCAAGGTGTTCCTTGGCTCAATTTCCTGAAGCTTCAATGAACAAGAAAATCCCAAGCTCAGGATGAGCTAGAATCAAAAATACTTCTGAATTTAACACATGCCACCATTACAATTCATTGTAAAGTCTGAACGGTACATGCTTGCTAAGTAGTTGCTGACTAAGTAGTATTTAATTTTATTAATCATCAGTTTTACAGAGGTCAGAATGAAAATGTATCATAACTTAGCCTTTACCTAATGGAAAAGCAGCTCTTCTAAGTGTTAACCCCTGCAGAAATTATCGTCTTAGCTCATGTCACAAGACCTGTGACAAGCATTGCTTGTCATATGAAGTGTTCTTATTGGATAGGGTGCACCGTATACAAAAAAAGGGGGGGAATAACTAGAAAAATGCTTTTAACATGCCTAGGCTAACAAATGGGTGCTGCAACAGGTTATTAATTCCTATTTTAATTGTGAAATATGCCTGGTTCTTGATTCCATTTTTAAATTGAGAGTCTTGTTAAATCTACTTATTAAAAAAATAGAGTCATACTTTTTCTAGCAGTTACTTATTTTAGTTACTGTCAGCAAGGATATTTAAGACTGGAAGCATGAGTTCACTGTGGCAACATTGTTTGTAAGTCCTGTGCTCATGATGTGAAATATACCTTTGTTAATTGTGCTTCTTGTTCTCTGTGTTCCGAGTAAATTTAGGCAAAATTATGGGTAGCTATCAAATCTAGCTGCAAAGAAAACATCCATGTTTCCTTCTGTTCCCGTATGTCAGAAGAGACCAGCATTAAGACAATCAAAAAGCAACATTATTATTGCCGTGCTGTGTATAAAAGTGGCCACTGTAGAGGAGGGGAGGCATTATTGCATAGCTAAAAAACTGTTCCCACAGTTGGATACCACCAATATTTGGCCTAGCCCTGAATATAATGACTTCTATCCCAGCCCCAAAGCTAACCAGTAATAGCCTTCAAAGATGAAAGAATCTTTACATGTGACTGTGCCGTATACATCTTGCAACATTTACGAAGAAACTTATTCTGTCTCAAGTTCTTCTATAGTAGTGATCATGCTCTTGACACTTAACAGGGTAGCAAGTGTGCAGAGTGAACCTGGACACCATAATCTCCTTCTTCAACAACCATTAGGGAGAAAAAGAGGTCTGAGACAGGTGAGCAAATAATGTTTTGATAACCTACTGGATGCAATGATGTGTTCCATTTTGTTCAGTGGAATTTGGATGGGTCTGTAGACAATACCTACCGTATGCACTAGTTTTATATATCTTTGAGACAACAGCTCCTTGTCAATCAGAGCTCGGCAGTCTTTGATCCATTATTCCTCTTCCACATGAGCAAAAAATTTAGCAAGTTACTGTGATGTGCATGTGACCAGGGATTTTATACATACTATGTTTCATGCAGACGTGTGTCATGTCTTTTGTACTAATTTTTGTAACAGGATTGATTAGTGCATGTTTCATTTATCATATGAGCCTTTTAAAAAAAAAAAACAACTCTTGACAGATTCTCTGTGGAAGAGGATGAGTTTTTCAATCAAGGGGGGGGGGGTTTACCTAATCCATCCCAACAATAAGGCAATGGCTCCCTTGTTCTCAAACAGATTTTCTAATCAAAGCCGGGATAAAGGATGATGCTATAGTCTAATAGCTGAGTTGTCTAGACAAAATAAACACAGAAATAAATCTTATTCTTCCTAGTCCAGACTGTTGGGTTCATGTATGCACTAAAGTTAAGGCATACAGGTAACACCTTTCAATCAAAGCTATACTACATTGTAGGCGGGAAGTGCAGACTAATAAATAGTGTGATTATAGGGAGGCAAGGATTCATGAGAATGAGAACATGTCTGGCAATCAGGATATGAAAACCAGGTGCAAGGCCATAATAAGAAGTTAATCTAATGATATCAGGATCACTGTGTATCAGCAAACACACATACTAGCTTTTGCTATGTCTGTCCAAAAATATAAGCAAATACAAGTAAAAAGCAGCAGCAATGTCAAGAAAATAGAAGAAACTAAAATGATCTGTTTGCAACACACTGCATTCTCCCTTGAATTGTATGGGTCTGAACAGTATGGTTTTAGTTATAAATGGATTTCCCCCTCAATAAATAAATAAATATCCCAATAAATACAGTACACATACAAATAAATAAATTCAATAAATACCTTGCCCTGGCCACCCAGAACCCCATGAGTTCAACACTTATACTGGATCTGCTGAAAGCTACAACATCTCCTAGGATGTAGATAGGCTATCAGTATAGGGAGGGAAGACCTTCTATGCTACGGCATCCACCGGATGCTAGGCATGATTGGACGCAAGGAAGCACTTGTTCTAGTAATTTCTAAAAACTAAAACAAGTACCATCCAGAAATACTATCATTATTCTGTCTTCAGCCCATTTCATCACAGTGAATGTCAACTGTTAACTCAAATATAATTAGTTTTAACTTTTAATTAATTTTAGACATTGTGCTGCGTAATATTCCCAAGTAGCCTGAAAAGGTACCCTGAGAACGAATACAGCGATAAAGGATTATTGTGGCAAAATCAACTTCCATAGTCTTTTAGAGCAGTGGTTCTTAACCTTTGTTACTCAGATGCTTTTGAACTGCAACTCCCAGAAACCCCAGTCAGGACAGCTGGTGGTGAAGGCTTCTGGGAGCTGCAGTCCAAAACTCCTGAGTAACTCAAGGTTAAGAACCAGTGTTTTAGAGGACTGGATCCAAATTTCGGTTCATGCTACTGAGCTGGAAGAAGCAGACTTCCACATTCCCTCCTCTCCATGGAAACTCCTCTAAGTGCCCCAGAAATGCTACAGAGAAGGTTTGGGGATCTTTATTTACAGGCTGAGCTGCAGTGCTGGGGAAAAGAAGGTCCTAGAAAATGAAAGAGGATCCTCTCACTTTTGGGAACTCCTCTAATGCCTATTAATTGCATCCATTGTGGTTTCATTTTGTTCACATAACTTATCACACAATTAATGAAACCATATGCGTCCACTGGAAACCTGAGGACTGTATGGAGATATAAGTAACAGAATGATACTGAACTGCATTATTGTTTATATGTTTTCTAGTTAAGGAGGCCTCTTTTATCGCGCCAGAAAACCCAAACGGAACCTCGCAGTCGTCACGGAGCACGACTTTCTACTACACGTAGAAGCATACAGCCAAAAGTAAAACCAACTGGTGAGGAAAAAAGTATCCAAGGCTAGTGTCTCTCTCCTTTTTTTAAAGTTACTGTTCAACCAACCAATTATCTTACTGTATATCATAGTGTGTGACCAATAAAATTTACATCTGTTTCTACTAACAAACACATTAACAAATGAGCAAATTATAATCTGTAAGGATTTGAGAGATAGTGGTCTAAATGCAGTTGCCAGTCGCAACAAGTTCAGACTCACTGAATTGACTGCTGAACATGAACCCTGATTCAGGGGAGTGAGTTTCACATCTTTTTGCATTATAAAACTGTAAGAAAGATGTCTGTCAAGGCATTAAAATATGAACAGAAGTGGAATGTTGAAGGTGGCCCACTGATGAGTGAGTAAACAAATGTCAGACTAACCTTTTCTTTTCAAATGGCTTTTTCATAAATACTTCCCCTGCTTCCCTCTTTTGGAACTTAGTCTAATGTTTCTTCTGTAGTGTTGTTTCAGTTAGCTTTCTCAACATTCCTCTCAAAATATCCTTAACTATACAGTGGTGCCCCGCTTGACGCTTACCCCACATGATGTCAAAATTGCTATACGATGAGTTTTTTGCGATCGCTATCGCGATTGCAAAACAATGGTTCCAATGGGTATTTTTGCTTGATGTCGATTAGGAGCCTGCTTCGCGAACCATTTGTTCACTAAACGACAATTTTTCCTGCTCCGCAAAATGGCTTCCCTTCGTAAAATGGCTTCCCTCCCTTTTCAAAATGGCTGCTTTCCGGACCCCTGCTTCGGAAGACAGCGTTTTTAAACAGCTGATCGGTGGTTCTCTATGGGCAATCTTTGCTGAACAATGAGTTATTTCCCCATTGGAACACATTGACCAGTTTTCAATGCATTCCAATGTGTGTGTTTTTCCGCTTGATGACGATTTCGCTTAACAGCGATTTTCCTGGAACGGATTATTGTCATCAAGAAGGGCACCACTGTATCACCTATCCCTATGGCCACAGGTTCTTTTTAATGGTTTCCAAGATAGTTGGCAATGATGACACAATCCCAAATATATCGACCAAAGTAAAGATTAAATCAAAGGATGACAGACTCCTTTGAAGAGCAATCCTAGGACGAAGAACCTGGAGTTTTAGAAAGTGAAGTGAAAGCTGCTCTGAAAAAACTAGGAACAAATAAATTACCAGGGGGAGATGGAATACTCATAGAAGTATCTCAAGCCATGGAGACTGACTCTATTGAAATCCTATTGAAATCCTAACAAGAATATGTCAACAAATATGGAAAACAAAACAATGACCCACAGACTGAAAACAATATATATTCCAGCCCCCAAGAAAGGAGATGTCAAGGAATGCAGTAACTATAGGACCACAGCTGTAATTTCTCATGCAAGCAAAGTGATGCTCAAGGCATTGCAACAAATGGAGTGAGAAATGACTCATGTTCAACCTGGATTTCTAAAAAGGAAAAGGCACTTGAAAACAATACATATTCCAGCCTCCAAGAAAGGAGATGTCAAGGAATGCAGTAACTATAGGACCACTGCTGTAATTTCTCATGCAAGCAAAGTGATGCTCAAGGCATTGCAACAAATGGAGTGAAAAATTACTGATGTTCAACCTGGATTTCTAAAAAGGAAAAAGGCACTTGAGATCGTATTGCAAATATCTGCTGGCTAATGGAGGGCACCAGAATTTCAGATCAGTCTACGCGTTATAGACTACAGAAAGCCCCTTACTGTGTATATATCATGAGAAACTATGGGTTGTACTGAAATCAGTGGGTGAGTCTCAGAATTTGGTTGTCCTGATGCATAATTTGTATTGTGGACAAGAAGCTATTGTTAGGACAGAATATGGAAAGACATAATGGTTTCCTATAGGCAAGGATGTCAGAGAAGGGTGTGTTTTATCTCCTTATCTGCTCAATCTGTATGCAGAACATATCATGTAGAAAGCCACACTAGATTCAAAGGAAGGAGTGAAAAGTGGAAGAAGAAACATCAATAATGTAAAATATGCAGATGACACTATTTTACTGGCAGGGGCAACAATGTCTTGGAATGACTTATGATGAAAGTGAAAGAAGAAAGCACCAAAGCAGGACTCCAGCTGAACATGAAGAAGACTAAATCACAACTACAGAAGAACTGCAGAACTTTAGCACTGACAATGAAGACACTGTAGCTAGATATTTTGTATACATTGGTTCAATCATCAATCCAAATGGAGACTGCAGCCAAGAAATATGAAGGACTGGGAAAGGCAACAATAAAGAAATTAGGAAAGATAGATAATCAAGTAAGGATGTGTCACTGGAGACCAAGATCATCCACACTCCTGTATTCCCAAACACTATATATGGGTGTGAAAGCTGGACAGGAAACAAAGCTGACAAGAAAAAAAAAAGTTATTCATTTGAACGGTGGTGCTGAAGGAGAGCTTTGCAGATAACCCAGACTGCTAGAAAGACAAACAAATGGGTCCTAGATCAAATCGAGCAGAAGCTACAGTCATGGCCAAAAATACCGGCACCCTTGCAATTCTGTCAGAAAATGCAACCCTTCTCTCAGAAAATTGTTGCAGTTGCAAATGTTTTGGTATTCACATGCTCATTTCTTTGGTTTGCATTGGAACAACACAAAACAGAGAAGAAAAGTCAAATCTGATACAATCCCACACAGAAACCCAAAAATGCACTTGACAAAATTACTGGCACCCTTAACTTAATATTTGTTAGCACCTCCTTTGGAAAAAATAACTGAAATCAATCACTTCCTGTAACCATGAATGAGTTTCTTACACCTCTCTACTGGAATTTTGGACCACTACTCTTATGCAAACTGCTCCAGGGGCTTCAGATTTGAAGGATGCCTTTTCCATCTGCTATTGTGAGAAGAAAAAAATGTGATTCATTGAAAACAAAAGGGTAGATGAAAGCCCATCTTTTCAGCCTCTGAAATAATTCCAGAATAGAAGTAAAATGCTTTTGACAACCTTCCCCCAGTAGAAAAGGTTAGGAACTACTTTTGCATGTATACTGGTAAGCCTCATTCAAGTGTACTTTCGAGTTTGTGTACTTGTCCATCCTCTCTTACTTCTGGCACAATCTTGCAGTGGATCAAAAGCGGTCTGTAACCTTCACTGAAGCTCAGTCGGAGGCGTCAACCTCGAAAACAGATCCGGCACCTATTGGAGCCCAGCAACAAAGCAGCAAAAGGAACAGCCCTGCAGAAGGCGGCAAGCAGGAGGCTGCGAGTAAATCTCCCACAACTCCCTCCCTTGCTGTTATTGTGGCAGACCTTCACAGTCAAGCCTCAGCTAGTCAGGTAACATAATGGGAAAGTCAAGAAGGATATTTGCTCCTGTCTCTGGAACATATCTGTTCATGTTTGCCAACAGCACGTTACATTATTTTCTGCACAGATGTTACACGTTTGGTTTTATTTTATTTTGGGGGGGTTGCTGTGTCTCAAAACAATTGTAACTCACTAATACTGATGCCTTGTATGCTTTATTTGCACAGTCCAGTATGTTTCTGTGAATAGAAATAATACCACTACTGATTAGGATGATGATGATTTCATTTCATCCTTAATCTTACTGTAGCTTCTGTAGTGCCATTCTGGACTAATGCAGATGAGGCATCCACTCCCACCCAAGAATTGGTTTAATTTTCTGTGCAGACACTACTATGTATGTCTGAAGGAAAGGTTTCCCTTCAAAGAGTGTTCATATTCCGGGTATTTCTATAGTTCCAGTTTGTAGTTTAATCCTTCTACTCCTTTGGTTTATCTCCTCTAGTTATTTAAATCAGTGGATCTTAACCTTTGTTACTCGGATGCTTTTGAACTGCAATTCCCAGAAACCCCAGTCAGGACAGCTGGTGGTGAAGGCTTCTGGGAGTTGCAGTCCAAAACTCCTGAGTAACCCAAGGTTAAGAACCAGTGCTTTAAATCTTTCACTTCATTAACAAAGGAAACTAGGAGGGACGAGAGGAGGAAGCTTGTCAGCTAAGCTTTAAGTTAACACGACTCTATTCTTACACCTGGGCAGATGTGACTCTTTCTTTTGGGATTCTTCTTCTGTACCAACCCACAAGGGATTTTCACAATATCCATCCTGTGTTCCATTCTGCTTTTGAGCTATGTTTACAGGTGCATTGATATTATAACCCCTCGATACTCAAGCGTTGGAAATGTAATTACCAATTACAGTTGATCTGCATTAACTTTTCTGCATTTCAGACAGAAACACTTCTGGCTGAAAAGGATAAAAAGAGAGAGGAGGATCCAGAGCAGAAGCCAGCGCAAGCACATGATACCCCTCCACCTGCTCAGCTTTCTGACACAGAGGATTTTACAGGTCTAGAGACCACCAGTTTACTGCAGCATGAAGACACTGTCCTTCATATCAGTGAGGATAATGGGATGGAGAATCCCCTTCTTTCTAGCCAGTTCAGTTTCACACATGTTGAGGTGGGGCACACTGACATTGACCTGGATGAGTCACATGTTTAAGTCGGGAGGGATACTGTAGTTTCTTAAAAGGAAGGCGAGATCTTTTTTCGAGTCTGCTTATCCCTCTGTAATTATCAAGAGCACTTTATAAACAATGAAAAATACTGTCTGCTAGCTTGTTTGGTACATGGGGGCTAATATATTTCAGAAAATACGTAGGCCACACCTTTGGACCAATCTAGTGGGACTCAGGGCACACTATAAACAGAAGAATAACTTGAAATAGACTTAGGCTATGAACTAAGGGTGTGATTGCATACAGAAATAGATTGCATTTTGGACTACTTATGGAGTAGTTCAGTGTGATCTATTTCCTGGCAATCACACAACGTACAGGAAATTGAGCTCTAGCCTGATCCTGAATGGTGCCTGAGCAGGACCTTTATGGTCCAACTGTAGGGCTATGACTTTTTTTGGGGCCAGGCCATAGCAATTCCCCAACAGACATAAGGGTCACTTTCTTGCAAAGCAACCCTTTCCAGTGCAATCAGACATGCATCATCTGACCGCACCCTAAGTCACAGTGTCTTGGATCATTTATACTTCTCAGTTTCACTGTCAAATAAATCACTATAGTAAATGTAAGGCAGGAAAAGAGAAGTATTTATTTGGAGGCTGGCCACGTTAATATGATATCCTAAGATTTGTTTTAGTTTGAGAAAGGGAATGTATCCATATTTGTCTGTTTGTGGTAAACATAATTATGAGAGTTTGGAATCCCTCAGCCGGTATGCTAAGGGAGTCTAGGAATTTAAATTTCCAAGCTCCAGATAAATACGAGCTGTAGAGCTACAGAAACCCTAGTCAAAATTCAGAGGAATATTTGGGGGCAATTTCTGTCCCTTGTTTGCAATTATACACTGTGAGGTACAGTTTGACTTAACAAGTAAGTCGTTTTCCTTCACTTGAAAATTAAGTGTGAACTACACTGAACAAATGGTAATGTTATGCATAGGTGGGCAGAGCTGGGACAACTGTGTGGTAAATGAGGTAAATGATACTAAATATTCTGAAACATAACAGAAGGAGAAACAGAGAGAAAGTATGCAATTTTCATTACACTTATCTGCTATGTTTGTAGTTCCAGTTATGTATTAATCCATATCTTTCCATTACCCATCTTCTACAAAACAACCAGGACATATGTAGGGTATAATAGTTTCTATGTATTGGTGGTGTGTGACATAAAAAGGTTTAGATCCATGTACACTTATGTAAAATTCCATTATCTGTGATATTTAGTGTAAAAAAAGGTAAGGCGTATGAATTATACCTCTATTTCAAGTGTGTACCTTATCACAGATCATTTGTAATTAGACTAAATGAAATATGAATGTACCCATTAATTTCCAAGGATTTAATTATCCTTTTATTCTGCCATCATTACGTTGACATAATTTAGTTCATGTTTAAAGGTTTCTAAAATGGATTTCTTATGGCAGCCATATATATGGTTTCTAAAACATTGTTTTATGAGATGACATTTAAAGTTACATATCACAGATAGTTGGGAGTGGTTTCTAAAGCTATGCAGGAAAAAGATATAGCATAATCAAAATACGTCATTATTGTTCCTCTTAATTTTCATCACTTCTGATACTTTTTGTTATTCTTTTTTACAGAAAATGTAGCTGTTATTGAGTAAATTTATATTTTTTTATTCTGAAAAGGTGGCCTTCTCGTTGGTTTCAGTGTGACTTTCATGAGAAAGTGGGATGCTATTGCTCAGAAAGCAGATTTCCCTTTCCTAGTACACCTCCCTTCTGATCAGTGAATTAGCTTATAATGACATGGTGGTGGTCAGTACGGTTATTTGATATTCTGCACACTCAGTTGCACTAGGCAAACTATTATATAAAAGCAAACGATCTAGGTTGTGGATCTTCTGGCAAACTGAAATAGATTTGCTACATTTTTTCTTAGACTTACAGCTACAGAAGATTTTGTTCTGCAGTATAGGTGTGCTGGATTGGTTCCTCTCTTGGATATCGTATTGAACTAGAAATAAACTATTTTAACCAACAACCACTTTTTAAATAAAGGACACAACTTACAAACTTCTGTGGTCTCAGGAGACTGAAGCTTTCCTTGTTTCAGGTTTTAGGATTCAGTTAGCTTCATTGGTGTCTGGTGTGCATTGACTATGATAACAAAATAAGGATGTTGCTAACAAGATTACAGTATACCTATTTTACAGAGATTTTTACCCAAATGTCAGTAATTACATTTCTAGTTTGGGTAAAGAGATGAGTATTGCATTGTGTGATAAGTATTTCACTCAATTACACTTTGAGAAAATATTGTGACTCATTATATAAAGATCAGTGTACGTGAAATTTTGTTTCTCTGTCACCACGTTATTGTCAGGAACTGAATCCATTTTAGCAAGCCATAATGAGAACTGAAAATATGTCTATTGTTATTTTTCTTTTCTTTTTAAGATCCAGCGTAAAATTTAGACCTAAAGACAACAGCAGTCTGGCAGCCCAAAATAAGTCTGTTATTGCTTAATCAGTTTACTAAGATAAACTGAGACATGCATTTTTCATATGTATCTTTGTCTCATATTGGCTACACTGTACTAACAAATATTCTCTCAGAATTTGTGCTTTCTTCCAGCATATTTTTAGGTGACAAGTACACTGCTGCTGAGAAGAACATTATGCTGCTTACTTAGTGTTAGAGGCCTTATGTGCAAGTAATGTTCAACAAATGTCTGCGTTGAAAAACTTTGTCTGTATTCTGTAAAGTTGTTTCAGATGTTTACATTAACGTGCTGTTAATATTATTTTTAAAAAATCACATAGTATCCCTTTCTAAAAAACTGTAAAACCAAGTAACAGCCATGCTCACTGAGTTTACTGTAAGCTCCCTCTTCAACATGTGCCTCCTGATAGCTTTTCAAGCAACGCCCTATCCCAGTTCAGTTTTATAGAAAGGGAAAATTACTGTGATGGAAATGTTTGGTATGACTATCATGTGAGCATTTGTGTCTTTTTTTTTAATGTGACTACAGCTGTGCTGGATGTTAAGATAATTGTATGTATTTGTATACCTATATGAGTGTTGGAATGTCAAGGGATGAGTTCTTAAGGACTGCTGCTGCACGACTATTACAAAGATATATTTTAGAAAACAAGAATTGGCATTAAAAGTACATCTAGCATTATCTGCACAAATAGAATGTTTCCTTACAAATTTTGGTAATAGGGTATTCCCTGAAAAGATTTCAGTATATTAAAACATGCCCATTGCCAAAGAAATATGGAACAATAGGAGATTATACAGCTGGGTAAATGATCTCAGGGCAATCAGGAGAATGTTATCTTCTTATGTATAGGAAGAAAAGGAAGGGCTATTCTGCCATAAATATTCAGAGAGTATTGGAGAGAGGCTTTTATGAAAATACCTGTTTATATGAACCAAGAAATCAAAACTATCTATTTATTTGTACCCATAAAGCTTAATTTTTGCTGGAAAAAATATGAAAAATACAGAAACAGTTTAAACTGTGGGTTCAAAGGATGTATAGCAAAAATGTTATAGATCTGGAATGTCTGCCAAATGACCAAAGATGAAAGATATTTAAAAAATGAAAGAAAGCGAGATATCGGAGTTATGTTTATGAAAAAGACTGCAATAGCTTAATGTCTGAACATGTATAAATAATAAATCTTGCCTACAAATATTAATGTTTATGGCAGTTTCTGTTCATCAGATTATTTTTTTCTCGCATTGTGAGATCAAGTTGTCACTCAAAACCCACTGTGGACTACTATTCCTGCATTACCCCACCACTCCTAAACAGCCAAAGTTGGTGGTCTCCAGCAGCAATGAACAGAGAGTCAAACAAGACATATGAGAAGCATTTCTAGGAACTTCCTGCAGCACTATTTCACACCCAAAAAGGGCATGTCTGCCTTATGTGCCTTATCTTAAGACAAAAAAGGTGTTTTTTTTTTAAAGGAAAAGGCAAAGGCGGAAAGGTCTGTTGGTTTTCTTTAACCAATGTGCCAACAGACTTTGTGCCAATTAATTCTGATGCAGTGGCAAGGGTTGCTGCATGCACTGAGAACCCTGGGGGCACACAAAGGAGCAGTGTTAACTAGGGTCATATGTTAACCAGCCCTATGAAACTAGATACAGGACCACTTGTTGAATATCACTGAATTGTAGAAGAGCTTTACGAATTTTTTAAAAAAAACCACACTCCTGATCTCCTTGTGATGCAGTAGGATCGCTGTATCTGCAGAATCAGTACCCACAGTTTCACATATCTGCTGCTTGGAAATATTAAATACACCGTCCTCTCAAAATATGCATTTCCAAGATGTATTATTAGAGGGAATTTTATTTTAAAATTAATTTTAAACCTATATTAATTTTACCTATATTTCATATAGCTCCATAGTTTTAAATGTCAACTAATTTATAACAACCCTAACGGGGCTTTCAAGGTAAGTGAGATATTTCAGGAGTGGTTTCACACCCCCAGTGAATTTCCATGGCCAAATGGGCATTCAAACCCTGTTCTCCAGAGTCCTAATCTGTCACTCTATCCATTATACCACACTGGGAATCCAAGAAAGAATTAAACTATACTACATTTTAAGGGAAAAAGTTACATGTTCAAAGCAAGAAGCAGCAGCAGCAAGGAATAGACAAAACATATGCAAGGTTTTTTAAAATGCAGCACAGTGAAACAGAATCATAATCTCTTAAACTACATGTGTTAAACTCAAGGCCCGCGGGCCAAATTTGGCCTACCGGGCCATTTCATGTGGCCGTCGCGCTTACTTAGTCACCCATAATGCTCGGCAAAGATGCTGGGAATGGGCCCAGCGGGACTTCTAATCCCAGCATTCCAAGCAGCAAAGAGTCAGAAAATGCAGCTGCTTGGCTGGTGTACCCTGCTTGGGAAATGTAGTCCTCACTATTTAATGTGATAAATAGTAGATACATTTATATAGTCTTACAGATACAATTGGCCCTTTGAGGGCAACCATAATGCCCATGCGGCCCAAGAAGAAATAGAGTTTTTACACCTCTGTCTTAAGCAAACCAGTTTATTATAGCTCTGGTTATACTCACAGTGAAGAGAGAGAAGCAAAAGGAAGCAAGCTCTTGCTGGGAATTTTAAGTTGCCTCAAAGAACTTGGTTGGCTGAAACCTGTGAGACATCAGCTGACACCATTCTCTGAGTGTTGCCTTTCTCCTTACAGGTATTATGTTGCTGTATGACAATACAGATGAGCCTGGCAGGATTTTGATTTGCTATTGTTATATGCTGTCAAGTTCCTTTTGACTTACAATGAACTCCATAAATTTGTGACCTCTAGAAAGTCTTGTCAAGCTCTGTTCAGCTCTTGCAAACTAAAGTCTGTGGCTTCTCTTAAGTCAGTTCATTTAATATTTTTTTTCTTCCCCTTTTCATGTTTCCTTCAACTAGTTACAGTGTTACTGCCTTTTCTAGTGAGTCTTCTCATGTTGTGCCCAAAGCATGACACATTCAGCCTAGTAATCTTTACTTCTTGGGAGAGTCACAGCTTGATTTGATCTGGTGTTGTTATGTGCTACCAAGTCAAAACTGACTTATAACAATCCTAAAAGGTTTTTCAATGTAAGTGAGGTATTTAAGGACTTAATTTTAGTTTCCCAACACACACCGCAGTGAGTTTCCATGGCAGGTCTCCTGAGTCCTAGTCCACTACTCTATCACCACACCACAGAGCATTATTGATTTGATCTAGAATACACATTTTTCCTAATCCATGGCATCTGCAAAGTTCTCCTCCAGTACCACATCCCAAATAAATCGATTTTTTTTTCTCAGCTTTCTTCACTATTCTGCTTTCACATCCCTATATGGTAACTAGGAATACAACAGGAAGGTCTTGAGGCCGAGCTTGGCCGAGCTCTACCAAATGTCCTGTTCAGAAAGCTAGCTCTCAGCAGGAACAAGGATCTTGGGTGGAGTTGTTAGGCCTAGTTCAGTCTTAAATGGCTTCCAGTTGAGGCCTCTGTCCCAAATGAATCTCTGTCAGGCAGAACTCCAAGCACAGAACATGATGGGCCAAATAGACCCCCCCCAATACAAAATAAATAAATAAGCCATGCCTAGCCCTGCTTCTGCACTCCCCCCCCCCTCATCAGTTGTTTCAAGTCGCCATTGCCTTCTTTCAGTCATAGGGTATCACCAGCATAGCTTGAATTACTGGTGTGTAACTGAAAACTGAAGTTGGTTCCTTTTATGTCTAAGGAAGTAGACGTATCCACAAAAGCTCACATTAAAATATAGCAGTTAAAGTTCTGGTTGTCTTTGCTGGTTTACTGACTCGAATGCTGCATTTGCCTCATAATGCAGATAACCGCTGAAGTTAAGCACTACTTTTGTAGTACTGGCTCCCCCCCCCCTTCCCCAAAGGGGTTTATAAGAAAAGGAGTGTATTCGGCAGCCGTCTTAATTTTGCCCATCTAGCCCCGTCCCACCCTGACTCTCTGAAGCGTAACTTTTTTTCCTCCTCTTGCCAACATGAGGTGACCCCCCCCACCGTGCATTTACAGTTGCGAGGGGAGGGGGGGTGCACGAAAAATAGAACGATTGCCATTCGCTGGGCGCCTCTTCGTGGGCCTCCAAGCCGTCCAATCGAGCTCCGCCTAATATACGGTAAGAGGCGGGACTCGGCTGCCCCTCCTTGCCCTTTCGCTCAGCGAAATCTGACTCCAACTGCCTTCCCATTCATAAAAGCGGAGGGGCAGGGGGCGTGGCCAAAGAAAAGGCCCGCCCCCGCCCGCTGCGTTGACTTGTGGGGCGCGTAGTCGCCAACCTGAGGCCCAGAGAGCGAGCGCAAAATTGGTGTCCGAGGACACGTGATGGTTTTAAAGGTTTCCCGCAAAACTTCCTTTATTCCGCCGCACCAGGATAACGACGGCTGCCTCTTTGGAGGGAAAATTAAAACCGCCCTCTAGCCAGGTGATCTCCCGACCACTCGCCCGGGTAGAAACTGGAAAGAAGCGGAGCTGGAGTGGGCGGAGGGGGGGGAGGGGGGACCCTCCGTTTTCCCCAAAGGCAGGGAGATCCTTGCAGAGGCAAAAACAAAAAACCACGCTTTCGGGCCGCGTTTGCGCGGTCCTGCCGGTCCGAGCGCCTTCCGCCGCCCCTCCCGACGGGGCACCAGCAAGTGCTCTGCCCGCGCTTGTGATGGGCGACGGAGCCTCCCCGCCTTGCACCCAAACTCTTGCCCGCCTTGTGGGGAGGGGGGCGGGGGAGCGGCGGGTTTGGATCCCTCCCCCTTCGCCCCCCCCCCCGTTTCCCCGCTCGCGTCCAAATCCAGCGTTTAGTTTTAGGCGGAGATGGGCCAGCCCTCGGCCGGCTGTCACACGAGAATCTTGCCCACCGGCTCTTTCTTTGTTCCTCCTGTCTAAAAGTAGACTAGAAATATTTAGGGAGCTCCCTCTCTCAATCTCTTAAATACATATCATCTTCAAGCAGGAGCCGCGTCCTGCCCGGGTTTTTTGCATAGAACAGCTCTGCGGCGAGTTCAGGGCGGCCGGCGGCCTGAGGGGACTACATTTCCCATCGCACTCTGCGGAGGCAAGCGCGGCCCCTCCCTCCCTCCCTCCCTGCCCTCGGCTCTTTCCGGCTGGAAGAGCCCGCCCGCTGCCCGCAGACTCTTCCAGCCATGGCGTCCGGGTGCCGGATCGGCCCGTCCATCCTCAACAGCGACCTGGCGGCGCTGGGGGCCGAGTGCTGCCGCCTGATGGACTGCGGGGCCGACTACCTGCACCTGGATGTAATGGACGGGTAACTCTACGCCAGAGGCGAGGCGGCCCCCTAACCCCTACCGCTAACCCCTAGTCCTGCTTCAGGCGGCCTCGGGCGGGGGTCGGCGCTTCCCCTCGCCCGGAAAAGCCGGCCGGGAACAAGAGAGAGCAGCGGCCGCTCTCTTCCTTTTGCGGTGAAGCCCCGCCCGACGCCCCAGTTAATTACCTTGATTTGGTAGAGTGGGAAACCCCTTCGGCTTTGAAATGGTTTGGAGAGGCTGTTTTGGGACTGGATCCTCTTCCGTGAGGAGCGAGCGCAGTCCTGCCTGTTGTATCTGGTACCTAAATTGAACAGTCATGGCTTTTTCTCTGCAATTTCAAGCGCCAATAGCAGGACCGATCCTGATCATGAAAGGAGCTGTAGTCCACCCCACCAAATGATTAAAGGCCACAACGACTACTTCCCTTTCCATAGAAAAACGCCCCTTTTCCCCTAAGAATTTCACCTCTCCCTATTTCACAAATATACCCTCCCTCTATTATCTGGATTTATTCTTAGATGCAATAATTCAAATAAGTCAACTCCATTAAGTTAATCTTTAATTTAGGATCAAAGCCTGGTTATGAAGACTCCCCCGACTACAGTTCTCAACCTTCTAAGGATGCATTTCAGGGGAGGAGGGAACATTGTGAGCATAGGTATCTAAGTATAAAACCTTCAGAGGAGGGGGCTTCTGACAGACAGATCCTCCTTTCTACCGGTAAGACACATTTTGCTAAACTTTGGGATTCAGGATTTCCCTACAGCCCAATGAAGACACTAACATCAGCTTTCAGTAGTATAGAACCATTTCTCCAGAATTTTCACATAAAGAATCTTAATACGTTTGGTGTGATTTTCCTCCTCAACTGGATAGGCATTTTGTTCCAAACATCACTTTTGGCCATCCTGTGGTAGAGAGCCTTCGGAAGCAGCTGGGTCAGCAGCCCTTCTTTGGTAAGTGACTAACAAGAGTATATATTTAAACTCCTAATATTGGTTTCAGAATACATGCATTATTCATTTTCTATTTGAGAGTTGTTCTGAGCCACAAAGATGAGTTGGCTAATGAACAATGGCTGCTGAAGATGATCCAAAGCTCAAAAACTGTATTGAACAATATTAAGAAATCATTAGAATGACAGCAAGCATCAGAGGCCTTCAGTTAATATGTACCTGATTAGATACATACTGTATTTGCTGGCGTACAAGATGACTTTTTGGGCCCAAAAAACATGCCTCCAAATGGGGGGGTCATCTTGTACACTGGGTGCACTTCATTTGGGCCAGGAAGGAGCTGCCGCCGCTGCTGTTGAGTGAGTGACACGGGGCTGCGCTGGCCGTGGAGGAAGGCAGGTGGGTGGGCAGGCAGGCAGGCAGGCAGGCGGTCTGGATGGGGAAGCACAGCCTGCCATGCCTGAGCGGCCAGAGACCGCCGCCCCGCGCCGCTGAGCCAGCGGCATGCTCGCTCGACCGCCACCTGCCCGTTTCCTTTTTCCTCCTCCTGCCGCCACCCGCTCAGCCTCTTGCCCTCCTCCTCGCCCTCTCGCTGCTGAACCAGTGCGCGCGCTCACCCGCCACCTGCCCGTTTCTTTTCCTCCTGCTGCCGCCCACTCAGCCTCTTGCCCTCCTCCTCGCCCTCTCGCTGCTGAACCAGTGCGCGCGCTCACCTGCCACCTGCCCGTTTCCTTTTTCCTCCTCCTGTCGCCGCCCGTTCAGCCTCTTGCCCTCTTCCTTGCCCTCTCACTGCTGAGCCAGTGTGCTCGCTCGCCCACCACCCACCCGTTTCCCTTTTCCTCCTCCTCTTCCTCCTGCCGCCACCTGCCCAGGTTTGAAGAACTTACTTCAGATCTCCAGAACAGAGTAAGAAGTGGTATTAAGGCCACATCTCATAATACCCAGCCATACGGTGTTCCTGTGGTTCAAACAATATTGGAGAACATTCTGTCTGCGTTTTTGTATGCATTAGGAATACCTATTTGGAGCACCAAGTCAGTAAACGGATCTTAATTCATTTTTCTGACCTTTTCGTTTTCTTTTAGATATGCACATGATGGTTGCTAAACCAGAACAATGGGTGAAACCCATGGCTGTAGCAGGTGCAAATCAATATACTTTTCACATAGAAGCGACAGACAATCCAGGGGCTCTTATTAAAGATATAAGAGAAAATGGAATGAAGGTGAGAGAAGGATGAGAGTTTACAGTTATGGCATATGTGCACAGTGATTTAATAATAACTAGTTCAACTGTTTAATATGGGAAAATGGTAAATTATTACTTATAAACATTTGCAAAAATAAAGGGCTTTATAACTAAACTAAAATAATCTGTAAATTTTTATATTTTTTGCCACTTAAAGGGTTATTGTGTAGGACAGTGCTTTCTAAACCGCTTGATAACTGAAGCAGTTTTTTGAAATAAAACTTGATGAACATTTCTCGTTATCTGATCTTTGCAACTTTTTTGAGAGTAAGGATAGCCTGTGCTAAATATGCCATTTAGATGGAATCAAATGGTGTGTACCCATTAGATTCTGTTGCTTTTGCCTAGGGAACTGGAATGGGTTCATCAACCCACACTGACCCGTTGGGAGATCTAAAACCCTCTTGTGAAAGGGCCAGAATGGAAAGTGTGTTTGGAAGGACTACTGAACTAATGAAATGTGCATAGGTGGAAAGGATAGCCTGTGACTTTTGCTTACATGAATTTTAAATTGTTTTTATTTTGGTAAAGTGGGAATTTATGCAACATACCATTCAGGATCCTGGGAATGTTTGCAATGGACTATCAAGGACTCAGTTTCAAAAGGAATGATGCCTAGTGCGGTGTAGCAGATTGAGGGATGGAGTAAGATTCAAGAGATTTGGGTCTGAATCCTTGTTCAGCCATGGAAGCTCACAGGGGTGGGAGTTGGCATTGGTAAAACCACTCCTTAAATGTTCGATTTAACTTGAAAACCCTATTAGACACCCTAACTCAAATACCATTTTACAGCATATAATTCCAGAGTAAATCTGAAGATTGTAGCTTAAACGCATGCAGTTTGCACTTACTGTAATCAAAACATGCAGGTTCTGTTTGCATGCAATGATTAGTTGACTTTTTCTTTTATAGGTTGGTTTGGCTATCAAGCCAGGAACTACTGTAGAATATTTAGCACCATGGGCCAACCAAATAGACATGGCATTAGTTATGACAGTGGAACCTGGATTTGGTGGACAGAAATTCATGGAAGATATGATGCCAAAGGTAGATGTGACGCTTGTGTGATAAGGTTGATTAGAAGAATGTTTTGCATGTTCATGGTAGAATGCTGTCATATTAAATATGGATGTTTTATTTTCACACACACAGTGGGGGAACAAATTTCCTATACCTTGTTAAATGTTCTTTCTGTGCTGCTAACTAGGTCCATTGGTTGAGAACTCAGTTTCCTTCTTTGGATATTGAAGTAGATGGTGGCGTAGGGCCAGACACTATTCATAAATGTGCAGAGGTAAGTTCAAAGTGAATATTAAGATTTGAAAGCATAGGTTTCTGGTTTGAAAGAAATTCAGATGTGTCACTAATCTCAATTTTAAATCTAGGACCTAAATCTTGTCTTGGCTTTTTATCTGCTACTTTTAGAAATATTATAGTCATAGGATTTCTAAATGGGCATGCTTTGAAACCCCCCAATGTTCTTTTATTAATGAGCAATAAGAAAAGTATCATTAGAAGAGATGAACTGGGAAGTTGCTAACTATTGCATTCTCACTGAAACATAACTTTATTATTGATAATTGCAAGTACGGTATATGTAGACACATTTTTAACAAACTAGTTTTTTAAAAAAAGCCTTTTTCCTGTTTCCAGGCAGGGGCAAATATGATTGTGGCCGGGAGTGCTATAATGAAGAGTGATGATCCTAGAGCTGTGATAAATCTGCTGAGAAACGTGTGTTGTGAAGCCGCTCAAAAGCGTTCTCTTGATCGATGAAATCAAGAATGTTAAAAAAGGTTGCATACCACTTTCCTATATACATGCAAATGGAATAACCATTGAGGCATTATTAGGACTGCAGCACTGAAGAGTCATTCCTCTATTACCAAGAAGGAAGCAGAAACGAGATTTTCCTGCTGACTTGGGAGTTATATTGATCGAATACTATCCCTTGACTTCAGACAGCAGTTTTGTAATACACATTACAAAAAATGGTGCTTCTTGCCTGATGATTCTATGCAGCACTGTTTTCCATAGAAGACAAATGTATTTCATTCTACATTCAACACAAATTGGTCCATTCCTTGTTCAAATGCTTGAAAATAAACAGTTAAGGTACAAAAACCCTCCCAATCATTGTAAGACTGTCCATTCTCAGGTCCAATTATGTAGGGGCACAGAGGGAAGAACAAAAGGGAGGCAGAGAAAAGATAGGAATACTGCTTGGAAATTTTAGTGTGGAAATTATCGTATAAAAACTTCTAAGTACAGAGTGTCATTTTGCAGTGGACTGCTGATTGCTGTTTAAACTTAAAGCTGTCTTCTGTTGAATTTCAGGTACTTGTACAGAAACATACAATATCATATCAATTGTTATATATATGTTTTCCAGATGGTGCCTTTCGGAAACAATTTTATAATGCAACTAATTTTAAAAAAATATACTATTCTGTCATCTGATGGTAGTATATGTAGAGTGTCTTTTGAATGAAAACAGCCCTTTTTCTCCTAAACAGAAAACTGGCCACGGCTCAGGAAGAGGTATTATTTCATTCTATGAGAATTGCTGATTTGATCATAAAAATAAAAGTTCTGCCATACCATAAAACATTCAAGTCTTCTCCCTTAAGTAGCACGTGTGGCATCAGTTACTTTCGGTAGGCTCTCCTGAGGCAGGTTTCTAATAAGGGCCATGTTTTGAAATAAAAGCCCATTGGCATTTATTTGATTTCTTTACACACTTTCTTTCAGACACCTTTCATTTCCTATCAGCTGCCTGGATCTTGACTTGCACACAAGAAATAACACCACTCTATTTGGACTAGTTTTATGTTAAAGGGTCTTTCACCTGTGTTTCAGCTTGGTCTGATGTACTTCGAGTAGAAAAGTGGGAGCTACTGGGCAGGAGCAGCTAAGAGGCTTTTAAATGTATTTGGTTTTGACCTTCCCTACTTTACCTCTAGAAACAAAACAGGGTGCTCAGGAATTGTGGGGGTTGTCAGAGGACACCAAATGCCTTTTTGCACAGTTGAAAGAGATGTAGCTGGAAGTTAAATACATAAGAATATATAACATTTAATAATACATAAAGAAATGTATAACAGGCAAAATTTGTACTCTGCTTGGTTGTGAGTGGCTAGATGAATGCACAAGGAACTACAGTTCTGTGCAACACAAACTAAAAGTCTAAAAGGCTGTAGGGTAGTTTACTTCCTATGTTACCACCATCAGAAAGAAAGCTGACCAGTATGATTGCTGTTTTAAAGGACAGATTTGAACCCTCATTGCTGGTTGTGGAGTAGTTGTTGCTTGATTTTAAGAGAAAATAACAAATTTCCTATAGAGTAGAACCCCTGTATCTGCAGGGGATCAGTTCCAAGTCGTGTCTCCCTCCCCCGATACTGGAAAACACTGATTATAGTGAATGCTATAGACAGCATGATGTCTGGTTCCCTCTTGTGACCACTTCTTATTTATTATTTATTTATTTATTTATTTTATATCCCGCCTATCTGGTCAATAGACCACTTCTGGTACTGACATGATGGAAATATATTTCTTTAGCAAATTCTGGTCTCTGGCTCTCTAGTGGTGAGTTATGGTAACATCAATGTACCCTCTTAATATTTTTCTCGCACGGTTTTGCCCCTGTATGCTGGATTCCATCGCAACTGGAACCTAACAAAATTGTTTTGCAGAGAAGACAGCTAGAGGGAAGCAGAGTTGTGCGTGCATGTGCCCAGCTTAGCAGAAACTTTGCTCATAGTTAAAAATATATATTTGGGGGACTTCTTTTCTAATATTTTCAGACTGGATAAATTAATCAGCATATACTAATACTGTGGATAAGAAGGCCCTACTGTATATAAAACACAAATGCTTTTTGTTTGTCTCTAAGAAAATAGTTTTGGTCAGATCCTAATTGTGTACATTTTATGAAAAAAATGACATTTAAGTACTAGAGGGGGAAAATTGGGACGACAATGTTGGAACAGGAGATATCAAGTCTACTTCTGACTTGTAGAAGTACAAATTCAAGTTTATGAAAGGCAAAACTGCCCTCCAAGCACAGTCAAAATGACCAGTGTGTTTGGGGATGATGGAAACTGGAATCCATCACTACCTCAAGAAACATGTGTTCCTTGCCTGTGGAATATGTCAAAGGATGCTGACACAAACTGGGACACGACAACATCAATGGAGCCAAACCAGTTAATACATCCTTTAAAACTCCTTCCACCAAAACCTTTTCTGTTCTCAGCAATTCAACTGCATAAACAGTTTTGAAAAGCAGTAAGGATGTATATTTTTAATCATGGAGCTACATTGTCTCTCACATTGCTACAAGTAACTAACCCCCACCCCAAAGTAGCACACATAAAAGAAAGAATTGGTGCTCTCATAATCTATCATAGATTATGTAAACATCCAAAAACAATCTAACAATCTAATACCGTAACCATGATCTGTGATGTTTGTATATAAAGCCTGAGCTCCCAAAACGACAACACTTTGCGCAGTTCAACTCCTTCTCAGGCATCGCAATCCATCAACACCATTCCGTAGTGTACAGAAATAGATTTTAATTTTTAAAAGCCTGCACTGAAATTACTATATCAGAGGCAAGATTCAAGTTTAATTCTGTGGACAAAAAGCATTTTAAAAAAAAACAAAAGTTGCAGTAAACTACAATCTAACATAGGCTGTAGTGTTGAAATGCAACCGAACATTTGTTGCAGTATTCAGTGTCCTTCTGCTCCGTGGGGGTTACTAAATTTGGGTCATCTATCCATCGTAGTTTAGTTCTGGATATGACGTTAAATAAAAACTTGGTTAACAACTATGCTTTTTCAAATGGCTTCAACAGTTTTTCACATAAGAGCTCTCCTCTTAACCACAGCTGGTACCTGCACTGAGTGTGGCTGGCAGTTTTATTTATTATTTTATTTGTTTATTTAAGTTATATGCCGCCCACTCTAGTCGAAGGTCTCTGGGCGGCTTACAACAGTTTTATACTGTTATCGAGCACAGCCTTGTAATGAGCGTTTTATTGTGTACATAGCCCACTGAAAGATGCAGATAGCATTCAAAACAGCTGTTTTGGAAATCTGGCTAGGTTTTCTCTTTCCATATAAAATTATGCTTTTTGTAATGCTGGCATTTAAACAAACAAATATTGTCTATATTTTAGCATAAGTTATGGAATAAATGCTCATAATCTGCTTAGTTTTTGTAGATACCTGGAAAGGATTTTTTTAAATAATAAAAATATTAGTAGTAAAAATGCTAAATTTCTCCTGTAATAGAGAATTCAAATTGCCTAATCCCTTCCATTCTTTGCTGTCAAAAACTGAAATGGGAACCACTGTGAAATTCAGGAAAATCAATTATTTAAATTAATCTGAACTCCTATATAGTTCTGGATTTCTCTCTAAGAAAAGAACGGGATATGTTTCACATTATCAAACATATAAATGCTGATTGGTCACTGGGCTAAACATGTTCTTTGAAAGGGCAGTACACTTGTGTACTTAAGTCACTCATATGTAAACACCTGCTAGGCAGCTGCTTCTGTGCACATCTAAAACCATTGCAATGCTAAGTGCAGGAAAACCCATCATGTTAAGATGTACTACAGCAATACATACACACAAAGTCATCCTTCCAGTCTTTCATAGTATGACAACAAATGTTAGAAGCCGTTTAAGAGCATCCTCTTCTGACAGCAAAGATGTTAGACCTTCAGAGTGAAAACATTCTTTGTGTGCTTCAGGTAAAAAAAGAAACTAGTTTTAGGTTCTTATCCTGCCTATAAAAAAGGAAAAAAGAATGTGTTATAAGTACAAATAATATGAGGCAGACTGCTATTTTTTGTATGAGCACAAAAATATTTTACCTTACACATTTCGTGATGCTAATTAGTTTTCTTAATGACCACAGCATTTTGTGTCACGTCTGTTTTCTCATGGTGCCAATTCCCAAAGAAACTTGGCTATCTTCTTCCAGTTGGTGTGTATTTGGAAAACGGAAGGCAGCACAGGAAGTACAATCAGAGTCACTCAGAATGGCCACATTTGAGCTTTCTTGTGGAGCTGTTATCTGATACTGGAATGTTAAAGTGTCTGTGTCCTTATCTTTTAATGGAAAGACTCGAGGTTCCCACAGAATTGACTGAAAGGAATGAAGAGAGACATTTTGCTGAAAATCTAGCAAAACGTGTCAGTCCTTATAGTAATATACTCTTTAGATGACATCTGACAGAATAAATTTTCAGCAGGACTTGCTTAACACATCTAACATGCTTTACAAAATCTCAAAAGCTTCGTCATAACACTGACACTTAAAACTTAGAAGTGCTTCACATATCATTTCTAAAATGCTTACCACAGCCAAGGTAGACCACTGCCTTGACATCTTCATGGCTACAGCAAAGTTTAAGCCAGAAAACCTTCAATGTAGGCATAAGGCCAGACTTTGGTTTGTGCAAGGGGTTTTTCACCACCCAACCTTGTGCAAGTGGAAGCCCCACTTGCTTTGACTAAGTGATCTCTAGCTTTTGCAGCTGCAAGCCACTGATTGAGGGGCATCCACAAAACAGTTTGGTTTTGAGATTTCCAACAAGATTCTGGCCTACATGGGTGTATATTATCACCACTTCCTATAGTAACTGGTTTGCAACAAAGTAAAGCAATAAAGATATTGTGATATAGAAAGCAGTTTTAGTTCAATTTGTTAAACATATTTTAAAAATAGCCACGATGCTGTCTTCGAAGTATGATACAACACATGACAGCTAAGCAAAAAATGTTCATTAGTATTTATGAGAAGCAGAATTTTATCTTTTCTCCTAATGTCATGGTGACCCTTCAACTCCACAGAAGTAAACAAACTTGGATATTATGGATTGTATATTCACCCTTGCTTCATGAGTTCCTTCTGAAGACTGTGGTGCTCCCAAGTACAAAGAACTGCAGATTTCTGGAGTAATGTCAGCACTGTTTTCTGAAAAATGTGTTGTTAAATCAGAGTTGACCTGTTTTTCTTTTTGTGCCAGATCCTGTACCTCAGAACTTCTACTGTTTGATCTATAATGAAATAAAAGAAATGTTAGCTTCATTTTCTTCAAAAGAAAAATAATTAGATGGAAAAACAAGTTGTTTGCTTGTAACTGCAGTTCTTTGAGTGGTCATGTATGCAGTCACACATATGGGACTTTGTGGAATCTTACATTATTTATTTAAAATACAGTGGTGCCTCGCTTAGCGATCACTCCGTTGAGCGACAAAATCGCTTAGCGACGGGGTTTAAGCGATCGCAAAACTGATCACTTAGTGATGGTCCCTATGGGTGAATTTCACTTTGCGATGATCGCGGGGAAGAGATCATCGCAAAGTGCCCATTTTCGGCCAGCTGATCGGCGGTTTCAAAATGGCCACCAGAAAAACAAAATGGCCGCCTGCTGTGTTGCCTCGCTTTAGAGTCACTGAAAATGGCCACTCCGATGGAGGATTTTTGCTTAAGGTTAGTTTTTAAGCCCATAGGAACGCATTAATGGCGTTTTAATGTGTTTCTATGGGCTTTTTAAATCCGTTTAGCGATTAAATCGCTTAGCAACGTTTTTTCCTGCATGGATTAATGTCGCTAAGCAAGGCACCACTGTATTTCTATCCTGCCTTTCTCCCCAAAAGGACCCAAGGTATCCACTTGCACTTAGACATTTTTGCAGGAGTCCCATCCACAGCTAGGCTTTATGATTATCCCAGGCTTCCACCCCATCCCTCAGTTCTATTCTCTCCTGCAACAGCAGAAGGCACAACAAAATGAAGGATGTGAACAGTAACAAGGAGAGGAGGATGATTTGTGAGTGTACAGATGACAACTGAAAGAGCCACAATCACAGGTGAGCAATGTGTAACTCTTTGTGACCTTTGTAATAAACACATATGGGTGACTGTACCACCAACTCAGCAGGAGAAAGACTCTTCACAGAAGTACAGAAGAGAGAACTGAGTATCGAAAGGTAGTAACTCACACAGTATGAACATAAAAGTGATAATGCTTGGGAAATATAGAAGGGTTGTGGCCTAGTGGCTACCCCACATATTGCATCAAGAGATACTCTACTGATCCATACACCTGATGCTTCAACAAACTTGTTGGGATTAGCACATATAGTACAGAGGGATGGATTTGACAGATGCACTGGATTGTGAATGCCACCCATTTGGATAACCACTGAGAGGAGACCAGCTGTCCTTTTCCTGGGTCAGTGTAGGATAAAAATAAAAAGGGAAGTAACCCAGTAGCAATGGGTTGTATCTACGTAAAAGGCTAAGGCCTGCCTGACCAAGAAAGGAGAAGGTATTTGAGGGGTCCTGTACTATGCAAGGAATGTGACAATTTGTTGGAAGCAATGCCATTTGTGACTGTCAGATCTCCATGTGGAGAGCTTATGGGTAGATCTCATCACTTGGATAAACTCTGGAGAGTTAGTGTCAGGGTAATTAGCTAAGTTGTGAGTTGTATTGTGTGGAGGTCCAGACGATAAAAGCAACTATCTTTCTGGAATAGATCACCAAAGTGGGCAGTAAACACTGACAAATAGAGAAGACATATGAATCTAGTGTGCATTGGCCACCTTGGGGTTATTAACATGCAGTATACAATATGTTGTTGTTCTTCATCTTTATCAGAGTCCTAGAGACAAGTGGAAGTGGATGAAAGAGGTAAAGGAGTGAACCTGTTCAGAAATAGAGAAAATTATATGCTTTGTCCCTTTCAAATAGAAGCAGCGGCACTGAACATATTGAGGGGAAGCAAACAGGTCAACTGCAATTGTCCATACTTGTGGAAGTGTAGTAAATATTAGCTTGTTTTAAGTTAGTTAAAATATATTAACCAAGAAAGTAAGCAAAGGGCAAGATATTCAAGTGGGAACATGGAGAAGGAGATAAACAAGGAGAAATGTGCTGATCCTCACAGCTGGCTGGGAGAACAGCAAAAGATTTACAGTGGGGTCTTGACTTGAGAACTTAATCCGTATTGGAAGGTGGTTCTCAAGTCAAAAAGTCTGTAAGTCAAGTCTCCATTGACCTACAGTGCATTGAAAACTGATTAATCCCGTAACAGGCCGTTTTTGTTCCATTTTGGTTTTTTTCTGGTCTGTAAGTCAAATCTCAGTCTGCAAGTCAAACCTAAATTTTGCGGCCAGAGAAGTCTGTAACTCAAAAAGTCTGTAAGTCAAACCGTCTGTAAGTCAAGGGTCCACTGTAGAAGTAACAGTGGGAATGAGACACATAAGTAATCAAAGGAAATTAGTTCAAAGCAAACTTAGAATGTAAGAAATGTGTACCTAGGGAATATGAATGCAATGTGTACCATATATACTCACAACAAAGCAACTGCAACCATGTGTTATCATTACAAGAGATAATAAAGCAACTGTAACCATGTGAAATCATTATAAGAGCTAATTAATGTATGTAGGGCAGTTTTCATCTATATAAACGGTGTAGAAAAGTCATTCAGAGAGGCACTGATTTGGACTCGGAGGTCTCATGTGCTTCCATTCTGTGTAGAATAAAGCTTTTAGCTGGTATGTTGTGCTCTATCTTTCTCTTCCCTCTTTTAAGCTTGTTTGAAATTTTGCCTGCCTAAGGTAATGAACTTGCAAGTTTCTGCAACAGAAGGGTTGGTGTACCATCAGTTTAGAGAGCTGTCATTCATGAGACATGCAACAGGCACGTCTGAGGTAATCTGCTACAGTATTGTCTCCCAAAGATAAAAGGTGAGGTGATGCTTCTGGAGGATGTACTAGTGCCAGATATGCAGAAAGAGTTGAAGGAGCGTGAACAGTGTTACGCTACCTTGTTTTCTGAAACACTACATAACAGTGGTGTTGTCCACGAAGACTTAAACTGTGGCCAAAGAGTAGAGATTTGGACAATGTGAACACTTTCCATACCTCCCTCTTGACAGGCAGACCCATCAGTGTGGATACACAAGGCCATGAGTAAGAACCTGTGACTGGAAGTACTTAGTTGCCCCAGGCCTGCCTGAATAAAAAGATATTTGCCTGCTGGTGGAAGGACAGCAGGGAGAGGGCAAACCTCTCATGATACAAGGGGTTCCAGAGCCCAGGAGCAGCCACAGAGAGGACCCTCTCTTAAGTCCCTGACAAATGGGTCTCTGAATAGGTAAGATCATGAGAAGGGCATCTTTAGGAGATCTCAAAGCTAGAGCAAGCTTGTACAAATAATGTTTTTAAGATAATCCAGACCCAAGCTGTACACAGCTTCTAGCGCACTAGTCCGTAAGTATACTTTCTGTGATGTTACAGTTCCTATTTGCTGAGTCTTTTCTGAAGGGCAGTACTGTATTGTAGTTATTGTTCCCTGACTAACTGTACTGTAGTGTCTCAGAAGGCCCTGTTCAGTTTCTATGTAACAACTTTTAGTACACTCCTGGATATGCTCTGCTAGACACTCCTGACAAATTAGTTCTTGGATGAATGGTGAAGTTTACAGCTCTACTGAGGAGACATTCAGAAAGTCCAAGAATCAGGGACATTTCATCCATATCTGAGCTCACAGAACAACTTATGTCTTGTGCTTCCTAATCATTTTTGGAACAGAGCAGGAATGCATGCAACAGCCTTGTGGCCTTTTCACCCTAAAATAATCTATAGTCTCTGTTCTTCTACTATGGCCCCTTTTACTGCACTTTTGCATTTGCCCAATGTTTATGTCTGATTATGTACAAGGGTCTAGAACAATCTCTAAATAATGGAAATCCTACTTGCCTGGGATACTAACAATGCAAAAAGTCTGATTGTTCAGAACAGAAACCAGATTTTTTAAAATAAAGAATTAAAATTGGAAAGTTCAGAGTGCTGGAAGTTCACATCTAATAGCAAATTCCAGGCTGAATCCTACTTAGGTTTGTTGTACTTAAGTAAAATGCTTTGAAATTAATGAGATTCATGTTCTAGTGCACAAAGCTGATTTAGACATACTATGTATTTTGCACATCTCTGTAGAGCAAAAACTGCAATCTGGGACTTATAGATAATAACAATAAATGTGTGCCATCAGGTCAATTTTGACTTCTGGTGACCCTCTTAAAGGTTTTTTAGGTAGATAGTAGTCAGAAGTGGTTTGCCATTCCCTTCTGGGGGCATCCTGGGACTGTATGGCCTGTTTAAGACCACACAGTCTTGCTCTATTACCTTGACAGCAGGGAACTGAACTCCTGACCTCTGGCTCCACAGCCAGATACCTAACTCCCAGTCAGCTACAGAGATAGATAAGGTGCTAAAAATAAAATTATTCCGACAAATTGGGAAATAAGGAGCGTGCTCATAAGTCAGCTTTAGCATGCTTCTTATTTCCTAACTTTTTAAAAAATTGTACACAGTAAGTTAATGCTATAAAAATATGAGTATTTGTAACAGCCACCAATTACAAAAGACTCATTTAGACCCAAATACTAGTATCTCCTCACTGATAGCACAAGACAATCCACAGATGTGTCAAAAAATCTGACTGGGATTTTTCACATCAAAGGCTGTATCAAAAGATAACATACCAGAGAACCCCCAAACACTTCTAAAAGAAAACTGTAGTTTCAAATATTGGGAATACTGTGAGGACCAACTTTGCAGGATAAAAGCTGGGCAGCATCATACAATTAGCGGTGGGATAGTCATTCTGAAAGTCTTATTTTCAACCAACCTATTCCTTCTTGGCCACTGACTTTGCTCCCACAGTGACCATCGAGCTCTTTCTTTGTCTTCATACTTTGCATGGCGTGCAGCATAGTTCTCATCAGACAGATCCTCCACCTAAATATTAAAAATGCCAGATTGCAAAAGTAGTTAGAGCAAAGTATACTTATGTTTTTTTGAATCCTTTAACATGCAACAGATATGATGGTAATAAGATGCATTTATAATGAGCCATAAATAAAATGCTGTCCCGCCTCCCCTCAACACTGCAGCATAGACAAGAGCAGTTTTTATTGTGTTGTGTCATCAAGTCTCTTTCAACTTATGTTGACACTATGGATGAGTGAACTACAAAATATCCTTTCCTCAAGAGCTCAAGCGCAGCTCTTGTAACCTCAAGCCTGTGGCTTCCATTATGAAGTCAATCCATCTTAAATTTGTTCTTCCTCTTTTCCTAGCATTATTACCTTTCCCAGTGAATCCTGTTCTCTCAAAATGCACTAAATTATGACAGCCTCAGTTTTGTCATTTTTGCACCTATGGAGAATTTAGGTTTGATTTTATTTGACTGGGAGAACATATAAGACATTTTTTGAAAAACATTTTGTGCTAGCAAAATTAATTATATAATTAATATAATACCAGGTTGTCCCAGTCAAATGGGTAGCTCATATATGTGCTCTTTCTCTTTTATTTATTATATTATAGCTCCTGAAGAAGGTTAAAAGTGAAATAGCCGAAATGTGTTGGGCTTATCTTTGAATAAAGTACTGATACCCGTTTTTACATTCTGGGACCACAGTCTCTCTTTGCTTGACAGCTTCAGTGGATGTACTGTCCTTTTTGTTCTTGTTTCATTATAACTACTGGTGTGGAATGGGAAGAATTATGCAGAATGCACAAGAAACTGATAAGAAGTGAGGTACATGCCTCTACTTTATTAGAATACTGCTGTGTACAAAGGATTCCAAGGGGTCTTAGAATATTAAAAGAGCCAGGCATGTGCAGAGATAACCATGAATTTGTGGGAAAATGGAATGCAATCCTCAATAAATGCTCCCAAGATTTGATGATATTGATTATTGAAACATCATCTAAAATCAACAAAAAATTAGGAAAAAAAACCTCTACAGGAGAACATGGACAGATACAAACAACATCTAACCAAAGAGGGGGAAAAAGGACACTTGTAGACAAGGAACTCAAAGATTTCTATGAGGAATTGAAAGCATTTAAATATAAGAAGTTTCTTAGGGATTAAGGGGATTACATCTCCAAAAAAGTCTACCCTTGGCAATATAAAAGATCGAAAAAAGTTTCATTCCATTTGGAAGATAACTCTACAGGTTGATATACAGACCGGGAATCAGGAGCAGAGGGCAGTAGTGATACAGATACCAGGCACGGATCTTTTTTGGAAACAGATACAAGGCACAACAAACAAAAAAGATACAGAACAATGAAAACAGCCTCCCCTCCCAGCAGATCCAAGAGAGGCCTACGGTAGTAAATCTTTCTCATTAAGTGTTGAATGAGACAGAATTAAAGGTTTTAGAAAAAGGCTTATCTTTTGTACCTACTCCCAGACATGACATAAGACATAAGAAATTTATTTGTCATTGCGCTCACAAGTGGGTGCAACGAAATGAGGTGCTCTTCCCCAAGGTAAAACTGGACAACACTACAAAAAAAAGTTAAATATAGATACCCCGTTTTCTCTCAGCAATTAAAATTCCACCAAAAACCTATGGCCCCGCATTTAAACTCAATACTGCACTTGGGTAAAAACTGTTCTTGAATCTGCTTGTCCTTGCTTTTAATACCCTGAATCTCCTTCCTGATGGTAATAATTTAAAGAGCTGATGTCCCGGATGAGAGGAGTCTTTCAGTATGTTAGATATCTTTCTCTTACATCTGTTCTTATACAATTCTTCCAAAGAGGGGAGTGAACAGCCAATGATGTTTTGGGCTGTCTTAATCACCCTTTGAATTGCCTTTTTCTCTGCCACTGTGCAGCTCGTGAACCATACACAGAGACAGTAGGATAATATGCTCTCAATCGAACTCCGATAGAAGGTGATCAACAAACTCTCAGTCAATTGTTGCTTTCTAAGAATCCTTAGAAAATACAACCGTTGTTGTGCCTTCCTAGGCTAGCTGATCAGCACAGTCTTTTACCACCCGACCAGGAATTAAGTCGGGTCCAGCTGCTTTTCTGGAGTTAACCACTTTCATAGTCTGTCTCACATCCTGCTCATTCACAATGAATGGGGGACTCTGCTGAGTAAATGATGGCAAACAGTTTCAGTTTGATCGATCTCGAATCGAGCAAAAAAGTTGTTCAACTCTTCAGCCACCTCCACACCTCCGCCCGAGGAAACCTTTTTTGCTTTGTAGTTTGTTAGTTGTTGAACCCCCTGCCAAACTTGCCTCATGTTATTGCTGAGAAAGCAGTCTTCAATTCTCCTCTTGTATTCGGCCTTAGCTTGCTTAATGCCTCTCCTCAAATTCGTTCTTGCTGCACTGTAGTCTAGATCATCCCCAGACTTAAAAGCCTTATTTCTAGCATACAACAGGCGTCTAACCTTCCCGGTCATCCAAGGTTTTTGATTGGGATAAACCCGGATACGTTTATCCACTGTGACCGTGTCAATACAGTGTGCCATATACCCTAACACTGCAGCTGTATGTTCTTCCAGATCAGGATGGTCAAAAACTTCCCAATTCGTTTGTTCAAAACAGTCCTTTAACTGCTCCATTGCTCCCTCCGGCCAGCTTTTCACTGTCTTGACTACTGGCCCTGACTGTTTTCTCAGAGGAATATACTCCGGAGCTAAAAACAGGGACATATGGTCAGACTGGCCCAAGTGTGGCAATTGTAATATCCTGTATCCATTTGCAATATTCGTGTAGACCTTATCTAAGGTGTTCAGCCCCCTAGTAGCACACCTTACATGTTGATGGAATTTGGGGAGGACTGCACGTAGATCTACATGATTGAAGTCTCCTGCAATAATGTATACAGCATCCGGAAATTTACTTTGCAAGTTGCCAATTTCATCGGCCAGATGACCCAGCGCCAAATCCGCATTTGCATCCGGCGGAATATAAACAACAAGAATAATAACAACGCTGAATTCCCGTGGAAGGTAAAAAGGTCTGCATTTAACAGACAGATATTCCAGCTCCAAAGAGCTATGACGTGTTATAATCTCTGAGTTTGTGCACCAGCTCTCTCTAACAAACACGCACAATCCTCCTCCTCTGCACTTCCCCACATTCCTGTCTCTGTCTCAGACCGCACACAGACTAGATTAGACCTATTTTGCTTTTATAGGAATATAAAATTACGACAATACTTTAGCAAATCAGTTTGTGACCAATACACGGAAAACTATTTTTCAAAGTCAGTCTTCATTCATGCCTCCAGGTAATTCAGATCCCTTTATTATTACCTATGAGATATTAGTTTTAAAAGATCTAGAAAAATTAGAAAAATCTGCTAAATCTCCTTGGCACAATATGAATAAAATAGAAACGTGTACCCTCAGAGCTCTTTCCCAAGATCCATCTATTATAATAAAACGAACAGATAAGGATGGTGCCACGGTTATCCAAAATACAGCAGACTATAGACAAGAGGTCCTTAGACAATTGTCAGATACTTCAGCCTACAAAGTATTTATTTATTTATTGGATTTTTATGCCGCCCGTCTAGACCAAAGGTCTACTCTGGGAGGTTTACAAATTTAAAAACAATAAAACCAATAAGCATATATTATAAATCCAAGGTGGTGAAAGTATAAGAAATTAAGATACGGCATGAGGGAAGGCCTGCCCAAATAGCCAGGCTTTAAGTTTATTCCTGAAAATACCCAGAGAGGGAGCCAGGCAGATCTCCACTGGCAAGTTGTTCCAAAGGCAAGGGGCCATTGCCGAGAAGGCCCAGTTCCGCGTTCTTTCCTTCTGGACCTCCCTTGGCGTTAGGCCCCTCAGCAGCCCGGGCTCGCTGGGTGACTCTGGCAGAACTGGGTGGGAGGAGGCACTCTGCCAGATATCAAAGTCCTAAACTGTTTAGGGCTTTATATACAATCATAAGAACTTTGAAATCAACGGGGAAACGAATGGGCAGCCAATGCAAGGTGGCCAGAGTGGGGGAAATATGATGATACCTTTTCACCCCTGTAAGAAGTCTGGCCGCTGCATTCTGTGCCATCTGAAGTTTCTGCGTCAGTCTCAAAGGCAGCCCCACGTAGAGACCATTACAGTATAATCTTGAGACTACGAATGCATGGACCAAAGTGGTGAGCACCCCCACATCAAGGTAAGGACGCAGCTGGGCAATCTGCCGAAGGTGGAAATGGGTGGAACGGACCACTGACGACACCTGGGTCTCCATGCTGAGCAGTGGGTCCAGATGTACACCCAAACTGCGAACCTCACTCTTGGTGGTAAGAGTCTCTCACACACACACACACACACACACACACACACACACACACACACACACACACACAAAAGGAGAGGGAGTTTCCCAGACCACTGATGTCTGGGACACTCACCCAAAGGACCTCCGTCTTGCCGGAATTCAGCCTCACCTGCATCCACTGCTGAACAGCCCCCAGGCAGTGCTCAAGGGATGAAACAACATCACTGTTTTTGGAAAAAAAGATGTAGAGCTGAGTATCATCAGCGTACTGATGACACAAAGCCCCACATCCCCTGATGACCCATCCCAGCAGCCTCATATAGATGTTAAATAGCATTGGGGAGATAACAGAGCCCTGTGGAACCCCACAAATGAGGCTCCACAGGGCTGAGAAACTCTCTCCAATCTGCACTCTCCAGGGACAGTTGTCCAAGAAGGAATGGAGCCGGCAAGAGCCAGGTCACCGATTCCCAACTTGGAGAGCCTCCCCAGGAGAATACCGTGGTCGATGGTATCAAAAGAGGCTGAGATATCGAGAAGGACCAGCAGAGACATTTTGCCCCTGTCGGCCTCCCTCAGCAGGTCAGCGTACAGGGCGACCATTGCCGTCTCTGTACCGTGGCGCGGCCTGAAGCCCGACTGAAACGGATCCAGGGCATCTGTCTCATCCAAGTGGGCTTGCAGCTGATCGGCCACCACCCTCTCGACCACTTTGTTCATGAAAGAAACATTGGCGATGGGCCTATAATTGCCCATTTCGTCTGCCGCCAAACTAGGTTTCTTTCTTATGGGCCTAATGAGTGATTTCCATCTGCCCTCAAGGAGAGACCCATTTATTATTACTGTGGCCCATTCTGTTGTTATCGGCCTGGCTGCTTTGATTAGCCAGGCCGGGCAAGGGTCAAGGGAGGAGGTGGTGGCTCGACAGCGATCAAGCACCCTGGCCACAGAGTCAGGCGTTACAGGCTGAAGGGAATCAAAAATAGCCGGGCAAGATGGAGCGCTGGACATCTCTGCTCGACTCACTGTATTTAAAAAAGGAGAGAGCTCCCGGTGGATGGCCTCCACTTTAGATTTAAAGAAGGCTGCAAACTGGTCAAGTGAAAAACTATGGGGAGGCCTATCACCTGAGCCAGTTCCGGATAGGTCGCGTACTATACAGAATAACTCCGCCTGCTGGTTGGACGCTTCGCTTATCCGGTTAGCGAAGAATGATCGACATGCAGCCTTTACCCTAGTCAGATAAAGGTTAGTTGCGACCCTAACAGCTATCCAATTATAATCCATCGGGTTCTTCCTCCACCTATGCTCTAGCCTTCTCCTATATCGCTTCATCGCTTGAATCAGGGTGCAGGACGAGCTCTGAGCAGGAGAGGGCGTTTAGGTGCGATCATGTCTATAGCCCTAGTGGCAGCGATGGACCAGCTGTCAACCAGAGCCTCGACAGGAGCGCCAGCCAGGTCAGCTGAAACACCTCTCATGGCCTCCTGGAATCCAACAGGATCCAGTAGCCTTCGAGGGCGGACCATAGAAATAAATCCCTGCTCCCTACAAGGGGGGAGTGCCACTGAGAGGTTACATTTTACTAGGTGGTGATCTGACCATGACAAGGGGACCAACATGAGGTCAGTCACCACCAGACCACACTCACTCCAACTGGTAGAAAAAAACAGGTCTAACGTATGGCCACCCACGTGGGTGGGGCCGATGACATGTTGGGACATGTTCAAGGAAGCCATGGTTTCCAAGAACTCGAGAGCTGGCCCTGTAGTCTCTACCCCCGCGTGCACGTTGAAATCACCCAAGTCAAGAAGCCTCGGGGATCCCAACAATGCTGCGGAGACAAAGTCAGCCAGCTCCGGTAAGGAAGTGGCTGGGTCGCAGAGAACGTGGTAACCCAGCAAAATCCCAATACCATCCCTCTCTAGACCTGGCTTTACCACCGAGGAGCGCCTAGTAACCTCCAAGCTGGATTTATAAACAATGGCTACTCTCCCCCCCCGCCCCTCCAGTCTACCCTGGTGCTGGACGGCATAACGGGGCGGACAGATGAGAGATAGGGGAGGACCCCCCCCTCTCCACCAATCCACGTCTCAGTTATGCATGCCAGGTCTGCATCCTCCTCCAGGATAAGGTTGTGAATCACCTGGGTTTTATTGGATATAGACCTGGCATTCAACAATACCAGGGTTAGAGTGGAGGGCTGGCTGGGCTGGCTACCTCGATATTGAGGGTTGGTCACAGTCTCACAACAATGAACTGCCGTCAAACATCTGTTAATCGTTCTTCTGACACGAGCGGGGACTGTGCCAATGCTATATCTCCCTCTACCCATGATCACCAGGATGTTAAAAGGCCCCTCGCTGGGCAGACAGGCCTTCCACTCCATATCAGACAGAAAAAAGAAGTAATGAAACAAAAACCCTAAATAATAACACAATTTAGACAAAAGTGCATAAACAAATACAATATTATCCAATACTATAATTAAAAATCCCACTACAAAAACCCCATATATAAAATTAAATTAAAAAGAAAAAATAGCCAGGAATTGCCCCACATATAGTCCCACCGGATCCAGGGCATCTGACTAGCTATGTGTTTTCAGACACACTCCAGCATATATGTGACATTTCATGCTAACTTTACATGAACACCAACAGGATAATGTTTTCAGCCATCTCATGAATGGAAGTACTGCCTACCTTTTCTTCATCCTCCTTTAGACTTCCCAAAGGCTCTAGGCTAACCATTCTCCAGCTGTTGAAGAAAAAGGATTTCTCAGTGCAGAATTATCTAAATGTAGCTCTGTTGCACTGTGAGAAAGCATTCTGCATAATAAACTTTACGGGCGTGCTTAGTAAGTTATGTAACAAGACTCTTCTAATAAATAAACAGGACTAGTTCAAAGTCGCTGGTCAAAATCCTCCTGCAGACTGCCACCAAATAGTCTTTGCTGCAGTTACTTATGTGGTTCCTTGGTATACACACATCGGGCTTCATGCATAACCTGGAATCCAAATGGGGACTCATAAAACTACCCAGTCATTCCATAAGAAATCACAACTGGACCCTAATCAATGGTGATCTGCCACTATAGTGATGCTATTTCCCTACACCAGCATTTGTTAAGCAAGAGGACTTTTGGCCACTGACTGTGAGTTGACACAAGCTTTTCTTACAGACTCTTCACAAAGTTTATGTACCAACCTCAGGATTATTGCAATATAATCTATAATCCTGAAGGAGAAATAAAAGCCAGAATGTTGCCAGGAACAGCATACAGAAATCATATAATCATGAAATCCTGTTGGTAAGTTACGCAAAAAGTGTAACTTTTGCAGTCGAATTGCTATAAGTCCATTTTTAAAACTTGCTTTAAACAAAGAAACCTGGACTACACATTCAGCTATGCATTTTGGAATTTTTTTTTCAGCACTACCTCCAGTTCTGTAATGCCCAGCCTGATGAAGACTCCTGTAGAGTCCATAGGTAGCTCAGAATTTTAGTGGTCTATTAGCTACTCTCATCTTCTGATTGTGTACCAGGATCACATGGCTTCTCTCCTTTCCATTGGACTATCAAATACAGTATTCTCTTTTTAAAAAGGTCCCTGTTCCTCTTTCTTTATTTTCTTCTTTCTTTGCAGCTCTAGAATTGTTCTATCAAAGATCTCATGTCAAGCAGCAATTTCTTTTCTTTTTTTGCAATACAGTTTTTATCAGAGACCAGTAATAATCTCAAACAAATATTGTAAACGTCCCAAACCGGAAACAGATTCTTGGTTACTCTTGAGAGTCATCTGGACGTAACTATCATAATTCACTAGTGTATGTTGAAATAATGTGGGAAAGTATCTTCAGTCATTAACAAAATTGACATATCCATATGAATTATGACATTATCATATTCTGAGCACTTACTGTAACAGTGGTATCTCTGTTCTCAAGAGTAAATGACAATGAAATGTATTTAAGAACTATCACTTAATGCAAGGACATTCTGTTTAGTCCTAATTTATGGAATGTAATCCTGTATATACTGACATTTAAATATAAAAAACAAAAACTAAATAAAGTTGCTTCTCTCTCATTTCCTTTAAAAAATCTGGAAAAGGACACATGGTTGTGAACAATCTCAGGCAATCAGGCATATCATAATTTACGTGATGACATTTCAGATCTAGCTATGTGGTCATATTGTTCAGGGCAAAACCACTCTGTTCCCACCGACAAATCCTGCTAAGATGCAGTTTATTGTGATGGAATGTGTTTATGTTTATACATCAGGTGTACAGCTGCATTTGGATTGTATGCTAGAATTCAAATTCCAGCATGCAATCCACTAACAGCAATCCAATGCAGAAAGACACCATTTGCACCTAGACAGTCACTATAATACCCTTGGTTGGTTTACTTTGCCATGCAACTCTGGGGCAGTTTCACTGCCACAGAACAACTTGGCAGGAGAGGGAGCATCGGCCTGGTGTGAAGACATAGCCTTCTGCTTAAGTATCTTCCTGTCCTTTTGAGTTACCTTCGCCCCCTGCAACATAAAATATATGAGGCATCTTTTTAAAGATGAGAAATCTATGTGAAATGACCCTCTCCCTTTAGTTCAGTTCTACCTCAGTTAAATTCTGCCTTGTTATGCTCTTGATATGTTGACAGTAAACAAATTAAATGTACCTTGGAGTGAGAATTTCTTTATACTGCAGTTTCTCCAGCTTCGATGGTGCAACCAGCGACATTGGGATGACAATATTATCTATATCATATGAGCTCTCACTTCTCAGTCTCCGCCTTGAATGTAGCTAGTTAAAAATTATTTTAGTTATGTCTTTGTTGTCATAAAATGGCCACAGAAAGTTAAAAGTTAATTTCCATGCATAACGATAATAGCATGAGCTTTAGTATTCGAAGTGAATAACTACTGAAGTGTTGTTTTCTGTATCATTTATCTTTTTAACTTGATTGCCTTTCCTCAATGGTTTTGTAACAATATACAATATACATAAAATTTTGCGGAATGCAAAGATGTCTTGTTTAATGGAAGACAGAGAAATATGAAGAGCGATTAAATGTTGCAAGCTTCAATGAACAAAAGCAACAAGATCAGACATTTCAACAAGAGCTTGAATATATACTTAATTTATGAAATGCACGGTAACCTCTCACAATTTGAAATAAGCCTCCTAACCGCTGTCAAATGTACAATTTTTAAGACTTATGTGGGAGTCAAAATCCATCTTTAGTTCTAAAGCAGCTGCCACTGCTCTGAGGGGCAGTATGCTTGCAAAAAAGGTTCCTGCTAATACAGACTGATCTCAATCACATGCCATAGCTTCCACGTACACTAAGCATACTGAAAGGTGCATGTGCTAAGGCAGAGCTAGAAATAGCAAACTGAATTATCTGTTGGTAGCGCAGGCTGTTTCTGCCCCATGTCACCTTAACCTAATCTGCTAGTCAAACCTATAAATCTCCCAATGCATACACTGCAGTATACCTGTGATTTAGATGTCATGTCTCCAATGGTTGCTCCTGCAAAATGGGCTTGGGGCTCCTGATCTTCATGCTGAAAACAGTATGTCTCTAATCTATTGTTATTTTCTCCTGACATGCACACACACAAAAGAAAGGAGAAAAAAAATGAGGACTCCATTATCTCTTAGCACACAAGCAGTATAACAAACTCAGAACATATATACAGAAATAATTTGCTTAGTAAACTTGATGCTTCTCAAGCAATTATAATAAATGTGTTCTTGAGCAGTCATCACAGTTTTGTATCAAAACCTTCCATATAATTTCAGAAGCATTTCTGCAAATGGTTATATTAAAATAAAGCTTACTGATCTTATTTTCTTCTAGAGTTTGAATTAGATCTTGAAGGACCTAAAACCTCTTTTTTCTAGAATGTTTAAGTAACTGACACTCTCAAAATTCACAGCTTGCGTTAATAATGCCATTGTCACATTATAAGTCCATTTTTGTGCCCATATCCCTTTTCATGGGCCCCTGATAATGCATACTTGTTGTCAAATATCTCACTCCATGTGTCTGAAGAAGCAGACTATAGCACATGAAAGCCTGTATTGAAGTAAGTCATATTTTTCTGTAAGGTGCCTCAATACTTTTGGGTAGTTTGTTTTTGCTTTTACCATATTTTCAAATCAGTTACTTTGATGTTAATTTATAGAGAACTACGCTTCCTAGTACTCCTGGCTTACAGTGTGCCTCCTCAACCTGCTTCTTGAGTCATAATGGCTGAAAAGCAGCCAGGAATATGGAACCTCACCAGACTGGGGGCAGTATCAGATCTCTAAACAGGAATCCAACAGAGTCCAGTTTAAATCAGATTGTATAAATGAGGCCAAATATTGCTAAATTATCTATAAAAGCAAGCATAACATGTTAGGAAAAAAACAAAACCAGGACAACATACTCCTGTAATAGAAGAAAACCCTTGACGGGTGTTTGATGGCAGCCACATAGAAGTTGCATGACACCAGTGAATGACTGAAATAAATAAATATTGGTACTCACTGTGAAATATTTATTTTTATGTAGCAGAAGGATAGCATCCTCAAGAGATGGGTTGTCCCTCCCACTCCCACAGGTGGAGCTAATCAGTCAATCACGCAGTAGTAGGGGTCCCTTAAGTGAAAGGTACCACCTTTGGCTGAACCAGTCTTCCTCTCCAGCCACCAGGAAAAAAGGGAATAAGATAACAATACAGAACAGCAGAGAAAAAACCAGACCTGATAGGTGCCCCTCGCTTGGTCATAATAACTCAAGGGAGTGGAAGGATGTCCTCCTTCCTCTACATAAAATGAGCATGTCATGGTGAGTACCAATGTTCCTTTTTCCTGTACCAGATGAAGTCATCCTCAAGAGATGGGATTTACCAAAGCCTAGGGTGAGATGGAGGAGAGGTTCACTTATCCCCTCCCTACAGGTTCAAAAACCTCTCAAGTCGGACTTAGGAGAGGTCCTCCACCTGCTAAAGGACTCTTCTCCTAAATGTTGCCTCAGTCAAGATAAAGCAGTCCACATAATGCCTGGTGAGTGACCATCTTGCAAATGTCCTCCAGGGGGATGAATGTGGCTGATGATGTTCCTAGTGGATGCCTCAGATTAGCCTTTAACCAGAACTCTGATAGAACATATTGATGCTATTAGTTGATTTAGAAATCCCTTTTCCCAGGGTGGAAGGACACAAACAAGGAATTGATATGACTTAAGTTTCTAGATTGTTTTGAATTTTTGTGCCCTCCATGCATCCAATTTATGCCAAATATTTTTAAGAGGCCTAAAGGGAGAGGACAAAAGGCAGACAGTAGCACCTCTTATGACCTTTGAGAAATAGAGTTTATCTTTGGGAGAAAGGGAAGACTGAGAAACAGGATTACTATGTCTTTATGAACAACACATAGTTCCAGTCAGGCCAATAATACTTGTAGCTCAGATACCCTTATTGCTGATGTGATGATCACAAGGAAAAAAGATTTCCATGCCAGAAGTTTCAAGGAAGTTTGTCAAAGTAGCTCAAAGGGTAGCATTGTTAAGGCTTTCAGGACTACACGGAGACTCCAGGTCAGAAACCTATGGACAGGAGGAGAATCAGAAAAGGATATTCCTTGAATAAAACCTCTTGATATCTAGGTCTGATCTAAGGAGATTGCTCCCTCTGCTTCAAAGAATGGAGGATAAAGCTGTCAACTGTCTCTTGAAAGTATTAAGTGTCAGTCCTTTGTCTACTCCATTCTGCAGAAAAAAAGAGAACTGCTGCAACAGAAAACAGAGGATCCTTGTCCTTGCTCTTGCCTCACTATTGGAATACCCTCCTTGAGGATTTACAGATGCATGAGGTAGAGTCTCTCCTCAAAACTAAGATGGTTTCTATGACCTTGGGTTCAGAGTCTTTTTGCTCCAGCCTCACCCTTTCAACAACCACTCCCACTGAAATTATTCCAGATTCCAGAAGTATCTTCACTGCTCTTAACTCCAGCCAATTTATGCTGGGGTGCTCCTGTGCTGATCAGTTGCTCTGGCCTAGGAATGAGTGGAGATCCATGCCCAAAAGATTGGATCTGCTATGATTTCAGTCCCAATGACAATCAGACATTTTGCCCTTGTTCATCTCCTTGTTCAACCACCAGTGCAGACACTGGTGTACTTGATTCAGAACAAGGATGGACATCTGCTTCTGTTCTGCTACACTCTTCTGATGGGAGAGTAACATCCACTGAAGAAACCTGGAATGAAGCATCCCCAGGATATATAGCCTATTGTAGAAATCATCTTGCCCAAGAGCTGTGATAAAATCATGAAATCTGATGCAGGGCATTGTACTACTTCTAGGATAGTGCCTTGCATTTCTTCCACCCTGCTGCCAGGGAGGAAACTTTTGCCTTGGTAAATGTCTATGAGTACATTCAGGAGTTTTAGGATCTCAGATGGGAATAGGTGTCTCTTCCCAAAATTTATCAGAAAACCACGTGTCTGCAAGATGTGCAATGTAGTCTGCCCATTTTTCTGGTCATTGCTTTCTAACTGTGACAGAACTAGATCATCGAAAAAGGAAAAGGAAAAGAACAAAGTATCTTCTGAGTCCTCAAGTATGCCACTAGGGCTCTTAGAATTTCCATTAACGATTGATTGATTGCCGCTACTCTGAGTGGCTTACAGTGTCATAACATAAACACATTATATATATATATAATGTGTGTATGTATATATATATATATATATATATATATATATATATATATATATATATATATATATATATATATATATATATATATATATATATATATATATATATATATATATATATATATATATATATATATATATATATATATATATATATATATATATATATACATACATACACACACACACACACACACACACAGTGGTGCCTCGCACAACGATTGCTTCATACAACGATGAATTCACACAGCGATGGGTTTTTTTGAGGAATTTCCCCCATTGTTTAACGATGTTCTCTATGGGGGAATTTCACTTAACGATGTCCAATGCATTCCAATGAGAGAAAATTCAAAAAATCACCAAAAATTAAGGACGACTCAGAACAACACCAAATTAAGTTTGCATAGGGTTCAGGAGGTGGGCTAACGATTGCAAGCATTTAAAACCTGTTCCAAACATTGTAAGGCACTTTTAAATGAGTAAAAACGGACTTCGCAAAGCCATTGAAATGTATTGAGTCGGCTTCAATACATTCCAATGGAGGAAACATTGTTTCACTCAACGACGTTTCCTATGGGTTTTTTCACATAAAGACGGCAATCCGTTCCAATTGGAATGGATTAACCGGTTTTCAATGCATTCCTATGGGAAATGGTGTTTCACAGAACGATGTTTCACACAACGCTGATTTTTTTGGAACCAATTAACATTGTTGTGTGAGTCACCACTGTATGTATGTATGTATGTATGTATGTATGTATGTATGTATGTATGTATGTATGTATGTATGTATGTATGTATGTATGTATGTATGTATGTATGTATGTATGTATGTGTATACACACACACACACACACACACACATACATACACATACACACACACACATATATATATACACACACATACACACACACACACACACACACACATTTTATATATATATATATATAACTAGTACAAAAATAATATCAACAGAAAAGGGGAAAGGCCAAATGGTAGGGCCCTATACTGGTAATGCATGCTTAGTAATTAAACAGACACTGGTGATGATTTCTGTGAAAAGGTGTGTGTGTACTTTTGTGGGATCAAGGGAAGCCAGGAAACCATCCTGCTGGAAAACATCCAGGATAGAGTGAAAGATTTCCACCCAAAAATCTGTTTCCTGACATACCTCTTTGCTTTTTTCCAAGTCCAAAATTGCTTGGAGACCTGTTCTCTAGCAAGCGGGAATTTTTTCTTTTTCCGTATTCCTTGACCTTAGAGTTGCAGGAAAATTTGGGGGGAAATGTTGGCAAATTCTATCTTGTAACACCCGATTGTATGCAGTGCCCACTGAACTGTGCAGTGAGTGTCCCATACATCTATATGTGCTGTAGTCTCCCCTCTAAACCAGCACTGCTGAAGTTTGGGCCTGGGCATTAAACTGAACTACATCTTAGGGATGTGTCTGCAGCAAATGCAGAGACTTTCATCATTTTGTTAATGTCCTGACTGATGTTGATGTCTGTTGGAAGAATTCATGGAAGTTGTTCCCTAGCCCATCTGCTCATGACAGAGGAAGCTGAAGCTGCTCTGATAGCCAAGGAAGAAGCTTCATGGATTTTCACTCAGGTGGATTCCAAATACCTGCCCTCTTATTGTTTAGAGATAACCTTGCTGTCCCTGGCACAGAATAAGGAGGACCCCATTACTGCCACTGGTTCATCAGCTAAAGGAACTGGTAGTCTGTTAAGAATAGATTGAGGTAGGTTATTAAACTTTTTAACATGAACATGGGGTAGGTTTTTGGGACCCAGATTTAATCCATTACCATCTTATTAGGTCCATAAACTGAAAGGGAAAAGGCATGTCTAAGGAATCTGGACTGTCTTTCTTGAAGGAGTCCCTTGAGCCCTGTGGGCAAGCTCTTCCTTCCTTCCTTCCTTCCTTTCAGTCATTAAACTAAAGTGTTTAATGTTTTTTGAACCCAGGACCAAAGTCCTCTGCATTGAAAAGGCAGGAGGGAAAGAGAGAGACAGCATCCTCCTCCAAATGCTTTGGAGAAATGGAGCAAGCTTGTTCCCAGGCCCTCCTCCTCCTCTAGTGTGCATGCTAGAGTCTAGGCCAGTGGTGTCGAACTGTGGCCCTCCAGATGTTCTTGGCCTTCAACTCCCAGAAATCCTGGCCAGCAGAGGTGGTGGTGAAGGCTTCTGGGAGTTGAAGTCCAGAAACATCTGGAGGGCCACAGTTCGACACCACTGGTCTAGGCCATATAGATTAGTTTCACTTTCCATACAGCTGAAAGCATCTGTATGAGAGGAGGAACGCAAAAAGGCCATCCAGCCCATGGTCATGCTGTTCCTGGAAACTGTAGGAACTAGGAGGCACAGGTGGGCATGCGGAGGAGATAGCCTCACAAGGGATTTGGGAGGGATGGGAGTAATTCTTTGGAGTTCCCTGCTCTGTGCATCTGAAAGGCCTTCCTCTGAATCCCAAGAGATAAAGACATTTTATCCAGTCAATAAATTCTGGGTGAAGTGCCTGACCATCTATGAGGGAAGGAGAGAGAGGAACCTCAATACTCAGTTCCCCAAATACTCAGTTTGTTTGAGAGCCTTTTGGAGGTGTTTCCAGTCTCTCCTGATCTGCTATTCAGGTCTTCATTGTTCTCCATTGCTCTCTTGGCCCTAACAGAGGTATCTGGAGCCAAAGGCTGATTATCTAGTGATGACTCCACATCTACCAAGAGGTTTAGGCTAGCCAACATCCTCCCCATATATGATACATTCAGAGTTTGGTGAAGGGAATCCGGAAGGTACAGCTCATGGCTGAGAAAGATAATGAAAAGTGTAGGAAACACTGAAGAAAGAATAGGCAAGCTGAAGATGAGGGTAAACCTGTGCAGAGCAGATGCAGAAACTGAAAATGGTTCAGCCAAGGTTGGTCTCTCCTCTTAAGGGAGCCTTAGTGCCACCTGATTCCACTACCGCTTATGGAAGTGTGCACGAGGGAGAACATACATCTTGAGGATGTCTTCCTTCTACTACAGGAAAATTATGAGTACATGCAAATTGCATTTTTGAATTACAACTCCTTATAGTTTGTTGTTCAAGCTTAGGAGAGGGATTGAACTGTGATTTACTGTGCAGTGTAGAAGCCTGAAATAAAAGTGTGGAGTTGAACTACACACTGCAAATACTGTTATGATTTAAAACAGATGCTGCAGATGACACTATAACAGTTATTTCTTGAGAAGGAATTTACATGTGGACTTCAGGAATCATTCACCGTCTTTTAAACACTGGAAAGGATCAAGTGCAAAGGAGAAGGTGTAGGAGCATGTAGATTCTTAACTAGAGCAGGGAATAATGCTTTTTTGTATTCTCGAAGGCTTTTTTAATGCTTTTTTTATTCAAGTATTATAGTCTCAATATTACCAGTCCATGAGAACAAACAAGTTTTAGTCCTGTGAATATCTTTTGTAAGAACACATTTTTAACCTTACATACCAGTCACTGTCTCACTTAAGTGCCTTTTCTTTCTTCCATCCGGCAGCTGCTCAGACAATTTTGACACAATCTGATGTTTCAAACTGGACTCATATCCAGAATTCCACTGCTGAGCAGGAGCTCTATACAAACAATATTCTACAACAAAATAAATGTTATTTTACTATTGTCATTTCCCTGTTTGCAAGGACAATAAATACGCTTTAATGAAAATTCGAACTATGCAAAGTCAGAGACATTTAGCCCAAGATATTACTGTATGGATTTCATATATTTGTCTGTGACTGAAACCATAATCTTAAATATACATATCCACAAGACCTCAAACAACCTGAACTACTTCTAAATAGCGATAGTTATAGATATTATAGGACTTTTACACAGCTTGGTTGGATCCCCATATCCACAGGGGATCTGTTCCATAATCCATCATGAATGCCTGAAACTGTGGACATACAAGAAGGCAGGGCAAATGCCACCAGGGAATGGAGAAAAGGCCACAACCCACCCTGATTGTATGCTGTATATAAGGCTGTGGTAAACCGCAAGTAATTGAAACTGCAGATACCAATATCACAGATATGGGAGTTCTGTTGTATATCTACATTCCTAACAGCTACTACAGTAGAAAGATAAAAAATTTTATAGAGCTCACATTGGAAATAAGTAAAATGGCAATGACATTCACATCGTAATCATCAGTATTACTACTATTATATAGATGTATAATAGCAAGATGTTCCTTGAACACACATTTTGCAATACAGGTAACTTTAACTCTGACAGTCCTAAAAATGAAATATCTGTTTACGATGAAATATAAGTCTGTTACTGTTTCTTTTTAGATCTAATACAGTTATCACTTTCACATTTTAAGCAAATGTTTATAGATAAGCAGTTACAGATCATGTTCCAAAATAAAAGCTATGTGCTGACCTATCAAAGTAGTATGTATGATAGAAGGTACCATGCATTACATACCAGTTGATGGAGACATTGTACACTCTGAACCAATAGCAGAAGTTTCCAAAGGATCACCTTTTACCTCATTCTTTTTGAGCAATGTTTTAAAATGTACATGAAGAGGAGTATCTATAAAACAGAGATGGGCAATATGTAACTAAAGAACTTGACATTTAAGAATTGTTTCCCTTTCCCAGCATCTATCTCTTATAATTCACATGTGCTCCGCATATATTATTTCCATGTGTACAAATTCTCAAGGTTAATACCTTATTTTTTGCTCCATAAGACGTACTCCCCCCCCCCCAAATAGTGGGGGAGAAAGTATGTGTGTCTTAAGGAACGAATACAGTAAAAAAGGGATTCAACCACCACCACCCAGAAACCTCCTACTGCCATGCTGGGAGGCCTCTGAACTAGCACCAGAGATTGCTTGCTGTTTGGACCTCACCACTCTGCACTGCTGGCTTTCCAGGATCTGCTTCCTGCATCCCACCTGGAAAACCAGCAAGGCTAACAGGCCTATGGTAGCAGGCAGTGAAAATAGCCAAGGACCAAAGGGGAAAGAGTAATTCTAGAAAGAACAGGGGAAACCACAAACATAGTCCCCCACTTAGGCAGTTGATTTTCCCACATTTGGGGAAATCACAGGGGTCAGCACATCCAGAGTGCAATAGATGAGCCTTACTGCAGGAAAACCACTTTTACAACAATGGTACCTCCCCTGCCAGGTATGAGTTGGAATGTCCCCTAAACCACCTACCCCTTTCTGTGCCCTGTCCCCCAAAGGCATGGTGACCCCTCGGCTGCACCTCCTGATCAGAACAGGGCTGCACAGCCCCAGTCCCGAAAGAGGCCAAGAGTGTTTTGGGGTGCCCCACAGGACCCCCATCAGGGGCTGGATGTTCCTCCCACAATCCTCCAGTGCACAGATATTAGCATACCTAATATGCAGGGAAGGCAGGGAAATTCAAACTTTCAGTTAGTGAAATACTTCTGAAAGAGCAAAAGGGCACAAACAAATCACTGGAAAGGCCGGAAGGAATAGTAAAATCCTGCCAATTACAACCAAATTTTCACTAGATGTTGGGTATTTATTTCCAGCCCACTTGAGATACCAGATCTCTCCAAAATGAGTACACCTATACTGGTGACAAGCTCCTTCAGGAGTTTCTGAAGGCAGGGGGAATAACAGTACAACCATGAAGTTTTATCCTATGGGTAAGTTCAAGTTTGAGAGATTTTTCTTTTAATGAAATTGGCTTAATATTTTTTTGTTTACCTGAGTCTGTTATTACATAGGTTTTGATGTAGGGATACATACTTTTCAAAAGGTACGTGGAAGAAATGAGATATAATGGGGTTGACTGTTAATGGACTGTGAGAGATGGGTGAGCAGACTATCTGTAGAAGAAACAAGGCCAACTGTAGAAAGGCTGTCTCAGCTTCAGACTGCCTCTGAACCAAAAGAACCAGACCTGCCTTGGTGGCAAGCTCCCTGAATTGATGTGCTGCTGTTGAGGATCAGTTCAGTAAATGTAAAACAGACACAAACAAACAAACAGCCCACTCAGCTTCTCCCAGCTTTGCCCACTTTGGGATCTCTGTGTAACAGCTAGGAAGACCCAGGAAATAAAAGGAGTTATAGGAAACTATTGCTATTCCATCTGATCAAGTGTTATATGCAGCAGTCACCCAATTTTGCCTGTGTTTCTGAAAACAGGAGAGAGAACTATTCAATAGCCCCTAGTTTACACTTAAGTAGTGCTAACACAATAGGATTGCAATATCCACAGGGGATTGGTTCTGAGCCACTCACCATGCTGAAAAGCATGGGTACTGAAATTCTATATATAACATAGTACTGTATCTGGTTTCCTCTAGTGGCCAGTTCCGTAATACACATAAGAAATGTGTATTTCTGGGGATTTTCACTTAATATTTTCCAGCACTGGAAAAGTGAAACTGCGATTACTGATTCCATGGATACTGTGGTCCATTTGTTTTAATTTATTTCAATGTTGGTACCTGCTTGTCCAGTACTAATATATATATTTTCAATATGAAGTGTCAAGAACAGAATTCCTGAAGAAATGAGATCCAACACGTACATGCTTGACCCGTTCTCCTAAAACTATAGAAACCTGTCTGCTAGCTAAATAGATCAGATGAGTAGTTGCACAAGGAGTAAAAGAGCCAAAGTTAAGGCCTTTGTTGAAAAAAAAGAGGTCTCCCTGAATCTCCATGCGTCAAATAACTTCTGGCCATAAGTGTTTCCAATAGATTCCAATAGTGTTTCAGCATGCAGTGGTAACTCCGAGTTTGTAAGGACGATATGGATTTTCAATATTCACTTCATTGCAACTGCCAGAATAGTTACAGGATTGAAAATGCTTCAGTCGCTTTGGCTGATGTCCCTTGGGGAGAACTGTACTGATAGATATCTTTGTTTTTCTGCTGAGGCAGGGTACAAATACTTTAAATAAATTAGCAGCTTCTGTTTTCAGAGATGATGGTATCCTTCTGCAAAAACTGGCTAGATCAGTGATTCTTAACCTTGGGCTTCTCAGGTGTTTTTGAACTGCAACAGCTGGTGGTGAAGGCTTCTGGGAGTTGCAGTGCACAAACACCTACGTAACCCAAGGTTAAGAACCACTGGGCTAGATGTAGGATGGGGTGCACTGTTTTGCAGCAGTTCCAGTCCTCCTTGGGAGGGCAGTTTATGAAGGTGGCACTAATTTTAATTATAATTAGCTTGCTGCTGTATGTGTTCTTGTCTCATTTTTAATGACTTTATTATTAAATTGTTTTTAATCCATTTTATCCCATTTTAAACCACCTGTTGTACTGTATTCTTTGTTTTATTATCCACCCACCTCCAGCAACTTACTAGATTCTTGATGTGCCACATGTGAGGGAATAGGATGGACAAGACAGGAAGAAACAGAAACAAGGATCTGTGGCTACCTATCCCCTCTTTAACAAATGATTCAATAGTCTCTGTTCTGTATCCAGGTTGCAAGTGGCAACACTGTCCTGAAGATCTGAGTACAGTAATTTAGCAAAGGAGACAAACGTTTGTAACAACTAGCCATACTAGATCAGACTAAGAGCTTATCTTGTCCAGGGTTCTCTTCGACTCTGTCTCTAATACCAGAGGTAATATATAGGTATCAGAAAGAGTAGCCCATTGGAAATGAATTTGTCTAATTCCTTTTAAAGCTAAGCAAGCTGGTGGCCACTATTACCTTCAATAATAGCACACTTCAGTTTATTTATACACTATATGATCAAGTTTCTTCACAACTTTTAATATGGCTCAACATTTACTTAACAAATTTGAATGCTGGTGATAAACCTGTATTATATTAATATTTCATACAGCGCACATGAAGTGCAGCCTTCTTTCCATAATTATCAGAAACTTTTTTTCTTTGTTTCCATGAGCTATATTGCTGTGTTACAAATTTTATATTTTCTGGTATATCTAATTAAAACTATTGTACTTTAAAAATATTTAGAAATAGTTTAATCAATAAATGAATAATGACTTTCTGTGAACTTCAAAGGATGTCGTTCTTCAGCTCTTTGGCAATTTTTATTGTTGTTTTTTAATAAAAATATTTTTAAAAATATTCCTTCACTGACTGCAACTGTTATCTTTGCTTTAACATGTAGCCAAGCAAAGGGCTGTTCTGCTGTATGTATTGTAGCAAAGAACAATTTACCTGAAGGAAATGATAAGACAGGATGGAATGAAGCATCCAGCTCTAACATGAGTTGTTTCTGCGTCCCAGACATCCTGCTAAACTCGCAACTATGCCACATGGAGACCGGAATACCCTCGTCTGTGTTAAACAAAGCATCTCTTAGTTGCATAGCCTGTAAGATGACAGGTAAATGTAAAAAATTACAGACTGCTCACATTCTAAAACAACTCTAAAAAAAATGATGCTTAATCCAAACAAGACACAGTATAAAGACTTTAACTGGATTCAGTTTGTTTCAGATGGATTTTTTCCCCTTAAAAAATTAGGTTCGCAGTTCTGGCAGACCTTGTCATCTGGATGGTTACATACCACTGATGGTTAGGAGCACATTCATAGTTTAGGATGATACACCAAATGTGCTCATTTATGTAGACAGTAGACATGGCCTTTGTTACACATGCCCTAGTTTCATCTAGACTGAATTGCTGTCCATACATGTTATGTCAGGCTGCCTTTGAAAATTGTTGGGAAGCTTCAGTTAGTGAAGAACACTTCACTGAGTCAGTGATCTGACTAAATACTTTTTAAAAGACAATATGCCATTATCAAAAGTTGGCTCCTATTTTGGTGGTGTTTCGATATTATTTGAAGATATTTTTATTTGAGCAGGTGTATTCAGATGCTTAATTTATTAATTTTCATTTATTCTCTTGATCTCCAGTGAAATCAAAGTATCATACATGGTTCTCTTCTACCCATTTTAACCTTACAACAACTTTGTTTGAGAATGAGATTGGCTTTTAATCCTCAGTTTGTTAGAGACAAATACTTTGTCTGTGACTCTCAGCTTTTAAAAACTGTTGTACATTCTATGTCACTTATGATTTGTTTTCAATTTCACATGAACAGGTTATTTATTATATTTTATTTATCCTAGAGATTACCAATACATGAACCATTGTTATTAGGGATTTCCTGCTGAGGAGGGAACAGAGGGGTGCAATCTGTCTCAGATGGAAAATGGCAGATTTGGCCACAGCCAAGATCTGTTTCTCCATCGAGAGGTCTGGGTCTAGAAGCACATCCAGATTTCGGACCTGATCCTGCAAAGGGAGTGTGACCCCATCAAGATCAGGTAACGGGCCCCCTAACTGATCAGTATGCCCTCCCAACAACAGGATCTTCACCTTGTCAGGATTCAATTTCAGCCTATTTGCCCTCATCCAGTCCATAACTGAAGTCAGGCAATGTTCTAGAGTTTGTATAGCTTTTCCTGCTGAAGAGGAAAGGGAGAGATAGAGTTGCGTATCATCAGCATACTCATGACAGCAAACTCCAAATCTCCGAGTGACCTCTCCCAGTGGCCTCAAGTAGATGTTAAACAGCAAGGGGGAGATGATTGATCCCTGTTGAACACCACATTGTAGTGTCCACAGGGACAAAACAGCTCCCTCAAGCTGAACTCTCTGGCATCAGCCATCAAGGAAGGAACGGAGCCAGCATAATGCTAAACCTCCAATCCCCAATCTTGATAACCGATCCAGGAGGATACTGTATTCAACAGTATCAAAGGTGGCTTAGATGTCCTGGAGGGCCAACAGAGTCACACTCCCCTGATCAGCTTCCCATAATAGGTCATCTAGCAGGGCAACCAGAAGTGTCTCAGTCCCATGATGTGGCAAGAACCTCAATTGGAATGGATCTGGACTATCGGTATCCTCCAAGAATGCCTGCAGCTAGTTAGCCACTAACTTCTCAATCAGATTCCCCATGAATGGTATGTTGGCAACTAGACAACAGTTGTTTAAATCATCGGTTGACAAATTAACTTTTTTCAGAATGGGCCAGATCACTGTCTCCTTCAAGACAGGGCAAATATCCCTCCTGTAAGGAGGAGTTCACGATCTGAATGGTCCATTCAACCTTCACCATACTAGCTGATTTTAAGAGCCAGGAGGGGCATGGATCTAACTGGGAGGTGGCGGCCTTAGAGCATGCAATTGCTTTGTCCATGTCATCAGGCAACACAGGCTGAAACTGATTCAATAAAACAAGACGGTGTGTTGGGCATCTCAACATGACTTATTGTACTAACGGAGTCAAGGTCCCTATGGATGGCCTCAATATTAGTATGGAAGTGGGCTGCAAACTGCTCACAAGTAGTGACATCTGGCTGAGGCCCCAGATGTCGCCCAGCTAATAAGTAGCTAATAATTAAAATTAGTAAATAAAAGTTGTTTTTGATTATTATCTATTCTAACCTGCTAATTTTAAAATGAAAAGCAAGACAGAAAATGTTTATTATAAAGTAACTTAAAAAGGCAAAGTAAAATTGGGCCAGAAAAACGGTTGTTTGTATTTGCACAGAAAAACAAAATAGTTTACATGCACATAATAACCCAGGAATTGTGTTTCTTAACACATAACTAGCAACATTATCTATTTTCATTTCATTTTGTACGCCTCTGCAATGCCCACAAGTAGGAGGATGTGGGTGCAAAAACATGCTCATGCTCTGCAGCAACTGGCATTCAGTGGTATACTGCCTCTAAATCTGCAAGCTGCACATGGCCATCAGGACTAAAATTCAAGATTTTTTTAATTAACCCTCCTCAAAACATTTACGATTCACCTGGGAGAGAGCATAACAGAGATGCTCTGTTTTATTATAGGGATGGACTGGGTATTTATTTTTGGTTGCTAAGAGCGCCATGGCATGAATGGAAGAGACAAAGGACACAGGGTGGACAGTGCAGATAATAGGCTGAGGAGGTGGGATGAATCAGCTATGAGCTGCCTAGAGTGGTCTTAACCGACCAGATAGGCTGGATATAAATAAAATAAATAAATAAATAAATAAAAGCAAATTTTAAAGGAAGTGTAATATATAAAGCTGAAATATTGTTACAACACAGTGGAGGGTTTAGATGAAAATAAACAAATATTTAAAAGACCTAAATTAATTTTGCTAAAATATATTGGTAACTTAAAAAATGACAAATTACCAACATAACTCTTATCAATAGATTCAATTGTGGCCGACATCTTCAGAGGACAGGAGTTAGAACACAAACCTTTAAGTCTCTCCATTTGTTAATGACAGTGGGTAATGGTCCTTAATGCCACTGTTGACTGCTGTTCACTTTACATGGTTCAAATGTTATTCTGTTATAGTTTATTAAATATTTTATTACACTATTTGGTTCAGAATATATTTTCCCTGTTTTCCTCCTCTAAAAATTATGTGCGTCTTAAGGTCAGGTGCGTCTTATGGAGCAAAAAAGGAAAAATGACATGCATTTCCAGAAAATTTTCGCTCCCCCCCCCCCCAGACAAATCTCAAGGGGCTTTCTTTCTAGGTGCTCCCGGGCTTTTCAGGTAGATTGCCTCCTCCCTTTTGTCCTTTTACCAGCAAATACCTTTCTATCCAGAAGGACCTTGGGCATTTAAGTTAGACGGCTTGCTGGAAGAGAGGGGGATTTTTCTGCACCTTTAATTGTGTTTTGATTTGTTCTTTATGTTTTAGTATATGTGTTTATGTCATTAGACCATGTCTAGATAGATGTCTGGGATGACATCTGTTGGAAGAAGGAGCTTAACAAATAAATACATCAAAAATTATATTTCTGAAAATCTGAGGCATATCAGAAACTCTGCTTGTTTTATAGACTCCACCCCATTTCTGGAAACTACTAATACCATCATATATTCTTATACAGTGGGGTCTCGACTTACGAACGGCTCGACATACGAACGTTTCGACTTACGAACCGCTCTCATAGGAATATATGGACTCGACTTACGAACTTAGATTCGAGTTACGTACTCTTTTTTTCCCTTTTTTTAAAAGCTAAGTCATCTTAGGTTAAAAGGAAAAAAGAAAAAAATATCCCCCTCTAGTGGCAGAAGGCGGAATAGCAGCTTCCCATTAGTTTCTATGGACGAAAAGAGCAGATACGGATTAAATGGTTTTCAATGCATTCCTATAGGAAATGCAGATTCGACTTAAGAACTTTTCGACCTGAGAACTGCCTTCCAATACGGATTAAGTTCGTAAGTCGAGACCCCACTGTACATGATTCTCAATTCAGATTTAAGAATAGAGATTTGAGGGAGACAAAGCTAGTAATACTTAAAAGAACACATCATTGGCTTGAGCTCTATAACAAAATAGCATTACATCCTGAAAAACCATATTTCATCTGAAGCATTATATTCCATATTCAATTATTTGTCTGTGAAACATTTAGCAATCTAACATTAATAAACGTCAGAATCCAGCATTCAAAACCAATCATATCCCAATTTAGCCATCAGCTCTAGAGATACTCTGTTTTCACAAGCAGAAGCACCAATATTCTGTTTGTGAAAAAAGCTGAAAGGTAATTTTATTCTTGCCTTCAAAACTTCCAAAGTTATGACACAATTAACTTTACCTTGCTATCTTTAATAGAATTAGGGACATTTCTGTAGGCAGTGCAGATTTTTTCAAACTTTCCTTCCTGGACTGCTGATGGCAGAGCATTTAGCTGGGCAAGAGTGAAAGCTCTATAGTGCTTTTGTATTGGAAGTAAATTAAAATAATTTTCTGGTTTAAAAAGCAGCAACACTGTAGCAATTAGAATATTTGTTGAGGTTGCACCTAGATCCTGCTGCTTCTCCACCTCTGCAATACATTATCTGAGGGCTACTACTCCAGCTACCTTATATCCCATAGAGATAAAGCATTCCACAGAGAAGTTGTATCCTCCACATTTAGCAAACAGAACTTTCTTCCAAACTGATTGATATTTTATTTGAAAAGCTTTCTATGACAGTGAAGAAAAAAACCCTAAAAGACAGTCTTACCTCAACTACTACTTCTCTGTTGCTAAGAGGAGAAACAGAAAGATTCACCAGCGTAAAGTAGATTTTTTAAAACATGAAAACCTTTTCCAAAAGCAACTGCAGGAGCCTTGTAACATGCATTGGGGTTGGTGAAACACTGAAGTATATTGCCTCTTTCTTGTATAAAATTAAAGTGGCAGAAGGCCAAATTGTCTTTAATTTTTAGCTTCAGTGCTAAGCATAGTTCTGGCTCACAGCATTTATTTTTTGCTCTATCAAGAACATTTTTCTTATGAAAACTGTATTACAGTTATTGTAAAAAAAAGTGTAATTTGTAAAATTGTAAAAATTGTAACTAGTAAAAGTAATGATTACTAGTGCAAATAGAAACTGCACTAAATGAAACTAAATGATTGTGACTGGGGACAAACTTCTTAATGAACACTCTGAACTCTAAGAAACCTGATTTCTAGAAGCCTAAGGAAATATTTGAGTGAGATTCCTTGATCCAAAATACTTTTTAAAAATGGAGTACACTAAAGATGGAAGATTCTTATAGACAAGATACTAAAAGCTCAATTAATACTTATGAGAAAGAAAACTGGGAAACATCTAAGATGAGCTAAAAGGGGCATATATAAGATGTCAAAGAAGGGGAAAACCATTAAGAATATAAACAATCAGCTAATATTTGTAGGGACAAGGTTAGGAGAACTAAAGCTCAAAATGAGCTCAGATGCACAAACAATAATAAGGAGGGGTTCAGTTATGCTCAAAGCAAGAGACAGAATAAAGAAATGGTAGGTCCACCGCATGGAAAGGATACAAAATTAATTTATTTATTTATTAAATTTATACCCCACCCCTCTAGACCATGTCTACTCGGGGCAGCTAATAGTAATGGGTGAATGACTGAAGCCAGAACTGTTGAACACTTACTTTGCCTGTCCTTCTCACAGAAAGAAAACAATGCTCAACCTAGTGCAGGCAGAATAATTGAGGCTGCTACTGCTCAACACAAATAAAGAAGTGGTATGGCAATGCCTAGCTACTTTAAATGAATTAATGTCCACAGGCTCAAATAAACTGCCTCCAAATATACTAAAGAAAGTTGTACAGTGGGGTCTTGACTTGAGAACTTAATCCGTATTGGAAGGCGGTTCTCAAGTCAAAATGTTCTCAAGTCAAATCTGCATTTCCCATAGGAATGCATTGAAAACCATTTGATCCGTATCTGCTCTTTTCCGTCCATAGAAACTAATGGGAAGCTGCTATTCCGCCTTCGCCCATTAGAGGGGGATATTTTGTTTCTTTTCTTCTTAGGTCAAGAAAGGTTCAGGGAAGGCAGGGAAAATACAGTCCAGGCAGTACCAGGCAGTCTGAAGACTGTCTCCCAATCCACTCTCTAAACGGTGGGAGGAGTGAGGAAGCAGACAGGCACCCTTTTCACTGGCCAACAGTTAACTGAAAGTTCAAATTTTGCACTTTCCCTGCCTTCCACGTGGTTTTTTTCCAGTTCTTAACTCAAATCTAAGTACTTAAGTCAAGTCAATATTTTCCTATGAGAGCGGTTCTTAAGTCAAAATGTTCTTAACTCAAGCCGTTCTTAAGTCAAGACCCCACTGTAGATGTAATCTCAGAGCTTCTGTCTAAGAATTCTTGGAGAATAGGTGGGGCCTCTGAAGACTCGATGTAGACAAATATCATTTCCCATCTTCAAAAAGGGAAAAAGGGGGCTCTGGGCCATTACTGACTGACAGCTTGACATGGATGTCAAGGAAAGTTATAGAACAGATTATTAAAGAATCCACCTGTGAGCATTTAAAAAAGACCCGGTGCAGATTTCTCAATGCCAGAATACTCCTGTTTTTTCGACAGTGTCACAAGCTTTATAGAAGAGAGAAATATTCTGAATGTAGTATATCTTGATTTCTGCAAGGTTTTTGACATCATGATATTCTTGCATCCAAGATGGAAAAATGTGGGTTAGACTATGCTAGAGGTAAGCAGAACTGTGGCTGATTAATGAGCCATAACCATATCCATCAACTGTCACTTGCCATCCTGCACAAAAGTGACAAATGGGGTGCTTGAGGGTTCCGTCCTAGGCGTGGTACTGCTCAGTATCTTTATAAATGACATGGATGAGAGTGTGGAGGAGATGCTCATTATAAATTGTAGGTGACATGAAATTATGAGGAACAGCTAATGTTTAAGAAAGATTCAGGATAAATTTAACAGATCAGAGAACTAAGCTAAAGCAAACAAAATGAGTTTCAACAGATGTGCCAAGCTCTACATTTAGGCAAAAGAAAGACTGAATACTGGGTGATAGCTGGCTTTGCATTATTACATATGAAAAGGATCTAGGATTCTTAGCAGACCACAGATAAACATGAGTCAATAGTATTATGCAACAGCAAAAGATCCAAACACAATACAGTGGGGTCTCGACTTACGAACGGCTCGACATACGAACGTTTCGACTTACGAACCGCTCTCATAGGAATATATGGACTCGACTTACGAACTTAGATTCGAGTTACGAACTCTTTTTTTCCTTTTTTTTAAAGCTAAGTCATCTTAGGTTAAAAGGAAAGAAGGAAAAAATATCCCCCTCTAGTGGCAGAAGGCGGAATAGCAGCTTCCCAGTAGTTTCTATGGACGAAAAGAGCAGATACGGATTAAATGGTTTTCAATGCATTCCTATGGGAAATGCAGATTCGACTTAAGAAATTTTCGACCTGAGAACTGCCTTCCAATATGGATTAAGTTTGTAAGTTGAGACCCCACTGTACTGGGCTGCATCAACAGAAGATTTGTGTCCAGATCAAGAAAAGTAACAGTAGCACTCTATTCTGCTTTACTCCTATCTCACCTGGAATAGTGTGTCCAGTTCTGGGCACCACAGTTCAAAGGGTAAAGCTGGAACATGACTTGAAGAGGATAAATAGGACAGTAACAGGTCTGGAAATCAAACCTTATGAAGAATGGTTCAGGGAATTAGTTATTTTTAGCCTGGGAAAGAGAAGGGACAGAACTGATAAGAGAACCAACCTGAAATATCTGAAGGGCTGTTGCCAAAAAGATGGAAGAAGCTTATTCTATTTGCCCTCAGAGGGTAGGTCCAAAAGCAATTAATTTGAACTATAAGAAGGGTGATTTAAACTAAATATTAGGAAGAGCTTCTGTCACTAACAACTGTTCAACGGTGCAATGGAGTATCTCAAAAGCTAATGGACTGCTCCACTGGAGGTTTTTCAGAAGTATTTATTTATTTATTTAGACTTGTATACCCCCCATGTAGAACATGTCTACTTTCATCGGTTTACACAAAATACAAAAACCAAAGATACAAATATAATAAATGAAAACATAAATGCATCAAAAAATGAGGCCCAGTTTTACTACAAGAGTCCAAGATAGGAAAAAAGGAAGAGGAAGAGGTAAAGCTAAGTAATAGTAGTTGTGAAGGCCTGCTTGTAGAGCCAGGTCTTTAGTTTGCTGTTGAAGGCCCTCAGCAAGGGGGCCAGGCGTATTTTTGTTGGTAAGTTGTTCCAGAAAGGAGGGGCCACTGCCGAGAAGGCCCAGTTTTTAGTTTTTTCCCTTCGGGCCTCTCTCAGAGTTAGGCCCCTCAACTGCCCAGCCTGGCTGGAACAGGCAGAACTAGGTGGAAGAAGGTGCTCTGGCAAGATGTTGGATGGTCATCTGTCAGGGATGCTCTACCTGTGGATTTCCTGTTTTGTCGGGGGTGGGGTGGAACCACTGAACCCTGGGACCCTTTACAGCTCTACAATCCTAGGTTTTTGTAAGGGTTCTTATTCCTTTTCCTATATGCATAAAAGTTAAAGTTTTGCTTTAAAACTTTTATTTAAACTTTATTTACCTAAATTTTTCCAAATTTAAACCTTCTATCAATTCAGTCTTTGTAGCAGTTTCTTCTGGGCATCATGTTCAAACTGAAAACATGAACTACACGGCAATATGAAGGCAATAAATCCAGTGTGGAATAGCAAAAGGGGAAAAATCAACTTCCTTCAAACTAAGCATTGCAGCAGTATAAGCTTTTTCTGTTGAAGAGAAAAACAAATGACTTACAATACAGTGGTGCCCCGCATAGCGACAATAATCCGTTCCGGATAAAGCGTCACTATCTGGAAACGTCGCTATACGGGGCAAAAAATCCCATAGGAACGCATTAAACTCCAATGGGGGATAAACTCGCCGCTAAGCGGGAATCCTCCATCAGGCCGCCATTTTCGCTGCCTCGGTAAGCGAGGAATCAGTGCGAAAACGCTGTGGGCGGCCATTTTCTTGACCCGACGGCCATTGTGGAACCGCCGATCAGCTGTTGGGGAAACATTGCAATGCGAAGATCGGTAAGCGAAATGCTTACTGATCATCGCAATGCGATTTCCCCCATTCAAAACATCGCAATGCGATCGCAAAAGCGCATCGCTATGTGGATTCGTCGTTAAATGGTGCACTCGTTATGCGAGGCACCACTGTATATGACAACATATTTCCTCAGAAATTAATGTTCAGTTAAGAATTTCACATTCCCATCTCTTTCCCCAGAGTACTAATGACAATCAGTTAAATGTAAAGACAGTATTGGAAGAAACATGTTAGTCCAACTTATAGCTTTGAACTACTATGAGTCCTAGCCTTTATATCACATTAGTTAAGATATAGTGATGATGACAGTTATGCTGCAGGACAAAATCCTACCAAGATGTGCTTTTCACTGAAGAATTTACACAAAAGTGAACCACAAAACTACCTCCAAATTTCAATCAGTTCCTATTTATTGTTTAGAGTCCCTATTTAGAGTTTCCTTTCTGAACACACACAAAAATTCATGTTATAAAATACCCTATGAAATATATTCACCTTTGCCACTGCTGTGTATGTATGTTTTCAAGCCATGATGTAAAAATGTCCCATGGGATTTTCGACACAAACACTGGTGGCTTAACCTCTCCCCTGATGACTCTCACTCTTCACAATAAGGAAGACACTTGCCCCACAGTACCCACTTCACTTGCCAACAGCAATGCCCTTCTTATAAAGACTATTACAGTGTTCAAGTGGCTGAGCGTGTTACTATTGGAGATGTGGCCCAAGTCCTGCCCATGCTTGAGCACCTTCTTCCAGTGCATGCTCAGTCATGCAGGCATTTGCCACACACTGTTGAAAATGCTTCCAGATTATTGACTTCTTGAGAGCTCCTGTTTTTGACTGCAGGGAGTGCTAACTTGTCACCACTACTGGTAGGGCAGGTACAGCTGGACAGGAGAGAGTGTTTCAGTGACACATTCTTTTGAAACAGTGCCCACTGGAATCTTCCTCCCTGGCAACGTCAGATGTGTATGGATCAAGGTTTGAAACCTTTCCAGTGTAAGGTGTTAAGAAAATGATTATCTGATTGCTGGAATGAAGTGTTTTTGGAGTGTATAAAAGCAAAAGTAAGGGAAAAGTGCAGTAACAAGCAACAGCTTACATTACAGTTCCAAAATATTCTGACGCTTTTCAAAATAAAACACTGTTTCATCCAAATCTGAAACCAAGATAATTGATAGATATGCCAGAAATGTTTCATTCATTCAAAATATGCCACTTTTTGTAAGCATAGACAATGAAGTATTGTAAAGAGAAAGAGGAAAAAAGTAAATTCAGTTTAAAATACCATTGTGCCTTAATGGGTAGGGCATATATTGTACAAAAGATATATGTTATACAATAATGCCATCTACTGATGTTGGTATAACCTGCAACAAATACACTGGCCTAGCTGTCCACTGATCTAGGAATTCATAGCCTCTGCAATTCACAGGGGCAACCACAGAAAAACTACACATAATAGATCAGAAAAACATATATCTGTGCCAAAATCCAATAAAAGTTGCCAGGTTTATGGAAATTTGTATGAGAGCAGAAGCCCCAACCATCTGCAGACCTTGTGGAAAGCCAAAATAAGACAACTAATTGTTTATGTTGAAGCTAAAAACACATAAGGTGTAAATTCTGTTGAGAATAAATAGCCAGCCAAGCATTCCAATGATCCAGGCAAGAGGCACTGCATTGAAGCATCCAGGCTTCAACATGCCAAACAACTTATCCCCAAAGGAACATTTTTTAAATTTGAGGTACTTAAGAGCCAAAAAAAAGGTAATTTATATTACCAGACCTTTGCTCAGTTTTGTTTCCATTATTTTTTAGAAAGAACAACACATTACAGTGGTGCCTCGCTTAACGGGTGCCTCGTTTAACGACGAATCCGCATAGCGATGTGGATATTGTGATCGCAAAAGAGATTGCATTGCACTGTTCCCTATAGGGGAAAATCACTTTGCGATGATGGCTTCCCCCCCATCATCGCAAACGCCCCATTTTTGCATAGCTGTTCGGTGGGGCCAGGGATCTTAGCAAAGGCCCCCCATCAGCTGTGCAAAAATGGGGCGTTTGCAATGAGGGGGGGAAGCAATCGTCCCAGAAAAGAGCCGGGAGCCATCTTCTCTGCTCCAGCCCCTCCCCCTCCCTGCCTTACAGCTGATCCGCGCTGCTCGTAGAAGCTTGCCCAGCAGGTAAACAGGCAGTGGAAATGCACTGGGGAAGCCTCTGAAAGCGGGGCTTTGCTGGGGTGGGTGGGTGTCTCAGGGGCAGGCCCGCCACCCCCGTGGCAAAGCAGGGCTTTCAGAGGTGCATTTTCACTGCTGAAAAAGCCCCAGGAGGCTTCTGAAAGTGGCACGAGGGGCTCTGGGGGGGTGGCGGACCTGCCCCTGCCACACCCCCACCCAGGCAAAGCGCCACTTTCAGAAGCCTCCTGGGGCTTTTTCAGCAGTGAAAATGCACCTCTGAAAGTCCCGCTTTGCTGCGGGGGGGGGGTGCTGGGGGTGCTGGGGGGTGGCGGGCCTGCCCCTGACACCCACCCACCCACCCTGGCAAAGCCCCGCTTTCAGAGGCTTCCCCAGTGCATTTCCACTGCCTGTTTACCTGCTGGGCAAGCTTCTAAGAGCAGCGCGGATCAGCTGTAAGGCAGGGAGGGGGAGGGGCTGGAGCGGAGAAGATGGCTCCCGGCTCTTTTCTGGGACGATTGCTTCCCCCCCCTCATCGCAAATGCCCCGTTTTCGCACAGCTGATGGGGGGCCTTTGCTAAGATCCCTGGCCCCACCGAACAGCTGTGCAAAAATGGGGGAAACTTCGCTTACCGCTTACTTTTTCCCCAATAGGAACGCATTAAACTCTGTTTAATGCGTTCCTATGGGGTTTTCCCCCCGCATAGCGATGTTTCCAGATAGCGACGTTAATCCTGGAACGGATTAACATCGCTATGCGGGGCACCACTGTATATAGAATGCTTGTTCCAGTGTCAAAGCCAGTCAGAAAAATGGGAGTAACAATGTCCAGTCAAGCCAACTGAGGAAATCTACTTCAGCCTTTGAAGTCAATCTCATTGTTGCACTGCTTACTCAAGATTTATTCTCATTTAAGATATCAATAACAAAAACAGGAATACCTTGGACAGCATTTAGTATATATTGTAAACATTTAAGCTCATATACCATTGCCATATTGTACTCATACATATGATGGCTGAAATCTTGACTTAATTCCTTAGAGAAACAGAAAATTACATTTTCACCTGTTGATTTGAAATGAAAGCAGAGCTCATTTTGTAGAGTCTTCTCTTCTGGAAACTTGTAAGTGGTCTAGTACGAGCAGATGTACTCATCACTACAACAGGCGATGTTTTCACCTTTGTTTTATCTTTCCTTCTTCTCTTTAGGTGCTGTTGGTCAACTAACCAACTACTGGAAGATGAAATTTCTCCAGTGTTTTTTGGATCTCTGAAAAGCAACAATTATTCTTATTTGTATATAACATTCAAGAAACAGATTTACCACATTATATATTATTACAGTGGGGTCCTGACTTAAGAACGGCTCGAGTTAAGAACATTTTGACTTAAGAACCACTCTCATAGGAAAATATTGACTTGACTTACATACTTAGATTTGAGTTAAGAACAGAAAAAAACCACGTGGGAGGCAGGGAAAGTCCAAAATTTGAACTTTCAGTTAACTGTTGGCCAGTGAAAAGGGTGCCTGTCTGCTTCCTCACTCCTCCCACCGTTTAGAGAGTGGATTGGGAGTCTTCAGACTGCCTGGTACTGCCTGGACTGTATTTTCCCTGCCTTCCCTGAACCTTTCTTGACCTAAGAAAAAAAAGAAAAAATATCCCCCTCTAGTGGTCGAAGGCAGAATAGCAGCTTCCCTTTAGTTTCTATGGACGGAAAAGAGCAGATACGGATCAAATGGCTTTCAATGCATTCCTATGGGATATGCAGATTTGACCTGAGAACATTTTGACTTGAGAACCGCCTTCCAATACGGATTAAGTTCTCAAGTCAAGACCCCACTGTACATGAATTCTACTCATCACACAAAGTTCAAAGTTACTGTATTCAGGATTATCAAATTCCCAGTTTTAACTGGGGTACTTTCTCCAGGCATTCAACTGCAAAATGCAGCTGCCCAAGTAGAACTTCAAGGAGGTTTATCAGTAGCAAGAAAATGTAAACAGCTTGTTAGTAGATTCTAAATATTAAAATATATTTATATTTGAATAAAGTAACATATAAAGAAATACACTATTCATAAAATGGGCCACACTGGTTAAATATTGCAGAAAGGATGTAAGCAAGAGTTAGTTGCTGCAGTCAAGTTTGTCTAGTCATCTATTCTTCTCTCACATCTAAACCTACTCCTCTTCTTTGGTCATTACTAACAACATTTTAGTTTATAATACTGAGCAATCTCCTGCAAAATTCACTTTCAGTCTTTTTAATTTTAATTAATAAGAACAGATTGAGAACAAAGTTGGATAGGGCTAAGGGCCTATCTAGTCCAGGACTCTGCTCCCAGACTGGCTTATTAGATGCCTTTAGAATGTCCAAACACAGAACATTTGTGCAATACCACCTACTCATTTGTAATTAGTGAGCAACTGTCACAGAGAAGCATATTACCTCCCTTAATGTAGCTTTTAAAAAGTTTTGCTTTTCTAACTGCATTAATATGATTTACACTGTTGTGTGTCACAGAGGAAGGAAAATAATTAAATTAAATATTTAAAATAATAATAATAATAATAATAGCACTTTATTGGTTTTGTGATATGAGCCATAATGCTTGGACCTGCACATGTTCAATAGGGAGTTGCTGTTTTTTTTAAAACGATAGTTAACAATGAGTTTTCAAGTGGCCACCAGTGAACTCATACTAATGGGTTCTGTGCCTGTACAGAGCTGGATTCAGAAATGTCTAGGGCTGAGCTAAAAGGCAAGAAGCCTACCCCCAACCTCCACCACATAAGTGTAAGTGTACCTCAGCTCAAGCCTGTCAGTTCCAGTACGCTGCCCTGAAGAGACAAAGAACTCTGGAGACCAAGTGGGGAGCAGGATGGATTGTATGAGTTCACAGATAATCTCATTGCAACAACCACCATTACCCAAAGCAACCCACTGTTTTTCTTCTTGGTTTCTGTGACTAACACTAATGGCAGAGTAGTCAGCTTCCCTACTGGAAAAATGTGGTGTCAAGACATCCTAAGAAGGTTTAAGCTAGTGTCTTTTTATCCTCTGGCAGGGATTCAATAAAGGCGGACATGTTGTCCCAGAGGAAGTGTTGGTAAGCTCTCATGGCTCCTTGATAATTAGCAACTTACATGGTGAAGGCTGTGGAAGAGTAAAGCCATCTACCCATGGAGTCTATTCGTTGGCTGTCTTTACTTGGTGGTATGAGAGATTGTTGGTGTCAAATCTCGATTGAGAGGCTTCGACAAATATAGAATTTGGAGCCGGTTGTTTCTGGAGGAAAATGGCTCCTGGGTCATGGATTCTATAGAGCTTATCAATCCGCTTAGACATGGTAAGGGAGGAAGCTGGTTTTGTCCAGGATCCCTGCACAGTACTAAGGAGAGATGGAAACATCGATATGTGTACCGGAGTGGTTGTATATTTAGAGATTGAATCATACAGATGATTGGCTGATTCTGACGGTGGTCAGTGGATTTGCAGATCAAGGCATTTAGCCATGTGAATAAGTTGGGCATAGGTCTGGAAATCCTCTGCCAGTGATGGAGGGTCGGTATTGACAATGTCCGACACTGGAGAGGTAAGTAACACCGAGGGAGTCTGCGGATGAGATATATGGTCAGAGCCATCGAGGTTATGTCTGGAGTCAATGGACTGGTGATCAACTTTTGTGTCGAGAGACTGAGTTTCATAGTATTGCTGGTTATGATTGAGGCGGCATATCCATGGACATCTGTCAATGTTGAGGATCATCGGCATCGAAAGATGGTGATTGAGCTTTGATGGACCTCGATTGGTAGAGATGGACCTCGGTATCAAGCTCAGTGTCATAACAGTGCCAGGGCCAATGACTTGGATTTACCAGAGGACGGGAACTGTGTTGATATAACAAAATGGAGCGAGTATCCATGGACCAGAATGAATAACACCTGGTCGACTAGTTAGTGCAGTTTGTTGAGCAGAGCCCTGGTCAGGGCAAATGGCAACCCCATGCACCTGGGTTTGAGCCACACACAATGAAGCAAGCTGTCGAGATCGTTGATGTTGACGGTTCTGGTTAGGGATCGTTGGGCAATCCAAGGGCATTGAATATGGAACGGTGTTGAGCCCTTCGGGATGGGAATCCTGGGGCAATGGAATAACTGGAAGGTATGGAAGGTTGTGGGCTGCGAGGAGAGGACATTAGTAGGTCAACTCTATCATCCCATTCTGGAGACTGAGAACATGGTTGATGGGATGGAGGCAGATCTGAGGGAGATCCGACCAAAACTGATTCAGAGAGTTGTGGTTGTGGTGGGATGTCTGTAGGCTTAGACTGTATAGCTCGTTTAGGAAGAAGAAGCTCCGGAGCTGGAGCAGCTCCAGTAGGTCTCTGACATTTAGAAGTTGTTTTCAAAGTCAAGGACTTTGGTATCGAGGGTTTCAATTTGTATGTCTTCGAGGTCTTAGATGATGCAGATGGAGAATCAGAATGAGCTGGTGCAGCTGATGGACATTGTTTCAGTGATTCAGTAACGGCTTTTTCCACTGCTTTGGTTTGGGAAGTGGCTCTACAGGGAGGTTGGGCCATTTGAACTGATTGTAAAGATTGTTCCCAAAGTTGGAGTTTTAGCCTCAAAAGTCACTTAGCGCCTCCTTTGGAAATTGGGATCTTATTATCACAGACAATGCAGTGCTTAAACGGGCCCAAAGGGGCCATGAATAGGAAAAAATAATTGAGGAGAAAAACCGATGATTGGAGGGGGGTTGCTGCAGCTGGAGGCTGAGCAAGGGGAAAGGAAAAATATCTGATAATAAAGAGTTTGATCTAATAGTTTAAAAGAAAAAAGATTGATAAGGAAGGAATCAAGAATAAGCTCTCTTTCTCTTTTATTCACAGAAGCAGAATTATGAGCTTCTCAACACAGCGGTTGAAATAAACTGCAAGGGGATGCTTGGCACCAAGGTACTTATATGGGGGGCATGTTCTAATGTGTTTATTGCTACCACAGGAGCTCTAGAATCTTCTAATGAGGCTCCACACAGGCGCGAATTACCCAGGGTGTGATACACAGAGGCCATGAAGAAAAAGATACATTAAAATAATACATTCCACAATGGCAGCCAAAGGGTGTGAAGGTCCAGGTGACAAATGTGCCCTTAATCTGAGTGAGAAGGTCTGGACAAGTCAGGTGGATGAAGCAATGTTTGGAAATATAAAACAGTGTGGGAAACCACAGATGACAGGGCCACCAAGGAGCAACTAGGATGGCTGCCACTGGTTCCTGCTCGCTCAACTTGAGTAGCAGAGGACAGGGAGAAGATATACAGAAATTCCTCAGCCAAAGAAGCTGGGAACATGCCTCCCTCCCAGTTCTGGCCAACCCCACTCTGTTGCAGAAGAAATGTCATTTTGTGTCGGCTGAACAAGCAAACGTGGAAAATGTCCTCAAGAAGTTCTCATTCAAGCATGGCGACAGTGAACAAATCAATGAATCTGCTTTGATGCTCTGAGAATCAGCAAGAGGAATCACATGAGGAAAAATAATCCAAGCAATGCACCAGTTCCACACAGATATTGCGAGGATGAGTAGAACAGATAAATGTGCACTGCCCTGTGGAGGGTGAAGTCAGGCTTCCTGCCTCTTAGCTTAGTTCTAGGACTTTCCAAATCCAGCTCTGTGCAGGTGCAGAACCTATTAGTGTAAATCACGATACCATAAAGAAGAACAAATGTAATTCTAACCTGTTTCCCGGAAAATAAGACCTAACCTGAAAATAAGCCCTAGTATGATTTTTCAGGATGCTCTTAATATAAACCCTACCCCCAAAATAAGCCACAGTAAAGTGAAACCCTGCCCTCCACCACTGTATAGCAACCAGAAGATGACACAGCTGTATTTGAATAAACGTAGATTGTTGTACATTAAAAAAAATCCCCTGAAAATAAGCCGTAATGCATTTTTTTGAGCAAAAATTAATATAAGACCCTGTCTTATTTTGGGGGAAACACGGTATGTGTACTCATAAGGAACTCCTATTGAATTCCATCTGACTCATTCCCAGATAAATGTATAGGAGACTGCAGCCTTAAAATGCTGAAGAACTGCTATAATGTTTACATCTATGTATGCGCACATATATATTTGAAGTTGAAGTAATACTGTCATTGTATTATGTTCTTCAAAAAGTTGAAATTCAAATGACATACTAAAGTACTTAAAAGCATAACCTACTGTAATGAGATGCCATTGACCAACTCCTTCTGCATACAGGACTTTGAAGATAGAGGAGAGGAGGTGGGAGATAAATTAAGAGGAGCAATGAGACTATTGATTATTTCACTCAGCTGTGCACTCTGAAACAAACAGTAAAGAAAAAAAAGGCCATTATATTTAATACTCAGGAAATATTACTCTTAAAAAAATTCAGTTTTGTCCATTATTATGAACACAAATCTTCACAGATGAACTAGCAATTCTCTACTTTTAAACTCTTTTTCAAAATCCTATTCCAAATCAAAATTAATTTTAAACCTTAAAATTATTCAGAAAATACTGGAGGATGCAACAAAACAAGACTGGTTAGAACAAGATACAACTAAGGATAGCAAAACTACTCCCTTAAATACCAGTTGTCATTCCAGAATCTGTCCACAAGGGATAGTACTTGATGGTCATTGTGGACTTCCTACTTCACCCACTGCTTAACAATAACCACAATTATGGCTAAGGGGGTGAGGGGAGGGAAAACCAAGAAAAAGCAGCAGAACATTTAAAGAGGCCTAGAATTTAGAAGAGGCATGTATGAGAGAAGAGGATCAAAGAAAGTAATAGAAAATTAAAAATGAAAGGAAAGAGGCAGAGGATGGGAGAGACAAAGTGGAAGGTGTATTAAAGCAAAGGTTGCAAAAGGAGAGATTTGGAATTTAGAATCTGACACTGCTTTGTTGAGTATATAATATGGGTGTGAGTCCTATGAATTCCTGCTCTTTTCTCTCTGATATACCACTTGCCGGTCAGGCATGAAAAAGAAAATATTCTGAATGATTTAAAAAAACCCAAAGTGAATTCTGATGGATCAGGCTAGAGATGGGGTTTCAAATACGAAGCCCGCCCACAGCACAGGTGGCCGGCCTGATTACTTTCCACCCCCATACCCCACTGCACCACTTAATCTCCTTTGCCCCATTTGCAGTAGTAGCTCAGCTGCTGCAGCCCCATCGCCCTGCTCGCCCAGCCACTCCACAACTGAGCAGGGACACTCATCCTCCCACCCTCTTGCTGGAGTGGCTGGGTGAGTGGGGTGGGGCTGCTACAGCTGATCTACCGCTGTGATTAGGGCAAAGGAGATGATACCAGCCATGCATGCTGCATGGTAAGTAGTCGGGGGAGATCTGGGGGGACAGCCACCTGTGCCGGGGGGGGCTTCATATTCGTATACAAATATAAAGCCCCCATCTCTAGACCAGACCCACCTAATCCAGCATTCAGTTCACACAATGATCTACTAATATCCCATGGGAAGCCCACAAACAGCATGTACAATTCCAGCTCATGCTCCCCAGCCCATAAGGGCATGCTTTCTTGCTCCATTATTCACTACATTCTTTAAAATAAAACTCATTTGTCTAACACCCAGACTCACCCTTTGAAAAGATCCTTTTGGTAATTTTCATAGTGTGTTTCTGTTCTATTCTAATTTGGTATCATCAGCACACTCTTGATAATTTGGTGTCAGAAGGCACCTTGTTACAATAATGAACAAGTTAAGCAGCACTAGTTCCCAACCAGATGCCTGAAGACTTAATGTTCCCCACTGCAAAAAGTGACAATTGATACTCTCTGTTTCAAACTCTTTATGGAGTTTCCAATGCCTATTCAATCCCAGAGTTCTTAACAAGACCTTTTCTGTAACCACTAAGGTGATAAGGAGCCTCGTGGCACAGTGGTTAAACTGCATTACTGCAGTCAAGACTCTACCCATGACCAGAGTTTGATCCCAAATGATTCAGGTAGCTGGCTCAAAGACGACTCATCCTTCTATTCTTTCAAGGTCAGTAAACTGACTCTCCAGCTTGCTGGGTGTGGGAGGGCAATGCATAGCCTGCATAATTATGTTATAAACCATGAGGAGATATATAATTAGCACAGTTTGCTTAGCGAGCACCCCGTTTAACGATGAATCCACATAGCGATGCGAATTTTGCGATCGCAAAAGCGATCACATTGTGATGTTTTTAATGGCTAAACATTGCATTGCGATGATCGGTAAGCGTTTCGCTTACCGATCTTCACATTGCGATGTTTAGAAAACAGCTGATTGGTGGTTCCAAAATGGCCACCGGAAAAAATGGCCACCCGCAGCGTTTTCACACCCTTTCCTCGCTTACCCGGCAGCGAAAATGGCGGCCGGATGGAGGATTTCTTCATAGCGGTGAGTTTTCCCCCCATAAGAACGCATTAAACGTGTTTTAATGCGTTCCTATGGGGTTTTTTGCCCCGTATAGCGACGATTCCAGATAGCGACGATTTTCCTGGAACGGATTATCATCGCTATGCGGGGCACCACTGTACAACAATATGGACCAAACACCCTTCTTGAACATTTGCTTAGACACAGTAATTTCACCAAAAGGTCAGAATTATTAGTGCTTTCCTCATAAACATTCAGTGTCCTAACCAACATGTATATTGCTGCTGGAGAAAATAACGCAAATTCCCTATACAGTGGAACCTCTACTTACGAACGTCCCTACCTACGAACAATCCAATTTACGAACAGCTCTGGCTGCAAAATTTTGCTTCTACCTGTGGCCGGAGCTTCAAGATACGAATGAAAAAGGCAGGGGAAAAGGGCAGGAAATTCAAACCTTTGGTGGTGAAGAGGCTGCTTCTTTGTAGCTCTTTCGCTTCAACAGTTAGCAAAAGCCGGACCATCCCAGCTGGGCTCAGCCTCCCGGGCTTCCAGTGCCGCCGCTGCAGGCTTTCCCGGGGTTTGTCCTCCCCGGTAGGGCCAGTCTACCAGCCTGGGAAACCCTGCGTCGGCGGCGCGGAAACCCTGGCCTGGCAGTGGATGGCGGCAGAGAAAGGCGGCAATTGGGGCAAGCCCCAGGAAAGCCTCCCATAGCGGTGGAGAAGCCGTGCAGTGGGGGAGAAAGGTGGCGCTTGCGGAAAACCCTGGGAAAGCCTGAGGCAGCAGCGGAGAAGCCCTAGCCCAGCGGCGGCGGCTGGAGCCCAGGATGCCTCCTGGCAGCGGCGGTCATGGGCTTGCAGGGTGGGCTTGGGCTGGTGGGGTTATGTTTTTTTTATTTGTTTTGTTTTTTGCAGCCCCAGGGGCCTGCAATGTTTTATTTTTATTTTATTTTATGTTTTTTTTTCTTCAGTCAGAACAGATTAATCGGTTTACAATGCATTCCTATGGGAAATGGTGCTTCTACTTACGAATGTTTCAATTTACGGCCACCGTTCTGGAACGGATTAAATTCGTAAGTAGAGGTACCACTGTACAGTGGTGCCTCACACAACGATGTTAATTGGTTCCAAAAAAATCAACGTTGTGTGAAACATCGTTCTATGAAACACCATTTCCCATAGGAATGCATTGAAAACCGGTTAATCCGTTCCAATTGGAACGGATTGCCATCGTTCAGTGAAAATCCCCATAGGAAACATCGTTGAGTGAAACAATGTTTCCTATATTGGAATGTATTGAAGCCGACTCAATACATTTCAATGCCTTTGCGAAGTCCTTTTTCCCTCCTGTAAAAGTGTCTTACAATGTTTGGAAGCTGTTTTAAATGATTGCAATGGTTAGTCCACCTCCTGAAACCTATGCAAACTGATTTTGGTGTTGTTCTGACACTTCGTTAATTTATGATGATTTTTTGAATTTTCTCCATTGGAAACCATTGGATGGTCTGTCTAATGGTTTCCAATGGAAAAAACAAAAAATCATCATAAATTAACGAAGTGTCAGAACAACACCAAAATCAGTTTGCATAGGTTTCAGGAGGTGGACTAACCATTGCAATCATTTAAAACAGCTTCCAAACATTGTAAGACACTTTTACAGGAGCGAAAAGGGAGATCGTTGTGTGAAAATCCCCCATAGGAAACATGGCTGTGTGAGGCAGCAAATTTAACAGAAAAAGGCATCGTTGTGTGAATTCATCGTTGTGTGAGGCACTCGTTGTGCGAGGCACCACTGTACTTCAGTACCTATGAAGTAAAGAACAGCTCTATTAAAGGTTACATCAGTTTAGTCATGAATAGAGATGGAGGTATTCGTATACCAATATGAATACCCCCACACAGGTGGCGATAATGGGGGTCCACTCATCGATCTGCCACTGCCACGGGCACCACAATCCTTCCAATGACTCCAGAGCTTGTGATCGGCTCGCCACTCCTGGGAGGAGGTGGGACAAGCCTCCCTGTCAGAAGAATGACTCGTCAATTGCAAGCTGTGGAGTCATTGGAAGGATTGTGGCGCCCGCAGCAGTGACAGATTGGTGAGTGGATTGTCCAGCCCCATGGGGCTGAACCCTCATATCACAAATACGAATACCCCCATCTCTGCTCATAAATTAAACCCACTTAGAGGATGGACCTTTGAAGGGCTGATGGTGGGGTATATGGATTCTTCCTTCTTCCACCAGAGAAGCGTCCACTGCAGATAGGCCTGCGGAGAATTCCAGGTGCAGAGATCTATCACCAGCAGCATCACTGCTACTGTAAGCTGGACTTAGATCTCCTAACTTGGCATTTCCTCCTCTCTCAATGGGTGAAGAAGGAAAAAAAGACATACAACCACATTGGAAAAATAAGGGGAGAATCATCCCAATGTCCCACCATAGCTGGCACAAGTTGGCAGAGTTTTGAAAGTGGAAGGTGATCCTTCACTTTTTCTTCCAAAGCCACTGAACGACCAGGCGCCCGTGTTCACGCAGCCTCGCTATTGAGCAGAGATTTCTGAGGTGGCCTCACCTGGAACCATCATGCTCCACCTCAGCGCCTCAGATGCCGACAAAGCCAGCTCCCTCAATGCCCGGGCCGGCCATGCCCTGGACCCCTTGCAGGCCCATGGCGCACTTTTCCACCTCGACCCACTCAGCAGCGTCCTCAGCACCAGGGCAGAGCTGGACCACGAGCGGAAAGTGGTGTTGGAGCTGTGGATGCTGGCCGGGAACTTAGGCGAGCCACTGTGGGCCTGGTTGTGTTTTGGAGGTACTTTTTGGGGCTCAGGCTCCCATCCCCAGCATCTGGCAGATCACATAGCGATCTCCCCACAAAGAGACCATGGGGAACCCAGCCCCACCATCCCGCCCCACCGCCTCTTCTGAATGTCCAGCTCCACAAAGGGCTGACTTCGACAAGGCCTCCCTCTTTGGAGAGTCAGGATGGGCAGGCGGGTAAGGCGGCCAGCCATGGTTCGCCTCTCCTTTCCTCAGCCTGGCCTTGTGTGTCTCTCCCCTGCTTTTTTTCTTCCCTCCCGATGGTGCTGCTCAGGGAAAGCCAAGCCCCGAGAAGGAGAGCCACCGTCCTTCCCACCACCACCCCATTCTCTACCATCGCGGCATAACTGCTGGCCATTTGCCTCCTCAAGTGCCGGCAGCTCCAGGGCCGCCCCAAAAGCCAAGCAGAAGCCGCTGCTTAGTCTCTGAGTGTGCGGCAGAAGGGGAGGCGAAGGCGGAAAGAAGCAACACCCAGGCCATTGAGGAAGTTATCATTGCCCCTCCCTGCGGCCACGAGGAGGGGGGCGATAACTTCCTCAGTGGCTCAAGGGGGTGTTTCTTTCAAAAAGATTAAGAACCACTGTACTAAATGATCTAAATTATCCTTGTTCCCTTCCAAGTCATCCAATATTATCGTTGTAAAAGCATTTGGAAAAGGCATGATGTTCAGGGAGCAAGAGGAAAGATGAGTAGTTTTCTACAGAATTCTATTTCTTGAAGTTGAAAACATCTCCCATTTTTATCCTGATAGATGATTTATTACATATTGGCCGGTGCTTTGTTCTGTACTTCCATGAGTGTAGCAGAAATGACATCATTAAAATATTGCCACTAATAAAAGAGTTCCTACTTTAAATGTGCAAATGAGATGGTCACACATAACCCAAAATCAAAGCAGGACCTCTTTCATTAGCAGCAATCCACTGCTTCCAGTGATATCACTCCTACTAAATTGGTGGAGCTATGGAATAGGACAGTGGCAATTAAAAGCTGCTTACGGTGACATGCAAGGAAGTGCTCATTTTATCCTCACAACAGTCTAACAAGATAAATCAAATTGTGACATGATTGGCCAAAGGACAGTTTGAATATGATTTGGGAAAGTACTGTAAAGCTTACTCCCTCCATACATAAATGGATCAAGCTTATAGAAAAATACATAGCATTTTCATGGATATTAATGGAATAGTTTCCACTCATACTGTAATTATATGTTCAGTCTCACTTAAATACCTGTTTTTCTATGTTACGAAGAAGCAGAGTTGGACTACTAGGTGACATTTCAAAATCATGTTCCGGCCAAGCATCCTGTCTCTCAAGGGAAGCCTGAGAACTCCCTGTGGTGTTTAATAAAGCTTCATGATCTGTCAGTTGTGTCCGTTTCTTCATGATGTCCTTTGGGATTGAAAATTCTTCTAGCATCACCATTCCCTAGACAACAGCAATTGAACAGAGTTGGGAAACAACAGATTAATTTCATGAAATCATTGCCTAGCGAGAACCCCTGCAATATACAATTTGAACTTTCTGAAATATTTCGATTAGCAACTTAGGGTTCCAAAAGTATATGAGATGCATATAGAAAACAGAACTTATTTCACAGAAACAGTAAAATGCATCTTTCCTTTTGCAAGAAAAAGAAGTTACCTACCTGTAACTCTGGTTCTTCGAGTGGTCATCTGTGAATTCACACTAATGGGTTAATCTGCACCTAAGCAGGGCAGCCTCGGAAGTTTCTAGAGCACTAGCACCTGGTGCTGGGACCTCCCACCTAGGCTATATCCCCACCTCCAGTACTGAGTGCCTCAGTTCCGTAGAACTGCCCGCCGCTATATAGCGTATCAAATGGCACACGTGACGTATAGCAGGGAGGAGGGCAGGGAGTGTGAATTCACAGATGACCACTCGAAGAAACAAAGTTACAGGTAGGTGGTCACCTGTGGTCCGTTCTAAGACTCCGGCTACTCCTGCTATGGAACCTGTTGCCACACCCCCGCAGAAGAGGAAGCGGAAGACTTGGCACATCGAGCCTGAGCCTGATCGGGTTCAACCCTGACTAGCATTGGTGGAGCTGCCACAGGACCAGGATGTGCACCATCTGTCTTGGGAAGACCCACGTGGCTTCTTTAGACCAAGAGGCTTCGGGTTCGAGGGGCCTGCTTATCTGCCACCCTTCGATCCAGCCTCATACTTTGGTTTCTGGCAGTGGCAGTCCTATTTTGACCACTTCCCACCATGGTCTCCACCTTATGTGGAAGGGTGTTTTTGGTGACTGGACAAACCCTCCCCACAGCCTTCTCAACTGCAGGTGAGGGAGCAGCAGTTGGCTTCAGCACCTACAGGGCCTTCATTGGGTTCGATTCCAGACTCTCGGCGTCAAATCGAACATACACCATGTGTGCCTCCTTTGCCCATTCCTTCTTCTCGGGCTTGGGAAGACGACCTCATGGAGGCACTGACTCATCCTGAATCAGAACTGGATTTTCCTCGGACCTGACTGTCTGCTCCCTCCCTGGATTGAGATGTCAAGTTGGGCTCGAGCGTGGACGAGGGTGAAACTAGGGAGGATTCACCCATTGACCTCCCCACGCGGGCATCGGTGGTTGTTGGGAGCTACCCTCCCACCCCTTCGGAGGACTACACCTCATACACTCAGTTAATCAAGCGTACCACTTATTTCCCCGACCTTGCTGAGGTCGAGGTGAACCCGAGGATAGATTAAGAGGAGGGGAGTTAGGCAGAACCATCCCTGCTGCAGGGAGCGGTAAGGAAGCAGCTTTAGATGATTTCTTTGGTTTCTTAGAATTTTCCTTGTCTATTTTCTTTTTAACAGGAACAATGGACCACAACGGAGCCTTGGTGGCAACTAGCTTAGGTGATTTTCCCGAGTCCTTGGGCTTAACCGGTAAAGGTAAGTGAAGATTGCTCAACCGGGCTGGGAGTTGATTTAGAAGTCTCCGTGCGAGGAGTCAGTGTAGGGAGGGCAGGCACCTCCATAGTCAGAGTCTTTTTGTAGAGGAAAGAACAAAGCCGTTGGCGCTGAAGTTTAATAGCCTGCTTAGAAAGACTCCTGCATGCAGTGCACGACTGGGCGCAATGGAATTCCTCCAGGCAAGATAAATACTGGTCGTGCCCGTCTATTAGAGGGATCTTTCGTGAACAGAGCACTATTTGAAACCCCGAGGGGCCATTAAAAAACACGTAAAGCAAAAAAGGAAAAGGGAGGGGGAATCCGTCAGCGGGGGAAAGGCGGGAAGGGTGATAGAACATGAAAAAAATTAAATCTATTAAGTTCTAATGCACCAGTGTGGAATAAAAATAAAAGAGAATCAAACAGAAAGAAAAGAAGGCCAACTTTCCTTAAAGTTGCTCTACTATTCCAAACGTCCTACTGGAATGGCGGAAAAAGAGGAACAGAAAGGAAGGTTGAGGAGGCGGAGCTTATACCCTGGTGGGGGACTAAATAGTTTCTTTTTCCTAAGTTCTAGTTTCTTCCGAACATCCTGCGCACGTGCAGGATAAACCCATTTGTATGCATTCACAGAGACCACTACAAAGAACCTTTTTTTTTTTTCCAAATGGGAAAATGTCTCTCTAGTATGGAAGGTATATCACAGCCTGGTCTGTGTCTAAACTCAATGAAAAATTGCCTTCAGACATTTCAAATCTGTTACCCTGGATGTGTGTAACAGGTGTAACACTATTTTCAGCTGAGTGAAAAAAGAGCAGCTGATGTTCCCTGGAAGAAAAACAGCACTTTTGTTTCTAAAATATTTTTTTCTTTTATAACCTGTGGGAGAATTAAACCACAATGATTGCCATCAGTCCAGTTACATGTGTTTCTTCTCTTTTAGTTGTATTTGAGGAAACACAGAGTCTCCCCTCTTGCTCATAGGAAGCAGATTATAACTGAATTTAAGGATCTCTTTTCTGTCATTTATTTGTTTGCCCACTGCAATTTACAGGCTTGTAGCCAATATCTTGGCTGTTATATCCCAAGACACACAACCTTCCTGCTTTCAAGCCATCCAAACAGCCATTCAAACTGATTTCAAGATAACTCTCTCCATGCCTCTTCTCTCAATTCCATGTGTCTGCCTCCAACTCTCTCTAGTGTCATTTCTTATTTCGTTACACATATGCTCTTCACCACCCAGAAGAGGAATGCAATGTTTGTTTGTTTATTACCCCAGCTTTCTCCTTAAGCAGGTTTCAAGCTGGCTTACATCATTAACAGGCAATACTTTAAAGCAGAATCCAGTAAGTATGCAAGTATTTTAAAAAGATCAAATAACACTTAAAAAATGATACACAAAATCAACACCAAAATACATCAAAAGCTACAAAGCACAACGATTAATTTAAAAAACCCTTTAAAACTGAAGGAAAGCCTGCTTGAAAACAAAGGATTTTGACTGCAGAAGAACAGCAAAGATGGAGCCAGCCTGGCCTCCTGCAGGAGGGAGTTCCAGAGTCTAGGAGCAGCAAGAGAGAAGGCCCTGTTCCATGTCCCCATCAAATGCACTTGTGAAGGTGGTGAGGCCAAGAAAAAAACCAGGTGATTTTTACACCTGGGCAAGCTCATAAAGAGAGACACAATCCTTGAGATAGCTTGGGCCCAAACTGTTTAGGGCTTTACAAGTTAAAAACAGCACTTTAAATTCTGCCCAGAAATGGATCTGCAGCCAGTGGAGCTGCTGTAACAAGGGGCTTATGTGGCTCCCCAGTAAACGTATTAGAGCAGATTCCAAGGTTTCCTATATTCAGTCTAAATCATATAGCTCTCAATATACTTCTTCATTTACTTTTGTAATTTTACATAATACTTTTGTTCAGATACCTGAAGTTATAAAACACAGCAAAAAAGTATCAATAACAAAACTTATTGTGTGGATAACTTTTTTTTCCTACCACTGACAATACCTTTGTAGCACGGATCTGCCTGTGAAGGTCAGTGAGTTGCTGGATTTTGTACTCTAGCTCTGAAATCTGGGCTTGAAGCCATGTCCAACGGCAGCCAACTTTAGCTCTGTCTACCAGCCATTTCCAGTCAGATCTATAGTTACTAGAAAGAATACAAAAAGAATGCAGGTTAGCCAACAATAGATGATCTTCAAGGAAGACATTTCAAATATTCTGCAGAAAGCACTCTTTAAAGGAACTACAAGTCTCTAACAAATATATTGTACCCAATCTTTTTACCACAAAGTTTCCCATAATAAATCTCGAAGTCTCTAAAGATGCTGCAATAGCAGCAATACCCTTGTGTACATGCATTCCTTAACAGATCAACACAGTTACCACCCTGAAATTTGATTATTTGCCTAGGTGACAAAATCACATCAACTGTGGCCAAAAATTATTTCAGCTTAAAACACGGATAATTTTTTACACTTTAGCAGCAAGAAGTTCATATAGTTCTCCCCATACATACAATTAGATTACTTAATAGTTATAATCATGCTAATTTTCTGTTAGCAATAACTTGTATGTTTAAGTCTTCTTATCTGGTCGTACTATTCTACAATGCCTAGCATAATAATACTTTTCATCAGCATTCTGATTTTTTTTTTATTCTGAAGTCAATGTTCCTTCTCAGTTGTTCAGTGCACAGCGCTATACTGGCACTGTACGCCTGCAATTGGTGTTGCTGCTCATTTGTTTCTCGTCATGGTCAAAACTTTGTGTGTGCAGGATGGAGTTTCTGCTCAGGGCTGGTGGAAAATTAAAGGGAATGTTGGGTGAACTCCAACTGGAAACAGGGATTAATTTGGTAAATAACTTGTTTTATACTATTATTTTCTTGTACAATGCAAAATGTAGTTATTTTACACTTAAGAGAGTGGTCCAATTAAAGTAGAACGTGTAGAATAACCGTCTCATTTTAAAAATAATTAAAGAGGTTTTTTTTAAAATATGTAAAGAAAACAGATTTCATTGACTGAAATTTTGGAAAACAGATCCATGGACATAACTCAATGTAGTTAGAAGAGCACCAAGGTCAGAGTGTTATCCACAAAGCACTTCCACCGGCATGTTGTGCAATGGTAGCAATGAGAATTGCATGACCAATTGCACAACTAAATTGTGAAATTATATGTTGCCATGTTGCAATGCCCACCAAATTTCTGTGGGTGTAGCTTTATGTTGTTGTTGTTTAGTTGTTATGTCGTGTCCAACTCTTAGTGACCCCATGGATCAGAGCATGCCAGGCCCTCCTGTCGTCCACTGCCTCCCGGAGTTTGGTCAAATTCATGTGGGTATTCAGCATTATGTTACTCCTCCACAAACAGGATTTTGACCAATGAGTAACATATTTTTAGTATAGAAAGAATAACTAAATTCAACTGTTGGTCCCTGTGGCGGAATGCCCAAGTCACGCCTGTCCGTCATATGGAGCTCTAGGGCAGGAGCCTATGGCAGGACAGGAGGGGGGGAGTCAGGAGAACAGTTGGAGACTGAGGAGAGTTAGATAAGCAGTTTTGAAGCGTTAAGACAGAGATTGGAAAGTTGGTGTGTTAGAGAATAGATAAGAGATAAAAGTAATAGAAAACAGATAGAGAGTCATAAGATATTGTAAGGGTGGTTAATGTGAATGAATACAAACAAGCATACATGTAATCCTATCCAAATGTAATGATTGAACAATAACAAAACATCTATGACTTTACTTCTGTGATTTACCAATCAAACAATAAATAAACCTGTTACATTTGGCAGCCCGGGTCTAAGAAACATATTTGGTACAGTGTGGATAGGGAGAAAATAGTGCATTGTAAAGGGAGAAAATAGTGCATTGTGTCCGAAGGTGAACTTGTGTTTAAGGGAAAACACACAGGGGACACTGGGGAAATGTAACAGTCCCATTTACAGCACAGCCTTTAAACACTGGAATGTTGATCATAAACAATTCGAATCCACACAATGGGTGAGCTCCTGCTGCTTGTCCCAGCTCTTGCCAACCTAGAAATTCGAAAACATGTAAATGAGAGTAGATGAATAGTGGTAAGGAAACAGCATTCTGTGCCTAGTCATGCCGGTCACCTGATTATGGAAAGTGTCTATGGACACATGTCAGCTCTTCAGCTTGCAAACAGGAATAAGCACCAGCTCCTAGAGTGGGACACAACTGGACTTAATTATAAAGGGGAACCTTATCTAGGCTCATGGAATCAGTGGGGATTTCATGAGTTAACACCTACATCAGTTTCACTTATTCAAGCAGTCCTACTCCAACTTCAACTTACTATGCTAAAGTAGCTGTTAGAGTAGACCAAATTGAATCAGTGGAAGTCCCAGAGTTTTCTCACCAAATCACCACTGATGCAATGCACCTACTCCACTGCAATTTATTACACTAAGCAACATTTTGGCCACTGTTCTTAAGTCAACAGTGAAATAAGTCTTGCTGGTTTGGTTATTCTGCTAGGGTTGAGAAAAACAACTGAATCAATAAAATAGGCAAAAAATCTAGGTACACGTGAATGATTTCTTATAAGAAATAAGTTATGATTTTCAAACATACGTAGGCCTCATAATTAGCTAAGCCACGTATTCAAAGATACAAAAGAAATTTATTAGCAAATTTCAATAACAGTTAATTTCATGAAGTTTAGCAGTCTAATAAACTTACATGCAATGAAAACAAATTAGTCTCAGAGATGGAAGTCCAAAATCTGCGTAGCAAGCATATATGTGCCTTCTAATCTAGAATTTGATACATTCCATACAAATCATCAAAGAAAATGTGTTCTTTTAAGTTTATCCTTGATGCCTCAAACAACAGGCTGAAAAGCATGTATAGTTTAAAAGCTAACACTTCCTGTAAACACACACATTGCACACCTCCTTGTCTACAGTTGCAATAAAAATTTACAGTTGCAATTTAAACAAGTTCCAGGTTATCACTAAAAAAAAAACTAGACAAAGAAAAATTAAGCAAAACAAAGCTTATTCAGTAAGTGGTGCTTAGACAGATCATGATTTTCAGGACATGTATAATTTGCTCAAAAGCAATTTTTATATGCAGAATTTGAGACAGTTCACCATAGAATTTAAGACCTTTTGTTAGGTGTCCTCATAACTATCTTGGTCCTGGTGTGCATATTAATGAGTTACACAGAGTACTTAAGGTTTAGATAGAGGTTGTGCTCACACCAAACAGCTAGATGTAGCCAGTCTGGGTGCAGCTTTGTCACTGTCCCTGAGTGAGGCAATAATGCATGAGGGATTGGAACTAAGGTCTCATTATTGCAAGGCTTACTATTTCTAAGAACCAAGGCTTCCTAAGCCAGTAAGGAGCCTTGCAGGACCTTTCCTGTTAGTGAAGTTTCCTCAGCATCCTGGAAATTACTGCCAGAGGCACTGTGAAGACCCAGAAGCTATTGTGTCATCAGGGCATATAACATTTCAGTCTTGGATGAGGTGAACTGGGAGAAGAGCCTGGGGAGTTTTGCACTGGAATGTGAGGCAAAGAGATCTAATTACAGTATATCAAAATAGTTCTATCCTATATCTGGGCAGAGACCGAAGGATATGGCCTGCTCTCCTCAGGGAACACTGCCTGCTGAAATCTACCATGGCACTGAGTCCCATCTTGGCACACTGTGCAGTAAGAGTGGATGAGTCTCTCTGCTCACTTGAGGAGAAATGTGCCTTCAACAGGTGGATCCCACTCCGTGTTTTGTGTGTGTGTTGTTTAAAAACTTTTCTAACCAATACATATTGGTTTTGGACTGTGGGCTTTAAATATATAGTGGAAGGCAAGTGGCTCATAGTGGCTTTAACAGAGCCTGTCTGTCCAGAAGCCACAGCATTGCTCTGGTAGCTGACTCCCTATCCAGAATAGCATGTCAAAAGCATTAGTCAAGGAATCCTGGGGGAGGGGCTCCTCTCTGAAGACTGTGCAGTGTGACATAGGACACTTAACAGGATAGATCACAATGTTTATGAAAATGGTTTCTTTCAGCCAATATGTCTGTCTGGTGTGCCACATTAAGTTCTCAATTAAGAGCATGGAGGCATGTGTCATTTCATAGGCCATGGAAGATGTTAGAATCATCAAGGGTGATGTATTAAGCTTTCACAGGATCAAACTTGATCTTTTTTTTCCCCACCTGTATCTTTCAAAGGGGTATTCCCCTCCTTGAGAAGTACAACTCACAAAAAGAACGGCCACGTCTGAGAGGTCTACTGGTCCACTACTAGTGGACAGTTCAAATCCGCCACTGTTTGGAGAGTGATAAAATATGTTAACTTCTGAACTATTACTACACATTTTCTGGCCTGTAGAGGAGTGACCCATTCCACTTTCGTAAGAATATCTATTACCTGAAAAGAATCCATTCTAAATACTACTTCAGATTCTGAAAACATGATTACCCCACAAGCCTGAAGTTCAGCCCTGTAAGCCATACTCAGACTTAGACAATAAGGTGGAAACTTGCTGGTCTGACTACTTAGAAGGCATCTAGATATAAAGAATTATAACAGCCTTATCAATAACAGGAATAAAGTCCTGATAGTTAAAGGGTTTGTCTCTGGAGGACTCTTCTCTCTAGGCTGAATTTAACCAGTTACCATGATCTTTAATGAGTAAAGAAAACAGAACTGAAAATACTAGTTAGAATGTACTGCACTACCCATCTTCCAAAACAGTATTTCTGAGACCTGTCCCACATTAGGAAAAATTTCCACCAGTGTGTCTTCTAATGGAGATCGCTATTCTACAAAGCCAGTCCCTTCTTTGCCCCATCCCCAATTTTTCTTCTGATTTAAATCCTGCACTCCCACACTCCAGGGCACTGGTGGCTGTACAGCCTAATTTAAAGGAACCAGTGGACTCGGGAAGTAATGGCATGGATCTTTGTTCAGTCTGGAGGCTGTGTTTGAGCCAGATTCCTCAAAAACAACTTCTGAAAGCTCTCCTGGTACAGTGAATTTAATCTTCTGTACCATGAAAGACAAACATAGTGGAAGGAATATTGTATTGTGAGTGGGAAGATTGTGCTGGAGGTCAGAGGACAAACTAATGGGAAAGTCAAATGGCACCCCATGGAGAAGATCTATCTAAAATGGGAAAAGCCCTGCTCAGAGGAAAATGCTACTAACCATACCTTCTGGCTAAATGCCAGGATCTGAAAAGATATGGTAGTTTACAAGATGTTTTGGCAGGAAGAAAGGTTTGTATTACTCAAAGGAGTACTCAAGAGTCCCCTTTATCCAAACATAATCCAGACTAGTTTGCTAGATCAATCATCTAATATCTATCTAGGGATGGATATGTCCAGTCCATGGATGTCTAATGGTTGTCCACCCCTCCAGTGTTATTTTGCTGCCAAACTCATCTCCCCTTCTTGCTAATTCTTCTTATCTGAGAGCTAACACCTAGAATCCACACCTCTGTTGCAGCACACAAAGGCATAATAAACCAGATACATTTTGTTCTAGTTTATTGTGCCTGGAAGCATTTGTTCAAATTAGCTGGTATCATAAGCAACAGTACAGTGGTGCCTCGTATAACGAGTGCCCCGTTTAACAACGAATTCGCATAGCGATGGCATTTTTGCCATCGCTTTTGCGATCGCATACCAATGTTGCCTATGGGGAAAAATCGCTTTGCGATGTTTTCCCCATAGGCACCATTTTACCCCAGCTGAGCGGCGGGAGCTCAGCTGGGGGAAAATGCCAGCGGTGGCCTCGGAAGGACCCTTCGGAAGGGTCCTTCTGAGGCCACCGCCGGGATTCCCCTTCCCCGCAGCCGGCTTCCCCGGCCATGGTCGGACTCTCTCTCTCCCCGCGGCTTGAGGAGGGTGGGAGGCATGGCGGGACTCTTCGGCAGCCGCCGCGGCTCGGATCCGAGCCGTGGCGGCTACCGAAGAGTCGGCCACGCCTCCCAACCCCCCCAACCGCCGCCGGTTACCCAAGCCATGGGTAACCGGCGGCGGGTGGGATCCAAGCCCGGGATGCCTGAAAGGCATCCGGATCACCCCTCCCTCCCACCCTCCCCTCGCGGCTTGGATCCAACCCGCAGCGGCAACTCCCAGCCATGTCCGATCTCCCCCCCCCACCATTGGGAGCAGCGGGAGAAGCCGCCTGGTGTGGAGGGGGGAGATCGGATCGGCTTCTGTCTTTCTTCTCCACAGCCCGGCTTCTCCCAAAGGGCTGCCCCGATTGTGCTTGCAGCAGCGGAGGTGGTGCCCAATGGAGGAGAAGGCAGGAGCCGATCTGTCATTTCTCCTCCACCAGGCACCTCTTCCGCTGCTGCAAGCAACATCGGGACAGCCCTTTGGGAGGAGCCGGGCTGTGGAGAAGGCTGAAGCCGATCCAATCCTTCCCCCGCACCATCGGGTGCAGCGCTTTCGGAGAAGCCTCCCGGTGGGGGGGGGGGGAAGATTGGATCAGCTTCAGCCTTCCTTCTCCACAGCCCGGCTTCTCCCAAAGGGCTGCCCTGATTGTGCTTACAGCAGTGGAAGAGGTGCCCGGTGGAGGAGAAGGCAGGAGCCAATCTGGCCTTTCTCCTCCACAGGGCTCCTCCTCCGCTGCTGCAAGCACAGTCGGGGCAGCCCTTTGGGAGAAGCCGGGTGGTGGGGGAGAAGGCAGCAGTCGATGCCGTCTTCCCCCCCTTCCCCCGAGGCTTTCCCAAAGGGCTGCGCCCGATAGTGGGGGAGAAAACCAAATAATCCGTTCCTATTGGAACGGATTATCCGGTTTTCAATGCATCTCTATGGGAAAACGCGTTTCACTTAACGATGTTTTCCCATAGCGATGTGTTTTTTTGGAACCAATTAACCTCGCTATGCGAGGCACCACTGTATATTATTTATCAGAGATCAGAAAACTGCATTTTTTTAAAAAGCTCATTGTGTTACACATTGCTTCTAGGCAATCAGCTATTGATTGTTATTATTGTTTCAATTGCTCAAATAGTTTATGTTGTGCATTATTAATATATTGTACTGCTCTTACTAGTAGGTTAGAAAAATACAGGGAAAATCCTTTCAGGTCCCCTCTAATGGCCAACTCTGATACTAAACCTTAAAAATATTTGTAGCAATACAAATGATAAAATCAAAGAATCTTGCTACTTAGAACTGAAGACAATGACAAACTCTGAAAAAGCTGTGTCAAAATACCACCATGTGTTACGCATTACAATGAAGCAACGTAGATGTTACTTGTTACACCTAAAACTAACTTTTAATTACTAGTTAAACTGTTCATTTACCCAAAAGGTAATTTATTCTAGGTAACTGTTACTTGTAACCAACCAGGGTGGATTTAATTTAATTGATTTACAGTAATTTAAAAAAAATCAATTTTTGGTTTAAATCATGATTTAAGTCATAATTTAAATCAAACTGATCTTTAAAAAATCATTGATATTTATGCACCCTGTAACCAATTGCTTCCAGCAGCAGAAAAGTGCAGCAGTCATTTGGTTTTTCCTGCCATCATAAGTGTACACAATGGGTGGCTAAGATCAAGAAAGAACTAGATGAAAGATAGATAATATACTGAAATTTGGTCAAGGCAGATAAAGGAACAAACTTCTGATGAATTTTGCCAACTGTTTTCTCTCTCTCTCTCTTCAGCTCCATACTACATATTAACTGCTATTCAGAAATGATCTTAGAAATAAATGTTTCCAAGAGGGTTCAAGGAATTGCAGGAGATTGAAGGAAAATGAAAAAAATTAGTTGTGCAAGATGTTCTCCACTCACATAGACATTGGCTATAATCTAGTAACCAACTACCACCAGCTTGATAAAACTGACTTAGAAGGTCCTAGCCCTACATTTCATCAATATACTACAAATTCAGTCTTGTAAGTACATAGAGGGAGGCAGTGGAAGACAGGAGGGCCTGGCTTGCTCTGGTCCATGGCGTCACGAAGAGTCAGACACGACTAAACAACTAAACAACAACAAAGTACACAGATCTTATAGATCTACATAGAATTCAAGTATATACAGCTGTGTGCATTGCTGCAGAAATGCTTTAAAACTTACACTGCCACAACATTTCTGGAAATCTGCTCATCATCATCTTCACTTGAACTGCTACAAGTGGCCTCAGAATCCAAACTCTCTTCCATCTGAGATAGCAGCCCAGCTGTAGTACGAGCAAACACCTTGATTTCACCAGATGCAATGCCACAATGGTGCTCCACATCTTTACTGTTTGCCTCTAGATTGTAGTTTTCATTTTTAGCTGTGGTGCATCCGTGGTAGTTGCTATCCAAAACACTGGCTGGGTCATGAAAAGCTTTCATTCTCTGTATCTGATGTCTCACAATGCATTTCATCTGCTGCTCACAGTGTCTGACAACATGCTTTGCCAACATAATTTGTAAACGTTTTTGAGTTCTTTTGGCCCGGCTGAGCAAAACCTGCTGCTTGTTTACACACTGAAGCAAGCGAAAATTTAATTCCTGTTCTTTACCACTGGGAGTACAATTCTTTGTTGATGCCAGGGCATCATAGTGCACTTGATACAAGTCTCCTTTTTGCATCTCAGGATTTACAAATGAGGCTTTTCCCAACAAGCCATTTGTCTGATGCCATTTACAGTTAGGAAGCTGTTTTTCTTCTGCATAATTAGATTCAGTTACGTGTGAATCCAATAACCTTCCCATTCTTAATGAGTTGTTTGCCGTTCCTAATGAAGTGTGTCCTCTAATCTGTACCCCAGATTCTAAATTGTTCATTTTATTAAAGTGTGCATTAGTGTTGTTACCTAAAGGATTTCTCATCTTGGAGCAATTATGTTCCAAATTTGTCTGCGTATGATTTTTATTATTTACACCAAAAGCCAGATTGGGGCTGGTTAATAAAGGATAATCTCTAGAAGAATGGGAATCAAAGTACTCTAAATTAAAATTATTAGTGCTATGGTTAGTGCAACAGGTGGGAAGCCCTAGCACAGAACATGTAATCTTTGCAACAGAATTATTCTTTAGCATGTCTTTTACTGGTAAGGGATTTCCCATGCCTAATGTTTCACTGGACTCCACAGCTCCTGAAGATAAGGTAGGTGCTAAATAGATGCTTTGGCCTTTTATTGTTTTTTCTTGAAGAGCAGGTGTCATAGTTGTTTTAAGCAGTTTAGAACAAACCTGTTAAGAAAAACAAACACTGAATAAGACTATTTTTGTTTTTACTGCTATAACACTGTGTAAATAGATAATAATTCTAAACAGTTTTCAATTCATTAAAAATGTAAAATAATTCAATGAACAGTTCCATGCTGCAAAGAGCTAAAGCAGAATATGTAGCAGTGAACTCTTGCTACAGTAACACTATTTTACATTTCTCTCAAGAGTCTTACAGTATTTGTTTCTTGCTGCTCTGTTTAAAGCCACTGGAAAACTCTTACCACCCTCAAGATTAGAAACTCTTATTAAATGAGAGATAGTATGCATAGCAAAAGTAACAGAGTACTGTATATTAAAATAATATAATTCCAACTTAAACTGTGGAAAAGAAGTTTTCCTAAGTTCAGACAAAAAATTGGTTTTAAAACAGTGTATGCATATGTATGAGGCAAGCCCTGTAAAATGAAGCCGCCTAGAGTGGTCCGGTGGGCCAGATAGGCGGGGTATAAATCAAATAAATAAATAAATAAATATTTTAGACTGTAGGATACTACTTCAGAATTAGCCCCAATAACTAAGAGGGCCTTTTCTTGTTAGTAACCATGCACAGAATTATGCCACTTGAACATTTAAGTATCAGTCATATACCAAGATAGAGAAATGACATAAGGTTTGCTGCCAATGATTATTTTGACTTTGCAGGATATATATCTGCATGGTAGACCACATTTCACTTTAACACTGTTATCCATGCAGGAATGCTTGAGAAAAGAATGCAGCACAGACCATGAACACAATTATAATGTCAAGTTATAATTTAAATAACATTACTGAAGAATTTTAAATTAATGTAAAAAACAGATTTGCACTGCTAAACTCTGTTGGCCATGAATCAGAACTGTGGATTCAAACCAAAGATATTACCTGAGACAAGTGAAAAAAACTTTTTCTAGTGAAAACAAAAGAAATGTTGAATGACTTACGGAACTCTTTAAATTTTTTAATAACAGATGAGAAGCTAAAGTAGAGTAGTCCTTCGGGACTAGATAGGCGGGATATAAATTAAATAAATAAATAAATAAATAAATAAAGTAAAAAGGGGACAGAAATAAGATCAGATGCCTGAACACAAGTTTTCAAAATTCTAAATGGAACTTCTACATAAAGACAAAGAGAAATATTACAACAGTCATTGCAAAGTAACAGAACAGCAACCCACCAAAAGAAAACATCTCTTCCCTAAGACTCAATAAATCTAAATTATATTTAATCCCTGATCAGGGCTGCTGACACAGATGAAGCTGATCAGGGCAAAATAAAGGCAAGATGGAAACAATACACCAAAGAACTACAGAAAAGAGATGTTAGGTCAACGGATTCCTTTAAAGAAGAATCTTTTGAAGAACCTGTAATTTTAGACAGCTATGGATGGGAGGGCTGCTCTCAGAGGAACTGCAAAATATACAAATAAATAACAGAGAATAAACCGGGTATCAATACAAGTCTATCAAGCTGCTGATACTCAATCCATCAAAATTCTAAGAAGATTATCTTCGTTTTTCGTTTAGTCGTGTCCGACTCTTCGTGACCCCATGGACCAGAGCACGCCAGGCCCTCCTATCTTCTACTGCCTCCCGGAGTTGTGTGAAATTCATGTTGGTTGCTTCGCAGACACTGTCCAGCCATCTCATCCTCGGTCATCCCCTTCTCCTCTTGCCATCACACTTTCCCAACATCAGGGTATTTTCCAGGGAGTCTTTTCTTCTCATTAGATGGCCAAAGTACCGGAGCCTCAGCTTCAGGATCTGTCCTTCCAGTGAGCACTCAGGGTTGATTTCCTTTAGAATTGATACATTTGTTCTCCTTGCAGTCCAGGGGATTCTCAAGAGTCTCCTCCAGCACCACAATTCAAAGGCATCAATTCTTCGGCGGTCAGCTTTCTTTATGGTCCAGCTCTCACTTCCATACATCACGACAGGAAAAACCATAGCTTTGACTTTTCGGACTTTTGTTGGCAAGGTGATGTCTCTGCTTTTTAAGATGCTGTCAAGATCTGTCATCGCTTTCCTCCCAAGAAGCAGGCGTCTTTTAATTTCGTGGCTGCTGTCTCCATCTGCAGTGATCATGGAGCCCAGGAAAATAAAATCTGTCACTGCCTCCATATCTTCCCCTTCTATTTCCCAGGAGGTGATGGGACCAGTGGCCATGATCTTAGTTTTTTTGATTTTGAGTTTCAGACTGTTTTTTGCACTCTCCTCTTTCACCCTCATTACAAGGTTCTTTAATTCATCCTCACTTTCTGCCATCAGAGTGGTGTCATCTGCATATCGGAGGTTGTTGATATTTCTTCCGGCAATCTTAATTCCGGCTTGGGATTCCTACAGTCCAGCCTTCCGCATGATGTATTCTGCATATAAGTTGAATAAGCTGGGGGACAATATACAGTGGACCCTTGACTTACAGATGGCTTGACTTACAGACTTTTTGAGTTACAGACTTCTCTGGCTGCAAAATTTAGGTTTGACTTGCAGACTGAGATTTGACTTACAGACCAGAAAAAAAACAAAATGGAACAAAAACGGCCTGTTACGGGATTAATCGGTTTTCAATGCACTGTAGGTCAATGAAGACTTGACTTACAGACTTTTTGACTTGAGAACCCCCTTCCAATACGGATTAAGTTCTCAAGTCAAGACCCCACTGTACAGCCTTGTCGTACTCCTTTCCCAATTTTGAACCAATCAGTTGTTCCATATTCAGTTCTAACTGTTGCTTCCTGTCCCACATATAGGTTTCTCAGTAGATAGATAAGGTGGTCAGGCACTCCCATTTCTTTAAGAACTTGCCATAGTTTGTTGTGGTCCACACAGTCAAAGGCTTTTGCATAGTCAATGAAGCAGAAGTAGATATTTTTCTGGAACTCTCTGGCTTTCTCCATAATCCAGCACAAGTTAGCAATTTGGTCTCGAGTGCCTCTGCCTCTTCGGAATCCAGCTTGTACTTCTGGGAGTTCTCGGTCCACATACAGTGGTGCCTCGCATAACGATGTTAATTGGTTCCAGAAAAAAAAACATTATGTGAAAACATCGTTATGTGAAGCACCATTTCCCATAGGAATGCATTGAAAACCGGTTAATCCGTTCCAATTGGAACGGATTATCCGGTTTTTTCCCTCCCCCCCGCAGCTTGGATCTGACCCATGGCGGCTACCTCAGCCATGGCTGGACTCCCTAGAGTCCGGCCATGGCTGGGGTAGCCGCTGCGGCTCGGATCCAAGCTGCGGGGGGAGGGTGGTGGGATTGGGATGCCTTTCAGGCATCCCGGGCTTGGATCCCACCAACCGCCGGTTACCCTTTAAGCGGCGGAGACATGCTGGGGGGGTGGACTGGGGAGCTTGAAGCCTCTCCGCGCCGCCTACCCCGGCTGTTCTCGGACTTCCAGAAGTCCGAGAACGGCCTGGGTAAGCAGTGCGGGGAGGCTTCAAGCTTCCTGATCCACCCTCCAGCCTGTCCCCGCCGCTTAAAGCCTCCTTGCGCTGCCTAGCCCGGCCGTTCTCGGACACCTAGGTGTCCGAGAACGGCCTGGGTAGGCGGCGCGGGGAGGCTACCGGCATCGGAGACAGGCTGGGGGGTGGACCGGGGAGCTTGAAGCCTCTCCGCGCCGCCTACCCCGGCCGTTCTCGGACTTCCGGAAGTCCGAGAACGGCCAGGGTAAGCAGCGCGGGGAGGCTTCAAGCTTCCCGATCCACCCTCCAGCCTGTCCCCGCCGCTTAAAGCCTCCTTGCGCTGCCTAGCCCGGCCGTTCCCAGACACCTAGGTGTCTGAGAACGGCCTGGGTAGGCGGCGCGGGGAGGCTACCGGCATCGGAGACAGGCTGGGGGGTGGACCGGGGAGCTTGAAGCCTCTCTGCGCCGCCTACCCCGGCCGTTCTCGGACTCCTAGGTGTCCGAGAACGGCCGAGCTAGGCAGCGCAAGGAGGCTTTAAGCGGTGGGGACAGGCTGGAGGGTGGATTGGGAAGCTTGAAGCCTCCCCACGCTGGAAGTCCGAGAACGGCCGGGGTAGGCGGCGCAGAGAGGCTTCAAGCTCCCTGGTCCACCCCCCAGCCTGTCTCCGATGCCGGGGTAGGCGGCGCGGGGAGGCTACCGGCATCGGGGACAGGGTGGGGGTGGATCGGGAAGGCTTGAAGCCTACCCGCGCCGCTTACCCAGGCCGTTCTTGGACTTCTGGAAGTCCGAGAACGGCCTGGGTAAGTGGCGCGGGTAGGCTTCAAGCTTCCCGATCCACCAGCACCTGTCCCCAATGCTTGAAGCCTCCCCGCGCCACTTTCCCCATCCGTTCTCGGACTTCCAAGCGTCCGAGAACGGCCGGGGTAGGCGGCGTGGGGAGGCTGCCGGCGGCGGGGACAGGGTGGGGGGGGTGTCCGCAAGGCTTCCAGGCAAAGGCCTGGAAGCCTTCGACACCCCGGTACCCTTCCCCCGCCGCTGCTGAGAGCCTTCCGAGCTCTCAAAGGGCTTTCTCCAATATCGGAGGGGGCCCTTTGAGAGCTCGGAAGGGAATTGTCGGCAGGGGAAGGTGGCTTCGGGGTCCTTCCGAGGCCGCAGCCCACTGCCGACATTTTCCCCCAGCTGAGCGGCGGGGCTTCAAAGCTCCCGCCGCTCAGCTGGGGGAAAATGGTGCCTATGGGGAAAAATCGCAAAGCGATTTTTCCCCATAGGCAAGATCGTTGTGCGATCGCAAAAGCGATGGCAAAAAAGCCATCGCTATGCGATTTTTTCGTTAAACGGGGCGCTCGTTAAGCGAGGCACCACTGTACTGATAAAGCCTACCTTGGAGGATTTTGAGCATAACCTTGCTAGCGTGTGAAATGAGTGCAATTGTGCGGTAGTTGGAGCATTGTTTGGCACTGCCTTTCTTTGGGATTGGGATGTACACTGATCTTTTCCAATCCTCTGGCCACTGTTGGGTTTTCCAAACTTGCTGGCATATTGAATGTAGCACCTTAACAGCATCATCTTTCAAGATTTTAAATAGTTCCACTGGAATGCCATCACCTCCACTGGCCTTGTTGTTAGCCAGGCTTTCTAAGGCCCACTTGACTTCACTCTCCAGGATGTCTGGCTCTAGGTCAGCAACTACATTGTCTGGGTTGTCCGGGATATCCACATCTTTCTGATATAATTCCTCTGTGTATTCTTGCCACCTCTTCTTGATGTCTTCTGCTTCTGTTAGGTCCCTCCCATTTTTGTCCTTTATCATGTCCGTCTTTGCGCGAAATGTTCCTCTAATATCTCCAATTTTCCTGAACAGATCTCTGGTTTTTCCTTTCCTGTTATTTCCCTCTATTTCTTTGCATTGTTCATTTAAGAAGGCCCTCTTGTCTCTCCTTGCTATTCTTTGGAAGTCTGCATTCAACTTTCTGTAACTTTCCCTATCTCCCTTGCATTTTGCTTCCCTTCTCCTCTCTGCTATTTCTAAGGCCTCGCTGGACAGCCATTTTGCTTTCTTGCATTTCCTTTTCTTTGGGATGGTTTTTGTTGCTGCCTCCTGGACAATGTTACGAGCCTCTATCCAAAATTCTTCAGGCACTCTGTCCACCAAATCTAGTTCCTTAAATCTGTTCTTTACTTCCACTGTGTACTCATAGGGGACTTGGTTTAGATTATACCTGAGTGGCCCAGTGGTTTTTCCTACTCTCTTCAGTCTAAGCTTGAATTTTGCTATGAGAAGATTATCTTAATACATTGGAAACATTCAATACACATTCTAACCCCAAAGAATTGTGTGTGCCACCACAGAGTTTTCAAAGTATAGAAAACTCAAAAGTGGTTCACCATTCCCTTCTTCTTCAGGCATATTGGGACTGTGCTGCTTATCCAAGATCACAAAGACTGGCTTTTCTGGGATGCACTGTGGGGAACTGAACTCCCAACCTTTGGCTCTGCAGTCAAATACAGTACCTAACTCACTAAGCTATCCAAACAAGTTGTTGTGGGTTTTTCGGGCTTTTTGGGCATGTTCTGAAGGTTGTTCTTCCTGACGTTTCGCCAGTCTCTGTGGCCGGCATCTTCAGAGGACTGGAGTAGGAACTCTTGTCCATCACACATCAGGAAGAACAACTTTCAGAACACACCCCAAAAGCCTGAAAAACCCACAACAACCATTAGATCCCAGCCGTGAAAGCCTTCGCGAATACTATCCAAACAGGCATAATCCTAAAGAAAGGAGATACCAAAGAGTAGCGCAAGTACAGAATCGTTGTACTAACTTCTCATGCTTGAGATTTTGCCACATCTAGGCTCAAAGTCTATTCACAAAGCTAAGGTGTATTAAGACTGATGTCATAACCAACCACAATGATTTTTTAGAAATAAAATATTTCTGATTCTATCCCTCTTCCAAAGGTCCTGAGGCTCCCACGAATTCCCCTTCATTGTCAGGAAGTCATTGGGGACTGTGGAACCAGGTTTGGGAGTGTCTTTGATTTTCATAAATTGCTGGTGCTGGATAACTTTGATATCTATAGAAGAACTATATACCTTTAGTACTGACAGTGAAGAAATATAAATAGTTCATGTTTTTCTATGGGTTGGCTGAACTAACAATCCAAATGGCAACTGCAACCAAGAAAACAGAAGACACAAACTTGAAAGGGCAATTATAAAGGAACTAGAAAAGATCCTTTACTATTCCTCAGTACTATGGATGGATGTGAAAGCTGGACAATGGAGATAACACAAAAAAGACTGTTTCATTCAAAAGTTGGTACTGGGGTGTTGCATACCACAAGAAAGACGAAGTTGCAGCTGAAATGTTGTTATAAGCTTAAAATGACTAATTTATTGCAGTCTGAACATGTGATGAGAACACAAGACTCATTGGAAAAATTACAATACTAGGAAAAGTAGCAGAAAAAGATCTTGCATTGGATGGATTAATACAATAAATGAAGCTACTGGTCTGAGTCTGCAAGACCTCAGCCAGGAAGTTAATGATAAGAAGCTGGAAGTGACTTAACATCATGTAAGAAAAACAACAGTAGTGAGGAAGCACACAACCTCCTGATATGATTGCGCACAAGCAATTGCAGTTGGAGGAGATATGGAAACATCTATATCATAAAAGCAATCAAGGTTTTTATGGCATGTTAAAGGCTACAAAAATGGTGGCTCTATGGCTTGGAAACGGGGATGAGCACTGTGCCCTAGAGTTGGACACGACTGGACTAAATGTCAAGAGGAACCTTTACCTTTACCTAAAGGCTATCAAGTGATTTGGCAGAAGTCTTTTTAGACTGGAGTTGTATTTAACAGCAAAGCTAAAAAAACCTACTCCATATTTAAACAACAACTTCCCTTCCTATTTGCATATTCCCAGTCTACACTATCTTCTCAATTAAAATAAAAGATGAGAGAGTGGTTTTTGGACTTAAATTCACTCATCAAGTATGTCCAGTACAAACAACAGTTACTATCTGGAATTATAAAAGCACTGAACACTACTCTTCATTAAGATAGAAATATAATCCATGCTGACATGAAAGTAAATTGTTCACTTGCAAAACCCAAGAAACCTGACAAGAAAACTGGACTTTGAAAGAATGGAAACAGTACAGCTGAAGAAGATAAGAGATTTCACCCCAAACTACACATACATTTTTAAAAATTTCTGGATACTTGCTATCTGAATCACAACCTTCAAGAGTGTCTCAGCCACAAACTACATTATGGTCATCCAGGACATACTCGAAAAAACCACAGGGTGTTCCTGGAAGAATGTCCAAATGACTGTTACCAGAAACTTGACAGACAGCATGCCTTAAGAGACCCTGTGTGTGTCACCTAATCATGTTATTCTCCACTACCAAGTCTTATCAATAAAACTCTCTCACATGTTTACATTATATGAATAACGTACAGTACATCAGAAAATACATAATTACATTTCAAGAGCAACACTGCAACTTAATGTAGTTTTTGTCATACAAATTTAGGCATAGGAAAAATTATGGAAAAGTAAATATGCCTCCCATTCTTACGACTTCGTGTTCGCATCATCTCATTAAAACAAAGGAGGAATGTGAACAATACCAGCATTCTACATACCCCACCTTTATATTTGAAATGTTTTTCACATTGCAAAAAAGTACTAGACAATTAAAATGGTTTAATTCCTTGTAAAATATGCCCATATTTGGCAAGACCAACCTATTATGGCATAAATATCTACCTCTGTGGCTTTCACAAATTTTGCTAGATATGGTAGCATTAAATACAAAGATATCCAATAGTGTACTAAATTCCAGAACACTATGTTTACACATTATGAAGCCAACAGGACTGTGAATAAGGAAAGCTCCGCTCTATGAATGTACTCACATCAACATTCTAAAACAACAGTTAAGTATTTCAGTCTAAATTATCTCACCAACAACTGGGCTGTAACTAGAGGCAACACAGCACAAACCAGGCAGGAAAGTTTTTGGCCTCTCCACCACCACGACTTTGATGCATCAAGTCTTCCCTAAACACATAAACCCCCGCTTCTAAGGTTTTGGCAGCAAATGCATGTCTGCCAATACCAAAGCTGAAAAACAATTACCAATATGATCAGCAACTGTGCTAGTGATCAAAGTTTACTACGTATTAGCAGTCCCAGTTGCTTTTAGGGACGGTATTCAACATTCCAAAATAAATATTGCATGAGGTTCCCAGTGTAGTGGGTAGAGAGATGGACGAGGACTCAGGAGAACAAGGTTCGAATTCCCTATTTGGCCATAGAAACTCACTGGTGGAGTGGGACTGTAAAAACCACTCCTTAAATATCCCGCTTCCCTTGAAAGCCCTATTAGGGAGGCTACACAGGGGTGAAAACCAAGCTTAGTAAACAAAAACGTATCTTTTTCTATAAGATACGTTTTTGTTTACCAAACTTGGTTTTTTTTCACATAACAGCCGGAGTTTTTTTTTTTCCTTTTCTCTACGCACGAAAGTCCGACCAACTTTCACCCGCCCGCCCCCGTTTGCCCAAGAAAAGCACCTCCTGAATCCAGGCTCTCTCCCCCCCCCGCCCCTCTTCCTGCGCCGCTTACGTCACGCCCCTGGCAGCCGTGGGCGCGCGCGAGCGTAACTTTCAGCCCCCCTCCACCTCAGCCCCCCCTCCTCTCCCGCATTCCAAAGACACGGCCACGCCCCTCCCTCCCTCCTCCGCTCCATCCTCACCATTAAGTGCCGTTAAGTCACTGTTAGGAACTCTCCAGACGAAAGGGAGGAGGGCGGGGGGGGGGGTCAGTGCGCGCGCGCCAGAAACAGAAGGAAAGGGAGGGGGGCCGGGCGAGGTGGGGTGCCGACGGCACCACAGGGAACCAACCGCCTCTCCTCAGGCGCCTTCCTGAGAGGAACCGTGACCAAAAAAGCAACACCCCCGCCTCCGTCCGAGGCACCGACTTGCCTGCCAACTCCGTTCGCTTCGCTCGCTTGCTGCCCTCTTCTTTTCCCCGCTCCTTTCACACACACGCACATACACGGCGGTTAAACTTCTCGCCGGCAACAGTGTGGAGGCACCTTCGGTGGGCTTCCTCTCTCCCTTTTTCCCCCCACCCCGCCCCAACCCCCGCCGCTTTCCCCTCCTCTCGCGGGTCAGTCGCCGAAAGAGCCCAACAGCCGCTCCGCTTCTCTCCAAGAAAAGCTGCCTCAGCCGCGCAACCCCCGGGAGCAGGCGGTAGTTTGGGCAGGGAGGGGAGGGGAGGGGCCGCCGAGGGGAGTCGGCTGCCCAGCCTAGCCAATCGGAAGCCACAGGGGTGGTCCTATGCAAATCAAGCGCTGGGGGTGTGTGTGTCTTTTTTCCAGGCAGGCGGCGACCGCGGTGCTCGCGCTTTTTATGAACCTCCCACAGCTCTTAAGCTTCATGGCACCTCTTCTATACGCACACCCATCATCCACATTCTCACGCCGGGATCAGTGGTACGGTATTCAGCCAGTATTGTCCCAAGCCGCGTCTAAAGTGTTACCTTCAAAATAAATCAACCGAGCAGTTGTATTCTGTAGAGAAGAAACACGCTGCTGGCCGGAGGCATGGCTGGAGTTTTGATCTGCGATAATTTGCGCCAATCAAAAAGGCCCAGGCCTTCTTCAAAACAAAGTAAGTATTCTTCTGAATCCATTGGGAATAGATTGGTTACAGAGAAGTGAACACTGAGACCATTCAATACACTGATGATCATACAGGCAGATCTCAGATGTGCACTGTGTAGAATCGATGTATCAAAATGTACAGATCACTTGCTCAGAAATTAACTGGAATAAAAGCACCTTGCAGATTGTTTTTTTTAAAAAAAAAACAGGGATATGTTTTCATATATTAGCACCTGGTACATCACACGGCTCTAGTCAATAAATCAGTAAGTCATGGAAAGACTCCATGACCCTGGCCAGCCACCTGCTTCAGAAACCCACAGAAGTTTCTAGTCCATATGTTTCCCTACATATTTACAGTCATTTATGTTATCAAAGAAACTTGCTGTAATTATTTACAATTTTGACTGCAGTGACTAGGTGCGCCTTTGCACAATTAAAACTAGTGTGCCAGCTGCACCCATTCCTGGAGAGGTCTGATCTGGCCACAGTGACACATGCCTTAGTTACAGTCTGGCTGGATTATTCTAACATGCCCTATGTGGGGATGCCTTTGGAAAGTGTCCAAAACTTCAGTGGGTCCAAAATGCTGCAGCCAGATTAACTGGGTCTGCACACAGAGATCACATAACCACCCATCAGTTTCCAGGCACAATTCAAAGCTGTTAAATACCACATCTTCCTTTATGAACCTCCCTGGGTGTTAAGATCATCAAGAGAGGCCTTTCTTTCAGTCCCACCGCCCTCACAGGTGTACTTGGTGGAGACACAAACTCCGACACTCCTTCCCATGGGAGGCCAGGCTGGCCCCATCATTGCTGTCCTTCCCCAAGCCGGCGGCCTTTCTCTTCAGGCAGACTTTCCCCGAGTGGCTGTCTTAGAGGATTTCTAAAAATGGGATGGTTTGTATTTTTGTTGCTTTTAAATCTGTTTACTAATGCTTTTATCTATTTTTAAAATATAACTTTTTAAACATAAAAGGGTTAGAACATATTAAATAAATAAACAAACCAATAAGTATATTTTGCACACCCAGCATGCCATATCTTCCAATACACTTCACAGCATTAGCATTACTTCGGCACTTCTGAATAATCATTTGAGGTAGAGGAGATATCAAAGACTTGCTCCATATTGCTGGTTTGGTATTTATTTATTTTTTAAATTTTAATTTATTATTCAAGCAAAATATAGACAAGTCAAAATAAGGCAATTTTTACATGTAACTTTTGTCAATATTCTTGTGCAATTCCCTGTTAACATTAGAAGATTAACTTTCCATTTACTGACATTTACTGGAGGAATACTCTTTGTGCTTACACAGGACTGTAGCCATGAAGATTACTATACAGTACTTCAGAATGGGGCAGTGGAGGAATGTCAAAAATGGGCTCCCACTTTACCACTTGCAAATATCTCCCCTGCTATACTAACTTCTACGGTTCACATTTTCTTCCCCTTTAGCCACACAAAAGCATTTCTCCAGAATGTGATGTTTTTAATCCTTGATGTTCAGTAATTAGAATTAATTACACTGGGCTTCAAACAACTCAGCTTTAAATAATAATGCACAGCTTGTCCAAATAATACATCACACAGCTTCTTGCCTTTCTGAATTCATCTGGGGTCTTATTACTAGGGAAAGACAACTGTTACTCTATGTTAAAAACATCAGGGATCAACAAGAGAAACATGCATGTATCAGTTTTTAAACGATGCATCCACTTCATTTAGACAGCCCTTTTTTTGAGGGGGGAGGGGAGTAGAACTGAATTCCATGCCAGCTGAAATTGGATTCTGGAATGATTCTTCAGCATAATCATATACCTACTTGTCACTCACAATATCTCTGGCAATGAGCTCTTTCATTATTTCATTGGTGCCACCATAGATTGGCTGAACACGAGCATCTACAAAAGATCTAGAGAAAAATGTAGATGAGCAGTTTGTAAAACATACCAATACCTCTAAATATTAGCATACATACCACTGGCATATTTTTTCCACCTGCAGTGGATGCCGTTCCATCTGTTCAGTGCTGCCTGGGGTCTGTTCTGCAATGAATGCAGTTGAATGGACTGAGGTTGAACTCGGACAAGACGGAGGTCTTGTGGTTTGACTCCCCTGATGTCAGTTGTTTGGGAAACTCCCTCTCATTTGGGGGGGAATTTGGGGGGGAAGGTGCGACTCTCACCACGGAGAGTGTGGTTCGCAGTCTGGAGGTTCATCTTGACCTGGCGCTTACCATGGAGACCCAGGTAGCGTCCATGGTTCAATCTGCCCATTTACATCTTCGGCGCATCGTCCAGCTGTGTCCCTATCTAGACGTGGGGGCCCTCGCCATGCTCATCCATGCACTCATAGTCTCAAGAACAGATTACTGTAATGCTCTCTTATGTGGGGCTTCCTTTGAGACTGATGTGGAAGCTTCAAATGGTCCTGTACATGGCAGCCAGGCTATTAAAAGGATGTAAATATCTCATCATATCTTCCTCATCCTGGCCGCCTTACACTGTTTACCTGTCCACTTCTGCATTGATTCCAAGGTGCTGACTGTTACATACAAAGCCCGATACTTGGCAGAGCGCCTTCTTCCACCTAGCTCTGCCTGTTTCACCCAATCCAGCCAGGCTGGGCAGTTGAGGGGCCTAAGTCCGAGAGAGGCCCGAAGGGAAAAAACTAAAACCCAGGCCTTCTCAGCAGTGGCCCCTCATGTCTGGAACAACTTACTAACAGAAATCCACCTGGCCCCCTCGCTGAGGGCCTTCAAGAGCAAACTAAAGACCTGGCTCTACAAGCAGGCCTTCACAACAGCCATTACTTAGCTTTACCTCTTATTTTTCCTTTTTTCCTCATCTTGGACTCTTGTAGTAAAACTGGGCCTCACTTGTTAATGCATTTATGTTTTCATTTTATATCTGTATTTTTGGTTTTTGTAGTTTGTGTAAACCGCCCAGAATAGACATGTTCTAGATGGGCGACATATAAGTCTAATAAAATAAAATAAACATAAACTGTCCCGCTATCTTCTTTTAATTATAATGATCATGAGGTCTAAGATCAGCAAGCTGCATTCATTTCTTTTTATAAAGCTTTTTCCTGTCACAATGTTTCAACTCCTACTCTTCTCTATCTAGAGCTATCATAGTTTAACCACTGCTTAGATTGATTAAGTGTGATTTGATATACCGGCTGAATTCCACTTCACCCCTGAAAATCACGGTAACTAGGAATGGGGTATTGATTGAAAAAATCAGAGCAAAGTTTTGCTGATATATTTGAAACTCAGACCATGGCAGGGCCAGGCCTACCTACCACTGGACAGAATAAGACAGAGTAAGTATCAGGGACAATATGCTGGAGATAAAGATTATTATAGGCTTCCCGGCTTCCAAAGCTGCAAGCCGAAAGCCGCTCTGCACCCGCTGTCAACTTTTGGGCCTTAGAAAGCTGCACCCACTGCCCTCTTGTCTCCTGTCCCCGGTGCCTTCTGCCTCCTGTCCACAGGAGGCAGAGGGCACCGGGGACAAGAGACAAGAAGGAAGTGGGGTCTGCTTTGAATTTCCCGCCCTTTCTCCCGCCTTTCATAGGTTGAAGCTCTGGCCGCAAGTCAAACTAAAATTTTGCAGCCGGAGCTTTTCATACCTGGAAATTTCCGTAAGTAGGGACCTTCGTAAGTCGAGAGTCCACTGTATAATGTTTCAATTCAGGATCAAAGCAAATGTGCATAGAAAGAAATCATTTCTGGTCTCACAATGTCTTCTCCCCAACAATGCCATCTCCTTTGTTATGTTTATGGCAGAATTAAACATGCAGAGAAAACAATTGTTTACATTCTAGAGGTAAGTTCAGCAAAATGTGTGCTTCTCTTGTTAATGTGTTTCCATAATTTAAGCAATTTTCACCCTTCGAAGAAATGGATTTCTCTGAATGTCTGCTTTGGCCCTAAGTCAGGAAAGAGTGGATAAAAATTCAACCAATTATTTGTTGGGTTTTACCTGTTACTAATTTGCCAGTTGTGTGCACCTACTGGCACCACTATATATTCAGGTTTTAGCATCTCTGAGAAAACAGTATGGAACCAGCATTTCCTGAGATGGAACGGCTATTGAAACATGACTGTAGCAACAGATCATAAAGCTAGCTAGCCACAGCAGGGTTCCATCATGCAACATTTCAAAGTAACCAGAATGGAGAGACTAGAAAAGACTGAACAGAATGACTAAAGGGATTGGGGAGGCCTGGTAACCTGGCATGCATATGTGGTCTGGGGGAGAAGGGAGAAAGAAAACAGGGAGTACAGATATGTGCTAGGGGTGGAGTCTATGTACAGTATATTTTCTGTGTTTTGTGGGTGAGCAGAAGCACTTAGTGTGCATTTTGTGGGTGTCTGCAGTTGCAATATGTACTTTATGTGGGCCTGTGGGGTAATCTTTGCCTTTCCATAAAGTGGATGTTTTGATTATGAATGTACAGCCAATTCTTGGTTAAAGGAAGTTTAAATAACATGGCAAAAAATAAAATATACGGGGTTTGAACTTGGTGACCCTTGGAATCCCTTCCAGCTCTACAGTTCTCTGGCTTGACATAAGGCTATGACCAACAGTGGCAATCTGTTTTCTCAGCAAGATACAACTTTCTCATTTCACATTTTATAACTGATATATCAACATTTTGTCATTACAGAATACTCATACTCCTGCACAGCTTGTAGACGAAGTCAGTAAGTAAAAAGGCAGATGAAAAAGCTACACGGATGATCAATTCCCTCCACAAAACAGTATAGTTGCAAAGATAAAAAGCAGTCACTTACTTTGCAATTGGATACTCCCACATGTATCCCCAACCTCCATGGAGTTGTACACACTGAGTAGCCACATTGTTTTGGAGATCAGAAGCCCTTAAGTAGAAGGAGGGGAGGAAAAGATATCAAAACAGTTCAGCTTTTGTAAACCAACTTTGTCTGTACCTGTGCATACAGCCGTGGTAGCGCCCACTGAATCATAGACACATACCACAAAGAAACCGTTTTTTAAACGTTTTGTATAGGAGCCAAATTTGAATGCAGAACAAACAAACAAAAAATAAATAAAAATGCCAAGTCTCTCACAGTATTTAATAGCTTATGTTAATAGATTCATGTATTGGCTGTAAAAATTGTATAGGAAAAGTTTCAAATGTAGGACAGAATAGCATGAGTATTCAGTTTTATGCAATCTGCTTTATGTAGTGGTTTCCCCATAAGTGCTTAAGACTGTTGAAACAGTACAGCTTAGTAGTACTGACATCCCAACACTTAATTCAAAATGTTTTGACAAAAGGTGAGCACAGGGACAAATTATTTGGGACCAGGAGCATTTCCATTTAGCATATGAAGCAGAACAAAGGCAACTCAAAGGAATAACAGTACAAAGAAAGTTTTACTTAACAATGGTTATTTTAAAAATTATATTGGGGGACAAGAAATTGACTTTATGGATAGCAACAGAAAGATTTGTAGCTTCAACAATAAACATTCCACAAATTCCAGAAAGGGTCACTGAATATTGCACAGATCTTCAGACAGTCAGACAAATTGTGATTTCCTTTTCTTAAAGGATAAATGCCATTGTTTCCCTATCAAGGATTTCAAGTCTAAATTCCTCTCTGTGACTGCAAATATCTCATCTGGACTCTGTTACTTGTTTTTTGCTTTTCTCTTTAAAATCCAGCTTGTGCCTGTGAAAACAACAGAGTCCCAACATGTTCTCTGCTCTTTTTCTAATCTCATATTTATTTCATTCAACCATGTGGTTAATTTATTCTGGCATGAGTACAAAGTACTGCCTTCTATGTTTTTACATGTCTGACTTTGTCCAGCGAAACACAAGTTAATATGTAACAGCAATAACAACCTGGGGCTTTTTCTGGCTAAAGAAAAATGGAAATATAAGGTCAAAACAGGCCAGCATGTGTTATATTAAAACAACGGGCAATATTTCCACCTTGAAGTCACACTTTGGATGGGGGGGGGGAATGGAGGGGTGCATATATCACATTCATGTTTATAGACTATATTGTGAGAATTGCCTAATGAATAAATTTTCAGCAGCTTTTTCACAAGATCACCTTCCAGTTTTCTAAAACCAATCTTCTTCAAATCAGCAGCCTCCAGATATGCTGGGCTACCACTTTCATCATCCTTAGGAAGCACAGCCAATAGGCATGTTAGGCAGGGTTTTGGGGTGACAATCATAGCCTAGACAGTATCCGATTGAGAAAGGCTAGATAAAACATTTCATTTCTGGAATGAAGCATACTTAGAAATCCTATTTTAAAACTGAAAAACCCTCCTCTCCCCCCCCCCCCTTTTTTTATGCTAGGAAGGTTTAGATTCAGCTTATAAGCCTTGCCCACCTAAAAAGAGGCAGGAGAGGGGAAAAGAAAAAGAAAATCACTCTCAGCTAGCAAGTTTAAGAACTACCTACCAGTCACTCTTCTTTTAAACTACTGGAACATACTAAGCATTCAAAAATCTAAGGAACCTGGTAATTTCCAGTAATGCAATAAAATAAAACACACTAAAACCTCTCTATTTAAAAAGGAACCCTGCTGATTTTCATTTCATTCTAACCAGGCAGCCAGAATCTTTTCTGCCTCTCCAGACTAATTTTATAGCATTATAAATGCAGCATTATTCATATGGTACAGACCTTCTTACCCAATTTTGCCTAATGATTTGCAGTGGGGGGGGGGAGAGAGGCAGCTCTCTCAGTCTAATCAGAGGTGGGGCTCAAGTCCCCCATCCCCTCCCTTTCAGGGTCCATTTGTCTTTAACCTTCAAAGTGCTATATGAAAGGCAGCGGTACTGGCACCAGGGCTCAATACAGGTTGAGCAAGCCCCCTCAAAGCCTTCTGTCCACTCTTCTCTCATTGTGTCATTTTAATCTCTTTCCCCTCTTCTTTCTTGCATGCAGGGATGAAAAAGTATTTAGGAATACTCCTAAGTATACTGCTACCATGCCACAGAAGGACTTGGCCAGTGCTAGTTTTGTTTTTAAAAAATGCTAATAAGCAACAGGCCTTCGTCTCCAGGCATTTCCCCTACTCCCCTACTGAAAAATGCACCCTGCAAAGAGGAGCAACAAACCTACACCTTGAGGAAAGATCATCCGAAAGGCATCTGAGTTTCCCCAGGAAATTCCTCATGCCTGTAACACAACTGAACAATCCAGAGTGACTCCAGAAGACCTTGTTTGTCACACATACCAATATTTGGCCATCGAAGCAGTGGCCGAGTCCAGGCGTTTCCCTGAATGAAGGAGGAGACAGCTGTCCAAGAAAGCCCGACCAATACAAATTTGTGTTTTCAGTTCCGCTAGCTTGTGTTGCACCGTCTTCCAGTTTTTGAAAGGAAAAATAATGCAGTTTGTTATTTTCCTATGAAATTATTTACTAGGGATCATCAAGGCATACAGAAACACGGGTTTTTGTATTTAGCATTATAGTTCACTTGTATGGGTACAATGAGTGCCATCTCCTTCAAGGGTTAAAATGCGTTCATATTCCAGCCATCTTTCTCTCACTGAAATTCTCAATGTTTATGAGCATTTTCATACAGACTTTTATGGCTACTGTATCTGTTATGTGCGTATATTCAGTCAATGCAGGGTACTGGCCAGAATCCTGTTGGTGTTTACACATTATTATGATGAATTGCATAATGGTGAATCATCTCTAACTAATGAGGCATCAAGCACATGAAATGCATGACCAATTGCATGACAGCCATGCACCTAGGAACCCTGCCAACTCTTCATCAGCAGCAATCCATCTCAGGGAGATACACAACTTATGTGCGCACAGTTCACTATGCTCATCTGGTCATTAAATGGAAAAGATATTAAAATGCTTGCACTAATTTTCCTGGTGAACAGGGCTCAAAACCAAGGCTACAATACCTGCCACACCCTGCCCATCAGAAAATATTTTTATCTTTAAAAGCCTTCTTTACTTAGAAGTCCCGCTCCCATCCTCTACTGACCAGGCGCTCAGAGTGGTATAATTATACCAGATGGGCGGGATATAAATCAAATAAATAAATAAATAAATAAATAAATAAATAAATCTTTTTAAAAAAATGAATTTAGGTGGACATATGTGCTGGTTAGACAAAACACGGGGAAATGGTCTCCCATCCCTTCTAGAGGACAGACTTTCTGGGCAACTTCTGCTCTTTCTTTCTTTATTTGTACCAGAGCAATGCACAATTTAAAACTATGGGTGTATGTGACATATAGATAACATTAAAATGTTATGATCATTAGACTATTTTTGACCAGAAGTGGGCTACTTCAATAGCATTATCTCAACCATTTGCTAGATCTTCTTTTGTACACTTGGTGGGGCATAAATTGCATGAACATTAAGCACTGCACTGATTGAATTTCACCTCACTCACACACAAATATTTGAAGCATGCAGGATGCTGGAGCGAGATGTAAAAACCTTGTGAGGTTGCGTGTAATCTACGGCTATACTTTGCTCATAGGAAAAGTTTCTAAAAAGCTATATCAAGGATCCTGGAAAAAAGCAGATAATCTGTATGTGATAGAAAAAATTAAGAGAAGGGACACGGTGTTAAGATCCCCAGAACCATGCAGATATTGTGGTCCAGGCATGACAAGGCTCTGATGTGGGCACTCAACCACATTTGAGACATACAGCAGGGGAATGAAGTTTAGTAATTGCAAGCGGGCTTACATGGAAGGCAGTTTTTCAGAAATTCCAGCCTTAAGTCATTTGAAGGTTCACAGAAAAGGCACAACACGATAGCTAAAGTCCTCTTGTGTAGTTACTCTAATGCAGTGGATCCCAATCTTGGATCCCTAGATGTTCTTGGACTAAAACTCCCAGAAGCCTGCACCACTAACTGTGCTAGTCAGGAGTTGTGGGAGTTGTAGTTCAAGAACTTCTGGGGACCGAAAGTTGGAAACCACTGCTCTAGTGTAATGCTAGCAGCAAAGCTTTTGGAGATGCATTGCTTCAAGTTGCAAAGTCAGTGCAGACATTATGTGTTAAGTATTTATTTATTTATTTATTTATTTATTTAATTTATATGCCGCCCACACTACCCAAAGGTCTCTGGGCGGCTTACAGCATTTAAAATACAATAAAAATATGTACAATTAAAATACAATTAAAATATATATAAAATTGCCATCAGACCCAGAGTTAATATTATTTCAGTTAAAAGCCTTCTGGAACAGGAAGGTTTTGACCTGGCGCCGAAATGTCATCAGTGTCGGCGCCAGACGAATCTCAGTCGGGAGGGCATTCCATAGTCTGGGGGCAGCTGCCGAGAAGGCCCTTTGTCTACAAGCCATCCCTCTTACCTCCTTGAGGGATGGCTCTTTCAAAAGGGCCCCCTGGCTAGATCTTAACTGCCGGATAGGCTCATATGGAAGGAGGCGGTCCTTCAGGTATCCAGGGCCCAAGCCGTTTAGGGCTTTATATGTCAAAACAAGCACTTTGAATTGGGCCCGGGCAGCAACTGGTAGCCAATGTAACTTGTACAGAATCGGCTTGATATGGTCCCTGGCGGCCACACCACTCACCAGCCGCGCCGCTCGATTCTGAACCAGTTGCAGTCGCCGGACCGTCTTCAAAGGCAGCCCCACGTAAAGCGCATTGCAGTAATCTATACGGGATGTTACCAGTGCATGTGTAACTGTCATGAGACTCCGCTCGTCCAGGTAGGGCCGTAGCTGGTATAGTTTCCGCAGCTGGAGGAAGGCGCCCCTGGCCACCGAGTCCACCTGGGCTTCCAGTGTTAGACTGGGGTCCAGGAGCACCCCCAAGCTGCGGACCCTGTCCCTTAGGGGGAGTGTAACCCCATTCAGGGCAGGGAGATGGCCCTCCAGCCTGTCTGGCGAAGCACCCACTAACAGCACTTCCGTCTTGTCTGGATTGAGTTTCAATTTATTGACCCTCATCCAGTCCATTATCAGGTCCAGACACGAGTTCAGGACAGAAACCGCCTCACCTGGATTGGTGGAAAACGAGAGGTAGAGCTGAGTGTCGTCAGCATATTGCTGACTCCTCAGCCCAAACCTCCTGATGACCTCTCCCAGCGGTTTCATGTAGATGTTAAACAGCATGGGGGACAGTATCGAGCCCTGAGGAACCCCATGACATGAATGCCATGGGGCAGAGCAACTGTCCCCCAGCACCACCCTCTGGACACGGTCAGCCAGGAAGGAGCGGAACCACTGTAAAACAGTGCCCCCAACTCCCAACCCAGCCAGCCTATCCAGAAGGACACCATGGTCGATGGTGTCGAAAGCCGCTGAGAGGTCCAGGAGTATCAACAGGGTCACACTCCCCCTGTCTCTCTCCCGGCAAAGGTCATCATACAGGGCGACCAAGGCAGTCTCTGTACCAAAACCCGGCCTGAAACCCGATTGAAATGGATCCAGAAAATCCGTTTCATCCAGCAGCGCCTGGAGTTGCCCAGCCACAACCCGCTCCAACACTTTGCCCAAATAAGGGAGGTTCGCTACTGGTCGGTAGTTAGCCACCAGCCTTGGGTCCAGGTTTGGCTTTTTAAGGAGTGGTCGAATTACCGCCTCTTTCAAGGTGGTAGGGACCACTCCCTCTCTCAAAGAGGCGTTCACGGCCTCCTGGACCCAGGTGCGAACCCCCCTGGCTGATCTTCTAATTAGCCAGGATGGGCAAGGGTCGAGCGGAGTTGTGGTAGAACGGACAGATCCAAGCACCCTGTCCGCATCCTCAGGTCTCAACAATTGAAACTCATCCATTAATACCTGACCAAAGCACGGTGCGCTGGACACATCCTCTGATTCTGCAGTAACTGTGGAGTCCAACCCACTGCGAATCTGAGCGATTTTTTCCTCAAAATGGATGGCAAACTCATCACAGCGAGCTGATGAGCAGTCCAGGGCCTCCACCGGATTTCCCGGTTGAAGAAGATCCTGGACCACCCGAAACAGCTCGGCTGGGCGACATTCTGAGGAAGCAATACGGCTGGAGAAATATTGCCGTTTCGCCAGCCGTATTGCCACGAAATAGGCCCGATAATGGGCTCTAAGTCGTGTTCGGTCGGACTCCCAGCGAGATTTCCTCCACCTGCGCTCCAGCCGTCTCCCCTCTCGCTTCATCGCCCGCAGTTCAGAAGTATACCAAGGGGCTGTCTGGGCTCGGCGAGCAGGGAGAGGGCGCTTAGGCGCAATCGTGTCAACAGCCCGGGTCATCTCCTTATTCCATAGGGTGACCTGAGCTTCGACAGGAGCGCCGACCATATCAGACGGATAATCCCCCAGAGCATTCAGGAATCCATCTGGATCCATTAGTCTCCGAGGGCGGATCATCTTAATAGATCCCCCACCCTTGCAGAGGGAAGAAGAAGCTAATAGACTAAACTTGACCAGGAAGTGGTCTGACCATGACAATGGGGTCACAACCAACCCCTCCACATCCAAACCACCATCTTCCAGTCCCGTTGAGAAAACCAGGTCCAAGGTATGGCCCTTCTCATGCGTTGGGCTGATGACACATTGAGACAGCCCCATGGTTGTCATGGTGGCCATGAAGTCCTGAGCTGCCCCAGTCAAGGGAGCCTCGGCGTGAATGTTGAAGTCCCCCAGCACCAACAGCCTGGGAGTCCTCAACACCAGGTCCGAGACTACCTCCGTCAGCTCAGGCAGGGAGACTGTTGGTACGCAGCAGGGTGGGCGGTACACCAACAGAATCCCTAACCTGTCTCGCGAGCCCAACACACAATACAGGCCCTCGAGACCTCCTCTCAAAGGGATAGGAAGCCTGGTCAAGGAGATAGAACTCCTATAGACTATAGCAACTCCCCCTCCCCGACCCTCCGAGCGACACTGGTGCTGGACTGAGTACCCAGGAGGACACAGCTGGGACAGGGGGACACCACCTTCCTCTCCCACCCAGGTCTCAGTAATGCACGCCAGGTCAGCCCCCTCATCCAGAATTACATCATGGATGAGGGCAGTTTTATTTTGTACTGACCTGGCGTTCATCAACAGCACCGTGTGGCTCGAGGGTTTGCTGATATGGTCACCGGATACCATCTGGTTGGGAGTAGGACTAGAAGAGGGGATAGATGTAAGATATCTAACCTCTCTTCTCCTACGCGGGCATGTTCTACCCCCACCGCCATTCCTTCCCCTACCCAGCACCACCTCAATGGCTGCCCCCTCCAACGCCCTCCCCCCTTCCTGTTCCATTAGATCCGCTGTGGGTCTCTTCTTAATTGATGGCAATTAAGAACAATTTAAAAAACATTTAAAACATATATAAAATAAAACATTTCTAAAGCCCCTTCTCTCCCCCCCACCAAGTCATGTGGCTCATGTTGAGAGGAATGAGGCAGCCGGAGCAGCAGGACCTGGTCCTGCAGACACAGAGGGGGCCGAGCAGCTCTGCTGGAAAAGAGGGCTGGCATCCAGCAGGGGCCCAACCACAGTCCACTGCCTCTCACCCAGTGGCTGTGGCCGGCCGATGGTCCCTGGCTTCCTCCTCACGCAGGCATGCTGGTCTGCTCAGGTCCCAAAAGCAGCTCTGGCTAAGAGCTCTCTCTCTCCCTCGGCCAGGTGGCTGATGTTCAAAGGGGATGAGGCAGCCGGAGCAGCAGGACCTGGTCCTGCAGACACAGAGGGGGCCGAGCAGCTCTGCTGGAAAAGAGGGCTGGCATCCAGCAGGGGCCCAACCACAGTCCACTGCCTCTCACCCAGTGGCTGTGGCCGGCCGATGGTCCCTGGCTTCCTCCTCACGCAGGCACGCTGGTCTGCTCAGGTCCCAAAAGCAGCTCTGGCTAAGAGCTCTCTCTCTCCCTCGGCCAGGTGGCTGATGTTCAAAGGGGATGAGGCAGCCGGAGCAGCAGGACCTGGTCCTGCAGACACAGAGGGGGCCGAGCAGCTCTGCTGGAAAAGAGGGCTGGCATCCAGCAGGGGCCCAACCACAGTCCACTGCCTCTCACCCAGTGGCTGTGGCCGGCCGATGGTCCCTGGCTTCCTCCTCACGCAGGCACGCTGGTCTGCTCAGGTCCCAAAAGCAGCTCTGGCTAAGAGCTCTCTCTCTCCCTCGGCCAGGTGGCTGATGTTCAAAGGGGATGAGGCAGCCGGAGCAGCAGGACCTGGTCCTGCAGACACAGAGGGGGCCGAGCAGCTCTGCTGGAAAAGAGGGCTGGCATCCAGCAGGGGCCCAACCACAGTCCACTGCCTCTCACCCAGTGGCTGTGGTCGGCCGATGGTCCCTGGCTTCCTCCTCACGCAGGCATGTACAGTTATTGTTTACTCTGTCTTTGTAACCAGAGCCAACTGGCCTCCAAAAGTTACACCGTTACACTGGTATAACTAGGGAAAAGGATTTGGGCCCTTAATTTGGACTCAAACGTAGTGGGAAAACAGTGCAGTTGATACAACAGAGTACTGTATGGCTAAACGTTCTAACTGCTGGATTCTACGCCAGCTGTAATTTCCAAACACTTTTCAAGGACAGTCCCTGTAGAAAGATAAGGCATGAATTTCTCTTGCCACATATCCAGGCAGGAGTACAACTGGGACAAGCACCTAAAACTGAGCAAATGTGCCCTCACACTCCTGAAAGAAGGTTGAATCCAACAGCACCTCCAATCTGTGAACGTGGCCCTTCAGCTGAAGTTCAAGGACATCCAGAACAAGCTGTATCCCCAGTTTGGGACCGACTCACCCACTATCTAACACAACTTCTGCCCTATCTTGATTGCACCTCAATCTGTTTACCAACATGCTTCTAGAAAGAGATACATGAGTTCCACATCAGCTGAAATCCATGTTAAAAAAAAAGAGACAAATAGGTGTCATCAGAATTGTTGTGAGACCCAATTCTAAAATTCTGGATGGCATCTCCAAGGGCTTCTCGGAGACCTTAAAACCATAGCAGGAAAATAGGCCAGAGGATCCCTACAAACTAATAATCCTGGGGATAAACAAAGCCAGCACTACCTTCTAGCAAGTCAGCCAGATGCAGCTAGAATATTGAAAAATGGTGCCCTTATGTCCCATACCTACCAAGAAGAACAACATGCAAGACAGGACCTACTGCCACAAAATGGTCCAACAAAGTGACAAAAATAAGATCTCCTTGTCCAGCTCCCATGATCCACCCCCACCTAGCTCTAGAGCATCCACCAAGGTGACTGAGGCTAGTTCCAGTGAAACTCAGAAACGAGTTATAAAATGATCTTACAATTACAAGCATACTGACTATATTGCATAAGGGGTCTTAAAGCTTACCTGTAAATGTGCAATGGTTTTCCCAAATGCTTTCCTCTGTTTAACATAATTTCTCGTTTCTTCAAACATGAATTCACAACTGGCAATTGCCATATCACCAATCAACAACCTTTCCTTGACAAAGGAGGTAGGGAGAGATTGTTAGATATGCACATAACCATACCAAAAAAAAAACCCTCTGTCATTATTTCTCTGCACATTCACATTCCTACCTTTAATATTCTCCTGCCCTTGCATCAATGACATGTTTCCATCCAAAGTTTAAAAGTAGATGTGGACTTGAATTAGGCTGCTAATCTTTTTCAGTAATTATTTCCCTGTGCAGCAAGATGCCCTGGAAGTTTTGAATCTGTTATGTTAAATGGGGTACAGGTGGGGGTTCAGCTTAGCCTTAGATGATTTCCAGGTAAAACACAAATCCCTGTATCTATCCTATCTGCCAGTATGACCAATATAAGCCCCGCACAGAGGGTCAAATTACATCACTGCTTTATCTCCTTTAGTCCGGGTATCTGAGGTCCTACTGACACAAGGGAAAATGCACACAGAGCTCAAAAAGCACAGAACATACACACCCTGCATGGGATTTACACGGTATGATTAGTTCTGAATAATGTGAGTAAGATTTTCCGATAAGCTACAATTTCTTATGTTAAAGCTCAGGTCTGTAGCACAGGGAACAATTACCTTCCAACACTGAGTGCAGGATTTCCAGCACTATAGAAAATACACCATAATGAAATCAGCAGGTGGCAGCTGTTGATATCCTGTGCTGCAGATCAAATGTCGCATGGTGTAATCTGTAGCTGGCAGTTAGCTGCAATGAACAAATAATGCCCTTGTGCTATTCTTTGGTGTGGTTTTATTGCATCAGCATGATTTCTCTCTCTCTCTCTCTCTCTCTCTCTCTCTCTCTCTCTCTCTCTCTCTCTCTTTCTTACCTGAGGAAGCTCTGCCATTAGATAATAGAAGCCTTTGTTCTCCTGTCCCAGCAGGGCACTGGCAGGCAGACGAACATCCTCAAAAAACAGCTCTGCCGTGTCCTGGGTTTAAAAGCAACAAAACCACATTAGCCACCATTATTTGGGACCTCCGTTTCTTATTCTGTGCACTGACCTCCCCGTCTCACACTTATGACTGATACGTTATAGGAAAGCATTGCTCAAAGAGCGGGTCTAGGGCACCGACGGTGAACCTATAGTCCACGTGCCACAGCCGGCACGCAGAGTCCTGTCTGCGGGCACGCAAGCCGTAAGTCGCTGGATCGCTACTCTCGGCAGCCAAACCTGAGGAGGCAGCTGCAGCCGCAGTGCTAGCGCCCCAACAGGCAGTGGGCCAGTATCTGGAGCAGCTGGCACTGGCAGCGGATATGGAACGAGGTCTGGAGGCACCTCTGTGCCCGGGCTTCCCCCTTCCGCCACTATTGCCACTTCTGCCACCACCATTTTCGCCACCTGCCAGTTTTTTTTCCCAGTTTTGGCACTCAGGCCCAAAAAGGTTCACCATCACTGGTCTAGGGTCAATCGGCACAGAGGTCAGGGAGAACAGCTGATGAAATTAGATGTCTACAATAACTAATTTTCAAGGCGAAATGAGATACGAAGGCGGCATCCATGTTTGCTGCTCTCACCTATGAACCTTTTTCATCAGGCTTCCACCTCGCTATCCACTTCATCTGCAGACAGTGAACATGCCAACTGGGTTCTCACATCTGTTCTGGCTGCGTTATATCAGGTCCCAACAATGTCACACACCCCAATATGAAAGATGTATTCATTTGTTTAACTTCTAATGCGATTTATGCCCTTCTCTGCCAGCAGTGCCCTTCTGCCTTCTATATAGGAGAAATGGGACAATTTCTGTGCAGAACAATAAATGGACACAAATCTGACATCAGAAACAGGAACACACACAAACCAGTGTTAGGAGAACATTTCAACCTCTCACTGCACTCTGTTACTGATCTCAAAGCAGCTACTGAAGAAAAAAAGAATTTTAAGTGAGATTTCAGAGGGAGATAGCTGTAGTGGGATGTGTCTATAAATTCCAGTGTACAACTAGAGTTTTAAACAGAGACCAGGACTTCTTAGCACATTAAATATGCCAACAACTTGGGTTTCACCGCATTGCTGTGCCCAGCCAAAAAGTTGTTTTCTGTAGCAAAACTCTAGCTTTAGGACAATCTTTTTCTCTCTCTCTTCTGAGAGTGGAACTCACTGCTTCAACATTTCAAAAACGAAAGCCTAAGCACTGGATATTGGCCCACAAACACCTTGCATTAACTAATAGTTGTAATGCCAGAATGTTCATGAAATCAATACTGAAAGTTCCTGACCAGTGCCAACAATCTAATCATCATCTTCTGTATCCCATTTCACACCTTCTCCAAAACCATGAAATATCTTGCTCCATGCATCTGAAGAAATGGATCATAATTCATAATATATTTGCAGACTGAAATAAATCTGTCACTCATAAACACAAGGTAAGATGCAAGGTTTTGTTTATCTTATTGTTATACATGGTCACATGAGATAACCAATATGTCTGCAGCTACTACCTCTAGCTTGACAACTGGCTCCTGGGTAGAGACCTCTGTGAGCTCCTAGCTTTCCATACAACATTAAGGAAAAGACCATGGAGGGGCAGAAATTGCAGAGTAGGGACAGCCTGGGAAAATGTTCAAGGACACTCCTCCAGCCATTGTCCAAGTAAACCCAAGCTAATTGTGTAGTTTAGTCAGAGACCTGAAATATTTCTCAAGATGCACTGGCTCTGCGTAAAAATCACAGTATACAGGCATCATGACTCCCAGGACTCACCTGTGCTTTAAGTCCTATTTTCTCCAGCTTACGCCCTTTGATGAATCCTTTCATTCCATTTTCTACCAGGAAGAGGCTAATACCATGAGCAGGGGAACGGGCCTCACGGTTTGTGACGGCTACAACAATCACTAGGTCGCTCATCCAGCCATTGGTAATGAACACCTGCAGCAAAGCAGAAAGAGGCATAAGTCGCTGTGTGCTATTGCTGTCACTTCCTTCACCTAGGATTCAGTGGCTCTGTTAAAGAATTTCAAAATAGTTGTGGCTAACTCTGAACTATGCAATTCACCCCAACGATCCTACCTCAGAGATCAGAATACATTGTCCAGAACTTTGTTACTGATTTTTAGGTGGTTTTTATAAGAGTTTACCATTTAATCAAGACCACTTTGAATTCTTTTTTTACAAAATTTATTCTTCTAGAAATAAGAACATGATCCAAAGGAACCCTGAAGAAAATTAAACCACTTCCCCCACTGAATCCGATCCAACTTAAATATCGAATGAAAGTTCTACAAAGAAGCAGCAACTTGGCTGCCAATTTTTGGTATTCAATTTGACATTTTCTTTGAACCCACAACAATATATTGAGCAAGGAAGAGACCTTTTTTTTTTTTTTACTATGATGCTGCAGTTAAGTTTTTATCTGTCTCCTTGGTCCTATCAGGCAGCTTCATGCCAGGGAGGCCATTCAATTACCACCTCTTTTGAAATGAGAAATAGTTAAGCATTGAATACCCCTTCAGAGATCAAGTATGTTGGAGCACAAAAAGGCCAAATTCTTGGGATGTTCTTTATATCTTTCCCAAACAAAAGCCATACAGAAAAAAAACACACCTGCTAAGTTGATTGAGCTGCCAGTTGTCAGCAACAGTAACCATGCTACTTTGGCAGCAAGACTGCGATAAAATGCAAAGGAAGGGGGCTTGGCACTACTTCACTGAAAAACTGTACAGTGCCAAGTCCATCACAGCCAACGTAGAAACCATGATCTCGAATGGCTGCAGGATGAATTCTGTACCGAGGCAACAGGAACGGATCCTCGCTGTACATACCTTACTGCCATTTAGAATCCAATCACTTCCATCCTTTTTTGCAAAGGTTCGCACTCCCTGCAAATCACTAAGAGGGAAATAGTTCTTAATAGTATATATAGAAGCAAATTTGATTCTCAACTTTTTCAGTAACCAAAGGACAAGGTACAAATTTAGTCCTCACTCCAGTGGTATCCCACTTCTATTCACTGACACAGAAGAAAAAGCAGAGCCACGAACACAGGGACAATGTAGCAATGTTAGCAAAATTTGCCCTTGGTCTCTGATAGCAGCAGAAAAAAACATTCCATGCTCTGCAAGAATCCATAGAAGATGCAAGTCCCCCTTGCAGATACACATAACAGGCACAAATGTCTTCTTTAAGATCTGCAGAGGAGTGTAGTCGAACTTGGAATAAGTCCCACTGGATTAGATTTATGGATAAACATGCTATTCACAAGATATACCAATTTTAAAAAGCTGCATATAGAGCTTTCTGGCTACAGAGGGATTAGCCTCCGGACCCATTTTGCTGAGTAGTAATACCACCACAGCCAGACCAAGCACCAGGCAGTAGTTAGTTAACTAAAACCCTGGAAAAGACAATGGCTTCAGGCAGAAGAACTCAGTCATAATGCCCGTGAAGCCTTGAGAATCTATATCATCTCTAAATCTCATATGATCATCAGTAAAATCAATGTTGATGGTTTTACTGACGATCAGGTGAGGTTTAGATATGATACACAGACCAAAGCCAAAGAATGGTGGTCAGGCTTTGGTATGGAAAACTGCAGGTGTGGTAACAGCCAACACAATTAGCCTCAGCACTGAGTTGAAGAAAGCAATAGCAAACCACCAAATTGCATCACCTATGTCATCTCCAGACAGCAACATAAAAAGTCTGTCCATTCCTGTCACGATTCTACACGGCCCCTGATTGTTTCACCAAACTACGAGCTCACGCTACGTTGATTTCATCAACAGTACCTATTATTAATGGCCATATGTCATTTTAAAAGAACCAAATAGAAATTGTTTACTGGTACAGCTGTTGACAGAACAAGCAGTGTTGTTAACTCTTAAATAAACATTCTTCTTTATCCACCCTCAACCACCATTCTCCCACCCAAACTCCAAAACTTCCTTCAACACTCTAATTCTCCATCTCAAAAACCTATCTATGTCTATCTAAACTCCTCCTCCTGAGTCTCTTATATATTCATGACCTGGGCAAACGCCACAGTCCCCACCAAGCTTTGGAAGGTCAGAATGCTAGGTACCTTCTGACAGTAAGTTACATTAGAAACACAGAATGTACTAAGTATGGATAAGCCAGGAAAACCACGCAGTACAGTAACAGAAATAAACACAATGAGTATTCAGATCTTTGACATTAGTATATTGACCAGGATGCAGCCAAATACAGAGGAAAGATACTGGGCAGGAATTAAGTACAGCACCCATATGAACCTACAATCATAGTAACAAAACAAACAAGTGTAGACATCACAAATCTTGTTCTATACACATACCAGGTAAAGTTTACTTAACTAACATGAAATGCCACAGCCGTCAATGCCATACAAATGTATATCCCAACTCTTAGTAAAGATGTAACAAGTACAGAAAAAAAATCTATGAAGAACATACAGTGGACCCTTGACTTACAGACGGCTTGACTTACAGACTTTTTGAGTTACAGACTTCTCTGGCCGCAAAATTTAGGTTTGACTTGCAGACTGAGATTTGACTTACAGACCAGAAAAAAACCAAAATGGAACAAAAACGGCCTGTTACAGGATTAATTGGTTTTCAATGCACTGTAGGTCAATGGAGACTTGACGTACAGACTTTTTGACTTGAGAACCGCCTTCCAATACGGATTAAGTTCTCAAGTCAAGACCCCACTGTAATATAATAATTGTGGGCCGTCAAGTCAATTCTGACCAACGTACCCTCTCATTTTCAGCCCCTTTGGGCGGGGCTCTGCCTCTCTCACACACGTGACTTCACTCCTGCGTGCACGCACGACTCCGCTCCCCCCACGGGCAGGGTTCAATTGTGACCAGAATCAAAGGAGTGAAACACGATCACTACGCAGAGGAGGGAGAGAGCTATGCGGGCGGAGACGGAGTCCCGTGTGCTTGCACGCCTGCCCAGTTTAGAGGGAACCTTGATTCTGACCTATGGCAACCCTTTTCAGAGTTTTCTAAGTACATAGCTGTCACATACAGCACTGATGGTACCTGTCTGTCATGGGTTTGGAGGGAAAGTTCCATCCTATGGGGAGTGGAAGGCGGGACATCAGGGGGGAGGAGCTGTACTGTATATATATTTGGAGCTGGTGAGGAGATAGGAGTTGGAGTCTGTGTGTCAGACTGGGTACAACTGTGTGTCAGTTAGTACATACCTGATAGGTTCAGGTCTCTATCTAGGTAGCCAGAACTGATAGGTTCAGGGTCTGGGCGTTACCTTAAAGTGTTCAGTGGGAACCAATCTGTTGTGGGTATATGATTGGGACTATGCCACGTTACAGTACCTTATTTACCTGATCCTTTTATTTACCCTGTTTGTTATTACAATAAACCTTGTTCTTTTGTTTATTAAAATCCATTCCTGGTCTGTGTGACTCCTTATAGGGAATGGTTGGTGGCAGCATAACTAAAGGGTGGTATACTCCAGTAGGTCTGGGGTTGTCACAATAGCGTACTCAGAAATGCCTCACTGTTCCCTTCTTCTGAGAACACCCTGGGACTGTGCAGCTTGTCCAAGCCCACATATGGTGACTCTTCTCCCATGCTGCTTAATATCTACACAAAGCTGCCAGGAGAGGGGGTTGGGTGCCATCAATATGCTGATGACACTTAGATGTGCTTCTTCTTATCATCAGGGCCAGCTGAGGCTGTACAGGCACTGAACCAAAGTCTAGAATCTAGAGGCTCTAGTGGGCTGGCTGAAAGGCAATAAAATGAAGCTGAATCCCGACAAAATGGGGACTCTGTGCTTTGGTGGTTCCAGGTCCAAGAGTTGGGCAACAGACCTGATCCGGATGGAGTCGCAGACCTCCCGAAGGAGCAGGTGCTACGTTTGGGGGTACTCCTAGGTTCATCTTTGTCACTGGAGTGACAAAGTAAGGCTTTGGAGTGCCTGGGGCCAGCTTTTGCCAGTCTGCCAGCTACGACCATTACTGGACAGGGATAATCTGGCCACAGCAGTCCATGCCACGACAACTTCCCAGTTAGGCTACTGCAATGCCCTCTACGTAGGGATGACCTTGGAGATGAAACAGATGCTGCAGCAAGTACAGTATGCAACAACTAGACAGAGATACAAAGACTACAACAAAGATGTGTATGCTCACTATAGTTTTTCAGTTTGTACCCTGACAACATATTTAAACAAGCACTTGCTAAATCAAGTTATATTGGCAATGGATATTTAGCAGAAATATCGAATCTGCAGATGACATCATAGTGCTAGCTAGGCAATTCAGATGGTCTGCAACACTTCCTCAATAAAGTAAATGAAGTAAATGAGTACAGTGAATGTTAAGAACACCGAGTTCATGGTAATCAGTAAAAAGCAAGCAGCTCCAAAACATGCGGATTCAAAACAGAAGTGTGGAGCATGCTGACAAATATAAGTGGTCCAGAGCAGCTTCCATAAGATAAAAAGAAGCAGTACACTATAAAAATTTTAACTGGGCTTTTAGAATATATGTTGTGTATCCTTTATTCTGTCGTATGGCATGGAAGCATAAACTTTAAACACCAAAAACTTATTTTAAAAAGATATATATGAAATGTGCATTTAGTGTAGAATGCTATGAATTTCTTAGGTTGACAGGGTGACCAATGAAAAAGTATTTCACAATTAAGAAATTGTAAAGCACAATATAGGAAATTAGAACACATGAAAAGAAACAAAAAGTCCAGATTATTACAGTTAGTCATTCAAAGTAAATAAAGAAAGAAGTGCAATACAGTACATGAAAGACTGCTTTGAATGCAACACAACATTGTTTAGAACTGTTGCATTCAAGATTAAAATATTTACAAATAAGTTGGATATATTACAACGTACATGCGATGCCTTTTAAGAGTTTTCCGCTGGGAGGTACTTTTCTGGACTAGGGCGAATGTCAATCAACTCAGTAAGAGCCAATTCTTCCCTCTCTACCTCAAATTCTTTTTCTTGCCTTTTTTTCCAATCAGGAGTCTATCAGTAGTTAGTTATAGAGTCTGTTAGCCATGAAGTCTGTCACAAGTAGACAGACTTCATGGCTGAGTCCATAACTAACTCATGATAGAACCCTGTTCTGCCAGCCACATATAATGTTAATATTTTTACAAAAGCTGGTGTGTGTTTTTTTAATTGATGAAAAACTAAGTAAACAGAAACATTTTATTCTCTCTCATTACCACAGTCTCTGAGTGAATAACTGAGACACTTAAGTGGCATTTGAGGTAAACCTGAGGTGCTGGAGAAGGCTCTTGAGAGTCCCCTGGACTGCAAAGAAAACAAACCTATCAATTCTGAAGGAAATCAAGCCTGAATGCTCACTGGAAGGACAGATCCTGAAGCTGAGGCTCCAATTTTGGCCATCTCATGAGAAGAGAAGATTCCTTGGAAAAGGAAAGTGTGAGGGCAAGAAGAGAAGGGGACGACAGAGAACAAGATGGATGGACAGTGTCATTGAAGCGACCAACATAAATTGGACCCAACTCCGGGAGGCAGTGGAAGACAGGAGGGCCTGGCATGCTCTGGTCCATGGAGTCACGAAGAGTCAGACACGACTAAACGACTAAACAACAACGACAAACAATTAAGGGGTGGTCTACTGAGGGAGACCTGTAGTTCAATACTGTATGCTCTGTGAGTTCCTGACTGAATCATTTTATCTGCTGCATAATTTGAGAAAGTCTATTTTTAAATTAAGATCACACTCAAATTCCTCATGTGCTCTGCCTCCAAAAGATTATGTTCAACCTCCAGCAGGAAAGTAATAATGTAATAAGAGGAAGACAATAGCTCCTCATCCCATTTGTTTGTTACTTCTCCCTAATGTGCCGGGGGAATAAACCACTTATACTTTTTTTTTTTGCAAAAGTAATAAATGTCCAGCTATCATTGCACATATAGGTCACCTACTGGCTACTTATCGCCCTCAGAAGCCTTCATGTGTAGTGATTTACCAGAGGAGTTGGGTGTGGTTCTCTAGAAGCTGCTAAACTGCAATCTCTATCAGCGTGAGCAACTATAGCCGCAGTGAGAGGTGCATCCCAAAACATCTGGAGAGCTACATCCTTCACCTGTTTTAATAGGGTTTAAATCCATATAACTTGCCATGCTATTGCAAGCCTAAGGGGGCACCCAAAGTTGTTTTGTCTTACCTTCCAGCCCCAGGCTCTGTCATAGCTATTGCACCAATACATTTCCCGGCTGCCATGTCTGGAATGAATCTTTTAATCTGCTCTTTCGAACCATAGTTGACTATATAGGGCATGACAATATCTGAGTGCAGGCTGAATCCTGGGCCTGAACAGTTCGCATACATCCTGAAAAAACAACAGATACAGACATTTTTTTAAAAAAAGGCAGCTTTGCAATAACTTGAGGCAGAACTCTGCATACCGTATATTCTTGAAACACAAATAGAAAACGAAACCTCCAAATGACTCTTGCAGTTTCATAATTTGAGGCACCCAATGTTTTAGATAGTGGGACTGGGATACTTAATGAAACCTGGGGACTAGAGCTGCTAGTCCAGACATAACTGCTTAAGGTTCAGTTAAACCAGGGATCCCCAGCCCCCGGTCTGTGACCCGGCAGCGGTCCGCAGTCTAGGCAGGAATGGGCCACGGACACAGATCTCCTGCCGCCCCCAGCGAGCCCCCCCCTGCAAGAGATGCCGCACACATGCGCATGGGTTTGCTCTGCCCCTGCAAGCGCGCCATGCACATACGTGTGAGCAGGGCCCCACTCCCCTGCGGGCATGCCACACCCCACGAGCATGCCACGTCCCCCCCAAATGGTCCCCAGTTGGGAAAAGGTTGGGGACCCGAGTTAAACCACACAATAGCTCCATCTACAGGCAGCTAAAGGACGATCAGGGCAGGAACCATAAAGAAATAGATTTTTTTAAAAAAACATGCCATCAAGTCTCTTTTTGGTTTGAAAAGAAAACTCCTCACCAAACCTAAAAGCCTTGAAGGCAGAAGGGCCTTTTCAAATGTGGTACTGGAAACAATTTGTTTTTAAAAACGGAGATGTTGGGGTGCTGGAAGGCCACACTGGAGGTCCAAGGTGTGCGTTTGAGAGAGTGTAGCCAGTGGGACACACTTTCCTCCACTCAAGCTTCACAACAACTCCAGTTATTTCTTGTGAATCAATTATGTCACAACAAAGATGATGCTTCAGGCCCACTGGGCTCAACAAATGCTTGTACAGAGAAAACAAGAATCAAAAACAATTATCCAGAGTATGGCTACCATGTCGCAGTGGGTTGGAGCACCCGGCTGTGGAGCTATTGGCTGGGAGTCTGAAACACCAATGAGCCCCCCAAGAGAGCCCCCCCCCAAGATCACCTGGAACAAGTGTGGCCAATAGGGGCTACACACCCTACCCCCTGTGTGGCTTTGGGCAAGCTGCACAATCTCAGAGCCCCACCAGAGGGACAGCATAGGAAGGACCTCTGAGTCTTTTACATCTAGAAACCTGTGGAAGGATTGCCTTAATCTGGAACTAACTTGGTGATGCTTTATTATTACAACACAAGGTGGAGGAAGCCAACAACATTTCCAAAGGACTAACAATCATGGACAGAAAGTACACAACAAGGACAGTTCTTCCCAGTGATCTGGCACTTACTGCTCTTCCCAAACAACTGCAGCTGAGAAAAGATCTCCTCCGATGCCCCCATGTTCTTCTGCTATATTGACCCCCAGCAAACCCTGCTGTCCAGCCTTTTCCCAGAGTTCTCGGCTCACCTGTCCAGCTTTCTCCCACCTGCAAACAAAACAAGACAAAGTCGGACAAGCAGCATTTGTTTGAGCGCATTTGCAGGGGTGGCAGAGCACACAACTTGCTGAGCAGCAATGCACTCCCAAGTGCCTACAAAGGCCCTTAGCAAGGAAGCAGCACTCTGCCCTGGGGCACAAGGATTTTGTTTGTGATACACATCGGAGCATCCCTGTCTTTGCGTGTACGTATTTGTAAGAACACCTACGTCTGCTGAAAAGTAGCCATTTACAGATTTCAAGCAAAATGAATTTTAGGGTCATGACACAGACTTTAAGCAGTGGGTAATACAAAAGGAGCAATCTCTGAAACTGCCTGGTACGGAGGAACTGGGACTGGACTTACAGGTAGGCAATTTAGAAATAAAAATACACTAAAATAAAATGTTCAGTCCCAATACCAAGTTCGTTTTCTGCCTAGAATATTAAATGTACTTCTGAAATGTTATTTTCACTATTAGCCCAAAGAGTTTCACAGATCATACCCTGTTTCCCTGAAAATAAGACCTGAAAATAAGCCCTAGTGTGATTTTTCAGGATCCTCATAATATAAGCCCTACCCCCAAAATAAGCCCCAGTTAAGTGAAATCCCGCCCTCCACCCTTGTGCAGCAACCAGTAGAAGATGGCATGACCGTATTTGAATAAATATAATTATTGTACATGAAAAAAATAAAACATCCCCTGAAAATAAGCCCTAATGCTTTTTTGGAGCAAAAATTAATATAATACCCTGTCTTATTTTCGGGGAAACATGGTACTTTCCTAAACTACCTTATTGTAAGACTTCTACAGTTTTCTTGTAAATATGCCCAAATGCAGAAAGTACAGATTGCAGGGATGGGCAGAAGAAACATTTACCAGTTTGAGATACTAAGGCAGAAGTGAGGACCTGTGAGCCTCCCGAGGCTTTTGGTCTACAGCTGCCATCATTATTGGCCAGCATGCCCACTGGCGGGGTGCTTATTGGAGATGCGGCCCAATAATATCTGGAGAGTCAGCAAACTGCCCACTACTTTGCTAGAATGAAAAAAAGGAAAACTAAATACCCTGTATTACTGTGAAGAAATACACTAAGGCTGAAATTTCACTGGCTGAAATCCTGTTGTGCAATTACGCAAACAATGTAACTTTTAGTAGCAAACTGTATTTCCGAAATCTCTGCAGGCAATATCTATTTCATACTGAATTGTACAAATCAGGGTGCAACAAATAATGCCTACGTAGATTTCTAAACATACCGCAATCTGACATTAAAAGTTACGCCTTTTGTGTAACTGCTCAACAGAATTTCAGCCAAGGAAGGTCATTTAAACATTAACACCATCCTATGTTTCTCTTCTAAGTCCCACTGAACTCAGTGAGGTTTACTCTCACATAATATGGGGTTTCAGCTTTAATTAACTTGCATTGTGTGGTCAAACAGAGGGTTAAACAAGGTATAACCTCATTCAGTGACAGGGCAAACAATCTACCATGCACGGTGAGAAAGATAGTATTTCCCCCTCCATACTAGTTCCAGTAAACCATGCACCCTCTACCTCCTGCAAGGAAGCTTCCACTGGTGCCACTGGCAACAGAAACAGAATGTAACTTGCATGCATCAGGATTTTTAAAAACAAAAAGAAGTATTGAATGGGTTGGGGGTTATTTTCTAACCCCCATGAAAATTGTAGTGCATTGAGCTTTAGCAGCAATATTAGGAGAAAGGTTCCATATACACTGTGTATTTTAAGACCTCTACAAAAATCCCACTGTTTCCATGCTCCTCAAATGGGACCAACCTCTATGGTTAATCAAAATATAGCATGGGGCATTTTTTTTTTGTCACAATGCTAGTACAAAATGTGCCTCCCTAGCAAAAATCAATAGATTTATAGAGACTTTGTTGTTGTTTCAGCTGGCTTTTGGTTGGAATAACAATAAACAATTCTCCCCCATGGTAAATTGCTGAAACGTGGGGACATTGTTTCCAACTCTACAGCTGACAATACTGCAAAACAACAACTCTCTAGGTGGCAAATTTAACCATCTGTTAAATTGTATTTTAAGTCTGTTGGTTACACATGTTGTAAACCACCCAGAGTGGCCTTTGGCCAGATGGGTGGTATAAAAATAAAACAAACAAACAAACAAAAACAACTAAATAAATAACCAGATGGGTGGTATAAAATGAAATAACTAACTAACTAAAACAAACAAATAACAGGTCTAGTCTGGGGTGGGTTGTGCAACAAAATGTGACTGGGGGGACAAAAATGTCCTGTCCTTATACTGTACGTGAGTCTTAATATCCCTTTCAACAGAGAAGATTTTAACTTACTCTGCATGATGTGGAACCACAGCCTCCTGGAAGAATTTTCTCACACTTTGCCGAAATATGTCATGATCCGATGAGAAGATTCTCCGTGTCCCGATGTCCATTAAGGTTTTAGCAGAGGAGGTTTCAAGACGTGTCAAGTCATGATTTTCAGTCTGATAGTATCTTGAAAAATAAAATTACACTAACTGAATTCCCTTCTTAAACGAAAAGCATCAGAGTGTAACACTGCTTTTTAAAAAAAAACTTTTCCATTCTTATTGGCAGAATCTGAGCAGAACCAGATGCTATAGAAATACAAATTTTATACTGCTCTTGTGCACAGAGAAAAAACTGAGGATGGAACATGAATCTTGTACAAAGTATATTTGACCTTTGCGCATTGAGTGTAGCATGCTTCTTCAGCCAAACTGATTTTAGAACCTTAGAATAATACATTTAGAATACATCCAGCAGAGCTGGAAGGGACCCTATGGATCATTAAGCCCACCCCCTGTCAAGGAGGCACTGTGGGGAACTGAACTCCCAACCAGTGCCTCTGAAGTTAAGCACCTAAACCATTGATCTACTCAGCAGTTTTGAATAAACAGCCTATTGTGTAAGCAAATCTACCTGCACTGCCACCCACCCACTATGTTCAGCAGTTTCCTTGGGTAAGGAGATACAGTAACACAACAGATGGTGAGCAAAGATAGAAAAATTATTCTGTAATTGCTGTGATGTGCATGGTTCTTCCTAGTATGATTTTTGTTTGAGTGTGGCAAGGTTTGGGGGCAGTACTGTGGGCATAACAATCCCCATAACCAAATGTAGCCCCCCCCCCATGGAAGTAGACTAATTCCTACCTAAAACTCTTAATTGCTACTGAAAATGGGCCTCAACTGATGGAAAGCTGATATAGAAAGAGGGATTGAAAATATTTGACTCCCACATGATTTATGGCTAAAATACAAGCATAAACTTAGATTTATGGTACAGTATTTCTGATTATGTTTATGATATGTCTGACAAAATACAGTATTCGCTTCTATCACAGTGCAGCATGGAGCTGGAATAAAGATAAGAAAATAGATGAAATCCTGTTGTACTGCTACACAAAAAGTGTTACTTATGAGGTGAAGTGCCGCAAGTTAAGAAGTCTCCACAGACATCTGTTACATATCAGACCAAACCCTGTTGTTTAGTGCGGTAAATCAACACAAATTTAATGAGTCTGCTCCTCCATAAGTTCCATTGATTCAAATGGGCCTACTCTAACTGTGACTTACTAATCTAAAGTAATAGCAAATCACTGATTTAATGAGCCTACTGTAGTGTAATTCACTATGCTGAGCAAAAGGATTTTGGCCACTGAATCATGTGACTTAGCATACAACAAATAATGTATATGGAGATTTCTTAATTTGAGACAATTAACTTCCCAACTTTATCCAGTTTGTTGTGAGGGTTCGTCTTTGGGATCCGACATTTCTTTAAAGGAATCAGGAGGTCTTTCTGATTTTGAAACAGGATAAAGGTTTATTGGATTATTCAACAAAAGTCCAGTATCAAAAAGTGGGTCCCATAACATTTCACCTGCCGCCAATGGGTCAGACAGGGGCTTCCAAGCTTCTTCAAGGAAAGCATTGGTACAGGATGCGCTCCATGGGCCAGTCCAGTCCAGTCCATCACTGCTTCTTCCCTTAGAACCTCTCTGGTCTGTCCTTCCAATAAAGGAACGGTTTCCTCCCCTGCGAAGTCTGCCCATCCATCATCTCTGGTGGGAGAAAGGGTCACCCAGGGTCCTCTGGGTAGTTTCTCCTCCTCATCTCTTCTACCCTCCATGCCAACCTATCTCTCTTTTCCCTTTCCACCTTTTCCTTCTCCTCTCTCAACCTCTGCCGCCACTCTTGAGCCTCTGCCTCTCCCCAATAAGATGGCCTTGGGGGGGGGGATTTTTCTCCTCCGGCAGTAATCGGCTTCTTCCTTGAGTACTCTTAGACATTCCCAGACCCCTGTCCAAGGGTCTTGTAGCCAGACCCACTCCCAACCTGGCGGTAATTGACTCTTTCCCCCTTTTATCTCCACCGTTCCCATCTCTATCTCTGCCCTCTGACGTCTGTCTCTTCCCGCCAATTCTGTCAGGACGCATCACCCTATCTCTAACCCATATAACTCTTGCTACAATTCCTGGATATCGGTGCCCCGTTGTTCCCTTTTCCAAGGAGCGGGGATGGGAGAAGTCTGAAACTCTCTTTCTATTGTCTGTGGAAGGGATGGCACTCCACCGAGAGGATCTCTATTCTCGTCCTCACTCTCACATTTGTGTAGCAGCACAACAGCTTGTGTAATAAATACTGTATCTATCAACTGAATCTCATCTGCAGTTTATACTTACCTAGTTCTGTTACAGAGATAATTAGATAATTAATTGTGACAGACAAAGAATAACTTGGCAGGAAAACACAGATAGTAAGGCAGGGTATAAATTAATTAAATAAATAAATAAATAAATAAATAAATAAATAAATAAATAAATAAATAAATAAATAAATAAATAAATAAATAAATAAAGAGCCTCGTGGCGTAGTGGTTAAAACGCTGTACTGCAGCTAAAACTGTGCTCACGACCTGGGGTTCAAATCCCAGGTAGCCGGCTCAAGGTTGACTCAGCCTTCCATCCTTCCGAGGTTGGTAAAATGAGTACCCAGCTTGCTGGGGGGGCAATGTGTAGCCTGTATAATTAAAATTGTAAACCGCCCGGAGAGTGCTTGTAGCGCTATGGGGCGGTATATAAGTCCAATAAATAAATAAATAAATAAATAAATAAATAAATAAATAAATAAATAAATAAATAAATAAATAAATAAACAAATAAACAAATAAACAAATAAACAAATAAATAAATAAATATTACCTTTATTATCCAATCAGCATCTCCTGTTAATGGAATAACTTATATTGGTGGAATGGGGAGGGGTGATTACCTTTTTCCCTCCCTTCCCTGTAGTCTGAGTGATCTTTTACAGAAGATGGGGGGGGGGGGGAGGGAGAGAAATATCCCACTATCAAAGTCATTTACACAATATTTGATTTCACCACAAGACATCAGGTTATACCAGTCACCTCTTTCAGCAAAATGATTTTGTCTGTGCACCTAATATGGAAAGGCCACACTATAGATTATTATCATCTGAATCCTTATACCAGAGCACTTATAATCTGGCATGAGCATCACCCTACTGACTCATGTAAAATTAATCCAGTTTACCAATTATATTTCATTTAGCATCCACACACCCCATCTTGTGCACAGAGGCTTCAAGGGGGGGCCCATGGAACATAAAAATGCAACGTAACACTGAATGGCAGATGCCATAACACACAACATACAATTAAAGATAAAATTAGCTTTATGAGAGGTGGAATCGGGAGTGCCCCATTTTTCTCTTTTCCAAGGAGTGGGGATGGGAAAAGACTGAAACCCTCTTTCTATTGTCTGTGGAAGGGACGGCACTCCGCCAAAAGGATCCTTGTGGCAAACAAACTGCAGTATTAACTGTTATTTATTGGAAGACATTCTGTGCATAGTTACACTTGTACAATTAATAGTGTGGGGAGGCATAAAAGCTAAGTGCCTTTGTAAGCAATGTATAAAAATCCATCTCCCCCATCGCTCATAAATGCCATTGCTTCCCAAACTGTCCACACCCATCTGGAGTGTTCCCCCCCCCCCGAGTTCTTCCATCCCTATCTGTCTTCTGGCATGCCATTCCCATTCTTAATCCTCTGTAAGAAACTTTCCCCAATTTTATTAATCAACTTGACCGTATCTTTTTTTTCTCTTCTTTCCTGGATGCAGCCAACTTTCTAAGCAAAATCTTCCCTAACATACTCTTGGTGCATCCATCCACCACCTTTTCAAAAATTTATTTATTTATTTATTGAGAAGGAGGAAGATATTGATTAGACCTCTTCTACCTCTCTCATATTCCTTCATGGCATTTGAAGTAGCTGCAACAGCAGTCAAGTCTATGTGTAATGAAAAGGCAAGTAGTTATTTCTTTATTTTGTTATTACTTCATTTTTAATCCCAAGGGAAAGTTGCTTGTGGTGTTTTCTGCCAAAGCAACTTTCCTAGATTTAGATGCTACAAACCTTCCCAGGGATGGTGGTGTTAGAAACTCAAATTTTCTCTTCCACCACCTCTTCTCTCTTCGCCATGTACTGTAGATTAAATACTTCCTGGCCATGGCCCATGTATGTTTTCTACAGCAGCTAACACTCTGTTTGGGGGAAGGAAATGCTGGTCCCCAAATTCTTCTCCCTAGTGTTATAAATAAAATGCTAATGGTGTTTCCCAATAGCTTGGATGTGTGCATTCCTACCTTTATTCAATTGAGGAGGAATTGTTTTTACAGTATCTTGGCGACACCTCTTACTCATGGCTAAGCAGTAAGAAGAATCTGACACATCATCTGCATCATTATCTTAAAAAAAAAAAAAAAAACACCAGCCAGGCTGCAACTAGTCCAAAGGCCAGAACTGCCTTTTCAGGTCTGATGTGAATTACAGCGTCCGAGATCTCCAAGTGAAGTTTAGCAATACAAAAACATGCATTTGGTTTTGGTCTCTTCCCCTGCCAAGGAATTTGGGGTCCCTTCCTAGTGTCCAGTTACAAGCAGGTGGCAATGACTTTGGCCTCATTTGTTCCACCCTACTACTGTCAGTGCTACTGCTGCTGTTGAATAGCTAGGTTTGTGTATCTGAAGCCACTGCAAGGCAAGCAGAAATTAAGCACTTTCTCTAGTCTTACATCTTCTAGCCTAGTGAACCTGCACCAAAAGATTTGCATTTCTCTCCTAAACAAAAGCTATCTGAAGAGAGGACAGTGCCAGGGAAAAAGAAAGAAAGAGAGCGAGAGAGACCGAGAGAGCTCTACATTTAAAAAAACTTAAAAGGTGATCAGGTGCAAGGATCAAATGTACACTACCTTTGATCTGGGCATACAGTGGACCCTCGACTTACAGACAGCTCAACTTACAGACTTTTCGAGTTACAGACTTCTCTGGCCGCAACATTTAGGTTCGACTTGCAGCCAGAGAATCGACTTACAGACCAGAAAAAAAAACTCAAAATGGAACAAAAACGGAACAAAAACGGCCAGTTATGGATTAATCGGTTTTCAATGCATTGTAGGTCAATGGAAATTTGACCTACAGACTTTTTGACCTGCAGATTAATTCCGTAAGTAGAAGGTCCACTGTACATGCAGACATGGAGCAACTCTCAGGATTGTGTGTGCTACATGTTGTTAAGTCGGAACCCATGTATAGTGGCCCTAACAGGGAATTCGAGATAAGTGGGATATTTACCGGTTCCACTCCTTCAGTCAGTTTTCATGGCTGAGCAGGGATTCAAACACAGTTCTCCAGAGTCCTGGCCCATCACTCTAGCCACAGCACCACATTAGGAAGTCAATCTAGGGCTTGTTGTTGTTTAGTCGTTTAGTTGTGTCCGACTCTTCGTGACCCCCATGGACCAGAGCACGCCAGGCCCTCCTGTCTTCCACTGCCTCCTGGAGTTGGGTCAGATTCATGTTGGTCACTTCGATGACACTGTCCACCCATCTCGTCTTCTAGGGCTACCCTCGACCAAAAGGCTATTTGCCTGCTTGTGAGCAATGAAGGTAAAGGAGAGAATTCTGCTTCACTTCCCAACATAATGGCCAAAAGAGAGATGGAGAAAAACTCAGCGCAGGGCCTTTTAACACAAGAAAAGTTTTTCTGAAACCCCCCCCCCCCCCTGTGTCAAAACTTGACAGCCTTCCTGGAAGGAGACTCGAGGGCGCCTTCTGGAGCTGCCGGCTGCCTGCTCGTCCCAAAGGAAGAGCAAACCCGTTGACTCGACGGCTCAGTAGCAAGCCGACACGTACGTAATTCCCACTGAGTCAATGGGTCTACTCTAGCCGTAGGATCGGGGCCGGCGCCCCCCCTCCCCGGTGCCTTCCTTATTCCTGCCCCGGACTGCGGGCGGCACTGGCCAGGAGGGCTGCCTCTGCTGGCCCAGCCCGTCCGATTCCCTCCCCGCCTCATCGCGCGCCTTTCCCAGCCGAGCAGAGCACCCAGAAAAGGAAAGAAAAGAAAAGAAAAAGGCTCACCGGGCGGGCCCTCCTCCCAAAGAGGCGAGCGACCTCCCGGCTCTGCCCGCCAGCAACTTCCAGGTAGCCATGTTGCCTCCGTATCTTCAGGGCTGTCCGAGATCCTTGGACCGGGACCGCCTATAAGCGCCCAGGGGGGCCCTCTAATGGCCGCGGGGAGCGTTGCACCTCCAGCATTCCCCATCCGCGGGGGACGTTCGCCTTCTTCCTTCAGGAAGCAACGTGACCGGTCTGGCTGTACTCGAAGGGGAGGCTATGTTCTCTCCTTGCACCTTCACGTATCATCCACGTGTCTTCCAAAGGTCTGGGCTGGACAAACAAGTCCATGGGCCAGGATCTTGTTCAGTATTTGCAAAGAGAAGGCAAGCGCCAGCTGCCGAAACGGCCCCAGTGGGGTGTGATGAGGGGCGCCTTGCAACCAGCTAGAGCTAGACAGACAATCAGCGCCTGGTCAGTTTTCCTGCACTTGGAACCCCACAAATGCAAATACTGAGTTAGACACTGGCTACTATCCAGAAAAAAAAAAAGCATTCTGTAATGGCTTTCTTCATGTACAAGAAATGTAGGGTTCGGCACTTCTGTGTACAAGCTAGTTGACATCACGACTCACCACTTCATGTTGAAAAGAGTGGGATCTAGAAGGTTTAGATCCCACAGATTTCAGTGGGGGGAACTTAATAAACCGTTCAGCTGTCACACTTTCCACCAGGTGGTTTTTGATCTAATGTATAAGGATACTTAGCTGTAAGGAATATTTTTTTTAATGCCCCATAGAATGCTGGCATGGTATCATTGCCTGAAGAAGCTGTGATCCTCAGAAGCCAGGTGTAGTTGGGTGAGTCGGTATAGGTACAGATGGAAGCACCGTCCTGGGAGTGGGGTGATGTCACATCCTTCAATCCATCTACGTGTAAAATCAAAGCTTGCAAAAGTTAACCTTTTGTACTACAACTCTAAGTGGCAGTGTTTGATGAGACTCTTGGAGCTGTAGCTGAAAAAAAAGTAACTTTTCAAAACTTTCATCAAAATGCAGCTTATCTTATCTTACTGAGCCATGCTGTGTTGGAGTGTACAGTGGTGCCTCGTTTAACGAGTGTCCCGGTTAACGATGAATCCGCATAGCGATGGCAAAAAAGCAAACTCTTTTGCCATCACTTTGCGATGTTGCCTATGGGGAAAAATCGCTTTGTGATGTTTTCCCCATGGGCCCCATTTTCCCCCAGCTGAGTGGCGGGAGCCTCCAAAGGACCGCTCCCGCTGCTCAGCTGGGGGAAAATGCCGGTGGTAGCCTCGGAAGGACCCTTCCGAAGGGTCGTTCCAAGGCCACCGCCAGGATTCCCCTACGAAGGGGGCATTTTCCCCTAGCTGAGCGGGAGTCCCGCTGCTCAGCTGGGGGAAAATGCCGGTGGTAGCCTCGGAAGGACCCTTCCGAAGGGTCCTTCCAAGGCCACCGCCGGGATTCCCCTTCGGAGGGGGCATTTTCCCCGAGCTGAGCGGGAGCCCCGCTGCTCAGCTGGGGGAAAATGCCGGCGGTAGCCTCGGAAGGACCCTTCCGAAGGGTCCTTCCGAGGCCACCGCCGGGATTCCCCTTCGGATGCCTGAAAGGCATCCGGACCCCTGCCACCGCCGCCGCCGCCTGGATCCGCCCCGCGGCCAGCTACCCCCGCCATGGTCGGACTCTCAGGAGTCCGACCATGGATGGGGTAGCCGGCCGCGACGCGGATCCAAGCGGCGGCGGCAGCAGGGGTCCGGATCCTATCAGGCATCCGGGGCTAGGATCCGCCCCCTGGCCAGTTCCCCTTCCATGGTCGGACTCTCAGGAGTCCGGCCATGAATGGGGTAACCGGCGGGAGGCGGATCCAAGCGGCGGCGGCGGCGGCAGGGGCTTTGATCCGGCCCCCAGCCGGTTCCCCTTGCATGGTCGGATCCAACCATGCAAGGGGAACCGGCCGGGGGCCGGATCCAAGCGGCGGCGGCGGCAGCGGTAGGAGCTTGGATCCGGCCCCCAGCCGGTTCCCCTTGCATGGTCTGATCCGACCATGCAAGGGGAACCGGCCGGGGGCCGGATCCAAGCTGCGGCGGCAGCGGTAGGGGCTTGGATCCGCCCCCCCCCGGCCGGTTACCCCATCCATGGCTGTACTCCTGAGAGTCCGACCATGGAAGGGAAAGCCGGGCGCGGGGCAGCTCCAAGCGGCGGCGGGGGCGGGGGCAGGGGGGTTCCGAATGGCTTCCAGTGCTTTGCCTGGAAGCCATTCGGACACCCCCTACCCTGTCCCCGCTGCCGCTGAGAGCCTTCCGAGCTCTCAAAGGGCTTTCTCCAATGTGTGGGGGGGAAGCCCTTTGAGAGCTCGGAAGGCAAATGTCGGCGGTCGGTGGTGGCTTTGGGGTCCATCCAAAGCCACCGCCGACTGCCGACATTTTCCCCCAGCTGAGCGGCGGGGCTTTGAAGCTCCCGCCACTCAGCTGAGGGAAAATGCCAAAGGCCCCATTTTCGGTCAGCTGGTCGGCGGTTCCAAAATGACCGACCGGCTGTGCTGCCTCGCTTTAGAGGCACCGAAAATGGCCGCCCCTATGGAGGAACATCGCTGAACGGTGAGTTTATCCTCCATAGGAACACATTAAACATGGCTTTTTCTGTTCCGTTCAGCGATGTTTTCGCATAGCGACGATTAATCCGGAACGGATTAACGTCGCTATGCGAGGCACCACTGTATTTGCAACCTTGCAGGTGGCCTGCCATTCATTTGACTGGGAAACATCTTTCTGGGATGGAGCGACTGTCAGTCTATCCAGCATTAACCAACAATTCTTTCCCACTTTTGAATTCAAAAGAGACCCTCACTTCTGTGCTAAGTGGTTGTCTTCTTTCCCTCTCGTTCATCTGTTGATGTCAGTTGTTTGTTAGTATGCTGTTGATCTGTTCATAACTGTAAGTAATGCAAAGTTTTTATTCTTTCTATTACAGATGTCTCAGAACGAGTTACTGAAACTGTACATCGTGCCATTTAATAAAAAATGGATGGACTATTTGGGGAACTTGAAGCTTTTATCCTCTGTGAGTCTTAGTACATCTACTGTGTAGCAAAAGGAGCTTTACCAGAAATTCAAAACTCTGCAACATGCCATATCCCTGTCATGATAGGGTTTCAAGGTTTCCCATTCACTGATGTTTCAGAGTCCAAACCTGAACTAGGGATATCCCATTGTAATGTCATGGGAGTCAGGTCTGTGACAAGACAGTGAGACAGGCACTGAAGATATCCTGCACTACCTGCTAAACAGTATAATATGTATAACACGAGTACAAACACCTTTGAGTTTGAGCCAATGAGTCATCTCACTGGTTTGGGAGTGAGGAAGAAGTGAGTATCCAGACATTAATGACACTGCGCAGAAGGAAACCAGATTTGGTCCTCTTCAACCACTATTGGCCCTCAGACTTATCTTCCCATCGGAGGTCCTGGGTAAGCATAGTGAATCCCCTGAAGCATCAGCTGGCACCCCGAGACCTAATCAGGCATTAAACAGAATCCAAACCTAGATCTCGAAACTGAAGGCAATACACTGTCTCTCAAGAACATAGAGAGGAAGGAGCCAACGCTCGGTGACAGAGTACATGTGTTGCTTGGAGAAAACTGCAGATCGAATCCATGCAGTGGTGGGATTCAAATAAATCAACAACAGGTTCGATGTCCTAATGACCGTTTTAACTATACCAAAAGATATGCTGAAAGGTAGTTCAATAATTCACGCATTAAATACTGCAATAAGAACAGTAAAATAAGTACAGACTAGATTATTTTTAAAGGAAGATTTTTAATATTAAATGCCTGACAAACAGTTATTGAAGATATTTCCATATTTCCTGGACAGGGGTGCCTCAAATCCCCACCCCCAAATTTCTAGATGAAGTGCCACATCTGCTCTGACCAGGAGCCATCGCGTAATAATAATGCATTAGTCTCTAAATTGCCATAAGCTCCTCTGTTTTCCATCATCATTTAGTCATCTCTGACTCTTCATGACTCCATGGACCAGGGCACGCCAGGCCCTCCTATCTTCCACTGCCTCCCGGAGTTGTGTCAAATTCTTTTTGGTCGCTTCGATGACACTGTCCAAACATCTCATCCTCGGTCGTCCCCTTCTCCTCTTGCCTTCACAATTTCCCAACATTAAGGTCTTTTCCAGGGAGTCTTCTCTTCTCATGAGATGGCCAAAGTACTGGAGCCTCAGCTTCAGGATCTGTCCTTCAAGTAAGCACTCAGGTTTGATTTCCTTTAAAATTGATAGGTTTGTTCTCCTTGCAGTCTAGGGGATTCTAAAGAACCTCCTCCAGCACCACAATTCAAAGGCATCAATTCTTCGGTGGTCAGTGTAACAGGCACCTTATACCTCACAAAGGGGCCACTACGTCACACTCAATCACTCTTCGTTTCCACTGCCACCAACCATTCCCTCAAATAAAGCTTCAGGCCAAAGTATGATTTCAAAATAAAAACTTAGGTTTATTGTATACAAACAAAAGGAATGGTAAATCACTTGAATATAAATAATACTTTAATCACTATAATAATATAACAATCACACACACACTCTCACAGACCCTCACTATATAGCACAGTTCTTATCTCACAGTATCTCCAAGCCCTATCTCCCTATCTCAAAGCCCTATCTCAAAGCCCTATCTGAAACCCTCACACCATTCACTCCCCTTATATACAACAGCTCCACCCCTTATGTCCCACCCTCCATCACACCATTGGTAGATGACACACAGCTTCAGCAGTGACGGGCAGGTGATGTCATAGCTGTATGTAACAATACCTCCCCCCTTTAAAAGTTGTTTTGTGGGGGAAAGCTAAGGTGCTTTTCACCCAAAACAACTGGAAACAAAATCAAACATTACATTTTCCCCACATTTCCACACTTACCCTTAATATATTAGGCACATTCTTACATAACTATATTATTCAAAATATACTTACACTTATATAATTAATTGCATATATATATACAGAAGAATATTCCAATAACCACATATTTTAATAACTTATTAAACACAGTTATTAATTTCAAGAGTCCAATTTTTTTCATCTGTCATCGTCTGGTCTTCGGGATAAGGCGTCAGCAACACAGTTCATAGTCCCTTTGACCACCTTAACCTCGAAGTCATAGTCCTGTAAAATTAAAGCCCACCTCATTAGCTTGCTGTTTTGGGCCTTCATAGTTTTTAACCACATCAGAGGTGAGTGGTCTGTACAAAGAATGAAGTGTCTTCCCCAGATGTAAGGTTTACATTTCTGGACTGCGTACATGATGGCCCAACATTCTTTCTCAATGGTCGACAGGTGTTTCTTGCCTTTCTGAAGTTTCTTGCTCAGGTAGGACACAGGATGCTGGTCTCCATTGTCATCACACTGGCACAGCACGGCTCCTACCCCGGCGTTGGATGCATCGGTGTAGATGATGAACTCTTTATCAAAGTCTGGAGCACGCAACACAGGGTGGTTGGTTAATGCCTCCTTCAGCTTCCCGAATGCCTCCTCGCAGTCACTGGACCATGGGATGCAGTCATCACTCCTTTTCCTCGTCAGCTCGATCAATGGTGCTGCAATTTCGCTGAACCTGGGGATAAATTTTCTATAGTATCCCACTAAACCAAGAAAGGATCTAATTTTTTTCTTGGTATTGGGTCTAGGCCAATTACGTATTGCCTCTACCTTTGCTTCTAGGGGTTTGATTACACCTCCCCCTGCCATATGACCCAAATATTTCATCTCGGGGCTACCCAGCTGACATTTACTTGCTTTTACTGTTAACCCCACTGCTTTCAACCGCTGCAGTACTAACTCTAGGTGACACAGGTGATCCTGCCAGGTGTTGCTAAAGATCCCCATATCGTCAATGTAGGCAACTATAAATGCACTGAGCCCTTGCAGAGTTTTGTCCATCAGCCTTTGGAATGTAGCTGGGGAATTCCTAAGGCCAAAACTGAGGACACGAAACTCAAATAAGCCGAAAGGGCTACAAAAAGCGGTTTTTTCTTGATCTCTAGGGTCTATCCGCATTTGCCAAAACCCTTTAGTCAAGTCTAAACAGGAAATGTATTGACAACCACCAATGGTTTCTGTGACAAACCCAGACCTACTGGGATCTGCCACACGTTCACTAAGCTGCCACCAACCATTCCCTGTAAGAAGTCACACAGACCAGGGATGGATTTTCAAACAATAAAAAGAATAAGGTTTATTTTAAATACACACAGGGAAAAATAAACAATCAGGTGAATAAAATAAAGTAACGTGGCTTATTCTCATTCATACATACACACAGGTTTGGTTCACACAGAACCCTTAACTTGAAGCACAGACCCTGAACCTATCAGTTCTGGCTAACCAACAGACACCTGAACCTATCAGGTTGGTACTCTGACACACAGAAGTACCCTGTCTGACACACGGACTCCCACAACAGCTTCTTCTTCCCAGCTGCTGCTTCGTCACAACCCAGTGTCTCACAGTGTCTCTCTCTCACCACACAGGTTTCACATTTATATACAGTACAGCCCCTCCTCCTGATGTCCCGCCTTCCACTCCCCATAGGATGGAACTTTCCCTCCAAACCCATGACAGACAGGTAACATCAGTGCTGTATGTAACACCTCCCCTCTTTATAAGTTGTTTTGTAGGGGGAAAGCTAAGGTGCTTTTCACCAAAAAACAACCTGTATAAAATACACAACAACAGTTATACATACCATATTATACTTACTTATACTTACATTCTAAGTTAAACCATAGCAATTAGGCATATAAACATTTTACCATATACAGTACATCAATTTACCTTTATTCATACAAACCAAATTCAAAACCAGGTACATTTAACTTTGTCATCATTATATACACATAGTCCATGTTTCTTTCGCCGTCTTCATTCTTCAGGTCTTCTTGATAAGGCGTCAGCAACACAGTTCACTGACCCTCTGACCACCTTCACTTCAAAGTCATAGTCCTGTAGGTTTAAAGCCCACCTCATAAGTTTGCTATTGTGGGTTTTCATTGTCTTTAACCATTGCAGTGGTGAATGGTCAGTGCACAGAACAAAATGTCTTCCCCAGATGTAAGGCTTGGCCTTCTGGATCGCGTAGACTATGGCCAAACACTCCTTCTCCACGGTTGCCAAATGTCTCTCACCTTTTTGAAGCTTCCTACTCAGGTAGGACACTGGATGTTGGTCACCATTCTCATCCTCCTGGCACAGAACTGCTCCTACCCCGCTGTTAGACGCATCGGTGTAGATGATGAACTCCCGGTCGAAGTCTGGAGCCCGCAGGACAGGATAGTTGATTAACGCCTCCTTCAACCTCTGGAACGCCGCCTCACAGTCGCTGGTCCACGGGATGCGGTCATCAGCCGTCTTCCTCGTCAGATCGGTCAGCGGAGCCGCAATCTCGCTAAACCTCGGGATGAACTTTCTGTAGTAGCCCACCAACCCAAGAAATGATTTGACTTTTTTCTTGGTGTTGGGTCTAGGCCAATCACGAACAGCTTCTATTTTGGCCTCCAGGGGTTTTATCATTCCTCCCCCTACCATGTGACCCAAGTATTTTATTTCTGGGCTACCCAGCTGACACTTGCTGGCCTTTACTGTTAGCCCTGCTGCACTTAACCTCTGCAGCACTAACTCCAGGTGTATCAGGTGATCTTCCCAGGTATTACTGAAGATCCCTATGTCGTCAATGTAGGCCACTGTAAAGTCACTGAGCCCTGCCAAGGTCTGGTCCATCAGCCTTTGGAATGTGGCTGGTGCATTTCTGAGACCAAAGCTCAGGACTCGAAACTCATAGAGACCAAAAGGGCTGCAAAAGGCAGTCTTTTCTTGATCCCTGGGATCAATTCTTAATTGCCAATATCCCTTTACCAGGTCCAATGATGAGATGAACCGACAACCCCCTATGGTTTCAATCAGGTTGTCTAGCCTGGGCATTGGGTAGGCATCAGGAGTGGTTACACGGTTTAATTTCCTGTAATCGACACAAAACCTAATGCTCCCATCAGGCTTGTCCACAAGGACTATCGGAGAGGACCAAGGACTAGAAGAGGGGACGATTATGTTCTCCCTCAGCATTTCGTCCAGCTCCTTCCGCACCTTGTCCCTATAGGGTCCCGTTACTCGGTATGGGGATACTGCCTGCGGGGGTGCATCCCCTGTGTGGATCCGATGCATCACTCCCTTCACTATCCCCGGCTTGTTGGAAAACACCTGTTGATATTTACTAAGCAGCATTTTTAGTTCTTGCTGCTGGTCTTGGGTGAGTGCAGGACTGATCTTTACCTCCTCTGGGTTGCATTTTACTTCCCCTCTACCCTCCCAGAAGGGTAATTCAGCTTCCTCACTCTCAGCTGCTTTTATCGCGAATAACACCCTCTGTTCCCCTCTGTAGTAGGGTTTTAGGGCATTCACATGAACCACCCTCCTTGCTTGGTTCTCCTCCTGCTCTATTAGGTAGTTCAGGTCTGACATCTTGGAAATGACCCTATATGGTCCTGCCCATTTGAGCTGCAGTTTATTCTCTCTGCAGGGCCTAAGCCAAAGCACTTCCTCCCCTGGGTCAAAGTGCCTCTCTCTAGCTTTGTGGTCATACCATGTTTTCTGTCTGACCTTCTGAGCTTGCAGGTTTTCTGCTGCCAGCTCTAGATTTCTCCTTAGGTCATTCATCAAGGTGTCTATGTATGTCACAACGTCTTGTGGGTCATCCTGGGTGATCTGCTCCCAATGTTGTTTGATCAAATCAAGGGGCCCTTTCACCCCTAAGTGTGCAGCAAACATGTCAGAGTGACCCCTTTGTAAGATCATGGGGCGATACTTTTCAGGTACCACCAGCTGACTTCTGATCCCATCTCCCCCTTGTGAGATATTCCCCAGGGTCTCTCTATATAAAATCCCCTTTTTCTCCAGAAATCTCACTGGGGTTTCAGGTGTTAGCTGGGCGTCAGTCACCTGTTCAAAACACTTTTGGAGAGTGGCGTCTGCCTTTTGCTCCTGTCCAAATCTGCTGTCTGTGGTTAAGGTTTCCACCACAGCTTCTGAACTCCCCTCTGCTTCCGTCTCTGGCTCATCATTACCCCCCTGAACTGTCCCCGTGGTGGCTTGTGAGCGTGTAATCACTAGCACCCGTTTCACATGTTCAGCCAGGTCATTTCCCACGAGCACGGCTGCTGGCAGAGTCGATGAAATCGCTAGCCGCCAAGCTCCCCTCCAGCCTTGAAAGTTGACAGGTACCTCTGCTACTGGCAGAGAGATTACCTGCCCCTCAATCCCTGCCACCTTCATGCTCTCATTTGGGATTATAAACTCCCTAGGAATAATATCTGGATGGCACAGGGTTACCTGGGAACAAGTGTCCCGCAGCCCCCTATACTGACGGTCAAGTATTCCTACGTCCACCCCAGCTGTCTCAAACAACGGAGAATCTGTTTTCACCAGCAAGCAGCGCTTTACCTCCACAAGAGGACCATTTTCCTCAGCCTGATCAGCAGAGGTAGCTGTTCCAGACTGAGTAGTCATGGCAACCGGCTCCCTCAGTGACAATGAGCCTTGCTCTTTCTGGACACAGAACACAGCTTTTGGCTTGGTCCCACTAGCATTCTGAGGCACCATTCCTTTTAGCTGCTTTAATTTCTCACACTCTGAGATTAGATGACCCTTTCCCTGACAGAAATAACATTTTCTGGTGTATTTTGATTCTCTCTCATCTTGTTTTGGTTTTCCCTCCAAAATCTGAGGTCTTAGTTTCATGTCTGAGGGCTTCCCTTCACCATGGGCCCCTCCCCCTTGCTGGCTTTTCCCTGGTCCTTGAGAGTACTTGCTGTAGGTTTCTTTGGGTTTACCTACAGATTTCCCCTCACCCAAGGGCTTTCTTATTTGGGAAATAAAATCTGCGATCTCTGCGGCTGCTGCCACAGATTTCGGTTTCCTCTCCCTCACCTGGAATTTCAATTCCCCATGCAGGACTGAATAGAACTGTTCCAGTGCTATCAAGTCTTTAAGCTGCTCATAGGTCTCTGTCCCTTCCTGCGATAGCCATTTCTCAAGCAGCCTCACCAATTGGGCCCCCACTTGGGTAAAAGTCTGTTCTGGTTTCTTGGTGAGGGACCTGAATCTTTGTCTCAGCTGCTCTGCATTTATCCCATGTCTGGCAAACACTAGTTTTTTAAACTCTGCAAAATCTTTCATCAGTTCCTCAGGCATCTCGGCATAAACCTCAGCCAGGCTACCACTGATTAAAGATCGCATGATGGTCATCTTCTCAGTTTCCCTCACTGAGAAGTCCACAAACGCTCTTTCCACTAGGGAAAAGAACACCTCAGGACAATCTCCCTTGTGGTACACAGGGAATTTCTTCAGGTCAGCTTTAGACAGTTGGCCTCCCTCAGAATCCCTATTGTTATTATTGTTCTGGTTCATCATTTCCAGTTTTCTTAATTCAAACGCCATTCTTTCTTTTTCCAGAGCAATTTTCTCTCTCTCTAATCTTTCTTCTTTTTCCAATTGCCTCATCCTCAGTTCATGCTGTTGGGCTATGAGCAATTTTCTGAGCTCTGGGTTCTGTTCTCCTGTGCTGTCACCTTGCACTGAGCCAAATTCATCCTCAGAACCTTGGTCAATCTGGGGGTCTTTCACTTCACTCATGTCTGCTACTTGGCTTCGAGTCAAGGGCATAATCCCCCCCTCAGAACAGGCTGCTTTAAAAAGTCAAGCCTCAAAATAAAACGACTACTTTTTTCCTTTTTGCCTCAGAACCAGCTCTCCCTAGAGATTGCTGCTGTTCTTCAGCACTTAGCTTGCAACAGTATCGAGTCAGAGCCTACCCCCCTCTGCTGGGCCTCTCAGCTGGCAAGCTAGATCACTGTTACTACGCAGTTTTGCCTCAGCTTTTTCCCGCCAAAACTAGGCTGCCTCAGAGCACCTTAATCTAAGTCTCCCCAGTTGGCACGTTCTTCTACTAGCGCACCTCCCCGTGAGGTACACCTAGAAGATTACCTACGCGCCTCAGACTGTCCCTGACTAGACCCCCCTTGCTCTGGGCACACTTGCCAAGGCTTTGCTGGACCGCTGGACAACTGGACCAGTCGTATCCCACACGCTGGACACCAATCAGTGTGACAAACCCAGACCTACTGGGATCTGCCACACGTTCACTAAGCTGCCACCAACCATTCCCTGTAAGAAGTCACACAGACCAGGGATGGATTTTCAAACAATAAAAAGAATAAGGTTTATTTTAAATACACACAGGGAAAAATAAACAATCAGGTGAATAAAATAAAGTAACGTGGCTTATTCTCATTCATACATACACACAGGTTTGGTTCACACAGAACCCTTAACTTGAAGCACAGACCCTGAACCTATCAGTTCTGGCTAACCAACAGACACCTGAACCTATCAGGTTGGTACTCTGACACACAGAAGTACCCTGTCTGACACACGGACTCCCACAACAGCTTCTTCTTCCCAGCTGCTGCTTCGTCACAACCCAGTGTCTCACAGTGTCTCTCTCTCACCACACAGGTTTCACATTTATATACAGTACAGCCCCTCCTCCTGATGTCCCGCCTTCCACTCCCCATAGGATGGAACTTTCCCTCCAAACCCATGACAGACAGGTAACATCAGTGCTGTATGTAACAGTTTCAATCAGGTTGTCGAGTCTGGGCATGGGGTAAGCATCTGGTTTGGTTACTAGGTTTAATTTTCTGTAATCCACACAGAACCTAATGCTTCCATCCGGTTTGTCCACCAAAACTATTGGAGCTGACCAAGGGCTAGACGATGGCACAATAATATTTTCTTTTAGCATCTCATCCAGCTCCTTGCGCATCTTGTCCACATAAGGTCTGGTTACTCTGTATGGGGTTACTGCCTGCGGGAGTGCATTTCCAGTATCTATTCTATGCATCACTCCCTTGGCTAAACCAGGCTTACTTGAGAAGACCTGTTGATACTTAATAACTAACATCTTTAGTTCCCTCTGCTGTTCTAGGATGAGTGCAGGGCTGATCTTTACCTCCTCTGGGTTGAACTTTATTTCACCCCTTCCTTCCCAGTATGGCAAATCATGTTCTTCTTTATCAGCTGCTTTCATTGCAAAAAGCACTCTCTTTTCCTCTCTGTAATATGGCTTGATGGCATTTACATGAACTACCCTCCTGCCTAGGTGTTCATCTCCTTCAATAATGTAATTAAGATCACTCATTTTGGAAATGATCCAATAAGGTCCTGCTCAGTTCAATTGTAGTTTGTTCCCCTTGATGGGCCTCAACATCAGCACCTCATCTCCAGGGTTAAACTGTCGTTCCCTAGCCTTTTTATCATACCAAACTTTTTGTTTAATTTTCTGGGTTTGCAGGTTTTCAGCAGCCAACTCTAAATTTCTTTTGAGGTTGTTCATTAAGGTTATGTATGAGACTACATTTTGAGGATCTTCTTCTACAATCTGTTCCCAATTTTGCTTAATCAAATCAAGTGGTCCTTTCACTTTTCTCCTGAATAGCAGTTCAAAAGTACTGAACCCGGTACTTTCTTGTGGGACTGATCTGTAGACATATAGCAATAATTGCAATTTCTGGTCCCAGTTATTTGGGTTTTCTGCTAAATAGGCTTTAATCATTCTCATAAGGGTTCCATTAAATTTCTCTGTTAACCCATTACTCTGCGGATGATATGGGGAAGTTTCTAAATGTTTAATACCACAAATCTGCCATCTCTTCATAAGTTTGGAAGTAAACGATGGTCCTAAGTCAGTTGTAATCTCTGAAGCAAAACCCATTCTACTCATATAGCTTAAAAGTGCATCAGCCACTGTATGGGTCTCAATATTATTCAAAGGAATCGCCTCAGGGTATCTTGTGGCATGGTCAACAATGGTGAGAATAAATCTGTTTCCCCTTTTTGTGACCTCAGACAACGGTCCTATAATGTCCACGCCAATACATTTGAAAGGTGTAGAGATTACGGGTAATGGACACAGCTTAGCCTTAGTCCTGTCTCGGTTATTACCCTGTCTCTGGCACACATCACATCTCTGACAGAAATTTTTAATTTGTTTTCCTATTTCTGGCCAATGGAAGTTTTGAGTTATTCTCTGCTTGGTCTTATTTATCCCTAAATGTGCAGCAAATATATCAGAATGTCCCCTTTCTAAAATCATTTGGCGATATTTATCAGGCACTACCAACTAGCTTCGAATCTCATGTCCCCCTTTGGAAATGTTCATCAGTGTTTCTCTATACAGTAAACCCTGCTTAATAAGGAACCTTTCAGGGGATTCAGGGGATAATTCCATGCTTGACACTTTCTCTAAACAACATTTTAAAGTGGGATCTGCTTGCTGCTCCTGGGAAAATACACTGCTTTGGGGTATTTCAAGTGAGACTGCCTCAGCTTGTTGTATATTATTTTCATTTTCTTCCTCCTGAATGTCAGTAACATTTTCAGCTGCCTCTGTTTGGTCCTGTTGTGAACGTGTAAGAACTAACACTCTCTTAACATGCTCAGAGAGGTCTGTCCCAATAAGTACAGCTGAAGGCAGTTGCGAGGAAATTCCTACGCGCCAATTTCCTTGCCAGCCCTTATAACGAACTAACACTTCTGCTACAGGCAAAACAACTATTTCTTCCCCTATTCCTTTAATTGTCATACTTTCATTTGCTATAATGTGATTTTGTGGTATGATATCAGGGTGACACAGTGTAACCTGAGAGCACGTGTCTCTTAATGCTAAATAGTTGTGTTCTAAAATTCCTATATTATCACCAGCTGCTTCAAACAATTGGGGATCAGTTCTTATAAGTAGACAATGTCTTATTTCAGCCACAGGAATATTATCTTCTTTAAACTCATCTGTTGTGGAGACCTCTGTTGGCGTTGCTATGACAACAGACTCCTCCTCCCTTGGTGGAGTTATCTGTCCCTTCTGAATACAGTAAACAGATTTAGTCTTGTTTAAATTCATTTTCTGAGGTAAAAATTTCTTTATTTTCTTTTGCTTTATAACATTGGGATGCAATATGGCCTTTTTCATGGCAAATGAAGCAAATTCTATCACTCCATGGACCCTTTTCTTTTCCCTCCAAATTCTGTCTTCTGGCTTGGCCCTGTTCTGAAGGCTTTCCCACAAAATGGCCGCCCACTTTCTGCTGGCTTTTAACTTGTCCCTTGGGATATCTATTGTAGTCCTCCCATGTTTTTCTCATACTCTTTCCCTCAGAATACATAGGTTTTCTGATTTGTGAGATGAAATCTGCAATTTCCCCTGCCTGTTTCAAATCTAGAGGTTTCTTGTCTTTGACCAAATATTTAATTTCACCATATAGAAAGGAATAAAACTGTTCCAATCCTATAATATTTTTAAATTGCTGAATTGTCTCCACTTTCTCCTGCGCCAACCATTTATCTAAATATCTAGTCAAATTGGCCCCTAACTGTGAGTACGACTCATCAGATTTCTTTGTCAGTGTTCTGAACTTTTGCCTCAGATGTTCTGCATTGATGCCATACCTGGCAAACACCAACTTTTTAAATTCAGAATAATCTTTAATCATTTCGATTGGCATTTCTGCGTAAACCTCAGCGACGCTTCCACTAATTTGAGATCTCAGAATAATCATTTTTTCTGACTCTCTCACTGAAAAATCAGCACACGCTCTTTCAAAAAGAGTTTAAAATGCTTCTGGACAGTCTCCCTGTTTGAAAGTAGGGAATTTCTTTAGATCTGCTTTTGACAACTGCCCTTCTTCAAAGTTGGAATTTCTATTATTGTTATTGTTCTGGTTCATTAATTCCATTCTCCTGATTTCAAAAGCCACCCTCTCTTTCTCTACCTCAAGTTCTCTCTGTCTCATTCTTTCCTCCTTTTCCATTTTTTCTAATTCTAGCTGTTTCATTCTTTCCTCCTTTTCTAATTCTAGCTGTTTCATTCTGTATTCATGTGCTCGCGCTAACTCAAATTTTCTGAGGTCTGTTAAATCTTCTCTAGAGGACATTTCCTCTTGAGCTGAGGAAAATCTTTCCTCTCCCACTAACCTCTTCATCTGAACTAGCTGCCATTTCAGATGGTCTTAGTTCATTTTTTCTACTTCGGGTTAAGGGCATTTTATTTCACCAAAGGCTCTTATATCAACTTTCAAGCCTTGGTTTAAAGTCACTTTTTTCCTGTGCTATTGGTCTGTGTTATAAAGTTGCAGCCTTCTCCAGCACTGTCAGCTAGCAACTGTAACTATGCTTCTGCCCCTTAAGCTGGGCCTCTTGCCAAACAAAGTTTACTTTATTATTCTGCCTCTGGCAACAATCTTGAATTCACACAGCTACCTCAACCTAGGTTTAGCTGTACAAACGGAGGTTCCTCAGGTTTGCTGCCCTTGGCCTTCGCTATGTCCCCTCAGAATTTCCCTAAACTCAGGACACGCTGGCCAAAACACCGCAGCCTTTGCTTTGGGCCACTCTCCATACACAAAATGGACTCCACAGAGCTCCCCTGTCTCAGTTTTTCACTCTGAAGCTTCAGCGCCCGTCTACTAGGCTTTGCTCCCCTTGAGCCAAGCCCTAGAAGGTGACCCACGCTCTCCACTTCAGATGACCCTAACTGAAGACCCTTGCTCTGGGCACGATTTTGCCAAGACTTCACTGGAATATTCGAATCCCACCAGCTGGACACCAATTTTATTGTAACAGCCACCTTATACCTCACAAAGGGGCCGCTACATCACACTCAATCACTCTTTGTTTCCACTGCCACCAACCATTCCCTCAAATAAAGCTTCAGGCCAAAGTATGATTTCAAAATAAAAACATAAAAATAAATAAATAAAAAACGGTATACAAACAAAAGGAATGGTAAATCACTTGAATATAAATAATACTTTAATCACTATAATAATATAACAATCACACACACACTCTCATAGACCTTCACTATATAGCACAGTTCTTATCTCACAGTATCTCCAAGCCCTATCTCTCAGCCCTATCTCAAAGCCCTATTTGAAACCCTCACACCATTCACTCCCCTTATATACAACAGCTCCACCCCTTATGTCCCACCCTCCGTCATGCCATTGGTAGATGACACACAGCTTCAGCAGTGACGGGCAGGTGATGTCATAGCTGTATGTAACAGTCAGCTTTCTTTATGGTCCAGCTCTCACTTCCATACATCACTGCCAGATCCTATGCAGGTTGCAGATGCAAGTTAGGAATGGAGGTTTCAAATTCCACCCCTAGTGGCCATCAGTTGGATTTTCTGTCCCAACCTGCAAGGTTATACAGTTAACATCACCCAAAAAGGATTGAACCCTGAGGACATTTTCCCATTGCAATCTGGCTGGAATTGGCTCACTGTAATGGGTAGATTCGGTTTTATCCCCAATTCTCTGATGAGGAGTATTTATTTATTTATTTATTTATTTATTTATTTATTTATTGATTTATTGATTTATTGATTTATTGATTTATTGATTTATTTATTTATTTCCTGCCTTTCTCCCCAAAAGGAACCAAGGCGGTTTAAAACACTATTTAAAAGCTAAAAACAGTAAGTATACAAATATTTAAAAAGAACACATTTAAAGCAACAGAACACAACAATCCAATTTGGGAAAAAACCCTCTCAGACCACCAGTCATTAAGGATAAGCCTATCTGTGTAAGGACACCAAGGCAGGGACCAGCCTGGCCTCCTATGGGAGGGAGTTCCAGAGACTGGGAGCAGTGACAGAGATAGCCATCTCCCGTGTCCCCATCAGCTGCACTTGTGAGGGTGATGGGACTGAGAGAAAGGCCTCCCCTGATCATCTTAATGCCCGGGCAGGCTCATAGAGGGAGATGCGGTATTTTAGATACCTTGGACTCAAGCTGTTTGACACATTTTGGTATAATCCCAAAAAAGGAACCTTGAGCATCAATTTATGGCAGGGAGGGGAGATGAGGAATACATGCAATCCCTTTGTTTGGCAAGTTGGGGGGCACAATCCAATCGACTGTCACCTGGTGTGGAACTTGAAATTTCCTGGCTTACATCCGTAGCCACATCGAAACTTTTAAGAAAGAGGTGTGCCTGCCATGATTTTTTAAAATGTTTTTTTCCCCTTGCATCATCCACAATGGTGCCCACACTGATAAAAACCTGTATAGGTTGAGACCTAGTGTTTCTTTGGGATTTTTTGTGTGGTTTAATAAAGGTTTCGTTGCCTTTGGATTGTTTACCTCATGGGACAATCATGTTTAAAAACATCTATGTCAATTCAACATGCTGTAGGAAGTGATCTGTCATGTTCTATCATGTCCTCCAGGGCCATTAAACAGCCCTATATTTTAGCTTCTCTTTTGCTTATGTGTTAATTGCTTTCCTCTCTAGCCCAACTCTCCAAACTTTTATACAACAAAACTTGCTGAAACAAGAGCGCCCCTGTGACTTTGTGCTGATGGTGCTGTTCTTTTCTCTCAAATTTGAGGAGGTTTAAAATATTTATTAAAGGGATTTTCTAATTAGTATAGGAATTAACTATGATGAGACCAGGATAATAATTAATTCCTGATACATGCAACCACAAGATGGCAGTGAAGGAATATAGTTTTATACAGAAGTATTTATTGGTGACTGGCTTGAGAGTTATTTTTTCACTCTCATAAAAAGAGTTGAAAGTAAAGGTTGCTTTTTGTGCACGAGGAAGCCATGGTCTGAGAAGAGAAAGTCTTTCACCCTGAAATTTTTCAGGTTATTGTCCCTCCCTGCTCAGTTTACATGTCACCCTGGTCCTCGTGGTATGTAAACCTATTTCCTATTTCACCGTAGTAAACAGATTTTGCACAGGGGATGTGTGTTATTGGTTCTGAAACGTGCAGAATCATGACTTGAGATTGCAAGGGGATAGAAGAAATGTGTGCAGTTTCTCTCTCGGAGCCCTTGCAGTCCAGACCCTGTCAGTGTCCATGGGTAGCCTCTCCTCCATGCCTGTATCTGGCTTAAGCTTATGCTCAACAGGATTTATTGGAACCAGGAAAGGGGAAACAACAACATCAGGAGTTTGTGTCACTCCTCTTATTCGTCTCAGGAGCAAAGTTTTTGGCACTTGCCTTTCCATAGACTCTGCCCAGTCTGGAACCTGAATTAACTTGGCTGGGTCTAGCAAGTCTGTAATGTTTTTTTAAGGGAGGTCTCCGTGGGGGTCTAAAGATAGGGGCCTTGAGGAGATCTGGTTCATAAGAATCCTGCAGCAAGGGCAAGGCTCGGGTCTCAGCAAGTTCAAATCCTGCTGCCAGGGAGGCGGCTGCGGCTGCTGGAGGTGCCGCTGATATTCTTTCTGCCTTTTTCACCTCCAGCTTCATCTCTGGGTAGGTTTGGGGCCTCTTGGCCTGACACAGACAACCATCAGGCCGGTCGCAGCTGCCCAAGTTTGGATTCCTTGGTGAACTGCCTCGTCCTTGGGGCACACGGAGCCCTAGAAAGAACCCTATCCAGGAATCCTCTTAGTAGACATAGTCGTAGGTGCCCTTGGGCTCCAATACCTCCTCAGCACTGAAGGCCCCCTTTGCCTCCTCCTGGGCATCTCCTCAAGCCCCCTCCACCTCCAGGTCCAAAGACCTGTCTCCTGTGTCAAGGCCTCTCTTGTCTTCCCTCTCCCTGCACTCCCCTCGCACTCCCCTCTAGCCTCCTCTAGGGCATCTCTGACAGCCCATAGCTGTAGGGAAGTTCCCTTCCCCCCCTCCCCGATCTTCCTCCGGGTGAATCTCCTTAGCAGTGATCTCCTCCCTCCCCTGGGTCTGATGTTCCAACCCCAGGTCTATTTCAGAACCAGCATTAGCTAGTTCTGAGTGTCTTGCCTGGATTTCTGGGGTGGGGGCTGTCACATTCTCATGTGGCTTTCAACCCTCTTTAAAGTTACTGCTTCCCACCAGCTCATGATACTTCCTACTCCAGGTAGGAAACACCTTTGACGGTGGATACGAGACAGTCAGCCAATGAAATAAAGGAAGGCAATGCATCTCAGAAGCAATATGGAAATATTGCAAGAATAGACATCGTCGTTACACCTCTCTCCTTCTAATAACACTCAAATATCATGCAACTTGCCCAAGGCTGCTTAGACTGCTCTTTTCCCAGGAAACACAGTGGGGAATCAAATACCATATCCCTGACTCCAGTGGTCCAACCCACTGAGTTTTCAACCGAGCTGGACCTAAAAATAGGGGGGAAATATTCCTATATGTCAGAGACTAACTGAATTTATAGCGATTAGGGCCACCAATGGCCATTGGTCATGATGGCTACAGATCACCACCAGAATCAGAGGCAGTCGGCCTCTCTGTACCAATTGCTGGGGAATGCATGTCGTAGGATGCGGCTGCACTCATGTCCGGCTTCCCACTGGAGTTTGGTTTGCTGCTGTGTGAAGAAAACACTGGGCTAGATGGGCCGTTGGCAGGGGCAGCTCATGGATGAGGCTGGGGGTGCCGTACCCCAACATTGCGGGGAGGGACATCCCTCTGCTTCATAACAAATTGCCTTCACCCTTTCGGCTGCTCTAACTGGGTTCTTCTTATGTTCTTTTTTCAGCGAGGGAAAAAATAGGCTCAGTTCTCCACTAGCAGTTAGATTCAGAGAGAGATGATGAAAGGAGAAAATGTCTAAGCTCTGTGTACCCTGTTCCATGCTCTGGTGAAGAAATCTGAAATTCCAATGCAACATAACAGTAGTGTTCATTTTTAACCCCTCCCCATATGAGAACCATCAACACTACTCCTATAAATTAACACGATAATGTGACTGTCATGAAACATGCTAAAGCTTGAAAAACAAGTTGCCTCTTTTCTGTCTCCAACCACGTATGGAGGAGCTTGGCTCACCCTCACCTTCTAAGAGACTTTAAATACATTGCTGGCTAACTGCCCATGGATAACTTAATACAAAGATTAATGTGGGCAAATTTGTTTACCTATCAAGGTTTTAAACAGGAACATAGGGTGTGCTCTCTCTCTCTCTCTGTGTGTGTGTGTGTGTGTGTGTGTGTGTGTGTGTGTGTGTGTGTGTGTGTGTGTGTGTGTGTGTAGAGGAAATCATGGAAATCAAAATTTGACTCTCCTCCAAGGTTTTAAACAGGAACATAGGGTGTGCTCTCTCTCTCTCTCTCTCTGTGTGTGTGTGTGTGTGTGTGTGTGTGTGTGTGTGTGTGTGTGTGTGTGTGTGTGTGTGTGTGTGTGTGTGTGTGTGTGTGTGTGTGTGTGTGTGTGTGTGTGTGTGTGTGTGTGTGTGTGTGTGTGTGTGTAGAGGAAATCATGGAAATCAAAATTTGACTCTCCTCCAGCTGGCTGGCATTTGAGAATTAGTCACTTCTCAAACCACACCATGTCTGTGCATCTGCTAACACTTGAGCTATGCCCATTTCATATGTAGAAATTTAATAAGGTTAAGCAAGACTGTTGTAGAACAAGCTGACACTTGGCTGGGGGATTAAAGCAGTTTTATGCGTGTCCATTGGAGGGAAAGAAGAGTTGCATCTAACACTAAAGCTATGCTGACAATTATGTAGCTTTCTTATTTAATTACTTCAAAACAGTCATCAAAGAACAAAATTAAATAAAGCCCTTCCTGCATACTACAATGGCCATATGTTGAAATTAGATATAGTCATTTTTGTTTGTTTTTTTTTTAAATGGTGTGTCAAGGTAGCCAACTGATTTGCAGGGCAGAAGCAGTGGTAAAATAAAGGTTTGTTTTTTTTTAAAACCCTCACATGTCACAGCCACTGTAATCTCCAGTCTTTAAACTGTGAAATTAAAATGCCCATTGTTGGTGCTCATATTTTGCAATATTCTAATCTAAATGACAAAGCTCAATAACGAGCGGGACTCAGTGCCTGCGTTCCACCTTGATGTTCTGTTTTACAGCCCATTCATAAATTCCAAAATATGAGTTCTGGATCGGAATTCTAATTCATTTGTTTTATAGCCTACAAGAGAGGTTATACATTAAAGCTGGCAATTTTACTTTGGTCTCACTTCTATAATATTTAAGGACCTCATTTGTGCCGATTTTTACCATTTTCTTTCTTACGAATAACTATTCTGTAATGGTATTTCTAGTGTGCTCTTTTCTTTTATTCTTTTGGGCAAAGCCTGGAAAATAACTTTTTAGACTACAATTCCCATAGCAGTTGGGCAGTCAGAGCTTTGCTTTTATGTCACATGGAATGGGGTGATGCTATGGGGGATGTGCCTATGGCGAAATAGAGAATTTAATTGCTCATTCATCAGCTGTCCTTTCATTGACTAGGGAAAATACAGAGAGTTTAAAAAAATATGTTGCTAATGAACTCCTCTTTGAAAGAATTCAATATTTTCAAAAAGAAGACCTGAAATCTTTGGGGAACAATTTTAACAAATATCCTCACCTTCTCCAGACTTCTCTCTGATCCCCATTCATCCAACTGAACCCCACAAACTTCTCATTTTTTTTCATAAAACTTTATTGTATGCAAGAAAACATAGAGAGAAAATAAATTAAGGCTTTGATTTTGTTTAAATTGGGATCTGAACTGATTAAAGAAAACTTCCAGCCATATACTGACCACAGAGATTTATTGTCAGATGTTTTTTTTTAAATCTTCGTGTTCAAAGAACATACATTGCTTTCATGGTGGACAAATGCATTTTATTGGGCTTGGCAGCTGCTGCAATGCCGTCCTTCTCATTTGCCTCAGCAAATGTTTCATCTCCGAAGTGTAAAAATGTTGAGATTCAATTGGCATCTTATGCTGATTGCTTTAAAAGGGGTGGTGGTGGTGGTTAAGAGGTGAATATTATAGTCCTTTTTGGTTCCAGGGTGATGGTATTGAATGGAGCAAAACAGATTTTCCCCCAGTCTTAAGTGCTTGCTGATCTTTTTCTGCTGAAAAGCAAAAACACATCAGTTAAGTTCTGCCTGTTATTATCGGTAATAAAATATATTAGGTTGTAAGCTTGGGAACCACTGGATTGGGGCCTCACGAGAAATTCGAGAGCAGTGGTTCCTAATCTTGGGTAACCCAGGTGTTCTTAGATTTGATTTTCCAGACGTCTTTACCACCAATTGTGCTGACTGGGATTTCTGGGAGTTGCAGTCAAAGAACACCTGGATTACCTAAGGTTGGGAACCACCTACGTGCTAGTGCAAAAGCAGACTGAAGCCTAAGCTCCCAGTGTTTGCCTCATTTATTTCACAGATGAAGAAGTTGAGCATTATGTATGTCATCTAGCAACATACATTCTACCAGGCTGCAATAAAAAGTCCCAATAGAATCCTTGGTATGGCTCCTTCTGGCTCCTATACTCCGGTACTATTTCCCACTCCATTTAGTCACTATGAAAACTCCGCAACTTTTAAGACCAGATTTTCCATTGTTGAAAAGCCAGCCATTAGAAGCTGGAAATCTGTTCGTCTTCCAGAGATAGGACAGAGGCAGACCTTTGCGACTGGGCATGAATGCTTGCAAATGGGGTCCATGTTAACGTCTGGAGACCAATCAAAGAATAAAAGCAAGATAATTTGCAAACTGCCAGAAGTATGCAAAGTTCATACTATGACAATCATAGGTTTTAAGTTCTTAAGGAATTATCTCTTATAATAATGGGCTATCTAGTAAGTAGTTCAATCTCTAGGAACTGGTGCCTTGGAGCTTTGCCAGATAAGGCTTTTATCCTCCCTATTGCCCTGCCTTATTCACTAAATGTTCCACAGGCTTCAGATGTTATTGTACATCATTCATAACCGCCCCTATTTTCCCACTGTTTCTGCCATGGGAAATTGATTAAGGAGAAGAAGGACTTCTCATTGCTGACATGTGGAGCTCTTTGACGCTTGAGTCCTATGTCCGCATTCTTTCACACGGGATCTCCCTCCCTTTTCCTTTTGTGATGTTTTTTAGACTGTAAAAGGAGGGTATCTTGATGGGGGGGGGCTCACTACTCTTGTCCATACACTCATAATCTCGAGATTAGACCATTGTAATGCACTCTACGTGGGGCTGCCTTTGAGGTTGATGCAGAAACTTTAGGTGGTTCAGAATGCGTCAACCAGGCTTCTTAGTGGGGTGAGCAAATATCAGCATATCTCCCCCACCCTGGCTGCTCTGCACTGGTTGCCCATCCGTTTCCCCATTGATTTCAAAGTGCTAATGATGACATACAAAGCCCTAAACAGTTTGGGACCTCAATATCTGGCAGATCGTCTTCTCCTACCTAGGTCTACCCGGATCACCCGACATAGCCAGCAGGGGCGGCTGAGGGGCCTTACGCCGAGAGAGGCCTGGACGGAAAGAACAAGAAACTGGGCCTTCTTGGCAGTGGCCCCTTGGTTGTGGAATACCCTACCAACAGAAATCCGCCTGGCTCCCTCGCTGGGTGTTTTTAAAAGCCATTTAAAAACTTCGCTCTTTAGGCAGGCATTCCCGCCAGTCAATTAATTGCTTTGTTTCTTCAATTTCCCCATCTTGACAATGTATATATCCATTAGTTGGTTTTATTATTACGTATCATTATGCATGTTATTTTATTGTATTTTATCATTTATGTAAGTCGCCCCGAGTAGACTTTGTCTAGAGGGGCGGGGTATAAGTCTAAATAAAGTAAAAATGTAAAAAAAAAAAGGTAGTAGAATTGTCTCATTTTTTCACTCATCTATAAGCCATCATGGGACCTTTTCCATCTGAAGAACGGAGATGAAAATGCTTTAAATCAATAAGTAGATGAGTTCACCAAAATCATAGATGAAACCAGTGTTAGAGGTAGAAATTATGGACACCATCCAGCAAAAGTAAAACATTGTTAAATCCAACTGAATGAGGGAATGAAAGAGAAAGGGTGGGGTGAGGCGTTAAAAACTGCTATCAGCTTCATTTGAGCTGGATTATGCCCTTTTTATTTACTTGCTTCATTTCTGTCAGGTAAAGATAGTGCTCATCTCAGCTCAGTGCTCCGGCTGCTTGTGTGTGGATAATAAAAGCCACTAATTAAAATTTCAATGCGACAAAAGGGTAGCTAAAACTTTGACCATGAAAGGAGCTTACCAGGTGTGTGACTTGAAAAGTCCATTTAGACAGACATGATGTGCCTCACAAATGCTGTGGAACAAAACACAATTGATATGTTAGAGGGAACTGGGGGGTGGATGGGCTTGCAACAAAATGCTGTAATGTGGAATGCTCCTATTTGGGATACACCTTTCAATTCTATTTTCTAACCCCACCCTCAACCCCTTAAGGCCTCTCCACACATTCTATTTGTTCCTGATTAAGAGGGGCTTCAGTTGCACATTTATTTTGAATTAGTTGAACAGATCTGCATGACATTGCAGGAATCTCACCAATCCATCCACTATCCCTTCCCTTTCAATGTTAATTTTGCCTCACTGGGCAACTGGGTTTTTATTATAGCCCAGCTTTTTCTAAATCTCTTATCACTGTCTATTTTTCCACTTGAATAAGCCTGAGTCCTGCAGAGGCGTGTACAGTTAGAATTCCTTCTGATATCAGCTGTGGGGAACAACATGGAGCAGGGCTGCTTCTGACAGTGTCTCCAAATTGGCGTGACTGGGTGGGTGGGAGTTTTCTCCCAGCACAGCTGCACTCTGCTCCGTGCCTGGCAAGAACAATTTGACATCCTTTGAGCTCCCTTTCAAAATCTGCAGAGTTTTCTCCATGTAAGAAAGAGACCAACATCCCCTTCTTCACAAAAGGGAAGCTTCCACTACCAAATCAAGCACCATCAAGGGAGGGAAAAGAGATTTTTTTTTTGAAGGGGGGAAGCAGAGAGAAGGCAGAGAATGGGGAGGGCAGGAGAGGGGAGAGGTGGGAGGCAGAAGGGGGGGGAAGGGAGGTGACATGTTACGGCACCTGGATTACACTGAAGGAAAATTACAGCCGTGGTTCCCAACCTCGGGTCCCCGGATTTTCTTGGACTAAATATCTCAGAAGGCTTCATCACTAGTTAATGCTGGCCAGGATTTCTGGGAATTATCATCCAAGAACATCTGGGGAGTAAAGGTTGGGAACCAGTGGGCTACAAGTATAAAAGCTTGCAGTGAGTTAATTCAGATAAATGATGGAAAGGAACCACCATTGTAATGTACATCAGTCCAGGCCACCATTTCATCTAGAATAGGTTCCCAAACTTCTTTTGCCCCGTAGACCACTTGCCGACTTATTTGTTTTCCGTACATTCCCTGCCCCCTGCAAAGCGTGACACAAGTCTAAACTTGCACCCCCAGTTTTTTCTCTCTGACGTGGACCCCCTGCAAGTCAAAATTGACCCCTGGGGGTCCATATAGACCACTCTGGGAACCTATGGAGGAACCTTTCATGTTCCATGCCCACTTAACATAATCAGTCCACACTCTACTTACTTTCCACCCCATACATTTTAGATGTTATTTTATTTTATTTTATTTTTGGTAAACTACTTTGTAACTCTGATCCTGGAGTTTGGAATATCATCTCCTCTGTTCTTAGCACTTTGTCCGCCATGGCCAGAAGAATGTGTTTACTCACAATTTTAATTGCTAATGCTAAACTATTGCTAGGCAAAGATCCTTGCTGAACTACAATATTGCAAATTACCCAATGATCTGCCAGCAGATTCTGAGGCACCTTCCATCTACCTCCCAGCATACAAACAGCTCTTATCCCAAGGACAAACTACAGCTTGTCAGAAGGAGCTCAGATCTGTTCATGTTTCAGATACATGATTCCAGCAGATATTCAGAACTGAACAAGCATAGTTGCAAATGTAAGCTAACCTGTGATCATCTCTTGACAGCCAATCACAATACACAGCCAGCTAATTTGCAAACTACAGGAGTTGTGAAAAGCTCCCGCTGTGACACTCTCACTTTTCCAGCAGTGGGAATTTCCGGTCCCAAGCTCATGGTGATCTGTAATGTATATTTTGGGTCCTAGTCTTAAAATCAAGCAATCGCATTTCCATGTAAGTGGATTGCTTCATTTCCTTTTCTTTTTCCTTTTCCATGATGTAGATGGGAGCTGGGAGTGTGCATTTTCTCCGTGTTGATGTTCTCACACCTTTCCACCTCAACTGTCTCCCCAGGTGAAATCCCTCTGACCACGCACTTACTGTTAGTTGCAGCACATGCACCTCTGTTGGCCTGCCTTTTTTCACAATAGCAGCTTGGGGCAGATGATTTCTTTGGACAAAGAGCATGTGCAGAGAGGGTTTAAGCACCCCACTTCATGTCGTAGCACCACTGCCCCCTTCTAGTACAGATCTCCCCACCCCTCTTGCTGCCATGACCGCTTTCCATAACTGGCCACTGTCGCTCACCCTCATAGTTTATGCAGCCATTGGAATCTTCCTGCCCTTTCATCAGTTCTTCCACTTCTTCTTCCTTCATCTTCTCACCTAAAGCACGGAGAAAGAAGAGTCACCAACCCTAGTGCACAAACCTCTGGACGGCGTATTAAGAGTGCATCCTTTCCAGCTTGTTGAGTCACCAAGAGTTTCTTCTCTCTCTCAAAAGGACTACAATTATGCAGAAGAACATTCTTATTTTCTGTTGTCTAATTGAATGGCCCTTGTGCCAGCACCTGGCATGGGAAACGGATGTTAATACAGGGTGAAAAAAAAAAAAAAAACCCTAAACCTAGGACAAACTGAGCAGTGTGGTTCCTGCTGCATGAGAGTCATATGCATGTCACGTCGGTAACTTAGGACACCGTTTCTCTCTGGGGTGTGACCAGACTCTGTGCAGTTGGCCGTGCCTCCTGCTGCCCCCCCTCTCTGCCCCCCTAGTAAGCTTAGGGGAGGGGCAGAAGGGCAACACTGCCCAGGGTACCTCTCCAACCCGGAACAGGCTGTAGAATGATATATGCAAAACAGATACTGAACTCCTTATTTCCATTTCTGCTTCCACAGGCAGGGAATTCACTGTAGCAGTTTTAGGACTGCTCTGTGGACAGTTGCTGCCTCCCCTGTGCTTGGAACCCCACTGTATCCCCATATTAAAAGACAATACGATATAGGAGGGGTGAGATCCTTTGCATAATAATCTGAACTGTATCTGCCCCCCACCCCACAAGTGGGAAACTGAGTGTGTGGGTCATGTTCTGGTGATCTTGGCAAACTGAAGCCTGGGATAAATGGAGCAGTTTGGGTTCCGGCCACATGGAAGTAACACCCATGCTACTTCAATATCCCACGAACTGGTTTGTTCAAGGTACGTTACCCTAAACTGGAGCCTTTGTTTATATACAGGAAAGGAACTCCTGTGTACTGCCTGAGAATAACACTGTTCTATTTTCCCCCGTCTTCGGTTAACATTAGTTTTCTGTGGACAGAAAATTCAATTCCACACACCCCATAAATGTAAGGAGCATGTCAGTGGTTATACAGCAGGCCTCTCCTTATAATTCTTTCAGTGTGTAAAATTGTGCAGATAGATGTAGATGTAAATCATCTCTCTCCCAATCCCTCCATTGGAAGTAATATTGGGGTATTAATCACACCGTCGGCCCAGAGGTGCTAAACAGTTTTTCCCCCCTTCTCATCCCACCCTTTCATATAGAGGAGTCATAAGTTTTACTCTGCTTGAGGGATGCAGCATAAAACCTATCAGAATCTAAGAGGAGACATGCTCTTACCAAACAACTCAGGTTTATTGTATGATAACTATGCTAGTTTAGGTTTAAACTAGCATAGTTATCATAATATACACACAGGCATACACGTACACCGTTGTAGTCCAGTACTAAATGTTAAGACTAGTCTCACATTGGACAATTCCCTGAATTCTTACCCAGAGTGGCCAATACATGACGCAGTTCAGCACCCATGACCGTCCCATTGCCTTCCTTGTCAAAGACACGTAGACCTTCAACAAAGTCTTCAAAGGAGCCCTGGTCCTTATTATTGGCAGCTGCCTGCAACATGGGTAGAAACTCTTCAAACCCAATTTTCTTCGCATTCATCTCTGTAAACAGACAGTGTTATAAATGACATTATAAGATATTTGCAATATTTTAAGATACTGTATTTGGCTTCTAAAGCAACAAGCCGGCATTTGCGCTAGATGTCCAACCAGCCCTATCTTTTCCTTAGAAATTATTTTTCTCTCCTTTCATTTCCAAGCTGGCAGAATCATTTAAATATTTGCTTAAAGCTGTATCTCACACGAGAGGATGCTACATTCACAACGAAGAGGTACATTTGTATTCAATTAACAAAGAAAGCATTTACAAGACACTTAATTTAATGGTTGTTGCACACAGTTCCATCTCTAAGTAAACAAAACTACACAGTGTCTGCACAGCTGGCAAGGATGACTTCTGGTCTGATAGGAACATCCTGCACAGAGAATTGAAATTTCAGGGTTAGCAACTGGGAAATAAATACTTAAATTATCCTTTAGTTGTTTTTGTGTTTTCACCAGCAATAGTCATTGATTTTATTCTTAATTTTTTTTGTATTTTTCCAACCTGGTAAATGAATGTGGTTTTTTGTATACCACTATCAAACTCATATATGCTTTTATCAGCTTTTTAAAAAGAGAGATAAATAAAGGTGTAGGTCCTGATGTCTGACTAACTCTTTTAAAATGGTTCTTTTTATTTAGCTCTTTTGAATTAGAGGTCTTGCAATGGATTTGTTCCAATCAAAGTTAAGTACTGTGAAGTCCCTTTAATTTCTAATTTAATAATTCATTACATAAAGGTGTATCCTGCCTTTACATCTATCTTCAACAATATTTAGGGTAGTACACATATAGCTCCAAAGTGAACCCCATCCAGATACTGACCAGACCCAGACTTTGTTAACTTCAGGAAGTGAGGTGCATTACTTAATTTCAGGCCACCCCTTGGGGACGTGCTTAAACCTTTCGTGTTGAAGAATGTAGGAATTAAATTGTTTTAACTCTGGATGGATCATGCCTAATCATGGGGGATAGATCTGTGGAGTTAATGAGGTTATTGTAGCCTTTCATACACCATAAAATATATGCCCATAGTATGCTACTGAATGTTGTTAAAAACACACACTGAAAATATGAGTAAAATCCCCAAATTTAGAAATTCCCAGATTTCTAAAAAATCTGTAGCTACTACCCTGTTTCCCCAAAAATAAGACCTGACTTGAAAATAAGCCCTAGTATGATTTTTCAGGATGCTCCTAATATAAGCCCTACCCCCAAAATAAGCCCTGGTTAAGTGAAACTTCACCCTCCACCATTGTGCAGCAACCAGAAGATGACAGGACTGTATTTGAATAAATGTAGATGATTGTACACACAAAAAAAATAGAACATCCCCTGAAAATAAGCCCTAATGCATTTTTGGAGCAAAAATTAATATAAGACCGTGTCTTATTTTTGGGGAAACACGGTACTACTGTTGCTACTGCTACTGATGATATACAATGCTATGTACATTTTCTTAGTGATCTGACCCACTGTGTTTCAAAAGCCTTACTCCTAAGAAATCCTGCATAGGTCTGCAGTTTTGAATTTGCATTAGGTTGATCAACAAAGCTGTCAGACACAATCCTGACCTTTATTCCGCGAGTCTGATATGCGGCATGTGCTTGTGTAGCCAGGGCTGGCATCACAGAAAAACACGCTCAGTGCTTCATAAATCAGTCTATCTACCAGTAATTAAAAGCCCCTACCTCATGGGAAGGTAGATTTGGATTAAACGTTAGGAGAAGGACCTATTCATACTAGTGACCAGAACACAGAACAAATTACCCTCATTGCTGGGGTTGCCCAATATCTTCTTGATCTCAGAATTTGTGGGGTTCTGCCCAAGAGCCCGAATGACATCTCCGACCTGGCTTAGAGTGATCTTGCCCTCCCCAGTCCTGTCGAAGAGGAGGAATGCCTCCTTGAAATCTGCCAAAACAAACAAACAAACAAACAAACAAACAAACAAACAAACAAACAAACAAACAAACAAAAAAGGGCCAAAGGTTACCAGAGCCAAACAATTTCCCCATAAACTAGTCAATATCAGTGATGGCGTCAAGAACATGCAGATTACCAGCAAGCAAAATTCTGATGGCATCGCATTTTATGCCACGTTGTCCTTTCTTCTGCCTGTAACAGCTAAGAGTATCTCAGGCCCAATTTTCTGCGGGTCTGTAGAACTCCCTTTTTTATAGTGAGTTATTATATAGTAATAATATTGTACAGTAATAGTAATAGTAATTATACAATAATAGTAGGTTATTGTATAGTAATAATGGTGGTAATAGTACTCCATGAAGTGGTCTGGTGGCATTTTGTGCAATTGATCAAAATGGGAACCACATGACCAATTGCACAATTATGTTGTCTAATTTAATTATTCATTACATAAATGTATATCCTACCTTTACATCCATCTTCAACAATATTTAAGGTAGTACACATATAGCTCCAAAGTGCATGGAGAAATGCCTAGCACATTTACAAATGCCCACAAACAGGACTCTGGCTGCGGTGTTCTAACTCGTTTGTCTAACAGAAGCCAGATAAGGTTGATGCTTGTATGGATTCTCCGTGTGAAGCAACACAGCATGGAGACAGACTGCCAGAGGAGATAATATATGAACCAGGAGTCTACCCACTCTGACACTTGATTCCACTGAGCTCTCCTTCCGAGGGAGAGAAATGCCACAAACACAGCCTCCAGAGACCAGGACACAACTGTGAAATCACACTTTAAATGTTACTCCACAGGGTAGCCAAAGCAGTGCAGCTGTCCCATGTGTGGGATTTTCAGTCCTTTGAAGGGGGAGGGTCTTGCAGTTCTGGTACTGTGACCATTCCAATCAGAAACACGTTCTGCCAGCCAAAAATGCAGTTATTGTTTCTTGATAATAAATATCACATGAGAACCATCAAAACAAAATATATATATATGGCCCATGTGGAAAGCCAAGCAGGTCCCGCAGAAAGCCAACACTTTATGGATGTTTGTCTGTTTTTCACCAGTTTTCGGAAGAGTTTAAAATATGAGTGTTCCCCTATAAATTGTACATTACTATCCAGTTAATCTCCATTCCCTGCTCCTCTCCAGCTGTGCTCGATGAGACCAAAGACCCATCTAGTTCAGTATCATGTCCACACAGGAGCCAACCAGTTGGCCTTGGAAAGGCTACAGGCATAAAATATCCTCTGCACCAATTTCGAGTTTGTTCCAACCCCATTAAACACTTGATAATCCATCTATTTTTGTACCCTGTATAATACTGCTGCTGCTATCTTGTGGTAGCCATAGATTTGGAAAGCATACGAGATACTGTATGTTATGCAGTCTTCATTCATTTTTCCCAGGTGCCTGTGAAACCGTACTATTTTGGTGCTCACGCCAATCTTCCTTATACTGCCTGAGAGAGCTTCTTAGCACGCTTCTACATTGCTGAGGTAGGACATGCAGTTGCTAGACTGTAACCTAATATGTCTGATATTAAACCCCCTCACTGTATAATGTGTTGAAACCTGCAAGACCAAGCTGTTGCTAACCCTCTCTCCTTACAGCTCATAATGTTGTAGCCTTTTAGAGTTACAGAGAAGAGACTGCTACATAGCTCAAGGTGCACACTGGATATTTTCCCAGGAGCTGCAGAGTATAGAACCTCATGTACTGGAAAATGGCTCCTTGTCATAAACATTTTAAAGGCATGCATCAATGCAGCCCCTCACTTTATTAAGAATGCCCGTTTTCAATGAAGGATAATATAAATTCCTCATTTTTCAACCACTCTAAAAGACAGTTTCTCTTGTGGGAAACAAACTGAAATGCGACACCAATAGAATTGGCTCAGCTGTTGGTTCTTGTATATATATTGAATCATTATAGCGAATGGAAGAAGCTATGTTTCAAGCATGCTCTCCTGCCCCTCATATAGCTCACTGTATGCTTTCCATCAGGGTAATAATCATAGTCTAAGAACAGGTGGACATTGCTGAAACAGTTGCCCAAAGGCCAAGAATGTTTCCTTTCTGTTTTACACAAAGACATGGCAACTGAAGTTGTTGTCCCTCAGCTCCACACAAGATGTTGTCAAAGTTAAAACGAGACTTCTCTCTGTGTGTGTATGAAGAGTCAAGGGTTGGAATGCTGATTTTATCCTGCTATACACTGCCCACAGCTCCTTCCTCGCAATGAAAGCAGCATGTGGTCCAGAAATACACATTCTATTCTAGGGTTCCTTCTGCTTCTATTTCTGTTATTACTCAGAGTTTGTATTTTTATTCTATTAAGACAGACATTTATAACAGCTGGAGGTAGCTTTTAGAATGCCAAGAGCTTAATTTGAACAATGCCTTTTCGCTTTGCTTATTATTAATGTTCCCACTGCTGCTTACTGTCTGAGGAATGTTGATCCGTTCATTTAATGAATAGTACTGAGCTTTTAGATGGGACATGGTGGCACTGCGGGTTTAACCACAAGCCTCTGGGCTGCAAGGTTGAAAGACCAGCAGTGTGAATCCACGTGATGGAGTGAGTTCCCGTCACTTGTCGCAGCTCCTGCCAGCCTAGCAGTTCAAAAGCATGTAGACATGTGAGTAGATAAATAGGTACCACCTCGGTGGGAAGGTAATGGCGTTCCCTGTCTAGTCGCGCTGGCCACATGACCACAGAAACTGTCTAGGGACAAATGCTGGCTCTACGGCTTGGAAACGAGGATGAGCACCGCCCCCTAGAGTTGGACAAGTTGGACAATTTGTCAAGGGGAACCTTTCCCTTACGGAACTTTTATTGATCTAAAGATTAACCTAAATTAATTTAGCAAGACTGTGAGCACTTTAACAAAAAGAAGGCATTCTAAGAATACCTTTTCATTTTGAATGTGTTGTTTGTGAAGTTGCTAATGCAGGACGAAAAGTTGAAAAGAGGCATTTTAAAACCAAATGTGAATTCTAAATATAGAGTTTTCTATCTGATTTACAGTTGAAGGAAATGTGTAGCATTATATAGGAATTCACCATGGCAAGGATACCTAAAATGAAGTCAGCTTTGTACCCTTTTGCTATTTGTTTCTAAACAAAAGTGAAGCATAGAACAACAAATTGTGTTCTAGCGTGTATCTGAAATTTGCAGAGGGCAGCCATGTCTGTGTGAAAGTTGGCAATCCAGATGAATTTTGTGAATGATCTGATGAAATATATATTAGACATATTCTCCACATTTTGGAGAACATATCAATGATTTCTGACCATCACAAAATTCAGGACATTATCTTTATTATACACAAATATTATCTTAAATTGCCTACTTGCACAATAAATTCAAACTTAGTGATGCAGTGTTGCTTGGATACAGATGACAAGATTGCTTCCTATACTTGTGTTTTGGAAGGAACCTTTGAGAACTCACAGTTAGTCAAGAGTTTTTTTTTTTTTTACATGAATAACGAATTAAGGAAGTTATTGAAATAAAGGTCTAAATCTATGCTAGTAATATTTTAGAAAATTAATGATGTGATAGATAAGTGGAGTTTTCTTGTTTGTAAAAAACCAGACAGATAATTTTCTGTCAGAATTAAGGAATGTGCGTCAAAAAATAATCAGCACCAAATTCTCTTAAATCAATGACAATTCATATTGCATCTTATTTCATTTCAATATTTCATATTGCATCTTATTTCATTTCAATATTTCATATTGCATCTTATTTCATTAATTAGCTCTTGTTTCCCTCCATGCAACAGGGACAGGTTGCCCTAAAATTCCTCTTAGAAACAAGTGTCATGTGTGCATTTCTGGATGGTTCTGAATTCTTCATCAGTTTACCAATGGGTGACATTTAAAATATTTTTTCTCGTCTGATTTCTTTCTTAATTATAATAGCTTGAAATTTCCTTCTGTTATCCACTGAGCTTCTAGTTCTTTAAGGAGTGAATACCTGGAACAGGGAGCAGTGTGCATCGTGTTTATTTTTATGAACCTTTCCCAATAAATTTAAAGTCCAGATCGATGGCCATATTAGGTTTAGCCTTGTTAAGTCTAATAATGCAATTCCAGTCAATAAATGTTCATTGTTCGTATCACTGAACATATTTCAACAGCATCTTGTATGCAAATAACTTGGTATATGATTACTAGCTGCCCCCAAACTTACCATCCTGTTGATCCTTGGAGAACTCGATCTGTTAGAAAGAAATCAATCACAAAAAAAACCCTTAAAATTTTTTGAATTGGAATTTAGAGCATCTAGGTTGCTCCTTGAAACATCTCCTCAAGATGCAAAGAAAAAGAATGGATTGATCTTCAGGAGTAGCTGAGATGCCATCAGGCTGTTAATGGAATAGATGCTTGCTGAAGCTAACAAGCACACATCATTTGATGTTCTGTGTAATTAATCACATCAGTATGCAGGAAATTGAATTCATGTTCCACTTACCATTAATCTGATCAGCGCTGAAGGACTGCATTTAGGCCAAGAAAGAGAAGAAAAAGAAAAGGAAAAAGCTAGTACTTTGGGGGGGAAATTGCACTGACAGACAAAAGTTGCATATATCTTATAGGTAATATCTTCTCACATAAATGAACATATATCTTATAGGTAATATCTTCTCACATAAATGAACTAGGGCATGAATGAACTCTGTTAGTATCTAATAGATTCCAATGCAATTGGCATATAAAGTTCATCCTTTCACCTTACAGTAGAAAGAGATAGATAGATCTAAATAGAAATAGGCAGAGCATGACCTATAGCCTAAAGAAGCAAATACCTTTTTGAAAAATAATAATTAACTATAATTGTATGCCCTCAAATGTGCAATGGTAATTGATAATGTCATTGAACAACTAGTATTACTTTTAGAAGAATGAAAAAGGAAATAAATTCAAGTTGCGGTCCTATATACCACTCATCAAAGGATAAACCACATTGACTTGGGTAGGACTCATATCTGAACAGACACACATAATATTGCATTGCTAGAGACTGATGTGTCTGATATTTAAATGTATATGTACATTTTAATTAGTTGTTCATTGATTATTTGTACCCTGTTTCCCTGAAAATAAGATCTAACCTGAAAATAAGCCCTAGTGTGATTTTTCAGGATGCTCGTAATATAAACCCTACCCTCCAAAATAAGCCCTAGTTAAGTGAAACCCTGCCCTCCACCACTGTGCTGCAAGCAGAAGATGACATGACTGTATTTGAATAAATGTAGATTGTTGTACATAAAAAAACACAAAACATCCCCTGGAAATAAGCCCTACTGCTTTTTTGGAGCAAAAATTAATATAAGACCCTGTCTTATTTTCTGGGAAACATGGTACGTTCCTCTGCACAGCTATTTTAACAAACACAAACCACAGACTATAGCTAATAATACATATATCTTGTGCAAGCTACCACATAACCCAGCTCGTCCGCATGAATCCTAACACATTAACACTAAGACCTGTCTGTAACACTATACATAGATTCCTGCCTTAGTTGGTAGGGCACGACACTACTCAACCACACACTAAGTTAGTTTCCTTTTTCTCTTATGCTATTTTAATTAGCACAGACGGAAATTACAATGATCAATAAAATCACTATGCAGAACTTTTTTTTTCACAAACCCACCATGATTGCGAAAGTTGGAAAGGAAGAGGAGGAGCACCGACAAGGCCAGTGGAATTAGCCGCAAGATGTGCGAATCCCTGAAAGTGGTCCTGATGCCTGGCCTTAAGATCTCTTATTTAAGGGAGGGTTGTGACATCACAAGCAGGATTAAGTGTCGGAAAGCGGTGGCCACACCCCCTTAGAGAGTTCTTTAGCTTTCTTAGGGCAAAGGGAAAGAAGGATCCGTTTCTTGATGGACCTCTTGTATGGGCTATTTTTAGGGAGCTGGAAAGAGGGCAGGGGAGCTGCTCATTTGCTTCCCTGAGCTTGAATCTTGTCAGCACTTTTTTTGGTCTGCTGCATAAAGATGGAATATTCCACATGGACTCTCCCTTGAGATTTCTCCTTTGGGGAGGATGCCTGCTTATCTAAGGAGAGATCAAGTTGGCCAGGAAGGGTATTGCTGCAAGTGCCTCTCTAGCTGGCTAGTGTTAACATTTTATGCATAGATTTGACATCTCTGGTACTGAGAAAGAATGACACTTTCTAGCCAGCAGATTAAGAAGCTTAATCCCAGTTCTCACATATCAATGGGACAGTTTCCCTTGCTCTCATTGGGTATTGTCCACTCACCAGTTAGGCCACTAACTGGAAGTGGAGTGATTTTGATTATTTCCTTTGACACCAATGCGATTAATCCATTCTGACATCCTAAATGAGCCCTTTTGCCTGGTTTGTAAATTGCAACATCCTTTGTATAATGCACAGCCTAATCTATGCAGACCTATGTTGAGGGGGTTTACCCACATATACAGTAAGTGCACATAGGATTATAGAATCAGATACAGTGAATCAATGCAATTGTCCAGTCCTGGGTCCATGTTTTAAGAAGAACATAGACAAGCAGACAAGGGAAACAAAGATGAGCTGAGCTGTGAAAAGCCATGTATATTTTACATGACGAGACCTAGTATCTGCCACCAAAGCCTACAGTACTTCAGTCTGGCATAGTAAATGCCACATCACATGAAGATTAATTCACAAAGCATGTTTATTACAGGGAATGGATTCTGCCATCATCTGACAGTGATTTAACATGATCCAACCGCAATGCATGGATTGCAAGGGTGGCAGTTTGGTAGTTTTAGGCTCAAATATTACTTCTTTTATTCCTAAATGTGGTGAGTCAGTAGATTCCCTCTTGAGAGGTGGCTGGATGTATTCCCATTGCCCTGCACATCATGGCTGAATAGTTAGGGCGAGTGACTGAAGCCAGTGTATATCAAACATTTGTATTTTATTTTGTTCTGACATAAAGGAGTGGGTCCAGTCTTTAGGATGTAATTGAATGCCTTGCTCATGTTGATCTGTGATCTCAGCCATTCTTCCTGAGCTTCCATAAACTTGTATTTACACGATTATCATGATAATTTCATAGATAAAAACATATAATGTGCGTGGTTTTCGGAACATGAGGTCCATCTAGTCCATGACAGGGAGAAATCTGTTTCTCTCTTTGTGATTTTAAACAAAAACTAGAGGAGATAATGTAAAGTTGGTAGAGCAAGGGTGGCAGTTTGGTAGTTTTAGGCTCAAATATTACTTCTTTTATTCCTAAATGTGGTGAGTCAGTAGATTCCCTCTTGAGAGGTGGCTGGATGTATTCCCATTGCCCTGCACATCATGGCTGAATAGTTAGGGCGAGTGACTCCCATTATTCGTAGTTCGTGCTATTAATAAAAATCCCCAATGGCTGGTGCTGCTAACAATGGATTAATGAGGGAGGAGCCATGTTTATAGGCAGGGAGATATATGGATTGTACCATCAGTTCTTACGTAAATTAAGTAAATTATTAGGAAGTTTTTTTACTTATTGAGGTGCAGGACAACTGCCACTCCTCTACTATGGTAAAAATCTCAACAGGTGAGACCCTTATAAGACACGTTCACCAAACAGGAATGAATAATGGTAACCAATAATTTTAAACTCCAGAATGGATGCTAAGTTACAGCTCATTGGCTGTTTAATGGTACACAAAAATGAGACCAGAGCAAAGCATCCAAAGCGGTAGCAGGATGTACACATGCAACCCTATATCATCACATCTTACCCTTAAACAAACTGTGATAATAATGTATTACTTTGGCAAATGAAGAATGCCTCCGAGAGACTTAATGGGAAGTGGGGGAAACTGTTGGCTTCCTCGTAGGGGTGATTACATTGACAAATGATGTGGGAAATGCTGCAGGGTGAGGATGGTTAGATTCATATTATTTCCCATAAACTACACAATATTTATGTGTAATCAGCTTGGAGTCCCCGCCTCCAACTGCACTTTTTCTCCTCCACTACTGGGGCTTCTGATTTTTTTTGAATCAAATGCATTCCCATCAGTTTAGATGGTGTGCTATCTTGAGCCAATGTAGAGGGGTTTTTAGCTGTTGGATTTAAAGCCATTCCCACCAGGTCCAGCAGCAGGATGGTGGAGAAATTGGCTCTCCTGTTTGAGTCCTCTTCTCCCACCCCCAACCTGGTGCCTTGTTTGGTTTTCATCTTTCCTCCCATTCCATTCTGCTTCTTTCCTTCTTTTTTATATTAAATGCTTGCTAATCTAGTGCTAGGCCGCTAGCTGACCAAAGCGAGGGTAGGGGTGGGGAGGAGAGAGCAAGCAATCAGCAGAGAGAGAGGACGTTTGCTCTAATCTTCGGATCCTCTTTAAGGAGAAGGCAGGGTGAAAAATATGTTAAATAAATAAATGATGTTGCCTGCAAATCTGGCCAGAGCAAAACTGTTGTACTAGAAACAAGGCCGAACTGAAAACTTCCTCCTGTCTCTCCCCTGATTCCTTGCTTTGTGTTTTTCATCATTGTGTTAGGACAGCAAGTCTTTTAAGAGAGAGAGAGAGAGAGAGAGAAAGAGAGAGAGAGAGAGAGATGGAATGGTCAAAGCACAAATACTCTCTTTCATGATGATAGGTAAAGGTAAAGGTTCCCCTTGACAATTTTTGTCCAGTCATGTTCGACTCTAGGGGGCGGTGCTCATACCCGTTTCCAAGCCATAGAGCCAGCGTTTGTCCGAAGACAATCTTCCGTGGTCACATGGCCAGAGCGACTTAGACACGGAACGCTGTTACCTTCCCACCGAGGTGGTCCCTATTTATCTACTTGCATTTACATGCTTTCGAACTGCTAGGTTGGCAGGAGCTGGGACAAGCGACGGGCGCTTACTCCGTCGCGTGGATTCGATCTTACGACTGCTGGTCTTCTGACCCTGCAGCACAGGCTTCTGCGGTTTAGCCCACAGCGCCACCACGTCCCACCTTTTCATGATGATACAGACAGAATATTTCCCAGATATCACAGTGAAGATTTCAATCTCTCAGAAACAGTGAAAATGGTATTATAAGATTGAGCCATAGGGGGGTTGTAATCTGAGCAGGATCCCACCATCATTTTGGACTGAAGCTGCCCATAGTCCATGAGCTGTCCATAGACTGAACTCTTTGTTTGCCAGAATAACAGTGCCATATTATATATGGCTACTTAGAAGAAGGTCCTACTGAATTCAACGTAGCCAACTCTTTACTGGAGCCTTAAACACTGAAAAGAAGCAGTACTAGCCCATTTGGGTCTTCTATTAAGAGGTGTAAGACAAAAACTATAAGAACATACTAGAGATGAGGCCTTAATTGGAATATAATTAGTGCCCTCCTTGATATAGTCCAGTGTGGAGTCAGTAGTACATTGATGGCTGGGGGAAAAAAGAGTCATTACAGTGTCCCTATTTTAAGAGTAGACTAGGATTTGCAACAGAGAAGCATGCCTTGAGGAGTAAAAATGTTTCAGCCTGTTACAGAAAAGATTGTAACATACAAACCAAACAAATTGCTTAAGACAAGGTGTTCCACAGCTGGGAAGCCACCACCAAAAAGGCCCTCTATCTTGTGACAGATAGCATGTTTCTGATAAAGTTGGAGGCTGGAGAAGAGCTTCCACAGGAGATGGAAAGGCATGAGTTTTGCCAACTGTTCTTTCTGCATCAAAGATGTTACAACTTGGAAGGGGGAACAGTGCAGGGCAAATTCTGCGTTTTAGCTTTTGAAAGGTACCATGATGACCTCTACTGGCTTCATAAGTTAATTGCAGGTAGATCAGGCAACTTTGGCAGCCTTTTGTACAGTCACAAACACGGAGGGATGAATGGTGAGAGAGATTATATAAACAGGGCCAACTAACCAACAAACCCCACTTGTATATAAAAACCACATCTGAATTAGTGGATGGGAGTAGAGTTGCAATCAGTTGACTCTGGAATATAATGTCCTTCCCTCAAAAGTTGGTTTTCAGATGCACTAGTCCGGTGGTTCTCAAACTGGGGTCCCCAGACGGTCTTGGACTGCAGTTCCCAGAAGCCTTCACCACTTGCTGTGCTGGCCAGGATTTCTGGGTGTTGCAGTCCAAGAACATTTGGGGACCCCAGTCTGAGAACCACTGCACTAGCCCATCCTCCACCATTTTCTTAGCAGCTTTCCTATTCCTTTTCTTTTGAAAGTGCATTTTTAAATTCTCTTTCATTTTTCACACAATTGAAACTGAATCCATAGTTCAAGCTTCCTCTCAATCATAATGTTATTTAAACCGATAAGGTTGGCTTCTCACAAGGGGTGCATGAATGGATGTGGAATTCAGTAGAATTCCATTTCTAGAAGCCACATAGCTTAATTACTCTGAGGTAAGGTGATGAAAAAGGAGACAAAATTCCCCGTCATGGAAGCAGGTGAGATATACCAAAGAAATTATAAAGGACCATGATAGATGCACTGGTTTCCCCCCCCCCCCCCGGATCTCACCAATTACATAAAAAGAAGGGACCTGATTTCTATATCAAAATATGCTTGTCTCACAGAAAAGGAAAACAAAGATCTTCTTCTCTGATCCAGGACATGAGCCAGGTTGAGGTGATGGAACAGAGTAAGAGGTGGAATAGGGTTCAGTCCTCATACGTTTGCCCCCCCCCTTTGATGACTCATCCTGGTTCTTCACATGAATGTGAGAGATTTGTGGATAAACAAATATGACTGTTCACATCACTTCTTATTTGGCCTCGTCATAAATAAAAGGAAAACGGAAATGGGAAATAAAGGGGGCTTGACAGATGAAAGGATTTTAAGTTTAGAAATGACAAAGAAATTACTGTCAGGGATCCTATCTCACAATATTAGAGGCCAAAGAGTAAGTGTGTGTGTGTGTGTGTGTGTGTGTGTGTGTGTGTGTGTGTGTGTGTGTGCGCGCACACACACACACACGTGTGTGTGTGTGTCTGAGAGTGAGTGAGAGAGAGAGAGAGAGAGAGAGACAGAAACAGATGCCATACTACCGACTTGCACAGAGAAAACAAGATCAACTGTGAAAAGAAATAAAGATGCAATATGAGAACAGTGTTATTTTTGTCCATGATGATAGTGCTCATCTTTGAATACCACTTTGGGTTTTACACTCATATTTTAGGGAACAGAGGCTAGAAAACAGACTGAAACATTGTAACTGGAATTGAAAGACTGCAGCATTTGGGGCTTTTTAGTCTAGAGAAAAGGCACCTGAGGGGGGACATGATTGAGACGTATAAAATTATGCAGGGGGTGGATAAAGTGGATAGAGGGAAACTCTTTTCCCTCACACACAATACCAGAACCAGGGGACATCTACTCAAATTGAATGTTGGGAAAGTGAGAGCAGACAAAAGAAAAGATTTCTTTATCCAGTGTGTTGTTAGTCTGTGGAACTCCTTGCCATAGGATGTGGTGCTGGCATCTGGCCGAGATGCCTTTAAAAGGGGCTTGGACAGATTTCTGGAGGAAAAGTCCATCGCAGGTCACAAGCTATGATGGGGATGTATAATATCCAGGCTTAAAAGGGAGGTACCTACATATGCCAGATGCAGGGGAGGGTTCTCAGGAGACAGGTATCTTAAGTTGTCTCGTGTGATCCCAGAGGCATCTGGTGGGGCCCCTGTGAGATACAGGAAGCTGGACTAAATGGGCCCTTGGCCTCATCCAGCAGGGCTCTTCTTATGTTCTTATGATTTTTAAAAACCTACTGCATATTTTTTTGGGGGGGGGAATCAAGTTTAAACAAACTAGGACAGAAAGCTCACTCCATGCTTTGCTAATATTTTAAGGGGTGTTTTTGTCCAGGAGTACCTTGAGAAATATAACCCCGCCTGCAGTCCAAGGTGGAACAGTCTGCTCTGTTACCTCAGTGTGTTCCCTTACTATCCTGCATGCATATATTGGATGTGTCCTCTCCAGCTCCAGTCTTGTGTATATTTATATACTATCTGGTGTTCACAGGGCTGCACACAGGCTAAAAGTGAAGGCTTCTAGTCATGTTAACTTTCACACAATGGAGAGGGATGATGTATAGCACATATAGTGACAGCTGATGCTCAGAATCTATTAGGGGTCTAGAACATAATTCAAAGTTATGGGAAATACAATACATTACTTTCACCTGAAATATAGTTTACATATATTTCACCTACATGGGTGCCTCTGCAGACTGTGGGAATAAATTTAACCAATCACAACTTTCTTTTAAAGACTGGAACAAATACAGCATTTAGAAGGACACAACTTGTTGTACCTTTGCCACACTGAAACCAAGGGGAAGATAGACTAGGCTAGAATTTTGTCTCTGAAATGCTCAAGGCTTTAAAAATGATTATTACCAGTAGAGGTTTTGTTGTTGTTGTTTTAACACGGCAGAGGTTTAGCCTTCACAAGCAGCATAAGAAGACAAGAGGGGATGGATGTGATGATCCATAGGATCCTTGTCAGCTCTGTAGTTCTAAGATAATGATGATGAAGAGGAGAGTATGCTTACTCAGAAGTAAATCGCATTGAAATGTCTGCAATCCTCAACATATTCCTACATAATGGGAATCACTTCCAAGTAAACATGTGCAGGACTACATTATGAGGCCCACTAAAAGCAGTTCAGTTATGACTATCTTCTTCCATTGTTTCAGTGGGATTTATATAATAATGGTAGATATGTTTTACTAGAGTCCCATTAGTTCAGCTTGGCTTTTGGCTAAGTGTAAGTGAAGCCTCCATCCCAATTATCTTCAGCTGGATCAGAGCCCTTGTCTATACATTCATGCAACCTCTATTTTTTTAGGGTCTCCTTAAGCAGACAGATATACTGCTTTTAATGGAAAATATTAAATTTATGTATTCCCATTATGTTAATAGAAAATCCATTATGCTCCAACATGAAATATGATAGCCCATGGGCTATCGATGTCCAGAGGTCTGGGGGCCACACATCCATCAATCTTGGAAGGTTGCACCTGCACTTACACCCTCCATTTTCCCCCTCCTTTTTACCACGTTAACTGAAAAAAGCCTCCTTACATCCTCTAGTGGCAATTGGAAAAAAAACATTTTGGAGAATGTGGAGGGGAATGGGGGAGGGTTTAACACATTGCAATATTTCCTCAATATGCACTAGAGGCCACAGGAGAAGCATTCTGGACATCTAAAAAAATTAGTTCTTATGGATGTGGGCCACAATTTCCCCTTTTTCCTCAGTTAGTCACTTTGACACCTGTGGGCTCCAAATACACATAAAGTCATCTTGTCACAATCAAGAATGAATTAATCTACAGCAGCAACTGTAAGTGAAAATCCAGCTACAACAATGAATACCAGAAAACTGTGGAAAAGACCTTGTTCTTGTGTTCAAAAGGAAAGTTAGCAGGGCTGATTTTGACTGTGTTGCTCTTGGATTTACGAGACTTTAAGCGAGAGCCCAAAGGCTGCTTTAAACATTTCCATTCCTTTGTTAGTTTCCATTCTTAATCTGCAAGGCACAAAATCATGAAGAAACACCATGCTGGTGGCATTTAAAGTGAACTCCATGAGGGACAAGTGTCTTTGATGTGCCTCCCAGTGGTCATGTTGAAGCATTAACATGATCAGTGGTATTTGTCACTTGCAACATATTTCAGCTTGTAACCAGCAAGAGCCAAATATATCTCCAAGGAGCATATGTGAAGCCTGCTGTTGGGTATCTCCTTACATATCTTATTCCTTTGATAGTCACTGTCTAAATATATCTGCTCCTTCCAAAGATTGATCCTTCAATCACAGTATCAGGAAAGTTCAGAACTCGCAAAAGTTCCCTTTTGGACTACATCTCCCAGAATCTCCCGGGCAGTAGGGCCATGGCCATAGTTCAAAAAAAGGTTTAAGAATCCTCAAACAATATCTGAAAGACAGCCTACTCTTCAGCTATTTCAATGTATTGGCACAAATGAGTCAAGCTTGGATACCTAAACCACTACCTGGTATTTGGTTGGCATACACATACATAATTGGACATACTTGCTATAAAAGTCCTGTTCCATCTAGGAACATACTGGATTTGGGATCCCCACTCTGAGATACTGGACTAGAAGAATGTGGAGATGGATATGCTAACAAAACTGTTAACTGAGTTTCCACTGGGCTGGCACTCCAGTGTTGAAGATGAAACCCAGTGTGGCTTGATCATATAGCCAACAGCCACACTGGCATGGCCAGTTCCCATAAATGTACAGTACAAGTCCTTGTTATGCATGATCTGGTTTTCCTATCTAGGAAACAGATCCCAATGTTATTATAGGCACCTGGAGCCTTTTCCATAAGGAATAGCCATCACTACTGTATTAACATCTGAATTTTCCCAGAAATACACAGCATTGGAAGGCCAGCTGAAACCTCCCCATCAGTCTACAATGACATTCCAGCCACCACAGTGCTTTTAAGCAGGATCTTCTTGTTTTTGTTTCCCTACTGGAGACTCTCCCTAGTTGGGGATTGTAAAACAATGGTTTGGTATTAGGATGATGACATGGGGTAACAATGCTATTTATCCTGTGTTTCATAACAATATCCTGTGTATCCCTTTGGTTTTTCAGTCAATCAGTCAAGGAGCATGGTTAAAAGATATATAATAAAGACAATGTCCTAATTGTTGTAAGTAAATGTTTTATAGTAATAAGCACCCAAGTGCAACAAGAGTAATCTTAAAAGTTTCCATAAGGACAGGGACGATTTCTATGCATTAAGCCATTTTAAAAACATTCCATTGGCAGATTTTCCAATTATGCTCGAATATCTCTGATCACATCTTAAACATGGTTTGGAGGATTGCAGAAAACCAATTTCTTTTATTAGACTATCAGTTTCCCATTCTTTGCAACTACTAGATATTGTCTGTCAGTGCAATTTACCTGTTTACCTTCTCTCCTTATGCCATTTGCAGTATTCCTCCGGCAATGACCTAGTTGAGTAGTAATTATAGTGTTTGAAAAAAACATCAAAATGTGCAAACATTTACATATACAATGGCATGCAGATGCTTGATCACACAACTGCAGCACTAAGCAGACATTATCAGGTGTTGAGGAGCAGCCAGTGCAACATTAGTTCTCAAACACGAAGCTGTGAAATTACCTTATTTCAGATCTTACATATTGTCTTAGCTACAAAAAGTCAGCAGAGGTGTCGTGTTAGATGCATCCTTGCAAGGCATGCTTATTTACATACAGCCAACTCAGTATTAACTGTGGAATTTTAATACTGCCTTGCTTTTAGATAGAATTACTACACCATGCAAACACTTTATTACCTCTGAAGCAACCTGTTTTCTAAGCTATTTTGGGCTATCAGCTTCTCCAACTAGCTGCCTTACCAGCTGCTATCTTAAATTTCATGGTATGTCACATATGTATAATGTAAGAAAAATAAATAAAAGCAACTGGCTGAAATCCAGTAGTAAGTTGTGACTGTTTGTTGATTAACTACATTTAAATCCTGACTTTCCCCCAGTGAGTCCAAGGCCAGATACCCATCTGTTCTCCTCAGCACCTCAGCCACAAGCCTTATGAGGTAAGTTAATCCAAGGGAGAGTGGAAAACACAGTGAGCTATAAACCCAGTGAGTTTTAGAGGGAACTTCATCCTGATCATTCCAAGTTCCAGTCCAGTCTTCTAACCATTATACCAGACTGTTTTGTTTTATTTATTTTCCTCTCTTCTGTGCTTCTGCTTAGGAATAGTGGGTCCCGTCCAGGGGGAAAAAAATAACACAAAGCTACATAGCTGTGGCTAGGTCTGCGTATTCTCGGCTGGAAGAGCAGGAAAGTTATACCCATTGCTTTTATTTGAACATGGATAAGGTTGAGGATTGAAAGTGCAGGAGTTTACTCAGAAGCTTGCTTCATTTTTGTAAGGGGGCCATATTCCTAGGCAAGTGTGCATAGGTTTTCAATCTTAGCTATAAGTGTTTTAAATCTTTCTTTTTAGACTCTAAGACAAGAAGAAGGCATAGTGGTAGTTTCAAGTCAAGTCACCCAAGTGCTTTACAGACTGGATAAAAGTGAGAATTGTCCCAATATCTGCTGTTCACGAAGAGCTAGTCTTAAATGCCACAGAATTGCATGTATCACCACTCACACCACTCCTATAAGGTATGCCTGTCTTGCTCCTTAATTTCAGCAGGGCTTAATTCCTAGTTTTGTGTCTTTTATGGCCACTGTGCCTGTTGTACTGTTGGATAAATTTATAACAGCCAGTCCCTTCTTCAATCCTCTGCCGCAGCAACCGGCTTGCCTGCCTGATGTGGCCATGTTTACAGGACACCACTGTGTGGCGCAGGAGAGCCAGCGTGGACCAAGAGATACTTCGAAGAGCTAAAGGAACAGTTCCATCTCCCATAACTGATGCAAAGTAAGAGTCTCACATACCCTTTTACTCCTGTTAAGGAAAGAAATGTGTTTTTTTTTTTTACTAGACCAGAACAGTGTCTTTGCCAGCAGTTATCTTCCACCTGAACACCTGTGCAATGCACAGGGGAGAGTCTCTTGCCACCAACCAGCTCGAGTCAGGAGTTTTGCTGCAGTATTTTAGATCCACTGAAGTTTCCAAGTACTTTAAAAAGGCAGCCTGATGCAGAAGGCACTCAAGTAATCCAAACGGGATGTAACTAAGATGTATGGGCAGATGAGTATGCATAGCTGGCAGACTAGTTTCAAGTTAACCCACTCAGATTCACTCCTGGCCACTGCTGATACTGGGGCATCTGAGGTCAAGGGTGGATCCAGGAACACAGCCAAGCTGCAATCCTGAATTTTCTGGGGGAGACTAACCAGAACAGGTTGTTTCTCTGCCCTGCCTTTCAACTGGCCAAAAGCACCTCTGTCTCATCTAGATGAAACTACATTTTGTCTACCTCATCCCATCCATTATTGACAGCGGAGACCAGTTTAAAACTGAAACAGATTCCAGAATTGGTTGGAAAAGAGAAATAGAGTTAGATATAATCTACATACTGGTGCCACTGAATCCCAAACTCCAGACAACCTCCCCTAATGCTTTTATGCTCAACCTTGGGCCTCCAGATGTTCTTGGACTTCAACTCCCAGAAATCCTGGCCAGCAGAGGTGGTGGTGAAGGCTTCTGGGAGTTGCAGTCCAAGAACATTGGGAGGCCCAAGGTTGGGGGCCACTGGTGTAGGGGACAGAAGGACTCTGACAGTAGAGCCATCATTAGTAATTTTGGTCCCTAGGTCAAAATCGCCCACAAATTTCTGCAGGGGCTAGCTCTTGAGGTTGTGGCCAGAGCTAAAGGCAGGCACACCTGTGCAGCCCAAGCTTGCCCATCTGCAGCAGCAAGTAAAGTGCCACGCAGAGGCTCTTCACCAAGCCCGGCTCAGACACACCCTTTCAACCCTTGGATGCTGCTGGAAAAAGAACTTTAAAAGGAATGAACAGTGTGCAGCACTGGAGGGGGGAAAAAGAAGAGGCAGCCATTCCACTTCCTGAGCCCCTCACTCTGCTTCAATTGGTGGTCCTGAGAAGCAAGACATGATGGGAGGGGTGGTTTCTGAGGTTGCCTGCACTCCGTAATGGACAGGCTTGGGAACTATCCCTCCAGTTGCACCAACTTTCTCAGGGCCTTCTCTTGGAACCAACTATCAAAGCAGAGCCAGGAAATTTCACAAACTGCCTTTTCTTATCTTCCCCACCCCCTCGGGTGGCATGCACTGTTGGAGGCTTGGTTTTTTTCTTTTTTCTTTTTCATTTTCCAGAATCCAAAGGGCAGCAATGGGAATGGCTGGGCATAGTTTGATGGGGAGGTACCATGGCTGCCTGCCTTTGGCTTCTCTCGTCCAAGGAAGTCACACAGAGGACAGAGCAACTGGCATGGCTGCCCACTCTAAATGTGGCACACCCTGAGGCTTAGTCCTGATTGTCCTACTCTGCTTACAGCCCTACTCTGAGAGACCCCATAGGCCGGTGGCCAAGACACCAAACAGGATCCCCCTGACCCAGACGTCGTTCTGAGTTTGCTCCTTCAGGAAAAACAGGAGCAGGGAGAACTGAACTGTAAGGCAGTGCCTTGCAGGCCCACCCCAGAGAGGCCGTCTGGAAGGAGTTCATGATCAGTGGCACCAAAAGCTACAAAGAGACATAGCGGACACATTGGTCCAATTCTCAGCACCACCAAAGTGGTCAAAATTGTGTTTGTCCTACAACCAGACCTGAAGCCAGATTGAAATGGATCTAGATCATCTGTCTCATTCGAGAACCCCTGAAGCTGAGGAGCCATCACGTGCTCCAGATGCTTGCCCAGGAATGGACTATTTGAGATGGGTTGCTAATTATGCAGTTCAGTGGGGTTCAGGGAGTGCTTTTCCGACAAAGGTCATATGACTAGCTTTTTAAGGCAAAATGGAGCCCTGTCTTATTCTGAGGTGATGACTTGACTGAACATTGACCTGGTGAGTTCATATTTAAATTGAATTCTGAAGTGTGATATTCTGATCATAGAGTGTTGCTTTGCCAGAAGAGAGAGAGATCACACACCCAAGCCAAGTATCTCTCACAGCCAAAGCTGGGCAGCTTAAGGTTTATTCATTTTTGTCTCCTTCATTGTTATTTAACCCGTGCAATGGATTAAAAACAAAGTGAAAAGCCTAGAAGGAATGTGTAAGTCCCGAAACAGACACCCACACAGGCAGCTGGCTGTAAAATTGCCTCTGCTAATAATACCAAGGCTGTCAGGTTTGACAATTGTGGTCAGTTGAGATGATAGTGGTGGTGGTGGGGGTAAGTCACAGAAATAAGGGGTGTGGTTGCCTGGAATCAGCTGTTCTCCTGAGCAGGTGACTGGGTTGTGTCACAATGACCTTCCCCCCACATGCCACAATATGTGATTGTGAATCACATCCATAAAGGCAACTTACACAAAAAAGTTGGCTCAGACTACTATATATTGCCAATTCCAGTTTATGGGAAGTACAGTTTTCAAGAGTTACAATGCCTAGGCATGTGCGTACAGCACCGTGAGTGCCAGTGTTAAAGATCATGGGGAACTCTTAGAAAAGAAATTAGTTTATTCTAAAAAAGTTCAAGGAAAGCCCAGAAATACTATGCTGATTCGGTTGTTAGTTTTAGGATTAAAACGTCATTTGAAATTCTGCAAGACTCAATTTCTGGTTAAACTTACACTAAATGATAAAGTTAAGAAAGGAGACTTCAGCTGGTACGCAATAGGAGTTTCTGCACATGCCCCAACTATAATCCAATGCTTCACAACATACCTGGGGCATGGGGTGGGGTGGCACACCGGGGTGAGAACCGAATCTGTCAGTAGTAGAAGGGCACCAAAACAGTAGAGTTCTGATAGTTCAGAGTCTAATTGGCAAGACACTGTTCAATCTTTCTGTTTATTCCTTCATAAAATTAGAAACCTAAGCTTTCCTATATATATATATGTTGTTTTCCCATGTATGTTGTTTTCCCATGATGGGCTTTTATAGTATTAAACTCAAATATTAAAGGGCATGATTTCTTCCCAATTCCTCTGATAGACACTACAAGTCTAGGACAGAATCTGATCTCGCCTGATGTCCAACGGTTTGGGGCAACCCCCGGATGGGTTACATCCATACACCTCACCCTCGCAGCCAGTGCTCCAGTGCCGCCTTGTTTCCCAATAGCACAAACTCCCCCCTCAAACCAGCTGGCATACTTCCTTCATGACCAATTCTTCATGGCAGTTCTGGACCTTTGCCACGTCCTGAGACAGCACGGGCGCCCTCCTTTCCTGCCACAGACTGCTGTTAAGTAGTTATATGGACATCGCTTAATGTCCTATTTCTGAGTTAGGTGCAGATCACAAAAGAAAAGCCACTGAGTAAGTGACCCACGGTAGGGCACTGGGTGTGTGTGAAACTAGCAGAAGATCCTGGCACCTTATTCTTTGCGTCACCATTGCAACTTGATATGGGAGACAGACCTTGGCCCTAGTTTTGCCTTATTTCAACACTTGTGTTGCAGCAGATAAAAATGTGACTGCAAATATTAAGGGATCAAGTGACATAAGGGGCCTATAGAGATCCATTTGGTTGACTAAAGCAAGTGAATCCGGTGTAAGTCTTCAGTCTGTGCACCTCAACTTATTCATGTACAGACCAAACTGCTCCTGTATATCAATAGTCCCAGTTTCTAATCACTATCAACCTGACACCCCCTGCCAGAAATATTGCAGTGGAGCCAAGGAAGACTCTCCTCATCTTCTGAAATCTCACCTCCAAATCTCAGGGCCTAAAGATGCACTTGCAGGGGAAGCTTGGATCAACAGGTACCAATAGACAGATGTGACTTTTTTGGACTACAACTCCCAAGACCGATAGCCACAGTGGTGGGGGAGTTCTGGACAATGTAGTCCAAAAGGTATTTTTAATAATCTGTCTTGACAAATACCTAGGCATTACTTGCCTGGCACCAATATCAGGTTAAGTTGGATTAGATGGGTTCATGGAATGCATACAATCCACTGTGCTTTTCTGAGCTTACTGTAACTCATCCAGGACCAGTTTGGGAGAGAAATTATGTTCTGCTGAGCGCTATTCGCAAAACCATATAGGGAAGGGAGCTTTTCTTCCAAGACCGCTTCAACCATACTTCCCAAAGACCCTTCTTCTCTTCTTCTACTTGCATCTCGTAAGAGATAAAGGGAGAACATCCTTTCTACCTGGGGCCAGGTAGAAAGGATGAGCTTCTCTCCCTGACCTAAGAACCTAAAGTCTGGTAGGTAAGAGGAAAATATTTGTCATGGTGTGTGTGGGGGGAAGAAAAGAAGCTGTTTCTTTTCCTGCTCTGTTTCTGCCCGTGTTGCCTCCATAAATCCCTGCAAATCTTTGTGAAATATTTGACTCCTAGTTTTAAATTATTATTGAATGTTTCAGTCACAGAACGGAGGCCTAAAGTCCTAACAACATTGTGTTTGCCCTTTCCTGTCATCTTGTTTTCACCTAATCTTAGATATAGATACTCTGATCCATACTTTGTATAGAAGGTTGTGCTTTCTTGTGAGAGGAATGTTCACCTTCGCTCCAACCCTACTCAGTAGATTCAGGGAGAATGTTCATATGGCACTCCCTGATGGCATTTTCTAACAGACGTAGGGTGAAGTCGGATGGCTGCAAAAGCATGATGTGTCCGACTGCACACAAAACCGTCACTTTAACATGAACAAGCTCACTTGAAGCAAGTCTGCCAGGGAATGACTCCAGCCTGGCTCAGAAAAGCAGAAGCTCTAGAACTGGATTTAAAAAAGGTCCATCTTGGGCATGGATCAGGGCTGGGTGGGAGCACAATTCCTCTTGTATCATGTGATCAGCAGGAAATAGATTGCACTGGACCACTGCACAAGCAGTCCAGATTGTGATCACACCCATAGCTTATTCCACATTCAACAGGTGGCAATGAAATGTACTTTCTTTCGCTTTGTAGAAATACACAGAAAATAACTGAAGCGTAAAAGCCAGGCATAGGTACAGTACCCAAGTATTCAGTGTTTCCTTAACTGAGAAGTGATGCTCAAAAACAGGTCAAACACACTCAGAGCCCCCAAGCATAGTATTGAATCACTTGTCAGAAACCCAATAAGTTAAAATACTATTATCTGATACTTAATGAGCACATTCAAAAGTTTAAAATATCTTAAAGATGGGACTTATTGTTGACCCCACATTTTTTGATGTCCGGTTGATTTTTACGAACATTGGCAGCCCGAGATTAGAGTTTTTTACCATGGTTATAATGGGGGAGAAGGTTTTTTCTATGGAAAATTTGCATAATTATTTTAATTTCCATTGGAAATCCCCATGATTTATTTCACTGTAACTCGCCTAAATGAAAGCTGGAGTGCTACAACAAGATATGAGACTGATCCAGCTAGGTCAATTATGTTAGCTGTGGTTGTGGTTTGGTCTCAGCCTCCAAAAATGAAATTCCTGAGACCGAAATGAAGAAGTATAGATTTTTCTTAATATATGCTGTGATAAATACTACCAATGCAGTTCCTTCAGACACCAGTAGAAGGGCCTTCAGAGCTTAGTAACTGTACATCCTATTTAATACTTCTTGCTTACAAGTATTCTCAGAAATGTGAGAGCAGTGACAGTGTCTAGCATTTTATGCAATTGAGATGGTTCTTGGACTCAGAGGCTAAATTCTCAGCTTTAATCCTTGGAACTGCAACCATCTCCAGAGGTGACCTTGGTTCAATGAAGCTCTCCATGGCTCTGTTATGAGGGTTAGAATACTCACTACCTCACTGGGGTACTATGAGGATAAGGAGTAAGAACAGTTCCTTATAAGTAAGAAGATAAGACTAAGAAATATTTTGGAATGTAGAATAGGACTAGAGCATGGGGCCACATTTTATCCTTTCCAGTTTTAAGACCAAGTAGACGTAATCAAAATATGATTTTGGTCTTGGTTGTAAATGATACATTTGGACAGAGTTTTTCCCCCTTCTCACTTTCAGCTTCAGAAAAATATGATGTACGTATTCAGTTGTTTAAGACTGATGTCTTAATATATATGCAAAGATGGAGAGGCACTGACAATCACCAAAAAGAAAGATTTGTAGCAACAAAACGATGGCAAAAGATAACAGTGCTTTGCATACAATTGCATATGCTGGTTAATATGTATAGATGTGAAGTGAGGGGGGGGATTAAATAATTTAAGCAGAACTACAATACTTCTGGCCAGAGCAGGTAAAATTACGACCAGGTGACTTGTGGGCTTGTTGCTGAAGTTGTGCCTCAGCAACAAGGAGGACCATCCTCTCTGTAAAAGAGAATGTGTGGCCTTCATATGCTCAGAGATTATATGGACTTTATGTTTTAACACAGAGATATTCTTTAAAATAGTGATTAATGCTGAAGAGAATGAGCTATGAACTGGAAAGTTCTTCCCCCACTGACTCCTTGGGCAGCCTTACACAAGCCAAGATTCATCCATGCACCCATCTGCAGTGTCAGTAAGTATACTCACACACCTTGCGGAACTGTTTTAAAGATTCTTAAGGTGACATTACATGATGTGCGTTCAGTACTTTAATTATGCCAATCTTTCTGGCATAATAGCACAAAATATTTGTTTAATAAGCCAGTGATTCTCTCCCCTACTTTCATCTGTTCAAATTAAATAGAATTTTTTTCTCTGTTCTCATTGAGAAGAATGCAGGATGTTTTAGAGCCTCTCACAGTAGTTCCAGCTAAGCTCCGAAAATGACTCGTATGTGTTTAAAAAGTTTGAGTCAGGTCTGAAAATGAGGGTCATGCTGGGCTACTGTGATGAGTAGAATTTTATAATTCCATTTTCCAGATGATAAATATACCATTAAGCATATGTATGTAAAAATAGCCAGACCCACTAGAACTGAAAACTCTTATTTCCTCCTAATGAATTGGATACATGCAGCTATCAAGCTAATGTAAATTATTTTAGTGGAAAACTCCAGCTTGCATTCTTACTCATAACTTAGCACTCATGAAGGGCAAGTTCTAATCTAACTGGGGGGGGGGATGTACAAATGGCAGAGGTTACCAGTTTGTGGCTCAATGTCTTCTTAGTTCCATTGTGGGCATTTCCCTTTTTTATATAAAGCTTACTTTCAAAACAGAACAAAACAATGCATTCTGGAACCACTTCTAAATCTACTATCAAGAGTCTAAACTTTATATAATACAAATTGGATTTACTACTGGTGCTACTATGGATTTTATTTTAGATTGCAAATAATTGCATCTAATAACTTTGGTAAAGATCAGTCAAAAATGACTGATTATTGCAAAATCAGTCAAGAATGATTATAAGGCCGCAGCCTTGAGCACATTTACTATAGAGAAAGTCCCTCCGAGTACCATGACACCTGCTTCTAAGTAAAGATGTCCTGAATTGCAAACATAAGACATACTCTCCGAATTCAACTTGTCCAAGTACAGGAGAAGGATCTGGTGGTTCAAATGAACTGCTATCAAAATACTTGATACCCTTAGAACATTTTCCACTCTTCAGCACTCCATATTAGGCTGGATTTCATAGGTAGGGTTTCCTAAATTGGTACCCTGATCAATCAAAATGCCGGGTACGTGGCGAGGTGGAGTATGACGCTGTACTTAGAGTCACTCGGGGAATCTGTCCAGCTGGGTCTTTCCCTGTGTCCTCATTCCACACAGCGGCGGCTGCCTTGCAGGCTGCACTTCATACAAAATGCTAGCAAAAAGAGTGGCTGCACAGCATAATGATTCAGTTCAGCATGCAACAACAAAAAGGTGTCACACATCCAAAAGGCAGTCACAAGGATTCTCATAATATCAGTTAGCCTTCTTCACTCCATAGCAACTTGCAAATCATGAAACAAGTAAGATGAAAGATGTAGTCACTGAAACACTTCACTGTATTTTGAATTGCTGGTCTCTTCTAACCTAACATCCGAATTTGTTCTAATCTTAGAGGTAAAAAGAAATTCATATTTTTGTTTCATAGGGTTTATGTTACAGACAATACGGAATAGAGCCACGAAGAACGGATTTTCAGCTGCTTTAAAAGTGTCTACAATAAGTTCAGAAAGAAACTTAGGAAATAATTAAATCCTTGTTTAAAAACAAGAGAATTTTGATTCACATTTTCTGTTTAACTATAAATTTGCAATTATTCTTCTTTCCACAATGTTTGGTTTGCCTCACAGTGGCAGAGGTGTGCAACAAACTTAACTGTGAAAGCACTACTTCAGGCCAATTAGAAATACATCAAATACCAGATTTTGAAAACACAAATACTTCCCTAGGCAACCCCATCACATTTTCTAACATGCCAAACTCAGCAACTGAAATAAAATATTTCCAGTGGCTTTAGACAAAAAGGAAATAGAGCTGAATTTTAAATCTTTTTTTTTTAAGTGAAAAACCAAGCCTTGTTTCTTTTCCAATTCGGCTTCACTAAGGTCCACTCCACAAGCCATAAAATAAGGCCATCCAAAAGCATCCTGGTTTGAATCAAAGAATGGAGAAGGCCACTGTCATTGTTTCCTAACTGGAGGAAGTGGACTTTTCAGTGACCACAAGAGTTCATCTGTTTACCTTGATGGAGGAGAGATCAATTGGGGCTTCTTTGGGCTTTGCTGGTTCTGGTGCTGGTGCTGGTGCTGGCGCTGGCGCTGGCGCTGGTGCTGCAGCTTTCTTGGCGTCTTTCTTTGGTGCCATTTGTTTTTCCTTGCTTTTCTTTCTTTTTTGTTTAAGTCAAAAGATGCCCCACAAGCCCCTTATAAGAGCTTCCTGGATGAGGAGCAGCGAGTGGTCAGAATGATCTACAGCCCAGTGCCTTGGAGGTAGACCCAGTGGGTTAAACACCATAAGGGCATATATATATATTTCACTTAGTGCCTAATACAATCTTGACACTTGCAGCTGGATTGGACAGTTTGCTAGTCAAGGGGGATGTCATTCTGAGACAGGCTATAAATGGAATATATGGGGGTCAGAGCTCCATCAGATTCAAGGGGACTTTGATGTCCTTTTAAAAAAAAGCCTTCCATGAGTTTTTGTAATAGCTTTTTTTTTTTTTTAAAGGAGGAAGGAGTATGACAAAGACAGTTTGGGGCCCCTTGTTGACGTTAAAATGCAAGATTGACAGATGCCTTTTTTTCTTGATAGAATTACAGTTCTGCTGAAGTTGTAAATCTTATTTTCCATGTCTGCATGTCGTTATGAGGGGATTGAGTTTCCGAATGGAATTTTGACTTTAAGGGTTGGGAAATGATCATCAGTTTCCATCCACTGCCCGCCCCCTCCCGGCCCTTTCCTCCACATCATCTCTCCACCCCTCTCCTTTACTCCTCCCCTCATTTCCTTCCTTTGCAATAAGAAAGTGTTGATCCAGCAGAGGGATACGGGGTGGGTAGAGGAGAAATGTTTAAAAATAAAAGCAGACATATATGGCAAGCCCATCAAGCTTTCGCCACAGTGTCTTTCTCTCTCTCCCCCTCTCCAGTCAGAGAATCCTCCATCTGTTCTTCTCCTTCCCTTACTAAGCACAAAATCTACAGGAGGAGCCAAAAGCTATTCTCTTAATCCAATTTCATGTATTGTTGGCTGCCATAATGAAGGCCAATTTATAAAGGAGACAGACAAGCCACCAAATATATTTTCCCAGGAAGACTACAGACTTTCCATCCTCCCTATAAAGCAAGCTAGCTATCAATCAAGGATGGCATTTGTGTTTATTGTCTCTAATTTAATTGCCAGTCTTCTGTCTTAAGTTTCTCTCTCCTTGCCTCCAGCCTCACAGAGACCTTTCCCCTTCTCATGCTCTTCCATTCCTTTCTAGAGCAGACAAGTGTTTAAGCTTTGATTAATCATTTGCATTTTATTCCGAAGGAGAAAGAGGCTCTCACTGCTAACAAATTCCATAGGCGAAGAATACAGGCCCAGCCGGGGAGAATGTTGTAACTCTTTAGCGACCTGAATGGTTGCCTTATCCTACTCCTTGAACAAAAAATTGTTTAAATAGATCTTGGATTCCTGGTATTACTATATAAATAAAAGTGAAGCCATCAGTGAAGTTCATCTCCTTACAGACTGCAGGTTACAGTGAATGCTGAACTTCTTCAAGATGCAGGTTAATATTAAAATACCAACCCTTGCCTTCAGTTGTTTGGTCATCTCTTCTCTTTGCCTATCTTGATCCCCTGCAGCTCCTAAAATGTCCCTGCCAGTATGGACACTGCCTGGAGGATTCAGAGACTTGTGATTAATCCACAAAATAACACACTCTTTCCCAACTTCTGTATAAGGGTATATAGAATTGTCTCCTAAGTCAGGTCGCCATTGCTTGTGAAAGTTTTACCATTGAAAGAAGAAGAAAAGGGCTAGAATTTTTCTGACTCTCCAAGATCTGGCACCCTTCACAATCTCCCCACTGACCAAAATTGCTCTGAGATGGGGAGTTTCTCAAAGCTCTTCAATATAGGCCATTTGCGAGGCACTTGGCAGCTGCAGTAATTCAGGTGGATTACCCTTCTAAACCTAGTTCCACCAATGAAAGTACAGGATTGTATACTGCCACAAATGTTGATGAACCATGATTTCCAGCTTCTCTTATATTTTCCATGGCGAATGGAAGTCTAGTGGGAATTAGGAGTCCAATACTATATAGAGACCTATAGGAGCTATATTGTCCCCCAGCTTATTTAACTTACAAGAGTGGTCTTAACCGACCAGATAGGCGGGATGTTAAATAAATAAATAAATAAATAAATAAATAAATAAATAAATAAATAAATAAATAAATAAATAAACAAACAAACAAACAAACAAACAAACAAACAAACAAACAAACAAACAAACAAACAAATAAATAAATAAATAAATAAATAAATAAATAAATAAATAAATAAATAAATAAATACATCATGTGAAAGGCTGGATTGGATGAATCCCAAGCCGGAATCAAGATTGCCGGAAGAAATATCAGCAACCTCCAATATGCAAATGATACCACTCTGATGGCAGAAAGTGAGGAGGAATTAAAGAACCTTGTAATGAGGGTGAAAGAGGAGAGTGCAAAAAACGGCCTGAAACTCAACATCGAAAAAAACTAAGATCATGGCCACTGGTCCCATCACCTCCTGGGAAATAGAAGGGGAAGATATGGAGGCAGTGACAGATTTTACTTTCCTGGGCTCCATGATCACTGCAGATGGTGACAGCAGCCACGAAATTAAAAGACGCCTGCTTCTTGGGAAGAAAGCGATGACAAACCTAGACAGCATATTAAAAACAGAGACATCACCTTGATGACAAAGGTCTGCATAGTCAAAGCTATCATTTTTCCAGTAGTGATGTACGGAAGTGAGAGCTGGACCATAAAGAAGGCTGACCGCCGAAGAATTTATGCTTTTGTGGTGCTGGAGGAGGCTCTTGAGAGTCCCCTGGACTGCAAGGAGAAGAAACCTATCCATTCTGAAGGAAATCAACTCTGAGTGCTCACTGGAAGGACAGATCCTGAAGCTGAGGCTCCAATACTTTGGCCATCTCATGAGAAGAGAAGCCTCCCTGGAAAAGACCCTGATGTTGGGAAAGTGTGAAGGCAAGAGGGGAAGGGGATGACAGAGGATGAGATGGTTGGACAGTGTCATCGAAGTGACCAACATGAATTTGACCCAACTCCGGGAGGCAGTGGAGAACAGGAGGGCCTGGGGTGCTCTTATCCATAGGGTCATGAAGAGTCGGAAACGATTAAATGACTAAACAACAACAACAATAACAATATAGAAACTTCAGCTCTGAAGAAAACAAGTTACATCATAGATTGATGCCTAGTAAACTACAATATGCATGATTAGATGATGACAGGCAGCACCTGGAACCCAGTTCTAGCTTATTTGCAGTTGGGAAAAAAATCAATATTATGGTTGCCAGCTGTATTTTTGACATCTGTTTAGTATGCTACCCTTGTCTCTTGATAGTATTACAAAATGTCTTCTAATTTTTTCAAATTATGTAGACTAACATGGGTGGCCTACAAACATACAAAAACCTATGTCTAATTATGCCCAATTAAGTATCTGTCCAGTCTATCAAATCAGGGATACCTGATTTACTAGCAGCCTTCATCTGAGAACTAGCAAAGCCCAAAGAATCAACAAGTGAGCTATCTACCATCAAGATAAAATGACAGAAGCAATTAGAAAGTAGTAAACAATTGGAGGAAACGATAAGTCACGTAACTTATTTAATTTGCATTACTCATGTTGTTTTTTATGTGTTACAAAAATGTAGATTTTAAACTGTAGTAAATCAGTAACCATCATAATAACAACATATGAGGTTACAGATTTAAGATTAAAGCAACAGCAATAACAGGATTATCATATACACAAACACACACTATGCTCAATTTGATTTTACTTTTTTGGGCACTAATGTTTCATGTGGCAGGCCATAATGGTCCATGATAACTAATGTGACAAAGCAATTTCGTGCTCCAAAGATATTGGTTGAAATCCTGTTCCTGAGGTCAGTAGGTCACAACTAGTGTAGGCCCATAGAATCAGTGGGGATTTGGCGAGTCAGCTCCATTGTTTCAATGGCTGACTCTTATTTCCAACTTACTGTGCTCAGCAACAAGATTTCAGCTAGTGAGTGCTAATTAAAATGACCTCTACAACTGATGAAAACTTAGAGGCAACAGTAGCTCAATACCTTTGTTAATGACTCAGTGCTGTGAAGTCAGTTCTGACTTATGGCCATCCTTTTCAGGACGTTTTAGGGAAACAGTACTCAGAAGTGATTTACCATTTCCTTCTGGGTGTGCCCTGAGACTGCATAGCTTGCCCATGACCACTCCAGCTGAATGTATCCCTGGGAGACTGTGGGGAATAAAACTCCTAACCTCTGGTTCCACAGCCAGTTACCCAGCTCGCTGAGCTAGCCAGCCACCCACACCTTTATTTGTTGTTGTTTAGTCGTTCAGTCGTGTCCGACTCTTCATGACCCCATGGACCAGAGCACGCTAGGCCTTCCTGTCTTTCACTGCCTCCCAGAATTTGGTCAAATTCATGTTGGTAGCATCAATGACACTGTCCAACCATCTTGTCCTCTGTCGTCCCCTTCTCCTCTTGCCTTCACACCTTCCCAACATCAGTGTCTTTTCCAGGGAGTCTTCTCTTCTCATGAGATGGCCAAAGTATTGGAGCCTCAATCTGTCCTTCCAGTGAGCACTCAGGTTTGATTTCCTTTATACTAAAAGTCCCAATATAGAGCCTCCACTTGAGTTCCACAAGGTTTTTTTTAAAAAAACCAAGATTGCTGTAAAACAAACACAGTAAAGAAGGGGTGGGAAAGCGTGTCTCACAGAGGCATAATAGAGGCTCCAGTGCAACAGGTGGCAGTTCTAAGATGGTGACTCAGACATGCAACCTGATCCTATTCAAGTTGACTTAGAAGTGAATCCCACTGACTTCAGTTACTCCCAAAGCAAATCAAACAGACCTGATACTGAAACAGAACCTTCAGACTCATAAAGCATAATATGTTAATAAATAAGGTTTGATTGTTCTTATTTATACATCTTTGCATTTGATTTGCTGCCTTCCATTTTACTTCCTCCCACTCTTTTCCCTAATAAATTTTTAAATATCCATTGATAGTTGGCTGGTTTTTCACAGAAGTGATTTCTGTGAAATCTATAGTTTTTTAAAAAATAAATCTTCCCCATGTGGTAGACTGCATAGATTTTAAGCTTGTACACAGCGTTCTGGTGGTATTTGGCAGTGTTCGGTTATTTTTTTTTCTTTCCTCTAGACCAGATCGTGGAAGTTTTTGGTAATGAGGATATTAACTATTATGTTATTATCTTAATGTATTTTATTTTAGTTACTTTTATATTTTGTTTTAGATTGCTATTGATTATTTTTGTTTTATTGCTTTGCATTACTTCATTTGTGAACCGCCCAAAGTGACCTTGGACGCCAGATGGGCGGCATAAAAAATCAATCAATCAAACAAACAAAGTTACATGTCAAAAGAACATAATTAGTTTCAAAAACTACTTCTTAAATGGCGTTTTGAGAGGAATTTTTCCTGTTTCCTCTTTGGAAACACTAACACATCTGTTAAAATATTTAGGGGAGTGTAACATACAGCTCTGCTCTCACCTGTCCATCACAGCTGGGCAGGGGAACATCAGCCAATGAGAGGACTGAGGGTGGTGCAGAAGGGGGAGGAGCTGGATTATATAAGGTGTGTGTGTGATGTGTGAAGGAGTTTTGGAGTTTGGGGAGATGAGAGAAATTGGTTGAGAGAGTGAGATAGATTTGTGAGAGATAGTCAGTGAGGGAAAAGTCTGTGTGAGGTACATTAAATGAGAAACTTGATTTACAACTTGATTTACTACCTGTGATTCACTCCTTTTTATTTTGTCAAATCAATAAACAATGTCTTGTTTTAGAAGAAACACTTGTCCTTTGTGATTACTGAATAAAGTTGGTGGCAGCAGTTTGAAGAAGAGTAGTGAGCACTCTGGGAGGCCTGAGTTGACAGAGGCTTCAGAATGGCCCGCTACAGGGAGTAAAAAAGATCTGATACCAAAAATATTACATGGACACCGAATGTGCCATTTTGGAGAGGGTGTCCCATAGATGGGGCCATACCACTGGCAAGGCTCCGTTCCCTTCTAGCCAGGCATTTTTTTTTCATTTAGGTGAGGATCCTTGCAGATATCCTTCCATGCCAAGAACTAATTACACCTGTATTTCTGTTTCCTGTTTATTACCTGATTTCCAACCCACATCACGTTCTTTTTGTATCCCATGACTACTTAGGAGAATTTGCTGAAGGACAAGACTACTGGATCATTCCTGTCCACACGTTTATGAAAGAACTCTAAAAAATGAATGAGACAGGATTTACTTTGTAGAGGCCCACTGATTCCTTTCTGAGGGACTTTTCCGTCTCTTCTCTAGATCATCTTCCTGCCAGTTTACCAGGGATAGACATCATGTTAACTGACCCAGACCCTGCCACGGCAATCCCTTGTAGGAAATTTGAGCTGTGTGGCCATTATGGACATATCACATATTTTAGATAGAAAACCAGCAATTTCAATTGGAGTTCTATGAGAATCCTCAGATGGACATTATCCAGAGCTAATGAATTCTTTATTTGGAGCATGATGAAAAGGTCAAGAACTTCATCTTTTGTTGCCACTATTTGCCTTGGGTTATCCCTTCTTGGAAATGCTGGTTCAGCTTTCTGTTACACTCACTGTACTAATGTTGTCCCCAACCAGGTTTATCTCTGGCATGTGTGTTGGCTCTTTGGGCTCTTGATTGGCTACCATGTGTTACTGTGTATTAACGGTCTGTTGGCATCTTGCCCCCTTTTGGGCAGTTGGTTCCAGCTGCTGCCAACCTTCTGTAGTTGTCCTAGTTGGAAAAAAAAGTTTGCAAACTTTTTAAAGGTAAACACCAGCAATCTCATCCCCTTCTGGCTTCTTACCTTTTGTACAGGTCCGGCTTGTCACAACATTTTTTCCAAGAAATCTGAAGCTCCCCGTCTACACCTTCTATGCAATAGAAGGCCTCAGCATTGCCTGCCTAGCTGATCCTGCACATAGAACAGGAGGTTCTGGGTTTACGTATTTCGGACTTGCCAGACAAAATGTGGCTGCTAGGTCTTCTTGACCTGTTTGCCTGGAATATACAGCTATTTTTAGCAGAAGCTGAGGAAGTGACAGGTGTCCATCCCTCCCTCCACTGTTGCTGAACTCAGACTAGTGCTTAACTCAGGTGCGTGCTTCATTTCCTTTTGCCTTACGCCTTGGCCCCTTCTCATGGAGGAATTATCCAGCTGTTCAGCTTCAGTCCTCAAAAGATGCAGTGCCCACCTGCTCCTGTCACTTGGGAACAGAAACAATGTGGACACTTTGCATCCTCTCTGATGCTTGATGCTCTTCCTCCATCCCTAGCTGGGGATGGGAATGGTCACTCAGAACTGGCCTTCCAATTCTGAGTGGTCATTCCTTTCCCCAAAGATGTATTGCAAGAATAAATGGTTGAGAAGTGTTGGATACTTTCTGAAGCTTCTAAAAGCAATACAATACCATTAAGGAATTCACATCCAGTACTTAGTTAAGCATGTAAAGCGTAATAAGATAAACAGCTGCAAGCTGGGCTGTGGTTGTCTGGGATGGCCTGAAACAGAAGTCTTATATGGTATTTAAAAACCTGGATTTCACTCTGCTTCTGGCTGGGGAAAAAGGAGAGACTGTTTTATGAAGACATTGCCAATTTGTGTGTGACCTAAGTGAACAGTGTCAGATGGCTGTCTATTCTAGGTGCTATATCAACTGAGTTATAGCCTTTGGCACTGCAAATAGTTGAATATGATCAATCAATGTCAGACCTGCTTGCTTTCCTTCCTTCTTTCCTTTCATCTTTGGTGGGAGTGATTTCCCACACATGATATACAGTATATAAACAGAAATCAATGATTTCAGCTCAGGAACAAGCTTGGCTCAAGTTATTTTGGTGCCCAAGACAGAACAAAAATGGTATTTTTCACTCATTTAGCCCTCAGGATATGACATTTAAAGATGGTCAAGTTATTTTGGTGCACGAAGCAGAATATCCCCAAGTAATTTTCTCCCTTGCCAGTAAAACTGCAAAAATAAATAAATAAATATCAATGTGCTGGGCAGCACCTAATAAGCCCCCAAAGAAGGACTGCCCTTGGTTAAAGCACTTCCTCATTATTTAAACCAGTCTTGACCTTAGTATATTCCTGCTTTTAAGCAGAAGATGTTGTACTTTAGGGCACAGTTAAACTATGAAAATAAATTGGGAGATGGATTGGGATTATTGAGGGTAGTTTAAAATTATGTGGTGATCTTGTCAGTGTGTGAAAACTTGTGAAAACATTTAATCCATTTTAATCTGTGTTGTATATCAGTTGAGTGGGCTACATGGGCTTTTAGAATCATTGCAATAGAGGCTTTGTTCTGCCATGTGCTGGCTGCCTTTCATAGCCACTTCCACTGTTGATGCAGTGTTATTTTAAGTATTTGTTTTCCCAAATTGGGATAGTGTTAATTCAGTATTACAGATAGAACCCCCCCCCAAACAAGACTGCAATGTTTCCTTGCAGTGTTGTTAGCCCGTGGAACTCCTTACCACAGGATGCGGTGATGGCATCTGGCTTAGATGCCTTTCAAAGGGGATTGGACAGATTCCTGGAGGAAAAGTCCACCGCAGGTTACAAGCCATGATGGGAATGTATAATCTTCCCCAGGCTTAGAAGGAAGGTACCTCCAAATGCCAGATGCAGGGGAGGGATATCAGGAGACAGGTCAGTTGTCTCATGTGCTCCCTGAGGCATCTGGTGGGGGCCACTGTGAGACACATGGAGCTGGACTAGATGGGCCCTTGGCCTGATCCAGCAGGGCTCTTCTTATGTACTTAGAACACACACATACAGATGCACACAGATGCACACAGATGCACACAGATGCACACAAATGCACGCACACACACACACACACACACACACACACACACACACACACACAAGGTAGATAAGGAGAGGGGTTGATGGACCGATCAGCCAGAGCTGGCCAGAGGGAAGGCAAATTGACAAGCCTGGTAGCTTCTAGGCATGCAAAGGAGGGAGCACTTTCTCCCACCTAATCTTTCTTTCTCTGCTAGAGTGATTCAAAATAAACCACATTCACAATTGATTTAAAATAAACAACCCCCTCTTGGATGTTTAAAATACCTGTTAAAAATTTTTGATCTCTGAACAAAAAAACATGCTTCCTGGCCAAAAAAGTGCACGCTTAGCTCTATGTCATGTAAACAAATATTTTTAAATCAATTTCAAGCATGGTAAACCTGATGCAAACCCAGAAGTATCTCAATGTGTAACTGAGCTCTAAGTAAGGTGCTTTACAGACGGGGTGGGCAGATCATGGGCTTGTATCTCATGGTAAATCTCTGGGTGATTGGCAATAGACCAGTGGTTTCATAAGCAACAATGAAAATGGTGCAAGTGTCTGCAACCACTTATCTGATCCATGGGCAGGTTGTATATCTCTGAACCTCAGTGCTCTCCAACTGTAAAATGGAACTTTGTACTTAAGACTAGTAATGGCCACAATTCTTCCTTAAAACTGCAAATGTAAAACGAACAGAAATCTCTGCTGAAGCTGGCTGTGAATATTAGCCCAACATCTTTCAGGAGGACTTTGTGCAGCTATTCTGGTCGATTCTAGAGTTGTGTGTTAGAATTCCTCATTCATAGTAATGCAGCTGTAGATTAGCACCTATTTGTACCTCTAATCCCACTGGTTTTCCTTTTGATGGGGTGCAGATGGCAACTGACTCAGCCTTACGAGCTGCTATTTGGCATGATGCTCTGCTGTTTCCCACCTGGCTTAAATTGCTGGCTCTCAGGGTTCTAGTAAATGACGGACCCTGGAAACCTAATGTCTGCCCGCCTGCCATGTTACAAAACCTCTGCGGCTAAAGCAATTCTTCTTTTCAATCGGAGGCTGCAATCCTATTTAGTTGTTGCAATCATGTCCTGCCTTTCTTCCCACAAGCTCCCCCCTTTCCCCAGATTATTCTCACAACAAGCTGGTGAGTCAGGCGTCAGGCTAAGAGTGTGTGACTGGCCCAAGGTCACAGTGGCATAGAATTCAGGCCCATTGCCCATCCCAGGCCTGGCACATCATCTGGAAATGACAATGAGCCAGACCACTCTGCTCCTTCCCTATTGCCCAGCAACAATGAGATGGCACAAGAGAGATGGGAAGCATGGAGAGAGGGCATGGAGTGCAGAAAGCACTCCTAAGCAGCAGAAAGCAGCAGTAGACACTGAGCCCTGGCACAGGAAGGGCTGTTGGTTCAGCTTGTCTGAACACCCTGCTGGATCTATGAGGGGAACCTCCAGCATTGCTGCAAGAGTGGAAGGGGTTCATCTAGATGCTCTAAAGCAGTGGTTCCCGATCTTGGGTCCCCAGATGCTCTTAGACTAAAACTCCGAAAAACCTTCACCACTAGCTGTGCTGGCCAGGATTTCTGGGAGTTGTAATCCAAGAACATCTGGGGATCCAAGTTTGGGAACCATTGCTTTAGAAGGAAGAGAGAGAAAATGAGGGGTAAGCCAGATTCAGATTACCATAGAGCCAGAACAGTCAGCACTGGAAAAGGAAGCTTCTCAGCACTGATTGAGAAGGAGCTCACTTGTTTGCAATGTGCAAAGTGAGTCTGCTGGACCTCATGCTTTAGATGGAAGAACCATGAAACTGCTTCCAAAAAGGCCTCCTGGAAGAGAGGGGTACTTTCAGCGAGCAGGGTTTCCTTCCCTGGATGGGGCTTATTATTTTATAAAGTCCATAGAGTGGGACAATCATGTGCCTATTTTGAGTAGACAGGCAAGCTGAGATCAGCCCCAGGGCAGAGAAAGTTCCAAAGAGAATAGACATCAGTTATGAGGCTAAGGGAGGGTGGAGCACTGCTGAAGCCCTGTGAGACATGACTGCCTGCTCAGGGAATGTGTATGGGCTGATCTTGGGATCATAACCAGGTAGGAGGTATCCTGGATGGGGTGGAGGGTAAATGTTACCCATGGTGGTGGATCACAAAGTGGTCACATCGCTTGTAAATAATCAGCTCTGACCTGAACGTGGTCCATGAAACCACAGAGGAAACAATCCTCACAATCCACTGCAGACCCAGTGGGTATACAGTGGTGCCTTGCAAGTTGAAGGCCTTGCTGGACAAAAAGTCTGCAAAATGAAAGCATTTTGTGATCGTGTTGGTGACTCGCAAGACGACTTCTTCTATGGCCGTGCTTTGCAAGACGATTTTTCCCCTCAAGACCAATGCCTCGCAAGACAAAAATAATTCATTTGTCTTGTGAGGTTTCCCATAGGAATGCATTGCAATGCATTCCTATGGGAAACCGCTTTTTGCAAGATGAAAATTTCGCAAGACGGTGCTACTCACAGAATGAATTACTTTTGTCTTGAGAGGCAGCACTGTACCTTGATATGGAGGTTGAGGACCACAAATCGATACTGATCCCCTACTTGGCCCAGAAAATTGTGGTGAGGAGCAACTTCCTGTCCGTCTGCCCTATTGCGATGCAGGCCTCTGTGATGGACAGCCAAACTGCAAAGCCCTGGAGGGCTTCAGAACCACTGTGTGTAACAGGAACACCTCAGAAGATGTTAAAGAAATTACGGACATTGTGGCACAGCAGATATTTCTGGCAGTGAGAGTGTTTCCATATGGTTTCTTGACCAGAAATAGAGATATTTATATCACTCTGATTAACTCCCTCATGCATTTGCAGCCTCTTCAGAGGAGCAAGAGAATAAACAATACAGGTGTAACTGAGCTATTTGGCCAATATTGATGTTTTCTTGGGTCAAATAACAGAGACCTATTTTAGAATGGGAGTGGGAATGGCTGCAATAAGGTCATGAAAAACTCAGTGAGTTGGGTTGCCAGCTTTTTTGCCAGCTGTTGCTCCTGTGCCTCTAATAGCGGACTGATCTTCAGACTTTTGCAAGTACTGATGCTTTTCTTCCTGTGGCAGAAAGCATCATTTGTTGATCTCTACACACTGCATTGTTGTTAAAAGACCACCCCCTTTTTATGGCTTCTCCTAGATTTCCACAACACTTTGCATGCAGCTGTCATATTTTCTGTGTGATAGCAATGGCTTTGTAATTCCATCACACGTTGCCATTCTTATCATAGACTGTGGGAAGGGAAAACCCCACTGTGATTCGTTGAACTGTTGTGTGGAGAAACCAGAGGCAAGAACTAGAAGAGGGTCTACAGAAAAGATTCTTTACCATGTAAACATACTGGCTTAAATCCAACGTAGTACTAGTGCCTGATCAGGACTTCCTTCTTCTCTCCTGCTGCTGCCCGAAAAAGAGGAGAACAGCTTCCTTGTCTTCCAGAGCCGGTATGGGGGTTTCCATGGTCCATGCTGGAGCAGGAATCATCCCTCTCCCAGTTCTGCCAAGGGAAACAGTCCATCCACAAGAAACTCCATTCAATGGTGGCCACATTTTGGATCATTAAGGAGTAAGATTGACCTATGGTATGATGAATGGCTAACCCCCATCAAGTCTCTGTAATCTAAAAGCTGGGGTATTTTGCTAAAGGGTTCCTCCCTCTCCCTCAGTTTGGTGGTGTGTGAATGAAGGAGGGGACTATTTGTCCACTTGACAAGAGGAAGGACACCAACTGCTGCGCTGCATATTGTGGGTGGCTGACTTTGCAGTTGTGCCTCATTACCCTCTCACTCAAGGTTTTCTAATTCTGTCTCAAAGCAATATCAGTGCCTCCCAGCAGGCAGCCTTGAGGAATGCAGATTAGTCCTTCTGGAACTCTCCAGCCCCTCGTACCCTCTCAAGGGGACACAATATGTCAAAAGATAAATAACTTGCCCAAGTGGATTTTACAAACTCAGAGTACCGTCCGGATTTGGGAACCAAGAAACCAACAGGCACTTGAAAAACAAAATGTTCACTGCCTACTTTTTAGAAAACCTTATTTCTCCTCCTTTCTTTTTTCCTCTGTGTTTAGATAAGCTCTTAATTTCTATCAGAAATCACTCTCCCTCATCACATCAATTAGTTTATTGGTATCATGGATACCGCTGGAGCTATCAAATGGAAGCAAACACTAAAATGGAAGTAAGGAATTAGTGACAGCAACTCCCCCCCCTTACACACACCTGTTCACAGCTTCTTTCACAAGATCCGCAGTCAACACAACCCCTCTGCAATGATTCTCATTGTGCAAAACTCTTCACAGGAGAAAGAGTTCAGCTGGCAGGCCCAGTGGGAGACTCCTCACAGGATGGTTTAAAATGTGAAGATTAAGCACTGTGCAAGATGCTAATTCCAGCATACTTGCTTACAAGGTGTAGATATTTAAAAACAAATTCCCTTTGGTAATTCCTGAAACAGTTTGAGTTCCTCTAGCTTCAATATCCCACAGTCCAGGCACTTACTACAAAGCCTCTGCCCCTGATTAGTCTCTGCGATGCATAACCCTCGATTCTCACGTATGGCTGCTTTTCCAAATTAGCTACGTCTTCCCCAAATTTTAATTCATTTATATCTTTAATGATTTCCGAATCGGAAGGAGCATTAACAGCTGAGAAGAGATCCAGTCATAGCGTGATGTTGCCCGTCCTTTGGACAGCTTGTGGTGCTCTCTGGTTCTAGTTCTCCTTTGGTAACCAGGCAATGTACAGCAAATTGCAATCCAGCCTGACCCTCCTCCTTCCCAATCCATAGCTTTTTGGTTCGGCAGCAGGGCTGCTCTCTCTTTGGAGCTGGGCTGGAGCTATGGGGACCAGAGCATCTATGCACAGAATGGGCTCTTTAAAGGAAATTACACCCAGTGAACTGACACATCCCAGTGCAATCTAATGCGATCTTTTATCTCCATCAGGTTGCAACCCAAGTTAATAGAACAAGGTTCTACAGAAACCCTGTATTTCCAAGTTGCTGAAAAGGTAACTCAACTCTTGGATTTCTTTTTCTTTTTCTTTTTCTTTTCTTTTCTTTTTTTCTTTCTTTTTTTTTTTTGGTGGTCAACGTTTCTGGGAAGTGTGCTGCAGACAATAAATGAAGCTGAAAGGACCTGTGTCATTTTATTGCCCACTACGAGAGTAGAAACCCCCGTTCCATCTGGATCAGCAATGAGCAAAGTGCAGCCCTTCAGATGTGCAATGGCAGTACTCAGGTTTCTTTACCATCAGCTCTGCTGGCTTTAATTTCCTATGCAAGCAAAGTGATGCTCAAGGTGTTGCAGCAAACGCTTCCACCTTATACGGAGTGAGAAATGCATGATGTCCAAGGAGGATTCTGGAAAGGAAGAACTTGAGATCACATTACAAGTATCTGCTGGCTATTGGAATGTACCAAAGATTTTCAGAAGAAGACAGATCTATGCTTTACAGACTACATCAAAGCCTTTGGCTGTGAAGAACATGAGAAACAATGGGTTGTTCTGAAATCGATGGGTGTGCCTCAGCACTTGATTGTCCTGATGTGTAACCTGTGTTGTGGATAAGAAGCTACCATTGGGACAGAATATGGAGAAATAGAATGGTTTTCTGTAGGCAAAGGTGTCAAGCAGAGACATCTTCTATTTTCTTATCTGTTCAGTCTGTGTGCAGAATAAATCATATGGAAAGCCAGATTGGATTCAGATGACGAAGGAGTGAAAATTGGGGGAAAGAAACATCAATAATGTAAGATATGCAGATGACACCATCTTACTGGCAGAAAGCAGCAATGACTTGGAATGACTTCTGATGAAAGAAGAAAGTGCCAAAGCAGTATAAGACCAAAATCATGACTTTAGAGGAACTACACAACTTTAAGGTTGATAATGAAGACATTGAAATTGTTCAAGATTCTGTATACCTTGGTTCAATCATCAATCCAAATGGATACTACACTCAAGAAATCAGAAGAAGACTGAGACTTAGAAGGGCAGCAATGAAGGGATTAGGGGGGGGAATCATCAAATGTAAGGATGTGTCACTGGAGATCCAAGGTCAAGATCATACACTCTCTTTTATTCCCAATTACCATGTACAGGTGTGAAAGCTGGACAATAAAGAAAATGATAGCAAAAAAAAATTAATTTGAAATATGATGCTGGAGGAGAGCTTTGCAGATATGCTGGACTGTCAAAAAGACGAACAAGTGAATCCTAAATCAAATCAAACCTGAACTATCTTTGGAGGCAAAAATGATGAAATTGAAGCTGTCATACTTTGGGCACATCATGAGAAGGTAGCATTCTCTAGGAAAGCTGAGATGTAGCAGGGAAAGAGGAAGACCAAACACAAGATGGGTTGACTCCCTAAAGGAAGCCACAGGGTTATGTTTAGAAGAGCAGGACATGACAGTTGAGGACAGGACATTTTGGAGATCTGTCATTCATAAGGTTTCCAGATGACTTGATGGCATGGAACAGGATGGCATGCAACATTAGTTAGGGCTAACGGAGTTGAAATCCAACACCATCTTTGCTTCACTTCTCCTTTTCTTTCTTTATTCAAATCAGAGTGTTGCACAATTATGGACGTATGTGGAATACAGGTAAAATATTTAAACCAATTAAAACATTAAAATACTTAGACAATTTAGAAACAGAAGCAGGCTATTTTGATAGCATTATGTCAGCAATTTATTCGATTTTCTTTTGTACACCTAGTGGGGCATAAATTATATGTACATAAGTGCTACAATGATTGAATTTCTCAAAAATCACAGAAAATGTGCCCTATAGCCTCATTTTAACCGATTATTCTTTGATCTTCTTACTTTGCTTTGAAGTCTATGCAGTGACTTCCAAATGGTTCCACCAGAGTTTTGTCCTGGTGGGAGGCATTCTTCCACATTCATTCATTTGGAAAGATGTGTTGTTTTTGTTCTCCATAGGTTTCCATGGAAAACCCTTTTAATATTGAGAGCATAAGATGTGTGCAGAAAACTTTTCTTTGATTTTAGTCATTGTCTGGGGTTGGTGTCCATGAAGTGGACGATGCTGCATCACCTTATTTTGTTCGTTATTTGCTAGCACTTCTTGATGTACTTCTGTAGGGGCAATGTCAGCCAAATTCTAGACTTTTTCATCTGGGTTAGATTTCAGGCAGCCAGTAATAATCCTGCATGATTTGGCACGTGCTGATTTATACCATACAACACTAGCATATTCTGCTGTGGGGTAGCATAGGAACAAAGCTGCTGTACTTATTGTTTGTGTGTGTGTGTGTGAACCCCAGTTTGACCCGGCCAGTTTCCTAAGTATGTTATTTAATCATCATCATCTTAGAACTTCAGAACTGTAAAGGACACTGGCAGCAACTTTCTGTTTGGTGTTTAGACAATGTTTTTTGTAGGTCAGGGTTCAATCCAGAATGATGTACGAATACTTCAGGGTAGAGCAGTGTTCCAAAATCTTTCCTTCCGAGCAAACTCAAAGCTTCCTCGCTGCTTTTTTGTTCTTTAAGTGGAAGGCACAGACCTGTGTTTTTAAAGGGTTTGGTTTCAGCTGGTTGTTTTTATAATATAAGGAAACATCTTCTAATGCAGAGATTAGCTGGTGCTCAACGGCCTCAAAGATACCCCCCTGGACTTTCCAGGCAAGATCATCAGCATAGATGAAACTCATAGTCAGCTGATCGTTTGTGTAAATCTTTAAAAGTAAGGTAATAACATTTTTCATTCTGTTTCTGGATGAACATTTCAATCCAAACAGAACCACATTCTTCTCTTCAATACAACTCTTAGGAACTGCAACAAGTGAATGACAGATTTGTCTCAAGTCAATAACTCCATTCTTCCGCTTCATGAAATGGATGCCTTGTGCTGTCCAGAAATGTGTTAACCTTAAGAGTAGCAACTGGAAACATTCATCCTCTGCAGGCGTTGCAAACAGCTTCTTTCTAATGTCCTGACTGAGTGTGAATGTTTTGTAATTGAAATTCTTCAGTCCTCTCAGTGACGGATGCTCTGTGTCTTGCATTCTAATGACAATTCCTATTTATAATGTTTAAATTAGCCCAAATGAGTTTTGGCTTTAAAAGGCAGCTTTCTTTATTTTCTCTGCAACCTTGAGAACTAGAGAGTAGCTTCTTTTCTTAAAAATAAATAAACCTAAACTCTGAAAAGCACTAATGCACATATGTTTGGTATACAAAACTGATGCATTCTTCCCACTGAACCACTGAAAACTGGGAAGCATCCAACTGGAATGCACGGATATGGCAGAAACATTTTGGGATGCTAAATCTTTAGGAATATGTGTGTTTCTCTCACAGCAAGTTGAGGGTTTCTCAGGCCAACAGGGAGTGGTTGTGGGAGGAGAGGCATCGCTTTGTTAGTATGACATGGGGTGCATGTGTATGCAAGGGCTTAGGTGGGCGAAACACCTCCTCCTACTGCAGAGTTAGAAATCTGTTTTTCTGTATGGATGAAGCAGGGAATGAAGACACCTTTTCACTGCAGGGGGGCGGGCGGCAGTGTGGGCAAAAATCTGGGGCAGCCCCAAATGGGCAGCCCCAATGCAGTCCCTCTCGCACGGCCCCATTTTTATGTTTGTGTTTCTAAAAAAAACATTGGCTCAGAAATTCTTTGTGTTCTCTAGGGGGCATTTCTTCATGGTTTTTAATCCCCTCAGCATTCCTGCCCAGCCCAAAGGTGTTTGTGGCAAGGGGATACTAGAAAGTGTTCGGGAGCTTTTCAGCTTAAAAGAAAAGAAAAGATTTTGAGGCGGGAGAGTGCCCCTCACCCGGTGTGGCCCTCAGACCTCTGGAGTTTGCCTACCCCTGTTTTACTGGGTACTTTTGGATCACTGTTTTAACCTCTGCTGTGTTTAATTATCAGAATTTTTAAACTGCCCGGTTCTTATTCTGACTGCTGCTATCTTGAGTGTTTTTTGAGAAAAGGTAAGATTAAAAAAAAAAAAAACCTTGTCAGGGCAGGACATTCCCTTGAAATCTTGTTCTGCAGAGTGAATTGCAAGGTTCAGCGGGAATGCAGCGGTGATCGATGGCAAGGCAGGTGTGAGGACAGTCCATGTTGGCATCTTTTCCTCCATCTTGCAACTGATAGTTCAGTTAAGCTCTTATGTGGGCATGTTTGGCAGTAACCCGGAGCTCTGTTGGCTGAACGCCAGAGCCCTGCCACAATAGCACCAACTCTGGGAATGGGAGAAGATGAGAGGACTGGGAGGGGAGTCTCGGCTCCTTGGAAAACAAAATAAAACACTTTATCCCACAAAGCGGGAGGGATAAATATTTAGCATCCACATTCCCCCCCCCCCAAAAAAAGGCAAGACAGGAACTAAGCCACTCTTATACCTTGCCAGTTAACCACACTGGTATGTGTTCCTGATACCACCCTGATACATGTTATTTCACTGTGGTCACCAATCTATTGATTGTCTGAATTGCTAGAAGACTCACAAATTACTTTGAAATACTTGCTCTGTAATATTTAGAAATAAAAAGTCACTGTGGAAGCCCTATTCTTTCCTCAAACAGATTACTATTCCAAGCAGATCTAGTAGCCTTCTTTAAATGCTCACTCTCCTTACTCCAAGACCTTATTTAGCAATAGAGTCAAGTGGCATGAAGCTTAAGAATGTCATTCTGCTTCTCATGTATCCTGTGTGATCAGAGGTCATCATTAGCAGGGGATGTACCTCATCACCTATAAATCTTAGAAAATATGGTAGCATTTCGAAATTGGGTGAAGGAGGCCTTCAGGGATGGATCCCAACAATAAGACATGCACTTGCCCTCCACTCCAAGACCGTTACTAGAATGACAGGGGGCCAGAATATGTGAAAGACCAACTCCTTACTAGAATTTGTGGTCTTCAGCGAAGGTCCTAATTTCTGTTCCACCCCGGGATACTACACCCACTTCTTTTGAAGCACTTGTGGAATTCTTCTCATGAAACCATACTCACTCCATCTGTCTATCCTTTGGTTTCTAAAGGCCCCTTATTGGGAGAAAAGTGGCAGATAAAACAAACAAACAACATGAATCTTAAAATGTTTTAAAGACTGCTTTTAAATTAATGCCTTTACCTTGTGAGACCTGGTGGGCAGAAACACAATAAATCAATCATTTTACTGAATAATAAACTTTTAGAAATTGCATTTGTAATCTACTTTTCCACTGTGAAATAGCAAAGGGGCTTACAATCTTCATAAAATGCCATTAAAATCATTAAAAGTAAATAAAATTAACCTCCCTGTTAACAACCATTAGATATCCACTAAATGCACAGATAAAAACAATACAGTAACATTATATGCAGTTTGAAAAAGTGTATTTTTACAACCTTCTTAAAAACCATGACAAGGGAAACTGATCTCCATTGAGAAAGGAGCACATCCGACTGTCTAGGAGCCACATAGAAGAAAGCCCTGGCTAAGACAGGTCTCTACCACTGTCGGTATTCTTTTAAAAGGCCTCTCCCGAAGATCTTAACATCCATCCAGGTTCTTGGTGAGACAGATTGTTCCTCAGACAGCCAGGCCCCATTCAAGGCCTTAAATATTAAAACCAACACCTTGAATTGGGTCAGTGAAGTAATTGGCAGCCAATGGAAATCTTTCGGTAACAGGGTCATAAGTCTGCAATACTGTGCACTAGTTATCAGTGTAGATGTTGCTTATTGCATCAACTGAAGAGCCGGAACCTTTTTTCAAAGAGCAGCTCCACACAGCGTGCACTGCAGTCATCAAAGCATCCTGAACCTGAGGCTTTGGTTCAGTCAAGTCAACTCAGGACAGCAGAATTGTACAAAGTCACTCCTCATCACTGCTGCCACCTGGGATTCCAGGCACAGGGCAAGATCACAGTGTAAGTCCAAATGATGAACCTGACCTGTCAGGAGGAGCACAACCCTTTCCAGAGCAGGTTGGATCCCAATTCCTGAATGAGAGTGTCAACTGACCTTTGTCCCCTCAGGACTTAACTTCAAGTTGTTCATCCTCATCCAGTCCATAATGGATGACAAAGGATAGTAGAACTGAGTATCTAAAGCTCCCGAATGACTTCTCCCAGCTACTTCATGTTAAATAATATAGGGGTTAAGGTAGAGCCCTGAGGGATGCCACTGGCCGAAGGCTATGGTGTGAAGCAGTACTCCCCCAATACCACATTTTGAGTAGAAGGATAGCCCTGATACCCAACCTAGTGAGGCGATCTAGTAGGATACCATGGTCAATGATCTAGAGAACCACCTAACAGAACTAATAAAGTTGCAGTCCTCTTGTCCAGTCTCCAGCATTGGTCATCTACCAAAGCCACCAAAGCAGTCTCAGTCCCATATCTTGGCCAGAAGCCCAATTAAAACAGGTTCAGGTAATCCGTGCAGTCCAAGAGATAAATACAGTGGTGCCTCGCTAGATGATTGCCTTGTGGCATGAAAAACCCGCAAGACGATTGTTTTTTGCAATCACTATGGTGCCTCACAAGACTTTTTTCTGACCGTGCTTCGCAAGACTTTTTTTTAGATTGATGCTTCACAAGACTTTTTTTTTTTAGACCGATGCTTTGCAAGACTTTTTTTTAGTCTGATGCATAGGGAACCTCGCAAGACGATTTTTTCACAAGATGACGATTTTCGCGGAACGAATCAAAATCATCTTGCAAGGCACCACTGTAATATATAGGACAGAAGCATTTACTTCCCTTGAAGTAGATAATAGTACTACTAATGAAATTACAAGATGACACATACGGTCTCTAGGAAAGTAGAGACTGTCTTTACAGTTCAAAGCTGGGGCTTGGTTGCCATACTTAGGCAAACATTTCAGTTTGGTCTTAAAAGTCATTCTCATATTTGCAATTATTACCTGTTTAACATGATGTCTGAGGATGTACCTGAAGAAATAGATTATAATCTGCAAACGTTCAATCTAAAATATATATATTTAAATCAAAATGGGATTACAATACTCTTGGGGATTTCTAAACCCGTATTTCTTTTCAATAGCATAATAATTTAAAAAGTAAAATTCATCATGAGGTTATCTATAAGGTAAAATTTCAGTACTACAGCTAGAAAAACAGAACCTGTTGCAATAAAAAAACTTAGTAACTAATACACCTGCAACAGAAGCTGTTGTTGTTGTTGTTTCGTCATTTAGTCATGTCCGACTCTTCGTGATCCCATGGACCAGAGCACGCCAGGCCCTCCTGTCTTCCACTGCCTCCCGGAGTTGGGTCAAATTCATGTTGGTAGCTTCGATGACGCTGTCCAACCTCTGTCGGCCCCTTCTCCTCTTGCCTTCACACTTTCGCAACATCAGGGTCTTTTCCAGGAAGTCTTCTCTTCTCATGAGATGGCCAAAGTACTGGAGCCTCAGTTTCAGGATCTGTCCTTCCAGTGAGCACTCAGGGTTGATTTCCTTCAGAATGCATAGGTTTGTTCTCCTTGCATTCCAGGGGACTCTCAAGAGCCTCCTCCAACACCACAGTTCAAAAGCATAAATTCTTCGGCGGTCAGCTTTCTTTATGGTCTAGCTGTCACTTCCGTACATCACTACAGGAAAAAGCATAGTTTGACTTTTCGGACTTTTTTTGGCAAGGTGATGTCTCTGCTTTTTAAGATGCTGCCTAGGTTTGTCATTGCATCAGAAGCAGTAGCAAAAAGCAAAAGCAAAGTGTGCTGCTTATATGCCATCCCATAGCACTTCAAGCACTCTCTGGACGGTTTACAAGTTAATGATGCAGGCTACACATTCCCCCCCCCCCCCCAGCAAGCTGGGTACTCATTTTGCCAACCTCGGAAGGATAGAAGGCTGAGTCAACCTTGAGCCAGCTACCTGGGATTGAACCCCAGGTCGTGAGCAGTTTTGGCTGCAGTACAGCGGGTTAACCCCTGCGCCATGAGGCTCATAGGAAGTTCCAAAGAGCAGCAACTCCATGTTTTAAGAGAATAAAACTTAAATTATCCAGAAATAGTTATGGATGAAGGAAAAAGAAAAATGTTTGAAGACATCTTGTTTTGAAAAGACAATTGTAGCTAGAACACTAGCTGCTGCTATTCCTAGTACAGCAAATCAACAAACCGAAAGACAGATTCAAGAAATGGGGATGGCATTGCCATCTTGCTTTCTGGATGGAGTCTTGTCTCATTTTGGGGCGGGGGGAATCTAGTAATTTTTCTAGGCAGAATGATTAAACAAAACGTCATGGGAAAATGCTTTAAATTGCAGGACTCTGAACAGCACAGTTCTCCTACTTGGGCAGTGGCACTTGATGTTGAGAGGGTAGGTGGAACTGTTACGTGGTCAGTTGAAAAGTCAAAAAAGCAACTGCAGGACAGACGAGAGCCACAACCGAACTACAACTCAGCCTTGGCTCTGGAACAACTGGCGGAGGCAGCAGAGCTTCATACTGTCAACAGGACTTCACAGAACCATATCATTCTTGAGCCGTAAGAAATGGAGTGAAGAAGGCAAGGTAATATCCTCTAATACTGGGCCTAAGGCAAGTAATTTACAAGGCAAAACATTTTACTGTCTTTTTTCCTAGTCAGTGCTGTGCCTTTCCAAAGTATATTTATTTTTCAGAAAAATAAATGCCCATAATTCTCTATGGCATAGCTTTTTGCCAGAGCCAAAGATCATCCTTTTGAAGGGTGGTACATCTTTTCCAAATGGGTTGAGGCTGAACCCGGACAAGACGGAGGTCTTGAGGGTGGGTGGCCCTTCCATTAGCGGTATAGGTGACTCCCTTTCTTTTGGCGGGACAACCCTTACTGCAAAGAGTGAGGTCCGCAGCTTGGAGATACATCTGGACCCGGCGCTTACCATGGAAACCCAGGTGGCGTCCGTGGTCCATTCCGCCTATTTTCATCTATGGCGGATTGCCCAGCTGCAACCCTATCTTGATGGGGGGGCCCTCACTACTCTAGTCCACACACTCGTAATCTCGAGATTAGACCATTGTAATGCACTCTACGTGGGGCTGCCTTTGAGGTTGATGCAGAAACTTTAGGTGGTTCAGAATGCGGCAGCCAGGCTTCTTAGTGGGGTGAGAAAATATCAGCATATCTCCCCCACTCTGGCTGCCTTGTACTGGTTGCCCATCCATTTCCGCATTGACTTCAAAGTGCTAATGATTGCTTACAAAGCCCTAAATGGTTTGGGACCTCAATATTTGGCAGATCATCTTCTCCCACCTAGATCTACCCGAATCACCCGATATAGCCAGCAGGGACGGCTGAGGGACCTGATGCCGAGGGAGGTCCGGAAGGAAAAAACAAGAAACTGGGCCTTCTCGGTGGTGGCCCCTCGGCTGTGGAACACTCTCCCAACTGAAATTCGGCTGGCACACTCGCTGGATGTCTTCAAAAGACAGTTAAAAACTTGGCTATTCAAGCATGCCTTCCCTCATCAATTAAGTGATTTCTTTTTTTCCCCCTGAGTCATGCCATCTTGGTATTGTGTTGTATGTAACTAATTGTTATAACTGTATTTTTGATTATTTTATATAAGATATACTGTTTGTGTTTTTATCCATGCAAGCCGTCCCGAGTAGACATTGTCTAGAGGTCCCTCCGGTGCTAATATCTCACTGGGTTCTTGCTGAGTCTGTTTCCTGGACTGCCCTTGTCCTCTGTCTTCAAGAGACATCAGAGAGTTTGCATACATTGGCTGAAATCCTGTTGCTTAGCACAGTAATTTGCAACTAGAGTAAACCCACCGAATCGGAGGAGGTTTGGTCAGTCAACTCATCTGTACATTCCATGAGTTCAGTGGGGCTAGTCTAGTTGTGATATACTATACTAAGCAACAGGGTTTAAGACATGGAGTGAGAATTCTGACTCACATGAATCTTTTGTTTTGCTTTTGCTGCTATTTGCTGAAATAGATGAACACAATTACCTCAGTGGAAACTGTTATGATTGTCAGCCTCTAGCCTGCTGTGATTAAACATCATACTAATGTGTTTAGAATGTCATGTTTTGACAGGAGCAGGAATATTTTAAATCTCCTGCATTATATGAGAAGTCAATTTTGGAGGTGGCGCAGTGGTTAAACTGCTGCACTGCAGCCAAAACTGTGCTCACGACCTGGGGTTCAATCCCAGGTAGACGGCTCAAGGTTGACTCAACCTTCCATCCTTCCAAGGTCGGTAAAATGAGTACCCAGCTCGCTGGGGGTGGGGGTGGGGAAATGTGTAGCCTGCACAATTAACTTGTAAACCATCCAGAGACTGCTTTAAGTGCTATGGGGCGGTATGTAAGCAGCACACTTTGCTTTTTTTTGCTTTGCTTCTCCTTCAACACTGGGCATTTGTGAGGAGCCTCAGAGTCTTTGAGATCATCCCTTCTTTCCTGATACTTCCACTGTTCCTTGCTTTTCCTCTCTCTTCCATTTTCTGCTCTCCAAAGTCCAAATGTGTATGGCTCTTAGAGGCATGGGGCTGCATGGATGACAACCCCCCCCTCTCCCATTGGAGAGAGGTTACAAAGACCTGGGCGATGAAAGGGGTTGTACAGCCAAGCGAAGCCTCCCTTTACTGAAACTGGCAGAGAAGAATGGAAGAGGTTTGTGTCCCACCCTCTCCAGGGAAACTGAAACTATTACTCATTCTCTGAGTTATCTCAGAGAATATCTGAGCCTGTTATTGTGTTTATAGTATAAGCTGCTGTTACATATGTGTGAGCTCAAGATCCTAAGTGCAATTTGTTCTCTGGCTCTAGCTCCCATTAAGCTGGACCCATGATGTTCATGAAATGGTGTACAGGTGTGTTTTACACTGCAAATTGCTGTTCCAGCTGTGATTTAGCATCTGGAGGGCTACAAGTTGTCCATGCCTCATGAAAATTCATAGCTAGATTGTGGTGGCTTTTGCCCATTCGCTGTTGCAACTTCTCAGCATCTGCTAAAAACCAGATTGCAGGTGGGACTTCAGTCTTCCATAGCTATAGCACTGCTTTGTACTCTGCATATTCATCTCTCACAGGGCTTCAGGTTAAACAGTAGGGGCACCAGGCATCATTGCCACTTCTCATCTCAGACCTAGAATGGCATTCACTGCTTAAGGAGATGCTAAATGACCAAATTTTATAATGTATTTATAGCCAGGCAACTCTAAAAAAAGAAGAAACAGCAGCAAACCTGGCAGGTAATTTTAAAAAAAAGTTAGGCCTTATGTAAAGCCTATTTCAGCATCCTCCCTTGGGTTTCTTAACCCTATTTGCCCATCACTGCTAAGGAATGTTATAAAACACAAGCATAAAATACATTAAGAAGCTATTCCAGAACAGTTCCAGGGCAAAGTCAAGAAGCTCTGCACATCAACTGTTCCTCAGTGCATTCTCCCTTACAGCTATGGGTACTATAAAGCATCTCCTGTGGGCCTAACTGGTGGTGAAGGGAACAGGAGTAGCAGTAAAACCTTGAACTTCATTAAGTGGCAATGGTCCTTGTAAAACACTGAGAAGGTCAGCATATGACAATTAATGACAAGGTCTTCAGGAGAATATAAAAATAGTCCTCTTGTCAAGTTAGCAGAGATTGGGCTTGCCACTGTTTTACAAGTAACAGGGGGAGAGATTACATTTCTGTGGACAGTATTTAGAAGAAAAGCACAACGTATTTCAGTCTGTCCAACTTTGTGGGAGCTGGATAAGGTTCCTTAAATAACTAGCTCTACGTTGTCAGTTAGAAGCAGCTATATACTAGCCATATGAACTGCAGCCTTCAGCATGTTATCAGAATTGCTACCAAAGAAATGCATATATTGAAAGCAATGTCTGCAATCTATTCCACATGTAGATAACAAAAGAATTCTTTTTAATAATGGTAATATATGTTAAGCTTGTAGTAGTGGTTTCACAGCCCCTGGAATATAAAACAGGCTGGGTGTTTATAAGTGAACATATGTAGTTTTCAGCATCCTGCTGCTTGCATGCAAATCATTTTAAGTTCAATTTTTCCTTCCAGTATTTTACATGTACCTTTGCTTTTTGATAAAATACATTTTTAAGCGCAGTTGTGAAGGTTTTCCTTTTCCTGTGTAGTTTGTTGTCGCGTTACCACCGTGCCCTCTGTTTACTATTCTCCAACAAAGGCTCACATCGCATTCTCTCTTCACTGCCACCAGTGGATTACTTCAATCCACAATGTAAATGACGTATGTCTGAAGAGTTGTCATGTGAACAAAGCGGAACTTATTTATTGAAGGGAAGCAGAATGAAAAATAACAGAAGTATTTCAGCTATTCAGTGTACACAAACATTTCGTCATCAGTTCCCTCAGTACATAGTTTTTCTCACCTTACAGTCTCATTACCACTCTCTCTACCTATCTCCCTAACCAGCCCCTATCTGATTCCTCCTTCTCCAGCCAAGCCTCACGTGGCTGCTGACACCGCCTCTCCAGCCCTCTCATAGGTTCATGCACAGCAGCTCATGAATATGAGAGACATGAGTGACATGGGTGGTCGCCACATTTGTTTTTGGTGTTGTTACCTGTTTTCCTCAGCAGTAAGCTTGCCCCATTATGACTTCAATAGAGTTGGTGAAAATGTAGATTAAGAAAAATAAAATAAAACAAAAATTTATGTCTACTAGCTGGCTGGACAGCTCATTGGGTTCGGTATCTGGTTGCAGAGCCAGAAGTTGAGAATTCAATTCCCCACTGGGCCTCCTGGAAGAAGAGCCAGCCTGTGTAGCCTTGGGCAAACTGCAGTCCCAGAAGTGCCCTCAGAAGAAGGGAAGGGAAAACCACTTCTGAGTACTCTCTACCTGGGAAACCATGAAAAGGTCTAAATCCAATTGACTTGATGGCACACAATTACTATTATTAGAAACAAACACAAAATATAGCAGCCTGAAGTCTGATTTAGCTATAGGCAGAAGACACTAAGGATATCTAAACATGAACACTAAAGACCCTAAACATGAACAACTTTGGTTACATACCAGTGAGTAGCAATGAATTTGCTTCAACACCTCAGCAAGGCATAGGCATTCTGGCATGCAAGACTGAAGGTCTCTACTTACTTCCATAAATTCATATAATGGTACTACCTCCCGCCATCATTAAACAGCAGGAGCTTCAGATGATTTTGCGCCCTATAGACTGGGTGAGCATTCCACATCCCTTTCATACTCTAAATGTTTATTGTTAACAGTTGCATTTACAAAGCCAGCACTGGCAGAGGTTTCCCATACATGGGCACTGCTAGTCCTCATGTTACCTTGAGGTTCAGAGAATGACCTCCTTTCTCATGTTGTCATATTGAGATCTTGAACGCTTATAATAGTCAGTTCTCCACTACCCTGCCTCTAGTTTTATTCTCAACTACATTTGTGGAGTCTAATCTCCCAGAAGTTTGAAAAATTGTGTGTTATAAACATTTGCAGTGTATTGCATGCACACAGGTTGCTGAGGCAATATTTAAAGGTTTAAAATATTAAAAGAAAACTTTGCAAAACAATCCTATGACTACTCAAAAGAAAGACACTGTATTCATTGGGCCATGCTTCCAGGTTAATTTGTAGCTTTGAGCCTTAGTCATTAATCTTCTGATATAGAGAACTGCTGCTCTTATTTTAGTAATAATAGCTATAAAAGATATGGGCTTATATCAAATCAATCTCCCTCGTGCATGCAAGTTCTTGAGAAGCCTTCTACTGCATGAAGAGTTCTGTGCCACTCAAACTGTGTACTTGTATTTAAATGAGACCAATTAAAAGATATCACTTTACCTGCTAAGCCTACATACAGTATTAATATTCAAAGAGGGAGCAACTAAGGTCACTCTGTTCCTTCCAGACTCATAAAACTTCTCTGCAGGCTGTCTTCTCTCCAAGAATATGATTGTGCTTGCATTTCTAAAAAGAAATGTGTCAGGGACCAACATATATAGAATATGTACTTTTTGATGCACATGTCCTATATTTTTAAATGGGGGAGGATTGTTCTTGTGATGGAAAGGTACTTCACACAAGCTCAAGTTACCTATTGGTTCAAAGGATGGACTTCTTACAAGCACTGAGGATACAGACTTACTGGCAGGTATCAGAAACAGCAAGTTATGAGAAAATTCCTAAAAAAAAACAGCTAAGAAAAAAAGTCACAGTCAAAAGCAGCAAAACGCTTTGTTTGGGATGAACCCCGCTTCAATACACCCTCCTCATTGAAACTTGCAGGAGCTGGAATTTACTGTAAGAAGCCACACAAAACGTCTGCCCTTCTTCTGCCCCCTCTATTACCGCTCAACACTCCTTGAGGAAATGGGCTTAGGAACTGTAAGAAAATGAAGCCATATGCTAGAAGCACAATTAATGACTCAACTAATCATATTAGAACCATGTGAAACATGTGTTCCAGCTCTGTGTGCTCTGGCATACTGAAGGGCAACTATTTATGGGCCCGGCTGCAACTCAAGATTTATGGACGGGAGGAGGAGGGACCGACCATGCTGGTTTCAGTTACAGAGGCTGCCAGAGTAGCAACAGACCGTGGCTGCCATGCTACTAGCACAAAACTAGACCAATCAGAATTTGTTACCCTTGCACTGAAAATTTCTGAGCCATGAAGAAATGAAAATCTTGTCTTATTTCTTTGCTCTGTCCAATCTCAGGAACGTCCTTAGTGATTTAGGAAATGGTTGCTAGAGAAACCGCTGGCACTTATCTCTACCACTTTCATTCGCAAGGTGAATTCAGGCTTAAAGGGTTACTTCATTGCTGTGGCATCTAGTTCAGGTTTCTTCTTCCTGAGATAGAACAACCTACCTATGTAGAGGCATCCCTTTAAAGAAGGCTGAAGCAGTTTTATGCCTTCCTGTTGTTTTCCTGATGATTTTCACATTTTATGGCACTCTTGTCTCCCAGCATTAATTTTAGCTTTCTTTCTATACAATCAAATTGTATGCTGCTTTTCCAGATGAAAGTGTGGTTTATATGGTTTGAAAGTAATAACCACGGCTCTGCTGTTTAACCAGCATTGCCAAAACTGTGGGAAGGACAGTAGAATTGAATTTGAAGTGCGTTGGAGCTATCCCAAATAAATATAAAACATGTTTCAATTGTTTTATTTCACAGAGAAAAGCTTTAAAGCATTGAAGATACCAGCTGCCAAAAGAATAGGCTAGTGTCATCCTATCCTGCAGTGCAAATTCATTTTGTCTAAAAAAAGGAAGCAGCTGAGGACTTCAGCATTGGCCATGTATGGGAAATTTCTGCCAGTTTTGGCTTTGTAGCTGCAGCTGTTGGTAATAAGCATTTACAGTATGATGGGAATGTGGAAGACTCGCCCAGACAAGAGAGCAGAAACTATCTGAATCTCCTGCAGTTCAGTAAGGGTGGGAGGTAAAAGTGTCCAAAAAGTCAGCTGAAGGGAATGATACATGCTGCAGCTGTCAGGATGGAAAGAGTTAAAATATTCTACCAGTTAAGATATTCCAAGATCCATCCAGCATCTTGTTTGTACCTCTTTAATAAACACCAGTGTTTTTGTCATTGTCATTACACTGCCCCATGCCTTACTACTGGACCTCTTGTAACACAAAATAGTTGTGAAGGGAGGATTTCCACTTGATACCTGCTGCAACCCAGAGGCTCCCAACAAGTCTCACAGTTGCGAGGGAAACGTTTCCACAACAGAGCCACACCTCTCAGGAAGGGGCTGGTGTTCCTATGCCTGCCACCAAACAATGAGCTCCTCGCATGTTACAGTAGCCACAAAAAGCCCCAGAACACTTTTCAGCAGCCAGTACATTACTCTGTAAAGGTATGAAGTGGAACCCCTCCCTTTTTTCCCCATAGTTCCCACGAAGGAGTGTTTTCTTCTCCTTTTTTCTTCTCTCCTGCCATTTTTTTCAAGGTCCAGCTTCAAAAGCAGCTGGCCAAGTTTGGGAGGCGCAGGACCTTTGTTTCCCTCACTGTAAGGAAAAGCCTCACTTGCTAATTTTTTCCTTATCGTAACACTGCTAAAAGTAGAGGAGCATTGGCACTGACACAAGTATCCGCCAACAAATAGATAAGGAACCAAGCACTTATTAGACCAATTATTTCACTGTTGGGTGGCTGAAGAGCTTTAACACTTCGCCACAAGCAGGCTGGGAGGCACCAGAGAGTTTCAGTAAAAACAAGCAATGAATCCTGGGATTTAGCAACTTTATTGATTTACATTATCCCTGATCAGCATCCTAGAGGTATTCCATGAAACATCAGAACCACTGAACTCCACTGCCACCTGCTGGAGGGGAAACATCATTCCTCTCTCTGAAGTTACTCCAGCAAATATTTGAGCAAAGGGTTTTCATTAGAATTACATTAAATCTGTTATAAATAATACATGTAGATGCTTCCAGGCAGAAGATATATAATAGTAGCTTATAAATGCCTTGAGAACTGAAGTAGTGTGTAGCCATAATTCCAAACAAGAGGATTTTTTTCAGGCTCTCACCACCAGAACGAGTCATGCAAGGGCACAACTCAAATATTAAAACAATGCCTACATACTATGTTCAACTTGCTTTTTCAAACACACTAGGATATCTGCGGGCCCAAACATTTGGTGCCAGAGATTGTTTTATTTATTTATTTTACAAGAAAATACTGACTTCTAGAGGTGAAGTAATGCATAGATTATCAAAAAGCAGTCACAGTCAGCTTCCCTGGATAAAAGTAGCTGAAGAGACCCACATGCCAGCAGAACGTGCTCACACCCTGAACAGATTGAAAGAAATTGCCTCCCAAAAGAAAGAACCCATCTGTAAAGGGTTAATTGCTAATGCAACAAGTACACATGGGTACAGCTACTGATCTGTAGGAGTACCATCAAGGCTTATATTGAGCTGAAAGAGGAACCCTGTCCCTTATTCTGGCAATCAGCGACTGAGGCACAAATCCCACCTTCCATGTTTTGGGAATGATGTCGTTTCATAGTTAAACTTGAGAAGCAAAGTAGACGACAGGGTTAGTTTACACAGCATACTCTTACTCTGAGTTCTCCACCCCTGAAAGTGATGTTTTAATTTATCCACTATATATTCAGAAAGAATACACAAGGTATTTGTCCAAAGCAGCTTTAACTGCGACATCTGTGACACTCAATGACCGGCAGATTAGTCTCACTGTGTTTCGAAAGCTTCAAATTAATTGTTCAAACAATCAGTGCTAAAATATATTGCCTAAAACTCCTGAGATTGCAACATTTTCATAGTGTGTGCCTCATACAGCATGTATTTGATCTTGCTGCCTATACCCAAATTCCGGGAACGGTGTCCTTTTTTAAAGTTTCCTATTACAAGGATAACTAGAAGATCTAAAATAATTAATGCCGGGATGAGATGAGAAAGCTGCAGTGCAAACAGTGCCTCCCCAAAATTAATTGAAAAGAACACAGGAGTCAGATGCTAATATCTTTTCACTTTGTCTACCATTTGCTCAGCACCACATCATATCAGGGTTTCCCACACACACACACCTGACGATGTGCAAAAAGGGCACTTAGCATGTTCTGAAAATCTCCAGCCAGGGTCAAGCTAAAACCAGTCTGCTGTAAAGCAATGTGTCATGGACTACAGTTTATAAAACCATCCCATTGTACACTGCTAGGCCACAGTAATATCTTTCAATTTTTTTTTTAAAAGCACAATGACAGGTCAGGATGTCCCACATGGTTGCCAAGAACTTAAATGCATTAATTTATTAATTAATAAATTTAGGGGCATATTTGTTGAAGCATTCTGCTTATTGGTGATGATGGGGCAAGAAGCAGTGACTGGAACCCTGGTATCAGAGGCAGGAATATGAGAGCTTAAGACAGGATTCTGGCACGTCCCCGTCATAGGTGTAGCTATACAATCTCTAAGAAAGGCATCACACAGGGAAGCATTTTTGCCATATCTACAAGATTCTCAAGAACTGCCCCACAGGTATCAAAAAAGAAGCAAGACAAAACAGGTGGATGTCACATAATGGTATCCTCCAAATAACATTAAAGAAATTGCAGCACTACCAGCAAAACTGGCAAGGTGGTTGTAGTTAAAACAAACAAACAAAATCCTCAAAGCAGTTACGTAAAACAATATGCTATAAGTTTTTTAAATGCTCTAACAAAATAATAACTTTACTTGCTTTAAGAACCAGTTCTTTTTTTTTGTAAATTCAAGCAATGCTTAGAATTAAAAAGGCTAACAGTTTTCAAAAGTAGGCCAGACACTGAAAACAATGTTGAAAACACTGATGACCCAAAAGATCTGGCATTGCTAACCAAGAATTGTGATGATGGCTTATTTAATTTGCCTTTTCAAAAGGAAAGGGAAGTGCAACAATCTTTATGTCAGTAACTCTTGGTTTGGAATTTAGAGTTCGAAAGCTGGGAATTTGGCCTTGGTTGGTACTAGCAAGTCAGCAAGGAAATATATTGTTCCAGCCATTCCTGAAGAGACAGAAGAGAGAAAACAGAAGTTATTCATTGAATTAAACTGTATATTATGTTGTCTCCTTAGATTTAGGCTAACAGGTAAGTATAGATCTTGCCAAGCCTGTACCTGTTTATTCAGCTTGGCTAGAACTGAGCAAGCCCACAAAGGAAGTCTGGCCGTGTTTAGACCCACACCACGGTAAACAATTTTAGGGCTAAAGAAACCTTGATATTTCTAGGGAATGCTAATGAAAGCTAATTCAGCACAGTAGCTATGAGGCTGATCTTTAAAACAAGATGTCTAAGGTCCAAATTTTGTACCTGCCATGAATGTGCTTGAGGGACTCAAGACGAACCAGTTTCTCGAGCAGCATCCCTCTTTGCAATACAGGGTATAATCTGGGATATAATGCTCTTTACAGAAAAGATAGATCAGACTGAATGCACATAATATAAAACATGGACAGGCATGTTCTGGTGACCTAAAGGCCAACGTGCTGTTCCTAAAACCTATCATGGGTCACAGCACCCCTGAAACTGTGGGGAGGGAAGGAGGGGAAGGAAGAACAGCCTCAAAAGAGGTCATGGCTAGACACACACGTCTGGTTTCATGGAGGGGAGGTGGGGGTTAAGAGTAAAACAGCTGTCTCTACAGAAAAAGAAAATGCACTTTGGGGTTCAAAAATGCACCTGGGGTACTTTATATAAAGACAGCAATGAGAACTTCTACTAGTGGTGGTGGGGGAGGAAATGTAATCAGAGGCTAGGCTGGACGCCAATCGCAATGTGGTGATAGCAACAGATCAATACTTCTTTCAGTTCCTGAAAACCCAGATGGACAAATGACACCCATGGCTTCCCTTGCCTGCACCAGCAGGAGTCTACTGGTCAGGTGAGCCACTTAGGGCTTCGGTAGTGGAGCAACAGAACCACAACCAAGAGGGGTAAGCCCACTTAGCTCTACACTATTTTGTGCAAAATATGGCAGTCCAGCAACAGTTCTGCAAGTGACTTGGTCAAGGTGCACAGACAGGTCTTTTTAAGATCATATGCACTCCAGTCACCAGATGCAGAATGGGGGGGAAGAAGAACATCTTCCACTTCTCCATCACGAACTATGTATAATTATGTGCCAGTCAATTTTCTAGGTGTAAAGGTTTCAATTTCTAGGGATAGCACCCGTTTTCCAGAGCCACTTGGGGATTGTAACCCCATCGGCCACAATCTCAGCTGGCCCCTCTCCCAGGAGGCACAGAGGGTAGATTCGAACTCCTGACCTTCTACTGCAAAACAAGCCACTCCCAACCCACTGAGCAATACCAACTTACTACCTCATTAATCATTCATATTGCTGTCAGGCAGAACTGTCCACATTCTTGAACAGAGATTACCTTCAAAGAGAGAAAATGGCGTGTCTGGTGTCCGGCACCCATGCTGCCCATAACTCAAACACCACTCTGCAAACTAAACAAGGAAAAGGTTTAAAAGACAAAGTAATTCTGAAATATGTTTTGGAAAATTACTTACCCTAGTATCAATTTTCTGTATGTCACTGTTCCTTGTGGTCGGCTATGTTAATTGAAACACATACAGACACATATATTTTAAGGCTATTTCATTTACTTATTGAGTGGGTATTCCAGTCTTCAGCATTAAGTGTCAACATATCCTGAGATAGCATGGACTCTGGGAATATTCAAAAGCTCAAACTGGTGCCATGATTTTGCAAGACCTTCCTAATTATTTCCTGAACTGCTATAGTCTCTTAAACATTCATAAAATACACTAAATAAAATTAAATTTAAAACAAAATCACAACCACCACGCAGTCTACAACTCCCTAACCCTCGACAACATTTGTGGTCCCCCATGTGCAACAATCAATAGTTCAAAGTTTAATTTCATCAGGGAGATAATATGCCCTTCTCTTTCTCCAAAATTATTTTTTGTGATGCTTGAGTTATATGTACAGGGCAATCTGCTTCTATCTCACAAACTCTCTTTCCCTTGTGCCTTTCTCCCAGCTGCTGCTCACCTTGCAGGCTCTGTAGAGATATTTCATGTCTTGAGTGAGGTTATAGAGAGTCAGGAAGGCATATGCGTTGCCAGCTGTACCATGACACAGCCCATAACCTTTCTTCAGCAACCCCCACTGCCAGATCACTTCAGCACACTGCAAGGCATCGCTGAGGTACTTCTGCTCCCCAAACACCTGTGGAGACAAGCAGCTTTGCTTTATTACCAACAGCCCCCTTGCATCAGCCAAGGTTGGGACAGAGGCGTCTCAGTCATACTTTTGTTAATTAGCTCTTTTATCAAGGAGTGGCCTCTCCCTCGTTCACTTGGACAAGAGCGCAATGACTTTGCCATTTACCTTCAAAGATTTTTGGAGTGATAAATGGAAGGAGCACGGCCATTATTTTAAGTCACCACTGGCTGTCACCATTAGTCAGCCGCTACAGAACAGGACACATGGCCAACTCTCTGAGCAATAAGAATGTCCTGCCTTCAGGATGCATGACGGGGACATCTCCAGGAATCATTTGTAAAAGTCTAATTTCCATTTTAGTTGGTGGTGTAAAAATCATTGGATTTAAATATTATAACCTCCAAGCTGAGAGGGACAAAAGCTCACTAGCCTTCTTGCTGGGATTATCCACCTCTTGTTAGAACACCACTTACCTTATATGCCTGGAGGAGCATGTAGATAACACCAGGGGCACCATGGCACCAATGAACAAGCAAATCTCTGTTGTCTTCAATGCACGGGGGGTAATTGCCTGATGGGAACTTCAGCAGGCAGACATAATCCACACTGGGCTTGACGACGTGATGCAGCTTTGCTTGACTCACACCAAGGCCCGGCTGGGACAGACAGATGGGCACATGGTTAAGTCAGAGATAAGATGACACTTTATTCAACTTTGAAGGCTGGCTTTAAAGATATAAAAAGCACCGCCTCTGGGGCATTCCCCCATTCCTTCAGCCTGTGGATGACAACTAGTTCTGCCATACACTAAAGATATTTAAGTGAAGCCTATATCACCGTGCATTTAAAAATATTTATAAACAGCCTCTAAATCACAGAGATTCATAAGACAGTAATAACTAAGCCATAAAACCTTTTAAACAGTAAACCAAATAAAACAGCAGAACTAGCAGTAGTACTGGAACATATAAAACAGAAAGGTATATTCTGCAGCAAATCTGTAAATCATCAGTGGAAAGGGAAGCTGGTGGATAGAAGAAGCGGTGGGGAAGAGCATTCCAGAGCCATGTTCCCAAGATAAGGATGACTCTGTTTCTTGTTGCTGCAAACCTTACTCAAGAAAACACTCTTGAGTACAGCTTCTGAAGATTTAGGAGATTAAGCAGGTCCTGTTTCGGGTACCTCTGTCCAAGGTGTTAAGCTGCACCTTCTTGTTTATCTGGTCTATCATCTTTAACACAGACGGACAACACTAGCCCTCCAGATGTTTTTGGACTTCAGCCCCCATACTTTCTCATAACTGGCTAGGACTGATGGAAGCTGGAGGGACAAAAAGTCTGGAAAGCCACAGCTATCTCATATCTATAATTGCCAGTACCTCTGAATAATTGGTTCTGCATGTGTGTTCCTGGAACAGCAACTTTACTGAAGGCTGATGCAGAAATTCTGGGTACCACACTGTGTTTGGAAACAGAGAATTCACTCACAACAGTGCCAGGATTGAACTAGATGGCAAAAAAGGTCCTAGCCAAACATATAAGAGTTGGAATTTGGATCTGAGAGAATCTGGACTGGAGTGTCAGGAAATAAACCACATTCAAACAGGATAGAGGCACTAGCAAAGGGTGGTTTATGGGCTGGGCTGGGCTGAACCTATGAAATAATGTCAGAGGTGCAGGAGGACTCCTTGATCCCATTTGGCACTGAAGGTGCAAGTTACCTCCCTGGCCCAGACAGTCATCTCTTCAGTTTCAGCTTGGTGAGACATATGTGGTCTCTGCCAAGCAGATAGGCTGGCTCCAGTCGTTAGTGTTTTGATAACCTCTACATTAGACTACAGTGTGTTTCTCATGGGGCTGAACTGATAGCAGCTATTTCAAAGTGCAGCCATGAGGCTTTTGGGCTCAGGCATCTTGATCTTAGCACACCACAGCTAAGATCAAGAGACCATTTCTAGGCTTGTGCTGATGAGGCAATTAGAGCCCTCTGTTGCTTGGAACCAGAACCACCAAAGGCCCTACTGGTTCCACATGGGTGTGTCAATATGCTAGTATCTTTAGCAGTGATCCTTATCCGTGATCTTCAGACATATAAACGGAGCTCAGAAAAATTACTTCCTTGGACAACAATCCCTGTGGAATGCTCTCCCCAACTTTGATCATCTGCTGCCTTTGCTGATGTAATTTAGGCACCAAAAAGGAAGCCTTTTAATTTTGCCGGCAAATGTTTTAACATATGTATCAATGTTTCATGCTGTTCTTTTTAGATTTTGGCTCTGGCTGCTTTAACTCTGAAGTGCTTTAAAATACTTCTACTGCACTTCCAGGTTGCAACTGTGACTGGTCCGGGCAATGAATTTAACTACAAAATAGAGAATCCATTTATTTCTGGCATATATTAAATATCTCTACCTTAGATACTGCCATAGTGAGACTGTAGGTTTCTGGCACTTGCAAAGAGACAATTTGTTTGGCCTTGGCTAAGAGATGGGTGCAAGATTTTCCAACAGTTCCAGAAAAGTGAGAATTGGGAATTCTCAACTCAGTTGGATGCATCTCACCTGCATAAGATAATAATAAATCCCTGCCAGGCCATGGGCTGCTCCTACATAGTATTCCTGGTACCATTCATACATCAAGGGGCTCTTAGCTGTGAAGTTCCGCTTTTTGGCCAAGTTCTCACCAGATGCCAGAACTGCCTCACAGACCTGTGGAGGGGGAGGGGGGGAGATAAGAAATTGTTCATTTATTCATTTATCTTCTCACATGGATTCATCAAAGTTTACCAATGGTGGGGAAAGGTGAAAATGGACTAAGTACATGTGGCAGCCATATAACACAAAGATCTTCTGCAGTGGGATAGACTGATGATTTCCTGGTAACCTCTTGGCTGCTGGAGATAATTTCTCTGAGTAAACATGTAGATAGGCAATTGCCACGCAAGGGCCATCAGAGGAATGGTGAAGAGCAAGGAACATTTTACACAGGAGAGGAACATACGTGAAAGTATGTCAGATTTGTAGTTTCCCAACATGCTAGTTACAGCAAGGAATCCGTATTTCCCTCACAGGGAGGAAGGATCAGAATGTTTAGCACATTTTAAAACTGTTTACATACATGGCATGTGTGAACAGTCTCCGTTCTTTACACCCCATCAGCTCTGTGACAACTCGGCAGCACAAGTCTTTCTATGTATCATACTGGAGACAAGGTGAAAACGTTATGTGGGCACCTGATGTTGTCTAGCTGGTTTGTACTTGAGGGAGAGACTGGCCAGGAACCTCTTGGCTCACAAGGAGGGTGCTCTTCTTTTTTCCACATAGTCAAAGCAATACCTTTAAGAGACTAAAGGGCACAGAGAATTGATATAATGAGGACTGAGGGTGCAAGAAGAAAATGGGCACAGTACCTGATGAATATGGTTTTGAGGGATCTTCTCCTCTCCAAAATGTTTGTTCACAAACAGCAGAGCATACAGGTACCCCATACGTCCATATAGCATCTCATCGGGCACTCGTGGGTCAAGTTTGGGCAGATGTAACAAGCTTGAAAAGACAAACAATTTACGAGATGTGTTCAGACTTGTCCTACAAGCTGAGTGATACATTTTTAAAAAAACTTATTTACACAGTTATGGAATCCCAAGACAGTCTTGTCTCCCATGCCTTGGCAGTGACTTTGAGATTGTACCCATAAGAGGTAATTGCACTGGCACTGTTTGCATAGTCAGTCCAAAAAAGAGAATGCAAAGGGCATGGTGGTGGCGGGAGGCTGTTTCTCCCCCAGAACGATGCCCACCATTTTTAAATGACCATTTGATCTTGGCAATCCATATCTTTGGGTGGGGCGGGGCAGGTGCGTCATTCTATTCAAGCAAAAGCTTGGAAAGAATCATAATCATAAGAGCCACACATAAGCACAGAGTTGTCCAAGGAACTTTTTTGTATTTCTACAATTTTGTAACACAAACACACACACACAATCTCCCTCTCTTTTGATAAATACCTTTTTCTGGAGCACATTTTTACTTATTTATTATTTATTTAAAATATTTTTACCCAGCCTTTCTTTAAAAGGACCCAAGGCAGCATGCATATACAGTACATAAGAGAACCACAGCTACAGCAGAGGAATTATTTTGAATTCTTGTAGGGCATTACATAAAGTTCCATGCAATTTTTGGCTTTGTGTTAGGATCAGTAGAGATTGACCTGTCAGGATGGATGGGGCTTCTATTCGCTCAAGGAGGTAAAACTGGAAAATTCTGACTACTTGGACAATGGATCACATGTGAGCAGTCGGACCAAAGAAGAATCTGGCCATATTATTTGGAATCTTAGTGGCAATTTTTTCCCTTTTAAACAGGTACATGTTGCTGTGTACACCCTTAATCATTGGGAAAATGGGGGGACAGTAAGAAAGAATTGAGGGAGAATGGAATTTGCAGAAAGGGAAAGTGGACTCCACTAGAAGACTGCCAAACATAATAGGACACTACACAACTCCCAGAAGCCTTCACCACTAGCTGGGTTGGCCAGTATTTCTGGGAGTTGCAGGCTATTCTGCTTTAGGCAAAACTAATATTAAATGCCCAGTCACTCAAAATGAACAAAAATACACATACAGGTTTCAAACACCAGTTCTTTTGTAAGAACTGGAGTCACAGGAAACAGTTAATCAAAACGTTGCTTTTATGAATTAAAATCATGTTAAATGCTAGAAAAGCAATTAAAATTAACAGCAGTTTTCAAATAAGCTGCCATTAAGAAGATGAGAATGATGGAGAGTTTGGGAAGGGACAAACAACAACAATTATATGCTGAATAAAATATATTTTGGATTGATGCTTCTAATAAAATCCTTCTTAGAACAAGAACATATTAGGCTTCTCGATTATTCTCCCTTCTATTGACTTTTAAAAGACTGCATCTGGTAAGTGTTAGACCAGGAATGTACAGGGTTCAGGAAAAAATGCTGTCTCCATAAGGACTCCTACAGCCTCTTCTTTGCCAACATGACAATACTGCAATGCTCTGCATCAACAATGCCACTAGATGGTGCTGCAGGATCAAGCTGGGTTCCTCCCTTTTAATACAAAGGAGATTAAGGGAGGGAAGGAACAAAGGAACAATTTCAGAAATGAAACAAAGGGGAGGGATGTGTCAATGTGAATATTGTTATGATAGAGAATGTGCTTCTGTCTCCAGTAATATCAGGCTCATGATTTTTTGTAAGCGCTGGAGTCATGTCAGGACGACAATATGCAAGCTGTCCTGCCCTCTGATGTTATTGCTAATGTTAAGATGTGATATTACAGCATGACAAACTGAATGCATGTCAAACAAAAGTAGGAAGGAGGGGGATAAGCAGAAGTGGTTGTGGAAGCAACAGAGAAATAAAAGTATACAAAAGGAATATCTGAATTCATGTGAATAACAATGAGAACAGGAAATATGAAATGCATGAGATATATAAAAAGAAGTTTCCCAAAATGTTACCCAGTTCAAAGTAAAATTAAAGTGTATTCAGCAATGTTCTATTAATAAAATGAACCTCATTTATGATTTGCAGTTTCTAGGAACACATCAATGAAGGACAACTACTGTACAATGTCTATTAATATCAACAGCTTTTGTACAAGCCTTAATAAACTGAAAAGATGCTGTGCACCAGCTGCATTCAGCTGACTTCAGCCCAGACTGCAAAAGCTTTTCTTAACACATTTTAAGCCAGCTTGGAGTCATATGCACATAATTCTCATTATGTCGACACAAGGGAGGTGGGAAGGGAATTTAAAGCAGAAGAGTACCTAGAGGATCTGAGAAAGAGTAAGGCTCACTCCATTTGCTTTTCTTCCCAACCCTTTCCTTCTATATTCTGTCTATTAAATTGTTAAAAGTTACTTTTTTAATTCATTAACTACCTCCAGTGTATTGGCAGAAAAGCAGTACATACAAAACAGAAAACAAATAATGATGGAACTTCCATCCATTCATCTGAATGACACCCACTCAAGATGGATTTGATTTAAAGACTTCTGTTTTGCCATAACCTTAATAAGTATTTTCCCACAGTGCCTATTTTTATTGTCTCCTGATGGAGATTGACTCCACTTCCAATAATGCTCAAATCATTGACACTTCAGGGCCTGCATGTGTGCAATTTTAGGGGAAAGTGGCTTCAAAAAATTCCCAAAATTACATCATATTGAGAGAAAAAAGTTCATGAATCACTTCACTAAGAGCTAGAAAAGAAAGCTCACAGATTTTTTATTTCTCACCTCCATATACTGCTGTAAACAAGTATGGTATGTTTCCCTGGAGACAAAAGGCAGTTTGAGAACTGCAAATTGATATCTACTAGATGTAGTACTAGGGGAGATAGAAAGGTTATTCTTAATAATCTACACAGACACCTGTGGAATTCCATAAAATTGAGGCCCCAAACAAAGAACTCTTGGATCCTATTTTCAGAATCTCATAACATAGAATTAGAATTTATAATCCCTATTCCTCAATTAGATCTCTGAGCTACAACACAATTTAAATTAAAACTATCTTCACATAAGGCTTTATGAAAAAGAGAAGTATTTCAAAAATAAAAAGTATTTAAATTTAAAAATCAGATTTAACAACCTTAATTTATTTTTTAAAAGGACACTGATTTGTATCCACTGCGCACCCAAGACAGACTGATCAATTATTTAATTTTTCAGCACTGCATCCATTGTAGAACTAAACATATAGTTTGTTAAAATCAGTATTTTGAAAAAAAAATTCACAGTACCTTGACAAAACTTTTGACAAATACCAGCTATGCAGCCGACAAAATATATGGCTTTGTTTCAGCTGACGTAATGGGAGGCTGTATGCTGAAAAGATAGCTCAATGTATGTCCCTCCCTAACCAAGCCCACATTTTCATGAAAATGATATCCAAGAAGCCTCTTGATCTTCAGTCCAAATATTACAACATATCTACCCTGCCTGATATGCTCAGTGGTACCATAAAAGCAAACATCAGTGGGAATCAACAGATCCAATACTTTCCAGACATTACCGAGCGATGCAATCTTCTGCTTGCTTTTCACTGTGCAGCCTGTGGTACACAACAGCAGCCACTGCTAAAGGCCCAGCATCCCCACATAAGAAAGTGATGGAACGCTTGGTCAGACAACTCAGGCTCTTCTTTACATACTCCTGGGCCATCTGAAGGTAGGATGGGTCTCCATACACCTCATGTAAATGTAAGTACAGCAAAGCAATGCCTGCAAAGACATGTGAAAAAGACTGAAGATTAACTCTCTGATGTTGCAGTTATGTAACAGTGAATGTTACACATTTAGCAATTGTTGACAATGGTGTGGGGATCTATCTATTTCATCCCTTTTTATCACACACAGTTTTGGAAACCCCAACATGAGCCATCAACATGCTGGATAACTGCCATCAAATTACATTTTCCAGCCTGTTCTCTATCACTAAAGTGAAGCAATGTAATTACTTTGCTCACAAGACTGGGGCAAATATAAATAGGATGAGCAGTGTAATGAGAACTGATGTAGTATAACACTAAAGAACAGTGATCTATGAATTATAAGGTTCATTGTTCTAAGCTCATTGGATCAGTTTTCTCCAACCTTGTCCCCTCACCTCTGGATCAAAACAAAGATATTTCCTCCCATTAACTTATTTCCCCTTCTAAAACAGAAATAATAATAATAATAAAATGAAATTTAATCAGATATCCCTGAGTCAGCAATTAGACTTGAAAATTAAGTCTGTGTTTATTGTCCAAACAACCAGCCACAAAGCATGATAAATGCAGGACAACAGCTGAGGAAAAACATGGGCTCTGATAGATAAGACTTTTTATAACTATTTTTGGAAACAAATACATTCTAAGCATATTGCCTAATTTGATCCTCTTGCCATTTACCATGCTGATTTGGACTGATGGGACACCAGTTTAAGGAAAGTTACAATGTATAATCCTAGCTGTAGTGTAGAGTATAACCTCAGTATCAAATCTGTGCTGTGGGAATAATCCTTCTAGCCAGATTTTATAAGGCTGTTATAGAGATTATAAAAACACCATGTACAAGATAATCTCTTGAACATGCTAGAAATGCTATATGAATGTTAAGTGTTACTTTTATGTACTAATTTACTCCATAGATTATATACCACAATGCTTTACAGTGGGACATTTTCCAGGTCCTTAACAAGTAATACCTCTCTTTTGAACCATGTACATAAAGAGTAACCAGACTGGAGTAGTCAGAGAAGAAGAAGCTAATGCTTAGAATAAGCCCAGCTGCTTTTTTCATTTAAATTGTAATGGAGAGCATTTAAGTAATAATAATTACAGTACATCCTGTCAAAGTCAATTCTGACTTAAGGCAACCCTTTTCAAAGTTTTCCTAGGTACACAGAAGGGGTTTACCATTCTGGCTGGGGGCACTCTGAGACTGTGTAGCCTGCCTAAGGCCACACAGGTTGGCTTTTCACCTACAAAACACAGAGGGAATCAAACTGCTGACTCAGTGCTCCAACCCACTGAGATATCCAGAGAGTTTAGCAAGGCCAAAAATGGCTTCAACAGTTCTTCAGTCAATGAGGGCTTCAACAGGAACTTAATGTATGATGAAGAAGTCACAGGAGATGTCAGGATTCTTCCTATTTCCAATATGGAAACATGTAAAGGCATATAAATTAGCTTTCTGAGTCAGACTTGACACCAGTTCTGTCTCCATTGTGGACTAGGAGAGTTACACAAGTTGCCTCATCTCAGTATACTTCTTCCAACTAAAAATGATGTGATAAATAACCTTGACCATAAAGTCACTGACAGAATTAAAACTGGTAAGCAGCAAATCTGATTGGCAAGACATACTAATTTTTTTAAAGTGACACCTCAAATATCCTCTAAAGCCAAAAGCAAGACAAGGATTTATCAGGGTGAAAACAGGGACTCTATCTCATTGCTAAAAATGTTATGAGCAATGGAAAGAAAATTAGCACGAAGAAAATCCCTGCGGCGTAGTGGTTAAACTGTAGTGTTACAGTCCAAGCTCTGCTCATGGTCAGCCTTTGATTCTGGCAACTGGCTCGAGGTCAACTCTGCCTTCCATCCTTCTGAGGTTGGTAAGTTGAGTACCCAGCTCAATGTGTAGCCTGCGTGATGTGCTTAAAGCACTATGAGGTGGTATATAAGCAGCACACTTTAATTCAAAACGTCTGTCACAGGGGACAAAGCACTGTCTCCTGAAAACTGACTTGAAGACATCACTGAAAACCTGAATGGTCCAAAGGCTTCCTCAAAGAGCCTCTTGGGTGCTGGTGGTCTGCATCCCTTCCCTGTTTCTCAATTTATCCCTTATCATGCACTTTCCATCTCATTAACCATTTCTAAAACATACTCAGGTCTCTGCATTTAAGCCTAAATTAATAGAGCCAACGTTGGCAGATTGCAATGTAGTTAAAAGGACTGAAAGAAAAAGGAGCAGCCTTCAAAATTACTTTCCACTGTACTGGGGATAGTTTTAAATTTAGATCGTTTTCTCATTTTGCATGGGTAATCTCCAAAGCTTCACACCACAGACAATTCAATTCTGCATGTATATTAAGGGCAAATTTCCATTTCCCACTGAAGTTAATAACCTTGTCCGCTCTCTAAGCAGTCTGAGTGTTAGCATTTCCAATGAGGGCAGCGCAGAGGTAGGCTCCCATCAGTCATGTCTGCCAGAAGTGTACACTACTTTTAAGGGAAAAAATGCCTTTTTTTGGGAAGCCAGACAACTTTCCAGGAAAGAGTTAACACCACATCACCCAGATCTCTCATAGACAAGAATGTAATGAGCTCCTTGCTTATTTACTTAGGCAGCGTAAGAACTGCCTTTGGGAAAAAAATCTCTCTATATGCAAAAGGCTTTTTTCCTGATCCAGAAAGAGTACTGTGACTATATTGAAATTTCATTATTTGGCACTTCAAAAGATTGGGAGAAATGGTTTTGATAACTGCATTTCCTTCCTTAGAAGCACTGCGGGGTGGGTGATCACACCTGACTCTCCTGGCCTCTTGTGAGTGAAGAAGCAAGCACTCCTTGTGTCCTATGTTCTGTACTTTTGATCTGCCAGAGCAGATTTATTGACAGAGTTACTGAAAAAATAAAAGGGGGGGGGAGCCGAGAGAGATAATCACAGCAATTCAAGCCACACAGACCCCAAGGCTTCAAGCTTCACCTTGGGTTCAGCAGAAGATGAACACATGTGTCATTTGTGTGTGTAAAACTGAAAAAAAAATTACAGGGTGTGAACTGAGACATCAAGAACAGAGGGAGGTAATGAGAACAGCCATTTAATGGCAGGGAAATAGGAACAGGGATCCCCAAAACTGAGGGTGTTCAAAGACCTGATAACTGGAACATCCACCAGATCTTCTTGTTTTCAGAGTCAGCAGCTGAAATCTTTCAGACTTGCAATCAAACCTTTTAATTACGCTGGATTTAGCTGATGCATCATTACATTCTGCACTGGTGGTCTCAACAATCATACGTTTAGAAGTTCACTTGCTTTCTTCTTGTCTTTTGGTTTTAAACAGCCTCATTATCATGCAATAGCATGGAGCACGAACACAGAAAGAACAATAGTTACCCCCATTGTAACTACTACACCAAGAGGATCTATCCAAATGTTATACTCCACCCTAAACATTTTTGTGCAGCAGCTGATTAACTGGTTCAAACTAAATGCAGAAAATACAGGACTGTACAAAACCATATGGGTAAGATGGAACTCATTACAGCCATAATTTAGCATTTGTCTGAAGGAAAGGGGCAAAAGATAAAATCACTTCATTAAAATAGGAAACCAAACAGATTTTTTGTTTAAGATGCAAATAGGATTTGCCACCTGCAATCATAACTTGGCAGGAGAAGAAACAACTTTTGTATGTACATATTTAGGCTTCCTCCCTTATGCAAACATTCAATTTGCTGCTTTATAGATAAAGTGAACTGGTCTAATAATTCCTAATCCTCCAAGAAAGCATACAAAATAGGAGAGAACAAGGCAAAAATTAACCTTCACCTCTGTGGGAAAAATGCTTCCAAACCTCAACCCCAGTGTATGCAAAAGCATGAATAGCAAATGTCAGCCTTGTACAGAACTGTATGGGAAGGAGCCGTAACCATTCCTTCCCAGTGTCTCTTATTAGCTGCCACATGAGTGCCAATTGATTTCAGATTGTCAGGAGATTATCTACATGATGAGATACTCAACAAGCCTTTCCTGCAGAAGCAATTAAGATGGAACACTTGCGCTTCAGCCCGATTAATTTCTTCTAACCTGAAACACACTGAATAAATTAACAAAGCTAGGATATCCAGGGGTAGGGATGGTGAGCAGGCAAGTTTTAAAATAGCAACACATTCAGTTGCTATGACCCAGAGAAATCCTTCAGAGACTTATTCTCAATTCCAATTGTGTCAGACAAGCTGGTAAAAGTTCAGAACTCAGAAGGGGTGGAGGAGAGGAAAAGCAGCATTAAGGCAAATTTCTGCCTAACACAAATGTGTTGGGTTTGGAACTCAAATTCTGGTAGCAGAGTGGATTTGATTTAAATCAACATATTTTAATCATGATTTAAATTTTAAAAATCAGAATTTTTTACAATTTAAATATTTTAAAAATGTTTTTTTTTAATTTAAGTTGTGATTTAAACCAATTTGACTTTTCTATTAAAAAAACACCACACACATTGATTTTATCTACCCTGTCTGGTGGCTGAGCAGTACTTCCACCCATATGTGACTAATGCATAAAGGATGATGTACAGTGGTGCCTCGCACAACGATGTTAATTGGTTCAAAAAAAACCCCGTTCTGTGAAACACCATTTCCCATAGGAATGCATTGAAAACCGGTTAATCCGTTTCCCCATAGGAAACATCGTTGAGGGAAACGTGGTTCCGCAATTGAAATGCATTGAAGCCGACTCAATGCATTTGAATGGGTTTGCGAAGTCCCTTTTCGCTCCTGTAAAAGTGCCTTAAACTGATTGAAAAGTGTTTTAAATGCTTGCTATCGTTAGCCTACCTCCTGAAACCTATGCAAACTTAATTTGGTGTTGTTCTGAGTCTTTGTTAATTTTTGGTGAGTTTTTGTTTTTTCTCTCATTGAAATGCATTGGACGGACAGTTCAATAGAGTTCAATGAGAGAAAAAACAAAAAATCACCAAAAATTAACAAAGACTCAGAACAACACCAAATTAAGTTTGCATAGGTTTCCGGAGGTGGGCTAACGATAGCAAGCATTTAAAACACTTTTCAAACAGTTTAAGGCATTTTTACAGGAGCGAAAAGGGACATCGTTGTGCGAAATTTCCCCATAGGAAACATCGTTGTGTGAGGCGGCAAATTTTTAATGAAAAGCCATCATTGTGTGAATTCATCGTTGTGTGAGGCACTCGTTGTGCGAGGCACCACTGTACTAGCAAACCTATTTACACTCCACATGGCGGAAAAAAATGCCCCTCCCATTTTTTACACATTGCTTAAAAACAACAACAACCCTCACATTTTGTCTTCAAAAAACGGCTATGCAGGCGCATAAATGCAAACTCTGCCTTTTGCATGAGCTCATCCAATGCATTTAAAGCTTTATTTCAGGCTGAGTGATCAGCCACATTCATCTATGATATTAACAGGTTTAAATTTTGACCAACTTAAATAAAATATGTGCTTGGTAACTATTTGAGATGTTTTTAAAAATAATTTTCAATGTTAAGTATTTAAATGCTGTATCTCCTTTAACTCACTGGAGAAAGGGTGAAATATAAAGGAAATATAAAGGATCAAGAAAACAGACTCGCCAAAGAGACCATAAGAAGAGACATGAATCTTGTGCAGTATTCCTATTTGCCCATGGGTAGGCCATAAACAGGACACAAGCATGACACTTTCCAGCTTTTACCTGCCAATAACTGATGTATTCAGTTGTACTGCCCTTAGTATTGGCCAGTAAGCTGAAGTCGTGAGATGATTGGAATACTTTCAGGAACAACCCAAATTTGGACTCAATTCTATATTATTTGGGGGCATGTGAATAGTGGGTGGGCAGACAGGGGAGTTTATAACCTAGCCCGTGTTGTCAAAAAAAAAAATGAAGTAAAGTGATATATATGGATGCAATTCCTGGAATTGCCACATCTGCCATTTCTTAAGTCCTGTTTTATAGTTCTGCCCCACAAAATTATTGGTGTGGTTATAAGGGAGATGCAAGCCTTCCCCCATCATCGTCTAGCTCACATGAACAGTGACAGAGCACAGGAAGAGCGGTTTACTCCCCACATATAGACTTTATCAGGACACAGGACAATTTTCTTCAGAAATGTTGCTGCTTGCGTGAGCAAAGCAGTGAGGAAGAGCGATGGGGCTCAGTTCTCTCCTGTTACTGGCTTGATGATTCTGGACAAAATGACTGAATAGGATTTTAACCTTACCAGCAACTGAATGCAATCCACTCAGCTGCAACAAGATCTTTGACTTCAACTCATTTTTACTCACTTGTCAGAGTACAGAAGGCTTTACCATTCTCCTTTGGCTACTGTAACCCTGATTTTGATATGGGGTCAAACCTCACATCACTTACTAACGAGTCACGCCATCTCATCTGTCCTTTTCCATTTAGAAGCTGGGGACAGAACACACTAGCCAGCTTATACAAGTGGGTTGTTCCTAATGCTTGTTAGTCACTGGGCTTCTCACAAAGAATTTTGAAGCTATCTATCATTTGGTAATCATGTGAAAGCTAAAACCCACAAAGTCCCCTGAGGGAGTTCTGGAATTTGTAACTAGAAAATAATATAACTACTATTTTGTACGTTCTACCAGCAACACACTTCTTCCATTATTCAGGGAAAGAATCACTTAACATAGATACATTTTGTGTTGTCCCTTCCTTTATGAGGCATAAAACAAGTCAGATCAGAACAATTCTGGTTGTTTTTACTGTTTCTACAGTATGTAACTCCACTCATACCACTCTTGTTCTAAAGCACCAGGCATGCTATTTTCTGGAGGAAATCTGTTACTCACCCAATGCCACAGAGTGTCTCTGAGCCAGGAATAAATTTTAAAATAAAGGACATGGATGTTGGCTGGATAAGGTCAGTGAGTTAGGTCAGTGGTTCTTAACCTTTGTTACTCAGGTGTTTTTAAATGGCAACTCCCAGAAACCCCAGCCAGCAGAGCTGATGGTGAAGGCTTCTGGGAGTTGCAGTTCAAGAACACCTGAGTAACAAAGATTAAGAACCACTGAGTTAGGTATCTGGCTATGGAGCCAGAGGTTGGAAATTCAATACCCCACTATACCTTCTGTGAGAAGAGCCAGCCTATGTGGCCTCGGGCAAGCAGCACAGTCCTAGCATGGCCCCAAAAGAAGGGAATGGCAATCTACGTCTGAGTATTGTCTACCTAGAAGACCCTGGAATGGGTCACCATAAGTCAGAACTGACTTGACGACACACTATTATTATCAATTTATTTATATAGAGCCATTAATATCTCTGGTGCTTCAGAACAGGTTGGTAAACATATGGCCTTACAGAGGCTGTTACATTGTAACTCTCACAATCTTTCACTATAGACTAATGTGGCTGGAGCTCATGGGAAATTCAATCCAACAAAAGTTGGAGGAACATTTCTGGACTATGCTTTACATACTAACAAGAAGGTGGGTCCTGATCCCAATCTGAAACAACAGACAAAATGAGGGAGAGAAGGGGATCAGGGGAAGATGGTGTGTTCCCTGCAGTATATATATACACATCCCTTTCTAACAAAGTTTTTGTATCAATTCTGTCTCCTTTTTACAGCCCAAAATCAGTAAAAACAGAAAACACCCACCGTCCCTCACGAATTATAATTACCGTATTTTCCTTGTATAAGACACCCCCATGCATAAGACGCCCCACTTTTCTAACCTAAAATTAAGAAATGTAAGTGGGGCTTAGCAAGTGGAGGGGAAAGCAGGGATCAAAGCCCTGCAGGATCACTTTGATCCCTGCTTTCCACTCCACTTATTTTTGTTCTGTCCTCAGCTTACCTCCGTGTATAAGACAACCCTCAATTTTTAGTCTAAAAATTTTAGACAAAAGTAGTCTTATACATGGAAAAATACGGTACATCCCACTGTACTTTCTAAACATTCAGTGTGACATATTTATTTAGTTATTTAGTTATTTGATTTTTACCCCACCCCCCCTAGACAACGTTTACTTGGGGTGGCTTATATAGGTTAAAACGCATTAAAATAAACATATATAATACAATTATTACATACTAGTCCTGGGAACCTGTGGAAGGATGTTTTGTGGTGAGATACAGATCTGATCTAACACAGCAATATAAAAGATGGTGGATGTCCTCCAGCCATCCTCCAGATCAGTGGCTCCCAACCTTGGATGACCCAGGTGTTCTTGGACTGCAACTCCCAGAAACCCCCGCCAGTGGTGAAGGGTTCTGGGATTTGCAGTCCAATGACACCTGGGTTACTAAATGTGGGGAACCACTACTCTAGATCATAAGTAGAGAGTATGCTGTTGGACTGCACCTTCAATTAACCCTGGCCAGCACAGCCAACGGTGAAAGGTGAAGCATGCTGCAGTCTAGTATGTTGGGAGGGCCACACAGTCTCCAGCCCTGCTCTAAATCTTTGTAGTCCAAGACCCACACTTTGTCAGAATAGCACATACATTCATTGAAAACATCTGCACAGATCCATTATCCTACCTGCCCAGCCAGTATAGCCAGTGCAGTCTCTGGGGTCCGCAGATTTCAGGCCCCTTTCCATCTGCTGGAGAAGCTCCCTGATTTTATTGTTCAGGTGCTGAGTGAACTCAGGAGTCAGCTGTAGGTGTTAACAGAAACACTGTTATGTCTCAGATGACACACCATGGCTTACCAAGTTGCAGCAGAAGAGCCTCGCATATTGTGGTGTCAGGCGCTTAGTACTATTAAAAAGAGAGCTGGGTCTCTTTTCGATTATCTCAAGAAAAGAAAAGCTGATTTACTTAGGCAGCAGTAATTTAAAAGGAGAGACAAAGCATTACTTCTGATCATCCCATACTTGAACTCATTTATTTTCGGAGAAAGGCCTGCTGATTTCTGTGAAACGTTCTTCCAAATAATCCTGAATATGAACACAGTCTTAAATATTTAAACCTACATCCCCTCTCTCAAGGATGTCTTGGTTACCCATACCTTTGTTACCTCTAGGCTACAGCACTGCTGCTCTTTCCCCTGAGGGGACCCTGAAGGCTACTCAATTTTTTTCAACAGCAACTTCTGCTAGTTGGCTATCATTTGACAAAGAAAAGGATGGAAATAGCACACTCTGAGACTCCTTGACAGTGCAAGCTGATTCACCAGAAATCTACTGCAGGGTAAGTCATTGCAGAGGACATGGGGGCGGGGAGAACACCAGCATTTGCTGTGGTAAAAACGAAAAGTCTCAAAACCCAGATACAGTTGAGTGAGTGCCAGGAACCTTAGCCAATCACTGGGCAAATAAATCTACTGCATTTCCCCTACATATTTCGGGACATGGAAGCTCTGAAATGTCTGTGTTACTTTGCAAAATAATTTAGAAGATAGAGAGGATTGCACTCTAAGGCTTTGAGAGAGGTGAATCTTAGGCAGACATGAAGGGGTGAGAGGCATTCGAAGAATCTTATTGAACAGATGCAATTTACAGAAAAATATATGATTTTCCCGGGGGGGGGGGGAAGTTCCACTACAGCTGGGATTTTTTGAGGCACCCTGTATAAAGTCTAAAGAACAGACAGACTACCATCCCCTAATGCTTTGCAATTGTCATGGAACTTAGAAAATTCCACCCATGTTATTTGTCATGCTGAATAGTTGTCACTGCAGAGAAAACATTCACAAGAAACAGCTATGTATACTAAAACACCTCTGAGAATTTGGATAGTTTGACTGAAGCTACCAGAATTCTAGCTGGAAGGATTTCTGGTGAATTCTAGTAGATGCAGAGGAAAAAAAACAAAAAAGTCTGTGCTAGAAAGCATTCGAAAAAGTGATGATGAGCTAAGGGTTTGATTCCCTTTTCTAGCTGTCCTTTTAATGCCATTAAAAGGATTGGAAAGATATAGACAGGGAGATCAAGTACAGTACTTTGGTCCTGGCTGGGCTGAAAATGAACACAGTTTATCCATTGCACAAGTGAAGGCAGGGAGAAAAAACGGAAAAGTTAACAAAAACTCAAGTCACATATAGATACTATAGTATCCGTTTGTAATATGATTGATAGTCCAAAATAAAGTTTTGCTATAAAATAAAAACACACACAAAAACATACAGATACTATAATACTGCACAATACATAATTCCTACCACCACACCTTTGAAATAGTATCTCTTCTGGGTTTTATGTTGGGAAACTGAAGCTGAGATACGAACTTGCATGTCAAAAGTATTTGATTTTCCATTCAAACACTGATTTACTATCTTTGAGATGCCATCTTTCAAACTTTCACTGCCTTTAATGTCATGGTTGTCACTGGAAATATGGTTCCATTGCTGGGATCTCCCTGACCCAGGAGGCAGTCCTGGCTTTAAAAGGAGTCACAATCAACCCATCCCAGGTGACACTGGGCTTCTTCTATTACTCAGGTGCGGAATAGAGCCATATGGCAGCAGCTTCAACACTAAAAACACTGAAAGAAATTCTTGAAATATTACTTCCTAAGGGCTGAATATGAAACGGAAAGCCATGTATATTCATTCCTCCCTTCTTTTGCACTATTCATTGTATAAAACTGTATATGGACATTGTACTTTTGACAAGAGAAGGTACATGGTGAAAGGGGATCTAAACCTTTCCAAAGTTCACTTGAAGGACTACAGCCCACCTGGTTTGGTACCTTTCTAACCATGGGGGTGGGGTGCCTATAGCAATGAAATGGCTGGAAAGTAATCTACCACCCTAAGCCACACATACTTTCTCAGATACATCAGTTCATTTATTTAGGTGGGCATGCAAAGAAATATGGTTAGTCCCAACAGCTCTTATTTGCCCCTTGTGCGTGCAACCAAGCATGGATGATCAATTATGCAGATGAATGATTTCAGTGAGTTTCTGGGAGCAGTGTAAAAAAGGAAGAAGGAATTACATTGAGATGGCCACAAAAATGATAGTTACTTACAGTATATCCCAGTTTTTTCTCCCATATTCAGTTTCTCTGTTGTTAATCGTACTATTTGAGAACATGCTATGCAAACAAGGTTATCTAACTTTTGAATTGGACAAGCATTAATCAAAAGAAGTTTGCTGTGGTTTAGCCAAGCTGCAAGAGTTTATTATTTGTACCATAACTTATTTATTTCCCTAAAGACACACTTGAATTCCTTTATAAAACACAGAAAAGTCTGGCACTGAAGTTGAGCATCAGTAAATCAATGAACTTGCAAGCTGTGGTAAAACTCTTCCAGACCGCTCCATCCCAACAGATTAATTCTCTCAGCTGTACATCACTGAATCAGCAAAGCATCCTGCAGAGCTACACTGCACATGAATGCCAAACGTGAAAGTAACGCAGCATCAGGCATGAGGTTTGCAGGTGGGATGGATCTCCAACATAGCTCTGGGCCCTAGGAGCCTCATAGCACAGTTATCTCCAAGAGAGCAGCAAAAGGCCTCATAATTCAAGCACTGCACGGTATAAACAAGCTATTAGAAAATGCTATTTTCTTAAGGGTGGGGGGAGCACACTGTATATATGAGTGACTGTTTGAGTGCAGTTCTTATTAGGGATCCAATGAATTAATTTTGTACAGAGCCTTAAGCTCAGACAACATTGGAGGAATTAAGACAACCACCAGGCAGATATCCTTTGATTTTTATTCTTCCACTGAGCAGGGAGTTGAACTTGATGGCCGTATAGGCCCCTTCCAACTTCATGGTTCTATTCATATAGATTTTTAATTTGGTTCTGGCCTACAGAAAGTGAACTATCTAAAAAAATAAGTGTTCTTACTGCACTGTTTAAGATATTAATGACCCTATTATGCTAAAATGTGGACTACAGGATCCTTGATCTTTGGTCCAGCAACAGCAGCTCTGGCACATGCAACATCAAAAAGAAGCAAATGCCATTCTGAACAAAGGAAATCCAATGTTGTCAAACTGCATATAATTCTCTTTATACCTCCATCTGTAGGCATCATAAAGACTCAGCATACCACATTTTTTCCCAGCAAAGTTAGCAGCACTCACTATCCAAGCCAAAAGTGCTGTGAAAATTTAGACTATCATAGTTAAAGTTGAAGTACGTGTTCTGCCCAAGGGGAGACTCTAGCTTTCCTGGGCATGTTTTCATACCACACCTTTCTCCAAAGACAAGTCAGTTCTTTGCACCTTACCTTCCTGTGTTACTGAAATATGCCAGTCAAGAGATTAAAAAAGTGGTAGTCCGCATTCTGAGATGGGCCCTGGCCACATTGAAATGGGCAATACTGATTGAACTTGGGAAGGAAAAAAGGAAGAAGGAAAGAGAACTGTTTTTCAAATGGAGTAAAAGGGGGCTGTTGAGAGGGCAAATTCTAAACCCCTTCTCCCCAGTCAAGACAGAGCCATCAACACCATAGCTACAATATATACTACTACTAGCACTGCCTGCCAATGTTTAAATTCAGCCGCAATCTCATATTTTTCACAGACTCATTTCTTCCTCCTGCCTCCATATTTCAGCTAAACTTTTGGAACCATTTTCACATACTACAAAATTACATTTCTCTGATTCAGCACTTAAGGCTGCGACTCAGCGTAATTAATCAAAGAGGCTTTGAACTTAATCCAGGTATATGAAGAAAGCTTGTTTTTCCTTACTGCACAACACTCCCAATGTAATCACTCTTGCCTGCCTGCCTCTGAAGATATTCCAAGATCTTTTGGAAACTTGCAGAAAATGTAGTAACAGCACCATACTAGTTATAGCTACATCATGCTGCTTGCTGTATATCAATTCTGGAAGGTTGGGTGGCAGGTTCCCATCTCCAGCTGGAAGTATAGTTTTCTACACTGAAAAAACACAGATGGTCCAAAAGGATAAATATGCTTATTGCAGGGAAGGAAGTCCATCTAAGAACTCCTCTTCTGGACAGCTTTGCTCTTTGCCTTCAGAATAAATATTTTATTTTCTTAAAAGTTCAAGGCTATGTTTTTTTTAAAAAACAGGACTGCAGAGGACCAAGTAATGTTTCATGCTGAGTGTGAAAGGTGTGAGTTGCCACATATTAGCGTTTCACGGCCATGTGAGCAAGTAAACCAGGGCAGCGAGCGCAGCCATCCCTGCCTGTCCTCTCAAGGAACCCGTCCATTTCTGTAAAAGCAAAAGTGAAAAGGGCAGCACCAAAACTCACCCTCCCGGAGGAGTCAAAGTATCCTGTGGCCAAGGATTTGTCATAGTCTGCAAATGGATTCGGAAAGGCTCTCTGGGCCATCATGACCAACGAGCAAACCTGCCAGTCTAAAAAAAAAAAAGGAGGAGGAAAGGAGGCAAGTCAAACAAAACCTGTCCCCAGGAACAGCTGCACCCCCTTAATCATGGCCACACATCCGAGAAATGGCGGTGGCGGCTACCGCCTTGCCAGATGGCAAAAGCTACACAGAACTGAAGTGATTTTTTTGACACCAAAAGCAGCCTCGATGGCAAGTCGCTCGCCAGAGCCCCGGTTGGGGAGGCGGGGGTGGATCTGCCAAGGCAGCGCTCCAAGCAAGCCCGAGGCTGAGAGAGATGCAGTTACGCGGGGCCCGCCACAACAAGCCCCACCCACCCACTCCCACGGCGAGGAGACCAGAATGAGGGGGACGCCATTTCCACAGCCGCCACCTCCCTCCCCCCCAACCCGCGCTCCGCGCGCCCCGCTTCTTACCCTGCGACAAGAGACAACAGCTGGCCAACGGTAACCTCCCTCCACTTCCTGCAGGCGCCGGCCAATCAGGGCTCGGCTGGGCCGCGTCCGTCCGCAACACACCTCCGGCTCCTTAAAGGGACAGCCCACGCTTTAAACTCAGCAAGGCGATGCTGCTGGGCCGAGAGGCGGGAGGGGTACCTGGGCAGCGTCTGTTGGGCTGGAAGGGACTGCTTCACTCTCTCCCTCCCTCCCTTGCGGTGTCGGAGTCACCGCGCGCTCGGACGGCGGGCGCTTTGTTGCCGTTGTTATGCGGTTGTCTTCGATTTGCGGCAACCCTAGGTCACATTGCGATCCTAGGTTGGGGGCGTGGCAGGATTTCAGAAGAAAACGAGCCCGGCTCTTACAGATTGGAGTCGAGCGCTTTTGACAGGGTGGTGATCGTTTTGAAAGAAATAGGGGCGGCCTAACGTTTGGCTGGCCTGCTGCATAGCCTACACCATGGAGAGAAGGAAGAAGCTATGATTCAAACAGTGTACAGAGAAACCGAATGTTTTCCCAAAGGCAAAGGTATCAGAGAAGAGTGTATGCTATCTCCCTTTCTCTTAAGTATGGTAATATCTTCGTTGCAAAACCTTGAGCACCACTTTGCCTGCAGTGGTCCTATTATAATTTCCCATGCAGGCAAACTGATGCTCCACATGTTGCAATGAAGACTTTTACCATATATGAAATGAGAAATACCCGATGCTCAGGCTGGATTCCAAAATGGAAGAGACCTTAGAGACCATACTGCACCAAAAAAATTCAGAAGATCAGCCTGTGCTTTATGGACTACAGCAAAGCCTTTGGCTGTGTGGATCATAAGAAGCTATGGGTAGTTCTTTAAAAAAAAAGAGTGTGCCTCAGTGCTTCATTGCCTTGATGCATAACCTACTCACTGGAGAAGAAGCTAGTGCCAGGACAGAATATGGAGAAACAAGATGGTTCTCAGAATGGTTTCCCATAGCCAAAGGTGTGACACAAGACTGTGCTTTATCTCCTTTTCTGTTCAACCTCTGTATAATAAGTAAATATAATAAGTAAAGTTGGATTAGGTCCAGATGAAGGAGAGGTGAAAATTGTTAAAGGAGCATCAATAATTTATAGATATGCAGATGGCACCTTTTTACTGGCAGAAAACAGCAATGGCTTCATATGACTTCTGATGACAGAGAAAGAAGAAAGGGCTTGCTGAAATGTCAAGGTCAAAATCATGACTACTGAAAAACTACACAACTTTAATGTTCACTATGACAAAAATTGTGTTGTTAAAGATATTTTATATCTTGGTTCAATTGTTAATCCAAATGGAGACTGCAGCCAAGAAATCAGAAGACTGAGAGTTGGAAGGGCGGCAGCGAAGGAATTGGATCATCAAGCTTAAGAACATGTCAAAGGGTACCAAGGCCTAGATCATTCACATTTATGTACTCTCAATTACTGTGTATTTGAAAGCTGGACAGTGAAGAAAACTGGGGGTGGCGGCAGGAAAAATAATTAATTTGAAATATAGTGCTGGAGAAGAGTTTTGTGGGTACCCTGGATTTCCAGAAAGACTAACAAATGGCCTTAGATCAGATCAAGCCTGAACTCTCTAGAAGCAAACATGATGAAAATGAGGCTTGTAATACTTCAGGCACATCATGAATAGACTCTGCACCATGGCAATTGATGTCCCAGTCATGGGAAAGGATGAAGGCAGCAAGAAAAGAGGAAGACCAATTAGGAGATGGATTGACTCCATAAAAGAATTCACAGCCTCAAATTTGTAAGACCTGAGCATGGCTATTAATGACTGTACATTTTGAAGGCCACTCATTTGTAAAATTGCTATAAGTTGGGAGACAACAGCATCTGTTCAAACTATGTGGAACATATCATATGAAAAACTGGATTAGATTCAGATGAAGTGAGAAGTGACAGTGGAAACATCAATAATTTAAGATATGCAGATGGCACCATACTGCTGGCAGAAAGTAGTGATGACTTGAAAACTATTACTGATGATGAAAAAAGAAAGTGCAAAAATGGGATTAAGAAGTAAAAAAACATGATTATCATAGAAATAATAGAAAAGTGAAGTTGGAAGGGGCCTACAAGGCCATCAAGTCCAACCCCCTGCTCAGTGCAGGAGTACAAACAAAGCACATCTGCCAGGTGGTTGTCTATGTTTTTGTTGAATGTCTCCAGTGTTGGAGCACTCACCAACTCCTGAGGTAACTGGTTCCCCTGTCGTACTGCTCTAACAGTGAGGAAGTTTTTCCTGATATTCAACCAAAATCTGGCTTCCTTTAACTTGAGCCCATCGTTGCGTATCCTGCACTCTAGGATGTTCGAGAACAGATCTTGTCCCTCCTCTGTATGACAGCTTTTCAGATATTTGAAAAATACTATCATATCTCCCCTCAGTCTTCTTTTCTCAAGGCTAAACATGCCCAGTTCTTTCAGGCTTTCCTGATAAGGCTTGGTTTCCAGCCCCCTGATCATAAAAGAGGATAACATGACATTAATGATGACAATGTAGGAATTGAACATATTCAGTATTTTCTATATCTCAGTTCAGTTCTCAATCCAAAAGGAGACTGCAACCAAGAAAGCAGAAGAAGACTTGAACTTGCAAAGGCAGCTATGAAATCCTTAAGTATGGGGTCCCTCAAGGTTCTGTTTTGTTTCCTATGCTATTTAACAGCTATATGAAATGAATGGGAAAGGTTCTGGAGTTTGGGGGTTTGGTGTCACCAGTATGCAGACGACACCCAACTCTACCTCTCCTCACCATCTAAATCTGAGGAAGACTGTCAGTAATGGACTGGAAGAGGGTGAATAAACTGAACCTTAATCCAGACAAGGCAGGATTAACTGGTCAGTTGAAAGGCAGAGGGTTGCAGCCTGTGCAGGATAGGTTTACACTCCCTTGGAAAAGACATGTGCGCAGCTTAAGGGTGCTCCCGGATTTGTTTCTGAGTTTGGATCCCCAGGTTTCAGCAGTGGCCAGGAGTGCCTTTTCACAATTAAAACTAGTGTGCCAGCTGTTGCATATTCCTGGAAACATCTGATCTCTGGCCATGGTAATACATTAATTAGTTTCATCCCAGCTGGATTACTGTAACACGCTCTATGTGGGGTTGCCTTTGGAAAGTGTACAGAAACTTCAGCAGATCCAAAATATGGCAGCCAAATTGCTAACGGGCTGATTACAGGGATCACATAACCCCCATTTCAGCAGCTCCATTGGTAGCCCATCCATTTCTAACCTCTAAAGCCTTAAACAGCTTTTGGATCCAAGCTATCTCAAGAGCCTTTCCCCTTTTATGAACCTGCCCTGGTGTTACGATCAAGAAGAGAAGCCTTTCCCTCAGTCCCATCACCTTTACAGGTGCACTTGGTGGAGGCACAGGCCTTGTCTGTTGCTGCTCCCAGACCTTGAAACTGCCTCCCACAGGAGGCCAAGCTGGCCCCATCTTTACTGTCCTTCCGCAAACAGGCAAAGATTTTTCTCTTCAGGCAAGCTTTCCCTTAATAACTGGCTCCCTCAATAGGTTTTAATTAGACGGTTGTGCCTTAGTGGTGCTTTGTCTGCCATCTTTTAGTATGGCATTTATTTGATGCTTTTTAGTTTCTGTATATTTATTGTTTTTAGCTTTTAATATTGCCTGCTTAAATTCTGTAAGTTGCTTTGGGTCCTTTTTAAGGAGAATTGGGGAGGGGAAAGAGAACGAACGAACGAATAATGTTCTCTGAAGAGCAAGGCCAAGATGATCCATACTAGGATATTCTCTGTTGCTGAACTGACAATAAAGAATAATGATGAGGAAAATTTGACCAATAAAAATGCAGTGTTGGAGGAGAGCTTTGCCATTACAATCAGCCACCAGAATAACAAGTTGGTCCTAGATAGAATCAAGCCTGAATTCTCTTTGGAAGTAAAAACCACTAAATTAAGATGATGCTACTTTGAGCACATCATAAGAAGGCAAAATTCACTAGAAAAGACAATAATGCAAGGGAAAATGGAAAACTAGGAAACAAGGAGTACTTCATGTGAAATAGATTGATTCAATAAAAGGACTAGGGCTTTTAGTTTGCAAGACCTGAGCTGGGCTGTTAGTGATAGGATCTTTTTTTGGAGGTTAAGGCAGAGGGTCACCTTAATTCAGAAGTGACCTAACAACAAATGATAAATGGTCTTCTACACCTTCAAAACAATTTTTATTCACTAGGGCCAACACATATTCAGAGAAATCTGTCTCCACAAAGAATGCTCCCTCGTGTGGCAAAAAAGCTGTAACAGTGAAAACATACTAAAAGGAGAAGCACGTGCGTCACTGGGATTATCTCCCGAGCATAAACAACAAAGTCTAACTCCAGATTCCCACGTAACAAAACAGATTATGTTGCTGTGAAGAAAACTGTTAAAAAAGCGTCATCCATTTTACTACAATTATAGTAATTGTAGTAAGATCCTGAGTTGATCCTGATCTTCAAAGAGGGAGCTGTGTTATTCTGTTCCACCAAGTACAATGCAAGCACCACAAAAATAGACACAAGTACTGTGGCACCTCAAAGATTAGCAAATTCATTTCAGTGCAAATTAAATAAATATGTTAGTGTTTGAGGTGCTGCAATACTTTTGTTTTAATTTTGTTTTGTTTTCTTATCCATGTATACCCGGCTGTTTCATTTGCCAGCACTGATTCCAACTCTTTGCCCAGCGGCACTGGGGCTATTGTGGGTAGTCCCCTTTGTGTGAGACAGTTTTGAAGCTGCACTAACTTCCACAAAGCTCAAAAACTCAGTCTCTCATGTGCTCAGCATAGGAACAGAAGACTGCACAACTCCTTGGGAGAACTGCTTTCTAATGACATTTGCTAATTTACAGCAAGAAGACTAGGAAACACATGTGGAAGCCATACCACACTTTTTCTTACTACTATTATTACTCCTACGGCTCTTGCCACTTAACATTTGCCCAGTGCTTTCAACCATTCAGAACCCTTCAGAGATAGTCTCTTGTTTATTTACACTTATCCCTTTCAGATCCAAAGAAAATCTAGTAAGAGGTCAATGTATGGTGTTACAAACACCCTGTGGCCTGATTCCCCCCCCAAAAAATGAATATTTGCGCATGGAAGAAAGAAGAAGGATTAATCTAGATGTAATGCGCCTTTCACATTACGTTTGGATTCCCCTGGTCTGACTCACTGGATCTGTAACCCTGGAGTGTCCTTTGACTCTGTTTTTGGATTGCCCGTGTCTGAATTTTCCACTTTATTTGCTTGTTGTTGTTTAGTCATTAAGTCGTGTCCAACTCTTCTTTATTAGCTTAGATTCTGGCAGATCTGGACCTTGCCCCTGAAGCGCCTTTCAGCTAAAGCAGGACAGTCCCCCAAATAACTCCTTGTTATTGGGATGTGGAGGCTAAAAGAGTCTTATATGATCAGAGGCAACACTGTCTCCACTTTTGTTCCATTTTAGGTAAAGTAGTAATCCTTGCTAGAGATACAACTATAAAGGAGCAACACTAAGAAACCCATTTTGTATCTGGACTTCACAATCATCATCTTTATCAGATCTACTCAAACAGGTCTCAAAAAGATCAGTGATTTCCACATGGCACACAGGCTCATATATGCCTTGCAAGACTCTCAAGTTGGTTTTTCTTTTTCCTGTACTTTTCCCATTCACCTCTTAAACATCAAATGAGTGCAAAAGAGATAAATATAATAAGGCTATACAACATCATCTCTTATGTTCTTTCATCCCACTTACCATCTGTGCACAGATATGTGTAATCATCTCAAACTTTAATTTTGGACCAAATGATCTAGAGTCAAAATACTGCTCATCTCTATTTGTAGACTCACTTTAAGAGACAGTTAAACAGCATCAACAAGTAACTAAAGCAACTATGACAGTAAGACTGTGGAAACCTAGTCCTAAACATACATCTCTCTTGTTTCAATCATAATATGTTGTCACTTATGTGTTCCTGGTAGTTGATGAAGGAGTCTGTGGAATGCCTTGTAAAGTGGGTTGCCTTGAGGAACTGTTTGCTTTACCTAGCCAGTGTGGCCCAACTGTCAAAGGATGCTAAGCCTTGGGTTAGAAACAAAAGCTGCCTTTTGAATCAATCCATTCTATTAGAGTAAAATCAACCCTCATGTGTCTTCATTCATCCCCATTTTCTCTGATTAATCAGCACTGTCACCTTTCCCCTCATTTTGTCTTCTACACAAAAGAAGTCCTAAATATGCATTTGGCTGTTCCCTGCCACATGTTAGCTGTTCAATGTTTTATTTGCATTTTAGTGTGTTTTAATTTTGTACAGTATGTCAATAAAGGTTTCTGTCTATCATTTTGTCTTCATTCCATGAATTGTACATCCATGCATGGAATTTGAGACATTGGGTTGTTTTAGAGATCAGTGCCTTGTAACTGGGATTGGATATTTTGATCAGATTGCACACTTCCCTCTATCAAAGGGTCATTAGAACAGATAAAGTAAACTTATTTATTTCAACAAATGCCAGCTAAAACGTCGTCAGCTTGGCATAAAACAGAATTCAGTCACTTTAAGAATGCCAGGGAGTTCTCCCAAATGGGATAGTTCTAGTCTTCGTGGCTTGTGGGGGGGGGGGGAATCAGAGCACCACCTCCTCCACCAACTCCAGTACACCCCTCAGGTGCCTTAAGCATGGGGTGCCACCAGGGCTGATTCAAGGCTCTGGTGGGCCCTGGGGAAAAAATATAATAGTGGGGGGGATTCTTCCCCCTCCTCTCCCTTACCTTCCACCTAAACAGGTCAAACAACATGAAAAATATAACATAAATAAAACTTTGCTAAGGTAATCTTGTTAGCAGTAAACAAGTGAACAATGCTTAGGTAAAGAAACAAACAATGTAACAATGAAAAGGAAGTCTAGCTCACTGGTTCTTAACCTTGGGTTACTCAGGAGTTTTGGACTGCAACTCCCAGAAGCCTTCACCATCAGCTGTCCTGACTGGGGTTTCTGGGAGTTGCAGTTCAAAAGCATCCGAGTAACAAAGGTTAAGAACCACTGGTCTAGCTTATGAGGGAGAAGCAAGGCAAGGGAAGCCTGAATCTGAGCTTTGAGGCACTCTGCGTATGTCTAGAGAAGAAGAAAGGTTGTGCACGTGTGTAGAACATGCTGAGGCTGCAATCTAGAACAGGCTTCACATAGGAGGGAGGGAGGGAGGCTGCCTGTTGTGTGGGGGCCACAGGACACTAGGCTCAAGCGTGGGAGGAGTGCAATGGGTGTTTTGAAGGAACAGCTGCTGCCACCCAACTGAGAGCGCTGGTTGGAAGAGTGCATCTGAGCCTAAGCAGAGTGCCCCATATGTCCCAACCAGCCTTTCTCTCCCCCCCTTCCTCACCTGACCTCTGTCAGGAGACAGGAGGGCACCTTTCTCCTCATGGGGGGGGGGTGCCCAGCAGCATCTCCCACAGCTGCATGTCCTGCTTGCTCAGTGATGCCTGGAAAAAGATAAGCCGCCCCAACAGCACCCATAGCAGCTGCAGCCTGGCCTCTGGGGGAGCAAAAAGCAGGCAACACACCTGCCAGAGGGTCTCCCGGCTCTTCCTCAGGTGTGGCAGTGGTAGCAGCGAGGCCATGGTGGGCCGTCAGGGGCAGGACGTCATGTACAAAGTTGCTGGGTACCTTCTCTCCACCATCCAGCCCCTATTGCTCGCCAGCCAGGAGCACCACCAGCTTGCACTGCCCTACTCCCCCGGGCCAGCCTCTCCCTCACAGCTCCACTGGTCCTGGCTGGCTGGCTGCTGTTGCTGCAGCTCTGGCTGTCCATCCCCCTCTTCTTGTGGGCCCCTACAGACAGTGGGCCCAGAGCAAATGTCCACTTTGCCCTCTGAATAAAGCAGCCCTGGGTGTCACAACAAAGATGCCTGGTGCAGGCTTGTAGATGGCCTTGCAACAGGTGAGCCTCAATTCCAACTCTAGCTATTCCCGGATCTCTCGCAGAGATTGCTGATGTGGCACCTCCTGCAAGGCGTGTCCAAAGGCCAACTGGACCTAGGAGATCTCACCTTGTTGGCACAGAGACTGTAGTGGCAGAGTGGGAGGTGGGGCAGCTGGCTGGAAGAGTGCCTTTGACTGGAGCCCAGCCACTGGGTAGGGCACCCCTGTGGCCTCCTTTGGTGGTGACATGGCCAGCACTGGTCCCTCCAGCACTTCACTTCTTGTCATCTGGCTTCATCTTGGCGCGCCCAGGCCAGCTCCTCTGATGGGACAAAGAATTCCTCCCAGCAGCCAGTGTCTGCGTTGTGGCAGCAGGAGTTTCCCAACGCTCCGCAGAGCATTTATCGACACGGACACCTCCCGGGCTTCCAGTGCTTCCCAATCTGTGGCTTCTGTCCAACAGTCTTCCTCCCTTTCCATCCTTAAATCCCCAGGTCCCCACACTCACCTGCCCTGCCTCTAGGGCATTGTCACATCCCTGATCCAGTCCACAGTTGAGCTGCAAGGGTGGAGCTGTGCACTTGCTCTCAAGGAGACGGAAGGCCCAAACTCTGCAGTGGGGACAAAACTAGCAGGCTTCCAGACATTCTGCGGAAGGACGTGATAGTCTTGTTACCCAGATAACAAAGATATGGGGGGAATGGGATTTTCTTTGCCATCTGTGCAACCTGCCCAGGGCCACACAGGCTGGCTCTTCTGCGATGCACTGTGAGGAACTGAACTCCCAGTCTCTGGCTCCACAGCCAGAAACCTAACGTACTGAGCTATCCAGCCAGGATGCCATCCTTTTTTCCACCAGGAGCCATGCCGCACTACCTGTTTAATTCCCTGTAAACTGATTTTTAAAGTCCTGACAGCGTCATAGGTCTGTATAGATAAAACTATCGAGTAATAACTCAGTCCTTTTAGGAGCATAAGTTGTAGCCACATGAATATCTTCACAATCAAGCTTGCCTCACCTACCCTATTTAAAACTGTTCAGTGAGAGGACAAAGAGAAATTTCTCAGATTAAAAATTGGAGCAACCATTTCTGCTGACTGAGTAGATTTGTTATATTTCTCCTTTCCCCTGAGAACATTTTACTGGCGGATCAAAATTCACCTCCTCTCCTGGCAAACAGTAGTGTAATGGAACATATACAGGGCAAGAATGTGCTGTCCCATTTAAACAAATGCTTCTTGCCCGAGGCACATCTCAGCCTACTGTGTATTTACGTGCAAATTAAACCAACAGGCTGGATGTATACACAGTGAACCACAACTGCAGCTTGTTATCACCTTTATCTGGGGCAGCAGAAGAAAGCAAACAAATTGATGCAATTTTTTGCCTCCTCCACAGCCCAAGGAATGAACAACTAGGCATGCCGATAATTCAACAATCTTACTTTGTGTACACTAGAGCAACCTTCTTCAGGCTGATGTCCTCCAGATATGTTGGACCAGGGATTCTGGAAGTTGTAGTTGAACCCACTTAAGAGGACAGAACATTGGTCAAGGCTACACTTGGGAGTCTACCAAAAGCTGCTGGAATTAAATATTTTGTCCAGAAAATACTCCGTTCCTGAATACTCTGCAGAGCAATTAGGCACAGAGAAGAAAAATATCCTATAGTGGATGTTTTAAGAGAGCAATTAGCTATAGCCCCCAGCCTTGTGAAAAGGCAAGTATTACATGACATGGAGAATGGAGATGCTTGGATGCTACAATTAGAAGTTACAGGCATGAAAGTTAGAATGGCCATACTGTAGGGTTATAAACGGCCACTGTGTACTTAAAACTGTCCACGAAGTTTTATACAGAGAAAATTTTGAAAAATCTCTCATTTTTAGCATCTGGTTGCCCACATCATACACTAGCCTAAGTAATTAACCAACATCCTTCTTACTTCTTGACTCACAAACACTGTGGTGGATTAATTACTTCTCTCTGGGGTTGGCAGTCTATGGCAGCATTTTTCCTAAGTGTCTTGCAACATCCAACTCACCTTCAGGGTACACAAGACTTATCTAATTCAGTGCCCTGAGCTACACCTCCCTCAGTATTCATTCCTGCCCTGCCAGCCGTTTTGCTGACCTCGGATGAGGAGAGAGTTGACTGTGCTCTCTGTACAATCTGCCTTTCAATCCACTGTCAGTACAACTCTTCCTTCTGGGAGTGGCTTCAAAGTCATAGGATCTGTTTCGCCCTGCTCCCCCACCCCGCCCACTTCACGTTTGACCTCAGGAAAGGGGAAACAACTGGCATCCAGGCAATTCGTGGTTACTCTTTATTTGTTTCAATAGTATGGTTGATTCATACACTGCTATCATAGTCTTTGGATAATAACTTTCCATGTGCGACTACACATCTATAGAACTGTGCATGATTACATAATCTATCTCAAAACCTGCAGTCTGGCACAGCAATGCTAACATTGTTGCAACTTCATCATTCCCCCTTCCCTTAAAGCAGGGGTCTCAAACATGCGGCCCCCTAGATGATAGTTTGTGGCCCTCGCCTTGCCTGCCCCTCCAAAGGGCCCACACATCTTCTGCTGTCAAGAGTAAAAAAAAAGCTTCGCCTTCCTTGCCAGCTCTCTCCCAAGACAGCACCTCTTGCACCCTCCATCCAGAACTGCAGCCTGCCAGCCAGCCCACCTGTTTGTCGGCTAAGGAAACTCCTGAGCGGCTTCCTCGGGCTCTTGCTCCGCTTGGCGGAAAATCTGATGCCTCACCCAGACTCTGCCTCTAGCGGCCCCCAGGTAAATTGAGTTTAAAACCCCTGCCTTAAAGTAATTTGATGCAAGTAAAGAAAAAGAAAGCAAATCATGTGCTTTCCAGGCTCGGAGATACAGTACTGTATCCTGTATATATGCCTGCTTTTCTTGCCTGTTAATTACAGCATCAATTTATTGACTATTGCATAGTTTCTCTTCTTTATCTATCTATCTATCTATCTATCTATCTATCTATCTATCTATCTATCTATCTATCTATCTATCTATCTATCTATCTATCTATCTATCTATCTATCTATCTATCTATCTATCTATCTATCTATCTATCTATCTATCTATCTATCTATCTATCTATCAACACTCCTCTAAGTGGTTTACACATCAAAACAATAACCCAAAGATCAACAAATAAAATAAAATTTAAGAACACAAATACAGTAATCAAATAAGCCTCAAGTGATGACAGACTGTGGGAGTGCCTATATAGATAACTTACGAAAGGATGCAATTAAAAGTTTCCCAAAACATTATAGTCTTAAACAGCCTTTTAAATTGTGGAAAGGAGAGGTCCTGACGAACTTCCACCGGGAGCCCATTCCATAAGGTGGGAGCCACAGCCAAGGAGGCACGATTCCAGGCGACTTCTTAGCCTCTCTCGGTGTGGCAAAAGAGAGAAGCAAGGGCTGTGAAGAGCAGGTGGCATGGGCTGATGTTCTGCGGGAGAGATGCTCCAACGAATTCACGGTGCATCCTTTTTCTGCAGTGATACAAATGTACCTTCAGAATCTCTCATTTTCTCTTTTCTCCAGTTGTATGCAGGGAACAGAAATCTGTTGCAAAAAAAAAAAAAAATAAAAAAAAAATACTTTGCCAGGGACTGAGGTGTGGGAAGGACACAAGGAGGTGGAATTTCCCCAAACATATTTCCCCACTAGGCTTTTTTGCGGATACACTGGTTCATATTAATACACAATTCATCGCTAAGCTTTAGATATCAATTTATTTAAAGTCTAGTCAAGGGCAAGATTATATTGTTTCCATGTGCTACAGCAAACAAACCAAGGGAATCTTTCATTATAGCCTTCCAAGTGCTTACACATACTGACTTCAAGAAAGGAAATAAAACCCGTACAGACCTTGAGCAAGATGAAGGAAGGACACATTATTCTTAAAGCGTCAAAAGGAATGCATAGCTTCAGGGCACACACTCTTCTTTTTCTTTTCTTTTTTTAAAAAAAGCCTGCATACAGAATTGCTACCAATCTCCTCATTTCTCATTTGAGTAAAGTCCTTGTTTCCAAGATAAGCCACTATCAGGAGGAAAAGGTCAGGCAAACTGGGAAAGAAAAACACCATTTGTTTTCAATTGGTGAGTATTATTGTCCCTAATTGTCATCATTGTGATTATCTGTTTATTTATACATGGATTTCCACTTGGAAAAAATGTTGTAAGAGGCTGTTAAGAAACGTATATAGCAGGAAATTTTTGTAAAGAAAGCTTAACACTCTGCTTTTGCAAAGTGCAAAGGACCTGATGGAAATATCCAACAATATCTAAAGCATATTTAAAGCCAGGAAAAAAAATTCCACAGCAAGTTACCTAGTGATCTTTTTTTTCTTGGCCTTATCATGCAGAATAATTAATTTTTAAAATTGCATTGTTTGTGCACTTTAGCAGAAACATTTTCTGTATTTCACGAGACAGCAGCAGGCAAGAGCTGGTAAATTTTAAAATTTCTAAACACAGTTGCACTGTACGCGGGTATGTTTTATACCTCATTAACATCTGGATATAATTGCAAAAGACAACACATGTAGAACAGTACGTTTGTTCGATAAGGTTTCATGTCAGGTGCCTGATTTCATCTCAGATTTCATAGATATGGTTTCATTTCAGGTGCCCGGATGAGAATGAATTTTAACCCAAACGGTAAGGCTGAAAGCACTGCCTGAACATATGCAGGTTTTAGCAGCCTCTTAAGGCCCCTTGTCACTGAGACCCTGTTCTCCATCTGGGGTGGGGGGCAGGGGGCGCAGAAATATGAAACTGGCCTTCATCGTGAGGTTCTACAGTTCCAGGAAGAAGCCAGGCCGAAACTGCCTCACGGTGCTTTGCTAAATAGGAAGGAGCCACAGATGTTGGCAACTCTTTCAAGTCCCAATTCCCAATTTCAAGTTCTAGATTTTTTTAACTTTTTGAGTCCCAAGCTCCAAGTCCCTATTAAAGCAAGCTTTTTCCCCAGAAGAAAGGGACGGGTGGGTGAGTTCCGAGTTGTGAGTCAAGTCGGAATCATTGGAAAAAAGAAAAACCAGGATCAAGTCTGAGTTGAGTCACCGGTGCAACTTGCGTCCAACTTGAAAGCACGTCCTGCAACTTAAGTCCCCATCCCTGGAAGGGATTTTCAATATCATGGTTGATGTGAGCACACAGTTTAGAAGTTACTAACAGTCAAAAACTAGGCAGGATGGTCAGCTCCAAAATTAGAAATGATACTTCTGGAGTAATAAGATATTACTAAGTCGTAGCACAAGCTTTTCTTACTTCTGAATTTTTCCAATTAAGTTGCTTTGCCTGGAGATTAGTCATGGGAAGGTAAAAGCAGGCTTCGTTTGCAAGTCTGAATTGTTTAGGCACAAACTCTGAAGGAACTGGTGGAGGGAAAACATGTTACTGTATTGCCTTTTAATTATGAGCTCGGCATCTCAGTGTAACTTGAACTTTAAGCATTTGGCTGAATTATTTTATAGTGGAAGTAATTTTGTAAAATGTGTCAGTTTGGTCACATTTGCCACTCCATTTCCATCACAGCTGGAGTTTTTATTGAATAAGGATTTGTAATATTAGTCTTCTGAAGGCAGTTTGGAATCCTTTCAGAATTTTCTTCAGGAATGATGGACTCCTATGCAAATGTCCTTTAAGTATTAGGAAGATATCCCATGTACCTTCTGTGTCAGCTGATGCCGCTAATCCTACTGGCAATGGAATTTGACCTATTACTAAGACCTTCTTCTGCAGAAGATAAGATGAAACCCTTATCTTTTGTGCATTTGCTTGCAATATAGGCCTTATGTCCAAGGAGGAATAGTAGGGCTAGAGTTCTACCAACAGCCAAGAAGAAAAAGAACATATACTAAACATGGATTTTATTAATCTGAGAGAGAAAGCATAACAAACACTGTTATGATGTTTCCAGTGGGTCACTCTGGTTAATTTCAGGTTAACGATAAAATATCCTTTAGCTTTGTTCAGCACCAGGATGGTTTCCCCCCCCCAAATTTTCATATGTAATTGACATATTTCATATGGGGTCTCTTTTATGTTTACATGGGATAGGTAAAGGTAAAGGTTCCCCTTGACATTTTAGTCAGTCGTGTTCGACTCTAGGGGGTGGTGCTCATCCCCGTTTCCAAGCCGTAGAGCCAGCGTTTGTCCAAAGACAGTTTCCATTGTCACGTGGCCAGTGCGACTTAGATTCGGAATGCTGTTTACCTTCCCACCGAGATGGTACCTATTTATCTACTCGCATTTACATGCTTTCAAACTGCTAGGTTGGCGAGGAGCTGGGACAAAGCGACGGGAGCTCACTCCATCGCATGGATTCGATCTTACGACTGCTGGTCTTCTGACCCTGCAGCACACAAAGGCTTCTGCGATTTAGCCCGCAGCGCCACCACGTCACCAGTACATGGGATAGGAAACTGCAAATGGGATGAAGCTTTCCAGTGTGTGCAAATTGTACATTCATAGAACAGATTTTTCCCCTCTCAAAAAACATTATGTTGCAAAAGATTTCCTTCTATCTACATCACTGGAGTCAACAACTTTGTTAGTTTTATCAAACTAACATAATTGCCTACTTAGGGTCTAAAAGAAAATAGTGGACCAAGAAAAAGGTTATGTAGGAAAAACCTGGGAAGAAGAAGTACTTCACAAAAAAAGTCAGTGGTACTAAATGTCATTGACATTCTGGTTAGAATTTAGAAAAGTTACTTTTTTTGCACCAGTGCTCCTAGATCAGTTATCCAGCCAGCAAATTCTGACCATTGCAGTTCAAAACTAACATTTTCAAGCTGTAATTCTTACGACATTAATTTTAATTCTCAACAGTCCAATAAGATCAGCAACAAGTTCCTTTTTAAAAATGTAATGCTCAACTCTGCTGTGAATCATCCAGTAATTCTCAAGCTCTGTGAGAGTCTTCACCTGAGGGTGAGAGGGAGACAAGGAATCCATTTTTTCCCCTCCTCAGGGTCCCCACAATTGGTGCAGACTCTAGTTTCTGCAAGACAAGCTTCCTTTTCCTTTAAGAAAAGCAGACCCACTCACGGTAGGTTTAGAACAATTAGTTGATTGCTTTAAAAGATGCAAACAACTCCCTCTCTGATGCTTCCAGTCCTTGAAAATCCATGCAACAGAGCTGCAGTCATTGCCTCTTTGTTCAGTTTGCATCATTTGTGTTAAAGTTTTATTTGCACAATTTTGCTTCATCTGTAGAAAACAGTATTTCAGTGGGCCCTTGTCCTCCTGTGTGAGGATTGGATAAGCATCAATTTACATCTCTAGTCTGCACATCCCCCAAGGGCCACTGATGAAACAGTATGGTTCTAAAATGGTATCTGGGGAACAGTTTTCTGTAAACAGTTCAGGTATGAACAAGGAGTTTCATGCAAAATGGAATTACTGAATGGAAGCACTGTCTTTTTATCCATGTACTCCAATTTCTAAGGAGAAATTATTCATTCGGTTGAAGGCCCCAGCAACACACAAGGGCTTGATTCTGTGGTAGTAGCATAGGTACCTATGTCACTTTTCGGCCATGTGACTGCAGTGCCTGTTCCAGTGTGTTGGGCTCACAGCTTTATTATCTGCCTAGCATCTAAGCTGGCTTCAGCAACACATGGCAACTGCCACTGGAGGGAAGCACCCTTGAAATAATCGAAATGGATATTTACCCAATACTGGTGACTTCAGGGAACATGTCAAAAGCAGGTGACTGCCATACTGATCGAAGGGTCTGAAGGTTAGATTTGGCACATAGATAAATACTGTTTGTAGGTCTTCTTCACGAAATGCTTAAAAGTGTATATTTGTAAACCCAGTTCTTGTAAGAGAAAGGAATCTGCTGATATTAAAATTTCATTTTTTTTTTTGCCTCTCCAGTTTCATTATATCTAGAAACATTTTTTAAAAGCTACTCTTAAATGCACCTGCCGAAGTTTGGAAATTATTTTCAAACTGAGAATTACAGTTAATACTCTGAAGAAAAGCAACTCTTTGCATATGTCTTTCTTGAGAGGCAGCTACTAGATTTTTAAGTACCTAAAGTAGGTTAGGCAAGCAGCTTGAAGATTTTGAAGTAGTTAAAATAATTAAAGTTACTTCCATTATATCTGGTTACTTAAAATCTACAAGCTGCTTGCCTAAACTGCTTCTTCATTCAGATAAATGAGAGGCAATGCTCACTGATTTTCCTGTACTGTATCTCGAACCCCCTGCATCATATCCCACATTACCACAAATGCCCAATATCCAGTATCAAATTTTGGGTACAGAGGGAGCAACAGTGGAGACCAACTCTGTTCGGTTCATGGAATGAATGCTACATTTATCTTATTCATTGCTTCCTTACAAGGTACATATTAGGAAATACCCTTCTCTTTGAGGCAAAGCAACACCAAAGTGAGGAAATTTCACATATTTTGGGTATGAGAGGGCTTTTACTTACTACTCCTAGAAAAAAACAGCACATGTTTGCTCAAGAGGTTATGTCTATGGAGTCATTCGTCAGAGATATATGTTTGTTTTAGAACAGTGATGATTTTTCTTCCGCTGGAAATTGACCCACTGATGTATTCAGATAATCCCTCCTCATGATCTGCGGTCATGTCTTGCCTTGCCCAATGTGTTTGCTGTGGGCCCTGTGCCTTCCCAAACAGAATGGAATCTGTCAGCTGGCAGTCATTGCACAAAATCATTGATGCCATTTTTACACACACACACACACACACACACACACACACACACACACACACACACAGAGAGAGAGAGAGAGAGAGAGAGAGAGAGAGAGAGTCTTTTGCACACTGACAGGCAATGCTCATTAATGTAAATTCTAAACAATTAACTTTTGCTAGGCTGCACAAACACAGCAATAGAGTAGCCAGAAGAAGAAACTATTTGCAAAACATCTATCTAACCACTATGCTTCATCTAAGGAATCAGTTCCTAACCTTGGGTTACACAGGTGTTCTTGACTCTGCTAGTCAAGGTTTCTGGAAGTTGCAGTCCAAGAAAAGCAGAGTTACCCAAGGTTGGGAATCACTGCTCTAAGGCACTGAAGGTGTCTTACAAAACCATGCTCTCTAATAGAAAACATCACAATAGAAGGACAAGAAGCCAACAGGGCGTGAAGAAACAACCAGGTAGCAAATAAGAATCTGTTTTCTATCCTGATTCTTCAACAGAGAAAAGAAGAGACAAACTCAGGATTCACTCAGGGCCTAACTATTACCCATAAAAAGGTAAAGGTTCCCCTTGACAATTTTTGTCCAGTCGTGTTCGACTCTAGGGGGCGGTGCTCATCCCCGTTTCCAAGCCATAGAGCCAGCGTTTGTCTGAAGACAATCTTCCATGGTCACATGGCCAGTGCGACTTAGACACGGAATGCTGTTACCTTCCCACCGAAGTGGTCCCTATTTATCTACTTGCATTTGCATGCTTTCGAACCACTAGGTTGGTGGGAGCTGGGACAAGTGACGGTAGCTCACTCCGTCGCGTGGATTTGATCTTAGGACTGCTTGGTCTTCTGACCCTCCAGCACAGGCTTCTGCGGTTTAGCCCGCAGCGCCACCACGTCCCAACTATTACCCATAGCCCTTCATTAAAAACTCCAACATGTTAGAGTCATGTTACAGACATAGTGTGGACGTGGTTTCTTCTTTCATTTTGTGCACCTGAAACACTACAAACCAATTTCTCCCCCTTACTTCCCCAAATTGTTTCCCGTAAGTTGTACTTTAATTGTAGAGGGATTTATTTCCTGCTCCCCCCCTCCATTTTTGTGATTAATTGGAAAAAAAATGCTATAATTTTTAAAATTGTTCCATATTCTTAGATAAGACATAGTCATTTAAATTTGAAAAAGAGGGAAGAAAGGAAAAGGAGAAGCAATACAGATTAAGAAGATTGTATTATGTTTATTTATTAAATATCTGATGGATGGAGGAGATTGATCCCTGGGGATTAATCTTAGATTGTTTTCCTTTGTGTTCTACCTAAGTGGCACCTCTACTCCAGAATCCTGAGTTTAAACACTTTTAAAACAAAGTCTGCAAACATTATGCATTCCTTGATCTTCCTGGCTTGGAGAAAGCACCATTATGTATGTATGTATGTATGTATGTATGTATGTATGTATGTATGTATGTATGTATGTATGTATGTATGTATGTATTTATTTATTTATTTATTTATTTATTTATTTATTTATTTATTTATTTATTTATTTATTTATTTATTTATTTATAATATGTTTACCCTGATGTTTTCCTTAAAAAGGACTCAAGGTGGCTTACATCATTAAAAGACAATATTCAAAACTTTAAAACAGTAAGCATATAAATATTAGATAAGAACCAGGCAAAGCATGAAGTGAGTAAGAAGAACTTAATGGCTGGATAGCCTGGGTTTGGATGCAACATAACAAGTTCACATAGAGCTATCACATCCAAAATCCAAATAGCTATGATGACATCCATCTTCCAGGAGGAAAGGAATAACAGGAAGAAATGTGAAATAAAGCACACTCTTTCCTCAAGCTACATGAAATAACATCTCTCATCATAGCAGCTGAGCAGTGCCAATGACTTCCTTTCTTGTATTTGTCTTTCAGAGTTGTTGTAGAAACAATCACATTTCCAGTCTTTGGGCTCTCTTTTGATTCCATCATTTCTCAAATGGGTGCCAGTAGCGGTGCTCTTATTGTTATTGTGCCTTTCTGGTGTGTTTGTTTTTCCAAAGTTTTGTCCCCAAAGAAAGAAGACGGGCAGATGGAGGAGGGGAGGGAGTAGTGGGGAGAAGGGTGAAAAGAGACAAAAAACAAAACCAAACCCTGCAACAGTGTTAATAAAACAGAACTTGAAAATGTTTGTTTTAACCGGATGCATCAACAAATGTACAGTCGCTAGATCAAGGCAAGTAATTGCTGCTTTGGTTTGGTTAGACCTCCCTTGGAACACTGTGTCTAATTCTGGGCTATACAGTTTAAAAAGGCTTTTGAGAAGCTGGAAAAAGGCTGGGGGGGCAGCACTGAAAATGATAAAGGATGTGGAAAACAAACCCTATGATGAATGGTTGAAGGAGCTGCCCATGTTTTGCCTGGAAAAAGAGAATAGATAATACAATAGCCATCTTCAGAGATCAGAAGGGCAGCCATATGAAAAGCCTTTCCCCTCCCTGCTAGACAATAGCATGTATCAGTGCAATAGCTGCCAATCTTTTTTGTGCAATGACTGTCGGCTCACAATCCTAGCAACAGGATTTCAGCCAATGGATTCAAATTACAGGACAGGAGATTCCAATTAAACATGAAGAAAAACTTTCTGATGGTAAAACTGTTTGATAAGGAAGTGGATTGTCCTGGAAACAGGTGTTGGAAATATTCTGAGAGACTGAACGGCCATCTGGCAGGCAGGCTTAAGCTGAGGATTTCTTGGACTAGAAGGTTCTTGGGATCTCTGTTCCCTCAATAGTTCAACAATTTTGTGAATATTAGTTTGTTGCCCTTAATATTAATGGAGATTAATTCACAAATATTGATTGTTGTAATGAACATTATAATGTGAATGTACAATATTAATTGTGAATAATGTGGTAATAATATATTTTTTAAAAAATCAATTAAAAATTTAAAAATGACTCAAAATGGCCATGATAACGGCAGGTTTCTGAGAGCTGAGGCCCAGCAAGATATATTTTCCAAGCTCTGCTGTAGTTCACTTTAATAAAGTGGTCTTTTCACTGAAACGGAGGCTCAAATCCTGTTGCGCAGTTGTGCAAACAGCATAACTTTGGGAAATAAGTTGTTTGTAAGTGAAGAAATCTCTGTAGATCTCTGCTGAACTGTGCAACTTAGCATGCAATAGATAATGCCTATGAAGATTTCTTTACAGCCATTTGATTCCAAATATGTTGTTTGCAGAATTGTGCCTTAGGATTTCAGCCAGTTCTGAAGGCTAACTTTGATACAGGCTGATGAGACTCAGAACTCTTGACTTGTGTTTGGAATGATGAGGACGGACATTGCCGTCTCTCCGTGGTGACGGGCTGCCTATGGTGTATCCACACTACATATTTATAGCAGTCAAGTGATGACTTCACTGTCATGGTTCCATCCCATGGACTCCTGGGATTCGCAGTTTGAAGAGATACTTAGCATTGTCTGCTGCGAGTCAGGGGGGTGTAATAGAAAATTTTAATTACCTCACCAAACTACACATCCCAGGTTCCTATAAGATGGAGCCATGACAGCTAAAAGTGGTATCAAACTGTTAAAACTGTGTCATGTAGGTAGCGCTGAATGCCATCTCAATGTACCATAAAATTATGTGAGACATGACTGCATGGAAAAAAAAAAACAACTTTTCCTGGCGTGTCAATGTGGTGAGCAGGTTTCATCCTACCACAGAGTTATTCCTGGGAACAGGTGTTATTTATACTAATAGGAAAAAAGAAATACATGTCCCTTTATTATATGTGAGAAAAGATGAGCTTCAGATGCATTTAGCAGACCTTTGTAATTTCATTTTTAGAGGGGTTGGTTACATTGCTCAGAAATGCATGTCATGTCATAATTGTCTGCTATTCCTGATAGGCAAGGCAGAAATAGCTCTTTTGTCTGTATAGAGCCCCTTAATGGAATGCTCATTTTTACTGTTTCTTCACAGTGCAATGATTTCCTCTGGCAGCTGAACACACAGACACACACACACACACACACACACACACATCTGTGTACTGGCAACTTCAAATAAGGATATTTTCAGATCAGTGACTTGATCTGTAGCAGTTGTGAGTGAAAGCTGCCAATCTTTGGGGGATATTTGTACTTATACATAGGATGAGGGGGTGGTGGAGACATTTTATTAATGATGAGTTTTCCGCCCCCACACTTTTGCATGCTGTTTTTTTTTTCTTTGCAACTAGACAATGCACCTGGGTTCACCCAAGTTAAAATCCCATGACTCACACCCTCACCCTGGTGCCTCCTTTCTTTTTATTTCTCCCTTTTGCACTGGTTTCTCTCTTTTCCTTTCCATCTTCATTTGACACATCCAAGAAATAGAACACCCAGAATCATCCAGCCAGCATGGCTCGCAAAGAATGAACTTTTGAAGACCTCTGTCTAGAAAATTATGGCATAAGTCAAAACATGTATATTTGTCCACTCATCAAAATCTCTGCAATGGGATGCCTCCAGAGACTGCAAAGTGATATTTTTTTGGAACAGATTCCACATCTATATTGTAAATCATAGCAGGCCAAATATACCATCAATTAGGTGAAATTCCATCAAGCTGTTTACAATGACCCCCAAGTGATTATTGTGTATGGAACATAGCCTGCATTTCAAGTCAGATAATCCCAAACCCACTGTCCAAAGATGAAAATCTTGATGCTGTAACAAAGAGGCAAACAGAAACTAATGTTTATTTACATAGACATGACATGACTCTGTTTTACTTACTATGCCCTGTGGGCTGCCATTTAAAATGACTTTAGCCACCCAGGAATAAGGAAGTAAATGCATGCAATCAGCTTTAGTGTTGAGGCTGAGCCTAATGATGCCCAGTGACCTCACTATGTATGTGAGGAAGCTGAATCTGCCCCCTTTCAACTTTTTTTGCATGACTGCAACCTACTTAACTATATTCAGATGGGAGGAATGCACAAGTTGGCCACATCTGCAGTTAGTTTTTACTTTAGCACTGATGGCAAGATTGCTCTTTCCTCTAATTAAGAGGGCACAGGGTAAGCCATGAAATGTACACAGCCCTTCAATATATTGACACCTCTTTTAACTCCACCAATTGTTTACCACATGATGCAGCCTCTTGACTCTGCCTAACAATAGGGCCATAGCTGTGACATGGCACCACAGAACTTAATAACGGAGGCACGGAGAACCCAGGTCAGCCCAAGTTCTGTTTCTTTGACGTATAGAACATAGGCTTGAAGGTATTAGACAGCACACACTCGTCCGCCAGTGGGTGATAGGTTGGTTTCTAATGGGCCATTTCCTGGACATCTGGAGTTCTGGCAAAAATAGTGGACAAAATGGCCCTCGGTCTCATTTAGCACGACATATTTTAGTCTTGTAGGCCAAGGTAGCAAACCTATTGATCCCCACATGTTGTTAGACTGTAACTCCTACACTTCCTTACCATTGGCTATATTGGGTAGGCTCATGGAAAATGCAGTCCAACAACTTTTGGAAGGTAACAAGTTTCTTACCTTGCCTTAAGCAAGGAACACATAGTCAAGAAATAGATTTGTTCCAATTTTACAAATTTTATGCGCATTCGTGAATTATGTGGATTGTACTTAAATAAAGAAAAGAAAAAGTAGATAATGTATGACTGATGTCAACCCATCTTTGTGACTAAGTAAGGCAGCTGAATAGACTCTTGAGAACTGACCAGTATAGTAAGTGGTCAACGGTTTACTATAGCAAACGAATACTTGGTTTTCAACCAAATATAAGCCAACTGCTAATAGGAATAGTCAGTTGTATGTTGTATCTAATTAGGATGACTGATGTGACCAGTGCAACTTGATATCCCTTGCCTTTTAATTTCACACTTTACATATTAAGGTGAGTTGGAAAAAATGGTAACTGGCCTGCAATTCTGACCATTCCCCAGTAGTAGAAATATTCCTCTTCCTTATCTAGGAGGTAGCTTCAACTGGTCGATGGTTTACAGCAACCTAAGAATTCTGCTAGACACTCCTCTAGGGAGGAGCAGAATGGGGTGGAGTCTTGCTGAAGCCATTTAAGGGAAGAATAAATGGACAATGCAAAGCAAAAGTTGTGCAGCTGGGTCAGCAGACCAACTCCTCCACCAACTTTGCTTCCATACACCTCTGCAAAGATTTCATACTCACTCGAGATTTTGCTCTTACCACAAGATGACGAGAATTTTAACAACTTGCAAAATGGTGAAAACTTTAAGAAGAGGGTATGGTGTTTTCCACAGGGCTGCTCAGCACAGCCAATACTTTTCAAAAACTGGTATCCAGTCACTCAGTGTGAAGGTAAGGGCAAGTTGTCATTCACTGTTTCATTACTGCTCTCTTCATCTCTCTCTCTCTCTCTCTCTCTCTCTTTCTCTCTCAGTGAGTAACATGCTGAGAAATTCTTGACTCCAATAAACCTTGATTTTGTACAAAAAAAATTCTGAGCAAAGCTAGGTTCTAAGTTCTAATCTATTAAATAGAGTCTGTAGGCAAAGGATATATTGACTTAGCAAATACTTGTAGTGTGTACTCTGAGATACAAATGATTGAATACATTCTTTAGCAAGGTGAAGGTTTAACAAACGTATTAAAATGTACAAGAAGTTTTTAAATAATCTGGCTACTCTGAATTGCTGTAACACAAGACACATGTTTGCTTAATCTTAAGCAATGCTTGAGTGTTAGACATCAAAGGTATCTCTTCATTTTCGCATGTAGAGGACTTCAGCTGTAATGCTTATGATGTATTTAGGCACCATACTCTTATTTCATTTATTATGAAACAGCAGTGAAGGTGTGCTTATTGGTGTAGGGTTTTGTTTCTCCAAGGCATTTCAGTGTTAAGCCTAGTTCAGTAGTCTAGGCAAAGGAGAATTAAAGCTACAGATGGTTTCAGGATTTAGAGAATTGAGCTAGTTGCCAAACCATCCTTTCTTAGATGCAACTCCATCTGTGTGTGATTACCTTACATGAAGACCTATGATGTAGCTACGACAGATCTAAATGAATGAAGGTCCCTGGGAAAATATTACATCAACTGTGGCCCCTAGATCTTGCTTTGGGTTCAGCTTGTATTTGTTCTGGATTATATCTCTTAAGGCTGAGATAGGGACTGATATGAAACAATGTATTGCCATGCAACTAATAATGATGATAACTATATTTCTGCAAAGGTCTTTATAAAATTTATTGTCCATCTTTTCCATCTCCTCAAAGTTTTCCTTCAGCTTCTTTGACCATACTCTCTAAAGTTTAGTTTGCATGCTGCCCATTTTTGTTTGTCAAAACAGCATAATTAACATCTGCATGTTCCATCTTTCCTTTTTTAAAATTTATTTTTAGCAATAATATCTTATTCACCATGCTTTCCAAGGATGAAACACAAATTTTTCATATTCCATTGACGGGAGAGATTTTGTTTCTTCATTTCTCTTTCACCTTCATTTATTTCTTGGATTCCCTCCCAGTATAATCTATTTTAAATACTGCCTTTCCCCCAATATTTTTGTTTTTTATTTTTGTATTTTTAGTTCTCAACACAAAGACTGCCTTATTCTTTTTTCCTACCTTTCATTCACACCAATCTTGAAGTTGCTGCATATACTATAGTTTCTGTACATTAAGATTTGTGACGGTTCCTACAGGTTGGCTGTTTTCATAGTGAAATGTTGGTTTTCTTCATCACTTTTAAAGTACAATGACCTCATGATATCATACAATATATATATTTTTTCTCACAGACTTTTAGGGCAGCAAGTTGATCTCCCTCTCAATTGATGAGAACCATCATCTTAACCACTGGAAATCACTTTGAACCTTAGATTTTTTTGTGGCTCATACATTCAGTTTCTAATGCCTTTCTTTGACCCATTTTACTTCGGGGGGGGGGTCACCCAGCAGTGTGGTAAGCTCTCTCTCTTGACCATAAACAGTATGTCTGCTTATTGCATGTTTGGATTTCTGTTTTCTTAATAACTTTGCTGTTGGTGTCCTTTAGACCTTGATGGAGGGTGGCAATTAGGGTGGAGCAAATGGGGCTTTGCCCGAGGACACCAACATTTAGAGTTTGCACAGAAATCTGGAAGTGAATGTGCTGGTTAAGTGTTCAGAAAAATCAACTGTAACACTACTGCTCTTGTTCCCTCTCCTTTTCTTCTGAAAAGCATAAAAGTCTTTCTTTGGATGAGGAGACACCATCTTCTTTTCCTCCTCCTTTTGTAAAGGATTCATGCCCATCCTTCAGGGCAGAATGGACAGGTGCCGCATCTGCATGGATGAATGAATGAAAAACAGAGGCAGATATAGAGCAGAGTATGGAGAATAGATGCCACAGATTTGGGAGACTTGCATTTACCAAATATTCACACAAAACAATTCCAAGACCCCCAAAAGTGGAAAGAAAAAGACAACAAAAAGGAACAGTGGAGACTGTATGAAATCTCTTAGATACTCAAGTATTTACTTGGGCTCATAATCATTTGAGGAAGCATTCAAATCATTATTGAGGAACAGAATATGAACAAAAGGACAAATGCCCATCTTGTGCCCTTACACACTTACCAGCAGTTTCAATTTAGTTGCATAAGAGTCTATGGGGCAGACTACCCACTAAGTTTCATGTGGCACATGCAGCCGAAGAACAGTCCATTTTTCACTCTAGAGCAGTGGTTCCCAACTTTCTCTGAGTTGCACCCCCTTTTCTACTAGCCATGTAATCTGTACCCCCTGCCATGTTTATATAAAGAAGCATTTTTAATGGTTAAAATCATCCCTTCTTAGAAAGTAGACACTTGTGTCTCCCCCAGAGGCCCTGTTTGTCACACATACATACATGCCAACTTTAATATTGCAAGGAAGAAATTATTTAACAAGAACTACAACACATATGCATAAGGTGACCTATGACCCCCTAGAAAACACTTTGTGACTCCCTTGGGGGTCACAGCCCACAGGTTGGGAAACACTGCTCTAGATAAATCATGCACAGCCTCAATCTGAATCCAGAGCAAAATGGGTAGGGGAGGAACATCCTCAACCCCACGCTCCTTCTGGTTCATGTGGGTTTAAATGCTTGACCGGCATCAGACAAATTTCTTCTCTTAAGCCCCACAGAGAATCAGATTGGTCTCAATCTGGTTTAGGGCTGTATTACAAAGTAAAGAAGAGAATGAATTTAGGCAGCATGGCACATGTTTAATATGGCACACAGTTTGACTCTGAGTAACAGTTCTTATTTGTTAGCAGCCAACTTACATTTTCCAAAAATTCACAGGAAAGCATGGTTCCACTTCTACAAATGAAACATTGAAACTTGTGATTTTTCAGCTTGTGGGGAAAAAAAAAGACATTTAGCTCATTCTGTGCTGACTTCATTCTGCTCATGCACGTTGACTGTAGTTTGCTTTCACAAAAACAGTTTCATCAAGACTGACACTTGAGTTCTGATGTGACATACTGCGAGTGCTTTTCACTTACTATCCGTAATACACAGTGGTCTGCTGCATTATTTAGACTCCCGTCCTCTTTTGTAACTTTTTGGAATATCTGAGGAGGCAGAGATGATGGATGATGACACCAAAGGGCTTGGAGTGGAAGCCCTGTGGGCACAGCATTACAGAGGCAGATCTAGCTGAGCTCCGATTCTGTTAGTGAAAGTGCCGAGCACTTCAGCAAGTTCCAAAATGCCTTGTGATAGGTCGTTTACAAGCCTAGACCTTGCTGCTACGCAGACTGCGCCTGGATCGACTTCACAGAATCTCACTGGTCAATTTTGCTGCCTCTGCCACCAATTAATTTGACAAGAAAGGAGGGAATGGGTGGGAGAAGTTGTCATTGCAGCTTTACAAGCACATCACATGAATACCAAGGCGACTACGGCAGCATTTCTGTGGACTGTGATCTGGGAAGCAAGGGAAGGAAAGAGAATTGAGTCTCGGTTATGCTATGGGATGGTTTTGTTCTGGCTTTTGTTTTGTTTTTTCAGTCTCCCTTTGCATCAGGGACACCAAGTCCTCCTGCAGGACTGACATGCTGTCTCAGATGGACTCAGATTTGCACACTGTGACAGTCATGTTAATGGCAAGGAGAGGTTTCCCAGATATATTCAGAACATTTTATACTGATTTCCCTTGATCTGGGGGATAACATCAAGATCTTGAGATGGCTCATATATATCAACATAAGAATTATCTGAGGAATGGCTTTCTTATTGCATCATTGCATTACAAGGGAAGACAGCCGTAGTGGCTTCTCCTAATTGCCATAAGTTTGAGAACCCCAGATACAGACCCTATATCTTCAGTGAATACGTAGACAGTGGTTGTATGCCATCTCTGAAGTAAAAAATATCAAAGCTTGGAAATATCAGAGCTTCCTTAATTAAAATAACCTAATCGTCACAGCTGAAGTCCATGATCTGATATTGTGTTCCTATAATCACTAGGGGGCAGAAGAAGCCCACTTTTTATTAGCAAGAAAAGAAGAAATTAAGTACTAAAAAGCCAAAAAAGAGATGACACATCAGAAGGATAGCCAGAAATGGAATGTACTCAATATGTTTCTCAAGAAGTTTCAGTCGTCTCATGGGCCATTCATTTGGCAGTTTTCTTTCCAGGAAACACACAATAAGATGAAACAGCAGGTAGCAATTATCTCTCTTCTCCCATTAGTAGGGATGTGAGGCATCTTCAGAAAAAATATATGAAAACTGACAAAATCAGATTCAGTTCTGTGATTTTAGGGTGACCGTGAAGTACTCAAGTAATTGCTGGTTGAACATGGAGTGGAGCATCCCACATATTTTATATTCAATTTGTCATTTGTAGAATTTGCTTTTTTTCTAAAGATGTTTCATGATTCCAAATGAGGAGGGGAAAATAAAAAGTAATACCTTACATTGGTCTGGGTACCCCAACCAATGAGGCATTAGTAGAGGGGTTAGACTGGGCACTGCCTATCTCCTTGCAGCTGTTCAGCCAGCCATTTCACGTAGCTTCACGGCAAAGTGAAAGACTTGCATCATCGCTGCTAGCTAGGATTTGTTTCTTAAACTTCCATCTCTTTCTCTTATTCAGCTTGGCTAATTAATCTTTATATTCCCACAGCTGAGTGTGCGGCTGTGGAACAATGTCTGCATTCTTCTTGTATGGGTTTTGAGTGGCTAGGTCAGAATGAGTGCACAAGGGTCTTCCCTTCTTTCTCTTCTCTAACTCACCTCTCCCCTTACTTGCGGTGATGGTGGTGCAAAGACCACTGCCTTCTGAGTTTTGTGTGCATCTCTTGCAATAGTGAAAAGCTACAATGTACCCACAATTGATGGCTGTGAGCAGGCCCACCTCACACCACTCAGGGCTGTTTGTGTTTCTCTGTTTACAGGAATGGCATTTTTCACAGAGATCAGGAAATACGCATATATCGTCACAGACCCAGAAAAGGATTGGGTCAGAACACGATCGCAAATAAAACTAGCATCTCCTGAGACATGTTGCCTCCTTTCGATGGGAGTTGATTTTTTAAAAAGTTAGTTCAGTTTCCGTATACTGCTGTTTTCACATCAATAATTTATATGATCCAGATAAGTGAATTGGGGCCAGGTTGCTATGGGAGAGATGATTCTGGTCTTGTTGTGATTCACTGCTCGTCATCTCTTTGACACCTTTCCTGTTAGCTTTTGTCAGAGGCCTCGGGAACTTGGAATGCTTGGAGGAGGGGAAGAAGTTCACTGCACTTATCAGCCATGTCTGTCTGTAATGTCTCCAGCAGTGAAGTTGCAGTTAGTCAGTTGCTGAGGGTCCAGCTATACAATATAGATAGCCTTAATAAAATGTGTCTAATTGTCTTAAAAAGAGTTGTCATAGTTTGCATATCAGCTTCCTTTGTTTTATATGATATGATAGCACATTTCAAATATTTGAAAAGCTGTCATACGGAAGAGGGGCAAGATCTGTTCTCGATTATCCCAGAGTGCAGGACATGCAACAATGGGCTCAAGTTAAAGGAAGCCAGATTTTGGATGAATATCAGAAAAAAATTTCTAATTGTTAGAGCAGTACAACAGTGGAACCAGTTACTTTGGGAGCTGGTGAGTGCTCCAATACTGGAGGTATTCAAGAAAAAGATAATCACCTGGCAGATATGCTTTGATTGTATTCCTACACTGAGCAGGAGGTTGGACTTGATGGCCTTGTAGGCGCCTTCCAACTTTGCTTTTCTATGATTTCTGATTGGTCATCAGGAGGTAAATATGGACTTCATTTCCAAGTATGATTACCCAGATCTTATGGTTTTCCAGCATCAGGTGTTTAGAATATTCACATGATTTGATAATGATGCAAACTTTTGCCAATATTGGGTATGCTACCATGATGCTTTGGGATAACAATATTTAATGAGAGTTTAAGCCCTCAATAAAGCTAGACACTGGGAAAGTTATTGGTTTCAACTACAGTTCCTAGAAATCTACAACCAGCATGGCTACTAATCCATGGGAATCTGCTAGGAGACTGTAGTATACAACACACACACATTGTTAACTAAGATCTCTTCAAGATGTAGGAGGGATCTTAGTTAAAATAATCCATCCCATCTCCAATTTCATACTTTAAAAAATGATTTCTCCAGTAATTTGGGAAAGAGGCAAATGGCTCTTGACAGCACAAAATATGCATCAAAACCAGGTCTTTTGGAAAAGGCTGATCTCGTGGCACTGAGGGGACGTGGTGGTGCTGTGGGTTAAACCTCTGTGCTTCAAGGTTGGAAGACCAGCAGTCGTAAGATCAGATCCACACAATGGAGTGACCTCCCGTCGCTTGTCCCAGCTTCTGCCAACCTAGCAGTTCGAAAACATGCAAATGCAAGTAGATAAATAGGGACCACCTCGGTGGGAAGGTAATGGTGTTCCGTCTCTAGTCGTGCTGGCCATGTGACCATGGAAACTGTCTTCGGACAAATGCTGGCTCTACGGTTTGGAAACGGGGATGAGCACCACACCCTAGAGTCGGACACAACTGGGCTAAATGTCAACGGAACCTTTACCTTTAACCTTTTCCTAGCTGAAATAAAGTTTCATTGCCTTTTGAAAAGAGGCAGGAGCCTTTACTGTTGAAGCTGGCTTCATTTAATGCACATCTGAAGATACTGAATTTGAAGTGTGAGGGTATAAAGACGAATAAGAGCAAAGCAATAAATAGAGAATTTGTAACAATACAGCTACTGGGCAAAAGAGGTTGGGGAGATCCATAAAATCCCTAAGAGCAAGATGAAAAATATAATTAAAGGAAGAGATGAATATTGAATGCCAGCTCTAAAGACAGTTTCAGTCAACTATAAAAGGATACTTTAAAAATATTTTAAGCAGGTAGAAAGTAAAATGGAAAATTATTTAACTGAACATGGAGAAGCAGAAATGAGGGAAATGTTTCAAAGGAATTTGCGGGGGGGGGGCATTGATACTGTCCACAGAAAAGTTAAGGCCTTCCTGAAACAAACAGAAGCTCTTCACATGGCAATGCAAAACTTCTTGTTTGTTCAATTGACATATGTGTGTTGTGGACAGTGGACTGGTGCTCTGTAGAGCTATAAATGTTTTACAGAACCAAATTCTATGTTTGGAATAAAATATGTACCTTTGATTTCCATGTTTACACCATTAGAATGTTTCCAGATTTAAAAGAAAGACAATATTTATGATTCCCTGTGATTGCCATCAGCTTCCAGGCCTTATGGAGTGTTGGGGGCATAGAGATAAGAAAATATTTAGAGTTATTCTACTAAATGAAATTCCAGATAAAAGAACTATTTTAGGACATACTTCTATATTTAACTTTTCATTTCTTTCTTTGAAAACCAACTGCCCAAATTTCAATGTATTCTTACATTCCCACCACATAAGAAAATAAGTACTTATTTTCTGACATCCTCTCTAACAAAACTTAAAATAATTAGTATCTATTTGATTTAACTTAACTGGGGTTAAATACCATCCCCAAACCAATTTACAAAAGTAAAGTCTATTATTCTTATAGACTTTAATAATCTTTTATCCTATATATTAATCCATGCCTCAATACTTATTTCCTCTCCCAAATCATGTTCCCATAATGTTTTAAGAAAATCTTGATGGTTCTCTGCTTCTATTAATATCTTGTAACTTCTATTTATTACCTCTTTCACTGTCTTATTTTCACCTGTCTTTTCCTTCTGCAATACCATTTCTTAGAATATTGTAAGATTGTACATTTACCATTTCTTTTAACCCAATCTTCAGTCCACGGCTCCAACTGAATAAGATTAAACCAAGATTTTCTTTCCACTCCCAGTACTTACTCTATCTGCTCTTAATTCCCCAAGCTTTCCAACAAATCTTTTATCCTGATAGCTTGGTTTTTTCTTAATAGATTCTCCATATTTCATTTCAAATTTCCTGGAAATTTCTCCTGTTCTAACACTGGATACAATGAGGAAATTAATGGAATAAATACTTTTTCTGTACTTGTTCTAGAATAATAAATTCTTCTTTTTAAAAAATGATTTTGAGTTTTAAAACAATCCACATATTAGATTGTATAAAAATATTCTGGAGGTTTGCACAAACTTCCTCTCATTCCATACTTAACTATACTAAATTATTAGACTAAGATATAATATCAATCATACATCTCATTTGATTAGCCATGTAACAACCCTAAATTAGGAAGACCTAATCTTCTGTTTTTTCTATTTACACAATCTATTCTTATTAATTTTATCTCCATTATAAAATATATTAATTACATGTTGCCAGTCTTTCAACTCTTCTTCAGTTATCTTTATCAGTAACATCATTAAAAAACTGGTAAAATCTTCATTTTACATACTGCTATTTGACCAAACCATGAAAGTCTAAAAGTCTTCCTCAAATCATCTAAAACATGTTTAATTTCTTGCTTCATTTTATTAAAGTTTTCCTCTTTCAAATGTTCTTTGAAATATTCATACCAAAATAGTTAATAGACTTCCAAATAAACTTTTTTCCTATTTTTCTCTCTGATTTATATCAATTTATCTTTAACCCACTTCTCTCCCCAAATTCTTTCAAATTTAATTTTATCCAATCTTTGACCATTAATGAATTTTCAACCTTTGATAAAGTATCATAAGCAAATAAACTAATCTTTATCTTTAAAACACGTCCTAATATTGTTATAACTATCTTAGCATCTTGATTTACTAAAGAGATAGCTCTATAAGCACCAAGATTGGCTGGGTCTTTATTTGCTGTCAGAATTATTATAAATAATGTTTCCAAGATAATTGGATCGCTTCCCCTTCCATTATTTTATTAAAAAGGGATTTTTTTCTTGAAGAAAAAATTATAATATTCTGTTACCAACTCATCCATCCCTGTTTTTCCTTCTTTTAGTTTATTAACATTTTCCTCTATTCTTCTCTAATACATTGTTTCATCAGATCTCTATCCATCTCTTGAAGTTTATTCCCCAATTTTTCCTCAACATATTCCCCAATTCTCCCCTGAGAAAGCTTCCCCCTTCATATATAATTTCCAAAAAATAATTCTGAAAAACTTCCAGTTTTTTCTTCATGAAATGAATTCCCCCAATTCATCTTTAAATACTTCAATTACACTATTAGCTGTTTTAGACAGAGTAGCCCTTGCCAACATTCTCAAGTTTTTAATATTTAATTTAAAATTTTTCTTTTCAAATATATTAATTTCTCTGATGTTTTCCCATTTCCAACCATTTTGTTTTTGCTTGTATTTCTACTAAGATTTTTAAATTGCTGTCCTTTATGTATTTCACTTCCAGTGATCTTATTTCTTCTTCAACCTTTTTCACTTTTTTCTTTTTTTTGAATTACATGATTCTTAATGCTAATTCCACTCATTCTCATTTTCATTACCCTTGTTGAAACCTTTTCTATTATTAATTTCCCATATTCCCAACATTTCTTTTTCTATTTTACCTGTTACAGTATTCTTTTAATACATGAGTTTATCCTCTATCTCCCAGCTTCTTTATAATCAGATTTAATTTTAATATCCATGTTCAATAAAGCATGATGAATTACATTTTAATACATCAGTATTAATTACTCTTAAAATAAAATAGCTGCTGAATGGTCAGCTGCTGAATGGTCAGCAGTGCAAGGGGGTGGGGAAGCCCCATCTGGGCTACGTCCATTATTGGTGTGGCACAAACGATGACTGCAAGCAATAAACGGATCGCCTGGTTCGGGAGGGAGGGGAGGGTCCCATCAGTCTGGCTACCCGTGGTGGTGATATTTGTATTTGTCTCTTCCAGGAGACAATGCCTGATAGGGCATAGGAAGCAACCCTCCACCCCCACTGTCTCTGCAATGTGGGAGTTGGGGATTTTTTTAAGATAGTCCCACAAGCTGCCTTAAAAAAAAAAGATCTGATGAACCGATTCATGGTTCATTGGGCTACTGGGGGGCAATTTGTGGTTCGTGGGTTGTCAAATTTGATGACCCACGAAACTAGACAAAGCCCCATTTTGGCACTTTGTCCCCATCTCTAATCCTATCACTAATCAATACATAATCTATCATAGAGCAGTTTATGCGAACCAAAGGATAAAAAGTAAATTTCTTTACATCTCCTTTCAGCTCTCTGAAAACTTTCTTGAATGAAATCTGTTCTCATCATTTCATTCAAGGCCATATTATTATTTCTCTCTTTTTTAGGAGGATTTGATTTTTCTTTATCATTATCCATTATCATCTTTAAATCTCCTGCCTTTGTAGCATTATGTATCTACCTCTATTATCTTTCTTCATTTTATTGAAGACTTGATATCTCTCCAAGACCATTTTTACTAGGATCTGAGATTACATTTATGATACAAAAGCCGTCCCATTTACCTGTGTGTGTGTGTGTGTGTGTGTGTGTGTGTGTGTGTGTGTGTGTGTGTGTGTGTGTGTGTGTGTGTGTGTGTGTGTGTGTGTGTGTGTGTGTGTGTGTGTGTGTGTGTGTGTGTGTGTGTGTGTGTGTGTGTGTGTGTGTGTGTTTGGTTTAATTTTCCATCATCTCTATAGCCTGTCCTGCCTAGTTGCAGAGAGGGGTTACATTCTGAGGACAACTGGAGAGCTGCAGTTTCCCCACCACAGCTACAGTAGATAATATGGTATACAAAATGTCACATAGTCCATATCTTCATTAAAGAGGATCTACTTGTGAGTTTAGGTGAAAAAACGCACCATACCACCCTGCAGAGCTCTTATGAGGTTACAATGAGGATTGCTATATTAGCCCCTGGTGTACAAGAATTGCCTGGTGGGCAGCTCCACTGGCTCCATTTTTGAAACATCCTCTCTCCGTCCCCAGACCAGGCCCCTGAAGACTTTGATACCGACTTGGATGCCACCAAGGTTGGCATCAATAAAGACTCTCCTCCGAATGTGCTGACTCTGGGCTCAGATGTGGTGGAGAACCATCCATCGTCTCCGTCTGAGGACTACTCTGCCTATTCCCACCTTACCTGCAAGATTGCGAAGGTGATGGACCAGGCCATAGATCAGCCGGTGACAGAGGAGGTGGACAAGGCTTATGAGGATATCACTCAGGACCAGACCCCTCCTCTCCACCTTGCGTTCATCTCTTTGCTCTAGAAGCTCATCAAGGAGTTGTAGGGTAAACCTTCTGCCTCCCACCAGATACCCAGAAGAGTGGAGAATTTGTACAAGATGCACAGAAACTGTACAGATTTTCTTTCTAATCCCCTGCCCAACTCCTTTGTGGTAGATGCTACACAGAACAGGGCTAGAAACCGTTCAACATCCACGCCCAATCACAAGGAGGGGAGGAAGCTGGATATCCTTGGCCATTGAGTCTACTACTTGGCATCCTTCATTTTGAGGATGGTGAACTATTCTGCGGCAACATATGAACCATGGTGTTGCCAGCCTTACAGGTCACCCCAGAAGAGAGGCGGGGCTTTGTTGCGGTGCTGCCAGCAACTCCAGAGAACAGCTCTCTGGAAAAAACTGGAACCCTCCGGTCCGGGATCCCCCTTTTGAAATGGGGATCAAAGGAGAGTCTAGAAGAAGTCTCTCTGAAGCAGATGGTGAGCAGCAGAAGGAGAAGAAAGGGAGGCAGACCCGGACTTTTTTCTTCTGAAGAAATCACCATGCACGGACTGGAGCGGGTGCCATTTTTTGGCACTGAGCCGCGAGGAACCCTTTACCAGGGGAGAGGAGAGCAATCAATATAAACTAATAATATATAACAAGTAAGTAAGACGAAGCCTCTGATTTATGAAACAGCCTCATTAAGCTGAAATAAGAATGAAAATATTTGGCTGAAAGAATAAATGCAGCGGCAGGTTTATCTTATCAGTCTGACTCAAAAGCGAAACTAAGCTTCTCCAAGTGAACTCTTAAAACACCAGGCTGATTCTAAAGCCGAGAGTCTGAGATGGAAAAATAAATCTTATGTTTCTAGAAAAGAATCCCAGACAGCAACACCATCTGACTGGATTTAAGAGACTTCGGTGGATGCAGTGTGGCTGGGATACGTTACTCTTTGCCTTCTCTGGACTTTGTGAACTATAAATAATAGAATCTGGTGGTTTTCGGGAGAAGGAGCTGACGTGGCCGACTGGACTAAGGAGCATTAAGGGGTTAATGAAGATCACAAGACGAGCTCCAAGGACAATCTACTGGACAGTTTGAGACTTTGTGATTGTTGTTTTGTTTGTCGGACTGCAGACCACGTGTGAGTCTAATAATAGAAGCTTGCTGAACTCAGGAGAAGAAGAAATAACTGCGTCACGGTTCTAATTGATATTGTATTTGCTGGGCTAAAAGTTGATTTCTATACTACAATATTTGGACAAAGATTGGAGGGAGATCTAAGGGGAGATTTATGATGAGTGGTTTGAATTGTTGATAAAATTGTGGAAACTGTGGAAGGATTTCTAGGGGGTGATTATTGTGGTATTTATACAAACCCCAAAGCCTGAGATGGACCCCAAAAATTCAAAAGAACAAATGGAGACTTGGTCTGTTCAATCCCAAAGTTCTGGAATAGTGGTGCAAGAAATAGAAAAGGAATGGCAGATTAATATACAAAGGCTAATATTAACAGGGTTCCAGCAAGTGAATGCAGGTCTTAGCAAAATAGAAGATTTGATGAAAGGGACGAAAGAGGGGACAGTAGATGCCAAACAAAACTTAAATGAAGTTGTACAGACTTTAGAATCGTCTGTATTAGACATGACACCAGGTAATATGAATGCAGTAGAGAGTTATCCAGTGACCCATGCAGCTTCCAAAGTTAAAAAGCATTATGACAAAAATCTTAAGGAGGCAGAGATACTGAAACCAGACAATTTTATGGTGAAAATATGGGAAGTGAAAAAAATGGATATTCTGTCAGATGGGCTGAAAGACTGTTCAATTCAAAAAGAAACTGAACGATGGGATGTATTGTATAAATGGCAGCAGCTACCAGACAATGTTGGAATAACATAGAATAAAATTAAAATTAAATGATAAGATAAAAGCAGGAGGGTAATCAAACTGTGAAAAAGCAAAAAGTTGATATGTATTAGTAATATGAATTGATTGGATGATGTTATACTTTATGCTCTCCTATCCCAAAACCATTTTTCCTTTCCTATCCCCTCTTTCTTTTTGTACCCTCTATCCCTGTTCCTAAATAAATAAAATAAAATAAAATAAAAAGGTCACCCCAGAAGACCTCTGGGCTTTGGGCCTCGCTTGTCATCAAGAGGCCATGGCACTGGTGAGGCAGGAGAGGACTGCTGCCAGGCATGTCATGGACGCCGCATCTAAGCAGATTGCCATGGCGGTAACCCTACGCCACCATGCATGGCTGCACTCAGCTGGGATTTCGGAAGATGCAAGGTCCATGCTCGAAGACCTGCCCTTTGACAGCGTGGGTCTGTTTGATGAGAAAACAGACAAAATCCTGGATAAATTGCTAAAGTTCAGAAAGATGGCCAAATTCTATGCCAGCCAGCAAAACCGCCCACAGAACACCTGGCACCACCCTTGCCCTTATAGGCCTTGTTTGGACTGCCAAAGAACACAAGCCTCTGGGTTCCCCTCAGGGCCTTTTCATCAGCAGGCTGTAAGGCAGCTGTCAGACGAGGTACTCTCCTTGCTTCAGAAGGATGCCATTCTTCAGGTTCACAATCCAGAAGTCTCACTCAGCTTTTTTTCCTGGTACTTCACTATCCCGAAGAAGGACAGAGGACTGCATCCCATCCTGGACCTTTGTCCCTTGAATTCCTATATCACTCCCTGACGCTTCCATATGATCTCCTTTGATGGCACCATTCAGATGTTGAGGTGTGGAGACTGGTTCTCGGTCATAGAGCTCAAGGATACCTATTTTCATATCAGTATCCGGCCAGAACATCGCTGTTATCTAAGATTCTCCATCAAAGGAGTGACATGAATCCAAGCCCCTTCAGGCTGTCAATTGCCCCATGGGTGTTCACAAAGTATTTAGCCCCGGTGGCAGCGTATTTGCATTTGCAGAGTGTCATGATGTTCCCTTACCTGGACGATTGGTTGCTGGTGGTGCCATCTCGTGCCCAATCCAAGCATGAGGGGCTTCCAGGGCATAGCAAGAGAGAAAACAGGAATCAAAGTGATTGTGCAGTCACAGCTGTGGGATTGCTTTGATCTCTTTTCCTCTCCTCTTGCTAAACCCCGCAGGGAGGGGAAAAGCGGGGATCAAAGCGATCACACAGCTGCAGGATTGCTTTGATCCCTTTCCTCCTTCTTTTGCTAAGTCCCACAGGGCTTAGCAGGAAGAGAGAAAGCATAGATCAATTGATTCTGCAGTGCTTTGAGCCCTTTGCCCTTCCATTTTCTAAGCCACGCCAGGCTTAACAAGAAGTGGGAAAGCAGGCATCAAAGTGATCCTGCAGTGACTGGGGGATCCCTTTGATCCCTCTTTGATCCCTTCCCTCCTGTTCTTAGGCATAGGAGAGGAGGAAAGGGGAACTAAGCAATCCCCCAGCCCCGGAGGTGGGATTCCCTTCAGGCAGGCTTTAGCAAGCCTCCTGAAGGGAAAACTCCTCTCTGCTTATGCCCCCAAGGAACAGCTGATCTGCAGGGGCATAAACAGATAGGGAACAAAGGGATGAATATAAAAGGGTTATATTTGTTGCTTCATATTCATTGGGGTCTCTGGACCCCAAGAATATGAAGCAACAAATGAATATCCTGATTCATTTTTACATTCATCCCAATGTCTAATCAGGGCTTTCTAAAGTCTGGTCTTCAACTGCACTAGTGTAAGTGATATACCATTAGTGGTGGAAATTGCAATATAAAATCAATCAAAATGAAACTATACAAGTCAATGATAGCACTAATTATTTGGTTCTCCTTAAAAAAACAAAAACAAATAGTTTGGTGCATATTAGCAATTTCTGAGATTAAGCATGATGGCTAAAGAATCCTCTATTCCACACAGATGATTCCACAGAGAACATTTAAGATGTGGGTTCTGAAGAATGCTTCCCACTTAGGAGGTGGATCAAGGCATTTTTAATTTCATTTGAAGCTGAATTTTTTCACACAAGGAACTAATTAGCCCAAGTTGCCTTTTCAAATGGTTTGTAAATAAAATAAAATAAAAATTGTTTTGCCTTAGAAAGCAAGTGCACATCAGCTGAGGGATTTTTGATAATATCCATACTTGGCTATTGAGTAAAAAATAATTGCTTGAAGAGCGCTACATCAACAAATCTGTTGTTAAATAATGATGATGATAAATACAGAACAGGAAAATATCTGCCCATCTAGACTTATGCTCTGCCAGGGTACTGCTCACCTGTGTTGTACTAGGCTCTTGGGTGCAGAATAAAACCAAACAAGACAACTTTTTGCTTGCTAACACCATAAGCTTTTCTGTAGCACTTTGTATCAGGATTGCAGTTACTAGATGTGTTTACTCAGAAATAAGTAGCACTCAATTCAGTGGGACTTAAACATAAGAAGGGTGCAGAAATTAAAATGTGCAATCACGAGAATGATACTTTTGCAGGTAGAGTGCTGAGGCGTGGGGAAAGAATGACTTATGGAAGACCACAATCAGGGATGGGGTGGCGTGGGTTGGGGAGATGAAATGCAATCCAGGCTTTTAGATCTTTAAGTTCAGCAAGAGATACATGGGACATTTTTGGTTCACCACATGAGTGAATAGAAGCCACCTTGGTCCTTAGCCTGGAAATTAACTAGGAAATTAAATTTAGTTTGCACATCTGACATATTGTACTAGGTTTCCAGTAGGGCTGTGCCGGATTCCAAGTCAAATCAGGGGTACTTGTGTCAATCGGGGGGGGGGGGGGGGAGGGAGGGGATTCAAACTAAGCCATCCTAAGTTCTACTGCAGATCAGGGCTGGCCCTGATTATACTGGACATAAATGGAATACAGAAGGTGGAAAAAATTCTCTGGTAAAACAGACACTGAAAACTGGACCAGGAGAAAGATGAAAAGACATACCTTATAAGGCAGACACTGAGCTGGCATCAGATGACAAATGCAGAGGAGACTGACAGCTTCACTCGTGGCCGAAGTAGCCAATTAAGTGTGTCTTGTATTGTGATTGGTCACTGAAAAGTAAATGCTGGCTTGATTGCTGAGATGCACTTCTGAGGATATCCTGTTGTTGGTGGGAAAACAGGTTAATCAGAAAGAACAAACATTCCCTCAGCATCTAGTTAGACCTTCTGTTCCCCTAAAACTTCCTTCTGCTGTTTCCTGCTCCTCTTCTTTTTTAGTGCTGAAATACTATTCGCAAACTAACTTTCTTTTTGACTGATGAGTCGCTGTTCACACCCTCTCCCTACTTGCCATCACACTCTGTCACTAACTCACTGTACCTTGTCCATTGACCTGGGAATCATCACCTTGGAGCACCATGCTATATCTGCAGAGTAGTTTTTACATGAAATAAAGCACAATATTCTAGTCCTAACAATATTGCCCTAACATGGCTTATTCAACATTTTAATTGCTGCACTTACTGTTGTATTGTTTGCATTTTTGTTCCTGTTCTCCTGTTTTTATTTTAAGTTGTTTTGATGGCCAATTGTGGAACAGAAAGTGTTTGAATAAATAAAAACTAGGAGGATTCAATCTTACAATGGAGAAGTACACAATCTTCAACTACTCCTACTTTATAAACACTGCAAATATTAAAAACCTTGTGAAATGCCTTAAAATATAGAACTTTTACCACCTGGAAAATATGATTCTCCTTTACATTTTCCATGAGGGGCACATCTCAAGAAGGTTTTCTGGATATTCTTCATCATCCAGGCTGACACTGTTTTAACTGGCAGCATCGCCCAGATTTTCCCTCACTGCTCTAACCATATAATACTGAGATTTTCTCTCATTACTTCTGCCTAATATTATCTGAGAATTCTGTTTCCCACGCTCATTTGGCTCACTGCAGTCCTGTATACTTCACATCAACTACTTAATTATATATTTTTGAGACTTAACCCTTATAATTGTTGCCTTCTGTAGGCATAGTGCCTCCGATTCTGTAAAAGAGCATGGCAGTCCTTCGTTTTGCATTAACATTTATGTTGTCGAGCATATTTGGTTTTTATGCATCCCATTGAGAGAGAAATTACACTAAGAAAAAAACATATTTGAGTCAAGTTTTAGCATGTTTTGAATAAATTTTTAAAAAGGTGATTACAGAACACACATGAATTATGCTCAAAATCCTACAAGGTAGGCTTCAGCAATATGTGGACCGAGAACTCCCAGAAGTACAAGCGGGATTCCGAAGGGGCAGAGGAACTAGAGACCAAATTGCTAACATGCGCTGGATTATGGAGAAAGCCAGAGAGTTCCAGAAAAACATCTACTTCTGCTTCATTGATTATTCAAAAGCCTTTGACTGTGTGGACCACAGCAAACTATGGCAAGTCCTTAAAGAAATGGGAGTGCCTCACCACCTTATCCATCTCCTGAGAAACCTATATGTGGGACAGGAAGCAATAGTTAGAACTGGATATGGAACAACGGATTGGTTCAAAATTGGGAAAGGAGTACGACAAGGCTGTATATTGTCTCCCTGCTTATTTAACTTATATGCAGAATACATCATGCGAAAGGCTGGACTGGAGGAATCCCAAGCTGGAATCAAGATTGCTGGAAGAAATATCAACAACCTCCGATATGCAGATGATACCACTCTGATGGCAGAAAGTGAGGAGGAACTAAAGAACCTTGTAATGAGGGTGAAAGAGGAGAGTGCAAAAAACGGTCTTAAACTCAACATCAAAAAAACTAAGATCATGGCCACTGGCCCCATCACATCCTGGCAAATAGAAGGGGAAGATATGGAGGCAGTGACAGATTTTACCTTCTTGGGCTCCATAATCACAGCAGATGGAGACAGCAGCCACGAAATTAAAAGACGCCTTCTTCTTGGGAGGAAAGCAATGACAAACCTTGACAGCATCTTAAAAAGCAGAGACATCACATTGCCAACAAAAGTCCGAATAGTCAAAGCTATGGTTTTTCCTGTTGTGATGTATGGAAGTGAGAGCTGGACCATAAAGAAAGCAGACCACCGAAGAATTGATGCCTTTGAATTGTGGTGCTGGAGGAGGCTCTTGAGAGTCCCCTGGACTGCAAGGAGAACAAACCTATCAATTCTAAAGGAAATCAACCCTGAGTGCTCACTGGAAGGACAGATCCTGAAGCTGAGGCTCCAGTACTTTGGCCATCTCATGAGAAGAGAGGACTCCCTGGAAAAGACCGTAATGTTGGGAAAGTGTGAAGGCAAGAGGAGAAGGGGACGACAGAGGATGAAATGGTTGGACAGTGTCACCGAAGCAACCAACATGAATCTGACCCAACTCCGGGAGGCAGTGGAAGACAGGAGGGCCTGGCGTGTTCTGGTCCATGGGGTCACGAAGAGTCGGACATGACTAAACGACTAAACGAAACGAAACGAGGTATTTTACTCTTCTGCCAGTGGGGTGTTTATTTTAATGTGGATGTCAAATCAATTTAATTTGAATCCATTCCACATACATGTATGGCACTGTCATTGTAAATTGTGTATGTGGGATTTGTCACTCATTGTTGTGCCTTCTCTGCTCCCACTCCTTTTCAATTCCCTGTGTATGTGTGTGTGTCTCCCTCCAGTGCAAGCCTAAGTCATATCTCTGTTCAATTTCAGCCCTGGCTCCCTCCTTCACAAACCTAGAAGTGCTGATCTAATCAAAACGTCTCTGGTCAGTTTCAAAAGCCCATGTAGACCCCTTGACCAATATACAACACAGCTTTAAAATGGTTTTCCCAAGTGGATACACAGACCAACACAAAAACCACATGACTGCCACGTGACTTTAAACTGAATTCAAAAGTCCTGGTCTATTACCTGAATTACTTCATTAACATAACCATACCCCAAGTCTGTTATCTGCTAGTTTCACCATTAGTTGTTCTTTTGTTAAGGAGAGTCCTTTGTTGAAGAGGTCTTTTATGCTGTGGATACCATTTTATTTCCACCTTTTTAAAGGCAAAATTTTATATATTTCCTTGATTGGCTTTTTTAGGGAAGGAGCAAGCATGAAGCTTTGACTTTTTTGCTTCCATTTAAATAGCACTGTTGCTAAAAATGGATTAATTATACTGTCTAACATTTTATTTGTACAAGTTTTGAACAGGCTCATTTTTGTGAAATTTTGATTGTGATTCTAGATTTCTTACTTCTGTTTTCACACATTGTACCATGCTGTCATTTTTTTATTAGCTCAGAGGCTGAGTACATGAGCATTTAGCTTGCCGTTTGGTTGACTGCAGGAACATGCTAGTTTGTTCCTGAAGATGGAGAGGGCTTCTACTTTTTTGATGTAACTAGGATCACTTTCTTTAGGTCCAGTTCCAGTGCATAAGATTGCTGGTGATGAACCAAAGCCTTCCTTTTTTGATTTGCTGTTGCTAATATCATAAACCGGCTTGATAGAATCTCAGGATAATGACTAATTAAACACCTCCTCTGCTCCTTGGAATTCCTAGAGGTTACTCCAGGTAACTTCCTAGTATTATTCTAAATCACTCATTTCTCTGCTTTTGTTGAGAAATGCATCTAATGATAAAACAGCCTCCTGTCAGTTGAAGAAAGGTATAGTTTATCCCTTGGAATTGAGACAAAAGCTGATTTCAAGTCCATCCATAGGAGCTTATACTGTATATTTCTCCACTAGAAAGCTGAGTAGTAACCAGTGGTCATGGGTTGAGCAACTGTTTCTGAAACCTACCCTATTCCTCCTCACAGTATTATCTTTTTTTATCTAGGTGGCAAATCTGGTATTTAAATAACTGGCATATAATTTGCCAACTACTGATGATAAACTAATGGGTCTGTAATTTGAAGTTTCCTCCCTGTCACTTTTTTTAAAAGATCAGGATCACTATAGCCTCTAATCTTGTCCCGGGAAGCTGGCCAGTGTTGTTAAATATATACATGGTGGTGGTGGTGGGGGACACACACATCAATCTTGAGATAAAAAGACAAGATTTTCCTTTCTATATTGATTATATACAGTATATTTACCAGATTTTTATTTTATTTTTTGATACCTAAAATTCCTTATCAAACCACTTGGTAACCCTTGTTCTTAAAGCTCTTCTGGTTTTGGGGGGCTTAGGGTAGACATTAAGACTGAAACCAATTAGAAGTAATTATATAAGACATTGGTAGTTTTGGTAGCTGCTAAAATAGAATTTCTCAATTCTTCACCTCCAGAGGATTTTAACTGGCTGATAATCTTAATGTTTACTTCTTTTGACCAATGCAAATGTTTATGTCTGAGCATTAAAATTTAATCTGTATACTGATGTTCAAAAGCTGTATGTACTAAGGTGAGAACAGACAGGGTTAGAATGAGTGGTGAATGATCATTTTCAATTTTGTTTCCAAGGGAAGACTACTTGACTAGTCTAGATAGAGAGAAGGCAATAACATATAATCAACAACAGTTCTTCCATGCCCAGACAGCAAGGCAAATTCTGCACAATTATCAAAATAATAATTTTCATTCACGGTAAAAAGAGCAAGGTGGCCTGCCATCCGTGTCAGAATATGCCACCATAATTGACTTTGGAGATTTTTGAGCTTTTATTACAGTAGGAGATTCAGTTCTCTCTATCACCTAATTCCTATAAATTAGGTGTGAAAAGTGCATTATTGTTAGAGCTAGAGACGAAGCACCAAAATGGCGCAAAATGCTGCAACAAACCATGAATTGCCTCTCAGTGGCCTGGTGCACCATGAATCAATTTGTCAGTTTGTTGGGTCATGTTTTTTTAGACAGCCCATGGGACTATCTAAAAAAAAAAAGCCCTGGCCCCCACAGCCTTCCTGTACCACGTTGGCATAGGAAGAGGAGGGAAGGGATCAAAATGCAAGCCACCCAAAGGAAAAATCCCTCTTTGCTTATAGTATGCCCACGATGAACAGCTGATCCGCGGGGGCATAAGCAGATTGGGACAGACAACAGGACGAATATAAAAGGGTTATATTCGTTGCTTTTTATTTGTCGGGGTCTCTGGATCCCAAGAATACGAAGCAATGAATATTTGACAAACCAGGGATATTTGTTGAATATCCCAATTCATTGTTATATTCGTCCCCATGTCTAGTCAAAGCCAATCCTTGCATTAAAATCCCTCATTAATGTCACATGATCTCTAGCAGCTTTGGATTCTAGAGCTATTATATAGTGTTCCCAGTCTTCCCAAGCTTGTTTTGCAATTTTTTTTAAGGAAAGTGGTGGAATATAAGTGTTAATAAATTGAAGGGACTTGGCTCTAAACTTTAGTAAACCAGCCACTGCAACTTTATCATACGGGACAAACCGTCTATGGTAGCCTTCAGAGAAGTAGAAATCAGTAACAACAAGGCATTTTTAGAATGGCCTCTTCCTCTTCTGGATTCAGCAGGCATGTCATTTACCAAACAGCCATTCAGGTTAATATTCCTGGTGGACCATGTTTCCTATAATATTTGTGCTTTGATACAGGGATTTGTATTTTCTATTAGTTCTCTACTATCCCATGTTTTTGTAACAAACTGAACACTACTGTCTCCGATATCCCATATAAACAATACATTGCAACATTATAAACACAGAAACCAACATGAGCAAGTGACATGAGGACAAGTGCCTCCAGCAGCCACCTGATAGTGGGCACCTCTTCACTAGGCACAGGAATAGCCAAGGAATCTTCTTGCTCCCTGTGGCCTGAGAACCCACCTAATCCATATATTCTTCTACATTTACAGATAGATGTCTTCATTCTAATTTACACTCACAAAACTGGTCCTCCGGGTGCTTATAATCTGAGGTCCAGGGAGTGTCAGCTATGCATGCAGCCAGCATATCTCTGTAATGATGTGTTTTCAAAAGTTTCCCTGCCATTTATTTTCCATGTTGTTAAGTATAATTGCGTCTTTTTATATTTCATCCCCCCCGCTTTTTCTTTTCTGCACAATTGAATGATCACACTCAATTTTCTGTTCTTCTCTTTTACGGTTTTCCGTAACTCTCCTACATTTTTTGGCATTTTCCCTCTTTTTTCCTCTGCTGTTTGCCTTTTCACATCTCTTGGCAGGACGGTATCTTGTGTTTCCCAGATTTCCTGAACCTGTTGAACTTTGGATGCTATGAAACTCTTGCTGTTATGATGTATGGTCAACTGGAAGGGGCATTTCTAATGGTAGTGTAACCTGGCAGCTATGATGCATTTGGTAGATAGCTTCAGCATTTTTCCCTTGAACGTTTCAGCTGCTGGATCCTGGAAGATAAGTATTTTTGGTTTTCTACATCTCAGAGCTTCAGAGTATCCTGGCTGCTTTAGGATTTAACACAGTAGCCTGCAAATCTGATTATTATATTGTGTACTATATAAACTACTGTTTTTGCAGTTTTGGACCTAACAGCCTGTAAGTTCATTCAACACTGTTCGGTCAGAATCAGGTCTGGGAAGTTATTATCAATCCAGTCAATATCAACTTTACCTTCCTGCTCTGGAAAACTATTGAAGTATAAATGTTGGCATCTACCTCTATTTTTTCAAATCTTCAACTTGTCTTGTGTATTTGTTGTCATATCCTGCAGATGAGTAAATTTTTCTTCCTATACTGCTCATTTCTTTTAGTTTGCTATCTATTGGGGCTAAGCTTTGGCCAGATCACTTTGCAGCTCCTCTCTTCACAGTTGTAATAACTCTTTTATGCTCACATCTGCCCAGGTCTCCTCTTTCCTCTTACCTCCTTTAGTGCTGCAGTTTGTCACAGAAGCCATTTTATGAGTCTGTTCATAGACTAGGCTGGTTCACTGTGACAACCGTACTTTTGTTTTTAAAAACCCAGCATATTCCATATTGACTGCTCCGTCTGCTGTGCTTTTCATTCCTCTTTTTAGTGTCAATGATTTTGGAGGGTTATGCTGATTTTCAGTGGTCTCAAATGCTCATTTTGGTGGGCAATCAGCTGACCTTCTCAACTTAAGCTGCCTTCTTAGGGAGTGCCAAGCCAAGCCCAGCAATGGCTTTATCTTTATTTATTCCGAGTAAACCTAGCCCAAACTTGTTTGACTCTGGCAATGAGCAGTTTTAATTATTAGGGTTTGTCCTACCCCATAACTAACCTGGCATCCACTGCTTAGCAAGTGGGATTTTCTTCCTGAAGACACCACTGTCACTGTTGAAATTAGTGATCATTAAGCTGTGGCAGCAGAAAAAGCAGTTTTAAGAAGCTTCATAGATAAGTAGAAAGGTACTGTACATAAGTTACCTTTAGGCATTTTTTTTTTTTTTTGAGAAGTTGTGTCTGACAGTGTCCTGGGGAAGGGGAACGCCATTTGGTTGCTAAACTATTTTTGTGAACAAGTTCAGTTTGGAATAAGAAAGATGCTCACCTTGTCAAGGAGTGGAGGGGGCAGGAAAGTTGATGTATGAAGAACAAACTGCTATAGCTCAATGCAGGGCTTACTTGCAAAGAATCCTTACAGCAGGAACAGAAATAATGGCTTGCACATCACGAAACTGGTAGATTCATTAAACAATGGAAGAGCAGGTGCTTACACACGTATCTGTTCTATACACATTTAAAAAATGTTTTGAACAACATTTTCGGTGATTTTCTGTTTAGTCAATTTTAATTCTGAAATACATTACCCCCCCACCCCAGAATAAAGACGCGAGACAATTATTTTGGAATAAACATGGGCCACACTTTATTGAGTATTCATTATTGCCCTCAATAAAAAGGGGGGGGGCTGCCATAGTGCAGAATCAGGTTCTGCAGAGGGGTCTCAAGAGACCCCTTACCAAACAAGCCCCAAGTTTGTTTGTTTGTTTGTTTGTTTGCTTGTTTGTTTGCTTGTTTGTTTGCTTGCTTGCTTGCTTATTTATTTATTTATTTATTTATTTATTTATTTATTTATTTATTTATTTATTTATTTATTTATTTATTTATTTATTTATTTATTTAACATATGCCGCCCACTCTACCCAAAGGTCTCTGGGTGGCTTACGACAATTAAATTAAATTACAATAAAAGATAAAATGTGAGCTAAAGTGTTTTTGTTCTTTATCCTTTTTATACCATAAAAAGGCATGCCAGCCAAATTGCAAATCGTGTCCTTCCAAGTTAAGTAGCCCGTAATTTTCCAAAATTATCCACTCCCTTATCCAAACTAGCACACAAGATTGATAATACAATACCCAACCCTAGTCGTGAAGACAGCAAGAACCTGGCCGGCCCAAATTTGACCACCCCCGGACCCCAGCCCTCTACTCATTGTTGACTGTTGGTCTGGGAGCAGCCCCAGTGGATCTCCCCCCCCCCAGCACAGTAATCACACGATATGCAGCGCTGGGAGATCAGATGAGCTATACATTACCTGTGCTTGTAAAGGGACTCAGCAAAACCTGTTCTATCCACACTACTCACCTGTGTGACCAAATATGGCCACCTCTCAAAATGCCGTCGCACCGTAACCATTATGGGATAGGCTAAAAATCCCTGCATCCAACAGGCAATCCGGATGCAGGTCAAAAATTCCTATCCGGCCCCAAAAGGTGACTAGTAAAATTCACACTAGTACATAGGGTGGGTGGGTGAGTTGCCAGAAAGGAAAAGGCTGAAGGGAGGGGGGCATATTTTAAATATCGCCCTCCTTCTCCCTCCCTTCCCAGGTTGCTCTTGCGAGACCGCAACATCTCAAAATATCCCGGGATGGAGATAATGGTGGCCCGCGCTGCCGAAGCAAGCTCATTGCACATTGAGGCTGGTTCCTCCTTAGTCATCTTTGCTTTATAACCTGAAATATAAAGAAGACTTCCTCTCGTAAATTCATTAAAGATTTTCAAAGAAAAAGAACAACAGCAAACAAGATAGGCAATGGCCAGATATTGTAAAGATGGAACAATCCGCCCAATAGAGGATTTAGAGTATCAAAAATGGGAAGTCTTTTGGTAATGGAGAAACATCCTAGTAAACTAGGTTACATTCCCAGCCCTGGGAAATGTTATAGACCAATGAAGACACAACATCTTCAATGCTCCAGGAGGTTGTGCGTCTGGCTGGGAATAATGTGGGTGGGAAGGAAAGGAATGGAGTCTCTTGGCAGAGGCTTCTTGACTAGAACCCTGAGCAGGAGGAATGGAAGCAGGAACAAGAGGTGTTGCCACAGACTTAGACTTCAGCCGATCTCCAGTCTCATGAGTTGCTGAAAGGGATGTGGAAGGGACCCTGTCAGGAATTGTCGAGTTCTCTTCTGGTAGGCCTGTCGCCAATGACTGGCGGACGGTGAAGGCTTTCTACTTATTAGTATATCATATATTGCTTTGGTTGTTGCTTTTGAATGGTTTTTAGATCATTACTTCTGTGCTGTTTTAGTACTATAATTTATTTAGTAGTGTTTCAGCATTTCTAACCATCCCTGTTTGTTTGTTTTTTAAAATCATGCTGTGAGCTGCCTTGTGTTCTGAAAGTGACCCAAAGTGGTCAATTAAATGATTTTTTTGTTGCAAGAGAAGAGAGAAGGAGGGGGCAAGGAATCTTTCTGGAGTAAGTGGGAAGCACCTACTTACTGTGTGTAAGCCTTATATAACTCATTTATTCATCATTATTATTTATTTAAAAATATTTAGACCTTGCTGTGCCTTCAAGAGGAATCAAGGGGGCTTACAATATTAAAACCAACCATATATAAACTAAAAGGGGAAAGCAACAAGAGCAGCAGTCCCTCTCTTAGGTAAAGGTAAAGGTTCCCCTTGACAATTTTTGTCCAGTCGTGTTCAATTCTAGGGGGTGATGCTCATCCCCGTTTCCAAGCCATAGAGCCAGCGTTTTGTCCGAAGACAATCTTCTGTGGTCACATGGCCAGTGTGATTTAGACACGGAACGCTGTTACCTTCCCACCAAGGTGGTCCCTATTTATCTACTCGCATTTGCATGCTTTCGAACCGCTAGGTTGGCGGGAGCTGGGACAAGTGATGGGTGCTCACTCCGTCATGTGGATTCGATCTTACGACTGCTTGGTCTTCTGACCCTGCAGCACAGGCTTCTGCGGTTTAGTCCACAGCGTCCCTCTCTTAGGTACCTAATTACTGAGAAGAAATCTGACTGAAGAGGTCTTTGCCTCTCTGTGGAACAACAACCTAACCTCCTGTGGGAGGGAGTTCCACAGCTTGGGAGCAGCAACAGAGAAGGCCCTCTCTCCTGTCTTCATCCAACACAGCTCTGAAGGTGGCAGAATGGAGAGAAAGCCGTCCTCTGATAATTGTAAAATGTGGGCAGGTACAAAAAGGGAATGCAGTCTTTCGGGTAGCTTGGACCCAAGTTGTTTAGTGCTTTGTAAGTCAAAACCAGTGCTTTAAACTGTGTCCAGAATGGATTGGCACCCAGGGGAGCTGTTATAATGGGGACTCATGGACTCCCTCTAAGCTGCCCAAACCCAGTAGGATTCTGCCATTATCCATGGCTGTCATTGATTTTTAGTTGTGCAACAGTCCTGTTGGTCGGATTATGGGTACAATAGGACATGGCGGTTGCAACCTCAGTAGCCACCTGGGAGGAGAAAGCACAAATCCACACTCCAACCAGAACTGTATGTACAGTCATGATGTTATGCTAAAGAAGTGGCATTGGAAGTGGTCACTTAACTCTTTATAGATTAATGGCTCTTGACCTTGAGGCACCATGATCGTGGACTACATGGCGATTTCTCATGCTTTTAGGAGTCAAACACTTGGTGGTGTTAACTAAGGCTTCTGCATGTTATAGTCTAAATGTTTCTTCTTCGTGGTCTCTGTGAATGCACACTAATGGGTTAATCTGCACCTGCACAGAGCAGCTTCGGAACATTCCGAATTAACCCCACCCCTGGCACAGAGTGCCTCAGTTCCATTTTTGCCACCGCTGCAGCAGCTTCTTGGTTTTGGAGCTCCTGATTTGCATTACAAAAAAAACACACACCTTACTTTGACCTCCTGGCTCTCGACTTGGACTGTCAACGATTCCTTTGGATCTGTGAGTGAAACAAAAAGCATAAAACAGTGTTATATTTTTGTTCCCAACCTCTATATTTTTTTGTTTATGGCCACTTCGGGCCCTTTCAAACAGTGTACCACCTGCCCAAACAAGATTCCCATTGCCTGTTTTGTCTGGGGGAGGAGCATCAGCAAGCCCTTTGTGCCCCTTGCAAAAACTTCACAAAGCCGGCACGTGAGCTAAGGTTACAATGCCTTCGCTCCTTCCTCTACAAAACTCACGGGGACAATACGGACTTTCTTTCCAAACATCCTCTCCCCAATTCCTTGGTCGTTGATGCCATGCAGAACAGGGCCAGCAACCATTTAGTGACAACACCAAACAACGAGGGGAGAAAAGTGGATATTCTCGGCCATTGGGTCTATTCCTTGGCTTCTTTCATCTTAAGGGTAGCAAATTGTTCTGTGGCTCCCTCCACTTAACAGCATGGAGGCTACCCCCACTGTAGCCAATGTCCTAAGCCATGCATGGAGGCGTTCACTGCACAGACGTACTCCTACAAATGGAGAGCCTTTTGTACATTTGCATCCTCACACCACTTCTGTGCAGCCCACCTCTCTTGACACAGTCCTCCAGTTCCTTCTTCATCTCCTCTGGCATGGCCTTTCTCACTCCACACTCAGAGTTTATATGGCAGCTATAGTGGCACATCAGCCACCCTCTTCAGAAGGAGCAGCCTTGTCCCACCATCCCACTCTCAAAGAGTTCCTACGTGCCTTGAACTTGTGCCCAACTTACAAGCCCCCTACTCCACAGTGGTCTCTTCAACTCATGTTCAATCGCCTCATGAGGCCTCTGTTTGAACCTCTGGCTGCCACGTCTGAGTGACTGCTCACCCTGAAGATGGTCTTTCTTCTTGCCATTACCTTTGCATATCAGGCAGGAGAGCTGGCTGCTCTTAGAATGGACCCTCCCTTTCTTCAGCTTCACCCGGATAAGGTGACACTCTATCTGGACCTTTCCTTCTTACCTAAGGTGGCCACCTATTTCCATTTTAATCAGTCTATTGTTCTCCCTACATTTTCCCCTGCACCAACTTCACATCTTGAATGTTTTCTGCATTCCTTGGACATCAAGTGGGCCCTATCCTACTACGTCTCTCACTCTGCAACCTTCTGCACTTCAAATATGCTGTTTGTCAGCTTCCAAGGGTTCCCAAAGTGGTCTATATGGATCCCTGGGGGTCGATTTCGACTTGCAGGGGGTCTACGTCAGAGAGAAAAAAATTAGGGGTGCAAGTTTAGACTTATATCAAAGCTTTGCAGGGGGCAGGGGGTCTATGGAAAACAAATAAGTCGGCAATTGGTCTACGGGGCAAAAACGTTTGGGAACCTAGAACTCCAGTCACATCCCAGATGATATCTTGGTGGATCGTTTTGACTATCTAACTGGTGTATGAGCTAGCCCACACGCCCCTGCTGTACATCGTGAAGGCCCACTCAACCAGGGCTGTGGCTTTCTCCATGGTGTTCCTTAGAGGGGCAGACCTGTCTGACGTATGAAAGGCAGCTATGTGGGCTACACTATCTACCTATGTGGGCTACACCATCTACACCCATCATCTCCTGAATGTCCAGGCCAAAACAGAAGCCGCTGTAGGTCGTGCTGTTTTAGCCTATGTGCTCCCATGATGTCCCTCCTTTGGGTAAGTCAGCTTGCTAGTCACCCATTAGTGTGCATTCACAGAGCCTATGAAAAAGAAAAAAAGAGGTTACTTACCTGTAACTCTGGTTCTTTGAGTGGTCATCTGTGAATTCACACTTCCTGCCCTTCCTCCCCGCTGTCCATCACGCGTGCCTTTTGTATGCTGGGCAGCAGCGGGCTGTTCCGCGGAATTGAGGAACTTGGTGCTGGGAGCAGGGTGAAGGGTAGCATGTGGTAGGTCCTCACACCATGTGCCTGAGCTCTGGAATGTTCCGAGGCTCCTCTGCGCAGGCGCAAATTAACCTATTAGTGTGCATTTGCAAATGACCACTCAAAGAACCAGATTTACAGGTAAGGAACCTCTTTTTTTTTTTTTTTTTTTTTTTGAGGCCAAGTTGTATTTCCTTAGTGGAGGGTGAGTGTAGTCTGACATATGCTCTCTGCAGGAGGCCCAAATTAACATTTTTAATAAGCAAAGTTCTTATTAATGCTACTTTTGAAATGTTATTTTATTATGATTAGACTGTAGGACACTTTTTTTACATTGGTAATAAAGGTAATAAATTTAGCATTAATTCTAATGAATAATTTCCAAGCCCTGTTACAGTTTCATTGAGAGGGAGGGAAAAAGTCCTTTACTCTCACTTGGAGGTGATGGAATCTCATGCCGCTTTCACATTCCCTATTGAGGTATCTAATTGTTTCATGACAACCTAGACCACCAATGGCAAACCTTTTTGAGCCTGAGTGCTCAAACTGCAACACAAAGCCAACCACGACCATCCCAAAGAGTCCCACCCCTCCAGCCGCACAACCTCCAGCGCCTGCCCTGCTCTGCCTCCGGCTGCAATCCTTAAGGGCACAGGTGGAAGGAGCCAGGTCTTTCCATGTCTGGAGTCCGGACAGGTGTATGTGTGTGTGTGTGTTTGTGGCAGCCGTTGCCAACTTAGCTCTCCCTCCCTTCCCAATAGTTCTCCCAAAAATCCAGGATTGGAGGATGGGTAAGTATTTCTCGATGCCAACTTATGGTTTGTGTGCCCCCCAGAGAGGGCTCTGAGTACCAACTGTGGCACACGTGCCATAGGTTCGCCATCGCTGACCTAGACTTATGAGAGTTAGGAATTTAACAAGAGTTCCCCCTTCCCCCCCAATGTGTGTATATATAAATATATAAATGGTTAGACTCATTGTATTCATGCTTAGACTTCCTTTTCCCTCCTTTCCCTTAAGGCACAGACTGCCAACTTGGTCTTGGAAGATGGAACCAAGATGAAGGGCTACTCCTTTGGCCATCCTTCCTCTACAGCTGGAGAAGTTGTGTTCAATACTGGCCTTGCTGGGTAAGGAGAAAATCATTTGCCTGTTAAATCTAGGAAGTGTAAAATACGGCCTACGTTGATCACACTAGCTGTCTAATAGGCAAACTATTTTGAAAATGTATATATTTTTAAACCTTCAGCCCTCTTTGTGCTTTGCTTTTTACCTAACTGAAGTTGTTGACAAGCCTTTCACCCCCCTCCCCCCGGTTTCTCTCTACAGTGATTTATTCCCACATCTTGCAAGATCAAGGCTCTTGATGTCCTGCGTTGGTAGCCAAAATTATTCCTCAGGAAGGAATAAAGACTTGGCCAAAAAAACCCAGACTCTTAGATGTCTGTGTTCAGTTCTGGCCAACAATCTTTGTTAATTTTCACATTATGAAATTATGGTAGTAGGGATAAAATTATCTGTAGACATTTCTGGGTATTAAAACATGCTGGGTATATAATGCAGCAGATGGGAGGAAAACTCATCCCTGTGGAACAGAAATTTCGTAAGACTCCTTCCCAATGAAGTTCAAGATTTTAGGCCAAGATTGAGGATAGCCCCAGCACAGCTGCCACATCCTGTATGCCTTTCATTTATGTGAATTAGCACAGCACAAGATGGGTCCTTAAAAGGGTTTCATTGGCAAGGTAACAGTATATTACAGTACAGGAAATCTGTCTGCACGTTTTTGTGTCTGAAGGCAATTATTTATGCTTTCTGGCAGCACTAATTACTAGCTGTGTTAATATACCTGCCAACAAACAACTGTTTAATATAGATCAGAATGATGGAGAGTACCAGAGTTTTCTTCTCTGTGATAGATTATGGGCAATAAATCTTGTCACGTCACAAAAGCTAAGCAGCACCTGATGGATTAATTCCCCTCCAACAAAGCAGCTCATTGGCAGCAACGATGTTCATTTATTTGCAGACCATTCTTGGCGCTTGTCTTCACATGTATTTGTACTCGATGCCATAAAAATGTGTCTCAGTTTCAAGTTGCTCTTCTTCACACAGCAGTGTATCCTGTGAATCATTGCATCCTCAGGGTATCTCATAGGATCAGGCTCCAGAAATAAGAGACCATACCAGATCTTTACTTCCTTGTGTGCTTTTGTTGTGGTTCAGGGTCTTTGTGCGGCTTGTTGAAAAAACATAAACAACACTACATGTCATCTTTTCAGCTTAGTCAGCTATGCTAGTAAACAGAACATGGCTGAAAGTGACATGACGTATTGACATCAGGACTAATCCAAGGTGAAACTCAGAGGAAGGAATAGGGAAAGCAAAATGATCATTCTCACAGACAGACACCATGCCTAATCATCATCATAATCCCCTCCATGGGCACAGGCCTTATTGGGGCGGAGGGTCTTATGTGCTTCAGTAAGGTTAAGAGCTATGCTGAAGGATCTCCCAAGCTAGACAGGTCTCAGCTGAGAAGCCAGACCAATTATGATGAGAGGAAATAAACAGAAATCCATACCAGAACGGTCATCGCCCGGGTCAACAACGACCACATCAGATGTTATAGCCCCTGGGCTTCTGGAGATAAACGGGCTACAGGGCTCATTAGATCCTGTTGAAGAACCAGGACAGGCTGCTGCAAAGCTACTGGAACAACATAAATGGAAAACGTGGACTCTCACCAAAAATCGAGAAATTATGAAATGTTATTACAAGGCAAACCCAACAGCCCATGGTTTAAAAAAAAAAAAGAACGGTGGGAATTTGGAAAAGGAAGCACCCAAACAGAGACATAACTGAACAGCCATTAATGGACCAGAGAAGGTTTATCATCTGGAGTAAAGTATTTTCAGATGTGGAATTGCAAGAACTAGAAAAGGTGGCAAAAGAAAAAACAACACAGAACAAAGACCATAGTATGGAAGACAAATGGAGGGTAGAGGTAGACATGGTAGCGTAAGAAAGTGTTTCACTAGGGGAACAATTTATGGAACAAACTAGAAATTATGAGTTGACAGAATTGCAGACATCACTGAGGGAAAAAATAGTAACCCATATTAGCCAGAAGACAGAAAGACAAAAGCTCTCCAAATTGTGTTAGTTACAAAATAAACCAGTAAAAGATCTACTGAGTGATGAAAATATAGTCATCAGAACAATCCCAACCAACTCGCTAAAGGAAACAAACCAGCTCATGTATAGCTACCATAATAACCATGGAACTTGGTTACAGAAAACATGTGGCACTCCAAAATGGAAAATCATCTGGAAAGAAAAATAAACAAATTATATGAAGACATTAACAACTTAAAACACTTAAAAGATTCCAAACATAAACATGAAAAAGTAAAAGCTAGACTATGCAAAATATATGACCTAGAAAGGAAAACAATTGTTGAAACTATGGAAGAATTAAAACAGTGGGTAACAACTACAGCAAAGAAAATGGAAAGATATGATAGATGCTTGAAATAATATAGAAAAAAAAACACAATTTCAAAATAACCAACAATTGTTCTATACATCACTAGGAGAAAATGCAGAGCAAAAGAAATTAGGCCCATGTAAAGATGATGCTCTAAAATTTTGGAAAGAAATATGGGAAAGCCCAACCAAACATAAAAAAATGCCTCATGGATTAAAACATTTGTAAAAAAAAATGGAATATATATTAACAACAACTGAAATGATTAAGAGGCAAGTAAAGGCTGTGAAAATTTGGAGTATACCTAGTCCAGATAAGCAGCACAGATTTCTGGATCCAAATGGATAGTCACCTTGAACATAACACACCAGACATAGTCGTAACAAAATGAACAAATGTCTTTGAATCTGGATCACTGATATTGCAATTCCCGGGGATGCCAGAGTTGAAAATAAAGAATTGGGAAAAAAAAAACCAAAATACAGAGAATTAAAACATCTCACCTCTGGAAGAAACACACTTCCGTGGTCCCCGCAGTCATTGAGGCTTTAGGAAGAATATCAAAAACTTTTACACATTAGTATAAGCAGTTGCAGATCTCATAAATTACACCAGCAGAGCTCCGAAAACAGCAATATTAGAAACAGTCTACATACTGTGCCAATATTTAACAGATACGTACTTAGGTTTTTGGTTACAACTTGTATCTGCTGTATACCACTCAATGTTTTTATAATTTTGATTGACTGTTTTAATAATAATAATAATAACAACAACAACAACAATAATAATGACAACGATGATGATGATGATGATGATGATGATGATGATGATGATGATGATGATAATAATAATAATAATAATAATAATAATAATAATAATAATAATAATAATAATAATAATAATAATAATAATAATAATAATAATAATAATAAAAACTGCAGAGCTGGAAGGGACCCTATGGATCACTGAGTCACTGAATCCAGTCTCTGTCAAGGAGACATAGTGGGGAACTGGACTCCCAGTCTCTTGCTCTGCAGCAAGAGACCTAAACCACTGAGCTTTCTAGCAGTTGATAATTCTACCTTGGTTAACAATATACGGTAGTCTATTGTGGGTTGCTCATGACTGAAAAGGGCGACAGATCACCCCAAACTTGTGGAGGCACCTTTCCCCCCTAGTCACAAGCTACTGGCAGTAGAGGCATAAACCCTTTGTGGAATGGCATCCTACTGTATGAAAGGGTGAGAAATGGTCTGGCGATTTTGACCATCTTTTTTTCCCCCAGGAGTAACTCATGGCAAGTAATGTGAATAATCACACTGAAAACCAGTGGACAGAGTGTGAGACTGGCATTCAAAAGATCTATCTTCAGATCCAGGCTTGATCATGGGAACCTTTCCATCATTTTTTTAAATTTAGAAGCAATGTGCGGTTTGCTTGTATCTTTTCAACCAGCCAGTTTTTCTGTGCTTGCTGTTTGTGTGTCTGTGCTTAGTTTCACGCATATATGCATGCATGCATGTGCACGTGTGTGTGTGCGCACGCATGCATGCACACACACACACACACACACACACTTGGTAGTTTTTCATAAACACATTTTGCACATACTGCAGAAACTTGACTAATTTGAACATGCATTGTCACATATGTTGTGCTATTTCTGTAACAAATGACACATTTTAGAAGGATATTTGCATTAAAAAAACCCTCAAGAAGTAGAAAATGTAACTGTATTTCTGCCTTTACATTACTATCTATAGCACTAGTTATATTTAGTTATAAATGCATTCACACTTAGTGAAAGACTATAACTGCAATTCATATCTCATTTATTTCAGAACAACCCAGCTGACTTTTAATAGGATTGCTTTATAATAATTGTAGCTTGATTGTGCCTATTTATGTATGCTTCAGGCTTATGAAAAGCCATTCATTAAAACTAAGGTCCCAATTTATTTTGCTTGGTGGCAAAATCTACATATTCAAAAAGTAAAACATTATACTCTGGAATATTTCATAGCAATTGTTTCGAGTGACACATAATTTCTCTCAATTGGCTACTGCACTCAGTCGTCGATATCAGCCCACAACCATTCCGGATTATTTAAAGAGTTTTCCCTCGTGCAACCATCCATCTTTCTCCTGTGATGTCACCATTCCATAAAAACGCCTCTTGCAAGTTGCTGATATTTGAAAAACTGTATGGCCATTCAATTACATGTAATTTAAATAACAACAACAAACATAAATTAGACTGAGCTTGTGTAAATCATCCTGAAGAATCTCAGTGTGCTTGGCAAACAACACATTGGGGATACTTCATCCTCTCGCAGTGTGATCTATATGCATGGTTGGAGTGAAACTCATCAGTTTGAGAAGCTGCAGCCCTTAGGGATGCAAAACCACTTTTGCTAACTGAAGTGGATTTTTTAGTACCTTTGGAAGAATATGGCCCCGCCCGTGTAATTCCCGGTTGCTGCTGGTGCTGCTGTTTTTCTGTCAGGCCCTCAACCAAGGCACATGGGTCCATTAATCGTGGATGTCCTTAGTGAGTGGGTTTGCTCCAGTATGCTGTGGCAAAGCTAATCAGGACCCTGGAGTCCAGATCTTTGATAATGATCGAAGGTCCCAGTACTGTGTTTCCACCCTCTTCTTCTTCTTCTTCTTCTTCTTCTTCTTCTTCTTCTTCTTCTTCTTCTTCTTCTTCTTCTTCTTCTTCTTCTTCTTCTTCTTCTTCTTCTTCTTCTTCTTCTTCTTCTTCTTCTTCTTCTTCTGGCATGCTTAGGGAAGCTTTGCACAAACTTAATTATTTCCATGACTTGACATCTGAGTTGTGGTCCCTTTTACAATACATACTGTCAGAGGGCCTAGAAAATGGCCCGCTGCTTTTGACAGTGATGGGGGCAATGCTGTGTTCCCTAAGGTGAGAAGAAAAAGCTCCACTCTTAGAGCTGAAACCTTCCTACCAATTCTTACTATTTTAGCATCTGCTCACTCTTTTTTCTCTGCTGTCCAGGCCACAGTCTCCTAAGTACTGCTACTGATATCCTAGTTTGACCTGTAATGTTTATACACTGACTATGTATGCAAAATAGTCAAAGACTGGGACAATAGTAGAAAAGTGGAACACGTTCTATTAATGGTCAATAATCTAAATGTTCCAATCTAGGTACTTTAAAGTTAGATGAGTATTTTTTTTTAAAAAGTGAAACTGCTGTTCCTCGATAATGTCAATGTTAGAATATATATATAATCTTCCAATCCTATATAAAAGTGACCTTTCCCAGTGCAATTAGATGTGTACTTTTCTCATCATCTGATCACTCTCTCAGTTGGTTCTAAGGATCTATCTGTCTTTTAAAATATTTATTGCAATTACAATTAGCTTTGTAAAGATCTGAAATCTTAGATCAGGCAACAAAAGCAACAGAGAAAAAGATAGAGATACAGCCAGAATTGGATGCTAGAAAAATATATGCCTAAGAAGGTGCCAGAGCAGGAGTTGCTTGCAATAAAATAAAGTCTTGCACGACATAGTAAAGTCTTAACCCAAATAAAGTCTTAATTCAAAATGAATCAGGAATTAAATATTGCTGTTTTCCATGGTTTTCCTTTGCATAAGGATCCAAGGCACAAAGAAAGCATTCCAGAGATAAAATATTTAAAGACCTAAAATAAAGTCCAAAGATAGGCAGACTTGTATAATGCCATTCCAGGGATTTGCCCTTCCTGCACACTATGTATTGACATCCTGTTAATGCATCCTTGGTCAAGGTCAAAAGGACCCAATTAGAGATGGTATGAACCACTGAACCGGTGGTTTGTAATGGGTTGTCCTTTTGAATGAACAAGTGTTCTGCAGGCACCCCGGCTTCCCCGCTTCCTCCAGCGGCTACCCACTCAGAGAAGGAGGCAGGGCAGAGAAGCCCAGGACACTGCCTCTGAGTGGGTGCCCATTGGAGGAGGCAGGGGAGGGAAGCCGGGGCACCCACAGAACACCTACTCATCTGAAGGATGACCCAGAGGAACAGAAATGCCTTCCCTCTCCAGCTTTATCTCTTTCTAAATTACATCTCAAGAAAACAGGTATTTTCCATAGGATATCTCACCCACTGGACTACAGTGGGTTCATAAGGGGCCACACCTATAGCAGGTACACCTGATCCAAAGGTATTTGTCTCTACTATTATTTTCAAATATAGCTGTGACTGCTGTTCATAAGAATTTACGGATATGAGTTCTCAAAATACGCAGTCCATAAAATTATCAATCAATAGCAACTCTAAAGATATACACCATCTCAAGCATATCCATCCATCCATCCATCCATCCATCCAGCCAGCCAGCCAGCCAGCCAGCCAGCCAGCTCTGTAAATCGATTATTGTTAAATAAATGCAGTGGTCAGAATGAGCTGGGATGGGATTTGAGCAATATGCATCCAGAGGTTGGAATGAAGGTCAGGCATGGAGGCAGACTAGATAAATATTAAGCAGAATGCATATCCCTCATAATTAGTTCATTTTTTTCACTGAGAATGCAGTTTCCTCAGAGTTACATGGCTCAATAACCACAGGTGAAAATACAGCCCCTTTTTACCTTCCAGTGACTAATATCTGAATATGACAATATTTCTTAAGTGAAGAAAATCACATGCTATGACAGACATGCATCTTTCCTCACTTTAGGGAGGGTCTCTGCAAGAAATATGAGAAATATATTATCTAGTTTGGTCATCAGTAATCTTTTGTGTGAGAGGAGGAGTTCTGAAAATGCACAGCCCTTTTCACCTGTGGACTCGTTAGAAGGATGCACTAGCTGACATGCTGCTGGTTTTACATTCATTGACACTATTTAAACACTCATTCTTGCTTCTAGCACATATACGTTACACAAGATAGACTAAACAAATTAAAATCATGACATAAAAATAAATAATACAAAATAAAAATTCATAAACTGAAAATATAGCAACAATATCAATAAACTGGGCACGGAGAGAAACAACAGAGAAAGCACAGTTTTCCATACTTTGTCTTTTATGTTTCCTGGTCTGACAGGGAATTTCAATCTCAATTCCCCTTTTCTCTCTCACACATGATTTTCCTATTCTGTTCAACCCAGGTATACAGAAAGTTTGACTGACCCCAGCTATCATGGGCAGATTCTCACAATGGTTAATCCCATCATAGGCAATGGTGGAGTCCCAGATACTACTGCTTTGGATGAAATGGGTCTCAGCAAGTTTTTGGAGTCTGACGGCATCAAGGTAAATGGAAATATGCTCAGCACTGATTAAATTTATTTATAAATAAAGATTCCTGAGTTTGCCAGTGACAAATCTATGGGTATGCTTCATATTTCTTCTCTGTGTGTAAACACTAAAAGAATATTGCTGGAACTCTCTGCAAGAAGTTCTAGAGAAAAAATGTTTCAAACTCAAGATGAGTATTATGCTAAACATCAACTGTTACCTGCTTCATTACAGGATTGGCTTCAGGTTTTATTTTAAAATGATTCTGTGCAGACATCTTTGCTGTTTCTCTTCACAGGCTTCAGGCTTGCTTGTGTTGGACTACAGCAATGAATACAGTCACTGGAGGGCTGTCAAAACCCTTGGGGAATGGTTGAAAGAAGAAAAGGTAAGGAATCATTAAATAGCCAAGGGGAGATCATTTCCTGTGAAAAGAGGTTTTTAAAAGACTGACTGTTGAAAAGAAGAAAAGGAGAGCAATTGTGACACAAATGAGCAGCCATGTTTGGATTCCCCCCCCCCCCCGAAATCCCTTCTTCAAACCATAGTAGACTTCCTGCAGAACTAAAACAGTCTTGGAAGTCTTTGGCTTCATGATTTTTTTAAAGCCCCGTGGTAACTCTTTGGTATTTTCATCTTTGTCTGTCTTCCCAGCCTGCTACCTGCATGCTAGAGTTCATTCTTTGTTGTATTTGGAATGTCAAATTGTATCTTAAATTATTTCAGTTGTCAAAGCTTCCTTCCATAGTCCCACCCTCTTCCTGCAAATCATTGTTTTGAAGAGTGTTCTTGAAATGGACACTGGTTCCCACTTTCCAGAAAAGCTAGGCAACTGTAGTTTAGAAGTCACACATAGCTGGATGTATCTTGCAACAGGGATGTGTTTCCAGGATTCTCTGGGAGAATAATGTGCTATTAATTCAATTTAACTTTGGAATGTAGCTTTGTGGTGGAATTCTGGCCAATATATGTTAATACACTAGCAAAATATTCAGTATGCAGTACCAACTGCAACCCAAAAATGTAGGGTGCAAAACATCTATTATTATTATTAATAATAATAATTTTAGAACTACCGAGCTGGAAGGCACCTTATGGGTCATCAATTTCAGCCTCAATCAAGGAGGCACAGTGAGGAATCAAACTCCCAGCCTCTGGCTCCACAGAAGATACCTAAACCACTGAGTCCCACCACATGTTACGCTCAAGATAGTGACATAACAATTGGGCTTTGGAGCATATTATCAATATCCTTTTGATCTCCTATCTGTCTTTGAGATTAATGTTAATTTCACTGCTGTTGTTTCTTTGACTTCCACAGGGAGTTGGTTTCAATGTTCTGATGGAAATACTCCCAAATTTCCATTACTAATTTTTACTCTGTTTGCGTTTCTGTCTTTATAGGTCCCAGCTCTTTATGGTATTGATACCAGAATGCTCTCTAAAATTATTCGAGACAAGGTAGGCAGAAAACTAAGAAACAAACAGTGTTTTGTACAGGGGGAAAGGCAAACACAGTTTATTTATTTTTAAATTGAGCCTGGATTGCTTATGCGCACACCTTATAGCAATTCAGACCATTCCTCTGTCTAGGTTTGCATTGACTAAAATAAGGATCCAACACAAACAGATGGATCTGTGCCCCCCTTCAAATGTGCCAGGTCTCCCCCAGGGATATCACCCCTCTCGAGAATGGCTGCTCTAAAATGACTGACGGTGGTTCTTCAGGGTTTCCGAAGGTTTCTTAGCTGTGTCTGGACGTGGCAGGCAATCTGGGATCTTCTTCATGCAGTGCATGTACTTTGTCACTCAGCTACACGTCTTCCGCAGGAAGCAGAATGGTAGTACAATGAGCTTTAACTTCCTGCTCCAGATCACTTAGGAGAGCAGTATTCTTTATGCACAGAATAAATGGTCCTTCAGTATTTAAACAATAGTTTAACATCCAAGGCATGGTACTGTGGACATTATGCTGAGACTTACTAAGAGATGTTGCTTGAAGATTGCATAAAGTAGGCTTTCTTTTTCTCTATAATTTTTATCAGACTGAAACCTAGTTTATATTTTATTCCTTCCACACAACTTTGGGTGGGAAACAGAAGCCTGTCTGTTCCACTGAGAACAAGTACAGCCAAATGCAATTGTAAACGCTGGCAAAGGCAGGGCTTCAGTAGTCTGGAGCTCTAATTGTATTTATTCGAATAGGATTATCTCTTTCCACATCTTCTCCATATGTATGGGGAGGTCAGTAGTAGATGGAGCTGGAATGTACCCCCAGCTTGCTTTAAAAAAAAAACATGGTGTGTGTGTGTGTGTGTGTGTATTAGAAGTGCAGGGGATGTTTTCCTGTGAACGCTAATAGTTATTGGGCTACGAAAAGCAGTGTCAGGGGTTTCTGGGACTGTGGCTTACTATGATTCTTATGGGTGTAAGATAGTCACCTTGGCTGTGTCAATTTTCTCCTATCTTCACTTAACATTTTTCTTGGCCATGCATTTCCATGGTGAGGGAGGGAGCCCTTGGGAAGCACAACTTACTGCCTAGATTTCTATCATGCCCTCTTGCACAGGAGCAGTGGGAATCAGTAGAGGAAGAGAGAGAGAAATAAACACCTCCCCTCAATCCTTTTGCCCAAGGACAAAGATGAGGACGGAGAGGTGAACATCTGTGGTGGCAGCTGATGGGCAAGAGCTGGCAGCATACCTGGCCATCTCATTATCTTGTGCATGAGGATGCACTGCCTTCCCTCTCCAGCTGGAGGAGGCTGCATGTTTCACACCAAAGGCCAGAGGTGTTTCTTCCTTAGACTCAAGGCAGTGTGGAAAGGGTGGCCTGAGAAATGACCTCTGGTGGTGATGTGGATGGAGAGTGTTTGCTCTGCAATCTAAAAATAAATGACTTTTTTTAAGGACAGAGAAATTGCAGTTGCCTTTGGTTTCTTTTGAAAAACACTTTAGACAGCATAACATTCAATTTAAAATTGGAAGCATAAAATAAAAGATGCTAGACTTCATCCTGTTAGTGATTTTGTCTATCAGTTTCTGATGCTACTGTTCTTTCTTATTTGCAATCACCTGTTTCCATTTTTTAAAAAACTTTACTTTTTAAATTTTGATAGGGCACTGTTCTTGGGAAAATTGAATTTGAGGGTCAGCCTGTGGAATTTGTGGATCCAAATGAGAGAAATCTGATTGCAGAAGTGTCAACCAAGGTAAGGAGTCCATTTTTTAAGAGCAGATACCTTCGGTTGTTCTGTACAATTTGGTTATCTATATTTCATGCCAGTGAAATGACTTCTGCATGCAAATAGCTGTGCATGCTGTTTGGGGCTGGCATGTATACCTACCACTGTTTAATGGGGTTGAAAAATGCTTCTGCCCAATATTCTATGGCATTACATTAGATTACAAATCTCGTAGTTACCTTAGAATCAAATCAGATGTCAAGGGGAATATGCATTTCCTGAAATCAGCTCATTTTACCTCCCACAGTATGTTTTCCTCAGTTACAAGGGCTTTGACAATCAGAGCTGCAGAATAAGCCTGTGTTTAACTTGCAGTCACCAATCACAAAATAAAGCTAAATGCAAAATACACAGATGAGGAAAATCACATGCTATGAAAAATAAATGTCTTTCACTACTTGAGGGTGCACCTGTTCAAAACTTGTGTTATCTTGTTTGAAGCCTTTTAGACAAATTTGTGTGAGGTTATTATGCTTCTGTCCAGAGAAGGAGTGGGTTGGGTATGCTTGGCATGCTCCTATGATATCTAAGTGGGCTGGAGTAGTCCCAGGCAAGGTTACTTGTGTCTCATAAACCCTCACAAAGTGCCAATAATGACAGGCTGGAGAATGAGAGGACGCGTCCTTTGACCTACGGAGTATTCATGGTCACTTGCCATGGAAGAGAAAGGCTGAAGGATTATATTTTACCGCGGGTATGCATCATTCTATCTGGGGATTGCTTGATGTCTTTTGAAAGTCTGCAGATGAGTGAGGCTGTTGGATCTGCATGTGAGTTGAGGCAGATTTATATCTCTGTGAGAGAGGGGTTGCTCACTACTTAGGATGAGTAGAACGATGAAAACTCTCCTTCCTGTCTTCTGTTTGACCCACTTTATTCTACAATTTTGTTGCAGATTTCTGTATTTTTCCTGAAAGGTGAAAATGCTACCAGATAGAGTTGGCAGAGAGATTATATACAAACGTTTTCTAATTGATAGAAATATTATATACATTAGATTCCCGGTTATATACTTTATATACACTGGACTCTCATTTCTAGACCTTTCCAGATTACCCATCAATCGGGTTATATTCTTGCCTGAATGTTTGGAAAAGCAAAAACACTTTCTTTCTCACTCTCATCCCACAGCTGATATTATCCCTCAATTAACACTGTATGAGGGAACTGGCTAGGAATGGCCTAGAAAATTGCTTTCTTAGGAGATAAACTACAGGTGTTACCTCCTGCCCCCCTTTGTACTCACTTATTGTTGAAGGCACAGCCATTTTCCCAGGCACACTCAGAGATGGCCCCGATTTCTAAGATGGATCCCAGTTCCCCCATTTTTTTTCAGTTTCTTCACAACTGCATTCTAATTAATGAATTGATATAGGACATGATTTTGCTTTAAAATGTTGGCTGACTAAAATCATTTGAGCATCGCTAGTCGAAACAAGACATGATAGTGAATACAGTGCTACCAGTGAAAGCCATCTCCTTGGGAGTTTTCTTTGTGACCAGCCCAATCTGGCTAATCACCTTTAACCTGCTCCTTTCTTTTTCTGGGCTTGCTTACAGCCTAATAAAATGAAATCTGAGTGGAGTTTTTAAATGAACCAAATTGTCATTTTATTAACAGCATATTGGTTAAACAAAAGTTACAGTACTCGTGTGTGGTTACAATTTTCTTTGCAGCTTGGATCTTACACTTTAGGCAACTAATCATCAAACCAACTGCTTCGGCCAACTGCTCAACATAACTCTCCTTTTCTCTCCTCTTCTTACTTTCAATAATATATCTTCTGCTGGTGCCAGCTGATTGGTTTTCACCTCAGTCACACATCAGCCAGTCATGAACCAGTGGTGAAGTTTGCTGGGCAAACTTCACCACTGCTATAAAATCAGCACAGTTTTCTTTTCCCCTTAATTTCTTCGTGGGAGTCATGCACCCTTAACTCAGTTCACTACCATACATAAAGAACCATACCTGTGATGTAGAATCATAATATGCAATACCTTTACTATTTTTTATATTACATACACAATATCAATTATATAGGGTTATACATTACTTATATTCTTCAACAATATTTATCAAGCAACACATTTCATAATACAGCATCACTTTGCATAACATTAATTTACCTTACAATACAATTCTTTGCTGTATTTTATTAAGTTACATTTACATTCTATAACATAACTTTATGTTAATATTACATTTACATAAATTACCTTTCCCCTTTTTATTTCATCTTCTGGTCTCCTGGAGAAAGCATCAGGTACGATATTCTTTCCTTTTATGCTTTGCATCTCAAATTTAAAATCTTGCACCAATAACAACCTCACCAATGTTGAATGGTCTGTAAACAAAGTGAATTTTCTTCCCCATAGGTATGGTTTCAATTTACTAATTGTCCAAACAATAGCTAAACACTCATTTTCTATAATTGTTAAATGCTTTTCCCTAAGCTGTAGTTTCTTGCTTATATATGTTACTGGTTGCAATATTCAATCTTTCTCACTCTGGCTTAAAACCACCCTATTCCTGTACTGGATGAATCAGTAGTGACTATGAAGTTTGTTCTTCAAAATCAGTTGCAATTAATACAGGTTCACATGTTAATGCTTCCTTTAATTTTACAAAGGCTTCTTGACATACTGGAGTCCAAATTATTTTATCTGGGTTTTACTTTTTAGTCAGTTCAGATATTGGCACTGTTCCTTCACTAAACTTAGGTGTGACTCTTCTATAGGAGACTAGGTAAAGGTAAAGGTTTCCCTTGACATTTAGTCCAGTCGTGTCCGACTCTAGGGGGCGGTGCTCATCCCCATTTCCAAGCCATAGAGCCAGCGTTTGTCTGAAGACAGTTTTTGTGGTCATGTGGCCAGCGTGACTAGACATGGAACACCGGTACCTTCCCACTGAGGTGGTACCTATTTATCTACTCTCATTTTTACATGCTTCCGAACTGCTAGGTTGGCAGGAGTTGGGACAAGTGATGGGAGCTCACTCTGTTGCGTGGATTCGATCTTATGATTGCTGGTCTTCTTGCAGCACAGAGGCTTCTGTGGTTTAACACGCAGCGCCACCATGTCCCACCTATAGTAACCTGCTAACCCTAAAAATGATTGTATTTTCTTCTTGGATGTAGGCAGAGGCCAATTAACAATGGATTCTACTTTTGACTCAAGAAGCTTTATTTTTCCATTCCTTGCTATATAACCTAGATATTTCACTTCATATTTACCTACATGGCATTTTGTAGCTTTAACTGTTAACCCTGCTTTCTTAATTCTTTGTAATACTTCTTCTAAATGCATCATGTGATCATTCCAAGTTTGACTGAAAATTCCTATATCATCAATATACGCCACAGTAACTCTCAATATCTTATCTACCAATCTTTGAAATGTTGCTGGGGTATTTTTCAGTCCAAAAGTTACAACTGTGAATTCAAATAAACCTTGCAGAGTCACAAAGGCTGTCTCAGGTTGATCTTCTGGATTCATTTTTACCCTCCAGTAACCCCTTGTTAAATCCAAACTGATGATAAAACTGGCTTTTCCTATTCTCTCCATCAAATCATCAGCTCTTATCATCAGATACACATCCACTTACATCACCTGGTTCAACTTCCTATAATTTGTACAAAATCTTACTCTTATTGTCTGGTTTGTCTATTAGCACTACTGGTGCTTCCCATGAACTCTCTGATCTCATTATAATGACTACTCTTAACTTATCCTCTAATTCTTTAGTTATTTTGTCAGCATATTTTCCTGTAATTTTATATGGGGCAACCAAAATCAGTTTTGCTTCTACTGTGTTTATTCTATGTTCTACACCTTCAGCTCTCCCTGGTTTGTTTTAAAATACTTCCTTATATTTAGGTAACAATTTAATTACTTCCTCTTTCTGTACTTGTGTTAATGACTTATCAAAATTCACTTTGTATGGATTAAATATAGGTTCCTCATTTCCCTCCCAACATGGTAAATCTGGTTTCCCAACTCCATCCTCTTTTACTGCATACAGCACCAAATTTTCTCTTTTAAAATAGGGCTTTAACATGTTTGTGTGCACTACTCTAGTGCTTCCATCACCCTTCTTAGTAATGTAATTCACATTATTCATTTTTGACAGGATCTTCACTGGATCCATTCAGGCCATTTGTAACATATTCCCCCTTACAGGATGCTGTATTAACACCGCATCTCCTGGATTATACTCTCTTTCTCTAGCTCTTTTATCATACCATGTCTTTTGTTGAGTCTGTGCCTGCTGTAAATTTTTCCCTGCACTGTTCAATGCTGACTTCAAAGTATTTAATAAGTTATACATGTATGTTAATACAGTCTCTGGGTCAATTTCATATTTTTCCCAATTTTGTCTTAATAAATCTAGGGGTCCACGGACTCGTCTTTCCAAAAAACAGTTCAAAAGGACTATATCCTAAAGTTTCTTGAGGCACATCTCTATAAACATATAATAAGGGCTGTAATTTTTCATCCCAGTCATATGAGTTTTCTGCCATATACATTTTGATCATTTTAAGTAGTGTCCTATTAAATCTCTCCACTAAACCATTTGTTTCAGGGTGGTATGGCGTTAAATGTTTAATTCCTCATGCTTGCCAAGACCTCTGCATAAGTTTAGATGTAAAGCTTGCTCCCAAATCTGTCAACATTTTAGTGGGAAACCCCATCCTGTACATAACATTTATCAAGGCATTCACTACTGTTTTGGTTTCAATATTTGTGAAGTCTCTATTTCCTCTTCTAGTAATATGAGGTGTTGTTTTTGTTTAATCATTAAGTCGTGTCCGACTCTTCATGACCCCATGGACCAAAGCACGGCAGGCCCTCCTGTCTTCCACTGCCTCCCGGAGTTGGGTCAAATTCATGTTGGTAGCTTCGATGACACTGTCCAACTATCTCGTCCTCTGTCATTCCCCTTTCTCCTCTTGCCTTCACACTTTGCCAGCATCAGGGTCTTTTCCAGGGAGTCTTCTCTTCTCATGAGGTGGCCAAAGTATTGGAGCCTCAGCTTCAGGATCTGTCCTTCCAGTGAGCATTCAGGGTTGATTTCCTTCAAAATGGATAAGTTTGTTCTCTTTGCAGTCCAGGGGACTCTCAAGAGCCTCCTCTGGCACCACAATTCAAAGGCATCAGTTCTTTGGTGGTCAGCCTTCTTTATGGTCCAGCTCTCACTTCCATACATCACTACAGGAAAAACCATAGCTTTGACTATGCGGACCTTTGTTGGCAAGGTGATGTCTCTGCTTTTTAAGATGCTGTCTAGGTTTGTCATCGCTTTCCTCCCAAGAAACAGATGTCTTTTAATTTCTTGGCTTCTGTTACCATCTTAGGAGTTTTATTAATGCTGAGCTTCAGACCATTTTCTGCACTCTCCTCTTTCACCGCATTAAGAGGTTCTTTAATTCCTCCTCACTTTCTGCCATCAGAGTGGTATCATCTGCATATCTAAGGTTGTTGATATTTCTTCCGGCAATCTTAACTCCAGTTTGGGAGTGGTAATGGACCATGAGGTAATGAACCCACATTATCAACCCCTATTCTTTTTAAAGGTTTGCTAATTATGGGTAAAGGACAAAGGTTAGCTTTTGTTTTGTCTCTCCCAACTCTCAGTCTCTGGCATATGTCACATGTCTTACAAAATAGTTTTTTATTTGTTGACCTCACTTTCGGCCAATAAAAATTCTGGGTTACTTTCTGAATTGTTCTAGCTATTTCCAGATGTCCTCCAAATGCACTACTGTGAGCCATCTGCAGAATCTTTTCCCTGTAATTATTTGGTATCACCAGCTGCTTATGTATCACCATCTTGTCCTTTATGAGGGTGTTTTAACATTTCCCTATATAACTTGTCTCAAATTTTCACAAATCTTTCTGGACATTCTGGAGTTAATGAATCTCTTATGTCGGTCACCAAATCAAAACATGGTTTCAAACTACTATTCCTCTTTTGTTCTGCAGCTAAGTCTGAAATATTCTGATCTTTAAACTTAAATAATTTTCTAGATCTGCTTGTTTATTTACTTCTTCACAGCTTGAATGTGTTTCTGAAAGAACCTCAGTCTCTCCTTAATTGATTTTCTTCTCTTTCACCCCCTTGTAACACTTGAGGGTTACTTGTGCCTTGATTTCGAGTGATGACACATGCTCTTTTAACGTGCTTTACTAAGCCACTTCCAATCAGGCACAAAGCTGGCATCTCCTGTGAATCAGCCACATCCCATGGACCTGATCAACTTTTATATGTAATTCTCACTCTATGAGGAACTATGTAGTACTTTCGGCATGCATCTGCTATTGTTTAAACTGATATTCTGCTGGAGGCTTGATTTATTTTTTTAAAAATAGAGTTATTGGTCTATACAGAAAAAAAGAGGCCCTTTTTGAGGAAAGCTTGAGATCCAAAGTAATATTTCAGCTCTACTTGTAAATCGCAGGAGGGAGTGGGATTAGGGTACTGTTGATCTTTTGCTGGGGTCATGAAGGCACTGCTGTAAAGAGACTGAAAATAGCATAATGTAAGTGAAGTATAAAAAGATCAACAGAACTCCTGTGATCTCATTATCTTTATAACTTTATTTTATAGTCTTATAAAGTAACATCACAAATAAAGTAGGCAATTAACTAAGCCTTTCAATGATGGTAATTATGGGACATAGTAATCTATGCCCTAGCAAGCAACTGTTTTCATGTAAATCAAGAAGCAGTAACATTTAGGAGCTTTGGTTGTTTCAAATCAGTGGTGGAGGGATTGATTTTCTCTTTCTTATGAAGTTGCAGTAGACCCCATTTTGTAGAATATATTGCTGCAGCAGTACCACTGTTAGCTTTGTCTACATTAATGAAGAGTTTGTTGGTCTGGAGGTATAAGGATTTCTACAGAATATGAAGTAGGGCTCAGTTAGTAGAGATGGGGACAGGTTGTCCTCTATAGGTCTATCTTGTTGATGTACAGAAGAGAGGATAAGGCCACATCAATCAGACTGTGTCTGCAGCTGAAAAAAAATGCTGGAAAACACTTCTCCCCCAATTTTCTGACCATTCATACTTCATTAAAGCAAGCTTTTTTCTGCTGAACCACATTTTAAAACCACCTGGAACATCAGTGCTTGAAGCATTGAGTGGGAGATGCATTTCGGCTCATCTCATCCTTCAGCAATGTTTGATATAGAAATTAGACCTTGTCATCTGTTTTATGGTTAGAGCAGGACTTGTAGAGAACATACCTTTGAATGTAAATTGATTGATCCTTCTCGTGCAACCTGAATGGAACAGGCTCTTGAGCAAACCAATTTGCTAGCTCTGTCATTTCTAGTTTGTCTCAATGTCCCAGCATTCTCTCTCACAGTACTATAGTGAGAAATTCAGGATTTCCAAGGTGTCTTCATGATAGTATACCGCTCACATTCATAGCCCCATATCTTTTCAAGAATGTAATCTAGGATTCTGTAATAAAATGAGTTGTACAGTGGTACCTTGCAAGACGATTACCCCACAAAATGACAAATCTGCATGATGATGAGGTTTTGCGACCACATTGCGCTTCGCAAAACAGTGTTTCCAATGGGGGAATTTTGCTATATGACGTTTCGGTCCGTGCTTCGCCAGACGCTTTTTTAAAAAGAGGCTTTCCTCTCCGGAACACCCTCTTCTTTTCGGGCAGCTTAGCAGGAAAGTGAGTTGTGGTGTGGAGCACTGCTGATAATCGCTATGCCTACTCACGAGCAAGCAGTGTTTTGCAGAAAAATGAACGTGGCAACAGAGGCTGGTCAGCGGAGCATTGACCTACAGGAGTGAAGGGGCAACGGTTTCCTCCCTGGGCTAAGTTATTCTGATTTGTGGGCATATCGAGGCTGTTTTCTGCAGCGGGGAGAAGCGTGCCACCCCGACTTCCTAGGCTTTAGATTTTGGGGTGTAATTTCACTCTGGGCTTCTCTTTAAATTGCGGGTGGCAAGGGAGGAAAGCTGCGTGGTGGTTTAATGCTGCCGGGCGGCTCCTGAGTTACTGGGGGTCTTTTCCTTTGCTTGGGGGGACCTGCTTTGCCTCTCCCACTGCCTATTGGCTACTCTGCTCCACTCATTTCATTACAACCACCACCACCCCCGCCCGTCTGCTGCTCTTTACTTATTTTGGGTTTCCCTTGCCTTTTTGCTGTGGCGGCAGCAGCTTTTCTTTGGTAGTTTTTTCGTAAGTGCAGTCCCCAGTTTCTCCTGCTTGGTCTCCCTTGCAGCGGCGGCAGTTGCTTTTTGCTGTGACCTAGGTTGTTGGACGATTCTAACAGCTGATCGGCGGCTACGCAAAATGGCTTCCCTGGTGTGTTTTCCGACCAATGCTTCGCAAGGCAGCAATTTAAAATGGCTTCCCTATGGGCGATCTTCACACAACAATGACTATTTTCCCAAATGCATTAAACGGGTTTCAATGCATTCCAATGGGGAAAAGCTTTTCGCAAGACGCTGATTTCGCTAAACAGCAATTTCAATGGAACACATTATCATCATCTTGCGGGGCACCACTGTATTCTCCATTTCTGACTTTGTTTGGAGCTCTATTGAATCTCTAAAAACCATATCCATACTCAGATGTTTTTGCTCAGATGTTAATTAAAAAGAAAGAAAAATAATATGGCTATTTAGTCCAGTGAACAATTTTTATTACTCAAACAGCATGTTAACTTACTTTGTTGAAGGTGTGCTTAAATAGAATTAAATGATTGCTTTACATATGCTTCACAACTATTTAAATCTTTTTCATCAGGAAACGTTTTATTTTCATGTAACGGAAATTGCAAGAAGACTTTAGGCATATTTTAAATTTATTTTTAAAAAGCCTAACTACATTCTCTGTATCTACATAATGTGGCATTCAGTGGTGCTTAACTCTATGGTAAAATGGAACAAAAAAAAATAGAGGCTGACAGCATGGGCTCTAAACAGCCAAATTTGATGTTCAAAATATTCATATATAATCTATATTTTTCAGTGGCCATCGGAAATACTTTATAGGTCACTTCATTATGAATAAGTGAAGCCTACTACTAGTCTTTTAATTAATTGTTTTTAGTCAGGTGTACCTGTTTGTTGTTTTATTCTTATTAACCATTAGTTTTATTGCATTGGTTCGCTTTCAGATTTTTAACAATGGAAAGCAACATAAATATGCTTTTAAATAAATAGAGAAAACAAATACTGTACTTTTCTTATTTCTGTAAAGCATCTGTGTGGATCATTAAAAGCCTCAGATCATTCCAAAAGAAATGAGTTTCCTAACTATCCTGTAGTGTATATAGCAGATAATAAGTTACTGTTGGATAGAATAGTATGGAGAATAGAATGTCTGAAATCCTGTGCAGTTTTGCAGACAGCATAACTCTTGGAAACAAATTGCCGCAAGTTAAGAAATCCTAGTAAACATTGTCTGTGGCATATCAAATCACACAACTCAACATGCAACAGATAAGGTATATGGAGATTTCTTAATGAAGGCAAATCACTTCTAAATCTTGCGCAACTTGCATATTTGCACAACCAGATTTCAGCCAATGTTTTACAGTTGACAAAAATGTCAGACAAATGTTTTATTATCGACTTGCATTACCTTGCAAGCATGGTTAAAAGTGAGGGATTCTGGGAGTTGTACTCCCACACCATTTCAGGAGCCACTGGTTGGTAAACAGAGATTTAGAAGCCTTGGCTGTGAATCACTTTTCCTTCCAGCAAAAGGAGTCTTTCCAGAGCAGGACAGGACAGCTTTAGTTTAAGGACTTCAGGTTTGGTGGGACTGAAGAAGTTGGAATGTCACCTATCAGCACCCTTCCACGTTGTGTGCTGCAGTAGAACTGTGGGTCAAGCTCTGTATTTAAATTGTGAGAAGGGCTGCAATTTTAATAGCATCCAGGTGTCCTTCAGAGCAGACTTTCCCTGCTAGCATTGTCTGTTTTCCTCCTGAATTGTGGCAGTTCACCTGTGAAATGATTCAGTTAGGAGATGATGATCACCTTATCATGAAGCCTTCCAGCTGTGAAATATCTGTGTGCTAAAAGAGCCTGATTAAAAGGGGGTTATTAAAAGAATAAAAACAGTTTGCTCAGCAGTAGATCAGACGTGAGCTTGGGGAAAGTATGCATTTAAAACTGCAGCTGTCTCAGGTTCGGTGAATTTCATGAGGAAGAAGATTGCTGAATTGCTCGTTGCTGGAAAACAATCTTGCTACCCAGAAGGGAGGAGTAAAGGTGCAAAATGTATTAAAATATCAGCATCCTGGATAACTTTAACCATTTGTTCTCAACTAAACACTTGTGGAGCAATATGGAGGAACATCCAAATATGGCTCCAATTTGACATTGAAAGAGGAAACTCTCTAGTTTACAGTGATAAAAAGCATGAAGTTTATGGGCAGCAGACTCAAGAGCAAGCCAAACAAAAGTCCTCTTCACACAATTCCTAAGTTATATGGAATTTACTGGCACAAGATTGATGCTGGCTTATGTGGCATCCGCTGTAGATTTTTTTAAAAAAGAACAGGCTAGATAGCTTGATGGAACAATAATAGAGATTTCTTGGCTAGAGCACCCTGGTTGTGGAATGCCCCCCTTTAGAAGGATTGACTGGCACCAATATTACCATTATTTCAGTCCCAAGTAAAAACCTGAGCACTTGCCGTTTGGGATCATACTTTGGTCTCTGGTCTTTCACTGTGTTGGTTTCTATTCGGCTTGAATGGTTAAACTTAGTTCCCCCCCCCCCCAAGATGGTTTGAAATATTAGGACTGTTTCTAATTCTTTTAAAGGAATTATACTGATTAGAGATGGGGACGAATATAAAAACGGATTGGTTTTTCTGACGAATATAGCCGATTCGTTAAATATTTGTCAATCTGTATTTGTGGGTTCTAGAGACCCCCACGAATACAAAGGGATGAATATTAACCCATTTTTATTCATCCTTTGTATTAAAAAAACCCCCGCCATTCTGCCTACTGGCCGCCGATCAGCTGATTGGTGCCAGAAAGGCAGCCACCACCCAACACAGCCACTCAATACCACAGCCTACCCCACCCCCTTCCTTTCCCTACCTTAGACCTCACACCATGCCACCCCACCCCTACCAACACCCTCTTACCTTAATTGCTGCTGCTGAGGTCTTCTGGCATCACAGCCATGGAAATGGAGACCTGCTGCCCTTTGCAAAGATGGTGGCTGCAGCTTCATTTAGAGTAGGGAAGCTGCAACTGCCATTTTTTCAAAGGGCAGCCTGGATTCCTTTAGCCTGCCTTAAGGGAATCCAGGCTGCCCTTTGCAAAGAAGGCAGCTGCAACTTCCCTACCGTAAAGGAATCCGCAGCTGCCATCTTTGCAAAGGGCAGCCGGTCTCCCTTTTTACACACCATGGCTGTGGAGGCCTGATGGAGTAGCTATTAAGATAAGGGGGTGGGAGTGGGGTGGCTAAGGTAGGGAAAGGAAGGGAGTGTGGGGGGAGGCTTTTGGGGAGGCTGGCTGTGTGTGGGTGTGTGGGTGGGTGGCTGCCTATTGGCTTCTGATCAGATGATCAGCGGCTGGTAGGAAGAATGGGCTTCTGTTCTGTGTGATAAACTCTCCTAGGGGGACCCAATTTGTGGGTGAATAACTCAGATGTCTGATATCCAGTCTTCAACAAAGTTGGCAGGTGTGTTGGGGAAAGACATAGGAAGCTCCGTTGTGAAATTCTATAAGTACCTGGAGGGAGCTTTCCTGGGGGGTTCTCTTTGTGAGTATATAACTCAGGGGCCCATGATCCAATGTTCACCAAACTGGCACAAGATGTAGAAAAGCATCTGAGGAAGCTTTGCTGCAAATTTGGTGTCTCTAGGCCACCGGGACCAGTGTTACAGCCATTTAAAGTGTAGACAAATTGATGGATCAATTTGTTGATTTGTTGAAGAATATTCGTATATTCATATTTTGTTGATCCGTTAACTTCGATGAAAAATGGATCAAAATGAATCACATTTTTTTTTGATTTGTCCCAATCTCTAATACTGATCTATTGATATAAGACAGATCTGAAATATATCAGTAAATTAATAACAAAATAAAATTGAGGAATACTAACCATAATAGTTAAAAATTACTTCCATATTCAGAGACAGTGTACCTCTGTATACCAGAAAAAATCAGAGGCCATGGATTACTGCAAATACAGCAGGTAGTAGAGGGAGAAAAAAGAAGCCTAAATGATTATATCAGTAGAAGTAGAGAAAAATTCCTGAAATCAATGAAAATATAGAATATTTTGAAAACAACAGAAACAAAGGCTTAATATAAGAAACAACAATTTAAAAATAAACTAAAGAGCTGGAAAAATAAATCACTATATGGACAACTCCTGAGAAATATTGATGAAAAACATGATCATAATTCAACATGAGCATGACTGGGGACCCTTAAGAAAGAAACCGATGGCTTGATTTTTGCTGCACAAGAACAAGCACTCCAAACTGATGTGATGAAAGCTAAGATCCAAGGAATTAGTGCTAACAGCAAATGTTGACTGTGCCAAGAAAAAGATAAAACTGTGTCACACCTCATATACGAATGTCCAAAGATTGCACAAACAGACACAAACAGATTACAAAGTTAGACATGATAGAATGGTAAAATGAGTGCACTGGTCACTATGCAAAAAATAGAACTTGTCAGCTTCCAAAATGAAAATGAGGAAGACAAGATCCTGTGGGATTTTTGGATCCAAACAGATATACACTTTGAACATAACACAACAGACATGGTCATAATAAAATGAAGAAATGTCTGGATAATTGACATTGCAATTCCAGGGGATGCCAGAGTTGTAAATTAAGAACTGGGAAAACTAACAAAGTAAAGAGGCCTGGCAATCAAAACATCTTGTTTGTGGATGAAACACACTTCCATGGTCCCCGTAGCCATTGAGGCTTTGGGAAGAATATCAAGAACTTTCACACTGCATTTGCAGATCTCAGAAATCACACCATCAGCGCCCCCAAAAACGGCAATATTAGATACAGCCCTCATACTGCATTAATATTAAACAGATACTTAGGTTTCTGGTTAAAAGTTGTATCTGTTATATATAATACCAGTAAATATTTTTATAATTTTGACTGTGTCTGGTGTTTTTTAATAATAATAAAAATAATACTTACGTTATAGTGAGAGAACCTAATGACAGGTAGTTTGTAGTGAATTACTACCACATCACTAATAGAATAAAATTAAATTGTTCCAATATTACCATTGAAATTTAATTAGGAAATTAGAAAAATGTTGTAATATTTCATTTGTGTGAAATATTAAGTTGTAATAATTGTTGATTAGCAAACTATTGTAAATTTAATGAATGGAACAGAAAAATTCCTACCATTTTAATGGATCAAACAAAGGAAAAGATCTTACTATGGCCCATAATCAGGAATTGTTTCACGCTAATGGTTTAGCTTTCCTTTTGTGTGATTTCATGTGCGAGATGCAAACGTTCCCCATGCAAAAGACCTTTCAATATGGGTGGCTTTTTCATCACTATATTAATTCTGATTTGATACGAGCACATAACAAACTGAGTCCTGTGGTCACTGGATTATTAGAATCAATTCTATGGAACACATTTACATTCTCTTGTTATTCTTCATGGTCTATGTGAATAAAACATATGGGAAATGTGTGCTGCGATCAGTGAGTGGGCAATCACACTAAGGAGGTAGGGTGTATCACCTAAGGAATGGGTGAATGCACAGAGGAGGCAGGAGAGGGGAGTGTGTTGCGCCTGCGGAACACTTGTGTGGGCACCAAACAGCCAAACTGCTGAATTGCAGTTCGTGACCATCTCCAGTACTGATTCCAGTGCTTGCCATGTCTTGCCAATTCAGTGCTATTTCACTTGGTGAAGGTCTTTTTCAAAGGCAGACATTTGAATGCCTAATTATAGGCTAGAATTTTGTAGTGTAGTATTTATGTATGTACATAATACATATGTGTTATAAAACTTTTTGCTGTAAAGGCTGATAGTCGTTGAAGGGGAAGTGAAAATGGTAGGGTAGAGGATGATGATAACAGCAGAGAAGGCTGAGTTGGCAAGGAAGACCATATGACAGATGGCCCCTTGGAATGCATGTTCAGAGTATAATTGAGGCATTTCTGTGTAAATGGTAGCAGTGATTCAATGGGTGTGGTGTGGTATGCCGAAGTTTGCATCAACCTTCTGTGTGGTTGCACCTTTTATTGAGCTGTTTTGCAGGCCAAGATGTTCAACTTAAATCAGAATCTCACTTCAGAAATCTGAAGTGTTGTCACTCCCCTTTGACTCTAATTGGAAACTAAAAAAAAACAACAACACACACATCAAATGTTTCTGAGTCTTGAGAAGACTAGATGAAATTTTCAGGCTTAGTACTCTCTTAGAAGCTTACTGAATTTCAGATAGACCAGTGCAGGTAGTTTTATGGAAGAGCAGCCTTTGTTTTTGTTTTTTAAGAAGATTTATTTATCTCTTTGGGGTATTTTGTGGGACAATCAGTATGGAAAAGACAAACATGATAGAAATGACCCTTGGGAAGAAACATGCAAACATTCGAGAAGGATATGTTTGGAGGGGGCTAAGGTTGTGGGTGTATGTGTTTGTGTGTTAGGAGCCTTTAAAGTTTATTGTGTTCTAGGCACCTTTAAAGTTAAATGGAGCTAAAAATCCGCTCGAGGTTTTGTGGGAAATTGGGATGCAGACATTGTAGAGATGCCCCTGAATAAGAAACCTGAAACATGTCGGAAGGATAAATGCAGGAGTTAGTGAGTTAGGATGGATGAAAAACTATTTAAGGATTCATTTTATTTTCTTCTCAGCTGACAGCACCAAAACCAAAGAAAATTTAAGTGCTTCTTCCTTAATGGAATGAATAGATGGATAGCATTTCATTCAGGCTGCCTTTGCAGAGCTTGTGCACAGCATACAGTTGCAAGCAGAGCCTTTGAATTAGGGATGGGTTATTTTCACCATCCTGTGTGCTGCATTTGACATTTGTGGAGTTGCTAGGGGCTTAACTTGTGTATCGTCCTGTGCATGAGTGTGCACACATACTTGTGTGAGTGCACACACATGCACAAAGCTTCTCCCAGGAGCCTCGTTGCACAGTGGTAAATCTGCAGTTCTGCAAGTGAAGACTCTGCTCATAACTGAATTCAATCCTGGACTCAGGTAACCAGCTCAGGGTTGACTCAACCTTCCATCCTTCCGAAGTTGATAAATGGAGTATGACGCTCAAGGGGGTGGGGGCAATGTGTAGCCTGACTAATAAAAAATTGTAAACTGCCCAGAGAAAAGCTTTAAGCTCTACAAAGTGGTATGCAGTATAAGCAGCACACTCTGCTTTTTTTGCTTTTTGGCTTTACATTATCCCCATTCCAACAATTCCGATTAGAATTCTTAGAGTAGGGGAAGGATGATTTGAAAACTTCCTTGTTTGTTCCAAACCTGGAACAGGGGTTGGGGTTAAAGCTTTCATCCAATCCCATGAACTCTTGCTCAGTGGTTGAGATTGAGGTTTTCTTGTTCCTATCTATGTCTCTGTGCCTCTAAATTAACTCTCAGAACTTTGGGAAAACCTGTTTTAATTTCAGAGTGATTCAACTTACCTTTGCTTAGCTTCGGATGTCCAAATCTGTCTGTTTTGGCCCAGTATCTGGGATTTGTCATCCAAACCTTGATATGCATGTGTAATCAATGACTAATTGGCAAAGAACAATGTCGTTTCCTCCCTTTAATATATCAACAGGCCGTCAAAGTATATGGCAAAGGAAATCCAATCAAAATTGTGGCTGTGGACTGTGGATTAAAGCAGAATGCTATTCGTTTACTAGTAAAGGTAAATATATATTTAAAACAGTTTCCTTCCTCCCTCTACCCCCAGAACTCATTTAAAAAGTTGGCACAGAGCATGCCAAACTAGGTAGAAACCATGACTTGCTGATTTGTGAAAGCCAAAGGGAGTTTCCTCAAGAGTTGGAACAGTGATACAGGTATTTTGTATTTAAAAACATGAGCCTCCATGCCAATTCTACTTTCTCTTTGGATCTGATATGTTTTTCTCAAGCTTGAGAATGGAGTACAGAATGTGTCCATTCATTTTGCCCACAGAGACCTGCCAAGCTGAGAAATAAATTTCGCAGAAATAGTCCCGATGTATCCCACTTATGTAGGATTGCTGCCAATATGTCCTTAACTTTATAACCTTCTAAGGTTGGTTAAATTGAATAATATTGCCCAAAATCTTGTTTATGTATTAGGTAGCGGAAGCAGTCTTCCTTTTGCCCTGGGGCATCCTTCAGGCGCCTGAAGATGGGAGGGGTAGGTCTCCTATCTTCCTATGCTGGAGGCTAAGCAGAGTGTCACAGCAGACCAGACCTCTGAACCTGGTTCTCCTGAATTCAGACCCCAGCATCATCCTGCCAAGTTGCATTATACATCTTCCATTCATTAATCGTCTAATCCTTTTCTTCTCTATCTCCTTGACAGAGAGGAGCTGAAGTACATCTGGTTCCTTGGAATCATGATTTCACCCAGATGGACTACGATGGGCTTTTCATTTCCGGTGGTCCTGGTGATCCAACACGAGCACAAGAGCTCATTAGGAATGTCAGAAAGGTAGAGAATGTACACGGGGAGCCCTATCAACATCTTGCTCAAAATGGTGCTACCCTTCATTTCCCACACTGCTCTGTGGTCATCTGTAACCTGGGGAGTTGAACATTCTTTTAACTCTCAGTTCTCACACTTGACAACATTGTAGGGAAAAATTAGGATTGCTTGTTCTGTGACTTGCAGAGACTCTCACGCCTTTAAAACGAAAGTGCAGTTAAGGTCAGCATTTGTCTGTTTTCCATTGCTTTTTGAGACAGAAAATTGTCCTGGTAAGATTTGTGTCTGCCCTCCACCTGCTAAATAGGCACAAATTAGTGCCAAGAAAGAGGTTGGTAACTTGATTGGAATTGGAATTTTTTTGTGTATATAAAATTGAACAAAACTAAAAGGAGACTATTTTAATTTAATGCAATTTAATATTATTTAATATAAATATAATATAATGTAATTTATATACTGCTCCATTAGTGTGTGCACTATGCTGGGCAGTTTACAAATTAAAACTTACAAATCCTGCAGACCCCACTTAACAATACATATAACTATATGGTGATTAAAAAAAATGATACAAGAAAGAAAAGAGAAAACAAGAAAGACATTGCTGATGAAAATCTTTTCCCATCCAGGTCCTAGAGAGTGATCACCAGGAGCCATTGTTTGGAATTGGTTCAGGAAACCTAATCACTGGCCTAGCAGCAGGGGCTTCATCCTACAAAATGCCCATGGCCAACAGGTATGGAGACATGTCCACTTTATAGAAATCTGCCAGTTGTGAACTACAGATTCAAACACCAACACATATGATCGCTTGTCATTCCTTTGTGGAGCTCCTTTTTGGCTTGCATCTCCCATAATTCCTCTCCAGTAGCCGTATGGGCTAGAGCTGATGGGAGCTGCAGCTCAACAACATCTGGAGCATCCCACATCCCTTCGTGCCATGACCAGACTCTTAATCCATGCTGCTGGACAAGGAGTAGGTAGAAGGAGTTCCTGTAACCCTAAACTGAAGCGCCCTCCTTGCTATGATAAGACAGGGGCAGAAGTGGAAACAAAAATATATCGAAAGTATTTGATAAAAGCTGAGAGGGAAAAATCCATATAGATCTTGGGCAAAACATCTAAAAAAGAGGAAAGGAAGTCAATGTTGCTCGTAGTCTCTCTACATGTCCCTCTGGTCCATCTGTCTCCAACCCATATTTTCAGTGCCACTACAGTACCTATATTCAGTTTTCATTCTCTCCACAGCCACTTTCCAGAGAGTAAAATTTTTAGGTAGAGCAAACTGAATCCAATACATGGATCTTTTATAATTTGAACAAGCATTTTCTTCAATAAGAGAAATTACCGAAAATGCAATTGGGCAACCGCAAATGGTTTGAACAACTAATTACAGATATAAGATTTAAGTGTCCTTGAATAGGATTTTTTTTGGTTGCCACATTTAGCTCTATCTATTATGACGCTCAGTAGTGTGTACCTTATTCTCTGTAAGAATAAATAAATAAATAAATTTATTTTGGACTGGGATCTCAAAACAGCTTGGCCCAATTGATATCTAAAATTAGTCATGTCAAAGCATATAAAACAACATAAAAGAGTTGTTAAAACTTAACCAAGAAAGATAAAATTGGGCCAAGCTGCAGTCTTCTAGGTAACTGACCATATCCTGATGGCATAACTGTTTTTTTTTTGCTGCAGACACACCTTATGAATGTTGTCTTTCAGAAGGAGGGAAATATTCTATAAACAGCTATAGTTTGCTTTCAGTAATGAAGAAATTAGTTTGACTCTAGGCTTTCTGTACAAAGTTGGTGGTAATACTAGAAAAAAAGTCAAGGAGAAACGCTTAGCAGAATGCTAAGATCACTGAAAGAAAAAGGATAGTACATTTCATGGTAAAACTAAGATATGAAGCTCCAAGGTACCTTTGCTGATCCCATTCAGAAGAGACAATCTAAAGGCAGGCAGCTGTTCAGTTCAAGCCTAAACATCTGGAGTGGGAAGCAAAGTGCCATGTCACCTCCTCCTGCTCAGGCACCGTCATTACAGCTCCCCTGGGTGCTGATGAAAGAAAGAAAGAAAGAAAGAAAGAAAGAAAGAGAAAAATTCTTCACAACAGCATGTGCCACCAGGATGTATGTATGTATGTATGTATGTATGTATGTATGTATGTATGTATGTATGTATGTATGGATGGATGGATGGATGGATGGATGGATGGATGGATGGATGGATGGATGGATGGATGGATGGATGGATGGATGGATGGATGGATCTAGCCAGGGGACCCTCCTGAAAGAGCTCAAGGAGGTAAGAGGGATGGCTCGTAGACAAAGGGCCTTTTAGGCAGCTGCCCCCAGACTATGGAACACCATCCCGAGTCAGATTTGTCTGGTGCCGATGTTGATGACAAATTGTTGAGACCTTTGGGTAGTTTGGGTGGCATATAAGTTAAATAAATAAATAAATAAATAAATAAATAAATAAATAAATAAATAAATAAATAAATAAATAAATAAGGAAAGGAAGGAAGGAAGGAAGGAAGGAAGGAAGGAAGGAAGGAAGGAAGGAAGGAAGGAAGGAAGGAAGGAAGGAAGGAAAAGCATCAGCTAAACTTCCCCGCTTTACTTCGAACTTATAGTGCTAGTGGAGATGCAGTTATGGGACTATTCAGAGATAGGCTGTGGTTGCATAACAAAGCAACAGGTAATTCCCAGGCTGGTTGATACCAAAGAGTGCTCTCAAAATATCAGCAAAGGCTCTAGCCCACACCCAGCCCCTGCACCTGTCCAACCTCTTCAGTAACTTCTCTCTTCTGCATGTTAGATGTTTCCCCTTTGCCCAATGAATTGCCAGTGGCCTGTTAACTTCCTGAAGCCATTGTTGGCTCAATAGCTGCAGCTGAACTATCAGAGACCTAAACAGAGGAAAAGATAGAATGCACTTGTGAAAAGTGCCTTTCCTTCAAATAATGACAGGGGTCCAGCAATGAGAGACAGCTGTGGGGAGGAGGGGAGGTCCCTGTTTTGGTGGCTTCCCTGCCTCCTGTAAAAATTGCATATCAGAATCACATGCAAACTGTTTTCCGCTTCTTCTGAGTGGAATCTGCTGAAGTATTTCATGTTATGGAACACCTATAAACTTGCCATCCATCCTTGCAGAAGGAAGTGCATTCAAAGCTTTCCTAAATCTTAGGATGCTCAGCTGAGCGAGATGGCTTACAGATTGTTCAGGAGCACTAAAAGATGGACCAAAAACTTCATGGAAAGCCTTTCCTTTGTGCTGCCATATAGGTGCTGCTGTCTGCCTGCATCAGGCAGCCATTGGAAGAACAGCCCTTTGGCCCTAGACAACTCTGTAATCAACAAGAAAGGATAAGACAAAAGAATGGCTTGAATCATAACTTCCACATGCTTCACTGAAGAGCTTTTACGAATATTCAGTCTTTGTGAAGGGCGAAAAAAAAAAACATTTTCTGCACTTGTGGTTTATTAATGTTACCAGAATGGGTTGAACCCACATTACAGTTTGATCTGGAATCATCATCTTTGCTCACTCATTTTGTATTAGAAATTCAGACAACGCCGTTGTTAATCCACTGCAGTTCAACGTCATCTGCATTTTCTTCCCATTTGTTTTCCGCCCCGATCTGTACTGATGCCTTTGAATCAAAGCACCGTTGTCAGTGCAAACCTGTCTGCTAAGAATGGTTTTAAAGCATCACTGAGGCTTTTCAGGGGTACCGTGCCCGTCTCTTTCTTTTATATTAACATATTGCCATTTCGAATTTTTTTAAAAGAGGAGAAGAGAGAGAAATCCCAGTCCCATCCAGGGATGGGAACTGTTTATTTAAGGAGATCAGGATGGTATTTATCAGTAATGTTGCTGCTGTAGTAATGGCAAAAGTAGAAGCTGCAATGAGGAAGCAGTTAATTCAACCTTCAGATGCCTTTTCTGAATGGGACTTTCCAGAAGTGGAAAGATACTTCTGAGCAATATACTTTTATAGCAGGGGTAGGCAACTGCGGCCCTTCAGATGCTTTTTCTCCTATAAATCCCATTAGTCCTAACTGGCATATCCAGTGTTGAGGGAAGCGGTGTGTGTGTGTGTTGTAGTGACACAACATCGGAAAGGCCACAGATTCCCATCCCTGCCTTATATAATTAGAACAGTGGCTCCATACAGTCCTTAAAATAGTCCTAGAATATCCCGTAATACATATTCCCTTGTGTAAAGACCCTTCTCTAATATTTTATTCAGAATTAAGTAAGTCCATTTCAGAAATAAGACCCTGTAGCTTTCATTAGTAGCTTCTTTCTTACTGCATCCATCCTTGCTATTGCCTCCTGTCTGGTACTGTGCAGGGGCCAAAATCCTCTTGCATAGGTGATGTTGGCATGTGGGTTCCTTTCATTCTATCATTGCATTTTATATAAAGCTATAAAATTCTGCTGGCTGAACATAGTGATTCTCTATCTTTCATGGTGGCTGTAAACCTGTTGATTTTTGCTATTATATAACTCGTGGCAACTAGTTTTGGGGATTTGCTGAGGTGTGTGGACACATCTCAGTTACACAGTCAGGTATGTAATCGCACATGAGACAGAGACACACACTGGCACCTTGTCAATTAGCCACAATGAGCCAAGGCAAGTTATACAAACCTTGAACCAACACCAGTAAGATTCTGGCCAGTGACTGGCAGGCCCTCATTAGCCTTAAATGATGATGCCAGTGAGTCCTGCCTCCCCCCCTGGGATATTCTTATTTCATGTGAAAAGGTGACTTTGCTTTAGCTTGAAACTTCTCCTTGTGTGGCTTCCGTACATAATCCACTGTTGCCATCTCCCGTTGCCCTTCACACACACTGTTTGCTCCCACACCACCCCTTTCCTATCTCTTTTCTTTTCATCTGTTTGTTTTTAGGGGACAGAATCAGCCGGTCGTGAACATGATGAATGGACAGGCTTTCATTACTGCTCAGAATCATGGCTATGCGATCGACAGCAACTCCCTCCCTCCTGGCTGGAAGCCTCTTTTTGTGAATGCAAATGACCAGACAAATGAGGTGACCCTTCCTCCCTCTCTCTGGGTACCTGTGAAGTGTTTGATGAGACAGGGAAGATGAACTGTACCTTTGCTGAAGCTCACTAGATAATGTGCTTGCATCTGCTTTACCTAAAATGTCAACCTCATGAATCCTCATGTGTGTGTATATCCCCCCACCGCATCCCTCAATTAACTATTTTTCTTTAATTAAATTTTTTGCATAATTTATTGCATCTGTTCTGAAAGGGGTTGCCGTAAGTCAGAATTGACTTCATGGCACACAAGTATTTATTATTATTGTTGTTATTTGTACAGGGATAGCAGCAAACAATGCCTTTATGAAGGCCAGCTTAAAATCACAGAGTAGCAGGCCAGATTTTTGAGGTCATCCTTCAGGCTGATCAAAGCTTTGCAAAGTTATTTCTTTAGACTACAACTCCCAGAATCCATCAGTCAGCAAGGTTAGTGGTCAATCTGGCTATATCATTCTGAAAGCTATAGCCTAAAAAACTTCCACAGCGTTTCCAAATTTCAGATTAGATATTTCATATTACACCATAGAGAGATATGTTTGTGGAGAAGTTGGGTCTCAATAAACTGTCTCAACAAGCAAATGCTGGATAGCCCAGTGGTTTAGTTCCCTGGCTGTGGAGCCAGAGGTTGGGGATCTAATCCTTCACTGTGCCTCCTTGACTGAGGATGGATTTGATGATCCATAGGGTCCTCTTCAGTTCTACAGTTCTAAGGTTGTTCTTATTTCTATGCTCCAGTGCTGTGTGGTTTGCTACCATCCTTCAGGAACACATTTGGAAGTTACAATTTTCTGAAGAATGTATCTTTTGGTAAAACCCAACAGAAACGTCAGCATTTCTGCACAAAACTGGTCTCTTTATGAAGCAAAACACACAGGTTCATGAACATGCACACAGCAAGCACAGAGAAAATGGCTGATTGACCAAAAAGTCATAAATAATCAATTCAGTGCTTCGACTTTTCAAAAATCTGTACAACAGCATAGGGGTTAACATCATTCTGTGCATTCTGTGCAAAAATTGGTTCCGTAGACATCCTTCAGTCTCGAGAGACTATGGTAACGTGCTTTGTATGGAGGACTTGGAACAGCGTCTAGTGTGACTGAGAAGGCCAATTCGAGAGTGACATTCCCTTCCACACTGAAGACAAATACAATCTGTCCCCCGTCCAGCTCCCTGGTTTTGCTGGTTTCGGGACTGCCTCTTTGCCTTGGCCTCCTGGACAAAGGTCTCTTCAAATTGGGAGAGGCCATGCTGCACCGCCTGCCTGCAGGCTGAACGCTCAGATGTTAAAGTTTCCCATCTGTTGAGGTCCATTCCTAAGGCCTTCAGATCCCGCTTGCAGATATCCTTGTATAGCAGCTGCGGTCTCCCTCTGTGGTGCTTTCCCTGCACTAATTCTCCATATAGGAAATCTTTTGGAATCCGACCGTCTGCATGTCGGCTTTCACCCTAAATCCCACACACCCCATGTGGTTAACTGACCGTGGCAAGGCAGCACCTTAGTGGATGGGGGCTGCCCAGCTTAAGGCATGCGGTAGCTTCCTAATGAGGTGCAATGACCTTTCCCACCATTGGAAGTAGCCCCTGGCGTCATGCTCTATGCCAATCAAGCAAAGACTTATAACCGATAACTGCTACTTCCCGTGTTATTTTGATGCTGTACGAGAAGCTGAAGTGTCCTCTCCAGATCACGAAGCCTGGGTCAAATAATATGGAGGATAGGCTATTACCCAAGCAGCAAAACCCCCCCCTCTCCACGTCACTGAAATAGTCCCATGGAAAGGCAAGAGCCAATACAACTGGTTCCAGCAATGTTGCAGGAGTTGCCAGAACGACATGAACTGCCTCCGGCTCCAGAGTGTGCCTCGAGGTTAACTCCTAAAGCCTTTTCCGTTGGTGGATATAGCCACAAGGCAGTGGAGGTTTGAAATCCGAGTTCTCCTTCTCCTAGATGGTTTGCCTTCCAAAGCTAACGAGCCCCATCTACCCAGGAAAAATTGGTTTTACAAGCAAATTTTACCCCAGGACTAATGCAAAAAAGCCTCATCTGTCTAGGAAATTAGGATACCTTTGGAGCTTCTTGCTGTCATGTGTGACAAGATAAGTGAGAATTTAGATTCTTAAGAGTTTAGTGAATAAAACCTATTTTGTGAACCACCTAGAATATATGTTTTTCAGCCCCTGTGTTATATGCGTCTTTTAACCTTAAGTAGTTATATGATTTGCCAACAGTGGTGCTTTAATCACACTCTCTCTTTTCCCCCCAGAAAGTTCAAAGTAACCTCTCTCTCTTTTTTAACCATTTCAGGGAATTATGCATGAGGACAAGCCAATTTTTACAGCACAGTTTTACCCAGAAGGCAATCCAGGACCAACAGACACAGAGGTATTGTGAAGGGAAGATTCTTGTAAAACATATTTGAATTTAAAGCATGGGAAAGGAATGGCTGACCAGCTAAAGCTTGGAACCTTTGGAAACATTTTGTAGTAACATTCTTATGCAGCTCATATGGCAAAGGAACAAGGGAGAAGGAAACCTGATGATATGGAATTCCTAGTCCAGGTCTTCACAAACTCAAGCCTGGTATTAGGCTCCAGTTGACCATCGTCCTTGATCACAGACCACACTGGGTGGGGGTGAGAGGACTTACATCCCAACAAGACCTTAGAAGCCCATGTTGGGGAAAGGCTGATACAGGTCTGGGTTTTTTTGTATGCTTTCAATTGTCTCTGATGTTTCTTTTAAGAAGAAAAGTTCCCTAGAAAAGTTAACTCATGTAACTCAACTGTACAGTCTGCATAGGCTGGGCTGGGCCCAGCACATTGTATGTCTAATTTATGCAAATAGAGGTGCTCTGTATTGTTGAAAGGCACCTGGTTTTGTTCTTTGAAAAAAAAAGACTTATTAACTTTGGAATACATTTTGACTACTTTTATATTTCTGAAATTGTAGAGTTATCCACATACTCAATTTCTTGTTCTCATATTTGAAAATGAAGCTTAATCCCCTGTCTGTGACTTCTCATAGCAATGCCTACAGCAAGATGTTGAGTAGTTAGGGGGAGTGTGACTAAACAACACCAGAATACATAACAAGGAAAGGTAGGGCACGCCTGCCTTATTCAGAATTCACTGGAGATAACCAGAAAGAATACTTACCAGGGGTGTGTGTGGAACCACATGTTAATTACTGGTTATTGGGTTTTTTTTGTTAAAACTCGGAGTGTGTGAATATCACCTGACCAATTTGTATCCCAAATATATGCCACAAATAAGACCCACTGCAAGCTGATTTGGAGGTGGCCTGGACCAATTTGTTCTTGGATCTCTGCAGATAGTAGCATGTTCTTGGACTGGAAGGAATGAAAACAGAAAATGTGGAAAGTTATCTTTCCCCATCAAGGAAATGCTAATGAACTGGGATGGAGGGGGCAGCACACAGCAGACAGGCACGTTCAGGCTGAAGTTGGCCTCTATTTTCCCTGGTCAGTAGCCTGGCTTCCCAAGTGTGCCTGCGCCCAACCAAGTAGAAATCAGAGTGATGCACTGGCACGCATGGAGCATACAAAGACATCCATAGCAAGTAAAGTAAGGATGTTGCAAAAAAAAGAAGAAGCTATCAGCAAATCTTAAAACATAGAAGAAAGCAGAAAGCAGCAATGGTTGTGGAAGTGGGGAGACATGTATCCCCTAGCTCTACTTTTACCTACTGTATCAAAGCCTGTACAAGGGGGTTAATCATCCATCCCACATTCACATACTCCCTTAATCTTAGTTGTAGTGAAAACTTGGTGTGATTATGTAAAAGAAAGAGCTAGAACATTCTGGAATGAGGACAACCTAATAAGTAATGTAACACCTTTCCCTTGGCATGCCTGGATGCAAAACTGCTACTCAGATGGGTGGATGGGGATAAATAAAATATCAGATAAACCAGAGAGCTAATGTGGGGCAGGAGTGGCTTGTCCAGGGTTGCTTAATGAAATCATGGGATGTCAGTGTAATGAAATCCTAATGTTCTGCCCACTGGAACACACAAATGAAATTGAATTTCCATAGAAATTATATGACTGTTTTCTAGAACAGCCATTCTCAATGGTGGCCATATGCACCCCTGGGGGCCCGGGCACATTTGAAAGGGACCACAGACTAGGAACAATTCTTCAGACACCACCTTATAAGGTTCGTTATGTGACTTATACAATATTGATTCAGCCTGTATATTTTCATACTGTCTTTATGGCCATGGCCAAAAAAAGGGTTGAGAATGACTGTTCCAGATCAACCTCTGTGGTAAATCAGCACAACATCCACACGGATCTGTGTGAAGATTTTTCTGCAAATTGGATTAGATGTGTGCCTTAAGCTTCTTAAGAGCTTGGGTGTCTGGTTGGTTTGGGATACAATGCATCCATTAATTAGGTTAATTATTAATTAGATGTATTATGCTCACAACCTAATTAGAAAGAGCTGTAATGATGCTAAATAGGCAAATTCCAGAGGGATGATCTTGTTGGGATGCTGCACTAAAACATTTCAAATCTTGTGCATATGAGAGCAAAAATAGAATTTATGCAAACTGCCTATTTATGCTAATATATAGGCAAAAACCAGCACTGGAATCTGTAATTTTTAGTAAGGATTTGGGGAAAGGGTTACAAAAGGTCATCTTGGTCAACACTCTATAACTAGGGCAGACTAAGCAACTTGCAGCTGTACAGATGTTGTTGAACTCCAGCACTGATCTGCCTTAGCCAGCATAGCCAATGTTGAGGAATGATGAAAAGTGCAGTCCAAAAATGTCTGAAAAGCTGCAAGTTCATCGTTCTTGGTGTAAGCAAATATAACTGGAGGCCACAGTAGAAGTAGAGCTAGAATGGGTAAAAATTGGCTCTCTTGAATAGAGATGGGGATATTCGTATATGAATACAAATATCCCTGCACAACAGGGCCTAATGAGGGTCCGGACCCTGGGGTCAGACCATCCACTCACGCATCCTGCTGCAGTGCTGGTCCTGCTCATCCTCCGATGGTGCCCAGAGTGCTGCTCTCTTCCAGCTCATCTGGCCACTCAGAAGCCGTGCAAGGAGACTCGTCCGCCTGCCTCCTGCCTGGAGTGGCCAGCCGAGTAAGGAAGAGAGTGGTACTCTAGGTGCCATTGGAGAACGAGCAAGACTGGCACCACAGCAGGACGCATGAGTGAACAGTCTGGCCCCAGGGACCAGCCCCTCATAAGGTCCAGCTGCATGGGGGATATCCATATTGGTATACAAATGCCAACGTCCCCATTTCTACACTTGAATTACTTTTGAAAATAATGTTCTCTCTGATGCATTGATTTCTTTGGGGCAGACACTCTCCACCTTTCCTTGGCTCCTCTGAGTGCAGACTAACTCATCCGATGAGGTGAATAAATCATTATTATCGTTTCAATTTCTATAGTGGTTTATAGGAAAGCTCTCTGTGTGGTTTACAACATAATCATGAAAAGACCACTTTGCTCCCCAGAGAGCTGAGCATTCATTTTACAAATTTTGGAAGGATGAAAGGCTGTGTCAACCTGGAGCCAGTTATCTGAATCTCTCAGCATCAAACTCAAGTCATGAGCAAAGGCTTGACTGCAGTACTGCAGTTTAACCATTGTGCAATGGAGATTGCTCACCATAAGAGGCTGTCTCTACAGAAACCTCTGGGTATGTTTCACAGGACTCTGGACATGGGTGATTGGCATCTTTTCAACCTATGAGGACAAGAAACTTAGTGGAAGAAACAGATTTTCCTTATTACAAATGTATGCTTGTTATTTTGCTTCCTGGATACAATTAGGAACCACACAGTACCTTTATGCAATATGAAAAATATGTGGTTGTTGGAATTACCATGGTGTGACTGATGGCAGTGTGACCCTGATACTATGCAGGGTCTGGCTCATAAAATCCACTCTTCCTCTAACTCTTTCCGTTTGTGATACGAATGGAGTGCTGCTTCTCGATGCTGATATACATTTTGTTGGCTTTCTCTAGTTCTTATTTGATTCATTTATTTCACTGATCAAGAAGGGAAAAGGGACACACATTGCTTCGGTGCTGCCCAAGGCCACAGCTGCAACGTCGAGAGTGGAGGTCAGTTTATTAATGTGCTTTGCATTTTGCCATCAGTCATATAGTGGCTGCTACTGTTATTAAGAGAGATGGGCAGATGTGCCCATTGGAACCATTACCTGGGGAATTTGCAAACCCAAACTTCCTTCAAAAGATGTCCTAATTTTGTTAAAAGTTAGATTATTAATTCTCATTTTGCCTTAAAGCAATTGTTACCTGGGAATTGGGATGTGTGACTGTCAGTACTGACCTAAAGCAGAAGTATTGGGCTTTTTTGTTGTTTAGATTTATGACTTGCTAGATCCCTAAAGCTCAAGAAATGGCACAATTTTTAATCTCATATATCTAGAGCTTAATTTGCCCCAGTGGTCACCAGGGCTCAATTTCAGAACCAGTTTTATTTCAGCTGCTAGGGCTGAGCTGTATAATTATGTGGGCAACACTCATAAAATCAAAAACAAAAGTGGGGATAGCTATGCTGATACAAAACAGATCCCAAAATCCATACCAAGGTGACACTTTTAATAGGCCAATGAAAAAGGCATAGGAAAGTGTGGAAAATGTATGCACTTGTGTAAGTTTTCAGGAGAACATTCTCTTCATCAGGTGAGGTGTGAAAGGAATAGGACAAAGTGTCAGACAAAGAGGAAAAGTAGACTTGCTATCCAGTTTTCTGCACATTATTCCGAGCCTTTTATAGAATGTTGCCACAGATAAGTAACTGGGGCTGCGGTCACAATAGCAAAATATTTCTGAGTTGCTCCTTGTGAATTTCAACCCTTTTTGGGGGTTTAGACCACGCATGGCCATTATCTATTCTTTTGTTCCCCTTCCATGCTATCTTTGCATCAAATCCTGTCCACTGGGAGGCTTCTACCTTTTTTGTTGCAGGATTAATTGTGCAACAGCTATAGTGGTGTCCTGTGTGCATGGCTGTACTAATTTTTTTTTTATGGCAAGCCACCTTGTGGTGTTCCTTCCCCTGAGCCATTTCACGTTTTCCTCTTAGGGACCTCATGGTAGAGCTGGAATGAAAACAAAGTCTGACTATGAGTTTCTCTGCTACAAGAGGCACAAATGCAGCAGAGAAACTCATATCCATCAAGTAAATGATGTTGAAACATCGATATAGCAAAATTATTTTTAAAAAGGGGGCCCCAGAGACATAAACAACCCTGAGGAAAATATTCCAGTACCAAAGTGTAGCCAGTTATATCACATAACATTTAGGGAAATGTTATGGTAATTCAAAAACACAGCAAAATGTACACCCTGGGATATATACCATATTTTCCCACGTATAAAACACCTTTTCCTTAAACAAATAGAGAAAAAATTGAGAGTCATTTTATACATGGAAGGCAGCTGTTTCCGACTGCCTTTTGCGAAGGCATGGGGCTTAGCAAAAAGGAAGGGGAGGGGTTGCTCCCTTCCTTTTTGCTAAGCTCTGTGCCTTCTCAAAAGGCAAGGAAAAGTGGCAGTCACTTTGCCAGCCACTTTCCTTGCCTTTTGCAGGGCACAGGGCTTAGCAAAAAGGGAGCCCTTTGATCCCTGCTTTTTCTAATATGGAGTTAGAAAAAGGGGGTGGGATCATCTTATACTTTGGGTCATCTTATAAATGGAAAAATATGGTGTCACATGACTGCTCAGGGAGTAAAGGAGTCGAGAAAACAGGGGGACATTTACCTGGTGTAACCATGGAATTAATATGCATCACCTGACATAGCCCACAGGGCTGGAAATTTAGACATTTTGGTAGAGTATCTCTGCTTTTGTGCAGTGATCTTACTCATGTCTGAACCAGACCTTATTTTCTTTAAATGATAACCTCAAATGGCTATATTGGTTGGGGGATGCTGGCAGCTGTAGTCCAAAACAATAACTCTTCCCAAACTCTGGTCTGATCTTATGAGCAAAGGGCATCCTAACTAGAAGCTGTCACTTCTCTGGCTCTTTCAACCCTGAAACACAACCTTGTAGAAATCAGGCCTTGCATTTACCATTATAGGATAGATTTTTCCCTGTGTCATCAGTAGGGGAACTGAGCCAGAGATGGAGTGAATTACCCGAAATTACTGGTGAGTTCAGGAAGGAGGAGAAAATGAATCCACGTTCGAGCCTATTGCTAGACTATTTTTGGGCTTCTATATTTTGTGGATATTAATTTACAGCTGTATATAAGACTCAGCTGTTCCCATTTTTAGAATGTTTTCCACACGGCCTTAATTTTGTAATATATCCTTCTGTAGAGCATCTGGGCATTGAACAAAGGATGTAACACAAGAGGTTGTGATCAACTCTGATTGAAACATGAAGACAAGTCTTTGAGTTAACGTGATAATCAACAAATGCATTGTGTGTTGCACCTGGTCATCCTAGTGTTTCACCAACCAAAGATGAAATGGATTTGCTTAACAGCCTTAAATCTTTGATCAGCAGATAAGTTACAAAAATAACCAAGGAAACAGGATGAAACAAAATGTTCTTCACTGAGATGCTTTGGTTCTGTAGAGTAAATGAACAGGGCTTCTTCTTGGTGTGCAGGCTGGATGGACCACTTCTCTGCTAAGCCCTTTCTGGCCAGAAAAGTCATGCGCATCAAGTTTCCAGAGTGATGAAACTTCAGATGGGCAAAGTTACTTTTTTGGATTACAACTCCCAGAGGAACCTTGGCAGCTGGGATATTCTTGGAGTTTTAGTGCAAAACAAGGAAATGTTTACTGCCTGCAAGTGATGCCTGATACCAAACTCTATGTATGCGCCATTTTAGTAGTGCAGGTGGTGCTTGGTCCTAGGTTCTTGGTCTCAGTCATGTTTCAGTTCTTTCCAGGCCCATCTTTTTGTTTAGAAGTAGAAGGCCAGTCTGCAGGAACTTTTACAATAAGCAGGTGAGATGTGGGACTCACTATCAAGTCACACTGGTGACTTAGACTCAACTCAGATTTTTTTTCCCTCCAATGACTTGGACTGAATTTGCAACTCAGAACCCACCCACCTCTTCCTTTTTTCTGAGAAAAAAGCTCATTTTTAATAGGGGGGTTTGTGGTTGGGGCTTGGTACCAAAGACTTGGATTTGGACTTGGGACTCAAGACCCAAAGTCTTGCCAGCATCCCTGACAGTAAGACTTTTATATGATTCCATCTTGAGTCAGTGTGGAACTCAAAATGGCACCCACATGGATCAAACAGAACCTTAATTTATATTGCCAACTCCTCTGCATTTATTTTGCATCCACAAAGACAGCGTGAGAATTTCAAACGCGTGGAAGCCACATGTGTGAAAATGCTCAGTATACGGCATTGCTAGATTTTTCCACAGACCTTTTTTTTCCTGCCCGTCATTGTCAATATCACTTAACGTCAAGGACAGCTGCAGGATCTTACTCATTATGCAAGCCAGTGTATGCAACTTAACTGATTCAGTGAGATAATGATTGATGATGCAGTCTCAAATGCAGGCTAACCAGTTTTATGATAAGTTCAATTGAAACTGAAGGAAAGATTTCCCTTTCAGTAATCTTTCTGAAACTATTGGCAAATGGCTGATAAACCACTTTATTCTTATATTGATCCTTGATTAGTGAAGATTTCCCATTTGACTAGCACAAGGAACATTGCCTTCATTCTAATATGCTTATCTTATCCTTTGGAAGGTAATTGCACAAAGTGTTATAGTACTGTGATATCATCACAGTCAAGTACATCACCAGTAAGGTACCATTTTGGATAGGGGTCCAAATTCCAATTCAGAGGGCTCTTGAGGGGCACATTCAATGGTAGGTAGGACTAAGGGGCACTAGGTGAAAGCAAAGCAAGTGTGTATGTGTGCTATAGTAGGCATCCTTCTGTCTCGAGAGACTATGGTAATGTGCTCTGAATAGAGGCCTTGGAATAGTGTCTAGTGTGGCTGAGAAGGTCAATTCGAGAGTGACAATCCCTTCCACACTGAAGACAAATACAATCTGTCCCCGTCCAGCTCCCTGGTTTTGCTGGTTTTGGGACTGCCTCTTTGCCTCGGCCTGCTGGACAAGGGTCTCTTCAAAATGGGACAGGCCGTGATACAATGCCTGCCTCCAGGCTGAGCGCTCAGATGTCAAGGTTTCCCATCTGTTGAGGTCCATTCATAAGGCCTTCAGATCTCGCTTGCAGATATCCTTGTATCGCAGCTGTGGTCTCCCTCTGGGGTGATTTCCCTGCACTAATTCTCCATACAGACTAGACTACTGTAATGCACTCTATGTCGGTCTGACTTTGAGACTGACGCGGAAACTTCAGATGGTGCAAAATGCGGCGGCCAGACTTTTTACAGGGGTGAAAAGGTACCAACATGTTTCCCCCACGCTGGCTGCCTTGCATTGGCTGCCCATTCATTTCTGTGTTGATTTCAAAGTTTTTACAATTACATGTAAAGCCCTAAATGGTTTAGGACCTTGAAATCTGGCAGAGAACCATCTCCCACCCAGTTCTGCTAAAGTCACTCATTCCAGCCAGGCTGGGTGACTGAGGGGCCTAATGCCAAGGGAGGTCCAGAGGGAAAGGATGAGGAATAGGGCCTTCTTGACAGTGCCCCCTCGCCTTTGGAACAACTGGCTCCCTCTCTGGGTGTTTTCAAGAATAGACTTAAAACCTGGCTATTTGGGCAGGCTTTCCCTCCTGTCATGTCTTAATTTCTTATACACCACCATCTTGAACCTATAATATATGTTTTCAGTTTTATTGTTTTTTAATTTGTAAACTGACCAGAGTAGACCTTTGGTCTAGATAGGCGGGATAGAAATCCAATAAATAAATAAATGAGATCTTTATGAATCTGACCATCAGCCATTCTCACAACATGCCCAAACCAGCGTAGATGTCACTGTTTCAGTAATGTATACATGCTGAAAATTCATTGTGTGATATAATTCTTAACATTTTGGGTATTTCCCCACAAAAGCACGGCTGTACAAAGCACAGCTCATTTCCGTGCATGTCTAGTGGATGCCCCATAGCTACAGCTTCCAGGCCTGCAAATCAAAGTTCTTTTCCATGAAACAGCTTCCCATATGGTAGACTGGAGCTCAGTTCTGTGCAACAGCTTTCCAGCCTTTAAACAGCTACATAAAAAAATATCATTCTTGATTTTGTTATAGTCCCCCAACTCTCACCTGTATCCTCATACCATGCTTTGCTTGTTCTGATTTGTTTTTAATTCTCATACCTTCCTGCAGGTGTCACAAGAGCAGTTTAGGGTTAAAACCTTTTTGGAGGGAGAAGGGATAGCCTTTTGAAATTCTTTTGTTATTAAACAAAAAAGTAGCTTTGCACCAATGATTGAAATCTTGTTGCTTAGTAAGTTGGATGTAGAGTGGGTCTATTTAATCTAAGGTTTTGTTGACTCAATGAGCCTACTCTAGTTGTAATTTATTATGTAAGGAACATCAGCCATCCGCAGGAGGGTAAGCAGGAAAGAAGGCATATCTATAAATTTCTCTCTGGAGAAATATTGTGGATGAAACAAAAAAGGAACAGACAACAGTGTGGCACTCAAATTATGATGACCCTTACAGTCCGTGTTGATGCAAGGCAATCTGAACTTTTGGACCTTTCTCACGTATTGAAAAATAGCCATGACAGTTGCTTTGTGTTTGGGTGAGAAGTGGTTAACTGATGAAAAGGGAAATCAGTTTCTGGGATTTTCCCTTGCTCAGTGTTATTTTGTGAATGGTAGTGAGCACAACAGAGTATCCTGTAGATGATCTTGACTACTGCAGTTTATCTTGTCAACATTCAAGCTGCCCTCTGCTATGTAAAGTTTCCTTTTTCCTGCTGGCCACATGGGCATGATATTGTCCAGAAATATCAGGCAATTTCCTGGATTTTTGAATTGTGGGTATCGTTTAGTCGTTCAGTCATGTTCGACTCTTCGTGACCCCATGGACCAGAGCACGCCAGGCCCTCCTGTTTTCCACTGCCTCCCGAAGTTGGGTCAAATTAATATTGGTTGCTTCGATGACACTCTCCAACCATCTCATCCTCTGCCGTCCCCTTCTCCTCTTGCCTTCACACTTTCCTAACATCAAGGTCTTTTCCAAGGATATTGTGCAGAAATATCAGGCAATTTCCTGAATTTTTGAATTGTGGGTATAGAAAACACAATATCCCACCTTCATGAAACAGGTGTTTTTCACGACTGAATTATTTCATATATTGTACATGAAAGCTGTAATTCACTTTTAAAGGAAGAAAAGCCTGCTAGTTTTCTATAAACGAGAGAGAGGAAAATTCAGGAGATATGCATCCAAATCAAACCAATTTCAGATTTGCTTGGTCACTGGGAAGTGAGTAACCCATTAATAAGAAATTCTGTCACACAGTAATCTGTCTAAAGATGCCCTGACAGATGGTAGGACAAACTTTGCCACAAGTGAACTTGCTGCTTGCTTGTACTACGAGGCAAATACACTTATTTTTGGATGGTAGGTGCCATCCGCTCTGCCATTTCACCCAATGGATATATGAGCAAATAATGTCTGAAGAAGCGCAATGCAGTGGTTAACATTCTTGTCTTTGGTCTTTGTGTCTGTACTGCAAACACACAATCCACCTTCTTTGTTATGGAAACCTTTGAAAAAGGAGAAGCAGCTTACCTGAGAACTGGGGACAGTTCGTGGACATGGTGGCTTAATTCTGTTGCCATTATTTCTTGTTTTCAGGTTTCCAAAGTTCTGATCCTAGGATCAGGTGGTTTGTCCATTGGTCAAGCAGGAGAATTTGATTATTCTGGATCACAGGCTGTCAAAGCCATGAAGGTGAGGAGAAGGAAACTGGAGTTTTAGTCTCTTCCATGGCTGCCCTTGGTTTTCTATATAGCAATTGTGCCATTATTTATATCATTACACATTCTGTCTTGCTTAAATCTTTGGCAATATAGAACTGCATTATTCGGTGAGAATAAACTCCTCCAATCCTTCCTGTGAACAGGTTCTGAGCTGACTCCATTATTAATAAGTGTGCAGTGAAATAATTCACAGAAATGGTTTGTGCTAAAGAAATGTCAGCCTCTCTGATTTATTGTGAAATAAAAATAAAGTGCATTCATTATATGTCACATATAGCCAGGTATTTTTCCCCCAAGTTCTGCTACAGAGTTCCCAGACTGGGAGACCAAGAAACATTTAAATGGGTAAGATAACAAATGGTGTGTACCAGCCAGTGTGAACTAGAGCACAAAATGTCATGTGTGTAAAATTACAGAGACAGTCAAGGTGTATATATATTTTTCCAATAAACTGCTAGTCATTCAACTGACTTGATGAAAAGTAAATGTTATGACCCCATCTGCAGCAGGAGGATGATGGATTCATATTTATGGCAGCAAATGTCAGGCTTTGAATGTCTCATTTAGAAAACACGGTATCTGAAAGTGAGCAACTCTGTAGCTGCCCTGCATAATTAGGTTTTCTACTCCAGGAGTTGAGTGACTAAGGATTTTTGCCCAGTAGCTCATATATTAGGATTGTTTAAGGATAATTGCTATAGAACGCTAATATAAAGGGTTATAATATAAAATGTAATTTCTAAATTAAAAATAGATCTTTTGAGTTCTCTGGTCATGTAGATCAGTGGTTCTTAACCTTTGTTACTCGGATGCTTTTGAACTGCAACTCCCAGAAACCCCAGTCAGGACAGCTGGTGGTGAAGGCTTCTGGGAGTTGCAGTCCAAAACTCCTGAGTAACCCAAGGTTAAGCACCAGTGATGTATCTCAAGTATAGTTCTTTAGTGGGGGAAGGGAGAGAAAAGAAACATGATACAGTTACAGTTAAGCATTTTTAAAGTGACATTGATTTTGGCTGGAGTAGTAGCCATGGATGTCATGCCATTTCCAGTTAAAACAGCACCCACAGATGCTTAACATTTCCTGGATTGTTTCTGTTGTATGTTTTAATATAAAAGGGACAATGCAAACTTGTCTTCTGCTTCAGAAATGCAGATCAGACAGCTCAGTTTGTAGGACTCCAGATGGCAAAATGTGGAATGGTGGTGGTGGTGGTGGTGGTGGTGATGATGATGATGATGATGATGATGATGATGATGATGATGATGATGATGATGATGATGATGATAATAATAATAATAATAATAATAATAATAATAATAATAATAATAATAATAATAATAATAATAATAATAATAATAATAATAATAATAGCAAGTGACATAATTATCCATAATTATTTCTTCCATTGTCTGAAAAAAATACTTTTAATGAATCACTCAAAACAGTGTCAAGAGCACCAAATTCTCTGAGCATTCTTCTTTAACATGTCCAATCATTTGGTTGACTCAGAACAGACCACAGAACATCTATGGAATAAGTCAAATAATTCATCATGTCTCTCTTTAGCCTGGCTATAGACCTCACCCACCCTGCGCAAAAACACTATTAGCCTGTGAGATTGCTTGAAAATATCAGATTAAAAAAAAGAGGGGGGGGGAAGGACCATGCAATTCTTTCTCTATACAGAGACCACCTTGTTACTCTAAAGGAGAACATTTCTTTTAAGAGAGGTGGCTTTCCTGTTCTCTGCTTCTCTGGCCTTCTGCTTTTGTCTTGAAGAAAAGTTATGTTTTTCCAGTAAATTGTTCCAGCTTGACCTTCCTTCGCTTGTTGCCATCTACCTGCCTTGATCTGGGTGCTCATCAGCCATTCCAGAGGCAACACTTGCTCTCGGTGACCTTGCCTCTGGCAGCATGATTTACAATAGCATGTGAAGCTAAGGCACTCTGTGTGGGTGCACCTCAGTATTCCGTTCTCATCATTATTTGCCTCCCATTGTGTTGATTGGGGAATCAGCTTAAAGTCAAGGTTTGTCAGACAGCTCAGTGCCATAATTATCATGTGGCCAAACGTAAACAAGATCTGTGAGCTAAGCAGTAATCCTCAAGAATTCCAGTGGAAAGAGCAGGAAGAAGAAATACGTCAAGGGGATACACTGATAATGAAGAGCGTCTGCTAGCACTTAAATATCTTCCCGTAGCTTCTGTTTTAGAATGTTTTCTATCATAAAAATAGATCATTGACTCTTCTGTGGTACCCTTAAGCTTGGCCCAGATACAACTTTGTAGCCATTGCAGATGAGTCAAGTTCAGATGTATGTTTTCACAGGGTTTTAATCTCAGACAATTGCCTAGCCACTGATTTATGCTCTAACTGTAGCTTCTGAATGACCGCCAATGGAAATTTAGTATGCCATTCATTCTACTAATCTAGCCCAGAAGTTACCAAACCATACAGTACTAAGGGCTATTCAGACAGGGCTACCAGCCAAAGCTGACAGAAGGCATTTACTTGAGACTCTAATGGTGGTCCCTGAGCTATGTGCCCGTTCCTTCAAGGTGAGTGTGACCTCATGGAGAACTGGTTGGTCTGTTCCCATGTGATCATAAGAAATATCAGCCAACAAAGGCAAACACCCTCGGTATGGAAGAGGAACCACCTATGAGCAGAACTGAGCTTCAGGGTTGTTTCTCAACCTGTCTATTTCTGAGGTGAGACTGCATTTCAGTATGTGTGGTGTTGCATCTGCTAGAGAGGAAAAGATGAAGTAGAGTTGTATATCATCACCGTGAGCGTGAGAGCACACTCCAAACAAGATGTAGCTGGAAGAGGCCAGTAGAAAAGGGGAATTCAGCACACCAAGTGTCAGTGTTCTGCTAGAAACTTTGGGGAGTAGAATGGCTGACAGGAGAGTCTCTGAGGATGAAGAAGGCATGACAGATGTGATGCCCATTAGTCTAAAGGAAAGATGAATGTTGACGAGATTAGCTCTGAAAGAAGCCCACTGTCTTAAAGCTCCCTGATTGCTAATTAGAATCAGCTGGGTGTCAGGGAGGTTTGGTTGAGAGCTATAAATTTCTTAGTATGCTGTCAGCAGAGTGTGTGTGGGTGACAACATGGAGGGTCACTTCTCATCCGTGCTGTCTGTCATGATTTCTGAAACCTCTAATGAATGGACCAGTGATGGCTGTGCCGCTGCCTGCTCCCTGTTGTGAAGGTGAAGGATCTGTCAGACTGAAGTGATGGCTTGACCCTTAGCCTGCTTTGACTTCCTACACTTTGAAAGGGACTGGCTTATATAACACAGCCTTGGGAGGTGCTACTGATTATCCACCACAGCATGGAGGATACAGTTGACCACTACTGGTCAAATAATTCAGCACCAGAACATGAGTCTCATTGTCTCAGCACTTCAGTTTTTTCAAAGACCTCATCCAAGAAAGAGTTCTGAAGAGTTGACTTATAATTATTCAGATTTTCCAGATTCAAGGAGGACTTGTTAGGAACTAATCCTACTGTTGCTTCCCTCAAGTGACCTAAAGGCCACTCTCTCTCATAAACAGACATTTTAAACTTCTGTGGTCCAATTGGCTGCTCTTTCCTTGCTGGATTTCATCAGTTGTGTAAAGCAAGGATCCTTTACACAAGGATCCTTGCTGTCCAAGTGTAGCCCTTTAGATTGCAACTCCCAGAAATCCTGGCCATCACAGCTAGTGATGAAGGTTTTGCGGAGTTTTAATCCACTAATATGCTGGGAACCACTGCTTTAGTAGCTAAAACTAATACTCTTAAATTGGACTGAGAAATAAATAGGTTTCCAATGTAATACATACAGAACAGGTGAAACATATGCCTTTTGCCAAGTTCCCATAAGCAACTTTGCTGCCAGATTCTGTATCAGTTGATGTGTCCGAACCATCTTCAAAAGTAGACCTGTGCAGAGCACATTGCAGTAATCCAGAATGGAAGTAACTAGAATCACAGAGGCAACATCAGTTTTCTTCAGATAATGCTACAGCTGGTGAACCAGCCAAAGCTGGTAAACAAAGCTTTTGTGGCTGTTCATGCCACTTGTGCCTCTGTCAAGAGCGCTGAGTCTCAGAACACCCTTAGACTGCACCTGATTCTTCAAAAGGAGTGCAACCAAATCCAAGACACACTTGGAAATCTCCCTCCAAATCAGTGGGCAGGGCTTCTGTCTTGTCAGGATTTTACTCCAGCTTGTTTGCTGTCACATTTCTCAAAACTTCTTTGCTCCCCCAAGCCCTGAAATGAAGATGCAAGACAACAATTCTTTGGACTTTAAATCTGGGCCACACTTTATTAAAACCAATTCAAATTCCACCAAATAAACCAATTCCAAATTTGAGGGGGCCTGCAGTAGTGCGGGGAAATAACGCCAAATAATTCCTTATCAGTCAATGGGCGAGTCCCAGGCCCCAGGTTCCAGCTGTCTAACGACCGGAGGAACCTGTCAGGCCTCAATTAAACACCCCGGATGTCTAGCCATCGTATTTGATGACTTTTGGTCCGCAAGTGGTCCAGCGCATCAGCCGCCTTCGGCCCTGTAATCGCATGATCCGCAGAGCCGTCAGGACCGATGCGCTGTTGGCTTTATGATAATTACAAAAGGGACACACTGTGACAACCAGTTATTCCCGCGCTACCTGCCAGTGTGACCGGTTATAAACCACCCTTAAATGCCAACAAACCCTTTTCCAGTGTGGGATAGGCGAAAAATCCCCCCATCCAAAAGCTAATCAGGATAGAGGTCAAAAATTCCTATCCAGCCCAGAAAAAGGCGACCCCAAAAACACACTAGAATGAGGGTGGGCAGGTGGGTGCCAAAAGTGAAAGAGGGCAAACAACGGGCCGGCTCTTCCTTATATCACTGCCACCCGCGCCAAAAGTCACGTGGCCCAGGTTGCTTACCTCCTCCAGGGCCAGGAGAGCAAAAGACGCCGCGGAGATCGAGAGCGTAAAACGCACCCCTCCTGCGCATGTGTACTTCTCACAACAACTCATGGTCTCACTGGGATTTTAGGGTAGAAACAGGAGGCAATTTGCATCTGCTGTCTGCACCCTGACGTTATAGAAATGAAAATGGCAGCTGTATGATTTCCTACATCACTTATATTTCATTGCCATAGATTATATTTAATGAAGGTCTTGTGGTGCTGATCTTTTTCAGGAAGAAAATGTAAAAACTATCCTGATGAATCCCAACATTGCCTCTGTTCAGACCAATGAGGTTGGCCCAAAACAGGCTGATACGGTGTACTTCCTCCCAATTACACCACATTTCGTGACAGAGGTCATCAAAGCAGAACGCCCAGATGGGATCATTCTTGGCATGGGCGGGCAGACTGCTCTTAACTGTGGTAAGTTGCTTTGGGAAAGTTTTTCCTTTTTCCTACAACATAAAGTACAAAATGATTGCCTCCCTCATGTGACTTGAGGCCACTCTCTCAGGTCACCTATATAATAATATACAGACAACTGTCACTCTGAAATCAACTATGGTGTTCTCTTTGATTGGGCTTTATTGATAAAAAATATACAGTTTAAAGATACACAGAACTCTGCATGAGGTAAAATACAATGGTAAGATCCCTATGAGATACACATTACCACCTTTCCCACAGTAACATTCTCCCACTCCCTTTCTCCTGTGCCTATATGTAAGCACACATCTCAGCTACAGATAATGTCACTCAGTTGCACAACCAGGTATGTGACTCTGCACATAATTATGTTGTGGAGATGTTATCCTGCAGAGAGGAAACTTGCAAGCCACACTAGGTGGGAGTGGTCTTTTCATAGCTCTTTAGCCCTTTTAAACCACACAGTAGCTACTAAACTATGGTACAAGACTGAAATTCCAAACATTTAAACCAGCAGTTCCTGTAATCTTACTAGCCAGTTCCCTTGCTTTAGAAGAAAACCTGTCTGGAGCTTTATCAGACTTTTTTGCCTGAGCATCTTCTAATTGCAGTTGTTTAATTCTTTTGACAACAACAGTGGATTAGGCAAAAGTGCATTTTGATTGTCTTACATTTTTAACTCCTTAGAATGCTGAGAAATAGTTATACCATCACTATGATACTGAGACAAAAATAGAATATTTACATATTTTAAAAAACACATTGTATCAAATCATTTCATTTTCACCATACCAATAACATAATTTCTTGTCAGCCATGAGGCTGGCCATAGTAGTTAAAGATGGTCAGAGTTGTAACATAGATGGAGTGCAAAGGTTGTGGAAATCAGTACTGTTAGCAATAAACAAATTAATTGATGACCAGTTAATGGCTTTGATAATTAATAGGTACTTTACCGGGCAGAACAGCTCCACTTTTGGGGAATCTATTATATTCTTAAACCTAAAATATCTAAGACTTTGTACATACATGGGCTGGATTGGTGGAGGAGCATAACCAATGATGTTGCTCCCTTTTACCCTTCATGTTTATATCTGGGCTTGGAATACTTTATAGTCACAGTGCTGGCCAGAAGATTCTGGGTGGCTGGTGTCTAAAATATATGTTGTTTACATAAAGCTGTAGTTGACATACTACAATGTATGTGGCAGACATTTTGTGTGAAGGTCCATAATCACAAGGTCCAGTTGCACAGTTTGGAGAGGAGGATTCATGTATCTTATTTTTTGTGAATATTGGATTCCACCTAATATGATATGTGTAAGGATGGGCACACACCCACATTTCCATCATGCTCAAAGGATAATTGGCCCAGTAAGCGTATGAACTGGGCCTTAGAAAACTATGTGATAATCTATTACAGTTGTGATGTGTACTTCATGCTCTGTACAGGAGTAGAGCTGTTCAAACGTGGCATTCTGCAGGAACATGGAGTTAAAGTCCTTGGAACATCAGTTGAAGCCATCATGGCCACGGAGGACAGGCAAATGTTTCTGGACAAACTGACCGAAATCAATGAGCACGTTGCTCCCAGCTTTGCTGTGGATTCTGTAAGTAAGCTGAACTTGTGTAGATCAACAAAGAGAGGGGTGAGTGGATTGAAAAAGTCAATTCAAATTCCTCTTTTTAAAAATATTTAAATGGTCTTATATAAACTGTAGAGCTGGAATATCTTTTAGCACATTGTAATTCACAGACTAAAATTTCTGAACTAATAGTATTAATAATTAAATCTATAGATAACGTGTTTAATGGATGTTTGAAATGTCAGCTGTGCAGTTAACAAAATTAACATGAATGCACCACACCAGATTATTACACAATACAGTATATTTACCTTTTGTCATGATTCCACGAGGCCCCTGATTATTTCACCAAACTAGGAGCTCACGCTATGTGCCCCTCAGCTGCCACCAGTTGATTTCATCAGTAATACCTATTATAAATGATAGATGTCCAGGCCATATGTCGTGTTAAAAGAACCAAATAAAATTGTTTATTGATACAGGTGTTGACAGAACAAGCAATGTTGTTAACTCTTAAACAAACATTCTTCTTTATCCACCCTCAACCACTATTCTCCCACCCAAACGTCACAACTCTCTCAACTCTGTAACACTTTAATTCTCCATCTCAAAGCCATATCTATGCCTATCTACTCCTACTGAGTCTCTTATAACTCATGATTCCGCCCCTCCAGCACTCCCATTGGTCTATGCAAATAGCATATGAATATTTAGGACCTGGGTGAACGCCACACCTTTCAACAAAGAGACTGAGAATATACGGTACAGCTAAAATAATTTTATTCCCTAGCAGCCTTATACATGAGACAGCTGAATGGCCCAGTATAGCAGTGTTCTTGTTCAACAACAACTAGTGCTCATATTATAATGAGAAACCAGGGGTTTAGACTGTACATATCATGGTCCCCAATCTTAATAGCCCATACAAAGAGGAATTAGAATTTTGAACATGGCTGTATGTTGTAGTAACCTCCCATTTTTATTCTGATGCTGTTAATTTACTGACAAATATATTGGAATTGCATATTGTCCCCTTCTGCCTTCTTTTTAGCAGAGCTCTGAAATTGTGCAAAGGAAAAGTTTTGCAAAAGCAGATATCCAGGAGTTGGTGCAAATATTTGCTATAAATAAATTACAAGGGTTACTTAAATAGTAGCTGTGTGGCCTTGGTCAAGCTGCACAGTCCCAGGGTGGCCACAGAAGAAGGGAATGGTAAACCACTTTAGTTTTCTCTTCCTGGAAATCACAGAAGAGGGTCACCCTAAGTCAGAATTGGCTTGATGACACATAATTATTATAAGTACTTAATAGATATTCTCTAGAGAAACTATTATATTTACTATATCTCTAGAGAATATTTTGAAACCAGTGTGGTATGAGGATAAAGTGATGAACTAAGACTCAGGAGGGCTGAATTCAGATTCCCTCTCAACGATGGAAACTCACTGGGGGTGTGGAATTGGTAAAACCATTCCTTAAATATCTCATTTACCTTGAAAGCCTGGTTAGACTCTCTATATGTTGGTTCTGACTTGATGACATGTAACAACAAGATGGAGAATATTGAAACCCTGGCCAGCAGAGGTGGTGGTGAAGACTTCCGGGAGTTGTAGTCCATGAACATCTGGAGGCCCAAGGTTGGGGATCACTGCTCTAGAGGTATTCTCTAGTGAAACTTGAGCATTCTGGTTCTGTGACACATGTTGTAGTATTTGTGGGGGGATAAGTTTTTTTTTTATAAAGGCTTAACACCATCCTCCTGAACAAATAAGAATTCTGAGGAATCTTTCTGGGAAGTCATCATGACAGTTCAACCAACCTTGTATGTAACCAACATCTGACAGCAAGAAATACAAGCCTGGTCAACATCCATAGGTGTCATATATTGCATTGCAACTGAAAGTTACTCAAAGGTTTTAGGTACAAATTGATTTGGAAATGTCCACAGTCTTCATCTTTGTCATACTGTTTTTTTAATCCCTTGCATTTGTTCTTGAACTGTTATAGATAGAAGATGCTTTGGAAGCAGCAGAAAAAATTGGTTACCCAGTCATAATACGTTCTGCTTATGCTTTGGGTGGACTAGGATCGGGTTTATGTCTTGACAAGGATCAGCTGCTGGATCTTGGCACTAAGGTATGATCATAGCTGCTCTGCATGCCAGTTCTGGAATTCAGATGAGAAAAACCAAGGGGAAATTGGGAGGTGGGTTCAGCTGGCAAGGAGGCAGACATTGATGAGCATGCAGGAGGTATCCAGTTTCATCACCGTGGTCAGAGTACAGGGGGAGCTATAGATAAGATTAATGTACCCAGTAGGCTTTAGTCACAGAGCATATTTATTTATTTATTTATTTATTTATTTATTTATTTATTTATTTATTTATTTATTTATTTATTTATTTATTTATTTATTTATTTATTTATTTCATTTATACCCCGCCTATCTAGTCAATTGTGACCACTCTAGGTGGCTTACAACATTACTAGGGTTCTGGAGGACAAAACCATAAATTTTTGTTTTGTTTCATGTTCTTTCAGGAGTGTGTCTCTTTTTTTGTGTGTTTTTGTGCACTGGCCCTTTTTATTTTATTTTACCAAAAAAAAAAAGAAAGAAAGAAAGAAAGAAAGAAAGAAAGAAAGAAATCCCCAACCCCACCCAACCCTCTTTTGGGTCATTTCCCTCATATTATTTCATTTCTCCACATTAAATAAATACATAAAATCTAAAAGAACCAGTAAACCACTCCCCCCACTACAAAAAAAAACCCGAGAGGCAAAGTAGCAGAGAATCATTTTGCTCCAAAAGTAGGCAATGTTAGAATCAACCAACCAACACCACTGAACAAAACAGTCCCCCCAAAGCCCACACCTTAAACAAAATAAATATAAGTAAATTAACCAAATAACAATTCTAAAAGATCAGTCAGGGAAATACCATCCCCCATGAACAGAGAAAAGAAATAGCAAATTTAAACACACATAATCCAGTCTCCCAAAGCCCAAGAAAAATAACCAAATAAAGACAAAAAAATAAATAAATCCAGCCCCCCCCACAACCAAAATAATTAGATTATGAGGAGATTTCTCCCCTCTCTACAACTTCATGTCTCTCTTCTTTGTTGAGGGATCAACTGAGAACAAGTTGAGAGAACAACGGAGATATGTCATCCATGTTTGAGGATGTGAGGAAGAAAGACTCTTCAGTGGCAAGCAGCCGAGATTTCATGGTTCCTTTGAGTCTTTCCCCTCAGTGGAAACTTTTGCCTCAATGGTTCCTGGTGGGAGGGGTCACTCTGCCATCCTTAGTACCCCAGTGCTCCTGCTAATGGGCCATGACTAGAAATTGGAAATGTTGGAGTTTTTTCAATCACAACTCCTGAATGCCACCACCTGCATCTGCTCTGGCCTGCACCATGCTGTCTATGGATTCTGGGAATTTTAGTCCAAAAAGCAAACATTTCACATCTCTGGCTATGCTTCAGCCTGACTGAGCCACAGCTTACATGGCTACTAGTGTAACAGTGGTGATGATATCAATCACTGCTTATTCTCTTGCTCATGACCTGGAATCCAGAGGCCAGTGCAAGACAAATGTCCTCCTTTTTAATCTGGAATCTGGATCCTGTCTATGGCTGGACTGGGACCAATAAAATCAGAAACATCCTTCTGATTCCTTTTGGAAGTGAAAGAGGAAAGCACATTACTCACTGTTTTGGAATAGCATTCTAAATCACAGCTCTCGATTATTTCTTGCTTCTTGTGGAACTGCCAGCAATGTAGTTTGTTGTCCAATACTGTACATCCATATTTATATGTTTGTACTTTGTTCTTCAGCCAAGTCTCCTAGAGTGGCTTGTGAAAAACATATGCAATAATAATAAAAACATTCAATAATCAATGAAATGGAACAAGTTGATTACAGTGGGAAACAATATCACAGCCAAAATCTTTGAAAAGCTATTTAACTCCATTGTAAGTGTTGAAAAATCTAGATGACTTAAAAAAGCTTTCTCCTGGATCCAAAAAGAAATTAAAGTTGATATTGATAGAACATCTTTAGGTGTATCATTGAAAAGGCACTGACTCTACTCATCCTTTGTCTTACTTCCTTTAAGCACTTCAGAATAATGATGTAATTGTGCATGGAAAGGCAACAGAGTATGCCCCACCTACTTTATATGAGTATGAACATTATGAAAATGTGATATTTGTAAATGCATGTATTTTCCTGCTAGATTCAGCAAGGAAAGGATGGGATGTCTATTATCTGAGTCACTAGAAACCACCCAATAACTAAACTGCTGATTAAAAACGCACACACACAAGATGCTCAGTCTTGGGCAAAGCTATAGCACACAAAGACTGCACCTTTTTTAAAAAAAAGAAAGGAAAAGAAAGAATAGAATATCTTGAAGCTTTTCAATGCTCTACCTTCATATTGCTTGCTGCTGAATTGGATAATGTGAATGATTAAAGTGGCATTGTGTATTGCGGGGAAATTCTGTCAAAAATTACTCTTCATTCGAGGAAATGGTTTGGCAATTTGGGTCAAAATGAAACATAATGTCCTATATTCTCTTCCCCATCTGAAAGAAATCAGGAGGGGAAATGTCACATAAACCTCTCTTGAACTGGGCTAAAAGATAGAAATGCACCAAGAACAAGGCAAAAGACACAGACACAGACACAGACACAGACACAGACACAGACACAGACAGACAGACAGACAGACAGACAGACAGACAGACACACACACACACACACACACACACACGTATCTTCTGTGATTTTTGGACAGGGCCAATAGGATCCCAAGAAAGATGCATTCTGATGTTTCCTTTGTACTGAGCAGTGATTAGATATTTCCAGTCAGTTGTACAAAGTGTCTCCAAAAATGATCCCTAGCTTGTTAAATGGCTAATGCCCATGCCTGGGGAAAATAAAGGCCTGTAGGGGCCAACCCCCACCCATGCCAATTTATGGAGCAGTACCCAGTAGGGGCAGAGCTGAAGTGGAATTTCGTATAGCTCTGTTTCTCCTTAAAACTACTTTCTGTGTCATTTTTGTGGAGATGACAGTCCCATGCATGTGTTTACATTATTCATATACATACAAGCCTTCTCCCACCTTGGATCATACCCCATTCAAGGACTCAGCTATCCTCTTTGCATGTTGACCATCCTGCTGGGTGAAACAGTTTAGGCAAGGTACCTCTTTAGAGGAGAAGGGGTGCCTCTGGGAAGATCAACAGGGCAGAAAGGTGATGTCTTTCCTTCTTTTTGTACTTATCATCTAAATTTTTATGTCCTAAATCCTGATCTGATAAATGGGGAAATGGCCAGATTTTTCTCTTTGAAAATTCTGATTTATGCTGACCCTGTCTAGGGATTTATAGCTAAGGAGTATTCGGAGGTGGCTTACCATTTGTGGGGCGCACTGTAGGACTGTGCAGCTTGCCCAAGGACGCACATGCTGGCTTTTCTTCTAGGATGCAGAGTGGGGAATCAAAATCCCAACCTCAGATACCAAACTCACTAAATTATTTAGCCAGCCAGCTTCAAAGGTATACTGCCCCTGAACATGGAGTTTCATTTAGCTTTTGTAGATCATTGTTACTGATAGACTTATCTTCCTGATATTTATCCTCCCTTAATAGATGTCACAATATCATGCAACAGTGAACTTGAGGCAAATTTTAACTGTGGGAAACATTATTGGATTTCTAAAGTTAGCACTGAAATAAAGAGCTGTGCTGAGGCTGAGTTAAACAAAATTCAGTGCAGTTGGCTTAATGCCCATTTGCCGATTAAATAAACTCAAAAGCTTTTTAGCTTTGTGTATATTGATTTCACATCACTAAAGTCGCTAGTACTCTTGTGGACAGATGGACAATTACCACTTTAATGGACAGCTGTTATATTCTTCCTTAAACCCATATTCTATCAAGCCATGGGTCCTAGGGGGAGTAAAGATCTAAACTGAGGACCCAACATTGTGAGGGAATGAAATTGCTCATTTCTCTATATCTTTATCATTTTCCTCAGTTATCCTTGCAGATTAATTAGAAAGAAGGAAATGAGGTAGCAAATGATGACTAATATATCCTTGGTAATTATAGCAGAGTAGTAGGTTGCTTTGTTTAAACCATAAGTCAGAATACAATTACAGTTGGGATAAAGGAGAAACACAGTCACACATTCATTTGTCAGTAAAACAAACCACTAAATTAATTCCAAAATGTGTCTGCTGTACACAGACTTCTACAAAAGAAAGCAAAAGGGCTATCTTTCCTTCTAAAGTAAATGCAAAATAAAAATGAAAAGTTTTAAAAAAGAAAGATAAAAATGTGGTGGCACCTTAAAGACTAACTTATATATTTTTAATGTGAGCTTTTGTGAATAAATCTACTTCATTAGACATAATGTAAGAGAAAGAGATTTAACATGGGAAATATTTATACATGGTATCTGAATAAAGATATCCAATACAGAGATTGTGGTTGGTTGGTAAGAAAGTCAATGGGTGTTAAACATTGTGGTGAAAGCATCTTTGATATGCAGGTCTTTCATTAAAGCTTGTGCTGTAAAGAATTTAAGAATATCTGTCATAAAATGACAATGGTAGAGTAACATGCATGTTAATTAGATTGGCTATTTACAGTCCTTGATGACTCCCCCCCCCCCCACAAGCCTTCCTTTGAAATCAGTTGCAATAGTGTGTTTATTATACTGGGCAATGGGTGACCACAAGGGCAGAATAAATAATCTGTTTTACCTTTGGAGTTTCTAATATGAATCTGTTAAGGGGAGAGAGCTATCTGGGAGATGCAGTACAGTACAATATTTATATCTGGTAGCGCCCTAAAAACCTTGGCTTATATTAAGTTCATTGATGTGTGTGTCTAACATGCATATATAGTTTAGCTCAGCTGTTTCTCTCTAGATTCTTTCCTGTAGTACCTTTTTTCTAGAATGGCCACTTTCAAATCGTCTGTGGGATGTTCTGGTAAATTAAAATGATGTGTGTTGCCATTCCTGATATCTGAATTATGTCCATTAATTTGTTTGTGTAGAGATTGTCCCATGTTTTCCTATGTAGAGTGCACATGGCCATTGTTGGCAAAAGGTGGCACAAATAACATTGGTAGAGGAACAGGTAAAGGTACTTTTGATATTGTGTGTAACATTGTTAGGTCCAGTAATAGTGTTGCCCAAATAGATGTGGGAGCAGAATAAAGCTGGCATCTGGGTTTGTAGCAGGGCCTCATTCCTATGACATTATTATCTAAATTAGCAAGAAGTTGTCCAATTAATATTAAGCAGTAGGTGGTATCCTCAATAGTTAGAGTTTATCTCCTTATAAAGTTTACAGACTTTAAAAGCTTATCCTGGAAACAGAACCAAAGGCTTTGTAAATCCATGTTCTGGTATATTCTAACAATTGTTGAGCTGTTATGTTCCAGACACCAAGCAACAATCCTTTTTAATTAGGCAGGTATTGTGATTGTTAGCCTGCTTCTTCTGAGGAACAGGTCTAAATCATAGGGGAACATTTTTAGTAAATAAAACCATCTAAAACTGACATAATTCCATTAGTAATGCAAAGAAATGTCAGTAAATGATGGGAAAGAGAAGGACGGTCTCTTTTGATTTCTCAGAAAACAAGTCACACAATTCATATGAATTTTTCCTCAGTCTTAAGAGTGACCAATGGTGCCAGTTAAAACCCTGTTTGGAGGGATCTGTGTCTTCCTAATGGACTGCCAAGTAGTACTTGTTGAATCACTTTCACAGACATATAAGCCCTGTTTGGATACTTATATTCTGGAGAATTCTGGCATCTTATGAACAGGTTGAATGCTTGTGCATTCAGCTCAGTTACTCCTGGTTGTTTCTTTACTCAGTAAGAGTACACTTGGTAGTATCTGTTTCCATCCAAGCCAAATGCCAGTGTCTATCTGTCCTTCAACATTTATACCTAATGGAAGTCCCCTTTTGTTCTCTTCTCCTTGACCCTCAAGGCATTTGCAATGACCAAACAAATTCTTGTGGAGAAGTCAGTAGTAGGATGGAAGGAAATTGAGTATGAAGTTGTGAGAGATGCAGCTGACAATTGTATCACTGTCTGCAATATGGAAAATGTGGATGCAATGGGAGTGCATACAGGTACGTTTCCTTCAGTGAGTGTACTTAAGTATGAGATTTATATGGCACTTTTCATTGAGTGACCTCAAGGCAACTGTGTTCTTGTAATATGTAGTATTTTATTGCTGAAAATGTACAAAAATATTGGCCCAAATCCTGTTGCTTAGCGCAGTAAATCACCCTAGAGTAGACCCATTGAATCAATGAAGATTTAATAACTCCTCAATACGTTCCATTGATTCAAAAGGGCCTATTCTGACTGCAACAAACGATGCTAAAGTAATTTATTATTTAGTAATGTTTTATAATCTGCTTAGATAATATTTAGGTACATTATATAGGAAATAATATGGTTTGCAACATTAACCACATTCAGTTGGGAGTAATTCTCATTTAACTCTCTTAAGGTGTACCTCTTAAGTGAATATGAATGGAATTGAGCTCTTTATCTAATTATATAATACATTTGAGGATGATTTTGAAGTATATCTAGTGCCTTTCATGCAATCAATACTTTTCACAATTGTACTGGATTATTTCTCAGCATTGCCACCTATCTGATATTTTTATATATTTTTTTACCTCCCAAAAAAGGAGATTCCATTGTAGTGGCTCCCAGTCAAACACTTTCAAATGAAGAGCTGCAGATGCTACGGGAATCAACCATCAAGGTTGTCCGCCACTTGAACATTATAGGAGAGTGTAACATCCAGTATGCCTTAAACCCTACTTCTCTGGAGTACTGCATCATTGAAGTTAATGCGAGGCTCTCTAGAAGTTCTGCCTTGGCATCAAAGGCCACAGGGTAAGAAATGAAAGGACACTTGGAGAGGAACAGAACTGGAATATGTGCTGCAAGGAGAGCATTTGGATATATAAAAAGTTACTGGGTTAAATAAGTTCAAAAGCTTTTTCAGAGTATACCTCCAGCATCTACATGTTGTCATAGATCTCATAATTATTTAGGAGTCCTCCCCTAACTTGAAAAACATAGTAGTGCTAGTTGCCTTTGATTCCTTCTGCCCATCTCTAATCCAAATCTCTTGCAAACTCAATGTAAACCTTCCCATTCAGTAGTAGTAGTAACACCAATTGATAAACTACAGAATCTGAAAGGGTTTCTGGTTTTTATCTTTTATATAGACTAGGAATCATCTCTGAAATGAAGGCATGTTATTCCTTCATTTACTTACCTCCATATCAGGGTTCTACTGGTTTTAAGGAAAAATACATTATTTTTAGAAGTCCTGCACTGTACTTTAATCCCTGTATGCTTTCTATCAATAATTTGCACAGAATTAAAAAATGTAAAACTGGACCATCTTCTGATCAGGAAGAATCTATCGCATAACAAGTCTTTATAAACAGAAAGCCTCCGGTCCATAGTCTGTCCCAAGTGACTCTTAAGAGTTTGAGGTGGCGTAGTTCTCTATACAGTGGTGCCTCACTTAACGACGTTAATTCATTCCAGCGAAATCACTGTAGAATGAAAACGTCGTAAAGCAAAAATAAAAAACCCATTGAAATGCATTAAAACCCGGTTAATGCATTCCAATGGGCTAAAAACTCACCATCCAGCGAAGATCATACAGCGGCCATTTTCAGTGTCTGTATAGTGAGGAATCCATCCCTAAGCACAGTGGGGAGCCATTTTGAGCACCCGGCAGCCATTTTGAAAACCCGACGATCAGCTGTTTTGATCGTCGTTATGTGAAGAATCGGTTCCCAAAACAGGAAACTGATCATCACGCAGCAAAATTTCCCCATTTAAAATATCATTTTGCAATTACAATTGCGATTGCAAAAACATTGTCGTGAAGCAGATTCGTCATAATGCAGGGTAATCGTTAAGCGGGGCACGACTTTATATGATTACAGGGAATTTCAAGGTTGTATAGGTGAATTGTGGCTTTATCACATGATGCTAAATTGTTGTCGTTGTTGTTTTTGGTTCAAGAAGGGGACCAGTTATGAAGTATTAAAGCAAAAGAATAAAGGCCAACATATTGCAGAATACTCACAAGGCAGAAGGCTGAAAAATTCTGGCCAGATAATGAGAAATGAAGTACATATTGTTATAGTTGGTTGTTCAAGGGTTAAATAAGTGGAAAAAGAAGTATTGGGAGAAGAGCTTCTTGGCTGAAGAACATGGACAACTGGTTTGGCCACTATTGCATTCAAAATCAGAAGAACCATGATGATGTCCAACCTTAAGTAGGAGAGGAGCAGAACCCGGGAGAAGACCAAGCTCTCCCTTCACTACTCTCAGTGCATATTTTTGATTATGCCAGAAGAGTGGTTGTGAGCTTATCCTCCTCAGTCATTCTGTTACAGGAGGATAAGCAGTTGGAGATCTCAGAGCCAAATGGAGCCACCTGCCCTCTGATCCTTGCCCCCAATTGTCAGACCAGAGATGAGAAGGCTTGTTCATAGGAAATGATGGTTGTGACCCATAGCTCAGAAGAATTTCTTTTTGTAAAGCCTACAATTCCTAGAACAGCCCTCTCTAGTTAATATTGGCAGTAAACATACTGTCTGGGAATTGTAGTCCCAAAAAGTAACTTTTCTAAGTTGTGATTTGACCACGAGAATTTTAGATCAACTGTGCTTCAGAGTTAGCCCGAAGATTGTCCAGCCACCTTTTATACTCAAATTGGTGTTCATATAAAACTAATCAGTAACTTCCACAGCATTTTAGAAGGCTCAGTGACCAGCTTTGTTTCAAAGACCATGCGGCTGCAAAGAAATTAGTAGAATAATTTCTTTGTAGAAATCCCTGACTCTAGGTAAAAAGTGTTAGCTGGAGGTATTCTGTCACCATGGAGCTAAATAAAAGGGTTTTATCCTGGAGGAGGGAGATGCTAAAGGTGTTTATTCTGAATGATAATATCAACAACCACAAAATCAAGAAGGAATGCACAGTCCTAGATGTTGATTGCTTCTCAATGTCAATGGACCATTCCCAAAGGGGACTTTTCAAGGTTCAAGGGAATGGCGCACCCAACTGTCCGGGGCACTGGAAGAAAAGAAGTTACCGTATTTTTCGCTCCGTAAGATGCACCTCTCCATAAGACGCACCAAATTTTTAGGAGAAGAAAACAAGAAAAAAATCTGTTTTCTTCTCCTAAAAATTGGTGAGCCTTATGGAGAGGTCTGTCTTATGGAACACAACCTAGGACCCTTTGGAGGCTCACCCAGACCCCCTGAAGGCCAGAGGGGGCAAAATCACCACCTTCTGGGGCTCTTTTGAGGTTTGGAAAGCTTCAGAAGAGCCCCAGAAGGTGGCAATTTCGCCCCCTCTAGCCTGGTGAGGGGGCAGGGCGAGCCTCCAAAGGGTCCTAGAGTGTGTTCCAGGACCCTTTAGAGACTCACCCTGCCCCCCCCGAGGGTCAGAGGGGGCAAAATCGCCACCTTCTGGGCTCTTTTAAGGCTTGGGAAGCTTCAAAAGAGCCCCAGAAGGTAGCGATTTTGCCCCCCCTGGACCCGTGGGGGGGTGGGGGTAGCGTGGCAAGGATCCGAGGGGGCCTTCCAGACCCTTGCCACGCTACCCCCCCACGGGGCCAGCATGGGCAAAATAGCGACTTTCCAGGACCTTTTGAGAAGCTTTCCAGCCTCTCAAAAGGTCCTGGGAGCTGGCAATTTCGCCTGCGCGGGCCCCGTGGGGGGGTAGCATGGCAAGAGTCTGAGGGGGCCTTCCACACCCTTGCCACGCTACCCCCACCCCCCCACGGGGCCGGGGGGGTAAAATCGCCAGCTTCTGGGAGTGTTTGGAGGCTCCCCAAGCCTCCAAACACTCCCAGAACCTGGCGATTTCGCCAGGGCTGGCCCCGTGGGGGGGCAGCCTGGCAAGGGTCCTGGGAGGCTCCCTTGGACCCTTGCCACGCTACCCCCACCCCCCCACAGGGCCGGGGGGGTAAAATCGCCAGGTTCTGGGAGTGTTTGGAGGCTCCCCAAGCCTCCAAACACTCCCAGAACCTGGCGATTTCGCCAGGGCTGGCCCCGTGGGGAGGTGGGGGGCAGCCTCACAAGGGTCCTGGGAGGCTCCCTTGGACCTTGCCACGCTACCCCCACCCCCCACGGGGCCGGGGGGGGTAAAATCACCAGCTTCTGGGAGTGTTTTGAGGCTTGGGAAGCCTCAAAACACTCCCAGAAACTGGTGATTTTGCCGGTGGGAGGAGCGTCGCAAGGGTCTGAGTGAGCTTCCAGGACCCTTGCAACGTTCCCCCCACCAGGAAGCTGGCGATTTCGCCTGCGCTGGCCCCGTGGGGGGGGTGGGGGAGCATCGCAAGGGTCCTGGAAGGCTCCCTCGGACCCTTGCGACGCTCCCCCCCACGGGGCCAGTGGGGGCAGTCACCACCTTCGCACCATAAGACGCACAGACTTTCTACCCCCCTTTTGGAGGGGAAAAAAGTGTGTCTTATGGTGCAAAAAATACGGTACTGTAGGTGATTCCTTACGTTTGTCTCACATGGCTTTAGTCAGAGCTGTAACTAAGAATTGGATACTTCTGAAACACTTGGCTCTAGAGAGTCTAGCTTCCTCGGATGAATTTGATTGCAGTGGATCAGTTCCCTGAAGGGTGATGTGTACTCCCAGAATCATCAAATTTGCTCCATGTTTAGCTTATACTCAGGCCAAAGAGCAAAGCTGGGAACAATTTGATGTGCTGGGAGTTAGTGGTTAATTTGTTTTCAAAGTCAGTTCTTAACCCTTTCTTTGCAAAAGTCCATTTGGTAGCAGTAGTAGGTGTTAACATGTTGCTTTGACATTAAACAGAAATTCATATAACAATAGAAAAATGGGCAAAAATTCTCCAAATCCCATTGTACCCTAAAGTAATTATGTTACTACTTACTATGTTATTTTGAAAATATAAACTGAAATCCTGTTGCACACCTCCAACAGGGATGGTTGCATAAATTTTAAAGTTTGTTGTCCTCTGATAGTTCCTACCGGAAAGAAACCTTACTGGAAGAGAGAGAAAGGCACACACAGAGTAGAAAAAAAATATAAAAATCTGATTTATTTAAATTATCAGGCAGATAGGAGACAGATGGGGTACAGAACCCAAATCAATCTGACTCCCTGTGCCTAGTTTTTGGGAGCTTATAAAAGCTGTTAATTATGTAGTATTAAGCAAATAAATTATTGTAAGCAAAATATCAATCATAATGGGCAAACTGTTTATTCCTAGGTTATATTTGTGAAGATGTCCCTGATTGGTTCAGAATCCTTTGTGTGTGTTCTGTCCATCACCAAGGCTAAATAAGTCATCTTAAGATTGTCTCAACGTTTACATTACATTATGTTCCTTTCCCCTCTACAGTATATGTTCTCATTATGCCCTCTAGTCCAAGCTTTGCCTTCGGAATGCCCGCTGTCCTTATCTCACCAGCGTGTCCTTTGTTTTGAGACTCCCTCCTGTCCTCCTGGACATTTTTTTTTTTATTTTTAATTTTTATTTAGGAACAGGGATAGAGGGTACAAAAAGAAAGAGGGGATAGGAAAGGAAAAATGGTTTTGGGGGAAAGGAGAGCATAAAGTATAACATCATCCAATCAATTCATATTACTAATACATATCAACTTTTTGCTTTTTCACAATTTGATTACCCTCCTGCTTTTATCTTATCATTTAACTTTAATTTTATTCTATGTTATTCCAACATTGTCTGGTAGCTGCTGCCATTTATACAATACATCCCATCGTTCAGTTTCTTTTTGAATTGAACAGTCTTTCAGTCCATCTGACAGAATATCCATTTTTTTCACTTCCCATATTTTCACCATAAGATTGTCTGGTTTCAGTATCTCTGCCTCCTTAAGATTTTTGTCATAATGCTTTTTAATTTTGGAAGCTGCATGGGTCACTGGATAACTCTCTACTGCATTCATATTACCTGGTGTCATGTCTAATACAGACGATTCTAAAGTTTGTACAACTTCATTTAAGTTTTGTTTGGCATCTACTGTCCCCTCTTTCGTCCCTTTCATCAAATCTTCTATTTTGCTAAGACCTGCATTCACTCGCTGGAACCCTGTTAATATTAGCCTTTGTATATTAATCTGCCATTCCTTTTCTATTTCTTGCACCTCTATTCCAGAACTTTGGGATTGAACAGACCAAGTCTCCATTTGTTCTTTTGAATTTTTGGGGTCCATCTCAGGCTTTGGGGTTTATATAAATACCACAATAATCACCCCCTAGAAATTCTTCCACAGTTTCCACAATTTTATCAACAATTCAAACCCCTCATCATAAACCTCCCCTTAGATCTCCCTCCAATCTTTGTCCAAATATTGTACGCAGTTATTTCTTCTTCTCCTGAGTTCAGCAAGCTTCTATTATTAGACTCACACGCGGTCTGCAGTCCGGTAAACTAAACAACAGTCACAGAGTCTCAAACTGTCCAGTAGATTGTCCTTGGAGCTCGTCTTGTGATCTTCATTAACCCCTTAATGCTCCTTAGTCCAGTCGGCCACGTCAGCTCCTTCTCCCGAAAACCACCAAATTCTATTATTTATAGTTCACAAAGTCCAGAGAAGGCAAAGAGTAACGTATCCCAGCCACACTGCATCCACCGAAGTCTCTTAAATCCAGTCAGACGGTGTTGCTGTCTGGGATTCTTCTCCAGAAACATAAGATTTATTTTTCCATCTCAGACTCTCGGCTTTAGAATCAGCCTGGTGTTTAAGAGTTCACTTAGAGAAGCTTAGTTTCGCTTTTGAGTCAGACTGATAAGATAAACCTGCCACTGCATTTATTCTTTCAGCCAAATATTTTCATTCTTATTTCAACTTAATGAGGCTGTTTCATAAATCAGAGGCTTCGGCTTACTTACTTGTTATATATTATTAGTTTATATTGATTGCTCTCCTCTCCCCTGGTAAAGGGTTCCTCGCGGCTCAGTGCCAAAAAATGGCGCCCGCTCCAGTCCGTGCACGGTGATTTCTTCAGAAGAAAAAAGTCCGGGTCTGCCTCCCTTTCTTCTCCTTCTGCTGCTCACCATCTGCTTCAGAGAGACTTCTTCTAGACTCTCCTTTGATCCCCATTTCAAAAGGGGGATCCCGGGCTGGAGGGGTCCAGCTTTTTCCAGAGAGCTCCTCTCTAGAGTTGCTGGCAGCACCGCAACAAAGCCCCGCCTCCCTCCTGGACATTTCTTGATAATGGGAATTGGTTTCCATGTAGATCAGCTCGTCTTTGTGCCTTGTTTACTGACTAATTCACTCATTTCAAGAACTAAGATCAACCAGGAGTCAGGGGATACTTAGAACTACAGAATATAGCAGGCCTTTTAGCATATGCAGGCATCTATTTTAAGAAAGATAGAGAACTGTATGTTAGACTTGTAAGAATATAAAATTCTGTAACAGGATGATATTATCATCAGGGGCAAATTGGTGCTAATCAGAACAAACATATGATTCCAGGGTGCATATGACTTGTATACAATGTAATGAAATTGTGAGCACCCTGAAATTGCCATAGGAAGTCTCTAATTAGCAGCAATTTGCTACTGATGATGATGTCATAATTGTTACATGTGCAAAGCTGTGTGACAGAATTTCAGCCGTCATTTTATTATTATATTCAGTTCATATATTCCTGTAGAAATATAGTTAGTGCTTCTTTGTGTCTGAATCTTGACACCATTTATCAGATATTACCAGAGTAGAATCATCTGTACTCAACAGGACCACATGAATTTTTACTTCACAATCCTAAGTGATAAAGAGGCCAATCTGGTAATGTGTAGCCTGACGAAATACGAGAAACCAGGCAGTAAATACACATGATGAGGCCAGAAATAGAGTTTTGTATTTGTTTCTATGCTAAAGAATGATTTACTTCATCATGCAGTGTGCCTTCAACTAAGCTTTCCTGAAAATTTAAGATGTTTCTGTGAGGTATCACAACACATTTCTTGATGTTTCCTTTTGTCGTTGATGACAGGTACCCGTTAGCATTTATTGCTGCCAAAATAGCCCTTGGGATTCCCTTACCAGAAATTGAAAATGTGGTATCAGGAAAGACCACTGCCTGTTTTGAGCCTAGCCTGGACTACATAGTAACGAAGGTGCCCCGCTGGGACCTTGACAGATTTCCAGGTGCCTCCAGTAAGATTGGTAGCTCTATGAAGAGCGTAGGAGAGGTGAGTCTGGGGATTTCCCCAAGGATGGTGATGGTAATGATACTACGGCTACTCTCACTATTATGGATCATCAAAACACTTGAGGTTTATTTGAGCATTCTAAATACATTGGAGTGTTCTAAATATTTTACATACCATATCTTATTGTTAAACAGTCGGTGTTATTGTTCTCATATCTGGCAGGAGAGGTAAGGATGGAATAAATATTTGTAAACTTTCTCATCTTTAGCCAGACAAACAAACAGACAGACAGACAGACAAACAAATAAATGCATCACTTTTATTCCATCAGCAACAGCATTTGCTGAAAAAGTGTTTGATTTTTTAGCGTACAAATGTCTTTTGCATTAAAAACCCGAATCCTGTGCAAAACACAGGGCATTATGTGCAAAATATAAGGTTTGCTATGAAAAAAAATGGTTGTGTTTTTTTTTGAACCAAGCTCATTTTTGTGAATTTTACATGAAAGAGTGCTCACATGAAAAAATGCACAAAATCTCATATAATCAATCACACGCAGTGAAGAAAAAAAACTTGCAAATTCTTTTCGTTCTTACATTTGAGAGTGGCACAGTGTTTAAACTGCAGTGCTGTACTAAAGACTGCTCATCATGACCAACATTTCAGGTAGCTGGCTCAAAGTTAACTCAGCTTTCCATTCTTCCAAGGTCAGTAAATTGACTACCCAGCTTGTTGCATGTGTATGTGTGTGTGTCAATGTGTAGCCAGCGTAATTAAAATGTAAGCCACCTAGAGAGAGCTTTAAGCACTATGGGGTGGTATATAAGCAGTACACTTTGCTTTGCTTTGACTTTTAGATGTGAGATTCAGATGGGATGGCATGCCATCCAGTAAGTTTCAGGTGCGAGCTAAATGAACTAGACATTTCCTGCTGATTCATAGTTCAATCCTTTAGCTAGTCCTTTTGCTAACACTATAATGATCTTTTATAAACAAACAGTATGCTATACAGTATATGCATTTTTTTGATACTGCCATGGCTAACCCATGGAATTCCTGTCATCAGAGTTTGGTGAGAATGGTGAGAATTCTGTGCTATAAATTGTTGTTATCCCACTGGTGGAATTAATGTTTTCAGGGTTCCTTGGGACGAAGGGATTTTTATAGAATCTGTTTAAATGGGCAAAGTAGGTATGTCTTCAGTAATGCTAACAGACCTCTGAGCATCTCTAATGCTCTTCGTAGTGCTGTTTCAATGCAGTGAGAAAAGAGAAAGCAATGAAATTGGGCCTGAACTATGCATTCAATGGGCCTGAACTATGTTCGAATGAGCTGTGAACCTGGAAGTCCCTGATTTGAGTCTTGCCTCTGCTTATGTATGCAGTACATTGCCTTGGATAAGCTCCTGTCCCCTAGGCTTCATCCACAATGTGCAATATAGAGAGAATAATACTGGCATCTATTCAGAGGTTAGAAGGGCAAATGAAATACAGTGGTGCCCCGCATAGCAACGTTAATCCATTCCAGGATTAACGTTGCTATCCGCATTCGTCGCTATGCAGGGGGGAACCCATAGGAACGCATTAAATTCCGTTTAATGCATTCCTATTGGGGAAAAACTCACTGCTATGCAGGGAATCCTCCATCTGGCTGGCATTTTCACTGCCCGGTAAGGGAGGGCAGGGTGCGAAAACGCTGCGGGCAGCCATTTTGTTGACCCAGCGGCCATTTTGGAACCGCCGATCAGCTGTTTGTAAAACATCACAATGCGAAGATCGGTAAGCGAAACGCTTACCGATCATCGCAATGCGATGTTTTCCCTATCTAAAACATCACAATGCGATTGCATTAGTGATTGCAAAAAATGTGTCGCTATGCGGATTCATCGTTAAACGGTGCGCTCATTAAGTGAGGCACCACTGTAATACACATGAAGAATAAATATTGATGTGTTCTTGATTTATGTTTGCTTCTCATACAGTTTGTCGGAATCTAAAAGTGTGCCTGACCATCTTTGGGTGTTACACCTGCTACAAGAATATTTACAAAATGTAGCAAGTGATTAGCGCTTTAAAAGGCTGAAGCAGCATCTAGAGTTGCAGTGCTCTCTGTTGGATAGCTACCTTGCTGCCCCTAACCTACCTGATCTTTCACTCTCTGAACTGCCTCCTTGTTGTGAAGCAATTAAAGTTTAATTGCTTTTAGAGCAATTGGATAGCTCAGGATGAATGGCAGTCTGCACCAGAACTGCTGGCGGGGGTCAGGAGAACCGCATGCCTATGCAGTGCTTTCAGCCGGAGCTGAAGTGTAAGTACTGCCATTCGAAGACAGCTTCCAAGTGGACTGATTAGCACAGGTTTGCAAACAGCAATTTTTCTGAGTGTTTACACACAGATTATCAAAGCAAATATTTTCAGGCTCTTTTATTCTGGGCACTAGCAGTGGGAAAAAGACCTAGCTGTATACTCTTGGTTGCACTTAAATATACTGATGTAAAAAAGCAACCCATCCATTGGGAATCAATAGGAGCAGTTACAATTAGCTCAGCTTTAAGAACGGTCTTTTCCTGTGTGTCGTGACGTGTGGTTGGGGGTTAGGAGGGTGGTGGAGGCAGCAGATCCATGCCGCTGCCCTCCCTCTGCACTGTCATCCTCCAACACACCCCTTCCTTTCCACACAAAGAGTTGCTAGTTCTGACTTGAAAACAAAGTCACCATAGAAAGCATCACTGATGACCGCGGAGGAGCACAGTCAATCAACCTTGTGGCCGAGGCATGGTGTCCTGAAACCTAAGAATTGTGCTCTCTAAGAGACAGATGAGAGATGTTCTGAATATTCGTACCTGCTTTCCGCAATACATCAGATTGCATTTCCACAGATGATATTTTTGCAGGAATTAATATGGGATCATTTTGGACATACTTATAAAGGTGGTGGCAGAAAAGGGCTTGACATCTTTATTCTTAATTGAAAACTGTCTCTAACAATATTGACAACATCTCCAAGTTTCAAGAGGAATTGAATGAGGGGAAATGGGTAAATCATGCAGCTAATTAGCTATTATCCGTCAGCTAGCCAAAGCACAACAACGGATGATATATTTGCTAGTCTCAATTTTCCTCTCTAATGTTTGCCATCCCCATCCTCTGCCAATAGAAAACTGTAATGAGAGTGGCTCCTTTCCTTGATGAAGTAGAACTCTGGAGGAACTGTTTGGACAAATTTTTCAAGGAGCCCCTTATTCATATAAAAAATAAATAATAAAACAGATGAAAATAAAATATTTAAAATAAAAAATTATTTAAAATAATTTTGCCCCACCTTTCTCCTTAAAAGGACCCAAGGCAGCTTACATCATTATACTACATACATGACAATATTTAAATATTTAATATAAATATTAATATTAAATTTAATATTAAATATTTAAATATGTTATAGATTAAAACTAGACATGTGCTATTCATATCCCTGGGGATACAAATAGTGGCATCACAGGTGCCACAGAGGCCCATTACCTCCCCCCAGAACCAGCCATTCCACTCACCATTTGCAGCATGGAACTCGGCTCCGCTGTCATGCCAGTTGTGGAAGGAAGCCGGCTGGCTCTTCCCTGCCTCTCCATGCAGGCAACTCTCATTGGCTGAGCAGGGACTTTTCCCATCTCGCCTCTGTGCTGCAGTGGACAGCTGCTTGGGGAGGTAGGGAATAGCTGGCTTGGCTCCTTTTGCAGTTGGTGCGACAGCAACATGATGGAGCCAAGTGCTGGGGGGAGGGAATGGACCGCTGCTAGTTCTGGGGGGAGGGAATGGACCTTTGTGGCACCTGTGGTGCTGCTATTTGCATTCCTGTCCACAGGGATATGATTAGCCCATGCCTAATTCAAACTGTAAAATAAAGAAAAGATTTAAACCATTTAAAACCACATTTTAAAACACAAGAAAATTACAACCCCTCCTTCAAATCTCCTTTAGCAGCCAGATCCCTACTGATGGCCTGCCTACAGAGAAAGGCCATTGCCTGTCAGTGGAAGGATAGCACAGGCAGGGCTGGTCTCCCATGTTTCAAAATCTGGAAGCGGCTCCCTATATTATAGGAAAATACGGTTGGGGTTCTCTTGACTTCCCTTATGAGAGGGGCTCCTTTGAAGATCTTACTAAGGGAAAAAGCATTGCAAAGCAAATCCCACCACTGCAGGGTATGTGTGTTGGAAGACTTCTGCTTCCTCGACACCAGTTTCCCCTACAGCAGCTTTTCAAAGCTATTAACCAGTTCCTGAAAATGATTGTAGATTTTGGGTGAAATAGCTTATTTTAAGGCAGTCAAGCCGAAAGGCATTTCACTTCAACTCTCAGGAAGAATATACAGTATGTTTTAAAGCAGCCATTCTCAACAGGGACCATATGGCCCCATGGGAGGTCCTGACACATTTGAAGGGGGCCATAAACTGGAAACAGTTATTCATACATGATCTTATACAGTTTGTCATGTCATTTATACCATCCTGATTTGGCCTACATTTCTTTCATATTGTGCTTATGGCCATAGCAAAAAAAGGTTGAGAATAGCTGGTTCAAAGGATTTCTTTTTATGATTAAAAGTTAAGTGTATTTTTAACTGACTATTGTTAAATTGTGTATTTTTTTAAAAAAAATTGCTTCACTGTTTATTATTCACTTTCTAAACAATCGAATTGCTTTGTTTCTTTCGACCATCTCAGCAGCCCCAACCAGAGAACAAGGCAGGGCATGTGCAAATAAACAGTCAACAGCATGTACTTGAGACAGAGGCACACTAGTCTGTATGCCTTTGTGTTTCTCAGTGTTGGCTTTGTCCTTGAAGCAGGGGCCCACTTTCTGAAAGAGTACAGCTCCCCAGGTTTCTGCTGTGGCCTAGATGCCTCTTCATGCCAAAGGCCCAGGAATGCCTGTTTATGGATCACCCTGCTTGAAATGTTCTCCAAAGTTTCCCTCAACCTTGGTTGAGAGGGTTTCCTGTGCTTACGTATAAAAAGGCTTTCCCCATTTCAGGTTATGGCCATTGGGCGCACCTTTGAAGAGAGCTTTCAGAAGGCCTTAAGGATGTGTCACCCTTCTGTTGACGGCTTCATGGCATGCCTGCCAATGAACAAAGACTGGCCTTCTAATGTGGATCTCAGGAAAGACCTAGCTGAAGCCTCCAGCAACCGGGTGTATGCAATGGCTAAGGTATTATTTTAGGAAGCAGGCTAATTGTCTTATATAACAAATTATTATAATCCTTAATTGCACTGGTGAATCCACAGTGGTCTCAGGAGCCGTACTTTCAGTGTATCTGATTGCCACAATGTAAGATGAAGCAGTTCTCTACAGTGGTGCATGCACCTCTTCAGGAAGCTTCTGGCTTATTACTTAGAGCTGAATAGAGATAGCTAGTATAAAAGCCCATGAACATGGCAGGGGAGCCAGGTTCTGATGATAAATGTGCAAGCAATGAATCAGCAGTCATTTTCTTCTAATTCTGTTTGGTGACAGATCCTGCCACATTCTCTTCATGTTTTATGTAAGAGGAATAAGGGCCAGGACCATAAGTAAGGAAAATCCTGCTAAATTTTCCTCACAGTAATTTGAATTGGCATTCGTTCTCCTCCCTCACCCTCAGATAGCCTGCTATTATAGAAGATCTTTTAGTTGTCTCTCACCTAATACTTCTCATGTTAAAAAGAACACACTGATTCTTCCGGAAGAGGAAGATATTCAAATGTGTCTTCATTTTTTTCTTTTTAAAGATTTCAACCTTCTCGTTAAAATTATAGCTCTGACAGCTGGAACTGTGCGGGTCAGAAATCTCTAAACATTGTCCTGACACTTAAAGAATGTATAATTTATTCCTGTTAGTGCAAAGCCTTGTTAACTCAAGTCCAAAGTCTTTTTTAACCACTCTTCTCAAGGAGTTCATTTTTTTTTGTTGCTGCCAGGAGAGAAGAGTTGGATTCTGTGCAGGAATCTGAAATTTGTTCAGAGATAGAACCCACATTGATTTCCCGCTTGAAAAAGAAGGCAAGAGTAGATAGGATGAGGACTGCAGGATGTGTGACTTGATGAGTCAGGGTTTGTGGGTGTTTTGTATTTTGTGGGTAGCCACAAACCACCCCAATTCATCATTTTTTTCAGTTCAGCCACCTAGAGTGGTCGTATAGACCAGATGGGTGGGATACAAATCAAATAAATAAAAAAATAAAATAAATAAATATCCATCTCATGAATTTGGTTTAATTATCCTACTCAGAAGTCACCCTTCTGAGCTGCTGTGTTCTGTTCCAGTGGCCTTCAAGTAATAAAGAGTTAATGAGAGAGTAACTTTTTTTTGAGTCTTACTTTTTTTCCATTGCATCCCACTATGTTTGGCATTCATTTTTATTAAGGATTCCTTTTTCCGCCCCATTCTCTTCTGGTTTGTACTTAGTCCCATTTTCAGGTGGCAGGTAAAACCTCTTGTAAGAGGGCTTTTCTTCACAAACACAACAGTCCCTGCACACTGAAAACTAGTTGAGCAAGGAATGAGTGGCTCTTGAACCTAGTGCACAATGAGCAGTGGGCATGAACCATTTAGTTTCGCACTGGTATATATAATATCTATTTATGTTTCATTGGGCCTAAAATCTGCTTTGCTTGTAGGAAATACCAGAAATACCTTGGTTTCTTTGAATGAACCATCATGTCTGTGTTAAAATACTCATGAGTAGGCAATTGTGTGTCATGTAGACAACTGCCATTAATCTTGCCCTGTCATCAGCAAAGATTTCTCTATTGGATAAAAGTTGTTCTTTTAAAAAGAATATTATTTTTCCTTTGAAAGGAGTATTTAGCTTATATTAGGTGTACAAGCATTCTGAGTAGAAACACAATGCTAGCAGCAAGTGGATAGACCTTAACAAGCCAAGAGGTGTATTGTTGGTAATACAATATCACAGATACTAATGCTTTTGTGAGGCCCACATAATAATATACCATTGTGATTTTCAAACACTCCCTCCTCAAGAAATCTTTTTGTTAGTGACTCATCTGCTGGCTCTTTCACTCACTGTCTGCTGTAGATCCCCAGCACATTAGAGGAATATTCCATAGGTTAAATTTGGTTCAGATCTGGAAATAGTCAGATCTCAATTGGTTTGGCCTGCACAAACCAAAACTACAACCTATTTACAGCTTTTTCAAGGAGGGGCCCAAAAAGCAGGGCCCAAAGGTTGCCCCCTATATATTTTCCGCTACTTAGTTATTCATCAGGAAACTAGCTCATTAGTCATGGAATGGTAACTCATCAAGACCTTTTTCTGACAGGCTTTGCATGAGAATATCCCTGTGGAAGATATCCATAAACTTACAGACATCGATAAGTGGTTCATCTATAAAATGCACAATATTGTGAAAATGGAGGAGCACTTGAAAGGTTTCAATAGGTAAGGCTGGCCAGCTCTTTTATTTTCATGACAATTCGGCACATCATGTTCTTCATGTGGTTACTGCAGCTGTCAGGTGATAGTTTTCATTTATGAAAGTGCTTCTAGTGCAACAAAAGCCTCTGACAACTCACCTGTATATTTAGGATAAGCAGATATTTTTGTGCTCCTGATTCTTTCCTTTTTAATATTCGCATCTGCCCACCACCTTATCTGTATCCTTTCGTCAGGCGCTTCTTCTCCTTTTCCTTTCAGTTCCGTTTAGCTGGAATTTATTCCTGTACCCGTGTTAATGAAGAACTGAATGTGGGGATTGTGTCTCCTCTCTATGCTCTTGTGTGTTTCTGAATAATACCTGCGCTGGAGTCAGGGTATGCTGAGCACCTGTGGAAGCCCATGCCCTAGGAGGGGGCCCACAGGCTGTTCCCTAGAGCCGTTTGGTCTGTGCTCCTCCCTTCCTATCTTGCTTTGGCCTCATCAGCTTCTCTCTCCATGCATGTCCTGCAAGCAGAGACAAGAGGAAGGGGAAGGGACCGACTTTTCCCCTCCATCTAGTTGGTGCTTTCACTTTGTGTCCAGAGGGGAAGATCAGGTGACTGGCTGGGCATGACATCAGCAAGGAGAAGGCAGACCAGTTAGGAAGGACGACTCTCTTGGCACTTTGTTACTGAGGTCTTACAAAATCTAGACCATATGCTCTATGGTGCTGTTCATTCCTTCTCAACCCCTTTGCTTGCTTCTTATCAACTTGAAATGTTTAGGCTTTTAAAAAACCCCTTTTAGTATGAAATGGGTGGTTGCTAACATGCCAAGTGGCTGAGCAGAAACATGGATTGAGGTAATGATTGCCTGAAGGTTATTTGTTAATGAGAATACGGGATAGAGATGTGTTTGATAAATACATATTCTGAACATATATACTTAGTGTTAAAAAAACATAAGCAGGGGAGAATAGTGCACTTTTCTTGTTCTGTATCCTGATGGACTATTTCAGATTCATCTCTTTGTCTCTGTCTCTCTGAAGTGGAAAGTTACATGTTTCTTTCAGTTTTCAGGGAGAATTTTACTGTTTCATTAAAATAAGTATAATTAATGTTTTATTGAAAGATCATGAAATAGCCATTTGCAACACAGACATTTTGAGTAAAAGAACAGAAGCAGATAAATGCACAGCACGTAGACAAATGTTGCAAACATTAAAATTAAAAATTTAGGAGGCTTGTGAGTTGGGTGTGTGTGTGTGTGTGTGTGTTTAAATAAAAGACTTAATCTACATATAAATGACAGCAGAAAAGGATTGGAAGGATGGGTAATTCTGTGGGAGTGATGAAAGGAGGCCACAATAGCAAGAATGTTACTCTTCCTAGAAGGCTGAGATTCACCTGTTTTTAAGAAAGAGAAGCAATACCCTGGCTCTGATTAGCTGCGAGGAGTAGCCACTCAGAGCCTCTGATTGGGTTCATGGTGGCAGCTAATTAGTAGCTCCAAGAAGCAACCACTGACAGACAATCAGGAAAAAGAATTCTTAACTTTGGGGGAAATTTTAAAAAAGAAAAGAAAATGTGGTAACAAAATTTCCACCCTTTATCAGATTGCCATTGTAGCTAAGGTTGAGCTTCTTTACTTTCATGGATCATATGACCTCTGTGGATTCACACACAGGGAATCTTTCCTGCTCTGGGGAGAGGAGTGAATTTTACAGTCTTTATATGTGTAGGACAGGTTTACTGTTAAGGATGAAGAAAAGATTCCACTCCCCCTAGCCACATAGGAGCACTGAAGCTTTCAGTAAATGAATTCTATGTTCCATGCTCCCCAGTTTCTTCACACTATGTTTTCTAGGTATAGTGCATTTAGAGGTGCTTCCTAAGACTATACAGGCTGGTTCTGCTCCAGAGAACAGTTGCAAACTGAACTCTCGAACTCTGGCTCTTCTGCCAAGTACCCAATTCCCTGAATTACCCAGATGCCCACCCCACTTTTTAACAACCACAACAATATGATAATACTTAAAACTTGTATCTGTTATATAATCACAGTCAACGTTTTTATAATTTTGATTGAACTGTGCCATGTGTTTTTTGATGATGATGATGATGATGATGATGATGATAAGCAGTCAAGTCAGTTCTGAGTGATGGCTTTTCCAGGTAGAGAATACTCAGTAGTAGTTTACCATTCCCTTCTTCTGGGGGCACTTCTGGGACTGTACACCTTTTCCAAGGCTCTGCTCACAGGAGGTACAGTGAGAAATCAAACTCCCAACTTCTGGCTCTACAGCCAAATACTTAAGCGACTGAGCTATCCAGGCCACTTTTTACAGATGTAGAAATGGTTACAACTTCAGAGGGTGGTTTGGATGTTGAGTGGAACCTAACAATATTCACTTTGTAATTCTCTGGGGTGGATTATGTTCTTTGAGAGAGAATACTATATATACAACCTAGTGTTATCTTCATGATGCATTCCAGCAAAAATTTCAAAAGAAGCACTACCAGTCATTGTTAATTAAAGTAGTGACAAATATTTTAAAGTAGGGTCAAATATTTAAAAAAAAAGAATCAAAAAGAAATGAAAGCTTTCAGTCACCCTGTGTTTAAAAGTAAGGCAGCCCCCTAAAACATTTAGATTTTAACATACACACGCTTAACCCCATCTTCAGGGTGTATTTTCATACCTTCTGTTATGTGTCGGGCAGCAGGTGGCAGAGCTGCATTGACTTAAGCCAGCCCTTGTTCACAAAGCAGGAGGTTAGTGCTGTCCATGGGTCCAGACAATTCTTCAATCTGAACAGAAAAGTCACCTTCATAAACAGAATCAGGCAGAGGTAAGATCACCAGCAGTCCATTCATTAAAGGTTCTGCAAATTTGGACAGGCAGAACCTGTCCAAATTCCATGTTGTCTCTCAGAAAGAGATACTAGATACTGGAAATTGTGGCTGGTCTTTGACTGTAATAAAGTTTTTATCTATCTGTTATGTGGAAATTAATAGTAGAAGGAGTATTGGCAGCTTTGGAAATGAACCAAACTAGAGCACACCTACCCGCTCCAAAAAGGTAAAAACCCCTGATGGGCTCAAAAAGATGTAGGGGAGGGCACTCTGGGGATGGATTGGTTCGTTCTAGCAATCAAGGCCTCTGATTGCCAGAACAAAAGTGAACTAACCTGCCCCCTCAGCTCAACAAACAGGAGGACAAATTGTGCCCACAGTTATTGAAGTCAGTCAAGAGAACTAGTTTGGGATCCAAGAGAGTCGATTTCTAAGAAATCTTCTTGACTTGCCAAATCTACCAGCAAATAGTAGCCAAGACTTCCTTTTGGGAGAAGGGAAATCTAGCTATCCAAGAAGGCGAGAGGACAGGCACTGCCTCATTGGGCGACTGACTCCTTGGGAGAGATGAGCACTGGCATTTTGTTGATGCTCCTCTTCTAGCTGTCCCATGCCAGCCCCTCTGCCTCTGGATTACCACTTCCTGTTTTTCCAATATACTAGAGTTTTGGGCTCTTGGATTCAGCCTCCTAAATTACAGTAGCTGATCAACATGGAGACAGATCTCCATCTTGCAGCCTCTGAGTGAGTCCTTGGGCTGGTTTCAGTCATACTCTCCTTGCGGCCCATGGTTAGTCCTTGGCTGCGTCTTCCCTTGTCAAGGTAATCACAACTGTGAATTGGATAGCTTTGGTCAGACAATGAATGACCCCTGAAGCAGTTTGGCTGCCTCTTAGTGTAGTCATAAGGTGGTATAAAAGTAGTAGAAATACATATCAGGTCGTTAAATTTTGATCGACTTTATTCATTTGTATTTGCTTTTTGACTTCTTCTTTGAAGATGTATCTGTGTGTGTGTGTGAGAGAGAGTGCGCGCACATGAGAAATGATAGCAATAAGAGTGAAAAGAATGTGCGGCTACGTTTAATTTTCCTTTTCCGCATCATATAACATTGAGTGGTTTGAGAGCCCTGGATTTGCTCCAGATCATCCTTACTAATGCTCAGATTGCAAGCTTTAGGCAAAATGACAGGGCTGTAGCTATTTGGGGTATTTTTTGGTGGATGGCTTTGGCCCACTGGATATAGTACGGCTTGGAAGTAGCAAGCGTGTATTTATTTTTAAGTGCAGAACAAACTGCTGGATAATGCCGTGGTTTCGTTACCTGGCTGCAGAGTATGATTCCCCGCTGTTCCTCCTTGATGGGCTGGACTCGATGATCTACAGGGTCCTGTCCATATTAAGTTTCCTGACTATCTGCCTTGTAAAATACCTTTATATTGCAATTTGATTTGCTTCCCCTCCTCTTTTCAGAAAGCTGTGGCTGGAGAGGTATTTAAATATAAATAGGAGTCTTTGCTCTCCAATGGGACTGTACAAAATAATGCACAATGAATAGCCATAAATTGAAGGTCCGGGCTGTTTATCAGTCCTGATGCTTTGCTGATGTGGACATTCTCGGTCTGTATTTTATGAGGCTAGCACAGCCCCTTCCTTGAATTATTGTCTGCACTATTAGCCCTTTTATATTTTTTCATTCTATCTTGAGTTTGAGAATTCAGCCACTTGAGGGCGCTAGAAACCAACATTAAAAACTGCAGCACAGAGAAAGGACTTCACAGAAAGCGTCAGATTATTGTTATGAGAAAGGCTTTTCATCTAATCTTTGTTCTGATCCTTTGACAATCTGTAAATTTTTAATTGAGTAGTTTCCATTTCACCCAAAAAGTCATAGAGAGTTTTAGTCAAGCAGAGGCATAAGTGCGAAAGGCAAGTTGTGGGTCCCTTCTTTACAGCTTCACATACCTGGGGCAATTTCCCTCCAGTTTCCAATGTTTTATTGTCTTTCTGATTTCACTTTAAAAAAAACAAATTTCATAGTTATGGCATTTATCATTTCTGTAGCTGAAATCAACCGATATGTTGCACTTATTTCATAGGACTTACTCAAGATCATTAGTAGATTTACAAAGAAAATCAAGCTGCACTATTATGGGTAAATTTTGCAGTAGCTTTTCTTTCATTGCCCATAGTGATTAATCCTGTTAGCCTGTTGCTGGACTAGTCTGGTAATGCTGATGCAGAAACTGGCCTCATAAGAGGAACCAACACAATTTGAGTTATTACAGAATAAGCATCTGTCTTTCTCTCCCCCCCCCCAACGCTGCCCTTGGCATGAGAGCAGGGAGGAGACAGCTCTCCCTATGCTTATCCAGTTTAGGAGGATTGCAGTTCCATCAGACTTGAAAAAAAAAGATGAGCAAGCAGAGCAACCCACAAACAATTGTGAATGATGAAACATGGGTCTCACACCCTGAACTTGCAAAGCCACACCTCAAGTGTGAACGTGTTGGGAGTTCAGTCCATCAGGTCGGTGGTCCCCAACTTTGGGCCTCCAGATGTTCTTGGGCTTCAACTCCCAGAAATCCTGGCCAGCAGAGGTGGTGGTGAAGGCTTCTGGGAGTTGTAGTCCAAGAACATCTGGAGGCCCAAGGTTGGGGACCACTGCATCGGGTCACAACGTGTCAGAATCAGTACTGATGTTACTTCCGAGGTGTTCCGTTCACACTGAAATGATGCAGTGTGCTCATACAGCTGCTTGGTAAGCGACCGAGTACACAAAGCTTCCATACAGACACTGTGAAAAAAGTAGCCACTGTACAGATTGAAAAGTGGTGGCTCCACAGCAATAGAAAATGCCAGCATTAAAGTTGGTGCCCCATCCACGGTGGAGCTCTTTCCATTTCCTAAGGACAAACTATGGTGACCGTGGGAGGCCAAGGAGGAAGTGGAGCAGCAGATTCCTGCTGTTCTGAGGCCAGGTCAAAGGAGGAAGGAAAAGGAGCACAGAGGGTTTAGGGCCAGAGAATGGAGACACATCCCTCTGAAATTCTGTAGGGAGCCCCACGGCCAGCCCCACCTGCTTGGGAAAGAGAAAAGGCAGAAATAAAATGATCCTTGTATTCTGCTTTTGGCTGTGGGCATAATTGTAGAGGAATGTGGGTGGGATGCAGAGTTTTAGAGCATTATATTTTAAAGGAAATTTTCACTCCTTTTTAGGGATCAGGTTGCCTTTATCTTCGATAGAGCCATTTCAGGCATTAGTCCCCTTGTATGTTATTAACGTATTATGTTGTCATTGCCAGCAGGCCCGAAAAGAACAGGGATGTACTTTATAGTTTCCCTCGAAGGAGTAGTTCTGGTACCATGGAAATACTTACAAAAAGTTAATTGCACCGCGGAAATACTTACAAAAATATAAAAGGCAAAAATGAAACAATAGTTTTCCATTTCACTGGAAGGAGCATGGTGCAAAACCAGAACAAATCCTGTCAAAATGTCTCTTAAGTGCCCTAAAAAGTAATATTTAAAAGGAACCAGGTGTTATTTGTTACACCTTGGTAATGCAGATATTACTCATTATACCAGAAGAGCACCTTATAACTATTAGTCACAAAAGGTAACTGTATTCTATTGGGAGATATCATCCCATTGAGTGTCTGGGCCCAGGTTGTGCACAGTTGCCTTCAACAGCAGGGGCAAGGGCACCAGGACCCAGCCAACAGCACAGAAGGCCAAGCCCAAACTCACATGCATGGACCAACTAGCTAGCTGGAGCAGGGGTACAGGGTCAGGAATACTGGAGTTCAGAGCAGAAATGGAAACCAGAGCAGGGGCACTGGGGCTCAAGAGCACAGAAGCAGGACTACCGCAGCAGTACCAAAAACCTATGTTGCTGAGGGAGCTTCTGGGACAGAGAGTGAGTCATTCCTTAAGTAGGCCTTCCCTCAGGATTCCCAGGTGGACCTCATGAAAGCCCCAGCAAGGCTTGATCCTGCACACACTGGACTCTTCCTGGGGCCAAGCTGGCCCTGATCGTGCAGCTGCCAGAGCAGTGGTGCAGAGGAAGCCCTGCCGCCAGCCAGATCCTGACACTTAGAAAGAATTGGATGGCAGGTAAGTAAGCTTCCTTCCCCTTTTCTCCACCTCTGTGGAAATAATGGTCGCTCTGACTCCCAGTTCTAGCTCTGAAAAAGAGAAAGGGAGGTGTTTCAATGGTCAGCCGTTCACACTATGGATTGAATATATGCCATTGCCTTCATATGTACGCAGGGTCAGCCCATCACTATACTGCCCAGAACCAACCAAGTTACATTGGCATATAAGGGAGAAGAATTCCAAACGGACATCTCCCTGAGAGACTCTGCCTGATGGTAGGACTGGCCTTGTCTAGCGCTCCTGTTCAGAACATTCCGGAAGATCCATGCGCTTGAGGAAAAGTTTTGGAAACTAGAAAATGAAGCTGCGGGGGGGGGGGAAGAAATGTATAAATAGGGCTCATCCTGGCTCTTCACATTTGTGCATACACTGAGAGAAAATGAAAATGTATTATGACTTCACGATCAGGACCCATGCACCACATCAGGCAGCACTTATAAATGATTGCCAGAGGAAAATTAACTGAGTGATGGAAATGGGTTTTGGCACTTTCTTGCTATCCCTGAAGCCAGCTGTTTCCAGTCACCATTCCACTAATTTCCTGCACTTCATCTATGTCTTGTTCTACCTTTGCTTTAGACCTGTTTCCTCTTTGAAAATAACTTCTCATGACACAAGGTTCACTTTAAATTCCTTAGCTATGTTTAAATGAGACCAGACGCACAGTGGCAACTTCCTGGATGCTTGCCCTCCCCCCTATGTCTCTGTTAGCTGGAAGGTGTTTCTTCTATTACATTATTATTAATTGTGTGTATTATAGAAGGCCCTACAGGGTTGACCATGAATTGTTCCACTGCACCATATAATCCTTTTGAAAACCAGCCACTTTATTTGGCTTGATCTCGTTGGCAGATAAAGAGACCACAGAGTAATTAAACCCTTCAAAATGAATTGCAGTTATTTGGGGTGGAGAAAGTAAATTGTATAACCAATGTGTGGTTCCTGCCACAGCTTGGAAAAGTTACTTTTCTTCACTGTGGTCCCTATGAATCACATATATGGGTTTCTTTTGTGCCTACACAGACATCTTTAGAACCTTCTAGAACCTGAAGAGAAAGTTAGTCTATGACCTCACCACTGTACGTGCCGCCCACCCTGTAGCTTATCCTTAGTTCCCCTTTTGCCAGCTTGGGAGCTTCTCTAGAGCCTAATTTCCTGACAACCAGAGTTTGTATATATAGCTTTTATTTCGAAATACCTAATTCTTGTTTGCCTCTTTGTTGTCCCTCCTCATAATTCTGTCTTAGAAAAAGTTATTATGTTCGTCATTCTCATCATTTGCTGCCTTCCCACTGTTTAAAGCTCCCACAGGCCCATTTAATAAGTGTGTTACTTTCACAAACAAAATGCCCCTCACCGATGAACACTCCAAGTGCCTTATTGCTAGGTGAGGGGCACTAAACACAGAATTGCCAGTTCTGCCGAAATTTAACCAAAGTAGCCATCAAAAACAGGGAGTCCCACCCAACATTCTGCTTCTGGGAGAAATCATTACAAGCAGTTAACACAATCTCTAAGAAAACTACAGCACTTTGGTTTTGACTGTTTCCATTTGTAAAACCTCATCTAGATGGGTATTGATAAAGGCGATTTTACCTGAAACAATTTTGAAACAGACCCTCAATGATCTGCTGACTTTACCATCTAGTCGGGAGACTCCAACCTCTAAGGTTGAGGACACAAGGCTTTGATGTAAGAATCAACATTGATACCTAAGCAAGTATCAGTTTCCATGCAAAAGAAAAGGAAGAAGCCTACCAACTCAGAGAGCCAACCGAAAAGGACCAAGACTGAATATAAGAAGGTTAGAGGATAACAAACATCCACCTCCAAGACATCATAATCTCATTCTTCCCCTCATCAGTGCTTACCACATGATAAAGACTGCGATATCCCAGGTGACTTAGTCTGCTTGGGTAATGTTATCTGAGGAGGAAAGGTCACCAAGAAATACCTTTTCATCTCCTTTTAGCTACTCCCCAGAATGGAGCCAGTTGATTCACAAAACTGTGAGCAAGCTCCATCCACTCTGAGGGAGCCCAAAGGGTAAAGCAATTTGAAGAGCTGCTCACATTCTGAGAGTGATCTCATGGGGGATCTTGTGCCTCATTCTCTGACTCTGCCTCAATTTTGAAAGAAAAAAGATCCCCTCGTAGGAAGAGGCATTTGAAATCACACCACCTTCGAACGATTACAAAAGAGTCAATGTACCCTGATCATTACTATTTTGTGCTGTGATGTACTTCTTCCAGGACAAAATTGGCATTTGCTTCCTACGTTCTATAACTATCAGGCAATGCAGGGATTAAAATCTGTTGGCCCATTCTGTGGCCTACCAATGTACTCCCTTGTGCCTGTACCCTCTGTTCAAAAACCTAATAGTCTATAAAACTTTGGAATTAAGGTTGCTGCAGCCCAAGTGCCCTCTTAGAGCTTCAGCTTTGATATCATCTAAACACAAGAGGACACATTTGTCACAGCACCCTGACAACTGCTCTCTCAACTTTGACATCACCTAAACTAAAGCAGTACTCATCAAAACCTAGCCAAACCGGTCATTCACAATCCAGATCGGTTCTTGAGTCCCCGTCAATACATTGAGAGTTCTCATCCCTCTAGATCCCCCACATCAAGGTCTCACTACTGAAACCTCAGGCACTAACCATTTAATATGGTAGACCCACCTCAAGCTCCTCTTCATTACCTAAGTCTCCAACAACAAGGCTGAATAAGGCTTGAATTTTGGAAGGACATCCAATTCCAAGATCCACAACACCTAAACCAGCTCAGAACTGGAGTTCCCAAACAATAAACCAGCAGAAACAACATATTGTTCAACCAAATGTTTAGGTGGTAAGCATTGGCACCAGTTGACTCCACCTTGAACCAAAGGTACAACATTGAGGAAGGAGATAGATATTTCTGGGCTTGCTTCCTCAATTCCTCTACATCCATCCAAGGCAAATTAGTATAATGATGATGAAGATGATGATGATCATCAGCAGCAGCATCTTAGAACTGGAAGGAACCCTATGGATCATTGAGTCCAGCCCCTGTCAAGGAGTCATAGTGGGGAATTGAACTCCCAACATCTGGCTCTGTAGCCAGATACCTAAACCACTGAGCTAGCCTGCAAGGAAAGAACAACAGTCAGTCAGTCAGTCAGTCACAGTTCTCATTCTCAAGATTCCGATTCTGATCATGGATTCTCAGGTGAGCCCCTTTTAAAAATTATTATTATTATTATTATTATTATTATTATTATTATTATTATTATTATTATTATTATTATTATTATTATTATTATTATTATTATTATTATTACTACTCCTGAAACAGATGTGGGTGACATGAGCCCCTCCCTCCCCATCCAAAGATTTTAAGTCCTACTCAGACCTTATTCTCAGGATGGCCAAGTAGTTTCAATTGGAAGTTCAACAGCCTCCTTCATCAAAGTTGGACTTCGTCTACAACCAAATCAATAAAATTGCAGCTGCTCCAGTCCATTGGGGTGTGCTTCCTTCACTCTTAGGTCTCCTGAAGAAGTCCTGGGAAAAGTCTTCCCCTTTATTGCCAACCTCTAGATAGGTGGCCTGCCTATATAAAATAAATGATAAAAAAAACAACCTTCCTGTTAAAACACCATAGTCGAGGCTTTTCAAACCAGATCCAAGGGACACCATAGTATAGTCCCAAGCAATAAAGGGGGTTGTAAGAGGGATATCATAGGAAGGAGGATTTACACCACTGCTGCTCTGAACATGAGTGGCAAAGTATAAAGTACTGTAGCAATGGGCGCTTATTCAAGATCCTAAATAAAGGATTTACCATTTGATGGTGAGGGCTTCTTCAATGACAAAACTGTGGCAACATGGAAATCTCTATAAGAAAAGGAACACAACTAAACATATGCGTTTTTACTCACAATCTCATCAAAAATCTTACTGGCCTTACTGGAGATGTCCTAACCTTGCCTCTTCTAGGAGATACTCCTCGGAGAGAAACAAATTTCTCCTTTTGACCTTTTCTCAATATTTTTTACACAACAATCCAAATACAGATCCACAAATCTTTCAAAACTACAAGACAATAAAACCTAGCAACAGCTTTGACTCGCCTCATATCAAGATCTGCAACATTCCATCTATTCATCACCAAATTATACCATCACTAGCACCATATCTCAACATCTGGTGCACAGTCACTAGTTATGACTGATTCCTGACCATAGTCAAACATGGCTTTACCATAGAGTTTATCTGCCTCCCCACAACTGGCTATTTCAGAGCTACAACACTACTTCAAATTCTAGAAGAGGAGATAGTCATGCTTCTCCAGAAGGATGCTATACAAGAAGTCCCCCTTGAATCCCATGAGGATGGCTTCTACTACTTTTATTTCACTGTCCCCAGAAAGGACGATGGCCTGAGACCTATTCTTGACCTAAGGGAGGTGAGCTCATACATAGATACGAAGTTCAGAATGGTGGCATTGGAAACAGTTTTGCCACTTATCACAAATTTTACTGTGATAGACCTCAAGGACACTTATTTCTATATTAACATCCATTCAGACCACTACCACATCCTATGTTTCACTCCTGGTGACAAGATCTGTCTCTTCAAAGTACTGTACTCCCTTTTGATCTATCCATGACTTCCAAAGTTTTCATGTAGTGTGTACCTCCAGTTGCAACATACCTCAGAATTATGGCATAATGGTACTTCTTTACATAGAAATTGGCTGATTGTGATGGATTTGAGAAACAAAGGAGAAATAGATGTGGCCATCACACAGCATCTCTTGTTGGATCTCAGCCTTTGTGTAAATCTCAGAATGTGCCATCTGACACCAGATCCAAAGATAAAATACATTGGAGCCGTATTAAGCTCAAGGACTGTGAGAGCTTGTTTACAGCAAGATTAAACAGACAAACTTTTGGAACTGGCAAACAAGTTCAAACAGAAAGTGTCTATCACTGTGCATGTGGCTCAGAAATTGTTTGGCCTGATGGCATTGACAACCACAGTAATTCTGCATGTTTGTTTGAAAATGAAGTGTCTCCAAATATGGTACTGGCCATCTTTCAACATCACGGTGGGAAGCAATCAAAAGAGACTTGTCACTACCAAGGAACTGGTGGAACAGCTCCAGTGGTGGACCAACATTTCTAATATTTTCTAATATTTATCTTGGGAGGCCGCTGAAACATATCTGACCCCACACTTCGATAACGATGGACAAGAGTCTGACCGGCTCATTCATGAGTTGCTGCTTGCATTCCTGATCATGTGCCAAGTTGAGCAACCAGAACATGACCTGGAATACGAATGGCAACTTGTTAATGAGCAGCCATTCTCTGCTGCAATTTACGCTATTACATTTATGCTGGCATAACTAAATTTATTAAATTAAATTATTAAATTTATTGTGGATATGACTCTGTTGGTCTGTCTCAAACACCAGCAGAACACACAAAAGCTGTATCCATTACCCTTGATGAAGGAAACAATGTTTTCTGAAACATGTTGGGCCTTGTTGAACAATAAACAAGGCTCTTTGAGAAATATTTTTCGCTCTTGGTTTTGCTGTTTCCATGGAAATAGAAAAGGTCCATCTGGCTTCAGTCACACATTGAATCCACTGTATAATGTAATAGTATGATATATGCAGCTAAGTTTGCAGATTTGTAGTGATGAAAGCATTTGTTAAGTTCCAAATCATTGCTGTCCACTATAAGCAGCTAAATTAAATAGTTTCCCCCCCCCCGGTACCGAAGTTTTTTCCAGTGCATATAAATTGCTGTGGGTGGGTGTGACTGTGATTCTCCAGATGTTTCCAACCTCCTGGCAGTGGAATCTGGAGGGCAGAGTTGTTTCTGCGCAATTCCCAAACTGTAAAATTTTAGGCAGAGCGTGCTAGCTGCTAATTCCCAATGTACCTAACCTTCACATAATATGAAAGGGCCAGGGGAGAAATAGGGGTTTTCTTTCTTTGATGAAACTGATAGCCTCTGTGATTGGACTGTTCACTTCATCTCTACTTTTTCTCTAACTGTCCTGTAAATCCTACTGATTGTGAGGTGGCAGGAGTTTAGATGCTGTCATTGGTTTATGGTGGTGGGGAGACTTCATGTACTTGTCATTCTAGTAGGAATGCTTTGTACAACTTTTGTACACACTGCTCATAGCTGACGTTTCCACAGTCCTTTGTAAACCTGAACTCGTAGACCCTTGCAGTAGCTCACTTTAAAAAGAAGGAAATTGTCATTTTGGATAGGTAATGCAAATAGATAGATAGATAGATAGATGGATAGATGGATAGATGGATAGATAGATAGATAGATAGATAGATAGATAGATAGATAGATAGATAGATAGATAGATAGATAGATAGATAGATAGATAGATAGATAGATAGATTTGCATTACCTATAGAATCTTTCACTCAGAAGATTAGAAGTAATGGAAGACTTGAAAGTATACTTGCACCAGATTGAAAAGCAGCTTGTGTGCTGGTGCTGTTATTCTTTCAGCCCCCAAGTCTTTAATATCTCCCCAGTTACAAAAACTATAGAGGAGCAGTGTCTCTGGATATCAAATAAATTACAATAATGATGCTTTTTCTCTTAGGGTAACAATAAAAAAAGGGAAGGGCTAATAAATACCATGCTTTTTAACAGGGTAAAACTATAATAAAATGAGACAATGACTGCAAAGCAGGAAACAAAGCAGAAACACCTAGGAATTATTCTCCCAAATAAAATGGAAACACTATTATTAGGGGAGACTGCAAGGTGTAGTAATACTGAAACTGTGGCCCTTTTCAAAACAATAATAACACACAAACACTAAAAACAGAGCATGGTAAAATGCTTCTTTTATTTGTTAATTTTTGTACTCTGAGGTGGGGGAGAGAGAAAGATTGGTTATGGACAGAAACTCAGGGAGAGAGATCGGAGTATAATCTGAAGGATACTCAAACACGCGGATCTTAATGCTACTTTAATGTCAGACCTCAGTCAGTAGGCTAATCAATAGATTTAAATCCTCTCTCTCCCCTACTCCTCTTCCCTCCCTCCCACCCCCCAACCTCAGCTACTTCAAACAAACTTGAAAAGGAAATGTTTTGTCGTGGGCTTTCCTTCTTCTGAGAAAGGGCTCTTGGTTCCAAAGGTGCAAAACCAGCTGATTCTGCAAATGTATTTCAGATATATATTTGCTCTGTGTCCAGAGACAGGAGCGGAAGGTGGCTGAGGTGACATAAAATCCATCTCCAGATAAACAACTAAGATCAGTTCTTTTTTAAAACTATGACTTTCCCGGAGAGGTTCTGGGCATACATGACAGTCCAAGGGAGGGGTGTAGAATCGGTTTCATTTCACTATTTCTTCCTTGTCCCAAGCTGACTGAAAAAGTATTGGAAAAAATATTTGCACTGCAGATAGATTAGATTCTTTTGTTGTTGTTGTTGAGATACAGCATGGGAATGACGCTTTCTATATTTTATTTTAACATTCTTGCTTTTCTTGAGAGGGCAAATCTTTTCTACAGGGATAGACCTGATTCTAGATGAGCGCAAAGCTCTTCTCAAAGAGGGAGCCTCATCAACCCGTGGTGCCAAAATCAAAACTGACATTTGTGACACCTTAAACAACAGCAGACTTACCGTACTTCAGTGTTAACTTTTGTGAAGTACAGTCTACCTCTTCAGACACAATTTCTAATCCATGAATTGTTAGACTGAAATCACTCTATTAGTCAAGAAGATGCCACAACAGTTTTGTTTTCACTTTTGTTACACAAAAGTGTTCACCAATCATCATGGAAGAATTCTTCAACACACATGGCATAAATCCATAGAAAGCTGGGAATAGGAACAGTAAAATGTGTTTTTTCTGCCTTTACTCCTGAGCATCTTTTGAATATGTGATTTTTTATTAAAAGGTATAGCCTTGATGAGTTATGATAAGTAGGTCATAAATTGAATAGAAGTCTTGGCTTCCAACAGTTCAATATACCCTGTTTCCCTGAAAATAAGCCCTAACCTGAAAATAAGCCCTAGTATGATTTTTCAGGATGCTCATAATATAAGCCCTACCCCCCAAAATAAGCCCCAGTTAAGTGAAACCCTGCCCTCCAGCATTGTGCAGCAACCAGAAAAGATAACATGACTGTAAAATAAAACATCCCCTGAAAATAAGCCCTAATGCATTTTTGGAGCAAAAATTAATATAAGATCCTGTCTTATTTTCGTGGAAACACGGAATATGTATTAATATATTGATAGGCAACATTTATCAAAGCAGACCTATCAGGACTTTCACTTTTTCTCTGAAAGTATTTGGCTTTAAGGTTGTTTTATTTGTTTTATTTATATACCACTCCATTAGTGCAAGCGCTACTCTGGGTTTACATGTTCAAACTTAAAAATCCGACAGACCCCACATTTTGCTTCCTTCCTGTTTTGGAAGTCCAGCAATGTCCATTTTGTGTGGATTTTCACCTAATTTTATTTTCTCGAGTGACATTAAATGTAGGTATCCAGAATCCAGCTGAGCTTTCTAGAATTAAAGCAAAATAGCACGTGTGGACCATTAGGTGGGTAGTGGTCTCATCTCAAAGTATTGGAAGATGGATCAGACCATGAGCCATGAGTGCAAAATATTCAGAATACTGCATTTTGTTTGCACGTTTTTGAGAATCATCTAAACTGATAGATACTTCTCAACAACTAAAATTACATGTTCCTGCTCCACCAAGTGTCTGTCTACATTTAGCTGGTGGTCACCATTTCTCCTTGCAATGCAAAGCTTGAAGGGGATATTTTCCATCAGAAAAGTGGTGGAAAAGAAAATGTTCTTAACCCAAACTTCATCCATTGCATTTCATGCACAAACACACCAGCATACAAGCACATCAGTTGAGAGTGCCAGCCATAATTGTACCAGAAATGCATCCAGAATGCTTGTTGATGGAAAAGTAGCTATTTGGGAGGTGGGGGTGGGAAGGAAGGAAAGGCTTCTTCTGGCAGCTTCTGTGCTGGAAATTTATGCTCTCCTGAACCCGCTTAACAAATTGGTAGCTTGACTTTGAAGACACTTTGTAGAGGCAGAACATGTGTAAGTATGATCTCAGGTCTTGCAATTAGATATCACAAAACATTAGATCTGAAGCTATATATTGCTTTTTTGTTTCAGCAATATTCATTAATAATAATTATTAATTGCAATTAATTAATTATATATTGTCTAAAAATCAACAGCTTACTGATCAATTAAAAACAAAATAGCTCTTCACAAGGATGGCATTGATGTAGTAGTAGTAGTAGTAGTAGTAGTAGTAGTAGTAGTAGTAGTAATAATAATAATAATAATAATAATAATAATAATAATAATAATAATAATAATAATAATAATAATAATAATAATAATTTATTGTCATTGTAAGTATATACACAGTATACCATACAACGAAATTCACAGACACCCAGAGACGAGACACATGCACACACATAACATTCCCCAAACACTCCCCACCCACTAGAAGTCCCCCACTAAAAATACAAACATCTACACCTCAGGCCAAGTAACACAGTCCAACTAATTATTCACTACTGGTGGTCTTTAAGCTCATTATTAATTGCAATTATAGCTCTAGGATAAAAACTATTTAGAAAACGTGTGGTCCGAGTCTTAATTGTTCTATATCTTCTGCCAGACGGTAACAGTTCAAAAAGTTATAAGCAGGATGGGAAGAGTCTCTCAGGATGCTGTGTGACTTCCTCAGACAGCGGGATGTGAAGATGTCATCCAGGGTTGGTATCTGGAGCCCAATGATATTCTGGGCAATTTTAATGATTCTCTGTAGAGCTTTTTTGTCCGCTACAGAGCTACTCCCAAACCATGCCAGAATGCCATAAGTTAGGACGCTCTCAATGGTGCTACGGTAGTAGGACAGAAGTAAATGCTGTGATAAATTTAACTTCCCAAGCATTCTCAGGAAATACAGCCTCTTCTGTGCCTTCTTCATTATCATGTTGGCATTTATAGTCCATGAGAGGTCCTCTGAGATGTAAGTACCCAGAAATTTAAAACTACCAACTCTCTCCACCTCCTCACTGTTTATGTACAGTGGTAAATGTACATTTCTCCTCCTCCTAAAATCAATTATGAGTTCTTTAGTTTTTTTGATGTTAAGTGTGAGATGATTTTCTTTACACCATAGTATCAATCTTTGTACTTCCTTTCTATAAGCAGACTCATTGTTCTTATTTATGAGTCCCACCACTGTCGTATCATCCGCAAATTTAATAATTGCATTGGTGTTATATAGTGGGGTGCAATCATGTGTGTACAGGGAATAGAGGAAGGGACTTAGCACGCAGCCCTGGGGAGCTCCTGTACTTAGTACCAGGGTAGAAGAATGGTGGGATCCCATCCTTACTGATTGTGGCCTATCTGTCAGAAAATCTTTTATCCACATGCAGATCTCCTGAGGTAATCCCAGGTTGATCATTTTAAAAAACAACCTATTTGGTATAATAATAATAATAATAATAATAATAATAATAATAATAATAATAATAATAATAATAATAATAATAATAATAATAATAATAATAATAATAATAATAATTTTTAGACCTTCAGAGCTGGAGGGGACCCTCTGGATCATTGAGCCCAGCCCTTGTCAAGGAGGCCCAGTGACAGAATCGAACTCCCAACCTCAGGCTCCACAACCAGATGCCTAAACCACTGATTGTCTCTACTCTGCATGCAGTGGGAATGCAAGGAAGTCTTTATGTCTAAACATTTAGTTCTTTCCTTCCTGGTACAGCCCCCATCTGATACTGTTTTTCGCTAGTGAAGATTTAGCACAAACTCTGACATATCAGATATATAATATACCGAAACTGGGTATGTCTCCATGGAACTGGAGCATTTGTCATCTGTCTCATGGAGTTGGGGAGCCCCTTGGGTCTGATTTGAGATGGGATAAGTGGGGGCAGGAGGGACAAGAGGGAAGGGAATTCTGTTCCCACAGCATGGGATGTTATTCTTTCTATGAAGAGTCATTGGGGGCAGCATTTGAAGACCTATCTGGCTCAACACTGGTCTAAAGAGAAGGAAGGTGCAGTAAGAACAAGCAACAGATCATTTGCAGCTGTTGATCAGTAGCAAGCACCAAAACATACAATGGCATCACGTAATCGCAATCTCCCCTCCACTCATGAAATGTGTATTATTCCTCTGTTCTTCATGAATTGCTGCACCCATTCCTAGTTCGGTGCCGGTTGCATGACTTGGCATAGATCTAGGAATGCAGGCACCACCTGAGCCAATTAGTGCCACAGTTTATGCCATTACACGTATGCCAGGGTAAATCCAGAACTGAATTCTGCCAACCGTAATTATTTCCAAATCTGTGCCTAAACATGCCAGATAATTAAGAATAATTTGTCACCAAGTCAGTTCCATGTCATGACAAGCTTTTCTAGGACTTCCTAGGTATCAAGTAGTCAAGTAGCTCAGGGGGCCCCAACCCCTGGTCTGCGGCCTGGTGCCGGTCCACAGCTACGGCAGGGCCGGGCCGCAGAGACAGATATCCCGCCCTCTGCATGCACTCCCCCCATGGCCTGCCACCCGTATGCATGCTCCTCACACCCCTCCCCTCCGTGCATGCGCACGAGCATGCCTCTCCCCTCTGTGGGCCCACGCTGCTCCTTTGTGCATGCATGTCAGTGTGCTCCGCCCCTTTTGTGCATGAGAGCGTTCTCTGCCCCTCCACAGGCGCTCCCTGCCCCTGTGAGCACAGGGGGTGTGCCCCACCCCTCCATGCACAGACTCCACCTCCCCAACTGGTCCGCGAGTCAGAAAAGGTTGGGCACCACTGAAGTGGCCTATGCACGTCTGTGTCTTCTTTTGTAACACCACTTTTTTTTGTAAGTGGCCACAAATGGGGGAAGACTGGGCAAGAAATCTTATGGCTGGCAAGTTCCCATATTCAGTGGGGGTCCCCACCATGCCCTGTTTAGGAAAATGTATTTCTGTAGTTCTCCTGGCCAGCAATGTAGTACAGGAAGCATTACATGACCTCATTTAATGTTGCTAGCTGAATGAACAAGCAAGACTGAAAAATCCTGGAACTCCTTGTTCATCTGTTTGCAACCCTGAGGTAAGCACATTCAAATCCTGACTGAATAAAGAGACTTCATCGTCCATGCATTGGGGTCATTTCTTGACTCAGCCATGATACACACCAGGCTGCCTCTCATCAAATCCCAACAAGGATCCAAATCAATTCTTTTTTCTGCTTAAGTCTTTTCAAAGCCTTATATTTTCGGACATCAGGGCCAGGCAAGCCCAAACAATTCTGTGATTCTTTGAAAGAGTACGAAGTTGTATTTTAAAAATAGCTCACCTCCCTTTTCTTTTGTGAAAGCAAGATTTTGCAGTGCAGGAACTGAAATGAAAACCTTTGATTGCAAGGTAGAAAAAGAGGAAAGAAAGAAAGATCAAAGGGACACCAACAAAGCACTCCGTTTTTTCAGTTGGTTAGCAGATGTGCTTTACTATACAAATCTGACTGAAGTACAGCTACTAGGGTGAGCTTGCCCATTATTTGTAGGAGAGAAACCGCAGCCTTTTAGAAGTCCCAGGCTCGTGCACCCCCTTTGCATTTGATTTAGGCTTCAAATTCCAGCTCCATGTCGTTGAAATTGATGTAGAATATTTGACAGCATTACCATGTCTTGCCAAGAGGTATATGGCCCTCCCCCTGCCAAAAAAAGAAGGAAATAACGGGCTTATTTATTTAGACCAAGTATCCACCTGCAACCTGTAATCAATGAACCATATATGGCCATCCATGACCTTAATTATACCATCGTGGATACCCTACCATCCTTCCATTGCCAACATGGCCTCCCTCAGAAAGTATATACTTTGCTGTCCCCTTTGCATCTAGCAGTGAAGAAAGACATCTGTCTGCACACATCAGGATTGCTAGGGATGAAGGGAAAGAGAAGCCCCTTCACCCTCTTTTCTTTGAAATCCTTCTACATTTCTGTGGCGATCACTGGCCCATTTCAGAGTTACACAGCACCTCGCAAGAAAGCACAGAAAGAGATGAAAGGTCCGGTGCTGCCCATTTTTGCACTTCTTGCTGGATAATATGCAAAAGCCAAAATAAATCCTCTGCCATATCGCCTGTGATGAGAGATTGAGCTGCAGTTGCAAAGGTAGGACACACCTCTCCCTGACTGATGTAAATTCTCCCTTCACACTAGGAATTAATGTTATTATTGTTCCGTACATTGGCTTAGCTCCATGTTCAGTCCCTTTGCCTTCTGTTTGACTTGTGGTCCTAGAGCTGCCTATGCTGCTTTTCCAGCTTTCCTTCCTTCCTTTTGTGGAAAGGAGAAAACATGGCAGAAGTGGGAAAATATAATAGTGTAACAAGTGAAAGACCAATCCGCCTGTGAATTCATTCACTTGCCAAAGTCGATGTGCGTATACTGAATAGAGATGGGCACGAACCAAACTACAGACTGAAAAAACCCATCAACTGGGCTGCTTCGTGGTTCGGTTCGAGGATCCTTTTCTTCTGAAACAAAACAAAGCACCAAACTGTTTTTCTGCTCAGTGCTTCATTTTGCTTTGGCAAAAGGGGTGCCCTGCCCCTTCCTGCTGCCCCTGTCATCCGCTCTGCCTGGTCCTGTTGCCTCCTCCTCTTCATCTTCCTCCACAGCCATCATTAGAGACAGTGGCCCAGCTTCCCTTCCGGGGCCTGGGCCAGCTGTCTCTGCACATGCGAATGCCTATAAGCATACACATGCCTATTAGGTGGGCGGCAAAGGGGCTAGAGACATTAGGTTGCCCTCCCCCAGGCACAAACCGGGGGGAAAAATGAACCATGAGCTGGTTCATTTTTCTGGGGTTCCGGGGTAGCTTGTGGTCCCTGGGTAGCCATGAGCCACGAATCACCCTGATTCATCACTTTTCCGATTCGTGCTCATTATAATACCGAATATAATGTTTATATAGAGAGTGGGATCAGGCCCCATCTGAAGGACAGGGTAGATATACCAAGCAGTACACATCTGGTAGATCAAGGATGGGCAATATCTGCCCTTCCAGATATTGTTGGACATCCTTCACCATTGGCCATGCTGGTTGTGTCTAGTGAGAGTCCAACATCATCTGGAGGGACGCAGGTTGCCCACTTCTGCAGTAGATTGCGAGCACAGACTTACATATATACAGGCTGTATATATGAAGGCTCTGTTCCTCGACTGCATAGAAAAGCATGTGGTCCATATGCTTACAGGGCCTAAGAATCTAATAACCAAATATAGTTTGGGGTGGGTGGGGATCCTGCTGTCATCCTGCTTCCCATGTACTTTTAGTAGATGCATCATAATCATATGAACAGGAAAATTTCTGAAATACAATTCAGAATGGGCGCGTGCAAAGTTTTTGCACAGTGCTCCATGCATAACATTTTTCTTATGAGCTCCTGGTGCATAAAAGCATATCTGTATGAAAACATTGGTTGAGATAAATCTTGTTACAGTCACATGGTTGCAACAAGATTCCCTTTTACTGTACATAGCATTTATTTTATGTGTGATAAAATGAATATTTAGTGACAAGTATGGTCATCGATGCATGTCAGCAGTCTGAACAAAGTCTGGAGTTAAAAATGGAAGAATGGCAGATTTCTAACTTATGAGCGCCACTTGGTAAAGGAGACTCAGACTTCAAAATCTGAGGAGAAATTAATAGAGGGCAAATTTCATAAGCATCCTACTAAACATTCTAATCCAGAAATGCAAATTTGGGCACCCTCAGAACGATTTAAATGTTTATATACTGTATATTAAAATGTGATTTAGAGCCTCAGATAGTGTTTCCTTTGCATTGCTCCCTCAGTTCACCAGTTCTATATCATTTATGTGCTGTCTGACTCAGGGGTAAAAAATTTAGCTGCTTTAAATGAGTGACTTTATGTGACCTATACCTAAAAAATTACAGCACTGCATGTTGAAGGAGAAGACAAAGTGAGGATTGTTGTTAGTTTATATCTCCCACTTCTTTAATGGGTCTTGACATATACTGACAAGTCATCTTTTGAATAAGGTTCCTCTTGAGGAAAGTAGTTATAACCTGTCTCCTTGAGGCAAGGAGACAAACAATATTTGCCCCAATCTCATTACTGTAATTGCAGTTTATACTAGGGCTTGTGAAACGTCAGAACCAATTGAGTAAACCAATGTGAACCTCAGAGGAGCAAATTTGGCATGGAGAAGAAAGGAGACAGTATGAGGGGTTTTTTGTTGGGTTTTTTTTTTCTGGTCTGCCAGCTATTCTTGTTTTTTAAAAAATCAAACTGGACTGATAAGCACTGAGCAATGTCAGACCTACTGGTATTTTTCTGTGGTTTATGTGTGTATCTTTATGTGTATTGTTTGTGTGAGTGTGTTTGTAGATAAAGAAAGAGAAGTGCTGGAATTCTCTTGTGTTTTTACACCAGAGTAAGTTGTCACAAAACTCAGTAGTGAATAGCTGCAGGTTAAGAGGGTGCCGTGTGCTTCTAGAGATAGTGACTAAAATGGCTACACTTACGAGTACATGCAGAGTCACCCTGTGTGCACATGTGCATACAGACTCTCTCTCTCTCTCTCTCTCTCTCTCTCTCTCTCTCTCACACACACACACACACACACACACACACACACACACACACACACAAAGAGAGAGAGCGAGAGAGAGAGAGAGAGAGCGCAATTGTATCATCACTGGGCCCATGTTGTTTTGCTTATGTTGTTATTATCATTGCTAGAAATTATATCATAGGCAAATCTTCCCACAATTACTTGGATTTTTCTGACTCCCCATGTCTTTGCAACATGAGAAAGACGGGAATCTCCATTCCTCAGCTGTGTGTAGGAAGGAGACGACCTTCATTTTCTTTTGTCCTGAGCCACGGGTAGTATTGGGACAGAGTGCTTACATGTTTACTTCTAGATCTGGTGCTTTTGTGTGGGCTCCTTGGTCCCCTTTATGGCCTCTTGATGCCACGCTGATGTTTTCCAGACAACAGAGCAGGACCCCTTTTTCTTCCTCCTCTCTTCCTTCATCTCCTGTTTTTTTTTTATAGAGCAATGTGTGTGAAATAAAGAAAAGGGCTACATAAGGCTGCAGGTGCCAACCATGTTCATTTCTCCAAGATGTCTCTGGGCTCAGGGCATAATGAGAGAAAGAAGGTAACTTATAGATTCAGCCTCATCTAATGAGTCATTTCACAATATGCTCTTGTCCAGCAGAAACTGAAAAAAGATGGTAAAAAAGGAATCTCAGTGATATTGACGGGCAACATCTTAAGTAGACTTTCTTGAGACTCATGAGCCCTGGCATTTGCTCGGCCATGCTTAGTTCGGATGCTAAGATTGTTTACTTCCAGACCATTCAGAGAAATGTTAAGTCATAGGAAAGCTAATTCTGATGGTCCCCACCCCCCAACCCACCCCTTTCATTTTCCATGCAGACTTCCAGCTTTGTGCTTCTTGCCACATCATATAATTGATGAGCCATCCTTTCTCCTGAATAGAATAAGGGTGGCAGGAAGACCCAGGGAAATAGACAGAATCTTACCAAGGCATGTCCATATACCATAGGTAGCCACTGCATTATACTCTTTATGCCCCTAAGTACGCCAAATATATGTTTGAGTTGAAGTGAAATGACTTTATCTTGTCCCCATTTCTGAGAGGACTTTTCTGAATAAGACATCCTCTCTATCCATGGATGTTCTCCATGGGACCAGGAACACTAGAAGGTCACGTGGTAAAGAACCAGAAATTATCAAGGATGAGGACTCATGACTTGCTGTTGAGTCCTAAGTCAGACTGGCGACTTGACTCGAAGTCGACTGAGTCGTCGTCCCCCCTGCCCCCAAGATTCGGACTCAACTTGCCACTTTGGCCCATTTTTCCGAGTCACATTTCCGAGTCCCTATTATTTTAATGGACGCCTACAGAAGAGGCAGGCAAATTGTGGAGGAAGAGAAGCCTGAACATGTGGGCTGCCTGCAGGAAAAGGGATAGAAAAGAGGACAGGCAGCTGCCCTCAGTCCTCCCCTCCCCTAAGTGGTAACACCGACTCGATCAGCTGGTTCCATGATTGTTTTTGTTTCCTCTCCACCTTGCTACCTAGTAAAAAGACCACCACTAACTCCCCACATATGTGCCTGTGCTCAGTTTTCCCTTTCACCACCAAACCTTGACAGGGAATGCATGTGTGCTACAGGGAGAATTTGAGCCCAAGAACGGACATTAGTGCTTTGCCTTGATTTGACTGGCAGTTCGGTCTAGCCATTGAGAACCCTGGGAGGGGGGGGGAATGATCAACCCACAGGGATTAGATGGGGCTCCCGTCTCTTATCTGTAAGGTTCATCCCTCAGCTGGGCATGGTTTGGATGTTGCGTTCCACATTTTGGTGCTTTGCAGGTGAGAAGGAGCATAGCATCGGAATGGATTGAGATGTGTATTCTATGTGTGTCTATTGCTCCAGAGGCAAGGACCTTTGAATTCAGTGGTGTTTACTCTTTGGTTAGATGCACATAAGGATGTAATCCTTTGGCATGCACTTAATTGCACAGTTAGTGTACAGAGCACGCAGCAGTCCTTTGACATAATTAAGTGGCACAGCCCTATTCAGGGTGGGAGGATTGCCTTCCCATTAAATGCTGTTGGGATGGTTTGGTGGAGTCAAAAGCTAGAAATATAATTTTAAGACTGGAGTTACAATTCTCTACCCACTTTACTTGGAAGTCTGCTTGATTTCATATGGCTTAACTTGGGAGCAGATAGGTATAGGATTATATTGCTCCCTTATTTCCTCATGACATGTAAGTGCCTTTCCCATCATTAGGGTTGTTGCTTCTTAAATAAGTAAATTAGTAAATTATGGACAGTTGAGGTGCTTACTACTGCATCAAGTGGCTAAATCATTTAGGAGGATTAAATTGTGAGAATACTGGGCAGAGGGCCTGCTTTTCTTCTCCTTCCACTTGGGGCAAGACAGGTCCCTTTGGCTGCCCTGGAGGGATAAAAGGGAGGGGAAGGAGGTTGGGAGGAGGAAACAGAATGTCTGGCCCATGAATTGAAAAGCTTTTTAATTAAAGAAAACCACTTCAATAGGGACTTGAGACTTGGACTCAAGGCTTGGGACTCGGGACTTGGACACAAAAAATCAGACCCAAAGACATGCCAACATCTCTGGAAATTATGAAGGGCTGGCCTGCTCTCCATACTCTGGTGTTTCTTCTGCCATCAAGCACAACCCCTGAATAGGACTAGAGTGTGATGGCAACTCTGTAGAACATCCCTAATCTTGTCCCTACAAAACAAATGACATGATTGACAAAGCGCCCCATGATATCCTGATTAGCAAGGTAACTAGATGTGGGCTGGATAGATCAAGTGTCAGGTGGATACACAGTTGGCTACGGAATCGTACTCAGAGGGTGATGATTAATGGGTCCTTCTCTAACTGGGAGGAGGTCGCAAGTGGGGTACTCCAAGGCTCAGTCCTGGGCCTGGTGCTCTTCAATATCTTTATTAATGACTTGGATGAGAGAGTGCAGGGAATGCTTGTTAAATTTGCAGATGATACAAAATTGGGTGTAATAGCTCATACCCTAGAACAGTGGTCCCCAACCTTGGGCCTCCAAATGTTCTTGGACTTCAACTCCCAGAAATCCTGCCCAGCAGAGGTGGTGGTGAAGGCTTCTGGGGGTTGTAGTTCAAGAACATCTGGAGGCCCAAGGTTGGGGACCACTGCCCTAAAAGACAGAAACAAAATTCAAAATGACCTTGATAGGATGGAGCACTGGGCCAAACGCAACAGAATGAAATTCAACAGGGCTAAGTGCAAAGTACTGCACCTCGGAAAAAGAAACCACTTGCACAGTTACAAGAGGGCGGATACCTGGCTCAGCAAAACAATGAGCGAGAAGGATCTTGGAATTGTTGTAGATCACAAGCTGAATATGAGCCAACAGTGTGATGTGGCTACAAAAAAGACAAATGCTATTTTAGGCTGCATTAACAGAAGTATAGTTTCCAAATCCCACGAGGTGCTAGTCCCCCTCTATTTAGCACTGGTTAGACCTCACCTTGAGGATTGTGTCCAGTTCTGGACACCACACTTCAAGAAGGATGTTAACAAATTGGAACAAGTTCAGAGGAGGGTGACAAGGATGATCAGGGGGCTGTGATATGATAGTACTTTTCAAATATTTGAAAGGCTGTCATACAGAGGAGGGCCAAGATCTGTTCTTGATCATCCCAGAGTGCAGGACATGCAACAGTGGGCTCAAATTAAAGGAAGCCAGATTTTAGTTGACTATCAGGAAAAACATCCTAATTGTTCGAGCAGTACGACAGTGGAACGAGTTACCATGGGAGTTGGTGAGTGCTCCAACACTGGAGGCATTCAAGACAAACTTAGATCATCATCTGGCAGATATGCTTTGATTGTATTCCTGCGTTGAGCAGGGGGTTGGACTCGATGGCCTTTGTAGGCCCCTTCCAACTTCACTTTTCTATGATTTCTATGATTGCCTCAGAGCAAGGAAATGGCTATTAAACTGGTATGGATAGGGCCTCTTGTTCCCAGCATTCTTACTGTTAAACATTTTTTCTCAGTACTTAGTCACAGATCTAGAGCCTGGAGGAGAAACTTGCCATTAATATCTGCCAAATGAAATGTGTATATGTTATCAATTGATGGCTTCCATGTTTCTTCTCTCTGTGCCCTTCTCTCTGATTGGCAGGATGCTCAGTTGCATATTTGAGAGTATGCTTTCCACAGGCACACTAGTTTGGTATTACTCATGAGTCAATAGATCAGATGAAAGCCAGTCAAGTGGAAAAGAGGACCATACTGAAATGTTCTGTTCCTTCCCCCTCTCTCTCCCCCCCCCCCCCAGTAATTGCCATGCTGCAGGCATTCCCTGAGTCGGTTAATAGATTTCCCCAGTTCCTCTGTGCCAGGTGAAAATTTCCTCATTAAGGGGAATTTATTCCATTTCCTTTTATCATTTATTATTGAAGAAGAAGCTTGAGTGGATGGAGTTTCAGAGATGACAGGGTAGAATTTTAAATATGCTTTAAAAAAAACCCTCCTCAGCAACAAAAACCTTCACTAGAAGCTGAAAACAGAGGGAGGGAGTGTGAAGAGGGAATCACTTATATTGTTTATAAACAGGAAAACACAGGAGGGTTTATTTTGTTAGGAAGTAAGCGGCACTGCCTAACCATTAAATGATTATGGCAGTGCGTAAAAAGGTTGATTGTCTAGCTTGAAGACAATTTTTCTCCCGGTCTGAAGCTTCAAACTGTCATTTTGAGCAAGCAAATATTGGGGGTAGAGCAGTATAAAAGACGTTAATCATCCCCTCATAGAATTTCAGCGCTTCAGATTCTGTTAAAGGGTTGAATTAAGTGAATTTAACTTTATGAAGGGTTTTGAAGGGTACATGTACATGTTTATAAAATTAGAGAGAAGATAGTTAGTCAGCCACAGAACTGTCTTGTGCGGGCGGTGGGGGGGGGGGTGGACTGAAAGAGAGAGTTCCCCTCCCTGCCCACAAGGATGCTGTAGGGAGGCTAAATACATGGAGTGCCACTGGGGAGGGGAAGCAGTTCTGTGGGAAAGCATATGATGTGAATACACAGGAAGCTGCTTTATACTAAGTCATACTGTTTATCTCAGCCAGTATTGCTTGTTAGTGAGTGGAAACTGCACCTCAAAGCTTTACACTGGAATCTAGCAGGGTTAAGTCTGTGAGTTCCTCCATGCAAACCATGTCTTCCGCCACTGAACTATGGCATCTCCAGTGAAAAAGAATCGTGGTAGTAGAACTAAGAAAGATCACACTCGGAGACCAGAAGAGCCACTGCTGTTATAGACATCTGAGTGGGATGGTCCTGTGATCTCATAATACAGGTTCATGGAATATCTGTCTCAAATAGGTGCCATCTGGGTAGATGGGACTCGTCAGCCTTGGAAAGCAGCCCATCTAGGAGAAGCAAGACTCTGATTTCAAACCTCCACTGCCTTGTGGCTATATCCACTGATGGAAAAGGCTTCAGGAGTTAACCTTGAGGCAAAATCCAGAGCCGAAGTCCTGGAGGCAGTGAAAGCCAACAAGCAGATTGATAACGCTGTACCACGCAATAATCATAAGAAAACTTCTGCCCTGAAGCTGGGCACCTGGAATGTTCAGACAATGACCCCTGGCTTTTCTGACAACCTCCAGGAAATAGACGACGTGCGCAAGACAGCTGTCATCGACATGGAATTGAGTAGGTTGTAGATGGACATTGTTACCTTGCAAGAGATGAGATTGCCAGACTCAGGATCTGTTAAAGAAAAAAATTTCTCATTCTTCTGGTAGGGAAAACCATTGAATGAGATCAGGGAATATGGTGTTGGCTTTGCGGTTAAAATACTCTGCTGAGATTCATTGTTCCACCTATGATAGGGAGTGAAGGAATCCTGTCTCTGCAGCTCCACTCATCAGCAGGACCGGTCACCCTTATTAGTGCATATGCACCAACAGTGTTGTCTACAGCAGAAGTCAAAGACAAATTCTTTGATGATCTGGCATCTCCAACCAAGAAAATCCCTGAGAAAGAGCAGCTGTTCATTTTCGGAGATTTTAACATTAGAGTTGGTGCTGATCACAATTCTTGGCCCACTTGTCTAAGCTGGTTTGGCATTGGGAAGATTAACAAAAATGGGCAACACTTGCTGGAGTTTTGCTGTTATTATGGTCTTTGTGTCAGCAACACGATCTCTAATACGAAGCTTCAACACAGAGTCTCTTGGAGACATCCAAGATCGAAGCATTGGCATCAGCTCGATATGATCCTCACTAGATGCTCTAGTCTTCCTAGTATTATGATCACACACAGTTATCAGTGTGCTGATTGCAATACTAATCACTCCCTGTGTGTAGCAGAGTAAAACTGTGAATAAAGAGATTGTATCATACAAAAAAGGAAGGAGGGTCACATATTGATAACAGCAAGACTCACGATCAGAGAAAAGTGGAGGAATTTGCTCAACTACTTGTGGAAATGCTGTTTATAACACCACCTTGTCCACATTTGGCAAGAAGACCAAAAAGATGGCAGACTGGTTTGAAGCCCATTCGGAGGAGTTGATGCCAGCCGTCAAGGATAAGAGGAGAGCTCTAGCAGCATACAAAGCCTGTCCTAGTGAGTACAGCTTACAGGTTCTTCGAGTTGCAAAGTCCAACAGACTGCCAGGAGATGTTCTAATGATTATTGGCTTCAGCTCTCCTCTCAGATACAGGCAGCAGCAGACACAAGTAACATCAAGGGAATGTATGACAGTATCAAGCAGGCTTTAGGTCCAATATAGAAGAAATCTGCTCCTTTGAATTTGAAAGCATGTAAAAATGCCAGTAGATAAATAGGCACCACCACAGTGGAAAGGTAATGGCGTTCCATGTCTACTCGCGCTGGCCACGTGACCATGGAAACTGTCTACGGCTTGGAGACGGGGATGAGCACCGCGCCCTAGAGCCGGACACAACTGGACTAAACGTCAAGGGGAACATTTATCTTTACCTACAGGCATGACCATCCAAGACTGAGTACAGCAAATGGAACACTGGGTGCAGCACTACTCTGAGCTATATTCTAGAAGGAACATAGTAACCAAAGAGGCATTGAATAACATTGAGTGCCTGCCTGTCTTGGAAGAATTGGACAGCAGCCTTGGATTCCCTCACCTCTAGCAAGGCACCTGGGAAGGATAATATCCCTGTTGAAATGCTGAAGTGCTGTAAAGAGATCATCACCATTGAGCTGTAGGAAATCTTTTGTGTTTGCTGGAGGGAAGGTGGAGTACCACAGAACATAAAAGATGCAAACATCATCACATTGTATAAGAACAAAGGCAACATGGGCGACTGCAATAACTACCATGGCATCTCTCTTCTCAGCATTATAGGGAAGCTGCTTGCCTGTGTTGTGCTGAAGAGGCTCCAGGTGCTTGCAGACAGAGTCTATCCAGAATCAAGCTAATAGATCTACCATCGACATGGTATTTACCCTCAGACATTTGTAGAAGCAATTTAGGGAACAATGACAGCCACTCTTTGTGGCCTTCATAGTTCTTACAAAGGCCTTTGATTTGGTTAGCAGGGACAGCCTTTTTAAAATAATTCCCAAGATTGGATGTCCACCTCGGCTCCTTAACATCATCAGGTCCTTCTATGAGGATGGCTCTACATCAGATCCCTTTGACGTTCGAAGTGGAGTGAAACAGGGCTGTGTCCTTGTGCTGACTCTGTTTGGATCATTTTTGCTGTCATGCTGAAGCATGCTTTTGGAACCGCAACAGAAGGCGTCTATCTCAGGACTAGATCAGATGGCAATCTTTTTAATCTCTCGAGATTGAGAGCAAAGACCAAAGTCCAGCTGAAATGCATGTGGGGCTTCCTCTTCGCCAGTGATGTAGCTGTTGTTGCCCATTCTGCCGAAGACCTCTAACAACTTATGAATTGCTTTAGCGAGGCCTGCCAAGATTTCGGATTAACAATCAGCCTGAAGAAAACACAAGTCATGGGCCAAGGTGTGAACTCATTTCCCTCTATTACCATCTCTATGCAAGAATTGGAGGTTGTTCATGATTTCGTGTACATTGGCTCAGCGATCTCTGACACACTCTCTCTAGATATCAGGCTGGATAAACACATTGGCAAAGCAGCTACCATGATTTCTGGACTCACAAAGAGAGTATGGCTTAACAAAAAGCTAACAGCATATACCAAGATCCAGGTCTATAGAGCCTGTGTCCTGAGTATATTCTTGTACTACAGTGAGTCCTGGACCCTTTGTGCATGTCAGGAGAGGAAGCTGAACATGTTCTATATCTGTTGTCTCAGACGCATTTTTGGTATCACCTGGCAGGACAATAGTGTAGTCCTGGAACGACCTGGAATTGTTAGCATGTATACATTACTGAAACAGTGCCGTCTACATTGGCTTGGGCATGTTGTGAGAATGGCTGATGGTTGGATTCCAAAAGATCTCCTGTACGGAGAATTAGTGCAGGGAAACCGCCCCAGAGGGAGACCACAGCTGCAATACAAGGACATCTGCAAGTGGGATCTGAAGGCCTTAGGAATGGACCTCAACAGATGGGAAACCTTGACATCTGAGTGTTCAGCCTGGAGGCAGGCGGTGCATCATGGCCTCTCCCATTTTGAAGAAACACTTATCCAGAAGGCTGAGGCAAACAGGCAGTCCCGAGACCAGCAAAACCAGGCAGCTGGACAGGGGACAGACTGTATTTGTCTTCAGTGTGGAAGGGATTGTCACTCTCGAATTGGCCTTCTCAGCCACACTAGATGCTGTTCCTCTTTCCAGAGCACGTTACCGTAGTCTTTTGAGACTGAAGGATGCCTACTGTCTGCCTACTCATTATGACTTTGTGATAGCATGCAAGAAGACTGCAACAGGCACAATTTGGAAAAAACAATGATATAATTGGAGTGAGTTGTCAGGAAATCCATGTGAATGCTGGAGGAAGAAATTTCAGAAGCATGTGGGGACCTATCAGACGTTTAGCCGTAATGTGTTTTTACTAGCTGCACTGCTGGATTTGGATCTGGGAGATCTGAGTCTGAATCACTTCTGAGCTCCCTGACTCACTGCATATCAAGTTTATTGGGACTGCGCTTCTTCCGTGGCTAATCAGTGAAGGAAGAAAATATGCAGTGGGTCCAGCAGTAGAGTTGGTGGAAAAGGTGGAAAAGTTCAATCCACGTCAGTCTGGGAAAGAACCCTGATGGAGGCCCCTGAGAAACTGCTCCTAGTCGGCATCAACCATACTGAGCAAGGTGGATACATGAAATCTGATTCAGTACCAGGAAGTTTACTGTGTCCTTAATCATGTCGCTTTTGTTTGTAGTGCTTAGAGAAACATCAGCCTCTGCTCTGTGCTATTAAACCACAAATATAACAAAGTTTCCCCCTTTATTACGGATGTTTCCTTTGTGTGCCTCTGTTTGTATGCCATGCAGATTGGTTTTTTTTTTTTTTTGTGGTTTGCTGGCTAGACAGACAATGACTTAGGTATCAGGAGTTCAATCCCCCACTGTGTCTCATGAGTTGGGGGCAACCTGTGTAGCCTTGGGCAAGTTGCACTGTCCCAAAGTGTCCCCAGAAGGTGGCAATGGTAAACCACTTCTAAATACTCAATATGTAGAAAACCCTGAAAAGGGTCGCCATAAGTCTAGTTTGACTTGATGGCATACTGTTGTTATGTGACAACAAGAAGCTTCAGACTTATGGTGATCCTTTAATTAATGATCTCTGAAAGATCCTGTAGGTAACAGTTGTGCTCAGATCTTAAAAAGGTAAAGGTATAGTTTAGTTTACTGAGTCTGTCCTTCTTCCTCTTTTCCTCTATGTTACCTCTTCCTCTTTTCCTTCTTGCTTCTGTTTTTCTAGGATAATTGTCTTTTCCTGTGAGTCAGGTTCTCTCAGCAATATACCCAAAGTATACTAGCCTCAATTGAGTCAATTTAGCTTCTAAAGAGAGCTCAAGGCTGATCTGGAACCCATTCATTTGTCTTTCTGATAGTCTGCCCTATCTGCAAATACCATGTGGTCTTATTTAATTGGGGTATTTCTTTTTTGTGCTGCACTCTCGTGCTTTTTTTTTTGCTCTTTCTTCTATGCTTGGTTATAATGGCTCGTGTAGTCAGGAGTACCTCTGATGCCAATAGAATTTTACCAGAAATAACTAAACTGTTGAGTTGTATTGTCGTTTTCAGATTGGCAGTTGACCCCTCAGTCTCTTAGAGGTGGCCAAAAGGCAAGCTGAAATGATCCCTTCCTCTTTTTAATGAGCTTAACAAGATAGTTAAAAAATGAAGTGGGATGAACTTTGAACTCTTCGTGTCAATCTTGACATCAAGGGAAATGCAATTAGGTGCTGATTATGCCATTTTTCTTTCTACAAAGGGACTCCCTCAGAAATACATGCCTAGGCAATCACACTTGCAAATTAAGCACATGCCTATCCACTGTTGAAAATTAGCATTTCCCACAGGTAGAAAACATTGCAAAATTGTACAAATGTAAGCAAAAGAGAGAGAGAGAAAGAAATCAGAATATGTGCATTTTTGCAAATTGCTGAGAGTGATTAGGTGTCACCCTTTATTAATTTTTTTTCTTGCAAATGCAAATACTAACCAGCCCTGGATCTGCTGAGCCTCTTGCGATCAAGCTTAACCCAGATCAAGGGTGATTTTCTGCTCCACCGACTGCAAGGTCTGTGCAGTCTGTCCGTTAACCACAAAAGACGGTGCCAGTAAAAAACTTGTTCATTTTTAAGGTGCTGCAAAACCCTTTGTTGTCTAAGGTATTCTGTAATGTTCTTACAAAAAAAAATGAGAATGCTGTAGCTTTTCAGTGCTCAGAGCAGTGAAGCAGGAGGCTTCATCTCCCCTCCTTCTGACCTGGTATAGAAAAGTTCAGCCACGCTTATCTTACAGAATGGAACCTAAGGCAGTAAAATCTTCAGCTTGCATGTTATTGTTTTATTCAAGCATTTCCTTCAAATGGTTTTGAAATATTTTATATACCTTTTAAAAAGGGACATTAAGGGTGTTTCAGAGGGCCTGGCTGGTTTCTGTTAATGCTGGACTAGATGGCGACCCAGGAGTGTCTCTTTTTATTCCTAACATGGTCCAAAAGCCCTTGTTTAGGAAAGCAATGGTATTTGTTAATTATTTTCTCCTTTCAGAGTCATTGCCTGCTTTCACATGAAATATTGATCTATTAGACAAGCTAAGCAGGGATGCTCTGAACAATGAGAACTGGAAATGGAGGCGATAAACACATGCTAACTTTTTGCGAGTTTGGGGAAAGTGTCATTTCAAAGGGAAAAGGTGGCACAAGAACTAGTGAGAGGAAGAAGGTTTATCAGGGTGATGGGCTGAAGATGTAGCCAAAAAAACACACCCTAAAAACAAACAAAAACCACCAGAACTTGTGGCAGGTGCTTAGTACAAAAAGAGAAAACAGAACTGAGAAGATGAAAAATGCATAAGGAGAGCTGGTAGAAGCACTTAGTTCAGCAGGGAAAGGCCAAAGATGACACAAGAGCAAGGCAATGAGAAGACAGATGAAAACGTAGATTGACAAAGCAATGTAAATAAAAAATGTAGGAAGCCTTCTAAGTATTGACAGACGGGGGGGCAGCAGAGGGGGGAATCCTTTTTGTAGTTCCCTGAACACCCTGGCCAGCATGCCCAGTAGTTTGAAAATAATACTTTTTCTCATCTCTGTCAAGAAATCATGTAGAGTAGTGGTCTCCTGGTCATGAGTTTACAGATTGATGGCTGCCTGAGGCCGTGTCGAGTGAAAGATTACCTCCCTCCAAGCAGGTCCATTTTTTTTCAATGTTGTCCTTATTGTAATCTATAAAACAACAAATAAAAATTCCCAGTTCCATAAGGTTGATGGCTGTAGCATAGGTACCATCTAGTCACAATGAAGCACTCAAGTGGGAGAATTAAGCACTTAATGGCCTGTTAATAAGGAACTCATGAACCCTTGCTTTCTTCCCAAGATACTTCACATCAAATTCCTTAGCCTGCTGACAGCCACATAGTGATTTCCCTACAGGTTTAACCATTTTGTGATGGAAAGATTTATACACTTGGTTTGGCAACATTAAAAAGGCAGTCAGCAAATTAGAGACTGATACTTACCAGTTAACTCTGACACCAGTGGTAAGAAGATGGAAGCCCTTGGCTCATACAATATGCTCTTTCATGTAGTTGGGCATCGTATCTGAAAGTATCTATTACAGTGTGCACAGGCCAGTTTCATACATAAGCCAGTGGGGTGGCATATCGCTTAAGGCATTACTGCCCTATTGTCTTGACCATTTGGATACCGATTGGATTTGTTAAGACATAATGCATACATAACACAGAACTCTAAAACCCATGTGCCCCTGGGTGGGTGAAGGAGCTGGACATGCTCATGCAATGAACTGTGTTGTAGAGACTCTCTCTCTCTCTCTCTCTCTCTCTCTCTCTCTCTGTGTGTGTATATATACAGCTATGCACATTAGGGATGAGACAAAGAAATATATGGAACATCCTTGGTCAATAGGTTCTTGTACAATAGGCAGAGATTCGGTCAAGGGACAGCCAGGTTATGATTATGAATAGTTGATGTTGTCAGAGGTTAAAGGAAGTTGCTGGATACTTTTGTTTTATATACGTATCTGTGTCTATATTTGTACAACTTGGATTTTTTTTAGCAGGTTGCAATGTTCTATGAATCTTTTCGTACGAATATTGTTTATATTTTTAAGAAATAGTAAAATATCCATTAGGAAGATAAAACGGCTGATAAATAGTTTGTATTTCTTGGTATTGACGGTGTAATGCTACAATCTGGTGGCTCCTTATATGAAGGCTGAGCTGTGACAACTTGTTGAGGACATTTTTGTGGGTCATTTGGCAAGTGTGCATGTTAGAATTAACTTTAGAAAGCTGGGCTCACATCCTAGGCAAATGTGTCATCAGCCAATTATGTTATTTTGATTCTGCACCACACAATCTGTCAGTGGGAAATGTAGCAGTATAATCACCTCACCAAAGCCTTAAGCATCAGTTTTAGGCCACCAGAGGTTCCTTGCTGATTGTTAATGAGTGGGATTCATAAGGAAGTATGGTGCATGAATGGAGATTAGTTCAGAATGTTTCCTTTCCCTCTTCAACCCTAATATTTTTCTTCCAGGTCCAAACAATTCCATGAAGTATACTATGTCTGTCATGCATTCTTTTTTATGTTCATCACAGTGTGTCACTTCCAGAAGAAAGCCTGAGGAGAGCCAAGCAGATCGGATTCTCGGATAAGCAGATCGGGAAATGCCTGGGAATGTCTGAAGCACAAAGCAGAGAACTGAGGCTCAAGAAGAAAGTAACACCTTGGGTGAAACAGGTATCATTGCACATACATCTGACTGGCTGGCAGCACAATCACCTTTTGATCTAAATGTCCAAGCCAAACATAAAAGTAAACAAGTGCACCATCTGTTTCATAACCATGGAAATTAACCTTGAGAGATAGGAAGCAATGCAGTTTTCATTATACGCATGAGAAACACAGGCTGAAATCCTGTTGCTTAGATTACTAACTTGCACTGCAATAGGACCATTGAATCAGTGAGGATTTGGTGAGTCAACTCCTCTGTAACTTCCATTAATTCAAACGGACTTACAGTATATCATAGAAGTGAGTACACCCCCTCACATCTCATAAATATTTTAGTATATCTTTTCATGCAATAACACTGAAGAAATGACGCTTGGCTACAATGTAAAGCAATGAGTATACAGCTTTTATAATAGTGTAAATGTGCTGTCCCCTCAAAATAACGCAACACATAGCCATTAATGTCTAAACTTCTGGCAACAAAATTGAATGCACCCCTAAGTGCCAATGTCCAAATTGGGCACAAAGTGTCAATATTTTGTGTGGCCACCATTATTTTCCAGCACTGCCTTAACCCTCTTGGGCATAGAGTTCACCAGAGCCTCACAGGTAGTATAGCTGTGACTTACTCTAGCGTGATAAGTTGCAATCAGAGTAGATTCATTTCAATCAAGGGAACTTTCAGGGGAGCTGACTAATTAAATACCCACTGATTCAATGGACCTAATCTCAGGTCATGAGACATGGCAACAATCTTGGAAACAGACGACAGTGTTAGTCACAGTGTATATTCCTCACATAAACGGCCACTCTGTGAGCCAGGGTGTGACTGTGAAGAATTCTGAGGGCTCCCTTGGAGAAATGTGAGGACTGTCCCATCTGTTCTAGAGGCTCATCTTCACCTTCAGAGAAGTAACCTTCTCTGGAGGCATAGGAGAAGGGAAGAGTAGGAACAGTTGGTAAGCACAAGTAGGCATCAGGTGGAAGAAGAAAACCTTTCTTTGGCTCTTTCTCCCTGATTAGGAGGCCAATGATCCCCATTAGCTTTTTCGTCTTATCTCTGTGTGACTGGGCCATCAACTAGAGTGGAGCAACCAGGAACAACATGGAAAGTACTGAAATCTAGAGGTGAACCTATTGGGGAATGTTATAGAAGTAAACAGCAATGCGTCTTGGCCCTACAGTATTCACTTTTTTTTCCCTTTGAAAAAGAAAAAAAAATGCAGCACATTCTCTCCTTTTCTCATGAGGGGCTCACACCCATCTATCAGGCACAGTGGGTAGGTGACATTCCCAATTGCCTCCGATACCAGAATGGCTAGTTAATGGGTCCTCTCAAGACATCTTCAGAATTCTTAACAGTTAAAGCTCCCAGGTGCCCCTGTTTTAATTCACTGAATGTGAGCTCTGTATTTTTCAATAATTCTTGTCTTCACTCACACCACAGGGGCTTGTACAAAGCCTGCCATTCTCCTTCTCCTTTTTGAAATTCTGGTTTGTTATTTCCTACCCTTCTTGCAATCCGTGAAGGGGCCACTATGACCTGTCCGTCTTGGGTGTCCCTGCATGGCATAGCCCATAGGTTCTCTGAATTACTCAAGCCCCTTCACCACGACAAGACAGCAATCGGACTCTTGCCTTCACGGATTGCTGTCTTGTCGTGGCGAAGGGGCTTGAGTAGTTCAGAAGCTATGGGCTATGCCATGCAGGAACACACAAGATGGAGAGATCATACCGGAGAGTTTTGACTAAAGGCGATCCACCTGGAGAAGGAACTGGCAAGCCACTCCAGAATCTTTGCCAAGAAAATTCCATTGGACAGAAACAAAAGGCTAAAAGATGTGATGCTGGAAGATGAGCCCCTCAAGTAGGAAGGCATCCAACATGCTACTGAGGAAGAGCGGAGGACAAGTACAAGTAGCTCCACAGCTAATGAAGTGGTTGGGCCAAAGCTGAAAGGACGCTCAGCTGCAGATGTGCGTGGAAGTGAAAGGAAAGTCCAATGCTGCAAAGAAAAATACTTCATAGGAAGCTGGAATGTGAGATCTATGAACCTTGGTAAGCTGGATGTGGTCAAACAGGAGATGGTAAGAATAAACATTGGTATCTAGTGAACTAAAATGGACAGGAATGGGTGAATTTAATTCAGATGATTATCATATCTACTATTGTGGGCAAGAATCCTGCAGAAGAAATGGAGTAGCCCTCATAGTCAACAAAAGAGTGGGAAAAGCTGGACTGGAACACAATCTCAAAAATGATAGAATGATTTCAAGACGAGTCCAAGGCAGACCTTTCAACATCACGGTAATCCAGGTTTATGCACCAACACCAATGCTGAAGAGGCTGAAATTGACCAATTCTATGAAGACTAACAACATCTTCTAGAACTGACACTAAAGGAGGATGTTCTTCTCATTCTAGGGGACTGGAATGTTAAAGTAGGGAGTCAAGAGATAAGAGGAACAACAGGTAAGTTTGGGCTTCGAGTTCAAAACAAAGCAGGGCAAAAGCTAATAGAGTTTTGTCAAGAGAACAAGCTGGTCATCACAAACACTCTTTTCCAACAACACAAGAGGCGACTCTACACATGGCCATCACCAGATGGGCAATACCGAAATCAGATTGATTATATCCTCTGCAGCCAAAGATGGAGAAGCTCTATACAGTCAGCAAAAACAAGACCTGGAGCTGACTGTGGTTCTGATCATCAGCTTCTTATAGCAAAATTCAAGCTTAAACTGAAGAGAGTAGGAAAAACCACTGGGCTAGTCAGGTATAATCTAAACCAAATCCCTTATGAATACACAGTGGAAGTGAAGAACAGATTTAAGGAACTCGATTTGGTGGACAGAGTGCCTGAAGAACTATGGATGGAGGCTCATAACTTTGTACAGGAGGCAGCAACAAAAACCATCCGAAGAAAAGGAAACGCAAGAAAGCAAAGTGGCTGTCCAACGAGGCCTTACAAATAACAGAGAAGAGAAGGGAAACAAAATGCAAGGGAGATAGGGAAAGTTACAAAAAATTGAATGCAAACTTCCAAAGGAGAGACAAGAGGGCCTTCTTAAATGAACAGTGAAAAAATATAGAGGAAAATAATAGAAAGGCAAAAACCAGAGACCAAATTGCTAAAATGCGCTAGATTATGGAGAAAGCCAGAGAGTTCCAGAAAAACATCTACTTCTGCTTTATTGACTACACAAAAGCCTTTTTATGGGCCACAGCAAACTATGGCAAGTTCTTAAAGAAATGGGAGTGCCTGACCACCTTATCTACCTCTGAGAAATCTATATGTGGGACAGGAAGCAAGTGTTAAAACAGGATATGGAACAACTGATTGGTTCAAAATTGAGAAAGGAGTATGACAAGGCTGTATATTGTCTCCTTGCTTATTTAACATATATGCAGAATACATCATGCAAAAGGATGGACTGGTATGAATCCCAAGCTGGATTTAAGATTGCCAGAAGAAATATCAACTACCTCTGATATGTAGATGATACAACTCTGATGGCAGAAAGTGAGGAGGAAATAAAGAACCTCTTAATGAGGATGAAAGAGGAGAGCTCAAAAATGGTCTGAAATTCAACATCAGAAAAACTAAGCTCATGACCACTGGTCCCATTACCTCCTGGGAAATAGAAGGGGAAGATATGGAGGCACTGACAGATTTTACCTTCTTGGGCTCCATGATCACTGCAGATGGTGACAGGAGCCACGAAATTAAAAGACCCTGCTTCTTGGGAGGAAAGCGATGACAAACCTGGACAACATCTTAAAAAGCAGAGACATCACCTTGCTGACAAAGGTCAGCATAGTCAAAGCTATGGTTTTTCCAGTAGCGATGTACGGAAGTGAGAGCTTGACCATAAAGAAGGCTGACTGCTGAAGAATTGATGCTTTCGAATTGTGGTGCTGGGGGAGGCTCTTGAGAGTCCCCTGGACTGCAAAGAAAACAAACCTATCAATTCTGAAGGAAATCAACCCTGAGTGTTCACTGGAAGGAGGCTCCAATACTTTGGCCATCTCAGGAGAAAAGAAGACTCCCTGGAAAAGACCCGGATGTTGGGAAAGTGTGAAGGTAAGAGGAGAAGGGGACGACAGAGGATGAGATAGTTGGACAGTGTCACCGAAGCTTACAACATGAATTTGATCCAACTTCGGGAGGCAGTGAAGGACAGGAGGGCCTGGCGTGCTCTGGTCCATGGCGTCACGAAGAGTCAGACATGACTTAACCACTAAACAACAATAACCCTTCTTGCAGGAGGCCCAAGTTCCTGAGTAGTGTCCAGTCCAGTTCAGTTCACCATCTGTTCAGGCTCAGACTCATTCAAACATGAAATGGCTTCTAGCACTCTTACACTGTCCCCTGTAAGAGATAATCCTTGATCTTTTCTTCTTCGGTCTACTATTCTTTTTTCAGTTTATCTCGAAGTTTCTGCTAAATAGATAGGTTACCCCAGAGGTAGTCTGAGGTATGTTGCTGCCTTAGAAGAATCAGCCAATGACACCCCACGTAACTCTGCAGTCGTGTGCATAATACCCAATACTGGTTGAGTTATTTTGTGACCAAAATAACTCAACAAAAATCCCACAGGCTACTTTTCTTCTCCCTATAATATAAGAAGGAAACAGTTGGGCATTTGCTACCTTTCACACTACCCCAAATATGCTGCCTAAGGCAGTTATCTTATGCTGTAAGGCTGGCCTTGGATTTTACAAGGACACTGTGGGTTCCCCTCATACAGTCTGCAGCACCCATTCATCCTGATGTGGATTTAAGCCACCAGGTCAGTATGCAGCAATCCACTCACTGTCCTGCTGAGTGACCTTGACCTGTTAGCTCCAATTAAAAACTATCTTGATTCACCTACCCAACAAACCTAACTGCTAGGAACCATAGACTTCCTAGGGTCCCCAGGAATGTTGGAACAGTATTGCATACAGGGAGTCTTCTCTGGAAGAAACGGTAATGGCTGACCTATTTATTCATGTCTCTACCAAAAAGGAGGACCCTTTGGTTGGTTACTGATCATAAAGGTTATATGTACTGAACTTTAGGATGTTGGCTTCTTTATGATGGCACAGAAGTACTCCTGCCTCCTTGGCTTTTCCATCGTCCCCTTACCTGAACACATCTAAATAGACAGATTTCAGTCGGGCTAGCAGTAAGGCGGGGTATAAATACAATAAAATAAATAAATAAATAAATAAAATACAGAGCATACTGGGCATGTCTCAAATGTTTTAGGCAAACTCTGTTTATATTTTTAAACTATTTTAGAACTAGCCACCTGCCACTGCAGGCCTCAACAAATGTATGAATTGTCATTTGTCATGTGATGTCAACTCATGTCTGACTTACATCAATCTCTAAAAGATTCTGTCATTTATAGCCATAGTCAAGTCTTGCAGATTAAGTTCCACAACTGCATCCAAATTTTACCAGCATCACTGTCTTTTCCAGTGACATAGTCTTCTCATGATATGTCCAAAGTATAATAATCTTTATTTACTCATTTTAGTTTCCATTGAGAGCTCCAGCTTGATTTGATCTAGGACCCACTTATTTTCCTTTCTGGCCCCCTGTGCTGGCTTTTTGGCCATCTTTTTGGCTACTACTCCAAAACCAAATTTCAGATGATTTGATATCATAGTAGGGATGACTTTGACCTTGGTCTCCAATGGCACACCCTCCTAAGGATTTTTTCCAGCTTCTTCACAGCCACTCTTCCAGGTCTCATGGATCGGTTACATACTCCTGGATTTGCATTAGGTTTAGCACAATTGAAGTTGATTTAAAAATATCCCTTTACATGGCATATAGCTAAGTGTGCTTTTGTTTTTGTTAAGAAGCATGGGGTGTTTTGTTTATAAATTGAGGTATTTTTAACAGCCAGGAGAGGGTAGTTTATTTTTAACTCAATTGTGAATGTGATTTATTTTAAATTATTTTGGCATGTGCACTTGCCTGTGTCAGAGGCTCTCTGCTCTCTTCCCCATCCCCTTCATTCCTACTGAGGGAATAGAAAAACCACACAGGATTGGCTTGTGCCAGAAGGCAACCATGTAGCTTAGGCTTTGAAAAACCAGAAAAGAGAGCCGGTAGAGAGAGAAAGGTTGGGTGGGGAAAAGAGCTTCACAAGCCTAGAAGCTGCTGGTCTTATCAATTTCTCTGATCAATTTATCTTTGTCACTCACTGGTGGGACTTCCATGGCTTCCTCTTCTTTTCCACCCATGCGCCCATCCATGTGTGTTCCCATGAACACGTTAGGCTACAGGGAAACCTTAAGGTCCAATCTGTTTTATTTATTTTTTTCCCCTATCTCTAATAAACTAATACTATCCCAGTTGGAAAGAAATAAAAAAGTTAACAATATTAAAAAATAACACGTACAGAAGCTGTGGTGAATGGTTGTGAGGGGCAGCCAGTGCAAGGGCAGGCAAATCCAGTGAATTTAAAAGCCCATGTACCATATTTTTCACTCCATAAGACGCACCTTTCCATAAGATGCACCAATTTTTTAGGAGAAGAAAACAGGAAAATATAATCTGTTTTCTTCGCTCCATAAGACACACAGACTTTCCACCCCCCTGTTTTGTGGGGAAAAAAGTGTGTCTTGTGGTGCGAAAAATACGGTAGTTAAAAGTTTTCCCAAGAGGACATAAACACTGACCTAAAAATTATGTGACTACCATGTGACTTTAAACCAATTTCAAAATCCTAAGTCCTTCTCCTGATACGTTTTCATAGTTTAACTGTGCCCTCAGTCTCCTGATTTCTTGACTGCACTCTTCAGTTTTATTAGGAGTAGAACCAAGGAGTAGAAAATCTTCTACAGTTCTGATTTCTTCATTGTCAATATGACAGTGAATGTAATTTTTGGTAGTTGTTATTTTGTCATTTTAACTTTTCAGTTTGCACTTTCTTTCTTCACTTTCCTCAGTAATTGTTTAAAATAATTGCTATTTTGTGCCAGTATATGCCAGTAATATAATATCATTGCATATCTTAAAAATTATAGCTATTTCTTTCACCAATTTCCACTATTTCTTTTGATTGTAATCCAGATTTTCATATTATATGTTCTACATATGGATTGCACAGATGGGGAGATAAAATACACTCTTGCTTGACACCTTCCCCTCCGTGTTCTGTAGCCTCCTGTCCAGAGTACAGTTTAAGTATCAGGTCGGTCAAAAGTTATAGCACATCCATTTCTTTTAAAGTGCTCCACAGTTTTCCAGGATCCACATAGCCCAAGGCTTTACTGTAATCTATAAAGTATAAATTGATTTTCTTCTGAAATTCTATGGTACACTATAGTAGCCATCATATATTTGGAAAACTATCCCCAGAGCTTCTACTGTACTTAATTCAGCTTGAACATCTGGCATTTCTTGCTTCATAGATGGTGTTTGTTGCAGAATCCTAAGCATTATGCTTATATGGTCCTTTGGTTACTATAGTCCTTGATTTGTTCTTTCTTTGGGATCGGAATGTACATTGAATGCTTCCTGTCTGTGGGCTGTTGTTGTGTTTTCCGCATTTGTTGAAATATTATTTTTTTTCTCATGGTTTTGATAGATTTAACCTTTGTAGCTTGAATTAGCTCTATTGGTGTCCCGTCTATTCCCTGTAATTTATTTGTTACCTGGTGCCTGGAGAGCAGATTTTGCTTCCTGTTCTGAAGCTATAGGTTCTTCATCAAAATATTCCTGTGTGAAGGGTGTTGGGGTCCATCTTCTCTATTTTATCCTGATCAGATAGTATATTCAACCTCTTGATCTTAATCAGCATTCTTAATCTTGAAAGATTCAAAGAGATCTCTCTTTCTTTTTTGTCCTCTTCTATTTCTTTGCAATGATTGTTATTATGATTCTCTTTGTTCTTGATTGCAAGTTGCTGCAAAGTTACATTTAGGATCCTGATCCTATATCTGTCACTTTTACCTTCGCCTCTCTTCTGTCATTAAGAATGTTGAAGGTTTCATGGGCAATCTATTGAGATCTTTCTTTTCTTCTGGCTTCATGAATGGTCTTTTTGCATTTTTCCCTGATAACATCTCTGGTGTCCATTCATGGTTCTTGTGGTTCATGGACAGTTGAGTTTAGTAATGCAAATGTGTTCTTTACATGGACTTTAAATTCTTCTGGGATATTATTTGTATTACTATAATGTATTTTGTAAAGTGTTTAACTCTGGAGATATCTCAATGAAGATTTGAAACTCTAAGTTACGTTTGAACGTGGAGCACCAGGAAATACGTGCCTGATACCTTTTTAAAAAATAGCTCCCATATGCCACGCTTGGTGTTACACAGGAAGTGGTGGTGGCGCACATTCCAGGAATCGAGACTTCCCAGTCTCGTATGAGAAAGGCTTCCCAAAAATGTAGCAGAAGTTTCAGAATTATTGGTATCTTTCTCATTCATGTATACCAGCAAAGTCTGCTTCTCTAGCCTGCCTGTGATTGCACTATTTCTGCTTCATTTTCAATTAGGGAAAAGTATAAACTCTTGAAAATGCTGGTGTTGACCCACCACACTGTGTGACCGTGAAACGTGTAGCTCCTTTTTTGCCTGTCTCTCAGCAATAAATTTTTATAGGATAATACTTTACTTTAAGTATCCCATCATTGCAAGTTCATTTGGTATTCATTGTGATAGCACAGAACATAATATGTTCATTTTGTATTCATGGCGATGCCACAATTGCTTTCGTAGGTGTTCTGTAGTCATTTTTGCTGTTAGGTGACAGGAAAGTTCTGCAAGACGTTTTTGGTCTCAGTTATCTTCTTAAGAGTCCACTAACTGCTCTTGTACCCTGAAAGCCTCTCATATAAAATATTATTTTCCTTCCTTCCTTCCTTCCTTCCTTCCTTCCTTCCTTCCTTCCTTCCCTCCCTCCCTCCCTCCCTCCCTGTATTTCCCATATGTTCTGATTTAGTTTGGGCATTTTGTGCCTCTTTGGGTTAGTGGAATTGGAAGAGTAGTACTTGTTCATCAGCTGAAAGCCAGTGACTGTCCATCCCTTAAAACAGGGGTCCCCAACCTTTTTCACCCCGCAGACCGTCTGGGGAAGGCGGGGCACCCCCTGCGCTCATGTGCATGCATGAACAGGCCCACATGCTCTCTCACACAAATGAGTGCTCTCTCATGTGCCTGCACAAACGGCAGTGTGGCGCTTGTCTGGGCGCACTTGCACTCGTGCACATGCACAAATGGTGGTGCAGTGCTCACACGGGTGTGCTAGAGTGCGCACACATGTGTGAATCAGCTGTGCGGGGGTGAGTGCATGCGGGGGGCATGGCGGGAGGTCTGTCTCCATGGCCCGGTCCGGCTCAGGCTATGGACCAGCACCGGGCTATGGACTGGGGGTTGGGGACCTCTGCCTTAAAAGATCAGTATTGTTCCAATAGAAAAAGACTCTATCATGGAACTGATGAGCCTCTCTGCTTCCTCCAGCCATCTTGGAGTGTGTATCTGTGCAAAGACTTGGTAGTTATGCTGTTTGCTTTCAAAACAGATTTGACCAGGTTGTTGCATGCAAATGGTGAAACAAAGGCATATTCCAAGAGTTGGAGGAGCTGGTCATGGATAAAAATTCAGTACCAGTTTGCCTTAAAGCTGCAGTGTGTGTTTTCTTGAGAATAAATGGAATTGAAACTAGTGGGGCTGATTAACTATGCACAATATGCATTTCATCCAGAAGCTAGTTAATGCTTCCTTCAGACACTGCTTAATTGCATTATGGCTAATAATTAGGGCTTGTATAGTTGGATTTTTGACTGTTTAGATTTGGTCACCAGAAACACACACACACACACACACACACACACACACACACACACACACACACACACACACACACACACACACACACACACACACACACACACACACACACACACACACACCATGTATCACCACCAATAGCTTTTGAAAGTCACCTCAGTTGGAACAGCTGTTTCTTTATTGCATAGCCTGATTTTGTTCAAACACACCCTCCCCTCCTCTGTTTAAATGCCACTATTCTAAGTGGATTAAATGACTAATAACAAGAGAGCTGATGACATATGGCCAGGGGTGCACTATTTTGTGCTGAAAAGCAGTACAGGGTCATGCCTTGAGAATGGATTTGCAAGAGACTGGTATAGTATGGAATGTCCCATCCAGGACCCTACTCTTTCAGAACACTCCTATATAGGCCTCCAAACTCCATGTATTTCCATTCACCATACCAACGGTTAGCAAGCATCCTATGTGTGGAAAAAAGAACTCCATCCTAATTGAGTGGTTTAAGCTCCCTCCCTGCTCTTGAAGACTTTTTTCCCCTCTTTATTTTCCCAGGCCTTAGAATACCTCCAGCTTGAGCCAAGATGACACCATTCGGATTATATAATGATTGGCACTCAGTGTAGAAACAGGCTGTTATGTATAGCCCATAATTAGACCTGGATGCATGTTATTATTGTCGTGTTGGTTTGAGGCTGTCTTTTGGGTTTGAGAAATCAGATTTTAAAGGAACAAGTCACAAAAAAAGCAAGCCAATGTGCAAACTCTGGGAGATGAGGGCAGCATGTGGTCTGCACATATAGTAGCCTTGAGGAATTTTTCCCTTCTAGTTATGAGCCATCGATAACATCTGTTTCTGCCCTCAAAGAATGAAAGTGCTGTTGTTAGTGTATAGCCAGACTCAGAACAGAGATGGTCCAGAGTTGCTTTCTTAAGATGAAAAATGTAATATACAACATAAACTTAAAACTGGCTTTGAGACTATGGTGCTATGTATACTAGGTTCTGCTCTGTAACATGGAATTGTAGAGTTTAACACAGGCAACTGTAAAAAATGTACTAATATTTGGCATGTGAATTTACCACAAGATGATAAGATTTCTTAGATTGAGAAGATGACCAGTGAAGAAGTACTAAAGAAAATGAAGAAAAATGAAGAAAGAATAAATGCACGAATGCAGAAAGTTAGAATATTTTGGTAATGCGGTGAGAAACAAAAAGTATAGATTGTTACGAGTGATCATTCAAGATAAAATAGCTGGGGAAAGTGTAGGAAGTAGTAGAACATTTTGCTTTTAGAACCTCTTGGAAACCTCTGCTTCCCAAGTTGGCATGGCCGTGATGACATACATCCAGTAGGAGCAGCATAAGAGACCTTATGGGTAGAGTGGGCGGCATATAAGTTAAATAAATAAATAAATAAATAAATAAATAAATAAATAAATAAATAAATAAATAAATAAATAAATAAATAAGTACGTACGTACGTATGTACGTACGTACACAACCACACAAGAAACTGTATGGGGTAAAATGAATCAGTCAAATACTGTTGAGTTGGTGGTAGTCTGCATATAAATACATGGGCAGGGAGGAGAAAGAAGGCCGTGTGCCTGGCGAAGGACAGAATGGAAGGTAAGAAACAGTGAAGCATGAAATCTTGATAAATAGTTTTGAGTTCATGATGACCATTTCTCTTCATCCTCTGCAGATTGACACATTGGCAGGAGAATACCCTGCTGTAACTAATTACCTCTATGTCACTTATAATGGCCAGGTAAGTGCTGTCATTTACTACGGCATAGCTGCAGCATATCATGATGTATTTTCCCCTGTTAGTATCTATTGACCTTGCGATTCAAATTCTCTCACTCTAAGAAACTGCTATGGTTTAGAGCAGCTGGCAGAGGCATAATCCCATTGGAGTACAGGTGGAAATGTTTTCCTACTATTGTTATGAAGGCAGTGAAAGTATAGCTGGAAGCGTTAAACTCCTTTTGAACAGACCAAGCAGAGATATAAGCAGTATACATTTACCCACAGTGCCACAGTTTTGTTCCCTAAATCCCAATTTCAGTGAACAACTGATGTACAGTGTTTGCTCTTTTGTAGACTGCCAACGAGAATCTTGTAGATGTTGGGTTTTCTTGCCATTTCATGGTGTGAGAACCTTTTCGTTTCCCCTTATGAAAATTAACCCCTCAGCACCAAATCCACTATATGTCATGCACTACACTGTGAGCACAGCGAGAAGTTCTGTCCCACCCCTTTTCACACCAATTATTGGCTTAGGGGATGGGGTTGACCTTTTGAACACGCACACCATCCCACTGGTGAAATTGTGGAGCCTTCCTGTTGACATCCCATTGAGACATATCATTAACCAACAAGGCCAAAGAGGCATAATGCCAAATCTCTGGGATTTGTACTTTTACAAGTGTTGAAGAAAAGAAAATGAATTGTTGGCGAACTGGATCTTTGAGGTATGAAAGTTTCAGGAATAAATAAGGATCACCCTTTGCTGAGATAGCTATGAAACCCAAATATGTATGACCTTGTACAGGTGGTGGTGGATGAATTTACTACTAGATTAGTCCAAGATGGTGGGAATATTCTAAAACAGGTGTGGCAAAACCAATTCTTATGCAAAATTCCTGCATTGTGGGAAGACCTGTACATTTGATCTACAAGGTTTGATGTTTTCTTCGGCAAGCATGATGTTAAAAGAAACTATCAAGGACAGAGGCACATATAGTCTGAGGCAGAGCACAAGTATTGGGGTTACAAGGCCTTAGTGCAATCCCCAACTTTTCTTGTCAAAGGATCTTGGGAAGCCTCTTTTTTTAAAGAGCTCTAAAGGGTCAAAGCAGGCAAGTCTGAGCTAGATAGGCCATTAAGGCTTCAGTCCTATACACATTTGCCTGAAAGTAAATCCTGTTGAACAAAATGATGCCCTTTTCCAAGTAGACCTGCATGAGGTTGCACATGAGTCCTTGAGTCATCATGGGGCAGCTTCAGAGGTTTATACATAGATAAAAGCATAACTGACCTACACAGAGAGTCTAATCAGGCAGGTTGTTAAACCTTTCACAACTCTAATCTTACTAGTTTTATGAATGAGCTGCCTGTTACTGAAAGAGAGAAACAGGAAAGATAGGGAGGGGTACAGTCCCTGACATAAAATGGAAGGGGGACAGGTGTATATGTTTAATCCTTATTGTGCCACAGTCAAGAAAGTGCAGGAATACACCCCTCCTCCAGTTCAAGGATAGAAAAGAGAACACAAGCAAAAGAGTACACAATCTTCTGCCATTTCAAAACTTGGCTTCCTAATATTCCAAAACCTGACACCATTTTTTCCTATTCAGTTCATCTCTGACATGAGTCTGACTCAGTCACCGTGCTTGGGGAGCATCTGAATGATCAGGGAGGTGTGAAGATTTCCTGCACCCTTTTCTCCTTAAATTGGACCCCCTTCTACACTTTTTTGTGTAAATGTTACTCTGAGTCTGTTGAACATGTCTTCAGGCATGGAATTATTTAGACATAGCTCGTTTTATTGAACCAAATCTGGTAGCAAGGGGATAAATGCATTATGACCCCACTGATCTCCATTTGCAACCTGTGACATCTCAGACTGTGCCCTTTAATTAAAACCACATTATTATGGCTATAACGTTTTGTAAGTCAACACTAATGATTGGTAAGATTAGAAAGCGACCTGTTATATTCCCTCCTGTATTATACTAGCCCCTTTCAGCAAGACACAGAATGTATTTTCACATGACATCTCTGAAATGGTAAGATAATTAAGGTAGAAATAAGTTTCCCAAGAAACTTGCTTAATTCAGTGACATTAAAATAAGACTGGTGAAGTCAATCTGAAGCTCCAAATCTTATTTTTTGGAGAAAGACCTATGAGACATGGAGCCTTTATTCTCATGAGCACGGAGCATGCTGTTGAGAATAATTCCCAATGACTTCTCTTACTGTGTTCTATTTTAGGAGCATGATGTAAAATTTGATGACCACGGAATGATGGTGTTAGGCTGTGGACCGTATCACATAGGTAAATCTTGCTTATGGTTCCACAGTCTTTTTTCCAGCTTAAAAACCCCTTTAAAAGTCCTTTTGCTTTGCTCAGTGCCCTCTTCTGTAATAACATTTCACATTATACTGGAATTTTTTCACAGGCAAATCTCACATTATCCCCTTGTTTGACCACTGCATTTTCCTGCAAGCCTTAGAACCAAACGTATTCAACGAGAAAACTGAGAACTTCAGGTTCTTTCTAATAATGTAGTTTAAAAACCCACAAGGGGCTGGTGCAAATATAATTCCTACCTATCTCAAAAGTGGCTAAGGACATGGTAATTAAGGCATGGGATTATTATTATTATTATTATTATTATTATTATTATTATTATTATTATTATTATTATTATTATTATTATTATTATTATTATTATTATTATTATTATTATTATTATTATTATTATTATTATTATTATTATTGTTGTTGTTGTTGTTGTTGTTGTTGTTGCTGTTGCTGTTGCTGTTGCTGTTGCTGTTGCTTTTGTTTGTTTGTTTGTTTGTTTGTTTGTTTATTTATTTATTTATTTATTTATTTATTTATTTATTTATTTATTTATTTATTTATTTTATACTTTTTGGGAGTGACAACCCCATCTTAATTTAGTTAAGGGCCAAACTAGTAGCCCTTAGGTTGATACCTGTTTTTTTTTCAGAAATGCTCTCTTTCATGTGGTAAAAATTGTTTGTTTGTTTTACAATAACATGATTTTCCTCAACTGCGTATCTTATATGTAACATGCTTTGTTGTATGATTGGTCACTATTGGGTAAAGAGCCAGTGGTGCTGTAGTGGATAGAGTGCTGGACTGAAACTTGGAAGAGCTGGGTTTGAATCCCAGCTCAGGGAAGGCAACTCACTAGGGGGAAGCAATGGTAAACCACTCTTTCAATACCTCACCTACTTCGAAAACCTTATTAGAGTCAACTAGCAACAAGAGTAACCCATTATGTCAATCCCTATTTATGAAACTTCATTACCAGGTAAACTTGTAGACAAACATTTTTTCATTAAAGGTTCCCACTAACTGTTGAACTTGTTCAGTGAAAGTGCCGCTGAAGGAATACTTGAACTAAGAAGTACTCCTTTAAACAAGATGTTTGCATCTCTTTTCACTGTGAGTGCACATCTAGTGATCGCAAACATCTTGATGTAGTACCTGTGGACAGTTATGTGCTTTGCCTTGACCTTGACATGGGCTGTTGTTTCAAAGCCTCCAGGCACACTGCTGGCCTTTTGGGACTTCATTCGCCTCCCCCCCCCCTTTTCTTGACAGGAAGCAGTGTGGAGTTTGACTGGTGTGCCGTTTCTTGCATCCGCACGTTGCGCCAGCTCCACAAAAAGACGGTTGTCGTGAACTGCAACCCAGAGACCGTGAGCACTGACTTTGATGAGTGTGACAGGCTCTACTTTGAGGAACTGTCGTTGGAGAGGATCTTGGATATCTACCAACGGGAGGTAAAATAATATTTAAAAATCTAAAATATCCTGAAAAGAATTTTTTAAAAAACGGGGTCTCATAAAACCTGTCAAACCCTTTGCAAAGTCAGTCTGATCTGCACTTCTTAAAGTTGGTTTTCATGTGTGTTATTCCATTGTGTATGGCATTTCTCTTCTGAGCAATTATTCGGTCATGAACGCCGAGTAAATGTAGATACTGCCCCCTTGCCACAAAAGATGGCATATTGAACAATATTTACAAGCTGACTTAATTTGTTTCACAGTTATTTATGGCTCAAATTGTCCTGCCCTTGGTGAGCTTAATTTTAACCTGTGCTTGTGAAAGCAATTACACACATGCTTAATTTTATGCATGAAGACAATGCCACTGAGGATAACATAATTTTTCAAAAGCTAAACATAAACTTAAGGACATCTGGGGTGTGTGCGTGCATGAGTGTCCATGTTCCTGTTCGACGTTACAGTAACTTTGATGGGTTGCTTTGGCACGTTGGCAGTAAATTTGGAAGGTCTGTGTCCCTGAAAAGGGCTGTTGATTATCTTTGATTGCAAAATATCTAAAATAATTAAGTTTTGTTTGCCATATTGTTCCTAAAAGTAGAGGCCCTGTTTCCTGTGGGCTCTATGTGTCATCTAGTTAATATCATCTGTCCAGTGTTCCTCCTTATCCTCCAACCAAACACGTGAAAGGCCTCTAAGCTTTAGACTACATAAGGACTTGTCCACTTGTGCGTGTGTCTGTGTGCATCTGGAATTGCTCCCCAAAGTTAGCTTTGAAAAAGTGCTTTCAGTGTACATGACTAAAGGAACATCCCATCATAGTAATCTGGACATTAAAGACAGAGAACATCCATACCTGTGGGGCTTTACCAGCTGCAGCTGGTTAGCAGCAGTTTTTGAACCTAAGGTTCACTCTGGATACCCCCAACCTTTTGGATGAACTTCAGGGAGGGCGCCAGGTAATGATTGCCATAACAGAGCTGCAGAGCTGGATGGGACCCTCGGGATCATCAAGTCAAGTCCCTGTCAAGAAGGCACAATAGAGTACCTCTGGCTCCACAACCATTTACCTAAACCACTGAGCTATTCGACATTTCCATTATAACGTACTGGTTGGACTGGAACCTAGGAGGTGCAGGTTCAGGTCCCCACTAAGCCATGAAGCTTGCTATCTGACTGTGTGACTCTTCCTCAACCTGATCCACCTCAAAGGGTTGCTGTGTGGATAAAGTAGGGATGAGGTGAGATACATATGCTGTCCTGAGCTCATTGGAGGAAAGCCAGGATAGACGTTTAAATAATAAATAGAATAAATAGAGGAGAAGTTGGAAAGCCCCAGTGTCAGAATCAAGGCAACCTTGCACTTCTCTGGATCCAGGCTAATTTCATTTCCTTGCTGATACTAGATGATGATCAGAGGTGATGAACTGCACTAATGTTGTTTAACTTTTTCTTTTTTAAAAAAAGGGATCTAAACCTTTGTCTTCTCCTTTCTATAGGACTGTGATGGCTCCATTATCTCCGTAGGAGGACAGATTCCAAATAACCTGGCCATGCCACTTTACAAAAATGGAGTTAAAATTATGGGTACGAACCCGCTGCAGATTGACCAGGCAGAAGACCGGTCTGTATTCTCAGCTCTTCTAGATGAGCTGCAGGTGGCCCAGGCACCTTGGAAGACCGTCGGTTCCTTGGTATGAGGACATACCGCTAGTCTGTCTTTAGTAACTGCTTGAAGATGATATTCAGAATGTAATTTTGTTTGCCCTGATTTGAAAGAGTCCCTTTATCTTTTACCAGTGATTTAAGAGCAAGCATTCCAAGGGGGGCAAGCAACGTGGTCCAGTTCTGACTGATTATAAACAAGAGACGAAGTCTCAGGGTGTAGAAATTAGAATCAAATTCTTTATTCTGTGTTCTTTAAATGGTTAGTTAAAAAGCTCTGGCTCAACATGTTTCAGCGAAGCCTTCTTCAGGAACTAAACATAATACAAAACCAAATGTTAGATATCGATTCATTCACATTTTCTTTTGAGAAGATATATATACAGTAGTTCTGACCGAACCAGTAAATTTATATTTGGGCTTTATCATTTCTGAACACACATGAGGGCTACCTTAACTGTAATCACTAATACGTAGACATTCTCTCTACTGAAAACTGTGGTCAATGTCCTGCTGGGGACTTCTGCCTTTGTGACTAACACTGTGGATGGTTGCACTGTTTGGTTAGGAGATCTGTTGCATGACTGATTGCACAATTGGTTGCACAAGCAGTTGCACAATGCACATCTCACCAGATGTCAGAACTGGCTGCACAATGTTTGCTGTGTACAAAGCAGGATTTTGGCTTATGTCAGAGAGAAAGCAAGGCTTGAATGTTTTCCTCTGGCATTCTAATTTTTTAAATATGAAAATAATGGCAGGGGAATAGTGGTGTAAAAACACTGTATTCTCTCCTGTCTGCGGTCCAAAGTGGGCACTATTATGTACCATGCCTAATAGATACCATCCAGACTGACAACTTAATACATATACAGTGGTGCCTCACTTAACGACGATAATCTGTTCCAGGAAAATCATCGTTAAGCAAAAACATTGTAAAGCGAAATAAAATATTGTCTTAAAGCGGATTTGTCGTAATGCCCGGCAACTGTTAAGCGAGGCACCACTGTAATATGGTAAAACGTACTTTGATAATCCAGAGGAACCTGTCATCTGAGAGACCAATACTGGATGGATTCTTGAGTCTAGAATTTAAAAACCTGAGTTGCAAGATTTTAAAAGCATGTCTACATTTCGTGCATGGTAGCTTCTGGTTAGGAAAACTATTGTCTGTGTCCTTTGTGAAGCCTAAATTTGCATCATTCTTCATATGGATATTGACTGGATTTCAGCTATCAAAGGACGGCTTATTGCCAGCCTCTGTTTGTTTCATTGCTTTCCTGGCTATTCCATTTCTGTATCTATTGGGAAAGTTTCCTTTTAAAAGCACTCACCCATCCATCTGTCTTTCCTTCAGACATACTCTGCCTGAGAGGGTCCCCCCACAAAAAAAAAGGATGAAGAGAAAAGATATATGAATCATTTTCATAATCAATGGGAAAAACACCACAGATTACCTAGTTGATTTGAGGTCTACCTTAGGCTGCAAATGTAATGCAAATTTTAGTTCTTTTGAGATCTCCAAATGTCTAGGCATCCTTGCCATTTTTAAAAAGAAGTAATGTTTTCCATATTTTTAGGACGATGCAGTTGAATTTGCGAACTTGGTTGGCTACCCATGCTTGTTGAGACCTTCCTATGTTTTGAGGTAAGCCATTTTTTTTGCAACACAGGTTGAATTTCCTGCACTTCTTACACACACCAAAGCATGAAGGGATCAAATACTATTAAAGTTGCATGTCAACACTGTACAGTTTCTCAACTCAGATGAATAAAAGAGACAGTGAAAAATTAGTTGTCCTTATTAGACAGTTCTTTATTGAGATGAAGACTTGACTTCTCAGTTTAACATTGTGTTTACATGAGGTCGAACTTAATTATTTTGCCATTAGGCAACAATACCATCTCTTCCATTTCCCATTAATCCAATCAAACTGCAGCTTGTTTGACAGATGTTTCAGATAACAATAAAACATTACATTTCTAAAAATAACAACGTGCCAACAACATTAATTTTTAATGTAAAGCAATGACTTGTAAATTGGTCACTCTTTTGTTATAATAAGAGACTGTTAATTGTTGTGTTCAAATATTATAGTTGGGCAACATTTTGGTGAGACCTGGGGGGCTGTAATTGGGATCCTTGTATTAATGTTAATATTCTTTAAAAAGAAAGGTTTAAAAAGTAACTAAAGCACATAACACACTCTTGGGAGAAGCTACAGTAGTGAACAACATTAACAAATTACACTTTCAGTGTAATGAATAGTAATTATTTTTAAAAAGGAACCTTCTGAAGTCTTTCACCTATTACCATAGCTCTGTAATGTCGGCACAACATCATTTCTAGGGTTCCTTCCTTCTCCTTCCTGTTCCCATTTTTGTCTGTTCCTTCTGTCCTGGCATTTGGACAAATTCTCATATGACCATGAGAAAAATGTTGACCTACCAGATCTGGTTCAACAGCCCATTCCTAACAGTGACTGACTAGGTGCCCATCAAACCTGCCCCACAGTCTGATATAGAAATGGGAGCTTTCCCAGGGGAAATGAATACAAAGCTCAGCACCACAGGTGCCATAGCGGTCTTTTCCCACCCTGGAGAACCAGCCCAATCACTGGGCTCCTCACAGTGTGCATGTCCAGCAGTGGCAACATTGTGCTAACTGTGCTAAACTGGCGCTGCCCTGTTTCTCTGCTCAGCAGCTGGACAGGGAGACTCATTGATGTTAAAAGCTTCCTCAAGGGAGTTTAGAGATGGACAATATTAAAATCTTAAAAATGAAAGGAAGCAACACCGATGGAAATTAATAACGATAAAGCACTAAAAGAATGAAAATTTAGCAATCCCCCTCCGTTTTTGAAAGCAGAGTAGTGTCTTGCTTCCTTAAACCCAAGTATGAAAAGACTGGGCCAGTCTTCCTTGAGAATATGTTTTACCTTCTGGGGGTTGCCAGTGAGAAGGCTCTGTACTTCAGAGTCACCTACCGGTGTCAGCGGAGGTGCATAGAGCAGGACTTCAAAAAATGACCTGAGGGATTAGGCAGGTTCAAAATCAGGTAGATAAATGTTGAAAGTAAATGCAGTGACACAAACATTTTTTACATTTCTTTTTTTAGGCCTCCTGGAACCTTGAGAATTATCTGTAAATGTCAGACTGTTATTTACACATAAGAAGGTGGGTGGGTGGGTGGAGGACTGTGAATAATAATAAATTGGAAATTACTCTTAAGAATAAGCTCATCTTGCCAGCATCACTTTTCCAATAAAGAGAACAGGCATACCAGCATCATGTTGACAGTATCTTCAGAGACGCTCTTCTATCTGAGAAGTGTTCCTTTACCTGTAACTGTTTTATGTCAAATTTATGCTGTGGCAGCTGTTTTCTTTTCCCAGGCCTTGGTTGACAAAACAAAACAAAGAGAACTGGGAATAAGTTGAATCAATGTGAAGAGATGTTCTAAATAGTTCCTCTCCAAAGCTTAATGCAGCAAAGTGCTTATTCACAGATGAGAGGATAGGAAGAGAAATAGAGTTTGCTGAGCACCGTTTGCAAGTGGAAATGGAAATTGAGCTGAAGCCTTTTGATAATAAAAGAGAGGCAGACTATCAATCTGAGGAATGCAACCTTGACAGTGGTTGAAGCAGGAAGAATGTTTTAGCAAGAGAAAAGCCTGCCCCAAATGGTTTCTGGTAGAGTGAAGTGTTGTGCATATAGATGCAAACAGCTTTTTTTATGATGCAATTAACAATGAGTTATTGTTAAATAATTGAGTCAAAACATCTTTTCATTGAGCTGTTTGAAGCAATCCATGGGATTCTCAAGCATAGGCAAGTATGCTTGATCAAAATGGTGGATCCCTTAAAATGTTTTGGAAAAATAAGAGCATTGTGCAGAAGGTGTTTTCCTCTTGTAAAGATAATGAGCACATTGGGGAAAAAAATCTGTTGAGCCAAGCCTAAATAATTTCAGCTTCATGATTTCCAATATGATTTGAATAATAATAATTAGCCGGTTTATGTCCTTACTGGTGCGGTCAACATATGGTTTGCCCCAGCATTTGGGGGTAAGGCACAACATTGTTCAGACACACTTCTGCTGACCACAATGAGTAGACGTATATGATGTGTCACAAAGTAAGGAAAATAGGAGAAGTATCAACTGTAGGCACAATTTAAGGGGCATTTCAAATACTCACCTTTCTCATGGGACAAAAAAAAAGTATTGCACACAGGTTGGGCTTCTGGTTCTACTGTCTTAAGTTTGTCACTGCCTCTGTAATCTGCTTTGATCAATTATAATGCCTTAACTTGTTAAACAAAATTGCATGCCAAAAATAATTTTTTTAAAAAAATAGTTGAATAGATGCAGCTTTCTCATTATCTGGAAGGTAATCTAGTCACACATGTGCCATGAAGTTAGTTTGATTATTCTACATGAAAGTTCCTCTACTGGGTCACTATGTTTCATTCTGGCAAGGTTTGGGGCAATAACAAGTTAATGAAAGAGTAATATTTTTTAGGTTTGAGGTCTTAAATATTGTTGTGATATTTGTCCACTGCATCCCATTGTTTGGGGCATTCATTTTTATTAAGAACTCCCCATTCTGCCCCGTTCCATTCTGTTCCGGCATTTACCTAGTCCCACGTTACACAAATAAGCACTGAAAACACATGGGCTCAAAATGCTGAAGTTATACTTCTGACCCCTTTAGAAGGCTGAACAGTAGAAGATACTTGGGGAAGCATCTGCTACAGAACCCAAACTTTTTTCCTTTTAGTCTTTGGTCGAGAAATCCCTTTTTCTTTTAGTATGTTCTTGGAAGCACTCACCTTCTGAGGTAAATATAATCCTTATTCACTTTGGTGAACAGTCCATCCATCCTTTCATCTTACAAAGAATGGGGGCAGTGGTTTGAATGGGAGCGGTATTTTGAAGATAAAAATATACTGGTACGATGGCATTTTAAACCTAAGACTTCTTCTTTCTTTCCTCCTAGTGGTTCAGCGATGAATGTAGTATATACAGAAAAAGAGATGAAAAAATTCTTAGCAGCAGCAACTAGAGTTTCACAGGTATGAAAATGACTTTACATTTCTACATTTACCTCAGAACTTTCAGCTTCTGAAAGTGTTCATGTTTCACTCATTTGGTTTTCGTTTTATCATTTTATCATTTCAGGAAATGAGGTAATTTAAATAAAATTAATTTTACTTTTTGTTTCTTATCTTCATACACCAGTTGGTGCATCTATGTGGGCATAAATTACCTTTAATTTATTTGAAGTTTCCTATTCCCCCTCCAGGTTCCAAAGTTTCTTACACAGATCCCTTTTGACTTTGGAAGCCTCAGATTGCCAATGAGATTGGGAACATCAGCAGTAACCTCATGCCAATTTCCTAATACAGTAAGACTCCCCATCCATAGGGATTCTCTTATCTGCTGCCTGAAAATATTAAATTATGCACACACACCCAGAAATACACATTTATATGTATTTCCTGTCTGTACGTACCAGGAGTCGCCACTAGACCATGTAATCAATACTTCTGTGTTTTTCTACATCTGCACAGTGGGCGGTTTGTAACTGATCCTAGAAGTACAGCGGTCCTACTATATTAAAGACTCCTTCCATTCTGAGGCTCTCATAGTCTTTCCAAGGTCAAAAGGGAATCTGTTGTTAGCTTTGAAACGGGGGTGGAGATGGGGTAGGAAACGTTTAAATTATAGTAAATCAAATTGGATTAAAGAGTAATGCTGCATATTGATGATGTCATCATATTTACACCACATAGTTATTCAACAGGATTTCAGTCCTTGTACCTCACATAGTTATAACACTTAGAAGCAATTGGTCCCTCTCTAACTTTTACAGGACTTCATTATGTAGCTGAGGAACACCAAGACATAGCAATGGATTAGGCCAAGATTTTACCTCGATTCTTGCAAGCTTCTAACTGTTTAACTCAACTGAAATTGGGGGGGGGGGGGATTTGATTTGAATCCTGTTGGATTGCAACTCCCACTAGCCTAAGCCAACATAGCCAGTGGTGAGAAATGCTGGGAGATGAAGTCCAACAGCATCTGCAAGACCGCCACTGGAAAAAAAAACAATCCATGTTTCGGCATGGGAAAGGTTCTGTGCGAATCAAAGAGACAAATGGAACCTGTGAAAAAAAATTCATTGGAAGTGTTCCTTTTTGTGTTCTAGCCATGGCTTGGGATTTTTTTAAAAAAAATCTGTTTTTTGTTGCCTTTTTTCTAAATCCTGTATGCATTTCCATTCTAATCTTTGTTTGTATCAGGTTAGGGTACTTTTTAAAATCCCTGTATGGAATACTGCACACGTGCACACACACACCCATAGAAATTCTCTTGCACACTTTCTTAATAGGTACATTTTGTATGTTATTTTTCTAGCATGCTTATGTATGTTTTACAGCTGGTCAAATCTTTCAGCTGTTTTTCCAACTGTTTATGTGTTACAGTGGTGCCCCGCATAGTGAGGTTAATCCGTTCCGGGAAACATCGTTAAGTGGAACGGGGAAACCAATTCTGAATGGGCCCAAAACTCACTGCTCTCCGATGTTTCCCCATGTTCCGGTGGCCATCTTGGGTGTCCCGGCAGCCATTTGTGGTGTTCCGGTGGCCATTTTGGGTGTTCCGGCGGCCATTTTGGGTGTCCCAGTGGCCATTTTTTGTGTTCCGGTGGCCTTTTTGGGTGTCCCAGCGGCCATTTTTGTGTTCCGGTGGCCATTTTGGGTGTCCCGGCGGCCATTTTGGGTGTCCCGGCGGCCATTTTTTGTGTTCCAGTGGCCATTTTGGGTGTCTGGCGGCCATTTTAGAACCGCCGAACAGCTGTTCCCCTATCGCAATGCGAGCATGCCCTCGCATTAGCGATGGGGAAATCCGCATCACAATGCAGATTCATCGTTAAACGGTGCACTCGTTATGCGAGGCACCACTGTATTTATATGCTATTTATATCTAATATGTACATACCACCCTACTTTGTGGAAAGCATTACTCTGGGCAGTTGTAGCTATTTGTTTCTGGGTGTTTTTTACATCTGTAGGTTATTTTTCAGGGATGTACGTTATGTACTGCAGGCCTCACAGATGTGCAGAGTTCAGACGCAAGGTGTGTTTAGTGCCAAATGGATCATTTCAGAGACAGTCTCATAACTGCTGAACTTCTTTTCCGCCCTGGCTTTTTCCATTACTTCTTCCAGGACAACAGATGGGCACATTTTGACGTAATAGCTTTCTGATATATTGTGGATTACATAACATTCTCCAACATATATATCTGGGAAATGCAACAAAATTTTGCAACATGCCATGCAAAATTTGAAGTTCCAGTCATTCCCCTCCCCGACCCCAATTTTCTGTTCACGTCTCAGCAGTGAGTCACCATTGCCTGCACACCGATTATTTTTAGTCTGCCATGGACTGTTGTTGTCAGCTGCTTGAGGGTTTTTTTCTCTCCAATAATTATTTTCCATACTTCTGCAAACCTCTGATGTTCCCCAAAGGACACTGAAACCTCTCTCTTCTGTGGGAGTGGTTATAAAACCTGTGGCACTCGGAGAATTTAATTCCCTGTTGGTAACTGTGGCAATGAGTTTGCCAGTGTCTGTACAGTATATTCATATTATACCTGCTTGCTCACTATCACTCTCTAAAATATTTATGGCATCACAAACTTTTCATATTTAATCATTTACTAAGAGAGCTGATTTGTAGCCAAGTACTAATAAACAAACATCTCAGAGCACTAATCTTTGTTTCCTTTTTCAGTTTCCATATCAAATGTCCCAGAGAGATGGTATCCCTGTTTCTCCCCAGAATTCTGAATTGCTGTTTCTTTTAAAACAGTTTGTTCATTTTATTTCTTAAAGACACTGAAGTTTAATTTTTCAGCTTGCACTCCTTGTCTTTGGTTTGGCCCAAGGGTACAGTCCCGTTCCATTTAACATTTAATTGTTGTCATCATTGACCTATAGAGCTTGTAGTGTCAATAAAGAAAATCCCAATTTCCCCATGAAAATACTGAGACAAGAGACGTCCGTTTGTTTATCTTGTCTTTTACATAACAGAGAAATGTGATGAGTCTGTATGCCTGCTTGAAATAAGTGCAGATTAGTAATTTTTAAAAGAAAGAAATAGCATGCAGTAGTTAAAACCCAAGTAAAAACATGGATGCTTATTTAGGCCTTCCCTCCAGTCAATACTTGATTCTCTCTTCTCATTTCTCCCTTATTTATTTTTACTCTATTTTCTTGGTTTCCGCATTTTCATTTGTAGATTTATGTAACTATGTGTTTTTTATTAATTGTTTGTATTATATGCGAATTCGTCGTTAAACTGGGCACTCGTTATACGAGGCACCACTGTACAGTAGTTTGTGATTCTTGCATACACAGGGGAGGTTTTTTTGCCCACACACCTCAGAATGATGGTAAGACAAGCACACAGGTTTAATAAAGGATCAACATTTTATCAATTCTCAGAAAAGTTACTTTTTGGACCACAACTCCAAGAACTCCTAGACACCACGAGACCTGTAATCTAAAAGAGTAACTTTTCAAGGTTCTGCTTTACTGCTGATAAAAGTTAAATAAACAGAAGCAACTGCAACAGTTTTATCTCTACCCAAGAAATGTGGCCTTCCCAAAACTTGACAAGGGAGACAAGAATGCACTTCCAGCTCACTCTCTATTACGTGGAAAACCTGACCCTGACTTCTGCTTTTCCTCATCTGCTTACCTTTACTAAGTGTGCCATTAAGAAAGCTGATTGCCCCATTGAACCTAGATGGATAAACCTAGGCATGAGGGTCCAGAGATACCTTTCTCCCCATATTCCTTTGAACCACTAGGGTGTGAGAGGTTGGCTGGGGAAGCAACCCTGCTCCATCAGGCCATTATCTGTGGCTTGATCTAATAGCCTCCTTATTGAGACTGAAGTTTCTTGCTAGGATTAGAGCACAGAAAACCAAATCAAAGCAGACTCTCCTCTACCACCTCCCAAAAAGTTCTAGGGAGGATTGGCCACTACCCAGCAGGCATTGAAGCAGCTACCCAAGAGCTTTTATTATGAGTAGGGAAGTGGGGAGATGTTTGTTGTGAGTCTCCACATCTTAAATGTCTTGTCTCAGCATCATGGTTTGAGAGCAGTGAGGCAAGAGTTTGAGTGCAAGGGGTTACTCTTGGAAAGAACAGCTACCTTTTACTTTCATCTCTGGGGGAAAAATTACCCAGTCTCAATGGTATCGCTAAGAGCAGCAGTTCACGTTTCCCCTCATTCTATTTAAGAAGAACCAACTATTTATGTGGCAGACAATGAAGATATGCTCTTGGGGGCCTCATTGGTCAGGGGATTAAAACGTGCCCTTCATCTCTGTTGCACCTCCATTTAGAGAAAGTGAGGGTCAGATTAAGGCTAGGAGACTGAATCATTTTCAGGACGGAAATTTCATGTCCTCAGAACTCCCAGTTTTCAAAAGTGGACAAGCCACCAGCAGGTTTTGTTCAGCTACGTAAGCCAAGATTTCCCAAGAGCTCAGCCTCCAATGTACCGATCACTTTGGGACATCTGGTTCTAGCTGGGACCTCTGTCCTTTCCAGAAAATGTGGTGCTCTACGATTTGCTTAGCATCACAAAGTGAATGTGTGTGGACAGTGAGAGATACAGTTTAAGACTCATTGACTCCTCATTCTCGGCTGGACTCTGTGGACCATAAGAGTGCCATCACTGCACAGTTCTAGTTCTAGCCGTCATCGTTCCTTGAGCAGCACTGGTGTCTGGGTATGTTGCAGTGTAAAGTAGCACGCAAACAAGAAAAATACTGGAACAATAGCAAGTGGACACTATGAGAAAAGGATTCCAAAAATCATTATAACAAATAATTGCATAGTTTTAGATCTGTTTGATAAGGGAAAGCAGCTCCACCCTTGCACTGAGCAGAGGGTTTCCTGCATTGAGCAGGAGGTTGGACCCAATAGCCTTAGAAGCAGCTTCCGATTCAATTATTCTGTGATTTTGTGATTCTGTGCTTAGTCCTTTCTATCCCCTCAACCTCACTCCAAGCCCTCTTTGAGCTCTGTTCTTTTCCTCATCCTGTCACTTTCTCCTCCTCTGTCCCACATCTAGTTCACAAGTACAGAAAGCAAGGTAGGAATGTTGTGTCTGGCCACTGATTTACTGCACTTATCTATAAAATGCCCTGGTGGGATATAGTGTTTTTTATATATACAATAACTCCTTGTTCTGAGATGCTTACTATTTGAAATTCAGCACAGAGGAATAAGCAGCAGTCATGAACAGGAAAGCAATATGCAGTTGCTTCAGTTATATATGCTTCAGCTCAGTTATGGTCTCCCAGTCACTGCAGGGGTAGGGACCACAGAATTACGCCAAAAGCTTAAGAGAAACAGTGACCAGTTCCATTTGGACATTCTCGGATGAGTGAAGTCAACACAAGACAAGGGAAGTGCACTAACTGTGCAGTAATGGAAGGACAGTCCTTCCATTACTGCACTTCTTATTCTAAAGGCTTTGGGTGTGAAGAAGAGAATCTGTTGTATTGGAGACCCAGACCCCCAATTCCCCCGCCTTTTGTTTTCTGTGGGGAGCACCCATGGACAACTTTCCTTTTCACACCTACTACTTTTCATGTGAGCAAAGTGCAACAAAGAAGAAGCTGTGGCCAGCGCAATTCTGAATTCTGAACAGAACTGAAGTCTTGAGGTGGAACAATGGCTATTCTTTTTCAAACCCACAGATGGAATAATTCCACCTTTATTTTTTTAAAAAAAGCATTTTACTCAGCCGTATCACTAAAAGTGGAATAGAATGAAGGGAGTGGAAGACAACACACACACACATATACACACACACACACCTAACAGCCCCTATGCTGGGCATGTATCCCAAACCTAATATCAGAGGAGATGGGCACGGTGTCTCCATTTCTCTCCCACTGGATTTGGCCCAATGCTTTTTCTCAAAGTTGTGGCTGGGAAAGAAGGCCAAGCCCATAAGACTTGAAGCCCAATGTCAACTACTTTGCTCACCAACCACAGTATTCAGACTTTGTGACAATATCCAAAAGGGAGGGAAGTTGGAGATAATCTTCCAAAGAATGGCTGTGACAGTGTAGTGGGCCATCATATATTTCCAGTCTTTCTCTGGCCTGCCAAAGAGACCCCACCCATTCTGTGGTCCAGTCTGAACTTGATTGTCCAGTTCTACAAGCACATCCGAGCAAGAGCTTCACTAACTATAGCATTGGGGGTGGGGGTGGAGGAGGGTAGAAAGCAGCTGTGTCACCATGGCAAAAAAAAAAAAAGGTTGCCCAACTTGTTTCTGCACACCTGTAGGGTTGCAAAGCAGGACTTGGGTAAGACAGGGGCCTCATTTAAGTTAAAAAAAATAGTATAGCAAGGAGCAAGCTTTCCCTCTGCTATGCTGTGAGGATATGGGTTTTACAATACAAATTTATTCTACAGCCAAAGGCCCAATAAGGATATGGGTTTTGTAGTACTTGTTTCCCAGGACTTGCAGGTGTTTCATCTTAGCCAGAGGCCTAGCTGTTGTTTTGGAAGAAGAGCCCAGGATACATCTCAAGACTGATAAACATAACATTCCTTGCTAATGGCCGACCAGCCTGGGAACGAAAGATGGGAACTGTAGAAATTTAAAAGTTGGGCATGGACAGGTGAACAAAGGACTCTATGCTGATTGGATACTACCACGAAGCAGAGACTTTGATTTACGAATAAATTATAGAAAGGGGGATTAAGTAGGTATGTGTACGTGTGTGTGTGCAAGTTGGAGGAGAGAAGATGGTCAACAGGCTTAGAGCCTTTGTCCATTGATTGGGAGACTTTAGCCATGGTTACTTAGAATAGCTTAGTCATTTAGTAGTAAAACTATTAGCTAGCTCATCATTTTATTGTTTTATGGGAAAGTCTTAAAGAAGCTTACTTAATACTTAGATGCTTGGCATTTAACCAGTACAATTGTATATTTTTGTATTTCTTTTGTTTTATAACTTTTTACTCTTTTTGAAGAAATATTTTATATTTTACCCAAGTGTGATTCTTGGGGACAAGGGTGAGAGTGCCCAAAGAAAGTGCCTTGGACACAAGGGCTATGTTTGCTATTTTTCTTTGTGGTCTCTGTGAATGCACACTAATGGGTTAATCTGTGCTTGCGTAGAGGTTTCCGGAATCTTCTCGAGTTTAACACTCGTTCACCAGGACCGCCCCCAGTACATGTGGTCCACCTGTCCTGGCTAGTGCCTCAGTTCCTTTTTGCCGCTGCTGAGGTTTCTTCTCTCAGATGAGCTGGGTTCACCTCCTGCATTGAAAAAGAAATTTTCTGATTAGAGATCTTCGCATAGTGAGAATCTTTGTTATTCCTTCCTTCTGCTGCCCCCCCCTCTTTTAATCCCCTTTCTTTATTTTGTTGTTTGTTTATGACCTCCTCTGGACCATTTAAACCAGGGGTCAGGGAACTTTTTTACCTTTTACCCCCCAAAAAATGTATATACGCCGACATTACCCCCTTGATTTGAAAGGAAGGAAATCATACATTATTTGAATTCGAAATCTTATTGAATCTATTCAAAATTACTTTGAAAGCTTCAGCTTGCTTGAAAACTTCAGGTTTTGGAGAAATGATGTTGCTTCATCTTGGATATGGGAGCATCAATATTGTGGCTCTGCTCATCCTCATTACCCCCAGGTTTTTCATTTTTACCCCATTTGGGGTAATTTACCCCTGTTCCCTGACCACTGATTTAAACGGTGCACTTTGTGCCCCAATAAAATTCCATTCACCGACAGTCACGATTCCTGCCTTTTCAGCTTGGGCAAAGCTCACCAATCGGCTTCTTGCCCTTTTTGTAAAAAGTTTATGAAAGAGGCGCTTAAGTTAAGGGAGCAACGCCTACGGTCTTATTTGTGGGAACGTTCCCTTCGTCTCATATCAACTATGGAACATGCACCACCTTCTCAGGCTCAATCGGTTTCCCCAGGAGCCTCAGTTGCATCTTGGGCGAAAGTGAAATCTAAGTCTAGGACCATCACTAAGTCTACCACAGATGTTTTGACACTGAAGTCCACACCGGTACTGAAGTCTCATCCAGTACCGGACAAACAGTCCAAACCAAAGAAGACTAAGAAATTGTCCTCTGATTCTCAATCCAAACATCAGAAGGACAAGACAACCCCTTCCATTCCTCTACAAGAGCAGCAAACTATTTTCCTCGATTCCATATCTGTGGAAGTGGTACAATCCATGTTTAACTTCCAGTTTGTTATTGCTCTATAAGTTTATCCTCCTTCGTTCTCTACTCCACCTTTCTTCTGATTTTAGATGAAGAGTTCTAATTCCAGAATTCATGCATGCACATTACATAGGTTTTCTGCTTGGCTTGTTTTGTATTCTTTTTCCCTACCTATTTTGCCATTGTACACAAACCATTTGTATGCATTGATGAAAGACCACTGAACTGAGTTTCCTATTGTGCTGTGTGTTTTTTTTTTTTTTTAACAAGTGTTTATAAGTACCTAGGCACTCTGGTAGCTTCTTTTTGTTGTTGTTTAAAAAAATCTCAACGTGTTGAATGTTTGTGCAATTACATGCGGCAGTGGGCTGTACAAAATATTGATTCCAAAACTGACACATCAGTGAGGTTCTGCAAACAACTCCAGACGATTCAAAAATCAGACTCAGAAAATACATTTAGACCTGGAGAGTTTTAGCTGCAGTCCTACAGCCAGTCAGGCCTTGTCCTTTCCTTCAGTCTGTCTGACAGAGGATTGCAGGACCACAGCCGATTGGTGATACAGCAGGACATGTGGGGATGTAATACGGTTTTGTTCAGGTTTTCTTTTTCCCTCTCCCCAAAACAGTTTGAATGTTTCATGGACTAGAAGCAAAGATATTTGAGGAAATTGATGGTAGATCTGTACTGGTAGAAGACAAGATAGCTCACATGGGTAGGGACCTAAGTCTGAAATGTTAAGAATTTAGTGGTTAAAACCGTATTTGTTTGACAGCCACACAGCTTCACATTTCTTTGAAATAAGTAAAATTTAGACACATCAGCACATGAAATTTTAATACCCTGTTGTTCAGCAAATATTATAGCTGTTTTCCCTTTCGTTTTCTTATGTCAACTCCATAGCCGGGGGGCTAAAAACTTGCTAGCAGGAATTATCTCACAATAACTTATCCATTGCTTTTTAACTTGGGGTTCCAAAACCAAGTCACAAATATATTCACATAAGCTGTATATATTTTCTGTCTCATTGTGTTATTAGGAGCATCCTGTTGTATTAACCAAATTCATTGAGGGAGCTCGAGAGGTGGAAATGGATGCTGTCGCAAAGAATGGGAAGGTACGGATTTCTTCCTTAACACCAGGGCCTTGCTTTTACGTATTTTCTGGGATTTATTGAAGGAATCTTTAAAAATGCTTCCCTTTAAGCTCCAAAAAAGAATTGGTTTGCCACTGAACGAAACTACGATGGTCTTAAAACAGATTTTATGGAGAAGCCAAAGCTGGGAAGATCTTGTTTTCAGTATAGCCTTTAAAACAATAAAAAAGATGCTGTGTATCATCACTGTTTTCTTATTTCAGTTCCCAACTTTACTTTTATCCTTCTGGGTTAAGTCAAGAGAGGACAGTCCACTTACCTGGAATACCCAGTATGGCGTAGTGGACAGAGTGACACAGTAGAACCCAGGAGGCCTGAAGACACAGTTGGGGTTTAGAACTAGTAAAACTAGTTCTTAAATATCTCACTTACCTAGAAAGCCCTCTTAGGGTTATTAAATCAATTCTGACTTTGCCGCACATGAGAACAACATTCATCTAGCATTGTTTGTGATTTATTTAGGAAGTTGCCCTTTAAGGTCTGTTCTTCATCTTATGCTTGCATGACCAAGTGCCATTGGCTCAAAGGCAGTACATTTCTCCCAAGAGCGTCATTATAATCCACTCTGGTGTTGCTCGAACAACAACATTTGAAACTGGTCATGAAAAGTTTAGCAAATTCAAGTAGTACATGGATTTTTTTCATAGATGTTTTCGAAGGTTTGCTCCAGATGTTGTTGGACTGCTTCTCCCATCAGTTCTAGATACCAGAGCCGATGGTGTCAGATCATGGAAGTTGACATCCAGCAACACCTGGAAGGTCCCGTATTCCCCATCCCTGATGAAGATGTACGGTAGCAGGGTAGTTGGACAAACTGTAATGTCCTCCCGGACAGACAGGATAGTGCAGGATACTTATGTATGACTGCCATTGATCATAGAATGAGAGAAATAACTGAATTCTGTAGTACACCCTTCTGGCATGGTTCTTTATTATTTCAAGGTGAATTAATTATTCCTAGAAGCCATCAGTTCTCACCATGTAGTCTTAGACTTACCAGTGTGTGACAGGCAGGATACACTAGAAGTAAATATAGTACCTATATGCTCATATAGCATTTTTGGTGTTTGATGTACTTTGCATATAGTGTCTATCCTTCCAATAATCTAGTAAGGTAAGTCAGTATCACCATATTGTTGATGTAAAAGTGACTAAGTAAGAGTGGCCCTTCTAAATACACTTCATGAACTCATGATAGAGGTTGCCTTAAGAAAAATTAAAATACATTTACTGTACAGTGAAATCCTATTTGTTTCTGTTCAGAAGTAAGTCCCTTTGAGTTCAGTGGGATTTACTTCTGGGTTAAGTGTGTATAGGATTGCAGCCTTACTAATCTAAATTGGAAGAGGAATTGGGGATCATGTGGTTAGCAAATAACCTGAAGCATAGGGTTGAAAAAGTGCACCAATTATTTATCTACAGGGAACCAGTCAAGTAAGGTAGTATGTAGACTGCTGGTGTGCTACTGGATGGCAGGCAACTCCCTCTCTACTATTTACTTAATTAAAACTTGACATCAACGATTTCAGTGGTGCTGTAAGTGGACACCTTTTTTTGGCTGGCTTTTTGAACAGGTTATCTGTCATGCTGTTTCTGAGCATGTGGAGGATGCAGGCGTTCACTCTGGAGATGCTACCTTGATGTTCCCTGCACAGACAATTAGCCAAGGAGCCTTGGAGAAGGTCAGCGGTTTGTTAAATAGGATGGAGGGAAGGGCAGCACAAGATTCAAAAGCATCATTGATTTGGGACATTTTAACCCACTAAAGACGAGTGACTGAGCTACAGGGGTGAATGTGGATTTTATAAGGTTTGCTTGAGAGACAGAAAAGTGTGTGGAAGGTGTTGTAGAAATTCTATGCCAAGCTGCTGAAGGGATTTGGTATGTATTTAGAGAAAAAAATGAAGTAAAATAAGTGCATTTTTCCACATCAGGACTGTCTTGAATCTAAGGAGAGATACTATTTCTTGATTTATATTTCTTTATACAGGTAAGGCTAATTTATAGATGTGCTAGCCATGTAGGTCACCTCACTGGTCAGCTTCCTGGTTTACTATGGAGTTCTGGGGGAAAGGCAGATGGTGTGAAACATGTGCAGATGATACAAGTCTTTCAGCAAAGAGAATTGAACACAGCAACTCATCCTCAGGCCAACTTTGTGGCAGAGATGGTTGCAAAGAGGCAACACTTCTGCTCCATCACTGCACCCACAGAAAGCCAGCAGCAGGTTCTTCTGGATAGTATGAGGTGCACTTGACCAAGGCTCTGTAGCTAAAACAGTACTAAAAGTTAGAGATATGAAGAATATTTGAAAAAAAAAATCTCACTCTTGGCAATTTTAGAAGTCTTCCGAGATTTCTTGCTTAGACTTCTGCTGAGACCAACCAGATTTCTGGAAATATAACCCTAGTTTTGTTTTTCCTATTAAATGACTGATTGGGTTCCCACCCCCTTTTCTTTTTTTTCTTTTTCCACTTGTTATTTGATGCAAAGGACTTGTCAAATTTGGAACAGTTGAATTCCCTTTCCTAGGAATCTTGTGCAGGAAAGAGTCGATTTTGTGCAGGGACTGCAATAATTCTGGACACATTGGGGGGGATGGCCATGTAACATCCAAGAAGTCCTGCAAAGTGTGTGTGCATTGTTGTTGTTGTATTTTTAAAACTCACACAAATTTATTTTTAAAAAATCAAATCAAATCCCATGGAAAGAAATGGCAAGGAGAAAATGTGTTTTTCTGGCCACTTACTTAAAAAAGAGGGCTTTCCTGGCCAGTAATACCTTGGTTATATAATGTTCTCTGTAAATAGTTTCCTCTGGCACTAACAGTGCTATTATTTAAGTGTCAGGAAACCTAGACATTTTAATAGATTTTTTTTAAAAATTTAACTGAGCAAGTTTTAGTGCTTCAGTTTTACAGTCACCACTGGCATGTGTGGGATTTTAAAAGTTTAATCTCTTTGTTGTCATGGTATCTGTGTTGTTTATCTGACTTCCCTATGTAGTGCTCTAAAATCTAATATAGTGAAAAGTGATATAAAACGTTTCAAATCTACATTTTGGGTAGTAAAAAAATCTTAAAACTTATAATGCAGAAAGGTTTAATTTGGGCTTTCAGTGGTAACTCAATGTTCTTTTGTCTTTTCCATGTATATGACTTGTGGGGCTATAATTAATTTGAAAAAAAAATCTGTTCTCACAGGTGAAAATTGCAACCAAAAAAATTGCAGATGCTTTTGCTATCTCTGGACCATTCAATGTTCAGTTTCTTGTCAGAGGAAATGATGTCTTGGTGAGACTTTTATGTATATATATATGCATATTGAAAATGGTTAATCATAATAAATTGGGGTGGGGGGTTTCTTACAAATTGTCTTTTTCTTCATGCAGTCCTGGCAAAGAAACAATCAAAACACTTTCTGCCAATGGCTACATGGTGTGAGCAGATCTTGGCCCATACTGTCTGCCTTGTTTGCTGACATGTGGGTCTGTGTACCATTGATATTCTTTGCCATTCTCTACTTTATAAGGCACTCTGTGATACAATTTTGAGAAACAAACCCTGTCTGCCCACACAAAGCAGTAATTTGACAATACCGCAAGCTCTGTAGAATTGCCGTCTGTCAGCAACTGTGTTAGTTCAGTACTGGGCTTAAATCAGATCAGCGCTAAATAAGATTTGTAAGAATGTTGTATGTGACTTATCCTACTAACACAGCACAGGTTTGATTCTACAGTACAAGTCCTGATCGTTTGCTGTCTTAGGTTATTATGGGTAGCTACCATGTTTCCCTGAAAATAATACAGGGTTTTATATTAATTTTTGCTCCAAAAACCGAATTCGGGCTTATTTTCAAGGGATGTTTTATTTTACAGTCATATCTTCTTCTGGTTGCTGCAAAATGCTGCACAATGGTGGAAGGCAGGGTTTCACCTAACTGGGGCTTATTTTTGAGGTAGGGCTTATATTACGAGCATTCTGGAAAAAAGTCATACTAGGGCTTATTTTCAGGTTAGGTCTTATTTTTGGGGAAACAGGGTAGAAAGCAAAAGGGAAGGCAAAGGGAGCAAATAAAACCTAAGAGGAAGATGTGCCTCAAAGGTGTGCCTAATAGACTCACAGAAGTGTTTAGCGTCCAGCATTCCTTGTGCCTCTTCCTGTTAGCTCTTCTCAGGTCTAAATAACACATGTTCACATTGCATGAATGCTGGATTGGAGCTAGCGAGAAGAACATCTCTAGAACTGCAAGGAACATGTGTGTAAGATGGAGAGAGTAACTTTCCCCCTTTGGATATAATCCTAGTGAATGTGTGAAGGATCACTGCAACCCCTTCCATGATGACATGGCTGCTGGAACTGCAATAGGGATGTTGAATGCAGGTTGTTAAGTATCTCTGGAGATGGGTGGCAAAGAGTCTTTCTCCTTCTATATCCCCATAGTCCCTGCCAGCAGTTGCTGGCTTTAAAGCCCCATTCAGCTGCCCTGTACATTTTTAAACTGCATGTATCTGTCGATGACTAGTCTTATCTACATCATAACTGATATGACTCCCAGTCCCAGTTATTGCTCTTTTTTCTGAGATCCATCCTCTTTTTCTGTTCCTCCTGGACTTGGTTGCTGCCTCTGTGGATGGGCCAAAGTCCACAAAATTAAAGTACTGCCTCTGACAACCTTGCCAATCACAATGATGGGATCATGCTTCTGCCTCTTGTTTGTTTAATGCAACATTGTGTTGATTATTGTTAAGCCTATGCCTTGTGTTTTCCAAGAACTTACTGTTTTGGATGACGACTCCCAGAATCCACAGCCAGCTCAGTAGTCCAGGGGTGGGAGAGGTGCCTGGAAGTTACAGTAGTAAAAAAAAAGTACCTTTGCAAAGTTGTTTCTTCCATATGTTTAAATGTGTGCCCATGTTCAAAAACAAACAATTTTCTGTGTACACAGTAAATACCTTTAAAGGAGTATAATCTTAGAATGCGCTAATAATCTGCAGGGACTTTCTTCAGATGTATGTATCAACTCTGGATACATATATTTAGGCATAAGGATAGCCTGAGACCAGGGATAAGTTCTAGAAAAATCTAAAATCATTCGGTGTGTCAGTGGTTAGCACTATAAGGAAGACATTTCTTCCTTCACAGTCAATGTCTGGGATTTCAGCATGCCTTCCTCACTTCCTTTTTAAGGTGATCGAATGCAACCTACGAGCCTCACGGTCTTTTCCGTTTGTGTCCAAGTCTCTTGGTCTGGATTTCATTGATGTGGCTACTAAAGTGATGACTGGGGAGCAAATCCATGAATCTACTCTCCCTACACTGGCAAAACCCATGGTTCCTTCAGACTATGTGGGCATTAAGGTATGTGTGAAGAGGCTTTACAGAGGAATTAACTGGCGGTAGCTCCTAGGGCTAATAATACAGGATACCCTCTTTCAAATCATTCACTGAATAGAAAGAGAAATGTACCTGCATTACCAAGAGAAAGGAATTATACACCTTCCCTATCTCTGATTAGAATGCAATGTGAAAAAATTAGAGAAATATTCGGAAAAATATTAGAAAAAATATTAATAAAATATTAGCAAAGGTCTCCTGTATATTGCCAGAGTTAACTATATATTGGGCAATGAATTGGATTAACTAAGAGTATATTGCCTTAGACACCCAGGATATATAAGATCCTTTTAGCTGCTAGTGAGCCATTGTACATGTCTGTCTGTCTGTCTGTCTGTCTGTCTGTCTGTCTGTCTGTCTGTCTGTCTAATCTCTCTCTCTCTCTCTCTCTCTCTCTCTCTCTCTCTCTCTCTCTCTCTCTCTCTCTCTCTCTCTTTCTATCTATCTATCTATCTATCTATCTATCTATCTATCTATCTATCTATCTATCTATCTATCTATCTATCTATCTATCTATCTATCTATCTATCTATCTATCTATCTATCTATCTATCTATGTACCATGGCTCACTAGCAGATAAAAGGATCTTGCAATTTTAGCTGCTTGTTGCTGACTGCAAACACAAGGGGGTAAATAATGAAGTCTGTGGCAGGCTGCGGTTTTGTTTGAAGAGGTTCAAGCCTACTGTGTGTTATGTGCCATCCAGTGGATTACAATTTAAGGCAACTTTATCAGGTTTCCCAAGGTATGTGAGATGTTTACCATTTCTGCAAATATATCCAATAAGTTTTCATGGCCAGGTGGGGATTTCAGCTCAGTTCTGCTGATTCTAGTCTTACACTCTATCCACTAAAACCGCACTGGCTAGCGCAGTAGGTAAATTTTAAAGAAAAGATAAGTCCTGTAAATGTGCATGCTCATATATAGAAACTATAGTGTTTGTTTTGTGTGCAAAGCAGGTTATGATCTACCAGCTGCAGTTTAGAGAATGACGATTCTGCTTTTTTATAATGAAAAATCATCATATCAGCTATGATTTTCAAAGGCTGAGCCCCTGAGAACAGAACCAATTTCTCTTTGGTGATTCTGCATTGCAAAGGAACTGTTACGAATATCTCAGTGGTTTGCTGTAGTCATTTGTATGGAAATCAGAAACACAGAGTTTATCTGTTTAGAAGTCAACAGGATGCTTTTAAATGCCTATAACAATAATGGCTATTAAAATGCCAAAATAATTAAAATTACTTTTCTGAGACCAAGAGGTGTTTAGCCCACGTTTAGTTTGCTGCAAGGATGGCATAGACCACTCCTAATGACAGTGATCAGACAATGTCGTAGAGGGATTTAGCCAACCCGCCCTCCCTGCACCTTTCTGGCCCCTAACAGGGGCATCTACTTTTTTGCTGCTGATGTAAATTGCTCCATTTTGATCTGTTTCCAGCACGTGTGATCACTGGAAATGAACCAAAGCAAGCCTTCCTCTTTTAATTTGCCAGTATTGTGAACAGACTCACTTCAAGATATTGGTAAATTAAACATTTCTTCAGCTCCATGAATGGGCTGAGGAAATGAAACATATATATACAGTATATAAATATTAAAATATATTGTAAATGGGAGCATTGAATATGCACAAATTTGTTATTCTTTTAAAATGCAGATTTATTTGGCTAGTGATCAGGGTTTTTTTTAGTGTATTTACTATATACTGTAGCTTTGTACTGTTTGACTATAATGATGACTTGATGTGTTGGGAACTGCCTAGAGAGTGGAAATAATAAACAAACAAGAAAGCATTAGGACTGATCTGAAACTAAGACTTGGACATTTCTTACATATCTTATAGTAATGGTATTTTTCAGATATTAATTCTTCCCTGGGGTTTCATGGCCCATGAAATTTAATACCTCTACCATCCCACATTATTGATAAATGTTTCAGCCTTGTAAGTCTATAGTTTGCACGCATGGACATGCACGTACACACACACACACACACACACACACACACACACACACACACACAGAGAGAGAGAGAGAGAGAGAGAGAGAGAGAGAGAGAGAGAGAGAAACATATTCCTTAGGAGGATACAAGCTATGTAATTTTGGGCCTAGAACAAACATGGTTAATTAAGCTGCAGATTCATAGAGCACTTCTTTGTCATCTTTTATTCCAACAATTCTCTTGGGGGTGGGGAGGTCTTATATAGAGTTTCTTCCAGAGATGTTTCTGAGGATGCGGATTGAGGTCCCTGAAAGCTCACACAAACGGGTTAGTCTTTCGGGTGCTACAGGCTTTTTTTGTCTTTATTTTTGCTATACAAGGGGATTAATACTCTATTGACCAAATTAACCCTCCCTTTTTTGTTTATTTTTGTTTTTGTTCCAGGCGCCAATGTTTTCCTGGCCTCGCCTGAGAGATGTGGACCCTGTTCTCCGATGTGAAATGGCATCCACTGGGGAGGTACTCGTTTCTTTAGGATGTTTTCACACAGCTTCCATCCAATTCTGTCTCCAATTTCAGATAGCAAGCATCTTCTGCTGGCCTCATTTCTTCAAGCTTCTGACAACAGAGCAGCTTACTTTTTCTCCTAGTGTCTTGTATCCATAAGTGTATAAGAAGGTTCTAATTGCAGCATAGATTGTCTTTAAAAGACTCCACATTTCTCACGAAGGGAATCAAACTCGTTATACTGAAGAATGTTCCTCGTCTGACCACTGGATGTCCCTCTTCTTTTGTTTCTGAGTCCTGTCCACTGTCAGTGGCCATTCTGGAAACAGAGGCTACATGTTTGTTTCTTTCCTCATAGAGAACTGACAGTTGACAGACAGTATTGTTCATAAAATTCCTAGTTGACTTCTGACATACAATTATATAGAGCCTTCAAAATCTCTCAGTGCATCATCAGACAAGCAAAATCTGGTTTTGAACATGAACATTTGGTCTTCATGTCTGAAATCCTTTTGCACAGTTACAGAAATGGTATAATTTTGGAAGCAAATTGCCGTAAGTTAAGATATCTCTGTAGACATTATCTGTCATATCCTGAGTCACATGACTTGGTGTGCAACAGATGATGCCTACAGAAATTTCTTCATTTACCACAATCTGTGTTTAAAAGTTATACCATCTGTGTAGTTGCACAACAGGATTTCAGCCATTGAGTGTAGAACTTACATTGGTTTAAATTTAACATATATCTGGGACAATATTTTAATGCTTGCTTGGTTTGCTTCTTGATTTGTAATGCAGTATTCTACATGGGCATATTTTGGTCTCTGGGTAGATTTCAGATTTTTACTCCGGTGAACATGTAATATTGTAAACAGGGATCCGGTATATGTTTATCATAGGTCCAATTTCTATTTGGATTTTCTTCTGCAGTGCCAGTTGTACATTGCTTGAGCCAAGCTTCTCTTTGGAAGGCAGCAGTAACTCCATATTTTCAGGTCACCCAGCAGTTTGACATCCATGGTGATAACATGATCATCCCATTTTTGCACAGAGTTTTCCCACATCCTCCATAGATTTGAATCTGCTTTACTTTATGTGAGAGGCTGAAAGTGCACTGTCATATTCAGTCCATCCTGAAGGAGAAGAGCAATGTCTGCATGTGGAAATGTATACACACTACCTGCACAGTGATGTTAGGAATCATGAAGTACTTGGACATGTATCGAAATTTGTGCTCATATACGCATCTCATTGGAAGCCATTGAGTAATGACACCACGTCAACATCTGGGCATCCATTCCATTCACACCCATGGTTTCCAAAATCAAGGATATCAGGCAGGTTTGGCATATCCTGGACCCCACCAGTGGTAACAATTATAGCATTCTTTTTGATTCCAGTGTGGAACACGGTTACAAAATCAGGGGTAAAATGTACAGATATTATGCATCTTTCTCTGTGTGTTTGGACAGAGACGTACAAGTGTAAAAGAAACTTGTAATGTCTCTGTCCAAACACACAGAGAAATGGAAAACTGTGGGGTACAGTTTTCCATTTCTCTCACACCTATTCTTCATGGCATCCATGAACTAGGGCCAGCCCCTTTTGAGACCATTAGGGAATTTAGTGTTATCAGCTAAAGCTATAAAGGACTAGTGGAATATTATAAATAAAGGGGAGTATTTGTGAAAGGAAATGAAAGGTCTCCATATGGACTACCGAAATGCAGGAGCACCATAGACTAATCAAGCAAGGGCTCTTGAACGTTGTGCCTCTCTGATTCAGTAAGACTTAGCCTCCAACTATGTGCAAAGGGATGCAAGATAAATATAACTAACATCACTGAGTAACTGTATCCAACTTTTGAGTATAAAGTCTTCTTATTAAAGAGGCATTACATTAGTATTTTTCCGTATATGTGCATGTGTGCATGCACAGACATTCATGACTGTGCTAATGTCCCTTTCTTTCAAGGATTTAAAAAAAAATTCTATTCTGCTTCTCAGATTGTAGCCAAATTCACGACTGCAGCAAGTTGTGCTTTCAGGCTAGTTAATGGAGAGAAAAGGGCTGATTGTCCTTCTAACTTTCCAAAGGGACTTGGTTTCATGAGGGGGAGAAAAGAAAAGAAAAGAAAAGTAGTTTAGCCAAGGGGATGAGGATTAGTTTTCTGAATGTTAGATAGAGGAATGAATATTTTAGTCATAAAGGAGAGATTATTAACTTTTATGAGTTAGACAGATCCATATTCACAATTGCCATAAAACAGGAGAGTTGTGAAGGTCTTTGTGAAGAGAGGATAATAACTCTCTCCTGGTAAAACAGTCACTTATTCTACAAATGTGTTTTAAGTGCACACAGAACTTATTGTGGGCATGAATATCCTCACACTGTATAGGAAAGGCGATTTAAATATGAATTTTCTTTGGCTGATGTGATTGCCAGTCACAGTGTCTTGTATTTTGGGGGGTGGAGGGGTGTGGGGGGTGTTGATTTGTTGTGGGGCAGTCTCCTTGGTGCATTGCAGGACTGCCACTTCAGCACCAACATTGTGAGGACAGCAGCTGTCATCACAATGGATCAGGCTAGCTTATGGAGTCCAAGGCAGGCCACAGGGGAGAAAGAGCAACGGCCTGCAACAGCTCACTGTGGTGTTCCTGCTTGAGGCGAATGCTTCACTCTCTCTAATGGCAGTTTGACCCTAGAAATGAAACTTGCCTTGTTGGAGGGAGGGAGGGAGGGAGTGTGTGGAAAGAGAGCGAATATATTCACAGAAAGGAGAAGTTGAAAAAAGCATTGTGATCTTCATGCTGGCACCACTGTTGCTAAACATTTCCTAAAAGATGCACTTAAAAAACAATAATTTCAGGGCACTGATGGTGAGTCTGAGCTTGTTTCTTCTTGTGGATTTGCTTCTTTGCCTCCATATGACTAGTTCAATTCGCATAATTTGCAAAGAGAACACTTGTTAGAAAGAATACACATGACCTTGCTGGCTTCTCTTGCAAATGAGCCCAGCCTATAAATGTTAGCTCAGGCAGTCTCACTGCTTGAGGAAAGAAAAACATGAAACAGTACTTTTTGGACAGTTGATGAGGAAAGGCAGCAAGTTTTTTTGTAAAATGCTTATACTTTATTATACTGAGAAAGCTTCTGACAATGCAGTCTTGGATGTTTCCACTGAGACGCAAGGACCATTCAGTTCCATGGGGCTTGCTTTCACAATTTTGATTTCAGGACTGGCCCTTATACTCATTGAATGCATCTTCACCTTTAATAACTTTCTTGTAAGAAGATATACTGGCAGATCATGCTGCTCATTTCACTGCAGGTTCTGATCGAGCTGGCCCTACCTGTTGAACATAGGGGGAGGGCAGTAATGCAGTTAACAGAAGGCACAGTTGACCTTGCTCCCCCACCTTCCACTGTGACTTTTTAATTGTTCTGGTCTTTGTATCGTGAACCTAGTTCTTGACATTAGTGTGGTGTTATCTTAGACTGATGTGCTAAGCTGGATATGAAACACTATCTAGATTGTATTTAGGGATGGGAAAACCTGTCAGTTACACTTTCTCCCACATTCAGAATTTTTTTAATTTCATATTCTTTTCATCCTAAATATGCAATTTGCAAATGTTTGTAAATTCATCAAAAATGATCTGAGATGCAAATCTCCCCAATTTCCTTCAGTTAAATAGAATGGGTAAAGCTGTTCTCAACATGGGGAGGTCCATGCTGTACCTGCCTGCCATGCAGGTGTTAAATATGGGGGGGGGGGGGCTTTCAGAAAGAAGAAATGCAGTAACATGGTTTAATATGTAAGGATTCAAAGATATTTTTTTCAAGAGTGAGGGACTAGAAGCCCTGAGCCAAGATGGACAAACCTGTCACTTGTAGTTTCTATCACATTAAATTGTTTTTCCCCCCCTCATGTTCTTTCTTATTCTAAATATGAAGACTTTTGGCAGATTCTTCTTTTTTAAAAAAAAAATGAACAGAAATGAAATTCCTCCCATCCTTAATCTTTTAAGTTGATTTTCAGATTCTCCTTTCTGTGTCTTGCATTGAGATGTTTCTGCTTAAATACCCCGAATGACCCCTTAGATCTTTAGAAAATGCCTAGACACCCATGCTAAGCTAAGCACAACTGTGCATTCCCACAGCAAGCTGGAAGCACTCATTTATAGGCCCAGAGGAGCATTTGAAACTCGTTCTGTTATTTAAGCATTAAGTATTATGAACATTCTGTAAAACACATGCATACTGTGTGAACCAGAGGCTGTGTTTGGCATCCTCATATTTCATAGCAGGATCCATTTATGCTGCTCTGTGGTGTGCTATTTGAGAATAAAACATTGCTTATTCCTTCATTATTGCTCAATTAAAATATAAGATTTGTTTATGCTGATCTGCCATGTCTCTGGTGGTCCCAGATAAGAGACACAGAGAGACAGAAAAACTTGGATTCCTCATAGAGGAACACATTTTTTGCTTTTCTTCAAATATGTTCTTATTTTTTATTTTGCTTCAGGTTCCTTCTTTGAGTAGTACTCATCTTTTTACTCTGTTATTTGCTCCTTTCTTCTGTTTTGTTTGCTCTCCAGGTGGCCTGCTTTGGTGAAAATGTCCATTCTGCCTTCCTGAAGGCAATGCTATCGGCAGGATTTAAGCTACCACAGAAGGGAATTCTGCTTGGAATCCAGGTGAGCTACAGCAGCTTTGATAGAGGATCAACAAGATATCAGGCAGGATGGTATCATGGATGGACAGTTCAGGCCACATCCTGGTTTATGTTAGCCTTGCATGTATTCATAAATCTGTTTCATCCTGCTTCTGATTAATGAATGCAATTTTTGTTTGAAATGACAGAAACATTTATATATTTCTAAAATATATATTTGACAGGCCATGCATTTTTGTGCCTCATATACTGTATACATTTTATCCTAAAAGATGCATTATTATCATTGTTTTGGTACTGTTTTTATTTTTTGGGGGGGGGGTTGCTTTAGAATTCTATTTCAAAATTCTGAGAAGGGCCAAATCTGCATATTTATGCAGGAATTGTAGATCAGGTTGGCTTTGTTGAAAACATGGGTTGAGTGAAGGCTATATGGTAGATCCCCCAAATGGCTCTTACCAGAAAGAGGCCCCATAACTCTGTGAGGAGAGCATATGCTGGCAAGGTTTCAGGCCCTGGGTTCCTTCCATAGTGGTATTCTTTGTCAAGGAAACTGGAAGGCAATATATCTGAGCAATTTCTCACATCTGAGAGAGATGCCACCTATCAGAATAGGCTACTAGTCAGACGTTTGACAGGGTCCAAGATTATATGTTTATTTTCACCCGAATTTGTGGTGTGTTGAAACAGAATTTTTTTTCTGGGAAGAAAGATAAATCTAAGCCTTCTTAGCTTTAGCACATTGGAGTGAGGAGTCCTGGAATACATGACAGATTCCCAAAGATCATACCTCTAGTCATGAGAAACAGTACCAACCCTCTTGACAATGCTAATGGCATTTCTATCCATTCTGAAGAAATCCTTGATGTGAATAGGACAGAAAAATATGCATTTTTGGACAGTAAAACTAGTCCCCAATAGATGTCAGGAGAATGGGCCCTCCCCCCTTTTCCTGTACTGCTTACTCACTGCCTGGGGTAATCACAAGCTGCAGGAGATACAGAAATGTGCTCTGTTCATAAATCTCCTCAAGGCCTGTGTGTCTGTTTCCCAAATGATCAGTCACTACATCTGAGATTGGAAAATGCTAGGGGTCTCATAAAAACAATTGATGGCCTTTTATAATCCCCCTGCTGTGCTTGTAATAAGCTTACACCCTGCATAAAGTCAATAAGAAAATAATTAAAAACAATACCAACTTCCCCGCTTGTGAGTGATTATTACAGATACTGAGACAGGATGTGGGAATTGGGCCCACAAGTTTCAGCAACAGGAAGCAGACTTCAGTGAAGTGCACAAACAGACACACAAAGGGGCAAGGTGTCCTCTCAAGGATGCCTAGAAGAAAATGTGTACCATTATTACAACATGGAAATCAATCAATTACATTGCTGCCCATTGATTTGTTCCCTTTGAGAAGCAATGTTCTGCAGTGACTAAGGGGCTAGGCTGAAATCCCCATGCATCCATGAAGATCCTCTGGTGGTCTCTGGCTACTCATGGGGAATGTCTACACTACAGATTTAAACAGGTTTAAATGTCATTTTCTCCCCACATTGAAGAAGAAATTGAACATGTAATCCTTCAGATGTTGACTCCAGATGCTATCAGCCTCAGCCAGCAAGGCTGATGATCAGAGCTGATGGGAATTGGAGCCCAAAAGCCTCTGGAGGGCCACATGTGCCGTATTACTTTTTAAAAGGCATTATTCTGCAGATCTGTCCTTCGCAGAAGCGGAGGACTCTCTGGAACAAAGCAGTTCTTCACACCTGGCCTTGTTTTTCCACAGTGCTTTTTGGTGGGGCAGAAATTCATACTTTTGCAAGCCTCTCTCACACTGTAGGGCTCAGCCACCCGTTACAGTGTGCTCTGCTAAGCAGATGATGCTATCCAAATAAGGTGGTGGTATACAAATTGTTATGAAGGTGCCATGCTTGACCTGCTGCAAGTAGGTGCCAAGTCAAATTGCACGGCCTTCTGGATAATCCCCTGCTTGATGATTAATGAGCATTGCATCAGCTTTCCATGCTGGAAGTGTAGGTCTTGAAGAGTTAGTAGGTCATGGGAAGTGGAAATGAGTGTCAGGTATGAAGTCAGCTGCCTTATAAATACACTGATTCCCCCCTCCCCCCCATACAGAGCTTTTCCTTTTCGGTTAACTGCAGCGTGGAGTGGCTCTTGAGGGAGTGAGGAAGGAACCCAACTTTTTAAAAGATGCAAATTGTTTCCTCTTTTAAAAAAAATTAAATGCAGGCACGGTTTTAAACAGACATGGGAGGTTATTGAAGCTGAAGTACTGCTCCGGTTGTTCTAGAATACAGGACCATGGAAACAGATTGAAAGAAAGAGCTTATTGCTTGAAGTTATAGCCCATTTAAGGACAATCTCAGTCATTTCTGTGGGACGTGGTGGCGCTGCGGGCTAAACCGCAAAAGCCTTTGTGTGCTGCAAGGTCAGAAGACCAGCAGGCGTAAGATTGAATCCACGTGACAGAGTGAGCTCCCGTCGCTTTGTCCCAGCTCCTCGCCAACCTAGCAGATTGAAAGCATGTAAATGTGAGTAGATAAATAGGTACCATTGCGGTGGGAAGGTAAACAGCATTCCGGGTCCAAGTCGCGCTGGCCACGTGGCAATGGAAACTGTCTTCAGACAAACGCTGACTCTACGGCTTGGAAACGGGGATGAGCACCGCCCCCTAGAGTCGAACACGACTGACTAAAAGAGGAACCTTTACCTTTACCTTACCAGTCATTTCTGGCTCCCCAGGGTTGAAAATGGACTAGACAGCTAGGAGGTCTATAAGCTTCTCTCTCACACCAGGTCATATTATTTTTAGATAAGATTACTGGAGCAGGATCCAAAGGCAAGGGTGAGAAGAACTAATCAACCCTATTGTTGAACGGCAGCTGTGGTAAATTGTGTTGAGAGTAGAAAGCATTCTTTGGATGATGAAGGAGTGTTGGGTTCACTTATTTATGGTGCCCACAGCATCCAGCATGGACATTTGTTGTTATTTCGGACATAGTGATTGGAGGCAGGCACTGTGAAATGGCTTATATGATCACCTCTCCTGTTAACGGACATCTGGTAAATCAATGAGAGGCCTCTTTATCACCTCCCAGTCACGTTTTTGAAGGCACCCCAAAGCACAGCAGTTAGGATTAGGATTTTCTTGAAATCATGGAAGATGGGTGAAGTACCAGCTGAGTAGAGGAGGGTAAATGTTGTCCCCATCTTCAAAAAGAAGGAACCTGGGAAATACAGCCCAGCCAGCCTGACATCAGTCCCAGAGAGAATTCTGGAGCAGACTATAAAACAGTCACTCTGCAAGCACCTTGAACACAATGCAGTAATAACCAGAAGCCACATGGATTTATCAAAAACAGACTCTGCCATATTAATCTTTTCTCATTTTTTGATTGGGTAACTTCCCTGGTAGATCGTGAGAATGCTGTAGACATAATATATCTTGATTTCAGCATAGCCTTTGACAAAGTGACCCATGATATTCTGATTAGCAAGCTAACTAAGTGTGGGCTGGATTGAACATCTATCTGGTGGATATATAGTTGTTACAGAATCATTCTCAGAGAGTGGTTATTAATAGCTCCTTCTCAAACTGGGAGGAGGTAACAAGTGGGGTACTACAAGGTTTGGTCCTGGGGCCCTTGCTCTTTGATATTTTTATTACTGATTTGGATGAGAAGGTGTAGAAAATGCTTAGGAAATTTGCAGATGATATAAAATTGGGTGTAATAGCTAATACCTTGGAAAACAGGAACAAAATTCAAAAATAGATTGATTGGCTTGAGCATAGGGCTGAAAACAACAAAATGAGGTTTAACAGGGATAGGTCCAGAGTGTTACACCTAGGAAAAAGAAAACATATCCAGAGTTACAAGATGGGAGATACCTGGCTTTGTAATACTACATATGAGAAGGATGTTTGGATTATTGTAGAACAAAAGCTGAATATATGCCAACAATGCAGTATGGCTGCAGAAAAGTCAATGCTGTTTTAGGCTGCATTAGTATAAGTATAGTCTCCAAATCCCATTAAATCCTAGTTCCCCTCTATTGAGCACTGATTAAGCCTCATTTTGGATACTGTGTCCAACTCTGAACACCACACTTTAAGAAGGATGCCAAGAAACTGGAGCGAGTAAAGAGGAGGGCAACAGGGATGATCAAGGGAATGGAAACCACACCTCATGAGAAAAGACTGAAAGAACTGAGCATGTTTATCCTTGAAAAACAGAGGACTGAGGGATATGATAGCACTATTCAAATACAGTACTTGAAAAGTTGTCATCCAGAGGAGGGGCAAGATCTGTTCTCAGTCACCCCAGAGTGCAGGACATATGATAACGGACTCAAGTTACAGGAAGTCATATTTTGATTGAATATTAGGAAAAGCTGTTAGAGCAGTACAACAAAAACAGTTACCTTGAGAGGTGGCAAGCGCCCCAACGTTGGAGCCATTCGACATAAAATTAGACAATCTGTTATATACTATGGTTTGGATTCCTGCATTGAGTAGGGGGCTGAACTCAATGGCCTTAAACACCCCTTCCAACCCCATTATTCTATGATTGTCAGACCAACAGCATCTTATTGCTTGAGATGGCCATAACCTGAGGCCAGAAGGTAAGCCATTCTGTTATGGTGGGATTCGGAAGAGGGCGGGAACTGCTTCAAGGTGAACTTATCCTTCAAGGAAGGACGAGGCAGTCCACCTCCTCTCTTGCTTCTAATGGCAGAATAGGACCCAGTGTATGTACCTGCTAGCTCTCTTGCTAGTCATCTCCCCTTGCTCTCTTAACATTTTGTTCTCCTGTCACTGTGCCACCCCAATATACATACAAACAACTTTATATTGCACCAGGGAGTTGCAATGCCAGCCAGGAATGAGTGGAGATGGGTGCCCAGGCTTAAAGCTACTTCACACTCCAAAACTACTTGCCCTGAGATAATTTATTTCTCTGCCTGAGACCTGGAGATGGGCAGGAATTCCCTGAAATGTCAGCCAGTGCCCTGAGACTTGACAACTCCATTTTGGAGTCTTGACTATGGCAGCATAGAGTCCCTGCACCCTTCTGTTTTCTATAATAGCAGGTTGAGGACAAGACCGAGCAGAAGCAGGAAATACATGGTAACATTGGAGGAAAGGTGCTGCAAATGCTTATTTAGGATAAACATATGTGACCACTCCTGCGCATTCCCCTATATGTGCGGACATTTAATCAAATCAAATCAGGAGGGCATTGAACAGATATGTCTCTGTTTTTCTCAGAAATGGCGCTGTGCTACAACAGAAGGTTTGAATGATTCTATTTTGATGGGTTGGATTGAGTTTGTGGCGGAAGGGAACTTACGATGCTAATGAAGTGACTTTGGCTGGAACTCTGCATTTTCTATTAAACAATATTAGCTGAATGGGTCTTTTCATTCACTTTCCTGATTGGGCTATTTAGTAAAGCTTGTTGGAGGAAATGCATCTGTCTTACATCTGTGGTGCAGAAATGCTGAGCATCATAAAACACCAAGAGCATTCAAGGAGTGATTTATTTTTAGAGCTTGGCTAATTCCAATCAATTTCTTGGTAACCTTATGGCCAAAGCTGTGTGATGTTTGATGTGCTTCCTTGCCATGTACCTTTTTAACACCTCTGGAAAGTTCACAGTGGCCTTTTCCTTCTTTGGAATAAAAGAGCTGTAGAGACAACCTGGTATCTACATACACTTTGTTGTTGTTGTTTGGTCGTTAAGTCATGTCCAACTCTTCGTGACCCCCATGGACCAGAGCATGGCAGGCCCTCCTGTCTTCCACTGCCTCCCAGAGTTTGGTCAAATTCATGTTGGTCGCTTCAATGACACTGTCCAACCATCTCGTCCTCTGTCGTCCCCTTCTCCACTTGCCTTCACACTTTCTCCACAACAGGGACTTTTCCAGGGAGTCTTCTCTTCTCATCAGATGGCCAAAGTATTGGAGCCTCAGCTTCAGGATCTGTCCTTCCAGTGAGCACTCAGGGTTGATTTCCTTCAGAACGGGTAGGTTTGATATCCTTGCAGTCCAGGGGACTCTCAAGAGTCTCCTCCAGCACCACGATTCATTTTTTCAGTGGTTAGCCTTCTTTATGGTCCAGCTCTCACTTCCGTACATCACTACTGGAAAAACCATAGCTTTGACTATGCGGACCTTTGTTGGCAAGGTGATATGTCTGCTTTTTAAGATATTGTCTAGGTTTGTCATCACGTACCTCCCAAGAAGCAGGCATCTTTTAATTTCGTGGCCGCTGTCACCATCTGCAGCATTCGTGGAGCCCAAGAAGGTAAAATCTGTCACTGCCTCCATATCTTCCCCTTCTATTTGCCAGGAGGTGATGGGACCAGTGGTCATGATCTTAGTTTTTTTGATGTTGAGCTTCAGACCGTTTTCCCCCCGCTCTCCTCTTTCACTCTCATTACAAGGTTCTTTTATTCCTCCTCACTTTCTGCCATCAGAGTGGTGTCATCTGCATATCGGAGGTGGTTGATATTTCTTCCAGCAATCTTAATTCCGGCTTGGGATTCCTACAGTCCAGCCTTCCGCATGATGTATTCTGCATATAAGTTAAATAAGCTGGGGGACAATATACAGCCTTGTCGTACTCCTTTCCCAATTTTGAACTAATCAGTTGTTCCATATCCAGTTCTAACTGTTGCTTTCTGTCCCACATATGGATTTCTCAGGAGAAAGATAAAGTGATCAGGCACTCCCATTTCTTTAAGAACTTGCCATAGTTTGCTGTGGTCCACTCAGTCAAAGGCTTTTGTGTAGTCAATGAAGCAGATGTTTTTCTGGAACTCTCTGGCTTTCTCCACAATCCGGCGTATGTTAGCAATTTGATCTCTAGTTCCTCTGCCCCTTCGAAATCCAGCTTGTACTTCTGGGAGTTCTCGGTCCACATACTGCTGAAGCCTCCTTGTAGGATTTTGAGCATAACCTTGTTAGCGTGTGAAATACACTTACATCAATGTAAATCAAGTTCTTCTATGTGATTCTTACATAATCGTACCTGTGAATTGCTTACATGCCAGCCTGAGGAGAGAGTCTCCCAGGGTTTTCTGGACATGAAATTCGCCCTGCTCCTTCCATCAGAACACAACCTACACACACATTAAGATGTGTTTCATGAGTACAGGGTTCAACAACTGCTTTTAAGGAGAAAATAGTTTGTCAGGACCTCCAACAATAGATCACTCTCATAAAATACACTTAAGTTTTTAGTCCTTGCTGTTTTTTAAAAATCCAAACAATCTGAAAAGAGAACAGCTTGAAGTGCACACAGATTTATTGGTCAATCTGTTAGATTCACCCTCAATCTAGGATAAAGATTATTTAGATTGTTGTTCAGGCTTGCTTCAACCCATAGTCCCGCCTGGAGTGTGGGGGAAGGGTATGTTCTATATTCAGTATAATTCTTAATAAAGGCAAGAGAGTGGGAAATTCACTATTGCTTTTAGCATTAAATGAACTCACATGGTTCTGTACAAATCAAAATCAGCGGAGTGTCTGAGCCTGTATTTGTTGGCTATATGTGAAAAACATGTTGAAAACAGAACCCCGATAGCTTGCAGTAAATAAGCAAGTGTGTAGCTTTTACATTTTAGTGGCAAGCAGTTTCTTGTATGGGTTCTTTCACTCAGCTTATGCATCTAGGGCTGCTGAGATGAAGGTTGACAGCTGTAATTTCTTTTCCAGGAGAGCCTGTTTTATGTGTCACAAGCATTCAACACATGTTTGATAGAAGTTCATAATACTGTTGTGAAAGCCAACACCCCTGACCGGAAGGCAGAGCAGTTCCATCAGCAGGAAGCTGCCAGCTCTGTCATGTCATGTTGGATATTTGTATTCTCCACTTAGCGTAGAGAGCAGAAATGGGTTTCCATGAAGTTCTTGCCATTGACTGTGGCCCTTGAAGCCATGGCTTGACTCATTTTTCCATCACAAAGTCCTTGCTATACTCTTTAGGGTTTTTCAGTGCGACCTCTATCAGAAACAGAGGATCTACAACCCTAGCTAGGAAGATAAATTGGTGTTGTGAAATCCTGACTCCTTACTTGTCAAAAGTCATGTAGACTAAAATGTGGAAACATTTTCCACTTGAAGGTCATTGTTTACTGCCTTTAAATCTAATCATGGCCAGACTTTGTGCAGTATAGCAAATATATTTAATCCGAATGCTGGGTTTAAGATGAAAGATTAGTTCCCTGAATCACAATTGACTGCTGTAATAAGATGGTAATACTGTCTTGCAAATCCAGGTTTTATTTCCAGTATTGGTCTTAAATAGAAGGTTGTTGTGGAGACAGTATGTTCCACATTCTTTTTATATAACCCCCCAGCCCTGCACTTGAATGGTGGCCTCTCCAACTACTTTCTCAACCACTCTATGCCCAGCAGATGAAGTGCAGGCAACAGGGTTAGCAAGAAATTGGCTATTGGACTCCCTCTTCAGACCTCACACTTGAATCATTTTGCAGAGCATTCCATGGGAAAAGAAAACCCTTTCCGTTTCTTTCCCTCAGTTTATGTGTCACTGGTTTTCTCACGCAGTTACAGTGGACCCTTGACTTACAGACGGCTTGACTTACAGACTTTTTGAGTTACAGACTTCTCTGGCCGCAAAATTTAGGTTTGACTTGCAGACTGAGATTTGACTTACAGACTAGAAAAAAACCAAAATGGAACAAAAACGGCCTGTTACGGGATTAATCGGTTTTCAATGCACTGTAGGTCAATGGAGACTTGACTTACAGACTTTTTGACTTGAGAACTGCCTTCCAATACGGATTAAGTTCTCAAGTCAAGACCCCACTGTACACTCCGAAAGTCTAATTCCTTCGTATGATTTCACATTCTGTAGGTAAGATAGTTCTAGGCATTTGCATATGCCACAGCTCTCAGTTTTCACCCTCTCTTGGTACTCAACTTTCATTTTAAAAAGAAACAAGTTTCTAGTTTGTATTATAGTGAATTATTGTTTTTTTCAGTTTCTGCTAGGTATGGTGTGCTTGTGTGTGTGTTTTAAAATGTCTTTTCCCTCTACTCAGGACAATTTAGTTCTCATGCCCCCATCGTTATACAATTATCCCATACCCTTTCTTCCTCCCCCCCTGTATGAAACAAAAAAAAGATCACTCAGTACAAAATTATAAAGTGTACAAAACAGTTTGACAAAGCACAGCTAGTTAATGTACATTTATGCAGAGTTCTCCACATAGCATAATTTGTTCCGCTTGCAAAATTTTGTTTCTCTGATGGCTGAACTCAGCTTTTATAGTCCAGTAATCCATACTCCTTAGCTATAAAACCCTAAAAGGCAGTGTGCTGTGTTAATACCCCAGGGACTCCAACTTATTGGTAAGATACAGACTTGAGTTTCATGGCAAGCAGTGCCTTTGAAGCTTGTTAATCTACAATAACTTGCCAACTACAATAAAACTCATGCCCTTTATAGCTTTCGGTGACATTCACTTTTAAGAAGAAGGGAGATGTCCAAGAGCTATAGTAGTAGAACTTCCCGGTCTCTTGTGAAATCCCACTCTGCAAGCGTAGTCGTGTCTACTGCTCAAACTGTGGCTTTCATGCCCACTTTCTTTCATCTTTCATTCAGAATTCCTTCTGTCCCAAATTCCTTGATGAAGCACAGCAGCTGCATAACCAAGGTTTCAAGGTATGCTTTTTTTGTGTGTTCATGAATGCATAGTCATTGAAGAAGCAAGCATTAAGACATGTATTGCTTTGTACTGTATCCTTTATGAGTGAGGTACTGTATATGTGCCGTGCAAAGCTTGATTTTGTAAGATTAAAAGGTAAAGGAGACAGCCCTAGATCTCCCCTTTTACCTGCCCTCTAAATATTCAATAAATGAAATGTTGGTGTCCTTCTAGTTAGTTGCACTAGCATAATAATAGTGGTATAAACAGAAATGTCATATTCTTGCAGTGCAGGATGCAAGCAACAATTTGATAACTAGAAGTAATTTGCCATTGCACTTAATGTCAGTGTAATTAACCAGTAGGATTCTATCATTGTGCCTATGTACATTGAAGTAATGAATGCATTTGGGAGTCTGGGTGCAGGGAAACAAGGGTCCCCCTGTCAACCCCTTGTCTGACACTTGAATATGTTATCATGTTAGTATCAAATTGTCAAAGAAATGTTATCAGTCAACATTAAAAAACCCTATGAAATGAATGGGTGAATAACTATAAATGCATTAAAGTGTTCTTTCTGAATCATAAAAAATGGTTAAGATTATTAAAAATAGCCAAAATGGTCACAAGTCCTTAAATTCCACTGCAGTAATATATTAAATGAACAAGAAGAGTTAATCATCATTCAAAAAAATTAACACTGTTAGCATTCAATGACTAAACTAATGAATTTTGAAATTGGGGTTGAAAATATTATCAAAGGGGTGGGGGCAGGGGACAAATGAGTTGTTAATGCATTCTTCCGATGTACTCTGACAAAGAGAAAGCGAGGTTTATAAGGAACCTTCATTTGATGGTAGCCATGCTGCTGCTGATGGCAATGGCAGATCCTGGAGCTCAGAACGGCTGATCCGATAATCAGCTAATCCAGTGAGCTTGGTCTGATCAAGATCAATAAGTGAAATGGCAAGAAATGTTCTTTAGCTTTCTGCCTGAGCCTTTGTTGTTTTAATTCCTTTTTCTTTATAAATGTTACATTTATGATAAGATTACTCTGGCCTTCTGACACTGGTTTATCACCTGGGCCTATTCTGTGACTTAAAACAAAGTAATGTTAAACACTCCTTCCTTCCCTAAGTAGTGGAAAGTCAAAGGGCAGCAGTACAAAATCTCAGTTCTGTTGGATGAAGGAGCCATAACCTATCTGTTTGGAAATGTACACAAAAAGCTTGTTGGAAATTACCAGGCTCCAAAACAAACAAACAAACAAACAAAAACAGGGAAATTTGTACAATAGTATCCTGTTTAAAGAATCAAAACTGCTATACACATTGTAGCAATCATTCATCTCCTAGATCAGTGGTCCCCAACCTTGGGCCTCCAGATGTTCTTGGACTACAACTCCCAGAAGCCTTCACCACCACCTTTGCTGACCAGGATTTCTGGGAGTTGAAGTCCAAGAACATCTGGAGGCCCAAGGTTGGAGACCAATGTCCTAGATGGCACACCTCTTCCTGGTCTGTAAAAGGACTGAAAAGGAATTCTTCATAGAACCAGGTAGATAGCACTGGGGAATCCCTGAGTTTTCCCTTAATTTGTGGACTGCAAATGTCACCATCAATTCAAACTGCAGGGAGAAAGAAATTAAATTACACACAGCTTGGATATGTGAAACCCAAATCACACTGCAGGAACTTATTTTTCCCCAAGTGTACACTGAAAGGTTTCTTTAAATAGCCTGCGGGTCACTTATGGATAAATAAATTCATTGTTTCGGTTGTAAAAGACACTGGCTGAAATCCTATTGTGGAGCTCCACATGTGCAGCAGAACTAATGTAAAGAGCAGCAAATTGCCACTAATTAAATGCAATTTCAGGGTGGTGTGAGACTCATACACAATGTGACCAAATTGCACACCCCCTGAAATTGAAATCAGCAGGAATTTGCTGATGGTGCTAATCCTGTCACTGTCGCCATTCCCATAGTGCTGGTGGAACTGTGCAGTAGGATTGCAGCCATTAGGAAGTATTACCTTGATCTATTTATTTATTTGGTGGACCCTGGATCAGCGTGGTGCAACACGAATCACTGTTATCATCAATCATACAACAAAGTTGTATCTGTATTTCTTTGCAGCTTTATGCTACAGAAGAAACCTTTAACTGGCTTCGTAACAACGATGTTCCTGTACTTCCAGTTGCATGGCCATCCCAGGATTGTGCAGACTCCACACTTCCTTCAGTCAGACAGTAAGAGCTTCAGCAAATTGAAACTGAAAGACTAATCTTAAACATTTTGAATCCCTTGCCCCAGCTAGAGCTTGGAATCCATGCCATGCGGGATGCAGGTTCTGGGGGTTGCACTCCCAAAAATTAGCATCTCCAGATTACAGCTGGCATATGAATGTAACTAGGGATGTGAAAATAGCTTGACATTGGCAAGATGCTAAATGAGACTGGCTATATAGGCACAGAAAACATCTTGGAGATTCGGTGAGACATTCTAGATCAGCCATTCTCAATCTTTTTTTTTTTTGGTCATAGCCATAGACACAGTATGAAAGAAATACAGGCCAAATCAGGATTGTATAAGTTGCCCAACAAACCTTATAAGGTGGTGTATGAAGAATTGTTTCGAATCTATAGCCCCCTTCAAATGTGCCGGAGTGCAGGGGACCATATGGTCTCCATGGAGAATGGCTGCTCTGGATCACATATTTAATGTGAGATGAATCTACCAAAAGGAAATTTTATGTTGCAGTTTGTATAATTTGCACAAAATGTTCTTTGTGGAAAGCTATGTTTTTTGCACAAAACTAGTGTCTTTTTCCTTTGTGAAGCTAATCATGTACAAAGAAAAAAATGCAACAGACATAAGCAACTCATTTTGTACTCTTTGTTTACCATGCAACAAATTAACGGTTAATGTCATTTTCAGTTTTCTGCATTTTACAAAAATATGCAAAAAGTGCAGAATCAAAATGTGCAAATTCTCTGAAACGGAGCAAAAAAAATTATAGTAAGACATTATCTTTGATTGTCCCATTTACTGAGCAGGGAAGAACCAAGTCAGGGTGTATATTCTTACATGCAGCTAATTAATGAACAAACTGTAATAAAATATTGTGTGACATCCCATTAGGTACAACAAAAAATAAAGGTTGAGTGGTCTTAGGACCAGGCAGAAGCAACCAATACCTGCAGCTGCTGTGAGCTCTCTTGGAATGCTTGCTAGCTTTTTTGCTTCCTTGAAGTTCTGTTCAGTATCTGGCATCCTGATCATGCAAGGTTTAACAAGCTGCCATTATGCTATCAGTAGTTGCAGCTTGAAACATAGTCTCTTGTTGGACAGAATATGGCCCCATGGTTCAGCATTTTTCATAAACTGCTGTGCTTCTGTCTCATACGGTTCGCTTGAATATCCTCATCAGAATTGTAAGCAGGGTGCTTCAGTGCCCTAATGCCTTTGGACCTAGCTTTAGAGATGCAGAACTTAGTCTACTGAATACAAAGTTATGTGATGGTGGAATATTGCAAATAGATATATTTTTTAAAATTTACCAGCTATTTTCATTTTTGCAATAAAGTTTTTCATGTTTCATTTCAGGCTCTTAAAAGATGGGAACATTGACTTGGTAATTAACCTGTCCAATAACAATACAAAATTTATCCATGACAATTATCTGATCCGCAGAACAGCTGTTGACAGTGGAACCTCTCTGCTCACTAATTTGCAGGTATCTCCATCATGGCATTTCACTTTGTTGCTGAAGCAGTTGATAATGTTTCTGAGGTTAAAGTTATGGGCAGAATCCTACTAATTTTTCACTACCTGCTAAAGATAAAATGTGGAAGCTGCTGTGGCTAATTGATGAGGTCCTCGTGGCATGTTGGTCACAGACTTGCTCATATGACAAGCACATGACCAACACCTCATCAATTTGCCATGACAAGGCAGCTTCCATTATTTTACCTCCCTGTGGAGTCAAAAAACCAATAGGATACTGGTCTTAATTTTGAATAATTAAGTTCAAAAGCTACAGTAGATGTTGTAAACTAAAGAAAGCCCACTGATCTGGGTCTTTTTTTCCATCTGTATTGTAGTTTCCTCTTGTGTTGCAATTTTATCTCTAAGGTAGACCTTCTACTAGAATTGGGGTTGCTAATTTTCAATAGATTTATTTATTTGTTTGTTTGTTTGTTTGTTTGTTTGTTTGTTTATTTATTTATTTATTTATTTATTTATTTATTTATTTATTTATTTATTTATTTATTTATTTATTTATTTGATTTATACCCTGTTCATCTAGACCAAAGTCTACTCTGGGTGGCTAACAACAAGACATAAAAGCAAAAGCAGTATAATTAACAACAGTGACAATATAATTCAAAATTTGAAAGTCATTAAGTGATGACAGGAGGGAAAGCCTGCCTAAAGAGCATGGTCTTTAAAGTGTTCTTACAAACACCCAGCAAGGGAGCCAGGAAGATCTCTGCAGGCAGACTGTTTCAGAGGTGAGGGGCCACTGCCGAGAATGCCCGGTTTCTTGTTCTTTCTCTCTGGGCCTCCCTTGTGTTAGGCCTCTCAGCTGCCCTTCCTGGCTAGATTGAGTGATTCAGGTAGATCTAGGTGGGAGGAGGCATTCTGCTAGATATCGAGGACCTAAACCATTTAGGGCTTTATATGTCATCATAGAAACTTTGAAATCAATGCGGAAACGAACTATGTACATAATAGCTATGCCAGTGTATATGACTTGAAAGTAACTGGCTCTGTGCTTAGTAACTAGCCTTTGGTATCATCTATGTTCAGATCTCAGCCACTATGTATATTACGGCCATAATGATACCTGCCAATCTTTCAGAAGTGTTGCAAAAACTATGACAACACAGTGTATGTAGCTCTTGTTCTCTTTTCAAGAATTGTATTGGGGGGTGGTGGTGGTCATCCAAGAATGCTGCTTATCAGAACTTCAGGGTGACCAGAGTATAAGATGAAAGAGGAACATTTCATTCTATTTCCCTGCACATTGCTATATCATCATCCTATATCTTTTTAAAGCATAAGGAAATGGGAGATGGTTTTTTGTTTGTTTGTTTTTTAGAGTGTGACTGATGGTGACAGGACAGTGGGCTTTGAATTCTTCTGTGACTCTGATTTATTCCAAGTTGGAAAATAAGTATAGGTTTCTAAAGTTCTCCTTTGAGGCAGGTTTTTAAAAATCCATGAGGTCGGAATTTGCCAATTCTTGTCGTAGAACCTTGCCTGAACCCAGCTGAATCTTTACGATGAGTTGCCTGTAAATCAGTACAACAAATAAGGCCACCATTATTCTCATTCCCATCTTCAGCCTTAATGACTAGACTTTGTATCTAATTAATTAAGAAGGATGCATTTGCATCAGCAGTGAGATAGTTTAGAGGTTTAAAAGAAACAGAGGAATTTTTTTCATGGTCTATAGATGAGGCGTGAGTGTTTCATTCTCTTTAGTCTGCTTTGTTAAATAAATTCTTTGCAAATGGTTTGTGAACATCTATTGATCTCTTGGACTTTCCTGTTTCAGGTGGCAAAACTCTTCACTGAAGCTATAAAACATACTGGAAAACTGGACTCTAAAAGTCTCTTCCACTACAGAAGGTTTAATGCCAGCACTGCAGCATAGGAGAAGAATCCATTGACACGTCGTCTCGATACTGAAGAGGAATTATTTTCCTGACCTACAGATTTTCCCCAGTTTGGGGGATTATAGCTTTAATTAATGTCTTCAAATGTCTCATCTCCTGATATGGAGGCACTGTGACAATCTGCATATTCCATATGCTGTCTCTTTGAAAAGACTGTATTTGTGGATAGTATTCTTTTGCGTGGTTCCATTGAAGTCTTCCACTGAATTTCACGGGACTAGCTTCTGAGCACACATGCATAAAGTTTGGGTTGCAAAATGGAATCACAAAGGAGTATGAAGTTTACTTAAAACGTGAAAGAATAAAATCAGTATCTGTTCTAACCTTTGTCCTTCCTAAGCATTTGTTCCTTTTCCTTTAAGCAAGTGAACAGAATATTCACATGATGGAACGATTCCAGGACCAAGGTATATAGATATGAAATATTACGAGGCACAGCAGAATTATATTAGATTTTAACAAACAAGCAATCTGATTTGCCTCTCCTCTGCTCCTCATTGCATAATAGGAAACTCAAGCTGGAATCCTGTTCATCAAGGCATAGTGTAATTTTATGCTGTTTCAAATGTGCCAGGCATTCTACCTGAGCAACTGGAACTGCGCAAGGTGCCTGCATGCCTCTCATTTCACCTGATTGTGCACTGTGCTAGCAGAAGTGCTTTGTGGATAGCACATCTGCCTTGGCACAAATGTAACTACTACAAGTGTAACACTGAGTTATACCCATGTGGCTATGCAACAGGATTTGAGCCACTGGCTTCTTCAGCCCAACCAACAAACAGAGGAAACCAAAAAGTCTCCCCAGGTGTTTTATAGGTGGTTCATGCTGGCCTTTAAAAGCTGAATCTTTGCTTTTCACAAAGATTCATTCTAAATCTGCCTTCGGTAGCCAGCGAACCAGTCAGAAAATCCACAGTCTAGTTCAAAACTACCATTTATCTGTCATATACTCTTAATCCATTTTCTTCCTAACCACAGCTCATTCTGAAGAATTTCCTGCCCTCCCCTTTACAGTCAGTAATCAGCCTTACCGTGCTTGATTTACCTCAGTGATATTGCAATCACTTGCTACAGAATGTGATGAATGTGACAGGAACTGTTTCACGTAAAGAGAATGACAGTTCACAGCCTTTTGGTGACAGCAGATGACAGTAATAGCACAGCTTCTTTTTGTTTCTTCTTTATCCTGAATCTGCCTGCTACCTTCTTTTATGTATTTGGGGCCGGTTTCTACTTTTTCTCATTGTATGATGCAAGAGTGCCTCTATGGGGCATGCTTATTATTAAAATAATTCATGTGGAATGGTTTAATCCTGTGACAGCCCCACACTTTTTTTATTTCAGGCAGAAAATTCCCATTGCATCTTGCAAATGTCAGGGTGGAATGCAGCTTTGTGTACAAAGGGTCTTAAGTTCAGTTTCTTCACTTAGATCTGAGAGAGACTTCTACATGACACTCTGAAGAACAAGTGCCACTAAATGCCAAGGATACTGAGATAGGACAGTCTACATCCCTCCACATCCGACCTACCCATGTGAGATTATCTAGTAAAACATCCCGTTAGAATGAAGTTGTTATTTGTCCTCAAGTCGGAACTGACCTTTGGTGACCCTAACGGGAGTTTCAAAGTAAGAGAAATATTTAAGGAATGGTTTTACCAATTCCACACCCCCAGTGACTTTCCATGGCTGAGTGGGGATTTGAATCTAGACCTCCTGAGACCTAGTCCATCACTCTGTCCACTACACCACACTTGGTATCATTATGAGGTCCTCAGGACTACAATTCTTCACATTTTGCCACCAATTTCTATGCTAGAGCTTAGCCCTAGAAAATATAATTTGCTGTTTTTGTCTTTCTGTTTGCTGAAACTGGTCCCCAAATGTCTGACGTTAAAAATAAGGATCAAACTCCCAATAGACTGTACCTTACTCTCCCTTTTCTACTGATAGATTTTTGTGGTTTGTTTTTCCCCTCAAAGAGAGAAAATGCATATGTTTTTTGTGGAGTGTGTGTGTGATATTTTTATTGAGAAAATAATTAGTCACCTGTTCCTCTCTCACACCAATTAGTAGGGATTGGTTAAGATCGCTCGACTAGATTTCAGAACCTGGAGTTCTAGACCCCCCCCCCCACTCTCTTAGTCTGAACTCATAGGGTTGCTGAGGGAATAAAATATGAAGAGCCATGTACAACACCACTACTACACCACTACTACCACTGCCAGTTGTTCAGATCAAGTTTGTATCCTCCTTACTCAGAATATTTAATTTTCAGATAGTGGAAGACTGATCACACGCTTCCTGTACTATGTTTCATTTATTCCAGATATCACAGCTTGTTCCTATTCAGTCTGATTCTAACAGCTTCAAGGATATACAAATGACAATGATACCTTTTTCTGTCTTAAAGTTTTGATATGGTGCATTAGAACTACAAATACTAAACTGAAAGGCAGTAGCTACCTGATGTTTAACATGCTGTAGCTATGACTAGTGCTGATAAATCTTGAGGGTTGCTGTTGTTTTTACTGAAAACAGAAAAGTAAGTCTTCCATTATATTATTCCAAAAACTGATACTTTGTTAATTAGTTTTTCTGCAGTCATGGACAGAAGCTATAGTCCAGCGAGAGGACACACACTACATGACAGAGGTTTTCTCTTTATAAGTGCTTTAGGTGTATAAGGGATCAGTAAATACTATAATTCTCTTTATGTCAGTGTAACAGTGTCCAAAAGGCTGTTGCTTAGCATAGCAAATTGCACTAGAATAGGTCTGTTTAATCAATGGGGATTTGGTGGGTCCCCCTCCTCCATGAGTTCCATTGATTCACATGGGCTTACTCTGTGTCTCACTTTGGCATAGTAAGTCATAGTTAGAGTAGACCCATTTGAATCAATGACACTGACAGAGGAGTTGAGTTACTAAATCTCCATTGATTCAATGGGTATACTGCAATGAAATTTACTATGCTAAGCAACTGGATTTTGGCCAGTGTAAAACTTCAACTTCTCTGTTTCCCCATCCCTCAGTTTTTATTCATTCTGCACTGTTAAAGATTATCATGAAAGTGGAAGTCTTAACCGATTACAATTATGATTTAATCCTGGGAATTCTTATTTGGGAGTAAGACCCTTAAGAGGTCACATTCTTAATGATGAAATAAATCTGCATCTGGGCTGTAGTATGTCAGAGGCCTCAGATGACTAGATGCTTGTTCAGAAAAACAGCTTAGCAATGTTATCGGTATCAACACATTGGAGTTACACTGCTACAGCAAATAAATCTGTTAACATTACAACAGCAACATAAATTTGTAAAATCGATTCTTTAATTGATTCGTCTAAAATTAAATTAAAGGAATAATTTTAAAACTTCTAAAAATATCACCAGAATGCCAATGATTAATTTTTTTAAAAAAAACCTCCCAAATTATCTCAAAAAAGCTAACAAGTAACATTTATGTTTATTTAAAATGAACAATTATTGATTAAAATAATTTTTTAACAAATTGGAGTAACAAAATACAGTATGTTTTAACATATCATTTCCAAGCTCTGTAAAGAAATATGCTACCAGAGAAATCAGACAAGGCTGAGCTGGGTTTGAACCTTTTCCTTGACAGTTTAGTTTTCTATCTGGAGGGTTGTTTTGTTTAACAAGGATGATAATCTTAAGACCTCTTCCTGCCTGTAGCAGCACAGCCTAGACCCAGGTTTATCAGCTAGGCCTCTGTATTAGACATGGGTATGGATTGCTGGTTTGGCGGTTCATGACGGTTCGTCTTTTGGATGAACAGGTGTTCGGCGCCTCACTGCCCTTCTTCCTCCGGCAGGCATCTCCTCAAAGGCAGCGCCTGGAAGAGGTGAGGTAAGGAGCTGGGGTGCTGCCTCTGAGTTGGGTGCCCACCAGAGAAGGTGGGGCTGGGAAATACTGAACACCTGCTTGTCTGAAGGATGAACTGGCATGAACCAATGAACTAGTGGTTCATGCCCATCTCTACTCAGTATTACTTCTAAGTAAGTGTCTAAGTGTGTGTTCCTGCTTGAAACAGATAATTCTACTGTGATGGATTCTTCATACCACTTGTGCTGGCTGATGTCCTTGGAGGGGAAGAAAGGAGTTGGAAGCTCTCCTCTAACGGAGCATTCATTTACCTCAGCAGCTGCAGGTACTTGAACCACAGTTTCTGCAGTGTCCATAGTCACTCATACAATGAAGGAGGAAATTAGCTGAGAAACAAACCAGGACTGAATGCTCGCTAAATGCTTGTTAATTGCATAGAAGCATTACCATTTTGCAGTGAGTGCCAAGCTTCCCACAGGCACAGGTGCTATCAATACACCATCCATACGTAATCAGCCCTTTAATTACACACTACACCAAAGGCTCTCAAACAGCAAAGATCTTACTGTTCATAGTGGCCATCCCTGCATTTTTTGTTCTAAGTCCCCCAAAAGATTTGTTCTCTTTTTTCCTTGTGCCAAATGATGCGACGCAATGCATTTTTGCAAAATGTTCACTTGTTTTGACACGCAACATTGAATACTGAGAAAAAGGAAAATCTCCAGCATTTTCTTCCTATATGTACTGTCTCTGATTATATTTGGATCCCACAATCACCTTATGCTCAAAGAAGGGTGTAAACATTCTGGTGGATGACTTTAAGTACCCGCAGCTGTTGTGATTCACACAGATTGCAGAAATGGAACAAGCAGCTTTGTTGTATCCTACTTTCTACCAAGAAAGTAGCTTAACTTTTTTATTATGTTCTCATGGAAGATGATGCAGGCAGGATAAGAGATGGTAATGAAGTTTAATATCTGTTTGCTCATCTATGGAGATCCATTTGCTGATTTAATTAAAGTTGATGGTCAGAAAGAAAGAGAGAGAGTATTTCAAAAAATCCTCACTACAAAAGGGTAAGAAACATCATGTGGGGAACAAGAGTTGCATTCCAACTATCCAAGGAAAACATCTAGAGGGCCACAACTGCCCAAGCCTGCTATGGACAAATGTTGGGAGAAAAGACTAGTTTCTGTAAGAAGCAGTAGTTCACCTTGGGAACTATTGAAAAGGAGACTTACTTCTTGATTACATGTTCTTGGACAGCCTGTCATGTGAGGTTGTGAACTGGTTACTGAAAGACACGAAACTGTCCAACCTCAAACTCCAAGTAGGACCTGTAGTTCCTGCCAAAAAGATTAATAAAATACACAGACTACCATGGAAGACTTACGTGAGGCAAGAATGTTAGCCAAGAAATATCCTGTTTCCCCAACAACAAAGAGACCAAAAGGAAATGCAGCTGTGTTCACCCTGCCGTGGTGAAAAATCTCTGACTGCAAGCATTGCCTCAGTGCAGCGGCATTTTTCACTGAGACCTTCCCAGTAAACACAGAAAAATTGGGGATGGAGTATGGGGAAGGACTGTTCCCGTCTACAGATACAATTTTTGAATCCGCGAATAAGACAGAAATCAACAAAACAGATTAAAACAAAATGCTTCCCAGTCCGAAAACTGTGCAAATATTTAGTCCCTTATTCTTCCTTTATTTTGAAAAATTACATTCCTCCTGCAAATCGAATTATTCTCGTGGTTCTTCAGAGAGCACACTAGAATAATAACAAAGGCAAACAAGTAAGCAAAAGCAAAACTCTCGCCCTCTCTCAGGGTATTCTAGATGGATCCTTTGCACTCTTTTAAGATCCATATTAAACATTGGCCTTAAGGAAAGTCCCCCAACATCTTGATGATATTCCTCTTATCTCATATTGAACCACTTTTTTTCTCATGGATTCTCAGACCTATTTGACTCTCTCAAGGCCCTTGGTTGGTTGGTTTCTGTTTTTGTGTGCCCCTGGTCAGCTGAAAGGCAGATCAAGAAATAAGGATTCAGCCTGTGGTGGATAGGCTTACACTCCCCCTGAAAACTCAAGTACACTGCTTGAGGGTGCTTCTGGATTTGTCTCTGAGTCTGGATGCCAAGGTTTAGGCACTGACTAGAAGTGCCTTTGCACAGTTAAAACTAGTGCACCATAGGGCACTTTCCCAAGCAGGCATAGCCTAAGGATCATTCAAAAGACAGGTTGTTCAGCAGCTGCCAATTAAAAACAAAGCAGAAAAAAAAATAGGGAAAACTTCTTATGAAGAAGATGCCAAGATGGCCCTTTCAAGAAGCCATCTTGAAATGCATGCCTGCCCCTTCCCCCTGTCAAGCTGCTTATTGGACAAATCAATGCATTGACAGGCGCTGGGCATTTAGCTGTGCAGCAGTGGCACAGAAGCCAAGGTGGCACTACCATTATCTCGCTCTCTTTCCCTTACTTTCACTTTGGAACTATGACTTTTGTGGCAATCAAGGCACAACCATTGCACTCCCCACTCACCTGTTCCTCTGTTGGAAGCCAGCTGCCCAGTCAATGTACTTGTTTGCATTTCATTGGTGTAAAACAGTTTGGAAACAAATCTGGTTAAATCCTGCATTCTTTCAAAACCAAGCTGTTGGCAGTGACAGGGTAGAACAAATGCTGAGTCCAGAAAACCAGCCCTTGTAGACCTCTCATTGCCCCTTAGTCCCCTGGATGGCAAATGCAGCCAGAGTGCATTTCTTCCCTGCTCTTCAATTCTGAGAGTTCCCTGTTCTTTGTGGCAGAGCAGGAGGAAAGGAAGGAAAGCAAACTCACCACAGTCACTATCTCTCTGACAAATAGAACAGCCCTGGCTGATCTCTCTCTTGCCAATATATTTTTCCTGGTGCTACAGGTCAGCAGCATCCCATATCCTGAGATTTCAGGCCACAAACCTGAGACCAGAGTATGGGACATTAGGATGTTACACAGTTGGGTCCTTGTGAAGTCAGAGAGGTGTCAATATTGCTAAATTTGACAAGTGAACAGCAGAGAAAACCTACATGCAAGACATCCCCACACTCACCTGATGGAAGGAATGTCAAAGTTTGAAATTTTGTGTGAATAATATTAAATGTTTAAGGAGGCAAAATAAATTATAACCCAAAAATGTGGGATGTGATTGTAAAATGAAAATTGAAGCACCAAGGGACTGCCTGTTGGAGGTCCCTTCAGGACGAACAGCTACTTTTGCTCATGTAGCAAATGACATGTAAAAAATCTATAGGATCTGCAAAGTTAGCAGAACACATTGAAGGTGAATGGAACCTTCTACCTAAGCAAAGACTATAGCAAAAACTATTCATCCTGCTATGGTAGCAGACGAACCAAAGTCATTTACATTTTCCTAATTGGTTAACTTTCTTTAGCCAAGCAAAGGACATGGGGTTTTACTTTGGTCTCTCTGATTAATGAGATCTGCAAGTTAGGTGAGAATATATCAGAAAAGATAGTAGAACATAAGCAGTCTGTTCCTATAAAAGGGCTAGTTTAATCAAGGCAAGGAGTCAAAATAAAACAAACAAACCAAAAAGCCAGTCCTCGGGCAACATATAGCAATAGGAGCTGTGACAGCAGCTGTATGGAGGCAATAGCCAACAACATGCAGAGACAAGGAAATAATGTATTTTCTCCATAAACGTAAACTGGCAGGTAGCTGGGTGAGCATTTAGAAAACTTACTGCATTTCACATGTGTCTGAATATGCTAGAAGGCAAAGTAATCTATTTCTACTTTTATAGAGTTTTGCTTTTTTAAGAATTGTAGTGAACTGTTAATTTTTGGATGCTTATGCATTGAAGCAATGTAGATGAATAACTCTTGTAGAAACAGGCAAGCTGATGTTGTCTAGAATCATTTCACCAATGAAACAACTTATATCTTGATAATTTTGCTATGGATGAAAAGGCTATCTTCTTACTGTGAGCCCTGGCACAAGCTGGAAATGAGTGACCAGGCTTCTATGACGTGTCTTACTGTGGATGTGGCCATCTTCCAGTGCTACAGAGCTGGAAACAGCTGGGTTCCCTGGCACAAACTCCATGGACTCACTTTCAGGGTTTAAACATAAGGGCCCTTTAATTACAGTTGTGCTACAGCCTTGCAACTTCCCTGCAGCCTTGGAAGATGCAGGTTGAGGAGCAATCTCTCCCTGAATGGAATCCTCAGTTATCTTCAGTGAAGGTCCCCAGAGTTCGGGCCCATCACCCATCAACTTCGCTTGGCTCAAATAGGCTTTGTACTGTCTTTGGTACAGATGCCAACTGCTCAGCCATTCCCTCTGGTTCTTGCTTGTCCAGAGTGATGACTGGAGGGAGGCTCTGCCAGCAGTCCACAGCAGACTTTAGAGTGGAGGAACATCATGCAGCCCTCCTGGCTCCCTCAGTGTCATGTTCCCGGGGGTTACAACACCCGAAGTCCAATAAACCAGTCCAAAGTCAGGAATACCAAGAATGCAAAGCCAATATTCAATTACCAAACCAACTCACAGAACGTAGTCCAAGGTCAGAGTCCAGAGGCAAACACACAACGTAGTCCAAGGTCAGAGTCCAGAGTCAGGAACATGGTAGGAGCGTGGATGCAAGCCAGAGGTTTTGACTTGTTGCTTCCACAGAATTCTTAGCTGACTAGGAGCTGCTTTTATAGCAAAACAGCCCCTTGAGCTGCTGGAAACCTTTTCATCCTGTCAATACTCAGGGCTAGTTGTACGGATGTTTCTGTGGACAGCCTTCGAGTGATCCTCTGACCTTTTTGCCATAAGTCTTCCCCAAAGCCTGGCCCGAAGCTTATCTGCTGGGGAAGGAGAATCTGGAGGCAATTCAGGTGTTTCTGATTGCTCAGCACTCTCCTCAGCCTCAGTTAACCCTTCTGGTTCCAGGTCTTCAGCTGCACTCATGACACTCAGCAGCAGTTCCTCCAGGGCATCAACCCAAGTCGCTTCTGCTTCCTCTTCTTCTGTTGACCAGCAGCCTCCCCAAGCCCTCTCTTCCCTCCTTTTTATCAGGCTCCTGGCTGCCTCAAGCAGATGCTCCTCATTAGGCTGCTGCACCTGCCCCAGCTCTCTTCTCTCCGTCTTTCCAGGTCCCTTCACCTGTTCCCCGACTGAGCTCTCTCAGCCACCTTAAAGGGGCTCGACCTGGCATGCCCATCCTGTTACACTCACATACAAACCTATAACTTTATCTTTCATCCTCCTCCAGTGCTGCTAAAAATTGTCTGACCACTTAGGAATGTAGAAAAGAGACTCAATTCCCTGAGACATTAATTGGTGCCCTGACACCTAACAAGTCTATTACTGGGAGAAGGTGGGGTGTGGTCTTCTTGTGGTCTTGGCTTCTTTTCAACTCCACAGTCTGAAGGAAACTGAAAGTTGGAATAGAATGCTCTTCCCCTCCATGATGAAAATGTCTATGTAGCTGCTGCTTCTCCAGCTGATGAGCATTAGAAATAATACATGTGGCAGATCGTTACCAACAACATCCCTATGTATGGGACAAACTAGATATGATTAGCTCCACATTTGAAAGCAGTGCTCCCTAAACTGATTAAAAAAACATTTGATTGTCCTAGCACAAACTTTTCTTCCCCAGTGATTTCCAAATTAGCTTGCTTTATTTAGTGAATGGCTAGTGAAAGGTAAACATGTGTTTCTTTTGCAAATTTGATTGTTTAGTTATAAAACCCAGAAGGAACTGCATTGCTGGAGGGGAAAATTTATATTACTTCTAATTACTAACTCAGCATTCTGTGTAATTTGGCTAACAATCTCTAAGGGGTTTTCTTTGCTCTGCCTACTTCCTAAAGTACAGTATACACCTACTGCAGTTGCAAGGGGATCAACACACCCTCCTAGTTGTAAAAATGTATACACAGTTATTCAGTCATTGATTTTTGTCTTCCGGTAACATTACTGAGTGGGACTCAAAGCCACAAATGCCTTGCTAACAGAGGGAGAGAAAAGGGATTTATTGGGGGGGGGGGGAAACAAGGCAGTTAAGCGGTAATAAAAACTGAAGCCTTCATAGACTGAAAAGCAGCAAGTACACTAACATGTGGCCAGGAATTCAATTGTAAATGATTGCAAGGAAGTCTTATAGGACATCTGCTTAATCCAATAACTAATCCCCTCTGATGCATTGTTGTTAAGATATATTTGTGCAATGAAACATAAAAGACAACAGTATTTCCCTTTTATGACTGGAGAAAACCCCAAGAATTGAGAAAATATACGTATATAAAGGCAAGTCTTAAAATGGCATATCTTTCATTGTTAAAGTCCATAATAAAATGTTGTCTTATAAATAGCTATAGTTAATTATTTCCACAGTGATTCTGGTGCTTTTACCTGCTTAAGAGAAGACACATTTATTTCCCTCAACCACACACTACAATTACATAAAATAATAACTAGCATTACACTGTCTGAATCCTGATAGAAGTTCCTTGTGCGGCCCTTAAATAATTCCTAAAATTACAGCGGTGACAATTTAATTTATTATCCTCAACCTCAAACTATTTTGATATGTGACTTCCCTTCATTGAAAGAATAATTTTTGACATTTGGCTGAGCAATAATAATTTGTAGGGATGTGCCTTTCATGATTACATACACACACAATGGAAAAAAAACTCTTTTTATTGTTTTTGTGTTCTTTAGTTGATTTTCAAGACAAAGCCTCTAAAAGGTGAATAATTTGTCTTAATGAGGATGCACAAAACTTCAGTGTGTCTTTTGTCTTTCTTTCTTTGCATTCACCTTTTGTATGTTAAACTTTTGTTTCATCCTTTGTGTACCAAATTGCAAGATAAAGTTTTCATCCAAAAGCAGGAGAAAGACTATTGCATAGATGTAATGGAGTGATCAAGAAGGGCTGTCAGCAGCCCATCAATCTGTTTGGAAGGGAGGAAAAAAGCTGTACAAGGGCCTGGAACATCCAAGGAGGGGTGTTCAGAACAGACAAGCGTTCTAACTCCTATCCTCTGAAGATGCCGGCCACAGAGACTGGAGAAACGTTAGGAAGAAAAACCTCCAGAACACGGCCAAACAGCCTGACAAACCTAAAACAACCTATAGTGTTCTTTGTGTTACACAGTCCTTCATTGGGAGTGGGATTACTGTGTGTTGCTGAGTTCTTGCTGCACTTCACCTTGTACTACCTTTGTTGCGTGCCTGCCTGGTGCTCCTATCCTTGATCTTTCATCTCTCTTTCTGCTTCCCCCCCCTTGTGATTTTTGGGGGACATGCTCCCAAATTAATTGAATTGGTTTTTTGCTGCATGTATGTTTTTTCTGTCTTTTGTTTTGTTTTTTGGTATTTCCCTCCCTGTGTATGTGTGCTTTCTCTGTTTGACTGCTTTTTTAAAAAATAAATATTATTTATTTATTTATTTATTTATTTATTTAATTTATATGCCGCCCACTCTACCCAAAGGTCTCTGGGCGGCTTACAACAATTAAAATTCAATGCAATAAAATAAAATGATTAAAATACAATTAAAATACAATTAAAATTGCCATCATTAAGACCCACAGTTAATGTTATTTCAATTAAAAGCCTTCTGGAACAGGAAGGTTTTGACCTGGCGCCGAAATATCATCAGTGTCGGCGCCAGGCGAATTTCAGTTGGGAGGGCGTTCCATAGTCTGGGGGCAGCTGCCGAGAAGGCCCTTTGTCTACAAGCCATCCCTCTTACCTCCTTGAGGGATGGCTCTTTCAAAAGGGCCCCCTGTACAGTAAATTCATTTATTGATGAATTTACTGTACATATATATTCTGTTAAGGGTATATATTTTGGTGGGTTTTTGATTATTTTTCTTTATCATGTAGTGTTGCCAGTTTTTAAAGTAGATCAATTCTCTGTTGCCTCACCACTCAGCTTCCTTTGAGTAGTTTTCAAGGATTCTGTGGGACTTAATCTTGGCTAGTGCCAGAAAACATGAATGGTAAATCCTAAATAAAATAACCCTAAAAAGCTTTCTCCTCCATTTTAAACAAGAGGTCCAACATATTAAAACCATGAAAATGAAAGAAAACCACATACAATCTAATGGAAGTAGCTTTTGTGAATCATGGGGAAATCTCATGATTCTCACAGTGCATCAGTGTTTTTTTTTTTTTTAACCAGTTGAAAAAATATACAGTGGAGGAAGGGCCTGAGGAGAGTTATTCTACCTCTTTTTTGTTTGGGGGATTACACTCCCATAATTCAGGATGGGGGTTTATGGCCAAACTGTGAGAGTAGAACTCCTTCAGTACTGAAAGGCTATCCCTAGAGGAGTGAATAAGCTGTGATTATTTCCATGACCCCTCCCTTAAATGTCTGTGACAAGCAACGATTTGCCTCTAAAGTCCAGGTACTTAGTCTTGCTGAGAATCAGAAATTTATCAAAATTTCTTCTACAAATAAATTGATGAATGATGACGATCTTCTTCAAAATGAGAAAATAGGCACCGAATGAAGCTACTGAATAGCCCTTCCTTGCCTGTGCCGGAATCCAGAGTCTGTGTTTCACCGAGTCTTAAAACTGTTGGATTAAGTGTGTGTCTTTGTAATTTATCCAGTATTACATTGCTTAATATTTTACTATATATATTTTCCTCTGTTGCTCTAACAAATAAATGCTAGAGCAACATTAGTCCTCTGACCATTGCTCCGGGGTTCTCTAGTCATTCCCTTCTGATCCCCTAAATTAGCCTGCTATGGCCCAGGGAACCCAGAAGGGGGAGCAAAGAAGGATGACACTTCTCTAAAAGTAGGCTCCTCATTACACACTGCTGAATATGCACAGTCAAGGCTAAGTGAATGAAAAGGGAGAAGCAACTGACACCTTCCCCCATGGACTCTAAGCCGTGATAGCTGTTGTGATAGCCTGACCGGAAATTCCAGCAGGATCGCCGTTCTTATACAGATGTTTCTGTATGTGATTTCGGGTTAAGAACTGGATGGATAATTCAGTGAATTAGGTTTCTGGCTGCAGAGCCAGAATTTGGGAGTTTGATTACCACCACTACTACCACCATCACCCTGTGCATCTCAGGATAAAAGCCATTCTGTGGGAGTCTTGGGAAGGCCACACAGTCCCAGAATGTCTGCATAAGAATAGTAAAGCACTTCTGAGTACCTGGTAGCTCGGAAACTTGGCAAGGGCTGTGATAAGTCAGAAATCACTTGATGACATATTATAATCTGGGAAGAGATGGAGTAACAAACGAAGCCTTTGGCTGCAAAGCCTGAGTAGGACTGTTAATGATTTTTGGGTTGTCACTATTTCATTGGGTCACCATAAGTTGCAAGGTTGGTGACACATAACAAAAAATATATGATTGTGATATTTAATTTGAAAGTAACAAGGGGAGGACAGCCCTCACTAAAAAGGAAGGCAGAAGATCATGGAAATTTGCCTACGGTTGTAGATACTAATTAACATGCGCAAATGCAAAGTAAAAAAATTCTATAATTTAAGCAGATGTGGTGCTGCGGGTTAAACTGCTGAAGCCTCTGTGCTGCAAGGTCAGAAGACCTGCAGTCATAAGATCGAATCAATGCGATGGAGTGAGCCCCTGTCGCTTGTCCCAGCTTTAGCCAACCTAGCAGTTCAAAAGCGTGTAAAATGTAAAAATGCAAGTAGATAAATAGGTACGACCTTGGTGGGAAGGTAAACGGCGTTCCATGTCTAGTCATGCTGGCCACGCAACCACAGAGTATTGTCTGCGGACAAAATGCTAGTTCTATGGCCTGGAAACGGAGATGAGCACTGCCGCCTAGAGTCGGGCACAACTGAACAAATTGTCAAGGGGAACCTTTACCTTTTACAATGTGGCTCATTCAAGTGGAGACCCTTGTGCCTACTAATTCTGCATCCCAGGTGCTACCTACAATGAGTGAGCAACTTTGTGGTTCCTGATCTCACTCCTTATGGTTCTTTCACTTTACATCAGACCAGGACTGGACAAGTACCTTCACAAGGAGGGTTGTCGCCTGGCAGCTCTTGAAAGAGAGGACTGTCCTCCCTAAATGAGGGCATGTGGCAGTTCTGTTCTGCCTAGCAGTCTGTCTCTGTGCATCCAGCTATCTTCATAACCTTCATAAAGGATATTGTACTAATGTTCTGCTTTACCAAGGCTTCAGTTTGGACTCAGCCATTCGGAAACTATTTGTAGGCCACCACACATTCTACTGTATTTCATTTCTATTATCTCTTTCCATTGCAGTGATATTTGGGTAGGAAACCCAAGACTTTGTGGTCACCCCTTAATAGGATGCGATTTTAATGATCCCAGGAAAAACCTCCAAAAGCAAGAGAGAACCTTTCCTATCACACAGACCAAACAAGTAGTACTAGTATGTTATTGTGATTGAGGCACTAGCTGAGAATTTCCTTAAGCTTATTTCTAGCAGTATTTGCTCTGTTGGTCTACGTAATGGGGCAGAAAATATTGCAGTCCTGGGTTATACACATTGCTTCTAGTTCTGGGGAATACTTCTCTGGTTCTTTGGATACAAAATCTTTAAACAGAACATCATCCAAAATTCACTAAAATACATCAATTACAACCTTAGTGAAATTTGTCTAATCGCACAAAATTAAGCTGCTAAACTGCCCTCAGGGGGTTGGATAAGAAGAATCCAAAGAGGGATCAAGAGGTAATATCCTGTAGTGAGAAATTAATAGATTCAGCCTCGAGCAGATTTCTCCGTATAGTATCTCAAACAGAAAACCATTTTAGACAAAGAACTGCGAATGTGAGTGTGTGTGACTTAGAAAGCTTACATATGAAATAGAAACATAGCTTGTAACTGGGACAGTGATTCTCCCCTGAAATATTGGGATGATCCTCCTGTTTCCTGGTCCACAAGTTGCCCCTGTATATAAACCAGATGTAAATTCATAAGACCAATTAATGTTAAGTTTTTCATAAATCGGATGGCCACTAATAGTAACGGCAGCTGACTCCTTCACTCTAAACCCAGCCACCTATTTGTTAATGTTAGGCATTATCCAAATGACAACCATCCCCAAACTTTTTTGGTTGCCCCTTTAACTGTGTCACCAGCCAATGTCTCCTAGCCCTAGCTAATATTTATGTTAAATCCATTCTGAGTGAAATGGTCACTTTGGTGTAACTCTTCTTCTGATACTGCATAGCCTGCATGCAGCCCTACGCTCAATATTCAGTCACCCATCCACTAAACATTCTAGCACACAGCTTATGTGTGCCATCAAAATTTACAATTGCACATACACATATCTAAGCACACTGGGTGGAACTGCCAAAATCACCAATCTTCTTAATATCCCTTAAGTGGTACTACAGTCGTCGTGGATTAGATGAAGGATGAGTGGAAATTGTTGGAAAGGAACATCAGTAATTTATGACATTACTGGCAGAAATGAGCAAAGACTAGAAATGACTCATGATGAAAGTGAAAGAAGAAAGTGCAAAAGCGGGACTGCAGTTGAGCATTAAAACAAGAATAATGACAGAAGAACTACAAAGCAAACCAGTGGGGACCAAATCAAACCTAAACTTTCTCTGGAAGAAGAAAAAAAGGCAAAAGAGAGGTCATACTTCGGGCATACCATAAGAAGACAAGACTCCCTGAGACAGGGAGCAATGCTAGGAAAAGCGGAAGGCAACAAGAAAAGAGGAAGACCAAATGTGTGATGGATTAACTCCAAAAAGAACCCATGGTCTTGAGTTTGCAGTAGCTGAGCTGGGCTGTTAATTGATAGGACATTTTAGAGGTCATTCATCCATAAGATCACCATAAATTGAATGTAACTTGACAGTACATAATAATGATTGGATTTGGTGCGATCCACAAGCCAGTAGATTAGATGCCTTGGGATAATAGCAGTGATAGGTGCTTTTGTAGTGGGCCAGAGATGAAATGCAAAGCAATAAGTTCCACTGGACTCCGTGAGACACACTTGTGAGTGATCATGTATAGGGTTATTCTGTAATTCTCAGAGACTCATTCCTTCTGAGTGTATCAACGTGCAATGATGTTCACTGGCATCACAAGCATTCGTTACAAATCACTTTGAACTCAGAATGTAGACCACAAAGGACAAGAGATGCTCACATTAATTTTCTTCTAGAGATGTGAAAAAGAAACCTCTTAAATTTCTTGTTCATTATACAAGAGCCCATTATCCGCTGTGAAGTCACTCACCTCCAGCATGGAAGTGAGTGCTGGAGGTGTGGTAAGCCCCAGTGGAGCTTACCACAACATTTTTCTTTTCTTTTTCTTTTGGTCAAGGATTGTGCAATTTGCACAAACTGTCTCCCAGTGCATCTTCCCTTTGTGAAGCAAAGCACAGGATCTGCAAACACAGAAGGATGGCTGACGGATCAGATAGGGACAGACTATATGATTGTGGCTCCTCATTTTAAAAGCTCACACAACAAGACAGCATTTACTGCGGTTTTGTACAGTTGCTCAGTTCGCACAAAAGACATGATCACAAGCACAAAAACTTTCGGCTGGAATAATACACAGGCAAAAAAAATACCTTGCTGTTGCTTGGGGGAGAAAAGAATTGCTGTTTGTAATCCTCGTGTGCGAGAATAAGAAAAGTTAGGGATTGGATCCCTGATGGCTTCAATTTTTTTTATCATACATTCAAAGAAAGCATGGAGTGAAGAGCAGAGTCATGCCCACTAACCTTCTCTGCAAACATGGACATCCTAATGAGTGAAACATCTGAAGGATCCACCTACAAGCATAAACCGTGTACGACGACTCCTTTCTGTTACTAGGACTTCTGATTGTCCCAGCCTCCCAATCATGCACATAAGTCTAGGCACATACATGCGTGCCAGTTCTAAAACATTTAATACCATAGTTGACGAGTGCCATAAGTGGTTCCCCCTTATTAGCTCATAGCGTCCTTTGGGGAAAAATATATTATACTTGCTTGTAGCATTTGCATGATGGTGACATTTTGAAGAACAGACATGTTATCCCGATTTTTTCTGCAACTGATAAAATCAAACTAAACATTGATAATTAAAATGCTTTAGGTCAGGTTTCTTTTGGGTCCCCCCCCCCAGTGAAGCTTACCACAAACAGCATACTCAACAAACACTGAGTTACCAAGCCCCAATTGGCAGGCCTCCTCGGTGTGCACCCCTAAGCCCAGCTCTGTTGGAAATCCTGGAAAATTTCCATTGGAGAAGATGAAAAAAGAAGGAACCAATGAAGGTACAGTATTTATTTAGCTTCCTGCATTCAGCTTTCTTAAGCCTAAGAGAAAGGCTCAAAATATCCTAAAAACAGACTTCCTCAAGCTTCCCCTCTCCGTAAGTCCCACGTCCAGAAGACACGGGAGACGAATGGTGGTGCTTTCTCAAGGCACTGAAATGCACCTGTCTCCTCTCTGCCTCAGCAACACCCTCCAAAGCCATCCATTACTGTGGATTGTAATGGCATTTCTGTTTTGTGGCTCATTTGTGCGGTCAGCTGCTGTGAGCTGGAGAAGGTCACGCAGTAAATAATAAAGAAAAGGTTTATGTCCACCTTTACACTCCAACCAAATTATAACTCATCATCTGTCACCCCAAACTAATTGATGCTGGTGAGTTTTATTGAGCTAACACTCTTTTTTCATCACCTGGAATCACTCTGCTGCTGTTCTTTCGTCGGCAGCTTTTGGGAGAGAAGATCTTCCATATTCCGAAACAGCCTGGCTGGTGATTTGTAAAGATGGGGTGGGTGTGTCTGATCCCCATACATCAGCTTTTGTATTTTGGTCCTGGCTGGCCCTAGTCTCATTCTCATACCATCCCAGTCAATTCTTTGGATCAAAGAAAGACAGAATTTATTTATTACGGTCAGGTGACCAGCCCAAAAGAAAGACAGTTAAGAAAACAGATTTAAAGAATGGCTCCATTATATAAGGGAAGATACAAACAACTGGCATGACAATGGGAGGGGGGGAGCCAGAGGGAGGCAAATAAGCTTGCCTCTCTCTTTGGATCTTGTGGTGAACATGCCAAGGCTCAGAGTACAGAGCTTGGACTCAATGCCCAAGGGATCCTGATGTGTTTGGCTGAATATCTGATTTGTCAATAGTTTGTCAATAGCTGTTGACCACAATCGATAATGGAACTTCCTTAACCTCGTTGCAGTGTATTTTCAATGTATTTTCCCAACACGTATCACCCAGAACACATCTGTCTTTGTTTGAGTTAAGAAACTAAGCAGGACAAGCCAGCTGAGCATTTAGAAGGGAAGCCACAGGGAAATACCAGGGATCTCCAAGCTAGATGCAGAAAGAGTGCTGTCTGAAACCTTGGAGAAATGCTGCCACTTATAGTTGATGCTGCTGAGCTTAATGGACCTGAGTCTGACTCAGTGTAAATCAGCTTCCTATGTTCTTAGGGCACAGTATCTCTAGATAGCAGTTGCTTGAGTCCCCAGTCGTATAGGGCCATGGCCTTTGTGATCTCCTTGTGGGCTTCCTAGAGGCATCCCATTGACCACTGAGGGAAACAGATTGGCCTTCCCGATTGTCATTTGGAAGAGATAATCATGTTAGTCTGTGCAAGCATCTCAGGCAAAAAACAAAACAAAAAAAGACAAAAACCATGTGGGCACTTTAGAGACTATTATATTTTAACGTGAGCTTTCGTGGACACGCCCACTTCATCAGACATATAGAGACAGAATGAACTGTTGAATGAAATATCAGTTTCATATTAAATACTCATTGGCTCTTGGATCCATGAGTCAATCAACATTTACTATGAAACTGATATTTCATTCAAAATTTAATTCTGTCTCCATATGTCTGATGAAGTGGGCATGTCCACGAAAGCTCACGTTAAAATGTAACAGTTAGCCTTTAAGGTGCCACGTGTTTTTGTCTTGGTTTTGTTTTGTGTTTTTTGGATTTGGTCTTCCCAATGAATCTCGTCTGGTCCATCCACCCCTCGGATTCAGCAGAAACTGCTAAGCTGAAGTACACAATCTGCCCATGTTCACCCAGACTGCCCTGCAACATTTTTGCACAAGTAAAAGTGAAACCGCAGGATCAAATTTGGCTTATAGTAGTTTACTAGGTTTGAATGAGACCCAGCCTCGAACGAGGCCCAGCAACTGGGGCTGGGTCTATTCAGTGTGCAGTTGAATTGTTTAAATACTATTGACTGAACCACTCTCTCTATGTATCGACAGGACTGCAAAGCCTGGGTCTTCTTGGCAGAAACATTCTCATTTGGCAAAGAGTGCTTGCTCATTCCTCTGCAGAGACTGGAAAAGGCAAGTGAGAAGTAGACAGCAGTCATTTCATAGCTGCTAATGCTGTACTATTCCCCATGGCGGGTAGTGTGAGCATTTTGCACTCACGGAGGAGATGTTTATGTCAGCTTCAGAAACTTGTAAATATATATATATATATATCCCTCTTTGCACAGATTGTCTCTATTTTTATAAAGTCAGTTTCCCTGACATATTGGATTTGCCTCTTCTGGGCAAAATGCCAGGCAATGTGAAGAAAGCAGCAGCAACAGCACATGCTTTTAAAGGGGATTTTCATTCCACTGAAGTTAATTAGGTACCATTTCCCAAATGTTTTTGGGATTATCCACATTTTTAAAGCACTTTATAGTTGAAAGTAGGAATGCGCTTTGTATTTGGAATTTATTTGTAAAACAGAATGAAGCGAGGTATTTGTCTCTTTTTAAACAGATCTGAAGTGAAGCAAGGAAATCCAAAATAGTGCACGAAATAAAATTGGAACTCTCTGGTGTGCTAAATTTTCTTTGGTGCTTCAGAGGTTAAAAATTTAGAGCAGTAGCTTTTGGTTCAGAACACCCAGGGTGACGGACAGCCTGGGCAACAGTGGAAGGGTAGGAGATGGGCAAGGAGTAAATTGCACAGCTCTCAGGGGGAGACAAGAAGAGAGAGAACTGGTGGGAGGTTCTGCACACTAGAGTTTGGACAGTAGTTGATGGCACTGAATTTGATTTGCCACCCTAGGTCAGAGCCTTTTCTTTATCTGCATTTCCATATATTTTCACTATTTGGACACATAAGAATATTTTAAAATATTTCAAAACAAATTGAATCAGACAAGCTACAAATCAGCTTGAACCAAAGATAAATAATTCAGGTTGACTTAAAGTGGATGTATTTGCATACCCCTAGTGGCAGGCAATGGGAAGACAATTGTATAAACCTGTGCCATGTTGGTCCAAATGTTAGCCTGCAGTGAGAGTGCTGTTGGGAGCGAGGAGAGATTGAGATCCTTTGGCCCAGATTCTGCTAAGCTCCATCCACACTATAGCCCCAAACTTCCACCATCATACCTGCCCTTGAATTTTATTTTGGGTCCTTATAGACTGTTGCTGGTACTACCTTCTTTGATCCTTGATTCTTTGAACAAGGAGAAAACTTTAAATACAGAGCTGTCTTGAGATTTTATTCACGACACATCTGGATTAGAGAGACCTTTGGCAGCTTGATTGTCAGTGAGTGACTCCTTGTTTTTGTATGGATCTCATGGGCATATATTTTCTTTTTGATGTTTTGGTACCATCTAATTTGGGCTGAGTTTGCATTGTTGTTTGGTTTAAAATTTCAAATGTGTGCTCAGTTTATTATGTTTGTAGTGCTCATTTGGGAAGCAGCACAAGAGTGGCAAAAGAACATCATGTCCCTTTAACTGAAGGACTGGAGAGCAGATCTCATCTGTCAAGACTGGAGCTCTGTCTCAAGTCTCAGACACGGATTGCCCACGTGCCATGGGACTGCCCCTCATCAGACCTGTGGCCAGAAATTTTGAGTTGGAGTGACCTGGTAATAAGAGGAGTGGTCAGCATAATTAAATGAAAAAAAAATAGGAGAGATGCATAGTTGGGACAAAGGGCACAGCTGTTTGAGGGCCAGCTGATTTTGGAGACTGATATAAGGGAACCATCGGTAAATGGCTTCATAATCAATGTAAAGCCTGGCTAACCAGGAAATATAACAGCTGAGAGCCAATGGATCTTTTTTTTAAAATGGGGGTGGTCAAGAAGGAACCAAATGTGTCCTGAAGCTTTAGCAGTTGTCTCCATACTTACTAGCTTTTTCATGCTATAAGGTCTTAGAAACAGCACACATAACACATGGATAATATGAAGCCCTGCACATTTGGTAAGATTTTTGGAAGATTCACCTTTTCGGAGGTTCCTTGACATCAAGGTCTGTATGGTGGCGGCTGGGGCTTGTGGATCAAGAAGGTTATGTTGCTGGTGCTCCATCACTGTCTTGCTGGAAATGGCATGAAGGGTATGTAGCCCCCAGCTTTTTCCTTGGTGACTTCTCAGTCCGTTTTTATTTGGTTTGGTGGCCAAACATGTGCAGTTGCAACACACTCGCAAACAATTTCTCACAATGCCACAGAGCCCTGGCACTATTTGGGAGAGGGGAGGAGGCCCATGTGCAGGGAGGACCTTGGGGGCCCAGGCACATGTTACATGTTTAAAGTTCTGTATTTTGTGCTGGTGTGAATGGTTTATGTATTTAAAACTTTGTGAGTACAGAAAAAATGCCTGAATAAAACCTTCAGGGGACTGAAATTTTAAAGACTGTTTAAGGGAATGGACACACTGTAAAGTCATGGTTGGTTCCCCCCTCCCCGATTATAATGGAACGAGAAAGAGGGGAGAGAAGGAATAAACTCTTTGCTACTTCACATGTGAGGTAATACCACCCATAGAAATCATTTACTTCTGCTTTCCTCACAAATATCCCCACCCCCCATCCAGGGGGAACAAAGGTATAAGTGAAAGTAGAGTGAAGGACATGCAACATATCTTTTTTTTTTTTAATGGACATTGTGGTTACTTTTTTAATGCTCTGTAAACCAAATATGATGGATCCATGTCTGCACAATTCATACATAAAGAATGTATGTGTGAGGTGAGTAGCTGTTTCATTTTGTCATGTATGTGGGTGGCTAGCATGAGGGATACCCACTGTGGTAAAGTGGATAGAGTGGTGGACTAGGACTTCAGAGGCCTGGGTTCAAATCCCTGCTCAGTCATGGAAACTCATTGGGGGACTGTCCTTAAAATACCTCCCTTAGCCCTTGAAAGCTTATTAGGGTTGCTGTAAGTCAGTTCCAACTTGACAGCAAACAGCAGCAACAGCATGAGAGGAGTCCTCTTTTCATTACTCCCTTTATTATACCTCAGACATGCAAGAAGAAAAATAATGAATGTCTTTGTCCCCTAAAGAAAAGTAGGAGAAAAAAGAATAAGGAAAAAAAAATACATAGAATGTTCTAGAACAGTAGTTCACAACCTTGTGGGTAACCCAGTTGTTCTTGGACTGTAACTCACAGAACCCTCGGCCAACGCAGCTGGTGGTCAAGACTCCTGGGAACTGCAGTCCAAGAACACCTGAGTCACCCATGGTTGGGAACCACTGTTCTAGAAAGAAGGCTTAGATTTCATATTAAGGGGGCAGTCATGGAAGAAAGAGAGGAAAGAAGCATTAAATATTCAACATTGTCCAACTGACATATCATGGAGTAAAGTTTTGTTGCTGAAGCCTTTTAATGGAATGTATTTAAAACATTATCTTTCTGGATGAGTCCGGAGTATAGAAAATGAGCTTCTGTTAAGCAATGAAACCCCTGCTGTTGCTATAAGGATTTAATTACTTGCCACATTACAGGAGAGTGAATGAAGCTGGCACTGGAATAGCTGAGGATTTATTTTTGTCAATGAAGGATAGAAGTGGCTGGAAAAAATATTACAAAAAGGTGGCTAATAAACTGGATTTTATTAGCCGTACTTATTAAAAGTGTTTATAGGCTAGCATGCTGATGGGCACTTGGAAGGCATTGCGCTCCCTAATCGTGATTGCACAGGGACTACTAAACAACATGAAGCATGCCAGAAACCTGAAAAACATAATGCATGCATATGTGAAATCGAGATTTATATATCCAGTCAGAACATAATCAATTTGGCAGCAGGTGTACTAAGCAGTTGAGATGTTGGCCTTGTTTGACTTCTGTATGGTTTTAAAACAGGATTGCCCATATTGATGAATGACACCTCAGACTAGAGAGAGAGAGAAAAGATTTCAAAGGGGCACAAATGAATTGGGCATGGTTGAAGCACCCATTGCCTGCAACCTCCCTACATCCACTGTCATTTGGTAGACTTAGTTCTTCTAGGTGCCATCTCTTTGAACTATTTTTCACTGAGGGGTATGTGACCATGTACATGTTGTTGTTGTTGTTGTTGTTGTTTAGTCATTAACGACTCTTCGTGACCCCATGGACCAGAGCACGCCAGGCCCTCCTGTCTTCCACTGCCTCCCAGGGTTGTGTCAAATTCATGTTGGTAGCTAAGATGACACTGTCCATCCATCTCATCCTCTGTCGTCCCCTTCACCTCTTGCCCTCACACTTTCCCAACATCAGGGTCTTTTCCAATGAGTCTTCTTTTCTCATAAGATGGCCAAAGTATTGGAGCCTCAGCTTCAGGATCTGTCTTTCGTCCATGTACATAGGCACATGTATAGGCATACGAGCCATCTAGCTAATTGTGCTGGGGAAAAGACTATTTGGGGAGGACCTTTGTGTGGGACAGAAGGTACATGGAATGATGCTCCTCGTGCAACCACTTTTCTACTGTGAGCAATGACTAGACAAGGGATACCCCTGGTTAGGCTAGACACGAGAAGGTCTCCCTGACATCTAGTTTTACATGTGGACAGATAAGGTGTTTTATTCTGTATGTGCCGTGTACCATTCATGTCATGTCATGTCAACCCCGACTTCCAGTTTGAAGTGGTGCAGTCTACACACAGATTTATTGTTTCACCAGGAAAATGGCCTTGTTGAAATAAATGTACAGATCTACATATCTTGTGAGCCAAGATGAAGCATAATAAGAGGAAATCTGTGAAGACATCAAAGCTGCTCAGCCACAACTTGTCCTGGTGAGTGAACAAAACAAAACTAAAGGCCGTTCAGTAAATCCCAATTCCAGGGTCCAAACAGGGGTTGCAGCTCTCCATACAGAGCAGCATGAACCTTTTAGGAAAACATTAGACAAGGCAGTAGGCCCTTGTTGAGACACTGTCTACAAATTTCCAAGTGAATCCACACGCACAGGAGAAAATCTTATGCCTGGGTCCTAAAAGGTTTAACTTTGTTCTTAAGGGTTGATCAACAACAAACAGGCTTTTGGAGGTTCCTTGATTTGGAATGCAGGTGCCACTACATTGCATAGAGAAGAGATAAGGACCACTTGTTACCTGAGCTTGGACGAATTGTTTTTTTGGATGGTATCTCCCAGAATCTCTTGCTGAGGCAGCCATTGGCCATACTAGTTGGAGGAACCTGGTGGTATGGTAAACCTGAAAATAATTTTTCTGAATTCTGCTCATTATGATATGATCCTGTCCAAATCTTCATACATCATGAGTTCCTCCTGACTTATGACATTTAGGTGGCTGGTGACCTACCCTTTCCTCACATACGCAGGGATGTCCCTACTCCCTTTGTCTTGTCACTTGACTATTTAGTTAGTGGACTCTTTCAATAAGCACAGAAATAAATGTGCTTTCTTCTAAAATTGCCACTTATCTCATCTCTTCCTCTTTAGTTGGCCCATGTGTGTGCGTACTTATACCTTCCTTCAATCAGACCCTTGTAACACCCTCCACATAGCTAGCCTTCAAGTACTGAGCTCCACACCATCCAGCTTGAATTAGTTTGATAAGATGTTATTAAAATAACAGTGTCCTAAGAACTTTATTAATTCCTAGGCTTTGAATTCATTCTACACCATTCTTCACTCTCTCTATCACCTACCTCCCCCACAAGCACCCTGCAATCTGATTTAAAAATGGGGGGGGAACCCTACCCAATCTTTCTACACCCTGAGGCTCTTCCAAAAACCCAGTCAACATCAGCTCCCCTAGTTCCTCCCAGCCAATCAGAACAATTCTTACCAACATTCCATACTTCTCACTCACCCCCATCACATACTTAACAAACCAACACATTTCAAAACAACAAACTAACTATTACCATATACAGTAAACAATAGAGTCGAATGTAACTGAGGCTTACAGATGGCAACAAGGGTGAAATATTTCTTGGTTGTGGCAATCTGCACCTGCTATTCTTTCCCCGAAACCAAAGTATGCCCTTTGGGCATCAGTTGAAAACTACTGTACTGTATTTGCCCAGACTCTCCACCATGTTTGATAGCTGGTCAATTGGGGTTTGTTTGAAGTGCTGATTTTCTATATTACTGGGGTTTATTGTTTCTTATCTGGTATTCCTGTTTTTTCCCCCTACAAAGTAATTTGTATTGCATTGACTTACTGTTTTCGTTTTTATTCTGTGCTGCTGTGGGAGGCTTTATACTGAAGAGCGTGATCTGTACCTTAAAAAAAAGAACAAGAAATATACATTTCTGTGATGTCACATGTGAGTTCACACCTGATTAACAGACACTTTAAAAAGCACAGTCCTTTGTATAACGTTCCTAGGCATTGCCTTGGCTTTCAAAGGCATTGTTAGCTTGCCATTTTCATTTGGAACAGTTTCTTGTATACCTCTGTTGGATGGGCCCAACCTTAAAAATAAAAAAATAAAAAAACACCTCCACCTCTACAACCCAGAATGCAGGAAATCTTTGCTCTGAAACAAATGAATTTTAGAGAAGAACTGCCTCTGTTGCAAACAATCCAAGCCAACCCTCTCCCAGTCTCCTCTGCAGTTTTTCTGAGTGCCAATTTTGCAATGGATAAGCATTGTAATACTTTTTTTTAATCTCCTAGTTTATAGTTTGGCAGCAATGGCCTGTGCTAATTTAAACAGCTAAAAAGAGGAGGGAAGGGACCAAGCATGGATAATTAGAGACCACTTCTGTCAATCTGAGACTCAAACTTAACAGAAAACTTACTTTCTTCTTTGCGTGATTGGTATGATGGAGATGGGGCCATATGTGTTAACATCTGTACTGGGTGATCTAGAACTAATCATGCAGAATGAATGAGATTCACTCAATGCAATCCAATCTCTTTCCATATGCTATGCTAAAAATTGCAGGTGGGTACAAGGATTTTTTTAGGGAAGGGACATATGGTTCCGTTATCTGCCAAGTGGTGACTTTTTCTGACTTGGAGATTATGGACAGTTAAGATATGTCACTGAGAAATATAATACAGTGGTGCCTCGCTAGACGATGATAATCCGTTCCACTGAAATCACTGTTTAGCGAAATCCTTATCTAGCGATAAGCATTTCCCCATTGGAATGCATTGAAACCTGTTTAATGCGTTCCAATGGGGAAGAATCGTCGTTGCCTAGCGAAGATCGGCTATAGGAAAGCAGCTTTGCGATCTGCCGATCAGCTGTTTAAATCTCTGTCTTGTGAAGCTTAGGTCCCGAAAACACCCATTTTGCAAGTGTAGAGGGAGCTGTCAAAATCGTTGTCTAGTGAAAATTGGTTTGCGAAGCAAGGACCAAACATTGTGCATCGAAATTCCCCATAGGAATCACTGTTTTGCGAATCGCTACAGCGATCACAAAAAGCCAATGTCTAGCAAAAAAACTGTCATGTGGGGTAACTGTCTAGCAAGGCACCACTGTATTATATTTCATTGGAAGCCAGGAGTTCACAGTTATTTAGTGTCCCAACTCCAAGTTACGGAAATCTTTACAGACTACATTGTACCTACAATGCGCACATGTGTTAGAACTTCCTACACAATTGATTCAATGTCTCCCAAGCCCAGCCAAATTTAATAGGACTTTTTCCCAGATGTATGGCTGTAGAACTGCAGTCCGAGTCTAGATCTGGGATCATAGCTCAGCGAGCAGGAACACCAATCTGCTGAGTTTGATCCCCTGGGAGAAAAGTCCGGGCCTGTGCCACTGTGGGCAAGCTGCAAGAGCGACACCAGAAGGATGGACCAGTAAACTATTTCTGAGCACTTTTTACTTAGAAAATTCTTGGAAAGGTGGTCATAAATTGGAACTGTAATTAATTAACATAAAGCATGCAATGGATCAGTCAAGGAGGAGGAACTAGGAAGAACTGTGTAGCAATGAGAGATTTACCCTTGCTTATCTTGGGTCAAACTATGACAAGGGAGTTAGGATGAGACATCCTTAAGGAAAGTGGTGTTATTTTTTGGACAACTGAGCATAGGTACACAAATATATGCCTTCTTCAGCAGGGTTGCATCCGGCAAAATTAATTTCAGAATTTCACACCCCAGTATATTTGGTTTAGTTCCATTTAGCAGCCTTCAAGCTGCTGAAGTGCATGCAGCCTTTTGTTCATGATATATATCCTTTGATCCCCTATTGGGATAATTTTCTTATTGAAGATGGAGTCCATTCAGCTGCAGATAAGATAATTAAATGATCATTTGCGTCTCTGGAACAAAGCACTGCCTTCACTCAATTTTGCCAGCTGCATCCGATTTGACATATCAGCCAAGCATTGGGGCTTTCTTAAAGCGATAGGAAATGGGCGTGAGCAACAGAATCTGAATTGGAACATTCTCTCTGCTTTGTTTTTGGCTGACACTCATATTAAATGAATGAGGAACAGTTCTGATTAGAAGGAAGCTGGTTAATTTTAACCCGTCCCCATAAATTACCAAGGGCAAATAGTAGCAACATAAATCACTCGACTCACCTTCACAGGAAGTGCATGTTTCTTAGCTGAATTATTATGGAGTACTCAATGGCTACTGTACATATTAAAGGACAATTTTAAAGCCTTAGGCCATGTATTCTTCTCCAGAATAAAACCTTCACCTCCCCCCCCCCCTTTGTTAAAAGGGCTCACAGCACTTTCTTTCTGGGACCTACCATGTTAGCCAGGATCTGTTCTCCTGGGCATCTCTGTGAGGCTTCATGAAGCTCCATACTCAAGGGGAACTTGTACAGGTAGGAGCTGAGTCTTACACATGTAGTGTTTCTCTCCACAGAAGAGAAAAGAAGATGAATGGAGTCAAGGGGCATTTGGATAATCTTCATACAGTTGTTACAGAAGACTTAAAAGAGATCCAAAATCTCTGTTTAAAAAAGCAAAACACACACCACAAACTCAATTCAGTTACATATGATGTAGAGGCTTATGTCCAATTAGTTCCAACCAGATTAGATTTGATTATTTATACTGGAAATTTATAACACTGTTCTGACTATTCAAAATAGGCGGTGAGCTTACCACATTTGTAGAAGTTCCTCACGGCTGTATCTTGCTATTAGCATGCATTTTTTTAAAAAAAACAACAACTAGTAATTACAATGTGAATGCATGTTTAATTTTGCAAGTCTGTTTTCTGAAGTGCTAAGTGCTAAGAAGATCCTATTGTGGATGGGGAAATGGATTAATCATAGGGAATATACATTTTCCTTAAAGCCTAGTTTGACCATTAGAGAAATGGCTGAAGACAAAGGGAGAACATTCCCTCTACTGAGAATTCTTACAAGGACGCTTATTGGTACATGAAGTGGGCAGGGATGGCACTAAAGTTGCCTTATGTAATATTGTTGTGAATCTCAAGTCTTCTTCTCACTGTCATAACTTCTGGTGGTTGTGGAAGGTGTTGGTTTTTTGTATATAGAGTGAAACTTCAATAAGGAAGATAGGCATTTGGCTCTATAGAAGATGGGGGACCCCCTGCTTGGGGATCCTGAGGTTGGAGACTGACAGCGGCATGGTTGGATTGCATCCTCCTGAGATGTGGGTGGGTTCATGAAGGAGTAGGCAGTCTTCAGAAATCCAGGCCTGAAGCTTTCAGAGGTTTGCACAAATTAAACTTTGGCTAGGGAAGCTATTCCCATGATATACCAAACACCATTGTTGGTAATTTAAATGTGGATTACAAAACCTGTATCTTTTACTTGTTCTTCGACAATGGTCTTTTTTGCTCTTCTTCTCATTTTTAGGCGTATATAAAATCATCCTTAGATGTTTTTCATTCTATCTGGACAATACATAGATCTGGGCTTAAGCCATCCATTGGGGAAAATGTGTTCCTGAAAGATAACAATTTCCTCAGAAAAACTTACTGCCAGTATTGAAGTGTTCATTTGCTAAGTAGCCAGACTGCCCTGCTGCTCAGTGGCCGTGTGAGAGTATAAGGTACAGAAAGCATCCTCTGTAATAAGCAGATCTAAGACCATCCAGAGCTTTGAAGAACCTGATCAATCCCCTCAATAAAAACTATGTATGGCACAACCTTCAGCAAAGCAGAAATTTATTTTACTCACCACTCCAAAGTCTCCACTGAGAATAAAACTGGAAAGCTTTCACAGAAGAAGGGAGAACCCACACCAAAGGTCTTACAAATAGGAACTTCTAAAATGAGATTCTTATTCCCTATTGGCTTGTCAGGAACAGAGTGAAACTGAATAGGCTTCCTCCCCTTAAGTTACTGAGTACCCTCTGCCTGCATCTCAATAAAGGAAACTTTATAGCAAGGGAAGGGGGGGATAAGTAGAAGGAAATACAAAGAAAAACACAAAAAAGCCTAAAAACTCTTAAAAGCTTTATGAAATATTAGCAGCATTTGTTGTGACAGAATTTGTTCCCAATAAATTCAGGGTTTTTTTTTAGCACAAACAAACAAGGTATACTTTCCTACACCCACCTTAGAAATTCAGACAAGTTTGTCCTATCTGACTTGACCAAAATATGATGATTTCTTACAGAACACTCCATGAATCTGATGTGAAACAAATTTCTCCACTTTAAGTGAATTTACTTCAAGAAAGATCATCATGAGGTGGTATATTTCTCAAATTCTTAGCTGAGCTACACATTCCTCTACTTTATGAAAACAGCAAAAATGGCAACACTAGTGGGAATGTCACTATTTCCAAGGCAAATGCACAGGAAGAAGTAACAAGTGACAATGCAGACTGGTCACGTGACATATGTATCTCACCCACAGCTGCTCGAAATCTCAGTGATTTAGATACTTGGCTATGGAGCCAGAGGTCAGGAATTCAGTTTCCCACTGTGCCGCCCAGAAGAGTTGGCCTGTGAGTGAGCACAGTGGGAGAACACCCCACAGAATAAGGGAATGGTAAACCTCTTATGATTAATTTCTACCTAGAAAACCTCAGAAAGGATCACCATAAGTCAGAGTTGTCTTGACAGTGCACAATTATTATTATTATGTCTTGCTACATGTACTTAGGCTGAAGAATATACCAGTGCTTGATGACAGCTTCTATCATGCTTATACCATACACATACAGATGTGTGAACACACACCCACAGAGAGAGAGAGAGAGGGAGAGAGAGAGAAAGGGAGGGAGAAAGAACACAGCATAGGTTGAATACTGATGTATTTTTTTGAATGCATGTTCCGATATTATGAAATATTATGAATGTTTAATATTTCATATTATAAAAATATCACAGCTGTTGATGCAGAAACCATGCAAATAAAAGTGACACCACAGTTGGCCAAATATCAGTAAACAGATCCTAAAGTGCTCCTTGTTATTTAAGATGTTGAAACAATTAAATATTAGCTGTTTATACTTATTTATATCGTATTTATCTCAGAATTAAAGGAGCTATCAATACACACCATTTTGATCAATGCAGCAATATTTTCTACTTTCTTTAGTGAACATATATAAATTTAAGAAATTTCAGAACAGCCTAACATTTGATTTCCTCTGAGATTATGGTGGGTCCTTCCAATATTCTGCTATTAAGACTGTAGCTGTCAAAATATGCCATAATTTGATTTCCAAAGAGGAAACTTCTGAAAAATGAGGGGACTGCAAATAAGAAACTTGAAAAGGAAAGTCAAATGGGTCAAATCTCTCCAGATATCTTGGCGGTTATGCAAAGCCATAGTAATGGAAATTCACCTGGAATGCATATCACAGATCAGAAAAGGTACCATCAAGTCTGGGATGATGCCTAAATGGTTAATGAGCAGGGTCAAAGCAATCAGGAAAAAAGTAGGCTTATTTCTGAAAGCTAATTATTAGCTGTACATATCTCCAGCTCAAACCCACAGCACACCACAAAATCCAGTTCATAGCTAAGCTCTATGATACAACCATAACTGTTCAGAGTTATCAGATAAAGATTCACAAGGTAAATTAACTGTTCTTCAGATTGCAGTATCTGCCCAAAAGCAAGCAAACACATACAACGACCAAAAATCGCAGCTCAACAGAACCAGACTGATCTCTAACCTACAGAACATCAATTGTTACTATCAATGGTTTTCTCCAGGTAAAACCACTGAAACATATAAGCATGCATATAGCCAGTATTGAATGGTAATTGCTTCTCATAGACCTTTGCGGTAGGCCTTCACTTGCTTTCCGCAACAACAAGCCTAACAACAGAGATATTCGATAGTGTTGCAGACCCAGATGTTGGCTTTGCCCCACATCTACACAGGAAACACCATCAATGGATCTAGCAATGAAATCCACGACTTCAGGACTCCGTATGTCTGCTCATCCATATGTACAGTAATAGATGCCATCTTCCGCCAACAATGCTCCACAGTATTTTACTTAGGGAAAATGAACCAATCTCTAAACAAAAGCTGACATTAGGAACAGTAACCTTCTGAAACCAGTGGACAAGAATTCAGTCTTTCTTACCTCATCCTGAATGGAAGAACTTCAAAGAAAAATTCCAAAATGGAAACAGCTGGGTAAGAATACATCACGAAATTCAATTCTATCTCTTCCTGCCTTAACATAGATTGGTACTTTTTTTTAAAAAAAAAAATCTCATTATATATATTACACAAATCAGTCCATTCACACTGTTTTGTCTGTATTACTCCTAGAGATGGGGATATTCATATTCATAAATGAATATGAATATCCCCATCCTAGCTGGACCTAACGAGGGTCCAGCCCCGAGGATTGTCCCGTCCACTCACGTGTGCCAGCACCACAAAGGTTTCACCCTTCCTGCCAATTGCACCAGTAGTTCCACTGTCCCCCTGCTCGGCTGACCTCTCAGCAGCTGTGCAGGGGGACTCATCCCCCTGCCGCTTGGCTGGAGTGCTATATTTTAATATAAGCTTTCGTGCATCAAGTCCACTTCCTCAGACACTATTGTGCAGCAAAGCAAATCAACCTTCTATATAAGGCAATTCTGAAAATGGGGGCAGCCCAAACATTATAATATTGAAACTAGGCTTCAGATCAAGACACAATTTGGCAGAGGTGTAGCAGAGAGTCTGCTCTTTGTCCTCAGGTTGCCTACCCCAAGGAAAGGGCTTGGAAACTGAAATATAGCTTTCTAGTCTACATTCTGAACAGCAGGCATGGCAACATTAGTTTACCAGAGAGATTAAAGGGTGTGTATGTTTCTTTCTTGTCTATGTTGCTTCATCATTTCATTCAGTCCCAAAGAGCTATATTTCAAAATATTTTGGCACAGACGGGCTGCGGTGACAAACCAGTTGTTCTTGCTTCTGTCCTGTCCCAGCAACCATATGAGAGGTCACGTGTTCATCTTTTGGGATCCTCTAGCACTGAGTAATTCTACATGTGGGAAGTTGGAATTTTGTGTGCAAAGTATGTATACTTAAATTTTAATTTTAAAAGGCAAGGAAATTAAGTTCTTCAAAAAGGTATGCTGAGACCTCTTGACGGCTGCCATTGGTGTCGTAAGTATTCAGAGTCCTTTGCAATGTAAATCCTTTCTCCAGCTGGCAATGCAGGCATGATAAATTGTGCAGCAATATCAGGCCATCACCTGATATTTTGAATTGTGGATGGAGAAGCACACTATGCCACATTTTTAAACTGAAGGTGTTTGAAGAAATGAATAATATGATTGTAGTATTGTTAACACTGTTGAAATTTTTTTAAAGTACTGTAGTTTTCAAAGAAGTATCTACATACAGTAAGTCAGTGCAAATATATCAGACAAATAAACAAATAAAACAAGAAACAAAAATGTTGTGGCACTTTATAGACTAATTGATATACTTTAATGTGAGCTCTCATGGATCACATCCACTTCCTCAGACGTAATATATGTTGAGAGAATGCTTTGGAATGCGAGTTTGTAAATCATTGGCACAGGTAGAAGTCAGTGGGGTGATGCTGTGAGATATCTCTGATGTAGGAGTCACATGTAATGGCCCCATGAGATGTGAGTGTCAGCGGTGTTATCTCCATTTGATGGATCAGAGCCAAGTACTTCTGCTTCAGTTTTCAAATTGGGAAGGGTGCTGATATTCCTGTGCTACATCTTCTGATTTTGGGTATTAGCATGTCTTGTTGCCAGGGATGATGTTTTCACTGTTACTGACTGTAGCGTTCACCCTTGTTACGCAATAAGTTATGTATTATTCATGAGTTATATGCTAATGTAGTTAAGAGGTGGGGCCACAAGAGATGTTAAAAGGCGGAGCCTGAGAGGAGGAGTTAGTCAGTCAGAGTCTGTGTTAGGAATCGGAGAGACAGAAGGATAGCTTGGGGAGTGATTAGTCTGAGTGTAAACTATGATAATTACTATAGAAGGTTAATATTGAAGCTTGATGAAATTTGAAGAATGTGCTTATGAATTGTTCCAGAAACCACTATAATCAGTAAACCTGTTCTATTAAAAAGTCTGTACAGTAAAGTACGTTGATAAGGAGATCAACTGGTGGCAGCGTGTCAAGAGGTGTTTGGGTTTGCCTTTGTGGGCCCTGTGTTTATTGAGACAAATGGGCCACGAGGGCGAATGCCACACTGACTAATAATAACTGTGTGATGTCAAGTCAATTCTGACTTATAGCAACACTTTCTAGGATTTCCTATCTAGAGAACACTCAGAAGTGGTTTACCATTCACCTTTTGCTGGGGATGGGCTGGGACTGTACAGCTTGCCCGTAGCTCCACAGGCTGGCTCTTCTCTCAAGAGGCACTGTGGAGAATCAGACTCTGAACCTCTGGCTCCACAGTCAGTAACCTAAACAACTGAGCTATCCAGACAGCTTATTCCTAATTATGTAAGGAAAAGAAATGCCCTCTTCTACTGGGAAGTGCCAGCAGGCTTCTTGCCAATGATTACCAAGCAGGAAGAAAACTCTTATACTGTGGTAGGTTTCCTTTTGAGTACTTCTCTGCCCAAATGTGCAATGGCTCTGGGCTGATCAAAGCTGGCTGCTTTGTGACAGAAGCTCTGAGCCACTTTCATGATGATTACTTGATGACAATTTCACAGGCTGTCAGTGACCGTCTTGCCTGAGTGAGTTTTCTGAAGGGTAATGGGGTTTAATTGCCCTTTGGAGGAGAGGAAAGGATTTTTTTAAAAAAACATTTTTTGCATGGGACGATCCTTTAAAAATATAATCTTTATCACACAAACCTGGAGGGGAAGGGAGAATTTGGAAAGCTGTTCGTTTATGCAGGGCGAGGAAACTGTTTTGTGGAGGGGGGGAACTGTCCCCAGATATTTTTCAAAGGAGACTCCAGCTCACAAATCTAACAAAAATGTTGACAGATATTCATTAGATCTACAACCCTCACGGCTATCAACTTCATAACCATAAAGCAAAATCCAACATGGAAGGACTTTAACTCTTCAGGAATACACATGTGTTATATTTGAAAATAGAGGTATACTTTCCTCTCTCTTTCTCTCTCTCTCCCCCCCATTTCTCCTTCTCTTCCCTCCTGCAAAGTCCATTGTTATAAATTTCTCCCAGGATTATGTTTTGCATCAGTTTGTTAATACTCTAAATAAGCTTGTTTTAAAAAACCTCTAACCTCCACTGACTGAAATAAAGTAAAATAAAAATCCATCTATACTTTTTCATTGAACGGTTTCCTTTCCAGTCTATCAAAACCAGAAATACTAGGTGGTGCTGTGCAAAGTGAACCGGCTAACCAGCCACCAGTGCAATTCCACTTTGCTTTAGCCTGTCATACATAGCAAATTGAAACGTGAGGCACACTGGCTTCATGGCTTTGCTAGCCTTTGCCCAAAATGGCCACTGGATTGAACTCGTCACTGTTTGGTGCTCTTTGCCGAACCCTGGAAATCGTCAGTCTCTTGGCTAGTCAAAAGGAAGCACATCCCTGACAGGATGGTTGTGGAGGCTGTCTCTCTCGACAGTAGCTAGCAAGAGGTCCAATGGATGAGATTTCTGTGTACCTTTTGCATGAAAATGGACTCTGTAGGTGCTTGGAAAATAAATGCAGGCTTGCCCTTCCTGTGGCAAATGTCTTCCCTGAGAGCGCAAGGTCAGTCCCCACTTTCCCTCATTGTTCTCCTTGCCTGCTGCTCCTTTGACTGGTGAGATGGGCCCTGGCAATTCCAATTCAAGTGTTCATTTTTCATTCTCAGTGGTGCTTTTGAAATGCTAACTGATACCTTGGGAAATGAGCTGCAATCACCAAGCACTACAGCCTCCCCCTCCCTCCTCCTTTGGGATGCAAGTTAGCCGAAGTTCTGATTGATTAGACAATCCAATTTTGTAAGCCACCTCTGGATCTGCCTTTGGAAAGTGACTAAACAACAACAACAGAAATGCAGCTGGCTTTCGCTATTCAGAAAAAAATATGGATTTCTTTATTTTATTAAAGAGAATACAAATAACTTCCAACGCTTGTTTCATAACACCATTGCGATTTCATTTACTGGCTGAATTTAAATATTCCAGCCTCAGTCATTTTTAAAAGGCAGTACCTAAAATGGCCTTGAGTTTTTGCTAGGGTTGGAACGGGAGGTAGCAGTGTTTATTTGTTGTTTTCTTCAGGTAGTAAAGAATCTAACTACAAAACCTAAAATATTTTGTGCATTTTGCTGAAAGCTTCTCAAGCTAGCTAAGCTAATGGTATGGATAATAAAACCTTATGCTTTGGGACAGAAAATGACTGCCTGGAAAAATCTAGCCTCACAGTGCATTCAGAGGGGCTCGCCCTCCTTGGTAAGTGGGTAAAGGGGTCATATTTCACACTCTTGTGTGCCCCACTGAGTTCAGTACAGCTCCCTCTGAGGAGACATGTGTAGGAATGTGCTGTGAAAGAGCTGGGCCAAGACGTTTTGCTACCTGCTTTAAATTGGTACAGTATGTTAATGTAACAGTTTCTGGTTCTATGGGGCTCTCTGTGCATGGGTGTGCATGGGTGTGTGTGTGCATGTGTGTAATGTGTTTTGCAAACGCAAACTTTCCAAAAATGTTTTCCATTATTTATATACAAAACAAGCAATCACAGCAGTGATATAAACACAGTCCAATAGTGGATGCTACATGTTGTACACCTCTGAGTTCTTTTCAGCAATACCGGAACAGGAGTTGCTTAAAGGAACAAGGAAGAAAGCCAAATAGGAACAAGGTCCCAGATATGTTTATCAACTGAGGTAGGAAATCCATGGCATAATGGAAACAGCTGCAAGTACACAGTCTTTGAAACCCTAAATCCAGGGTTTTGGTAAGGGCCTTATCATCCTCCAAGGGAACAACAGCTCCTGATTCTCTAGCTCTCCTGCTTTTTCTCAGCTGGAAGAATTCCCCACAAAATGGGCTGAACTCAATAGTCCATAAGGGGCACAGTAGCACTCACTCACCTCTGTTTCACCCAGAGAAGCTGAATGGATTGGCAATCAAACTTCAACAAGGGCAATGGTATATAATCCTTCCTAGTGCTTTCAGAGCAGCTTTCACTTCACTTTCTAAAACACTAGGTTCTTCACCATAGGATTCCTCTTCAAATGAATTCGTCCTCCTTTTATCTCTTCTGCATAGGCCTTCAAGTGTACTGTTTCCACCTTATCTTTTTTTTCCTCCCTGTCAGATGATGTGTTTCCCTGTTGGCCACTCAGCATTCCTAATCTAGGCTTAAATTTCCCTTTAAATTCTTGGATCTTCTGGATCTTTTGTTTTTCCCCTTTTGTTGTTCTCCTCTACTTCTTTGCATTGGTTATTTTAATAGTTCTCTTTGTCTTTATGTGACAGTTGCAGAAAAACTGCATTCAAGTCACTGCCTCTATTTCTGTCACCTTTTACTATTGCTTTTTGCCTGTCCTTTACAATGTTAAGTGTTTCTTCTGTCATCCATCTAGGTTTCATTTTCTTTTTATTACAAGAATTGTATTTTTTCATTATTCCCTAATAATATCTCTGGTTTCAATTTGCAGTTTTTCTGATTCTCAGTACTGATTCTCAGTAATGCAAATCTGTTCCTTTTGTGGATTTTAAATTCACCAGGAATGTTGTTTAAATTATATTTCTGGCACTACAAAAATTCTTTTAATGTTCTTTTTCACCTTTACTTTAATGTTGGATATTAATAGTTCATGATCAATACCACAAGACACTCCTCATCTTGTTTTGGCAGAGAGAATACAACTTCTCCAGCTCTTGCTTCAAATTATTTTTATTTATTTATTTATTTATTGTATTTATACCCCACCTATCTAGTCATTTCGACCACTCTAGGCGGCTTACAACATAAAGGATAACAAGTTCAAGAAAAATTTATAACAATTAATTAATTAAATGATTCAGCAAGATGGGAAAAATACAAAATAAATCAAATAAAGAGAAAAAGAATAAAAAAGGAAAGAGGACAGGAATTAACTGGAAGGGAAGGCCTGCCTATACATCCATGTTTTTAGTTGGTTCTTAAAAGTACCCAACAAGGGTGCAGCGCGAATCTCCGGAGGTAGGTTATTCCAGATGCGAGGAGCCACTGCCGACAAGGCCCGGTTTCTAGTTCTTTCCTTCCGGGCCTCCCTCAGCGTCAGGCTCCTCATCCTAACCTCCTGGCTTGCACGGGTGACACGGGTAGAACTAGTTGGGAGTAAGCGTTCCGCCAAGTATCGAGGTCCTATATAGAAATATATAATGTAATATATAATATATAAATATTATATTTATATATATAATATATAATTATATAATATATATAATTATATTATTATATATTATTATATATTATTATATTGTTATTATATATTATTATATATTATTATATATATAATATATAAATAATATAGAAATATAGAAAATCAAATTTCTATATTGACCATCTGATGATGTCTATGTATACAGCCATCTGTTCAGTAGCATAAACCATGTATTTGTAATAAACAGATTGTTGGTTTCACAGAACTCTAAGGGCTATGTTCCTGCTTCATTTCCCTAGGCCAAATTTTCCAGCAACATTTGGTTCTGTTTTGTTTTCTTCTTTTGCATTCTGATCACCTCTGATTATAAGCATGTCTCATTTTGGTATGTGATTGATTTTCTCCTAGATAGTTACATAAAAACTTTCAATTTTATCTTCTTCAGCTGTAATTGTAGACTTGAAAGACTGTGATGTTTATAGGTTTCCCACTTAGTCTGATTGATATTATTCCATCAAACCTTGCCTTCCAGCCCCTAACTGCCTGTGCTACATCTTGCCTCAGTATTACAACCCCTCCATTTCTTTTGAGTGTGTCATTCCCAGGGTAAACACTTTGTAGTTATCTGACTGAAAATATCCCATTCCAATCCACTTTATTTCACTGAAACAAAACACTGCAATGTTTATATGTTCCAGTTCTTGCTTTACGGATTTCAGTTTGCCTTGATTCATACTTCTTACATTCCATTTTCCTATTATATGTATTGTGCAGCATTAAGAGTTTCTGTTCACTTCTGTGCATGTCAGTTACTAGACATCCTTTCAACTTTAATTTAGTTGTGTCATTAGCTACAGAGCTATTCATTCTCGTCCTTTGCTCTTCCTCAGAAGCTGATTGAGTGCTTTCTGACCTTCCAGCACTATATCTTGTTTTATTTTGGATTGACTCATCTTGGGCTTTCAATGTAAGGAAGGTTTAGGAGAGGTTTTTCATTGCCACGTTCTGTGCAGTACAGACAAATTTAGCTTGAGTGTCATTGTTGTTGCATCATTGTTGACATTGTGTCAACTTCAACTACCATTGCTGCTCAGTAGCCACCTTGAAGAGGGCAGATCATCTTAGTTTGGTGGCTTATTCTGCCTTGGGAGACAATGTTAGGAATCCAGGCTCATAATGGAATTTGGCCTCCTAACAGCATTACTCTGAGCTTCATGGACAAACTCAAACCCCTTCACAATGGTAGACGGAATCCTAATAAAACTATTTCAAGCCACAGAGCCTGAATCTGTCAAAATCCTAACAAGAATATGCAACAAATATAGAAAACAAAACAGTGGCCCACAAACGAAAAACATTCAATATACCTTCCAAATCAAAAGAATGGAGATGCCAAGGAGTGCAGTAACTATACAACCATTGCTTTAATTTTTCATGCCTGGTGTTACAACGGAGGCCTTTCCTTTATATGGAGTGAGAAATGCCCGATGTTCAAGCTGGATTCTGAAAAGGAAGAGGTGCTTGAGTCCATAGTGCAAATATCTGCTTCCTATTAAAGCACACCAAATAATTTCAGAGGAAGATCAATCTATGCTTTATAGACTACAGCAAAGCTTTTGACTGTACGAATCATGAAAAACTATGGGTTGTTTTGAAAGAAATGGTTGTGCTTCCTACTGCATAATCTGTATTGTGGACAAGAAGCTACCATTAAGAATATGAAGAGACAGAACGGTTTTCTTTAGGCAAAGGTATCAGACAAGGGTGCATGTTATCCACTTATCTATGTAGTCTATGCACAGAACATATCATGTCTAAAGTCGGACTGGATTCAGATGAAGGAGGAATCATTATCAGTGAAAGTGTAGCCTGTATAATTAAAATTGTAAACCGCCCGGAGAGTGCTTGTAGCGCTATGGGGCGGTATATAAGTCCAATAAATAAATAAATAAATAAATAAAGTAATATCAATAATTTAAGATATGCAGATTGCACCATTTTACTGACAGAACACAATATTAACTTGAAATGACATTTAGTGAAAGAAGAAAGTGCCAAAGAAGGACTACAGCTGAACATCAAGAAGACCAAAATCATGCCTCCAGAAGTTATGGCTCTAGTGCTGACAATGAAGAAATTGAAATAGCGAAGGATTTTGTATACCTTGGTTCAATCATCAATTGAAAGGGAGACTGCAGCCATTTTCCGGCTTGACGCTGCAACAAGACAGCAGGAGGAGGATGGAGCTCCATCCCCTGGGCTGATTTCCAACCTGTTTGGGACCGCCAGGGAGTTAAAAAGAGGTGGTGAAATGGGGGACAAGCTTGTTGATCACAGGGGGGGCTACTCATGTTTGATTCAGGAAACTCCCCAATCAACCAGCGGGTGAAAACAAGCAGCTGAATTAGGTTGCTTGCAAGTCGTTGGCAGCCAGCAATGGAAAAGCGAAAAATCAGCTAATTAACACTGTGTTACCACTGGGTGAGAAATATTTTTAAATGTACTGCTTTATGACTATCCCTAGACAAGACAATCCCTACAACAGAAGTAGTGTCTTCTATCTCCCACCACTGATTGAGCAGCAGTGAATATAGAGAGAGGAAAGAGATGCAAAGAGATGCAAAGAAGATAAATTGGACATTAATTAGACATTTAATCATACTTCAAGGAAGGAAGTTCGGTATTACTTTGTCATTAGAAACTTAAGACTCTCTCTTAAAACCATCATTAGCAACAACTCTGGGAAACTAAACTTGTTTGTGTTACTTGTAAGAGCTATCTAAAGCACTGGCAGAAAGCCTAGAACAATGACGTTGAACACTTTATGGCTGTTTGGAATTCCCTTTCTTTTTGAGGACTGAACTGAAGTACAGATAAATTAACCCTAGAAAGCCTAATCCAGCCAAAGTGGAATTTCTAAACTGTATCCTGGGTTCTGAACTTGACTGGAGCACAGGCTGAGACAGAATCAATAATGGAATGGATCGCCTTGGGGGCTGGATTACAAAAGACATCAGGCCATGAACACAAACATCAAGTGAACTATTTGGTGAGCAAGTGTCCTTGAGACTTTAGGCAGGGAAAACCCTCTATGTCTGAGACTGGATTCAAGTTTAACCCTGAAGATGATCAATCTATTAAAGTGAACCTATGGAAGCAAGTATTGATGGAATTGGACTGATCACTTTAAGCATCTGGACAACTTCCACTTGGAATACAATTATTTGACATCTGAGACATAATGCCACAACAAGGACAATTTTGGGATGAAACAAAATCTACCCTTCAAGCAATTTTAGAAATAATGAGATCCCATAATGAAGAGGTGAAATTATTCAAGGAGCAATTAAAGAAGGGCTAGAGATAATAATGAACAAAGAAATGGGAGGGTGGTGGATGATGTATGCCAATCAAAGGAGGGGCTGGAGGAAATTAGAGGAGAAAACCTAGGAGATATAATTCTAACCCTAGAGCCAAGGAGAGTTTTAGGTGTGCTAAGGGAAGATAAGGGGAGAGAACCAGCAGATTTAATTAAAAAGAGCCTGGAAGATAAAGTGTATAAAATGTTCTCAGATGGCACAAGGAATGGCATAATTTTTAGAGAGATAGAATCAAGAATTGGGAAAAGACAAATAAGAGAAGAAGTTACTTAGAAAAATGAAAAGGGAAAAAATATTAAGGTGCCCTTTAATGTTCAAAGCATGTATATACCTAACTTCTGGAATTGTAAGGGGGCGTATCCTATATATTAGAACAGGGAATTAAACTGAAATAAGAGATCATTAATCAGGGTAAAGGCATAACACAGTGGTTCTTAAGGTAAATGGAAGCTAGATATAAGGATGAGGTAAAACAAATAGTAGGGGACGTTCCATGTGACCACGGAAAGATTGTCTTCGGGCAAAAACGCTGGCTCTATGGCTTGAAGAGCGGGATGAGTGCCGCCCCCTAAAGTCGGACACGACTGGACAAAAATTGTCAAGGGGAACCTTTACCTAAAACAAATAGTACTTAATGAACATACATTAGATACAATATTGATATAGACATGATAGAAAATGTGGAGATAGAAATAGCTAAACGATTATATAAAGAGAATCTGTATAAAATGCTTTAGATAACATCTATTATGTGTTAGGAACCTATTTAGTTATTATTGGTATAAAATACAAAGTTCAACAGTTAAATCATGTTAATATTATATAGATTTGAAACCAGAACTACTTTTATTAGGTATGTTATCAGAGGATTTTGAGAACATTGTATACTATGAGAGCAATAGTAGCCAATATTGTATACTAAAATACACACATGAATGGTTTAAATGTTTAAAAAAATTATAGATTTTGAAGGGACAACTAAGAAGACACCAAGACTCAAAAAACAAATAATTATAAGCAACCCATGTAACATGATGTTTAACAAGCATGAATTGAATGTAAATAGATTGAAAAAAAACTAATAAAATATTTTTTAGAAAAAGAAAAAGAAAGGGAGAGCCAAGAAATCAGAAGATTGAGACTCAGAAGGTCAGCAATGAAGGAACTAGAAAAGATCACCCACACTCTTGTATTTCCAATCATCTTGTACGGGTGTAAAAGCTGGACAATACAGGAAGTTGACAGGGAAAAAAATTGAGTCATTTGAAATGTGGTGCTGGAGGAGAGCTTTATGGATACCTTAGACTTTTAGGAAGATGAAGAAGTAGGTCCTAGAGCAATTCAAGCCTAAGCTATAAAATGACAAAACTGGGCACATCATGAGAAGGCAAGATTCACTGGAAAAGACAATAATCCCAGGAAGAGTCAAAGGCAGCAGCAAAAGAGGGAGACCAGATATGAGGTGCTAAAGGAAGCCACAGGGCTGACTTTACAAGAACTAAGCAGGGCTGTTGAGGACAGGACATACTGGAGATCTCTCATTCATAGGGTCACCATAAGTCAGTGGTGACTTGGCGGTACATAATAGCATATGATGATGATGGACATATGGTCAGGAGGCTGAAAACTAGTACAGAGGGCAGAAGACAAGCCGCATGGCACAAAGTTGTGCCCTCCAAGAGACAGAATTGGGCAGGGGACTTGGCAGGAACATTTACGGGTTTGCCACTCCTGCCTCCCAGTGTGTGCTGCTCGAGGTGATTGCCTCTTGTGGCTAAATATTAGGGCTGGCCCACAGTTTTACTTTACTGCTTCATTTTTGCTTGCATTAAGTTCATCTCCAGAGATCTACAGATGGACTCCGTAGATGGACTTATATAAGCCAAAATCACTCAGTAACAGGCGTCTTCCACCAGCATTAAGGGACTTACAGTATTTAACTATATTATACCCCGCCTTTCCTTTTAAAAGCCCAGTGGCATTAACACCGAAGAAAAATGCATATTGGAGCTATATAATATACTATGGGCATATATACCTCCTTCCCTCTCAACGCTTTCCTAGACAGAATTAGCATTAGAATTTAATGTGAGCCAAGCCCCAGCAGAACTTTGTTCTATTTTTAATGAGGTACGTCAGTATATTAATTCATGGAGAGGTGAAGCGATAATAAAGGTAAAGGCAGAACTGAACTTAAGACAGTCCCAAAATAATATATAACAAATACTAGTTGGAGTCAGAGATCGCCTCAGAGATAGACGTTTAGCCCAGGATGCAGGCTGAAAAAGGGAGTTGTCCTAGGTGGTCAGGGGTTGCATTTAGAGAGCTGTTTCTTTTCTCCTTCCATCTCCCCCGCTGTCAATCCATCCATCACTTTTTTTCCTTTTTCCTCCTTTTTCCTTTTTAATTCCATGAAGTAGCATTTTCATATCTCTCCAGATGGCTTCTAGAGGGTCACGTGGGGAATTCAAGATGTTGGATACGATGGCACCTTCAGTTCTGTGGTGAACATGAATGAAGAAACTAGATTGAGAGAGCAAGACAGGGAAGGTGCAGCTGGGTGGTAAGGTCACAGGAGACGCAGTGGGGTGGAAAGAGAACGAGAAGCATGGAGAGTCGGCGTGAAGAGGTCTTCTTTTTCTTTTTCTCTCCAATCATTCTTGATTTTCCTTGAAGGAGGACTGCCTTTCTTTCGTGATGGTTGTTGTATAATAAAAGCAATAAAAGAAGCTTACAGCATAATCTGAACATGCCAACCTAACAGCAAGTATCATTGTGTTCCATGGGCTTATTTCCAAGAAAGTGAGCAGAGGACTGTCAGCACTAAAATTATTTTTCAAATTTTTTTCAAAATTTGAAATTTGCAAGCCCCCCCACAAAAATATACTGTTGGAATCCTTTTTTTAAATGAATGTTTCTGAACATATTAGTTAGACCTATATCTCACAATTCAGCCTCTTTAGATTCTGAACATGAGGCTTGTTCCTCATGCTTATTGTTGTTTCTTATAATTAGAGGGCATGATCCAAGGAAAAGTGAACACTTGTCATCCTGACCTTATGCATTTAGTAGGAAGTACAGTGGGTAAATTACATCTTTTGAGATCTATCTCCCCTTAACCATATACTGAAATCTTGACCAGTAAACCTTGCCATGTCTACTAGAAATAAAATCCCATTGAGGGGATTCTGAATAATTTTCTTGAAGTGAGACTAATCCTCCTCCTCCTGCTTTTTCTTTATTGTTCTGGAAGCGTTTCCCTCACATCTCTCTATCCACCTTCCTTTCTTCCTCCCTGACCCCCCAGATAAAAGGAAACAGCTGTAAGAAACATCATCATGGGATAGAAGCCTGTACTGCATCCAGCTTTCTCCATTACTTTGTGGTTGTGATTTCCATGAAAATGTCTGCCAAGCTTTGCAGGCACCTTATCTTTTAGATAGTCCCCCCCCCCGCATGGGGAGGAGGGGCAAAAGCTGTTTACTTGTTATTTAACATAACAATAAACTAAAGTGTTGTTTTTATAAAGATGCACTGTATCATTGTCAATGACATAAATATTTATTTCCCACTTATATTTATATTCAGTGAACTGCAGAAAATGAACGTTGTAGGGGCATTTTAGACAGTTACAAAGTGCTATTCTGTATTCATCGAATTATTACACATCCCACCTTTCTCCTGATGCTGGGACCTGGTGGTAGTCTTCTGCACTATGGTGTCGTATTATATTTCTATGTAAATTATGGTAGTGATGTCTAAGTATGATGATATTACCAAATATTAGTTTAAACGAGGATGTGAAAAATTAAGTAAAAAATGTGTCTTCCTTTTGGTGATGAATATCATCCCCTCCCCACCTGAATCTTCATGACACTTTTTGGTGCTGAGGTGGCGGCCAACCCACCTGTTCACAAGATACTAAGAAACCACTCTTTCAAATAAAATGAATGCCCATAAATTGTAAAATGGAATTTATTGTATAAAATCCATTGCTTGGAGTTCACAATCAGGGAAACAGGGACAACAGTGCAGATTTTTGCCTCTCGTGTAACAACATGCAGTTCCTACACTGTTTTTGGCCGTATAATGCCTCGAAGGCCATTGTACTGTACATGCAAAGAACAGTCGCTTTCATTTTTTAAAAAAATTCAGGCAAAGTTTGGCTGTGAGTAAGCAGAAGTGGGGGTAGTGACTCCCATGACTTTCCACTAATTTTTAGATTAGTGGGTGACACATTTTGGGGATGGTTGCCACAAAGCAACTTCTTGGCACCTTTTAACACCCTGAGCCTGACCACCACTCCTTAGTTCCACTAGAGATATTTCTAACCTGAAAGGACAACCAGTCCTGAAAACTGTATTTTTGGGTTGCCCCACCCAGAGCCTCCTGGCTCCAAGATTATTGAGATGTTTACTGAAAAGTTAATCACTTAATTCCGACTGGCAAAGCATAGCTTCACTGTGTTTTTGTCTAGCTGTAGTCTGCTTTCCTTCTCAGTTACATATAAAACAAACAATAAGGAGAGTGTGATTTTTTTTTTTAAAAAAATGGATTTTTAATGAAGGCCTACCAGTGTGAAAGAAATATGATGTGAAGGTTAAAACAACAATAAAATTTAAATACATTTCTTCCGTATTTAAAGATCAAAACAAACTCTCTTCCAGCTCTCCATTTTTCCGACAAACATGTTCTAAGTTCTCTAGTTAGACAAAAACTAATGCAGATCAGGCCATTAGCATAAAGCAAGGCTCACAAATCTCTTTGTAGGCTTGAAGCAGAAAAAAGCTGCTACAAGAAATAGGTCAAATCTAGGTAACACCTCAGGTTTAAAAATCAATTGCAGCCAAATTGGTAGTCTAAACTGGCCTTTGTTTGCAGACAATGGACAGACTGTAAATTGATGGAGCTGACACCTCCAGTCTCACATGGAATCTGCAAAACTAGCTGATTTTATTGGCAGTCTGGCTTCAACTGTTCCAGGAGCCCAATTTTTGGACAGGTTTTTAGTTCTGGAAATATATATATTTCCAGTGTCTGTCTGTACTTTAGCAAACATACTGAGATCGACTAAGATGGTTGCCTCTCTGGAGATACAGCATTTTTGCTTTAAAGCGCCACCTGAAGAGTTTCCTGGATGCAATTGTACTAAATATTTTGTTATACACTATTCTGTTCAGCTGATATGGGATAAAAGAAAATGTGATCCCTGTTAATTTCCAGTACGTAGGTGTTATTTGTCTTCTCAGACTCTCCCTAATTAACCCTAGAGTGTGAAGGTGATTTAGTCAAACTCAAAAGTTTTACATCATGAGAATGAAATTGATTGGCAGTAGGTTCAAAAGGAGCAGGAAAAAAACACAATATTTCACATAGACATACATAATTTGCGAAATTTCACCCACTGGTGCAGAAAGTTTTCAAAAGTATCAAGCACATTCAAGAACAACAAAGTTGTTAATGATTATTAGCTATAACAGCAAATGGGAAGTGAGGAACACTTATGAGGACTGTTTCTAATACTGAACTTAGGTTGAAGGTATCAGGAACCACTGTAACCAAAATGGTTCAGCCATGATAAAATGGAGGGAGGCATCAATATTTGAGAACATCCAGAGATTTGCTGAAGTATGTAACATTAGCAGCAGCAGCAGGAGGAGGTGGTAACCTCACCACAATTAGGAAAAAAAAAGAGCTATGCATTGTGCTGTAATTGGGATGGGGTCAGCTATAATGGAACAGCGAGGCCTTCTCATGAATTGGTAGGATCAGTCCAAAATGCAGATGGGATTTGGAGGTAGGAAACAAGAGAAGACACCGTTTTACTTACCCTTAATCATCACAACATTTCCAGCCTTCAAGAAAGAATCACTGGGGGGGGGGAGGAATTTGCCCTCACAACTGTGCTCCTCTGTGCTGTTGCCGGCCATGGTATCCAGGCTAGCTGGTTGTCTCAGAGACAGAAAAAGAGCAAGAGTGAGAAAGAGATGAGTGTGGAAGACCAGAGGAAGAATGGGAAGTGCCTCCCCATTCAACATCGCTTTCCCACAGGAAAGGCTGACTGCTCTTTAGCACGCTCTCCTTCCCCATCTCTGCCAGATACAACAAGGCAACGCTGAACTGTCTTGCCCCTCTTGTGTTTCCTAATCCCGATGCCATGTTAGTTCTTAAATAACTCTCCCTCTCACCCCATATTCAGAGAAAGTAAAACTGGAGAATCAAACATGCCCTGCTTATAATTTGGATACCCTCCGGTTTCTGAAACTGACCTTGGAAATGCTACTGAGAAAATTAAGATGTTAGAGCTTCCTGATTAGCCACATCTCTGTCCTTGGGATTTCAGGGCTAAACCTTGAGATCTGGGAGTCAGACCATTGTGGTGTCAGGGAGGCAGGGCAGGGAAGCAGCATTTTTTATTGCCTAGGCTTTGAGCTGTTACAAGGAGGCTCATTGTCCTCCCACCCCAGAATAAAGAAGCAAGACGCAGGTGATGGGGTAAACTAGTTAAAGGTAAAGGTTCCCCTTGACATTTTTTTTGTCCAGTCGTGTTTGACTCTAGGGGGCGGTGCTCATCCCCGTTTCCAAGCCATAGAGCCAGCGTTTGTCCGAAGACAATCTTCCATGGTCACATGGCCAGTGCGACTTAGACATGGAACGCTGTTACCTTCCCACCGAGGTGGTCCCTATTGATCTACTTGCATTTGCATGCTTTCAAACCTCTAGGTTGGCAGGAGCTGGGACAAAGTGACGGGAGCTCACTCCATCGCGTGGATTCGATCTTACAACTGCTGGTCTTCTGACCCTGCAGCACAGGCTTCTATGGTTTAGCCTGCAGTACCACCACGTCCCTGGGGTAAACTAGGGCCACACTTTATTTAGAACACCTTAGGTAACTTCTTGCCCATGGAGAAGGGGCCTGTGGTAGCGGGGGAATTAGGTTTGAAGCCGAAGGTCTCATGGGATCCCCCCCAACCTTATACAGGCAAATCCCACGCCCCGTTGTTTAAGACAGCATGATCCCAGCTGGTGAAATATCAAACACCCGGCTTGGCCTCTAAGCCCCCGCTCTTTGCGGCCCACAGCCCGGTGGGGGGCCCAGCCTGTCCATGCCACTCATGATTTGCCACTCACCATTTTGGGTGCTATTATCCATTGCTCATGCAAAGAAATCCTACAGGCACAAGGTTGATTCATGTGCCAAAACTCGGCTTTATTAAGCTGAGATTATTACATTGGAGCAGCCACAGAAAACTATGGCTTCTGGGCTCCATGCAGAGAAGATACTCTTTTATAAATGAGCAAAGGACTCAACCATTAAGCATATTATGGGCTGTGAATATTGGCCACTGCAGCTTTAAACTGGTTTTACTGTTATACCCAGTTCTTTATATGCTTGGTGTTTCACTGTTCCTCAACAGCTAAGTCCTCACTAGAGATGGAGGTATTCATATTCATATACTAATACCCCTATACAGGTGGACATAATGAGGGTCCAGCCCCCTGGGGATGAACCGACCACTCACCTTCCGCTGTTGCCCGGGCTCCCTTCCTATCACTCTGGAGCTCACAGTCTGTGAGCCACTCTTCGACCTGGCAGCAGGGCTCCCTGCCAGGAATGGATCATAGACTGTGAGCTCTGGAGTGATAGGAAGGAAATGTGGAGCCTGGGGCAACAGAAGAAGGTAGGTGGACAGTCCGGCCCCAGGGGGCTGGGCCCTCGTTATGTCCACCCATGCAGGGGTATTTGTATATGAATGCCCCCATCTCTAGTCCCCGTTGATACTGAAATTGCCATAGACTACCAAAGGAAGCCACCTTGCTCCTTTTGAGAATAAAGGCAAGTAAAAATAAAGAAATAAAAATGATAAATAAAGGAACTTGCAACCAAAGTATCTTTTAACATTTTATTCTGAATGAATTGGAGTAACACGACATACAAATACCACACGGAAGGAGAGATACAGCATTTGTAAAATCTGTCCTGTGCATTCACCATGCTGACAGGGGCATTAAAGTGTATTTATAACGATCCAGGATAGTTTGGCCTCAAGAGTCAACTTAATTCTTTGTCTGCCAGGTATTCTCTTATGAATGACAGTGATTTGTCCCTGGTGTTTTCACTCCCTCATGAGCCCTCCTCTAATTCTCTCTGTAGCTTATAAAGCTGTACTTGACAGACTAATTTCATATAACTAATAACATTACGTGATAAAGTGACTCTTTATTCATCTTGCGAGAAACTGTTTTATAAACTTGTCTCTACTTCTTTGTTTGCTTGCCCCTTCTGTAGGTTCTACAGATGTGCTTGATTGAAAAAGTAAGTTTTCTCTTCTTACCCATTGACTGTGGAATGGAAACTACAGGTACTCCTAACGAGGTAGCTACAAGGGTAGTCCTAGACTGTAGCAAGTAATCAGCTGACCTCAAAACAACATTGATGAAACTGCTCTTTTAGGATAACATGAGCCCATCTGAAATGGGTTAAGTCTACTTGGCCCCATGAGATACCTGCCAGCAGAGACCAAGATTCAACAGCACTAATGGAACTGGGACATACTCCACCCCATACGCACATATGCAACTTCTGCAGCATTCCATAGTGCAAGGAAAATCTTTCACAGGATTTTCCAGTCCTCCATATCAGGAATTTTGAGTGCAAGCGGGGCTGCAGGAGAAAGGAAGGGAACATTGATTCCAGCAGAAGCAGCTTGGTCCAAAGGAAGTACAAACTGGATTCTAGCCATAGCCTGCATCTTACCCATTAGGTATTCTCAAGACCCTCGTTATCATTTTTTAGGGATTGTCAGTCAGTCACATTCTTAATAATTTGGTTAAACTTGTTCAGTTCTTCTTCCATTTCTCTCAAAAAGTTATTCCTACGCAATTTATTTGGCTCTTGATGAGAGAACTGCTAGTGATATGCCACAGGAAATAAATGACTTATGAATTTAGCACATTCTGGGAGCTCAACAACCCAACCCAAAGAAGAGGCAGTCCACTATATCTCAGCCTGATTTATTGCTAAAAGCCTTGCTTCCTTCCAACTTGATCCAATTGGCTTTCTGGCATTTTGGGGCATTGGGTGTGACTGGTTCTTTATCTGCCTATACAGGGATAGAACACAATTACCTTCCTTACTCTTACACATCAAACAATGAGAACTCTGCTTTATCCTTAAACATTAAAAATGTTAGGGTGTGCAGGAATGATGTGGCCCTCCAGATACCATTCATAGGAAGAGCCACATATGTACCTCCAGCTCTCTGGAGTTTCAACACACTTCAGTAGGAAGAAGGTTATCTGGAACTTGATCAGAGTAAAAATCAGACCTTTAATATCAAATATTCTCGAACTCCACCAGTGTTTGGACATTGTTCCTTTTTTAAAAAGTTAGCTATTGTAGTCTACCCCTTCATAGATTGCTGCCTTGTTATGGTGAAGGGGCTTGAGTAATTCAGAGAAGCTATGGGCTATGCCATACAGGGACACCCAAGATGGACAGGTCACAGTGGAGAATTCTGAATAAACGTGATCCACCTGGAGCAGGAACTGGCAAGCCACTCCAGTACCTTTGCCAAGAAAAATCCATGGACAGAAACAAAAGGCCAAAATATATTACACTGGAAGATGAGCCCCTCAGGTTGTAAGGCATCCAACATGCTACTGAGGAAGAGCGGAGGACAAGTACAAGTAGCTCCAGAGCTAATGAAGTAGTTGGGCCAAAGCTGAAAGGACACTCAGCTGCAGACGTGCCTGGAAGTGAAAGGAAAGTCTGATGCTGCAAAGGAAAATACTGCACAGGAACCTGGAATGTAAGATCTATGAACCTTGGTAAGCTGGATGTGGTCAAACAGGAGACGGCAAGAATAAATATTGACATCCTGGGCATCAGTGAATTAAAATGGATGGGAATGGGTGAATTCAATTCAGACAATTATCATATCTATTACGGTAGAAGAAATGGAGTAGCCCTCATAGTCAACAAAAGAGTGGGAAAAGCTGTACTGGACTGGGATACAATCTCAAAAATGATAGAATGATTTCAATATGAATCCAAAGCAGACCCTTCAACACCACAGAAATCCAAGTATATGCACCAACCACCAATGCTGAAGAGGCTGAAATTGGCCAGTTCTATGAAGACTTACAACACCTTCTAGAACTGACACCAAAGAAAGATGTTTTTCTCATTATAGGGGATTGGAATGCTAAAGTAGGGAGTCGAGAGATAAAAGGAACAACAGGTAAGTTTGGCCTTGGAGTTCAAAATGAAGCAGAGCTAAGGCTAATAAAGATCTGTCAAGAGAACAAGCTGGTCATCACAAACACTCTTTTCCAACAACACAAGAGGCAACTCTACACCTGGACATCACCAAACTGGCAATAACGAAATCAGACTGATTATGTTCTCTGCAGACAAAGATGTAGAAGCTCTATACAGTCAGCAAAAACAAGACCTGGAGCTGATTGTGGCTCTGATCATCAGCTTCTTATAGCAAAATTCAAGCTTAAACTGAAGAAAGTAGGAAAAACCACTGAGCTAGTCAGGTATAATCTAGACCAAATGCTTTATGAATACACAGTGGAAGTGAAGAACAGATTTAAGGAACTCGATTCGGTGGATGGAGTTTCTGATGAACTATGGCTGGAGGCTCGTAACATTGTACAGAATGTAGCAACAAAAACCATCCCGAAGAAAAGGAAATGCAAGAAAGCAAAGTGGCTGTCCAACGAGGCCTTACAAATGGCAGAGAAGAGAAGGGAAACAAAATGCAAGGGAGATAGGGAAAGTTACAGAAAATTGAATGCAGACTTCCAAAGAATAGCAAGGAGAGACAAGAGGGCCTTCTTAAATGAACAGTGCAAAGAAATAGAGGAAAATAATAGAAAGGGAAAAACCAGAGATCTGTTCAAGAAAATTGGAGATATTAAAGGAATATTTTGTGCAAAGATGGACATGATATAAAGGATAAAAATGGGAGGGACTTCACAGAAGCAGAAGACATCAAGAAGAGGTGGCAAGAATACACAGAGGGATTATATCAGAAAGATCAGATAGTGTGGTTGCTGAGCTTGAGCCAGACATCCTGGAGAGTGAAGTCAAGTGGGCCTTAGAAAGCTTGTCTGACAACAAGGCCAGTGGAGATGATGGCATTCCAGTGGAACTATTTAAAATCCTAAAGGATGATGCTGTTAAGGTGCTACATTCAATATGCCAGCAAGTTTGGAAAACTCAGCAGTGGCCAGAGGACTGGAAAAGATCAGTCTACATCCCAATCCCAAAAAAGGGCAGTGCCAAAGAATGCTCCAACTACCATACAATTGCACTCATTTCACACACTAGCAAGGTTATGCTCAAAATCCTACAAGGTAGGTTTCAGCAGGATGTGGACCGAGAACTCCCAGAAGTACAAGCTGGATTTCGAAGGGACAGAGGAACTAGAGACCAAATTGCTAACATGTGCTGGATTATGTAGAAAGCCAGAGAGTTCTAGAAAAACATCTACTTCTGCTTCATCGACTATGCAAAAGCCTTTGACTGTGTGGACCACAGCAAACTATGGCAAGTCCTTAAAGAAATGGGAGTGCCTCACCACCTTGCCTATCTCCTGAGAAACCTATATGTCGGACAGGAAGCAACAGTTAGAACTGGATATGTAACAATTGGGAAAGTACGACAAGGCTGTATATTGTCCCCTTGCTTATTTAACCTATATGCAGAATCCTAAACCAGAATTAAGATTGCTGGAAGAAATATCAACAACCTTAGATATGTAGATGATACCACTCTGATGGCAGAAAGTGAGGAGGAGTTAAAGAGCCTCTTAATGAAGTGAAAGAGGAGAGCGCTAAAAATGGTCTGAAACGCAACATCCAAAAAAAAAAAAAAAACCTAAGATCATGGCCACTGGTCCCATCACCTCCTGACAAATAAAAGGGAGGCAGTGACAGATTTTACTTTCTTGGGCTCCATGATCACTGCAGATGGTGACAGCAACCACGAAATTAAAAGATGCCTGCTCCTTGGGAGGAAAGCGATGATAAAACCTAGACAGCATCTTAAAAAGCAGAAACATCACCTTGCCAACAAAGGTCTGCATAGTAAAAGCTATGGTTTTTCCAGTCATGATGTATGAAAGTGAGAGCTGGACCATAAAGAAGGCTGACCACCAAAGAATTGATGCTTTTGAAATGTGGTGCTGGAGGAGACCCTTGAGAATCCCCTGGACTGCAAGGAGATCGAACCTATCCATTTTGCAGGAAATCAACCCTGAGTGCTCACTGGAAGGACAGATCCTGAAGCTGAAGCTCCAATACTTTGGCCATCTGATGAGAAGAGAAGACTCCTTAGAAAAGACCCTGACGTTGGGAAAATGTCAAGAAGGGGACGACAGAGGACGAGATGGTTGGACAGTGTCATTGAAGATACCAATATGAATTTGACCCAACTCCGTGAGGCAGTGGAAGACAGGAGGGCCTGGCGTACTCTGGTCCATGGGGTCAGGAAGAGTCGGACAGGATTTAACAACTAAACAACAACAAGAAAAATTGTAGTCTAGTACGATACTGTTGTTTGTAATGGATCTACAGTGCCATGGTTTGACAGTTAGTCATCTAGTTCCCTTTGCAGCTAAGAGCGAAGTAGCCCAGTGTGTGTTTAGATAAAGACCAGGGGATCATTATTTGTTTATCCTGTTTGCAGAGGAATAAAACCTACACTCCACCAGAGCTTCTAGAAATCCATCCAGTCAGCAGGTAATAAAATCAGAGCCAGTCAAGGGCCTAATGACCATGAGGCTGGCATTTGTTTACAAGATTTATCTTGCTGAAAGTCAGGAATGTTGGAAGGTAAGTTTTTAGTGCCCAAGGCTGAGTTGCTGCTGAAGAAAAGATGAGATGAAAGGGCTAGGGTTATTCTGCTTAAAGTGCAGCTTTAAATCAGGTGTCTTGGCCAGTGTTGGTTAAGGGGACCTGATGGGCTGTTCTAGCTTATGCTATAAAGCGATAGAGTTACTATGACAAATAATATTTCAAAACAAGGATTTTAAATAATCACTCATTTTTTAAAAAAATGATATAAAGCCTGACCTCTAAAAATTGGGTTAGAAACCTCATTTGTGCAAAAGTCAGGTTTGGGATATGTTCAGATTAAAGGCCAGCACCCTTGAAGAGCGCATCTATCAGAAAAGAAAGAAAGCAAAATCGCTCACAGGAAAATACACCACAAGAGAAAAAGTGTCCTCTGAAAGGACCTTGACGAAAATCTACCGTTTTGCTGATTTTTATGCCTTCTACAGGTACTTTTAAAATTCTCTTTTAAAATTAACATATATTAATTAATGATGCCCATCCCTTTTCTTACACATACCTGCCACTTTTGCTCCATCATCATGGACCCCATGGTGAGATTCCCAGAGAGCCTACTATCTGGTTATTAACCAGACCTACACTTGTAATGAGGTTCTATGAGTACGATGGGGGCTTTTTATCTTGCTTTCCACCCCACATTTTTCCACAGCTCTTCTTTCTCCAGCTTTGTAGAAGTTGCCCCAAGGAAGGAAGAGTGTGCTTTTTTGGTGGAATTCTTTGGGTCCTCACAATCTCCTGGCAAGGGCAGTTGCCGGCTGCCTGTGTTGTGAGACAGAGCTGCCAGAAAAAGGCGGCCATTTCTTAAGCAGGCTGGGCCCTCCTCTTCCTCCACCGCCTGCTCCGGTATGTTTCAATGAAGAGAACTTTGTTGCCAAGCCGGAGATTGTTTACTTCTTGTAACCCCCAGTGCAATCTTTGTGACTCAAGCAAAGTCTTTGCCTTTTCATTTTTTCCATCCCCCTCTTCATTAATATACATTTTAAAGGCTTAATTGGGAAACTGCGAGTGGCCTTGATAACCTCCCCACTTCCCTTTCAGCAACACTCTCAGAGCAAAGGGACTCCTCTTTCTCCTTTTTTCCACAGGCGCCCCCACCTCCTCCTGTGCTCCGTCCCTCTCCTCTGAGATCTGTTTTCAAAAGATCAAGAGTAGAGATGAGACTTCAAATGCAATAAATATTGTAAGAGCTGCTGCTCTTCTGAGGCTGGCATCTTTGAGATCGATATGTCTTTCTGGTGGGAGGGGAGGGCCCCCCCCAAGAGTCTTCAAAGTAAACACACTGGCAGCTCTGACCAGTTCTAAATGCTCCTTGTGATAAATACATACATGCACTTCAATGTATATGGCTGGGTTCAAGAAGGAACTCTAATGCCCAAAGATGGTATTCAATAGAAGAATATAGAATTTATGTCTCATATAGGGCACAGACTTGGTCACCATCTTGGAGCCACCGCATTATTTCCACAGCACTTTGATGGGAAGATGTGTATCCTGCTGACAGTTCAGACTACCTTCCTCAGGTACATGTGGCTTCCATAACAGTGTTCATTAACAAAGATGGTGTGTTTATTGCTTTAGAAATGTGTTTGCATTTTGCCCTATGACTGATATCCTTTCTGCCTTTCCTTTTCCCTTCTGGCATTTTTACCCACCACATGAACTGAAAAGCCTTCCAAAGTGGTTTAGAAGGATTAGAAATAAGACCAAGTGCTGTTCCTATCATGAGTGCATTGCCCACCAGTCCCCCTTTGGTGTGTCCATAGTGACATTTCCAAGGAAAGATCAAAACTGCAGGAAGGTGGATAGAGCTATGTGACATGATCAATTTGTTGTGGTTTCCTTCTCCACAGGAAGCAAATCATTTCATAAATCTAATGGGTCTTAATTGCTGATTCAAGACAGGAGAGCTGTAATTTCCCAAGCTTACAATGCAACTGTGCAATGATCCAGCCGCTGGAGGGTCCCTGGACCTCAAACAGCAAAGGTGGCCTTGCCTTCCACCCAGGGTATCGCAAGACGGATTAGTCTCACATGACTTCCTAGGTGGGAGGGGAAAGCCAGGGTTTTAAAGAGGCTTTTCCCTCTGGAACGCCCTCTTCTTTTTGGGCACCTTAGCAGGAAAGAGAGTTGTGGAGCACTGTGGAGCACAGCAGGGCCTACTCACGAACAAGTGTTTTACTGGAAAGGAGAGCAGAAGCACAGACGCTGCAGATCGCGGAAACAGAGGCGGAGCATCAACCAGCGGGACCGGAGGGGCAACGGCTTCCTCCCTGGGCTAAGTTGTTTCTTATTACTGGGCACATCTAGGTGGATTTTACTCGGGAGAAAACACGCCGCCTCAGTTTTCCTAGCTTTAGTTGCTCTGGCCTTCTGTTTACTTTCGGGTGGCAAATGAGGGAAGCCGCGCGGTGGTTTGGTGTTGTCGGTGGCTCTTGGCTATTTGGAGGTTTTTTTCTCTCCACCTGCCCCCCCTCCTCCTGTTTTAGGGCAGGGGCCCAGCAACAAGGCAAGAATGCAAGAGGCCCCAGGAAGCCTAACAATGGCAGCGGCACCTCTGGAAAAGGGACCCAGCCCAATTAGGGTGCAGGTTATGGAGGAATGGCTGAGGTTTTATCCTCGCCAGGAGGATGCAAGGTATTTATTGGAGGAATTTAAATATGGGTTCAGGATTCCAGCATTAGGGGAACGCAAGGCGTTCATGGCGCGAAACCTTCACTCAGTACTAGGTATGGAGAGCATTGTGCAGCAAAAAATCGATAAAGAAGTAAGGGAGGGTCGGGTCCGCGCACCCTTCCCAACACCACCTTTGAAGAACCTCAGGGTTTCGCCACTAGGCATAGTGCCCAAGAAGGCCCCGGGTGAATTTCGATTAATTCATCATCTGTCTTTTCCTGAAGGCAGGTTGGTAAACGACACCATTCCCCAAGAGTTGTGCACGGTCAGGTATACCTCCTTTGATGAGGCAGTGAGGATGAGCAGGAAATGTGGTTTCGGGGCTGAACTGGCAAAATATGACATTAAATCAGCATTTAGACCTCTGCCTGTTCACCCACATGACTTCAACTTGCTGGGCTTCCAATTTGGGGGTGCATTTTATGTGGACCCATGGGATGCTCAATGTCATGTGCCGCTTTTGAGAAGTTCAGTACATTTATAGAATGGAGACTTAGATGCATGGTGCAATGCAATTCAACGGCTCATTATCTGGATGATTTCCTTTTCTGCGGAAAAGGGGGCTCAGGTAGATGCAGCTTTATACATAATATGTTTCAAACATTAGCCAAGGAATTAGGGCTGCCCTTAGCTGAAGATAAGACAGAGGGTCAAGCCACATCACTGACTTTTCTGGGTATAGAACTGGACACTGTCGAGCAAACATCCAGGTTACCCCAGGACAAGTTGAATGACCTTAGGGCCCGGGTAGACTCTTTATTGCACAAAAGAAAGTTGTCACTTCGGGACCTGCAGGAAATAGTTGGTCATTTAAACTTTGCCTGCAAGGTTGTGGCACCAGGCCGAGTGTTTCTCAAATGCCTGTGCACAGCCATGAGGGGCCTCAAATGACCGAGGCACAGGACTAGGGTAACGCAAGGCATGAGGGAAGATCTTCATGTCTGGAGCCAATTTCTCAAATAATTTAATGGGGTTTCCTTCTGGAGGTCTGAGAGGAATTTGAAGGTGGATTTCCAGGTGAATTTGGATGCTGCAGGATCCTTGGGATTCGGCATCTATTGCCAAGGCAAGTGGTGCTTAGGCTCATGGCCGGATGCATGGCATCAGAGTGGCATCACGAGGGACCTAACCTTCTTGGAATTCTTTCCAATTGTTGGCGCCCTATCGCTGTGGGCGGAGGAATGGTCAAATTCAGTGGTCCGTTTCTGGTGTGACAACCAGGCGGTTGTTTACATCATAAACAACCTGACAGCACAGTCAGAGCGGGTCATGAACCTAGTGAGGGCCTTTACACTCAGGGCTTTACAGTTTAACATAGTTGTGCATGCCAGGCATGTCCCCACTGTAGACAATAGCATAGCTGATGCTCTGTCATATCAACAGATCAAGCGGTTCAGGGAGCTGGCTCCAGAAGCCAGGGAGCTGCCAGAAGTTCTTCCTCCGGAGGTCTGGCAGATTGGTGTGACGATGCATCCCGAGCAATAGGGTTGGCCCTGGCAGAAAGGACAAGAAAGGGCTACTCCACAGTGAGTACGGAGTTCATGCAGTTTAGGATGATGGTTGATCTGGAGCAGGCTTGGCCAGTTCCGGTCGAACATCTCCAGCAGTTTATGGTATACCTTTATAGGAAAGGGTTGGCGCCGGCCACTATACAAGGTAAGCTGTCAGCCTTAGCATTTCATGCGAAAAGTAATGGCTACAGGGACATTACAGGGGATTTTCGAATAAGGAAAATGTTAGAGGGATGGTCCAGAGAGAGAGGAAGAGTGAGGGACACTAGAGCACCCATATCACCTCTCCTTCTGGAACGTATGTGCGAGCACTGGATGGCGCTGTGCAGGGACGAGTATGAGATAAGGTTATTCCATGCTGTGTCCCTCATAGCCTTCTTTGGGGCCCTGAGGATCAGTGAGCTAGTAGCTGGAGGTAAGGTAGACAAAACCGGGGTAGCTCTGCAATGGCAGGATGTAAAGGTACGAGGAGGGAAAGTAGAGCTAGTGATTAGAAGATCCAAGGCCGATCAAATGGGGAAAGGTAGGCAGTTAATTCTGGGGCAATGCTCAACCAAGTGCATATGCCTGGTCAGAGCCACGCAGGCACACTTGCAGTATAGAGGAAAAGATGAGGGTTATTTTTTCCAGCATGCGGATAAGTCTCCATTGACGAAATATCAATTTTGGAAATTGACCGGATTAGCTCTGCACAAGGTTGGCATTACAGGTGCAAGGTTTGGCACACATTCATTTAGAATTGGAGCGGCATCCACTGCAGCGGCCATGGGCTACAGCGCACATGACATTAAGCAATTAGGCCGTTGGTCCTCGTCTTGTTATAAAAGGTACATTAGGACCTTACCTACTTTGTAGGCAGGGGCCTGACTTATGTTTTTACAGGTTGCCTGGAGTCAAGAACACGAAAGCAGATCATGATCGTCGGGCATAGCTATATATACTGGGCAGAACGCTATGCAGCTGCATCTCCTTGAGGGAGCAATTTGGGGCTTGGAGCAAGGGCTCACATTACATGGAAGGGGCTGCATGGCATGCAGTGGGGTCAACTGAGTAGAATGACAGCATTCGCCCACTGCCCACCAGTCTTGCTATTGATACATCTTGGAGGCAACGACTTGCCTCGACTGCCTGGCAAGGCCTCAATCCTGGACATTCTATGTGACCTCAAGAGTTTGAAGGCTGCATACCCAGTGATGCAGATCTTATGGTCTACGATTATTTCTCGGTTAGCCTGGCGAGGCTCTGAGAGGAGTGGCACAGTTAACAAGGCCCGGCGGGGCATCAACAGGGAAGTATGCAGAGGCATCTGTAACGGCATTGGTTCAGTGATAGGTCACCACAGGATTCAAGCCAAGAATTCTGAATTGTTCTGGAGTGTTCATCTGTCAGATGCGGGTTTAGAGGTCTTCTTAGAGGACATCGGGGGGGCCTGCTTGCCGAGCTCACAGGGCACTGTGGCGGGCATGGGACATAGCCATGCTAGTCCCTATGCTGTGGCGGGTAGTGCGGAAAAGCAAGTATTTATGGTGAGTCCCGCTGTAATTTCAAGTAAGCCAACAGTACATCAAACCGCCTGGCACTGCAGAGCGTGCGATTACAGTGCCTGTGGCGGGAAGATGCTCTGGGCCACTTCCAGACTAACAACCCTCGAATAAAGTGGGATTGAGTCTGGGGGTGTTTCTTAGCGGCTGGCCAGCTTCCTGCTATCCTTAAGATTGCTGGAGCAGGGGGCCGGGGACTCGCCCCTTTCATTGATCTAGGAGCATTTAGATGCTCATGTCATTTTTTTCCGCACTACAGAAGGCCCCTTCCTTTCAAATGTCAAATTTGGAATATGAATGTATATTAATAAAGTGTGGCCCGTATTTAACCCACATCACTGTCTCGTGTTTTATTCTGGGGTTGGGAATAAAAACTGCAATGCCAAAACTGCATGCATTAGGAAAATGTGCATACATTCCCATGCAGAAAAGAGGAAGGCGTTTTGATCATTTGCACATGGCTCTTAGTGTGCATTTCTTTATCTGAACATCCTGACAAGATGTTCATGATTCCTGGGGAATAGCTTGAGTCTTGGGAAAAGGGAAGAAACAGATTTTGTATATTGTTATCAGCTGAACTATTAATAGCCATTTTCTGAAATCAAAAGGCTGCACCTGTTTCTGTCGGTGGCTAATTAGGATCTGGGAATTTGCAAAAGGGAGTGAAATTGATGAAATCGAGAGTGGGTCAATATCATTTATTAAAATCTTGGGCCAGCTTCCCTGAAGTCATTACACATTTGTTTTAGTAGGTCTTTATTTCAGCTACCCTTTTATCATGTGTGGGTTTTTTTTGGATTTTCTTTAATAATGCTTGAAATCCGTATTTGAGCAATACCTTTATTAGGCCAACAAAATGGCTCAAAATAATCACAAATGTTAGAGCTCTTCAGAGATTTTTGCCTGGCAAGTTGGTAGCCCAAGCAGAAAGTGTTGACATTTGAAACCTCCACTCCTATCCTGAAGCACCCATTTTGAAACTCACTTAAAGGGGCCCAGCATAGACGTTTGCCATGATTTTTGGAACTGTTCATGTTTTTTTCTGCACCATCTGCATCATAGTGGTGACCAACCAGAGGAAGACTCATATAGGTAGAAAGCTAGCCTTTGTTTGTAAATGTTTAATGGTCTAAATAATTTTATGTGTACCAGCTACCCACCACCATTTTTGCAATGTGTAACAAAGACCCTACGGCTTTTTAAAAATTTTGTATGAAGGTTAAGCATTCAGTCTTCTAATTTTGTATTCAGTGTTTAAGTATTCTCTTTTTAATAGCAAAGAAATGAGGCAATAACTTATGATGATCACAGCAATCTGTCCTTCTGTCTAAGTTTGACCCATGGTGACTAGCGATGCTGCCTGCCCTAAACCTGCCCAAACTATATTTGCAGATTTAAGATAGCTATGGCAATTGACAATTGGAAGATAAGCTGAGCAAAGCTCTTTAGCTGATGTCATTCAGAAAATCTTGATCCATTGATAATGGCTTCTTGCAGCTACGGTAAATAGGCCAATGCAAGTTATCTCAGGATAGCCAGAGAAACTGTTACACTGTCATGTTGAGGGATTTTCATCACAATATGCAGCGTGCACCTCTGTCTATTTGTCGCGTCTCTGTGTTATGCTACCAGTTCCACATGGTTTTTAATAGTTCTGTGTGGTAAGTAGAAAGGGAAAGCTGCTTTCCATTCAGAAGAATAGGTTGTATAAACTCACTGATCAAAGTAATTAGGGTCAAATCTGGGTCTGTATGGCCTGCACAAGTAGATAAATTGTTACCCTGTGGAGTCAATTATGATAACAAAACTGTAAAGAGGGGTTGAGTTTATAATTCATATAGCTGTTGTCACTGTAGCGGAGGCTGTTCTTTTCCTCTTTGGATGCTTTTAAACCCTTTAGTGTAATGTGAGGATGGAAAACAAAGAGGTTGGCTTCATATTTCTACATAGAAGGACACTTTTTCTGGTGCATCCATTTTTCCAGTGGAAGGCAATGCTTCTTGCTTTGGAAATCTGTATATTTGCAAGGCTCATCCTGTGTCAGAGAGAAGAAGACACAAATCATGCATATGTTTGAATAGTGTGGTCAATTAAAAATGTACACATTTGAAATAAATGTGCCTAAAGACACTGTAGTCAATAGGAAAAATGTGTACCAAAAATGCAGGCAATAGGCAAAAAATGTGCAAAATTATACATACATTTCCACAAGGTGGAAAAAAAGATGCTATTATAATCCAATACAGAAACAAGAGGAAACAAGAACAATGGTGGGAACGTGGTAAAACTGAACAATGTTATCCTTTGTCTGGTCGTATAGTCCAATGCCATTATGTACTGCCATGTTATGCGTTTACAGCTGTGGCAATTGTGGAGCATTTCAGTATTTATGATAGGCATCTCTTTTTCATTTTGGAGTATTTTTCCCCTCTGGTCATATTTACTTCCCTATAGCCTTTATGAAAGAAAACAGTAATACCCTTTGAATTTATGGCAAACGTATACCTGATGGTAGCAGGCCCATGTGTTTAAATCAAGTTTGCCAATGAATAAAATGAGGTGCAGGACATTTAATGCATGTTTGCAGTTGTGATGGATGTCCCCCCCCAGTGAACCCATTGCTGAATTTATATACTGTATGTCTCTGTGCAGTCTAATTCAACCATTTTAAGTGGACTCTGTTACAATCTTGTGCAAGCCATGTGAACTCAGAAATAATTCCATGAAGCTTTCTTCTCAGTAAAGGTAAAGGTTCCCCTTGACATTTAGTCCAGTCGTGTCCAACTCTAGGGTGCGGTGCTCATCCCTGTCTCCAAGCTGTAGGGCCACCGTTTCTCCGAAGACAGTTTCCGTGGTCATGTCGCTAGTGCGACTAGATACAGAATGCTGTTACCTTCCCACCGTGGTGGTACCTATTTATCTACTCTCATTTACATGCTTTCTAACTGCTAGGTTGGCAGGAGCTGGGACAAGCGACGGGAGCTCACTCTGTCACGTGGATTCAATCTTACGTCTGCTGGTCTTCTGACCTTGTAGCACAGAGGCTTCTGTGGTTTAACACGCAGCGCCCATTAATACACTCAAAAACATTCCTAATATGAATTATTGTCTGCTTGCCATTCAAACATCATTGAAAGCTTTAACACAGAACCTTGAACCATCATTTTATGGACTGTCCGAGTCCATATTGGATCCACAAACACTTGAGAAAGCAGAATACAAAGAGACAAAACACAGACTACCAATCCCTCATCTTTTTCCAGAAATACAATTTACGATGAAAAATAAAAACAATCTTAATTTAAGTAAGGCATAAAGGCATGCAAAAAAGTATAAACAATTGTATTTACCATTATCCATGATAATAATTTGACATTCAATTTATTTGAATAAGGAGCAATGCACAATAAAACACCTGAAAAAGTAACATAAAATAAAACACTCTGTATGCATTTTGTGTTAAAATTTTATTTGCAACCTCACATTCTATCTGCAGTTTGAGCAACTGGGATGTTCTTTTCTGTGCTGAGGTGGTTATATATCTATCTGGATGTAACCAATTGGTCCTTACAGTCTCTGAATTTAAAGAAAGCCTTGCCTATCTGTTTTGTGTTCTCTTTCCCCCTCTTTAGTCTGTTGGAAGCAGTGTTGTTGTTTGTTAGGTTCCTGTCAATCTGTTCACAAATCTAAGTAATGAAACATTTTATTCTTCCTCTTACAAATGTATCAGAGTAAGTTACTGAGATCTCAAGTGCCAGTTAATGAGAAAGGGGTGAACTGTCTGGAGAACTTGAAGCTATTTTCTTCTGTAAATCTCTGTACTTCTGCTATCTAGCAAAATGAATTTTACAAGAAATTCAAAATTCTGCAGTGTTTTTAAAAGGTCTTCCTTTCTCGTATAACAATCACCAGATCTGTAGGACCGCAAAAAAAGGCAACATTAACGAAAACAACGTCTTTAACAACATACGTGCCTTCCGGCTGCTACCAAGTGTGGTGAATACAGCAAGACTCAGAAGACCTGGGTTCAAGCCCTTATTCGGCGATAGAAACTCAGTGAGGGTTGTCAGTGTTAAAACCATTCCTTAAACATCTCAGTTATCTTGGAAACTCTGCTAGGGTTTCTATAAGTTCAATGTAACCTGACAGGAAGTAATAGAACATTTCTTCAAATTACTCTGAGTAATTTGAAGAAAAACCATAAGCTATCAACAGTAGAACTGAAAGGTGCAATAATCCCTAAACATTTCGACATCTCTTGCTGTAGTATTAGCGAGTTCCCATATTTTTATCAGCATCTATATTAAATAGGAGGGACATATAAGAGATTTCTATGTTTATAGCAATTCGTATTTTGCTTTCTCAAATTTTTGTGGTTACCTTTTTACAGATTTTGCTTATTGTTTGGTTAGGACATCATTCCTGCAAGTACACCTCTCAGTCTTGCAGTCAGGCTGCAGTTTTCTAGTAGTTCTAGTTCAAAAAAAGATGGTGTTTCTAAGCTCTGCTTCCAGAGGCCGGAAAAGGTGAGACATTGAGAGATGTAAACATAATTGCCACTCACCAATCCACCCCACTGCCTACTGAGTTGCATATCTACTGCTTCCTTCTACTTCACTGTGGTTGAATTCTTCCCTTAACTTCGTACCATGGGAACCATTGTCATCAGATAGCAAAGCCGTCCAATTCTACAAAATCACATTACAAACAGTGGGGCTCTGCACTTTGAATGCCCACACTTGGCTTCTTACATTCATATATTGATATTAATTGCTCTGTTTATTTTGAGCAGTGTCCTCTTTTCTTTTATGTAATTGTCAGCAACTTCCGCCCCTTGGAGGAAGATAAAAGAATGCCATTCAAATCATGCACAGTATACATAAGGGATTTTGGTGTGTTTTTTTTCTCCAAACCAAGTTAATACACAATTTTGTCTTTATGATTCATTACTGGCTTCGTAGATAAGTGGAAAATGATACTTAACTCAGTAACCCTTCATCTTCCTAAACACATTCTTCCTTCTAATCTCTGAGCTCACATCTTCCAGTCTGATCATATTTTGTAAATAAATGATGAAGTGCACTCACTAAATGAATCAATGATTATATTTGTTCTAATTGCAAATGCAACATATCGTAGACCAGAAATTCCAACCATTTCCTACTAGAAGATTAGTAGGAGTAACACACTGACCGCAGTATATTACAGAGACACTGGCTAAAATTTTGTTGCTTCATGCAGTAAGTTGCGCTAAAGTAGGCTCTTTGAATATGTGAGGATTTAACAAGTCTACGTCTCTGCAACCTTAGCAAAGTAAGTTGCAACTAGAAAAGGCCTATTTGAATCAATGGAACTTACAGGAGTTGGCTTAAGAATGCCCTACTGATTCAATGAGTCTGAATCTCACCACGCTCTGCAACAGGATTTTAGCCAATATAAGAAGAGACATTCTGTTTGCTGTCTCCTAACAGAGGAATAAAACTGAGATGGACCCAAGTAGAGAGTGACAAGGAGTTTGAGTGGAGAGTAGTAGTAAGGAAAGGGTCTAGTGGAGGAAGAGACAAAGCAAAGCACAGTCATAGATAAAGAGAAGACAATAAAAAGGTAACAGGGATCATGAAGAGACACTTCTCTTGTGGTTTATTTCCCTGCATTACACAGAGGGGTCCTTTTACCACTCTGTCACACTGCCATTTTCCATCTGGATGGGTTACATCCAGTGGGCCAGGGCACCGATGGTTGGGAGTTCCTACTTCTAGGTGTTCAACACACATAAGCAGGTTGTTATTCTTGATTGCAAACGAACCCTGCATAAAACTTATAATAACCCAAAAATGTTTCAGAACTTTTTGAAAGAGTAGCAAAACACAACAAAACTTGTACTAATTCAGCAGTGATTACAAAAACCATCATCAGGCAAGATATGCAAATTACAGAGCTCTAGGCATGGTAGAATTATTCCCACAGAAAACAAGAAAGTAGAACTAATGAACTTTACTTACAGAGCACGTACAGAGTTCTCCATAGCAGACAGCACAAAGCATAGGGTGAACATGGTAAGTCAGTCCATGATGATGAATCAAGATGGAGAGTGGATTTGTTCTCCCTGTCTCTCTTTCTTAAATCCCATCATCCTACCATCCACAGTTCTAAAGACCAATCAATCATCTAGCTTCTTTTAATTGGCCCTTGCTGTGCCAGCTAAGCAGTTTTAATTAGCTCCACTCCAGGTGCAAGGAATGTTCAAGGTCAGGATTATTTGTTTCCTCATTTATCCCAAGAGAGTGGTACCAAACATTCCATATTCTCAAAACATGCTAGCTTAGTTTAGGCATTTGATAATATTTTAAGACTTGATATTGAACCTCTAACTGCTTTGCAGATGTTAAAGACAGGATGTTAACTCCATAGCATATTATCCCCTCACAGTAACCTACAAAGTGTGTGTAATGTTTGTCCTTCTGCCTGAGAACAATATGATGTACACATGTAGCAAGTACAAATTGGAAGAGAAAGTGAGAGAAATGGAGCAATGAATGCCCCAACTTTAGGCTATAAGAGAAGATGAAGACTACATAGACAGAACACTTGAGCAGCCGTCGCCGCATTTAGGTCACATTTAGGAGACGTGGTGGCGCTGCGGGCTAAACCGCAGAAGCCTGTGCTGCAGGGTCAGAAGACCAAGCAGTCGTAAGATCAAATCCACGTGACAGAGTGAGCTCCTGTCGCTTGTCCCAGCTCCCGCCAACCTAGTGGTTCGAAAGCATGCAAATGCAAGTAGATAAATAGGGACCACCTCGGTGGGAAGGTAACAGCGTTCTATGTCTAAGTCGCACTGGCCATGTGACCACGGAAGATTGTCTTCGGACAAACACTGGCTCTATGGCTTGGAAACGGGGATGAGCACCGCCCCCTAGAGTCGAACACGACTGGACAAAAAATGTCAAGGGGAACCTTTATCTTTACCTAGGAGCAAAAGAAGATGACACTCTTCACCAGTGGAACTGAAAAATTGCTTTCAGATTCTTGAAGAAGAGTCAGGCAGACAGCATGCAGAGAAAAACAAGCAGGAGATCCTGCAGGAGGACAAGTGATACTGTGAAACTCAGCTAAGCAGAGTTACTGAATCCATACCATACAAAAAGTAGAAGAGAAGAGTAGTTGTAGTAGGTGACTCCCTACCGAGTGGGACTGAAACTGAAATATGGTGGGATGACTCCCATGACTTGAATATAGCAATTAAAGGATATAGTTGGTCAGAAAGAACAGAAAGAATAGAAAAGGTGGTGGAGTCACACTATGTCAAAAACAAATATTCCTGCACAGAAATAAAGGAAGATGAACTTGGTTGCCCTGTCGAGGACATCTGGATTAATATAATTTGGGAGAAAAACAAAAGGAACGTCATAGTTAGAGTCTACGACTAACTGCACAATCAAGGAGAAGATGAGGATGATCCCTTTGAAAAACAAATTGCAAGAATTTCAAAGAGACACAATGTAATAATATTGGGAGGGTTCTATTTATCCTGCTACCAGTTAGGAGGCAAATTCTGCCAAACATGGCCTTTTCAAGAAATGTATAGGTTGTGTGGGTGATAACTTTCTCTTACAAAAAATGGAGGAAGGAACTAGAGGATTGGCTATCCTTGACTTGATTCTAACCAACAAAGATGACTTGGTGGATGAGGTGGCTGTAAGGGAAACTCTGGGAGAAAGTGACCATGATATATAGGATTTCTTGATTTCAAAGTAAGCAAAAACTGAGGGTATCTGCATGTGAATGCTGGGTTTTAGGAAAGCCAATTTTAATAGTCAGGGCAATGATAAGTGAGGTCCCATGGCAAGGGATTCTGCCTAGATTTGTATCTGAGTCTGGATGCCCAGGTTTCAGCCGTGGCCAGGAATGCATTTGCGCAACTAAAAATAATGCACCAGCTGTACCTGCTCCTGGAGAGGTCTGATCTGGTCATGGATACTTAGATCTCAGCAGGATTAATGTAACATGCTCTATGTGAGGCTGCCTCTGGAAAGTGTCCGGAAACTTTAGTGGATTGAAAAATGTCTGGGGCTGATCAGACAGATCACATAACCCTCTCTTAGAGTAGCTCCACTGACTGCCAATCCATTTCCAGGCAGAATTCAAAGTTGTAACCTATAAAGCCCAAAATGGCTTGGGTCCAAGCTATTTCAAGGACCACATCTCCTCTTATGAGCTTACCTGGATGTTAAGGTCATCCAGAAAGACTTATCAGTACCACCACCTTCACAGGTGTGTTTGGTGGGGACACAGGAGAGGGCTTTCTCTGTTGCTGCTCTCAGACCCCGGGAACTCTCGCCCATAGGAGGCCAAGCTGGCCCCATCTTTGCTGTCCTTCCACAAGGAGACAAAGCCCTTTCTCTTCAGGCAAGCTTTCCCTCAGTGACGGCCTGGCAGCGGCCTTTTAATGGATGGTTGTACCTTACTTCTTTGAATGTGTTTTTTGGTGTTGCTCTTGCTCATTTTTAGTGTGGTATTTATTTGATCCTTTTTAGTCTGTATATATGTACTGCTTTTAGCTTTAAATATTGTCTTTTAATGATGTAAACCACCTTGGGTCCTTTATAAGGAGAAAAATGATGTAAAAATATCTCGATAAACTAACTAACTAACTAACTAACTAACTAACTAACTAACTAACTAACTAAATAAATAAATAAATAAATATATATATAAATATATAAATATAAAAAGGGATTATTTCCCAGTTTCATATTTTGTAGTTTTGTAAATATTTGTAAGATACAATATCAGAATTGACCCCTAGAGGGAACCAGATGTTATTCTCCTATATTATTTTCTGGCCTGCTAGCATGCAACATGTACAGTAGGTATCCGTAGGGGCCATGGTATCCATAGGGGGCCAGTTCCAAGCTGCTCTGCAGATGCCAGAAAGTGTGGATATAGAAACACTATATAAAGTATAGTCTCTGGTTCCTTCTAGGGGCCAGTTCCGGTGATACATGTTGGAAACACATATTTATGAGGTTTTTTGTTTGATATTTTCAGGCAGCGGATAAGTGAAATCATGGGTACTGATCTCGCAGATATCGTGGTCTTACTATACCCTGTTGCTAATGCTGTAAAATAGTAAGTTACTTGTACAATTGAAGCAATCAATTACTGTATTTTTCCATTTATAACACACCTCTATTTATGACACCCCCCATTTTCTAACTCCAAAATTAAGAAAACCTAGCTTTGAGGATTCAGCCTCTGAGCTCAGAATGTCGGATATTTTGGCTCTGTTGAGTCTTGAGCCTACAGGCTCCACCTCCAAGGAGGTGTGTTCCAATTGGTTTGTTCAGGGTCAGCTGGCATCAGTTCCATAAGGCTCCTGATTGGAAGAAACTGACTCCTGACTGTAGGAAACTCAGCCTCCTGGCTAAGGAAGTTTGTTTACAGAGACAAGGTATGTGTTGTTTTGTTCTCTTCTCAATGTGGCCAGATGTGTAGATGGTGTAACTGTCATTTTAAGAAAACTGAGATTATTACTCACGCTAATTATGTTCTATAAATTAAAAACTTTAGGTAGGCTTACGTCAGTTTGTGGGACAGGAAGCAACAGTTAGAACTGGAGATGGAACAGCTGATTGATTCAAAATTGGAAATGGAGTATGACAAGGCTGTATATTGTCCCCCTGCTTATTTAACTTATATGTAGAATACATCATGCAAAAGGCAGGACTGGATGAATCCCAAACTGGAATTAAGATTGCCGGAAGAAATATCAACAACCTCCGATATGCAGATGATACCAATCTGATGGCAGAAAGTGAGGAGGAATTAAAGAACCTCTTAATGAGGGTGAAAGAGGAGAGAGCCAAAAATAGCCTAAAGCTCAACATCAAAAAACCCAAGATAATGGTCACTGGTCCCATCACCTCCTGGCAAATAAAAGGGGAAGATATGGAGGCGGTGACATATTTTACTTTCTTGGGCTCCAGGATCATTGCAGTTGGTGACAGCAGCCACAAAATTAAAAGACACCTGCTTCTTGGGAGGAAAGTGATGACAAACCTAGACAGCATCTTAAAAAGCAGAGACATCACCTTGCTGACAAAGGTCCGCATAGTCAAAGCTATGGTTTTTCCAGTAGTGATGTATGGAAGTGAGAGCTGGACCATAAAGAAGACTGACCACCAAAGAACTGATGCTTTTGAAATGTGGTGCTGGAGGAGACCCTTGAGAGTCCCCTAGACTGCAAAGAGATCAAACCTATCCATTTGGAAGGAATTCAACCTTGAGTGATCACTGGAAGGACAGATCCTGAAGCTGAGGCTCCAGTACTTTGGCCATTTCATGAAAAGAGAAGACTCCCTGGAAAAGACTCTGATGTTGGGAAAGTGTGAAGGCAAGAGGAGAAGGGGCTGACAGAGGACGAGATAGTTGGACAGTGTCATCGAAGCTACCAACATGAATTTGACCCAACTCCGAGAGGCAGTGGAAGACAGGTGGGCCTGGCGTGCTCTGGTCTATGGGGTCACAAAGAGTAGACACAACTTAATGATTAAACAGCAACAACAAGGTCACTTTGACATTTTAACTACAAGGTGAAGGATAAGAGTGGGGCATAACAGAATGATAACCAGGTGTCTCCATTTGCTCCCTACCCATGCCATGCCAGTGGTTCAGTCCTCATGGGAAAGAGTCAGCATGGGTCTTATTTACATAAACAAGCAAGAACCCAAAGCTCTGACTATGTTAGTCCCCAAGAGGGAGAGACTGGTGTTCCTCCATTTGGGCAGTAATTATGCACTGGCACAGTAGCAGAACCCCATAGAAATTGTCACCCTTCCTAAGGCCATCTTGCTTGGCTTGAAACACATTTGACCTGAAAGTGCAAAACCTCCTTTTTCTTCAAGAGTGAAGAATCAGCAGAGAGGGCAAAGAATTTTTCAGTCCACCTTGTTTCCAGCTTTTTAAGGTAGCTCTGCTCAAACTGTCCTTTCTGCAAATTTGGATCGCTAGAGCAAAGCTACCTTAACAAATTGGAAACAAAGCCGACTGAAACCTTCCTCTTCTTTCTCTGCTGATTTCTTACTCTTTTTTCCCCTCTTTCCACTCACCCAAATGTCTTAGTGCTAGGGCAGCATGTCGAAGGAAGGAAGGAAGGAAGGAAGGAAGGAAGGAGATTGAATAGGAAGTGAAGAATCAGTTAAGTCTCCTTGCTTCACTGCCTCTCTCAACTGCTGCTGGGTGCAACTGCTTCCTGGGTGTGGTAGCTTCAAGTGAGATAGCTACAATCCCCTCTACATTGTCTCAAGCAATCACACCACCTGAACTGATATTAATACATTCAATTCCAAAAAAGTAGAAGCCCAGTGGCAGAGGAAAATAAGTGTGTATGTGTGGGTGGGTGGGGGATTCCAGGCTGATCTGCATTGACTTTTATGTCATGTAGTCAACAGAAAGTAATGTGGATCTGTCCATTCCAATTCTGGAACATTTCCTGCATTTTTTGGGTCAATCTGTTACACCAACTGGCCATTTATCTCGGTTCTCTTTGGTGCTGCCAGTTCAGAGCACATTTTCTCCAATTACAGAAATGCTTACAAACCAGTTTGAGAATAAGAGAGGTGAAGATAGATGAGAGTTTCAGTACCCTCTTTGGCCTTTAGAACTAGTGCAGTTCCATTCCACATTCCAGGGAAATCCCACATGACATATAGGTTGTTAAGATCCAAATTCTGAGTAACAGATTGGCTGGGTTTCTTGTGGTCAATAGCCATCCCTCTGTCAGAATTGGTGGGAAAGTGTTCAGTTAGGCCTCAGTTGCAGACATGGGCAACAATTCATTTTCCAAATTGTGACCTTTGCTCTAAGCGAAAAGGAGGTTTATAAGTCATGTAAAACACCACATGTATTAAGAAAAGGTTAGCTACATAAAGGGAAGATGGAACACACACGGGCAGAAACAGGAGAAGAAAAGGTTAGGGATATAAATGGCCTGATTATATAAGACACACTTTGAGCTGTATGGGCCCCCAAAGAGTTCTTTTTATAGGTTTATGAACTCTGGGAAAAGGGCCAGACTAGCCTTAATTATATTTTGTTTAACCAGTTCTTTAAATAGCTAATTATTTCCTTAGATCTTTTTGACACTTAGATATTGTTCACATCTTTATTAGTGTGACACATTTTTATCCAGGAAATTCTACTTTCCATTTGTTTAGTGCTGGGAGCACTAAAAACAATTGCAGGGTTATTCTGATGTGAATGTGTGCACAAATCTTTGTGATGCTTTTCCTTGACAATTTTGCCTTCTTCTCTTTTTAGGTAAGAAAATTAGGGATGAAGGAAATTGTCTATTTCTGTTCAGATTTTGGTCGAACATCTGCTCAGTCGTAGGTCTGTTCATTTATTTCTGCATTAATCTCTCTCTAAGTTTGAATTTAAAATCACATTTAAATATGTATACCTTTGTAAATGCATTTATCTCATAATTTGCATGTTAGTGCCTTTTTTGACAACCGTATAAGAACACTGAGGAAGTGCAAAAGCTAGTGGATAACTGAGGTCATACCGAGCAGGAAGTGCAAATCAGGTCAATTCATATCAGAACTCAAATTCTTCAAAGATCTCTGGGATCTTGTGAGATACTTTGCAAGTGTTGCTAAATTTCTACAAAATTCTGAACTGTTCTGCTTGTGGAGAACTCTTTGGCTTTTGCTTTTGATAAAAACCAATCTCCACATTCTCTCTGGATATTGCTTTGGGTGACCTTCTCAGGGTCTGTCCCATGAGAAATTTTTAATAACTCCACTTGAGGTAGAGCTGCACATTCATTTTGGGGAAAAAATGAAAATGTGAATTGAGTGCAGGCATCTTTGTCCAGTGCCCTGTCACCAATAGGTTCAGATGGATACATTCCACTGTAGGAAACCACTTTTTGCCAATACCAGGGGAATAGAAGACATATGTGTAGCCTCCTGCCATTTTTGGCTCAGTAAAAAGCAAATAATTCAAAGAAAGAATGACAAGGTAGTGAACTATTTCCACCCTTTGCTATTTTACAGCTCAAAATGCTGTGAGGACAGAGACAGCTATTTCCCCACAGTTCCTTGCTTTCATTCACAGCAGTTGCTATTCTTCAAAAGCAAATAAACACACAAGTTGGAAGACTGTTACACACATCTCTCACACAGGGTCTAGTATGGATCTTAGAAGGGGTAACATATACATATGCATTTGTTCTTCTGGAATGCAGTTCTGTCTTTTGAAAAAGGTCTGCTGAAGACTCAATTCAGAACATTCCAAAAAGGAGTGAGTCCCCAGTGAGGTGAAGAACTGAATGATAATAATAGGTGACCTTTAGATTCAAAAGTCTCAGAAAATATCTGTAAACAGCAAGCAGGTAAGACATTGCTGTAGTCAGCCGGAAGACAATACCGGCCAGACAACATCTCCTTTAAAGCTCTCATGCTTTCCAGACAGTACATGTTCTGCTCTTTACCTTGGAAATGAGTGAAAATCTCTGGGTTACTCCAGTTTGCCACTTGGTCATTTGAACTGCTGGGTAGCTCAGTGGCTTTAGCTCTCTGGCTGTGGAGCCAGAGGCTGGGAGTTCAATTCCCCCACTGTGCTTTATTTACGGGGGCTGGACTCAAGGATCCATAGGTTCTCTTCCAGCTGTGCAGTTCTAAGATGATGATGATGATGATGGATAGGCCACTTATTTCAATCTGCTATTATATCTGACATGCATTGGTTGATGCATTGTATGTAGATTCTTGTAGCAGGGAGGTGAAGTAAGTGAGGGCATATGTGGAAACAGCCAACACAAAACAGGGAAGCTGTGTGCTTGTATACTAGGAAGTGCTTTGTTATCAATTGTGGTAGCCACATAAGAAAGCCATCACTTAAAACAAAGCTGACCAGTAATCTGACTCACCAGTTGGTTTATGTACTTTATAGTTGTAATCAGACATTACCAGTATGACATAACAAATAATGATGCTACTGGTAGCATGTTATTGTTTGCAGGGATTTTTTTAATCACCGAAAGGCTGGAGGTGGAGTAGTCATTTGAGGCTCCTTTCATTAGAACTTTTTGTCAGTTGACATCTCCCTCTCCCACCACCAAGGCTCACTGTATGTATGAGACCTCGACAGTAGTCCTCTGTGACCTCCTTTAAAAGCTTATCCTTTACAGAGTAATAAGGGTATAAAGGGTGGTGGCACACCTTGGCCAACTTCTGCGTACCCCATACAACAGAGGCCGTCAACCCCTGGCCTGAGAGAGCGCGCACACGTGCCCAAGAGCGTACCCACGTGAGCACGGGTCTGTGTGTGTGCCTTGCCTCCCTCAGAGGCTCATCCGGTTCGCAGTCCCAAAACGGTTGGGGACCACTGCCATATAACAAGGTGGGAGCCTAGGAGAGCCATTTGGATAGTACCAGAGGGGCAGTGACTGGAAGGGAACAGCCTGAACTAGCAATAAGCTGCCTATGGAGAGATAGGACCAGTTCCAGGTCTAGGGTCAACCCTGACTAGAGCAGGAGCTGCCAGAAGCCATGGGAGACTGTTAGAGCTTGCTGGAGAGACCACTACCAGTCTGGAGATCACTCAGCCAACATCAACTCAGTGGCAGCAGAGGTGGCAGCATTCTTGGCTAGATACGGGGAGGATGCCCCAACCGGCAATGGCCTGTTAAGTTGCGGGACCTTGTATTCCACAAGGAGGTGAAGTGAACTGCCTTTGGGGCTAAGACAGAGAGATTAGGAGTGGCAGTCATTAGACACCTCTCAGGGGCTGATGAAAACCACTCTCAGGAATCACCTTAAGAGACTTGGGGATGATGGGGCTTCAGAAGTTCAGGAGCAAACTCAAAGAGCTGTATCCTCCCAACAATGTGCAATAAATGTGTGTTGAGATACAGAATCCTGTGTCTTGAGTTCATACATTAGCACTGACAGGCCCTTTTGACTCCACCTGCCTATGGAGAACCTAGCGGGAAGGGGAGAGTTTGCCCAAAGGGCATGATAGCTGCCTATTCCGATGCTATATTATCATTGGTGTTGTTGTATTGTGTAAGGAGTGATGGTTACATGTGAGTTGCAAAACCTTGGTTTTTATGGGTCATTTGCAGAGATTTTCCAGCTTCCTTTGTGTATTTTAAAATTTAAATCCACCCACACTGACTAGAACCACTGATTTCACATTGTACAAGCGGATGCAATGTACTTTGGGGGGAAAACATCCATATTCCATCTTGATACTGTGAGAATACTAGGGAAGCCTAAAAGATGAGGGGCAAGGGACTGGCATAACCAGCCTGGCCCATCAAAGAAACTCTGGCCCTTTGTGCCTTGACTCTACTGAAGCTCTGGTAGTGAACCATTCACAACTGTAAGCCTAATTCAGAATCATACACAATGAGACATTGATTAATTTGAGTTGGAACAAACGTGCCTCTATATAAGATGGACTGAACTAGCTTCTTGGGTAAATGCAGCTGCTTCTTCAAAAGTAAAACCAAGGCAAATAGTTTAGTATTGGACAAAACACAAATTGTCAAAGGTGGAGATGTTGCTGTTGAGGAAAATTGTTTGTGGAAAGGAACTCAGTTGTCCCTACCTCTCAACACAATTTATCTTTTCTTTTTTCCGTCCAATAATTTTCATCTGTATAGTGAAACTTTGCCACCTACATATATGGGAAAGGAGATTGCCCTATGCATTTGTTCATTTTTCTTTCCACTATCAGGCAGTGATGGTGGGAGGATGAATATGGGTAAGCACAGAACTCAAAATTATAGCTAATTTATGAAATGTGAATTAAAATGTTGTGGACAGGTGCTTTCAAATGCAATCCATACTAATCCGTAATTCCACTCATACTCTGAGGTTTACAGTGGTGTTTTCTTGTGAGTAGGCACAGCATTTAATTAATAGGCAAGAGGCCACATACAGCCATTAATTGCATCCTTTCTGTCTGATACTGATGTCACATCTCCCTTTGTATTGTTCCTTGATCTTTAGCTAATGGTCTATTAAAAACACCACAAGAGGTGTTTACTCTAATACACTTCAGTTATTTCTTCTCTACCTCTTTTACTGCCACCAGCCTTTAGCTACCCCTATGTATTATTTGCCCCTTTACACAATCTCTTATAATTCACATAGCCTGCCCTCAGGTATTGAACTCAACACCACCCAGCTTAATAAGAACAAGTAAGGTTTTATTAAAATAACAGTGTTTATTTCCCAGGCTTTGAATTTATTCCACACAATCCTCCACTCTATTATCACTCGCTTCCCCTGAAAATCTCTCTTGACTTCTCTTAGACCTGAGACCCCAAAGCCACCCTCTGCCTGATGTCTCCACAGTCAAACTGAATCTATCTATCTATCTATCTATCTATCTATCTATCTATCTATCTATCTATCTATCTATCTATCTATCTATCTATCTATCTATCTATCTATCTATCTATCTATCTATCTATCTATCTATCTATCTATCTATCTATCTATCTATCTATCTATCTATCTATCTATCTATCATCTGGCTATCAAGTCTGGGCCTAGACTTCATCCAGCTAGTTTTTTTTCAGCCAACCAGAACCATTCTTACCAAACCACATATATAGTACATTTAAATATAACTGGGCATCGTACACATCCCATCTTGAACCACGTGAAATAGACTGTGGTGGGGGCAAAAAACAGAAGGGGAAAATCAGAAGGGGTGAATTAATAGGTGAACCCAGCTAAAAACTGTGAGGAATGGAACCCTGGATGTCTGATTCTCCCTATTTAGGATCAAATATCCATGCTTCCATTCCTCCCTATTTAGGATCAGACACAGCATTTTGAAAAGAAATCTGATGACAGCTTAATTCTGTGCAGTACTCAGGTGGAATGAACAATTAAGAAATCCTTCTGTGATCACAGTGCCCCAGAACCTACATTCCAGTTAAAAGAAATAATTTATCCCTTTGATTCTTTTCTTTATTCTCATCTCCACCTTTTCACAATGTGTGCCAGTGTCTCTCTGTGTGTGTGTCAGTTTCCTGTATTACTTATGCATCTGGTTCTACCTCTAATAAACTAAATGTAATTAAAAAAATCAGACTAAACCCCTCTTTTTAAACAGCGTGGAGCTTCCCCTGTGGAAACATCAGCCAACAGTGGAAGAATATGAAGTTCCCGTTTTGCCAGCACCTGCTAGGCCCCCTTTGTTAAGATTAACAGCATAGCACCAGGTTATTAGACTGAACATAAATACTTCTGAGGCTCTGTGGGTAGTTATGGTATCACGTTTTATTATCTTCCACAGAAATGAAATTACTTATTGTAATTGCTTGTCAGTCACAGGCCAACAAACCTGACAAAGGAAAGCCTGTGAGCTGGGAAAGTGGGAGAGAGAGAGAGAGAGAGAGAGAGAGATGGAGCGAGGGACAGAAGGAACAAAGTTTGGCTGTTTCATTCATGTGCATCTGTGTGTCTGTGTAAAATGGAATGTACATGGTTTTAATAGGGATTCTCACTTGCTTGCACGCACATGCATATTTTGCCAGGGTCCGTGAAGTAAGGATGGATAAACGGTGCTAAGAGCAGAGAACAGAAGGAAAGAATAAGAGAAGAGATGGTAAGTTACACCAGGAAGGAGTGACAGGTTTATGGTGTTGAATAAGCGAAAATTGGCTCAGCAAAATTCTTCAGTAAGATCTAAAATTATTTCCTTCAAACACTGATGTCTGCTAATACCAGTCAGCAGGAGATATAAGCTTAGTGTCGAGCATGAATCAGAGGCACGCAAGTGGAGGGAAAAATCATCCATTATATTTTTCCTCCTCCTCCTCCTCCTCCTCCTCCTCCTCCTCCTCCTCTTCTTCTTCTTCTTCTTCTTCTTCTTCTTCTTCTTCTTCTTCTTCTTCTTCTTCTTCTCTCTCTCTCTCTCTCTCTCTCGCTCTCTCTCTTTCTCTCTGCCCCCCCCCCGTGTAGAAAAAAGTTTAGTATCTACATTAAAATCAGGCTTTGGCAGCAGAGAAGTGCACAATGGGTGTCACAGACAGTGCCGTGCTCGTCATCCATCCCCTCACGCTAATAAATCAGGATGCCTGATGGGAAATGGCCCTTAAAGGCGGGGTGGCAAGAAAAGTAGCAGCTCAGTGATAAGACATCACTTAGAAATCCATTAGGGAGGCTAGAGAAGGTGCTGGTATTTATCTGAGTGCCACTGCAGCTCAGACAGAAGCTTTTAGGTGTTCACAGGGGGATATTGCTGTTACCAAAGGCAAAAGAAGCCATTCAGGCAGTTTGAATACACCTGTATCTCAGGCTTTCTTGGGGGAGGAGTGATTACAATCAGGACACTGTGTATGTGTTTATGGGATGGCATTGTGATGATGATAATGTGGCAAAAGGCCACAGTCCTTACGGACATGGAAGGGGCTGAATACATGGGCCTGTACTGCATTTTTACAAAAGAAAATAAATGGCTGCTCTCTTCCTCAGCTCTGCTTAGCCTCAAATTTGGAACTTCTGAAGTATTTTTAATGCAGGTCAGAAGGCAGGGTGTGCTTATTATTTAGGCACTGAAGTTCAAAAGCCGAAGGGAATACAAATCTGTCCGGGATTGGCTCAAGCTGTGGGATGTCAGAGACAACATTTACACCAGTTGATCTGGTGTGAAATCTCTCTTTCCAATGGAATTGGAAAGCACCCAAAATGGATTAAATTCACATAGTTCATCTTTAAGGGGCAAAACCTCACCCTGCCCCCCCCCTCTCCCTCTGCAAGAATAGCCCACTATCATACTGTCTTTTGATGGCTCTTACAAGTCATTGGCTCAGAGAGTTACAGGATTAGGCCTGAAGGATTTTGTGATTCTTCCTCACCTTTGTATCCTGCCTGAGTTCTAATTAGCCTCTGGGGGTGGATGCAGAGTCCTCCCATTTTATTCTCACAGTAATGATGTGAGGTAGTGTAGTCTGGGGAGTTGGGACTGAGCTGCAGACACTCAGTGTAATGTCAGGGTGTGCTTAGGGTGCTGACTGCGATACTGATCACTCCCTGGTGTGTAGAAGAGTAAAACTGCGAACAAAGAGACTGTATTACACGAAAAAGGAAGGAAGACCACGTATTGACATCAGCAAGACTCGCGATCAAAGAAAAGTGGAGGAATTTGCTCAAGCGCTTGTGGAAACCCTTCCAGGCCCAGCTGAGGCAAATGCACCTGAACGATGGGAACATTTCAAGAATGCTGTTTTTAACACTGCCTTGTCCACATTTGGCAAGAAGACCAAAAAGATGGCAGACTGGTTTGAAGCCCATTTGGAGGAGTTGAAGCCAGCCATCGAGGAAAAGAGGAGAGCTCTAGGAGTATACAAAGCCTGTCCTAGTGAGTACAACTTGCAGGGTCTTCGAGCTGCTCGTAGCAAAGTCCAAGAGGCTGCCAGTAGATGTTCTATTATTGGCTTCAGCTCTGCTTTCAGATACAGATAGCAGCGGACACGGGGAACATCAAGGGAATGTATAACGGTATCAAGCAGGCTTTAGGTCCAATACAGAAGAAATGTGCAACTCTGAAGTCTGCTACAGGTGTGACCATCCAGGACCAAGCACTGCAGATGGAATGCTGGGTGCAGCACTACTCTGAGCTATACAAGTATTCTAGAGAGAATGTAGTAACCAAAGAGGCATTAAATAACATTCAGTGCCTGCCTGTCTTGGAAGAGTTGGACAGCGAACCAACTTTAGCAGAAATAAAAGCAGCCTTGGATTCCCTCGCCTCCAGCAAAGCACCTGGGAAGGATAACATCCCTGTTGAAATGCTGAAATGCTGTAAAGAGATCATCACCACTGAGCTGTGTGAAACCTTTTGTTTTTGCTGGAGGAAAGATGGAGTACCACAGGACATAAAGGATTCAACCATCATCACATTGTACAACAACAAAGGCGACAGGGGCGACTGCAGTAACTACCATGGTATCTCTCTTCTCAGCGTTGTAGAGAAGCTGCTTGCCCATATTGTACTGAAGAGACTCCAGGTGCTTGCAGACAGAATCTATCCAGGATCACAGTGTGGATTTTGAGCTCATAGATCCACCGGCAACATGGTGTTTTCCCTCAGACAGTTGCAGGAGAAATGTAGGGAACAATGACAGCCACTCTTTGTGGCCTTCATAGATCTCACAAAGGCCTTTGATTTGGTTAACAGGGATGGCCTTTTTAAAATACTTCCCAAGATTGGATGTCCACCTTGACTCCTTAACATCATCAAGTACTTTCATGAGGGAATGAAGGGCACTGTAGTTTTTTATGGCTCAACATCAGATCTTTTTGACATCCGAAGCGGAGTGAAACAGGGCTGTGTCCTCACACCGACTCTGGGATCTTTTTTGCTTTCATGATGAAGTACACTTTTGGAACTGCAACAGAAGGTATCTATCTCTGGACTAGATCAGATGGAAAGCTCTTTAATCTCTCTAGATTGAGAGCGAAGACCAACGTCCAGGTGAAATGCATGCGGGACTTCCTCTTCGCAGATGATGCAGTTGTTGTTGCCCATTCTGCTGAAGAGCTCCAACAACTTTTGAACTGTTTTAGTGAGGCTTGCCAAGATTTTGGATTAACAATCAGCCTGAAGAAAACACAAGTCATGGGCCAGGGCGTCAACTCACCTCCCTCTATTACCATCTACAAAGAATTGGAGGTTGTTCATGATTTCATGTATGTTGGTTCAACGATCTCTGACACCCTCTCCCTAGATGTCGAGCTGGATAAATGCATTGGCAAAGCAGCTACCATGTTCTCTAGACTCACAAAGAGAGTATGGCCTAATAAGAAGCTGATGGCATATACCAAAATCCAGGTCTATAGAGCCTGTGTCCTGAGTACACCCCTGTACTGCAGTGAGTCCTGAACTCCTTGTGTATGGCAGGAGAGGAAGTAGAACATGTTCCATATGCATTGTCTCCTATGCATTTTTGGTATCACCTGGCAGGACAAAATTCCAAATAGAGTAGTCCTGGAACAAGCTGGAACTTTTAGCATGTGTACATTACAGAAACAGCAACATCTATGTTGGCTTGGGCATGTCGTGAGAATGGTAGATGGTGGGATTCCAAAAGATCTCCTGTATTGCGAATTAGTGCAGGGAAAGTGCCCCAAAGGGAGTCCACAGCTGCGATACAAGGATATCTGCAAGTGGGATCTGAAGGCCTTAGGAATGTACCTCAACAAATGGGAAACATTGACATCTGAGTGCTCAGCCTGGAGGCAGGCGGTGCAGCATGGTGTCTCCCAATTTGAAGAGATGCTTGTTCAGCAGGCCGAGGCAAAGAGGCAGTCCTGAAAACAGCAAAATCAGGGAGCTGGACAGGGACAGATTGTCTTCAGTGTGGAAGCGATTGGCTATTCTAAGAATGAAATCACAAGAGTCATCAAACCAAGAAAACAATACCAAACTGAAGAGGGAAAACAGCCACCCACAAATAAAGCATTTATTTATTTGTTTGTCTGTCTGTCTGTCTGTCTGTCTGTCTGTCTCCTGGCAGCTTGCAACAATTAAAATACAATAAAAAGATAAGACATTTAAAATACAATTAAAATATATAGTCTAAAAATTGCCATCAGGACCCACAGTTGACATTATTTCAATTAAAAGCCTTCTGGAACAGGAAGGTTTTTACCTGGCACTAAAATGTCATCAGCGTCGGCGCCAGAAGAATCTCAATTGGGAGGGCATTCCATAGTCTGCATTTCTGCCATACATCAAAGGGGTCACGGACCGCATGGGAAAACTTTTGAAAAAACACAACCTACAAACAGTATTCAGGCCCACCACAAGAATACAACAAATGTTATGGTCAGCAAAGGATAAAATGGACCCCCTCACCACTGCAGGAGTATACTGGATACCTTGCAGTTGTGGCCAGGTATATATTGGAACCACAAAATGCAGCATCCACATCAGAATCAAAGAACATGAGAAACACTGGAGCCTAAACCAACAGGAAAAATTGTCAGCAGCTGAACATGCCCTGAAACAAGCTAGACATGAAATTCTATTTCAAAACACGGAAGTACAGTGGTGCCCCGACTTACAAACTTAATCCATCCCAGAAGATGTTAGTAAGTTGAAAAGTTCGTAAGTAGAATCAGCATTTCCCATAGGAATGCATTGAAAACCAATTAATGCATTCAGGCTGGTTTTTGTTTGTATGTAGAGGTGCCGTTTGTACGTCAAAGCATTAGTTCCCATAGGAACTAATGCAAAACTGGTTAATCCATCCTCTACCACTAGGAGAATATTTTTTTAACCAAAGGTTTAAAAAAAGGCAGGAAAGGGGGGGGAGGGAGGGAACGAACACCTTTTTAAACAAAACACCTTTAAAGCCAAACAGCTTTAAACCAAACCAAGCACCTTTTAAACCAGTTTTTACATTTAAAAATTACAGTACCAGGCAATACCAGGCAGTCCAAAGTCCATTTCCCACTTTCCCCACATTTTTTGTACGTAAGTCGAAGCTCTGTTCGCAAGTCAAAGCAAAATTTTGCGACCGGAGCTGTTCGCAAGTTGAAATGTTCATATGTAGGGGTGTTCTCAAGTCGAGGCACCGCTGTACTGGACAATCATTATGTTAGACTGCACAGGGAAGCCATTTAAATCCACAAACACCAGCAGAGCTTCAACAAAAAGGAAGAAAGTCTAAAACTCAACAAAGCTTGGCTTCCAGCACTGAAAAATACAGCCTGCAAAAGGGCAATGAACTCTACCCAACCACAAGGACCGATGATCACTACACACAAAAGACCAGCTAATGACACTCATAAATCACAGTGACAGATCATCTCTCTCCCTTATCACAACACTACACCCACAACAACAAAACATGCTGATCACCATAATCACCCAATCTCCTGAAAAGGACAAAAAGCTGATCCCACAGCTATAAATACCCAATAATCCCACAAACTGCACCAGAGCACAGCAGAGTTCCTACTCCAGTCCTCTGAAGATGCCGGCCACAGAGACTGGCGAGACATCAGGAAGAACAACCTGCAGAACACGGCTAAAGAGTCCAAAAAACCCATAACAACCATCAGATCCCGGCCATGAAAGCCTTCGAGAATACACTTTAAAAGTTCATTGGTTTGGTTCATTTTGGTTCATCTCTTTTGCTGAACCTGAACTGATGCAAACCAATGAACCAGTGGCTTTTGATGAACTTCCTGGTTTATTTTTTTTTAGCTTTGTGCCTATTGCTAGTCCAGATAGTGAGCTATTGTGCCAATGCAAATGTGCTCTTAGTTAGTAGTCAGTCCCACATCAAGCAGTAACAAATTCCACAAATTAATTACACCTCTGTGACAGATGTCCACTTTGCAGTGAGCTGATATGTGGCTTCATAAATTAGACCCTAACTGAGCTTAGAGAAGAGATAGAATAGAGGTCAACAGTTGAAGTTATTGATGATCAGCTTCACTTATGTAGGCATCCTTCAGTCTCGAGAGACTATGGTAACGTGCTTTATATGTAGGACGTGGAACAGCATCTAGTGTGGCTGAGAAGGCCAATTCAAAAGTGACAATCCCTTCCACACTGAAGACAAATACAATCTGTCCCCTGTTCAGCCCCCTGATTTTGCTTCGACACTGTATGCAAAGCTGGAGTGTCCTCTCCAGAGCACGAAGCCTGGGTAAAATAATATGGAGGATAGGCTGTTACCCACGCAGCAAATCCCCCCCTCTCCATGTTGCTGAAATACTGTAGTCCAATGAAAAGGCAAGAGCCAATACAACTGGTTCCAGCGATGTCGCAGGAGTTGCCAGAATGACATGAACTGCCTCCAGGACTCCGGCTCCGTATTTTGCCTCGAGGTTAACTCTTGAAGCCTTTTCCATCAGTGGATATAGCCACATGGCAGTGGAGGTTTGAAGTCAAGCCCCACCTACCCAGCTTGCTCCCTAACAGTGTGGAAGTATGATCCTACTCCTAAAACTTTCCTGCCCCCCCCCAATGTATGCAATGCTTCACTTAAATGTAACACAAATTTCAATTAATGGAAAGAAATATTCAGATGAATATTCCATTTAACCAACTGAAAATAAAATTTGTTAGCAAGTCTTTGAATAAATTTCCAGTTGTAACAAACAAGCGCATTGGGGAAAACCAAGAGTTTTATACTGAGTGTATTTGTGAGACTTTTTATACCCATAACTTCTTTTGCTGGGAAGTAAGCACAAAGGCTGAAATGCTTGTCAGGTTGAAAAGAAAAAAGTTCACTACAGCTAAGGATAAAAACAAGAATATGTGACCCACACAATACTGTATCACTTAAAGGATTAGCAAAGCAGAACAAAAACATACTCAAAATGTATTCAGAATATCATGAAGACACACAATATACAAAGTAGTGTGGGAGTCCTGGGAAGACTATGATAACATTCCTGCCATTGTTCATTGTTTGCCTCTTTTCTTAGTTGCTGGTATATTTGTAATACGCACGCTCTAACCTGTTGCTGGACAGAATGAACTCACGGCTGATTCGTTGGCATGTATCACTTGCTGTAACCTTGTGTCTAATAAAAGAATGTGCTCAGAGACTCTGAGAGAGAGCAGAATTCGCTGGGACACAGTTTTGTGTGTACTAAACTTCCATGTCTGCAGTTTCTTTCTTCAGAGAGATTTCTCCCGTCCCAGCTGCATTGTTGGAGCAGGACTCCGACAAAGCAGAATTTATTTCCCCAAGAATCTTCTCTTGCTTGTTAGCAATGTGGACAAACGAGACAATCTGAAATGTAAAACCCTAGCAACTGAGGACTTTTTATTATTTCCTTTTCTTTTTTTTGTTATAAGTTAAGATAAAGAAGCCCTCTTCTCTCTTCCTTCATGTTTGCTGAACCAGTTGCAGAAACTCCTCTGGTATATTAGCAACGGCTCCTGTCTCCATTAGTAGTATAACAATTAGTACAGAAGTAACTTTCTAAAGATAAATATGTCAAATATTTAAAAAATATTTAAATAATGAAGACACCAAACTGGTCTAGCAATGCTTTATCACAAGTCAAAATTCACTGAATAATTTGTTTGCAATAAATAATTCAGCCTGCTGTAGCTGTTTCCCAGAAGAGAGGAGCAGTTTTTAAATAACTCATGTGTAGAACTCATCAGCCTACTAGGTCTCTATTTCTCACATTTTTATCACCTATACCCCACAACAACCAGGCCATATTTTATTCCACTTTCTGATCATCATTTCCAAAAGAAGGATTTATAATTTTTTGTTTCTCGCCAACTTATAATTAACATGTTAAAGTGACAGTCCAAAGCTGGTCTTGGGGGAAAGCTGCTACATCTGTGTGGGCTTTCCGGGAGAGTCAGGATATGACTGTACCATGTTTCCCTGGAAATAGGACAGGGTCTTATATTAATTTTTGCTCCAAAAAACTCATTAGGGCTTATTTTCAGGGGATATTTTATTTTTTTCATGTACAACCATCTACATTTATTCAAATACAGTCATGTCATCTTCTGGTTGCCGCACCATGGTGCGGGGAGGGCTTTCACTTAACTGGGGCTTATTTTGGGGGTAGGGCTTATATTACGAGCATCCTGAAAAATCATACTAGGGCTTATTTTCAGGTTAAGTCTTATTTTCAGGGAAACAGGATATACATTCTGTCATGCGGAGCCTACACAGATAGAGCAATCTCCTCTCTCCAGACTGTCCCTTTTGGTATTGAAAGTAGGTATTGAGAGAGGACATTTTCCCATCAGTGTGTGGGGACAAAACATACTCTAGGAGTGACTGAATAGGACACACTTCTATTCTAGCCAATATCCAGCAAATAAGCAGTTCCTTTTTCACAGTACTCCATTGGACACTGGGCTACTATTTCCTTGGTTAATGCTGAATTTGTTGTTGTTAGGTTCTATATGATGCCACTTATGAGTTAAAGTGAATCTCATCGCATTTTGAAGTATGGGAGATGTTCAAAGACAGGTTTAGCATTGTTACTTCCCCCTGTGAGTTTCCATGGCCAAATAGGGACATGAACCCTGCTCTCCCAAATCCTTGTCCAACGTTCTGTCCATTATACCATACTGGTTTTTTTCTCTGTAACCCTGAATAGGGAGGGATTAAGCGTAGGATGAAATCTGATTTTACAAACCTGAAGGACTGTTTTCAATCAATTTTCTGAGAGGAACATGCTTTCAGCTTTAATTACGGACTATCTATGAAGTCTGTTTCTGCCTGGAGAGTGATCACCATGGCAAAGTTGACATTTCCCTCCAACCGCTGTTTCCAATATTTTTGCTTCAATTGGCTGAAAGCATAATATGAAAGTTTCCCCATCCTGAGAAGATGTCCTATTCCTGCTTTACTGGGATCATTCAGCTAAGCCAGAAGCCTTAATTATCTTTTTTTTAAATGTGGAATTTTGAAAGTAAACCAAATAATCTCATAAACTGAATTTCTTACATCTTGGTTGTAATTCAGGGAACTATGAATCACAGAATAATGGAGTAGGAAGGGGCCTGTAAGGCCATCGAGTCCAACGCCTTACTCACTGGCCATTATTACTATATGTGTCCTGTACTTTGAGATGATTGAGAACAGTTTCTGTCCTTCCTCCATATGGCTATCTTTCAAGTATTTGAAAAGTGCTATCATATCTCCCCTCATTCTTCTTTTCTTAAGTCTAAGCATGTCCAGATCTTTCAGTCTCTCCTCAAAGGGCTTGGTTTCCAGTCCCCTTAACTTTGTTAGTCTATCATTCTTGAGATCCTTGCTAAAGGTCTCCACTGCTTTCCAGTGCTTCATCCAAAATCATCATGCTCCCCAGTGTATTTTCAGAATGATCTAGTAAGACCACAGAGGTTAACTTTGCCTCATTGTTCTATCTTCAGGAGATGCTGCTCTTGTGCATTAGCTATCTCCTTCACTGTTCCTCTCTTTCTTTGGTGCACCAGTGTTTGAGAAGGACCAGTCCTGCTCAGTAATAATTGCTAGAAATCCTTCTTTCATCTGAACATATTTACAGAGCCACTTTCCCCTTCCTTTCTCCTATCTCTTCCTAGCAACCGTTGAATTATTAGGCTCAGTTTCCATGATCAAAAATCTTACTATCCCTTTCAATTTCAAGCCCTTGATCCATTCCAGTCAGGTTTCAGGCCGTGGCATGGTACAGGATGACCTCCTGAGAGAGGCCGACAGGGGCAATATGTCATTGTTGGTCCTCCTTGATATCTCAGTGGCCTTTGATACCGTCAACCACAGTGTCTTCCTGGGGCAGGTCTCTGAGTTGGGAACTGGTGGTCTCACTTTGGCGTGGCTCCATTCCTTCTTGGAAGACCGCCCCCAGAGAGTGCAGCTTGGCGAGATGACGTCCACCCCGTGGATCCTCAATTGTTGGGTTCCGCAGGGGTAGATCATGTCACCAATAGCATTTAATATTTATATGAGGCCGCTGGGTGAGGTCATCTGGAGTTGTGGGGCCCAGTGTCATCAGTACCCTGCTGACACCCAGCTCTACCTTTTCTCCAACTGCAGTGGATGCTGTTCTGACCTTTGAATGCTGCTTGGGGACTGTTCTGGAGTGGATGAAGGCAAATGGACTGAGGCTGAAAATCTTGCATGTGGGCTGGTGTCAGTGGGTTGGCAAACTCTCTCTCCTTTGGAGATGTGACTCTTCCCACGAAGAGTGAGGTTCACAGCTTGGGCATCTGCCTGGACCCAGATCTCACCACGGAAACCCAGGTGGCATCTGTGATCTGGGCAGCCCATTTCCATCTTCAGAGGATTGCCCAGCTGCGTCTCTATCTAGATGTGGGGGCACTCACAACGCTGATTCATGCCCTCGTAATCTCAAAGATGGACTACTGCAGTGCTCTCTATGTGGGGCTACCCTTGAGGCTGATGCGGCAGGGTGGTTGAGGGCCTTGACCCCGAAGGAGACCTGGAGGGAAAGAACAAGAAACCGGGCCTTCTCGGCGGTTGCCCCCCGCCTATGGAACAATCTGCCTATTGAGATCCGCCTGGCAGCCTCGCTGGATGGATGGGTTCAGAAGAGCATTGAAGACCTGGCTCTTCATCCAGGCTTTGCCCTCCCCTTTTACCATCCTTTTTGCCATCCTCTCCATCTCCCTTTTTACCACCTTTATTGCCATCTGCTTTAATTTCACCATATGTTATGTATTAATATTTTTATCATGTTTTAATATTGTTCCTAATACAGTACTGTTGTTAACCGCCCAGAGTGACCTGGTTGCCAGATGGTGTGGGATATAAATTCAATAAATAAATAGATAGATAAATAAATAAATTTCAGTCTAGCTCAATATAGTCCATCTAGGTCTTGCAGCCTAGACATCTTTGTTCCCATAAGTGAGCATACTGATTGATTGATTGATTGATTGATTGACTGATTTGATTTGATTTGATTTGTACCCCGCCCATCTGGTCTATAAGACCACTCTAGGCGGCTTTGAGAGTGCTTCCCTCCATATTGAAATAGTCATACAGTATTTACCATATCTAATTATTTGTCTTTGTTTATTGTTTTCCTTTGCCATGAATGAAGTTCTTCCATGATATTTCCTATACTCCAGGTCAGTCATTGTTTATTTGAGCTCAGTTACATTCCTCTTGAGAAACAACTCTGTATGGGTGTGGGTTACTGAGACCAATCTGTCTGGATATGTTGCTGCTGATGTTCAACGGATGCTAATAAAGCCATCAGAACAGATTCACTCAACAGAACAATAACGCAGCCTCGTGGCCATGATTTTTGCCAGATCCCTTCTGCTCTAGAACCTGTCTACTCAATAGGAACACTCTCTCTCTACTCTGCCCTCAGACACTCCTTTTCTGGACTCAAAATTTTCCTCTTTTCTGTTGCAATACTTATTTGCCTAGCACCCTAAAACCCCACTGAAAGGCCTCTCAGATCCCACTCTTTTCCTCACAGTTGCACACATGCAATAAACACAGGACTGAGTGACTGTTTTTAAAAAGATGCACATAACCCATTTTAAAAAGATGCACATAACCCAAGATTTTTAGAAGCTCATGAAACAATCCAGCACCTGTATCAGTTTTGTGCAATTTGTACCAGTTAATGCAACACCAACAGCTTATGTAACTTGTGTAAAATCATCATATTCATAGCATTAGAGTGAGGTGGGGAGATGCAGTCCCTTGTCTTTGCCTGAGAGGATGGGACAAGTAAGCATTTATATCCCTCCTGAAAAAATATGCTAAGCAGTGTCCACGTCTAAGTTTCTGCCTTAAACGTAAGTGCTTAATAAAGCTGGTTTGCAATTCTGAGGTGTTGACAGGCAACCTGGGCTTGGAGGCATAAGGTGTTTATGAGCTGTGGGACTCACTGAGTGGAAAGCTTAATTCTACAAGCTGGCACATAGCCTTTCACACTGAAAACTGGCCAAGAAACAGTTGGCTCATATGGGAATGTGTGGTATTGTTTGGAGGCCAAAGAACATTTATTGAAGATAATGAAGCTATCTTTGAAGAAATATATTAAACTAATTAGCCCAAATGCCAGCATGGTAAGTTTGCAATGTAATGCGTGTACAAGAAAGTGACTGTGGGTTTTCACTCGTTAGGGGCCGATGTGTTCCAAGTTTTATCTCTGCAAGACCCAAACAGCTGCCACAATTCAGTCAGTGTTGAACATCATGGTCCCAGTTTATTTCAGTGTGAGAAACAATGTGCTTAACTCTCCCATGAACCCAGTGGGGGCTTAAGGATGCTTACCTTTCAGGATGGTATAATATTTTGTGCCAGACCAGGACTGGAAAATGTAGTCACTATCACTCAACCTGATCTACTTCACACAAGGATGGGGAGAGAATCATATGTACTACCTTTAGCATCTTAGCTGAGAAATGTTTTATAAATATAGTAAACTAATTACTTTGGCTAGAATAGTAATTCTCAAACTTTGCAGCTTGGGTGTTCTTGGACTACAACTCCCAGAAACCCCTGACAGTAAAACCAATGCCCATTTATTTATTTATTTATTTGATTTATACCCCGCCTATCTGGACCAGTGGACCACTCTAGGCGGCTTCCAATATAAAATTAAACAATAAAACACAACAAATACATGGATAGTACAGAACAACTACAATAAACTAAAAAATAGGAAAATAAGAAGAAAATCAAGGATTGGCTGGAGAGAAGGCCTGAATGAACAACCATGTTTTTACTTGGGTTTTAAAGATGCCCAGCGTAGGGGCTGCGCAAATCTCCGGAGGGAGATTGTTCCAAAGGTAAGGAGCCACCGCCGAGAAGGCCCAGTTTCGTGTCTTCTCCTTCCGGGCCTCTCTCGGCGTCAGGCTCCTCAGCCTCACCTCCTGACTCACACGGGTGATCCGGGTAGACCTTGGTGGGAGGAGGTGTTCCGCCAAGTATCGAGGTCCCAAACCGTTTAGGGCCTTATAAGTAAGCATTAACACTTTGAAGTTGACGCGGAAACAGATGGGCAGCCATTGCATTGCGGCCAGCGTTGGAGAAATATGATGGTGTTTTCTTACTCTGGTAAGGAGTCTGGCTGCAGCATTCTGCACCACCTGAAGTTTCCGCATCAGCCTCAAAGGCAGCCCCACGTAGAGCGCGTTACAGTGGTCTAATCCTGAGATTACGAGTGCATGTACCAAGGTGGTGAGCGCCCCCGAGTCAAGGTAGGGTCGCAGCCGGGCAATCCGCCAAAGATGGAAAAAGGCGGTGCGGACTACTGACGCCACCTGGGATTCCATGGTGAGCGTCGGGTCCAAATGTATGCCCAAGCTACGAACCCCACTCTTCGTGGCCAAGTTGACCCCCCCAAACGTGAGAAAGTCACCCAAGACACCTACCACAGGGGCCCCTACCCTCAGTACTTCCGTCTTATCCGGGTTCAGCCTCAGCCTGTTCTCCTGCAATCCATTTCAATACGGCCCCCAGGCAGCTATAGTTTCTGTTAGTTATTGTCCAAGAACATCTGGGTCCCCATATTAGAAACCACTGAGCTAGGGCATGCCCCCTGTTTGATGGTGTGGTTCTTAACCAATGATGTGACCAAAAAATAACTGTGGTGGAACACAGTGTTTTCATAACAGTTATAAGAATTCATATCTCCTTTAGGCCTCTTGCACATGTCATGTGCCATCATGTTCAGACCTATGTGCTATAGATTATCCTTCTCACAGACTAGTAGTAACATTGGGCATGTATTAACAGAATGTCTGTAAATATTTTTGGAGAGATTTGGAATTGAGTTGTTCCCACATTGGTGCAGAGAAAAGATATGAGGAGATCTGCCCAGTTTCATCCTCCCCTTTGGAAAAGGACAAAGGAGCAGTCTGAATCTGGGTGCTTCATGGTTAAAAGGAACAACAACAACAACAACAACAACAGCAACAGCAACCCTTTACTTATAGTGTGTATATTCTATGGCATTACAGATGCAGCTTCTAAATATACCTCTTTCTGCATGTTCCTTCCATTTAAATGTGGCATCTACCCTGCATGGTTCAGCAGTACAGGCATTGGCCAGGAAAAAGTGTGTCTCCTTTATATTGATGTAACACACACACCTTTTAACAGCCTAGAGCAGCAATGGTGAACCTATGGCATGCATGCCACAGCTGGCACGCAGAGTGCTTTCTGCAGGCACATGAGCCATAAGTCACCAGATCACTACTCCCCTCCCCCCGCAACCAAACCTCAGGCACTTCAATGGAGCAGCTGGCACTGGCGGCAGATCCAGAGCGGGGTATCGAGGCATCTTCGTGCCCGGGATTCCTCCTTCTGCTGCCACTTCTGGTTCCGCTGTCACTGCAGCCCACTGCCTGCTGGTTTTGTTTTGTTTTTTAAGTTTGGGCATACAAACCCACTGGCGTGGAGCCTCCTGATTTCTTAATTAAACTAGATAATTCGCTTCCACGTTTTCTTTGACAAGTTTTTGAAATGCTATGTTTGCGCTACAGTCCTAAGAAAGTTTAGAGGTCTACTGAAAGAAATAGATTGTGCCCTGTATTCCTGGATTGCATTCCAATTTTATGTTGCTATCTATCTGTGATTGCTTTGACAATGGGTAGGCAATATATTTCCCTTAACCTTGGGGCTCCTAGCACTCCTCAGATCCTCCAAGTAAAAAAAAATAATAATAACAGAGGAAGATTGGTGCCATCTTAAGCCATAGGAGCAACTCTGCCATGTTTGAAGATCCTCAATCCCCCTGCCCCCCAGATTTTAATTTAAACAACTGGCCACTAGAGGGTGGAAAGAGGCCTTTTCAAAATGCCTGAACCTCCATTTATAAGAGAGGAAAATTCAGCAGTGGTTTGTGGCTGCAGTTCTCCAAGGTCCAGGGATGGATGTGTTTGTGTGTGGCCTCCAGAGTTCTTCTTGATTTTGCTGTTATTGTATTGTAGAATTAGCATTATAATTTGTAGATGAAAGACAACATCTTTTCATTATGCAGAAGAGGATGAGAAATCTGATGACAAGTAGAAGAATTTATGAAAACTTGCTACAACACACACACTGTTTGCATGCGTGCATTGATGGCGTCCCCTTAAGCACTGAGGAGGTTTTGATGGGTGGCATTCAAAAATTGTGTTTTTCTTTCTTACCCCATTAAAACCTGTTCTCTTTTAGAACTCAACGCTGGCAACAAGCTGCCTATTATCTTTAAATGCATTTATAACTCAGGCACTTCATAGAAGAGCTCTGGGTTTATGAGATTAAAAGATGTTGGGGAAGCAGAAGGCCTGGTGATTTATTGCATTTGACAAGGTTTTTATAGGAATGGGTTTATAACATTGGTACCATTACAAAGCTGTACATGACAAGCCATGTCAAAAGTTCCTACCATTTACAGAAATTGATGCTGTGTTCCTTGTCTGAATTACTTTTGGGAGCCTGGATGTTACACAGGGCTTGGGCTGATCACAGCGGGACTATAGTTAAAGGATATCGCTTTTGTTTAGTTCATAATTGCTCTTCATTCAGGAACATGTGACTGAAACAATTGTTAGCTCTTATGTAGCTCCTGCTGCCAGGAAGGAATTTGTAACAGGGTGATTACTCATTGAAACATTCCCCCCCCCTTTTTTTTAAACAGCTATAATCTGAGTGTTTGGTATTCTTGCTGATTTCTGATGGTTGTAGAAGGAATAGGTATTTTAGGAAAGATTGTTGGGGGGGGGGATGGCTTTCAGTCTATTGTCAAAACATTTCTGCTTGCTCGGATTAAGGTATCATTTTGGTATACTTTTCCTATAATTTGGAACAAAGTGGTCTCCTGGTCACTGCCTGCCAGAGGGCCAGTTAAGACAACCTGTTTCAGCCTCATTTTTATTGACTACAGATGCTTGAGGATTCTGGTCTTTGTAAATCACAATGCAAACCTATGTGAAAGTGACATAGGCTCTTCTGAATACACTGCACAGGACAGAGGTGTGTCGTGTATTCACGAAATTTCACATTCTCAGTGGTTTTCCAAGTCTCACCATACTAGGCCACTTCCTGGCAAGAGTTCCTCAACATTAGCAAGTTTTCCTGAGTTGCTGCTAAAATGAGATCCAGGTGGAGGATTTCCCCCTTTTCTTTCTTTCTTTCTTTCTTTCTTTCTTTCTTTCTTTCTTTCTTTCTTTCTTTCTTTCTTTCTTTCTTTCTTTCTTTCTTTCTTTCTTTCTTTCTTTCTTTCTTTCTTTCTTTCTTTCTTTCTCTCTTTCTTTCTTTCTTTCTTTCTTTCTTTCTTTCTGTCCTGTGTTCTGCAGGAAACTGCCAAATTCTGTGTGGTTTGATACAACAAAAATTCTGTGTTGATTAGTTGCAATCAATACTGTGTAGGAAAGATAGCATTCTGCACAGGAGGTGTAACAATCCTGCACAGCTTGGTGGTTTATCCAGAAAAAAAATGACCACAAATGTTCAAGAAATCTCATGAGATTCCCTTGAGATTTGTGACTGTGAAGAGAAAATGAGTGATTCCTCTCCCACTCCATTTTTCTCTGAAGGCAAGATACAGGGAGATCCACGTTTCTAGCACAGAGTCAGAAGAGAACTTAGTGGAGTACAGAAGAGGTCCACAGAAAAGCCCTACTCACCAGAAGGAGACGGTTAGTGGATTCTTTCATTAATAACAGTTGGTTTCGGCACATTCACTTGCAATTTAATCTTGTAAGTACATTGACACTAACTCCGGTCAATGAATTTCAGCCACTGACAGAGTAACTCACAAGCCTTGTGTCTATGTGTTTGTCTTTGCTAGAGGCTAGGCCAGCTGAGCAATTGACTTCCCACAGACAACATATGCACTACACATGCATTTTTATCTCACTGCTACCTGAAGTAGATTAACCTGACCCACTTCAAGTGCTTTCTTTCCTTTCCTGCTCCTCTCTCTTCTTACATTTAAAATTCTGAGGGGAAGCCATCTTAAAGGGACAGTAACATAGGTGACCCATATCATTACAACATTCTTCATATCTCAGAATACAACTACCATCATGCTTCATCAATGGCTATGCTGGTTAGGCTAGCTGTAGTTCAGTGATATTTGGAGGACACAAGATGCCAACCCCTATCTTACAACAACAAATGCTGTCCCAATCAAATATAATGGTCAGAAGTGAACAAAAGAATGAGAATTATCTTCGTTGGCCTGAGGTATAGCTAGATACTCTGTTGTGACAAAATGCTTTGTCTCTTCCATATGGTCTTCCATCAGAACTCACATAATAAAAGCCATCTGCTTGTCATCTAACATTTTTGGACATTTCCACTTGAGAATATAGTATCTCTAGAAATGGAACAAAATTTACATTTGTCATTGTAGTTTTGCTTCACAGAGAAAAACATTATTCATAAAAATATAATGATGCTAAATGACAAGACCTATTGTTCTTTGTTTTTCTTTTTTCTTTTTACAGTTTCAGTGTACTTGGAGCAACTTCATCATGGCAAGATGAATCTCAGTTAGTCAAGTCCAAGAACTCCTCACGAATTTTTCTTTTTCTTATTCTTTCCAGACAAAATAGTTAAATAATATTGACATTATAAATGCATAATGCATCTAGGTCATTGAGGCTGCCAGCCGTGTCATGGAATAGGTGAAATAGTCACTGAGCATAACGGGACCTGTGAGTAAGCCTGCCTGGGCTCATGCTGCAGAGCAAGGGTTCTAAAACTGGACTGGAATGGCAATGAGTTCCATCTTATCTGGGATTGTTTTCAGTCTGCACTGTTTCTGTTTCTAGCTATTTCTGGTCACACAGAAGGCTCCAGAGCTAAAAGGATTTGCCCACTCTGTAGACACGCAGGATAAGCATGGGATTCAGATAGTCTATAAAAGATTCAAAGTCTCCTCTAAAAGTAAACTAGCTTCTTGAGCATAATAGTTGAAAGAAATTTTGGAAGTCCTTCCTGAAGAACAATGTCACCAAAAGGTGTGTACAGACAACTGTATTTTTAGAGATTGGCTATTAGGATGTGCTTTTAGGCCAACTGATAATCAGAATTTCCTAGGTAGTGTGTAGCTGTGACCCAATGAACAAAGAGAGAGAGAGAGAGAAAGAGAGAGAGAGAGAGAAATAAAGCCAAGTTAAAGCCAGCAGTAAAGTGTAATAGCGGTATAATATATAACACCAGCAGCAAAAGAGAAATATGCTAAGAAGATCTAAAGCAGTAAAAACAGTTCTTTAAGTGTTGGGAGGAATAAAAAAGGTCTTTTCTTGGTATTAAGTAATGGAATAGGCAAGCAATGAGTGTGCCGCAAACTGGGTGCCACCTTACCCTGAACTAGGTGGAAAAGATAGGGAGAGTTTGATGTCACCTTCATATTGGTTTCTAGCTTGATCAGCATTGCTTGGGAATATATATGATATGTGATTCATGTTCTCTGTTCAAACCAGTTTGACAGGCCTTTGTAAAGTGTAAAGCCAACACAAATCTCCAGAAGTGTAATTAATATTGTTACATAGTTGTGAGGACTTTTTAATATGGCTCCTGTGAGTCTCTATTGGATACTGTCCATAATGGCGCCACACCCACAAGGCTACATTGTTGGCCTCAATCTCGTCCCACCCCCAATTCAGCAGCAAATCATACTGCTGAATTTTGCTAGGTAAATCTGGAGAAGCACTTTTTTTAAAAAAAGCATCTCCAGGCTTTCTGTGGTTTGTTACCAAAATTCAGTGCCTCAGTTTCCCCCCAAATGTCTTAGGTGTGATCTGCAGCAGATCTTAAGGAGGCAAAGGGGGCCTCTGATCCTGCTGAAGTTGCTTACCTCTTGTTTAATTGCCAGTCTCTGCATTTCTGCATGGAACTATTGTATTGCTGAAGTTCTTTTTGAGCTTTATTTAATATTTCACATTTTTAATAAGTGAAAAAAAGGCATTGTTCATTTTAAAAAAGTGTTATAAGTGCAGCAGCCAAGTCAATGTTGCCATGTCACTGATTCGCACAGGAGATGGGACGCAGCTGTAAAGAAAAGGCAAAATATAGTACATCTCTTACAGGGATCCTCTCCTCTCATCATCTTTACAACTCTACAGTTCTCAAGGTATTGATGCAGAATATAGACTTGTTAAACTAAACTTGAAACTTTTATTCCTGCTTTCTGGGCTCATATCTTGAATGCGATTCAGCTTTATGGATTTGATGAAAAGGATGTATCTGTAAAAAGTTTGTATTCAAAAAAATTTTAAGAACCTGTTCCTTATTTCTTCAAAGTTCAAGGTAGCTTCCAGCGAAATAAAAGTGCAGTTTGGCTGCAACTGTAGAAATAAGAGTAAGATGAGAACATAAGTTGGAAATGAATTAGTGCAACATTTTATAGATCGTTCACGATTTAGAGGTTGGGTTTTTCTGCCATGAATCTAGACTACTGGCTATTGTTCCTCATAAATAACAACTGATCTGAAGCCTTGAAAATTTATTCATTCCCATTCCACAGTCAAATGACTGAAAGCAAGGAGTAAAAATCATTTCTTTTTCTCCCCCATGGCTCTCAACTCCTTTTAGGAAGTCCAACAGAAAGGGAGTCAACACACCACTGAATCTATTCCTAAATCAACAATTTGCTTCACATTTGTACTGGGCAGTAGTCACTGACTTCAATGGTGTGTTGGCAGATGTAGATAAAATATACAGTTTGTATATGTAGAAATTACTTAGACAAAGCTATTATGAGAGCAGAAGAAGATTTATGGTACCCTTAGCTGCTCAATTCAAGTGCTTTTAAAATGACAAGGTTTTGTAAATATAAGTAAGTATATTATCACCAGTAGGCACCCTCTGAGGAAGAAACATTTGGTTTTGACATTAAGATGAAGTGGCTCAACCTCTGCTGAGTAAAATACATATATTTATCCATATTTATTGAAAACAAAGGCAAAATGTCATCAAGTTTGTTTTGCCCAACACGCTCCAGGGCAAATTTGGCAATACCAGACCCTTTAGCATGGGGAACATGTAGCCTCCCTTCATTCATGTCATGCTGGCTTGTTCATTTGGAATCATATTGGTGAATTATATCTGCAGTGCCTTTCTGTGAGTTTTGGCATGAGCCAGATGGGAAGTCCTTGGAAGCAAAAGGAAGAGTTGAGCAGTGGTGTTAATTCGAGGAAGGGAATGAAGACAAGGAGACAGAGCCATCTCTCATTTGTCCATCCTCTCTGCCTGCTGCCATCCCTATAGAAGCATATGCTGGCACAAAATGAGAGGGCATGGTGCTCCAGGGGGTAGAAAAGATATCAGATGCTGCTGAATTTCTGCTGATATTACTGGAAGCACAGTGGGATTGAGTTTTGTTTGGGAATCGATGGGGGTGAATTAAAGTTTGTGATGTCCTTTGAGGGGGATAGATTGTGTCACTCTACTCAGTTCACATCGAGAGGGAAGACTTGCCCAACACTAGCGCAGAGCATAATAGATCCATTCCGCTCCACCAAGGTGCTAGAGCTGAATGCAGAAACTGGGATGTGTTGAGCAATCTGGGCTGCTTTCATAGGCTTCTGTCTACAATACATGGCAGGACTTGGAGAGTTGGAGGCTGGGTGTCTCCTCTAATTTACTCTATCAGACAGCTGCCATTGATGCTCATGGAGAAAACTATTGAACTTGCAGATAACATGGCAGTGGAAGCAGAACCCATTTAGCACTACTGATGTTGGGCTGTCTGTCTTCAGTGATATGTACCCAAAGTAGAAGGCACCCAAGGCTTCAGGAGTTTAGGACCCTATACATAAGGTGCCCTCAGAGCATAGAACACATGGGAGTATGTAGAACAAAATTTCTCCACAACGGTCTCTGGATGGTTTTACTACTCAGTATGAAAGATGAAAAGGGACTGGGCTTCCTGGACTGGGCTGTGGACTCCCTAACCATCTTGGGATTTTTCTGGATCTCCAACCCCCCACCCCCCAGTTTGAAAAAGATAATCCCCCAACCAGCATGGCTATCGAGATCTGGGAATTGTAATCTAAGTTGTATCCCAGGCATGCATCCCTCTAGATCTGATCTTGTAGACTCTACAGTGTCACCATAGCTATATAAAAAGCATCTGTGTGCACAGAGTGAAAGACATGTGCCCCCCATGCAGATCCATGTTCAGGCCAATCACAGTGACAGACTGTTTGCTAGCATACAAGACAAAAAAACAAAATCTGCTCTGCAAGTCTCCCAGATAGATAGCAGGTACAGGAACAGACGACTACCTGAATGTTTTATTAGTATATACTCCCAAAGTCAGCAAAGGGAATAAATGAATAACTATTTTTCAGCAATGCTGAGACAGCACACTTGTAAATATGCTGCAGGGCACAGAGGCCATTGTATTGATTGTGCCAGAAACAATTTAGCAGAGGTCCATGTCATCCTGGTCATTAGAGCAAAACATCATAAATTAGTTAAAAACAAATGGAAAAGCTCATGTCCTAGACTGTATGGCTATGCGAGGGAAATGCTAAGATGGGTCAGCTACAAATAATGAGGAGAAGTGCTCAAAATGCTAGTGGAATTATCTTCTTTACTAATTTTAGTCACCACCACCTTTCTTTCTTTTCTCCCCCCCCCCCCCGGGGTAAAGAGCAGAATATAAAGAGGCTGGCATATTGATGACTGCTCTAGGGGCTTTCTTGACACATGGATTTGGGAGCAACGATAGGATTGCTGAGATGACTAACCAGATATGTTCTTGTGTTTAGGGATCAAACTGGATATAAAATGAAATGTTTATGTTCTCCGACTAACCTGTTTCAGCTCCTGCAGCAGGATTATATAAGAGATGTGTGTCTTGACAGTGAGATTTGCAAATTAAACCCATGCCTTTCTTTCAGTTACTAATTACGAATGAAAACACACTAGATGTAAGATATATAGGTGATGAAAATGTGATAAATAATATTTTTCATGATTTGGAGCATCTCTTTTTAAAAACATGCTCAAGCATACAGTCTAATTTGATCCTTTATGCAAATTTAACATGAGAAATATAGAATATGGAATTCTCCTGCATGGATATGAACATTATAATTTGCAAGAATCGGTAGATCAAGATAAAGTGAAAGGGCAATCTGCATGAGCTGGTTGTCAAGACAGCAAGCCTAGAGATAATAATTTTTATGTAAATAAATGGCCTTTGTTAGATTACTCTCATAAACAAGGTAATTAATGGGTAAAACCTGGTTGTGTAAATTTGCACAGGTATAACCTGGATTGGGCACTGGGTACATTTATTTTAAACTCATGGAAAATTTTCTGTCCCCCGTTTCAGAGTCTAAGAGCATTCAAATGCTTCTGTATGTTTCTCGAATATGATAGATTCTCCATTGGACTGGGATTCAAGCAAGGCTCCTCAATGTTTCATTAGGCTGGCAGAAATGAAACAAGCTATTCCTTCATCCTGTCAGCGTTCTTCATGAAGCTAATACATAAATAAATAAACAATCGTGGCATAGTAACCCAAGCTTTGCAAAAAGCTATGATGGCTACCAGAGGTTTAGAGGACACTCGGTCAGAAAGAATTGTTGTTGTGTTCTGTAGGATTTCATCTCACCTTTCGTATTTCAGATTTCTTTTTAATGTAGGTTGCTTAGAATGTAAACATATCAGCTCTAAAATGCTGTGAGTTGATGATTAATTCAATTATTTTAAAGTATCTATTTGAGTCTCAAAATAAACTAAAATGTAGATTACATTCATTTATTTTATTTATTTTAAATATTTTTACCACACCTTAAAAAGGGACCCAAGGCAGCTTACATCATTAAAAGACAATATTAAAAGCTAACAATAATGGGTACACACCATTCCTTCTTGTGAGTAGCCTGCAAATTCCTTTGGTCTAACCATGTGATCTGCCTGAGACCAGAACAAATGCAGCTTCCATGGTAACATACCACTATGCAAAAGTGATCTACATGCCCCTTCATATTTTTCCTCCCAAATAGAAACACTGCAAAATATAACTCTGGGTATGGGCTGCACAGTTATATTTAGATTTTTTTTTAAAAAAGGAAACAAATTCAGGATGCAACATGTGAAGACAATAAAAAGCAACTACAATTTTAATAAATAATACAAAGGGCTGTGTTTGTATTGTTTCTATGACCGTGCCGCCTTTTCCTGATTTTTCCTGAAGTGTAAGATACCATAGAATGGCCAGTCAGGGGATCAACTGAAGACCCACCTGAGTTCTTGAACACCATGGACTCTCGACACCACACAAGCAGTACTGCATGCTAAAGAAGGCTTCCACCAGGGAAAACTACTTATTTGGCTTTAGTCTGGCTTAAATCCACAGTTTATTTATTTATTATTGGTTTTTTATCCGGCCCTTCTAGACAGAAGTTTAATTAGGGCGGCTCACAATATATTATGCATAAGCAAGTTAAAAAGCAACAATTTGAATCTACAATAATGCAATAATCAAGATGGGAATAAACAGCAAAACCAAGAAAAGTAAAAGTCAAGTAATGGCAGTTCTTGGTGGTTTAACTAAATTTCTAATCCCAGCTCTGTTAGAGGCAGGCCATGCCACTTAGGCAGTCTTCCCTCCCCCAGCTAAAAATAAACCCTTCAAGTTTCAAAATGGCAGAGAGGGAGAAGGAGGGACCCTAAGATTGCCTGTAGATGTCCTCTGTTTTAAAGATGGGCCATGCATTCCAAATTACTAGTTGAAGAAGAGGTTGAAACCAACATGCATGTTGCAGCTCTTACCATCTAAGAAGCTAACCAGGTCTCTACACCATCAGTCATGTGAATTTGGGACATTAAAAACAGCACGCAAGTTTGGAACTACCCATGAGAACTTGATGCATAGTCTTGAATAAGATGATATATCATCAAAAACTCACTGTTTTTTTATATTCTTAATGGTTGATTAAAGGTATCATCTGCTTCTGTATTTGTATTGTTTCCATGACCATGTAGTCTTTTCCTGATTTTCTGTAATTTAATAAATGCTATAATTCAATATATAAATGATAAATTGCAAATTAAGTTTGTGCCTATCATACTCTGTTAGAAGGACAGAAGCACTTGTAATTCAAGCAGTGACCCCCCACCTGATCTTCAACAAAGTACGAGAGAAAATGAATGCCAGTGGGATAGGGTGGGGCTGCCCTATTAGTTGATTGCTAATTAGTGGCATCAAGGGAAAATATAACTTTCATATACAAATATAAGAGAAAAAGCTGTAAAGAGGGTAAAGAAGCCTTCTTCAAGAAGATGATTTGAAAAAATTAAAATAAAGAAGGATCTTTTAACAGATTTGGAGGGGGGAACCCACATCTGTTGCCAATTACTTAGTGAAGCAAAGCTATTCTGAACAAAATAGCAATAATGTTGTCTATAAAATTTAGGATAATTATGATTTAAAGACCGTTGCTCTGGAATCATGCCAAATAAGTGCCTATTTCTTATGATGGAAAAATGATAAACAGGAAAATTGTGCTCACATGAAGAGAATTCTTCAGACAAAAACCTCTTTCTGTCTCTTTTGTTGAGTGAATTACTGACTGCCACTGAAACTTGTGGCAGATGTACATCCACATTTTCCTCAGTAGAAAAACAAGTTCCTACACTGAAATACATTTCTACGGAAGGTGGCTCCAAACATCCTCCAAAGCAGCTATTTCGTTTCCTTTCCAAAGGCATGATTCCAGCACCTTCCTTAAGCCAACTTCCCTCTCACCTTAAGAAGCAGGTTTTAAAGTCGAAGAAAAGATGTCTGGCTGGCAAAACCTTGCTGTGGGGCTTATTGTTATACCTGTTTCTGGATTGTCTTGCTAGCTTATTGACACCCTGGGTGATGTACCATAAGCATGAATAAATCTACTCACACTACATACAGATATGATAAAACAGTGACCTGGGTCCCTTCAAAACAAATAAACAATTAAGAGACAAAACAACTGAGTGGTGGGATATTAAATAAACAAACAAACAAACAAACAAACAAACAAACTGAACAGCCTAATCAAACGGATATGCCTGAGCAAATAAAATATGGAGAGTACATTTCAAGGTCAAGGCACCATACCAAAAACGGCCCTGTCCTTGCTTGTTAAATATGAGTCTTCTAAAGATATGGTTTTTGCCACATTTTTGCGTGTCTCTATTGCCAACCAAGAAGGAACTGTGTTTCGGGGAAGGAGGGGAGCTGCTGACTGGCAACCCTTTGTTTAGCAATTTGGGTGAAAATGTGATCTATGCTTCCAGAGGTGAAATCTGAAACCTATTACCTCAGAGCTGTTTCTGCCTTCTTCATTTTGGAACTTGCTTTAAACAATGTGCCTCACACATTTGTGTATCAGGACTATGAAGCCTTTTTTTCTTTTCTTTCCCAAGAGGGCACTTGTGGAAGGGCCACAACTGAAATTCTTAAGACATGGGGATTTGATATAAGGAGAAATTTTCCCTCAGCTGTTTCAACCCCAAGCCATTCATCTTCACATCAGTTTATACCCCAAGTAACGAGTTTAGCTGGACCCTATACATGCAACAGAATGAGGTAATGGAATGGACTGTTCCACTTCAAATTGCAGGTGGGTACCGTATGTTAAATGCAATCCCAACTATTAGAAAAAAACTCTGAAGAAGAGACTTCTTTTATGTCATCTATTCTTAATCCTTTCTCTAACCCGTTTCAGCTTTCTAGAAGTCGATCCAACATCTACGTCTTCCACTGCCTATTATTCTATTACTACAATATTCACTTTTCTGAAATTCTCGCTGATTATCTCATTGCACATTTCCCTCCTGAAAACCCATTTTGGCCAGTGGTGTACCATGAAAAGATGCTTGGATGGTAAAAGTATATTTTTAGACATGGGCACTTTGCATTCGTATCTCGTGGGATATGAATATGAAGCTTGGCACCAGAGGTGCCACGATGGTCCATTCCCGCGCCCCAGAACAAGGCCTGTCCACTCACCAGGCTCCTTACAGTGTGCATATTCAACAGGAATGACATTGCACCCATTGTGGACTGCTAGCATTTCCCCACCTCTCCCCGCAGCTGACTGCTCAACAACTGAGTGGGGAGAGTCATCTTCCCACCTCCTTGCCAGAAAGGTTGGCTGTGGGGAGAGGTGGGGCAGCACTGGAAGGACTACCTCCACAATTGGCATGAGTGAGTTGGGCTGGCTCTGGAGGGTGGGAATGGACTGACATGGCACCTGTGGCACCAAACTTCATATCTGTATCCTCCAGTATATGAATATGAAGCACTTATGTCTAGTACAGTGGACCCTCTACTTAGGGAATTTATCCGTATTGGAACGGTGGCTGCAGGTCGAAAAGTCTGTAGGTCGAGTCTCCATTGACCTACAATCCCATAACCGGCCGTTTTTGTTCCATTTTTGTTCCATTTTGGTTTTTTTCTGGTCTGTAGGTCGATTCTCAGGCTGCAAGTTGAACCTAAATTTGGCAGCCAGAGAAGTCTGTAACTTGAAAAGTCTGTAAGTCGAGCCATCTGTAAGTCGAGGGTCCACTGTATATAAGTCAACAAGGAAATGGAGGAACAATAGGAAGGCCGTTCTCGCCCTATTTAGGTGTTCTGGTCTCTTCTGGTTCTTGAGCAGACTGAGAACAGGGCACCCTCTTGCCTCTTCCTTCACCAGGTTGTTCACAAAAGCAATGAGGAGTCTGAAGAGGAGAGTTTCCTCATTGTGTGAAGGCAATACATGTGGGCAAGAATCCTGGCAAATGTGGGTTCATGCTCCCATATGGAGGTTTCATATGAGCAGGGCTAGTCTCTCTTTTTCTCTCTTTTGGACATGTTGCTCACATGAACAAAGATGCTACTTCTAAGCTTTTTGATGACTCCAGAGGCAGTAAAACTTGAGAAGGACTACTGACATATGCTTCCAGTACCAGAGTGGTCGGAAGACCAGATGGGCGGGGTATAAATAAATAAGTAAGTAAGTAAGTAAGTAAGTAAGTAAGTAAATAAATAAATAAATAAATAAATAAATAAATAAATAAATAAATAAATAAAATGAAATAAAATAAATTAAAATAAAATAAAATAAAATAAAACCTTCAGAGGACAGAGCCTAGCATTTTGTACCATTTTAAGCCAGTGAACTTTCATTAGGGCAGCTACTTAGAGGCACATTACAGTAGTGTGGGTGACTGAGACTGAGATAGCATTTTGGGTATCTCATAGCTGTTTAATGTGAGATTTGTGAGAGAAAGCTAGCCTAGTATTATTCATAGTAAATCTGTTCATAACATACAGTATTTGATCATAGGCAGTTAGTGTAATAAATAGTAGAGAATGAGCATTTTAGGGCCACATCAACAAAACATCCCGACCTCAGTGTGGTTTCTTTTTAGGCTATATGCTAATTCTGCTACATGATTCATCGAAATAATATAATGGAAATATTTTAAACGTGATTCAACTCATTATTATCAATGGAGAAAGTATTATGGTTATGTTGGGGGACTGGGATTATTTTCTCGCAATTTTTTTCTGAGAAGAACATAGAAATAAGTTTCTGCCTCTCTGCAGAAATACTTTTCTGTAGGAAGGCCTTCCTTTCTTTTCTCTCCATCTTGTGTCTGCCATTTTATCATGTATATCTTTTTAAGATTTTAATTTTTTAAAAATTTTAGGAATTTTTTAAAAATTTTTAATTTTTGTTTTTTTGCTTTTATTGCTCAATGGTTTAGGTCTCTAGCTGTGGAGTTGGAGGTTGGGAGTTTGATTCCCCACTGTACTTCCTTGATAGGGACTGGACTCAATGATCCGTAGGGTCTCTTCCAACCCTGCGATTCTAAGATGCTGCTGAAGCTGATTTCAAATACCTATGGAAAGCTGAGGTTGTATCATCAAAGATTTATATATTGCCAATTCATTTATTCCAAAGACTCAGTGATTACATATCTAGCTTTGTGAGTTCAAGGCTTTCTAGACTAGCAGTAGCAAGCTTATCGATTGATCTCTTGCTCTCTCTCACTTGAAGGTCAGGTACCCCTCCTGAAAAATGCAGCCTGGGGCACAGGAACTGCTGGGAGGGGTGGGAGTGGGTCAAAGCCAGGCTTTAGAACTAAAGGGAGTCAACTTAAGGAAGGTCAACAGAAGGAAAATGTCCTCCTCACCAACCCATGCCCATCCAAATTGGAGGCAACAGGAGCTGCACTAGATGGAGTGGACAGAAAAGTTTATTTTGTGACCTTCCTTAGCTATCATGTTAGTGTGAAAATTATATTGCTAGAAATGAGTATAAATTCAGCTTTCTTACCAGTTTCATAAAAATCTTTGGAACCATCGAATACCTAAAGTCCAATAATGATGTATAAGTTAATATAAACAAGTCTTTATTATCGACCATCTTCTTTTTCTTTGCTGCTATCCATACATAATATACGTATAAGGAAATGGAATGCTTTAGGAAAAGTACCCAGTTATTTACTTACTACAAAGTTTTCCTGAAAGGAAACTTGCAAATCTATGTGGAAATGGAACAGGATGAATTTAATTCTGAAAATCTGATCATCTCTATGGGAACAAGATTATCCCTAGCATAGACACAAAATTGTCTCATGTTTCAAAACAAAAAACCAAAAAGCACCAAACCCTAAATCTGTCATTATATGACAAGTGTGAAATGCGATTGAACTTTGGATTTCACTTGCTAGCCCTTGCTTTAGCTTCCATGTTTTCAACTGGCCTGCTTTACAAAATTTGTACATCAGCCTTCCCAAAATTGTGTCCTCTCTATATATTTTGGATGACTGCTGCCATCAGCTCTAGCCACCATGACGATTGGCCAAGCATAATGAGAGATGCAGTAGTCCAAACCACCTGGAATGGGCCACATTGAGGATACTATGCAGGTACTTACCCTGAGATTTGTAGGATCCAAAAAATAATTCTAAGGCAAAAATAATCCAAAGAAACGGGAAAAAATCTCACTAAAAATCAAGACAAAAAAGAGGAAAGGATACAAAATGGAGACACATCAGTGAATCAAATAGTCAACAATCCAAGAAAGAGGACACCACAAACTTATCACACAGCAATCACACAAGCAAGGACTAAAAGAAGAGTACTCCTCATTGGATTCCAGATGCTTTTACAGTTCCGAAGTTCCCACTCTCCTACAATATTCTGATTGGCTGCTAGCACCCTTTGCAACATTACTGGATGAAAAGTTTCTCAGGCTATTTGACAAGCAAAGGGCGAAAGGACACTGAAAGGTTATACAAAAGAGTGAACCCAAAATAAACACAAGACTTTCATGTACTCCTGTTTTATAAGCATGAATCATTGTCTTTAAAAGGCTCTCATTTGCTCTTTTTGTCACTGAAAGAAGCAAATTACATGAAGGAGAGCCTCTTTTGTGTTTCCAGTCTTTTGTTTAGACAGGAAAGCCCCATCTCACATGGCCTCTGGGAGCTGGAGTTCAAAAAGTCAAATTTGTCAGCTGTGTTGATAATATAGTTTTATATGACATTCAGCCCCCCCTTCTCAGGTTTCTCCTACCAACAATAACTACTTGAAACTTGATGGTTAAAATAAGTTGGCCGCTCCTGCCTCAGGGCCCAGTTCTCAGCTGATACATACACAGTTTTAGGGCTTCAATCAAATGAAAATGCCATGTGAATTTTAAACCAACAGAGGCTCCCTGACCTTTAGAAAGCTGCATTGTGAATTCTGCAGCATCATAATTCTGAGAGGAATACCTCTAGCTTGATAATAGTCTTGATATTGCTTATGGGTTGTCATAAAAATTCTAACGCTTTCACGAGAAGAGTGTTTAATTTCAATCACTATTATATTTAACACTTTAATAGAGTCTTTTACTGCTGTAGGTCTCCCCCCCACACACACCCCGTAGTTTGCTACAGTTTTAGCTCCTAAAGCATTTTATACAGAAGAACTAATGATGATAGTAGGAAGAAACTGGCAGTTGCTGGATGAGTAATTCTGCAACATTTTGGAAGCTTTTTGTCAAAAGCTCCTTGTCAAAATTTGACTGCTGTTATGAAACCATTTGATAGCTTCTGTGAGAAAAGAGTACATATTCCAATTCCATATTCAAATTCAACACTATTAGGGTGTGAGAAAACCCTTCTTTGATCTACGTTATATGTTATACATCACCCTACCTTCTTCCTGTACAGATCAGAAGCATCCACAATAACTGCAGTTTATTATCATGTCTGAACAGGGATGTCTGGTTTGTTTTAGCTATGAATTAGCTCTAGCTTTCCCCAGGAGTCGTCTGCCTCAGACTCATCCATGCTCCACTGCAGGCTTCCTGGTGGCCTTAGGACATAGAAGACAGGAACAGTGAGAAAAGGGAATGGGGAAGTATGTGACACAAGGTCCATCCATGCATCTAATACTAAAGAGTTTGGTATTGTGTGCAAAAAAGTTCCTTACATCTTTGGTAAACCTATTTGTAGGCTGGCTCACCCATACATCCCTTTGGGTGTGACTAGTGTTTTCAAGGTGGAGGAATGGCTTCAGTGTTTTTGACAAAGGAATGCAGGAATTGTAAAGTCCAGATAAGCACCCCAGATATGCAAGATCAGATTAAGACCACCTAGGCTCATGTTATAAATTTTATCTCTCCTGTGTCGCAAGTTAGGGCTTATTCATACACACTCACCTGATCCAAACTTCAGTTATTTGTAATGTGTTAAACTTGATAAGTACCCAAGCAGAGCCTTATAGGACACCTTTCCCTTTCTCCTCCTGTATCTCAGCCTCATACCGTGAGGAATTCACTCAGTTCCTGAGCGCATCCAGTGACCCAGCCCATTGCAGTGGTTAAACAGCTGTACTGCAGTCAAAACTGTGCTCACGACCTGGGGTTCAATCCCAGGTTCAATCACGGTTGACTCAGCCTTCTATCCTTCCGAGGTCGGTAAAATGAGTACCCAACTTGCTGGGGGGGGGGGCAATGTATAGCCTGCATAATTAACTTGTAAAGCGCCCAGAGAGTGATTGAAGCACTATGGGGTGGTAAGCAGCACGCTTTTGCTTTTGCTAACATGTAAAACCTTTGCATGTGGGCCTGGGAAAAGAATAAGCTATCTTGGCCTGTTCTGTAGGTCCCCACTGGTCTCTAGCAATCATCACTCCATGTGGAGAGGGACTAGTCCATCTCTTCCTTCATGCAGGGCTCCTTGGAGAAACAAAGAAGCTAAGAAGGAAGACAAATGTGGTATAAGGCGAGCATGCCTCACACTCAGACATTTTGAGATGCTGAAATGAACCATAAATGGAGCTGCAGTGGGATCTTCGTAACTTCACAGTTATGGGTGGCTGAGACACCTCAATATCTTCATGCTTCTTTAAAACAATTCTCCAAGCTCCTGTGCTGCAGAACCAGCAAGAGGCTCCTCCCACTGCCTCCTCCCTGCTACTCCCAAACCAGAAGAACTGCTGGGATGGAGACTAGGATAGAGTCCACCCCCCACATCCATCCCTAGGATCCGGACCATTTCACTCCTTTTTGGAGCAGGGGGATTTTGCACCCTTACCGCCATCAATAAAGGAGATGGTCCTGTGTGGCTGAAAATGTTGTGCACCTTTATTATAAAGACTCCAAGCCCATATTGTAGAAAACAGAACCATGACTCCTTGCATGAAGATAGTAACGTCTGTAACACGTCTGTCTAGAACATGTCTTACATCAGCTGCACATGTTACTCTGTCACTCCGGAGATGCCCCTTCTAGCTTAATCTTCTTTTCCTGCCTTTCCCTTCATCCATGTTTGTTTGTCCTCTACATTCCTCTTGGCTAATCCTTTGCACATGTCCATCAAACACTTGAACAGGGAGCAATGCAATCGTGTTCACCTTTCTCCTGTTATCCATATGCACATCTGAAAGTCTGAAGAGAGCCTAGTAGGTCTGTGCATAGAAAAAGGCTGTCTGTACGACCTGGACTGCTGCAAAAGGCAGGGCTATTGGTCATATTACATAACCTAATGTTCGCACAGTTGTACATGTCAAGGATCTATTCAGACCTTTGTGTGAAAATCCGGGTAAGGGGTAATGGACATGATCCTGACTGTCGATTAATGTGTAAAAAAGACTTAAGACTGCCTTCAAGCCAGAAAGCAGTATAAATGATTCTTTTCTTTCCACTCTGGGAACTGAAGACCTACAAAGCGAACTACAAAATTATTTGAGATTGTTTCAGAATATTGGTTTTCTCTGTTGTACTTCTATGTACCTAATTGCATTCCATGATTTGGGAAACAGGTGCACCAGCTGAGGTATATATCAGTCATCAATCAGGGAAATATGACATTCCACAGAAGCAAAACATTATCATCTTATAAGGAAAAAAAAGAGACCGTTTACATTTTCTTAGATAGTTACGCAACTGAAACTTTGAATAGTGCCTCTTGTCTTCAGGCTCAGTGGAAGACATTTTGTTGCCTGAGCTAGAGAACAAGGTGACACCCTCTCTCCCTTTACATGCAAAAACCACCTGGGCTGTCAGTTGAATTTTAATTCAGCCCTGGCAACAAAGGAGTATTCAACCCACACCTGGAGTGAGCAGAGCAGCTTGGGGCAAGCTGAATGATATATGGCTCTCACTCACTCACTCTGCCTAGGGCCAGGCCTGTTTGTCATTAACGTCTCCAAAAGATACAGAAATTACTGTCTTGTCTTGGTCTTCCTTAGTTTGGCTAAAATGTGTTGGATTCTAGTAGAAAGACACTGGCAGATGGGAATTCCTCTGCACTGAGCCCCCGTTCCTGCAGCAGAAGGCCTCTCCCAAGAAAGACCCTATGGTATCAGTGGGCAGAGTGAGGCCCACAGCCCATATGCAATCCCCAGTGACCCACATGCAAATCTACCCCAAACCAATGTTAAAAAAGTAGTTGTTTTTTAAAATCTCAGAAAATCCTTTTGTGCCTTCTAGGGAGTGTGAGGGCACTTTCCGAAGTTTCGGGGTCCCCAACCAACCCTGCCCCCCAACTGCCCATAGAGGGCACAAACACTTTTTTTAAAACATGTCCCCTCCAAATTTTATAAGAAATGCTTCAGGATGGGGAGTGTTGCTGAACTGTATGCAGCCCTATGTACTCCAGGGATTGGTAAGTGTGGCCCCCAGTCCTCTGGCAGTTGCCCACCCCAGTTCTAAAGGGAAGGTCTGGAATGTGGGACACGGACATGGTAGGAAGGAGGAAATCAGGAAACTCAGACAGAGGCAAGCAATAACTCCATGGAAGGTTTGGTGGTGTTGGGGGGATTATTGCAATAAGAAGGAGTAGATTCTCTTTGTGAGAGTGTCCTTGCATAATTTTTCACCTTACTTTTTTTCATATACATGCCTTGCCAAATCTTATTCAGCTCCTCTAAGTCCGCTTGAATGGCTGATCAAGGTAAATTATATACCAGCCCAAACCTCTGCTTTATCACTGTTTATTTATTTATTTTTTAGTTACTAATGCTTCCACTTATATACCATCTCATAGTGCTTAGAGCACTCTCTGGGCTGTTTCACAACATAATTGGGCAAGGAACATTTCACCCTCCAGCAAGGTGAGTATTGAACTGATCAACCTCAGAAGGATGAAACTGGCTACCTGAACCTGTTGGGACTGAACTCGGGTCATGAGCAGAGGCTTGACAGCTGTACTGCAGTTTAACCACTGCACCTTTTCAGCTGCCACTACAAGGCTCTACTCAAACAGACTCAGACTCCTTTATATCCCTAAACAAGACCCAAATAAATACGGTGGTGCCTCGCAAGACGATTGCCTCATGGGACAATTAATCTGCAAGACGATTAGTTTTTGCGATCGCTATTGCGCTTCACAAGATGGATGATTTTCACAAGACGATGTTTGGGTCTATGACTCGCAAGATGATTTTTTTTAGAGACACTTTTTCGCCAGATGATGTTTTTGACAGTTGGGTCCACGACTTGCAAGATGATTTTTAATGGACATTTTTTTGCCAGATGAATGTTTATCTATAATATTTATAAAGTTTTTTGATTTGGCTTTGTTCTGACTTTTTTTGACCATAGGAATGCATTAATTAGATTTAATGCATTTCTATGGGAAACCATATTTCGCAAGATGTTTTTTTCCGCAAGATGACAATTTTTCCCCCATTGGAAGGCATTAATTAGATTTCAGTGCATTCCTATGGGGAAACGCATTTCACAAGACAATGTTTTCACAAGACAACGTTTTCATGGAATGAATTAACATTGTCTTGTGAGGCACCACTGTATTTCCAGAAATAATGGCATTACTACATATAGCCTCTTACCAACTGGATATCACCTTTCCCTAAATGCCACCAGGTGAGTCTGAAGACATGGCACAAATAGTGTTACATTCCCAATACACACTAGGGTCCAATACAGTGGGGTCTTGACTTAAGAACGGCTTGAGTTAAGAACATTTTGACTTAAGAACCGCTCTCATAGGAAAATATTGACTTGACTTAAGTACTTAGATTTGAGTTAAGAACTGAAAAAAACCCACATGGGAGGCAGGGAAAGTGCAAAATGTGAACTTTCAGTTAACTGTTGGCCGGTGAAAAGGGCGCCTGTCTGCTTCCTCACTCCTCCCAGCGTTTAGAGAGTGGATTGGGAGACAGTCTTCGGACTGCCTGGTACTGTACTGCCTGGACTGTATTTTCCCTGCCTTCCCTGAACCTTTCTTGACCTAAGAAAAAAAGAAACAAAATATCCCCCTCTAGTGGTCAAAGGCGGAATAGCAGCTTCCCATTAGTTTCTATGGACAGAAAAGAGCAGATACCGATCAAATGGTTTTCAATGCATTCCCATGGGAAATGCAGATTTGACTTGAGAACATTTTGACTTGAGAACCACCTTCCAATACGGATTAAGTTCTCAAGTCAAGACCCCAGTGTATATGCTTGAACATACTAACATATCAGGTTAGATGCTGAGCAACTTCTGCCACTAAAAGAGCATAGCTGACTGGTCCTAAGATCAGAGTGACAGTTTCCTTCTCTTGAGGAGTCGAGTGTGTCTCTGGGATGAATATAACTGGGGTGGAGGGAGTGCTTCTTAGTTTCTTTGGAAAGTAAAATGAAGTTTATGAAATAAAAAAAATGGTAATGACCAAATTTTGCTAGACTATCTTTATTCCCCGAACATTCTCCTTATTTATTTCAGCAAAGTTTTACCCTTTATTTCCCCCTGTGTGCTGTCTTGGTTGCAAAAGATGGTGTTATGAAAATCTCTGATGGTATTATGTTCTGACAATTGAATTTCACATTTATTACTTTTTGAAACGGATCCTTAATTGTCTGTGGAGAAACGCAAAACATCCACTCTCCCCCAGTCTGTCACTTTTGAAAAGATATGGGGCCAGTTTCCTAGATGGTATAAACAAGTATTTTGCACTAACTCCAACATCAGAATAGTAGCAAGACAAATGAGAAGCTGAAAGCTTGTGCATGGTTTTATATTCTAATTTTGTTTCTCCTGTTTTGGAACTGGATGACCCAAGCATAAGAACACCAGATGCCCAAGCAAGGCACAGGATACCATGAAGTGTGCAGTCAACATTCAACTTATTTTATTAGATAATAATTCCCTCTAACTGCCAAAAAACAAAGGTTATGCTACAGGCTTCTACCCTAGCAGCTGGGGTAGCATAAGCCACAGCAGAGGTCCAAGCTCTTAACTCACAGATTAGACAATGTAGTCTTTTGGACCATAACTCCCACAATCCCCTAGCTAGTACTCTCCCCGGCTCGGCTCTGAAGTTAATATGTGAGGCTTCCCTGTCTAATCAATGGAGATGAGCAAGAGCTATGAAGAATGTCCATCTGGGCTGAGTTTTTGCCTGGAGCAGCACTCTTACTGGCTCTGGTGTGATTCTGTGAATTCTTTGTTCCTGGTACATTCCCTTGCATCAGGACATACTTTTGGATTTGGGCTAAAATCACTTGGACTTTAGCCCCAATACAAAAGTTTTATGTTGGCTTGTACATCTGCACACAATGAGGACACCTGTCAAAGAAAGAAAGGTAAATCACAGGAGGCAATGGGGGCAATTGGGTGGACAGTGGGGCGAGATCAGGCAGGCAATGGGGGGTGGTTTGAGGGGGTGGGGTCAGCAATAGAGTGGGGGAGATTGGGCTTGTGATGGCGGATCTGGCTGGCAGGGGAAAATCAGTTGAGTGATGGAGCAATCAGGCAGGCAATGTGGGGCAATGTGGCTGGTGGCAGCCGATCAGGGGCTGATCGTGATAGGGGAAGATAAGGATACTTACTGAATCAATAAACTTGAGAATCTCTCTTATATACTAACATCTTGTTCACAATGTAGCTGTAACAATATTGTATCTCCACTGTATCTATACCACAAACACTCTGGATGTACAGTACTGGTTATGGTTTTATACACTTTATCTCAATTGTATTTTAGAATCTTATTTTGTATTGTATCTTATACCTCCTTAATGCAGTATACATTTTATACATTCTCCAAATGGTATTCCGATCCTGCCCCTCAGACCTGGGAACAACAAAGACCATTCAGGCCTACAGAGATAGCTATACCTGATAGCAGTTTATGGTCCATCCATGGGCCATCTAAATAAACAAAGAAACCCCATCCTACACCAGGAACTGACATTGTGGTAAAGTATGGCCAGATGACTACACTTAGAATAACAAAAGGGCCCTCTATATCCTGTCCAAAGTGGCATTGGAATGTCAGAGGAGGAAGGCAGCAATAATGGATACTCTTGTTCCCAGACTTTCAGGCGCATCTTGGGCACAGGTCAAAGAAACAGCAAGGCATAAATTGATATTTTCTTCTGACCAATAGATTGGGTAAGTTAGCATCTCAGATCCAATGAGGAGCAAGATCCAAGATTGGGGTACAGATGACCAATAGGTCAACTGCAGAAATACTTGAAGTCCAATCACGGCCGAGATCCAAAAGCTGGGATACAGATGACCAATAGCAATGTAGTACTTTTATGGCTCTTTGTCTGTAACCATTATAAAACATAGGCTCACTCTTTGTTCTGGGTCTCCCTCTGCTTTTAAGATGGGAGGCCCAGCTGAACTTTTGTACTTTAATAAAATTGGCTTGTTCAGCTGTCTTGTGTCTTAGCCTGTCTGTCCTTGCCAGAGATTCGAACTTAAAAATATAAGGTAACAATTGGGCTGATGGGGGGGTGCAATCAGGCAGGAAATAGGGTGGTGATGTGGCTGGCAGGGGGTGATTGGGTGGGCAATAGAGAAGCAATCTGGATGAGGGGAAATCGGGCATGTGATTGAGGAGGGGTGAGTGATTCCATCGTTGGGGGAGGCGAATGGATTGGAGGAATGCAAGAACAGTGCTTTGATTTTTTTTCCAGCTCCTGCTGTCTGGTACAGTATAACATTGTTATCAGACAGTAGGATTTTAAAAAGAAAAACAGCAGAGGCATACATACAGGTGGAATTGATTCATTGGATGTCACATGTGGCTGAAAATGAATGGACTTTTGCCAGAGGAGCAGAAAAACCCACTCTTCTGACGCAGTAGTGCACACAGGCATGTGCTTCGTGTGTATAAAGGTAAAGGTTCCCCTTGACAATTTTTGTCCAGTCATGTTCGACTCTAGGGGGTGGTGCTCATCCCCGTTTCCAAGCCATAGAGCCAGCGTTTGTCCGAAGACAATCTTCCGTGGTCACATGGCCAGTGCGACTTAGACACGGAACGCTGTTACCTTCCCACCGAGGTGGTCCCTATTTATCTACTTGCATTTGCATGCTTTTGAACCGCTAGGTTGGCGGGAGCTGGGACAAGCGACGGGAGCTCACTCTGTCGCGTGGATTCGATCTTACGACTGCTTGGTCTTCTGACCCTGCAGCACAGGCATCTGCGGTTTAGCCCAAAGCGCCACCACGTCCCTGCTTCGTGTGTATGCTAGCATCTAAATCAGGTTGTTTTCAGCCCAACATGATACAACAAGGTTTTTTTTTTGTCTGTGGGATCAAGACCTCAGACTCCTTGGATCAACTCCCGGGTCACCTTCTAAGAGTGGATCCAGCTTGTCAAGGAAGGGAGGCAGACTCTGCTCTGGGCTGGGCTGCCTCCTTCAATGTGACAGCTGCCATTTGAACAGAGAGATTTACACCACAATGCACAGTCAGATTCCTTTCTCTTCTTTAGTCAAGTGCTTGCAAATAGAAGGGGAGAGATCGTGCTCTCGGGTCTTCTGACACAAATATATGATTTTTCACATATTTCAGTTGCAGTTCTGTTCCTCCCTGCACAGGCTGAGAATTTGCCGTGGTGTGACTTGTCAGCGACCCCTGCAGTGCCTTTGCATTGATTAGCTACAACTAGGATAGCTGCTTATGCAATGTCCAGGAGACAGAGAGAAAGAGAGGGCAAGGTAAGGAACTGCATTGCGCTCTTAAAATTAAAACCACATTGATGCATTAGATTTCTACCCCACCTTGCTCTTGGAAAGTGGCAAAAAGAAAATGAATGAAACAAGTACAGGTTAAAAACAAACAAACAGGTGAATTAAAAGAATTGTTTTTAAAATATATATATCAGTAATAAGTACATTATATAGGCACATATATGAATTAAGCTGAATAGTCAGTCCCAACTAGAGTAGACTCTTTGTGCAGACACCTTGTTGGCGGTGAAGCCTACTCCTTGCTCCGGTGTTCAAGGTTCACTCCCTCCTCCTCATTTTTTTTTCATCTTTGGGCTTTGACCTGAGAGCCCTTTAAATAGAAGAGACATCTGTGTAAAGTAAGGAGCACATGCCATCACCACTTTACTCTCACTGAATAACTATCAGGGCCGTGTCCCTATTTTCCATGCAGTTCTATAAACAGAGAGCTAGAAATGTCATTTGCTCTAAATGAAAGCTAAAAATGCAAGGGAAAGCACTGAAATCCCCGAGAGGCCCAGATCCGCAAAAACTTTATTATAGCTCTTGGTCTAGCTTTATAAAATTGATTTTGCACTAGATTTCCCTCCCCATATAAAATCCACACTCTGTCGACCCCTCTTTCAAACCCTGCCCACTAAACAAACATCTGCCTCCAACGAATAAATCATTTTGTCTCTATCTTGCTAATAAAAGGTGTTCCAAACAATAAAAATGCATTATTATTTTTTTCAGCTTCTTTTCTTATATTTTATGGGCTGAGGACTTCTCCTCTGGAGTGGCAGTTGGGCTCTGCCATGTTTATGGTAATGGCTGGGGATGCAATAGTGCAAGGGAATGATCTTTCATCATCATTACAGTTATGGTCATCGGAGGCCACAAAGATTTATGGGATTCTGAAGACCTGAGGTGTGTTATATTCTTTTCCCTGGCCTCAGATACAATATCTGCTGGCAATGTGATTTTTACAGTTGGGTAATCACAGTGAAAAGCAGAATGACTACTGATAGAGGTTCTCCTGGAAATATTTAATATACCATTTGCAGGGATTATAAAATACGATGTCAAGTGCTGATGGTAGTGAAAGCTACCCTGTAGAGTCTAGCTTCTTTTTATCATATAGCAGAATTCCTTTTCACTCACCATATTTTCTCTTCTACCACAAAGACACATTTTAAACTTCATTTAAGATTGTAAGGTGTCCAATCTGTCACAACATGATAGTCGGAAAAGCATTGATATAGCCTCTCCCTGCTTGGCCATTAGAGGATTGATTAAGCTATGCTTGGTAGAGAATCCAAGCAGATTCTGAGACTTGTGTCCAAAAAAAATAAGAGTGTTCTCTGCCTTTCTAAATACTACATGTTGAGTAGTGCTGACCATTCCACAGCTACTGAGGAGAGCATTTTTTTTTTCATAGACAACAGGAATATTTGTAAGAACACCTTGCCAAGGGCCAATCTAGATGAGATGACAGTTTTGCAACTAGAACTCAGCAGAATGCTTCCTCTTCAGCAATTGCAGTTCCCTCAAAACTGTATGCCTTACAAATGAGGACTGTGTTTATCGTCTGATGTCCAATCACAAAACAAAAAGAAGCTAATTTGCAATAAGCTTGTGCTTCATAAAGAGGCGTCTTTTTACCTTTTAAGGGAAATCAGCTTCTAATGATGTGATAAATGTATCATTCAGTTTGGCTCCAAGTTCTCTAGAAAAAAAAATCAGTCATGGAATAAATTGGTGCTTGGATTTAAGCTATGCCATTGCTCACCCGTTTGCTGAGTCTTGCTAGCCACTCTGCAGCTTATCACCTGTACAAAGGAAAAAAGCAACCCTCCTAACTCCTCCACAAGTTGCAGAGTCATGTATGTTAATTGTAGCATGTCTTCTCCTCCCATATAGCGTATTTGTGAGCTCAAAGCCCCCAACTAACTACATCAGGAACTGATACCCCAATATCCACATCATTTAATTTCTTTCGCAACCTTACATTCAAAGCCACATGCGATCTCATGATTTGGTCTGAGGTTATCGACTTGTCCGCTGTGCTCCTAGTTATACTCATTGAAAGAAGCAGTGTGAGTTACGTTTCTGGCTGAAGAACCAGAGACTGGGAGTTTAATTCACCACATGAGTAAAGCCAGCCTGTGTGGCCTTGGGCAAGCTGAACAGTCCCAGGATGCTCCCAGAAGGGAATGGTAAACCCCTTCTGAGTACTCTCTGTTTGGAAAACCCTGAAAAGCATCGCATAAGTCAGAAAGGACTTGTTGTTTCAATCTTCCTTGTTGTTGTTATTTTTATAGTGGTTATCTAGAGCACTGGTTCTTAACCTTGGGTTACTCAGGAGTTTTGGACTGCAACTCCCAGAAGCCTTCACCACCAGCTGTCCTGACTGGGGTTTCTGGGAGCTGCAGTTCAAAAACACCTGACTAACCCAAGGTTAAGAACCACTAATCTTCTAGAGTATTGATCTGGGTCTTGAGAGGCTAGGCCTCAAATTCCTTCTCAGCCGTAAAAACTCACTGACTGACCAGTCACATTCTCTTAACCTGATCTACTTCACAGGGCCATTTGTAAGGACAAAGTGGACAGATGGACAGTCATGCGTGCAACCTTGAGCTCAATGAAACGGCTGGGATAAAACTGTGATTAATGAATGCAGGAGCTGGCTGGAGAGCTTGGTGAACTGGGTGCTTGGCTGTAAGAGCCAGAGGCTGGGAGTTCAGTTCCCCGTTGTGCCTCCTGAGAGAAGGGCCCGACTGTGTAGCTTTGACAAGCTGCACAGTTCTAGGAAGCCTCCAGAAGCAGTGAATGGTAAACCAAATCTATTCTATACCGAGAAAACCTTTAAAAAGCTCATAGTTAAGTTGGAACTGACTTGATGGCACACAATTAACTAATTAATGCATGACTATTCCCCATGCCTCATATGCTGTATTATAGTGTCCCAGAATGAGAGGATCCTGTTACACTAAGCTACAGGATTTCAGCCATTCTTTGCCATTTTGTGAATGTTAAGGTGGGAGGTGTTTGAGTCTTCAGGGTTTCTAAAAAAACAAACAAAACTACAATCTTGATCGCACCCCACTTTCCGACAGTAGGACATCCTGTCTAACCACTGCTATCACTCTTAGATAATGAAATTTTCTGTCAGCCTTCTAACTGAGTGCCAATTAAAGAATATTTACTATCAGCGCAGTTCTGTGAGGGAATTAGAAGGTCAGTCAGGAGAGACAACTGTCCTAAGGACTAATTGGGGGAAAGGAAGAAGGAAGAATGGAGTTGCATGCTAATTAGAAGGCTAGCCATATTGCTCAAGCAGGTTGTTTCTTTTTTTCTTGGCAGTTGACAAAACGTTTCAAAGTTGAAATAAACAATATTTTTCTGCAGCTAGGTAACATAATTACACTTTTCTGAATGAAATATTTTGTCTTTTGTTTTTGCTTTAAAAAAAAAAAAAGACCTGGCAGCAAGATTGTGAGATTTTTTTCACAGCACTGGTACCCTGAAACCACACAAAGAAATATGTTTATCATACTATTCACTGGAAAACTAATACCCTTTCTAAACCTTCAGGTCTGGAGCAATATCAGTCAACGTCACTGTTCTGGGATGTTCTTTTTTTCTTTTTTCTTTTCTTTTCTTTTCTTTTCTTTTTTTTTGTCTAGGTACATTTTGCATATCAGTAGTGCTTAGCTTTCCTTGACAAAGTTTCCACTTTAAGTCATTCATCTTCCTTGGCCGGTTGTAGTTATACGATTATAGATACACTTTACAGATTAATCACCCACTGTAATATGTTAACATCTTCAAAATATTTTGCTACTATCAATTCATTAATATAGCCAGCCTGATCCATTTTATTTGTTTCAAGATTAATCCTGCATGTAGTAGATCAAAAGCTGTGTGGTATCTTTGCATAAACAGTCTCCCACTCTTCTACCAATAAAGCATATTTAGTTTCCCCTGTCTACCCTTAATTAATGTTTAGAATAACAACATTGGTGTTTGTTATGATGTTTGCTACTATGTTCAGTGTTCAGCATGGAGAGCTTTTTAGTTTTCAGCAACCCTCACTAATTGGTTAAATAGACTTATCCAAGGTTGTGCTTTTCACATAAATTCAATTCTTTAAAAAATCATGTAGTTTATGAATGTGCAATACTGGGCTTTTATATCTACAATTCAAAACACCAGAAAATTGTCTAACATTGCTACAAAATGACACCAAGCAAAGGAAAATCTGAGAAGCTGACTCTTTTTTTTCAACAGTTCACCACTTCTCACCCAAACTTCTCACACAATTGTTGGGGTTGTTTTTCCACAAGTATGAATGGCAGTGAGCACAAGAGGGTATCCTGTAGGTCAACCTTTTTGCTTCCACAGACCGGTTTAGTGTGCGGGCGGGCAGGGGCGCCCATGCGTGCATGGAAGGGGCCATGGAAGCATGAGAAGGGCCATGCATATGCAGGGGCAGGATATGGGGGGGTTGGGGACCCCTGCTGTAGATAATTTTGACTGGCGCCACTGGTGTTGTCAAGGCGGTGGTGCAAGATGGTGTTGGTGACCAATCTCATTTAGACACTCTGCTGTCCACATTTTTATTCTTATCTTAATTGTTTCTGGAGTTGTTTAGGACTTCTCCTAGTTTAATCTAGCTGCTCTTATTTTATTTCATCCTTCTATAATTAAACATCTGTGATGAACAATTCATTCCTTTTTTACTTGAGATCTCCCACAGCCTGTTTACACTCTGAGGCCAACTGCAATTTGTAAGCACAGGTAAAAAAGAGAGCAAGAACAAAATCAAGCCCGCCTTCTCCAGCTAAAGCTGCAAAACAACTATGGATTGATGATCTGATGTCTAGCTAGACAATACAAACTTTCTTTATACGTTAACTACTTGGTGCTCTCGGGTTATGTAACCTTTTGTATCCAGCAGTGGGGGGAGAAATCTGAAACCTAAATTTATACAACATCCAAAGTGTTTTTCTTTAAAAAACAGACCTTTGCTATGTAAGGTCTGTGGTTCATATTTATAATGAGCAGCCATTATTTATAGTGCTTTTGTACTGTTCTCCTATTTATAAGTTTGGGTCACTCATGTATCACATACCTGTACTTTAAGATAGTTAATTGAGAGCAATCTTTGATGGCATTCAGTTGGGGGCACCAGAAATAAAGTGGCAACTGGTAATCAGAGTAAAAAAGAATTCAGGGGATTGTCCCTGACTCTTGATTTTGCAGGCCATCAGTATTTGTGATGGGCAATATTTAGTACAGTGCCAGCATGGTGTAGTGGATACAGTGATGGACTCAGAAAGAGGAGACCTGGGTTCAAATCCCTATTCTGCCATGTAAACACATTGCAGTAAGCAATGGTAAAACCATACTTTTCAATAAAGTCATGTGAAAAAGAAAATACACCCTCTTTGAATTCTATGGTTTTACGTATGAAACCATCTTGTCCTTAACAGGTCTGAAAATTAGATAACTACAACCTCAGATGAACAACAACACCTGACATATTATACTGTGGCATGATTTATTTTACAAAAATAAAGCCAAAAATGGAGAAGCCATGTGGGGAAAACTAAGTACACCTTATCATTCAATAGTTTGTAGAACCACCTTTAGCAGCGATAACTTGAAGTAATCGTTTTCTGTCTGACTTTATCAGTCCCTCACGTAATTGTGGAGGAATTTTTGCACGCTCTTCATTACAACATTGCTTCAGTTCATTGAGGTTTGCAGGCATTTGTTTACACACAGCTCTCTTAAGGTGCCATCACAGCACTTCAGTGGGGTTGAGGTCTGGACTTTCGGCCATTGCAACACCTTGAGACTTTTCTTTTTCAGCCATTCTGTTGTAGATCTGCTGGTGTGATCATTGTCCTGTTGCATGATCCAATTTCAGCCAAGCTTTAGCTGTCAGACAGATAGCCTCACATTTGCTTCTAGAATACTTTGGTATACAGAGGAGTTCATGATTGACTCAATGACTGCAAGGTGCCCAGGTCACATGACTGCAACACAAGCCCATATCTCCACCACCATACTCAACAGTTGTTAGGAGGTGTGTATACTGATATGCTGTGTTTGTTTTTTGTCAAACATGGCACCTTGCATTATGACCAGACATCTCCACTTTGGTGTCGTCTATCCAAAATACATTGTTCCAGAAGTCTCGTGATTTGTCCTGATGCAACTTGGCAAACCTAAGCTGTGGTGCTGTGTTCTTTTTAGAAAGAAGAGACTTTCTCGAGGCAATCCTTCCAAACAAACCGTACATGTTCAGTCTTTTTCTAATTGTACTCTCATTTTTTAAAATTTAACATGCTAAGTCCTGTAGACTCTGAGAATTAACTCTTGGGTTTTATTTGTTTGTTTGTTTTTCAATTTCTCTGAGCATTGCATGGTCTGACCTTGGGGTGAATTTGCTTGGACATCCATCCTGGGAAGAATAGCAGCTGACTTGAATGTTTCCCACTTGTGAATAATCTTCCTCACTGTAGAATGATGGACTTTACATTGTTTGGAAATGGCCTTATAACCCTTCCCAGATTGACAGGCAGCAACAATTGCTTCTCTATTATCATTGCTGATGTGTTTTTTCCTTGGCATTGCTACAACTTTGGCTTTTTTAGAGGTGGTCATACTTGCTGATGATCAATTACTCAAGGGCATTTGGTTAGCAGCACCTTGCTGCTGCTTAGCTTCTTAATTCTTATGGAAGCAGTAAGGGTGTACTTAATTTTTCACACATGGCTTCTCCATTTTGGCTTTATAATAGTTAAATAAATCCTGACATGGTGTAATATGCCATGTGTTGCTGTTCATCTGATGTTGTATTTATCTAATTTGCAGACCTGCTAAGGACCAGATGGTTTTTATTATGTCCTGATACATAAAAACATAGAATTCAAAGGGTATCTTATATACCTTAAAAACCCTATCAGACTCACCATAAGTTGTATGGATGTGACTTAACAGCAAAGTACTAGATTCAAGCAAACAAATGAGTGTGGACCCTCAGTTCTATTTTATAGTACTTAGGAGCAGAAGCCAGTGTTCTGAGAGGCTGTCCAGAACAGAACCATGGAAAGAAAGTGTGTTGCTTCTCTGAATCACATGGACATATAATGTGAGGCCCAGAGGGCATTAGGAAAGTTCAGCTGCCACTTTAGGAGTTTTCATACTCTCTTTACATATTAAAACCAAGATTAATCATAGGTACTCACATAGGGACGTGGTGGCTCTGTGGGCTAAACCGCAGAAGCCTTTGTGTGCTGCAGGGTCAGAAGACCAGCAGTCGTAAGATCGAATCCGCGCGACGGAGTGAGCTCCCGTCGCTTTGTCCCACCTCCTCGCCAACCTAGCAGTTCAAAAGCATGTAAATGCGAGTAGATAAATAGGTACTATCTCGGTGGGAAGGTAAAACGCCGTTCCCTAGTCACGCTGGCCATGTGACAACGGAAACGGTCTATGGACAAACGCTGGCTCTACAGCTTGAAAAACGGGATGAGCACTGCCCCCTAGAGTCGGACATGACTGGACTAAAAATGTCAAGGGGAACCTTTACCTTTACTCACCTGATACTAAGATGGCTGCTTTAACCAACATATTCATGATAAGTGAACGTGTATGAGAGAGACTGGAACACATTCACTGAACCCACTGTGATCATCACAACTTATGTCTGCCTATGTACACAAGCAAAGGTGAGGTATCTGTGGCTTCTACAAATTACAATTCTGATCACCTCTGATGCTTGGCTGTACCTGCTCATGCTGTGTAGGTTTCCCACCCCAGTACATAGCTTGTGTTAAGAAGATCAAATAAATACATGACAATATGCATTTTGGACAGTGGGTGTGATCCTACCTTCTTAAGCATTCTGGCACAAGTTATATGTTCCCTGAATATGACTTCTATGCCTTGATATCAGGTGCTAACTTTTTCCTATTTGATATTCCAGGGCTGGTTTTCTACCATTGTCCAATCTTGCTTATTGATGTCAGTATTCATTTTGTTCTTATTTGTTTGCTTTTATGATGGCCTCATTTCATTATATTCTTACAGCTAATGAGGCCAATGAACGTCTTCGTTTTTCTAGAGATTTTGACATTTGCTTCCTTATAGTTGTCAAGTTGACTACAATGCAGAAAGAATGTGACATATTGAAATATTGCTGAGATGCAAAGTCAGCAAACCACTGACAGCCAAACGAAAGTCTACTTCATGTAATTACTCTCTATGGAATTCTATGCCTGGAAAAATGTTGGTGAGGGGTGGAGGAATCACCCAGCTCCCATTATTACATGCCAAAGATCAGCTGCCTATCTCTGGAATAGCAGTAGAATATAACTGTCACAAGTTCTTCTTGATTGCTCATTGCTCAGAAATCCTTGGCAATGATGCTACAAGGTGAAGTTAGTTCTTTTGTGCCCTGTATGTGCTTCCTTTTGTTAGCTGATTGTGATGCTATATTTTCCAAAGATATCTTGTCTTTGATTTCACTATTCATATTTACACAGGACAATTCAGAGTTCATATAGACAAGCATGAAGTGTGGGCAGAGGTGGCATCCAATCAAACCTTTCCACCAATTCAAAGTTGTCTATTTAAAGGTGGTAAGGATTTCTCCTTCTACCCAAGAAGCCTTGTGTGCCGTCAAAATCTGGTTTCAGCAGTAGAGGTGGGGGGGTAGTGGAGTGGATGGTAGACTGCAAGGTGGAGAAGTGGAAGTCTGCATATGTAATTCTGCGCTTTGCTCATTTCTGGGGCTTCCCTGTGATCCACCTCTGGCACAATTCATTTGTTGTTTTATCTACTGCAGGGACAACATGGGCCTGTTGGGTCTTCTGTGAAGAATTAGGTAATAGTTTTAAAAATATGTGAAATTCTGGAGGCTATATTTTTGCTGATATATGTGCTGCCATTTTAAGGTACCAGATTACTGATATCAGTGATTCCTATGCCTGATGATCAATGGCATTTTGTGTCAACTGGTGAACTTTTGCAAAGGAGAGGTATATACAAAAACCTGAAATTTTGGTTTAATTGAATGCAGTCAGATCACACGAGAGATGGCACAAAAAGGTGGTGGATAAATCAGATATTTGGCTTTTTTCCTGCTCAAAGCCCTCCTACCACACTTTTGCTAACATGGGGTGAAGGTTATTTCCCCACAGTTCCTCTGCTCCAAACTTTGTAGTAACAAAAAACAAACAGTATTATCTATGATTGTTGGAGAGGGTAGCGTTAAAGGCCGTGCAAGGGAGATTTTTGCTGGGATCCCTGCCAGAGAGAGAAACACAGTCCTGTTGAAAAATCAAGGGACCGAAAACCAGCCCAATTGTTACCCGAGAAAATCCAGATTGTTTATCATCAGATGGCAAATAAGGCAAGCCCAAATATAATTCACATCAGGTTGTGTGGTGAAACAGAAGGTTTAAAATAATCTGTTTAGATGCAAAGAAAATATGTACATTTTATGAGCAATTTTTTGTACATTTCTGTAAACGGCACAAAACTGGAAAATGTGGCAAATTGTTGCCCTGCTACAAAAGATGGGTTGCTTGTATCTTTGGTTTCGACCAATCCATAGTGCTGTGCTTCCTCTGTGTGTATATAGTTGCTTCACACACACACACAAAAGATAGTAGTTTTAAAGTAAGTATCTTTTGCACAAACTGTTAACACCATGATGGAAAAAGAAAGCTTTTTGCTGTTTCAGTCTCTCACTAGAGGTCCAAGGTATCTCAGAAGGGTTGGGAAATCCTTGAGGTGCTGTTTCATTATGCTGAGACCACCAATTTCAATGCCTAGGAACTAATGCTGAGAGTTTATCTCCGTTATCTATTCATGGCTCTTCAACATTTTCACCTAGTGCTCAAAGTTACAGGAAACAAACAGATATCGAAAAGAAATGCTGCCTCCTTTAAAAGACTTTTTGAAAGATTTCTGGAGCCTGTTTCTCACAAATGGAAGTTAAGTTGACATTGACAGTGATAAATACTCTGTATTGGTTAACTAGTCTCCTGCTGTGTCTTTGTGTGTTTGTAGTGCCTTGGCTTGTAAACGCCGAATGGCTTTCCTGTCCTAAACTTAGATGCATCTTTCTTTAATAAAGAATGCCTTCAGAATGTATTGACATACCGTGTCATCACTAAAGTGCCATTGAATCAAGGCCCGGCCTGATGGTTTGCAGCTGTTCCGAGTTTATAATCGTGCTTGATTAGTATCGATTTTCTCGGAATAGAAACCAGCAGTAGTCTTGTTTGGGATCAAAAGAAAATCTCCCCCCCCACCTTTTCATTTGTAGCTATCGCTTCAGGGGGAGGGAGAGGAAACATTACATTCACCCCGCAGTTCCAGGTTATGTTGAACATGTCCTTCTGAGCCATCCATTTTTGTGCCCCCGGTCTTTGCTCTTCTAGGCTTCTGTCATATGAGATTAGCATAGATGGTGAGAGAACAGAGGAGTATGGAGTGACCCTTGAATCTGAGTACAGGACAGCCATATTGGTTCCATGCTCAACCTACCTGTTTTGTTCCCTTCTATCTAGGAAGGAGCTGTTGCAGGCAGGATACATTCTCATTCCTGTCCCTTCCCACAGCAAATACCCACAAGTGGGTTCACATGCAGCCAGCAACACATTTTTTCTTGACTTACGAACATCCCTACATATGAACTTTTCGACTGACGAACGGCTCTGTTCGCAAGAATTGGCATCGACTTGCGAATGGAGCCTCAACCTACGAATGAGGTTGAGGCTCTGTTCGCAAGTCAATGCCATATTTTGCGAACAGAGCGATTGACGTCTTTGGAGGTCTCAAAGGGCTTTCCCCCAGACATTGTAGGAAGCCCTTTGAGATCTCCGAAGGGAAAAAGGCAGGGGAAAAGGTAGGAAATTCAAATTTCCAGCCCCTTCTCCCTGCCTATTTGCCTTTGGAGGTCTCAAAGGGCTTCCTACGACGTCGGGGGGAAGGCCCTTTGAGACCTCCAAAGGAAAAAAGGCAGGGAGAAAGGGCCAGAAATTTGAATTCCTGCTCCAGGTGGATCGCGTTTGTAGTCAGAACTGTCCACTATAATCTGTCCACCTTGGGTGTCCCTGCATGGCATAGCCCATAGCTTCTCTGAATTACTCAAGCCCCTTCGTCATGACAAGGCAGCAATCCGTGAAGGTGGCTTGCAAATTACACCTCATCTAAACAAGAAAAATAAATGAAAATAAATGAAATGGTTTAGAGTAGTGTTTGTTTTTGTTTGACCAGCACTATTCCCTCTTACAAAAAGGTAACACTGATGATCAACTGTAGAAATCTGCCAGTTCCATAGAACACAATTTAAAACTCAGCCCAGCTGACTTGACTTTGTTTTGCTTTTAACACAGTCTTTGATGCTAATCTGCTGTTTCCTCACCCAAGAACAAGCCTCTAAAACACTTCTAAAAGCACATTTCTTTTTGTTAATAGTTATGCCTTGGAAAAAAGGGGAAAAATACCCCAAATCATGTACTTACTTTTAATTATCTTTTCTTTGCAATTTCCAGCAGCATTGAGTGGCCACTTTTTAAGACATAGATAACTAATGTTGTTTTTAAACTAGGTGTACTTGCCAAAGTTAAAAATCCTTTTGCTTTAAAAAAAGTTTAGAGTTGGTGAGATAGTAATTGTTATTTATGTTTCTTTATGATATAGAAATGATCACAAGAAGTGCTCTTAGGTAACTAGGAAACTTTTATTTTATGAGAAGGGGTACTCTTGCATCAGTCTTTTCATATTTCTGTTTCTTTTACATTTATGAATTTGTACATGTGACACAGTTGTTTGGAGAGGGAGAAAGCAAGATTAATAAACATCTTTTAAACAGTTTACTATTGGAGAGGCCTTCAGAGCTTCTTACTAGCTTTCTTCTGACTTTATTCTAGAATGGAATCTGTCACATAATGGGCTTGATGGGGCTCACTCTACTTAATGCTTAATTAAATTTCAAAGGTTTATGTACTAGATATTACCTACATTTAAAACAATGCATTTTTTCATTTGACTTATTTTGATTACTGTATCTATCTTCTGCATCAGTGTTCATAATGATATGCTTACTTATCGACGAAGAGCCTGCTTTATAGAGTTACGTTAATTTGTCTGGTTCAACAGGCATATCTAGGTTCCTTTCCTATGAAAAGCAAACACAAGTATTTGGAAGCAGTGAAATCACCTAATTGTGGAAAAAAACAGATATGTTGTGATTTCACTTTTCATCCTACATTAGGGATATAACTGCAGTAAAACCAAAACATGTTACCTATTTATAAAAGTAAAGTCAGAGTTCTAGTCAGTACATATTGCCCTCAATCTAAACGTGCATTTTTTTTAATTAGAAAGACTTCTCTTGTGAAAGATTGGCTGATTTCTGCTGGCCTCTCCTTCCTGCTACATCCCCCAGGTCTTATCACTTCATTCCGTATAGTAACACAACTCTGTAATGTGACATTGTGGGCCCTGAAGGATACAGAGGGCTAGAGGGGCTAGGAAAGTCCCACTGTAGGTATGCTTAATTGTTTACCTCTGAATGCCAACTATTGTCATTGGGATTCTGGAACCCTGAAGTTTAATCTTTAGTTCCAAAAGTTGGGTTTCTCTACTTAAGTAAGACATGTGTCAATCAGATCTCAGTGCTGAGACACCAAATGATGACATTTCTTAATTCCTCAATGGGTTTGTCAAAGTTTTTCTGGGGTGAGTAGGTACAATGCAGGTAATTTATCTAAAAACTATATAAAATAAAAATGGGACTGGTCTGAACTGAAGTGCATACCTGCCTTGGAAGGCCTGTCCCCCAATTCCAAAATGGTAAGTGCAAAATACTCTGTTGAATAGGGAGTCTTTATTATGGTTTGTTTACAGTATGAAGTGAATGGTTTTTCACTTCAGCCAATCACAGCACTTGTGGAGTGTAGAACATGATGACAGCAGCATATCTATAGAATCTGATGACATCAAGGAGGCAGTTTGGAATGAAATAGGAATTGTTGTTGTTTTTTAAGATAGCTCTGATTTGGGCTTTGTTTCTAGCAGCAAGAAACTACTGTTCTGGTTTTTCTAATGACAAGAAATCTACTTGGTCCAAACCTTTCAAGCGGTAAGCTTTATCATAAAGAACATAAATTATAAGTATGTGGGGAGGGCACTATGTTGTTCCCCCTTTTTGAAATGTATAGTCACTTAAATATGTTGAAGTATGTGCCTGTGCTCCCTCCCCCACCCATTCTCTGTAGAAAATCCAGTTTTCCTGTTCCTTCTCAGAAAGTTCAGACCCATGAGATCACAGCTCCCTTAACTTTGAGCAGACTCTGAAAGAGAAGCGAGCTGAAAGAGATGAGGAGAGCTGTTGGAAAGTCTGCTGGTTGTGGTTCATGAATGTTTTTCAAAAGTGGACAAAGCCACACAAACAAATAAGATTGATGAGAAATAGAAATTGACACCATCCATTCTTCTTCATATCATTAATTTAATTGAAATTCATGCTTTAATTTTCAATTTTAGCTATAATTAATATTGTTATCAATTCTTTTCCTGTCCACTTCCACTGTTCCTTTTCAAATATTGATAACAGTGCTATTCGCAGGGGAAAACTCTACATTTAACTTAAGTATTCCATTAATTTCTTCAAAACCGAGCCCCCCAAATTTAATTATGTTTTTACATTCCCACCACATATGAAAATAAGTACTTACGCATCACATCTCCAACATAAATTTGAAAAATTTGCCATCCATACAATTGAATTTTACCAGTATTAAGTACTATTTCCATCCAGTCACATATTTTATATAATAAAAAGAGTCAACCCATGCTGAAAATATGGTCATAGGAATCTATGCTTAGTTACAAAAAAGGCAATGGTATTAACATCAATCCAGTGCTTCTGCTTACTTCTTTACCTATTTTTAGATCGGGTTGCCTTTGTCATTAACAGGTTCTGTTGAGCCAATAACACCAATTATCAATTTCTCCATATAAACACTGGAGTTGCCATTATGGTGTAGTGGACAGAGTAACAGCCTGGACTCAGGAGGCCTGTATTCAAATCCCAATTCAGCCATTGAAACTCACAGGGGATATGGAAGTGGTAAAGCCACTCGTAAAATACCTCACTTATCTTGAAAGCCCTTTTAAGGGTTGCTATAAGTCAGTTCCATCTTGAAGCTACATAACAACTGACAACAGCTGCTAGAGGTTATTTAATTCATACAAGTAATTATATAGCATTCACAAACTTCTATTCTAGTTTCTATTGACAGGATTGTCACCAGACTAAACCACAACCACACGCACACCCTTATTGTCAAAGGTTACCTTTCACCAATGAGCTAACAAGCATTAGTGTAAATTAAGCAGCTGAAATGCTAGATCAATAGAACTGTCATATATATAATTGTTAGACACATTTTTGGCTGCTTACACTAGAATATTATTGCAGTTTTCAGACAGAAAACAATGAATCACCATTTGTTTCCAATGTGTTTTTCCTAAATTTGAAAGAAAAGGTTGTTGTGGCTGGAATCAGACAAACGTTAAATAGATATTTTATTAAACACTGGCTTTATGCAGTAAAATACTGTCAGTGCATGAATGTAAAAATAGTGGACAAGGATATACCTTTTTCGGAATATTTGATAGACAATTTACAGATATATTTACAGCTTTCCAGACCAGTCAAACCAATGTCACTTCTGCTTTTAGGTATAATATTAAATTTGGACATTCCCATTGCATTCTTGTGAAATGCATCCACAGAATATAACTGCATCTGGAAGCAGTCCATGGCATTTTCTTGCCTGAAGTGAAGAACAAGATGGCAGTCTTCTCCATTCTGTGTACTAAAGCCAATTGGTTGAATCTTAGGGTGACTGCATCTGAGGATATTAAACTGGTTTAGGGGTTGCAGGCCAAATTCTGTGGTATTCACAGCCCTCCTTGAAGAAAGTGGAACAGGCAGGATGCTCAGCTGGGCAGCTATCCCTCAGCATGTCCCGTTTCAGAAGGTTGTATCATTCTGTTTAATATACAAGACAGCAATGGATTGACCACAAGGGCCCCAAATCATCTTAAATTTGATTTGATGTACAACTATTAGTATAAGCTGAGTTAGAGTGTTGTTCAAGCTCCATTGAATTCCCTGTGTTTCTAGGCCAGGGACATTCATTCTTGTTACAGTGGCCCACATTCCTGTATTTTTTATATGGAGGAGGAAGAGACAAGAACTAAAAGTATGATAGTAGGATTTTTTTTTTGGGGGGGGAGGAAGGATGTGAAGATGAAAAGGAGCCAAATAAAGGTCAGGCAGTTTTGGACTAGACCTTCCCCTTGCTCGTTTCAGAAATTTGTTATGTTCTTATGAAGAGCAATGACCCTTGAAGGAATTTCTTTGATGGATTGTACAACTTTAAGTGCATGGTGCAGGTGCACATTTTTCATAGATCATACTGACAGAATTACCAGCTCAAGATCAGTATGGTTTGCATGGCTTTTTCATAACCTCCTTTGCACTTGTTAATAGACATTCTGCTGGCTGTCAGGAAGGGATAATGAAAATCAAGCCAAGCAAAGACCTACAACCTCAATCCATCAGGGGTAGTTATCTGCTGCAAGAATTGTCTTCAAGGCTTAGCTGTAGCAAGCCAGTGCCTCATTCCCATTTCCTTCTTTTCCTTTTTTTGAAACAAGAGATGACCAGAGAACAGAATTTTTCACAGATCTGTTGTTCATCTGCCAAAGTCACTTTCTAGAAGGCTTTTTCTCTTCTCCAGATCTTTGGCAATCAACTCGTGATTTATTAACTGAACAATAGAAATATAATACATTATCTTGGAATTCATAAACATGCAATACTAGTTCAGACATAATAATAGATCACCATTTCCCCTCCCCTCCCTTTCCTGCATGCATTGTGATGTTCATTTTCATATATATTTTCACTTATTTATGTCCCTTTGTATTTTTCTCCATATGGTTCCTAAAATGTTCAGACCTGGATTTCTCCAAATTTAAAGACATACTCTCATACTCTCTAAAACAATCCACCCATTGTATATACAGTACTTTATGTTTCATTGGGTTTTTTTTTTTGATTGATTGATTATATGTTCGTTTTCCATTCAGGTCACATGCAAATTTCCATATAATTCTGAAATACATCCAGATATCCCAAAACTCTCTCTCTCTCTCTCTCTCTCTCTCTCTCTCTCTCTCTCTCTCTCTCTCTCTCTCTCTCTCTCTCACACACACACACACACACACACACACACACACACACACACACACACACACACACACACACACACACACACACACACACACACACACACATTACTTATTAAAAACTAAGATCAACTGACTATTAGTCACCGAAATTGCAATTTCCATCCTGCCCCATTAGGTATGTGACAGAGATACCAAAAAAGGCCCTGCCCATTTAAGCTTCTTGGTTGTCCAGTGCAACATGTAATGTGTGAAGTATGAATTTAGGCAAATGTGAAACTGTAAAGCAAGCAATTGAAGTTCCTGGTGTAGCAAATGAAAATGGACTGGAAATAGGACATGGTCAGCCAAAAAATTACAAAATATTTTGCTCTGGCAATGATAAAATGTGTGTGGCTCTAATACTGAGGAAAGATGTGGCACAAGTGATTAGAGACTATAATGCAATGTCCGAATTAATAGTATCAGTAAGAATTCTTGGAAAAAAACTCTCAAGATAACCATCATTTTGATTTATGCTTCCACCACAAATGCTGAATTATAAGAAATCAAGAGCTTTTATGAAACTGTCTAAGAGGAAATTTATTACATAGCAAAACAGGATTTGCTGATCATAGATGAGTGGAAAACAATGATAGGAGATAAAGCAGAACCAAAGGTCCTTGGAAAAATTGGCCTTGGAGAAATGGAGCAGGAGAATGACTCACAGAATTTTGTGAAGCCAGCAACCTGTTTATTGTAACTAAATGCTTCAGGCAACTGAAGATCAACTATACACATGGACATCATGAGATGGCCAATACAGAAATCAAATGGACTATATAACTGAAAGGAGTAAGTGGAGCAGCTGTGTTCTGTATGTTTGAACAAGACTAGAAGCGGACTATGGTACTCGCCATAAATGATTAATATCAAAATTTAGAGACAAGCCGAAAAAGAACACTAAAACATGAGTTAAATAACATTTCTGATTAATTTCAAGTTCATTTAAGGAACATTTTTGTATTATTAATTCAATTGACTGACCAGAAGAAATGTGGATTGAAATTGGAAATGATATACAGGGAGAATACAAAAAAGACATTCCATTAGACAATAGAAAAGAAAACCTAGGTGGATGACTGATTAACCTTTTTAAATTGAAAAGCAAAAGTAAAAAGAGACAGAGATAGGGTCAGAATCCTAGATGCCACCTTTCAGCATGAAGAAACAAAGATTTCTATTACAATAATTAGTGAAAAGAAACAGAAGAGGACAGCAAAACAGGAAAAATGCAAGACATTTTCTATTTAGAAAAAAACAAAGGGGAGTTTAATTGTAGAAAAGGGATGCTAAAATATCAACAAGGAAACATATTATCTGACAGGGATAAAATAAAGATAAGACGGAAGCAATAATACATATATGGAATAGATGCAAAGATTCCTTTGAAGAGTAATCATGTGATGAGGAATTTGTAATTTTAGAAAGCAAGGTAAAAGCCACTCTCAAAACACTTGGCAAAAATAACTCACCCAGAATAAATGAGATATTCCAAGCTAGAGAGATGAAATCTATCAATATCCTAATAATAATATGCCAGTAATCCAGTGGCCCACAGACTTGAATTGTTCAATGTACATTCAAATTTTAAAAAAAGATGCCAAAAAGAACAGTAACTATATGACAACTGAATTGATTTCCCATGCAAGCAAAATGGTGCTGAAGGTTTTGCAAGAAATTTTCTATATATGGAGCAAGAAATGGCTAATGTTCAAACTGGATTTTGAAAAGGAAGAGACATAGGGATTATATTGGGAATATACATTGGATACTAGATGTATGGATTGTTCTAAAAGAAATTATATGTCTCAACATATCCTGATGTATGATTTATACTCTGGAATATAATCTACTGTTATGACAGAATATGGAGAAACAGAATATTTTTTTTGTAATCTTCTTATCTGTTCAGTCTGTATGCAGAACATATTTTATGGAAAGCTGGACTAGATTCAGATAAAAACTTGAAAAATGGTGGAAAAGTATCTTAAATATAAAACAATAATTTAAGATATGTAGGTGACATGAAATAGCAGAAATGGCATGGAACAACTCCTGATGAAGGTGAAAGCAGAAAACACAGAAGTGAAAATGTAAGAAAACAAGCATCTTAACTACAGAACTACGGAATGTTAAGGTTAACAGTGAAGAAATTGAGAACATTGATGGCTTTTTGCATCTCTGTTCAATCCTCAATTGAAATGGAGACTCCAGTAACTAAATCAGAAGAAGATTGGGAGTTGAAAGGGCAGCTATGAAAGAACTGGAAGATGTCCTTAGGTGCAGGGATATATCATTGGAGACAAATATGAAGATCATCTATGTTATGGTAGTCTTATGTATAGACACAAAAGGCAGAAAGTGAGAAAGATTGACAGGTAAAAAATAGATTTCTTCAAAATTTTATTCTGGAAGAGAGATTTGGAGATACCTTAGACCGCCAGAAAGATAAACAAATGGGTCCAGATCAAATCATGCATTAACTTTCCCTAGAAGCAAAAATGATGAAACTGAGACATGTTTCCATCATCTTGCATTATCTTCAGCAATCCAGTTATGGATAAGGGAACCTACAACTCACCATACACATAAACAGCCCAATGTTCCATGAACATTTGCTTTTATGTGAAAATATGCACTCATTCCTCCTACAGGGCCAATAGGCTACTCCTGCCGCAGCATGATTATCTGATTTCATATGAACCAGTGTATCATGCTATAGTGTGGCTACAGATCTATGGTTAATATTGCCAGGATGAGTCCTAATTTTGTATGGAATGAATTTCACAAAAAGGGAGAGAAAGCTTTCTTTTAGCATAGAACTCCCAAGGACAGCCACACTGCAGTCCTTCATTCATCCGCTCTTTCATGCTCAACTTTGCCTACGAAATTCCTTGTCAGTCTCAGACTCTAAGGATCATGCATGCTTCTTTGATGGACTGACAGGCCAATCTGCCAGGGAATGCTACAATTAGAACCTGTGTCAAGCACGGCTTGCCAATTGCCTGTGATTATATTTTTAAAAGATAGAAGAAATGAAAGGGGGACGATGGGGGATATAGATAGTATTGCACAGTCCAGCCACTCACTGTTGTCGTTCAGCATTTGGGCTAAGCTGCCTTTGATCTGGGCCTGAGCTTAAAGGGAAGCAAGCGGCTACAACAGCCAGCACTAGCTCTTCCATTCTGAAAGAGTGAAGATCAGTTAAGCTGTATATTTGCACTATGCACACTAAACTAACAGACGAGGCTATTTACAAGACTCTCCTAAATGCTGAAATCTATTTTGTGGACAAAAGGATTTTAAGTTAATTTATTTTGCCCAGCGAATAATTTAAAGCAAGTTAGCATTTTGTTGACAGAATTATGATGAAATTCATTTTGTCCGCATAATTGATGGAACAGATAGCAGAAGCATTTCCTCTGCAGGAGGAAGGATGTGCACCAATTGTCAAACAGCATTGCCTCGGTGCTCTCAAGTCAGTCTGTCAACAAAATGAATACAAAATCCTTTTGTCCACAGCCCAAAGGCTAGGTGTTAATTATTTCAGAATTGGATTGAAAGCGAAATTATCCTCTGCTGAGCATTGATAAAATTTTTACTTGGTGAGAGAAGTCGTCTTTTGCCAGGGAAATGTTAATGTCACAAACCAATCTCTCTGGAGGGGAACCAAAACATTCTGCCACATTGAGGAAGAGCTGGTGTATCTTACTCAATATCATATTTTACAAATCATAGCAAAATACGGAGAACCTCATGACCAAGGTTCTATGCCTTTGTTTCATCATGATTTTATTTTAAATAAACATAGAGTAAATGGGAGCTACCTGAATCCTATTACAGGAGGACTATCTACTCTTCATCCATTCCTTTTTGTCTAATGTGACTGTGGGTGGGATCATCTAGATGGAGTTATTTTTCCTTGATCTTTATGCATATTGATAGTAACAGTATTTTTCCTACTTTCTTGGCAATACTGTTGCCAAATGTGGCAAAAGTGTGACAAAAGACCCATGGGAATAATGTTCAAGTGATGTATTTTTTTTATTTGTTTGACTACTTCATTTTCTACCAGTGACAAAGATTAGGCAGAAATTTGGTGAGAAGCTTTCAATTTAGAGCATTCTCCACTGAAAGAAACCTAACTTTCTCCTCATAAAAATCCAATACCAAAAAAATGGCTGAAGAGCATTTATAGCGTTACTTCTAGGTTTTGTAAACAGTGCCTTTTGAAAGCTGCTGAAAGGTGCAAGATGCCTGAGCAGCAGAAGTCCACTGTGTCAAAAAAAATTAAGCATTATTCCAGTTAAACAAACAGGAAGGAAGGAAGGAAGGAAGGAAGGAAGGAAGGAAGGAAGGAAGGAAGGAAGGAAGGAAGGAAGGAAGGAAGGAAGGAAGGAAGGAAGGAAGGAAGGAAGGAAGGAAGGAAGGAAGGAAGGAAGGAAGGAAGGAAGGAAGGAAGGAAGGAAGGAAGGAAGGAAGGAAGGAAGGAAGGAAGGAATTCAAGAACAAATATGCTGCTGAAGATTGTTTCTAGGGTTTTGAAAGTAGTTGATTTTCTGAGGTGTATTTGCAGGTGACATCTGCTGCCATCTGAACCGCTCAACGTAGTGGAAAAAAGGTCCAGCACACAGAATTGTTTTAACTACAGTATTTTTAAAGGATTAATGAACAGTAGAGTTAGGGGTTCTTCAAGGTTTGTGAAATATTTTATATCTGCTTCTTAATGAACTGCTGATTGCTTAAGAAGAAAGGTGGGGTCATGCAGGCAGAAATTGTGGCAGAGTCTCCACATATGGTACTAAGTAGCTCCAACTGGCACAAAACAGGGAGGAAAGGGCCCTGAGGTGAACCATTGGACAGGCAGGTTCATCTCTATCAGAGCTAACATAATGGTAATCCAAAGAAGAGGCAGTGATCCAATGAATGCTGAACAGATAAGTGTAACATGGCAGAGCCTAATTTGGTGGAGGTTACTGACCCATGAAAATACCAAAAATCTCTAATCCAGGGGTTTGCAATTTGCGTTCTGGGATAACCTGAGGGTTTTTAAGATTCCTCTTGTATTTTGTAATGTGAAATCAGGAATGGCTACCCTAGAAGAGAAATGGAAGCAGTCATAGGAGAGTATTAGGTATGTTCAATCTAGAGGGTATTCTCAGATTGTGCAGAGCGAGTGAGACGCACAAGTCATGTGGTTGTGTGACTTCAGTGTTTAGTCTTATACTTGTTCCAAATTCTTTGCAGTAACCAAGAACTACATGGTAAATGATCAGCTCCTTGCCAACAACAACAACAGAACTGCTCTAGTGGTTGCTGTGGGTTTTTCGGGCTCTTTGGCCATGTTCTGAAGGTTGTTCTTCCTGATGTTTCACCAGTCTCTGTGGCCGGCATCTTCAGAGGACAGGAGTAGCACTCTGTGCTCTGCTCTAGTATTCTGCAGTGGGAAATCATACCACTACAATGCAGTACTTCTATACTGTTTGAGAGGAAGATGTCAGAAAGGGTCTTCAAAGGCTTTGATGGCCTCTCTTGGAGTCATAGAAACTGAGCCTCATGATGTACAAATTGGCGTAGGCTGGAAGAGGGCTTGAATGCAAATGTAAGACTGCATACCAACGGTACAGAGTCTCAACCGCTGGTGTCAATACTGCCACCTGCTGCAATAGTTTGGATTGTTTCAACCTAGTTTCTGAGGAAGGTATGGACAAGATTCTGGAGGCTCTCAGAGTTACTACCTTTAAGGTGGATCTTTCTCCCTCATGTCTAGTGAGCTCCAGCCAAGCAGATCTTATTGGGCCACCAGCTAAAACTACAACTTAAATTTAAGCTAAAATTAAATGCAAGGCTGAATCCATATTAGTTTTAAAATAACTGCATATTCATAAAATCTCCCCATATTTGTGCAAGAACAAAAACACCATTTCAGTTCTATGTCCACAACTGCCAAAATGTCTGGGCTTTCCAGGGACAGCTGCATCTCCTGCCGTTCCATGTGAACAGTGTCTCACAGGAAGGAGCACACGACAAAGTTCACTTGCTGATCTAGAATCCCAGGGGTTTATTCAAAAAGGCACAGGAAGAGAAGAAGCAAAGACCAGTCACATAAAACATTGCCTTCTCCTTCCTTTGCTCAGAATTCTGAATTTCAACTTCTGTTAAGGTCATTGGCTATACAGCGATAGATTCAGAGTATTTTGATTTTCTTCCAGGTGATCTTCCCTGACTGGAATATTATAGTAATAGGTGTTATTCTTGCAACCATTAGCTTTACCTTTTTACTGTGCTAGAGCAAGTGGTGGCCTTGGTACAGCATTGCCAGTTGTGCCATTTTCAAAAATGCCACGTGACCCTGTTCCTTCCTTTCTCCAATCCTTAGCTTCCTGCTGGGTCATCATAGTGTTTTCCCAATAAATCTATAAATCAATTTGGTTTGGTCAGCTCCAGCTTCTTGTGCTTAAAAACTGAGATTATGATATTCAGATTTTGTACCCATAATCTCTTTACATGAGTTTTTTTATATACTGTATCTGTGGTGTTTATATCCTGCCTCTGCTTTGCACGAATTTGTATGACATATTGACTGAAATGCAAGAAAATCAGATCCATTCTCAGTTGTGCTGGATTTGGCCATTAGAATCCCCATATATGGACAGAACTAACAACAATTAGGAGGGTTTGTACTTAAACAAGATATGATGCCCCAAATTACATGGCTGGCTGAACAGCTCAGAGTTTAGGTATCTGGCTGTGGAGCCAGAGGTTGGGAGTTTGACGCCTCACTGTGGCTCCTGTGAGTACAGCCCAGCCTATGTGGCCTTGGGCAAGCTGCACAGACCCAGGGCACCCCAGAAGAAGGGAAGGGTAATCCACTTCTGAGTATTCTCTATCTCGAAAACCCTGAAAAGGGTTGTCCTAAGTCAGAATTGCATTGATGGCACATCGTCGTCGTCATCATTGTTGTTGTTGTTGTTGTTATTGTTATTATTATTATTATTATGCATATGTTTTGAGCTGAATTTTCACACATACACCCATATTATACAGAGTTGTAAACTATTTTGCATCCTCTTCTGTAATTACTTTCTCTTCTCTGTTGAGGGTAAAGCAAATTGATTGTGTCAGTCTCCCTGGCTGCCAAAAAAAAAGTCATTAATGACTGCAACATATGTTGCTGTTTTCCAAGCCACCGGGATCTTCATGCATCTGCTAGTGAGTCCTGTAGGATCCAACACATGATTGTTAATATCTTGGTCCCAACATCCTTCGTCAGCAGAACTGCAAGAGCATTATTAGCACTTTGCTAGCTCTTTCTAATTCATTGGGAAACAGAGATGTGGAGGAGATTCTTCTAGAAAGGATTTTGTTGGGAGTAAAAACAAGAAAACAGAAATATTAGTCCCTAAATTAATTGTGTTAAGCTAAGGAAGTTCACAGGTGGAAATTTAGCTGTCCCTCCTTCCTACAACCACTCCTGTTGATCCTGTTCATCCTCTCAAGCAGGTTGGGGAAGGGCTTCCTGAATACTGTGAAATGAGGCATGGGGGGCTAACTAGAGAAGGGCAGAATCACTCCAAATCTGTTTGAATCCTGAGATAAGAACTTTTAAGAAGATTCCATTCCCCTGATCTTTTGCCCCACCCACATTATTCAGAAGGGCTCTTAACCCTTCAGGAAGGCTTTTCATGGACAGTACTTGGGTGAGGGCAGGTTTAAAGGAAGAAATGGTGACCTTTTTTTTCCTGTCCAGTCATCAACTTCATGTGTCTTAGCATCCAGGGCTAAGGGACAGGCAAAACATAGACAAGAAGATGCTTTTAGAAATTTAAAACTAGAAACTGTATGGCATTCATGGGCATGCCCTAGTGTTTTATGCAGGAGGTGTACCGATGGTACAGATGTGACTAAGATACTGAAAATCATAGTTTATGGTTAAAATGTGTGCTAATAATTTAATTATGCAATGTAATGGCTGATTAATATTTCCCACTTCCTGTTTTCAGTTCGCTGTCTTCCAAATAGATAGGATGAGTATGCAGGGAAAATCCCTCTCCAACTGCAGAGTTTTGTAGAACTTCCTTATTTATCTATTTCTTTTTCTTTTCTTTTTTTCATGGCATGTCCATATAAATGCTTTTCTTTGCTTAAAGGCCAGTTGAGAAACTGGTCACTGGTGAATCCACCACAACAGATTCAGCTGTGGTGAATTTCTCGACTGGCCCTTTAAGAGAAAAGCCAACAAAAATCCCCCTCTTGTCTCTTCCCCACTTTGGCTTTTAAATTTTAATTTAGCCTTTCTCTTTGCCTTGCTGTCCCCATCAGCACCCTCCTCCAACATGCCTTTGCTATAACAGAAACCTTTGGGAAAGATAGCTTACCTCAACCTGCTCTTCATAGATGTGTGTGTGTGTGTGTGTGTGTGTGTGTCTGTCTGTCTGTCTGTCTGTCTGTCTGTCTGTCTGTCTGTGTACACAATTGGTTCATGACACGGTGGTGGTGGGACTGGCATGCCAGGTCTCTGGTAGGTGCCAGGCTAGCCAGACTTTGCAGGGAATTGAGAAAGCAAAGAGTCACCCTTCCTTGGCCAACTTGTCCACTTGCCCACCCACCTGCTGCCTCCAAGCCATGTGTGTTGGTGCGGTTTAAACACCTTGCGCATCTCCCTCACCAAGTAGCCTAGAGAGCACTGGCACTTTTCTTCACATCATGCCTGCTCTAACTGGCTGGAAAGAGAAATAGAGAAACAGTGGGGGACGAAGGCAGCTTCCTTCTCCTCTTCTTCCTCTCCCTCCCCCTCCTCCTCCTTTTGGGCTGATTTGCTGCCCTAATGCATTTTAATTCCCCCCTCCCACTTCCTTAGCCTTTCTACACTTCTACAAGAGGTGTTTAATTTGTCAATATCCTGAAGAGATTGTCTTATTAAGCCATTTCCTGATGTTAGCGGGTTGCTGTGGACCAAATAGGGCCGCGTGAGGTCCATATGTCACCAAATGACATACCAGACCTCCTAGCAACCCTATGCAGCCCACGCCATGTAGACAAGCCCCATTTATTTCTGTTGTGCACATAATATTAGTTTAGGAGAAATCCTGCAAAAAAGAAAATCCTCATTGTCTCCCTATCTCAGACACATATTGTTTTGTAGTTGTTACACACAGGCCCATTATTTTGTGATATCACAAGTGGCTTTCCTCTGTAGCTTCACAAGGGGCCACACCCTGGTCTGTTTTTTGCCTTGAAATGTTAGGCTCTGTGAATATTCACCTGTTCTTCAGCACCAATATTCCATCCCATTGCCACTTCTTTGGAAGCATTCCAAAGAACTAGCATGGCATTAGCACAATTCACACCCCTCCATGTGTTCATGGAGGGGCAAAGTGTGGAAATCATGCCCACCAGCCACACCCTCTGCACACAAATGCACGTGCTGTTTCCATCCTGCACCAGCTGCACATTTGGCATCAGTGTTAAGGGGCCATATGTGCATACAGATGGAGATGTTGTACAAGCATGCATCTGTCAACTTTGGGAGAGGCCGATTTAAAGCAATAAGCATTTTCACAAATTGTCATTCAGGGGATGCAAAAATACTGAGTAGTTACAGCTTTGCACTATTTCCAACAAAGTACAGTACAGGGATGTCAGTTAAAGACAGGCATCACCATATGCTTAGGAATATATGTGTAAGACAACTCTGCCCATGATCACTGGAGCTCTGCTGGGACAGCAATATCCATGCAGCTAGGGCCACCACCAAAGGTTTTCTTGAAGTAAAATTAGAAACAGATTTCCCACCAGAGATTCTTACCTTACAAACCTCTGAGGAACTGCAGGGAACCAGAAGGAGCTTCATACTACCAACATTGTTCAGGAATTATTGGGATCCCTGCGGTACAGAAATGGAGCATAATGGATTTTCTTGTCATTTTCCAAATCTCACTATGTAGAGACTTCTTCATATACTAGCAAGATTTCTTGGCCTTCAACGAAAATGATACCCTGCCCCCCTCTTTGCCCCCTTTACTTTTCAGCAGTTCTTTTTTGGAAAAAAAAAAAAAGAAATCTCCTGTCAAATTTTGTGCAGATTAGCACCCTTTCTGAGGGATCTTGGGCAGAAAAGCAGGCTTTTTTTTGAGCAGGGATGGTAATATTTCTGCATAGATTGGTGCCCCTTCTGGAAAACGATGACTATACAGCATCCAAGAAATCCCACAAATGTCTAGAGGGAATGGCTCACATGGAGGGAGGGAGAAAAAAGGGATGATAAGGTTTTCCCCCCCCCTCTTCAGCAAGAGCCAGAGGCTGCAAGACCCATATCCTTACCTGTGCACCTCAGATGACACAGGTACTTTTTGCTTTTTCTCCAGGATAGGGAAATGGAGTGTAGCGAGGACACTGTTAGGATGGCTAATAAACCAAACAGAGTCAGACACTGCTGATTGCATGAAACGAATGTAAGCCTACACAGCACAACAGTCAATATATAATTTAAGATGATGTGCATCAAAAGAATGTAGACAATCTAATATATACAGTATCAGCGGTGTAAAGAATTGTCGATAGGAGAGGTATTGTACCATAGGCTGTCCTTCGTGCATTGTTTCATCTGTAAGAGTGATGTCTCAGCATCTGTTGCCTTGCAACTGCTTCAAACGTTAATCATAATTGCCTCCTGGTTACCTTATGCTCCCCTTCCATCTGTTTATTTTATCACACTGGTATTTTGTTGCTCCATCTTCTATGCAGAAATTCTCTAGAGCAGAAATTATGTTTGGGTTATTTGTGTGCAGTTGCTAGGGCAGAAAGGCCAAGATCTTAAGACTCTTCTTCTCTCCCATTCCCTTGACATGTCAATAATAAATTAATTGTTGACTGAGAGTCTAGTTGAAACTGTACTGTTAAGGCAGCGTTGTGGCTGCACACTGGTAGAGGACATGCTCCAACACTGCAGTGCCTATGGTATAATAGTGGCAGTGTACAATTCTCCCTGATAAAGACAATCTTTCACAAATGCAGTGTGAGAGCCAGCCTTTACAGTGGACCCTCAACTTACAGATGGCTTGACTTACAGACTTTTCAAGTTACAGACTTCTCTGGCCACAAAATTTAGGTTCGACTTGCAGCCGGAGAATTGACCTACAGACCAAAAAAAAAAAAAAAAGGAACAAAAACGGAACAAAGACAGCCGTTAATCAGTTTTCAATGCATTGTAGGTCAATGGAGACTCGACCTACAGACTTTTCGACCTGCAGCCACCATTCCAATACGGATTAATTCTGTAAGTAGAGGGTCCACTGTACCTACAACCTTGGAGAGGTGTAGTCTACCAAATATCTACTGGACCCTTGTCCTTCCTGGCTTATAGAAGCTGCCAGAGGGAAACTGGCCAAGTGGGTATGGGGAGTAGTGAATGCCTCCTTGCAGCAGGGTAGGATCCTATCATCTTTAAAGGAGGCAGTTATAAGACCATGATTGAAAAAGCCCTATCCCATGCTTAGACCTACTTAGGTCATGCATTCAGTTGCACAGTGGGTTGTGCACCCAGACAAACGACAGGATGGTCTGAAAATGGGGGTGGGTGGAAGTGGTGCAATTTCCCTTACACAGGTTGCACTTCACAAAAGGATTGTGGATAGAGATGGGCACAAACCGGAAAAATGACGGATCAGGCTGGTTTGTGGTTTGTGGCTACCCATGAACCATGAACCCCCCTGACATCCTCCCCCCTCCCAGGAAAAACAAACTGGTTTTCTGTTTCCTTTTCTGGTTTTTGCCTGGGGGAGGGGAACCTACTGCCTCCACTCCTCTGGCCCCTGCCCGCCCACCCCCTTCCTACTGCCCCTGTCATCTCCCTACCTGGTCCTGCCACCTCCTCCTCCACCACTGCCGCCATCTTCAGAGACAGCCAGCTGGCTTCCAGGAGCCAGATTGCCTGTCTCTGAGTATGGTGGCAATGGTGTTGGTGGAGGCGGAGGCGGCAGAACCAGGAGGGATGGGGGATGCAGGAAGTGGGCGGGCAGGCATCCTTCTTGGTAAAACAAGTTGCGTGAACTGAATTGCAAACTAGATCAGTTCATGTCTTTTCCCAGTTCCTAATTTGGTTCATGCCCATCTCTAATTCTGGGCCTTCTTTCCGAAAGAAAGGGACAGGACTTGCTTACTACTACTGATAAGCTTTTCAACATTTTCTCCTGGTAAATACTTCCCAGGATCAGATGGGTTCCACAAAAAGCTAGTCCTGAGGGATTAAAAAAAAAACCCACAATTTTCACACACAATTGCCACTGTGTATTGTCCATAAGTAGAGAACTCAGGCTTTCAACAAGTGGAAGAATAAACAGAATAAATAGAAAGGTGGCATCAGTGAATAATGGCTGTAATAAAAAGGTTTCCGAAAAGAAAAAAAACAACCCTCTTTATAATTCTTTTCTATAAGGGGGAGGTAACATGGAAACCTGTCATCAACTGTATGGTGCCAAGAGCAACTGTATAATTATCTTAGATTATCTTTTTAAAAAATTGTTGAGTTATGTTGATTCAGAAACCAAATTGTCTTGGAGTCTTTCTCTGTAGCAGAGACACCTTTTCATAATATCAAAGGCTGTGATTACCTTTTCTAATAAATTAGGATAGGGAGGATTTTCCTCCCCAATTATTGGGGAGGGAAAAGATTTATTATTCAGATCAGAGGGGCCAGCTATGTTTTGCATATATTTGTTCTTTCTTTTCTATTCCATTGTGAAAAATAACACATACTGTTAAGCACTTCATGCGGGAAATTCTGAACATGGCGCACTTGTTCTGACCCCCACTTATAGGACGTTCAATTCTTCCAAAAAAACCCCACAAACCTCTGGTTTATGAATGTGGGAGACTGTGCTTCTATACCCACGATTCAAAAAGCCAGGAAATGGCCCAATATTGCTGCACAATATCATGCCCATTTTGCCAGCAGGAAAAAGGATGTCAAGGTTTACATAGCATAGGACAGCCTGAATGTTGACATCCTTTTTCCTGCTGCTCACTGAGGTAGGCAAACCTGCGTCTCTTACATGAGACATCATATTGCAAATGGAGCGCCATGAAATTGAGCTTTCCTTCAGCTAGACAGACAGACAGGCGGATATAATAAACTCAGGATCATGCAATCTAGATAACTGAGATACAGGTTAGCTCTTCCCAACAGGGTTTTTAAAATTTTATTTAGAAGTGTATATTTTTGTGGAGCAATGATCAATCTAACATAGTACAGCCTGCTTTAGCAAGAATGGCCTCTTTATAAAAGAGTCATGTCTAATGGTTTTAGAAACATGTCTTACCAGACATGTGGCTTATTAACTCAAATACTTTCACTTCTTACTTTGTTATTTGACTGCTGATGATGACTAAGTTCTCACTGTGTAAGCAGTTCACTGTAAAATGTTGAATGGAGGAGAGGGGAGATGAAAACACTTACTTGCTGTGCTTGATGTGTGATGGCCCATTCATATATAGATTTAATCCCTCTAGGCCACAGTTGTTATGGTTTCAAACACGTGTAGTTTGAAAAGTACCACTATAAGTAAAGGAGATCAAGCAAGGGAACCAGACTGCCCTACTGCTGATGTCAGATATGGAAGCAAATATGCTAATAAATATGCAAGCTGCCTAGAGTGGTCGAAATTACTAGATAGGTGGGGTATAAATACAATAAATAAATAAATTAATAAATAAAATAAAATAAATAATAGAGCACACAGAACTCGATGGGCTGCATTGGATCACGCTTAGTATCTTGAATTATAGCAACACCTGATTGGGAAGAAATGGCTATATAAAATCTTCTATGCAACAAAGGCAGAAGGATAAATACTTATCTGTTAGAAGTGGAAATATTACTAACAGTAATGTAGATGGAAATTGGAGAAAGGGTTATAGAAATGAACCGTGAGAATTTTCTCAGTGATTGGGATGATTTACTGTATCCACCTAGCTCCATGGTGTTTATTTCAGCTGGCAGTCGGTCTCACAGAAACAACATGTGGGTCTTTCCCAGCCCAGCTGAAATTGCCAGATATTGACCTTAGTGACTTCCTGCATGAAAAGCGCACTGTGATAAAAGATTTGAACACACCAGAACATAGTATCAACAAATTAGACTTAATGTGCTATCAGATGGGGCTTTGTCCCTCATTTTGGTTTGCTTTGAGGAGGGGCTGGTTTATGTCTTCCTCCAGTTAGTACATGATGTACGGGCACTTGCAAGCCAGCCCGTCCCATATCCATGTCTACTTGCATCTTTTTTTTAATTTATATGCCGCCCACACTACCCAAAGGTCTCATAATTCGGTTATGTTCTGTCTGCACTGACAAAAATGACTGGTTTTCATGATGCTTCACTAATCCTTAGAATCTGTAGAGATAGCTTTTTAAACACAATAGATTTCAGGAGGACAGAGACTCTCGCTCTCTTTAAGTCTTGGTGGCTAAAATGCACTCTCCATGTTCAGATATATTCTGGCAACCCCCTAACCATAACCCTGATGGAGGACAAAGCAGTATGCACTAACAATCTATCTTGCACCTTTCTAAACTACCTTGCTCTCCCCAGGTATGCTAGACTGAGGACACTATCCCATCACCAGTGCTGAAGAAAATTTCTGTTACCTAGCCATATAATTTCTGTACATGAATGGCACCATTTTTGACCTTTGCCTCAGGTAGTGAAGTGTGAACTGGCCCCATACACATCATCAAAGGCCCATTCATCTTGTCCTTTTGTTCTCTCTTATGAAATTGTTGTTTTGACTTTGTCAAGAGGCAAAAAATGCCTCATAGGATAGGTGCTTACTCTTTGAGACTGCCCAAAGAGTTTTAGGGAGATTATTTGCCTTTTGTGGGGGCAACTGATAAGAATTTGTGCACTTTTGCTGATGTTTGAGGAAAATATTGTCCAAGGACTGGAATGGAGAGTGAAGACTAGAGATGGGGACGAATATAAAAATGGATCAGTCTTTCTGACGAATATAGCTGATTCATCATATATTCGTCGATTCGTATTTGTAAAATTTTAAATCAGGACGAATATGGCTTGACAAATGTTTCCTTGGTTTTATTTGTTGATCCATTCATATTCGTTTGTATTCATTACCCCTTGGGGGGGGGGCTCTCTGAGCTTGCTGGCACCAATTCGAAGCTCTGGCGAATCAGGACAGAGACCCTAGATTGGCATGTCCAGCAACGAATAGTGCTGCCGAAAGGTGCCGAGAGGCTGCATAATAAGCTTTCCCCCTCCAGGCGTTGTGCATTTCTGTTCATGCTTTCTAGAGTGAGAACAGCTGCTGCTTGCTGGCTTGCTGGTGTTGTTGCGGCTTCGCTTTTGCGGCAGCAAAACAAAGACTTATATTTTTCTTTTTCATCATCATCATTCATCAGTCATCTTCAACCTTACTGGGAATTTGGGGAGGGATTTCAGGTAGCTTAGGCTATTTCTTCGGAAGGGCTTGATTTTATTTCAAAATCAAATCAATCAAAACGTTTTCCCCTGGAGTCTTGTGTGTGTGTGTGTGTGTGTGTGTGTGTGTGTGTGTGTGTGTGAGTGAGTGAGTGAGTGAGTGAGTGAGTGAGTGAGTGAGTGAGTGAGTGAGTGAGTGAGTGAGTGAGTGAGTGTGTCGTCCGGGGGGGGGGAACTGTTGTCATCTGACTGTGGAATCTCTTTTTCTTTATATTCATTTTTCAAAAGTTCATTTTAGAGAGGCTGGTGTCTCTCAGGGTATTTGGTGGGTGGCTGGATCTATCATTCCCTTTTCTTTCCAAAAATACTTTTTTGGGAGGGTGTCTAGGTGGGAGGATTATTCAGTTTTCAAAAGTTCATTTTAGAGAGGCTTCTGTCTCTCAGGGAATTTGGTAGGTGGAGGGATCTATCATTCCCTTTTCTTTCCAAAAGTACTTATTTGGGGGGCAGGTGTCTGACTGAGAATTAGCTGGCAGGGCTTTTCTTTTTGGACTTTTTTGGCTTCTCTGCCACAGTGGGTCACCGGGGGGGGGATTTTCCTAATTACATTATACTGAGGGGGGGCTTTGTTTAGGCAGGCAGGTCATATTTTAGTAAAAGAATTATACCACCATCATTCTAAAAATAAAATTTATACACAATCTCTATTAGTTTCCTTCTTCAATCTCCATTGCTTTATTTGTTTAGTTGGTTTTGTTAGGCAGGCAGTAGAAAATGAAGGGATTTCTTCAGGGGCAATGGAACGGGAAGAAGGTTGTGAAGCTACGTAGGCTAGGTAGCAGCACCATCATCACAACCACCACATGCACAACCATGTCTACGATAACCATAAGTGCTGCTACTGTTCCTTCTCCAGTGGCTTTGCAGGCAAGCAGGGAAGCAAAGCTTCCAGAGGTGTCAAAAGAACTGCCTCTCCTCTTCCTAGAGGAATCTGAGGAGTTACTGGTTTCTGAAGATCCCCAGTCCGATTTGGAATCAGTAACAGCAGGGCAGGCGTCACAGCCCACCCCACCCCTGTCCCCAGAGTAATCTGTCCTCTCCTCCCAGACCAGCATCACCCCTGGGACACAGAGTTCTTCCCAGGCCAGCAGTCAGAGGCAGGCAGTGGGTCCTTGTTTGGGCAAACATGGCAGAGGGGCCATGTGGGATCATTTCACAGCACTCAGCAATGACCCACGGCTGGCATGCTGCGCTACCTGCCTTGGGGTGGTCCAGAGGGGGTCAGACCCCAGGCATCTGTCCTCCACCACCCTCCACCAACATCTGGAGAGGCACCAGCCAAGGCTCCTGTCCAGGGAAGGCAGGGCATCCATGCCGTCTGGGAGAGGGAAAAGAGCAGCTCCAGGGGAGGCAGAAGGGAGGCAGGAGCAGGTGCCTCCTTTCAAAAGGGCAGCCACAGGGGTATCTGGGGCCAGGAGCATGAGGCAGGCCACGCTCCATGAAGTGGCACTCATTGGGTCCGCCATGACCCTCAGCTGGCGGTCGAAGGGCAAGGCCCAGCAGGCGACCACTCATCTCATTGCCGAGATGATCGCCCTGCTCAGACTTCCACTGTCCATCATGGAATCCCAGGCCTTCCACTGGTTGCTGAATTTTTTTTTGCCCCCTGGTACAACCTCCCCTCATGGAGAACTCTCAGTTCTAGAGTGCTGCCCTCGCTCTATGACTCTGTGAGGGAGGTGGTCCGTGATCATTTTTCACAGCTACAGGGGCACAAGGTGCACTTCACAGCAGACCCGTGGAGCAGAGGTTAGCACAGCTACCTCTCGCTCACAGCCCACTGGTGGCAGCCAGAAGACTTGAGTAGTGGCAGGGCATCGGCAACAGGGCTGCAGGGGGAGGCCCTTGCCCTGCCCCCAGGCTACAGGTCCGTTCTACTGCAGGTGCGACACACGGAAGCTCAGGTGATGGGGAGGAACATCGCCAATGAGTTCCTGTCCACGCTGCAGGAGTGGGCACCCGGGGGGGGTGACCCGTGGCCACGTGGTCACAGATTCTGGGCGGAACATGTTGGCAGCATTGAATGTGGTGGGCTTTGAGGGCACTGTATGCATGGCACACAAATTACACCTTGTGGTGTGTGATTCAAACTGCAGTGCTGATCTTCTGATAGACAAGCCCAGTGGCTCAGCGGTTTAACCCAAACTGCCACAGTCTATGTTGCTGCTATGTGCAACCTGTGTGAACTTTTAGCCCCCCACCTCACCGGGCATCAATTCCAGCCTCCTTGGGCCATGTTGGCCCCAAATCCTGCATCCATCTCCAACGGCCTTGGGCTTGCCTGCTGCTGATTCTGTGCCAAGAATCGGGCCAAGGGCCTTCCAAATCTTGATTGCTGGGTGAAGATGCCTCATTGGGCCAAGTTCTTTCCGGGTGGCCTGCCTGCCTGCTTATTCAAAGGGCTACATTAGTGCTCCAAAGTCCACTCGGGCTTCATTCCTAATTCCTGGCTGTTCATTCCAGCTTCCTGCTGCCTCAGGTAGGCAGAACCTGGAACAAACTATAGGAGCTCAGTTCATCCCGTTGCATGGATTTGACCTTCCGCTTGAGAAGCCCAGCGGCCCTGTGGATTAACCACCATTACGTTAGTAGCACCACCACCCTATTCATCTCTTGTTGCTGTTCTTGTGCAACCTCAGTTGCCTCTGGGGGCAAACTTAACTATACAGGCAAATGTGATGTTCCCAAAGAAGGCAAGAGTCTGCTTTCAAGCCTGTCTGGGCATCCAAGCACCAACCAGGCCTGTCTCAAGCCCCCTCCCAAGCCTGTCTGGGTGCCCCCTGTGCCAAAGAGGGCCTGTCTCAGGCCCACCCAAAACTGGTAGACTGTTCATTCCAGCTTCCTAGCTATTTTACAGCCTCAGTAGGAAGGCAGAACTTGGAACAAACTACGGGAGCTCAGCTCACCAGTGGCCCTGTGGATTAACCACCGTTACGTTAATAGCACCTTGGACCCTGTTCATCTGCTGATGTTGCTGCAGTTGTGCAACCTCAGTTGCCTCCTGAGGGCAGACTGAACTACCTTTGCGCTGAAGAAGACAAGAGTCTTCTTTCCTTTTGCTTCCTTCATTTTGACTCTGCCTCTTCCTTTTCCTCTGCCTCCCCCCCAAGCCTGTCCGGGCATTGCTGTGCCAAGCGGGCCAGGCTCTGCCCCACCCAATGCCTGTCCGGCCATCCCACACTAACACGGTGCTCCAAAGTCCACTCGGGCTACTGCCTGAGTAGGTTGGAACAAGCTTAGTGGCTCAGCAGCAGCAGCTTAACTCAGTAGGTAGGCAGAAACAGGGACAAGAGCTCAGTCACCCATTGCATGGATTCAAACTGTTGATCTTCCGCTGCCACCCTGATTAACCGCCATTAATGGCACCTTGCAGTCGGACCCTATTCTCCTGCTGTTGCTGGTGCTGACACCTCAGTTGCCTCCTGGGGACAAACTTAAGTAACTTTGCAAATGTGATGTTGCAGAAGAAGAAGACCAGTGTCTCCTGCAGCTGCCTTTTGCCTCAGTACCCCAATGGGGCCAAAAGCCTGCTTTCCGGCTACGAACCTCCTCAGTGCCTGATGGTGCAAAAAGTCAACAACATTGCTTGCTGGCCATTTGAACAATTTCTTAATCCTGCAACTCCTTCCACTTGGGCTGCATTCCAAAAGGTTTGTCTGCTCTGCCCCACCCAAAGCCTGTCCAGGCATCACCCCATCACCCAGCTTCAGATGACAGAGTTCATACCAAGGGGGCCGGCCTGTCTAAGCCGCCCCAAACCTCTGAGGGGTATCTTTATCATATCCGGGCAGTCTCAGAAGCCAAGCTGAAAGCAATCCCCAGCTTTCTAGTTCTTCTAAACAAGCATCTTTGTTTGTTTGAAGGTGTCAACAAGTCTGGTTAGATGCAGGTGACTGTGACAGGTGAGTTTCCTAGGCCTGTCCTGTCTCAGACCCACCTTGATGGCAAACGCCACCCTCTTGCTCATCAATGTTGAAGATTTCTGTCACTATACACCCAATGGGCAAAGCCTATTTTGCTGCCAATTGCCTCGGTGCCCGATCCCTATTAAGACATGCTTTTCTACCTACTTTTTAGCCAACTACCTCAATGCCTGATGCGGCAACACACTCTGCTTTCAGACCCATGCCAACTCAGTAGGTAGGCAGAAGTTGGGAAAAACTACCCAAAGAAATTAGCTCAGCTCACCAGCAGGCCCCGTGGATTAACCATCTAAGCCTGTCCAGGCGTCACCCCATCGCCCCATCGCACAGCTTTAGATTACAGACCTGATCTGATTTTTCAAATGCCAAGGGGCTTGAGGAGCTTGGCCAGTCTAAGCCCCTCAAAACCTCTGACGGCTATCTTTGTTGGCAACACACAGTTGGCAACATTTTGCCAACACTTTGTTGGCAACACAGTCTACGTTGCTGCTGCCAACCTCCTCATGTGGTGAGCATGACTAGACACGCAATTCCGACACTGTTAGTAGTACCTTCCCAATGAGGTGGAGCAATTCATCTGATGGTGTTATTGTTGCTGCTAATAAGTGTTGCTTGCCTCCGTTTGTTTTCAAAAACAAACAACACACCTCTATGGCCGCCTTTTGCTAAACCCCACCTGAAGCCTATCCAGGCGTCCCTGTGCCAAGAGAGCCAGGCTGAGCCCCACCCAAGCCTGTCCAGGTGCCACCCTATCACTCCATGCACGGCTTCCAGTTTGCAAGCCCCGCAGCCCCATGGATTAACCACTGTTAGATTAACCGATGGGGCAGCACACGCCACTTTGCTGCTGTTAACTACCTCAATCGAGCAAGACACAGTACTTTGCTGCTGCCCACTACCGCAGTGCCCGATGGGGCAACACACTCTGCTTTCAGTCCCATGCTAATTCAGTAGGTAGACAGAAGTTGGAACAAACCACCCAAATGAATTAGCTCACCAGTGGCCCCGCGGATTAACCACTGTAGTATGAGCGTGGCTGGGCTCTGCCCCACCCACCCAAAGCCTGTCTGCACATCACCCGAACGTGCCAAGAGGGCCATCTAACCCTTTTGGCTGGCACACCCAGAGCTGGTCCCAGCACCCCCGAACAAGCGAAGAGGGCCGTCCAGCTCTCTTTGCAGACCCAGACTGAGCAGTAAGAAAAATGAATAATAGTTGCTCTTGTACAACTAAAATGTACAAGACCAAAGTGTTGGGTGACACCCATAATGTGCCAAGACAGAGGGCTGTCCAGCCATGTTAGCACACCCAAAGCTGGGCTCTGCTCCATCCAAGCCTGTCCAGGCATTACCCCATCGCCTGGCTTCAGACAGCAGAGCTCGTCTCGTTTTCAACATGTGCTAAGGGGGCCGGCCTGTCTAAGCCCCCCCCCCCCAAAACCTGCAAGGGCTATCTTTATCATATCCGGGCAGTCTCAGCAACCAAGTTGCAAGCAATCTCTAGCTTTCCAGTTGTAAATGAACATCTTTGTCTGCCCATCGCCTGGCTTCAGATTACAGAGCTGATCTGTTTCCGACAGCCTGTTTTCCTGCTGCCAACATCCTCAGTGCCCGATGGGGGAACACACTCCACTTTGCTGCTGCCAACTACCTCAGTGCCCCAATGGGGCCCCAAAGCCTGCTTTCCTGCTGCCTTTTCCCTCAGTACCCGATGGGGTCAAAAGAGCCTGCTTTCCAGCTGCCGTGTGCCTGAGTGCCTGACGTAGCCAAAAAGCCTGCTGTGCTGCCAAATAGCTCCTTGCTTCCAGTCCTCCTGAGGGCTAACTCTACTTCACTGGCAAATGTAATGTTGTGCTGAGCTGAAGACAAACTCAATGCCTCTGCCAAAGGGATCTCTCATTCTGCTGGGGCTAAATATAACTCCCTCAATGCCATGGGCTTCTGTGCTGTGTGGTAAACTCTCCCAGGGGACCCAATTTGTGGGTGGATAACTTGGATATCTGAAATCCAATCTTCACCAAAGTTATCAGGCATGTTGGGGAAAGATATAGGAAGCTGTGTTGTGATTCTGGAGTCTCTAAGTACCTGGGGGGAGCTTTCCTGGGGGGTCCTCTTTGTGACTATATAGCTTGGGGGTCCATGACTCAATGTTCACCAATCTTTCAGGGATTGTAGAAATGCGTCTGAGGAAGCTTCTCTGCAAATTTGGTGTCTCTAGGTCATTGGGTGGCAGCGTTATAGCCATTTAAGGCACAGATGAATGATGAATCAATTTGTCAAAGAATATTCATAAATTCGTATTCATTGATTCGTTAACCTTGACGAATAATGGATCAAAATGACTCGCCATTTTTTTTATTCGTCCCCATCTCTAGTGAAGACTGTAGCTGGCTAAACAGCTGCTTTTTGCACTGTTCTTGTTTCACTGGGCTAACGTGACATGAACATAAATGAAGCTCTGGTTGCAAATGGTGATGTCAAGAAAATCACATTGCCGTATTAATGGACTGTCCCTTTAAGTAGCTCTATTAAGGAGCATGTATTCCTGAGTGACACAGATACACATTTTCATGGTAACGGAATCTCTAACAAAGCCTCCATGATCAATTAACTGTCCTGTTCAATTAGGAAAGAAAGATATCACCCTCCCTCTTTCTGCTGAAGGTGTCCTTGGTTACAACTAAGGCTGCTTGCAGCAGTTCTTTGATGACTAGTAATTATGGCCTACAGTTTACACCAGTAGAGACCAGCCTACTCATTTTGAGCACACTGGAGAGTACAGGGGAAATCTTTTGTATCTCCTTCATTGCTCCCCCTCCTAATAAAATGGCTAACATTTGATGGAAATGCTGGAGGGACACCCTCAGTAATGTGCCCGGAGATGATGGGGGTACCTAAGTAAGCTTCTCTCCCAAAATTTGCACAAAGCCCCAGCATAACCCACGAAGCCCACATTACAAAATCTACTTTTAATACAACTTGGTCTCTGGAATCTTGAGCAAAAAGAATATCTCTTGCTCTCAAATACTTTTTTCTTTAAATAGTCTTCATATACCTCCCAAACACTTGGAATTCTGGGTAGAGATTTCCTGTTCAATGCTGCGATTTCCAGCAGGCTTGAGGCCCAGCAGTTCTCTTGAGACAGTTTTAACCAGTGCTTTTGCACCCCATGCCAGGTGCTGCACATACTGAATTGTCAAGTTCCGCTAGCACAATATTGCGTCAATGTTCCTCCTGCTTTTATTTTTTTCAAAAAATTATTTCCACACACAAACTCTCACACACCATTCCCACCCACCTAAAAAGCCGGACGATCTCTCTACCTAATGAACTACATTTGTTTCCAAACATTTGTGGCTCTTCATTACCAAGTGGATGTTCATTGGTTGTGCTGACACAAAAAGGCAGCATGATGGATTAAATCTTGTGAGAAGACAAAATGAGCCCGCCTAAATGGAGCTAGTCAGCAATTGATCAGTTTACCCAACATGTGGATTGCTCTTGGAGATAAAAAACAGAACCATTTTTCCCCTTTACAAAATAAAAGTACTCAGCTGAATTACCCAAGCTTATTTTCAGGTACTGTTAAGACTAAAAGGCATCCATGTCCCATTAATTTACAATTTAGACACGTTAAAGAAATTAAAAGCATAAATCATATTAAATGGGGCTATACTAAAGTTCAGCTTCAGCTACTTTGCTTACGTCAGTAATTTGAATCCAGGATCTGTACTGTTATGATTATTTCCTTGTTTCAGCATTCATTGGTCTAAACAACAGCCTACCCATCTCTACTTTCTCTTTAGATGCACTGGACACCAGAGAACCAATGCATGATTAAATTAAATTAAAGAAATGCTGTATGAGAAAACTAAACATGAATATATTAACATGCCCAAATCAATACTTATGCAGTATTGTTTATACCCCTAGACGTTAACAAGTCCAGGACTAGGCCTACCTGTGCTGATGCCTGCTCCTAGCAGCAGAATTTCTTGCAGATGATTCATGGGGTCATATAGAATAGTTAAGGTATCATTTCCTTAAATTAAACAAGGATGCACTAAGATCTCATTTGCTTCTGTTATGGGCAAGCTGTCCCAGGAGTACCATCTGAAAGTTAGACAAGCCTGTTGGAGACATGTATGTTAAGGCCAAGAAAATAGCATCCAAACTAGGATTCACACGCCTAGTTTTCTTCAGATTCAGAGAAGGAACACTGACCCCACAAGGGTGTTAATTCCAGTCTCCTCCAGAGGCAGCTGATAACATAAGAGGGCAGGCAGGGTGTGTGTTTTACAAACTGGAGAAGGAATGGCAACATGTGGTCCTTCTGGTGTTGTTGCAGATCAGTTCATACCATCCATTATGCTAGCTAGTATTGATGGGAGATGTAGTCAAAGAACATTGGGGAGAGGTATCAAACATTGCCCACCCTTGCTTTACAGGGAAGAGAGAGAGAGAGACCTGAATGCCACATAAGAACATAACATAAGAGCCCTGCTGGATCAGGCCAAGGGCCCATCCAGTCCAGCTTCCTGTATCTCACAGGGGCCCCACCAGATGCCTCTGGGAGCACTCGAGACAACTAGATACCTGTCTCCTGATACCCCTTCCCTGCATCTGGCATTTTGAGGTACCTTCCTTCTAAGCCTGGAGATTATACATCCCCATCATGGCTTGTAACCTACGATGGACTTTTCCTCTAGGAATCTGTCCAATCCCCTTTTAAAGACAACTAGGCCAGATGCCATCGCCACATCCTGTGGCAAGGAGTTCCACAGACTAACAACATGCTGGGTAAAGAAATATTTTCTTTTGTCTGTTCTCACTCTCCCAACACTCAATTGGAATGGATGTCTAGTATTGTGTGAGATGGAAAGAGCTTCCCTCTATCCACTTTATCCAACCCCTGAATAATTTTATGCATCCCAATCATGTCCCCTCTTCTCCAGGCTAAAGAGCCCCAAACCCTGCAGATTTTCTTCATAGAGGAGGTGCCCCAGCTCAGTCATCATTTTAGTCGCTCTCTTCTGCACCTTTTCCAGTTCCACTATGACTTTTTTGAGGTGCAGCGACCAGAACTGTACGCAATACTCCAGGTGCAGCCTTATCACTCTTTTGTACAATGACATTATGTATGTATGTATGTATGTATGTATGTATGTATGTATGTATGTATGTATGTATGTATTTATTTATTTATTTATTTATTTATTTATTTATTTATTTATTTATTTATTTAACTTATATGCCGCCCACACTACCCAAAGGTCTCTGGGCGGCTTACAAAATTTAAAATACAATAAACATTCAAAACAATTAAAATACAATTAAAATAGATATATAAATTGCCATCGGACCCACAGCTAATATTATTTCAATTAAAAGCCTTCTGGAACAGGAAGGTTTTGACCTGGCGCCGAAATGTCATCAGTGTCGGCGCCAGACGAATCTCAGTCGGGAGGGCATTCCATAGTCTGGGGGCAGCTGCCGAAAAGGCCCTTTGTCGACAAGCAGTCCCTCTTACCTCCTTGAGGGACGGCTCTTTCAAAAGGGCCCCCTGGCTAGATCTTAACTGCCGGGTAGGCTCGTATGGAAGGAGGCGGTCCTTCAGGTATCCAGGGCCCAAGCCATTTAGGGCTTTATATGTCAAAACAAGCACTTTGAATTGAGCCCAGGCAGCAACTGGTAGCCAATGTAGCTTAAACAGAATCAGCTTGATATGTTCCCTAGCGGCCACACCACTCACCAGCCTCGCAGCTCGATTCTGGACCAGTTGCAGTCGCCGGACCGTCTTCAAAGGCAGCCCCACGTAGAGCGCATTGCAGTAATCATTATAATGCTGCTGTTTTATTTTCAATCTCCTTTTAATGATACCTAGCATGGAATTGGCCTTCTTCACTGCCACCGCACACAGGTTTAACAATTTAACTGAGTGTCCACCAGCACACCAAGATCTCTTTCCTGATTCATCACGAACAGCTCAGAACCCATCAGTCATAAAGTTTTGATTTTTTTTTTTTGCCCCAATGTGCATTACTTTACATTTTCTTATACTGGAACACATTTGTCATTTTGCCATCCATTGTCCCAGTTTGGAGAGATCCTTCTGGAGCTCTTCACAATCCTTTCTGGTCTTCAGCACCCGAAAAAGTTTTGTGTCATCTGCAAACTTGGCCATCTCACTGCTTATCCCTGTCTCCAGGTCATTTATGAACAGGTTGAAAAACACCAGTCCCAGGAGAGATCCCTGGGGCACACCGCTTTTCACCTCTCTCCATTGTGAAAATTGCCCATTGACACCTACCCTGTGTTTCCTGGGTTCTCAACCAATTCTCAGTCCATAAGAGGGTCTGCCCTCTTTTCCCCTGACTGTGGAGTTGCCATATGCCACATCACCATCTTACTTATGACATCCAAAAATAAGTTGTTTCATTCTCCACTTTAGTAATTTCTTTGGCTTTCTGTGAAACCTTTATTTTAACTTTCAGTGTTTAAACTCTACTCTTCAACAAAATTCTCATCATTAGCTAGTGTCTTGACTGCTAAAATGGACATATTCAACATTCAGTCTGCCCTTTGTAATGTAAAGTTTGTCATTGTTTTTTATTCTGCTGGTAGTATGGGCACAATATTGTGCAGAGCCATTTCCTGTTGTTTTGAATACAGAAGCACAATATCCCACATTCATCAGATGAAGGTTCCCCCCCCCCAAAGAATTGAATCTCTGTAGTGCCAATGCAATGTTAGTAGAGAAAGAAGTAAGCAAAAAAATGGTGCCTGATACTGCTGGATTCTTCCCACAAGACCATCTATCACCAGCTGCCCTGTGTGGAAAGCATCCTGATAACTTGCTATTGTTATACAGTATTTACTTTATTTTTTTAATTATTTGTGAAGAGCCCTATTATGAGATCCCTGTGTATAGCAGAGTATCTGCAGTGGTGTTTCCAGTAGGCTTTTGGACCCACTTTGTTTATTTATTCTCTGGAGCAACAAACTGGGCAGAAGCTGAATGTAAAGTAGTTGCCAAAATTATTTAGAAAATGAGTTTATTTAGAAAAGCCTGGCTCCTAACCTAGATAGGTGATGAAGTGCTAGGCTGAAGCACATTGTCTGATGGTGGGGGCATTGCCCACCCTTAAGAGAAAGAGATGTTAATGTCTTGAAAGGGAGGAAAAGACTAACTTAGGCAGGAAGCCATAAACCTTTACTTTCTTAGAAGCAATGGGAAGGTGGAGAAACAGTCAATGAAAAGGGCAACTATAAACTGCTCTGTTTCCAGATGCCTCTGTTGGATAGAGGGGATGCTTCCAAAAAGATCTTACATCAGTTAGTTGTTAATAGTAAGGACTGTGGTTTTAAAAATGTATTCTGATGTATGCAAGACACCTTGGCAGGATGCAAATAATTATCATTAGATACACATGTAAATAAGCATTTGGTAGAACACATAATATGCCTGCTTGTCTGTCTAGCTGCCCAAAGCCCATCTTCAGGAAGTAGGTAGACTCTGCTTGCAAGATGCGCCAGATGTTTTTCCAGTGCTCTATTTCCTGAGCCACCTGATGTACATCTGAAGCAAGTCCATCAAATTCACACCAACTATATCTGCATATTGTGTTTGTTTAGATTTTTCTAATGCACAGTTTTGTTCCTCCTATTTCCACTGCATAGCGAGGGCATTAATCCTGAAGATCTGTGGGGTGTGGTAATGGTGCAATGGACCACCTTGGGGCGGCTGAAGAACTTGATAAGTTTGAAGTTGAATACACCTCCAGCAGTGGTTGCAAGCAGCAGCGGCAGGAGCAACAACAGCACAGAGGGGTATAGGGTGCAGACTGTTGGCCTAGCACATTGGGAAATTCAGGCCTAAGCCCACCTTGAACTATGATGTTCACCGGGTAACTTTGAAACAGCATTCTCTGTTAGCCTGACCTACTTCATATGGTTCTCATGAGGATAAAGTGCACAGAAGAGCAGCCATATACCCTGCTTTGAGCTCACTGGATGAACAGCAGGATATAAATGTCAACCAGGTTTAGAAGAGTATGCCCTTTGCTAAACTCCTACCGAATATTGGTTAGTGCTCAATCATTATTAACCTAGTTTTGATGAAGTAGGACACTATCCTCAGTTCCTTTTTCCAGACTATATATCTTATGTCATTAGTGTTATCTATCCCCTTTTTTCCCCAAAAAGGGGAAAGAAATATGCCCTTCATATTTTCATTCACCACATAGACTTTCTTGTATTTAAAACAATCTAATCAGGCAGTCAGAGGTGTCAGTGGGCACCTTAAAGTTGCATTTGGAAAAAAATTGTTTCTCAGAAATAACAACAAACCAAGCAAATTAATTTTGTCACTGGGCAAGGAGCTTTCCTTCTGCCACTGCCCAGCCTAGAAATAAATATGAGGATGTCACAGCTGCCACTAAATATGAGGAAGCTTTTGAAGACTTTTCTTGGCAAGTTCTAATTGCTGAAACCACTCATTTAAATAAAGCCTGGCCCGTGTGGATTGTGAATCTGCATTCCGTCAGCTTATGCAGCTGTTCCTTGTTTGCCCCAGTGGGATAAACCGAGAAATGCTATTTTTAAATGACTCTGTTAATGGTTGGCATTCTTTTGAAATCCTCTGTGTTGGACTTGTGCCTACCTAATCAAACTAAGGTGTCTAACTGGACTTTCAGCTCTAGTGTCACCCCAGGGTTTGGCCTGGTGGCCTCGTTTATCCTTTGTAATTTTCTGTTTCACAGGAGTGATAAACTTACACCTGTGCTGTATTAACTGAGACTTTGTCAGGTTCACACTGTGATCATCTTCTTAACTTTTCTTGTTTTTCCTGGAACCCCCACTTGCATTTTCGTTTCATCCTTTTAAGGAGAAAAGTGGGACTTACATAAATAAATATTTTTCCCCTACATGGCTGTAAAATTTTGTAGGAGATTTTTTTTTTTTGCATGGAATGGTCAACATGTCTTTTTAATTTGTGCGTTTATTTGCACATTTTATCTATCATACACATTTTACCTTATTGCTAAAGTATACTGTAATTGTGTGTATTTTTTAAAAAAAAACTTAGCATTTTTAGACAGTCCTCTCATATAAACTGCACATCATTTTGTGAACATTTTATTTCTCTATGACGTTCCATACGTCCCGCAAACTGACAAATTCTTGAGGTAAGGTGCTTTTCTATTCAAGTTCTGGGTGCTGCAAAGAGACAACATTAATCAGGCTGGCATATGCAGAAAAATTATTTTCTGCCCCTTATGGGAAGGCAAGACAGAATTTTACTTCTTACAGAACCAAATGAAACTAAAGAAATAGCTATAGCTTTTTAAAAACCCTAGAAGTCGAGGAGGAAGAGGCGCCTTCTAACTAAGGCCAGTGCCTGAGGCATTTTGTTTTCTGGGCAAAGAATGCTCTGTCCCAAGCCACAATGCATGGCACTTAAGGCCAATCAAGTTATTTTGACACTCAAGGCAGAATATGAGGAGGCAGAATGTCCCACAGGCACCTCCCCACACCCCTGCAGTAAAAATGCAGTAACAATAAATTAAGTATTAAATATGTTGATGCTCTTTCATGTCATCTATCAGCTGTCAAAGATGGCTGCCTCATTCTCTCTCATGGTAGGGTCAGCCCTCCATCTTTGTCTTGAAGGCACTAGGTATCAGGTGTGTTTGTGTGCTTTCAAGTTGTTGTGCTTAAATGGTACTGCAGAGCCATGGGTTTACTGCCTTGAAGAGATTTAATGACAAATATAATTATGGCCCTATATATTTTATTACTGTGATATTAATTAGGGCTTATCTGAACACTCATTATTGTTTTGTACCATCCCTTTCGCATCTCAAAGGTTCTTAACCTCTTCATAAGCTCTCCAGCTTTTCCCTTCCTTCATTTGATATTATTTAGTTAACCAAACTGAAACACCCTCCTGTGGTCCATGAGCAAAACTACAAATCACCGTTCGGTAGTACCTTTATTGGATTAGTAAACGAACAACAAAGGTCTCACCTTTTGAATTTTCCGGAAGTTTTCATCAGGCTGGGCATTACAGAACTTGAGCTGCTTGAAGAAACGCGAGAGTCCAAAAATTATCTGTGCCAGATGTTAAAGTAATAGAATCTGAAGTAAGTCTGAGAAGGAAAAAAATCAGTTGATTCTATGCTTTAAGACTATGATTTTAACATCTGGCAACCATAATGGAGAATGAGGTTTCTTGACTTTTCCTCACTGGAATGGTGGATCGACCAAGGAATCTACTGTACTAGAATAAGTGCTGGGGCACAGGATTTTATAAGATCCTCCTTCTGAAAGTTCTGGAAGACACTCTGCTCTTGCTCAGGAGCATTTTTCTTCTCTAGGTAATTGGCTAGTATTTTTATTAGATATTGTCCATGTAACATCTTTTCTGGGAGCCCTGTACTGCTTCCCCAATATAGCCAGATCAGATCAGATCTGTCCCCTTTCTCCATTGCCTCTAGCTACATTTGTCTTGAGGGACTTCAGCAACCCACCATGTGGTATGTCAGAAGCTGTGCAAAAATATGCAAAAATGATCTTCATATTTCTGTTGGCATGGATGCAAATGAAATGATTAAAGTTGCAGTAGCCATTTTTGCCTCTCGCTTTTTGCAACTGAAAGACAGATTGTATTGAGTCAATATAAGATTATGCCTTCTTGCACAGAGAGGTTTGATTATGAGTAATAATATATGTATATTTTAATGCTTTCACTGAGTTTGATGTTTGATTGTCCTATATGTTTATGCGTATTTATTGATGGAAGAATCCATACAGTAAGTATATTAGGGAGATGTAATGTAATTTGTTGAGATTTCTGTGTCTGAATTTGACATCTAGGCTTTTTTTAAAAAAGCCGCACACAAATCTTACATTTCTGGGGCCAAAAATCTGACATTTCTAAAGCCAAAGAAAAGCAACACATCAGTGAGGTGCATAAATTTATAGCACAGTTACTGTTCTTAGTATTTGTTAACTCATGGTACCAGTTGAGTCTGACTAAGCATCAAAGTCAAATACTGTAGAGTTATTGTCAGAGCACTGCTGTTGTAGCCCAAGTGCAGATGTATTATTTATTATCAAGGGTTACGGCCCCAATGATCCCCAAAATTCTCCTAAAAACCCTTTCAGAACCTTAATTAATTAATTAATTAATTAAAATTAATTAATTAGATTTATACCCCGCCTATCTGGTCTACTCAACCAAATTTTGAATCAGAATTCAAGAGAACCCCATCTTCAATGCAGCTAAAGTTAGCAATGACAGCCACAAGAAAGAAAAACATCTTACTGGAATTTTACTGACAAGAAACTATATAAGCCCAGATGTGCCTTGAGAATTTCTAGCAGAGATGTGACGTGGCCCTCTGACTCAGGTTCAGTGGTTCATGCCATTCATTTATTGGCCAAACAGGCATTTGACGCTTCAAAGCCCCACCTACTCCAGCAAGTACCCACTTAGAGGCAGCACCTGAAGGAGGCGGGGCAGAAAAAACAGGCTGCTGCCTCCAAGTGAGCACCCACCAGAGGAGATGGGGCTTTGAAGCGCCAAACACCTGTTTGGCTAATAAACGAACCGATGGTTCGTGCCCATCTCTAGGAGGGACCACTGATATACAAAGAACTGAGGACAAGGGAGTTGCTTTGTGGGTGCCCAGAGGAAACCACCTCAGTTGTTGACCCAAAGTCAGGCAGCTCTCTTCAATCTTACATGTTTGATTCCTTAACCTTGGTTGAAATGACATCTCCCCCTTTTAAAAAAGCCAAATGTTGGCACCAAGCTGACTTAGTTCTGTCTTGTAACAGATGTGTCGCAAGTCATTGAAGCTAGCATGGGACACAGAACCGAGCGCCACAGAACAATTGCAGAAGACACTGGACTATAAGTTCCTGGAACTGTTGGTTCTGTAAGTTTTTGTGCTTTTCTTGACTATACACAAAATATTCTCTTGTTTATGCTCATCAGCTATGCTGCAGCGGTTCTGAAGGACATCTATTCAGATAGTAGTCCCCTGGCTTCTCTTTTAGGAGCAGGGTGCCACGGTGAAATAGAATTCCCTCTCACAGCAGCATCCTTTCCATACAAAAGATCAGGAAGCTTCTGCACAGTCAATGCTTTGGGCCAAACACAATAACTGTACTGTGTTAATTAAATTTATTTTAATTGTGTCCTCCTGATGACTATCTCCATATGATGTCGTGGTTGAACTGGGGAGATCCAGGATCTAGTCACCACTGAGCCCTGGAACTGCCTGTGTGACCTTGGGCTGGACCCTGTGTCTCAGCCTGATCTACCTCACAGGGTTGTTGTGAGGTAGATCAAGCTCAGACAGACAGATAGACAGACAGTAGTAATGGCATCGGCAACACAAGGGTTCCCCCCCCGTAGCAGATGGTGAAGACTGCAACGTGATCTAATTTTACAAGTCACATTTAAGGAGGGAAGGCTTTCATCAAAAATGGGGTGGTCTATTCCCAGTGACTTTAGCTCTCCCCTTTCTGAAGCTGAACGAAGGGCCAGGGCTTATTAGACTGGCTTAACTTCTTCAGATTTCTTTCAGGCCATGTCTTTGGGCTTCTTCAGAGGCATGAATATGCTCAGTAGGAAGATTGTGTTTGCAACATAAAACTGAATGGGGACACAGGGTCATCCTGGTAAGCTTAGCTAATGAACTGATTATCACCAGAAGTCTGGTCTTTTGAATAACAATGAGGGAGAGAGCAGCTGCACTTGGAATCTGAGGTATGTGTATGGAGGTGGGGGAAAAGAACTTTGGAAAGGGGATTTCACTTGGGAAGGCTGACAGCCTGCTGAAGTAGTTCTCAAACGATTCAGACAATCCAATTATTGCAAGATTAGGCCACAGTTTCCTGTAGATGGTTCTTCAGTGTGTCAGAAACATGATAGAATTCCATGTATGCAGCCTTTGGAACTACTTCGTTAACACAAAATGATTTGTTCCACTCCAAAGGAATTGTTCTTCAATCGTAAAACTGTTTCCCTCTCTTTAGTGTTGGTTTCTTTCCTTTCTTCATTTTTCTAGCCACCTGAATCTTTCTAGCAACTGTACAGTAGAAATGAATACATAAATCTGGTCTGAAGATTGCAAGACTTTGCTCCATAAACAGATGCTGCCTCGAAGTAGCCTTTTGGTGAAGGCTCCTTTCACAGGGCTGAAAACAAGGGGACTTGCCCTTGAGTGTTCCCACTATATGGAACGAGAGCAATGCAGCAACCCTCCACTAGGAATCAATTGCATGAGTGGATGGAATTGGACACCATGAATGGGCCATACGCTTCTCTTTTCTGTTACATAATGCAAACCTTTGAATCAAGAAGGTGGGCTATTGATCAAAGGGATCGGAATAAAAGGCACATCCTATCCTAAAAGATCCTGTGGGTTAAACAAAAGAGGCATTGCCAATAATTTCACATGCTTAATTTTACTACTAATGCATTATTATTAAATTCTGATGCAGCAATTGAATTGATACTTTTGAATTGTGGTGCTGAAGGAAAGTCTTGAGAGTCCCCTGGACTGCAAAGAGAACAAACCTATCCATTTTGAAGGAAATCAATCTTGAGTGCTCATTGGAAGGACAGATCCTGAAGCTGAGGCTCCAATACTTTGGCCATTTCATGAGAAGAGAAGACTCCCTGGAAAAGACCCTGATGTTGGGAAAGAGTGAAGGCAGGAGGAGAAGGGGACGACAGAGGACGAGATGGAAGCGACCAACATGAATTTAACCAAACTCTGGGAGGCAGTGGAAGACAGGAGGGCCTGGCATGCTCTGGTCCATGAGGTCACAAAGAGTCGGACATGACTTAATGACTAAACAACAACAACAAATTGAATTTCATCATTATTAATTGTGGGTCCTGTTGCATAACTTTGAGCCCAGCATAGCCCAGATCTGGCGCCAGAAACATTTAATTTACACTAAATAAAAGCTTCTTATCTCTCTGTTTTAGATTTTGAGTGTCTCTAGGGCTCCTTTCCCCCTGTGGAAGCTGTTGAGACAATTGAGAACATGGCTATCTCAAAAAGGGGAGGCAACCCCAAGTTCACAGGATTTTGCCCATGATTTAGAAAACATCATTATTAAATTCTTTAAAACAATCAAATTCTTATTGAATATTATTAGAGTTTGTTATATTTACTTAAACTAGTGCATAGAAAAAAATGTAAGTATATAATATGAGTATAATGAGTATATAATATGATTATATATTAATATAATATATTCCCTCTTCCAGCCAACCCAAGTGATTCATTGTAATTCTTTTTCAAACATTTTAATAATATTTCTTTAATTCTTTAATCATTTGTAAAAATAAAGGTTCCCTTGACATTTAGTCCAGTCGCGTCCGACTCTAGGGCGTGGTGCTCATCCCCATTTCCAAGCTGTAGACCCAGCGTTTGTCCGTAGACAGTTTCCGTGGTCATGTGGCCAGTGCGACTAGACATGGAACACCATTACCTTCCCACCGTGGTGGTACCTAGTTATCTACTCACATTTTTACATGCTTTCAAACTGCTAGGTTGGCAGGAGCTGGGACAGGCAACGGGAGCTCACTCCATTGTGTGGATTTGATCTTATGACTGCTGGTCTTCTGACCTTGCAGTACAGAGGCTTCTGTGGTTTAACCCGCAGCGCCACCACATCCCTCTTTAATCATAACGATCCTTTAATAACTTTCTTCTCATTACAGTGGTGCCTCGCTTAGCGATCGCTCCGTTGAGCGATGAATTCGCATAGCGAGGGGGTCCGGGCCATCGCTGGAGCGTTCGCTCAGCGATGGCCCCTATGGCGTTTTTTCGCTGTGCGACGATCGCTAAGCGATTCGCTTAGCGATTTTCGCACAACGAAGCGGGGGAAAACAGCTGATCGGCGGTTCCAAAATGGCCACCGCAACTTTTCCCGCCGCACCCTCGCTTTGCGAGGGCCCGAAAATGGCCACCCCTATGGAGAAGCTTCGCTCAACAGTAAGTTTAGGGCCCATTGGAACGCATTAAACCAAGTTTAATGCGTTTTAATGGGTTTTTTTGTTCCGTTGAGCGATGTTTCTCATAGCGATGGTTAATCCGGAACGGATTAACCTCGCTATGCGAGGCACCACTGTATTTTTAAAATTTTAAAATTATTTATTTCACATGTGCCTCTACAAATGGTTACCACATCAGACTAAAATCCTCTCAAGGTTCCTTCTCTGCTGCAATCTGCTCCTCTTATTTGCCAGGTGTTTAGCCTGCTGTTCCATGTAAGGGAGTGCATATTTTTGCAGCCTACCAATGTTTCAGTCTTCAAAGATGCTGGAATGTAAACCAGAATAAGGGTATTAAATCAGAGTAAAAACTTGATGATGCACTTAGTATGATTTCAGAGGAGGTGAGAAACTCTCTTACATTCAAGGGAGCTTCTCACACTAAGCAGCTTGTCTGTCCCCGAATAGCCTCACAAACTTCCCTGCCCTCTGCTTTGATCTGGCATCTGATCCTCTGCTTGTCTTCAACCAGGTCAATGGCCTGTGGCTCTTTAATTCTTTTGTGTTGGAAAAGGATCTCCAACTGTGCTTTGTCTTGGAGCTTGGCCAAGGCTTGACAAGGATATTATCCCCCCTCTATAAGGATTTCTAGAACAAAGGCTAGAATTGTGGGGTCGGTGAGTAATCTGGAATCCTAGGATGCCATGCCGTGTCACAAAACATTTTCTTTCCTTCTGTATTCAGAAGGAAGAAGCAGCAGGTGATAGTACAGAGAAGACCTTACCAACAAGTCAGGTTAAAGGCATAGCAAATCTTGAGGAGAACTGAAGTTATCATTACCGTTTCCTTGAAGGCACAGCGCTGGCTGTGTAGGATCAGATGTGTTGTCAGAAAGAATCCAGAAGAGAGAGAGAGAGAGAGAGATAGAAGAGAAGAAGATAGAGACAAAGATTAGGTAGACAGCCAATTTTCCTTTAAACGGACCGGTCTTCCTTTATGTCTTGCTGAAACTGTGAAGTTATTAATGGAGCTATTACATTTCATAACTGATGAGCTGCTTTGGGGGCTGTGGTCAAAAACTTGGATAAGTTTTAAAATTGGTTGTTGTGGGTTTTTCGGGCTCTTTGGCCGTGTTCTGAAAGTTGTTCTTCCTAACGTTTTGCCAGTGTCTGTGGCCGGCATCTTCAGAGGACAGCACTCTGAGCCCGAAAAGCCCACAACAACCATTAGATCCCAGCCATGAAAGCCTTCGCAAATACAGTTTAAAAATTGTTTCTAGATAACTTACATGGCCCTTTCTAATGTTACATCCTGCTAGGCTGAACTGCCTAAATTTAGCCTAACTTTGTCCATAGTCCTACATTTCTTTTTTTTTGTTTTGTTTTTTTAAATTTATTTATTTATTTTTACACAGAAAAAAAGCAAGACAAATAAGAAACAAAGATAAAGGAAAGTTGAAAGGTTTTTTTTTATGTAAAACTGTTTTTATTCATTGTTGTACCCCTTGTTGTAAGCCGCCTAGAGTGGTCTTAATCGACTAGATAGGCGGGATATAAAATAAATAAATAAATAAATAAATAATTAAAAAAAGGCTAAGGAAAAAAACTAACCCCTCAAATAAGACTAACCCCTCCCCCCTTTGGAGTCAGAGACTCCAGCCTCGTTAACCCCTCTGCTCCCCCAATTTCCTTTCCAGTATATACTGAGTAAATATACATACATCATAAACTTTGCGCTACACTCCTGTCTTCTTCTGGGCCCACGAATATATTAGTTCCCAGCTTTGTTTTACATAGTCTCTTGGTTGTTCCCGTAGTGCTTCTGATAGGGTGTCCAGTTCTGCTATGTCCCATAACTTCTTTAACAACTCTTCTATCGTTGGAACCTCTTCGGTTTTCCATTTTTGGGCCCAGAGTAGTCTAGCTGCTGAGAATATATTTAAGACAGTGCTTCAATTTATTATCATTAATACCTGATATGACATTCAGTAATGCCATTTTATGTTTTATATCTAATTTCTGCTGGGTAATTTCTTTTGCTACATCCCATACCTGTGTCCAATAATTTTTGACCTTTTCGCATGTCCACCACATATGATAATAAGTTCCTGCATTCTTTTTACACTTCCAAAATATATTGCTGTTACCCTCTGATATTTTTGCTAATCTTACAGGTGTGTAATGCCATCTGTAGAACATTTTAAGGATATTTTCTCTAAGATTTGCTGGTTTAAGCATTTTATAGCTTTCTTTCCACATCTTAGTCCAATCATCGAGATCCACACCGTGTCCAAAATTTTTTGCCCATTTTACCATTGTCTCTTTCACCCTCTCATCCTCTAAGTCATATTCTAATAAGTATGTGTACATTTTTTAAATTATTCTTTCATCCGTATACTGTATATCCACAATCTATCCACTTGGACTTTACCCTCAAAACCCCCCACCATCCTATCTTTTTTGTAGTTTCTTAATTACCAAGTAGGTGATGGGCGGGTGTCTTGTTAGCTCCTCCAGGCATGGGGGGGAAATATACCCCCCCCTGCTTATAGCTGCTTGTTTCCTTCTCTCAGCAAGGGTAGCAGCACTGTGGGGGTGTGCTGTTTTTTCTTTTTTTAAAAAGGTGGATGTCCTGTGCTTTATTATTTCCAGTCAATAAAGTGTTTCACCGAATATACATCTGGCCTTAGGTTTGTTATTTACTCACTTTTTCCGGGGAAGTTTCTGAGCGCACGAAGCTAGAGTCCTGAAGTCCTTCTGCAGAGTCTTGCAACTTTAAACGCCATGTAAAGATGGCGCCGGCAGGATCTCTGTCTGAGGGAGAGATTTCCCGAGGAGGAAAGGTTGCTAGCTACCCCTCCTCGGCTTTCTCAGGCCCTCTCCGACTTGGGGGGGGGAGATTCTCCTAGCTCCCCCTTACCCCCAACAAGAGTTTTGGGGGAATAGACCCCACGGCAGCAGCCGGTTACCGGGAGACCCCAATTACTGCTGGCTTGAGCTGCTATGGGCTCCACCCCCTCCCCATTTCTTTTTCAACTGTGAACTGAATTAAAGAAGTACAAAGACTGGTTGCCATATGATATCAATATGGCTGGCTGCTCCTGTGTAAAATTCAGAAACATTCAGTTCCTCCTGCCAACCCAAACCCACTGAAGTATCTTATGCTGAACTAGTAAAACCACTCCTGAAATATCTCACTTACCTTGAAAGCCCTATTGAGGCCCCCCTATAAATCGGTTCGGACTTGAGGGCACAAAACAAAAACAATGTGGTTAGGTGGAGGATCTTCTAGTGCAGGCAAGAGAAAGAAATTCCACTTGGACAGCATCTAATTAAATCTTTCATTGCAGTATTTAAATAGTTTAGTGACAGTGAATGTTTTACGCTTGTTTGAAGTGTTCCATTACACACAGAGTTACAGGAATTACTGGCAAGAGCCACATATGTTCGGTTCCTTTACTATAACAGATTACAGAAATGTTGGCACACGCAAGTTGTGACTTTAGTTCAGAATTACTGTCTGCTGACATAGTCATTGTTTTTCCTGACTCATTAAATGTACCAGAATTGTCTCCTATACAGCCCCCCTTCCCATCTCCCCTTTTCAAGTATTAATACTTACTCTTTAAAGGCCCAGGGGAGGTCTGTTTGCATCTTACCACATAATGTAAATATTTTAGCTTCCTGCATATTATATGTTCTATGATTTCTTGGTCTTTTTCCCCTTTGCTTTAGTACTTCTTCATTGACCAGTCTCTTGATTCAGTGAATTTTAAGCATCCTGCAATGAATCCACATTTCAAATACTTCTATCGTTTTCATTGTTCCCTGTGTTAGGTCTGTGGTTCTATGCCATATGGTAGAGAACATGGGATACTTAGTGTTATGCAATGTATATTCTCAAAGTCAAGTTTTTGTTGCATGTAGCATTCTTTGGCTTATGGAAGCTATGCTGGGCCACTTCTGCCTTTTATTGTGTGCCTCTAATCTCACTATCCCCTTCATGGATTGCTGCCTTGTAATGGTGAAGGGGCTTGAGCTATGGGCTATGACATGCAGGGACACCCAAAACGGACAGGTCATAGTGGAGAGTTCTGACTAATCGCGATCCACCTGGAGCAGGAACTCGTAAGCCACTCCAGTATCCTTGCCAAAAAAACTCCATGGACAGAAACAAAAGGCTCAGGTCGGAAGACATCCAACATGCTACTGAGGAAGAGTGGAGGACGAGTACTATCTCCAGAGCTAATGAAGTGGTTGGGCCAAAGCCGAAAGGACGCTCAGCTGCGGACATGCCTGGAAGTGAAAGGAAAGTCTGATGCTGCAAAGAAAAATACTGCATAGGAACCTGGAATGTAAGATCTATGAACCTTGGTAAGCTGGATGCGGTCAAACAGGAGATGACAAGAATAAACATTGACATCCTGGGCGTCAGTGAACTAAAGTGGACGGGAATGGGCGAATTCAATTCAGACAATTATCATATCTACAATTGTGGGCACAAATCCTGTAAAATAAATGGAGTAGCTGTCATAGTCAAGAAAAGAGTGGGAAAAGCTGTACTGGAATATAATCTCAAAAATGATAGAATGATTTCAATACGAATCCAAGGCAGACATTTCAACATCACAGTCATCCAAGTTTATGCACCAATCACCAATGCTGAAGAGGCTGAAGTTGACCAGTTCTATGAAGACTTACAACACCTTCTAGAACTGACACCAAAGAAAGATGGGGACAACAGAGGACGAGATGGTTGGACAGTGTCATCAAAACTACCAACATGAATTTGACCCAACTCTGGGAGGCACTGGAAGACAGGAGAGCCTGGCATGCTCTGGTCCATGGGGTCACGATGAGTCAGACACGACTTAACAACTAAACAACAACAAAAATCTCAGTTCATTCAGCTAAATTCCAGAGTACTTATATTTAAGAACATGTTCCTCTTTTTCATTTTGGACCTTCAACTGCATTTCTTGGGCTGCTTTGTTTTTGCTGATTAGCATGAACTTAGTTTTCATAATATTCATTTTCAGACCATAGCCATTACTTACTTCATAGAATTTACAGAATAACCCCTGCATATAATCTAAAGCATCATCTAGTAATGCTGTATCATCTGGATACTGGATGTTATGACAGTGATGCTTTCATTTGAATCAGCAAGTACTACTTTAAAGACGTTCTGAGAGTACAACCTGAAAAGCAGTGGCGAAAATATACATTCAGGCTGCTGGTTATGCCTATCTCTTCAATCATGACTTTTATTTCTCAATAGCTCTATCATCCTGCCACGTTTGATTTTGTCAAAGGCTTTCCCATAGTTGAAAAAAAAAAGCATACGTATCTGTGCTAATAGCACAGTACTTCTTCCCATGTAGGCAGAACACAGCTTCCATGGTTCCAAAGCATCCTCTGAATCCAAATGGTGTGTCTCCTGCCTCTTCCTTGTACTTCAGGCAGATTCTGCCATATATTAGTTCTAAAACAGCCTTAGTCAAATGGCTCATTAAGCATTTAAATTTTTTATACTATTTTATGTTGTTAGCCGCCTTGAGTGGTCTTAACCGACCAGATAGGCGGGATATTAAATAAATAAATAAATAAATAAATAAATAAATAAATAAATAAATAAATAAATAAATAAATAAATAAATAAATAAATAAATAAATAAATAAATAAATATCATTTTGTAGTCAATACAAGCTTTGCCATTTTACTTTTGGGTCCATATAAGTCAGTCTCAGCCTAATTTCAGGTATGATTTCTCTTCTATAGATTTGATTGAAGTAAAACACCCAACACTACACCTAAGCACTGGAATGGCATGCAATGCAACATGTGTGTTTCAGCTTGAGAATGTAGCTGATGGCAATTCAAGACCCTCCTTTTGTGCGATTGGAAGTCCCCTCCTCTTTATGCAAAGTGGTCTTTGGCCTGTCATTTTCCTTTGGAAACAACCTAATGTTCTACAAAATAACCGTTCAAGTACCTGCGCTGTGCTCGTTACACTTTAAGATGTGTTTGAAGCTCTGTCCAATGTTAGAGTGCAGTAATGGGCTGGTAAACCTAAGTTCACGAGCCTCTGCTGTCTCCCTTATTCCTCTTTACTGGTCATGTCTCTGCTCTTTCTGACTGGAGCAGAAGGTAGGAGTCAATTCTGTATAAACCAAGAGCACTGCAGGGAGACATTACCCAGACCTTTACTAGCCGTCCTCTTCCAAATGACATAAAAAGTGTTTTATACACCTTAGTTCTCAAAAGAGGCTCTATGCGCTGATTTATGCTGACCTCCACTGATGCCAGGGATTTCTCCCAGGCAAGCCTAGATGTTAAATGGATAGATCTAGGTACTCAAGACTGGAGAGTGCCCTTTTGCACATTCAATTAATTTCAGCAGGGCTTGCCCAGGAAACCCTTGTGATGAGTGAGATGAGAATACTGCTGGAAATGGCATCCCCCCCCCCCCCGGTCAAGCTTGCTCTCTCTCTCTTCCACAACATACCAGATTGTTTATCGTGTTTTATAGATGGGAGATGTTGCTTTTTCAGGCAAAAGGAAGTGTTTTCAGCCACTGCTCCCAGGTTGGGGAGTTTGCCAACTTATCCCGGAATAACCACGCGAGACCAGGTATATGGGTTAATCATGGGCCACACTTTATTAATATTCATTCGTATTCCATGAACATGCTAATCCTCTGAGGAAAAAGGGGGGTCCTGCTGTAGTGCGGATTCAAATTCTCACTGGGTAACAGGTTGGCTCTTGCCCAGCTGCAAGGCTGGGCTCAGGCCTCAGTTATTCCCTTCGTTATCAACATGGAATAACTGACGGTCTCCGAATTTCCCCGGACCCCTTTGTTCTCTCTGTACCTTTCGCGGGTCCGGTAGCGTCCCCAGCGCATCTTTACTTTCCAGCACCACGGTTGCCTACCCGGGCATGCTACTGGTCCAGATGCGCTGGAATTTGTTGCCACTACCCCATAAAACAATATCCAGTACCTTTGAATCCGCACTACCCGCCCTGTGTGACCAAATGCTACCACCTTCGTTAGGCCAACGCTCCTAGTCCAGTGTGGGATAGGCGAAAAATCCCCGCCTCCATTGGCCAATTGGGTGGCGGGTCAAAAATTCCTATCCCGCCCCCAATAGGGCGACCAGCTAATCTCACACTAGTAAATAGGGCGGGCGGGTGGGTTGCCAGTTCAGCAATGGCTGCTGAAGAACAAAGGGGGTGACCCCCTTTAAATGCCCTCTGACCTGCCCACGCCCCTTAGCCGTCCTTGCGTCCGGCCACCTGACGTCACGCGTTAATCCGGGCAAGCTGCCAAAGCCCCGCCACGATGATTGGATCCCTCTGGTCCCTCATCGGCGTGAACAGCCCTGCCATAGGCAGCCAAATTTCTCCCCTCCTTGTTTTCTTTCTGCTAGCAGGCAAAACTCTTATCCCAGGGTGACATACGTATGGCATGCTTTACTGTTTGCTCATGCATTTGCACATTTTGAAAAGCCTTTTTACACTGTTTTTCAGTGAGTGATATTGTAAGATTATTATGTTTATTTATTTATTTTAGTATGACATCTTATTGTGTGCATATGTTTTTATTTATTTATTTATTTTATTCACTAGTGAAATGCCTTGGGGTCTTACACTAGGAAAAAGCCAGCATAGAAATGAAAAAAAAATAAGAGAAGGATAATATAATACACACACACACACACACACACACACACACACACACACACACACACACACACACACACACACACACACACACACACACACACACACACACTGCAGAAAACTTCTTGAGAAGTGATTGTTTTGCTCTTCTGTACGAGGCAAGAATCTTACCAGGGTCTATGAACTTTTGATTGGCTGTCTCCCCATTTTGAGATAGTCTTGAGCAAACTCAAGTTGCACCAGCTCTCCCTGCAGGGTATGTCTTGGAAGAGGACTGCTCACGCCATCAGTCTCACAAGAGGGCATCACTACTCCCAGTATTTGTGAGCATAGGTAGCACATCACCTGGATCATAGCTCCTTGTAACCTGAAACCTTAAATCAAGAAGTGATAAATAAGCAACATAATTCTACTAGTTTTTCATCTGATTTCCTGGACCTACATGGGTCCAGTTTTTATACCAGCTGAAGGCACACAAATGAGTTTATTTAGAGATTTAACTAGGGATCTTTGGAAAATATACATGTATCATAATCTCTCTCTCTCTCTATCTATCTCTGTGGTGTGTTGCAGTTTTGAATCAAGAAGCAACATTTCAGACAGGTTAAAGAAGGCTGGAGCAACAAATCAGAGCTGCAACCAGCAATTTGTAGTAAGTAAAACTGCCTGGGGTTTTTTTTTAACAATTTAATCAGTTCTTCTGTGTAAGACATTGGTGGAAATGAGACATAAGTAAATCCTAGGGTTCCATTTCACTTTTGATGCAAGCTCGGTTTCATATCAGCTATGCCTTTCTAGATTTCTGAAATGACTTGGGAAAGAGAAGGATAATTTACTCATAAGGAGGTGTTGTGAGAATCACTGGATAAAAGGGAGGGCAAGAAATTAGCCACTAGAATCTTAAGAAAAATATTTAAAATATTTGAAGTTAATTGTGAATTTTGGTTTAGGACAAATTTAAAAGACCAGCTTTCCCATGTGAATATGTGGAGATAATGTTTATGAGTCTTCACAGATTCAGCTTAATTTTCTGGTTTTTGATACTGTTTTGGGAGAATATTCAGTGAATCAGTTTGAGCAATATGGGAAAAGCCAAGACAAAACTGAAAATCCTTCTCATATAATCCTGCACAATCCAGTCATATCAGAACTATCAGCTCGTGAAACATTATGGATCCTCTTCTGTATATTGTAAAGCAGTAGAAGAGGAATTGATACAGCATGAATTAGTGGGATTTCCAGCATATTAACTGCCAGCATATCAATGGAACCAAGTTCGCATGATATGTGAGTTCTCACTTGCTATGCTAAACATTTTTGAATTAAGATGAAAACTAATTTCACTCTAGCCAACAATTTAACCTTAGTTGTGTTGTAAATCAATGGAGGAATGCTTTTTTAAAAGTTTAGCAGCCTGGGTTCTACAAAAGAAAGCACTATTTTTAGATACCAAGTTCCGTCCTTAAATCAAGCCACTTCTGAAATATTAGGCAATGTTTTGTACTCAAAATGATTAACTGTTATTGCAAATTTAGACTATATCCTAGAGCAAGATGTTAATAAGCATTTGCTACCTCCAATTTCAGCATGGATGATTCAAGTGATCTAGTCTCATCAGTCCTTCTGTATTTTAAACATTCTTCAAATGCAGCTTAATACTGTAGTGCATTATGCAAAATGAAATACAAGATGACAGTTTAGAAATCCATTCATCTCAATTCACTGCTTTATAACTTCCTGCTAGCTAAATGATATCAACACTGCTGAGATGTCAGAGTGGTTTAGTTCCAACATGATAGCTGGATACATGCAAAAAGTGTTATTATGAAAAGTGACGCCTTGAGAGCAACACAACATTTTTTCAATGATAGTTGCGGGCATTTGATTTTCAAATGCAGCCTTTACAAATTGAGTGTGACAGTCTGTTTTGTTAAAACTCTAGAAAATTTCTATTTTGTTTTGAATCTAAGGACAGGCAATTGTGTACTTTCTGTCCTGGATTTGTTATTGATGAAGCATGAACTCTTCTTTCAGAATAAAGTATGCAAATTCAGTGCATCTGTTTCTGCTTCCAAGATTATCAATTAAACTTGCATGAATTTATTTATCTTATAGTTTAGTGTGACAAAGGGTAAGAGCAAGTAGAGCTTCTTGGACCTTGGCTATGTAAATAAGAGACTCAAGGATGAAAAAAGGACATAGGGAATGAGATTCTAACTTACCACTATAACTATGATGGCAACACAGTTAGGGCTGTCTTCACTAGAGTTTTCACATTTGTGAGAAGATTTTTTTTTTGCACAATGAATGCATATTGTGCAAAACTACAACAGCTGCTGCATTGCTGCCTGGTCTTTCATAAATTAGAAACACCAGATGGGGTTTCACATCTTTTTGAACAAGTTGCCCATCCTTCTGTGTTTGCTGTGCATGCTTGTGCACTTTGCTTCATTGACCCTTAATTATGATAAATCCAAGGTTATGCTTTTTTTTTTCAAGAAAGAAGGTAAAGCATAATTGAAAATTGATAAACATCCTATCGAAAGGTTACATCTATTAAATGCCTAGATGTTATTTTTCATTCTTTGGGAACATGGTATCTACATATTAGATATGCCATTGAAAGCAAAACAGCGCTTCCAACCTTCTTTTATACAAAAGGATAATATTAGCTAGTTAGCTGCCATTCAAGTATTTCAAGATAAGGTTACTTCACAGATGTTAGATTACATTATACTGTATGTTAGCTTTGTGCTTTTAGAAGTTATGCCCAGATTGAAGTTGCATAAACAGAGTTCCTTCGCTTAATGTTAGGAACCCTGAGTTAGATTCCCAATGTGTGTGTACATTTAGAGATGGGCCACATTTCCATGTAGGCATCTCTGACCAGTGATTGGAGATTGGAGATAAGGAGTTGCTTAAAGGCCAGGAAGTTCTAGCAATGAAATGAGCTCTGGTTTGCAGTCCTGCCATTCTATCCGGTTTGCCTGAGACAGCAGCTCAAATGAGCAGACTAGCCACAGTTTACAGTGGTGCCTCGACTTACAAACTTAATCCATCCCAGAAGATTTTCGCAAGTTGAAATGTTCTTATGTCAGATCAGCATTTCCCATTGAAAGGCACTGAAACCCGATTCTTAAGATCCATTATTGGTGAAGGTTAATGCCCCCCCCAAGCTGGTTTGGTTTGGCTGCACTGACTTTAATTGATATGTATCCCTCAGAATGGAAAACAGTGCTCCACAATAAATTTTGTAATACCGGTTTTTCATCTAGTAGCTTGATAGCACTAAGGGCACAAAAAAGCCATGAAACACATATCTCAAACTTTTGATGGACAGTTGTATTAGTTTCACTGTCTTATCAAACTGAGATGATGGCATACTGTCATAACAGCAAGACGTCGCTTATAATATGACTAGGTCCCTTGAATACCTGTGAAACCAGTGAAATGCCAGGAACATAAATTGCTGGTGAATGCATTTGATAAGGCACCAATTTGCTGTTCTTGCACTTCAATACACTAGGAGTTTCGGGGTCTACAAACGCCCCCCCCCCCATTGTTAAGGGTTTTTTAAAATCAATGTTTACATGTCCACACTCAAGTATTAGCTTGCAAAGAAAGATATCCCTTGTGAGTCAATGTTATCAGCCTTGCTTTCCCTGTGACAGCTGGGATGGAGAGCTAGCTGATTGTCTTGCAGTGACTTTTGCTACACAGCTGTTCAAACCTAATTTTTAAAGCACAATGCACATTTTCATTATTTAATAGTTTATACATATAAAAACATATTAACACTCAATACATGCAAAATTTATTTTAACAGTATATACATACAAAATTTCAGATGTTTAAATAGGGCTTGCTACTAGGCAGGTAGCTGTAGAACTGCCGTTTGAATATAATAAATCAGAAGCAAGAAACATGTGGCTCTCTGGATGATGAACTGTAACTCATACAAGCCATCATCAATGGCAGAGAAAAAATATATTGTACATCACTAGAAAATGCACAACATCTGGAGGGATATGAAAAATTAGAAAGTTGACTTGGAAAAGAGCATGTTTTCTTAGGAATATAACAGATTAATAACATTATCAACTATTAATAAATGTGTTAGAAATGTCATGTGTTATGAAAAAAAATTGATCACAGTCCCTTAATTCTTACATATATCCTTTCTTCTACTGTATTTTAATTTTGTTGTACTGTTGTCCTGACTTTATACTGCTGGTCTAAGGTCTCCTTTTGTTGCTTTGCTTCACAAAGAGAAAAGACATTAGTTTTGCACAGAGAAATTTTATACAAAATCCAGAAAGAAATCTTGAGGAAAGAAAATACTGTAATTCTTGTCTTATTATTGCTTTGGAGGCACAGAATCATGTGGAGTTTTAAAACACTTTCTCAAGCTATCTGTGGTTGGAACACCTAAATGGACAAGATGGTGAAGTTAGCAGGCATTCTTCACACCCCTAGACAAAATTCAGGGTTGCCAAAGTGGAGTGAGTCTGCTGAGAGCAGAACTTGTAAATAACATGTTAATGTAACACATTAACACCAAATTGCGACTTTTGTGTTAAATACGACAAGCTAACTTATGCATTTGGAGAGTAATGTTTTAAAACAAATGTTTGTAATATGAATTCATTGCTTTGAAAACAGTACCCCATAAGGACTAGATGCATTTCTCCTATATAAATCTACTGATTTGGGTGTTAATCTGGTAAAATGACACATTACTTCTAAACTGTGGCTCAGAGTTAGTAATAAGCATGAATAATGAGTCGAAGAGGAGCAAACCCATTAACAATGGGCCAGATACTGTACAATATAAAGAAGAGGTTAAAACACTGGACAAAATAATATTTGTCTCTGACCAGTATGGACATGTTTATAGCCATGTTCAATTTAACATGTTGTGTTAAGGCAGGAGTGGGCAACATTGGGAACATTTTTGTGAGCCCCCCCCATCCCATTGATTTTTTAAAAAATCTGAAGTTCTCCTAGTACTCTTTAGAGGGCATGAGGACACTTTTGTGATCTTTTGAGAGTCCTAGCACCCTGGGGTCCTCAGACAGTTCATTTTGTTTTTTAGAAAAAGAGCTTTATGGCCACTAGAACACACAAAGGGCTTTTTCATTTTTAAAAAAAATGTTAATGCATTTTTCACTTAACAAAACTGTGCTGTAGCAAAATTTAGAATATGTAAGTGGTTCATTATTTAAAAAATTGAATTGCAATCTAAATGGGCAATAAGGGCTCGATTACACCATCATCTGTGGAACCTGAACACTTGAAACAGTGACAGGGGCTCTGCAGGGCTCAGGTATCCCCACATCTAAAAAAGAAACACCCAGGTCTTTGATAGTAGTAGATGTAGCAAGAGTAGAGCCATCTCTTTACTAAACCTGGGATCCAAATAACTGCTATATGTACCTCCATTTGAGTTTTATTTTAAAAACCTGTTTAAAGTGAGGCCCTGAGTTTCAAAAGAAGGTTGCTACGTGTCAGTGAGAGCTGCTGTCTGAGAACCAGAGCTGCCTCCAGCATACAGAATGAGCCGGATGGCTCTTTGAATCTTGACTTAAACATTCAACTGGAACACAGCAGATTGAGAGGTTTCAGCCAGGCATTTGCTATGGCAGAGGAGGGACTCTCTCTGGGTCTTAATTCAGCCTCAGAGTTTAACCATGGAGAAGGCAGCATTTTTTTCTGTCCTTATCTCTGACCAGTGATTGGAGATTGGAGATAAGGAGTTGCTTAAAGGCCAGGAAGTTCTAGCAATGAAATGAGCTCTGGTTTGCAGTCCTGCCATTCTATCCGGTTTGCCTGAGACAGCAGCTCAAATGAACAGACTAGCCACAGTTTACAGTGGTGCCTCGACTTACAAACTTAATCCACCCCAGAAGATTTTCGCAAGTTGAAATGTTCTTATGTCAGATCAGCATTTCCCATTGAAAGGCACTGAAACCCGATTAATCCATTCCAGCTGTTTTTTGTTTGTATGTAAGTTGAAACATTCTTTCCCATAGGAATGAATGCAAAACTGGTTATTCTGTCCTGTACCACTAGGGGGAGAATTTTTTTAACCTAAGATGTCCTAGGTTAAAAAAAAGAGCAGGAAAGGAGGGAGGGAAGGAACAATGGGGAAAAAAGGAAAGAAAGAAAGAAGGACATCACTGGGGCACACAGACCCCTCAGACAAAGGTTTGTGCTTTTAAGCACAAAAAGGGAGAAGACAGACAGTCAGAGAGAGAGAGAGAGAGAGAGAAGACAATGGGGGTGGGGAGAGAGAGAGTTTGGAGTCTAAAACACATGTTAAACCCACACATTTTACACCAACACATTTTAAACCAAACACCTTTTAAACCAAACCAAGCACCTTTTAAATCAAACACTCTTTAAACCAAACCAAGCACCATTTAAATGAAACACATTTTAAACCAAACCAAGCAGCATTTAAACAAAACACATTTTAAACCAAACCAAGCACTTAGGAGCAGAGAGAGAAAAGAAACTGGGAGGGGGGGGGAGAGACTTGAGTCTAAACTCTATTTTAGAGCACAACAGCCAGCACAGACCTTTGCAAAAATATTCTGATTTTGAAACCAAAAGATTAAAATCCATTTTAAAGCACACCAGCCAGCACAGACCCTTGCAGAAAGGGTCTGCAAGACCCATCAGAGCACAGAAACGTAACCCCCCCTGCCTAGCCCAAACCTAAGCTGCAAAACACTTGTAAAGTAAATACAGTGTACTCACCCAGAACAGGCAGTCTCTCTGTTTTAAAAAAGAAAGTAAAAAAATCCAAAAATCAAAAATTACAAAAGCCAAAAAATACAGTACATACAGCACAGTACCAGGCAGTACAGTACCAGGCAGTCTGAAGTCTCTCTCCGTATCCATTCTCTAACCATTGGGGCGAGTAAGGTAGCAGACAAGCAGCCTCTACACTGGCCAATGGTTAACTGAAAGTTCAAATTTCCCGCTTTCCCCCCTTCCCCATTTTTTCTTTCTGTTCGTAAGTTGAAGGTCCGTTCGCAAGTCTAAGCAAAATTTTGTGAATGGAGCTGTTCCTAAGTTGAAATATTTGTATGTAAGGGTGTTGTAAGTCGAGGCACCACTGTCTGTGCTTGTGAGCGGCTTGGAGAGATTTGCTAACAGGCACACCCTCTATGCTTTGTTCCACTCCTTGCCTTGGCACTGACCCCTGCTGGAAGGCAGCCTCCATACACCCTTCTCACTTTGGAATTGTGCCCTGGACTGAAAAAAGCTCCCACCCCTGGCTGTAGGTACAGGACAGGTAATTGGCTTTGGGGTAAATGCAACTCCTATATTATGTTTAAAGCCAGGAACAGCACTGGATAGTCATCTGCTGATCAGCAAGATCTGGTGCATCCACAGGGCCTGCAGTCCACTAACTCTACCTTATGTTCTGCTTAGATTTGTCCTAATTGCCAAACAACACATGCTTATGTATTTATCATGTATTTATTAATTATATTTATGTCCATCTTTTGTCCACTAAGCCCAAGGTGACCCAGTCACTTTCCTGCCTCAGTGGGGAGAGTCCAAATCCCACACTCTAACCCGTACACCAAACTGTTGCTAAGTTTATTCTCTCGTATCTTAAAATAAAAATAGTTTTAAAATATGAGATTAATAGCAAGTGAAAGTTTGTGTGCAAATATCTCTCTGTCTGTCCGTCCATCCGTCTTATCTATCACCAGAATCTAATAGAATGTACATGTTCCTGTCTAAAAATATATATTTTTAAGTGAAAAATTCTTGTTTGTGCCCAAGTAATGAAAAAGGAGGGGAAAGACCTGCATTTATGCAACCAACACTGACAGGTAAATGGAAAGTGATGTTGCCTTTTAAAAATAATAATATATCACATTCATAGTAGCCTCAAGACATACAATACAAAATAACCAGAATCTTGCGGTGCACCTAATGTTTGGAATTTTATGAAGCAATTGCATTTTCTCATATCTTTCTGTAGATATACAGCTTGAATGATCATTTTCTGAATGTGAGGGGGTTACTGCTTTTCCTATTTTGCTTTCATTTAATAAAATGTTTGGGAAAGAAACCTGGCATTTCCCCCTCCAAAACAGATGTAATATATAGGCGCCTGTTAATAGTAGCAGCGAGTACTGCACAAAGGCATACACATTGTCCTCCATGTACAGTATATATAACATCACATATCAAACAGATGCAGAAACGGATAAGACTCCAGAGTCTTGCTCAAATGTGGTATTGGTGCCTAAGGACCTGATCATGTATTCTCCACTATGTTCAAGGACTCAGTAGCTCTTCATGGATGTTGCCTGGTGCTTTTCTAGGCATTTTCCTCCATACTGCTTCGGTACACAAACGATATTATGGGGAATTTATTCAGAGCAAAGGGGAGTGGGGGAGAGGTCCATTCATCAACCATCAACCTTCCTTCTCCTCCTCCTTCCTTCCTGCAAACAGACTGAGGTCCTGACAGGACTTTCCCTGAGAATAATACTGGCTTTCAATATTTTTTTGTTTTTATTTTGTTTCCCACAGTTCTTTCTGCAAAAAAACAAAACAAAATAACAAAACAGGCATCAGCTAACAAACAAATGCAAAGGTTTGGCACAGAGCATCCTTTTTAAAAGGGTGCCCACAGTGTTTTACCAAAAAAATTGCCGTGAAATCTGATTTCGAGAGATTGGAGGAGTGTGGGTGTATGAACAGCCACATCTGCTCCAGCAACCACAATGCCGCTGCTTCCTCTCTAGATATTACATCCATCATCTCTTAAAGAGAGACACAAGCCTATTGAAAATCACTCAGGGAAGTACGGATTGTCGATAGCTTGTAAGTGAAATTAGTTTTGAGCAAACTATGACTGTGATCTAATACACAAGAATAAAAACACAAAGTTAAAAACTCTAAGCCTTGAGCATGGATGAATGCATGAATCAGCTGAATTTTTCATACATTCAGATTTTGTTTTATTCTCAGTTTTCAAGTTGTTTTCATTAACATTATGGACAAGATAGTATATTCTTGAATGTTCTTATCCAAACAGTGAAGCAAATGAAATTCTCACCCGTCCTTATGGAGGAGCTTCAAGGAAAGCCAAAAGAATTTAAATAACTTTGGCACATGTCAGAAACAAGCTCCTTGCTCCATCAGATCTGTCCAGTCATAAGAGAAGATTGGGAACAATTTCGTTCTAGGAGCATGGCTTTTTAAAAAGGAATTACTAAAGATGCTTAAGACCAAGACAAATCTTAGTGCCTGTAACAAATAAATAAGTAAATGCAACCACGGTATGTATGAGCCAAAAACGATGTTAAACATGATCTGGGATTCTAGCCAGCAGAGAATTACAGTAATCAATTGCATCCAGAACGGAAGCATGAGGTCTCAGGCTGGTAATACTCCAAGAAGGAGAAAAACAGCTTGAGAGGTAGGTCTTTATTGCTTACAAGTCTTTAGAATCGACAATTACAGTGAGGCTCTTGACAGAGCTGGTAGATAATAATTGGATATTAGCCATAACATCCTCCAAAATCAATAAGTAATTTTCCAAGATATATCAATGGAATATCACTTGTAAATGGCTTCACTTTTGAGCAGTCAGAGTCCCAGAAGGGTAAGTGCTGTTTGTATTGCTGACCGTGCAGCATTTCCATAGGGATTACAAGGGTCTTGTTTTCATACATTACCTCAAGCTGTCTAGTATGGACAACTGGGGATGTATTCAGCTGCCAATCATTCAGGCAGAAGTCAAACCAGATTTCTTCATAGGCCCCTCCTCCAAAGACAGGCAGACACATGTCTTTCTCAGAGAGATTTTAACTAGACAGCTCCCTGTCATTTGTATTAGCCACACAGGTGAGCCTTGTGATAAGAAAGAAATCAGACAGTGGGCAAGAAGAAGAAAAAAAACAGTAGCTTTTCTTCTTGTGGGCAATGATAAAAAAAAAATTAACCATTACTTGAGAGCTGATACAAGTTGTCCTTTTAGCACATTTATTATTGGAAGAGTCCTGTGTTTATGAAGCATTTGTATTGTGCGTAGACAAAAACATGAACTGTGCACTGTAAATGTTCATGGAGCATTACAAGATGTATGTGATCAGCAAAAAGAATATGTTTTATTTATTGCTTGCCATTTATGAGGATGATATCAGTGGATTATCTATATTTAACCTTCCAAATACACTTCCTATGAGTACTGGCAAATGGAGGGCATGTATTAGCTGGTGTACAGATTCTGCCTCTACTTATTCTTCCACCATCTTCACTGGCTAAATTCAATAGTTATGCCTATATCCTGCATATACAGGAGCATGTTGCAGCTGCCTGCGATATAGGTGCTAAAGATGGGAATACTCTCAGAAGTAGTGGAGACCTTGTTTCGTTTAGTCGTTTAGTCGTGTCCGACTCTTCGTGATCGCATGGACCAGAGAACGCCAGGCCCTCCTATCTTCCACTGCCTCCCGGAGTTGGGTCAGATTCATGTTGGTTGCTTCGGTGACACTGTCCAACCATCTCATCTTCTGTCGTCCCCTTCTCCTCATGCCTTCACACTTTCCCAACATTAAGGTCTTTTCCAGGGAGTCCTCTCTTCTCATGAGAAGTGGAGACCTACCTGAGCATTAACATGGTTGAAGGCATAGGGATTCAGGCCCACACCTTTAAGAGCTTAATACAGAAGGTCTCAAGTCTGGGTGGCTACTCCCACATTCATGTTGTTAACATCCAATTTCTGTCCTGCACATTAAAGAAAAAATTTCCAAACTTTAAGAATTCTTATTAATTTTTTTTTAAATCACTTGTCCCCAACAGTCTTGCAAACATATAAGCTATAAAAGCTGGTTGCACACTTCCTTCAAGACAATATAATGCACTTCAATACATCAGTTTTACGTAAGTGGACCTGTTATTTATGTATTTTGCTACAGCCAAACCAGCTATACGCTGCATATATCTTCGTGCTGAAACAGCCTGACAGGGCTTCACTTTATGATGTCTGATAATTTCTGTGCTAATTGTCACTTCTTGTTTGGCCAATGCCATTCACTCACTCACATACATGCATACAAGACAAAGCAGATAATATCTAAATATTTAAAATACACCCAGAGGCTTTTGTTATTCTTCCAAATAATTCAGCATTCTCTGGCATGAAATCCTTTCCATCTATCAAAGTAGGTGTTACTTTCAACTGTGATACAAGGCAGGATTCTGTGGAATTAACTTCCACTGAAATCAGTGGGAAGAATCACTTCCAAACAGAGTGGTTCATGTATTTTAATGAGATACAGGCTTCTCCCTGCCATAAAGACTATGAAGGGATGGAATATACACAAACATACCCATCACTATTTATATATTTAAATATCTTCCTCCAAAAGGATCACCATCTAACGAGTTCTTCCTTATTCCTCTCTTCCCTCTATTTTCTTAGATCTTGTCCAGTTTGCACAACATGACCAAGTCATTGCTATCTTGACTTACCATCCCAGGAGCTCTGAATAAGGCATCCGGGAAGCTTAAGTTGTTTTTTGTTTTGTCACTTGCCTCGAATTACAGATAGAAAGAATACTCAGTAAATCCCTTGCTCTTGACAGATTAGGCTGTTTCAACATTAGGAGATGCATACTGTGTAGCGATGGGCATAAATCAGAAAAATTGTGATTCCTTTTGATTTCTGATTCATCAAGGTCTACAAATCATGAATTATGAATTTATAATTTTTTTCTGACAAATCAATGAATCATTTTGTCAATTCATATTTGAATTGACAACCATTTAAAATGCCCCCCAAGCAACTGCAGAAGCCATATTTGCAGGGAAGCTTCTCTGTGATTTTAGTGTCTCTAGGTGCCTGGAAAGAACTTTCCTGAGTGGCACTCCTTGTGGGTGAGTAACTTAGAAATCTTAAACACAAACTTCCACAAACCTGGAGAGATTGTTGAGGAGGGTTGGAGGAAGCTTCCCTGCAAGTCTTGTGTCTCTAGATGCTTCGGGGGCTGTTTTATAGCCATACAAATTGATGAATCAAAAATCACTAAAAATTTGTTGATTCATGATTAGACATGGGGACGAATATAAATACAAATCAGGATATTCATTAAATATCCCTTATTTGTCAGATATTCATTGCTTTGTATTCTTGGGGTCCAGAGACCCCAACAAATACGAAGCAATGAATATAACCCTTTTATATTCATCCTTTAATTCCCTATCTGCTTATGGCCCCTCAGATAAGCTGTTCCTCTGGGGCATAAGCAGGTGGCTTGCTAAAGCTTGCCTGAAGAGAATCCCACCCCCAGGACTGGGGGATGGCTTGGTTCCCCTTTCCTCCTCTTTTTATGCCCACGCGGCATAAGAAGAGGAGAGATCCAGTTGCTGCAGGATCACTTTGATCCCTGCCTTCCCTCCTTTTCCTATGCCCCGCAAGGCTTTGCAAGAGGAGGGGAAAGGGATCAAAGTGCTGTGGGATTGCTTTGGTTCCTGCTTTCCCTCTTCTTGCTATGCCCTGTGGGGCTTAGCAAGAGGAAGGGATAAGCGATCAAAATGCTGTGTGATCACTTTCATTCCTAATTTCCCTCCTCTTGATATGGCCTGTGGGGCTTAGCAAGAGGTGGAAAGGGATCAAAGTGCTGCAGGATTGCTTTCCCTCTTCTTGCTAAGTCCCGTGGAGCATAGCAAGAGGAGAGCAAGAAAGCAAGAAAGCAAGAAAGAACGAACAAAAGAAAGAAAGAAAGAAAGAAAGAAAGAAAGAAAGAAAGAAAGAAAGAAAGAAAGAAAGAAAGAAAGAAAGAAAGAAAGAAAGAAAGAAAGAAAGAAAGAAAGAGAAAGATCCACTGAAAGATGAATTGATTCATTGTTCATCTGGTCACTGGGGGAAGGGTTCAATTCATGGCTCGTGGGTCATCAAACGTAACAACCCATGAACCAAGACAAAGTGCCATCTCTGTTCATGATTCATCAGGGACATTGATGCATATGAATACAAATAAATGAATTCACAGTTTTTGAATGAATTTGATGAATCATTGTTTAATTTGTGCCCATCTCTAATGCTGTGTATTAAAAAATAACTAGAGATGGGCATTTCCTCTTTAAATAAGAGCTCAAAACATAAGAAGTTGTTTTGTGTAATTTAGGTTGTGAGATTTGTGTTGACAGAACAGGAGTACATGAATGTTTCATGTTTTATTTCATGGTCTCTACATTTTCTCTAGGGATCACCCCCTTGGGTTTTCTGAGGGAGAGGTCTGTTCTTTTCCATTCTTGAATTCTTTTTGCAGCTGACTGCTTGGCCTGCCTGCTGCTGCCACCTTCTCTACGCAAAGAGTACAGAAGAAGTCATCAGGTGCAGAGGAGAGAGAAATCTCTGCATATTTTGCTAGTTTTGGTTTGTGGTGTGATTGTATTTTTCACCTTCATCTGTTCACTTGCTTTTCTTGATTTTTGGGAAAGGGACTTCCCTTTTTCAAAATTTTGCTCTGTTGGGGCTATTTTCTCTGTTTGATACATTTTTTTAAAAGAATGGCATTTGATTAATTTATTGTGTATTTACGGTATTCTGTTAAATGTGTGTATTGGGAATGGGGTTGGATCTGTTTGGTGTGGTGGTGGTGGTGAAAGCTGTTTTCCATTCTTGAATTGCTGAATTCAATTGCTTGAATTGATGCCTGCTTCTGGAGTCTCACTTGCCTTGCTCTTGATTGTTGGAAAGAGTTTTTACTAGTTTTTGTTATTGTTTTTTTTTTCTGAGCGCCAGATGGAACATCCATGGGGAAAACCAAAACAAAATAACCCGGAAGAGGTGGTCCCTTTGAAGTTTAACAAAAGTACTAGTTCACAAGAGACATAAAGACGAAAGAGGCACCCTGTCGGGACGTGTGGGCCAATAGGGTAGACTTTATGATTATGCCAGTGTATCACTGGGTTTTGGAGGGGGTTGGCTGGACACAGCTTGGGGTATTTTTCTCTTGTTCTTCTTGGTGTTGTTCTGTTGCTGGCTTTGGTGGGTGGTGCCTTTTGATCCCTGCTTTCTCTTCTCTTGCTATGCCCGTGGGCATAGCAAGAAGATTGCCTGCATAGCTGCTTCCTAACAAGAGATGAGCACAGACCACAGGTTCAGTGGTTCATGCCGGTTCAGCCACCTGCACAGCTGTTCTGCAGTTTGGTGCCCTGCCCTGCCTCCTCCAGGCACTGCCTCTGAGTGGGTGCCTGCTGTAGGGGGCAAGGAGCCAAAATGCAGAACAGCTGTGCAGGGGTTGGCTTTACCGGCGCGGACCACCGAACCAATGGTTAATGCCCATCTTTATTCCTAACATCTTTTCTATTGTGCTGTCCACACCCAGAAGGTCTCTGTTGTCTGGGCGGCTGGCATTGCCTACATACATCCGATGCTTTTCTTTCTCTGTAATGTTGCCTACTTTTGAAGTATATTGGTTGTATTTTCTCTCCTCTTTGGAGGAATTTTTAAGGATTCTCTAGGTCTTTTAGAATGGCAGCAAATATGAATGGGGAAAATACAAATGGGAAACCCCAAAGAGGCTTTCCCTTTCATGTAAATCTAAAGGACACACATACACAAATGGGAAAATGAAAGCAGCAGTCCTCAAAAGAACCTAAAATGAAAGAAATATGAAAATTTTCACTATCCACAGCCCCAATAGTAAGATACTTTGACCTTTATTCCCAATACATTGTGCCTTAGTAACTCACAGATTCCCAAGTCCCTTTTAAATTTCTTTTGTTTCCCATGTTCTCTGAGTTTCCTGGCTCCTAGGTAGCATGTTTCTGAAGCAGCAGTACCATCTTAGTTATCTATACAGTATTATATTTGTTGTTGTTTAGTCATTCAGTTGTGTCCGACTCTTCATGACCCCATGGACCAGATCACGCCAGGCCGTCCTGTCCTCCACTGCCACCCGGAGCTGGGCCAAATTCATGTTGGTCGCTTCAATGACACTGTCCAACCATCTCATCCTCTGTCGTACCCTTCTCCTCTTGCCCTCACACTTTCCTAACATCAGGGTCTTTTATTTATTTATTTATTTATTTATTCCATTTATATGCCGCCCAACTACCCAGAGGTAGTCTTCTCTTCTCATCAGATGGCCAAAGTATTTCAGCCTCAGCTTCAGGATCTGTCCTTCCCAGTGAGCACTCAGGGTTGATTTCCATTAGAATGGATAGGTTTGTTCTCCTTGCAGTCCAGGGGACTCTCAAGAGCCTCCTCCAGCACCACAATTCAAAGGCATCAATTCTTCGGCGGTCAGCTTTCTTTATGGTCCAGCTCTCACTTCCATACGTCACGACAGGAAAAACCATAGCTTTGACTATTCGGATTTTTGTCGGCAAGGTGATGTCTCTGCTTTTTAAGATGCTGTCGAGGTACTGTTTCCTAAATTGAAACTTTTCTCCTTTTGATTTATCCTAATGGTTGATTTTGCGTGTGGTCTCAAAAATTATAATTAAAAAAAGAGCTTGTGGTATGCCTCAGATAAATTTTTAAAGGTTACTGTCAGAACCATGAGAACTTCCGAAGAATAACTGCAAGGCAATGGACAAGATGTCCTTTGTTTAGTGATGTCATTGTCACTTTTTGTCACTGTTATTTAAAGGTGGATTCCATTTAATGCCTGTGTGTTATAACAATCGAATGAATATGTCATCATGTTTCATGTGAGTGACAGCTCTCTTTTAAATTCTGCAGGACCAACTGAGACCACTGTTTGAAACTCCTGATGAGAAGCTAGCAAAACGCGTGAGGGACATCTTTTATCCAAATCTCAGGGAGGAAGCTGTGAAATCTAAAAGACCATTCATTTTTGCAGATGACCAGGTAAGTAAACTATGATCTTTCTACTTCATTTTCTTTTTCATTTGATTGTATCTTAGGGTGAAACTAGATATGACATGTGAGGTATATGAACAATTTTCACCTTAAAAAAAAAACTCTAGTATCAGTACTGTCCAATTTTGAGTAGAGCAGCAATTCCCAAACTTGGGTGACCCAGGTGTTCTTGGACTGCAATTCCCAGAAGCCTTCAGCACCGGCTGTTCTAGCTGGAGTTTTTGAGAGGTGCAGTCTAAGAACACCTGGGTTGCCCAAGGTTGGAAACCACTCGAAACAGAACAAAACTCAGATGGTCAGGGGAAGTGTTTAGTTCTTCTTTCCATATCTAAACATTGCCACCTTTAAAAAAATTTTTCTACACTCAGGGGAAAAGTTATATGTATGAGTAATCAGCTTGGGAAGCACAATTTTGAGGATACTGAAGGGTCTGCAAGGAAAGCATTAGATGAATTTATTTCATCAATACACCAAATAGAAAGCATCTCACAGATTTTCTTTTTAAGAGGAAGGTAGCATTTTTACAATTTCTTATCATCTGAAGTTAGAGAATCATATGACCATGTCGTTTTGAAAATATTGATTTGTGTCGGCCTAAAGTGGAGATTAATTGATTTATCTTTTTTTGTGTCTGTAGGGGGTGCTATAGTTTGTTTGTTTCTCTTTCCCAGCAACCCATTGGATGTTCTCAGGTGTCTCCACAATGTGCCCACAATGTGTATGCAATTTGCACCACAAAAAGCTGTTCACATTAAAATGTCAAGCCAAAACAAAAGAAAAATAAAGAAGACAAAAACATTGTGGCACTTTATAGACCAAGTGCTATATTTTAATGTGAGCTTTCGTGGACAATTCCACATCCTCAGACCTATGTTTTGGCCTCATACATTAGCACAGACTAACATGGCTGCCTCTTCTAAAACAGATTAAAATGGGGTGTTGTGTTTTTTTTAGTTCTTTAGGCCACACTTGTTTCATTCAGTTAGGTGGCCAAAATTTTGATATCTACAGTTTCTGAAAGATCAGTGCTTTTAATAGACATGCACTCTTTTTTATCACTGCTCTCAGTGAAAGAATGTTCTCTGTGTGTGCAATGGAGGAAAAGTACTGGTCTTCCATGTCCTCCTCATCCCTTTCACCTAAGCCCATTAAATTGTTGGAAACATAGTCCAATGGCTTCCTCAGCTTCTGTTGACCAGCTAAATGACTACAGGGAGATCAAGGCAGAGATGTCTACCTTTGGCCAACGAAAGGGGGCCTGGGGCCTGCTGTCTGTGGGTTTGTGTGTGTTGTTTAATATCTTGATACCAGTTAGAGAAGCAATAGTAATTGCATGGGTTGTAGCCCATGTGCACTTATATAGCTATTGGGAGAAATTGCTTCTGGCAGCATTTCAGGTAATGCACTCCAAGTATTGCTAGTAATCTTTCTGAAGATCTATTGTAATTAATTGTTTACAAAATTAAGAGCAGTGTGTATTATAATTAAACAAATGGTGGGATAATGGTACATTTTTGTGGCTTCTTCTCTCAGCCTCTCATGCTTTCTCCTTTTCTAAGATTGCAGGAAGGCTACATACATTTTTATGAGTCTGGTTGTTTATTTACTTCCTTGGTTCTAGTGGTTCTGTTCTAAAATATGGATAGGTCTGCAAATATGTATAGCCACTGTGTAACATATTTCTCAGAACAGTTTGCAACAAGCTGACAGTTCACAATAAGAAATGGAAAATAGAGTGACATCAAGAAACCGGTAAATGATTGTGCTAATAATACAACTCTTTCGAAATTTCTCCAGAAATAGTTTAGGTGATGGGCCATGCAAATCATCCCAGCTTGATCTTCTTCCATGAGGCAGAGGCTGGCTCTGCAAACGTTTAAAAACATTTCTTAAACTAAATTACCCACAAGAGACTGGGAGTCAGTAGTTTTTTGATTTCTGTGACTGTCCCATGGAACTGGTGTATGTTGTAGAAAATTGGCTCTTGTATCCTACGTTGTCATGCAGGAAAATAAGGCTAAGTAACTGATGACTATATAGTAGTCTTTTAAAATATCTGAGTAGCTAAATCTTCCTCAAGACTATACTGTCAGACATAGCATCTGTACTATTTTGCTAAAGAAGAGTATTTGAAATTTCTCAAAGAATTGCTTGCTTTCTAGAGTCTTTCTTGTTGAAAAGTCTATCCTATTGAAATAGGGAGATGGATTTCCACATTTTTGGACAAACAGGTTTCACCAGCCTGAGTGTTTTCAGGCATGAGGGACTTCATCATTCCAGCTAACAAATGTATTATGAGATTTGTTATTGTGACGTTTTCTTCGTGGCCCCTGCCTGCTTCACCACACAAGGAGCTCATGCTATGCCTTCTGACCACTTGAGACGGTTCCTCTTTTTATCGCTGCCACCAGTGGATTTTCTTTTATCCACAATACCAAGGTCTGTAGACAAACACTTGTCTGATTACTGTCAACAAAAGTTATTTATTATTTATTTATTAAGGTGTATTAAAGTTGCTCAGGATCACAGATGTTCTTTATTTAATTCTTATAATCAAATCATTCATGTGTCAGATATTTTCCACATAAACAATCACCACCTACTATATTTATTGATCTTAACCAGCTTATCACTATTAATTATCTCTTATCACTATCTCCCTGACTATTTATCTCTCTCTGCAGTTTCTCTCCACCACTTCTCGACAACCGTCAATTACTCTCCCCCTCCTTTTCTCTCTTGCCAAGCCCCTTCTCTCTTGTGACTCTACCCTTCCACTCCTCTCATAGGCTCATGTAAATGAGACTGTGAATGTGATTGACAGGAGTGAAGTGGGGCGGCCGCCACAGTTACCAATTAGGGAAAAGGCTAGAATAGAAGAGGCAATTCTGGAAGAACAAAAAGGCTATTTTAAAAGAGCCAATAATAAATAGGCCATCAGGGTCTGTGGTGTTGACCCATATGCTATTATTATAAAAATTAGTTTGTTTCAGAACTGCCCATTTAATTAATAAATTAACAATACTAATTTAAAAATGTAAACATTTTCAGTTTTAAGCACTAAGAAATTTAAGTTTTTAACCAATTTTTCCAATGTCTAGTACTGGATATCAGTGAATTAATTTTTTTGAACCTAAACATCTCAAACTCTAAAGATGGCACAATACAATGCTGGCTTTTGCAGAAAGTATTAGATGCTACATTGAAGGTTTCTCTTGAGACCCCCAAAGCAAGATTCACCCCATTTTCCAGTACCCTCCCTCTGCACATCTGTATAGCAAAGGTACAGGTGTATCTACACACCACTGACTATTTTTAAAATTGCAGTTATTTTGAGACTTGCAAAAGGTCATTGAAGTGCAACTGTATACCCAGCTGTGTGCGTGATGTGACAATACAGCAGATGATGAATGTAGCGCCGAAGGTTCCTCTACTAAAAGCCCCTCTAGGATTTACAGCTGAAATGATGCAATTTCCTCTCCATGGCCACTGTCAATTGAGCCACCAGTCTTTCCTCATTGCCTCTTTGCAAAAAAGTGCTGCCAAGACAGCAGGGACCAAAATATTATACATTACAGGGGCCTTATTTGCAAGTGAACTAAACAAGTCACAAAGGCAAGTAAATGGATGCCCATCATTACTTCTCAAATGAGGCATCTCTGTGCAACATTCCCCATATCCCTGTGAAACGGCTTTGATCAAAGTCTGATAATCAGCAAGCACTGTGGGGAGCATTAAGCAGATGGAGGGGGAGCCAGAAGGTTCTTTTTGCTACCTCCCTTTCCCACACTTGGGAGAAAGGAAGGTAGCAGAAAAGAACAGTCCCTCATTTGACCTTGCTGTAAGATACTTTGGAGTCCAGGGACTCAGAGAATAGAAGGTGGCATAACTTTAACCTTCAGATCATTTGAATAGAGTCGAGCTTTTTAGCGTGTAGGAGTTTAAGGTCAATGGAAGAGTCAGTTTTCCTCAAAACACTTGCCTAGGAGGATCCCATCAAGAATGAAAGGAACACAAGCCAGCACATGTCCTTTGAGGGTCAAACACAGAGCTATTTGCTTGCATGTTCATCACTGTTGTTCATGACACTGGCCTACTCACTGCTGTTAGTTTTGCATTCTTGGAATCAAGCAAATCAAGCTCTGTATGCTGACTGCTTTCCCATGTAGCCATAAACAGCAAAGGGACACCTTCTGCTCAAAGCATGGAAGACAAGATGTATCTCAGGTTGGCAAGTTCTGTCAGACTAGCTATATGTCATAAAAAATTTGAAAAGAATTCATGATGAAAATCTAGTGTATGAACTCATAGCATCATGACTAGGTAAAGGTAAAGGTAAAGGTTCCCCTTGACAATTTTTGTCCAGTCATGTTCGACTCTAGAGGGCGGTGGTCATCCCCGTTTCCAGGCCATAGAGCCAGCGTTTGTCCGAAGACAATCTTCCATGGTCACATGGCCAGTGCGACTTAGACACGGAACGCTGTTACCTTCCCACCGAAGCGGTCCCTATTTATCTACTTGCATTTGCATGCTTTCGAAACGCTAGGTTGGCGGGAGCTGGGACAAGCGATGGGAGCTCACTCCATCGCATGGATTCGATCTTACGACTGCTTGGTCTTCTGACCCTGCAGCACAGGCTTCTGCGGTTTAGCCCGCAGCACCACCACGTCCCTATATCATGACTAGAGATGGGCACAAATCTGGATCATTGGATGATGCTGGCTCATCATACTGGCACCACAGGTGCTGTATGGTTCCATCCCCCACTCTTTGGCTGTATTCCCCACTCACAGACTTCCATTCTCTCCCTTCTCCAGCAGCTGTCCGCTCAGATGAAGAGGTGGGGCAGGGATTGCTGCAGTGCTGCCTTTGAGTGGGCAGCTGCTGGAGGAGGCAGAGAAGGAAAGTCCATGCTCCTGCTGTGACTGGTGAAACGACCGAAGAGGAGGAGGAGCGGAGTGCACACTGGCTGGTGGGTGGGGGAATCCAGCTGGAGGGTTGAGGAATGGGACCATGTGGCACCTCTGGGTAATCAGCCTATCTTGTGTGGCATGTGAAGACCATCTTCCGAGATCTTCACATGTGCCTTTTTCATCATTTGTTGATTATCAAATACAGTATATCCATTTGTGAATGAGTTAATGCAGTTCTGACACTGCTGACTGCTTTCATAGTCTGATCTCAGCAGACTCCACAAAAAAATGTTTAAGTAAGCATGTGTGAAACATGTACATTTACATGTATTTCAACCTTCTAGTAACCTTTCCATGACTTTATATTTCTCCCTCTCTCTTTCCTGCTCTTTCAGTCTATAATGTAGATAACACTTGTTTCTGCTTTGTTGCTTGGGCCTTCAAGGATTAGAGGGATTGTTCACAGGGATGGGGACTTGAGTTGCAGGGCTCCCCATCAAGCTGGACTTAAGTCACACTGGTGACTCGACTCAGACACAACTTTTTTAAAAATTTTTCAATGATGCGGACTTGACTCATGAGTCAGAACCACCCACCCCTCCTTTTTTTCTGGAGGGGGGATTTTGTTTTTAATAGGGACTGAGACTTGAGACTTGGGACTTTTACCAAAGACTTGGACTCAAACTTCAGAGTCGGACCCAAAGACTAGCCAGCACCCCTGGTTGTTCATGGCTTTTAAAACAATCAGCCATTTTTCTGTGCTCTCTTGCGATTTCTCTCTCTCTCTCTCTCTCTCTCTTTATCTGTCTCTGTTGCTCTATGTGTGTGTGATTGCAAGTGCATGTATACACATGTGTGCATGCATGCATGCATGTGTTGCTTTGCTTCTCAAAAGGAAAGGGTGCTTAAATAACACTTCGTAATCTTAGTTACTCTTCCTTCCCCTCAAATGGAAAACAAATTGGGCAGAATCGAACAGGAGGTACCATTTGGGAAAATCGTGCACACAACAGAACTATAATAGCTGCATTGGAAATCAAAGCTGTTGGGTTATAGTGGTATCTCCAGGGCATGGTCAGTTTGTACTTTTCTGCTGGGCTGAGCAATCCAATCACAAAAAATCAAAAGCTGTATATTCGGGTGTGAGCTGCCTTTTAGTAGGGTTCACTGCCAGTTCTGCAAACATGTGTAAAAAAAGAGGAAACCACATCTAGAACAGCAATACAAATCAGAACTTCTACCAATGAAAAAAAGGCAAATGGGTGACAGAATGGACCAGAGAAGGGACAACATTTAGAAAACTTATTTTTTAGTGGTTGCAGCTTCTGGAAGTTGTAACCACTATGTCCCATATGGTATGCCCAGTATGGCCGGTATGGACATATGGTATGCCCAGTATGTCTGACTGGGGAAGTTTTCAGATTTTTAACCCCAAAAAGTAACTTGTTCCAAACTCTGAGGACTCTTAAAGCGAAGACATGAAAAAATGTATTTGCCATTTTAGCCTATGCTGTGTCTTATGTATTCTTGGGTGAACTCTCCCTTGTTCATCTCTCATTAATTCAGGAATGGTCCAAATTCTTCCTCCCTGGTCCAAGGCTTGGAAAAATAATTCCTCCTTTCCTGCAAATAATTGCTTTTGTTAGGCAAACCCAAGGATCTCCTACAGCAGCGGTCCCCAATGTTGGGCCTCCAGATGTTATTGGACTTCAACTCCCAGAAATCCTGGCCAGCAGAGGTGGTGGTGAAGGCTTCTGGCAGTTGTAGTTCAAGAACATCTGGAGGCCCAAGGTTGGGGACCACTGTCCTACAGGGATGAAGTTTGTGTTGGACAGCTTTGCATTCCTGGTAATATTCTTTTTACAACACAGTAGAACTACCGAGACTCACAGAGGAAAATAGCTGCCAGTTCCCCAGAGTCCACTCTTTTCTTATTAACTGGCACTTAACATCTCAGTAACTCACTCTGAAACATTTGTAGGTAAAATGAAAAAAGTATTTATTCACAGTTGTTTGAAATTACACTGGTGTATGCTGCTTTCTTTCTGCATACATAGCAACCAACTGAAGAGATCAACAGCAAACAATTGCCACCAACAGACTAAAGAGAGAGGGAAAGCACTCAGCAGAGAGGCTATTGGTTAGTGCTGGATAAATAAATAATCACGCCAACCCAGAAAAATCCCTCCACTGTCACTCAAACTACAGACAGCATGGGAGGTTGCAAACAAAACCTCCAACAGCTTCGTCACTGTGCATGTATTATCTGGAGGAAGGTCTTTAAAGCAGTCTCCCAAGCAAAGCAGCAGAGGAGCACCTTTCGGTTTCTTTTCGATTTGAGTCCAGCAATTACACTGGCATTTCTAGTCTTGGGGAAAGGCTGCCTTTAAAAGCACAGGGTAGCATTCCCATAGAGAGTGTGGAGGATGTTAGATTAATATTGAATACCTTAATATGTGTAACTAAGGCAGATGTTTCATTTAGAAAACTATTTGATCTATTTTATGAATGAGCCATCCCAGTATGTAGACCCTGCTGGTCTTTTATGTAGCAATCACTGAGGGCCGACTTCAAGGCAGTTCTATGTATTTATTGGCGTGACTCCCATCACCTCAAATGTAGTAGAGAGCACACACAACAGTTGAAATGTCTTCAGCAGACAATTCTAGTCGTCCCCCCCCCCCAGATCAAATGAGGTGGTTCTGGTGTTAAGGGACTACCCAAGTGTGGTGACAGATTGTATGGGGGCTAATGCAACGAAGGTCAGTCCAAACAAGAGGTCCCTTTCGTGAGTGGTTCTTCTCTCTGGGTTTGCGACATTCATCTTCTGCTGGGCAAAGCTAGATGAGAAGCTCATGGATCCATTTCTCAGTTACAACTAAGCTAACCTATGCAATCACTCAGATGTGCATTAGTGTTAGTTTCACATGTTCCATTCACTGAAGGGGTCTCCTCCGGTTAGGATTAACGAATTTATCTTGTGATCCTGAATAGAAATGGCAGCAGATTGTGACACAATCCATAGTCTTGGTTTTTTGTTTGTTTGTTTGTTTCAAAAACTGTAATTCAGTTCCCCCAAAATTGCAAGCATTTAATAAAAGTATGGATGGAACATGGACATTTGAAACAGTGCATATAAGGATTATTTAGGAACCAAACCTTTATATTCCATGGAAAAATCACTTGGAAAAAATAAAAAATGAATTATTTATTTATGGCATTGGTATACTGCTCAGTGGGATGTGGTGGCGCTGCGGGTTAAACCACAGAAGCCTCTGTGCTGCAAAGTCGGAAGACCAGCTGTCGTAGGATTGAATCCACACAACGGAGTGAGCTCCTGTTGCTCATCCCAGCTCCTGCCAACTAAGCAGTTAGAAAGCATGTAAAAATGCGAGTAGATAAATAGGTACCACCTCAGTGGGAAGGTAACAGTGTTCCCTGTCTAGACGTGCTGGCCACGTGACCATGGAAACTGTCTATGGACAAACGGTGGCTCTACGGCTTGGAAAACAGGGATGAGCACCATCCCCTAGAGTCGGACATGACTAGACTAAATGGCAAGGGGAACATTTACATTTACCTTTATATTGCTCAACTTAGTGTGAAGCACTACTCAGGGTGGTTAACAACATACAGATTTAGAGAAGTACACAAGAAAGTTGTGCACATTCAGAACATATATTCTGAACGCGGCTTTTCATGCCTGATTAAACACATGAAATACTGTAGAGCTAAAACCATATATTTGCTTTTACATATCTAAAACAACAGTCTTGCACACAACTAGCAGTATCTTGTGTCTTCTTTCCTTCTTTCTAAGTTAATAATATTACTTGTTACATGTCCTTCTTCATTGAATAACTAATGATTGTCATTATAGAGATATCATAGCCAGATAAATGCAGCACTCTTCATTGTCCCTTTCTTTTACACCCAGCAATAACCAGCCGTTCTCTGCATCATACATCTCTCTTTTTCTCCTCAATTCAGGTAATTGTTATGCTCATCTTTATGTGTCTTTCTGGAGCCTGGAGCTTTAGTAGTTTTCACTGTATTTCCTCTGAGCTTGTAATGCTAATGTTCTTCGCTATATCTCTTGGGGTTGTGAGCTGATATTGCCTCAGAATCGTTTCTACTCAAGGCTGCTTTACATAGGCGTCAGGACTAAAGTTATTAAAATAGTCTGTTTAAAACAATCCTATCAAAAATAAATACATGTTGTTTTTTTCTTTGAAAATCCAAAGACTTTTTTTGGTACAGTGGCTTCAGAGCAAGGATTGGTACAAGCTGGAAATCAAATGGAAAAATAAGCTTTTAGAAAAACCAGTGAGATTAGCTGTTTTGTCCCTTGTAATCTTAGTTTATCTTGCAACTATGGATAACCCGCTCCACTCTGACGTTTGAGTCATGTGTTCATACCTGTATAACTCAGTTCTCATAACTGGGTTACTTAACAGTATGAATACGTTCATAGATGTATGAAATCCGTTTTGTTTGAAGTTCATACGAAACTGATGTGAAATCCACCTGTAATGGATTTCACTGGGAGAATGAGTGGGGAGAGCTCCAAAATGCTACGTATTATATGTGCCCTCTTGTTAACAAGCTAAGGCTGGGTAGCTGAGAGGGAAGAAGCAGTTCAGTCCAGCCATAGGGCACATGTGTTGGTACAGTCCATAGCATCATCCTATGAAGACTTTAAGTTCAAAACCATGTGGAGCCTCAGCTAGTTAATGTAAACCATGAGTTGAACAATATTGGCCTTCCAGGTGTCTTTGAACTTCAACACTAACAGGCTACACTGGATTGGGATGCTGGAAATTACTGTCCAATGACATCTACAGAGAGTACGTTTACCCATCCATTGAACAGATGTTAGATGAGTCAGTGTTCTGAAGCAGCCTAAGGCATCAGCTTCAGAGTGTAAAATAAAATAATCATAATCATAATAATCAAGTAGAATAACACAGATGGGTCATTTGATGACTAGATCTAAAGAAATCCAGAATTAGGGATATAAATCTTCACTTGCCTCATCTCAACTGCTAAGGATGGAATTATTCTCTATACAGTATTATGAAGACTGGCTGAGATTCCCTGCTTAGTTTCAAATCATCCTTGCAATTATGGGGAAAATGTTTGGCAAAAACAAGAAGAAAAAAACAAAGCAAAAATGTGTTGCTTATACAACATACCACCTCATAATACTTCAAACATTCTCTGGGTAGTTTATAATTTAATCGCACAGGTTACATATTGCCCTTCCCCCCGATGATGATGATGATGATGATGATGATGATGATGATGATGATGATGATGATTTGCCCTTCCCCCGATGATGATGATGATGATGATGATGATGATGATGATGATGATGATGATGATGATGATGGGCACAGGCCTTCTTAAAGTGGAGGAGCTTGCATGCTTCAGTGAGGGTGAGAGCTATGCTGAAGGGTCTCCCAAGCCAGACAGGTCTCAGCTGAGAAGCCAGAACAACTGTGTTCACCAACCATCAATTATGATGAGAAGAAATAAACAGAAATCTGTTTTTTTATGTTGTTTCAATGCAAACCAAAGAAATGAACATATGAGTACCAAAACATCTGCATCTGCAACAATTTTCTGAGAGAAGGGTTGCATTTTCTGACAGAATTGCAAGGATGCCAATATTTTTGGCCATGACTGTATAACCAAGAATGCAGCTAATACAATTTCTTTCTTCCACAGCGCACCATAGTATCCTCTGCATGATTATTAAGATTATACTGACTTCATTATTAATAATTAACTGGTGGCTAATTATTTCTCATAAAAACAAAAAACTCTAATAATTACATATTAAAAATACTTCTCAAACCTTGAACAAAACAGCAATAGTTGTTATTCGGGAGTGGGGACTTATTACTCAACCTCATTTTATCGTGGACATCATATCCAGAATACTCCATATTGTTCCTTGAAAGTCTTTGCGTTCTTTTCCATAGACGCCTAGCCTGTTTCCTTTGTGCTTTTATGCATAGCTAGAGCATTTGAGCCAAGGTGGAATAAACAGATATATTGAGACTTTTGTAGCATCTCTGATGCTAGCAACCCTGGATTTTCATTTCATTTCTGCAGCAATGACGAGGAGGGCGATAAAGAGAATCAGGGACAAAACAGACAGCTCTGATGCATGAACTGCCTACACAGAAGGCAGACATTTAATAAAATGTCACTAGTTGTATTCTGTCTCCATAACATCAATACAGCTGCCTTAATGCAAGAAGAAAAAGACAAATAACAGGTTTATAGATACATGCCACATCCCTCCTCCGATTATTTGAAATCCTGTGTCATGTACATTGATTAAATACAACTTAGCAGTTAAATGGGTCCAGTGAATCCAATAACCTAGTTTTGTTATGATCCATATTAAGGACATTCGCAACAGTCTTAGTATCTGTCACTCACCATTGCAAAGAAAGTGAAGGGAGAAAGGATCCTCTCCACTTTCTTTGCAAAAAGTGGAGGGGGAAAGCAGCTTTTACCAAAGAAAGTGGATGGGGAGGATTTTCTTCCCAAGAAAGTTGAAGGGGAAAAGCGATTCCTTCTTTCTCCCTCCATTGTCTTGAGAGGAGAGTACTTCCCCCTCCATTTCCTATACAAAAAGCTGCTTTCCCCCTCCACTTTCTTTGCAAAAAGCTGCTTTCCGCCTCACAAAACAGCTTTTTTGCAAAGAAAGTAGAGGGGAAAAGCACTTTCCTCGCAGGAAAGTGGAGGGGGAAAACGATTCCTTCTTTTCTCCTCTGTTTTCTTGGGAGGAAAGCGCTTTTCCCCTCCACTTTCTTTGCAAAAAGCTGCTTTTCCCCTCTACTTTTTCCAAGGGGGAAAGCAGATTTTTGCAAAGAAAGTGGAGGGGGAAAGCAGGAATCAAAGTGCTTTGATCCCTGCCTTCCCCCTCCAATTTCTTGCAAAGAAAGAAATTTTGGATTAGAAAAGTGGGGGTGTCTTATACATGGAAAATATGGTACTATCAAATGCAATAGTTTGTCTGGAGGCACACCTAGTTCAAACTATAAGGGCTTGGTTAAGAAGTCTAAGATGTTGTGTCTTGAAGATTATGTGGTACACAGAATCTTCTAGAGATGTAGTCATGTGATAGAAGGCTTATTCAAAGATTAGTTCTCCAGAAAAGAGGAAGTGCAAAACTAATACTTTCCAACAGTAACAGAACTACCGCTCCTAACATGGCCTTGCAGTCTTCCCTCAGTTGTGGGTAACAAAGTGGTCTCCACTATCCTGCTTTTAGGGTGCCCCTCTGTTCTGTTCTACTGTATAGTTAAGTTTACAGAGACCCAGAGAGTCTTCTTACTGATTCCACATATGAGAGCACACTGATTGTTGGGGAACTGCATTACAAACGCAGAGGGAAGGAGAGCAGCATGGAGACTTAACACCAAACTAGAGACAAAAATGAGATGCTTCCCACAGAGGCCTTGAGGAAGAAAAGGGAACTACTTCTTGCAGGATCGCCAGGCTACTCACACGTTTTAAAAAATGGAAGGAGAAAGATCTGATGAAAGAGCTGAGTTGGAGGGCCTGTTCTGTGTTACAGGCAGACCTGTGCTACTAGAGCTAAGGTCAGTTGAAGAGCTGAAAAGGAAGGAGTGCCTGCTGCCTGCTGGAGACTGGTGTTGCCCGCCTGACATGACCGCACCCTCTTGTCTTTGGAAAGAGTTCCTTTCTGGCTAGGACAAGCACAAAGTGTATATATGTCTGTAGGAGTCCTTAGCTAGCGACAGAAGGGAAAGGTGTCGGTCGCTCTGGTTTCTTTTATTCTGTAGTCTCAGTTCAGTTACTTCAATTGCTACTCCTTTCTGTATCATTTTAGCTAGTTCTTTCTCCCAAGGCTGTCAATTCCACAAGCTTAATCCACCTTTCACTCTCTGCTGGAAGACCATGGCCTTGGCAGGGCCCAAGCCAAGAGGAGAAATTTTACTCCTGTAAACCTGGAGAGCTGCTGTGAGCAAGATTGTATCTGCAAAAGAGAATCTGAAGCTAATATGTACTAGATTAGGTTTATGCAGATATATATCTGACTCAGTTTACATTCTCACTGTATGTATAGCGTTTTGGGAGCTTATAGAAAGAGTGATTACTTCACTATATTTTTTTCTGGCTATGGCTCAGGTGTCCCACAGGTCAGGTATCAACCTGGAATTTTAGATGGAACTGCTATTGCAGCCAATAGCCTGAGCAGGGAGCAGGTACACGTCAACTAGTCAGTATGCATGATGGTTTCACAAGGAAGGCACTTTTCTTCCATAGGCAAACTGCCCTCTGTCTCTGCAACTATGTCCATTTCTGAATAAGCCAAAATAATTTCGGATATCTAGCGTTAAAAGTTCAAGTCAATCACCTGTGTGCAAGCCTGTGCCTTAAAACAGGTCTTCTTTGTATATTAATATATTCATCACTTATGTGCTGTTAAGTCAGTACTAACTTACAGTAACTTGAATAGCGCTTTCAAGGTAAGTGAGATATTAAAGGAGTGGTTTTACCAGTTCTACTCCCCCCAAAAGCAAAGTGTCCTGCTTATATGCCACCCCATTGCGCTTAAAGCACTCTCTGGGCATGTTCACAAGTTAATTATGCAGGCTATACATTGCCCACCCCACCCCACCCCCGCAAGCTGGGTACTCAATTTACTGAACTTAGAAGGCTGAGTGAACCTCGAACGGCTACCTGAAATTGAACCAGATTGTGAGCAGAGTTTTGGGTGCAGTACTGCAGTTTAACCATTATGCCAGAAGGCTCCTTTTAGATGGAACTGCTATTGCCACCAATAGCCTGGGCAGGTAGCAGGTACATATCAACTAGTCTCACTCCCCCAGTGAGTTTACATGACCAAGCGGGGATTCAAACCCTGGTCTCCAGACTCCTAGTCTGTCACTCTGTCCACGGCACTACACTGTGTACTATCTGTATATTACTGTTTGTATATTTAACTGAATGCTTGTTTGCATGCATCTTTCTAGAAATGGGCTATTTCATTAAAAAAAGAGAGGAAAGTCCCTTTAAAATTAGAATTAAAAAGTTGCCGTTGATCAAACTAAAATGCTAGGTAATTACACTGGGGTGCTCCATAACCCATAACAAGATCTTGAAGGAGGATTCCCCCCTCCACCTCCGAAGACCTCCCTACAGAGGAGAATTCTTAGCTCCTTTGAGAGAGTTGCTTTCCCCTCCAAACTGCATTTTAATTATTTTCCTTTTATGTAATCAATGGATTTAATTCTTAAGATGCCCATTCTGCTCTTTTCTCTACTGTGTGCCCATGAGATATGGTAAATTGTAAACAAGCCTAATGAACTAGGACTTGGAAGGCAGGATGAAGTTTTACTGACCATGTTTAAAAAAAATCCTCTTGCAGAAATGTAAATTTTTTTTTTCTAAAGCAATGTAGTTTTCTTCATTTTCTGCTTAGGTGTACCACGGATGAGTTTTATAAATTGGCATGAAAGTTGACTTTCTAGGTAAAGAATTGAAAGACAGAGATGATTTATATATGTAAGACCAGTAACTTTGTTGACCTTTATTTTCCCAAATTCAATGTGGCATAATATTATTTTTATATAATTTAGATTAGTCATTACCAACAGGGGCCATATCGCTGGGGGGGGGGGGGCTGGCGCATTTGTAGGGAGCCAGACTGAAAAATATGAGAAGCTTCTGAAAGATACCAGTTTGTGCTATATCCTTGTTTGAAAGGAGACCCTGAGAAGAGCTCCTAAAAGGGCCGTGACTACAAAAAAGAAAAAGAGGTTGAGAATGGCTAATGTAGAGTATGACTGCATCTCTGAAGAACACAGGAGACAATGGCTACCCTAGGGCAGGCTTATAGTGCTTCAGATCCACACAAATGTCCCTCCCCTCCCGATCATTTTTTTTTTAAAAAAAATAGACAAGTAGCGTTTTCCTGCTTCTAGGAGTGTCTTGGAGCAGTAGTTTTTCCATTGGGGATTCATGTTGTGTCTTTTCAGGGACATTTTTCAAAAAATTTGGTGATTCCTTTAGATATTTGGTAGTTGGGTCTGTCATTAGGAGCTGGTAAAATTTAGAGTTGGACAATTGTCTTTCGCCATATTGTGTGTAGCTTGATTTGTCCACGACAACCACAGCACCACCCTTATCTGGCTCTTTGATGACTATGTCTGGATTGTTTTTGAGACTGTCTATAGCATTGCTCTCTGTCTGAGTGAGGTTATACAGTAAATTGTGTCCTGTGCTGATTATCTCAGCCTGGACATGGTGAAAGCATTCAGTATAAAAGTCCAGTTCTTTGCTCCTGAAGAAAAAGAAAGAAAACAATCTAATCTACTACAGAACTGCCTGCCCATCCAATAATAATAACACCATGGACTTACAAAATAACACTATAAATCTATCCAGGCGCACACTGAGCCAAGCAGAAGAGGAATCAGTCCTTTCATGGGATCTGTCCTTTAGTCTCACCAGACCCACACAGACGATACAGCTCTGTGGTGACCTGGGCACCTTTTTTCTGCAGACTACGACTCAAAGAATGTTTCCACAACTTTGACAACCACTATCAGAGCAACACACAAGCTGTGCCCCCCTCTCCACAACAGGAGGAGGATGTGTCCCAGTAACATGAGGAGGAACTACATACTGATCCACATTCGCCTCTTTCCAACAAAACAGAAATAAGAACTCCACATGGACATCTCCAGAACGTTATAACAAAGAACTGGAATTTTATATTGGTGTCCAGAGTCTGAGAGCAGTGACAGGGTAGGTCCTCGCCTATGTCCTCCCCAAACACACCTGTGAGGGTGGTTGGGCCTAGAGAAAGGTCTCCCCTGATTATCCCAACAGCTGGACAGCCTCACAAGGGAAAATGTGGTCTTTAAGATAGCTTGGACCTAAGCTGTTTAGGGCCTCAGAGGATAAAGCCAGCATTTTTGTGTGTGCACGGAAAGGGATCGGCAACCAGTGGCACTGCTGTAATAGAGGGATTATGTGATCCCTGTAGACAACCCCAGCTAACAATATGACAAACAGTTGAACCTGCTGAAGTTTCTGAACGCTTTCCAAAGGCAGCCCCACACAGACCATGTTACGGTTAGCCAAATGGGATGTAAGTGAGGCATGTGTCACCATAGCCAGATCAGACATCTCCAGGAACTGGCACAGCTCATGCACTAGTTTTAACTTTGCAAAAACCTGGACATCCAGGCTCAGATACTACCGTATTTTTCCATGCATAAAATGACACCTTATCCTAAAATAATTAGAGGAAAAATTGAGGATCATTTTATACACAGTAGTAAGGAAGGGGATAAGGATCAAAACTTTTTGCAAAGAGAGTGGATGGAGAAAGCACTTTACTCGCAAGAAAGTGGAGGGCGAAAGCGATTCTTTCTTCCGCCCTCTATTTTCTTGGGAGGAAAGTGCTTTCCCCCTCCACTTCCTTTGCAAAAAGGTGCTTTCCCCCTCCACTTTTTGCAAGGAGGAAAGCAGCTTTTTGCATAGAAAGTGGAGGGGGAAAGCACTTTCCTCTCAAGAAAGTGGAGTGGAAAAGAAGGAATCACTTTTCCCCTCCACTTTCTTGCGAGGAAAGTGTTTCCCCTGTCCACTTTCTTTGCAAAAAGCTGCTTTCCCCCTCCACTTTTTCGAGGGGGAAAGCATCTTTCTGCAAAGAAAGTGGAGGGGGAAAGCACTTTCTTTGCAAGAAAATGGAGGGGGAAAGCAGGCTTTTGCAAAGAAAGTGGAGGGGGGAAGTACTTTCTTCCCTAGAAAGTGGAGGGGGAAAGCAAGAATCAAAGCACTTTGATCCCTGCCTTCCCCCTCCACTTTCTTGCAAAGAAAGAAATTTTGGATTAGAAAAGTGGGGGTGTCTTATACATGGGGCGTCTTATACACGGAAAAATATGGTATTCCAGGAGCATCCCCAAGCTGCACATTTGAGTTTTCAGGGGAATGTAATCCCATCCAGCACAGACTGGATCCCTATTCTGGATCTGGCTTTCAAGTGACCAGAAGCACCTTTGTCTTGCCTGGATTAAGTTTCAGTTTATTTACCCTTATCTAGTTCCATGACCATTACCTAGCATCTGTCTAGAACTGAGGCAGCTTCCTCAGATTTAGATGGATAGGAGAGATATTGTCATCCACATACTGGTGACACCGAACTCCAAATCCTGCACATCCTCTCCTGTTAGTTTCATGTAGATCTTAAATAGTATAGAGGACAAAACAGCACCCTGAAGGACACCACAGGCCAATGACCAGGATGTCAGACAGGAGTCGCCCAGTGCTGTCTTCTGAGCCCTTTCCTCCAGGAAGGACTGGAGTCACCATAAAACAGTGCCTTTAAATCCCATTCCAGAGAGACAACCCAGAAAGAGGCCATGGTCAAATGGTATCCAGAGCCTCTGAGAGGTCCAACAGAACCAACAGAGACACACTTTCCCTGACCAGCTTCCAGCATAGGTTGTCCACCAAGGCAACCCAAGCAGTTTCTGTCCCATAACCAGGCCTGAAGCCAGACTGAAATGGATCTAGATAATCAGTCTCATTAAGGAACCCCAAAAGCTGCAAAGCCACAAACTGTTTCAGCACCTAACCAATTAACTACCAACCCTAGACGCTGCCCACACCAGCTAGAAAAGAAGTCAGAGAGAGAGAGAAAACAGAAAGGAATTACAGCCCATTTCCTGCTTGCTGTCTAACAAAGGCTACATTTTCTTTGATAATGCTTGGCCAGTCCATCTTCTATACCAAAATATTAACCAGTTCTTACATTGAAATATTAGATAATGTCTAGTGTTAAAACGAAAGCCTTGCTTTGAACACACACACACACAAATGGGGAGCATGTAGTAGAGTGCAAAACAGTTGTTTAGATGAAATATTTTTGAATTTATTCTTACTTTATTTGTGATTTGTTGAATGATGCCACAGCTGGTAGTCTAAATAACCAGACCACACCACAATCTAGATGTTTCCTCAAATGTAAACCCTTTCTTTATTTATTTATTTATTTATTTATTTATTTATTTATTTATTTATTTATTTATTTATTTATTTATTTTATTCTACTTGTATGCTTCCTGCACCCTGCAAGGGTCTCACTACTTTCCATTTATACTTACTCCAAGGTAAGTGAGCACAAAATCACATCTTACTCCTGCTTTTTAATATCAGATGATGTGGATATTTCTTCCCTGCTTTACAAGCTATATAAAAAGATGTAAGGCTTTAACTCTGAAATGTAGAACAGATAACTGCAGTTATGTAACTAATTGCTCTATATTTAATGGCTGCAGAATATTGCCTTGTTAAGGAGAAATAATGTTGTCTTAAACCTCTTTCCTATTTAAAGAATAAAAGAATGTCATTCTTTCTGATATGCTGAAGTGAGAAAAACATACAGGATGGTTGATATTCAGGGCTTTTTTCTCGTTATTCAACTTTGATCTTCCCCAGCCCCCTCACTGTATCTTGGGGTACAATCCATGGGAAGGGTCCAGATACACGACTCCTATTTTGAAGGGTCCATTCTAACCAACATTGTGCTAAGTTCCTGCCAGCAGAGTAGAAAAATCATTGGGGCTGTTTTTCAACTTTGCTTCTTATGATGGAAACTTTTAAAATTATTTTGCCAATTTATATTCCCAATCTCTCCATTGTAAACTCTGGGAAAGAAAAGTGCTATATCGGTTTTAAGTGTGTCAGAAGTTCCAAACATGGAAAGAAGCCACTGTGGAAATCCCCATAGTGACCAGGTGGAAATCTGGAAGAAATCTGAAACCAGCTCTCCTTACTTTGAGACTGGAGGGTTGTAAAGACTCTGATGGCATTTTAAATTCTGCTAATAGCCCCAGTTACTGTTCATAGGCTTCCCAGTCTCAACTAAGAAAGAATCAAATGCATGAATGAAATTGATAACCCAATACACAGATTATTATGAATGAAAGTGAATGAAGTCAGTGAGATTGAGTCATTCTAGCTTCATCTGCGCACCTGATTTCTGCTTGTATAATTGCTGTACTGGCCCTATGACAACCTTCCTTCCCTCCTTGAAGATAGCTATCTTAGGTCAAAGAAGATGGTAAGGGGACTGAGTATTTCCTACAGTCAGTCCATTCTCCTCCCCCAGAAAGAAGTACCTCTGCAACTGAACTCACAAATTAAGCTGGTGTTTACTGTCCAATGACCAATCAGAAAACAAACCACCACAGAGGAAGAAAAGTCACATGCTATGACAAAAAAAATTTTTTGCCACTCGAGGGAGCATCTTTTCTAAATACATGGCCAATAATTGATTTAAATTCAAATCTAGAGAAACATGTGTTCCTAGATCTTTAAAATGGGGTGGGGGTAGGAAGGGAGGCTGAACCCAGGAAATCGTATGTTTGAAAAGAAAGAGCTAATGGAAAGGAAGTAAAACAAACTCATCCCAATCCCATTTCTTCTTATGCCCAGCTGAGTCACATTACGCATTGCACTAAACAAGAGAGGGGGAAGAATTGCAAGTGGCAGAGAGCTCAGGACTGTTTGTTTGTTTGTTCATTTGTTTGTTTGTTTATTTATTGGATTTCTATCCCGCCCATCTAGACTAAAGGTCTACTCTGGGCGGTTTACAAATTTAAAAACAATAAAACCAATAAACATATATTATAGATCCAAGGTGGCGAAAGTATAAGAAATTACGATTTCTTATACTTTCGCCACCTTGACTAGACTAGAGTTGGTCCCTTTGAACACAGAGGACCAGACTGTGCACAATGCCTGCATCACAATCAGAAGTTATAAAAACATTGCCCCTCAAGATGCACATTCCTTCAAAGTTGCAACTTGCAAAGTTGTAGAGGCCTCGTTGTAGGAAAAACAAATGTTCTTTACCTCTAAAAAGCTTTTCCCCTAAACGGGATACTTTGAGAAGGCCCCCATGTTTTCCAGGTATCCAAAATTGGCACTCCAAAGGCAGATAGCATCTTGGAGGCACATACAAGGCGGCTTGCTCAGGCTTACAGTAACTAATACACTAGTCCGACATGTTTCACTTGTGCTGTTTTTAATGCCTCCATTTTTGCAAAATACCCCACCACCAGGCCTCACGAAACCTCCACTAACCCTCCACTAAATAATATATTTTATGATTCTACCCAAATTGTCCTCATTACTTTCTACTCTGTATGTATTCCCCTTTGCAAGAATAGAATTGTTTATTTTGCTCTAATAAATGGAAGGGCACATCTGAACTCTTGGTTCCTAGGTGCTGCAAGAGGGGGAAGTGATAAAAATATGTGTACTTAGACTTAAATAACTTTGTTTTAAGATATCCTCAAAATGTCATTTTATACCAATAAAGCAACCTCAAGTAAATGGACATTTTGTTCAATCCATAACTATCAAAAGTGGGAAGCGGAAAGCAAACCAAGTTAAGAAGAATAGCGATTAGAATATATATATTCTGAAGACAAACTTCTGAAAAGTCTTAATTAATATGAAGAAAAAGAGGACGGTTAGTTCTCTAAAGGTCTCCAAGTCCCCTCTCCGGAGAAGGAAAAACCCAAACAAATAAGAAATGTTGATTATTAAATATATTTTTCATACTTGTTAGCAAATTTGAATGCCATGAATTACTTATAGCACAACACAAATTCCCTTGTTTTGATTTCCTCAAAGGCCTTCAGACTAGTGTACAGAATGGAACCCTTGCTAATTCTGCATACAAAATGCAAATGAGATTGAATCCTCCTTATAGTTCAGATTCTTCAACTTTTTAACAACTTTTTTGAACAAACAAGCATGTAGGCTGCAGATAGCTCTATGTAGATAATTGTACATCCACCATGAATCCTCCCCACCACCAACCCTTTCTCTAGACATTGGGACTCCACAAGCAGCTCCTCTGGCGGACTCCAATGGGAGGTGAAGTAGCAGAAGAAGCCCCCCCCTTCCTCCTAATCCCTTCCGCATCCACAGAACTGTGTGGGCCTTGTGTGGAGCACAGCTGTGGATCGTTTCGAAGGAACATTTCTTAAGCAAATTCATCTTTATATGGATTACTCCCAGGAAAGTATGTACAGGACTGCATTTTAAAATGGAATTCAAAATGGAAGGGCTACGTGTCCAGTACAGGGGCACCACCCAGACAAGTTGAGCATTTTTAATGCCCAGTGACTTTATAAAGGGAAAGACGGGATTATCAGATTGCACGGAAAACGAGATTCAATGCTTGTTTAAGTGATTACGCTACCGCCTTTTTCTTTAGCAAGTAAATAAATTATATACATCAGTGGTTCCCAACTAGGTGTTCATGGACTGCAATTCCCAGAAACAGCTAGTGGTGAAGGCTTCTGGGGACTGCAGTCCAAGAACACCTCAGTTAGTGATATTGATATTTATAACATGGCAGTGATTGGTGTAGGTTTGGAAAAGATACTAATCATTAGCAGAACCCTAAGCGTAATCTCTAGAATAGAGATTGAAACAAATCTCTGGTTCGGCAGTTTGGCAGAGTTTGTTTGCCAGCTAAAGAGCTGATCGGCGGCGCTCCGCGCACCCCTCTCTCCAGTGGACGCCCAATCAAGCAGCAGTGCCTGGAAGAGGCAGGATGGGACACAGCTGCTAAAGGGGACACCACACTGCCGATCAGATGTTTGGCCAGGAAAGGACCCACACCAAACTATTGAATCAGGGTTGTGTGCCCATTTTTACTCTAGAAACGATGTACAAAGGGAAGGAGACAGAAGTAGACAAATTTGGGTTTTTGTTTTTCCTTTTGGATGTCTCTTTCTAGCAATTTGCTAAATGCTGTTTGAAAATTGTAACATTGTTGGCCCTTTTAAATATTCACAATCTCCTGACAAGTCATTATCTGAGAAAATAATCCTTGGGCTTTTCAGCAAATTTACACTGTTGTGACTGCACAATTTCCATATGTAAACCCAGGAAGGTGGTTGGAAAGAAAATTGATTCATCCAGCATAAGATAATTAATTTAACAAACAAATGTACTATCCATTGAATATGAATAGAGAGTGGATTGACTTGTGATAGGGCAAAGAAAATAGAGTGGCGCCTGTATCAGGATTAAGGAAGGGCAAAATGCTTTACTTATTACTGCTGACAGAAGTTTTGTTTATTGCTATATTTCTGTGCACAGAAACTGTTGAAATTATGCTGATCTTCCACTGATGAAGACATTGACATAATGCCTGTCATTATCTCAAGCTATTTAGATCTGTGTCCTGATTATCTCTTATATGATTTCTGTATATTATCAGAATGGCTACTGATTTTGTTGACAGTTGTTTAAACCTGCAATAACTTTAGCATTGATCTTCATTTCCAGATTTTTGTACATATGTAATAATGCAAGGCAGAACTACAAGCTTAGAACTAAAACTAGAACTCAAAAGAACACTTCAAGGAGTATTTTATATCTGCTTCACCTCTTCTTTATACTAAGTGATCTCACCACTGCTGAGTCAAATCTGAAGTGTCTATAATTTCTGTACATATCAAAAACCGTGATTTTGATCCAATGTTTTTATAATGTTTTTATAAAAGAAATGAAGATTTATTATGGACCTATTGCAATATTCTGTGCCTGAGCACTTGGCATTAATTAACTAAGCAGCTAATTTCCTCCATCTTTGCAGATGATCAGATGCTGGGCTTTAATGAAATATATCAAATTAACTTCTCAGACTGAGAGTAGGGTTAAGGAATGTAAAAACTAGAAGAAAACTAATTGTTTAGATACATTTTTTTCATTAAAGAAATTCTAATTTAGTTAGAAAGAATTGGATTAAGCTATTCAATTATTGATCATTCATTAAGTATTTAGATCACAGGACATTTTTGATTGCCAGACCAACATGGAGTATTTAGTACGTTTACAATAATTTATAACACGCCACTTGTTCCATAATGTCTTTGTAAAGATCCAATAATTACAAAGCATCCAATGTACATGCATGCACGCATGCATTATATACAAACATATCTATTAATTTCCGCAGTAGTTACTGAAGGAAAGGTCCACTATTTTCACAGGAACAGAATAATTTTGCTTTGGCCATTTTCGACTGGCTGAAAGTGTGTAACAGGAAAATCAGACATGTTGATTTGTTTCCAACCCTTGTTCTGTATTTTTGTACTCATTCTGGGAACTGCTTGTATCTATTGCTGGCATTTACAATATTCTATTCTTTTAAAAAAACAACCCTCCAGTTTATGTATGAGCACAATATTGCTCATATCAAGTTATTTTCTGCTATTTTCAATCAAGAAAGAGAAACACAATATCCCACATTTATAAATTGGAGGTATTTTGAATAATTGAATTTCCTAGCCTTTTTGAAAAGAAAGTTTAAGTATATATAAACGACAAATTCCAACAGCAATTTCCCTCATATACTGTAGAATTACCCCATGCCAGGATATTAGAAGACAAACACATGACCTGTACTGTGGTTGCTAGAAAAGGACAGAATCTCTGTACCAAAATATTTGAAGGGCTGTTTTGAACTTAATGGAATTATGAAGCAAAAGTGTGAGTGAGTGCACTACATGCAATGGAGAAAGATACACACCATTTAATCTGTCAAGTAAACTAATGTTGCTGTGCTCGCTCTCTGGAATGCAGACTAAAAAGCTATCTTCCAATTTCCAAACCCTTGCTCTAATCATACGTTGTGTGCATGTTTTCCAAAAGTGTCCCCTTATCTTTTGAAAAATAAAAGTTGGGGAGCTGGAAGTTAAGAAAGATTGTCACTTAAAACCGAGTACAAAATCATCCATACAATATAAAGAGGGACAGTTAAGAAAGAGAGCTGAGAGGTCATTAACTCATATAGTCACCAGACATCAATCTTTGTGTGTTTTTTTAAATTACGAAAAATTGTACAGTGACAAGATTGGTGGATTGGAGACTTTGAGAGGAGACTGTGTCAAAATATAGGCATCAAAGCTCCACTAACATCAAGTAGGACCATCCACTGTTTCAAAGCAAAAAACAGTAATTTCACAGTTTAAAGGAAGGAGCTTCTTAATATTCATTCTGTATTCTTTTTAAAATACATTTTTTAAAAAGTTTTCAATATCTTTTTTTAATTAATAAACTTTTTCTGTCTCCATTTTTACAAATAGATACAGAATCATTTTTTCAAGCATGATTCTGATAAGCCTCTTTGGCCAGGAAGGAGTTAAAAGGTTTGAAGATTAGCAAAGAGTCAGCTAATTTCATCCTGATTAACAGGGTCAATAATTCAGTCTGCCCCAGAGGAGGAGTTGATTTTTCCTTTGAAAACTTATGTAAGGAGACTGTTTGGTCTCAGAAATTTTGAGAGAATATTTACTGAAGATACATGGCAAAATATCCACCTTTCTGGCGGACTGTCACCCCATAACTTTTTTAAAAACAAAGCTTTTTTTCCTCTTTAAAGAAAACATTTTCAGTCTGTTTCTGTGGCCTTTCTCTAGAAATACCTCCATCCCCCATCTATTGATGTATACAATGTTACATCTGAAAATGCTCCTGCTGTCTAGGCTGTGCTGCACATGCTCAGTCTTATAACGAAGTAGCTCTTCTTCCCTTTTGAAAGGCTTTTTTTGAGGATGTATATTTCAGCCCCTGCAACCTGGATTGTTTCCAAATTTTAAAAAGTGGGTGGAGTAACTATTATCTTTCAAGATAAGTAAGACTGGTCTTTTCAATTTATGCAGTCTGTTTTAAATCTGGAGAAATTTCGGGTCAGTTATTTTTGAACAGTTTAAAGAGTTTTACTTTTTCTTAAAAAAAATGTAACTTGAAAACTGTTTGCTCAAATTTCCCCATATTTGGCACAGAGCAAGAGTAGTCTGTCTACTGCATTTGTGCTTATCCAAAGTTCAGTTTCAAAGTTATAAATTTTTATTCGGGCTGCCTCCATTTTTAGAATGGCCTTATAGAATGTTAATCACAAGATCATTGCTGCACTCTCATGTAGCAGTAATAAAACTAGGTAGGCCAGGGGTCTAACTCAATACAAGGAGCATCACTATTTGGAGGAGGAGTAAGGGGAATTATTTTCCAACAGTTCTGTTTCAAGCAGTGGAGTTTTTAAAACATGATCATGGGAAATCTTTCAGCTCTCCAAAGTGTGCAGAATCCAGTGCTGAGATAACGAAAGTAACTAGTAAGAAAATCTTGTCCCTGCCCAGCTTGGCATAGTTTCTTCTTTTCCAAGGCAGGTATTAAACATAACATTAATGTGTACTATTAAACATAACATTAATGTGCTTTAAAAGAGCATGTCCCAGAACCCAGGACCCTTTTCCCTGGAAGCTGGGCTGAGGGCAAAGGCCAGGTCTGTTTGAATGGATGTTTTGCTGAGGTTTTTTTTTCTGGGCTTTCCTTTTGTCTCCTGACCACATGGCCTGGGGGTGGGGCCTAGGGGTGGGACTTCCTGCTTTAAAAGAACATGTCCCAGGACATGCTCTTTTGTATCTGGCCTTAATATGGTAAATAGGAAAGCCAATTAGATTTGCATAAGCCTGGGAGTCAGGAAAGTTTTAAGGATCAGATCATACTTTTGCACTATTAAAGAGCAGGCCGGGTAGGTGGGGCTCATCAGCCATGGAAGGCAGCCCATCTAGGAGAAGGAAAACTCCGATTTCAAACCTCCACTGCCTTGTGTCTATAGCCACTCATGGAAAAGGCTTCAGGAGTTAACCGCGAGGCAAAATCCAGAGCTGGAGTCCCGAAGGCAGCGTGTGTCGTTCTGCCAACTCCTGCGACATTGCTGGAACCAGTTGTATTGGCTCTTGCCTTTCCATTGGATCATTTCAGCAATGTGGAAAGGGGGGATCTGATGCTTGGGTAACAGCCTATCCTCCATATTACCTTACCCGGGCTTCATGCTCTGGAGAGGGCACTCCTCGATTCAGAGCATGTTACCATAGTCTCTTGAGACTGAAGGATGCGTATAGGATAGGAATGTGTACTTAGCTATGATGTAAACAGATAAACATATTTCTTCAAAGAGCCGTAGCAAGCGGGAGAAACGAAGACTGGCTGCAATTTTGCTCGTAAGTGATTAGAGTTTCAGCTGTGGAATCTTAGCCACAATTTGGGGCATGAATGGAATAGATACTGAAACATATTTTCCAGAACCACATAAGAGTATGACCATATTTATTGTGCATGATCACTTATTTATTTATTATTTTGTTATTTATTTATTGGATTTCTATCTCGCCCATCTAGACCAAAGGTCTACTCTGGGAGGTTTACAAATTTAAAAACAATAAAACCAAAAACATATAGGTCCAAAATGGCGAAGTATAAGAAATTAAGACATGTCAGGAGGGAAAGCCTCCCCAAATAGCCAGGTTTTAAGTCTATTCTTGAAAACACCCAGAGAGGGAGCCAGGCGGATCTCCACTGGCAAGTTGTTCCAAAGGCAAGGGGCCACTGCCAAGAAGGCTCTATTCCTTGTCCTTTCCCTCTGGACCTCCCTAGGCATTAGACCCCTCAGCAGCCCAGCCTGGCTGGAATGAGTGACTCTGGCAGAGAAGGCGCTCTGCCAGATATTGAGGCTGTAAACCATTTAGGGCTTTATATGTAATCATAAGAACTTTGAAATCAATGCGGAAACAAATGGGTGACCAATGCAAGGCAGCCAGTGTGGGGGAAATAAGTTGGTATCTTTTCACCCTGTAGGAAATCTGGCCACCACATTTTGTACCACGTGAAGTTTCCATGTCAGTCTCAAAGGCAGCCCCATGTAGAGCACATTAGTGCATGGACCAAAGTGGTGAGTGCCCCCCCCCATCAAGATAGGGATGCAGCTGGGCAATCCGCCGAAGGTGGAAATGTGCAGAACAGACCACTGATGACACCTGGGTCTCCATAGTGAGTTCTGGGTCCAGATATACACCCAAAATGCGAACCTCACTCTTGGTGGTAAGAGTCACCCTTCCAAAGGAAAGGGAGTTTCCCAGACCACTGATGTCTGGGACACCCACCTGAAGGACCTCCATCTTGCCTGGATTCAGCCTCAGTCCATTCACCTGTATCCATTGCTGAACAGCCCCCAGGCAGCACTCAAGGGACGAAACAGCATCCACTGTTGTTGGAAAAAAAGAGATGTAGAGCTGAGTATCATCAGCGTACTGATGACACGAAACCCCACTGTGACGTTCACCTCCTTGAGGCACCTACATTTTGTCACCTCACAAAGGTTCCAGTCATTTTCCTTTACTGCCACCAGTGGATTACCTCAATCCACAAAATAAATGATGTTTGATCAGACACTTGTATGGTGAATGCAAATAAAACTTATTTATTAAAGTGAAGTCAATTTAATAATCACAGAAGTTCTTCAGATGTACATACTATTCTCTTGCCATATAATTTCCACCTTCTCTATCTATTTATCTTAACCAGTCTCTAACTCAATCTCTATCTCTTCTGCCTCTGCCTCTGACTAACTCACTGACTCTCTCTTGACTGACTGACTCCTCCTCTTAGGCTCCGCCTTTTAACCTCTCTCTCGGCTCCGTCTCTCAACCACATTAGCATCGGCTCTGCCTCTCAAACACATTAGCATAGACATAAATAATACATGACTTATACCTAACAAAGGGTGAACGCTACACCCACATCCCCTGATGACCCCCTCCCAGCAGCCTCATATAGATTTAAAACAGCATTGGAGAGATAATCGAGCCCTGAGGAACCCCACAATTGAGACTCCATGGGCCGAGAAACTCTCTCCAATCTGCACTCTCTGAAATGGTCCTCCAAGAAGGAATGGAGCCAGGCAAGAGCCAGGCCACCAATTCCCAACTCAGAGAGCCTCCCCAGGAGAATACCATGGTTGACAGTATCAAAGGCGGCTGAGATATCGAGGAGGACCAGCAGAGATATTTTGCCCCTGTCAACCTCCCTCAGTAGGTCATCAAACAAGGCAACCAATGCTGTTTCCATGCCATGCCATGGCCTGAAGCCTGACTGCAATGGATCCAGGGCATTGGTTTCATCCAGGAGAGCCTGCAATGCCTATGGTAGTTACAGGCACTTGTGGTCCTCCAGAGGTCCTTCTACATAAACCTCCCATCACCCCTAGCAAACACACCCAGTGTTGAGAGGTGATGGGAGCGTCAGCCCAACAACATCATGGAGTCACAGTTGCCAATTCCAACCTGAAGAGGAAGCTCTATAATCATCTGAATCGGGCTGAAGGTTGTTCAGTCTTGGATTTTAATGTTACTGCCATGTAAGGAGCTGCCCTTAAACTATATTCTCTCTTCAAGTTGTTTTTCTTTTAAAATAGCATTATTTCCCCCTCAACATTTTCTAATAGCATCTCTAAGGCTAAGATGAAACTTGACATGCTGTAATAAACAGCCGTTGGGGTATCTATATATTCAGCCAGTTTTAAAAACATGTCATGCTGTATAGAATTCAGAGTCATGATATCTATCACATCTGGTTAATTTATTATACGAAACTAATAAAAAGCCAGGTAGATATAATGTGAGCAGAGCATTAAAAACACTTGACTAATAATCATCAGCATATTCCTTTTGAAATATCAGTTAGTTTCTGTGATGCATAAAGGTGACCTAGAAAGAAAGGAGTAATAGGCAGTGTACTGCAAAGTTACCAACTTCTGCCAATGCAAAGAGCTAACAGACCGTCATGCACAACATTGCAAAACAGTATTACTTATTTATTGATTTTATTTCTGTGCTGCCCAATAATACAATGCCTCTGGATGATTCACAAAATAGAACATAGGTTCCAAAATAATAAAACACAAGCTGTTCACATCAGATTTGCATAATTTGCTGCAGCTAATTGCAGCTAACTGAAGAGGTGCTGGAGTGCATCTTGGTTGCACAATCAGGCAAATGAGCAGACACATGACCGAGATGTTCCCTAACACCTTGTCTATTAGTTGCAATTAGCTGCAGCAAGTTATACAAACCATATGGGCACACTAGTAGGATTCTCATCACAATGCAAAGCCAGAGATTCAAATCAAAGTAAAACAGATAGCACCACTGAGATTTTTAAAGCACAGTGTTTATAAATGCTTATGAACTGAGAGAATTCAAAGGTCTTTGCTGACATGGTAAAGACAATAATATAGGCACCCAGAAGGCTCCTGAGAAGTGTCTTCAATCACTGGGGCATCCATACTGCAAAAATCCTTCATTTAGTAGCCATCCACACTTAATTTTATATCTTAGAGAAGGGCATCTGAATATTGTTTTAGACTCTGCGAAAAAAACAAACTTTTAGATAGCCTAGCTGTCCCCAAGCCATTTAGGGGTTTAAAGATTCATAGAAGCACTTTGATTCAAAGTCTGAAATATATAGGCAGGAAGAAAGAATAATACTGACGGACCACTAAAGTAGTATGATTGTATCAGCCTTTCTCTGTTAACAGTCCTGTCTTTTCTTGGACCATCTCATGCTTCTGGACCATTTTCAAAGGCATATAAATCTACAATATATTAGAGTAATCAAAAGGAGAGGACAACTAGTTGTTATGTGTAGTGGACCATAAAATCTCATCCATTTATAAGTGATCCTAACAACGTTTTCAAGAATAATTCATCATTGCCATTCTCCCTTCGCCCCACAACCCAGAGTTTCCATGGCCAAGTGGGGATTCAAATCCAGGTCTTCTGAATCATAGTCCATTGTCCTCTACACTACACTGGCTCTTCTGTTAGCCACCAAACAGTATGCATAATTGTACCTAGCTGTCTCTGTCCAGATAGGCTTACAATTGGTGCTATCAGCCTAAACCCAGCAAAGGTGTGCCATATCACGTGTTCCTCCAGTGAAAAATCCAACTCAAGATTATTCCAAACCTACCAACTTGTTGCTTCAGAATAGGTTGAGCACCTGTCAACCAAACAGACAAGCCATCTATAAACAATAATGTCTGACATCCTGGCGTGGATTCAGCTGGATTCCTGGTGGATTATGATTTGACATAAACAAGAACCTCACCTGCATTTGACAGAATGGAGAGACAGAGTTAAGAGCTTGCTCTCTTCTACATGCTGATGAGGTCTAGACCACGTTTCTCATCAGTGTCACATACGTACATGTTGAACAGCAAAACCAACAGTTTTGTGACTCTTTAAAGTCTAACAAGTTTTATTCATCAGAAGCTTTCATGGACTTAGACTACTTCTTATCAATGTATGAATAAGCTATGTTCACGAAAGCTTTTCCCAAATAAAACTTGTTAGTATTAAAGATGCCATTGGTTTTCTTGCAACAGATGAACATACTGTAGCTACCCCTTGGAATGCTGAACAGCATGAGCATTTAAGTCTACCTTAATGGACTCTATCATCATAACTTCAAGCGTTATAATGGTAAAGCCACCTTCTAGCATTCACCGTTGAAGCAGGAGCCGAATCATTGCAATCCCCAGCCTACAAGGCTTATCCATGGTTCTACAGCTGATGATACTAAAAGCTGCTGAGAGATCTGTGAGACTCAACAGGCTTACACACCCTTTCTCATCAAAAATCATCCCACACCGTGGGAAAGACTTTCTTTTATTACTAAACCAAAGATCAATGTTTCTTAATTAATTACATTTCCTTTCTAGCCTACTCCTTTCTATTTATATTGGTAAATGTACAGTGGACCCTCTACTTACGGAATTAATCCGTATTGGAACAGTGGCTGCAAGTCGAAAAGTCTGTAGGTCGAATCTCCATTGACCTACAATGCATTGAAAACTGATTAATCCCATAACTGGCAGTTTTTATTCTATTTTTGTTCCATTTTGGTTTTTTTCTGGTCTGTAAGTCGATTCTCCGGCTGCAAGTCGAATCTAAATTTTGTGGCCAGAGAAATCTGTAACTCGAAAAGTCTGTAAGTCGAGCCGTCTGTAAGTCGAGGGTCCACTGTATCAGAATTAAAACTAGGTAGCTGGCAGATTTCCAGATTTCATCCCATTAGGATCTGGTCTCCTGTAAGTGCACTCTCTCCTCTTCCGGCAGTTTTCTGTAACTTTTTTTTTTTAAGGCAAAAGCATTTTAAATACATATGCATTTAAATATGTATTTTAATATAAACTATAAATACATATAGTGTTGCAGTTCCAGCCTGGCCATCAGTCCAAAAGATCCTGATCAGGCTAGTTATTAGAAGTTGCAATGATTAAATTTCCTGAAGCATCTCAAGCTTGAATACCATCTCAATATTTCTAAAAATAGGATAAAAGTCAAAATAGCTTATTCCTTTAATGTACACAAATGTTTTTAAAACATGCATTAGCTCAATATGTAACATTAACATTGTTGTTATCCAGAGTAAATAAATATTTTGTGAATTCTCCATTGGAAACCACTACTTTATTTTCTTGTCCTAGCATTTTTTTTTCAAACAAGTTTTTACAAATGTAAGTTTCTTTGGAACCAGATAATCAAAGAAGCTGACTACCCGCCCTCTTCTATCATTATTCCTGTTGACCTTCAGAAACAGAAGAAACCTGCTGAAGGGAAGGAAGAGCATCCTGTGTCCATGGAGCACTGTGTCCATATTGTACAGAAAGCCTCCACAGACAGAAGAGTGTCTCTCCTTAAGAATGTTTAAGACACCAATGAAAGGGATGAAGGAGGATGGAGGGATGCCTGCTCTCCCTCTCCCCCCTAAACACACACTTAGAATGCCTATCTTTCAAATGATGCTCAGGCAAAACGTGACTGAAATCACTTCCTTCTTGCACCACTGGAAACGGTTTTCTCAGTACTCAAAGTGGCCTGGGTAAATCCCTTCCAACCACTCAAGTTTGGAAAGTTATACGAGTGAAGTAATACGTATTACTGTATAAAGTGCTGTGTTATATGGAGCCAAACTAATGGCTCTTCAGCCCAGTACTGTCACTATTGCAAAATAACAGTTCTCCAAGGTCTTGGATATTTTCCTTTCTCCATCCTGTTCTCTAGGAGCAGAGACAGAGAGCTGAATGGGAACACTCTTATGTACGATTGATGGCCTTTTCCTTTTGTGCATTGGAAAATGCAACAGAATTATTGACAGTGCCAATTACTATTCTTTCAAATATTGAAAATTGCCAAAATGTTGTTTTGCGGGCAATGTTGCATTGGGACCAGTAGCATAGTGCTAAGAAATGCTCCACTACATCCAGATGGATTTATTCATGGAGCTCGTCCTATCTCTCTACTTTCCCGCCTAATGGTTTTATTATGTGCTACAGGGCAAGAATTAATTACAGTTTTGTAAGGAGAGATTAGCAGCCACATTCCTGAGACTGAAAAACACCTCACATTTCTTAGTTAACTGAATGCTAGTTAATTAGTTAATTGAATGTTAATTGAATTGCATCCTTTTAAAAGGTTGAATTTTCATGTGTTATTCAATATTGTAAGGCTTACTCCTACTCTTACTCTTGCCCGTATTTATCTTTGGGAGTTGTCATGAAAGGAGAGGACACAATTTGGCAAAATGTATGCTTTCTTTAAAAACAGTAACACATTTTAAAATTAAACCTAAATGTTTCATGAATACTTATTTGTGGACCAGTGATCCTAAAGTTCAGTGTAGGTTATGAATATGGAATGTAGAGATCCTTGCTTTATAATAGATTGATTAATCTAGACTAATCAGATGTAATCTTGATTATTGATTCAACATGGCAGTTGCAATACATTGATTAATCCATACTAAGCAAGTGTGATCTGGAATATTAATTCTCAGCCATCTCATTTGTCAGACCTAACAAAACATTATTTATTCTCCACCCCAACCTTTCCATTCCACCTTTGTATTACATAAACTATTAATCATAGCAGAATTTGGAGCAAATGTGAATGTGACGATCGCCCACATCACTCATGCCATTCATATTCATAAGCTGATTTGCATGAGCCTATGAAAGGACTGGAGAGGCGGAGTCAGCAGCTACATGAGTCTTGGTGGGAGAAGGAGGAGTCAGATCGGGCTGGTTAGTCAAAGAGAGAGAGGGAACAGATACTGAGAGATATAGAGCTGATTAGGAAAATAGGTAGAGGAGGTGGTAATGATATAGCAAGAGAAAAAATGTATGTACTGAGAGACCTGTTGATTTGCTTATGTATAATGTGTATCTGAAGAACTTCTGTTACTATTCAATCCACTTCACTTCAATAAATAAGTTCTGCTTCTGTTCACAAGACAAGTGTTCAAACAAACATCATTTATATTGTGGATTGAGGTAATCCACTGGTGGCAGCGAGAGGAAAACGCGACATGAGCCTTTGTAAGGGAAAGACAAGCAGGGGCCATAAGGGCGAACGTCACAGTGGTTTATTTTAAAACTGTTACAATATGCCATGGGGGGGGGGAATGAAGATACTCCAATGGTGCAATTCTGTGATGCCACATCATCATCCTAGTGGTTGTAGGAAATACTTGCTTTGTCCCTTCAAGAACTTCAAAACTCATGAATGTTTGTTAAATTCTTATTTTAAAAATGAGCTGAAATGAAATTCCCACTCATCTCTACTTCCAAATTTTAAATGACATCAATCCCCCAAACACACACATATATACACGTATGGGTGGGGAGAGACCTTCAAATTGATGGCAAGGATCCAGTAATGTACTTGCACTGGATCCCTCTGCTTTTACGTCCAACACTCCATGTACCCTCCATATCTGATCTGGTGGGCCCCTTAAGAGAAGTAAAAGTAGCAGGATATTCACCAAAGAACATTCGATCTGGTAGCAGGCAAAGGCAGACCTTCAAGTACTACCATTCGTTTCCTTCTTGTTCCTGCTGTTTCATTCAGTAGAGGAGGAAAATGACCACACTGAAGCTCCTCCAAGGTCCTCAAATAAAGACACAGAGGTGAAGACAAAGAGGCAGCAGTCCTAACCAGCTGCTGCTCATGTGGACATGAGTAGTAGACTACTGACATGCCCACCTGCATCTCCTGACTTCTTAACTTGTGCCAATTCACAGCTGAAAGTTACTCCAGTGGAAGCAGAAGGAAGGGGCCTTAAATGAATAGTCTGCTTGGGCTCCTCTGTGTCTTAAAAAGGCCTATTATCAACTATTCATTGGATTTAGTGTTGTTCTGTCTTCATTTTTTTAAAAAAATGAAAGCTCACAGAAATGATGGGAGTGGGAGGGGGGAAAAGGGTGAAAGACAGAAGGAGTATCTTTCTCTTCAGTCTCTTTGGATTTCAACTCCTCTCACCCTGGAGGCTGATGCAGCTGTCAGTATGCATTTCAGGGCTGATTTCAGCACCAGCACATCTCCATTAAGCTTTCATGTTTTATTAAGAAATCAGACAATGCTAATTACCCTCTAGTTCTAATTTCTTAAAATAAAATCAAAACCCAGGCAACTCCGAATTCTCTGGCATGGTATCACGTAACCTATAACTGAAAGACTTCCTTTGGCAAGCTGCCTGGTGAGATGGTGAGATCCCGCCAACCTAGCGGTTCGAAAGCATGCAAATGCAAGTAGATAAATAGGGACCACCTCGGTGGGAAGGTAACAGCGTTCCGTGTCTAAGTCGCACTGGCCATGTGACCACGGAAGATTGTCTTCAGACAAAACGCTGGCTCTATGGCTTGGAAACGGGGATGAGCACCGCCCCCTAGAGTCGAACACGACTGGACAAAAATTGTCAAGGGGAACCTTAACCTTTACCTTTATCTGGTGAGATGGATGTGCAAAGGATTTGTCTTCACTGCCAGGGTTATTCGTAACTCACCCTTTCACCTATTATCCAGTGAGCTTCCCCAGAGGATAGACTATGATGATGTTGATGATGATGATGATAGCAACAAAACCAAAAGTCATTGTCATAGTAGTAGTGATGGCATCTAATTTCCAAACACAACAAAACAGCAAGTGAATGCATTCCTACAATCTGGTGCAACAAAGCAGTACAATTCTGAGTTGTTGCCTGCCAAGTCTGGAAATTAGAAAAAGATCTGTCCAGAAGGAAAGTACTAGAAATAGGAAGGAGTGTTTGGACCACAGCACAGATTTACTTCAGCAAGTATGACTGGATGTACCCTACACCGCAGTGGGATTCACACCTCCCCCTGCGGTGCATGGTAGTTAAATCTGATTTAGCTGCTACCGGAAAATCCAACAGTTGTTCCAGACATCCCAGGGGAACTAGCTTTGAAGGCAACTAGCTTTGAAGATCGTGCTGACATTCCAAATAACATCCCCTGCATTTCAGAACATTAATAGTTGGTATTGCAGACCTCATCCGAGGCAGAATCCTTCATATTTCTTTGATGCCTGGAAGGCAGCATATGATAGCCGTTCCCACAGGTGGTAAGGAAGGAGAAAAATAGTACAAATGAGGACTAAAAAAGACGAAGAGCAATTACAGCCTGAGAACAAAACAGAAGCAAAATTGTCCCTGTAGAAGTTTGCATTGCTCTGGAGAAAAAGGCAGGTGTAAACACACACTCAAAACTCAATTATCACTGACTGTGTAGGCTATGGTATTTTTCAGTTGCTGGCTCCTAGACTGTTTTTTTCTCTGAAAACTATACCATGCCAGTTTGAACCAGGTGATTTAACTAGTTTCTTATAAAGACAAAGAAGAATCTCCCTTTTCCCCAGTGAGTCTACAGGACAGTATTTAACGTAACCCTATACTTCCTGCTCTCCTGCAAGTAGAGATGTTCATACGTGCTGTTGATATTTTGATAGTATTAACTTTAAAGACGGATTACAGGTAGGCTCTGGTAAAATTGCTAAAACTGATGTGCTCCACAAATTGCTTACAACCCTTTTTGTTCAAGTTTTGATGCTGAATATCCTTAAAGTCCAGGGTGGATGACATGTGTCCCATAAGCTGCACATGCCCCCCAGCTACCTACACCTTTAAAAATTTCCTTGTGCCCTCAATTTAGCTGTGTTTGGTGGGGCTACCAGCAAACCTGCCCCCCACGCCCTCAATTTCTAATTTAAGAAAAAAGTGAGTGGGTAGTGAGTGCAGTGAAAAATGGCAAAGAGGTTGAGCCAGAGGGACCATGCCTTATTAAAGGCTCAGTCCCTCCTCCCCTCGGAGGCAGCGTCATTCAACTGTGGCGCTGCTTTCCAGGCGGGAGAGGAAAGCCTCTCTGTCATGATGATGTGGCATCATGGCAGAGGGATCATTGCCCTCCCAGCCTGGAAATAAAGAGGTGAGACAGGTTGTTGGGTTAAAACTTGGGCCACAACTTTATTAACTATTTACAGTAAACTACAAGGGGGGTCCTGACCATAGTGCGAAGTCTTTCAGAGACCGGACGATTCAATAGAGCAGGGCGATTCAATAGAGCAGGGCGAGCTCCTATTTCTAAAACATGCTGTTCGTTGAACACCACACCTTCAGCTGCTCTGTGTTAAGGGTAACCCACCTTCTCAGTCCACTGAGTCGCGTGACCCTAAGTGGGCTGCTGTCCGGGAGGCTCCCCTATGGAAAACCACCTCTTCTCAGATGTCCACCTGACATCTGCCATAGGTTAGGACACTCTCAATGGTGCTACGATAGTGGGACAGAAGTAAATGCTGAGATAAATTTAACTTGCCGAGCATTCTCAGGAAATACAGCCTCTTCTTCACTAGCATGTTGGCATTTATAGTCCATGAGAGGTGTAGTAAAAGTGTAGTAAAAGACAATAAACACATGTGTAGTAAAAGACAATAAATATAAACAATAAAACAGATAAAAGTCCTGTGAATAAATAAGGAAATGGAGCAACCAGCTGGGTAGCGCTGAAGCACCACCCGATCCAGAGATTGAAGATAAGCCGTGGTGGGGAAATCAAAACCACTCCTCACCCAGCTGCACAGCTCTTCTCTTTGCAGCAAAAAAATGGCAAAGAGGCTGAGCCAGAGGGACCATGCTTTATTAAAGGCTCTGTCGCTCCTCCCCTTGGAAGTGCCATCATTCAACTGTGACACCACTTTCTGGGCGGGAGAGCAAAGCCTCCCCACCATGATGACGTGGCATCATGGCAGAGGGATCATTTTTGACAAGTGATCATTTCTTAAGGTGCCACAAGAATCTCTACCTTTTGCCACACTAGCTTAAAATGGCTGGCTTTCAGAAACTCTTTATGTTGTTTCAAAAATATATCATTTCTTTGTGCCCAAACCTAACTGTTTCATAAGTTTGGTCAGCCAAGGCTTACTCTTTTTTCAAAGCTATCTAATGCAGCAGTGGAACATTATCTGGTTCTATTGGGCTATAGATCTATTTTAAAACAGTATTGCAAACACAAACTTTACCAAAAATAAAAAAAAAATAAAATAACACAAAAGCAGAAGTGACATAAACAGCCTCCAAAGGGATGCTACCATTTGTAGACACCTGAGTTCTTGTCACAAACACCAGAGCAAAAGTTGCAGCAAGGAATAAAGAAAAATGCACATGTCTTTTTGAAGCCAAATAAGAAAAAAAAAGCACCAGATATACTTATTGACCAAGATAGGAGATCCACAACATAAGGGAAACATTTCCAAGTGTACAGACTTTAAAACCCTAAAATAAAATACAAATACATGAGATCACCACATGCATTCATCCTTCCAGTGCTCCTCCTGCTTCAACATGATGAGATTCCTCCTAAACCAAGGTGATAAAGGCCTTGTCACCCTCCAGCTGTTTCCTTCACCAGCTCTCTCACTCCTTCTCAACTGAAATCTTGGATCATAGCCCCATCCTAAGACTTCGCCAGCCACTGGGCTGAATCAAATAGTCCTTAGGACTTACTTTAGCATATTGTATAAATCACTATTGGTGACTACTTACAGCTCTGCTTATAGCTTTAAAGTGAATTCACAACCCACTTCCTCCGCTTTGCTTACTTTTTTCATATAAAGGACTGCAGTTACTTAGCGTATTGTGGTATGTTGATTTCTCTGTTTGCACATTAGGTGTTCAGTTAATTATTTCCTCCGAGCACTCATAAAGCAATAATGCACAAGTTATATCATCCAGGATTAGCATGTTAATCCTACAGAAATGTCCAAGTCAGTGCAGGAGAGTTATTGCACCCTGTATTTGTCTCCGCCAGCTTAAGCTGACTGAAAACAACAACAAACTAAGAAAAAAAATCAGACTAAAAAGAAACACCTTTATTTAGGAGAGCATGATAGCTAAGAATTACAGCAAACAGTATAAAAAATAAGTGCATGGCTACAGAGATCAGAAGCAGTGGTTTCCCCCTCAGTAGATTGATGGAGGCAATCCAGTTTGATGGAGGAATTGACTTCCAGTTTTTTCCGACACAAGACCCACCTTTAACCTCAAGGTGCTACAATGTTTAATGTAAGCAGCCACCCCCCCCCCCATTCCTTTATGTCTTCATCTTGCCTGTGTTGAAGTATGATAGGCATTACATCTGGGCCTGTTTTTAGGACCAGCTACTTCCTCCCCTACCCTCAAATTTTACTTATACCTGATGAAGAGTTCTACAGAACTTGAAAGTTCACTTTGTTCACAACTCTTTAGTTTCCCCTGCTCTATTTCTCTTGCTCAGGTAATGCCTTCAGAATTGTTTCTTTTCTCCAGGGAAACCTGAGAATTATAGTCATGGGTTGAATAGTACCTTTATTGGATCACTAAAAAATTTAATTGGATTGAAACATAATCCAGACCAGACAGAGATACACCTAGCCAATCCTAAAGGAGATGAAGGAAGAGGGATCCAACCTGTGCTGGATGGGGTTACACTCCCCCTGAAAGCTCAGATTTGCATCTTGGGTGTACTCTTGGTCTCATCTCTGAGCTTGGATGGTTAGGTTTTGGTGGTGGCCAGGAGTGCTTTTGCGAGTTAAAACTGCTGGGCCTGCTGTGTCCATTCCTAGAGATGCCTGCTTTGGCTACAGTGACACATGCCTGATTTAGATTTCCACACTGGCTTATAGTTATGATACATGGTTTCCTGACAGCACTCTGGCATGGAAAGAAAGACTGCTTGTGTTTCTACTTAAAATGATCCATCTTTCCCCTCTAAGAGTTGGCCTGTATCTTTCTGGCACAGGACTAGGGCATGCAATCTTTTTGGGACGATTTATTAAGATGCAAAATAGCTCTTTGTTCTGCTTTCACAAATGGGTACCAAGGGTTAAAATAGATTGCATTAAAGATAAGAACCTTTTAAGCACCAACTGGACCTCACCAAAGTTCACATTACTGCTGGCAATGTGGATGCAATATTATGCAATAATAACAGACCATTTCTAGATGTTTTGTATTGTGGATGGAGAAACACAAATACATTCATAAACCCAAGGGTGGTTTTTTTTAAAAAAGAGAATTGCACAAGTATTACTGAATTCATCTTGGATGCTGGGTTTATACTCCTTTCAAGTGTGTTTTTAAAGTTTTCAAATGCTTAGATAGCCTTTTAAATTGCTGTTGTTATATATTTTTTAACTTTGTAATTTATTGTGACTTTTAGTCTAATTTGTTTTAGACTAAAACCACTGCCTTGGTTTCCTTCTTAAGGAGAAAGGTGGTCTAGAAGTGAAACAAGCAAGCGCTATCTCTGTCAGCTAGTCATTCACTCATCATTTTCTCCTTCCATGTAGGATGGCCCATGGAGAGTCCCTGAGGAAAATTCTCTGCATTTTTCATGGGAAAAGATGGGATTGATCTCTTTTATGTACATGCACCTTTCTAGCAAAAGTATTTGGTATTCCAAAATGGTGCATCTGTATCTCTGTATTCCAGCAAGAAGGAAGCATATTGCCCCTCAGGAACCTGTGGCTGTGGCTGAGTTACACAACTTCCTAGATGGATTCTCACAGTATAATCCCCTCTGGTAACCTTCACGGTTCCTTTTGAAAATCTTTTTTGCAATGTTTCACTCCTAATTAAGAGGTGCTCAATAGCCTTTTTTTCATCTTTAATAAGGAAAAAAAAAGAGTCTCATTTTGTAATTACTCACAAAAATCAAATTAATATTAATTGTATTCCACTGAATGCCACCAAGGGGAATTTCAATTGTTGTAACACGAAAATCCTTATTTCCTTTTCAGAGCAGAGACCTGGAAAAAGAGGAGAAACAAAGAGTTATTTACTCTATTTACCTTTATTTAGAGCTATTTATTTATCTTTATTTACTGAGATGGTTTACCTGGTGCCCTATGACTGACATGTCTCTTGTTTTTGTTTTGCAGAGAATACCCTTTGCAAAGAAAAAAGCCACTCCTCCAAGATCTAGTAGGTACAATTCTTATATGTTAGCTGTTTGGTACGCTGTGCTGTGAGTGAAGAAAAAGGGTCTTTATGGAATATGGTGGTTGGGAGAACGCAGAATCCCTGCTTCTCTGCAAGTGCCATCGTGGTTCTTAAGAGAGCTGTATTCTTCTCAGTTTGGCACTCCAAAGAGTTAGGGGCAAAGCGGACATTTGAAATATAGCCTTCAGGTGAAATTCTCACTAAGAAAGAAAGTCTGTGCCTGGAGTATACTAGTTGAAGGCAGCAGATGTGGGGTCGGTGTTTTGAATGCCTTTCCATATCAAACGTGTGGAAGACAATGAAGACAATATAGCATAGGGAAATGTTTTGGCATCACCATTTCTTTCACATGCTGTTTTATTACCAGGGAACTTGAGGGTCCTGTCCTGTGCATGAGCTGCCCCTTTTCCTTTCAGATCTGTGGCTGTGTTGAAAAGATGGCCCCTAGTCCTAGAAAGAATGGGTCAGGGTCTCAGACCTGTTTCTACCGCTCAGATAGATTTTGACCTGTCATCTCAAGGAGCCCTCCCTTTCTCCACAAATATTATTTCAGGCTGATCTCTTAATAACATTGCCCCAGTGGAAGCTCCCAAGAACCCTCTTCACGCACTCAGAACCTGTAAGCCAGGAGGGCAGATGCGACCCATGGGCCCTCGTCGTCTCTCTGTTGACTTGAACCACAAGGATTCACAATCCCAGGAAGTGCTCCTTTGAACAATCACGATTGAGTCCCTGAATGTCAATAGTTTTTAGTATGTTACATATATTTTTAAATTATCCAGTGTATTTTAATCTGTTTTATAGTATTTTTTTAAAAAAATGTATAACTGAATGTGTTTTTAGTTCTATTCTTTTTAATTCTGTGAGCAACCTTGAGTCATGTTATTGGGAACAAGGCAGCCTAAAAAATAAGCCAAATAAATAAATAAATAAACCACATACAGTTCAACATGGTAACAGCATTTCTTCAGATTTTTCCCACCCTTATCCAAAGGGGGTGGGAATCTGTTCATGGCCCCTTCTGCCCTCCACACTGAAGACTTTCCAAATCCCTGAAAGGGGCTGTACTCAGGCCCATATAAGTTTGAGTTTTATTATCTGTCTAATTTCTGAGCTATTCTGTGACACTCTAACTTGAGTAATCAGCCAGCTCAGCCTACATTTAATTCACATCTTGCCTACTGAATCCTTATGACATACTTAACCACAACAAATACTCTTACAGTAGACAGCCTGCTTGTCATTATTTAACCTTGACTCAGATAGTAGCAAGCTGTTGGTCCTTGCTGTGCACTGTCCTTCTTCATAATCCACTGAAACATAAAATCGCATGTTGATAGGCATAAAGGGGAATTCCTAGTCTTGTAAAGAAAAACAAAAGAAATTATTATTCAAAAAGCTTTACAGTATTTGAGGCAAAGGGCTTGTTCTTTTATTGACTCAGACACTCCATTCTTGTGCTAGAAGTAATTTAATTATCTATAAATCATCCCTGGTAGGCTGTGTCAAATCTGATTCAGAATATATTCAGAGCTAGGAAATTATCTTCAGTGATATCATCCTGTCTCTGGATGTTCTAACATATAATTGCTCTTTTTCGGCCTGGTCTTTATTGGAAGCAAGCGTATCCTAAGTTCCTAGAATTCCCACATTATCTCCCTGTTATCAGTGATTGAAGTTTTTTTCCCTTTTCAGTTCCTAGTATTGTTTGTGCAAGAACACCCCACAGCCTGTATTTAGCATGCAGTTTAACTGGTTCAAGGGGATTCTAAAGAAGTGACATCTCATCTCCATACCTTTCCTTCCTTGCGCTAGAGAAAATGATTGAAGCTATTGCTAGAATAATAATCTGGTAGTCATAGGGTCTGTGGTGTTCACCCAGGTCATGAATATTCATATGCTATTTGCATAGACCAATGGGAGTGCTGGAGAGGCGGAGTCACGAGAGAGAGACTCGGCAGGAGGAGGAGATAGAGAGTTATAGTTAAGAGTTAGAGTGTTAGTGAGGGAGTTGAAGAGACTGAGAGAGTTTTGGAGTTTGGGCGGGGAAGTGGTGGTTGAAAGTGGATAAATGAGAATGTTTGTTTAAGAGTTAACAACACTGCTTGTTCTGTCAACACCTATATCAATAAACAATTTCTATTTGGTTCTTTTAAAATGACATATGGCCTGGACCTTGATTACTAATAATAGGTAATGTTGATGTAATCAGCTAGTGGCAGCTGAGGGGCACGTAGCTAAAACAAGCAGGGGGAATCGTGACAGGGTCAAACAAAATGTTAAAAAAATTCCTTATGACTCAGCCATTTCCCCTCCTGTTGAGGGTTTCCTCATGTCCTTCAGCAATCAGTTGATTAAATTAGTGGACAAAATCCTATTGCTGAAGAAGAAGAAGAAGAAGAAGAAGAAGAAGAAGAAGAAGAAGAAGAAGAAGAAGAAGAAGAAGAAGAAGAAGAAGAAGAAGAAGAAGAAGAAGAAAGAAAGAAAGAAAGAAAGAAAGAAAGAAAAAGAAGGAAGAACAAAGATGAAATCATAGGACTGATTTTTGCTGCACAAGAAAAAGTACTCCAAACCAACGTGATGAAAGCTAAGATTCAAAGAATTAGTGCTAACAGCAAATGTCCACTCTGCCAAGAAAAAGATGAAACTGTGTCACACCTCATCTGCGAATGTCCAAAGATTGCACAAACAGATTTCAAAAACAGGCATGATAGAGTGGCAAAGTTAGTACACTGGTCATTATGCAAAAAACTTGCCAGCTTCCAAAAACCCATGTAAACACCAGGTAGAGAAGGTGTAGAAAATGATGACATCACGATCTTGTGGGATTTCTGGATCTGAACTGACAGACGCCTTGAACATAACACATAGCACATAGAAGTAATAGAATGAAGAAATATCTGGATCATTGACATTGCAATTCCAGTGGATGCCAGAATTGAAAATAAAGAATTGGAAAAACTAACCAAGTACAGAGACCTGGCAATTGAAACCTCTCGTCTCTAGAAGAAACACACTTCAGTGGTCCCCATAGTCATTGGGAACAATATCAAGAAATTTCATCCACTACTATAAGCAGTTGCAGATCTCAGAAATCACACCATCAGAGCTACAAAAAATGGCAGTACTAGGAGCAGCATATATACTGTGCCGATATTTAACAGATACTTAGGTTTTCGGTCAAAACTTGTACCTGTTATATAATACCAGTCAATGTTTTTATACTTTTGACTGTGCCTGGTGTTTAATCATCATCATCATCATCATCATCATCATCATCATCATCATCATCATCATCATCATCATCATCCAAGTCATTTTTGACTTATGGCAGTCCTTTTCAGTGTTCTCCAGCTAGAGAATACTCAGAAGTGGTTTCTCATTCTTGTCCTCTGGTGGCATGCTGGGACTATGAAGCTTGCCCAAGGCCACACTGTCTGGCTCTACTTGCAGGAAACGCAGTGAAGAATCAAACTCCCAATCTCTGGCTCCACAGCTAGGTACCTAAACCACTAAGTTATCCAGCCAGCTTTTAGTTACAATGTGTACCATGGTGTACCACAAATAGTGTAATTTTGAAGGTTAGTTGCCTACAATTAGGAAATCACTGTAAACATTACCTTTTGTACACTGAGTTGTGTGACTCTGCATGCAACTGATAGTGTCTACAGTCGTTTCTTAACTTGCAACAATTTGCTTGCAAAAGTTATGACATTTGTGCAGCTATGCAAGAGGATTTGGGGCAATGTTCAGCTGTGTTATTAATCTTCTGATGGCCAATCTCAAAACAAAATTTGCAAAATGCAGGATAAGGTGAAGAAAATATGTGCAGCAACAGAAATCTTTCACCACTTTGGGGAACTCCTCTGCAAACCCCCCCCCATATAATAAGGGTATAATCTAGTACAATCTATAATCCATTGACTCCCAGATGTTCCTCTTTTTGAGGACTGCATTTTGCACTGATCTTCCTCCACACACTTGCAGAGGCTTGTGCCTGCACATATTTTTGCAACATTTAGTGTATACAACCCATCTTCCACACATTCTGAAATGCCAGATATAAAAAGCAGCAAAATCTTAATCTCAGAAGTCTTGCTAAGTGTATTAAGGCTTACTCACAAGTAGCTGGGCACAGGATTATAGCCCTACTATGTGAGACATACTCTTTGGAATGAGAACCATTTAAGAGCTATTAACATTCTGGACGTGAAGAACACATGCCAAGTCCTGCGTTCTCCTTGATTTACCTGTTGCTATACCAGATAGCTCGGTTTTAACAAAAGTCAACCCTCATGAGATTCCTTTCCTCCAATATGACAATAAGGAGGGTGTTTTTTTTTCTCCATCCAGGTTCCCAAATGTGTACAGAATCTGTCTGCATATCTTTTCCTTGTGGGAAGTAAAAGTACACATACTGAGAAAGTGCAGAAAGACTGGCAGGTTTCCCCAGAACCCACCAACACAACTGCTTCTAATTCAGAAAAAGTCCATGACACGTCGGCAGTAACAGCCACTGCTGCTAGCAAGAACAACGTGAATACGTTGCTCAGAAGGAGACAGCTCAAAGGATACATACAGCCTCTCCCCACTTCGCACTCCCTTGTGGCTGAAAGAGAGCTTGAGCAGAAACATTTCCTGCTTTTAATTGTAAAGAGAGGAGCATTGCATCTCCTCTTTCTCTTTTTCAGCATTCCTCTTCACAATACAGTACTTTGCAAGTCTTTCTCCTCCGGACATTGTGCAAACAGGTTGGGTAAAGGAGGGAAGGGGAAAGGAGGGGGAGGAAGAGAGAAGACTCAGACATCTCTACGGCACTCTTGATGTATCATTTTTTTTATTTTTTTAAAAAAAAGAACGAGGGGGGCCATGATTGCCCCTAGAAACAATAGAAAAGATGAACTGATGCAAAATTAAGAGCAATATAGCCTGCTATAATGGTTTAAATAGAAAGAAATGAATTGAAACAGTTAAAAAAATGTGAACACTGCCCCTGGTATTAATATCACGTGACTGTGAAAATAAATGTATTGGTACAAGAGAGGTATGGAAAGATTTGATATAACTGGGTTCTTTTGGCAGGCGTGCTTAGGCCCTTAGATTAGTACTGTGGTTATGAGCTTGAACTATGAATCAGGAAGGTCCCCGTTTGAATGTCATCATTGCCATGAGCTCACAAGGTTCTTTTAGACAAGCCGTTCTCTTTCAGCCTCGGTGCTTGCTTCCCTGCATCTGAAACATTTTGATGATGATAATACTGACCTGCCTTACAGGGTTGCTATACAGATGACCTGTACAAAGTGCTTTATGAATGTTAAGCTATTATTAGTAAGGCAATGATAGCTAGATATCTCAGCATTTGGAGACAATCCCAGGTGACCTCAGGATTTATCATGAAGGGTTAGGAAATCCTCCAGAACAAAGTTCTGAGTGCCACAGAAGACTACAATAGGAGAAGGAGAGAAAATATTACATTGTAGGCATATAAGAGTGGAAACTCCCTCCTTCTCAATCTACCAACAGCACAGATACACAGTTGGATCTTGGCCAAAGACTCCCATTGCCAGTGCCATGAGTTATATCTATATACAGTATAGCTTTGTGGCCCATAACTTAGTACTTGTCCACTATTAGGAACTTAGTCATTATTTAGAGATCTAAAAAGCTCCATATAAGTAATAGAACTGAGCCTTCTTCTTCGCCATAGTCTTTCACGTCATGCCTATTTCCAATGAGGCACAAAAATAATGGTGTTCTTTCTCCCCAATTTTCAGAAAGTGCCCCTGCATTACGATCTGTAGAACCAGAGAGCTGGACTATGGTAACGCCTGTACCACACGTAAGTAGTGAGCACCATTTGAAATATTGCCATATTTATAAGGGGAAAATATTGTCCAACAGTGGATAACCAAAGTTGGTAGAAACTATCCTATCAAGGAACTCAGAGAGCAAATTCAGCAGGTTTTGCAGTGGATAATTCAGGGTCAAACCATACATAAATTACAAATACCACATAATTAGAAGCCGGAATCACATCACTATGAAGCCTACCAAGGAGCAGGACCTAATGCCGTTTGCACCACCAGAGATGCTGCCACACTGTAGTGTTGCACAGCAGTGGCACGGAGGTAGCACCCCCTCTAAAGTTCCCTTTTAAAGGAACATGTGCCTTGTTTTCGAAGTCATAGGTATGTGTTTGCAACACCCTTCTCTTATTAACAATACTTAACAAATAATGCAAAATAAAATATCAATTGCTTTCCATAAAACGTGTTGTAGGCAGGACTTTTAACTGTTATTGCTTTTTAGTTTTATGTATATGGATTGCTTTACTGGGATTTTTAAAATTTGTTGTGGTTTTAATTACCGGAGGGACAGCAGACACGTGGCATTCTGCTGGACGATCCTCCATTTCAAAGAAAGTCCTGCCCTTGGCCCACTATCCTACCCTGCCCAGCAGAAAGCCTGTGATAAGTGTCCCCACCCCCCTTCCACCACCTTTCCTTTCTCACCTCTTTGGCTGAAGTGCCTTTTCTCTCACTGATTCTTCTCAGCTTTCCATCTTTCTCATCTCCCACTACCTCACCCTCCTGACCAAACCTGCAAGGTTAGGGAAGAAAGGGGTGGGTGGGAAATGTATGAGCCATCTGTCCACCCAGAGAGAAGAACAAAACAGGCTGGGTGTTTGAAATCTATAATTAAAATTATGAAATTAGATTCTTCTTCTCATTCTTTAAGCCTTTAATATCTTCTTAAGTAATTTGAATCTAAGTCAGTCTCTCAAACACTCCAGTCTAGAAGAAATGTATTGTGTGTCATTTTAGGGCACCAAACCTATGTGACTACAATAGACAATGCTGTATTGAGGGTATGTGTGTGTGAATCATTTCTAACCATTTCATACCTTTGCAATTTTCTGATGCTCTTTAATAGTGTGTCAGCCAATCTTCATAATAATCATGACTCTATTTACATATATTAATTTAAATCGGTATATGCACATTTCATACAAAATCTCTCTTTTGTCCTCCTTTTTGTTGAGTCAGCAGTGGCTACCCTCCCCCATGCTAGTCTTTTGCACGGACCAACTCCGCACCCCCCCATCCCCCAATCTTACAGGAGTCAATGGTGAATGTTGAAATATACTTCAAAATGAGTACTGTGGAGGCCTTTGCTCCAAAAAGAGATGCTGAAGTTTGGGTTTATTTTTTTAAAAAAAATGTTCTAGGGTAAGAGCTAGAATGGAAAGGTTTATATGCAACTGCCACATTTTCATAAGAACAATTATCAGGATTGTACTCCTTGGCTTCCTGGTTTTCTAGATCTCCACAGTTCTTTTTATTGAGCAACATACTTTTAGAGCAAATGGGATTTCCACTGAAAAAGGGCGCCTGCTGTTTTCAAAGCAGGTAGGGCATTGATTCTTTTATTTCCCCGCTCCCACCCCCTGAAAAGATGAGAAGTCCTTGTATTCCTCACCTATACAAGTGTGGGTAGAACTTTCCTTATGTCTCAGGTATCCTACGCCCTGTGGTACCTCACTGCCTCTTAAACGGAAAGAAAAGCTTTGTTGAATTGTTGACTTATACTGGCAGCTAATGTGATGAAGCCGAATGTGTTGACTTATCCTGGTGACTAACATGGTCTCACTAATGGGTTCAGCTGAAGAAAAGGGCTGCTGTTGTATGCCAATGGCCCACTGGTGCAATTTGCTCAGCAGGCTTTGCTGAGATTTAAATTGCATTTCCTTCACTGTTTGCTCTTCTGGAATTGACAGAGTGGATAGGGAGAAGCCTGCTATTACTTACTACATTGAGGGTGAAGGGGGGCACTGTGAGGCTGGCAGCTGTAGTTCATTTCCAGTCTAATCCACGTGTCAGCAGGGTCACCCCAAAACACTCTACAACATTTTCATCTCAGCAACGCTTCCTTTGTGCTGTTCCTTGACTGTTTTGCTCTCCCCACACCATGAATCCCTGCCTTCAGAGCAGGAAAACTGCTGTTACACACTGGAGGAATGTCAGGGTTTAGGGCTGTTAATGTGAAACCTTGACAGGCAGTGACAGTATGGAAAGTTGTGTGTGCCCTGGGGTTTCTCTGGAGGCACTTTCTTTTATTTCCCTTTGTTTTCTTAAAAAAAATATTTTATTGGCTGCCTTGTTCTTCTTCTGTTGCCTTCTGACTTTCAAACATGCCCAATGGAAAATTAAGGGCGACAGAGGGGGTGAGGAAATGAGGAGCTTCATCAGGGTTCAAATATCTTTGGCCATGCAGATACTCTTTTTTTTTCATGCAGTGAGATTTTTCCACACAAGATTCCACCCCTCCAAGAAATATGAACATTTGCAGAATTTCTCAGAATTTTCATAGTCTTTCTTTTTGACCCAGGAGAAATACCAAGCTGCTCAGGATTATGAGAATTCCTCCACAAAGTAGCATCTTTCAAGCACAGGATTCACTTGGAATGGGTAGAAGAAACCCAAAGTTGTACAGAATTGCAACCATTCCTGTGAATGGTGCTATCATTTGTGTGCAGGATTAACTGAAATGGACACTAAGCTGTGTATAATTTTGTAGTTCCTTGTGCAGAGCAACAAGCAATAAGTAAATAAGGAAGTGAGCAAGTAAGGAAGAAAATAGTCTTGGTGGGGTTCTCAGCTTGGCGAACCTGAGAAAAATCTCTGAGAACAAGATGTTTTCTGAATACTCATCACATGAATAATCTCCAGAGTAATTATGCAAGAAGATGTGTTCCTTTTAATCACAGACTAATTTCATTCAGTATTTCAGGATAAGGGACAGGCAGCAACATTGTTCCTGCTGAACAAGGTGACACAGGTAGCAAGAAAAACTACCAGTGTAAAACACCTTAAGACAGGTAGTGCAGACAATCCAGCAGGCATCAGTACAAGCTTGGAGCTTCCGGGATGGCATTTGTATGGGTTGGGATGCCTGCATCTGATGTCTGGGATAACTTGCATCTGATGTCTGGCTCGAGTTCATTGTTCTCAGAACTTGGAAAAGTTATTTTCTTGGACTACAACTTCCAGAATGCACCAGCCAGCAGGGCCAGGCCAAAAAGTGACTTTTAAAAGCTCCATTTGCTACACTGTATAAGTGTGGGGAAATTCACGTGTTTATTCTTTCTTTCTCCTATTTAAGAAAACCCTATGGCCATCTTTTCTTTTGCCATCTTGAACAATCTATTAATTTATTAGTGGATGTTATAATTTTTTGTATATATTTGTATGTTTTTATTTATGTATCTGGAAGCCGCCTAGAGTGGTCGCAAGACCAGATGGGCGGGGTATAAATAAATTAAATAAATAAATAAAATAAAATAAATAAATCTATTTTTGTTTATCTTTCCCAAAACCAAGTTCTTAGATCAAGAAAACCTAGAGCAGGGTGGGTGGGAAGGCTTTCAAAGATGTGCGTGGCAGAGTAAGAAAATGAAAGAATATCAAGTCAAGGAACTCTTGCAGCTCATGACCTAATGCTGGCAACTTGTTGTTTATACCAAGAAAACTATGAACTCCTATGTATCAGCTGATGGCAAGGATGGCAACAGCATAGGAACAAAGGCTATCAAAGCAAACACATTCCCCTGAGATTCATTCCTTGCCAAAACAGCGTGTTCTTCAAAAAGCATAATATGCTGTTTCTCAAATGTCCCAATTCAATAAAATAACATTTTCATTAACTGAAACTCAGCACAGCTGTAAGGCATAGAGTTCTGAATCTTTGGGAATGACCCAATATTTGAGAAACTAAAACTGGCCAACATTTAATGGACTGTGTGTAATGGAAATAAAAACAACCACAACACCAAGGCAAGAAATTTAAAAAAAAAAACATGGAAGGAAGATCAGCTAATCTTCCTTCCCATACTAATTTCAGCAGCTGGAGTTGTTCCAAAATCTTTGGCTAGCAATTTAAAGCAGTTGCCAATAGCTGCTAATTTGCTTCTTGAAATTAAAAAATCTGTGATTTTAAAAACATGTCATCTCATCTGGACATTTTTAGGATTTGACTCTTAAATTTTTTGCTTGTCCCTTTGGTCCACTGCCATGCATCAGCAATACTGAGAAATAATAACTGCAAAGTAATAATTATAAAAAATGTGCTGTCAAGTCAATTCTGAATTGTGGTTACTCTTGAGATGTTTTCAGAAGTGGTTTCCCATTCCCTTCTTCTGGTGGCACTCTAGGATTGTGCAGCTTCCCCAAGGCTACTTAGGTTGGCTCTTCTCCCAAGAGGGAAAGGAATCAAACTCTTAACACCTGATAGTACTCAAACTCACTTAGCTATCCAGCCAGAAAGAGACAAATTATCCTAACAGATATTAGTGGCAAGTTACTAAAAGTTAAGTGAATTCTTAACCACTTGGTAACTAAAAGTGAAAGAGGGAAATAATCTGTAATTATTATTTTGTGATTTCCAACATAATACTCTGTGGTTTTATACATTCTTTCTATTACATCAAAGGGAAAGGATGGTTCAACTCACTTTTTCACTTTTCAGAGCAGCTTGATCTGCAGAAAGAAGCTTATATCCATGTTCAAAATATCTTCATCTGCTAATATCTCCAATTCAATATTGCAAGGCTAACTTTTGCTCTGGTTTCTTTTTCTCATCCCTGGCTATGCTATGACAAGCCAATGCATCTGAAATGAGGAAAGGAGACAGTTTTCCTGTGAGAGTTTGTAAAATATCATGCAGTGACTAAAAACTTATCACCTGTGCTAAACGTTGACAATGCAGAAGGTCAGAATGCAACAAAAAGAGAGAGGAGCTTTTCATAACCCAAACATACTTTAGTAAGAAATATATATATCTTGCTACTCATGGGTCGTTTCACCAGAGCAGAGTTTGTTTCTATCAGTTTTGCTCCGTTCTTTTTGAAAAGACAAGAAAAGGATTCCAGTTGGGTAAGGATTATCATTAGATGTTGGCTTTCGCTGTTCACCTCTTGAGACCCATCTGGCGCTAGCTCTAGGTTCGTGAAAAGTAGCTGATAAGCTACCACTCAGAATGCTTTCTCAAACGATAATGTTAAACGGCTTTTAATGCATCCCTGGATGCTGTTTTTCAAAAAAAGAGAAAGCTGATAAATCATTCTCCCTCTAGCATGGCAGCAAAACCAGATTTTAAAAGAAAACTTGAAAAGGGAATGGAAGCAGGGACTAGAATAACTTGTGACTTTCCACTATGTCAGGATCACGACCTGTCTCCACCTGTAGAATTGACTGGGCTTGTAAAGCAGCTAGCCTGTTGACCACACAATAATACCACGGAGGTCAGTTTTATCATGTCGCCTGGCATAAGAGATAAAGGTACTGGGGGAAAAGTTGTTTCACAGTGAACCTGCAGGCAAACTTCCAGCTCACAGCAGGCAGGGAAAAACAGGAAATTGATCATCATTGCTAGTACAAAACATGCCTTGACACACGATTCCTTTTCCCATTGTCAACATTTTTCAGTGTTGTACAATAACAGTTTAATGTTACACAAATCAAATTCCATTTAAATAATGGAACAAGACACATTAAGCCTCGCTATTATAACGAAAAAATGGGATTGCTGGCTGAAATACCGTCACCATGTTTGGTACGACACATTTATAAGCGGTGGCTGTTTTCTTGTCCACCGGAGGCCCCTTGGTTAGACTGCTCAAGACTGGCATGCGTAAAACCTCTTCTTTCATTTTTAGGGATATTTTGATGTTCTTGGGAATCGGTCCAAGTCTTTCAAATTATTTATCTGAAAAAGCAGCTACATCATTTACTCAATGATACAATTGGTATTATTCATAACAGCAAAGGCTAGTTAGGAACTGAGCATTAGATTTTTTCCATTTTAATTTTTTTTTCATTTGTGACTTTAAAAAACTACTACTTTGAAATGCTTTTATTTGGATGACACAGCTGTGTCAATATAAAAGCTACTGCAACACCCAAACAGAATCCCAGTATACAGATAAATTATTGTATAAACTGTCCCCAATGCTACAAAGTCACAATCTTGCAGGGAGTTAACCATTAAATTGATAATCTTAAGCTTATTAAAATATAGAGGCTTAAGAATACTGGTCTCTGTACTGTACTGTAGTGTAGTGTAATGGACTGTATTGTATTGTATTGTACTGCTGTACGAGAAAGGTAGTAAGATTGAAGGTCTTCCTGAAGATGAACTGCCAATCTCTTCACTGACCGCCAAGGAATACATGACATGCAGTTCACTGAATCATAGAATTGCCATAGGATTGGAAGGGACCTTGGAGGTCTTCTATTCCAACCTCCTGCCTAAGGCAGGAGACCTCATACCATCCTGGACCTCATACCATCCCTGACAGATGGCTCTCCAATCTTTTCTTGAAAACCTCCAGCAATGGAGCACTCACAACATCTGGAGGCAAGCTTTTCCACTGCTTAATGGTTCTCACTGTCAGGAAATTTTTCTTTATTTTCAGGCTGGATGTCCCTCTGACGAGTTTCTACCCATGGGTTCTTGTCCTACCCTCAGGCGCAATGGAGAATAAATTGATGCCCTCTTCCCTGTGGCAACCCTTGAGCTATTGGAAGACTGCTATCATTGCCTCCCCTCAGTCTTCTCTTCGTTAAGCTAAACATACCTGGTACTTTTAGTTGTTCTTTAGAGGATTTAGCCTTCAGTCCCCTTTTCATCTTTGTTGCTCTTCTCTGCACCCCTTCTGGGGCCTCAGTGTCTTTTTTGTACTGCGGGGACTAGAAAAGTACAGCTTCACCAGCGCAGTATAGAGTGGTACTATCACTTCCCGTGATCTTGATGCTATCCCCCTGTGGATGCAGCCTAGGACTGTGTTGGCTTTCTTGGCAACTGCAGCAGACTGCTGACCCATCCTTAGGCGGTGGTCCATCAGGATGCCTAAATCCCTCTCACAGGTACTACTGTCTGTTTTTCCCTTTAGGATTTCCATCCATGGAATCCTTCCTATTACATCGCTCAGTTTGTTAAAGTCACCTGTCTTAAAATGTAGAACATTAGTCTGACTTGGTACAGTTACCCTTGCCTGCATGATGGTGAATTCTAATATGTGACATGGTTGCTTTCTCCTAAATTCCCTACAGTTTCTGCTCCCTCAATTTCTCCTCCCTATTAGTAAGCTTTAAGTCCAGTATGGCTGACTCTCTAGTTACCTCCTCCACCTTTTGGACAATAAAGTTGTCAGCCAGGCATGTCAGGAACTTGTTGGATCTCCCACTTGCTGCAGAATTGGTTGCTCAGTTGATATCCAGGTAGTTAAAGTCCCCCATTACTACAGTGGTGTGTTTCCTACACCAGTAGATGTGGGAATACTGAAAATGGATACCAACTATGGGACTAGGGCATCCAGCCCTGAAAACATCTAGGAAACGCTCTTATTGGGGGGGGGGGGAAGGGAAGACAGAGAACAGAGGAAGCTGGAAAGGGAGGCAGTTGACAAAACCTGCATGTATGACAATCAGACATCATGGAAGAGAATAGGTTTTGGCAGGATGGGGCCAGGGAGAGAGAACCCAAAGTGGGAGACTATATGCAAAGAATGAGTGAAGGGGAATTCCTGGGACCAACATCCCTGGTATGGGAGCAGATGTACCTGCAAACTTTCACACTTCAATCCTTGAAGTCGAAGAGCCCTTAGTGGAGATCTCCCTTGAAACCTGATGTTATGAGCATGTCTGGTATGCTGTACATAAATTCAGCCTGTTGGAACAGCTGGAAGAACCAAAGAGGTGGTGGTAGAGCACACACACCCCTCCTAGTTGGATAAAAATATGTTTCTAAGACTGAAAATTTGTAGTTTGTGGGAGAGAACAGAAGAGGGTCAGGGGAGTCTATTCCGAACCCAGTCTCATGCTTTTCTTCAGTTTCAGGACCAAACTTGAGCTGAGCAAATTTTCATTAGGCCTGGCTTTTATTTGGAAACATGCATATTCCATCAGGGATTATCCTGCCAGCCATCTAAATGAATTGTGTGGAAAATCCTAGATACAAGTCACAGTTTACAGAGGACAAGGGGAAAGTCCCAGCTCACTACTTTTAAGACTATGGGGAGATGTGCTTTCCTGAACTTCTTTGATCAAGCTTGACAAGATGAACATATCTCAATAAACATATTGCTGCCCAGAGTAGACCTTTGGCCCAGATGGGCGGGAGAGAAATCCAATATAATAAATAAAAAAACTCAGAGACTGTCCTAGTCTACATCTTCAGGCTCAAGAGGTTCCATTTAAGCTCATGGTTAGACTGCAAGGTTTCCTCCAATAATAAGAATCCCTCTTTGGGTGCTTTTGACTATAGATGGGGAAAAAATGTTAAATTCCTCCTGTTCATCAATTTTAGACTGTCTCGGCAGGAGGAGAAACCTTGCTTCTCACGAAGAAAAACACAAATAGCTGTGTACCATCCCTTCAAGAGCTGTGCAATATGCACCAGATTTTTCTCATGTTCTTTTCCTTTTAGAAGCAAACCACCACAAATGCGTCACGCACAGATGAACTGACAGATTGTCAAGCAAGATCCCAACAACCTATGTAGTGCTTCAGATTCTTAAATAAAGGAGCAGGCAAGCAATGTAGGCACGGAGTTGTGCCGGATGCTTCGTTTTGGCACTTGGCACTGAAAAATAGAATCAAAACACTGTTTTTGCAAATACAAGAAGTGGGTTGAGAGTGTCAGGAAAGTCCTCACCATCCTTAAAGGCACAGAGAAGACACTTGTTTTCATTCCTCATCCTTGCCTGTGTGGATGAGACAAAGAAAGATTTACATCCCCAGTTTTAATACACTTCAGTTATCCAGAAACTGGATGAAAATTCGTAAACATTTCATGGGAGCAGCTGAAAAGGTGCCTCCCAAGAGAGAAGTGCTTGTGTGGTGTTTGGAGACTCAAAATGTCCAGTTTTGTTTCCTCTTCACGTCCTTTACAGAGAGACAGATGGGAGCAATTAGCAAATGACCATAATCACCAACTGATGGATGTTGCTCCCCAGCAATCTGAGGTGGAAGAAGAAGCACCCCCGTGCCTGTTTTTCCCTCTCCCTGCTACCATCTAATAGGAAGCTAAGCCCAAGTGCCTGGCTGTGATGGGAGGAATCTTTTCTAAAAGCCCGGCATAGGAGACTGCTTGTGCTGGCAATCTGCCTAGCTTAGAGGACCTCTGAAACCTATATGTTTGGGGCTTGGGTGGCTCTGGACAGAAGGGCCCCCAGAGTTGGTGGTGGCAGCAGCGGCGGCGGCAGCAACCCTCCTAATGGATGGGAGGAGCACAGTTCTAAGATCATTGCTATTTATTTGCAGCTTTTGGCCCTCTGCGACTAGAGGCAGCCTCCTGACTTCATTTTAATGTATAGGCCACTTCGATGATAGCAGTTCTCGTGAATGACTTTCTTGACCACAACATTTACTAGCTAGTACCAAGCAGGATGCTTGCTGTGGAAGTGCCTGGGGACAGGATGAAATTAAGTCTAGGCATTTATTTACGAGAGCAATTAAGTGTAATCATTGACTTTTAAATCCACAACGACCAGACTTGTGTGCCTTAAGCATGTGGTAGAGATAGAAAGCATCAGGAGGGCTAAGTTTAGTTCCTATTCCATCAGTGTTTGCTCAGCAGTGTCACTAGACTGCTGGCTTAGCAAAAAAAACAAAGCCGGGGTCATAATTCAGCACAATTTTAAGTGCATTGGAAGTTTCACATTTTGTTTCCCTTTTTGTTTTCCCTTTTTCTTCCTGATGGATGATATTGGCTAGGAGTAGATTGCGTTTTTATATGAAAGATGACAGAGGTGGGTGAAATCTCCAGTTTCTGGCATTTCCCACTGCATTTCTGTGGTTTGGTAAATGTTTCTGCAAAGTTACAAATTGAAGGGTATTTTTTTTTTAAAGCTGAATTTACAGTTCACGTCCATTGCAGCATTCTTTTGTTAAAAGCCTAAATTGCTACCCTGTCTCTTTTCCTTTGAAGCTTAATGCTGATGTCTGCAAGCTTCACAAGGTTTTAGATCAATATGGCAGATTCATATTACTGGCGTGTTGACTAGAACAACCCAGTACTGATTGATCCCAGTGCAGAATTATAAACTGTTAATCAGTTACAGGATATTTGGGGGCATGGTTACCTTTACCTCTAGCTAGCTAGTGTTGACTCTTTTCACATCAGCTGTCCTGCTATCAGAGAGAAAGGTGGGATGAAAGAGCACCTCTGCTGTGTAGCATCAATACTGTCTGTGTTGCACGAGGATGTAGTGGTCCATTTTGAAGTGCAGATCATCATTACAGCCCACATGGCTTAGCCACATACTACATAGAGGCTGAAAAATGCAGGCAATGTTGTTGATCCATTGCATATATCCCTCCAAGAAGCATAAGGTAATACTCAAAATTATTTGGATCAGGTAACATTCTTGGAATAGTGAACCGTCCAAGCCTGGCGTGGTTAACATATTGGATCTGGGAAGATGTAGGTTCATGGAACAAGATTGGCTACCTCTTTCTAGGATCATCTTAAGGGACCATATGGCTATGCTGGAGCTGTCCTCCAACACCCCAAGCTTACAGCAAGGCAAATACTGTTCCAACAAATGCCTTCATCGTTCTTATTGTGAAAAGAGTACTGGAACAGTGCTTCCTTAAATTCCTACTCCACTATCTCACTGATGTCAGGCACAATCCTTCAACTTTCAGTGAATATTAATGACTACCTTCTGCTGGATTGTGGCTGTTGAGTTCTACGAGCAATCTTACCCAGATGGTAAATTGTAGACATTACAATTCATGTTGATTTAAGTATATGATAACATGCAGTTGAGGAACGCTTCATTGTGTTCTGCAAGAGAAAAGAACTGCTTTTCTCTTTCACTTATTCAGATTTCAAAGGTCCATTTATTCCCCTATTCTCTTCACGGTGACAGTCAACCAGATGCCCATAATAAGAACAGAAGAACATAAGAAGGGGCCTGCTGGATCAGGCCAAGGGCCCATCCAGTCCTACTTCCTGTATGTCACAGGGGCCTCACCAGATGCCTCTTGGAGCACCCCAGACAACTAGATATCTGCTTCCTGATACCCCTCCCCTGCATCTGGCATTCTGAGGTACCTTCCTTCTAAGTCTGGAGATTATACATCCCCATCATGACTTGTAACCTGCGATGGACTTTTCCTCCAGGAATCTGCCCAATCCCCTTTGAAAGGCATATAGGCCAGATGCCATCACCACATCCTGTAGCAAAGAGTTCCATAGGGGATGTATGAGGATACAATTCAGTTCAATTTTTTTGAGAAGAGCTCGCCAAAGTTCACACAGTTCTTCATAGATGGATCAGAAAGAACTTGAGGCATGTGGAGGGGGGAGCGAATGGGAGAAAATGGAACTGACTGTTGAGGCAGAAGGTTTGGTGTCCTTAGCTTCCAAAACTCTTGATTTCAGCCTTTGTACATTCATGAATGCTCCTGAATTAAGACTGTTGCCTCTTTTTTCTGATAATCTCTTCATTTGAAAGTGATGAATGATAGGGAGGCAGGCCAGCAGGCACAATATATCCTTCTACATCCTGAGAATAGCTGTGCCTATTGAGTTTGCCCGCCTCAGATGGGTGAGAATTTTGTTTGGTTTGATTTTTTAAAGAAATAGTAATTATTTATCAAAATTAGCAAATTGCTTCATAAATGGGATATAAAACTTTGGGATTTCAGAAAGCTGTACCTAAGAGAAAGCAAAACTCTTAAAAGATTTGCCCATGGCTACCCTTGAAACATGGATCAGCAATTGCAAATCTCTTTGTTCAATCGCTCAGTCCCTAGCTATGACCTAAATACATTTAAGGATGGGAAGGGCAAAACCAACCTGTTGCCACAGTGAGAAAGGGATACAGAAGACTACGGGTAGACCATCCAAACTAAGCTAGCTGAAGCTAGACTCCTCTGAAACCAAAAGGACACGTTAGCCATGACTTCAATCCTATTTATTTCAAAGTACAGTTTAGTCCGTATCCAGATTTATGGCTTTGTTTTCAGACAGACATTACTATGTGGATGTTTTATAGTATAATTATACAGTGGTGCCTCGCATAGCGAGGTTAATCCGTTCTGGATTAACCTTCGCTATGCTGAAGCATCATTGAACGGATCAAAAAAACCTATTGGAACGCATTAAACATCGTTTAATGCATTCCAAATGGGCCAAATACTCACCGTTCAGCGAAGCTTCATAATGGCCGGCAGCCATTTTCGCGCCCTCGCCTCGCTTAACGCTGCGCACGGCCATTTTGGGCCATTTCCGGGCTTCCGGCGGCCATTTTGGCCGCCGAACAGCTGATCGTCGGGCTTCGTTTTGCGAAGATCGGTAAGCGAAACGCTTACCGGTCTTCGCAAAGCGAATTTAGCCCTATTCAAAAAACGTTAAGCGATCGCATTAGCGATCCGAAAAAAGGATCACTATGCGATTTCATCGTTATGTGGTGCGCTCGTTAAGCGAGGCACCACTGTATGCATGTTTGTTCAGAATAAGTCTCAGCTTCTACTCATGGCCTTTCAAGAAGAAGTCTCTTGTAGAAACTCCCCACTCAGAACGGGAAAGTAAAGAATAACTGAAAAGGCCAGAATAGCACAGGTTATTAGGATGAGCCCAGTGTACCTTATGATAAAGTAGACTATGTAGGCACTGTACCTGAATAGGGTTTCAGTCTTCTAAATAGTTGGAGGAGGATGAAGGGGGTGCATTGGTCAAAATTTCTAATCCATCAAAAGTTGTAAAAATACATCGTATGGCTTTGGAATTGCAAGAGCATTATTTCTTGAATTGCTGCCTTCCATGCAGCTGGAAATACCTGAGAGAGGGAAGCTAGTCAACTGATGGAAGCTGACAGTACGTACTGCATAATACACACTGGGCTGCCTGACAGTTTGAATGCTTGATGAACCCACTCAGACAACCAGCACATTATCCATGCATTACTCACATTTTATGCAAATATTTAGTCTTGATAGCTACAACTGGCTGAAAAATGAAACTGATCAGAGACAGCGAGAAAAGGTTAGGGATTAACATAAAATACATCAACATTTCAGGCACTGAACAGAAATTGGCACTGAAATTTATTAATCCTTCTAGGCGATAATCCTATGCATACTTTCTACAGTAGTGAGTGTCAGTTTTTGGGCCTCCAGATGTTCTCCACTTCAGCTCCCAGAACTCCCAACCAACAAGGCTAATGAGAAAGGATTCTGAACCTTGATGTCCAACATAGCTTTAGGATTAAAGTCTGAGAGCAATTATACTAAGGAACTCAGTGGAACTTAATTTATGAGTAAGCACACCTAGTTCTGCTGCCCAACTCCTGGCTTTTCTTCCTCTAGGTGTGATGTCCGTTCAAAAATAAAAATAAAACAAACTAGTGTAACAAGTAATTTGTCTTGTGCAAAAGGAATTGCAGTGGTTTAGGCAGAGCTCAGATGACGTTGGAAAAGGGATGCATTGCCTGACTCATTACTTCTTGGCAGCCCTTACTATTGTGGTGGTTGTTGTGTCATATAGCCTAGGGATTCATTGTGTTGCATTGTCATTGCCAACAGGGCAGGAAAAAATACTCCTAAGGCAGGAAGGATGTAGCATAGCATGGTCATGTTTTATGATTTTCAGACAGTCCCGGTGATTCCTCTGAAATAACTATTTGTTGCCTAGCCAAAAACAAAAGGAATAGCTCGGAAACATTTTGCCGGTGTGACTGCAGCCTTACTCTTGATATGCATATACATAATTGTCAGTAAACTAGTCACCCCAGCCACAGCAGCCACACTGTCCTGGCTTGCATAGCAGTCGTCTCAGGATGGCCATAAGAATTGGTCCCAAATTAAAGAGTGAGGATGTGGTGGTGAGAGAGCAGGGTTCTCTTTCCTGATTTAAAGCAAAGAACCAGACGGCAGCCTGCCATTTTGTACATTCAGCCTGCTGCTACCCTGATCTAGCATGACAAATTGGTGTCCCCAATGTGGCAGCAAAGTAATCAGACTGTGACAAATGGTTTACTTAGAGCAATTTGTTTTCATTTTACTGAAAATTTCCGCAGCCTTAACAAAAGGATCTTTTTTTTCTTCCTTCCTTCCGTCTTTTAAAAAACGGTGCTTGAGCACTGCTAGAAATGAATTCTTAGGCCTAGTCTCCCCCCCCCCCCTTGAAGACAATTTGCTGTCTCTGAAGGAACAGATTGCTAATATGGCAGATGAGTAAGTAGGCAGATTCAGAAAGTCTGAACCAAATGCTCTCTGGATTTGCTTTCCAAGTAGAAAGCATTGATCTCAAGAGGAGACAGAACCACATCCCTGAAACAACTTCTGTTCGCTGCTTCCTGATCCATGACCCCACCTACACCTCTGATGTTGCTTCAATGGCTATTTTCCCACCCTTTTTCAAGTGTTGCTAACCCACCGCTTGCTGGATATTATGATCTCACAGAGGCATGCAGCCAATAAGCTTTGTCTATTCTCTTACAGTAAGTAAGTCCTATGGGTCTTGGAAACTCAAAGTTACAGCTTCCTTTATTGAGTCAAACTATTTCATGTTCTATCTTCCTCCTTTCCAACTGCCTTTGATTTTTCCTGGCTTACTTATATTTTCCAGCAAGTCTTATCAACTAATTGCTGGATAGCTAAGAGGTTTAGGTATATAGCTGTGAAACCAGAGGTTGGGAGTTAAATTCTCCGCTGTGCCCCCTTGACATGGGCTGGACCTGATGATCCATAGGGTCCCTTCCAGCTCTTCAGTTCTAAGATTATTATTGTTATTAATGATATGTCTGAAGTATTACATCCTCAGCCATGTTTGCTGAATGAATTTAGGCTTGATTTGACCCAGAACCCATGTGTTTGTCTTTCTGGTAGTCCTTGGCATCCATAAAGCTCTGTAAGTCTATGCATACCTTAATGAAAATGTTTTGAGTGATTTACATATGTGAGTAAATTTAATTTTGTGGAAGGACAGGGACCACCAAGCTGTAGGGTCCAATGCTGGCTGGAAAACATAATCTACTTGTAGTTAAGTCTACTCGGAAGTAAGCCATACTATATTTAATGGAGCTTTCATACAGATAAACATGTATAGGACTGGATCCCTATTTTAAGTTGCTCAGACACACAAAGACCTCATGCTTGTTACAGATCCTTACAGCTTTAGTCTGCTCAGTCCTAATAGCAACAGTACGTTAAGGGGTATAAGATGACCAAATAAAATCATATTTAAGCCAGCTGAAGCACACTTGATTCAATCCAGCCATTGCTCTCCCCTACTTTAACAAAAGCCAAAATTAAAAGGGTATGAAAAACTGGACGTTTGGATTGTAGAGTATGAAACTATTATCTTAAGGGCTGATTTATAGCCACAATCGTTCCAGCTTTTTATTCTTGAATGGTAATAATTCAGGACCCAAACATTATATTAAGCATAGCAGGGGTTATTCTCTCACCTCAGCCATCATCTAAATTACTTTATACTCATGAATTATACATACTTCTGCTGCCATTACATTTCCAATTCTCCCAATGCTAGCTTTAGTTATTTTGAGTATTCTCTTCAACAATTTCCATCATTTTAACAAATATGTTAAGGAGCATGGAGGACAAAAATAGATCACTGGGAACATGTGCTACCTGCATTTTATTTCTAATGTGAATGGAATTTGTTAATATTTTTTTGCTTAATCCCAAAGATTAAGCGCTACAGGTAGAGGGCACTTCCACTTATGTAGGAGGAGGCTCCAAACCCCTCCAGAGTTTTCCACAGAAACCCTCCTGAAAATGGCCTCTAAAAGGCATAGCAACCTCTAGAGCCAGTGTTCTAGCATTGTAGAAGTTCAGTGGCTATTAACAATCTGTCTCAAGTATGAGTGTCTCAGAGTAGCAATGAATTTGTGGATTTATGAGCAGAGTAGCGATGGATTTATTCAATTTGTGGACTATATGATCATAAACAAAAGCATATGCTGTACTTATCTTTCCCAGGGATATCAGATGCTATTTTTTTCTTTTTGAATTATACATAAATGTGCACAACTAAAAATAAATGTGCACAATTAAAAACATTTTGGAAAATATAAGAATCCAACACCATATATCACCCCATCCCTTACTTGCATATTTTAATTGCATTATAATTTCCTTTCTTTCTAAGCATATTAGAAAAATGTCTCAAAGACAGCTTGTAAATTACCAAATTATATATTTGAAAAATACCCACCTTAATCACAGAGAAAACATGTATGTTAAGATGTATTTTTACAGAAAAGTATCAAAACAGAGGGAAGAGTAAAGGCCTACAGTCCAGTAAGAAACAACAATGTAAAGAAAGTGACGTGGAGAATGAAATCAAAGTAAAAGAGGTATCTGGCTGAAGATGCAGAGGTCGGATTTTCGATTCCCACTGTGCCATCCTGATATATCATATACGGTGGTGCCTCGATTTATGACCATAATCCGTTCCAGAAGATGGATGTAACTTGAAATGGTTGTAAGTCGAAGCACCATTTCCCATAGGAATGCACTGAAATGCAATTAATCCATTCTGGCTGAAGGGAAAAAAATCACCAAAAAAATCACTGCAAGACTCATTAGAAATGTGATTAATCCCTTCCAGCCAAAGTGGGGGGGAGAAAAGCAATCAAGCATGCAAGTCCCATTGGAAATGCACGGAAAACAAATGGAGTAGCTTGGAAATCCGCAGAGAACAAAGGGGGCAAGTCGGAAATGCAAAGAAAACAAAGGAAAAAGCAAGGGAAGCATGCAGGACCCATCGGAAATGGGGGGGAAATACCCCCAAAGCAACCAAACCCAAGACCCATTGGAAATGGGAAAAACCACTCCAGAAAGCAACAACAACAACAACAACAACAACAACAACAACAAAACCCCAAGACCCATCAGAAATGGGGGGGAATCAAAAAACAAACAAATCCCCCCAAGACCCATCACAGCACAGAAACATAACCCCCCCAGCTCAAAATCACGCTGCAAAAACACCCAGAACAGTTTTCAAAAAGCAGAAAACAGCACCTTACCTTACAAGACAGCCTGAAGCCTCCCTGCAAACACACACATGCTCACTCAGAAGCATAAGCGAGGCAGTCCCAAGCCTCCTCCGACGCACACTAACTGCTGGGGGGAAAGAGCTACAAAGAAGCAGCCTCATTGCCACCTACAGTTAGAAATTTGAATTTCCCACCTTTTTCCCTGCCTTTTTCTGTTTGTAAGTAGAAGCTCTGGTCATAAGTAGAAGCAACATTTTGCAGCCGGAGCTGGTCGTAACTCAAAATGGTCGTAAGTAGGGACGTTTGTAAGTCGAGCCACCACTGTATCACTACTTCCTTTTCCCCACAGATTTTTACTGCATTACCATCTCCCTTCTTTTTAAGCATACTAGAAAAATGTCATCATGTAGCAGTTTATAGATTTGTTGAAAGGTTGCTGAATAGATTAGCTTGTTGGCCTTGTGTAGGACAAAACTTGCACTATTTGCTAATGCAACAAAATGAGTTAATAGATGGTTTCTAATAGATTCACAAACACAATAATGCAATGGAAAATTACTGGCCTTAAATTGACCTCCATATATATATTAAATAGTATGTTTGACTCACAATTACACTGAATAATTAATTAAATCTTATATTTTTGTATAAGCTGCTTGTGGCTTATGGCATGAGAAGTTTTCATTGTCTCTGCATCTCTGTTAATATGAATAATGGAGGTATTTCAGATTGTTGTTTTTCAGCTAAGGGTTTGGAAATAAGTAAATATAGCTAAGATTTACTACTTCATTGCACTATATTCAGATGAGATCAGAAGTAAAGCCTTATCAGGAAATTATTTATTTTAACCTGGGTCCTCAGAGTATAACATAACATTAGCACTTTCCAATGATAGAAAGGAAGAAATAGATAACGGCAAAATAGAATTCATTCAATATTATTTACTGATCCAGATCCTTAGAGGAACAACTGGATTTAGAGTTCCTCCCACTCATCTCCATGCTGGCAGCCACAGGCTTCATAACAATCTATGCTCTTTCAAGAGCAATAATATTTTTATGGGGAAATATAATGACAACTCCCTGGCATTTGTCTGCACTTAATCTCATAAATGCACTTTTGCGCGGAGAAAACTGAAATTCAATTGAGAAAAGGAATACTACATTTTCTGTAATTGTTCCCTGTTTTATTTGTTTTTAAAATTAGCAGTTTGTTGTTGTTGTTTAGTTGTTAAGTCATGTCGGACTCTTCGTGATCCCATGGACCAGAGCACGCCAGGCCCTCCTGTCTTCCACTGCCTCCCGGAGATGGGTCAAATTCATGTTGATAGCTTCAATGACACTGTCCATCCATCCTGTCCTGTCATCCCCTTCTCTTCTGGCCTTCACACTTTCCCAACATCAGGGTCTTTTCCAGGGAGTCTTGTCTTCTCATGAGATGGCCAAAGTATTGGCGCCTCAGCTTCAGGATCTGTCCTTCCAGTGAGCACTCAGGGTTGATTTCCTTCAGAATGGATAGGTTTGTTCTCCTTGCAGTCCAGGGGACCTTCAAGAGCCTCTTCCAGCACCACAATTCAAAAGCATCAATTCTTCGGCGGTCAGCCTTCTTTATGGTCCAGCTCTCATTTCCATACATCGCTGCTGGAAAAACCATAGCTTTCACTATGTGGACCTTTATCGGCAAGGTGATGTCTCTGCTTTTTAAGATGCTGTCTAGGGTTGTCATCGCTTTCCTCCCAAGAAGCAGGCATCTTTTAATTTCGTGGCTGCTGTCACCATCTGCAGTGAATGGAGCCCAAGAAAGTAAAATCTGTCACTGTCTCCATATCTTCCCCTTCTATTTGCCAGGAGGTGATGATCTTAGTTTTTTTGATGTTGAGCTTCAGACCATTTTTGGCGCTCTCCTCTTTCACCCTCATTAAGAGGTTCTTTAATTCCACCTCACTTTCTGGCATCAGAGTGGTATCATATGCATATCTGAGGTTGTTGATATTTCTTCCGGCAATCTTAATTCCAGTTTGGGATTTCTCCAGTCCAGCCTTTCGCATGATGTATTCTGCATATAAGTTAAGTAAGCCGGGGGATAATATACAGCCTTGTCATGCTTCTTTCCCAATTTTAAACCAATAGTTGTTCCATATCCAGTTCTAACTGCTGCTTCATGTCCCACATATGGATTTTTCAGGAGATAGATAAGGTGGTGAGGCACTCCCATTTCTTTAAGGACTTGCCATAGTTTGCTATGGTCCACACAGTCAAAGGTTTCTGCGTAGTCAATGAAGCAGAAGTAGATGTTTTTCTGGAACTCTCTGGCTTTCTCCATAATCCAGCGCAAGTTAGCAATTTGGTCTCTAGTTCCTCTGCCTCTTCGGAATCCAGCTTGTACTTCTGGGAGTTCTCGGTCCACATACTGCTGAAGCCTACTTTGTAGGATTTTGAGCATAACCTTGCTAGCGTGTGAAATGAGTGCAATTGTACGGTAGTTGGAGCATTCTTTGGCACTGCCTTTCTTTGGGATTGGGATGTAGACTGATCTTTTCCAATCCTCTGGCCACTGTTGGGTTTTCCAAACTTGCTGGCATATTGAATGTAGCACCTTAACAGCATCATCTTTCAAGATTTTAAATAGTTCAACTGGAATGCCATCATCTCCACTGGCCTTGTTGTTAGCCCTGCTTTCTAAGGCCCACTTGACTTCACTCTCCAGGATGTCTGGCTCAACGTCAGCAGCCATACTATCTGGGTTGTCCAGGATATCCAAATCTTTCTGGTAGAATTCCTCTGCGTATTCTTGCCACCTCTTCTTGATGTCTTCTGCTTCTGTTAAGTCCCTACCATTTTTGTCCTTTATCATGTCCATCTTTGCATAATCCCCAATTTTCTTGAACAGTTCTCTGGTTTTTCCCTTTCTAGTGTTTTCCTCTATTTCTTTGCACTGTTCATTTAAGAAGGCCCTCTTGTCTCTCCTTGCTATTCTTTGGAAGTCAGCATTCAATTTTCTGTAACTTTCCCTATCCCCCTTGCATTTTGTTTCCCTTCTCTTCTCTGCTCTTTGTAAGGCCTCGTTGGTTTATTTCCAGTTTAATTTTCTCTAGCCAAGAGGGTGGTTTTAAATTGTACGAATGATGTATTGATCCATTCCTTATCTGTATAGCATGTGTGCATACCCCTATTGATCCTTTCCCCATCCTTGGCCCCGGGGAAGGTAGCCACCATTATTGTCATGCAGCTATCCTGTGATTAATTTTTCTTAAAAAATTGTGGCGGGTTTATTGATATATTGATAAAATAAGGTCTGCAGTTTTACAGGGACAGTCTCAGTGTGGATAGACTTCTGTGTGCCATTTGTCTTGTTTACTGTTTGATGCCTCAGCCTACTGTCTGCCAAGCAGCACAGCTTTATAGGAGGGGGCTGGGACCCTAGTGGGAAATGCATTACTTCCAGAATCACAGGCATTCCAAATTGAGTGTTCCAGAATAGGAATCCCTTTCTGCCATATTGATGTATCAGTTATAGGTGGTTGTTTTTTAAAATAAAAGTAGGGGCAGCACTGCCCCAGGAAACACGAGAGGAAAATATTGATTCCATGTTGTAGCTGTCAATAACATTTCAAATAGGAAGAAATGAATCAATATCATTAAAACCAATGGGAATGTTCCTGCTGGTATATACAGTGGTGCCTCGCTTAGCGATTGCTTCGTTTAACGAAGAATTCACTTAACGATGTGTTTCTTGGAGGAATTTTCCGGATCGTTTAACTATGTTCTCTATGGGGGATTTTCACTTAACGATCTCTGTTTTCGCTCATTTTTAAGTGTCTTAAAATGTTTGAACCCTGTTTTAAATGCTTGGAATCGGTAGTCCCCCTTGTGAAACATGTGCAAACTTAATTTGGCTCTGTTCTGAGTCTTCGTTAATTTTTGGTGATTTTTTGTTTTCCCCATTTAAATCCATTGAACTGTCCCTTCAATGGATTTAAAGGGGAAAAACAAAAACATTTTAAGACACTTAAAAATGAGCGAAAACAGAGATTGGGAAGCCAATTGAAATGCATTGAAGCTGGCAGGTGTGGTTTGGCCCTAATCATTCTTGAGAGCCAACTATGTTGGTAACTATGATACATCTTGTGGTACTTGATCCAACTGTTCAGCTATGCTCTGCGTGAAGAAATACTCCTGCTTATCCGTCACCGGAAGCTAAGTAAAGCGTTAGGTTTTTTCCTTCCTTTCCTACTTCCTGTCCATCCCACTTCTGGATGCTATACTTTCTCAGGACCTTGCTTCTTCTAATGCTAATAGATTTTGGCAATAACCAGCCGCCACTTCACTGTGTGTCTGCTCAAGGTGCATGTCTCCACTGTGGATATGAATTTCATAGCCTTTTGCTCTTGGTGAGAGACCTGGGGCGAGGGGACCTCTTTCTTCTTCATTGCAAGATTTCTCTGTACATGTTTTTTCCTCAGAAACCTTGTGGGACAGCTTGGAGGATTTCTTACATGTTGCATATATTTTTTCAAGTACCTTCAGACCAGGCTGCATTCTTCTCTTATAGCTCTAGTACTATTAAGGCCATCTACCTAATAGAACCGACGGCTGGGTCTCTGAAGAAAATTAGAAGATATTCTAAAAACCCCTGATGCTGGCAACTCATCCTGTGATTATAGTCCATTTTCCTGGAAACCTTCAAAAGGAGACTGAACCCCTGAAACTGTTGGTCAAACCCTGAGACCTGGCAGCCATTGTTTGGGCCTTTCTTGCAGCAGCCTGCCACCTTTTGATAAGAAATAGACTTAGTTACAAGATAAGACATAAAATGTGGTCTTCATTTTTCATACTATGCCACTGTGGATGAAATAGAGATAGAAACCAAGATGGTAGTGAAACACAAATTTATTAAAAATTTAGCTTCCACATGGAGTGCCTCAAAATAATAGAAACCCTCACTCAACACAGGTGAATATAAACCTTATAAAGGTGAAAACAAGAAGCTAGCTAAGGTATAAATAATCCATCATAAGCTAAGGTAAAAGCAAAGTTTCAGAACAATATGTCCTAAACAAAATTTTTAAAGTTTCCGAAGTTTCAACCTGAGCATAAATCCCCTTCTCTTCCTCATAATCTATGTAACAAACTGCCATGATTTTAACACTTAGCCAACCCTTTAGTAGCAGCTGAACAAAATGACCCTATCTTGAGAGGTATGGTTTTTCTCATCCCAACAAGTTTCTTGCAACATATAAATCACATCAGGTATTTGTCCTCACTACTCAGAAAGCCATCTGTAGTCCAATTTCTATAAAATCAAGAAATGTACATCCTACGTAGTTTCATATACAGTACTTTGATTAATCTCAGTTCCGAAGCCTTTTCTTTTCCTGCTCTTAAAGTTAAATACTTTTCAGATGCTATAAAATGATGAATTTGTGATTATAAATAACCTTATCTTCTTCAACACACTACACATGATCCAACACACTACACATAAGCATTGGGCCCCACTCCTGAACCACTGGACATGCTGCCTAAATGAACAATACAATCCATTAGAGCATGCCTTACTCCAATACAGTACAGAGTAATAAATGGGATAACTGTTTGGGGGCAACTGTAATATAGTGACAGTGAAGGAAAGGAAAGTGGTCTATGCATGCTGTGGATTACAATGGCACAGAAGAAACTATCCGGTCTCTGTGGTTTTTGCTCACTTTGGCAAAAATGAGCTTGAGCAGTGGCCCAAATAGCCTGGCCTTGTGCTCCAGCCATATATTGGTGCATTAAGGTAAATGAAGGACACAGATATATTCTAAAAATGACTGTGTCCACATTCATCTAGAGCCATGTCATTTGCTAGTTTTTTTCTTGGTCCTACAGCTAGGCATCTGGCAATTCCTGTTTATCTCAGTTTGCAATTTTTCTGGTCTTATGTTCAAATCAGCAATCACTTCTCAATATTTATTTTTAAGTTTCTGAGAAAAATGGCATTTGTTTGTTTGTTTGTTTGTTTGTTTGTTTGTTTGTTTATTTATTTATTTATTTATTTATTTATTTATTTATTAGATTTTTACCCCACCCCACCACCCCAGACAATGTCTACTTGGGGCAGCTTACATGGACAAAAACACAACAATATAACATGCCTTTCTCCTAAAGATGCATTTTTGTCTAATATTTGGAAATTGATTTTTTACTAAAATTCATTTTAACATTTTTCCCACCAAGATATGTATTTTTGTCTGCACTTTCCCTGAACATATGCATTCCAATCACATACTTTGAAGGGGAGCAACACTCACTGCAAAACTACTTCTGGCACCATGAGACTTTCAAGGGATAACTCAGTTGCTGTCTGCATATTTTCAAAGGAAGAAAGAGAGTAGAATTAGCACTAGAATGGGCATCAGAAAGAAATCCCCCCCCCCGTCCCTATCTAACATCCAGTGCAAATTTTAGTGTCACTCATCTACACAGAGTATGGGTTTCATTGATGGCTTCTGCTGAAGTGAGAACAATAACTGTTGTCCTTCTGATTTCCAGTTTAGATGTCCTTGCTACCCTGAAAGGACGTATACTCCGGTTGTCACTGAGGAAGACCTCATGGCTGTGGAAAGGGGTAAAACAGACATCTACTTCAAAATGCAAACTTCAGTGAGTTACCTTTAATGAGTATCTAAGGAAGTGATGTTTAATATATAAGAACCTGGGGGGGGGGGACTGAGAAGTACATGCATAGCATCTAAGAGGAGTTGTCCCTCAAGAGTTCTCAGAATGTGGGCTTTATGTTAACAAAGGAAAAGAAAAGATTTTTTAAAAGACTCTTTCCTAGTTCTTCAGGTTGTTCAGAAAAAAAAGTGAGGACAATATCATTCAGTAGCTAAACAGAGCTTTTGGCAATTCTGCGGAGTGACTTCTCCATACAGATCGCCATTTGCCTTGGCCAGTTTGTCACTCCTCCAGGCAACTTTTACTCTCAGAATTTGTCTCTTAAGTACCAATTGAACATTTCAAGAAGGAGTGGGGAAGAAAACAAAATGGTGCCAGAATCCAGTCACCAAGTCCTAGGAGGCACAGGGAGCTGGTATTAAAAAGAAAGAATTCCTTCCCACAAAGCACGGCAGTGGAAATGTTTTGCAATCATACACAAGGGGTGCTAAGATCCCAACTTTATACGACTTTCTTCAAATTAACACTGTAACATGTCTCAGCAGAATTAACAGTGCGGTGCGACAGATACCAAAGTAGAAGGGAGACCCACTCGCTTGAATACAGCCAGTAGTCCCAACTGCTGAATTTCTTAAAGCAACGTTGAATGGTGATTCAATAATTAGGTAAATTGCATTGGTTCAATAGCTGAAATCCTGTTTTGCGGTTATGCTTATGGCTTAACTTTTAGAGGTAAGTTGCCTCAAGTTAAGAAATCTCTATAGACTTTATCTGTTGCATCATGAACCACAGATATTTTAATCTGAAGCAATTCACCTCTAAAAGTTATGTGTCACTGCACAACTGGATTTCAGCCAATTAGGCTCTTTTAGCTGGGACTACCAGTGGGATTCAGGCTACTTCACATAATAGCAAAGGTGCATAAGATTGCATATTAACTGCATTACTCTCTCCAGGATTAGGGATATTTTGTTACAAATCTGGAATATTTACTGTGAGAAGGGTGCAATTTGCCAAGATTTCCCTCAAGAACATTTAGAACTACCACACTGATCCTTCTAACGTAAAAGACAGTATTGACAGACAGATTATTCTAATATGTCACGACTGTTTTTATAACGATGGAAAGTATAACCTTTTATTTCACGATGCACAACAATCCTTTTGTTACGCAAAAGAATGTAATTCTCTGACTGGCCAGAGTTTGTCACATAAAGAAAAAGCCAGATATGAAAAGTCAGAGATAATGTATCTTCCCCCTCAGCCCTCATACAGACTTAATGTGGGACTGTTCAAGGGAATCTAAAGTCAGACACAGGATATTCTGCAAACATATGACAACATAGATTTGTATCATGGTGGTCTATGTTCATTACATAAACAATTCTTCCTCATGATCAATAAATCACACCTTTTGTTCCATGTTTATTCATTTTATTGCCTAATTCATCAAGTCACCTCTGGACATAGCTGGTGAGATTTTCTACAAAGAAGCATTTATAGATTTAAATATACGTAGGGACTACACTGCTGAATTTTGGCCTGATGTTTTAAAAGAAATGTTACAATATATTTCTGTTGCTGTTTGGACTTTACTGCTTAGACTTTGTTTCTTCTTCTTTCTTAAACATCTACGACCATAGCTACTATAAACAAACGAACACACCAACTACAAATTAGTGTGTGTGTGTGTGTTTAGTCGTTTAGTCGTGTCCGACTCTTCGTGACCCCATGGACCAGAGCACGCCAGGCCCTCCTGTCTTCTACTGCCTCCCGGAGTTGTGTCAGGTTCATGTTGGTTGCTTCGCAGACACTGTCCAGCCATCTCATCCTCGGTCGTCCCCTTCTCCTCTTGCCATCACACCTTCCTAACATCAAGGTTTTTTCCAAGGACTCTTTTCTTCTCATGAGATGGCCAAAGTACTGGAGCCTCAGCTTCAGGATCTGTCCTTCAAGTGAGCATTCAGGGTTGATTTCCTTTAGAACTGATAGGTTTGTTCTCCTTGCAGTCCAGGGGATTCTCAAGAGCCTCCTCCAGCACCACAATTCAAAGGCATCAATTCTTCGGCGGTCTGCTTTCTTTATGGTCCAGCTCTCACTTCCATACATCACGACAGGAAAAACCATAGCTTTGACTATTCGGACTTTTGTTGGCAAGGTGATGTCTCTGCTTTTCAAGATGCTGTCAAGATTTGTCATCGCTTTCCTCCCAAGAACAAGGCGCCTTTTAATTTCAGGGCTGCTGTCTCCATCTGCAGTGATCATGGAGCCCAGGAAGATAAAATTTGACACTGCCTCCATATCTTCCCCTTCTATTTCCCAGGAGGTGATGGGACCAGTGGCCATGATCTTAGTTTTTTTGATGTTGAGTTTCAGACCGTTTTTTGCACTCTCCTCTTTCACTCTCATTACAAGGTTCTTTAATTCCTCCTCACTTTCTGCCATCAGAGTGGTATCATCTGCATATCGGAGGTTGTTGATATTTCTTCCGGCAATCTTAATTCCGGCTTGGGTTTCTTCCAGTCCAGCCTTCCGCATGATGTATTCTGCATATAAGTTAAATAAGCTGGGGGACAATATACAGCCTTGCCGTACTCCTTTCCCAATTTTGAACCACTCAGTTGTTCCATGACCAGTTCTAACTGTTGCTTCCTGTCCCACATATAGGTTTCTCAGGAGACAGATAAAGTGGTCAGGCACTCCCATTTCTTTAAGAACTTGCCTTAGTTTGCTGTGGTCCACACAGTCAAAGGCTTTCGCATAGTCAATGAAGCAGAAGTAGATATTTTTCTGGAATAGAAGGCAAGTTGAATAAAAAAGAAGGTAGTTCACCTGGACTGTAATATTAAACCTGCTAATCTGGGAGATAGTGCTATTGAAATTGATGACCATCTCTGCACCTAATGAGGCAATGTTTAGAGCATTTAGCTTACAGTTCATTAGCAGACGTATGACATACACAGTTCATTAGCAGACGTATGACATACACAGCCCAATCACATCCACATGGCTCCTTCCGCCAACAGAAACAATCAAACACAACAGAAACACAACAGAAAGCAACTCTTGGAATTATGGCTGAAGCAAGAGTCCTGGTTTGCATTCCCAAAGAGGGATGAATTGAAAACCAGTAACCGTGTTCCACCGTGAGCTTATCTGGACAGAATATTTATTCCTCTATATGTAACTGTGGGCTTATCTCTAATATTGGTATTTTCCCACTGTCCAGAGGATGCAAGATCTAGACCAGGACCATGGCTTTTAAAAATCACATCCAGGAAGCAAACCTCTTTTGTACCATTTTGTACAAATGGCAGAGTTCAGGTGGTAAGAGTTTGTTGGGTCAGAAGCTTTTAGTTTATCACTACTCAGCTAAAACAACAAAAGAAACATCCAGCGGAAATTATTTTTAAAGGGCTTCCTAAATAGTTTGAAGGAACTGTTTTGAAAGAAAGCTGATTTTTGAAGTAGGTTAGCAATGGAGTGAACATCCACTCAAAGGGCTCTGATCAGATGTTTTCAATGCTAGCACTCATCTTTTCCTTTAAAGATTATTTTTAAAGTATTTTCCCAAGGTTTCTGACATATTTTTTCAACCATTTATTGAAATGATGCTGATTTCTTAGAGAGATGAGAAGTGGGATTTAGGAATAAATATGTGTGTAAACCTCTATTAAGATCAGCAATCATTTCGCCACTAAGCACTGTAGACCAAGGAAGAACAAATACTCCACCAGGAAAAGCCCAATGTCAGCCTATTGTTATGTGCAAATGTATGAATACGTGTCCACAAGATTAGACTGCTAAGGACAAAAGTAGCCAGATAGCAGAAAGCAAAAGTATTCTTACCTAAGGTTGTTGTGGGTTTTTTCGGCTGTTTGGCCATGTTCTGGAGGTTTTTTTTTTTCCTAATGGTTTGCCAGTCTCTGTGGCTGGCATCTTCAGAGGACAGGAGCTAGAATTCTGTCTGTGTTCTGGTGTAGTGTGTGGGATTGTTGAGTATTTGTAGCTGTGGGATCAGAGTTTTTATTCTTTTCAGGAGATTGGATGTTTCCTGTAATCAGGGTGTTTTTTGTTATAGATGTTTTGTTGTGATAAGGGGTGATGATCTGTCAATGTGATTGATAGATGTCATTGGCTAGTCTTTTTTGTGCAGTGATCACTGGTCCTTGTGATTGGGTGGAGTTCATTGACCTTTTGGCAGGCTATATTTTTCAGTGCTGGGAGCCAGGCTTTGTTGATTTTTAGATTTTCTTATTTTTTGTGCAAACTGTGCTGTGTTTGTGGATTTCAATGGCTTCCCTGTGCAGTCTAACAGATCTTGGGGGACTAAAGATAGGGAAAGACTCTGAGGGAAAAATTCTGTTTGAGGTTTACCTCAAGATTTGAATAGACCAGTGGGCTAGCTTTGAATCCAAGGCTCCAAGAGTTAAGGGAGCGCTGGTGGACAAAAGCGGAAGCCAGTGTCAGAAGCAGGTCTGAGGTGACAGGAACAAGCAGAGGCTTGGAAAATACAAAATTTCTGAAATAGTTTTGTGTCTGGAGGCAAGAAAATAGATTGTCTCAGACCAAAGAACAGCGTGGCTGGTGGGGTGCCAGAAGAAACTGTAGCAATCCTTGGCTACCGAGGGAGAGCTACAGAGTAACTCAGAAAGGGGGAAAGTATTTTAAACAGAGGCTTGACTATCTTTCTGCAAAATAAACCAGCTTATCCAAATACAGTAAATACACATACATATGCCTCTTAAAAGAAGTAAAAAGATAGCAATGGAGGTAACCTATCCTCAAGATTTACCTCATGAAGTGGAGGGAAATGGAGTCCCTGTGGAAATATCTGTAGAACAGGAGGAGACTCATGAGGATGTCTCAGGGAGAGAAAATGTTTTACTCTCCCAGGAGTTTGAAAAATGGAAATTGGAACAAGAATTCAAACTAAGAGCTCAAGAATTACAGCTCAGAGTAGAGGAAAAAGCTAAGGAGCTAGAGCTCAAGGAATTAGAAATTAGAGAAGAAACCAGAGCTGAGCAAGAGGCCAGACAAAAGGAATTAGATTTTGAAATGGAGAGAGAACAACCCAGGGCTCAATAATTACAGAGACAAAAGGAATTAGATTTTGAAATGGAGAGAAAAAAAGCTGGAGCTGAGGAAAGACGAAGGGAGATGGAATTTCAAATAGAAATGAAAAAAATTAGAATTGGCAGCTCAAAATAACAACAATAATAATGCTAATGCTAATGAGGTGAATGTAAAAATAGATCTCAAGAAATTTCCCCAGTATAGAAAAGGTGACTGCCCAGAATCATTTCTTATTTCCTTTGAGCACGCTTGCTGGGACTTTAATGTGAAACAGGAACAAATGATTGTACTAAGATCTCAAATAAGTGCGGATTTAGCTTACATATATTCACAAATGCCCCTAGATCAAGCCAGAGACTTTGAGGCTTAGATGAAAATGATTTATTCATGATATGGCATTAATGCAAAACACCTGAAAATTTTGTGCCCTGAACCAAAAAGCTTGATGAATCATATTGTCAATTAAGGGCATAATTAGTACAATGCTTGGAGAAATTGATGGAACGGGAAAAATGTCATGTCACTAGAACAAATGAAAGGTGTAATAGGGCTGGAGCAATTTTATTCTGTTCTAACTGGTGAATTAAAATATTTAGTGAGAGACAAAAAGCCTAAAATTTTACAGGAGGCAAGTGAAACTGCTGATTCTATAAATAAGGAACCCCAAATACTCTGAGGTAAAAATTAGTGGGAAAATGTGGGATGATGACAGGAGGAGAGGACCTAGAGATTACCTCCAAAATAATCAAGCTACCAGAAGCCATTTTAAAGGCAAGCCTTCAGAGCTGAGTCACCAGGAGCAAAATAGCTTTGAAGGAAAGGGTGACAAATCCCCGTATTTGGAACCCAGAGTCAATAAAACATGTTATGGATGTGGAGAGAAAGGACATTTTTGATCTCAGTGTCAGACCACCAAGAATAGAGATGTTGGTCAGCAAAAAAGACGGGGAAATTCCAGTCAGCCAAAGAAGATATATTGTGTACAGCAGAAGGGAGCTACCACAGAGGCATTTGAAACTGTCGCCATAGCAACCTCAGTAGCAGAGGGAGCAGAGAGCCAAGATCAAGAGCCTCCTTTAGTGAGGATAGCTCAATGCTATTTGATACAAAGTAACCAAGAGCTTCTTCGCAGCTCCAAGGATGTTATTTATGTGAATGATAATAAGTATCTTGCATTAAAAGACTCTTGCTCTCAAGTCACAGTGTGTCACCCAGGCATAATCTCTAAGGAAAATATGTTAGAGAATGAAAATATTTCTATCATAGGGTTTGGATTAGTGACTTTGCAAATGGCTAAAATTCTAATAAAATATAAGGGGTGGATGGGAAGTTGGAAAGTGGCCATATCCCATGCTTAATAGGACTGAATCAATCTGAGCATGTGAAGAGTGTTTTAGTAACAACTTACTCCCAGGGAGGGCAAAGTGAAGCCCCTGAGGAAAAATAAGAAAACCCTGCTGAAATAATAGAAGGGAATGAAACAGCTGATCTAATCACTATGAGGAATCCTTACAACCAGTATTTCAGAAAACAAAAAGGAGACCTTACCTTAAGTGAATGCTTTAGACAAGCTAAGGAAGGGCCCCAACCCCTGAAAACCCCAAAAGATACTGTGTGAAGGAAGACCTATTGTACAGAGAGGTCTTAGTGAATCCTAAGAGGGGAGGGGAAAGCATACATGAACAACTAGTGATTCCTTTCAAATATAGAGAAAGAATTATAGAAAAGGCACACAAAGACATATTTGTAACCCATCTAGGGATCTCACGAACTAAGCAAAGGATTGCACAAAATTTCTATTGGCCTGGGATGAGAAAGCAGGTCAAGTTACATTGTCAAAGCTGTGATACCTGCCAAAGACAAGGGACTGGGAATGACAGACCAAGGCTAAGCTGTGTCCTTTGCCAGTCATCTCAACCCCATTTAAAAGAATAGGCCTAGACATAGTGAGACCCCCTAACCAAAGTGATCAAGCGAGGGAATAGATTTATCCTATCCATAATCGATTATGCCACAAGATATCCAGAAGCTGTACCACTGCAAAATATTGAAACAGAGACGGTGGCAGATGCACTTATAAACTATATGTGTCGCATGGGCCTCACTTCTGAGATTATCACCAACTTGGGTACTTCGTTTACATCCAAACTAATGAAAAGATTGTGGCAAGTCTGTGGGATTACTCACATCATGTCATCCCCTTATCATCCCCAGACCAATGGGTTGGTTGAGAAGTTTAATAGGATCCTAATGAGAATGATTCATGCATATACAGCAGAGAATCCAAATGACTAGGACCATAAATTCCAACCATTATTATATGCATATAGATCTGTACCCCAGGAAAGTACAGGATTTAGCCCTTTTGAACTGTTATTTGGATGGGAAACTAGAGGACCCCTAGATCTGCTCCATCAAAACTGGAAAGAACATAGGGAGGAGGAGCCTGAATCAGTGGTCCAATACATAGATGCACTGATGAACTCCTTACAATAGTCTCTAGAGCTAGCAGCAGAGAAATTAAAGAGCAATCAAGTAAAGCAAAAACAATGGTACAAGAGGGCCAGGGAAAGAGTATTTAATCCTGGGGATGAAGTGTTAATGCAAAAAACCATAAAAGGAAATAAACTTCACCTAGCATGGCAGGGTCCATTTAGAGTAATTGCTAAAATGACTGACATAAACTATGCAATTCAAGAGGAGGAAGAGGAAGGCAGTAGGGTTGTACACATAAACATGATTAAACCATATTGTAGAAAGAACAATTTTGTGTTGTATGCCATCAAAGAGATGCCCAATGAAAAACCTGAAATACAGTATTGGGAAGGAAGGGGTGAACCCTAGTACAACCCCGGGGAAGTTAAAATTAGCCCTACTCTATCACCAGAGCAACAAGATGAAGCAAGAGCCTTGCTGCAAAAATACAAGCAAGTCTTCTCTAACAAGCCTGGTGTAGCCAAGGGGTTATTACATAAAATAGATACCAGGGATGCACCTCCCATAGCTGTCTTACCTTACAGGGTAATGGGGCCATATGTTGCCGAGGTTCGTAAGGAGCTAGATGAGATGCTAAAGGGGGAAAAATCATCATTCCTTATTCTAGCCCTTGAGCAGCCCCAGTAGTGCCTGATGGAATCATCCACTTTTGTATAGACTATCAAAAATTGAATCACATCACTAAGCCAGATGCTTACCCTATGCCTTGGTTAGATGACCTACTAGAGATTATAGGAAGATGCCAATTCATATCAAGTTTCGACCTGACTAAGGGGTTCTGGCAAGTGGGTCTAGACCCCAAAGATCAAGAAAAGACCGCTTTCTGTAGCCCTTTCGGTTTTTTGAATTCTGGGTTTCAGATTACGAAATGCACCAGCAACCTTTCAGAGACTCATGGACCAAACCTTACAGGAGCTTAGAGACTTCACAGTAGCATACACAGATGACATAGGGGTCTATAGCCAGACTTGGAAAGAGCATACTGATTAGGCACCCTTCAGTCTGGAGAGACTATGGTATCGTGCTCTGTATGGAGGACTTGGAACAGCATCTAGTGTGGCTGAGAAGGCCAATTTGAGAGTGACAATCCCTTCCACACTGAGGACAAATACAATCTGTACCCCATCTATCTACGATTTTGCTGCTTTCATGACTGCCTCCTTGCCTCGGCCTTCTGGACAAAGGTCTCTTCAAATTGGGAGAGGCCTTAATGCACTGCTTGCCTCCAGGCTGAACGCTCAGATGTCAGGGTTTCCCATCTGTTGAGATCCATTCCTAAGGCCTTCAGATCCTGCTTGCAGATATCTTTGTATCACAGCTGTGGTCTCCCTCTGGGGCAGTTTCCCTGCACTAATTCTCCATACAGGAGATCTTTTGGAATCCAACCATCAGCTATTCTTACAACATGCCCAAGCCAATGTAGACGTTGCTGTTTCAGTAATGTATATATGCTAAAATTCCAGCTCCATCTAGGACTACACTATTTGGAACTTTGTCCTGCCAGGTGATACCAAAAATCTGTCGGATACAACACATTTGGAACGTGTTCAGCTTCCTCTCCTGCTGTCCTTTCATGAGTGAATGAAGGGCACCGTAGTTTTTGATGGCTCAACATCAGATCCCTTTGACATCCGAAGTGGAGTGAAACAGGGCTGTGTCCTTGCGACGACCGTGTTTGGGATCTTTTTTGCTGTCATGGTGAAGCACGCCTTTGGAACTGCAACAGGTGTCTATCTCCAGACTAGATCAGATGGAAAGCTCTTTAATCTCTCTAGGTTGAGAGCAGAGACCAAAATCCAACTGGAATGCATGCGGGACTTCCTCTTTGCCAATGATGCAGCCATTGTTGCCCACTCTGCTGATGACCTCCAACAACTCATGAATTGGTTGTGGGATTTTCGGGCTCTTTGCCCATGTTCTGAAGGTTGTTCTTCCTGATGTTTTGCCAGTCTCTGCGGCCGGCATCTAGTCCTTTGAAGATGCCTAACACAGAGACGGGTGAAACATCAGGAAGAACAACCTTCAGAATACTGCCAAAGAGCCCGAAAAACCCACAACAACTATCAGATCCTGGCCGTGAAAGCCTTCGAGAATACATTTAACTCATGAATTGTTTTAGCAAGGCCTGCCAAGGCTTTGGGCTAACAATCAGCCTGAAGAAAACACAAGTCTTGGGCCAGGGCGTGGACTCACCTCCCTCTATTACCATCACCTTGCAAGAACTGGAGGTTGTTCATGACTTTGTGTACCTTGGCCCAATGATCTCGGACACTCTCTCCCCAGATGTCAAGCTGGATAAACACATTGGCAAAAGAAGCTACCATGTTCTCAAGACTCACAAAGAGAGTATGGCTCAGTAAGAAGCTGACGGCATACACCAAGATCCAGGTCTATAGAGCCTGTGTCCTGAGCACATTCCTGTATCTTCTTCAGAGTTGTTGTGGTCGCTGGTGATCCTTCCCCGCCACCTATTTCAGTCCCCAAACTGTTAGAAAAGTTCACCTGATGATGGTGTCATGCCTCCAATTTTATATCTTCAGAGTCGTTGTAACTTGTGGTCACTGGTGATTTCTGTGGAGCAGTACAAAAGCAATTGCAACATATGCAGTGCAATAGAATTTGCTTCCTCGCCATGGTTGTCTTGTTTAAGGAAAGGTCTTCCTGGGTCTTTTCCTCTTTTTTCTTTTTATGTGTTGATGGCAAGCTGTTTTCCTCTCTTGAAGACATGATGACTCTCAAGTCTCTGCTGGACCAGATATTTATAAAGTTGATGAAGTGTCATCACAAAGTGTGGTCAAGGTATTGTTACCTGGTTGGGGAGGGGTGCCATTCCCAAGGTTGCTAAGCCGCATGAGTGTTGTAGTCTACCTGCGCAAACATCAGTCCCATTCATGGGAGGCAATAGGGCTGCAGGTTTAATGAGAAATTGGGGAACAAACCTTTTCAAGGGACCCATCGGCGTAGCTGGGCATCTGATCTTCCAGTTCTGTGATCAGATTTTGAATCCACCTGTCATCCTCAATGGTTATCAGGGACGTCCTCAGAAACTGCAGAGCATATAATCCACTTTTAAAACCGTATTACAGAGATTACAGGAGGCTGAGTTAACTGCTAAAGTAAGTAAATGTCATCTAGGAAATACAGAAATAAAATATTTAGGACATGTAGTAGGGGGAGGCACAATCAAACCCCTTGAATCCAAGATAGAGGCTATTGACTATTGGCCCAGACCAACCTCTAAGAAAAAAGTAAGAGCTTTTCTAGGGTTAGCAGGCTGTTATCATCGCTTTGTGCTGGACTTTCGCAAAACAGCCGCCCCTTTGTCTGACGTAATCCACAAGAAACAACCCAGGAAAATCCAATGGACAGCCAAATGCGAGAATGCCTTTAACAAACTGAAGACAGTGCTAACCACTGATCCTGTCTGAGAGCCCCAGACTTCCAGAGGGAATTTATAATCTTCATTGAGGCATCTAACGTCGGGCTGGGAGCAGTGCTGAGCCAAGCAGACGACAACGGAAACCATCATCCGGTGACCTGCCTCAGCAAGAAACTGCAGGCAGGCAAAAGACAATTGAGCAATGCCATAGTTTGGGGATTGCAGAAACTGAGGTCACACATATGAGGACGACACTTTGTACTTTGCACCGCTCATTCCCCACTTTTGTGGCTAAGAACTATTTGGGCCAATAACAGCAAACTGATGAGATGGGCCCTGCTTTTGCAGGACTTTGATTTCAAAATCTAGAACATGAAGGGAATCCAGAACGTGGTGGCTGATACGTTATCTCGGAGACCAGAGGACTGACGGATGGAGGAGGAGGAAAATGTAAAATGTAATGTTATATAAATTGTTTTGTTTGTGCATTAAAGTTGAGATATAATTAATATGTAATGTTGTATTGAATTAATGGTAAATAGTGTTATAAATGTAAAATCAATGTAAGTTGTATTAGAAGACAAAAAGTGATAACTGTATTGACCGGGTTAAAGGTGTAAAGTAATAAGTTCAATTTGCTCAAAATAGTAAATGATAATAGAAAATATGCATAAACACTGTATAAGTGAAATATATTTAATATTTAGCATAGTATTCTGAAAATGTTTGGGATAAATTGTGCACTGTATAATTGCATTGGTTTATCCCATGAAACAAACTTTTCCTAGGGGGAGGTATGTGATGGATGCCCCACGTCATGCCTGTCACTCACAGCTGGAGCTCATTTACATACGCCTATGAGAGGACAGGAGGGGCGGAGCCAGAGAGTCAGTTAAGGCAGTTAGAGAGGGAGAGAGAAGAAGAGGAGAGAGGTTTGCAGAGAGAGAAAGAGATTGAGAACTGTAACTAATAACGATAAACTGGTTAAAGTGAATAAAACAGGAGGTGATAGAATGTGTGGCAGAATATTTGAAATTTTAATGATTTTGATTCTATGAAATGAATAGAGAACATCTGTGATTCTGAATTACCCCAATACCCTCTAATAAACAAGTTCTGTTGTTGGCAGCCAATGTCAGACTAAAGTCCTTTACAGCGTGGATAAAGAAATCCACTGGTGGCAGCGAAAGAAAGAGAGAGAGAAAGAAACAGGGGCACGGGTGAACGCAACAGTAGAGTTAAAGAAAGAAAAAAACCCACAAAACCCGGGCACATATCAGTTCTATGGTCAATGTGCTGTTCATTACCAAGTGATCAGTGCAAACATTTTTAAAAGATGTGAGGGCTCAGCTAACATATATCTGAGCATACCATTAACAAGTATGTTTCTGAGTTATACATAGACACCTCACCAAAATTCCAGAAGTGCTCACATTAATTAAATGTGGCTATTACACCAAGATTTCTACATGTAGCCATATGTGTTGTTGTACAAGACACACATACAGGAAAGTTAGGATGCATTCTTAGTCAGTGTTCTGAAAGACCAGTTTGGGTCCCACTATTCAGGATCTGGTCACACTCTCAGTCCTATCTTGAGGTTCAGCTACCCATGATGTATCTGAAAGTATTTTTTGTAACATTGGCCAACCATGGTTTAACACATCAAAGAATTAGTCCACTGGCGAGCCTCACCAAATGATTACTACGTCTCTAACCAAGAAACAGGAAATAATGATATGTTTAATAAATATAACAGTCTTATCAGTTTCATGCTGAGAATTACATACAAAACCTCCTTCTCCCCAGCTAATAAATGTAAGCAAGTAAAGGGTTATTTCTTTACAGTTGGTTGCATGGAAAAATGCAATCAGCACTCACACCGTGAAGATAATCATATCAAAATGTAGAATTGGGTTTAATAAACTACAACCTTTTCTTTGCATCACCAAATATTAATCTTTGCTGTTCTTAAAGGCACCTAGTGATCTGTAAAATAGTGACATTTGAAGCTGGCCAGGAGTGAAGAGTGCATGGCATTTGGCAGACTTGTTAAAATATACTTTATTTAATATTGGCTTATGTTAAATATGCTGAAAGGAGCAGTTTAGATAACTTGCGCATTGTTAAAAGCAGAAATTTCAAATAAATTGCACAATATTAGGTACTTAAATGCATGTCCTATTAATTCTCCTCTAACTTCTGACTCTGGAGATGCACAGGAATTTCCAAAAATGGAAAGACTTTTTCATTTAGAGGGGGAAAGGAAAGGGATAACCCTGTTTGCAAACTTTTCAATTACTCACAAACTTTCAACTGCTGAATACGTTGCAACTACAACAACACAATGTACAAAAAAAATTGCTATCACTTCAAAATAAAAAAAATAATTTCAAATATATTTTTGAAATTTGACACCAAGGTTTTTTACAAAATACTGTACAAGCATATTTTCTTGGAAATGTGATGTAGTGAATTCAATGTGTCTCATATTTTCAAATATACTTTAATTATGTTTAATCAAGTTTTAATCATGGTGATAAATATTAGAGTTTGTTTCCTTTAACACTGCCCATCAAATTCTGGTATTTATTTATTTATTTATTTATTTATTTATTTATTTATTTATTTATTTATTTATTTGATTGATTGATTGATTGATTGATTGATTGATTGATTGATTGATTGATTGATTGATTGATTGATTGATTGATTGATTGATTTCTATCGCGCCCATCTAGACCAAAGGCCTACTCTGAAAGAGCATCTAGGGATAGGCAACTATGGTACTGAATGTATATTTTTGGTCTGCAATTCCATCAGCCAAAATATCCAGTAGCAAAAGATTATAATTAATTTGGGTTTTACTGCATTTGTATTCTTTGACAAAGGCTGTAAATCACCTTGAGTGCTACTTTACAGTGGAAACATGGAGTAAAATAGAATAAATAAACAGATAAATAAATAATAAATTATGGGAATCCACAGTTGCCCAATCCAATTTATAACATGGAATGCTACAAGGAATTCACACTGGGGCAATATAGATTTAACTTTGTTTCTGGCAAAAAGAATACTGAGAATTATCTCTAAAAATTTACATCAGCTGCATGAATTCTACAGCTGGACAGAAAGGAACTCAAAGCAAAGGTACTTAAATAATTCTAGTTGTATGATTGCTTTGTTTGATATATTGGGGTTAAACGTTCAGTATTCTATTTGAAATGCTTATTTGCACATTCAAAATATTCCTTCAGCACTTGGTCTCATTATCACCACTAGTAATGCATGCACTCTCTACTTGAGCAAACTGTCAATCCCCAAGTATAGGAGAACCTTCTTTCTAGCAAGGATTACTACTATGTCCCATGGAATGATGGCAAGGTGATTTCATGGCAACCAATATGCCCATGAGCCACTGGAGTTACTGAGACAATACAACGTACTGTATGGTTCTATACTTTGATTTGTACAAGTGCCCAAGGGACAGAATCTTGTACCCCATCCTGAAAGGATTCCCAGGCAGGTTTGATGCTTATCTGCTATGAATATGTTTAAGCCAAAACAGCCCTTTTGCTATTATGGCTGCTAAATTTTTATATATTGTGATTGACACTTGGCCCCAAACGCTGGGGGTCTACAGCCATCTGAGAGTCTAGTCATGTAACAATTTTGTGTATTCTCTTGTTTGTTAAACATTTGTATGATTGATAGATGAGTAGACTTTGTGTGTATGTATAGTAGGACCCCCATAGCCACAGGATCAGAATCCACAATTTCACTTTTCAGCAGTTTGATACAACATACAAGGGTGCCCCTCGTGGACTTTGACCTGGCACTTGAATATTGTATATAGGATTCTTTTGTATCCACAGTCTCAGGTATCCACAGTAGATCATGGAACCCATCCCCCATGAACATGGGGGTCCTACCGTGCTTATTATTTATTAAAATTAAATCCTATTATCTGCCCCCCTTTTCAGAACAGAATGCCTGAAATTGTGTCACACTACATTTCCCTTTCTAGGTAGAAAGAAATCTAGTTCACTTGAGGTCCCATCTCTTTAGAGCTATAGTCCATTCCCTTGTTAGTGATAATAACATGCATTAAATTGTACTTCACACTGATGTATATTATCTAGATAATGTCAAGAATGTTTTCTTAAAAAATGGAAAAGGTTGGCACACTATTCTCTGTGTATTTTATTAAAAGGGATATAAAAAACCTAGTTCAAATAATCTCATACATGATATATGTATCTGTGATAAACAGTGCTTATTTTTTTAAAGTAGATTTCCATATACATAGCTTGGGATATTATTATAAGGTTATTCAAGGCTACCAGATGCTTAGTAGACAGAACTGATAGATATCTCTTGGTCACAAATTGCAGCCAACCTATGAAAGCCTTAGTCTTCAACTTGAGGCTTCTTCCACACAAGCCATCTAAACACCATCCTAACTGTGTGGAAACCTCTGATATATAAGCAGCTCTTATCTCAACCTGTTGCCAGTTTATATAGTACCTGGTTATAAAGCTAGAGTAAGGAGGCCCTCAAGAAAAAACAGTAAATATATTGAGGTAGAGGGGAAAGCTTTTAAGAAACCCTGTCTATCCACCTCTTCCATGTCAGATTTAATCTTCTAAGAGCTTCCTTAGATTTGTCAGTCTTGATAAAAGTAGGCTTTTGGCAGCTTTCAATACTTTTTTTGTGAGAAGAGACACATCTCACTCTGAGAATTCACACCCTTCTGATGCTTACAGAGTGCTGCAGAAATATAAACTCAACACACAATGTGCACATTTAAAAAAAGGCACAGTTAAGAAAACATAAACACACAATGCTTTAACTAATTGGGGAAATGTGTACATTAGTTAAAATTAGTAAATAAATACAAGAATGTAAACGGGGAAATGAGTATTACTATCCTTGTAATTTCTCTATGTAGAAAAATCACAACCTCTTGCCACCCCACACAAAACAAGTATGGAGAAAATGCAGGGTGGATTCAGAGAAATGCAATGAAATTGAGATTCAGGGTCTGTCCAGACTGGCCATTTTGGTGCCATCTGAATGGCACTTCAGCTCCTGCTGTCAATTAAGCGCTTCCCCTGATCATCTGTGGATCATCTGTAATCCCATTCTAGTTTCTGAGGCTACAAGAACACAGACCTCTGTAAAGTGTGGCTGTAATCAGATTCTTTGATTCTAACAAAGTCAATGGAAATTAAGACTATCAAGTAATATATAGGACTGGACACATGCAGCACAATGCTTCACAGGTTTAATTGGAAACTCATCCCACTATTTTCAATGGGGATTTCTCCCAGGGAAATATGTACAGAATTGCAGCTGTAGACTCTCATAGCGTGGAGCCATAGGCTAATCTTATGCACAGATTATTGGATTATCAATCATAGTGACATATCTAGGAAGACTATATTACACCAGCCTCTCAGCCACTAACTAAAAAATGTTGTTTCCTTTAGAAAGGGGAACAAAACGTGTCATACCTGTATATATTTTTCAGAATCAAGATGCATTATAAAACCTCTTTTTTTATATGTAACCAAATAACAGGTCTTAGTGTTTTAAATAATCCAGTCATCTGATTAATAAGAACTACAATATGGTATAGCTAAGTGCAAAATAGCCCATTCATATTAATATAGGTTCTGTGGCTTTAAAATAATTATCTGGAAACCTTTTACCTTCTCTCTGCACTATTGGCCTATACGACAGGCCTTAATTAGCACAGATTTTTCACGTTCATGGATAGATTGGAAATTTGGAGGCACTTAATGAGAGAGGTCTATTACCTTGACCAGGCTAAAATTACAGTTAGAGGACATTTGCTTGCTCCAGAGGCTGACTGCATACAAATATTTGATTATTAACATACTGCTTTAAAATACATATTTAAAAACATGTGATCTTTAGCAGTGCAGAGCCAGACGCTAAGCATCAATGAAGCTTTCAGTTTATATCAGAAAGCCATCTGTATTTATTTGCTCCCCTTAACACGGCCACAGTAAATGATCACATCAGTCTAATAGAATGCAAAGACTAATTTGAAGACACCTCAAAATAAATATTTTCAAACCCTGCCATTTTGAGTTGCAGACAAAGAAAGCTGCCCTAGGCAGACTCTTTGTCCATTAATCCAATAGAGTCCAGAATCTCAGGTAAAAATTTCTTCCATCACCACATCTTGACGTTTTTCGTGGGAAAGGCAAGAGCTGAGACCTTCTGTAGACAAAGCATCTGCTTTACCTCCTACCTATACAGAGGCTGCATGGCCATCAATGTATGTGACAGCCATCATCACGGTAATGCTCAGTCTATGAACCTTCAAATAATGCTGTCCCTTATAAATCATCACTGGTTTTAGGGACCCTAACTATACCACGTTCCAAATTTCAGCCAAAGGTTCTTATATTAGAACTTCTGGCTGAAACCTAACTTAGACCAATATCATAAACATAATCCATCTACAACAAAGTCCATTTCATTGAAACCATAATCATAAGCAAGATCCATCCCCATAGGCTGGATTAAGGTAGCTGACCCTTCTGAGTCAGCCTGCAAGGGCTTTAAGGAAAACTCGTCCTTGTCTTTGAAGCCCCTCCCCTTCCTCAACTTCTCTCCATCTCACATCAAAAAGAGAAAGCAGGAAAGCAGCTGTGCCATCCTGAACGACCTGAAGGAAGGGCAAGATACAGTAGTGTTTTTTAATCCAGCCAAAGTAGTTGTAACCTGAGGTTACATCTGGATTCCTGAGACAGATTGAATCATGAATGAGAGCTATATCTGGCCCATAGCTCTGAATCACATACACTGAGTAGCAGTGCCCTTCCATTTGGGTTGTCCATGTGTTGTAGCCATTCAACGAATTCTGTTGCTCTTTGTGTACAGGAAGCAAAAAGAATGCGCTCTTTCCAGCAGAAAATGGACAAATACTTTTCTGAAGAAGAAAGAGAAGTTGCTTGGAGAAAACGGCATCCTCTGGGACTCAATTCAGGTATACTATCAAGCCAGCATATTGTTCAGGGAGATGGTGCCAGTTAAGCAACACGCCTTGGCACAGTTGATACTCTGGATTTGCTGCTTCTTCTGTTCCACCTTTGATGCCAAGGACAGAGCTCAGGAACATACTTCTAAAAGAATTAATATGATGGTACACATAACTGAGCACCGATAGGATGATGCTCTGCTGTTTAGTTATGCACAGCTGTATAGTATAGAATTATATTTATTTTTAAAAGTTTTCACGCTCTGAGTGAAGGCCATATTGAATCTAATGACATAGCTTTTGGAAGGGGATTTAAAAAACCCCACCTTACAATATAAGAAATGAGGCCACGGCCTCTGGTTGTTGTCTTAAGACAAAGGGCATCTTAGATTCTCTGTGATTGTCCAATCCCCCTGACCATTTGTACAGTCAGTTTTGTGCAAAGGAGCTTCCGTTATGCACATGGGGGGGGGAGACTGTGTGACATCACTTTTGTGCACATAAATGAATCAGAATGTTGCCCATCTTGGAAGAACGGGCTTAGATGTACCTTGCTCATAAGCTCAGCCCAAGACGTAAGAATATAGATTGCACTGTACGAGTGCAGAGGCTTAAGTAAGCTAAGAGCTAGTTCTAAAAACTTGGGAAATCCTTGCAGGAAATTTCAGCAGAGGGAAGGGGAGAATGCTGTTGAATCCTATTGCTGAGGGTTCTGGCAGAATATTAACCAGTAAGCAGCAAAATACATGAAGGACAGACTATACGTAGGTTAGAATAGCACAAGGAAGACTTTGTGGAGGTCTAAGTTACTACCTGTTTGAATAAAGAGAGCATCTCACTTTATTAAATTAACTGAAATCAAACCTGTGCCTTGAAGCGAAGCAAAAGATGGAAGAGTGTGCACACGCACACAGACAAACAAACAAACAAACAACCAGGAGCAAATAGAGACAGATAGTGTTTGAAAGACCCACCACACTGGGCTTCTGGCTTTTCTTGTAGTCCAGGAGATGAGACACATCCTGTATACTTTCTCTTTCCTCACCTTTCATCAGCAATTCCCCTCAGTTTGGATCTGGTTTCTTAGAGATATTAAAATGTACTATTGAGTTGTTGTTTCTTCTAACAAGCCTTGCTTGCTATGTCCAGCAACAACTCATGAATTGAGCAGGCGGTGGCGGGGTGTATGTGTGTGTGTGACGATGATCAGGGGCTGTTCCCTATGGGCTGCCTATGTTCTTCTTTCAGGCTACTAGGATTATGTAACAGCTGTTATTTGAGCATAGGAGAGTCTGTATATCTTGGGCTCACACCATGTTAGAAGCTTTGCAGCACAAAGGAAAGACGTATCCCTCTTTGTTTACCTCTGCCGTCTCCCCTCCCAACCTGTTTCTCCTCTTGTGTTAAAAATTAGTTTTATAAGCACCTCAGAGCAGCAATCTGCCCCCTTGTAGTTTGTGACGTCTGCTGCACATTGATTGGACTGTACTGTATAAAATACAAAAAAAGTAATCTTGGGGCTGATTCTTACATGACCAAAACTAGGTGGCTGCTACCACTCTCGCATGGTTTCGTCGTGGCAGCATTACAGGAGAACCAACACATCATTAAGCAAATTGGGGGCAGAGTTACTGGAAGAATTGTTTTCATCGTGGCCGCATCCTTGCCACTTTGGTTCTGCCCTCCTCTGTTACTGCATTACAACCTTTTCACTTATGTAACTTAACTGTTGGCCCTTAGTTCTTTGTGTCAGCTTTAAAAGTGGCAAACATAAGTGATCATTAAACCCATTCTGAAAAGCCTGAACGCTGTAAAATGAACACTCTGGGAGCAAACGCTGCGCAGAATTTATCTTCTGCTGAAAGAGAGTCCTTTCCTTGTGCTGTACGGTCACCGTTCTATATGGGAATGAGGGTGAAATGCAGACATGTTGCTCACACAAAGAGGCAACCTAGCTATTTTCCATCACCCTCCTTCCTTGGATACTTTCCCCAACAAAGAAATTAATTAAACGATGGCATGCTTGATTTTATCTGATTTGGAAGCAATTCATCACTCTTTTGCTAGTCCAGGCGATCAGCATATTAATTCATTTGTGAGACTAAGCTCAAGGGTAATTACAGCAGGGAGACTTAATGCTTAAACGTGTTAATGCCTGTAATCAGAACTATTTTCTCAGTGTGGAACAATTGTTAGACAATTACAGTTGGATATGATTGCCCTCGTAGACAACAGAGGCCGTGTCACGAGGGAGAGATCCGAGGCTTGCTTTGCAAGGATCCCATTATAAGCAATCTCGTTTCCCTGCAATCTCTTTTGTCTACCTTCTGCCAATCCATCTCCTTTCCTCACGATTGCCTTGTTAATTATGTCTAGCAGTTACCATCTTTTATCTTTCTTTATAAGAGAAGGTGGAAAAGGGGCAGAAAGGAGATGAGAAACCTTCTCCTTGTGCAAATGGCATCGGGGTTTGCTGCCAATTGCCCGGTTTATACATTGAGGTAGAGCAGTGTAGCTTATTTACTATGATGCTCCTCATTTTCTCCACACCCTGTTCAGCAATAGGAGTTTCCCAGCTAGGAATGTATGAAGAGGAGGAATAATCTTTTAAAAAAATATGCAAAGAGGAAAAGTCTTCATTCCATTCAGAAAAGAAACTAATTTGATCAAGCCTTACACACCTATGTCAAACCACTTGTGAGGGATGGCATAGGCTAGTAATGGATATAGAGTTATATATGGAATGAGAAGTGATTATAAATAATGGAGCCAATGGAGTCCATTACCCAGTCTCTTTCTTCTGAAACATGTACCTGCTTACAGTAAATAAACAGAGTGTATCGATTAAACATGGAAATAAATAGAGCAAATAAATAACTCCACCATGTATGTAGACAATTATCACATGAGGGAAAAGAGTAGACTGGATCCCTGCTTCCATCGTGGAGCCACATAACTGTAAAGTCAAGGGACCATGAAGGTCATTTAGTCAAAACCCTTGCTGATACAGGTAACACAGTAGATGTCAGAGACAGAATTCAGCATACCATGTTGAGCATATGCAGCATCTGGCAACCAGCCATCATGTTAGGTAGCCAGTGAATTTGCTACCCAACACGATGGCTGTTTGCCAGGTTGTTTCGTTTTGTTTTTCTTGAACTGGCAGTATCTGCTGCTCAGTGTAGATTGTACATACCCAGCTAATCAAACTGACCAGCTCATTAGAGAGCTCCTTATATAGCGTCCTTAGACATGTCCTACTTTTCTTTCTCATCAGAATTGTTTGTGATTGTGCCCTCACTACCCACTTTTAAAGAAACTCTCTTTCATCATAAACTTCTTCCTCTCTAATCATATCTGACCATGAGATCAAGGTGTTTTGTTGCCTTTATTTTTCTGTTTTTGGCATGGAGGATGTGAACTCTCCCCTCTAGTCTGAAAAGGTAATTCCCAAATATAGGTATTAGGATGCTGGCCACCACAGAGACCATTCAGCTGCACCACCCCTGCGTGTACAGTGGTGCCTCACTAGACAGTTACCCCACATGACAGTTTTTTCGCTAGACATTGACTATTTGCAATTGCTATAGTGATTTGCAAAACAGTGATTCCTATGGGGGAATTTCGCTGGACAATGTTTGGTCCCTGCTTCGCAAACCAATTTTTGCTAGACAATGACTTTGACAGCTCCCTCCGTGCTCGTAAAATGGGTGTTTTTGGGACCTAAGCTTCGCAAGACAGCTATTTAAACAGCTGATTGGCAGTTCACAAAGCTGCCTTCCTATGGCTGATCTTCGCTAGACAACAACGATTCTTCCCCATTGGAAAGCATTAAACAGGTTTCAATGCATTCCAATGGGGAAATGCTTTTCGCTAGATGATGATTTCGCTAAACAGCGATTTCAGTGGAATGGATTATCATCTAGTGAGGCACTGTACTTCCCAAGTGTACTCAGTGTGCCAGTGATTGGGAAAAGCTTCCCGGGTGACCTCTGAGATGGAAGGCACGTTCTTCAGTATCACTGACTCCTTAGCATTCCTAAGGGGTCACACCGCTGAATGTTTATTGAAAGTATTTCAAAAAGACATATATTTTCAAAAATAGATTTAAAGCTCCCCCCCAAAAAAATCAAAACGTTGTGAAGCAAATCCATAATTGATGTGCAAAAAGCAAACTTACTCAGAGACTAGGCAATTGAGAATAAAACCCACAGAAAACAATAAAGCTACCTACCTACATCTACATCTACAAAGTAATAAAGCGGTAGCATAGTTCCAGGACATACGCAGAATTCAGCAGACGGGCAGGGATAGCTTACATTCTCCTAAGAGACGAAGCTGAGCAAGCAGTGAGTTGGCACAATGCTCCATTCTTCTGCTCTTACTTGTATTCCACCATCCCCTCTCTAGATGTTTTGGCCCTTTCCACCAATCAGGCTTTGTTCCTCCCCAAACCTTCTGGTAGGTTACTTCTGCAAAAGTAACTTGTGTTGTGCATCTTCCCCATACACACAGAAGGCAGGTGGTAGCAATTAAGGTACCATGAGACAACCATGGGAAGAAGCTTCTTACAGCTTTCTCTTGGCCTTGAAATGTTGGAAAACATTACACACAGCCATAGATAATTCTCTTAATTGAAGAGAATCCTCCCTTTTGGCTAATTTAACTACCAGGCACCACACTTACAGACCACAGGGGATGAATTAACCTTTTTTTTTTCTAATTCCATCACAGCATGTCTAAGGTTTGAGTGAGAACTGTCTGGAGCTGCCTTGCCCTGGCTGTTTGATTCAATGCCTGATTACTATTAAAAAAAATTAAAAATGATCTGTAGCCTAGAAGGGCACCTGTATTCCGACTTCTTTGAATCACTTCCTTGAAGCATGATCTTCACTTACATTGCTGTACTTTTCTCCGTCCTCTTGGGTTACATTTTCTCAAGGTGTTTCTAACAAGGTTTCCAAAGACTGTGTGATCCCTCTCCAAAGACAAGTAACAGCGGTTCTTAATCTTTACTTTCCATGCCCCCCTCCCCTTTGAATATCTTTTGTTGCTGCAGGCCACCAAGGCTTAACTCAAGATTTACAACCCTAAAGTGCATCAAATACTTATTTAAATACGATTCAGATACAAACAAGCAAGGCAAATGGGGTGCTTACACGGAAGTAGAAGGTACAGGAATCTTACAAGGAGTTTGGAGCTACAGTGGTGACTCGCTTGACGACGTTAATTCGTTCCAGCGAAATTGCTGTAGAGCGAAAACATCATCAAACAAAATAAAAAAGCCCATTGAAATGCATTGAAAACCGCTCAATGCGTTCCAATGGGCTGAATACCTGCTCGTCCAGCGAAGATCCTCCATAGGGGAGCCATTTTCAGTGCCTGTAAAGCAAGGAATCCATCCTAGAAAACAGCAGGGGGCCATTTTCTTCAGCTGGTGGCCATTTTGAAACCCGACGATCAGCTGTTTGCTGATCATTGTAAAGTGAAAATTGGTTTCCAAAGCAGGAAACCGATCATCGCCAAGTGAAAATCCCCCATTTAAACCATCGTTTTGCGATCGCAATAGCGATCACAAAAACCTCATTGTAAAGTGATTGTCTCATTAAGCAAGGCAATCGTTAAGCAGGGCACGACTTTACAGAATAGATTCCAACCTCTCTCCCTTATTAATCATGAAATGGAACAGCAGCAGTGTCAGCCTGCAGATAATATCCAGAGAACCCAGGAACAATCTGTACATCAAGTGTCCCCTACCAAGCTTCAGAGGAGATGAGTTGTGGTGGTTGGGGCTCCTTGCTCAGAGGAACAGAGCCACAATCTGCAAGCCTGACAAGATGAATCGTGAGGTGTGCTGTCTCTCTGGAGCCACAATTTGTGTTGTAGCAGAGAGACTGACAAGACTTATTAAGCCCTCTGACTCTTACCCCTTCCTTTTGGTCCATGTGGGAACCAATGACACTGCGAGGCATAGCTTTCAGGACATCACAAAGGATTATGAGGATATGGGTAGGAAGCTGAAGGACCTGGGTGCACAAGTTGTAATCTCATTCATCCTCCCTGTTGAAGGACATGGCCCACAAAAGGAGAGAAGAATAATGGAGGTGAACAACTAGCTTCACAGATGGTGCCGCTAGGAACAATCTGGCTTCTTGGACCATGGTCTGTTTCACAAATTTTGTATTTTGGCAGGGGATGGGGTGAACCTCACAGCTGTTGGAAGTATTGTTTTTGCTAAGAGGCTCACAAATCTGATCAGGAGAGCTTTACACTGAGTTCAGGGGGTGGGGAGGGAGACAATAATTTTCAGGGCAGAAATTCAGCAAGTGCTGGTGAGAAAAGCCCAGCAAGGCAAGTAGTACTAGAGAACAACAAGGGGAAGAAAAACACATATGGTCCTAAATGTCTCTATACTAATGCACAGAGCATGGAAAATAAACAAGATGAACTGGAACTCTTAATACAACAAAATAAATATGATATAATAAGTATCACTGAAACCTGGTGGGATGAAACTCATGACTGGAATGTAGTTATTGGGGGGGGTATAAAGTATTTTGAAATAGACCTGGCAAGAAAGGAGGAGTAGCTTTACATGTCAAGGATGTTTATACTTGTGAAGAGATCCAGGACTTAAATCCAGGAAGCCAGGTTGAGAGCATCTGGGTAAAAATTAAGGGGGAGAGAAATGAGGGATATCATACTACAGACCCCAAGCCAGCCCAAGGAGTAGGATGATGCCTTCGTGGAGCAGATGGCCACACATTCAAAAGGCAGAGATGGAGTAGTAATGGGAGATTTCAACTACAGTGGTGCTTCTCTTAACAGCGATAATCCGTTCCAGGAAAATCACTGTTAAGCGAAAACGACGTAAAGCGAAAATAAAAAGCCCATTGAAACACATTGAAAACTGTTCAATGCGTTCCAATGGGCTAAAAACTCACCGTCCAGCGAAGATCCTCCATACAGCAGCCATTTTCAGTGCCTGTAGAGCGAGGAATCTGTCCCTAAACACAGCGGGGAGCCATTTTAATTACCTGGTGGCCATTTTGAAACCGCCAATCAGCTGTTAAAAAACATCGTTTTGCGAAGAATCGGTTCCCGAAGCAGGGAACCGATCATTGCAAAGCGAAAAAACCCTATTTAGACCATTGTTTTGCAATCTCAAAAGCGATCCCAAAAACATTGTCGTGAAGCAGATTCGTTGTAATGCGAGGTAATCGTAAAGCGGGACACGACTTTATCCCAATATATGTTGTCAGTCAAACTCTGCCAAGAACATAAGGTCCAGCAAATATCTCACTTGCCTTGCAGAGAATTTCATGGTCCACAAGGTGGAAGAGTCAACAAGGGGATCAGCTATTTTAGATTTGATCTTAACCAACAGGGATGGCCTTGTTAATGGGGTCGAAGTGGTGGGATCTTAGGTGGGAGTGACCATGCTGTCTTGGGATATGTTATAGAGTGGGAAGGGGAAGCCAAGTGCAACCAGACACGCATTCTAGACTTTAAGAAGGCCAGTTTCAGTAAACCTAGGGAATTACTGAAAGAGAAAGGAGTTCAGGATGGACGGGAATTTCTTAAAAGGGAGATACTAAAGGCACAATCTAAAACTGTTCCAATAAGAAAGAAAAACGCAAGATGTCTAAAGAAACCAGAATGGTTGACTAAAGAACTTAAAACTGAACTGTTAAAAAAAAACATGTGGAAGAAATGGAAAAATGGAGAAAATGCCAAAGAGGAATACAAGGAAACAGCCAGTATATGTAGGGGGAAGGTAAGAAAAGCAAAAGTGCAGAATGAACTCAGGCTTGCCAGTCAGATTAAAAACAATAAAAAGAGCTTTTTTTTAGTTATTCCCACAGCAAAAGGAAAAACAAGAAAATTTCAGAACCATTGGCAATAATATTTGAGAATTCTTGGACAACAGGAGAAGTCCCAGAGACTGGAGGAGAGCAAATGTTGTCCCTATCTTCAAAAAGGGGGAAAAAAGAAGACCCAAATAATTATCGCCCAGTCAGCCTGACATCAATTCCTGGAAAAATTCTAGAGCAGATCATTAAATAGACAGTTTGTTATTACTTAGAAAGCAATTCTGTCATCACTAAAAGTCAACATGGGTTTCTCAAAAACAAGTCATGGCAAAAAATGAAATCTGATCTGTTTTTTGATAGAGTTACAGGCTTGATAGATGAAGGGAATGCTGCGGATGTAGTATATCTCGATTTCAGTAAGGCCTTTGACAAAGTTCCCCATGATATTCTTGCAAGGAAGCTAGTAAAATGTGGGCTAGACAGTGCTACTGTTTGGTGGATTTGTTGACAACCTGGAATGTGTCCAAAGGAGGGTGACCAAAATGGTCAAGGGTCTGGAAGCCATGTCCTATGAGGAGTGGTTTAGGGAGCTGGGAATTTTTAGCCTTACAAAAAGGTTAAGGGGGGGGACATGATAGCCATGTTTCAATATTTGAAGGGATGTCATGTCGAGGAAGGGACAGGTTTGTTTTCCACAGCTCCAGACACTAGGACAAGAAGCAATAGTTTCAAGCTACAAGAAAAGAGATTCCACTTGAATCTCAGGAAGAACCTCCTGACAGACAGAGCTGGTCGGCATTGGAATAGGCTGCCTTGGAGTGTGGTGGAGTCTCCTTCTTTGCAGGTTTTTTAGCAGAGGCTGGATGGCCATCTGTTGGGATTGCTTTGCATGGCAGGGGGTTGGACTCAATGGCCCCTGTGGTCTCTTCCAACTCTGTGATTCTATGATTCTCCATGATCATCCGTCCTGATTTAATCCCATTTATTTCAATGGGTTTCCCTCTCCCCCCCCCCACATGTTTGATTTTGTAAGTTACTTGCTATCAAACTGTTATTTTCATTACCAATTTTTAAATTTATTTGTTTTTAATGGAGGCAGTGGGTTAGAAAAGCCACGTTTTACACAAACAAGCAGGACAATGAAGATTTCGTTCTACGTTTCCTTTTCTTGCTTTCTTGTTTTCATTCTTTCTTTCTATTTTAATGGCAAACATTTTCAAGCCTTTGCGGACCCTCTGTGAGGACATCGTGCCCCCCCCGTGGGTCCATGGACCACTATGCTGTAGAACACTAACAGATGCCCATCTTTCCTTATACAAATGACAGTGAAATAGGCGGCATCTCTCTGGTCATATTAAAGTAGCATGTCTAATTTAATTTTCCTCTTTTCCTGTTGACAGGCTGTTTAATCTGCAGGAGAGCTTGCTTTGCATTTGCTAACTGAAGAGAGTGTGATTGCATTGGGGAAGGACAAGGAGGGATTGGCAGGAGTAGATCCAAGTATCACTGACAATGCCTTCAGCCAGCCTCGTTGTCTGGCTCCCGTCTCTCTCCTTCCACAGCTAGGCTGTCCAGCTGTGGGCTGTGTTTTTCCCCCTGCTCAGAAGTAGAATGCTATCATTCCAATTCTGCCCAGAGGCTACTGGGAGTCTGAAGGGGTCTTGAACTGAGTTAGACTGTACGTACATTGGTGTAAATATCTCAGCCCCCATTGGTCTTTGCAGAAATGCTATTTCTGGCATTTGAAGAAAAGCCTGAAGCAGAATTGCTATGACACTGGACGCAGAGGTTTCTGTCCTTAAAACAATCCAGCCTTGTGTTTTAAGTGAAGTGAAATAAAAAAAAGAACACCCACAATGATTCCTACCATTACGTTTCCAATTGTACCCTCAGTGAGAAGACCAGCCACCACAGGAGACGTCCCCCGAGGTACCAATAGATTCGAACGCCTGTCAACACCCAGGAGAAGGTGAGAAAAAAGTATACAGTACAAATGAATATTGTGGCTTGCTCAGTGTCTCCCGTCTTATTGTGGTTAAACTATGGCCTAAAGGCCTTTTCTTTCAATTGGCGAACATATCCTTTTGCTAGTTCGTGTAGGATTGTGCCACATGTCCTTTAATTTTGATGTTCACTTTAAAATTAGGAAATTCAGCACAGCCAACCAAATTAATGGGGAAAAACAGCCTGCCAAACATTTGCATTCTGCTGGCTGCTACTTCTTTTCAGTATCGTTTATTTCCCTTTTTATGCTCTGCCACCGCCAACCTCAACCTCATTTGCCCACACTGCTGTTTAGTGCTGTAGGTGTTAGTGACCCTCCCATGGCTTATTTGGTTGCTGTGAGTCTGGGAAATACATCCAATTTCTTCTGTTCCACAGCAGCAATATGGAGAAGGGAGGAGACATGACAACATTGCATCCAAGTTGTTTCTTACTGTCAGGCGAGCCTGCCATCATGTCCACAGTGTTGTATATAGGAGACGGCACGTCCTTCGTAACCCTGATTGAGGAGCATTTGCAGGACAGAGTGATGGTCAGGAGGCAAATGTGTACTCCTGCCCCCATTTGCCAATGGTCTGCTATGCTACTTTCTCTTTTACTACACCCCCCCCCCCAGCAGTACCTGAAGAATAGAAGAAGCCCAGTTGTAGGTAAAATAGGCTGGGAAATATTTGTATGGCCAATCAGAGGGCTCAGGAAGGTTAAGGCATCCCCTCTCCTACTCCCAAATACCACTTTGAAAGCCTTCCTGCTGCTGCAACCTGTATCTTTATTACTGGATGCGCATTTATGGAAACACAACAAACTAGCAAATGTACATGAATTAGAGCTGTTATGGATTGCAATCCACTTTTTCAGCCACACCAACAGAGTGTAATGCATGACAGCTGATGAGAAATACATCTGTTAGTCTTAAAAGTGCTTCAATTCTTTTGTTTTTGTTTTATGTTGCTGCTAAAACAGACTAACACAGCTATTGCTCTGAACATGGCTATGTGTTTACTAGTACAACATGTATTTTGCCTGACAGTGTGAATACAGCACTTGGGCAATAGAACTTAGTACCCTTTCTTGGCTGTGCTTCTCAAGGGCAGAATCCCCTGTTCTTCCTGACTCAGTGCCATCTGGGGGGGAAAAAAGCACAGAGGAACAGCAGTTGATGGCTGGCCAGTGGAGTGTCAATGCAAACAGTACAGAAGTGCTTTACTGCTGAAGTTAATGTAGGAGTAAACTGCTGCGATTTGAACCCCCCCCCCAATGCTTTAATCATGATAGCATTTTTAAAAGCCTTCCATGCAAGCTGCTTTTAAATTCTGATGTAAGACAAGAATATGCCTTCCTGAATATTTGATATCCTGAACAATGCCTAGACTGTAATAAAATTCAAAATGTAATCAATTAAATCAATTAGAAGATTAAATTTCACCATGCTATGTGTACCACTAGCAAAATTTACAAATCACATAATCAATGCAATCCATTAACACTGACAAAGGAAGGGGGTGATGGACTGGAAAATCTCCATCAAGGGCATTCAAAAGATGTAATTAAAAATACATTACACCCTGAATGCAAGGCTCCCCGCACTGCCTTTCTACTGCCTTGAAGAATGCTCCTCATTCTTCCAGCTTCAGGCCTGCATGGAAATTTTGCACAAATAGAAATCATGTTATAAATTTAGGCAATTCTATGTCATGCTAGCTAGGCAACACTGAAGATCACAGTAGCTACAAATCAACTTCTTGTGATATATTTGCACCATTAAGGAAGGCTATTGGAGGAATTAGATGACGTGAGTAGGTGGAAATCCTAAGACGTTCCAATATGTCAGCTGGCTCTGGGCCTCAAACTTTCAGGCTCTCTCCTTTTTTGTTTCCAGAATCTTTTTAAAAAAATTTGAGGGGTTATGAAGGGGAAGAGAGAGAGAACACTAACCTCAGGCGAGAGAGGATTGTTAGAGAGTAAAGTGTAAGGGAGCAGTAAGAAATATTTGCAGTGCTTGTTGGAAAGGTAGCAAGGAGTGGAAACATGAGGGGAAAGGAAATGGAGAAGAAGAGGGAAAACATACTTTGCCTTCAGTGAATTGTTCTGCCTGGTGAAGAACTAAAGGTGACATTCAGGAACCATTTTCTACACATAAAATTTATCTCACTACAATAGACAGACTTAAGATATTGTGCCTAATCTACCGTCAGCAAGTTTGATTTTATGATGGTTAAGTCCATTTCACTGCATTTAGAATGTTTTTTTCCCCTCCATCCTGCCAGCCCAAGGAGTTTAAAGGAAGCAATAATGTTCTGCCGATAATATAACCAAGTAAAGATAAGGCAAATCTAATGATAATATCAAAGTAAGCAAAACACCCAAATGCCAACATGACCAGGTCCCATGACTGAGTGCCCACTTCACGGCTGGACCAGAAAAAAAAGTTTAATAATAAGTTCAATGTTCTATCGGCCTGGTTCCCAGGGTCAGGGACATTCTTCCCCACCCTCTGTATAAGAATGGAACTTCTATAAGAAGGAAATCTGATACACTGAAAAGTTTCCAAAAGGGATCCTTAAAATATCTTCAAGAGCTAAAATATTGGCAATGATTTTTCGAGGGACAAGTCACTGAAAAGAGCAAGGGCCTTGTTCAAATACAGAAAATTGGGAGTGTACACTCAGTACTTTGGAAAGGCACTCCTAAACTCCACTAGCCATGGTGGCTGGGGAATCCTATGAATGACGTTTCCCTACTCTGTATGGACTTTATTTGGCTTTTTGCCCTGGGGCTGAATTGCTAAACCTTTCCAAGTCGGCACTGGTGCGTTCGTTATTTCTCAACGTTAATAAATAGTCCAGTTTGTTCTAGGGAGACTCAACAGGCCAGAAAGGGATATTTTGTACTCTTTTCTTGGAAATTACTATTCTGTTTTGTAATTCAAGGTATCTCAGCACATAATGCTTTGCACTCTGTATTGTTCCCTTTTCACTCTCCCAAACCCCAGTTTACATAAACAAGTTAATCTCTTCCTACAATTACAAGTACGACACAGAAATCCTGTCCGCATAATCACGTTCATTTTACAGCCACCTCTTTGCCGCAGGTTCAGAACATATGAAGATATCAAATATAAGTCAAAATATGAAACCACCTATCATTTGGAAACAAAAGGCGGGTGACTTAGACAGTGGGGGAGTCGCTGTGGGGCTCACAGGATATACTGTAATCACTTAAATGTTCATCACGTGAGGTTTGATGCCAGAGCTGAACCAGCAACTATCACATACTTCTGATGGACTACCAACAGCAAACAGAGCCAGAGGGTGGATCAATTTACATTAGGAATGCTATCTTCATAACTGAGAGAGCCGACAAAAATGCTTTGAACCTGTCAAGTTGGCAGTAAAATCTATAGAATGAACTGAACATTTCATTTTCTTTTTGCCCCCAGTTATGGCTTATGAGACTAAAGAGAGAAAGAGAGGGCAGCTGTCTGCAAAGTTCCCGAGAAGTTATTGTTCAAATGGCCCCTCCTCACCTGTCACACTGCTCTGGGTATTAAGGGTAGTTCTTGGGCTCATATACAAAAAGAGGCAGGGGCTACATCTGTTGTCTGGAGAGTGATCAGGCCGAGAGGAAAATGACCAGGGAAAAGGCCTAGGCTCAAGGATGTAATATGATATGGTACTCACTAGTAAAAATAGTTTTATTTTCAGATTGAATACTGGGGCAAAAGTTTCCTTTTTAGAAAATAGGTTTTAACTACTGCACGTTTCATTCTATTGAAAACACTAACTTGAAACAAAAAAAAATGGCAGAGTAGACTTTGTGTGATAACTTATAAATGGCTCTCTTATGGATAGGAAATATATCTTCTCTATCTGCCAGCATGAATTAGTGTAGCACCATTGTTTTGATTCTCTGATACACTCTGTACCATTCTCCCCACAATCAGACCACAAGTACGACATGCTGAACCCTACTGCCAGTGAAATAATTGATAGGCTTATGAACACATAAAAGGGAGAGTGTTTTGCTAACCATTTCCAGAGCAGCAGGCGATCACAGCAGGCTTTTGGGGGTCAGCTTTCTTTCAAAGAGAGGGGAAAAAACATACCTGGGTCTCAGGATGCCCTCCTAAAAATCTGCTTACTTTATAGGCCAAAATAGCATAAAAGATATGGAGGCTCATTAAGTGCAAGTAGTGCTAATTCCAGCACAAAGCCGTAGAAGCAAAAACGGGCGGAAGGAATTCAAGATCATCTAATCCCGTTGTCTCAAGATAGACTGAGCTTGCTTCTTGATCAGGCAGCATAAGGAGACCAAGGAGACACTATCAGATGATGCTCTGTGGAGAGTGGTTTGCAGAGCATAGCGCCTTCAGTCACTCAAACAAGGAGCTCAGCAACAGTTGTAAAGAATGCCCACTAAATTCTACATTCAATTTAAGGGGACACCGTGATGAAGGATTTCCAGGTCCCACAAGATTCCTCACCTGCAGGCAAGAGCAACACAGTATGCACTACTTCCCCCTCCCCCCAAGTCTTTATAATTTTCACAAACTGTTGTTCCACAAAATTGGCATTAGTTTGAGAAGTAAAGCAAACGTACCCCACAAACACCAAACAACTGCTGATTGTTTAAAAGGATGCAAGCAACCCCTTTGACGATTCTAATCCTTAAATGTCCATTAGATAAAGCAAAAACCCAACGTCAGGCTTCCTACAGAGTTTTGTGAGGCACCCATCCTGTTCTGTTTTTAGGAAGCTAATTAAGACTGAATTATGTAAAGCTGCTTTCCGCTAGTGTAAATACCTCCCTGAGATCTTCAAATGGGTTTTAATTTGTGTATTTATATTTAAAGGTAGTTTTTTTGTTAGCAACAGGGTCTATTACATATTGCATTTTTGTATTTATTATATAGTGCTTTCAGTCCATGATTTTATTGCATATTGTGAACCTCCCAAAGAGTGGAAACACTAATGGGGCAATACAGAAATGGAAATCAATCAATCAATCAATCAATCAATCAATCAATCAATCAATCAATCAATCAATCAATCAATCAATCAATCAATCAATAACTTTTTTGCAGGGTGTATTATTCACATTAAATATTTATTTGCAGAATTTTGCTTACGGTAATTCTTGCAGGCTGGCAAGGCTCACCCTATTTTGTTGAGAATTCTTCAAAATACCTCACCCTTTTGCAAGCAAAGCAGAATAATTTTATGGTTTCTCATCCTTGTATGAGAAGATGAGACAACTGGGGATTTACATCTGAGCCTGCAAGATCCAGAAAAACCTTAGACAGAGCAACATGTATGTGTTAGAAGAGAAGACAGAAATATTTGCTTATATACAGTATTGTGGTCAGAATGCAACATGAAAAAAAGCCCTCTTCCATTGAGTCTTCCTTCCTTCCTTCCTTCCTTCCTTCCTTCCTTCCCATTGTAGGGATGCAAGGCAATTATCCAAATATGTAACCAAAATGCTGTGTGAAGGCAGATCTCCATACAGCTAAACCCTTTGTTTTCAATCCTTGCCCCTTTCAAGATAGATGAAGGGGATTAGTTTTTTAACCAAACTTTGAATGATGAACCAAACCTCAATCTTTGTTCATGGAAACAAGCTCGGGTATTTGCAGGGATTATTCTTTTTCTGTAAAATAAGCGCAGTGCAATGTGAGGAACATCTATGTGTTTTTAATCCATCTGTCTGTTAGACATAGTGCCTGGAGAAAATCATGATGGGAAACTGTGTTGTGCTGAGGACAAAATGTGCACAGTAGCAGGTCAGCTCTCCCTCTGTGCCTGCTCCCCCACAGGCTCTCAGCCTCTTCTACTTAGTCGTCTGAAAGATTGTGCAAATATAGCAATCAATAGGACAACACAACTGTCAGACTTGATACATCTTATGGGAGAGGTCAAAGCTTAGAAAGAAATAAACATTTCTCAAGCTAAGCACTAGGTATCCTCAAGATATGAAATTTTGTTTACAGATCAATACATGGGAGCGGTATGTTGTAAGTGACTTTGCACATGCATTTAAACACCCCAAAGCTGCTTGTGCAGAACAGACATGTTCACAGGTAACACAATGAGACATCTGTGTGAATCAGGGTCTAATATGCAAGATAGTATGCCACTTTAAAACACACTGCTGTATCTCGTAATTTAAAGGATCCTGTTTTGAAGTGCCTTTAGCCAAAGCTAGGCAGTGACACAACCAGGCATGGAAATATGTTACCTAGATATCTGAATTATCTTCCGTTGCCTGAATTATAGTGTGTTCTCTACTAAGTTGATTACTCAGCATCCCTATTAAAGACAGCATGATAAAGCTATTTTCTTTGAATTCGTTCTCATGTTCCTAAAGAGATTCTTTTTAAAATGAAACTTACATCATTATAAATGTTTGATGCATGGTAATATTATTTGAGAAAGGGGAAAAGACAATGTACAGGGGAGGCAGAAGATACTGTAAGAGGCTAAGAATCTTAATCCACTTGACCCTAGAATCACAGAAACTCAAACTTTAATCTTACCTTGTGGTTAATAGAAGAGCCAGATACATCCGGTACCTGTGTTCCCCACTTTTGAAAAGGGGAGATCTTTGGGAACATAACATGAACAAACTGGGAGTAATGATAGAGAGGGGGGCAACCAACCAGTTGTGGGCATTCGTGGATGACATCAATAGTCTAGATCTATTTTAGTCAAGGTTTGGCCCATACCACAGGATTGAATTGGCACTGGTTGCTCTGCAAGATGACCTTTTGAGGGAGTCTGACAGGGAGAGTATAACCCTGTTGGTTCTCCTAGATATCTCAGCTACTTTTGATTCCATTGACCACAGTTTCTTGTTGGACTAGCTGTCGAGGTTAGGGATCAGAGGTCGGGTCCATCAGTGGTTCTGGTCCTTTCTTGATGGCTATGTCCAGAAAGTTCAGCTCAGAGAGGTTGTATCAACCCCCTGTTATGAGGTCCCTCAGGGCTCAGTCATCTGTCCTGTGCTGTTCAACATCTATGTAAAGCCTCTGGGAGAGGCTTGTGCATTAAATCTGTAACTATGGTCATTAAGTATTTTTGTTATACTAATGTACATTTTGTTTATTATGTTATGTTTCATGTAATTTGGTTTGATTTAAGTTGCCAGGTGTCAATCATAGGTTGTCTATGCAAGCAGCAATGCTTTCATTCACTCTGTATACATTGGGGGTGGTCAAAATGTAGAACAAAAACATAATTGGTAGTAAGGCAACTCTTAAGTTCAGCTTATGTGCTTGAAGATTGATGTTGGCTATTTTGATGACACAGCTGGATGCTTGTTAAGAAATGTGTGTAGCTTTAAGGATTAAATATCCAAGTAGCTTCCGCTTTCTTTTCTGGTCTAGAAGCTCCGACAAAGTCGGAGCTGGCTGACTTTGTCTCTGCGACACTGTTGGGATCCCCGAGGCTTCTGGTCTTGGGTGATTTCAACGTGCACGTGGGGGCAGAGGCTTCTGGGTCAGCTCTTGAGTTCCTGGAAACCATGGCTTCCTTGAACATGTCCCAACATGTCAACAGCCCCAACCACGTGGGTGGCCACACATTGGACCCGTTTTTTTCCACCAGTTGGAGTGAGTATGGTCTGATGGTGACCGACCTTGTGTCAGTCCCCTTGTCATGGTCAGATCACCACCTGATAAAATGTAACCGCACAGTGGTGCTCCCCCCCCCTGCAGGGAGTAGGGACCTATTTCTATGGTCCGCCCTTGAAGGCTACTGGATCCTGCTGGATTCCAGGATGCCATGAGAGGGGTCACGACGGACCTGGCTAGCACTCCTGTCGATGCTCTGGTTGATAGTTGGTTCACCTTTGCAACTACGGCTATAGACATGATCGTGCCTAAATGCCCTCTCCTTCGTAGAGCTCGGCCAGCGCCCTTGTTTAACCAGGCGCTTCGAGCGATGAAGCGCACAAGGAGAAGGCTAGAGCGTAGGTGAAGGAAGAACCCGACAGAACATAATTGGATTGCTGTTAGAGTTGCAACTAACATTTACCTGAATAAGGTAAAGGCTGCTTGTCAATCATTCTTCGCCAACCGGATAAGCAAAGCTTCAAATCAGCAGGCAGAGTTATTCCATATAATGTGCAACCTATCCGGAATTGGTCTGGGTGATAGGCCTCCCCCTAGTTTTTCACCTGACCAGTTTGCAGCCTTTTTAAAATCTAAATGGAGGCCATCCGCCAGGAGCTCTCTCCTTTTTTGAACACAGTAAGTCGAGCTGAGATGTCCAGTGCTCCGTCTTGCAGTCGCCTAGAGTGGTCTTAAGTGACCAGATAGGCGGGATATAAATAAATAAAATAAATAAATAAATAAAATTGTCCAGTAACCCTCGACTCCTTTCAGCCTGTGATGCCTGACTCTGTGGACAAGGTGCTTGACTGCTGTCGAGCCACCACCTCCTCCTTGGACCCTGGCCCAGCCTGGCTAATCAAAGCAGCCAGGCCAAAAACAACAGAATGGGCCACAGCAATAATAAATGGGTCTTTTCTTGAGGGTAGGTTTCCTTCTGCCCTCAAGGAGACACTCATTAGGCCCATAAGAAAGAAACCTAGTTTGATGGCGGATGAAATTGGCAATTATAGACCCGTTGCCAGTGTTTCTTTCATGAGCAAAGTGGTCGAAAGGGTGGTCGCAGATCAGCTTCAGGCACATTTGGATGAAACATATGCCCTGGATCCGTTTCAGTCAGGCTTCAGGCCGCGCCACGGTACAGATACGGCATTAGTTGCCCTGTATGATGATCTGTTGAGGGAGGCCGACAGGGATAAAATATCTCTGTTGGTCGTCCTCGACATCTCGGTGGCCTTTGATACTGTCAACCACGGTATCCTCCTGGGGAGGCTCTCCGAGTTGGGTATCGGTGGCTTGGCATTTGCCTGGTTCTGTTCCTTCTTGGAGGACCACCCCCAGAGAGTGCAGCTTGGGGAGAGTGTCTCGGCCCCGTGGAGTCTCAAATGTGGGGTTCCACAGGGGTCGATTATCTCCCCAATGCTGTTCAACATCTATATGAGGCCGCTGGGTGGGGTCATTAGGGGGTGTGGAGCATAGTGTCATCAATATGCTGATGACACCCAGCTCTACATCTCCTTTTCACCAACTGCAGGTGATGCCATCCTGTCCCTCCAGCACTGCCTGGAGGCTGTACTGCAATGGATTCAGGAAGATGGGCTGAGGCTGAATCTGGACAAGATGGAAGTTCTGAGGGTGGGTGGCCCTGTGGATGGTGGCTTGGGAAACTCCCTCATGTTAGGGGGTGGCCCTGTCTGCGAAGAGTGGGGTCTGCAGCCTGGGGGTACATCTGGACCCGACGCTCACCATGGAAACGCAGGTGACATCGGTAGTCCGCACCGCCTTTTTCCACCTTTGGCGGATTGCCCAGCTGCGACCTTATCTCGACACGGGGACGCTCATTACCTTAGTACATGCGCTCGTAATCTCTAGATTAGACCACTGTAACGCGCTCTACGTGGGGCTCCCTTTGAAGCTGACGCGGAAGCTTCAGGTGGTGCAGAATGCAGCAGCCAGACTCCTTACTGGAGTGAGAAAATACCAACATATTTCTCCTACACTGGCCATGCTGCACTGGCTGCCCATTCGTTTCCGCATTGACTTCAAAGTCCTAATGCTTACCTATAAGGCCCTAAACGGTTTAGGACCTCGATACTTGGCGGAACGCCTGCTCCCACCTAGATCTACCCAGATCACCCGCACAAGCCAGGAGGTGAGGCTGAGGAGCCTAACGCCGAGGGAGGCCTGGAAGGAAAAGACACGAAATCGGGCCTTCTCGGCGGTGGCTCCTTGCCTCTGGAATAATCTTCCTCCGGCGATTCGTGCGGCCCCTACGTTGGGCACTTTCAAGAATCAACTAAAAACATGGATGTACATTCAGGCCTTCCCTCCTGTCAATACTTAATTTTTTCTTTATTCTTTTTTCCCATTTATTATTTGTTTTAATATTGTATGTGTTTGGATCGTTTGTAAAATCCTTATGTTTTTATTGTATATACTTCTATTGGTAGCCGCCCAGCGTGGTTGACCAGACCAGATAGGCGGGATATAAATCAAATAAATTAAATAAATAATAGAAGCTGTGGCGTGAACTGGAGAGTGGAATGTAATGCATTCATAGACAATGGGACCCATTCTGTGTGTGCGTCTCTTGGTCCTTCCCCCCCCCTTCTCTTTGGGGTTATGATTCAGTTTCTTCCATTCGTAGGTGTGAGCTTTGCATTAATCACAACAGATGGTGCCAGCACAAATGGTTCAGTGCCTGTGTCAACTGGCACATGCAACGGTTCAGTGCTAATCTAAATGATGTTTGAAGAGCATGGTTACAATCCACCACCGCAAGAAATCCTCTCCATTCTGAGTCATGTACATGTTTGCCTTTCAGGTTACCTTCCCAGTCTCCTAGCCACGCTGCAGCAGGTGATGCGTACAAACGGGACGTAGCTATGAAAGAAGGACTCAGAGAAGCCAGAGCTACTGCCTCTATGCGCTCAATGTGAAAGAACCAACAAAATCCTGGGAGTCATTGTCTCTTTCCAAGCAGTCATCATCTCTTTCCAAGGAGCGATCACCTTCCTTTGGGGAGTTGTCATCATTTTACATTCGTTTCAAGTCTCCCAGCCAGCAGGGGATGCTCAGCTTTGGCTGTTCTGCTCTGGGGTCCTAGTTTTCTTGTTTTACAAAAAGGAGCCGCTGAGGCAAAGGTCTGAGCAGGCAGAGCCGTTGCTGTTCTGAGGGCATAAAAAGGCTCTCCTTCACTGGAGACACTCCACTGACTTCTCACGTGGGGCTATGGCAGCATTTGCCCTGTGTTACCAGCACAAAGGCAGATGGTTCCAAGGGAGCAGCTGAAGGGAAATCTTACTCATTCTAGTGTCACATAGTTGTTGTTTATTTATCTGGGCCCTTGAGGGTTGAATCATACAATTTTCTTTTTCATAGAGCAGTCTTTAAAGAATGACAGTGCTGTATTGTGTGGATAGATGGGTGCTGATTTGCTCTCAGAAAACATGAAGGGGCAAGTTATGGCAATAAAGGTGTTCACAGTTGTGTAAAAACATTTCAGAACGCATCATTGTAAATTGAACGATCATTCAGATGCACTTACCTTATGTGTTTATAGTTATTTTGAATCCATTTTTGAAATGTGATACTGTTTCATTTGGTTCTGTCCCCTGTTCCGGACTACTGCTAATTAGAATAAAGTATGATAAAATGACAGTCCAAGTATTTTGACTATGCTTTCAGCAATCCATAAATTAGAGGAATTACGGCATAATGTAGTGTGGTAGTGGTAGTGATTCCAAAGTCACAGGGGGAAAGAATTCACTGTAAAGTACAGTAGTCACTGAGCAGTAAACTCAAGGCAGAGCAAAGTTTTACCAAGTTCTTTGCATGACACACAATACACGAAATTCTACCCCATAAGAGATGACGATTGCCTCTAATCCAGGCTGTTTCAGTGAAGTCACATTAACTCTCGATCCATCTGTCATCTGTTTCCTCCTTCCTTCCCCGCACCTTTTCTTTCCCTCCAGACTTGCATGCTACAGAATGTTGCAGCTCCTGCTCCAACTGTATATGCAGATAGCTGGTTTCATTTCAGCTAATAGGCTGCAATATGGTTGACAACACAGGGCCGTCCAGAAAAGAGGTATTGGGCAGACTCTACCACTGAGATGCACCTGAAGGAGGACAGAGAGCCCCCCTAGTGGTTCCTCTAGGCCCATGGTTTGAGAAATATTTAGTCAATTTCCACATTTACTGAGTTTATTTAAGGAACAATGTAATACATACTCATTTTTCTGCAATAATATATGTGAAAATTCTCAGTCATCCAGGTGAAGTTATCTGGAGTCATGGCAACTGGACTTCTTTCTTATTGGGTTGAAACTCATCCAAGTGACTGAAGAAGTGAAATGTTTCAACCTAATAAGAAAGAGGTCCAGTTGCCATCACTCAACTTTCAGATTTTCTCAAATAATGCTTTAGTGGTAAATCTGTAGAATTAGGCATGAATAACCATGATCCCAGCTACTCCTTGTGGTATTTTTAGAGGTGACTGAAGTTATTTAAGCCTCTCCCTTGTAACGCTGAGAGGGATGGAGAGACATTTTCTGCCTCTGTGATAATGACCATGACCAAAGGCTTCACGACATGACCTTTCAGGCACTGGCCATCTTAGGTATTGTGTCCTGTCAGGTGCTTGTCACCCCACATTGTACTCAAAATCCGTTTCAAGAGCAAGAGCTTTACCATACTGCTGTTGGGCTGTGGTATGGGGTCGATTCACACATTGTACTTTCCCAGACTGCCCCTGTGTTATAAGAAGAAATATATATGAAATGATATGTGGAATTTGCTAACTTACCTTCAAATCCTGAAGGGGTATTCCACTTGCACCATTCCCTAAATTTTCTGCAAATTTGGCCATGGGCATAGAAATCTGCAGCAACTCTCATTATATAGGTGTTTGCGCACATGGTAAATGTTTTGATGTTACTCATGTTTGGCCTCTCTGTGTGTCAATATGAAATATTTGCCACCGGAACCTCTTTGGCGTTTAAAAGAAATCTTTTTCCATTCTGCCATTTTGTGAAGCACAAAAGCTTGCATACTGCTGCACCCATAGAGCAGGGACCATTAAAAGATATCCACTTGCCAATTGTGTGCCACTTGTAAAAGATAATGACTCTTCCCACCATGATAAATCTGTTGGAGACATTTCCTTGGGATGTGCAGCATGTGGGCCCACTTCCAAACCCATCAAAGTACAGTAAATGGGAAACTGCCCTCTGACATCGCAGAGGTATAAGCCCACATGCCCACAAAGCATGACGATAAATTATTAACAATAAGTTATTGTCCTGGTGTTCTTGTTGCTGTGTCTTCTGTGACACAGAGCAAGGCTTTAATAAGGCAATATGTTGGCAAATACGGTGGGGCCATGGACTGGAAATAGGAACAAGCTGTTCCCTATTCGTCAGGCTCAGCAGATGTGCCAGTGTGAAAAGCTGAGGAAATGTTTTTCTTGTTGATGCGGGTGAAGAGGCATGCAGATCTATCCATCTCATTTCCATAAAGCACCGTCTGTTTTAGCTATGGCTTTCAAAAGCATTGCTGTTTTCTTGATGCCTCTGAGGTACAGAATGGAAAAAAACTTTAATCTGCCTTCCCAATGGATGTGCAGTAAATAGAGGAGGGAGAGAGAGAAAGAAAGAGAGAAAGAAAGAGAGAGAGAGAGAGAGAGACTCTGCCCCATCCAGTGAATGGAACACTCTTGAAGGAAACTTGAAGGGAACTTTTAAAAGGAGGCATTTTAAATCACACACACACACACACACACACACACACACACACACACAGACACACACACAAAAATTTCTACCCCTGCCACCTTGGGCAAGACACACACCTGACGGCCATGTGCTGGTGCAGCACCAAACCTTTTCAAACTGGATTTGTGTTTCATTAGATTGCACTCATGTGAAGCAAAGGGCGCTGTTTCAGTGTGAATCAGGAGAATGAGTTTTACTTAAGCCCAGATAATTCTTAACAGATCCCCACAGGTAGCAAAAACTATGGTTCCCCTTAGCTTCCACTTTTTTTTTTCACTGAGTGGCTTGCCTCTGGAAAGCTGCTTACTCATAATAAGAGCTGACATTTACACAGAGCTTTGCATTTTGAAAGGTCTCTACAAACATTAACTAATTAATCCTGAAAGCTCTGCTGTGGCACAGGTAAGAGCGGTTCCGCTTCGGAGGGAAAACAGGCCATTGAGCTGAAATCCCTTGCCTAGGTCCACATGGAAAATGGGAACCAAGTTGATTAAAGTTCATTCAGCCTGTATTCCGAACAAAGTTCTCAAGAGTCTTACAGCTAGCTGCATTCTGAACTCACTTTGTCTTCCACTTTTTCACAAGGCAGTGTTGTATGTGGATCCCCTGCATGGGCAAAGTAGAGACAGTAAACGTGGGAAATGCCAGTAACTTGATGCGTGCATGCTTTCTTTTCCTTTTTCAAGCATTCCATTCATGTATTGCCAACTTTCTTGAAGATGCTGGGGACAGTTTACGCTTGGTTTACTAAGCAACAAGGTCTGTTCTTCAAAGAGTAATTGTTTTATATAGGTTTCATCGCTAATTGGGGACTTCTGAAACGGGGATACGTTATGGACACAGATGGTATTGTTACAAAATGTTCCTTATGGAAGCCCCAGGTTTTGGATCCTAATACTTACCTAATATTTCTTGTCATAAACTCTATAAAATGGTGCCTTGAAATGAAATAACATGGTACTGTATTTGAATTATGTAGCTGGAACAATTACAACTCTTACGACAGCTCCTGCTGTACATTTCAGTTATCTATGGGTCCTCCCCATAACTTCTTCTCTCTTTGCACTTGTTACCTGTACTTGCTAGTTTCTTCTGTTATTACATTAGCACTTGGCTGCTAGCACCTCCGTCCTGGACTAGAACGCCTTTGCTGCTTTTAGAGGAATGATATTGACAAACACTAGTCTGCTTATTTTACTTTCCTGTGCTTCATTGTTTGGTTTATTGTGTTCATTTGATTTTAGCTTGTCAACCTCCTAGAATAGTGCACTGCCCTAATAGATGGTAAATAAATAAATAAATAAATAAATAAATAAATAAATAAATAAATAAATGAATGAATGAATGAATGAATGAATGAATGAATAAATGAATAAATAAATAAATAGTCCACCAAGTTCAAATCAGCAAATTAGTTTTTATCACTCTGGTGATGCACTATTGCCCTGTAAAGAGGCAGTAGCACGTCTTCCTTCCTTCCTTCCTTCCTTCCTTCCTTCCTTCCTTCCTTCCTTCCTTCCTTCCTTCCTTCCTTCCTTCCTTCCTTCCTAAAAAGTTCTTAATATGATTATCCTTTCAATATTACTCTTTGGTGCCTATTTACAGATTATTTCTTGTTCTCTTTGAAGGCATCATTGTTAATAGAAGTGAACATTATTAATTGTACTTGATTCTCAAACTCTTCCTATTTATGAAGATGTAACACATAGCATTTTCTGTGACATAAACTTAAGAATCCTTTAGCTCTCTTCCTCTGTAGAATGCTGTCAGGCTGTTACTGGATTTTTACCTCACACTATTATGCAACAAGGTAAACCACAATTGAGTATGTGCAGAACCCACATGTTTTGTGGATCAAAATTGACTTTTTCAGACTTCCGCAAAACCTTGCATTGAAATAAATCTGTTCCTCTTTAAAGCACCTTGATATTTGCTTTCCTCTATTTTTTTCCTGTTCCCCTCCCTTTAATTTTGCTCTTAACGTTAGACTTATAGAATTTTAGAGACAGAAGAGACCCAAGGGTCTTTGAGTGTAACCTCCCTGTTGAAATAGAAAACTATAGCTGTCAGGCACCCAATTCAATCTCTGTTCAAAATCCTCTTGTGAAGAGAGCCCACCAATGTCTGACAAAGTCCATTCCTTTTTTCGACAGTTCTTATTGTGAGGAAGTTCTTCTTATGACTATGATTACATTCTAGAAAGAACAATTCTGTTCCAAAGTAATATCAACATTATTAGAAAATTAGAATTTCTAAATCTTGAATAAATTTTATGGGGATAAGCAATGGTGAGAGAATTCTCCCATCCAATGGCTGATTTATTGTTTCTGTAGTTCTGTGCTGCCCTGTGTTCGACTTCTCTTGAATTCTGCTTGAACAAGGAAAGTTTCTCAAAATTAATTCTGGAAGAGGACTCTGCACAGTTCGTGGCAGCTTTCACTTGATTTGCACTCTTCACTTTGACCAAAATCCAGTTGCTAATCTCAGTCAGAGTTGACCTACTACATTAGAAGGGTTTACCTAAATGTTGATTTATCAACCACAAATGATTCAATGGATTCACTTTATTTAGAAGAGCTGCAGCATTTAGGTCGGTGTAGAGCAGAGGAGGCAGAGTTCTGCAAACTCCTGCTTTGTTCAGTTCCCTGACTTTTGGATTTGTTGTACAAATGCTTAACCAAAGAGCACTGGTAAATCCTGCTGGATAGCTCAGTGGTTTAGACATCTGGTTGCAGAACCAGAGATTGAGAATTCAAGTCCCCACTGTGCCTCCTTGAGAGGGGCTGGACTTGATGATCCATAGGATCCCTTCCATTTCTGCAGTTCCAAGATTATTATTATAATTATTATGCTAGCTTTGGTCAGAAAATGAATGTCCCACAAGAATATTCTTCATTTTTATTAATGAGGGTGCCGCTTTGTTGTCTTTCTGAATTGGGGAGCCAGCTGCTGCTTCAGTAACACCAAACAACGGAATAGAATTGGAATCGGTAACTTATATTTGACAGATCTATTTCCCCGCAAGACCGCATGGATTTTCACAGCAGGTAATCAATATTGGAATTTGACTTCTACCAAAACAGATTGTTTCAGCCAAAACCACGCCTCTTCATTTGCATCCTTCACTTTGGAGAAAATTCAGTTGCTAATCCCAATCAGAGTTGACCCACAGAATCAGAGGGATCTACATACTATGTGTAGGCGGGGTATAAATGAAATAAATAAAATAAATAAAATACCATCCACAAATGATTCAAAGGAATAGAACCAGCTTGTCCTGACCATACTAGGACAACTTCTGCCAGCTCTTCGTTTACAGGCAACTATTTCCAGGTGCACTAGAGTGCAAGCTAAAATAAGCAAGCAAGTCCACAAGCATTTTCCAGCTTCAGTCTCTGCCAGCTACCTGGGATGCATTGATAGCTTCCAGCAAGTTCATAGTGATCCCCTCCATATTTATTTGCTGCTTGCCTGAGGCCAGCCTGTCACAGTCTTGCTGTGTCATATGTCAATGCTTTTATGTGGTTCTGAGACTAGAATTTAAAATGAAGGTAGTGCAGTTACTCCTCCTGAGCGCCAATGTCTCCAGTGCATTGTAGGATGACCACTGACTCAAATATTTGAGGGAAATCTACAAGAAGAGTAATGTGCTGCAACAAAAGGAGGCAGAACGTGTGGCCCTGGACTGGAATTAAGTTTTTCACATTTGGGAAGTTATGTGGTTCTGCAAATCCAGAGTGCAATGGATAAGCCCCACCTGGGAACTCACATATTTCCTCAGCATTTGCTCTGCTGTCTATGACGGAGGGTCACATGCTACCAACCCCTGATCAAATAATAAACCAAACTAAATCTTTCTAAGTAAGGACAACACTGCTGAAATTGCTGATTTATTGTCATAACCTGAGGAATGACAGGAAACATCTACTGAACCCTTCAGTTCTCCAGAACACACTGTTTCTGATTGCAAGTTGACCATTTGTGAACACCTGAACTTCAAAAACAAATTGCAGTGCAAACAGTGGGATATGGGATCATCAAAAGTTTCACCTCTGTCTCCTGCGTGGCCTGGAAAAGGACAAAAATATACAGTATTTGTAAGACTGCATATGTTAAGCAGCTCATCAATACAAGGATTTCTGTGTTACCACCCAGCTACTGTTTTCTTCTTGATAACAGTTAAGGTAAGCTTCAAAGAAGTAGATACATTAGCCTGCTTCAGTATGTATAACACAAACAAAACAAATAAAAAACCAATCTTAACAGTAACAGTTTTATTTCAGTGTAAACCTTCACGGATTACATTATACTTCTTCAGACGCATGGAGTATAACATTTAGGCCAGAGGTTTATATGTACAGAGTATACATGGTTTTGAGGGTGAGGTGGGGCCAACAGCATTGTGGACAATAGTATGAACTTCCAAAGTGTTGACGTAACCCCATTCAAGTGTCTCTCTCAAATCTCACTCTGAATTCCACCCCCGCCCCAAGATCAGCCATTTTGAGATCAACGACAGAGTGTCCTGGGAGGTTGGAATGTTCCGCCATTGTGCAGAGATTGTCCCATTACCCAATTTTGAGTACAGAGTGGCACTGCCGCTGATGGACATTACAGATTTTGTCATGTATTCTGGGCGGAGCTGAAAGCTTGTAATGATATTTAACAATTACAGTCTGCTGCTTATACATCCACTGTGCACTGTGGTGCAGCAGATGGGTTGGTCTAGCCTCACATTGTTTATAGCGCAAAAGTTATTGAATTTATGGTGAAAAATTTCCAGTGGTTCTTTGGTAGATGGCAAAAATGTCAATGATTTGTTTCAGTTGAAGCAGAAGCTTTGGGATACATGTGGAAACAGTGATCCAGGTCAGCCACTGATATATTTGAACTCCGTGATGCCACATAAATGGCCACAGTTGAGCTGAAGGCAAACATTATTATTAAATAGGAGGCAGTTATGTATACATCCAACGTGAGAGTATATGATGGCAGACGTACTGTAACCCAGATTTGTTGTTTGTTGTTTGAAATTTTTACATGACAGTGCTGACTCGTCTCTCACCATAGATCATGCAGTATGTAGACTATACTGGTTTTTGGACACTTACTAATGATGTTCTGCTATTTGCATTTACTTAGAAATACTATGTCTGTTATTAAATATACAGGTTTAGGTAAAACCAGAAGAACTATTTGGATTGCTTGATTTAATGGCTGCTTAAAACCATCAATTCAATCAGTCAGTATTATATAGTTGGAACAAAAGAAAAGAAGAGACCTGCTCAAAATAGCTTACTTATATGGAAATGCAAGTAGATCAAACTCTCATTCAAGTAGTGCACTTATTGTCCTTCTGGTGAGCCATTTTTTAAGAAGAAACAACCTTCAGGAAGTCACATGTGTATCTCTTTGGTAGATTCAAAACAGGTGGAGAGAGAGTGAAAAGAGGACCGAGTGTCAAGTTCCCTTACACTGGGTACTAGAAATGGGGATATTCATATACGAATACCCCGGCACAGCTGGACGTAACGACATGCGTCCGCTGCTGCCACCAGCTCCACTCTCCCTTCCAATTGCTCTGGAGCTCATGGTTGACTATCCACTCCTGGCAGATGGAGAGAAGATGAGTCTCTCTGCCAGGTCGAAGAGTGGCTAGTCAGTCACAAGCTCTGAAGCTCCAGGGGGCTGGACCCTCATTGCATCTGACCAGGGAGCCAGGCCCTCATTACATCCATTCGAATACGAATAACCCCATCTCTAGTGGGTACCCATTGACTATCTCATTTAGTAATTCCCCTCTGGAATTATGTCCTGAAAGTTTACAATATATCAAACATCTATTTGTAAGTGGGTGTCTTTTTCATGGGAGTATGCCTACCGGAGTATGCCACACTATAAATATGCTGCCACCAACCATTCCCTATAAGGAGTCACACAGACCAGGAATGGATTTTTAACAAACAAAAGAACAAGGTTTATTTAAATAACAAACAGGGTAAATAAAAAGATCAAGTAAATAAGATACTGTAACGTGGCTTAGTCTCAATCATACATACAACAGTTTGGTTCACACAGAACACTTTAAAGTAAAGCACAGACCCTGAACCTATCAGTTCTGGCTACCTATAAAGAAACCTGAACCTATCAGGTATGTACTAACTGACACACAGTTGTACTCAGTCTGACACACAGACTCCCACTCCTCTTCTCCACACAAGCTCCAAATATATATATACAGTACAGCTCCTCCCCCTGATGTCCCGCCTTCCACTCCCCATAGGATGGAACTTTTCCCTCCAAACCCATGACAGACAGGTACCATCAGTGCTGTATGTAACATAGGTGAATTTCCACTCTGTTCAGCTGAATGCAGTACCTTTCTCTGCCATTTTTCAGAGATAGATGTGCTAGCTTATTTTATGCATGCATCACAAAAACAAATAAATAAAAGCAGACAGAAACAAACTGAACCCCATCCTGTCAAGGTAATTATCACCCAGAGTTCTGCATTCCAGCTCCCTCTGATCTTGCTGTTTACAAACTCACCCACTGCAACCACTGTTATATTCTTGGCAACTGAGGATTACATTTCATGCATGTGATGAGGTGTCTACAAAAACTTAGATTCTGGGAGTCATACCTGCAAAAAAGTAACTTTCTGACCTCTGAGCTTGGATTGCAAGGTGCCATAAAATGCTTTTCTGCTTTTGCTGGAAGAAACTAACAAACTTACCCCTCTATAAATTATTTTAGAAGAGCTCAGAGGCACCAAAGGCCTCCTTTTAATTCATGAAATTCAAAGATTTTGCTCCTTCAATTCCCTGCTTAAAACAAGTTCTTAAAGAATCAAGATTTGCTTGCTGGCCTGCACCCAATAAATATATTCTTATGAGGCAAGTTGCTAAGGGCCTACTGCATGTTTAGGCCTCTGAAAAACTTTGAAGGAAGAAAAAGGGCATCCGGATAGGAAATTCAATTCTCCCTTTTCAGGCCCTTGGCTTCAGATTATTTAAACTATACGGTAGACTGTTTAAGTATATGCCAAAAACCAAGGAGTGGAGTAATTGGCTTGAGAGAGCTTTGCCTCTGACTCCCACCCCACACTCCACACTATTGTTGCTTGTGAGTTTTTTTTCCATTCAGTAATATTTGCCTGTCTCTAATGAGAGCTTACTGAAATGTTTCAAGAGATGAAGGCAACTAGGGTAACTGCTGGAAACTCTCCAACTGCCTGCTGCGTGTCTCTGTTCGAGGCATAATGCCTTAGTGCCTTCCTTTTGTGAACCACAGGGACTGTCACCTTAGAACTGGTCCGTGTCAAACTCTGTTGTCTTGCAAGCTCACGATAGCAAACATTGACAATTCAGGCTGAGTGGTAGCATTGCTGGGAGGGGAACGTACAGACTCCTACATTCTGTAGTATTTCTCCTTGCCTGTGGTACTGACTCTGTGAGTTTGTTTTCCTTACATCGGGAAAAATTAAAAACACATGCTTCAGCACAGGCGCTGTAGCAAAATTGACTCTCTCTCTCTCTCTTTTTCTTTGAACACAGAGAGAAGCCCAATGGCATTTCTTAGCTGTGTCAAACTAATTCCAGGAAGGTTCTTATAATACATAGCATGACCAGAGCAAATGAATGCGACAGAATGTGATTTTATGGCTATTTAGCTTTGGGATTTTGCAGGGGGTCGCAAACCACTATTCTAAGGTTAAAGGACAAGCTATTCTTTCATGCATAATGCTAAATGCTGCAGAGTTCTTTGTTTTCACACATTTGTTACTCTCCATAACAGCATTTCAACCAAAGGTCATTTCAGGTAAGCATGTTACCGGCAATGAACTTTCCTAGTACGAGTCCGCATGGATAAAAACAAATCTACCATGGTATTTAATTTGGCATACAAATATGTCAGTCCATCCCCATCTTGGACTTTTAATTCTTATGTAAAAGTCAGCTCCTTGCTTTACCTGCTGCAAAAATTGTTAGTGTCACCTACTGTAGGCCAATCAGATATGTGAAGAATTAAAATTTAGAGTAGACACTAGATGCTCCTGCTCTTGAGCTGCTTGTGTTTGGCAATACCCAAACGTCATCCTATTAATCTTGCAGTTTAAGCCACATATGTCGTTTGAACAGATCTCAACAGCCTGGCATTTCCAAATTCAAATCAACTCTCCCCCCAAAAAATGTTCCTTTTCTTTTACAGAAAAGTATTGCCATTAAAGCCTTTGATCTGGGGAGAGGGTTAAGTTATTTATTTTTATTTAATTACAATATCTTTTATCCCACCTTTCTCCTTAAAAAAGGACACTCCGGGCAGTATGTAAAGCTAACAACAGTGAGAATATGACACTGAAAGGATTAATAAGGACTTTGGGAGGATTAATAAGGACTTTCCTATGCATCCTAGAGGCACAGGAAATGCAGTATGTCCTTAAGGGCAGAACTCCATGAATTAGTGAGTTAAGTTTGTTTGTTCGTTTATATGCAGCCTTTCTCCCCATAAGGGACCTAAGGCAACTTAAAAAAGAAAAAGAAAAAAAGAGATTTAAAATAGATTTAAATATAAATATAATATTTAAAAAACAAACATATATTAAGACTAAAATCAAGTTTAAAAACAATTCCAAAACATTTAGAAACCTATATGTGAAAACCCAGCATTTCTCAGGTAACTTACTGCTTAAAAGCCTGCCTGAAGAGGAAGGTCTTTGCCTGACGACAGAAGGAAGAGGAGAGGAGGACAGCCTGGCCTCTCAAGGCAGTCCATTCCCAAGCCTGGGAGCAGCCACTGAGAAGGGTCGGCCCATGTGGGAAGTTCCATATCATTATCCTTCCTGACACTGGAGGTCCAATGTTAGAAGGGTAGGTGGCATGAACAGATCAGAGAAGATGATTTTGCAGGATCCCAAACCCTCCTTGTTCTTGAAACCACCCACCACAACCATAGGAAATATTGCATATCTCAGAGCACGTAAATATGCTTCTCCTCCTCTTCCTTTTCTTCTCCGTCTCTTTAACCTCACTGCCAGCTAGAACTTCAGGTCTTCACTTAATGGTCCTATCCCATCATTTTCAATTTTCAGTACATTTGTAGGAAAGCTGTCATTGGATTTCTTATCTAGAACATGACAAAAGAGAGTACAAGCATGACTTATTCTTGCTAAGGCTCCGCCTAGTCCAGTTGGCATTGAACACCTTGAGGGCACCCCTTTCTATTCCCCCTCCCCTCCCCCTCTCTTTATCCCTTTCCTCACAATGCAAAGAGATGAGCTTAGCTAACAATCTCTTCATGTCTTCATATCAAGCTGTAGTTAAAGCAGAGGGAGGCAAACCATGGCCCTAGGGCCACATAAGGTACTCCAAGGCCATTTTGTGATGCTTGCCCTTATAGATTTACCTGGATCAGCTGACAAAAGAGTTAAATTGCTCTTTCCAGTCACAAACTGTCCCCTGCAATTTAACATCCAAAATACCCCCCCCCCTTTTTCCCCACAACAAGAAGTGGGCTTCCAGCTATTTATAGCTTTTGTTTTGTTTGTGGCAAATAAAACAATCTTCTTTGTTTTGCAGTGTTATTTTAACACTGGTACTGGGGGGGAAACCATGGCTTTAAGTGCTGCTGTCTCTTCTTATTGTCTTGAATTCTGGGGAATTTTCATCAAGCCAACGATTTTAATAGTTTGCCATTTTCTTTATTCTGTGCTTTGGCTCAATGGCACTTAACTATGACTGAATACTGTATATGTACAACTAAAATTAGTGAATTACTATAATTACAGGTTTGGAATTGTTACATACAGCACTGATGGTACCTGTCTGTCATGGGTTTGGAGGGAAAGTTCCATCCTATGGGGAGTGGAAGGCGGGACATCAGGGGGAGGAGCTGTACTGTATATATATTTGGAGCTGGTGTGGAGAGTGAAGAGTTGGAGTCTGTGTGTCAGACTGAGTACAACTGTGTGTCAGTTAGTACATACCTGATAGGTTCAGGTTTCTATCTGGGTAGCCAGAACTGATAGGTTCAGGGTCTGTGCTTTACTTTAAAGTGTTCTGTGTGAACCAAACTGTTGTATGTATGATTGAGACTAAGCCACGTTACAGTATCTTATTTACCTGATCTTTTTATTTACCCTGTTTGTTATTTAAATAAACCTTGTTCTTTTGTTTAGTAAAATCCATTCCTGGTCTGTGTGACTCCTTACAGGGAATGGTTGGTGGCAGCATAATTAAAGTGTGGCATATTCCAGTAGGTCTGGGGTTGTCACATTGATTGGTGGCAGCGGTGGGATACGACTGGTCCAGTTGTCCAGTGGTCCAGCAAAGCCTTGGCAAGTGTGCCCAGAGCAAGGGGGGTCTAGTCAGGGAAAATCTGAGAGCGCGTAGGTAATCTTCTAGGCTTACCTCACGTGGAGGTACGCTAGTGGAAGAACGTGCCAACTCAGATTGGGGAGACTAGATTAGGGAGCTCTGAGGCAACCCGTTTTGGCGGGAAAGAGCTGAGGCAAAGCTGTGTGAAGTAACAGTGATCTAGCCTGTCTGCTGAGAGGCCTAGCAGAGGGGGTGAATTCTGCCTGGCAACAGTTGCAAGTTAGTGCTGAAGGAACAGCAGCAATCTATAGAAGGCTGTTCCTGAGGCAAAAGGAAAAAAGTCGTCGTTTTATTTTGAGGCTTGACTTTTGAAGGCAGCCTGTTCTGGGGGGATTATGCCCTTGACTCGAAGCCAAATGGCAGAAATGGGTGAAGTGAGAGATCCACAGGTAGACCAAGGTTCTGAGGAAGAATTTGGCTCAGTGCAGGATGAGAGCACGGGAGAACAGAACCCAGAACTCAGAAAAATGCTCCTAGCCCAACAGCATGAACTGAGGGTGAGGGAAATGGAGGAAAGGGAAAGGGAGAGGCAAAGACAATTTGAATTGGAGAGAGAGAAAATGGCGTTTGAGCTGAAGAAGCTGGAGATAATGAGTAGAAATAGTAATAACAATAATAATGAGGGGAACCCAGGGAATGGGGAAGGCAGCCTGTCTAAAACTGACCTGAAGAAATTCCCTGTGTACCACAAGGGAGATTGCCCTGAGGTGTTCTTTTCCCTCGTGGAAAGAGCGTTTGTGGACTTCTCAGTAAGGGAAACTGAGAAGATGACCATTTTGCGATCTTTAATCAGTGGCAGCCTGGCAGAAGTCTATGCAGAGATGCCAGTGCAACTGCTGAAAGACTTCGCTGAGTTTAAAAAACTGGTGTTTGCCAGACATGGGATAAATGCGGAACAGCTGAGGCAAAGATTCAGGTCACTCACAAAAAAACCAGAGCAGACGTTTACCCAAGTGGGGGCCCAACTGGTGAGGTTGCTAGAGAAATGGCTGTCTCAGGAGGGGACAGAGACCTTCCAGCAGCTCAAAGACCTGATAGCGCTGGAACAGTTTTATTCAGTCCTGCATGGGGAACTGAAGTTCCAGGTGAGGGAGAGGAAACCGAAATCAGTGGCAGAAGCGGCAGAGATCGCAGATTTTATTTACCAAATAAGAAAGCCCTTAGGTGCTGAGGGGAAATCTGTAGGTAAACCCAAAGAAACCTACAGCAAGTACTCTCAGGGACCAGGGAAAAACCAGCCAGGGGGAGGGGCCCATGTTGAAGGGAAGCCCTCAGACATGAAACCACAAAGACCTCAGATTTTGGAGGGAAAACCAAAAACAGATGAGAAAGACTCCAAGTACAGCAGAAAATGTTATTTCTGTCAAGGAAAGGGCCATCTAATCTCAGAGTGTGAGAAATTAAAGCAGCTGAAGGGAAATTTGCCTCATGATTTGAGTGGAACCAAGCCAAAAGCTGTGTTCTGTGTCCAGAAAGAGCAAAGCTCCTTGCCATTGAGGGAGCCTGTCACCATGGCTACTCAATCTGGACCAGTTACATCTGCTGATCAGGCTGGGGAAAATGGTCCTCTTGTGGAGGTCAAGCGCTGCTTACTAGTGAGGACAGATTCGCAATTGTTTGAGACCGCAGGGGTGGACATAGGAATACTTGACCATCAGTATAGGGGGCTAAGGGATACTTGTTCCCAGGTGACCCTGTGCCATCCAGACATTATTCCTGGGAAGTATATAATCCCAAATGAGAGCCTGAAGGTGGCAGGGATTGAGGGGCAGGTGATCTCACTGCCAGTAGCTGAGGTACCTGTGAGCTTTCAAGGCTGGAGGGGAGTTTGGCGGCTAGCGATTTCATCGACTCTGCCAGCAGCCGTGCTCGTGGGAAATGACCTGGCTGAACATGTGAAACGGTGCTAGTGATTACACGCTCACAAGCTACCACGGAGACAGTTCAGGGGGGTACTGACGAGCCCAAGGCTGAAGCAGATGAGGGTAGTTCCGAAGCTGTGGTAGAAACCTTAACCACAGACAGCAAATTTGGCCAAGAGCAAAAGGCAGACGCCACTCTCCGAAAGTGTTTTGAAAAGGTGACAGACACCCAGTTAACACCTGAAACCCCAGCGAGATTTCGGGAGAAAAAGGGAATTTTATATAGAGAGACCCTGAGGAATATCTCAAAAGGGGGAGATGGGATCAGAAGTCAGCTAGTGGTACCTGAAAAGTATCGCCCCATGATCTTACAAAGGGGGCACTCTGACATGTTTGCTGCGCACTTAGGGGTGAACAAAACACAGCAGAGAATCACACAAAATTTTTACTGGCCTGAAATAGGGAAGCAGATCAAGGAGTTTTGTAAACAATGTGATGTGTGTCAGAGGCAGGGGAATAACCGTGACAGGACCAAAGCGAAGTTGTGCCCTTTGCCTGTGATTGACACCCCGTTCAAATGTATAGGAGTGGATATTGTGGGACCTTTGCCCAAGGCCACAAAGAGGGGGAACCGGTTCATTCTCACCATTGTGGACCATGCCACGAGGTACCCCGAAGCCATACCCTTGACTAACATTGAAACTAACACAGTGGCAGATGCCTTGGTGGGGTATATGTCCAGGATGGGATTTGCCTCAGAAATAATCACAGATTTGGGCACATCGTTTACATCAAAGCTCATGAAACGGTTATGGCAAATCTGTGGAATTAAACACAAGGAAACCACTGCCTATCACCCCGAAAGTAATGGGTTAACAGAGAAGTTCAATGGGACTCTGATGCGCATGATTAGGGCTTACTTGGCAGAGAATCCAAACAATTGGGACCAGAAGCTGCAATCCCTTTTGTTTGCTTATCGATCAGTGCCACAAGCCAGTACCGGGTTTAGTCCGTTTGAACTTTTGTTTGGGAGAAGGGTGAAAGGTCCACTTGATTTGATCAAGCAGAATTGGGAGCAGATCACCCAGGATGACCCACAAGATGTTGTGACGTATATAGACACTTTAATGATTGACCTGAAGAGAAACCTAGAGCTAGCAGCAAAAAACCTGCAAGCTCAGAAGGTCAGAAAGAAAACCTGGTATGACCAGAAAGCCAGGGAGAGGCACTTTAACCCAGGGGAGGAAGTGCTTTGGCCTAGGCCCTGCAAAGAGAACAAACTGCAGCTGGGTAGCCCAGAAATAAAATACTTGGGTCACATAGTAGGGGGAGGAGTGATCAAACCCCTAGAGGCCAAAATAGAAGCCGTTCGTGATTGGCCCAGACCCAACACCAAGAAAAAAGTCAAATCATTTCTTGGGTTGGTGGGCTACTACAGAAAGTTCATCCCGAGGTTTAGCGAGATAGCGGCTCCGCTGACCGATCTGACGCGGAAGAAGACTGATGACCGCATCCCGTGGACCAGCGACTGTGAGGAGGCGTTCCGGAGGTTGAAGGAGGCGCTCATCAATTATCCAGTGCTGCGTGCTCCAGACTTCGACCGGGAGTTCATCATCTACACCGATGCGTCTAACAGCGGGGTAGGAGCAGTTCTTTGCCAGGAGGATGAAAAAGGTGACCAGCATCCAGTGTCCTACCTGAGTAGGAAACTCCAGAAAGGTGAGAGACATTTGGCAACCGTGGAAAAGGAGTGCCTGGCCATAGTATACGCAATTCAGAAGGCCAAACCTTACATCTGGGGAAGACATTTTGTTCTGTGCACTGACCACTCACCACTGCAGTGGTTAAAGACAATGAAAACCCATAATAGTAAACTTATGAGGTGGGCTTTAAACCTGCAAGATTATGACTTTGAAGTGAAGGTGGTCAGAGGGTCAATGAACTGTGTTGCTGACGCCTTGTCAAGAAGACCCGAAGAGTGAAGACGGCGAAGAAACATGGACTATGTATATTTTGGTGACCAAAAGTTAAATGTACTTGTTTATTAAACATGCTTGGTTTGTATTAATAAAGGTAACTTAATGTATGGTAAATGTTAATGTTTAAATGCATAAGTGTTATGTTTAACCTAGAGTGTAAGTATGGGATTGTGTTATTGTATAACTGTTTTTGTGTGTTTTGATCCTGGTTGTTTTTTTTGGAGAAAAGCACTTTAGCTTTTCCCCTGCAAAACAACTTATAAAGAGGGGAGGTGTTACATACAGCACTGATGGTACCTGTCTGTCATGGGTTTGGAGGGAAAGTTCCATCCTATGGGGAGTGGAAGGCGGGACATCAGGGGGAGGAGCTGTACTGTATATATATTTGGAGCTGGTGTGGAGAGTGAAGAGTTGGAGTCTGTGTGTCAGACTGAGTACAACTGTGTGTCAGTTAGTACATACCTGATAGGTTCAGGTTTCTATCTGGGTAGCCAGAACTGATAGGTTCAGGGTCTGTGCTTTACTTTAAAGTGTTCTGTGTGAACCAAACTGTTGTATGTATGATTGAGACTAAGCCACGTTACAGTATCTTATTTACCTGATCTTTTTATTTACCCTGTTTGTTATTTAAATAAACCTTGTTCTTTTGTTTAGTAAAATCCATTCCTGGTCTGTGTGACTCCTTACAGGGAATGGTTGGTGGCAGCATAATTAAAGTGTGGCATATTCCAGTAGGTCTGGGGTTGTCACAGGAATATAATATTATAATATATTACCAGTCACGTCATATATTTTACATCAGCATTGGTGCTGTTAAGAATTTGGGAGAAACAAAATATAAAAGTGACGTTGAAGTATTAATTGCAGAAGCTCTAACATTGCAGTCTGCATAGCAGAAGACAGTCGTGACGGAAAAAAAGACTAATCAAACTTAGATAAGGATAAAGCTATGCTATTTGTTGTTGCTCCAGCCCAGTTCTCAAAAGTAGATGTCCTGCAGCTGGACCAAAAAGGTCCAGCTTAGACTGTAGTTGGCCTGGAGATCACTTTCCTTTGCCTCATGTGATCGTCAGCAAATAGACTGCCCCGGACCATTCCATAGGCGGTCCATCTATGTTCCTATGTGATCATACCCTTACTCTCCTTCATCACTTATAAATCTGCTCACATTATTGGCTATCATTAATTCACCACAAACTGTGCAAATTTCATTGTTTAAGTATTGCACTGTGTGGAAAAGTACTTTGTCTTAGCCGAATCCATTCAACTCCATCATTCAACTCCATCTCTCCAGGTTTTCTATCTGAGGGATATCATACACTTCTATCATGTGGCTGCTTTCTTACTTTTAGTTTGGTAAGGTGAAAAACTGCAATATCCAGTGTGTGGTGTGAGCTACCCACTGTGGTGCAGTGGATAGAGCAATGGACTAGGACCCAGGAGACGTAGGTTTGAATCCCCACTCAGCCATGGAAGCTCATTGGAGGTGTAGAACCGGTAAAACAAGACCTTAAATATTTCACTAGCCTGGAAAACCCTGTTAGGATTGTTATAAGTTGATTCCGACTGGACTGCATGTCACATAACAAAAAACTGCAAATTGTAATGTTTTCCCATCAGGCACTTGTTCCAGCCTCTTGATCATTTGGGATCCTCTTTTTTCGTAACTTTCCTCTTTGTGCTGTGGTGACCAGGAATATTAGTCCAGGTGCAGTTTCATCATACATTCCTAGAAAGGTCACTTTATAGGTACCTGATCTCTAACATGGAATTCACCTTTTTCACTGCAGCTGTTACAGTGGGTCCACATCTTCACCAAGGCCTCTAACAGAGCCCTAAGACCCCTTTTCTTGATCAGCTCCTGACAGCTTAGACCCTACCAACATAGAGGTGTGGTTAGGACTCCCAATGGGCACCAGTTTATAGTGAAGCCACATTGGCCATTTCTGTACCCAGTCCCTCACCCTGGAGAGATCCTTTTGGAGCTCTTCGGTGTCCCTTACATCATTTGATCTTCTCCAGAGAATCTTTTCTGGACCGTCACACAGAACATTCCATGGCTTCTCTTCAAGAAGAATGCTGTCCGCTTGGCTAGCCATTTTGTGAAAAGTGCCCAGCTTTAGATAACAAGTGATCTAGTGTTGTGGCACACATACAACTTTGTCAGCCGCACACCGATTGGATTGAATCTGCCTTGGGCAACGAGCAAGCTGTCTTCCTAAATGAGCAGCCCTGGGCTTCAAATTAATGTTATTTTCTCTAGTAAAATACTAGTCAATTAATCTCTTTTTGCCAACTAAATAACATTTCAGTAAAATAAATAAAGACATTTAGCAATAATCTGGTCTCCTGCATATTTTCTGCAGGTGCCCTGGATGCATGTATTTTTGACGGGTTGGCAACAGTACTGTGGCAATGATATCAAAAGCTTCTAAGCCAATCTCAGGCCACTTGTCAGAGCAGATATTGACTCTTTTCCAGACTGGAATATTAATTAAGCCTACAGAATTCACAAAACACAACATACTCAATTCTGTAAAAGATAGGATGGAGGGGAATGGAACAGCTAGATATAGGTCTGTGCCAGGTCTGCTTGTAAACTGAGAAGGCATCATGAGACTCACAGGAAGCATGGGGATTTAATAATAATAATAATAATAATAATAATAATAATAATAATAATAATAATAATAATAATAATAATAATAATAATAATAATAATAATAACAACAACAACAACAACAACAACAACAACAATTTATTGTCATTATTTATAGCCCATGTACAAACAGAGAGCATGCTACTGTTGCTCCCCCGCATCTGTAGCAGACTGATATGAAAATATATACTTCAGGACAAAAGATTCTGTCAGAATATGAACTTGCTGGAAGAGTTAGTAGGTAAGATTTGCCCACTTATCTGAGAAGGGGCCCCACTGAACACAGAGCTTCTGAGGAACGATGGCTGTGGAGGTGCTCAAATGGTGCCCTTAAAGAACAGCTACTTAAGTGTTTCTTGTGCACCATCATTAGTTTTGTTAGAGATTTCACTCTATAAATGTCTGAATCACACACACACATATGTCACATATATTGTGACTTGCGCTCTGTCTCCTTGCTTCTGCACCCTGTCTCGTCTCATCTCTGAAGGGTCTTTCAGGGCATCACAACAGATTTTGGTGAGGCAGGGACACTGCCGAAGAGATAGGGCAATCCATTGGACCAGTTGTAGACGAGACCTTTGGATTTCATCGTGGGTCATTTACAATGATAATTTGCATGTATCATAATATCACAATGAAGTGATAAGTGTGGTCCTAAATCTATTTTTCCAAAGAATGGAAAAGTCTGGGAGCATACAAAGGTTTCACCTGGCATTAAAAAGACAGCAATGCAGGCACTAGGGGAAGAAATCTCATCAACCATGAAATGCCCTTTCTTTTCCTCACTTCATGTGGCAGAGTCATCAGGAAGAGGGTCCCTGAGAATGGGACAGACATACGTGGGAAGAGACTTTCCTTCAGACAGAACCCAAGCTTCAGAGGGCTTTAGCACAGCCTCCTCCAGAACAGCTTGGACAGCACACAGCCAGTCAGGCAAACTGATCACTAACACAGTACTTTCTTCTATTGACCACATAGTTTTTTCATTACCTCCTCCATGTGGTAATGGTGAACAGGGCGCTCACTAAGACCCGCATGCAGTTCAGACAAGTCTGGAGCTGAACTGGTTTGCTGGTCAGCCTAAGGTGAGATATGCTGGGTCAGTGAAAAGAGAAAAGAAAAAGACGGAGAGGAAGAGGAAAGGGAGAGAAGGGCAAGAAAGAAGTCACATAACTGGATGGGTGATGTGTAGTTTTCATCAAACAAACTTCAGTGCAAGGTCGTTCCTTGGTCCAACTCTGACACTGCCTACTTCTGCCATACAGCATCTCACTTCATCTTCTACCCTGTTTCCCCGAAAATAAGATCTAGTATGATTTTTCAGGATGCTCCTAATATAAACCCTACCCTAAAAATAAGCCCTAGTTCAGTGAAACCCCATCCTCCACCCTTGTGCAGCAACCAGAAGAAGATGACATGACTGTATCTGAATAAATGTAGATTGTTGTCCATGAAAAAAATAAAACGTCCCCTGAAAATAAGCCCTAATGCATTTTTGGAGCAAAAATTAATATAAGATCCTGCCTTATTTTCGGGGAAACACAGTAGGGTTACCGTTGTATCCATGCTGCGGTATAATAAGTCATTGTGACTCAGCACTCTGCCATAGGCTAATAAGGGTATTTTTCTAAAGTGTGTTTCAAGGTCATAATTTTCATTTACAGGAGTACAACTATTTCCCCCCCCCCCCAAATGTCTGAAATCATGTCACAGTCACATTATTGACTTGCAACATGAACACTTCTGCTAAATGCAGTCATAACATGAGAAACTGCCCTCTGGTACATTTGCAAAGAAAAGCACTGTCAGCAATACATGCCTAGTTGAAAAGGTAAAGGGTATTTTTTTTGTTTTTCCTGCAGCAACAGCTATGGCTCCACATTGTTCCTCTGTATATAGAAATGGCCCAAGGTATTTTGGGAACTGCAGGAGAAAGTTTAAATGCAGTTCCCTCAGCACTTGGATGATTAAAAAACTCTAATAAAATAAGTGTCAATCCAACACAAAGATAAATATGCTTAAGTCAAAAGGGCCAATAGTGCTGTGTGTAATAAAGAGTAGGCCTCCTTTTAATGGTGACCTGAAGAAGGGTTGCTTTACCCTGCTATTACTTTCACATTTCTCTTACGATACCTTGGTCTGAAAAACATGACAACTCTGACAGAAATGTTGCATCATAGTTTGTTACGTGGAATAGCTTCATGGCATTTACCAGGTTTGTTTTCTGTTTGGAGCTAACATGTTCCACAAAATTGTGGAGGTTTGGAAATTATACAAAATGGCCTTAACGATCTACTGGATAAAATTCAATAGTAGTCATAAACAGAATACTTACACCCGCCTATGGAGTAAAGATTATTTTGTATCTGCAGTCATTGAAAGTACTGGCAGATAATATTGAGGTTAGCAAATAGGTTTCAAACAGTGAAATCCGTGTATGTATGTTTGTTTGACTATGGGAGTGGGTGGGTGGGTGAAATTGATATGTTTCTACAAAATGACCTTTCCAGGCTACTAAGACTAAAATATTGAGGTCATTCATGAAATAGGGGCAATCCAGAAAAGATGGGAGTATTTTAAAACGTGCCTTCAAGAGCAAAATGACCTTTTACGGTTTCACACTAAATATAAATAGCTCTCACGAGACCCAATACATTTTGCTTCTAAGGGAAACTTCTAAAGGCAGGGTTGGCATTCTTACACACGGGGCCTTCACCCAAATGTCACATTATTCTCTATGGGATTTCATGCATGTAACTGGAATGAATGTTGTGAATATTATTCTGTTTTTCCTTTCCTCTGTCTCCTTACCTCCCCCCCCTTGTGTTCCAGGTATACACATATGTACATAGGTGTTTTGGGGGACAACTCATAGTTGGCGCATAAGAGGGGAGTCACACCCGGATGTTAAGCCTGGGAGGCCCTTTGCTTGCCTGTCTCTCTGACTCGCCTCAAAATGAATAGGATGGTAATGCCCGCATATTCATTCAATAAAAAATATAAGAAACAATATTAACAATTAAAGCACAACAGATCTAACAACACTTATCAGAATCAGCAGAGAGAAACAGATACAGAACTGGGACATCATCGTAATCAATTTAGAACGTAGGTTCCTGGACACTGTGACCTGTTTTCTGGCACCATTGATGGGGCTAAACTGATCACAAAAAGAACCACTTCAGAGGGCAACATGGTGGCATCTCTTCACAAAAAGCACACCATGACCTAGGGGGCAGCTCATCAGGAAAAGCACATGCGGCTGCATCCTCAGTATCTTTTGTATTACCTCAGCCACCATACTGTGATGTTTTCAGAGGCTCCACAATAAGGAAAGTGCTTGCAGTGCTGTCATTTTCAATCTGCGCAAAATATCTAAGTAGCTCAGAGAAAAATAATTACATTTCAACATTATGTCTTCTTGGAAAAGGAGAATAAACTTCTTCTCCGTCAGTCTTTTCTGTCAGTCCTCCATAAACCGGTTTGCTTTTTCTCTCTTACCTCAGTAGTATCTACCAGCAATCCAGGCACATGCAAATGAGACAGCTGTTCCTCAGGCCCTACTTAATGCTGAAAATATTAACAGGAAGTGGATAGTGCAAAGGTTTCAGGGAAATGTAGTCTAGGAATGTTAATTTCACAGCTTCTGGCTCTCAGAGAGAGGCTGTGACAACATGATTGAATACTCCGGGATTTGCTCTGCTTATAAAATGGGTGAATTCAAAGTAATTTTTACTGAACACATGCGGCAAAGGCTGATTCAAACTGGTCCAGACTAGACACGGGGATGAATATAAAAACGAATCAGGATATTTGTTAAATATCCGTGATTCGTCAGATATTTGTTGCTTCGTATTCTTGGGGTCCAGAGACCCCAACAAATAAGAAGCAATGAATATAACCCTTTTATATTTGTCCATTCTCTATCTGCTTATGCCCCCGTGGATCAGATGTTCCTCAGGAGCATAAGCAGAGATGGGTTTTCTCTTTTGGTGGCTTGGTTCCCCAGTGGGATTCCTTGGGGGATGGCTTGGTTACCCTTTTCTCCTCTTCCTATGCCTATGTGGCATAAAAGAGGAGGGAAGGGATCAAATGTATCCCCCAGTTGCTGCAGAATTGCTTTGATCCCTGCTTTCCCCCTTCTTGCTAAGCCATGCAGGGCTTAGCAAAAGGAGGGAAAAAGTAATCAAAGCGCTGCAGGATTGCTTTGATCTCTGCTTTCCCCCTCCTTTTGCTAAGCACCGCAGGGGTTAGCAAAAAGAAGGTGAAAGGGATCAAAGCAATTCTGCAGCTGCACAAACGCTTCGATCCCTGCTTTCCCTTCTCTTGAGGGAAAGAAGAAGAAAAAGACCCAACAAATGACAAATTGATTTGTTGTTCCTCAGGTCACTGGGAGGGCCATTCATGGTTCATGTTCCATTTTGGCACTTTGTCCCCATCTCTAGTCCAGACCTTTTTGCTCCCAAAGTTGCTTCCCCCCCCCCTCTGCTACTGGGATTGGGGCTTCTACTTTTTCCAGCTGGAAAATTCAAGTGGGCTATATGGTTAGTTGCTATACATTCCTATAAAGATGGGTATGTGTGTGTAGCTGGTGTTTTAATGACACAGGCAGTTGGGACATAATTTTCAGGGCCAGGGAGACATGCCAAAGCAAAGCACTGTCACGTTCCTGGGGGTTTCCACAGCAAAGTCTGATAAACCAGTCCAATAACAGAAGTTCAGAGAATGCAGAGCTAATATCAAAATGCCAAATCCAAATCACAAACCATAATCCGAGGTTAGGGTCCAAAGTCAAATCACTCAACATAGTCCAGGGTCAGAGTCCAAAGCCAAGGGTCCAGAGAACAAGGTTCAAGGTAGTCAGGAGCATGGATGGAAGCCAGAGATTTGACTTGTTGCTTCCACAAGCTTCCCAGCCGTCTGGGAGCTGATTATATAGAAAAACAGTCATTGAACTGCTGGAAGCCTTTCATCCTGTCAATACTCAGAACTAGCTGACCTGATGTTTCTGCGGGCAGCATTCAGGAGATCCTCTGACCTTTGTGTCATAAGTCTTTGCCTGGCTACTGGGGGAGGAGAATCTGGTAGTGATTCAGCTGCCTGCACTTCTAATCGCTCAGAGATGAAATAATTCCTGCATGATTTACTTGAAATAAGGGAAAAGATAACAGATGAGAAGAGAAAGGGTAGTAATCCCCATTATTGGAGCATTCTGACATGTGCTTTATAATGTATTTTGCAAAATTACTGTTCAAACACATGATGTTCTATACTCTTGGACTGCTAAATACCTTTCCATATTATTTTTCTATAGAATAGCTTTTAAGAAGTGTAATAATTTGAAGTTTTAAATGAGAAAATGGCTTTACAGATTTGCACTCCAGCCCACAGCCCCCTTTTCTTTCCTTCCTTCCTCTAGTCCTGCCTCTGCTGATCCTTTTGCCTGAGTATCACTTTTAGACCACTTTAGATCTGTCTCCGTATATGCTGCAATACAGTTCTGTGCCTATGAACTTGTTCTTCACTTGATCAAGCTAAGAATAACCTTTTAAGTCCAGAAAAATCCAAAAAGAGCATAAAATTGTATATATTTTGTAATATCAATGAAAATAGCATGCAATTGTATTTTATTGTCAATAAATCACATTATTCAAATAATCATGTCATTCAAGGGAGGGGGGATTACTAAGCTAAGCTTCAAAAGTCCTGGGAGGAGAGAGCCTTGAGATGAGAGCCTCCTGGCCTTAAAGATACAGTGGTGCCTCGCTTGACGATGTTAATTTTTCCAGAGAAATCACTGTAGAGTGAAAACGTCACCAAATGAAATTTAAAAACCCATTGAAATGCATTGAAAACTGTTCAATGCGTTCCAATGGGCTGAATACCTGCTTGTCCAGCAAAGATCCTCCATACGGCAGCCATTTTCTGGTGCCTATTAAGCAAAAAATCAGTCCTAAAAACAGCGGGGGGGCATTTTCTTCAGCCGGCGGCCATTTTGAGACCTGACGACCAGCTGTTTGCTGATCGTTGTAAAGCGAAAATCGGTTCCCAAAGCAGGGAACCGATCATCGTGAAACAAAAAAAAAAAAAAACCATTTAAAGCATTATTTTGCGATCGCAAAAGTGATCGCAAAACTTCAACATTAAGCGGATTCGTCGTAGAGCGGGGTAATCATCCAGCGGGGCATGACTATATAGACTTTTAATTGGTTGAAAAGTATAAATTATGACAAATTTTGTTTTGACTAATGATGCAATACTATAGCATAGAAAGAAGGCTCTCTCACACTGATACATAGTGGAGGAACATCCTATCCGAAAGGAGCAGAAGGGAGAAAAGCTTTGTCTCACAGATGGTCTGAGAGCAGCCAGGTATTTATTCCAACTGGGTAAAGTCTTGGTGAGAAAATACTCTTCCGTGTGTTAACAACAGGCTTAGAGCTAAGTAATGCTTTTACGCTGTATATTTTTAGTTGCAAAAGTTAAAATATTTTTCATGCCTTTCACTAAAAGTTGTAAGGTCTATTGTTTTTTATAATTTTTTTCTTAAGAGGTGTTCTAGAGATGTATTCTCTGTCTTTATAGGCTATGAGCTCCTGTATTTTAATACTTTTGTATTTTGATTCATACATGGCTTAAATGTTGCCTATAATCCAAATTTCAATACCTGCATCTTTTTACAATTTGCAAGGATGTATTCTAAGCCTACTATATTTGCAGGACTGTATGATTTTTGGATTTAATTAAGCATATGTGCCTATAGTTTTTTCCTCACAACTGTAAGATTGTCTTTGACTCTTTTATTGGATTTTATGTTTTTCATATGGAACCTAGAAATGATGTAAATAATAGAAGTTCTACAAAATTAACAAGTTCTGGAATTGCCTGTGATTATTGCAACAACGAAGACACATATAATGAGATGCCAAGATGAGTTGCAAAAGCTTTTTACTGATTACTTGGTTTCATTCTGAGATTAACCCCTTACTGGGATAACGTAAGCTATGATGAATCATAGAATCTGTTCTCTTTGCTGGAAGGTCTATAAATGTTTGTTGGACTCCTGGGGGAGTCAGTTATCCTTATCAGGTTCTGACTCTTATATGGGACATAAATGCAGGAAATAATAATAATTAAGACCCAGTGATAAGGTGGAAGGGTGATCTAGCACTAACCTCATACACTCTATGTTAGAATTTTTTTAAAAAAAAAATCTGCAGGATGATTTGGGGAGAGAAAATAATATCGGGCATGTCCCCCCCAGTCTTGAGCATCATGTCCCAACTGCCTATATCACCAAAACACCACCTTACAGACACTAACACGCATCTTTACAAAAACATATCAGAACTAACCACATCAGGGAAAGGCCCATTCAGTCATTCCAGTAAGCTTCAAAAAGTAGAAGCCCCCAGAAAGTGCCTTTGAGAACAAAAAGAGCGAGACTGATATGAACCAGCCTTTCCATCATGCAGTCAGTTAGAAATACTTCGAATTCACCCATTTTACAATGGTATTTACAGCATTTGACCATGGATTTGCACTCTGAATGGCACAGAAGGGAAGAAGGAGAGAGAAGGGAGGTAAGGCAGCAAACGAAGCCTTTCAGAAAGAGGGAATGGTGAAATTAGCCATTCCTAGCGTGCTGAAGTACCCAGTATGGTATAGTTGATGGAGTGCCAGAGTAGGACACTGGAGACCAAGGTTCAAATTCCCACTTGGCCATGGAAATTTACTGGGAAAGTGGAACTGGTAAAGCCACTCTTTAAGTATCTCACTCACACTTATAGGGTTGCTATAAGTTAATTCCAACTTGATAGCACATAAATAAATAGCAGCCTGAGGCAGTCACATTATTTTTCCTGTTTCACAATCCAACATAAACTCAATCCACTTAGAAAAGTGACTGCCCCTACAAATTTCAATCAGTTCTGCCAAAAAGTTAAACATTTCTCTTTTTAGGGGAACACAAAATCCCATGCTTGTCGTTGTGTGAAGTTTGCTAGGCATATGTTTGAAAATGGCATCGAGTTCTAATAAACATAAATGGGGAGGGAGGTAAAGAAAAATTTCCATTTCTTCATTTTCAGTGATAAGCCAGTGGGAAGCTACAGATGACATCATGATTCTACTTTCAGAATAAGAGTGGCATCTGGGAGTGCTTTCTCCCACAGAGTAAAATTGAGCATAAAAGCCTCAGAAACATTTCAACAAAATTTCACAACAGTGGTGAAAGGCACCCCTGCTAAAGAAAGTTAAGTAGGAGTTTTCACCCCAAAATGATGGAAATATATGATATGCAGGTTGAAAAACTGGAGTGAAAGACATCAATATGACAGTTTTTTTTAGCACTTTTCAATTTGCTGTAGTTCTGCCAGTTTTTACCAGGTCATTATGAAACTGAGCATGTTGTCAATTTCTTCTAATAGATAATGGACGCCAAACTGCATTTTATCAGCTCAAAAGGTGATAATTTTCATAAGCAGCAGAATGGGGAGGTTTATCATGGTAGAAGGCTTTTCTTAGAGGTACTTCTTAGGGGTACTCCCTTGTACCCCTTTAATAGGATGTACCTACAGATACCTTAGAACTAAAGAAAATGTAGGATAAGGTTTGGTGGATTTGGAAAAGGAAGCAGGAGCTACGGAAGAAGGAGAGGCCTCCCATCTTGAGCATCCCTTGTAGGCTATACATTGTCAGCAGATGCGATGTCTCTCACAAGACTCTTGCAGGCCTCTATCAGCACCGGAGTGCAGACTGGGCTTCATGATGATCGTGGTAGCTGCTTTGAAAACCCATTGATTTCAATCATATAACAACAACAGTTTCATCTATTAAAAAGGAGAGAAATGGACTCATACATCCTGGATTCCTATCTCTTCTAACTTTTGCAATCATGCTTTTGTTTAAAATGCCTCTTCCCTGCTTCATGGAACCTTTTGGGTAGAAATGAATATTCAGCATGGGCTCAGCAGCCTCAGCTACTGTCTCTGCCATAGATTAGTGGGATGCTATTAAAGGGGCGTAGTGGGGTGGGGAAAAGCAGCAGGTGGAAAGAAATGCACTGATCTGGTTCACAGCACCTCCTTTTCTGTGGGCTCCTGTGATATAATTATATCTCTTCAAAAGTGACAACAATACCCTGTCTTTGTTCCTACCCTTGTTCGCAAAGACACTGTCAGCTTCAGTATTTTGAGCCTGGCTGGTTGGTGCGTTCACTGCATAGATTGTACGAAATGTCTTCTATGAACAACTGCAGCTTGAAACTGAAGGTGGAAGAGCAGTATGGAGAAAATAATTTGCATTTAATTGCTGGAATTCAATAAGGAACATTTGAAGACTAGTTAGGGTTTTTTTTCCCCCCAGTGGAAAGCCAACTGGAAGCCTGCATTTTCTTCTGTAATAAAGTGTAATGGTAATGTTTTCTACTGCCCTGCAAGAAAAGGGTACTGAGACAGGAAAAGTACAGGATGGCTTGTGATGGGAATGGCCAAGTTCTTGCCTCAGTGGCCAGGAATACTAAGTAGTCAGGTACACCACTACTCATTTTGTCAGGTTGCAGCTTAGATGAGTCCTCCATAACAGGCAAAGTTATCAGCTTGTAAAGGAGCAGAGTCATTTGCCCCCACCTGGGATCAATAAATGGATTGGATTTGTAAATGGAGTTGTCAGCTTATCCAAATGCATCCAGCTAAGGAAATGAGATTTTGGAGGGGTGGGACTTGGGAATTTCAGGGAAGCAGGTTGCTGGCGCTATAGGTCAGTGGCCAAGGTGAACGGAACAGTATTCAACAGAAGTGAAATTGCAATAAGGTGCCCACACACTTTGTTTCTGGGGAGAGGATATTCCAGAGAGTGGACATGAGGGACGTGCCATTTGGGACCTTTGGACTCCAACAGCCAGAATTCTCCCATTCTGGAAGTTTCACCCTGACAGATCAACACCTCAAGACACGTAAATTTTACTTACCTGGTGAAAGGCCCATTCAACGTCTCCATGGTCTAGCTCCAGCCTAGCTTCCTGTTAAAAAAGGAAGTTGCCACAGTGATAGGTGGGAGGCTCTACAGAACAATTACGTAGCAACAGCAATTCCATATGGCTCCTGTAGAGGGAAACACAGGAAGCAGTTATCACTCCACTGGTGCTACCAAGACCAAATTCCATCTTGCTCCAGTCCCTGAATTGTTTCCATTCAAGCTGATCATTATGACAATGTTGGCCTTAGTTCAGCTGCTAGTCTCAGCTGGAACGGACATGCTGGGGGAAAAAAAAGGCTCTGTTCCTCAGCATCTACAAGCTTCACATTCTGATTCGTACTAGGATCCAAAGGTGAGAATGGCAAACAGCTTGTTTTATCAGCCCTTGCCCAAGCTTGAAAAGTCATTTTTAATAAGAATGAATATATTGATACACTAAAGCCACCTGCAACTGAGCAGTGAGTCCCAGGGCACCATCCTACCATTGTTCACTTACCAATAGCTTGAGTACCTCCTACGGTTTTTTTCTTAAAATTATCTAGCACAGGCAATAGCCAGGGATGGCTAGACCTGGAACCCAACAACATCCAGGAGGGAACAACTTCCCATCCCTCCAGTTTCCAGGCATGCCCAAATCTTAGGTGGATGGGTCACAACTGATAGCCTGTGACAAGTGAGGTCAGGGCTGTATGAAGACTCCAGTTGCACGTCTTCCACTGATTCCGACTGGACACAGAAGAAGCAGGAGACAACCAGGCAGCAGGGAAGGTGGGCTTGTAAAACCGCAAGTGTTATACCAGGCCTCTAAAATTTCTGAAGGCAGCAGGAGAAACAATTATGAGATTTTACTATGCCATAGTTTTAAACATAATGAACATACTGTGCTATAGTTTTAAGCACAATTAATCAACCTTCATTGGCTAGCAATCATTACTAATTAGTTATGCAGCGGCATGGATGGCATACCTTTAATGACATCCTGCTTGGGTAGTTATTTCCATCTCTTTCTTCTCATGCCAAATTCTGCATTATTCTTTCTTCACCTTTCTCTGCCTTTCAATAGTCACATGAAAGTAAGACTCAAAGTTTACAGCTTATAAGTGGTTCCCCCACACCATCCCTGAGGGGGTTCCTCCAGAATGACAGTACATGTATGTACAGATCAAGAACCCCCAAGTGCTAGACATGCATCATTTAAATGTCTCTCCTTCTGTGTTTTCACTGGAAAACTGAAACACAGAAAAGCCGCAGCCTGTAGGGAAATGGTAAGTTGGTAGGAAATTGCTGTAGTGGAAAATGATTTCTGTAGACTTTGGCATCACCACCCTGGGGTTTGCTCTTTTAATGGACTAAATTATTGTCTTGACTACAGAAGAAGGCAATGGTAAACCACATCTGAGTGCTCTATAGCTGGAAACCCTTGGAAAGATTTGTCATACGTTAACATAATTATTATATTATTTTTACAGCATACGAGTAATTGCACCTATATATTATTAACTTCCTTACTCTCAGTCTCACTCCTTCCACTTCACATTTTGTTTCCACTCTTGCCTAAATAATATAAAGAATCAAAATGGCAGGTGTTGATATCTGCGTGAAGCAGAGCCAGTCCTGCCACTAGGCAAAGTGAGGCAGATACGTCAAGGAGTGGATCATCAAATAAGAGAAAATTGGCTCATGTCTTCTGTCAAGGGCACCGGCTGTTCTGGTCGGCTGCTGTTGCTCCTTGCAGCTTTCCAGAGAGACTGCTGCTTCCAAAGAGAGCCAGTCACTGATTGGAAGATGGACAGGCACAGACAATTTTCATCATCACTGCAGAAGTTGTTCTAGAGTGGAATCAGGGTTTAAACACTAAAGGGATCATACAGATCATCTGCTACTCCTTTCAGTCTTCCCTATTTCCACTGAGCTTATCTGCAGTCCTCATATTAGCTGAGACAGAAATGGATTCCGCCCCCCCACACACACACACCAGAACAGCATGTTTTTACAAGTTGTCCTTGTTGAAATGCAAAATATTTTAGGATGTTTCGGTCTTGAACAGACAATTAAGAGCTATTAGCTTTGCAAAGGACCTGCACCTTACTCATTGATACAATTAATCCTGCTGCCTGCATTCCCCCCCCCCACTCTCCTTATGGCAGTGGACTGGCAACGGAGACAGTCACAAGGAGTACCTGCATTGCCAAATGTGCCACTACCTTGCTGCATCCACCTCAAAAGAGTTGGTCCTAGGGGTTCCTCAGAATCAGCCATTTGGGCATGATTGTTCCATCCTCTATTTCCTTCCACAAATCTGCGTTTATACGAGCACAAAGCAAGAGCAGGGGAACTGTCCTTTCGAAAGAGAGCCATTTCTCGGGGGGGGGGGGGAACAAGCAGACAACAGCCTTCCTCAATACTGCTCAGTTTCCCATTCCTGTGACTGTATTGTGACTTTAAAATATCTGAATTTGTTTCTGGTTTCTCACCCTTTGCACTGTTTTTCCCTCCAGAGCTCCCACCTCATTCTCCAATCTTGCTCTCCTGCCTGTGGTGTGGCAGGCCAGCTCAAGCACCTCCGGCCCATCAGGGTCCAGGCTGGGCTATCTGAGCAGCAGGTCCTATTGCCACCGCTTCCAAAGCCCTAAGGGAGCTGAAGAGAGAGTTCAGTGGAAAAAAGCAGGCTCGGCTGAACTGGACTGAACGGGGCTGTAAGAAGAGAGTTCCCAGTGTGGTTATTCCTCTCTTTTATACACTCAAGAAATAAGGACTTGAAAAAAAGCATGATTTATTTTTGAGTAAGCATGCTTAGGCTGAAACTGAAATCCCATGTACCCCAATTATATGGGTTTCACTTTTCGCAAGCAAGTTAGAAACATGGAGTACTTGTCACAACTTTAAGCACTGAAAAAGTCCAAAGAAAGGCTGTCTGGATGCTTCTTCTCCACTGAGCGGCAATGTGAGGCAAAAAAATAAAATATGTGTCAAGCTCAGCCACCCACACTTAGAGGGTTTTCATAGGGGAAGTGTGGGTGGCTGAGCTTGACACATATTTTATTTCCTTCACATATTTTATTTCCACACATATTTCCTTCATAGGGAAATGGAACACATTGCCATTTCAGTCTCTGCGGATGAAGAGCAGAGGGCAATGCTGCTGCTGCCGCCTTGTGGAAGGATCACACCCTCAATGGAATGGGAGGGCAGCCCCTCGCTTGGGCCATCCCTACAGTGAGGTGAGAACAAGAATCCTCCTGAATCATGAAGGTGAGGCCACCGTCCCATGATGGCAACTGCTGCCTCCTCAGACAGGAGACAACATGATTTTACAGGCTGCAGGCACAGCACATTGAGACCATTTTTATTTTATTTATTTTATTTTATTTTATTTTATTTTATTTATTTTTTGTATTTATACCCCGCCTATCTAGTCATTTTGACCACCTCTTGGTCCAAGCAGAGAGCCCAATTCCCCCAAACCATTTGAGATGTGGTATTCACATCTAAAATGATGGGCTGCCCTGAGAGGTGTTAAAATTACATTTCAAACCTATCAGAGACAGAGAAGAACAGGAAAGACAAAGTATTTCCACTTCCTCTTTCTATGCATTCATGTCATATCTTCTCTAAGACTGAAGCCTGTTACTTCATCATTTATCCAACAAACAAACCCCAAACAGGTTTGACGATGAAGGGATTAGAACATGCTGAATCTCTGTTCCCGTGGTAAAATACGCTTTTACATGATTGCTTCGGGATGTGCACCAATGACGAGGAGAGTGTGTCAAAACAGAGCAAAGCAGGATAGTTGTACATTACCAGAGCAGATACTTGGTGGTTCAAGAAGCCATCAAAGGAAGGCAGGCAGGCAGTGAACCAGCCAACAAACTGAAGGTCCACCACGCTTTGAAATTTGGTGCTGCTGTGTAGCATCGTCCATTGCTGCCATGGTTTGTCATTATCCATGTTTTCAGCTTCTTTTTCCCCGATCTCGATACAGGCAAAACCCTACACATACTTTCAGAAACCTGGGGGGGGGGGGGGGGGGAATACATTTCGACCACTTCCAGATTAGGTTGAGGCACTCAGTTCTGATTTGCCTGGCAAATATTTGGATACAAATTGGATCTGGCAGTATTGAGATGCTCCTAGTTTGTACCATGTGATAACATAGGCCTTTTGAAGACCACTGCATGAACAGGTGCTCTGTCTGCCATTTCAACTTTCATTTTTTTCAATTTTTGAGTGTGTATAGGAAATACTTTGTTGCATATGAAGGATTTCAGCAACAAATATTATCTGAACATGCCCTACTTCTCTATTTCACCTTTTTTTTAATTGTGCCATTCTGACAGGCATAAGACAATGGCCCTAAAGTGTCCTATTTAGCTCAAAGTGAACAATTTAGGTATCCCTAAATGCAACCGTAACTACTGGAGCTGGAAATGTGTATTTTAAAAGATCTGAGCAGGCAAAGTTTTGGAATTAGCACCTGGGCACTTAAAATTAGGATTCATCCCAGAATTTTGTGGGAAAGTTTTGTGAGAACTTTGCAATTACAAACCACACTAATATATATATATATATATTCATAAATGTCTGGAGGCTATAAGAATGCTCTCTGGATAGCTAGTTCTGAAATAATTCAAAAGCAGAAAACAGAGATCAGGTATGTGGACAACACCTGGGTAAAATCAAGATTCAGGAAATACAAGCCTTCACAGACCACGTAAATGCAGTGGACCCCACAATCAAGTTCACTAAGGAAGACACCAAAAGCTGGCTTTCCTGGACTGTACAGTCATCATAGGATCCAATAGGTGCTTAGGAATAGAAATCTACAGAAAACCTACACACAGGGATCCATACCTGTGGTTTGACTTTCATCACCCTTTGCAAAACAATCTAGGGGCCATCAGAACGCTAAACCACAGACCAAGAAACATCACCAACTCCACAGAGGCCAAGATGAAGGAAAATGGACAAAAGATAGCCTTTAAGGCCTATGGATATCCAAAATGGGCTTTTAACATGACAATGTCCCAACCTATCAGGACAATGGAACAGTCTGAGACCCAGAGGCAATGGAAGAACCTGGTCATTCTTTATATGGCGGGTGTGTCTGAAAAGCTCAAAAGGATTTTTGGTAAACACCACATACCTGTACCCTTCAAACCCACAAACACACTAAGGCTGAGACATGTCCACCCAAAAGGCTGGACACTAAAACACAACAGGAGTAATATAGCATATGCGGTCCATTGCAAAGAAGAGTGCTCAGAGCTTTACATTGGAGAAACCAAACAGCCACTAAACAGGAAAATGGCCCAGCACAGGAGGGGAAACAGCTCAGGACCACAGTCAGCAGTGTTTCTTCATCTGAAGGACAAAGGACACTCATCGGATGACCAAGGTGTATTCATTTTGGACCAAGAAGATAGGTAGTGTGAGAGAGGGGTCATACATGTGCATATAAAAAACCCTCACTCAACAGGGGTGGAGGCCTTAGATACAATCTGCCTCCCATTTATCATGCTGGCCTTTCTTAAGTCCCCAGAAAGATCAGGACCACACCCACCAGAAAGACCACTGTTAACGACTATTAGCAACCCATGACAATGGGTGAAGGACTGCAGAAGTGGGATTTTCACTCACCCCAAGTCCTTCTAATGAGCCTATTCAAACCAGGGGGATGTGAAACCAATGGGGAGGACATATCAGGGATCTCCTACCAACTCTCCTCAGACTGAAGAAGCTACTTGGATGAGTAGCAAAACGTTTCAACCTGATAAATCCAGTTGCCATGACTCAACTTTCAGATTACCTCACCTGGGTGACTGAGAATTTTTACAGATATAAAACAGAGGTATTTTGAGTTTCCTGAGGAGGCCTATGGCCTAATGCACACAAATTTTCAGGCTGCAATTCTGCACCCATCAAACTGAATGGCACTTACTTCTAAACACCCATGTATGAGATTACGTTGTAGAGATCTGTGTGTCTTCTAGACATGCTGCATATTTTGCCCGCTAGAATCAGTCCTTCACATACATTGTGTGGCTATTTAGAATGGTTTAAAACAACAGCCACACAATGTTCAACCTGGTATCCCCCATGGGATGGATTAGGGCTTGGACTTGAAATTTTCCTTCTGAAACTTCAAGGCATGTACAGCAAGATACAGAATATTTTGGGGAAAGCAAAAGGCACGTTGCTTTTCTCCATCCCTTTTTAAAATGTTATAACCACACAAGACTGAGATTTCTCTATCATATCAACACATGAGGCAGAGTAATATAGTTTCGGTAAAGAATACTACTTATTTGATATTTGTCACCAATAATATCTTCACTGTAATAGGATCCTGCTGTACTATTTTTGCAAAAACCCATAAAGCGGGTGGAGGGAGGGAGGGAGAGAAAATCCTAAAACATCCATAGTTGTCTGTGCTGGCAGAAGTCTTTTCTTGCCTATCCGGAGATGCTAATAAGTCAACCTAGAAGCTTCTGCATACAAAGCATGCATTCTACCATTGACCTTTTTTCATATTCCTTCCAATTCATTGGATTAGGGAAGAGTCCATGTTAAGTATGGGTAAGAATCTCGTTATCAGACCCCTAATTTTCTAAAACTGCAGGAAAGATCAAAGCAGACAGATTCTTCTACCCAGGTCCATGATTTTGAGTGCTTAATGCTGTAAAATTCCATTTTTGGACCTATATATTGTACCATGTTAATGCTCAATCATGTTTGCTGTGTTTTTCCCCCTGAAGGATGCATCATCTTATATGTAACATACAGTATATATAAAAAACTTGTAGACCCCATAATTAAACACAAGGGTTATATGGACTAGGGATAGGAAAATGTGTCTGTCTTGTTTTCTCCCACCCTGACTGGATTTTATTGGCTTGGCTGTTTCCAGCATGGAGAGATAGATATATATATAAAATATAGATTTTCGAATTCAGTGTTTACTCCTTAATTTGTGTAATAAACCAGCTTTTTTTAGAACAATATACAGGGATGGATGAATTAATATTAAATATCCAGAATCTTGATTCAGCTATGCTGAGAAGCAAGCTAGAAAGCGTGGCATTCATGCAAATAAAATGCTGCAACTTGAAATATTTAGTCATTTCAACTTTTACAGCAGATAATTCTCATCTTTCCTATAATCCCATTTCTTTATATATCGTTAGCTGCAATGGCTGAAAAAAGAAGCAACTTCACTTACAATGATGCCATAATATGTGTCGAATCAATAGGATGCTTCCTCTCATCACTACTTCTCTGCCCCAAAACTAGCATGTTGGTAATTCAACTGTAGAAATTTTCCACTTCTACACTGTGAATTACCTCATAAAAATGGTTGCTGCCTGAGTGAAGAGATTTCTGTTCCATGTATAATGACTATTTTGACACTTGTGTGAATATAGCCTTTGAGGCTGCCTGGTAACACATATTTCCCTCACCCCGTTCTCCGCATGGTCTTTCTGTGTCTAAGCCTGGGGAAACATCAACTAAGGTCAACCTGTTAACTGAAGGAATTATGTGCAATTCTATCCTAATTGCAAAGCAATATGCTTACAAATAGCCCTCCACATAGTGATATCCAGTTCACTGAAATTTAATTAGATAGGCACCAATTAACTGAGATTCATAACACTGATATAATTATACTTACTTTGGATTTTTTACAGTGATTAATTCGTTAGAGAAAAGGTGAGAGTGTGATTATTATGTGACCTATATCATACATTCTCTCTTTTTTTGAAGGCATGTACACTACACTGATCAATGGCATAGAGGGACTCCTTTGAGTTTCCCTTGCTATAGCCCGGCTAAAGATCCTTTTCACTCACCAAAAGCTCTGCCGCTTTTTGAAAATATGGATAAAATCCTTGTTTGGCACTCCAAAAATGAAATCTCCAAGTAACCCGTAACAGCCAGAGTATATATTGACAAAGAAAATCAAATATAGCAGACACTAAGAATATGTAATGAAAATAGCAATTGGAATATTGAATGTAACTTCAGTCTTGTGTTTTCCATCCGATATAAAACATCCAACATAGCTCCTAAGAGTTTAGGAAATGATTTGGAGCGTAACTGTTGAGAGAGGGCATTTCAGCTTTCACTAGGGATCTGGAAGGAATTTGTTGTTTGCGCACTGTGATACAAATTAACCTTATGTTAATATCATCAATTGTTTTTTCCTGTTGTCTTGATGCCTCAAGTATCAAATTGCCACCAGTAGGGATAAAATGTGAAAAAACACTTGCGCACTAGATTTAAAAAAAGAGAAAAATCTCCAGAAGGTGTGTTTTATTTCATCTTGTTTTGTTCTGGTGTGGTCTTAAGAGCTTTCACTATTAATGCTAATCTGCAAACAAACAAGTGAGCAAAAAAAAAAAAAAAAAAAAAAAAAGGCCAACACAGAAGATAATTTTCAAAAGGATTTCAAGGGTTTCCTTGATGTTTTCTAAAGAAATCGTGTGATGGATAGTTAATTTCTGAAGAAAATTAGGAATGAAGTGAACCACCACTGAAAGGAGCTAAAATGAGAAGCTTTAATGTGGACGTATTTTTAAAAGGCTTTCCTTGATATTTCCTAAATAGCTAGTGTGAAAGATAGCTGATTTTCAAGGGAAGTTAGGAATGGAATTAAGGTCTACTGAAAAGTCTTAGATCAGAAGTATATCTGGAAGTTGAGTGATGGCAACTGAACGTCTTTCTTATTAGGTTGAAACCTTTCACTACTCATCCAAGTAGCTTCTTCAGTCTGAGTAGCAGTTCTTTGGTTGAGTAGCAAAACACTTCAACCTAACAAGAAAGAAGTCCACTTGCCATCACTCAATTTCCAGATAACCTCATCTGGATGACTGAGAATCTTCGCAGATATATCTCAGATCAGAGGCTTTCAATGATAGTGTAATAATAGTGCTTGCCGATTCAGAAGTTGTGCACAGTTAATGCCCCCTTCACTTGTTGGCAGTTGTAGAGTTTCCAGTCATCTGGGTGGAGGAAAATGCCCAGTATTTGTTTGCTTTCAGGTTAACTGGAGGAAAGTAATGCCCCCTCAGCAATTTGTTATACTTTAACCTTCATCTAGACATTTAAAAAAAAAAAACTTGCATTGAATGACTTCTCAAGTATACTCTAATCCCATGCAAATGTATGTGTATTGCAAGGTATGAAAACACCCCCTGTTTAGACAGGTTTTTGTAGGTGTAGAATGAAAGGCCTTCCCTCATACTTTAGGGTCCACAGCCAGAGAACATATGTTCATATGAAGTAGGACGTTGGTTTTGAGTAGCTAATAGCCCCCCGCTTCTACCTTTGCAAACAGTGTAACCAACACAAATTCTGTGTCTTAAAAGTACAGTAGGATTCCCATAGCCATGGGGGATTTGTTCCAAGGCCCCCCACAGATCCTGAAAAATGCAGATTACAGCAAGGATCTCCCTCCCCAACCAAATGCCCTCCTCATCTTCATGAATTATCCAAAAGATATAGGGACAAAGTGCCACCCACACACCCTCTGATCCACGCAAACCCAACGGTTACAGAGGCAGAACTGCTGCCTTGGGAGAAACTCTTAATCTGCACACTGAGCTGTTTGCCGACATGCTGTCAGCCTCAATGCAAACCAAGCCAGCTGGAGATACCCCCATCCCACTTCCTGATTAGTTTGTCTGGCACTGATGCTTTTAAAAAAAAACCTCCAGGTAAACTTGCAGGCAGAAGGACCCTCCACGGCCATCTCTGGGGAGAAAGCTTACAAGAGGAGAGGCCTTAAGCAGCAAGAGACCATGCTATGTATTCTTCATAGCACTGTCTCTCTGGTTCCCCCTAGTGGCCAGTTCTGATAAAACATGTGAATTTTTTTCTGCATTTTTCTTCTAATACTTTTAATATTTAAATATTTAATTGAGTATTTGCAGATCATGCATAAGTGAATCAGCAGATTCTGGTCCTGTGGATAAGGGGGGTCCTACTGCTCTTGTTCTTTCTAAATCAAAACAATAAAAACATTATTTTGGACTCTCAAAATCAGGAAACCACTATACATTCCAAAGAAAAAGAGCTATTTTATTATTTTTTTTTGCCAGAAGCCCTAACACTAATAGTCTTTTGGGATTATAGTTGCAGAGTAGTGCATCTCTGTCATTGGGCAGGCAAAGCAAATCAACATTCAATGTGGCAATTCTAAAAACGGAGGTAGCCCACATATAAATTATAATGTTGAAACTGGACTTTAGATTAGCACATAATTTGGCACAGGTGTAGCAGACAGTCTGCCTTTGCTCTATGCCAAATTTGGGGAATTTTGAGCAAAGAGTTTTTAACCCCGAATGTCCTAAGATTTAAAATAGCTCATATAAATTGAGAAGACCAAGCTTGCTTATCTTGAAAGAGAATGGTTGGCCAGAGCTCCTTTTTAATTTGGAAATAATCCAGCTTGCAGGGGCTGAAATATTGCTCTTCAAAAAAGGCCTTTCAAAAGGGAAAAACTGTGATTGTGTCATAAGCTGAGCATGAATGGAACAGGCTTGCAAGCAAAAGGGTTGCAAATTAGATAATTGTTGCAGTTTCATGGGCAGGAAGATGTTTGAAGCATCATGTGTCAGCTGACGTAAATGTCTTGATCTGAAGGGCCTCTACTGACACAAATGTTGCCATGTAGTTCCTTATGGGCAGGATCAAGTACAGTGGTGCCCCGCTTCACGATATTCCGTTCCGTTAAAATTGCTGTTAAGCAATATCTTCATCAAGCGAAAGTAAAAAAACCATTGGAATGCATTAAAAACCGGTTAATGCGTTCCAATGGGTGAAATACCTCATCGTAAAGTGAAGATCCTCCATACGGGAAGCCATTTTCGATCGCTGTCTTCCGGAAATAGGTCTGGAAAACAGCGGGAGGCCATTTTGAAAACCCGACGATCAGCTGTTTTTGATGGTCATGAAGTGAAAAATAGGTTCCCGAAGCAGGGACTGATTCAATGTAAAGCAAAAAAAACCCAATTGAATTGTTGTTTTGCGGTCGCTATAGCGATTGCAAAAAACTAATCGTAAAGCGATTTCATCGTCTAACGGGGTCGTCATGAAGCGGGGCACCACTGTAAGTATGTATGTACTGCCTTCTCAGCTCTAGGGCTTGGGTCCCTTTTTGGAAGACAAACCTAATAGAAATAAAAGATACTATAACAATGCTGCGCTTTAGATAGCTGCAGCCAGATGACACATCCACTCCATGTGTACCTGTAGGCATTTCCAGAGGCTGTTTCTCAATTGTGTTTGTACTTGAGCATTACTCTGAGATACTTGAAGAATGCTTTGAGATGACTTGCCTTCAGATGCCAAGATGTTTCCAGCAGGTAGCATAGTGTCTTCATCTTCAAAGTTGTAGCAATGACTCCCAGAGCTGCTCTGAAAGTCATTCCAGAGCTTCATCTGAAGAAAAACACTTTCATTTTGCTGCACATCCTGAGTACAGAACAGTAACAAAGAAGCAGTTTTACTTTTGCCCGTCTTGGATTTTACCTGTGGGGACAGACTTCTCCCACCAACCCATCCCTCTGTGAACCAACAGTAATGTGGGGTCAAAGCAAAACAAGCTGAAAATCGATACAAACAGAAATTTCCTGTTGATAGGGCAGCCATGCGTTGCTCCTCCAGTTAATTCTGATTCTTTGAGGGACTCCTGGCTGCAGATGTTTTCACCTTTACTAACACAATACTTCACAATTTGAGTAACAGGCTGCTGATCCAGGTGCTGGAGTCCAGGTTATATTTGTCTTCCTTGTTCTCTATTCTTTGGAAGGAAAGGTTGTTTCTAGAGATGGAGACGACCCACCATTTTGGCAAGTTGTCTCACTTCATGAGCCATCAAAAGTTGACGACTCACAAAGCATGAAGTTGCCCCCATGAAGCGACAAATAATAAATATATTTGTTGATTTGTGGGGGGCATTATTAAAAAACAGCACCTTGCTCCTGCCCCCCGCTGCCAACACCACCCCCTGCCGCCACCGCTCACCCCCGCTGCCACCCCCTCTGCCCCTCACCCCCACCGACACCCCCTTACAGTAATCATCACCACCACTGCCGAGGTGTCCATCAGGCCTCCGCATTCACAGCATGTAAAAGGGGAAACTGTCTGCCCTTTGCAAAGATGGTGGCTGTGGCTTCATTTAGGGTAGGGAAGCTGCAGCCACCATCTTTGCAAGGGGCAGCCAGTTTCCCTTTTTACACGCTGTGGCTGCGGAGGTCTGATGGACACCTCGGCAGCGGCGGTGACAATTACGGTAAGGGGGGATCGGCGGGGATGGGGTGGGGCTAAGGTAGGGAGAGGAAGGGGTGGGTAACTGTGGGGGTGGATGGCTGCCCATCAGCCCGCCGATTAGTTCATCGGTGGCCAGTAGGCACAATGTTTTCTTTTGTTTTTGTTTTATTATGAAGGGATAAATAAAATGGGGAAATATTCATCCCTTTGTATTTGGGGGGGTCTCTCGAACTCACGAATATGAAGGGACAACTATTTAACAGATCAGTGAATTTCCTGAATATCGTGATCTGTTTTTTAATTCATCCCCACGTCTAGTTGTTTCTCATCCAAACACTCCTACTAGCCTTCCTGCATCATATTTCATCCACAAAATTGCACAGGAGGGTTTTTTTTGGGGGAAACTCCTCAGTATATTGCATTGTGTGGGATAAAAAGAAGTACCATATGAGAAAACGAAATGGATTTATTTGGTCAGTTTTTTTTACCCCAACTGGCATTCTCCCCCCCCCCCCCCACAATCTTGTTTAAAATAAGAGCTGCAAATGGCAGGTGACTAAAATTTGGGGAGACTGTTTACATCTCTGCAGTTCGCAATGCTGTAAAATGCCTACCTTGTAGATCCAGTTCTGTGAGACTTCTGCAGCAAAATAGAATTGATTCAGGACTAAAATGTCTCACCTTCCTAGATGAAAGTTAATGCAGTAAATCTTTAATTTAATACATGCCAGTTCCTAGTAGCCCTGGCACACCTGTGGGGCTTCACCCAAACCTTTATGTTATTGACAGTTGTACCCTAGTCATGGCATGCCCATTCCTCATAGTGTCCATCCTCCCTGGACATGAGGCAAACATCCCATTCTTTCTTTGCTGTGTGGCTGTTCCCAGAAGAAAGATTTGACTAAAAGTTGGGGCAGACTTTTGCTTGGGGAATCAGCAACAGTGGGCTTCTGGTTAAGTGAAGGGGCTCCTCCCTTGGAGAAGCAGAGATGGGCAAGCTGGTTCAGAAGGACCAATATCATTTCATTCACCACTAATGAGCTGAATACATTCCCCAGCAAGGAAAACTAGCCTTTTTTTCTATTACATTTCCAATCTCTTCTCTTGAAATGCCCTGAGATTGCAAGGGAAACAGTGGGAGCAGGTCCTGAAAACAAAAGGACACATCCAGACAGTCTGGATTAATTGGTATGTGGTTTGGGTTGTCAGGGGCTTTGATACAATATAATTTTAATAAGTAAAATTCCTTCCAAAGCACTCTGAATCTGTCTCTAATGCTGAGGGAGTCACCAGTAAGTGTGTTGGCACTCTGAGCTCTTGAAATTCAGATTTCATCAACACCCAGTCCTGAGCCACAGAGTTGTTCTGCAGACCTGATTTAATTAAGGTAACTTCTGCCCCAAGAGTCCTCTTCCTGCCCCCTCCTCACTCTATGCCATGGAGTGTCTTCTTCCAATCCAGATAGCCTAGGGATATGAAGTTCTGTGCCCTGTGGAATCTTCTGTCTGTGTGTCCATTGTCACATTTATTTATTTATTTATTTATTTATTTATTTATTTATTTATTTATTTATTTATTTATTTGTTTGTTTGTTTGTTTGTTTGTTTGTTTATTTATTTATTTATTTATTTATTTATTTATTTATTTATTTATTTATTTATTTGATTTATACCCCGCCTATCTGGCCCACCGGGCCACTCTAGGCGGCGCCATGTTCTGGAGTTGGGTCAAATTCTAGCCATGCTACCTAGCGCACATCTAGAGTATCCTCTGCCTGGATTCCCATCTTCCATACAAGTAAAAAGTAAGTCATTAGCCCTTGTAGGTAGACGGCTAAATATCTCGCACTCTTTCACCCAACTGGTCTATAGGAAAGATGCATTTCTGCCTCTTTAGTTGATGAATAATGAGCATAGGGCATTCTTATAAGGTTCAAAACTGAAGGACCCTGACCGACTTGTGAAGTTAATTAACCTATACACAGTGCCCTCACATTTTTCCAGAGTCCTCCTGCTATATCCTCTAAGCATCTGTTTCATGAATTTCCTCTTCCTTTCCTATTTTCTGTTATGGTTCTTCTTTTCCTCTGCCTTTCTTGCCATTGTTTCCTGTCCTTTCACATATATTCTTTTGCTCTCCATTTCCATGATTTTCTCCTCCTTTTTGTCAGTTATGGCAGGACAGGGTGACTCAGTGTGATATTGACAGAAGAAAAAGAGGAATGTGATTTATTTATTTTAAATAACATCACCAAGTCAATTCTGACATGGTGACCCTTTTCAGGGTTTTCCAGATAGACAATACTTAGAGGTTTGTTTGTTTTTTGAATTTCCTCCTTCTGGTAGCGTCCTGGGACTGTGCAGCTTGCCCAAGGCCACACAGGTTGATTCTGCTTGTAAGAGACACAGTGGAGAATTAGACTTCCAACATCTAAATCACTGAGCTGTCCAGCCTGCTGTTCAAACATATATGTACCCAAACACACACACACACACACACACACACACACACACACACACACACACACACACACACACACACACACACACACACACACACACACACACGTCCTGGTTGGTCCTGTAATTTGAGTGATGGATGTGGGGGGGATTATGTGTGAGCAGATACCCCAGCCCCAGCCCAGGGAAGAGCAGAAAGAAAATGTCCTAGCAGTATTCCAGCAGATTTTTTTTTCTAAATTTCCATCCTCTTAACAGGCCTCATATTTCCTGTGGTTAATTGTGGCATGCAGCAGAGCCAGATGGTAACTGGAAATTACAAACAGAATGAACTATCAGAAGCGGCAGAATCTGGAGGACAGCCATGGTGTGCTTCGTAAGGAGGCAACAACCTGGAACCAACAGCCGAGAAGCACACAGGAAAAGGTAAACAGAATGCTTGAAGTGTCGCCCATTGTTTTGAATAAAAAGACACTCGATCACAGGGAAAGCATCAAGCGGCTGCAACATTTATGCAAATAATCTCTAGGAATCCAAGTGTGAAAAACATACACATGTATAAATAAGAAAAAGAGAAGAACCCATTGTTTACAGAAGCCAAGTATTGGGGTTTTTACCGTATGCGCAATCAGTTGGAGATCCTACATTTGGCCACTGTTTTTTTAATGGTTTGTCGTTATTGTTCTGCAAGCCAGCAACAATGTAGGAATGAAAAAAAAGTTGTGCATTTGCTGAATATGGAGGGAAAAATGACCCCCATCATTAGAATTTTGTAAGAGATATTTTATGTCAGGGCTGAGCTGGCATGTGGGTCTCTAGAGTTTGTTAAACTAAAACTCCCAGCATGTCTCACCATCCACTGTGCGGGCTTAAGAAGACTGTGGGAGTCACAGTCCAGGAACATCCAGAGGGTAGACTCTTGTCCATCCTGCTTCAAGTCAAAGCATCTCTGTTTCAAGATGAAGCAGGGATGGACAAGAGGCCCAAAATCTGAAGGCCCACATGTGGCTTACTATACTTAGAGTAATGAGAAAAATTCTTCTGGGCAGGAGAGCTGTTGATGGATTCCTGTACATTTTTACATTCATGCAGAGAAAAAGAGAATGTGATTTTTTTTTTCACTATTCAAGCTTTTGTGTACATGGAAGTCAAATGGAAGGGTTTTATCATGGCAGCTCTGTAAGCTCATGAAATTAGGTATGCTTACAGAGTCATACTGAAATATTTTAACAGGACCTAAGACAATCTAAATGATAGCCAAGTATGTTGGGATACAGCAGCTGGGCTACCCATATGCTTACAACTTCCTTCTTACTTTAGCCCTACATGTGTGCAAATGAATGCTTGCCTAGGGCTTTTTTGAAAGTATGATCTGGTTTTCTAGCCACAAGCACTTACTGTGCGTATTTTACCTTCTGACAGAATTCATAATAGTGTTTGAGCATACAGCTTCACCAGGCAAAGACAGTTTGCAGTATTTAAAAAAACCAACAACGCTCGGTCGAGAAGGAAAGGACGTGTCAAAATGTTGTCATGCTATTTGAAAAAAACTGAATTGCACAGATTCAAAACTCATGAGATCATGGCATATGGAAACTGTTGCAGTTTTACAACCTCACATGCTAAGTCTAGTAGATGTGGCTGTGGGGGGGGGGCTTTCTGTGCTAGGGTGACTGACAATCTACTCAGCACGAACCAATTGATATTTTCTTGCCTCTGGATTCAGAGTGAGAACCACTCCTTTTTTCAAGCTCTTTATCCCTCTCTTTTAATCTGCGGAAAGGCAGCTAGTCTATTGAGGCTTGTTGCTTGAAGCAGTCTTGTTTGTCAGTTTGATGTCTGATCTGTTCTTCAAGTAGATAAAGTGGTTGTTGTTCTTTCTTACAAATGTTACAAGAGTGGATTGTGAGGTGATAAGTGCCAGTAGTTGAGGAAAAAAGGGGTGGACTGGTCTTGGAGGCTTGAAGTTATTCTGCTCTGCAAATCTCTGCAGCTAGAGGAATTTAACCATAATTCAAGCCACTGCAGCAGAAACTGACACAGAAGATTAGAAACGGCGAGGGGAAAGAGAGGTGAGATCAATTTGTAGCTGTTTGTAAACAAGAACACAATGGAGGGATATTTTATGTCTCTGCCTGCTCCCTTAGGGAACTGAATGGGCTAGGTGAGCATATTCTTGCAAATCATTTCCACTCAATGTGTCTCAGAAGACTACTATCATATATGGTGGGTCTTTTGTAAGGAGTTGATAATATTAGCCGTGGGGGAGAAATTTGTTTCAAAGAACCTGGCAGACTTTATTGACAGTGTGCTGTTCATTTTTATTCTCCCTGTCTCTCACTATTTAGATGAAGAGCTTGAAAGACAAAAGGGGTACATGAAAAAGATGGTAAGTATGGAAGAAAACATAATTCATGGAGGAGTCAGGAGCAATTCCTGGCTGTGATTGTGAATCAATAGCTGGATGTCTGCTTTTCATGGATCTGTTGGAAATCTAACCATATGTGCAGAAGTACATTATAAGAATCCATCTTGATCAACAAAATAATTCCTGACATAACCCCCAAATGCACATAAGATCAAATTTAGTGAAATGTACTTGGGGCACTCTAGTTTTGTATCATTGTGTATGTGTGTGTGTGGGGGGGTGTACTCAGTTCAGCTCCCTGGGACCAAGATGTCTTTATGTGCCCAATTGACATTGCACAATAGCCACTGATAGTGATTTAGTTATAACTGGGAGTTTGATTCCCCACTGTGCCTGCTTGACAAGGGGCTGAACTCAATCCCTTCAAGTTCTGCAGTTCTAAGATTATGTTGTCTGTACCATAATGATTTTTAAGACAGTCTTCTTAAACATGCAACCGTAAGCATATGCAATGGACATTAAGTACGAGTGGACTGGAGAAATGGCAATGCCATAAAGGAGTGTGGAACTGGGGCAGAGAAAACAACATAGTTTTGTTAAGTTTTAACCAATCAAATTTTGAATCTTGACCAAATCAAATATATTCTCCCTGGATGGCAGGAGAAGAACCTTTCCTTTCTGTCCTTCTGCTTGTTGTTTCCTGTAGCAGTCTGTCAGCGCAGCATTATAACTTAAAAAAAAAATCATTCCAGAAGAGTTTAAGTCTAAACGCTGACCTGCTAGTAAGTAACTTCCAAGGGGCTAGACATTCACTTTTAGAAAGTAAATCTTTATGCAGCTCAGTCTGGGGCACCCTCCAAAGGTCATGGAAAAATAATGTTAACATTTGTTATACTACATGTTATTTTGCTCATTGCTTTAAAAAATTGTTTTGGAAAAACATCCATCACTTTGCTCAGTGATAAGATGAGCAAAGGTCTTCATAAGAGTTTGAATATTTGTGAGATTAATTTTTGAATGCCATACAATACCTGCTTGTTGTTTTTGCAGATCTTCCAAAAGACATAGTCAATAGGCTGTTTGCCCCTTATGCATGTATATGCCACCTACCATAAATTAATATATAGCAATGTTCACTCAAAGTTTTTTTTTAAAAAAATCATGCACTGATCATCTGCATGTGGACTATGAGCAACAGTTTGCCTACCCCAATATAGAAATTAATCTAAGATATTGCCTTCTGTATTCTGACTGTGTTCCAATTGTCTGTTTGACTGCCACTAAAAGGAGCTAACCAGCTTGTCCCCACAGTGAACCAAATAACAGGACAAATGGCTGTCTGATTGCAACACAAGTACCTCTGAACTCTGTGGAACTCCCTTCTAATTGAACATTGAATTGTACTTGAGTTTCCTTGTTGATTAATATTCTGTTATAGTCTATGCATATAATTTCTTTTGAAAAGACTTGTTGGGGAATGCCTTCTCAATTTCAAACCTTCTAAAGCACTCATTGGCTATCTTCTAAAGAAACTCATTTAAAATAAACGTCTCAATATGGCCACTGTGTTGGACCTATATATACATGAAGGGTATGCAAGGGAGGCATAAAAGTCTGCTCATTCAAATATACTCGTAGTCCAGCTGTTTTTATATGGCTCCCAATTAGAATGTGAATCTTGTAGCTTCTTGCTCTCAGTGAGAAATTGGGGAGGGGGAAATACCATTTTTCTCCTTGCAAAGAGATCTCTTTATAAAAGATTTTAGGATTTTTTGTTTGTTTTTGAGAAACCACACAAGACATTATGGCTATTTAGTGGCCACTTTTTCCCTCTGGAAGAACCATTTGTGCAGAATTATTATAATTGGTGTGCAAAATGACATCTTTCCTACAAAGCAGCTACCAAAAAAATACTGAGCTGTACAGAATTTGGCAATTTCCTGTGCCAAACATGAGAAAGGGAGGGGAGGGAGAAGGGAGAGGAAGAAAGGAAGGCTGGGATCTCTTGTTGACAGGAAGCTAAGAACTTTAGGTGCAATGTCTTGACATGGTAACAACAGGAAAATCTCTGAGAGCAATAAATGTTCTGAATATTCTTCATATCTCTACTTCCGAATTTAGGGCACCAGTTTAGAATGTATGACATAACTAGAGTGGTTTCTTACATTGTATGGATAGCTTGAACTTCTACTGTGCCAAACACAGTATGTGGGGATATACCTAGGATGCATCCTCCCCCCCCCCCCCCCGAATCCAGGAAATCCAGGAAACCTGCAAATCAGAGATACAGAGTAATGCTGCCCAGAACTGAACGGACTCGGACTCAGGATGAAAGAATCTGAGGACAAGAGTGCAGAGGCAAAGATCTGTGGTTGTGGTTCACCACATATCCATGGTGGGGGCCCCCACAAGTTGTTCAGGTTATACCCAGAGCCTTGAGCTTTTGCACAAAGTCATAAGGCTGAACCAATGGCTGTTGAGGAACCTGGTCAGCCTCCTCCTCCATCCCCCCTGCCTTTGGATTTAGTAAAATAACTTGAGGGTGGTGGTGGTCAGGTGGCAACTCAAAGCCCTCCTGTTTTACCCACATGGCCCAGGTGAGTGGTGTTAATAAAGGCAGTCAGTCAGACAGACACAAGGGGCTATTTCTTTTGTATTTTATTGAATTTCATTTATATTAAATTAAAAATATATTTCTGACAGATTCATGTAACAAAAAAGCAGAACATTTTTCAAATTGTTCAGCTGGGATGATCAGGGTAGGAAGAAGCTAAAGTAGGTTGCAGTCTACATTTGTCTTAACAAACAGGTAAATTTCTATCCCAAGGTGCCTTGGTAAGGAACCTGGGAGGAAATACAGAACAAAAAAGCAACTCTAATCGCACAAAGTAAAAAAAAAGAGTAAGAAAGAAAGGGACACTGGGTTTTCTCCAGAGTGCCCAAAATAATACACAAGGGAAATTGTACTAAAATAGCTAGCTAGCTAGTAATATTAACAGAATTCAATCATGTGATTTTTTTTAACAGTGCATAATCCTTCAGAGCTGAAAGATGGAAAAAACTAAAGGATAAATTAACATCACACCACACACAATTTGTCATATCCTACTGTGTAAGCAAGTGCAGGAGGTTGAACACACCACAATAGTGCTAACACAGAATCACACAGAATGTCAAAATGATAACCTCTGATCAAACCTGCAAGGGGAGGAACAAATGCAGGGGAAGTCTGAGGGAGGGTAGGAGAAAGGATGGAATCACAAGCCAGTTACTTATATACAAATCAAACTTAAGACAACTATGTTCCAAAGAATGATGCCCACTAAGGAAAATAAAAGCTACATTATCCTTATTTACATATGCGACTAGCCATGTCTTTAACAAGCTATAAAAATACTATTCACATTTTCAAATTAAACATACATTAGGCTTTTTTATTTTAATATTTTGTTTGAAGAAGGCAGCTAACTCTGAATGCAGTGGGTCAGATGAAATGAGGATGCAAAACCCACCATACACAGATGCATCACCCCTTTCTGGATGGCAGTAGATGCAAGATAAAGGTATCTTATTATTTTTAAAATGATATCAAGAAACAAGAAAAATAGCCAATCTTGGATGTTCTTGAAGCTCCATTCTGGGAGGGACTGCTATGGTCAAATAATTTAGCTTAGGGAGCAGGCTGGCCACAATTCTGTCATCAAAGAAAGTTGTTACTGTACATCAGGAGAAAGCTGATCGGCAGCATGGGGTATCAAAAGACTTTGTGCACACTATTATCATGTATTATCTATGCTGGTCAAGGAGCAATTCCTGAATTACATAAAAGATGCTGAATTCTATTCTATTACTAGAATAGAATTCACAACCCTTTAACCTCTCCATTCAGGGAGTAGCAGTTGTGAACAGCTGGTTCTTAATCTGAGCTTCCTCAGAATCAGAATGTTTTGAATAGAAGTATTTTCAGTGATACTAAAAGCCCAAATGAACCAGATGCACCTGCTTGCCTATATTATGCATTTAACTAAATTTTATTCCACTAAAGACAATGGGGCTAAATATCCTCAAGTCCCAACCGGCTAATGCATCGGGTTGGAAGACAGATCTGGGATCAATACATTTGGAATTTACATTCCATTTTAAGTTTTTAATTCAGTAATGAAATACAGGATATCAATGAAGGAGGAAAAAAAGGTAAGATTTCTTTTAATGGAGCCCCATCTCGGAGGTTTCCAGCCTGACAAAAATTCAGATTTTCTAAAAATAATCGTGTCTACTGATAATTTTTTTTTAAAAGACAGATTTTCCATTAGTAATCAAAGGGACAAAAATGAAGCTGCCTTTGCAAAGGGGAAGGCAAAGTGTGTTCCACAGAATATGTGTGTCCCCCGGGCTCCTTGAGGCCCTTGTTGTTGTTATGTGCTGTCAAGTGATAATGATCCTTATAGTGACCTTTATAGGGCTTTCAAGGTAAGTGAGATATTTAAGGAGTGGTTTTATGAGTTCCACTCCCCCAGTGAGCTTCCATGGCCAAGTAGGGAATTCGAACCCTGGTTCCAGAACCCTTTTCCATCACTCTGTCCACTACACCACACTGGGTATCCAGTGCCCTAGGCACTCCAAATCTCCCATGAGGGGAAAAAAACTGGCAACAAAAGGTTATTGTTTGTTCCTGGGAAGCTCCCCAAACTCCATAAATCTGGAAATAGATATCCATCACTTCCTGTTTTGCATTCCCCTGCCCTCCAAGGAGGTGATGTAACCTGCAGTGGGTCCTGGAAATGGAATTTGGCCCACAGATATCTGGAACCAGCCTACCCCAATTTAAAGGGTTGCAGGCTTTCACGGACACCACAGAAGTAAGCACCTGATATGTAAATGAATGTATAGATGTATTTCTCCTTTCAAGGGTGATTGCCAGGAAGACAAACCACACGAAGAAAAATCCCTTTTTTTTTTTTTTTTGGCACAGAAAATTGCAAGCATAGGTATTACATACTGTAGGGGCTTTAAGTTTGATTGACAACTCACAGTCATGACAGAAAAGTTCAATTTAAGCAAATATAGTCTCCAATGATCGTTGTGGCCAACACAGTGCAGATGGTGGGGGGCCACAGTGATTGCTGCCTCCAGCTTGCCCCCTCTTCCCTCAGTTTTGTCACACAATAAGAGTGACAATCTTCACCACGGACACATAGACAAATGGCAAATAATTTCAACACAGATAAAGCTACGTGAGCCCAAGCTCTTCTTTTTAAGCTTTTCCCTCCACAGGATAATTTTCTTTCCCTGCATTCAAAGTTAGCTTACCCTTTTACACAGCTGCTCAGTTTAATTATCGACCCATTTAACAGCAGTACCATTTTATGCTACATATTTCATAGTACCGCACTTGAAAATAATGGATTACATATCTACACTTATAAAATACCCATTCACAGTTTGTTACTGCGGTTACCCTCCCCCCCTTCCCCCAAAATGTCTTCGGAATGCTTATGGATGACAACTCAAGCCGACTTTCCATGCCTGTGGAGAGGAAATCCTTTCCAACAATGCTTGTTTAAATAATCCAAAGAAAGGTGCTTTTTCCTCATGTGTCTATCAAAGGTGCATTTCAGTTGGCCCACCTTTCAGTGCATTCCGTCACCCTGAATAATGCCTACCATGGCCTGTTGTAAGGTTAGCCTTTCCTGTAAGTTAAATGCAAAGCTTTGACATATCACCCTCCTCCCTCCGTCTCCCTCTCCTTTACCCTATGTTCCAGTTATCTGCAATTTTTTATTTCCCCTACTGTGCATCCATGCTGGTGGAATCTGGTATATGTTGCAAGGTCTCAATTTGGGGGCAGGGGGACGGGTCTAAGATCATTGCCATGACTAAAGAAAAATGTGTTAGAAATTAATTTAAAAAGAAGCAGTTGGTGTTTTGCAAAGTTCATGCGCCCAGCGAGAGCATTGGTTCTCAGTGCTCCATGGCTATTCGTTCCTACCTCATAGTCTCTATTTGCATTATATTAAATCTTCTCACGACCTTGACTTAATAATTCTGCTGTTGCTGCCAAAAAAACAAAACAAAAACAAAGAAATCCCCAAAACATACCTCCTTCTTTCAGATAAGGTATGTGGCCACACTGAAAATGCAAATTTGCATGAATTGGATTAATCGTCTCAATAAATGTTGAGTGCCAAATTCTCCTTTTCTTGGTGCAGATGTTGGTGTTGACCCTTTTAAGCTAGAGCAAGCCACTTTTTCATATTTTTATTTATTTATTTATTTTATTTATATCCCACCTATCTGGTCGGGCGAGGACCACTCTAGGCGGCTAACAATCATAGATACCATTCAGGAAATAATGTATGTTCGTATTTAACAGAAACTGAACTGATGTACACATCCAGCCCTGAGACCACTGAATCAATTGACTGAGCTCTTACATTTCAAGTGGTTTGCACCGAGTCCAGGGAGATTAGAGTCAGCAATCTGCAGAAGCACATTTTCTGACAAGGGAGGCTATGGGTGCATACAAGGAACGCTATAATCTTGTCTGGTTTCTTCATGCTACTGAAACACAAATCAATAGTCATTAGTGCTCACCACGTAATTGCTCTGTGACTGTAGAAGTGAACGGCAACTGTTTGTGCAGTTGGGTATTCTACAGGGAACAAGAGCACTTGAGCTTGCTTTTACGTTAGGTGGCAACGCTGAAGGAGAAGGAAGGAAGGCAAAGAGGAAAGCATGCTTGGGATATTCTGGAGTCCTGCCTCTAGTCATGGAACATTATTGGCTTGCCTTTGCTCCTAACTGTCAACAGCTGAAATGTACACAGAATCTTTTCTTAGCACATCTGTAAAGCTTTCAGCTAAGCCATAGACAGAAATAGCTCTCACGTACCAAGCTGAATTCAAAATTAGTTACATTTTCTTTGCAACTCTGGCCTTTCCCAGAAGCAGCATTTATCCTCCCTAATATGCCAGATATTGGTACTTTTCCTGCCATTTGCTCAATGTTCTTCTGTCTCACTTCATATAGTGGCTTTCCCCATGACTTATTATGATGCTTTCCCCCCCCCCCCCACTATGGAAAGCAGTGTTGTTTGTTCCAATGGGGTGGAGCTCAGTGCTGTGGGGCTTTCCAAAGGAGTTCAGATACAGGAAAGCTTCTCAGTTGGAAGCTTTCAGTCTGCTCTCCACAGCACTTAGAAAAACGAAAAAAGCAAGCAACAAACCAAAAACCATGCTCTAGTGAAGAAGCCCCAATAGGGAAACCAATTTCTTTATTTTTTCTTAAAATATTTTTTAAAGAGAAAGGTCTTTCTCGCATCTTTCTTAAAGAGAAGAGAGGTGAGTTTGTTTAGCTATGAAACCTCATTCTTCTTTTGGATCAAGCAGCAAAAATGGGAGAGGAACAAAGGCTTCATCTGGAAGAGCACTAAAGAACCTTGAAGCAAGAACTCTAAAGCTCTTTATCTGGGCCAGGTCCAAAGAACTTGAATTCAATAATATAGTCTGTTCAGAGACATGCTTTGGCCCAAGACAGGTCTGACCATCTTTCCCTCTTCAAGGGAAGCTACAGCTCTTTGCAATGCTTTTGGGGAAATAGTGACAATTCAACCAGGATAAATCTGAGGTAATGTCAGAGTTAGTAGATAGGTCCTGTGAGCTTGTGCTTAAAAGTGCATTTAAACTGAAATGCAATTCTGATCCATTTTATTCTGTGACTGAATGTATGTAGTTCCCATATAGCACTGAATAGTTCAACAGTTTGCAAAGGACTTGCATCATAGTTTCCTGTTCTATTACTTCTTCTTTCTTATGGCATAGCCCATATACATGAAAAGATCCTGTTTAAAAGTTTCCAGTAATATTATGGAACCTATTTAAATGAACACCTACAGTAGAACTAATGCTTAAAACCATTAATTTTTAATGTTGGCACTGTTCTATACAGTATTAGCAGCAATGAGGAAAACGTAAGTGAAAATTTGATAATTATAGAACATTTTGAAAGAAACATGGAAGTCATAAAAACTAAATTTACAAGTGGAAATAAGAAATTATGACAATTGTATTTTTGTCTAATTTAGGGATGAGACATCCCATGCCTCCAGTAAATCCATAAGATTTTGCTAGAAAGTGCTTCCTTTTGGATGGTACCAGCATGAATTTGAGGCCTAACCATCCTCCTCTCTCTCTCTCTCTCTCTCTCTCTCTGTGTGTGTGTGTGTGTGTGTATAAATATTCTGCTGCTCTTCTAGAAAGAGATCTAAATGTAAATAAAATGACACAAAAAAGATACATGTGTATAGAAAAGGCACAAGGAAAATTACAATTAAGCATATCCAAGGAAACATAAAAGGAAAATCAAAAATAAACCCCCAAAGCACTGAAGCACCTTTAAGACTGTTACATTTCAGTTAGGATACATCCGCTTCTTCAGTCTGATGAAGTAGATGTATCCATGGAAGCTCACACTGAAATACAACAATCTTTACAGTGCCACAATGTTTTTTTAAGATTTTTTTTTTTTTTTTTTTTTTTTTTTGCTTTTATTTATGTTTGGATATGCTTGCACAGACTAACCCGGCTACTACAATTCAGCAGATGCTTAGAAGCCAGCAAGGTCTCCAGACCAAAATCTGTATCTTTTAATTGACCATTTTCAAGCTGTTTCTTGCAAAGACCTGCACAATGCCAAAATGATCTTCTTTAAATAGGTTAACTTCTCAAATCATGTGTCACTTTCACCTTTTGTTAAAGAGCTCTCTGGTGTTTGGAAAGAAAGCTTCGAAAACAAAATCTGCAGCATTTGCTTTGGGCTCAGAACCCAAACAATAATTGGCAAGACATTTCCATGCACCAGCCCCTCCTTAGAGCCAGGAATGTGGCAAAAATTTCAGGCTTTTTTTTAAAAAAAGTCTACATCTAATTTTGAAGTTTTGTCCCTGCAGGAATTCCCTCTGGTACAAACCTCGACAATGTCAGGGTATCCCTGCCAGCTGTTGGGAGAAACACGATTTCCTGTGGAGAACATTGGCAGCACCACACAGGAAACCCTGTGTTGCCCTGTGAGAAAACTCAGTGCGAAATTCCCTGAAATTCTGAGCAGGATTTGCCTGGAAACAAACAGGGACCATTTTGCTAGCAGGAATATTATAGCAAAAAGGCGGGAGGGGGGCAGGGAAGGGAAGAAAATAGTGTGGGGAGCCACAAAAAAGGGAAGATTTACAACTCTGCTTACAGTCTATGCTATTCAACAGAGCAATCATCTCCCAAAATAACAAATCCCCTTCCCCTTTTACTTTCAAATTAAGACTGTTGCATGTCTTGCCTGATTTGCTGCGTTCCTATTTGAAGCAAATGTCAATTATTTCCTTCTTTGTCACGTCTGAAAGCGTTTATTTTTCTTATAACCACAGAAAAATTTCCCAGTTACTATTAGCCATGCCTACTACTTCAATATTACCTACCTTCTGTGATTTCTTTCCATATTGACTAATATTATGAGTTGCATGAGCGTTTCTTTCATCTGAAATTTAGATTCTTAAGGGAGCAAAGTGCCCAGCAGTTCTAGCAGAGCTTCTCAGTACAAACAGAAGGATATCTAGTCATATGATACAGTTGCCACAGCAGAGCCTCAACCACAGAGGAAGCTTTACCCTGTTGTCTTTCTTAGCAGCACAATACCAAAGAAGAAATAGGCTTACTCAGTGGTTGGTTGGTTACATTTAAAGAGAGGCATGTTGGCAGTTGAAAAATATTTTAAAAGGGCAAGATGATGACTAAACGGCACAATGGACTTTCTGTTGCAGAATCAACCTGATTTCTTTCTAAGTGCTGTTAAATATTGCCTAGATGTTAAAATTAAATATGCCACTGCAATTCATATTTTGGAAGAAAAGGCCCTATTTCTTTGTCCAGAGAGTTATGGCACATGATCTATGGCATACTCAGAGGAATATGGGAGTTGATAATCCAAGCAGTGTCTTTTTCAAAATGAGGGTATGGGTGTACATTAACAATGGAATCTCTACAAATGGTGGAAAACATGTTCTTAAGATGTTGCAGCATCTACACCCTTGCTGTTTTGAAGCAGATGGTTTGCACAATTATTTATGATAGGAGAACCTAAGTCTTGCCTTGATTCCTGACAGATTACAGGGCAACAGAAGCTTTGCTTGGTCCTTTTATCTACTGGCAGTAATGGCGAGCCAATTGTTTTCTGGGATGCCCACAATGGGGGGAGGGGGGACAGCTCTTCTCTCCTGTTCAACTCTTCTACCAACATTTCCAATCAGTAGAAACACGCTATGTTTCTTTACTTGGAGGAATTCTCCATAACTTTCTGTAATGACATCAATAAACAGTCAACAACATAGCTCCAAATTTCAGAAGATTGTAAATCATCCAACATTGCGCACTAATTAGCTGTGTCTCTCTTCTGCCAAGCTGGAATTACTGCAAGCACCTCAAGAGACCTTCCTGAGACTTTAGCGGGTCATGAACACTTGCCACGACAAATGGATAAAACCCTGTGAAAGTCTTCACTATTAAAGGCTCTTGCTCTCCCCATCCCAAGGCTCCCAAAGATTTTTCCAGGGCAACAGGGAGCCCTAAGAGCCCTCAGAACCCAAAAGGAGGAGATAGAAAGTTTTCCATTAGTTTGAATTAAATACTTCTAGTACCCAATCTGGGTTATGCCAATGTAAATTTAAGCCACCAGGATTTTGCCCAGTGTTGTATATTACTTTTCTTCCAGCTACAGTTTGGCATATAATTCTGGAAGTGCAAATATCACTTGTAGAGAAACTCTATAACTCACAATGTTTCATAGCTATGATAATGGTGTGATCAGATGGGCATTTAGCCTGTTGTTTGGACTGCTGTGTGGCTGGATTGGTTAACTGCAATCCCATGATGTAATTGCTGGAGTGAACTAAATCATCCCCAGAGCATTCCTACGTGTACCTTTCTGGCCCCTGTTGTGGGCTTCTACTTCTTTGGTGTATGTAAGATCATACTGGCTTGGTACATTTCCAGTGTGTGTGATTGCTGGAAATTGACCAAAAGTGAGCCTTTTGCCACTATTGTTAAATGGCTTAAGACTTGACTCAGCTGTGGGCAGATTCCCCACCAGATCTTGAAAAACTAAGCAAACAAAAGCTTCTAGGAGGAAATATTCCATTTAAAGTCATGCAGTAAATATTTACTGTCAAATACACACTTTTTAAAAGCTCCTCCAAAGACCTGAAGAAGTGATGCTTTTGCCAATATCCTGTAGTAGCTGCCTTATCAAGCTTATCAAGTGACTTCACAATATTGGTAAGGGCTGATGTGGATCAAATAGGGTTGTGTGAATTCTGTACGCCATTTGGATATGTGGATCCCACCAAACCTCCTTCTGACCTTATTTAGTCGGCTCCAGCCAAGCCGCATAGACAAACCCTAAATGACTCTTCTACATTTATATACTTAAGAGAAACTATCTGTTAGACAAACCCAAGATTTTTACCAGACTGTCCAGTAACAGAAAGTAAAATGTGGGGAATATATATTTTTTTCCTCTGAACTTTAGAATAAAAAAATATATATTCCCCACATTTTACTTTCTGTTACTGGACAGTCTAATCATTTATATGCAGAAAAAGCAGGATGAATTTATATTTTCTGCAGGCAAAACCCTGCTACAAACAGGCATTACAGCTTCAAGCTTAATGGAAGCATCACTTGTTTGTATTTTCTTAATTTCTTTGCTCATGAACATTAGGTTGGGAATATTTAAAATCAATAGCTTATATACTGATGTGCACCTACATATAAAATATAGTATGAAAGGTCTAATCATTCAGAGGATAGCTTGTTTCACCAAATATTTGGCCCAATACAAACGTCATGTAATAGAAAAAGGAAGACATGCTGGTTTCCAGGTCTCTGCAGTTCTAGAGGGAATGGCCCAGATTCCCATATTAACATAAAAGTACATGTAAATGTTGTTCCAAATTTTGAATTCAGATCTCATGAGCTGTACTGATACTAATCAATAGTTGTATAAAAGCAAGAAGAAAGATTCTGAACGGTGAGCTGCCAGGCTGTCCTCTAGAAAAGAAAAAGGGACTGAAACTCTGTAGGAAACACTTAATGTTTGTGGTTTGAAAGACAGAGACGTACAGTGTACACTCTTTCAAGAGCCAACAGCCTCAGAGTTTCTTAGTTCTGGCTAGAATTTCCTGTACTCAGGCAGAAAGAATAAAGAGTGAGCACCATAAAAATCAGGGATATGGAGATCTCTGTGGCAGTAGGACCCAGTGCTGCTGATAAGATTTACAGGCCTCAGAACGCATGAACATTAATGACTTCAGCATGTGGACTCCAGTGTGCTTTTAAAAAACTCAATGCTAGATCTGTGGGAAAAGGAACAATAGTTAAAAGAGCACTGGTTACTCTTCTTTACTTGGTATTTAATGTACACACCATACGGCTAATGCCATATCTGGATATATAAAATATAAAAACCAGGCAACCAAAACGTAAGAAAGTTAAAGAAAAAAGAATTAAAGAAATGAAAGTAACGGTTCTCAAACTCTCCCCCACCCAAAAAAAAATGAGATCACTTCAGAATTGGTGGGGGTCTCAGCACTTAATAAACATATTTTGTTCTACAACATTGAAAAGAAAACATATAACAGAACGCATACTTTAATAACCTTTTTTTCCCTTAGTTGTTAGCGTGATAATTTAAAAGGTCCCCATTTTATCAAAATAGCAGGTCTTAAGCCAAGCTATTGAGAAGGGACTCAAACCGAAAAACTGCTGTGAAAAAAAGTTAACAGACTGAAACAGCACCATTTTATGAACATCATAGGCCCTAGTCAGAGCCTTGTTAAGTCTGTTTACTAACTCAAACCTGGTCAAAACAACTGTGATAATTTAAAAACAAAACCAAACAGATGTTTTTAACCTGTTTGAAATGAATAAAACCCATGGATCACAGTTCAAGAAGCTCAGGGCTAAAAAAATCTCTCAAACTAGTTTTCACAATTCCTCCTCAAATAGGGATGGGTCTGGGACAGGACGGCGTCTCTCCTCAAAATTTCAGAGGGAGGTCCCCTCCCTTGCAGTCATGAGATACCCTGACAATAAGACACAACTGCACTTTCCTTACAGAAACCAAGAAAACTATCTGAACAAAATCAAAAATCACAATACTTCCCTAAGTGTCATAATCAAGTGCTATAAACTAGGGGCTGCTTCTGGATGAGCATGGGGAAAGGCAATGTGATCTAGTACATTATATACATATATATTTTTCAGCTACATTGGACAGGGGATTTCATATGACAAAAATCATGTCACAGTATGGATCCCACACCCTGGTTCTTCAGCTCACAAGAGACTAGGAAAGTTTTGATGTGCAACTTTTCAAATGGCAACTCTATGCTGTGTCTGCTTAGGATATCTTGCAACATCCCTTCGTAGGTTTTCCTAATACATTCCTCTAAAATCTGAAAAGAACCCTGGGCTTGGTTACAATTCTTAACTACTTGCCATTCTGACTCTTAAGTACAAACAGTATTTCCATACTATCCCCTTTTCAATATTCCCCACTACAGGTTTTAATAAATACTAAAGTGCATAGTTTTGTGATACTCTTGTTTTTCCTATGATTTCCTTTCAAATATATTAAGATAGGAACATGGGGGTATTTTTTTTTCCTTTCCTGTCTTTGTGCCAGCTGGCTATTCCATTTTCAAAGCTACAATTAAAATTCTTGCAAAAAAAGAGAAGTCCTATTCGTCAAAAAAGCAACCAACTATAAAATAAAATTTTAAAAGGCCGCATGTAAAAGCCAAAGGTGAAAAGAAGTCCATAGGTGCTGGGAGACAAATTATTTACAGATATGACTGAGAAAATAACAGCCATGCACAATCCTAATTTCTAAACCCTTATTTAGCATTTCTTCTCTGTGCTAGAGCAATAATTCTCAACAGCAGCCTCACAGTCTTTTTTGTTTGTTAGTCAAAGTCAGTTCTGAACGGCTTCCCCCCCCTTCGCCGACCGTCTCCCCCCCCCCCGCAACCCCTTTCTCATTTGCTCATTTCCTTCATGAGACTACATCAGAGCTAATTACTCCTTCAACAGTATTCCTGTGAGCAGTCAGTGCACCGATGAGAAAAAAGTTCCAAAGACGTGATTTCACTTTGTTTTGGCATTTCCACAGTCATCCTTTTAAATATATAGATATATATTATTATGATTATTATCATTCATTTTACATTTTAAATTATTTTATTTTGCTGGTCGCTTCCATATTGCTTCATTCAGATTCCAGAACACAGTTCAGAGTAAGGACAAAAATCTAAAACTAAAACTAAAACCCACAGCTTAAGTGCAAACTAATCTTCCAGTGATCTGCCATGTGCGTTTTACCCAGCCAGTTTCTTCTTTTTGATTTCAAGTCTCCCTCCTGATCCTGCCTCCTTTAGGAGCAGGTGGATTTTATTTTAAAAGAAAGAAAAAGAAAAAAGATGGTAATTCTTCTCCCTCTTTCCAGTCCTCATTGCTGCCTACTATTCCCCAACTTTAGCTGACAAGCCAAAGGAAACTGAGAGGAGAATTACTGTTTGTATTCACCAACAATAAAACATGAACCAGAATGTTTGTGCATATAAATCTTGGTTGTTCTTTGCCTTTAAAAAAAAACACCCACGATGTTTCTTGCTTCCCTGTTCATTTTGTTGCTTGTGGCCTGAAATATTTTGCTTTCAAACTGCTTGTTCTCACATTGACTGGTAGAAAAGCTGTGATGTCATGCGCGGGAGCATGAAGTAACAAGACCTCCGAAGGAAGGAAATGGACCCACATCAGCAGAAGTGATGGAGAAAAGGTACTAGCAGAAGGCGAGAGCTCTATGATCTTGTGACACGATTCCTCAGATGGCCACAGTGAAGCAGAGAGAGATATAGCAAGCTTGGTTAGCCATTCTGTTTAGGTGGCTGAATAAAAAGTGTTAAAGAAAGAAATTGGATTCTCAATCTCAGTTATTATGTCATCACTTATGATATAAAAATTGTCCTTTCTTACTCCTCACCCCCCCGCCCCCAAATGGAATTGCCTTCTCCAGGAACGCTCCAGCAGCTCTAAGCATTTCCTGCTGATAGAAATTGACACAGTGTGACTTTCCCTGCAGCATCAGAGCTGAATCACTACGTGGAGAACTAGCTTGACAGCGGGCAAAAAAAACCGCCACTGGCTTTTACTAGTATTCATTGGCTTGTTTGACCTCCTGGTCCTCCGGGTGCGTAGAAAGTGAGAAATGCCAGGCTTTCCACCACCCCCTCCCTTTCTTTCATTTTCTGCTCTTCTTTCTTCCCTGATTCCTGGAACAAATGACTTAAACATGTCTTTCCATTTGTAGACATCAAATGGCCGGGGGGGGGGAAGGGGGGAGGACAGAAGTTGGACTGGCAAGAAAAAACGAGACAAGCAAGTAAGAAAAAAAGAGGGAGGGGGGAGAAGGGAGAGAAAGAAAGAAAGGAGAGTGCTGGTATGGGTTCCCTATTTCTCGAGGACACTTCCGGGATTACACCACTGTGTTTCTGTGTCTGTAAGGTGGAGGAGGCAGCATCATGCCAGGCTTCAGGGAGAACTCTGAGAGGTATTCGGGGTTCTCTGCCACAATGGGCTGGATTCTTCCATTCTGTTTGTAAAAATACTTTGTGCTGTATTCCTGCAGGTAGTCCGGATGCTGGAGGGTACTGCGTGGAGGCAGGCTGTGATTCCAATAACCTGGGTTGTCAAAGGCTTTCTTCGGCTTCTCAGGCAACGGGAGCCCGTTTTTCTTCATGTACTCCAAATTCTCAAAGGTGCTTGCAAAGGTGTTGAGGTACCATGGCTCATTCACGTATTCATCCTCGGCTTTGGGTTTCCCATTTTGGCCATTGAGATACTCTGGGTTGTCCAGTGCTTGTAGATCGCAGTTCTTCCGCCGGGAAACAAATGGGTTCTCTTCTACTGGATTCAGATGATCTAGAAATGACAAAAGGTACATTAACCAAATAAACAGCTCCTGCACCAAGCAGCTTGTGACAAGAGGCTAAAAGAAAATGAATTGGTTTATGTGTTTATATTGTCATTTGTATGAAGTTGCAACAGACTGCAAGTTACTGTAAGAAAGAAAATGGTACATTTTGATAAACATTCAAAGTGTTCTACAGAGCTTGCTGTTTATCCTTACAGAACAATCCTATGCATGATTTTGATGGGGCTTAACATCTGGATATAGCGCTGAAATCTTAGCAAGTTATACAAAACAATGGGCAATAGAGAGGAGGCCTTGCGATATCATGGACCTGTGTTTAACAACAGCAGGCAATGAACTTCTATTTGGATTCAAGGAATGGGTAAGAGAAGCACTAATACATAATATGAAAGTGAATCTGGGCAAGGTGGAGGCACTTTGGACTCTTCCTGGAACTTGGCGTGCAACCAGTCCAACCTGTCAGTACTCACTAGGAACACTTCATAATTTAGGTGTCAAAGATGTTGCCTTCCTTCCAGTGCCAGGTAATAACTATTCTGGGGCCCCAGGTATTATAAGCTGGGTTGTTGGTCTTATTGCATTGGCCATCTCTCAATGGTTTCTCTGAAGCATTTTTTTTCTTCAAACTGCATTTTGTGTTTATTCTTTTTTATAGTTATATGAATTGTTCACCACCCTAGTGTTTGTAAGTATAAAGGGAGTATAACAGTATTATTAAAAATACCTTTAATAGAGATGGGCATGAACCTCATTCCAGAGGTTTGTGACAGTTCATATGCATGGAACCACATGTTTTGCACACTCCTTTCCCCTGCCTCACCTGGATCCCCCATTCACCAGCCAGCGGGTGCTCCTCTGCTCCTCTTCTTCAGCTGTTCAACCAGTCCCCAGCAGGAACACAAGCATCCCTGCCCTGCCTCCTTGGCTGAACTCCCACTCAGACAAGGAGGTGGGACAGGCAAGTCCATGCTCTTGCCGGGGGCTGGCTGAAGAGTCAAAGAGGAGGAGGAGGAGGAGAGAAGCATACTCCAACTGGTGTGTGGGTCATTCGCTAGGCAGGTGCGGGAAGGGACTGCACAGCACTTGTGGTGCCATGCATACAAACTGGCACAAACCTCTGAACCAAGATTCGTGTCCATCTCTGACGTTTAATCATTTTAAATAACAGAAAAATTACTAACAAGATTTTAGAATCACAAAAACCAGTTGCTTGACAAGAATAAATGAATTCAGAATCAAGAAACTTGACTGAAGTCTTTGTGTCCTCATAAATTGTTGCAAGTAAGCCTCAGAGTCATAAAGACATTCCCTGCTATCTTAATGTTATCCCTCCAGGCACACAAATCTTTCACTGCTGTCTGCTGCCCGAGACTTCAAATATGCAAAGATAGCCACACTACCTTCAAATAGACCAGCTAAAAAATAAGGCCAAGTTTATGGCTGAACAGAATCTTTTCTTCTAAAGCTTGCACTGATTCCATATATTGAATCAGTGTCTCGTTTAGTGAGACTCTTGGGAAAAGTATGCCTTTTATTAGATTGAAAGGCAGGTAAAACATATTTTATTAGCTATGAATTAAGCTATGTAAGTTGTAAAGCTGGTACATGGTATCGTAAGATACATACGTCTGAAATAAAAGGCTATTATTTACTTCACCATCATTTTCCAATATAAAGATTTCTGCACAGTCTCAGTTTTTTCTGAATAAAGTCCACCCGGCTTTGGCTGTAACACCATAAGATAGGCCTTAAGGCTGGCAATCTCTCTCTCTCTCTCTCTCTCTCTCTCTCCATAAGGTGGGAATTGTGCAGTTCTAAGATGACACCTCATGATGTTAGCCTGTAACCATGTACCTTTGTGTCAAAAGAGACATACCTAAATTCCTCCCCATATTTCATGACCACCCCAAATATGCCAAGAGGTGTTATCTTTACTTTACTTTGCTCTTGCTCAGTTCCCAGGAAGCAACAGTGCTCTTCATCGCAATCTGATATGGGAGATAGCCATTAGTGGAGTGAAAGCAAGCAAACAACAGTGAGAAACTATTGTTATTATGTGTCATCAAGTTGCTTCTGATTTATGATGACCTCCACGAATGAGCCATCTCCAAAATGTCCTGTCCTCAACAGCCCTGCTCAGCTCCTGCAGACTCAAGCCTGCGGTTCCTTTAAGGAGTCAGCCCATCTTATATTTGGCTTTCCTCTTTTCCTGCTGCTTTCCCCCTTTCCCAGCATTACTGTCTTTTCCAGAGAATCCTGCCTACTCATGATGCGCCCAAAGTAGGATAGTCTCAGTTTCAACATTTTTGCTTCAAGAGATAGTTCAGGCTTGACATGATCTAGGACTCACTTGTTTGTCTTTCTGGCAGTCCAGGGTATCCACATAGCTCTCATTCAGCATCACATTTCAAATGAATCATTTCCCCCCTTTTAAACTATTAAGCACAGCATGTAAATAAAAGTAGCTTTTTAAAAAAAATTAGCAGTTCAATAAAAGTATCACTTATCCTTGCTTTTGTATTGCTAGAAACACATGGCTTTACTGGTTTCTTTTTCATATCCACAGATTAATCCTTGCTCTAATTTAATCTCTCCTTCATTTTTGCAAAACTCGTAATTTATGTTTATTATTTCATTCTGCCTGTGCTAAACACATACTTTATTATCCTTACTTTTACATCCTTGATGGAGAGTCCTGAAGGACTCAAAGCTTGCCTTCTTGAGAGACATTCGTGGTCTAATAAAGATATCCTTTGTTTTTGATCTTTGTCCTGTAACTTCAGAAGCCTATGTTAAAGGGGGGGGGGGGGGAATGTACCTTTTCCTGAAAGATTACCTTCATGAGGCAGTCACAAATGGAAAAGAATGCTGGCAAGGTTTATACATATCTTTTGGAAATAAATTATGATCACATTTTACCAAAATGTAACAACAAATCACGTTAGATTGATAAATAAAGGGAAAGGTTGAGTACTTATACAATCCAATGCAATGACTCCTTACACTTACCTTCCAGCCTAGTCGTTCAGTGTTACTTGCAAGACAAAATTGAGGCAGGGAAAATCTCACGGACACTGCCAAGTTTTTGGAAGAAAACTGGCCTGCCAGCATGAGAAACAATAACCTCCGAAAGCCAATGGCTATGAGCCATTAGCCTCCATGGTAAAATCTTTTCAGACAGAGTTAAGATTCTCTTCCCAACCAGAAAGCTTGTTATTCACACGCTACGGTACAGACCTGTTTTGGACTTCTCTGGCATCGGAGTCATATAGCCGTCTTCATCCAGCTCATTCCGTGCCCCTCGCTCTGGTATAAAAACGGTTGGGTCAGCGCTGTACCTCTGCGTGATGCTGTCTTCCTGCGAAAGGCTGGCCACTTGCTTCCGTAAAGTGCCATTGCAGCAGGTGTCGTCGCAGATTTCTGCAGCCCCTTGCAAGATGGGAGGTTCTGGGGCTATGCTCGGTATGGCAGCCCGATAGGGCAAGGGGACTCCCTGCTCTGGAGCTAAGCTGCCATCTCTGTAGATAAACTGGTTCTAAAAAGAAACACAGAACACCATGTGAGAAGATGGCAACAGTAACATTATACCTCAGTGAGTTTTACACGTATAAAATTGCATATAATGTTCATTTATGCATTCAACATGATATGTCTTTTTCTAGATGGCACATTTGTTCCAAAGGCATCTCTTGGAATAACTGGAACAGCTGAACATCAATGTCCTTTCTTTACAGTACTGATGATTCCCTGGATTCCTATGCAAATATATATATAAAGAGAGAGAGAGAAAGAGAAAGTGTGTGTGTGTGTGTGTGTGTGTGTGTGTGTGTGTGTGTATGTGTGTGTGTGTGTGTGTGTGTGTGTGTGTGTGTGTGTGTGAGAGAGAGAGAGAGAGAGAGAGAGAGAGAGAGAGAGAGAGAGAGAGAGAGAGAGCACAAGCTACATAGGCCAGTATCCTGTTTGGCGTTTACGTGTGTAGAGGGCTAACTGTGGAAGCAGTAGCAGTGGCACAACCAGGTCATGAGATCAGGTACACAAATATGCATGACCAGCGCCTTGTCAGAGTGCCATAACAGCTCCCACAGCTGGAGCTCCATGTGCCTCAGTATAATGGTTTCGCGATCAGCTTTCCCTCCAGATTTCACTTGTACTGCATATGTCTTATTTTTAAAAAAAGTTGCAGAAAACTTACCAATTTTACAAAATTCCAAAACTGATAACAATATAGAATGTTTCAAGTTGAGACTTTATATAAAATTTGTTTGTACTTTTTTCATCCAAATTGTTATTATTCTCATTTGAACAATAAACAACAGTTAGCCCTTCAACCAGTATCTTGTCTTTTTCACATAACCTATTACGGATACCAATGAGCCAGGATGATTTGGGGAGCGGTCTAGGGTTGTGCTCTACCCACTTGAGTGGTTCTGCCACCTTTACTGTATTCCTCTTTCACGCCTCATGTTTCTCCCAAAGTAATTGACCCCAAGAGTTCACTTGAGCCCAACTCTCTGGTGGCTTCAAGTCAAAGGACACATTACAGAGAGCATGATATTAGAAAAAGGAGCTCCTTAAATGCTGAAGACATCTAATGTCACAACAATACCTTTTCACACCTCCCGTAGGCTTCAAACTAACTTTCAGTGGCTGGTATCCTATTGGTGGTCATTAGTGTGTAACGTACTGCTGCAGCTAATTGATGAAGTGCCAGGGTGCATCTTGGTTGTGTACTTGGGTGCATGACCAGACACATGACTGAGACACACCCTGGCAGCTTTTCCATTAGTCACGGCAAATTATATTTTTTAAATGTAAACACTAGTAGGATTCTGGACTTTTTTTTTAAAAAAAAAAGGTATTTGGGAATTAAATACGTGGTTTGTTTATATTTGTGGTAGATACTGCTACATTGCATTTGCACTAGTTTTCCCAATTCTCTGACTTTACATAAATAAATTGGAATTTAACATTTATGCACTGTATTAAACAATCAGTTCTACTTATGCCTGCAGCCAGTAGTTATTCTGAATAAGGAAAGTGTTTTTGTGTGGCATATTGAAGTGTATAAGATCTTTGTATGTGTTATGTGCTATCACATTGGAGCCAACTTATACAGATCCTAACAAGGATTTCAAAATAAGTGATATATTTAAGAATGGTTTTACCAGTTCCACCCCTTTGTGAGTTTCCATGGCTGAGCAGGGGTTCAAACCCATGTCCCCTGAGTTTCTGTGCCTCACTTTACCCACTACACTATACTAAGTATGTAGGATGCATAGTAAAGATAATATCCTCCCATCTTAATTTTCTTATGAGTAGTTGACTAGATAGTTCAGTGAATTAGGTATCTGGTTGAAGTGGTAGAGGTTGGGAATGAGATTTCCCACTGTGCCTCCAGGGAGAAGAGCCAGCCTGTGTGGCCTTGGGCAAGCTGCACAGTCCTTGGATTCCACCACTTCTGAGTATTATTTACTAGATAACCCTGGGAGGACTGCCATGTCAGAATTGACTTGAAAATTATTACAGTATTAAGTTTTTATTTTCTTGTAAATTACATATTTTATTGAATGATACTACCATACATTTATTTATTTGAAGTGTTACAACATTTTTCAAACTCATATTTTATGAGATTATAATATATTTTTAATAATACCCTGCTGATGACTTTGGCACTAGAAAAGCATTTGGGATTCAAATCCCTACTTTCTGGATCAACAAACTACAGTAGTCTTTTGCATTTGTTGGATTTTTCTTGTTTCTGCCTAGGAACGGAACCAGCTCCAGGGTTTTATTGGCCCATTTTATTCATGCACAGCTATGGATTCCCCAACAAGCTTGTCAACTGCTTGCATGGCATGCCCCAGATTCACCCATGCCATGTTCCAAGAACAGGTGGTCAAAGATCATGTTTCTAATCACTCAGTCTCCTGCCCCTGTGCCCTATAAAGGGCAGGAATAGACTGGTTGCCAGGACCTCCCTGCAAAGGAAGAAAGGAACCAAATAAGATTTCATTCCATGGACAGAGGATGAAGATCAGCAGCAAGGAAGAGGTGCAAGGCCATCAGGAGCTGACTGACTACTTCTTTTTAGCCTGGGCAGAAGGAACCGTGCATAATATACAAACACTAACTCCTCTTTCTTCCTCATGTGTCCAGCGGGTGGAACAAGATCATAACATGCTTTTCTGCCCAGCTGGGGTGCTTGTCACATATTTGGGATCACCTCATATCCACATAAGATATAACAAGCACAGCCCAAAACATCAGGAGAAAAGCTGGGAGTGGATTGCCAGATTTAGGGCTATGCTATGCGCCCCATTGAAATGTAAAGCCTATGTGTGGCCCTCTGATGTGTGTGGAACCAGCACAGGCACATGAGACCAAGAGGCAGGGTGTGCACACCGTTGTTCCTGTTTCACATATGGATACATGGGAAAGAAACTGGAACACAGCATCTTTGAGAACAATGTATCATTCCTTTCCAACCAAACCCAAACCATTGTTTATTAAATCTGTTGGCATCTGCTTTCTGCCAGCTTTTATATCTGAGAAGATTTCTGCCAACCTTAACAGCTGCTTCTCAAATATAAATTGCAAAGACAACAGGCACCTCCTTAAGCCACTCCAGAATCTGGGAGCTCATTGGAATGAGGACACAGATGTGTACGTACATACAGACACAATTCCAGCAGTAACACAAGACCCAGGGCAGCACTCACGTCTCCCAGGGCTGATTCCATAAAGATGCATTTAGACCTTAGAGTGATGTCCTTATTGGTTCACTTGTTCCTTATCTTTAACTCACATCAATTACCAAACATGAAGAAAATACAGAACTGAACAATGAACTAGCAACACTGGCCAATTAGGTACAGTACAAACGTTTTGTATATAAAGCAGTGATGATAGGTTTGTTTTAATAGAATTCTGAGCTCTCAGTAAGATTTTTACTGGACTTGAGAGAAATGCTGATTGGGTAGGCGTTCTATTGGAGCTGATCAACAGATCTGGCTCTAAGGCTGGATATGTTAAAGAGAGTAAGAGAAGCTGTGGAATTATGGAGACAAGAGAGGAAGAAAGGATACATTTTCTTAAAAAGACGAACAAACCCCTAACATGATGATGATACTTACTCCTGACATAGGGGTGTAGGCAGGAGGAGGGCTGTGTCCAATTTCACTCTGATAGGAAAGAAAAGTGGAATGATGGATATAGTAAGAGGTCACATGGATGAAATAGACTCACATGCGTTTCATGAATCAATGAAGAAAAGGCATGCACAAATCAGTGAGATTTACTCAACACTAGCCAAATCCAGCTCTTTCTGTTCAAACAAACCTTCCACTGAAAGTGATCAAATGGCAGTTTCGTGAGAGCTCAAGGTCTGGAAGATTTGGCTATTAAGTGATTAGAAAAAGCTGGGCAAAGTGTGGAAAGGGCTTTTTCTTGTACGCACAAGAATGAGGGGCATGCAGACAATCAGCTCAAATAGGAGGTGCCACCTATCACCCACTTTGTCCTAAAAGAAAGGTAAGATTTATTGTCCAATGTTAGAGAATGTGAACAGATTTCAAGCTTGCAAACACTGTTGCCAGAAAATTATCAACATTGCTCATTTTGATAACGTGTGCCAAAGAAAACCACAACTGTTCCACGATGGACTGAAAATGAAATGCAGTATGAGACCACTAGTCTGAGAGGGTATGAATCCATTGGTAGTGCTGGTTGTTGCTTTTAGATTTTATGTTCAGTGATTTTCTTCAAGCAATTTCCATTACTCTTTCACTTTCTAGATATACAATGGGCCTTTCTAAGTTCTATGAAATTAGGCCTCAGCATGGACAATTCAAGTATTTAACAAGTATTTGGAAAGAAAAATTATTCACTTTCCAAATACAGAGCATGCGTCCATCTTGGCTTTTCAGCTGCCCCTCTCACCTCTCTGCTATACAATTCTTTAATGCTATATACCCTATTTAGCACTAGGACATAGTTACAGGGATATAGGGATGTGCATAGCAATGATTTTTGTATTTCTTTCATTTTGGGATTCTATCAGAGTGATGCCTCTTTGGTTTCATTTTCGTATTTTTGTGCACCTGTCTTTTGTTTTACATAAAGGGGAAAAATCTTTTTTGGGTAATTTGTTTCCTGTTTCCTATTTGTTTTTTGTTTGTTACTCCAGAAAGCTCTAAAGGGCCTTTCAAATTTACTCGAAAAAAGCAGAGGCAATGCAAAAGAGAACCATTCTATTCCAAAAGCAGGTAAGAGCACATGAGGAAGAAAAATCACCATGGGATCTATATAGGCACTAGTATATTATTATCATATTCAGAACAACAGAATGAGTTCAGTAACAGCTACCCAACACAACAGATTCTCTGGGCCTGGAGAGGACAACGGAAAAAAGGCAAGGAAACAGACAGGGCACACAGAGATAACTATTCACCAAAGCAGTCAACAACAACACAACACCACTAAAAGAAAGACCTGTCCACACAGCTGAGTGGATCACTGGCATAGTCATTAAGTCCACCCATCTGGCTCACACAGCACCACAAAATCAAACAAAACAGTTCCTGATTTCCCCAAATCCACCAAAATATACATCTCTAACAGAATAAATACACAGTAAATTAATCAAATAATGTTTATAAATAGCAAGAAGGAAGGAAGGAAGGAAGGAAGGAAGGAAGGAAGGAAGGAAGGAAGGAAGGAAGGAAGGAAGGAAGGAAGGAAGGAAGGAAGAGAAAGAAAGTCAATAACAGAACAATACAGCTTTCTCTCTCAAAACCAAGAAAAGCAAACAATCAAATTGGGGGGGCAATACAACCAGAGCGCTCACCCCCCCAACTACTAGAATATGGGGAGATTTCTCTTCCCTCTACTATTGTATGTGTTATCTTCTCTTCTTTGCATCCTGCAGCTGACAGCAACAAAAATAATCCAAGAAAGAAACCCTTCCCAAAAAAAAGGTGGGAAAAATCTCTAAAGAAATGGGGTTGGGAGAATAAAATAATAATAATAATCCCAAGGAGGTACAATGGCATAGGCAGACTGCCTGGCAGCAGCAAAAAGAATCCAAGATGTGGCTGGAAATTTCCCCCCAAAAGATCAAGGGGAAAAAGTCTGAAATGGAAAGGATGGAGGGAGGGAGGCAGGCAGGGGTAGCAATCCAAGATGGAGGGCACCAAGTGAAAACGCGAGAGCCTGCCCTACAGCCTGTGGGTTAACCCTGCAGTTTTGCTCCCCAACCATTCTTCTCACACAGTGGAAGTATGTTTGCCTGAAAGAACAGTTCTTGGTGCGAGGCTCCAAGGAGATAAGCCTGAAGGCCATGGTCCCCGCTTCCATCTTGCATAGCCATTTTAGAAAAGATACCAGTTCCATCATTTTCTATGACTGGGGAACCTCCCTGTATAAGCACATGGAACACTCACCATCCTGTCTAGTTGGCCCTCCACACAACCCTTCTCAGCTAAGAAATCACTGTTAGATGTAACAGATATAAGCAAAGCAAAACAAAAACAAAAAAAGCATTATGGCACCATTGAGACAAATATAAAACCACTGCTGTCTCGAATATTACGACAAGGAACATTATGGTACCCTTTTGTTTAAGGTTGTTTTCCTGTCTTGAAAACAAAACACTGAGCTACACATTTTTTTATTTTTATGGGTGTTTTAGGTTAATTGGTGAGTGGAGGATTATTTTTCAGCCACGCAAAAGCACCATATCCAGCATTCCAAAAAGAAGATGCCAGGAAAGAGCTAAAATGGCAGTTAGCAGGAATGGAAATGTAACATAACTGGTTTTAAATATCTTTAAATTGCTTTCTAATTATAATGCAATGTAGTAATTTTGGAGGCTTCAATGATACCTTCTTGTGCTTAAGATGCTCACCAGATTTCCTCCCACCTCATTTTATTGGTCATGTGTTTGTCTGTGTGTGTAGTGCCATTTTTCGAATGGCACTAGATACACATAGCATAGGCATCCTTCAGTCTCGAGAGACTATGGTAACATGCTCTGAATCGAGGAGTGTCCTCTCCAGAGCATGAAGCCCGGGTAAGGTAATATGGAGGATAGGCTGTTACCCAAGCAGCAGATCCCCCCTCTCCACATTGCTGAAATGGTCCAATAGAAAGGCAAGAGCCAATACGACTGGTTCCAGCAATGTCGCAGGAGTTGGCAGAACGACACATGCTGCCTTCGGGACTCCAGCTACATACACAATGTGCTGGAGAAAAATGGTCCAGTCTGTCCAATACTGTTTAATGTTAATGTGAGAGAGATTGGAGCTCTGTTTTGAGGGAACAGATTGAAACAGACTTGCATTCTTGAATTGCTATTATTTGTTCTGAATGGGTATGAAAACTCAGAGGCTCAAACACATTTACACAGAGGCTAGCATTTAGTATAACTTTTATACCCCAATTCAAAGAGAGCAACATTGGGTGCCACTTCACACAGGTAACTCTTCATGTGCTCCACCCAAACTCACCAAATGCCACTCTTCATAACTTCCTATAGGTGAGGGAAGCAAGCAGCCAAGTCTCATATTCTCTAGGTTGTCATGTGGAATTTGACCAGTCTGGAAACCCTCACTTCATGACTGAAGGGAAGCTCTCCTGGCAAGCCAGTCACAGGAGAGGAAACTAAGCCAGGGACAAGACAAAAATGTGGAGTCTTCACCGTGGTCTGCTTCTAAAGTATTTAAAGAGCTGCTCCGGAAAAGAAAGAACCAGTGCATCTTTAACCTCAGCTACCCCTTTATAGTTAAAAGAGGGAAGGACAGATTGCAATTGTGGTCTGATGTTTAGATGGTAGGAAACTTTGCTTGTTTTATATCTTTTTTTTAATTTTTAATTTTTCATTCATTCATTCATTCATTCATTCATTCATTCATTCATTTGATTTCTATACCGCCCATCTGGCAACTCAGGCCACTCTGGGCAGCTTACACAGTCCAATAAAACAAAAATAAAAGGGAAGACAGTACAATAACAGGACAATAATGTAGAATTATCAATACAGTATAAATAAATGAAAATAATATCAATTAAACGTTAAAAATAATGAAAGCATGGTGGAGGGTTGAACATTAGCAAATATCTGGTGGTTTAAACGCTATTGTATCGGAGTATAATAGAATTTGGGAAGGTCTGTCTAAATAACCATGTTCTTAGTAATCGCTTGAAAGTTCCCAATGAAGGGGCCAGGCAGATTTTGGGCAGGAGACCATTCCACAATTGAGGTGCCACTACCAAGAAGGCCCAGTTTCTGGTTGTTGTTTTCCGAGCCTCTCTTGGGGCCAGAACTCTCAACCACCCAGCCTGGCCCTGGGAGGATCTTACAGGAGTTGCAAATCTGGTTGGAAGGAGGCATTCTGCCAGAAAACAAAATCCCAAACCATTTAGAGCTTTGTATGTTGACACCATTACCTTGAAGCTGGCACAGAAATGAACAGGTAGCCAGTGCCCGGCAGCCAGGGTGGGGGAGATAGCTTGAAGTCTTCTCCCTCCACTCAGTAATCTGGCGTCTGAGTTCTGGACCTGCTGGAGTCTCCATGACAGCACCAAGGGCAGACCCACGTACAGAGCATTAAAGTAGTCTAATCTTGAGACTATTAGTGCATGGGCCAGCATGGTGAGGGACCCAGTGTGAAGGTAAGGATGCAGCTGGGTGATCTGCCTTAGATGGAAATAGGTGGTGCAGATCACAGATGCTATCTGAGATTCCATTGATAGCACTGGGTCCAAGAATATGCCCAAGCTGCGCACCTCATCCTTTGCAGAAAGCGTGACCCCCCCCCAAAAGGAAAGGGAAGCACCCAGACCACAGACACTAGGGAGTCCCACCCACAGGATTTCCGTCTTGTCCAGGTTCAGCCTCATTCTGTTTTCTCTCATCCATCCCAACACCGCATCCAGGCAGCGCTTACAGGACAGGATAGCATCCACTGCAGAAGGGGGGAAGGAGAGATAGAGCTGGGTGTCATCCACATATTGATGACATGAAGCTCCAAAACTTTCATCTTGTCACCTTACTGGGTTGTTGACTTGGATAGTAATGGGCACTGGGTAAAATCCAAATGGGAGGAATAGGGCCTCTGTGCCCAGATTCCCTATGAGAGAATCAACTATATTATGGGAAAGGCTCCTAGAAGTTCTGCCTAGTTTGGGGGCAGTAAGTCCTGCCTAACACCCTCCCCCAGATGACAGGAAGTCCATGTGGTGCCCAAAACCTGAAACTCCAGGTTGGCCCAGGAGGGGGTTCAGACCAAGGAGTTGTTATTTGTATTGAAAGGCCTTTGGTTTCTGTCAGAATTCCAAAAGTATCCAATTTTAATCCTCCAGCTTGTTTTGAATTTGCCTTAAGTGAGATTCTAGTAAAGTCTAGTAAAGTCTCTTCTTGAAAAAAGATGAAGTGAAGCGTGAAGAAGCAATATATCTCTTGCATGGCAACATAAAAACTAAAAGCTCTGCTGGATCTGATCAAAGATTCACCTCATCTAGCATTCTGTACCCATAGTGGCCAAGCAAGATACCTCCGGGAAGCCCACTAGGAGGACATGAACCCAATATCCCCATTCCACTGCTATTTTCTGGTAAATGATACACAGAGACATGCTGCCTATTGGAAGCATAGTCACTGTGACATGACCGACTGCACATTTTTAAATTTGCCCAAGCTGGCTAAGTTTTAAAAGGAGTGCTAAATTGTTCAAGTTTTAAAAGCAGTGTTAAATTGTTCCCCCGCTTTTAGAAGTCTGACTTTTGTCACAGAACAGCTTTTTCAAGAAGCAGTGCAACAAATATTCATCAGGTATATCCAAGCAAAGAGATCTGGACTTTTTGTCTCTCAGAAATCACTCCTGAGCTAAAAGAAGGGAAGCTTAAGAGAACAGCTCATGTGCTGCTGTTTGTGGGCTTCCCAGAAATCCTTCTTTGGTCACTATGGGAACAGAATGCTGGCCTAGAAAGGCCTTTGGTCTGAGGCAGCTTCCTTATGTTTTTACATCTGCACTTTGAAAAGCATCCTCAACTACTTCTCTAGCTTCCCCCTCCCATTCCATTCTGCCTCACATTATCATTCTTAGCAAAAGTCTCTTGCTGCTTCTTTTCCTCCACATTAACACAGCCTTGCTGTGCTGCTGATGAGGTAAAGGACCCTCCTTCAAAGCTGCATGCACTGCTTCTGAGGCGGCTGGAAACATCAGAGAACAGTACCTCAGATACTAATAATATCAGATGTGGAGGGTGTTGCCAGCACACATATCTTCACAGTTCTTGGTCATCCCCTGCTGTAAACCTTGTTCTCCCATGCTCTGTTCCTCTGCGCAAACATTTGTTGTTCAGATGCTATAAAGTTGTCCAGGGACACAGTCACATTTGAAAAAGAACTTGATTGATGGCACTTTCCAGTAAGAGTTAGAGCTGATTGTCTGCTAATTTCATACTAGAGAACTGTCCTCTTCTCAGTAAAGGTTAGAAGTATGACTCTTTTAGTCTGAACTGTGTGAGAAATGAGACAGGACAAAGACAGTACTGCCATGTCTGTACTGACTGCAAATGAACCATTAAGGCATGTTTGTCCTATAGTATATTTTCCCAAATGAGGACACAAACCAGATGAAAAGACGGGAAGTTATGGAGCAACATTCCTGAAGAATCTTCAAAATGGTCTCACCAGCTGCTGGGGGAACACTGAACCCAAACCCTCAACTTAGCTATGAAGCTTACTGAGTAAATCACTGCAGAGTCTTGTTTATGTCACCATGTAAGAGGGTACTGGGAGTGTGTGAGGAGATGGGTTTTGCAGTACTTGTTTCTCAGAGTTTCATGGGTACCATGGCCCAGCCTGAGAAGCAGCCTATTGTTTTGTGTGCCAGAAGACTGCTTCAAGGTTACAGCCCAAGGGTGATAAACACTGGATTCCATCTTAATTGCTTACCAGCTTGGGAATGAGAAATTGGATTTTGGAAAGTTACAAATTGGGCATGGACATGCAAACAAAGGACATTACGCTGATTGGATATGATCACAATGCAGAGACGTTGATTTAAGTTATAGAAAGGGGGGCTAAGTATGTGTGTGTTGGAGAAGGAGGAGGAGTGACAACATTTTATAGCCTTCCTTGATTGATTAGGAGAGTTAGCAATGGTAACATAGAATGCAGTAAACCCATTATATTCTAGTTAGCTATGTTTTTAGTGTTTTATTGGGGAATTGCTTTCAGAAGCTCACCTAATCCTTAGAGGCTTGACATTATAACAGTACAATTTGGAACCATTTTGAATATCTTATGTTTTTACAATTTTTTACTTTTAAAAATAAACCTTATATTATATTTTACCCATGTGTGATCCTTGGGGGAACAAGGGCTTGAGTATCTTTAAAAAGTGCCTTAGCCACAGGGCTATATGCCTATTTTTGTTCTTTAGGTTTCCTACCTAGTCAGGATGATGTGCAAGGCTTAAAGTACACAGCCAACAGTATTTTATCCCAAAATAAGGGAATAAGTGGAAAGCTAGGGTTAGAACCTTGCCCATAGTAGCCCATTCATGGTTTCATCCATCCTAGGATTCAAAGGGTGGTGGAATTTGGGAACTAGAGTTGGAACTTTCCCCTACTGGAATAAATCTTAAAGGAAGGGCATTCCTGACAGAGTGCATGCTTCATCTCCACATACTCCACTTCTGAATTTCATGAAAAGTGTGGAAAGGAACTGCAAGTATGTTCCAGTGGACATGTTTATGAAGTTCTATTAGAGTGGAAACCATACCAAGGAGACCTTCTGATCATATGAAGCTCGGTAACCAAGTTCACTTCTGTCTTTGAATTCACTGCTTTCTGTTGGATTCTACAGGTTTGTTATGAATGTAAAGGAGACGTGTTATCCACCAGATGTTCCAGAATATTGTATAAAAGTATAATAAATCATCTTACACATGAGGGACTAAAGATTTAACTTCTTGCACCATCCTTATCTTCAAATGATGGTGTAGTTTGGAGTGCACATTGCCTCATGAATGTACACATTATGTTGGCCAAACATCTATATAATGAAATACAAAAATTCTAATATAAAAATGGGGGAACTAATATTTATTTGTTTGTTTGTTTGCTTGCTTGCTTATTATTTGAATTTATATCCCAAGCAGGCCACTCTGGGTGGCTAACAACAATATAAGGAATAATACTAAAAACACAATAAAAATATATTAATACATGATTAGGGAAATTAAAACAGATGGCAGTAAAAGTGGTAAAAAGAGATATGGAGAGGATGGCAAAAAGAATGGTAAAAAGGGAGGGTGAGATCTTAGTGCTCTGGGAAAGCCTGGTGGAAGAGCCAGGTTTCAATGCTCTTCTGAACCCATCCAGCGAAGGTGCCAGGCGGATCTCAATAGGCAGGTTGTTCCATAGGTGGTGGGCAACCACCAAGAAGGCCCAGTTTCTTGTTCTTTCCCTCCGGGCCTCCTTCGAGGTCAAGGCCCTCAACCGCCCTGCCTGTGCAGAATGGGTATTACAGATAGATCTGGCTGGGAGCAGGAATTCTGATAGATACCTAGGTCCTAAACCATTTTAGGGCTTTGAATGCTATCATCATAACTTTGAAGTCGATGAGGAAACAAACCAGTAACCAATGAAGGGCAGCCAGAGTGGGGGAGATGTGCTGGAATTTCTTCACCCCAGTTATTAAACTGGCTGTCGAATTTTGGACCAGTTGAAGTCTCCACATCAGTCTCAAGGATAGCCCCACATAGAGAGCACTGCAGCAGTCTATCCTTGAGATTAAAAGGGCATGAATCAGCATCGTGAGTGCCCCCACATCTAGATAGGGACGCAGCTGGGCAATCCTCCAAAGATGGAAATGGGCTGCCCGGACCACAGATGCCATCTGGGCTTCCATGGTGAGATCCAGGTCTAGGCAGATGCCCAAGCTGCGAACCTCACTCTTTGTTGGAAGAGTCACACCCCCAAAGGAGAGGGATGCAGTAAACCCATTTACTGTATCTCTGGGGCCGCCCATGTGCAGGATTTCTGTCTTGTCTGGATTCAACCTCAGTCCATTTGCCCTCATCCACTCCAGAATGGTCCCCAAGTAGTATTCAAGAGTCGGAACAGCATCCACTGCAATAGGAAAAAGGAGAGGTAGAGCTGGGTGTCATCAGCATACTGATGACATCGGGCCCCACAACTCCAGATGAACCAGACACTCAAGCACTCAGGGAGTTAATTTTGGAGAAAGACATTCCAGTCACAGACAAAATCCCCCCCCCGAGATCACCCCCCTGCCTGATCACAAGCCAAAGAAGTAGCCTAACTTTAATACCTACACAGCTAAAGAAATCCCTCCCCAAATTTCCAGTAAAGTTCAAATAATATTAATGAATGAAATAAGAAATTAATTAAATGAAGAAAATTAGTGCTTTGCTGCCACGAAAGTGAAAGCACAGCTACAGCTAGCAAATAGCAACAACTGCTCTCACTCTCAAGAGACTCACACAGAAGTGGGAAATGACTGCAGGGAGAAGGCTTATGAAGCCTCTGAAAAAGATACACCCCCATAGCCCTTTCAGCAGTGCTACTGACTGCCTGACATGCCAATCTAGGATCTCCTGAGGAGGTGGGGCTTGTTGCGGTGCAGCCAGCAGCTTCAGGGGAAAGCTTCCGGGAAAAGCTGGAACCGCCCGGTTTGGGGTCCCCTTAGAAATAAGGGGATCGAAGGAGAGACCAGGAGAGGTTTTCTGAAGCATTTGGTGAGCAACAGATGGGAAAGAGCGGACAGCAACCCAGTATTTCTTCCATCTGTAAAATTCACTCAAGCACAGATCGGATGCGGGAGCCATCTTGGCACTGAACTGTGAGTACCCCCCCCCCCGGAGGAGAAGAGAATAAACATTATGGTGTAGAAAATATTTAGAAACAAATTAAGTTGAAGCTTTCAAAGCAGAGTGAAAATATTTGGCTGAAAGAAGGAAAGGAGCGGCGAGCTTTTGCTTACCAGCCTGCTTCTGATTCTTAAACTGACTCTTAAACGGCAGGCTGGCTCAAGGCTCAAAGAGAGACAGTGACTGGAAAGTTTTTTGTTCCTGAAAAAATCCGAGAGGAAAATACCGATGGACAGGATTTATGAGACTGAAACTTTGTGAATGCGGTTCATCTTGGATCTCTTAACCTAGACTGTGTGGGACTCTGAAAATAGATGTTTATCTGGTTTTTGGAGAAGAAGGAATGAGTTTCTTTTTTTAGAAGCATGAGAACAGACTGTGAAACAAACAAAACAGCGAGACCTGACCGACTGGAGGAGCCAGGAAAACCAGGACTGGAGTTTTTCTTTATGGATTCTTTGGACCAATGGAAAGAATATTAGGCGGATTATAAGGGGATCTATTGGAGAGACTGAAACCTTGTGATCGTGGTGTAGTTTGAACTTTTTTGGCTTGACTGTGTGGGACTCTGACAATAGAATTTTGTTGGCTTTTTGCAGAAAAAAAGAGGATAATTCTGCCATGGTTGTATTTTAAATTTCTGGGCTAAAAGTTGATTTATATGTGATAACATCTGTGTGTGGATGGGAAGAAGAACCTAGGGGAAGTTTATGATTGTGGGTTTGGTTTGTGAAGGATATAGTATTATTTATATAAACCCTACTCACTGGAAAGATTGAAATGAATCAAAAATTGGGAATAATGGCACAAAAAACAGACAAGGAATGGCAGATTAACATGTAGAAGATAATAACAGCAGGATTTGAGCAAATAAATGAACCTTTTAATCAGATAGAAAATCAGATGAAAGAGAGTTCATCAGATGCTAAACAACAGTTAGGTGAAACTGTATTAACTCCAGAACAGCCCTTATTGAGTAAGATACCAAGTAACATAGATGGGGTAAAGAGTTATCCAGTGATTTATTCAATTACTACAGTCAGAAAATGTGATAGTGAGAATTGCATTGTTCTTTTGGATTCATTCTCCTCTTTCAAAAATTGGAAGAAACCAGAGTCACTGAAACAAGAGACGCCTCTAGAGAAAGTATGGGATGAGACAGAAATGAATATTTTTTCAGATGTGATGAATAACTGTCCAATTCAAAAGGAAATTGAAGGATGGGATTGATTATACAAATGGCAATGGTTTTCAGATAGTGTTGGAGTAACATAGATTTAAACTAAAATAAAGCTGTAAGTGGATAACTGCAGGGCAAACAAATTACAAAAAAACTGAAAGTGGATTTGTTGTTGTAATATAACTAGATTGGATGATTGTATATTTTGTGTTCTCCTAACCCCCTAACCTTTTCCTTTTCCTTCCACTTCCTTATTTTTTTAAAAAAGAACAATAAATTGCACTAGAGTAGGCACAGTGAATCAATCAGGATTTGGTGAGTCAACTCCTCCATAAATACCATTGATTCAGAGGGTCCACTCTCGCGCAGCAAGCAACAGGATCTTATGATCAGCCAGAGCTTCTGATTGGCACCAGCAGGCTGCAGAGAGGTCCCATAAAAGGGTAAGGGATCAACAAATATTGACAAAGCAATGAATAAAAGCGGGTAAAAATTCGTCACTTTATATTTGTCAGGTGTTCAGAATTGATGAATATGAATTGACAAATACATGATGAATCAGTGATATTCATCGAAAATCACGATTCATTTTTAGATTCATCCCCATCTCTAATGGAGACAGTTTAATAAACACAAGGTCATCCTGAATATACACCATATTAACCCCTCCAACACAACACACAGACCAAAGAAGGTTCTCTGACACCTGAAGTTGGGCCATAGGCCTAGCACCTACCACACACTAAAGACACATCTTTCAGGTGGTCAGGACATTGATACTGTTATCTTCTGAGGTGATGTGCAGAAACCAAATCTAGTTTTTCAAGTCAATTAATCGGATGTGTGCAGTGGCATGGTGTACCAATAGCACTGGCCAGCAATAAGCAGTAGGGATGTCCTCATGGGAAAACAAATACTGTATCATTACAGTGGGGTCTTGACTTGAGAACTTAATCCGTATTGGAAGGTGGTTCTCAAGTCAAAAAGTCTGTAAGTCAAGTCTCCATTGACCTACAGTGCATTGAAAACCAATTAATCCCGTAACAGGCCGTTTTTGTTCCATTTTGGTTTTTTTCTGGTCTGTAAGTCAAATCTCAGTCTGCAAGTCAAACCTAAATTTTGCGGCCAGAGAAGTCTGTAACTCAAAAAGTCTGTAAGTCAAGCCGTCTGTAAGTCAAGGGTCCACTGTAGAAGCAAAAAATGAAGTGACTGGGAAAACTCAGGCTTGCTGTCACAAGAAAGACTCCAGAAGCCATGCTGCTATAGGTCCGGTTAAAAGCAAGACAGATGGCTGGGCTTTCAAGGAAATGTGTCACACGTCAGCTCCAACATCAGTCATACTCTGCCCCACTAGAAATCTACTAACCTGAAAGCAGCAGGATTGCCAGGCCTCCAAGACTGGACAGACATTTCAGGGTTTTACTCTCCCATCTTCGGGTATCAAATATATGATTAAGAAGTCTCTGCTTCCACTTGAGTGTTTGCTATTTCCAACTTTGGCCTTCAAAATCCACCTCAAGCCACTAGGGGATATCATCCAATGTACATTATGAGGCTCTACTCCTACAACACTTGCATCACTCCACAGCTCTCAGATTCCTTCCCCTGAATCTTACAATCTTATGGGGCGCTGAGCTACACAGAGTGGAGACATGGATTTTTCAAAATCAAAGGCCTTCGCTGGATCATTTGTTTCTGAATGATCTCAGCATGACCATTCTTGAATCAGAATTCTGTGCAGGCGATGTCCTGCCCTGACGTGAAGAAGGTGACATCCTGCCTTGAAACCCTTGTAACATATTGGGTATTGTGCGGCCTTGCAATTTTCTCTTTACTCATTGAAGACACTTCAAGCCACAGCTGCTTTATGTCTGCTCTAATCTGCAATATCTCAGTACCCAGGAAAAGTCACTGAACGATACCATCCTCCCCAGCAATCCTGCACAGCTGCTGTTTTAAGCTGAAAGATTTCAGGAAGGGATCTATATTTACAGCAAATCTGCACAGAAATGAAATTCAAACTGAAGGAAGCTCCCTAGGAGGACACACGTCTCTTCCCAAGAGCTACATGGTTTCCTTGCAAACACTGGTTAGAAGCAGCCATTGCTTTGCTTAGCAGAATCTAGAAAAAGTGGCATTTCACTCCATATTGAAAGGAGACAGGAACATCTTCCAAAAGAGACAGAGCAAAACAGAATACACATGCATAAAGTCAGAGTGAAAGGACTTTTCCTGCATATACTTGTTTCCTTAGTGTGAAAGAAATAATGAGGGTAGATTATGAGCTGGTAGGCCCTGTCAGAAGCAGTCAGGTGGAGTACGGGAATGGAAACAATGCCCTCAGTTCATCATTCCCTGAGCACTAATTGGAAATACCTCACAGTTGCACGACTTCCAAGCCTTGTCCTTGTCTTTCTACATATGAGAAACTCTAATTTGTGAAGGGATAGTATGTGCCCTGGTTGCTCCCTGACTTTGCTCTTTTCTTTCTTGACCTCAGTCCTCCTCCATTCCTTAAAAGTTCTGCTTGAGGGATGCCAGCAGGAAAGGTGATATAATGCTTAGGGTGTTAGACTCACAAGACCCATGTTCAATTCCCAGTTCAGCTATGGAAACTCACCTGGGGGTAGCCATAGTAAACTGGTCATTAAACATCTCACATACCTTGAAAACATTCAAAACACTGGATATGACTTGAAGGCACGTAAAAACAATGACAGAAGATGCCAGCTGCTGCTGGGACTAAGGACAAAGATGTCCCCAGGGGATCAACAAAGAAATCTCCCATGGGCAGCTAGCCTTATCCTCTTTACTCCCTCATATCTCTCTAGCCAGCAGTCAGCAATGGTCAATGGTGATGCATTACATCAAATATATTTCTCAGCAAAGAAACTATCACAACCTCTCCTCAGTGGCAGCTGCTTTGGGAATCACGGGCTCAAGCTTCCATTTTCCCATGCATACTATATTGCTTTCTTTTAAAGTATTATCCACCCCTTAACTATTTTGTTTTTATTGGCCAGAATCATCTTGGCATGGCTGTATGCCATGTAACTGTGATTGTGTCATCAGACTGTGGACATTTCAGGGGAGTTGGAAGTTTCCTATCCCATCCTCCTCCAGGTTCCTGGGACCCCCTTTATTCTGGGAAAGACACTGGGGGCTGTGGAAAGGGGGAGGAAACTCTTTAATGCCCCAAATTTGCTGTCAACTGTCCTGGGGTTGGGTTAATATTATATGTCCCATAACACCATCAATTTACTAGTTGAAAATAAGCTGCAGCAGGGATATGCTGGGGCAAAATTTAGACTTTGGAGAAAAATTACTCTCCTTCAGACTTTGCTCCTGCTGCCTGCAGTGATGTAATGTCTCTGTGTGTTCCATGCCATCAAGTCAGAACCAAATTACAGTGACCCTAATAGGGCTCTCAAGGCATGTGAAACATTTAAGGAGTGGTTTCACCAGTTCCACTCGCCCAGTGAGTTCCCGCAGCTGAGTGGGGGATTTGAATGCTGTTTTCCAGAGTCCTAGTCCATCACGCTATTCACTACACCACACTGGGAATTGATGTGATATAGGGCCATGCAAGACATTTCTCAGCACCTTTGTAGGAATGGAGCAGGAGGTAAAGGAGTGAGAAAAATGTGAGAACAGGTGAGAATCTGTAATGATGTTGGGACCTTTCATGAGGTGATTTGGGCTCCTTTCACTGCCAAGACAGCTCCCATCCCCATTGCCTTTTGAAGAAAACACTTTGGCTGCTGTTCTCCCTGTATGGCATCTGGTGCAAGAGGAGAGCAGCCAATGCAACAGAGTTTTCTAGAGGCCTGATCCTTGGTCTGAGGGACAAGCTCCTGGAACAATCCCCTGTTCACCTCCTCTCCTCAAGCAGTCCCCTCAGAGCTGAACATCGGACAGCTTGCCTCTTCAGAGAGATGCCAAGGCCACAGAAAGCAGTTCCTTCAGTTGCCTAGGGTAGTGGCAAGGCTCATATGCAGCTCTCTGAAGGGTGTCTCCTCAGCACAAGGTGTTCACCTATAGTTCCCTGCAGCTTCCCTGGCAAAATATGCACTCCCCTAACAACTCCTGCACAAGGGCTCCCTGCACATCTTTTCCCTGTGATGTAAGTGGAAGGATCTTATGACACAACCGTTTATCTTTCTTTCCCTTTATATCAGGGGACTGCCTGGCAAGGGAAAAATTTCCCCGGTCACAGAATTCAAACCTCTGTCTAGTAGATAAGGATGCAACAAATTCCTGAAAATGTTCTCATCCACAACATAACACATCAAAGATGACTGGAAGAGTTTCACTTCTGCACCATTGGAAAAAAAAACCCAAGATTTTCTTCTTCAGGAGCAACATTAACATGTGTGTGGGGAGTTTGTGTAAAAATATCTCTGTGTATTTTTCATACAAAATGTGAAAAATGCACACAAATTCTTGTAATCTCAACCAATAGGGACAAAACTTTAGGAATGTTTGATTATCTCCTGCAAGAAAGAAATAAACAAAGATTTACATCCCTACCAAGTTGACTGTATGAATGAGGTACTAGGGGTACTTTTCCTGCTGCTGGTCTATATATGTCCTGTATCTGTATAAAGTGGGTAGGAAGGAAGAATACTGGCATTTTCCTGGCTCTACAGCCAGTGTGTGGTAGGTAGTAGTAAGTTAAAAAAAACAACCAATGCATCCAGGAAAGAATAAGTTTCGAATCTTCACTTGGCCATGAAGCCCAGCTGATGATCTCTCTCTCTCTCTCTCTCTCTCTCTCTCTCAATCTCTCTCTCTCTGCATGCATGCATGTAAAAATGTCCAGAAATGAGAATAGACCAGAGATGTAAAACTCTATTTCTTCTTGGGCTGCATTGCCATTATGGTTGCCTTCAAAGGGCTGGTTGTATCTGCAAGACTATATAAATGTATCTACTCTTTATCATCTTAAATATAATCCTCCTCATTTAATTATCACTTTCTGACTCTTCGCTGCTTGGAATTAGAAGTTCTGCTGGGTGGATTCCAAGCATCCTTGCGGAGCATTATGGTTGACTGAGTAAGTGCCTGCATATTGTATACTGCACAGTTGCAGGCGACACTGCAAGGGTCACATGAAATGGCCCAGTGGGCTGAATTCAGCTCACGGGTCTTGAGTTTGCTACATGTGGTATAGACTATTAGAAAACATCAGTGGAAGGAACACAGACATTTTTAAAATGCACGCAAGAAGGTATACACTATTTGTTTTTACAGAAAACTATCATACAGTGGTGCCCTGCATAGCGACGATAATCCGTGTAGCAAAAATCGCTGCAAAGCAATTTCGTCGCTATGCGAGTTTAAAAAGCCCATAGGAATGCATTGAAACCCCTTCAATGCGTTCCTATGGGCTTCAAACTCACCTTAAAACGAAAATCCTCCATACGGCCACCATTTTTGCTGCCCGGTAAGTGAGGAATCCAGGCGAAAACACAGCGGGTTGCCATTTTTTTTTTACCCAGCAGCCATTTTGGAACCGCCAATCAGCTGTTGGGAAATCATCGGTATGCGATGATTGGTATGCAAAACAGGGTACCGACCATCGCAAAGTGATTTTTCCCTATCTAAATCATTGCAATGCGATCACAAAAGCAATCGCAAAAAAATCATCACTATGCGGATCCGTCGTTAAACGGGGCGCCCGTTAAGCGAGGCACCACTGTAGTTCTTTTAGTCATACACTCTCCTTCATAAGCCAGGGCAGAACCGACAATTGCAGAGTACTTGAACACAGGGAGGACAGGGACAGGAAAAGAAGAATCTTTTGGTGCTGTCTTAAGAGCGGAAGGGAAGGCCCTCCAGCTGTGACCTTTGGCACCAGACATGTAACTCTGAAGGAAACAAGTATAAAATATTTCAGGTGAGCAATGTTGAAGAGGTTACGCTATTGCTAATTTTAATCATGATGTATCTGGAGTGTTTTTTCTTTCCTTCATTATCCAAGCCACTATTTCTTCATATCAATATGCCTTGAATGTTAAGCAGCCTGGGAAAATGACAGCAAAACAACGGCAACAGTTACATCTGCTCTCTTTGCCCATGTTTTCTTGCCATCTCTTTTCCATCTTCATGACTGGCCTTCTGCTTTTCTTTTCTGTTTTGAGGAAGGTCATCTGTGAGCCAGCTACAGCTGGCGGGGGGGTGGGGAGGAAGGAGCTAAGTTCCAGCATGGGCAGGGCACTCCTCAGCAACGGCAGAAGGGTTGTTGGCCTTGAAGGAAACACCTGAGGCAGGTGAGGGTGGAGGCCCTAAACCCAACCCCAGAGAAACAGCTGTAGCTGAGGTAGATATAGAGGCGAGTGAGCAAGGAGAGAGAGAGGAGGAACTGGACAGTCCGGAGGACGCCTGGGAGTTTCAGTCACCTTTGGGGAAGAGAGAAAATAGTCTGCCGGGGGAGACACTGAAAGGAGCTTCTAAGAGGCCTGGAGGACAGCTGGCTTATCTGAAGGCAAGTTGAAAGCTGAAAGATATAAGCTCCCAGGGTCAGCTGCACAGCCTCCTCTGCTTGCTGGATGCTGTGCTGGGGGACTCGGCTGGCAAAGACTGTTTAACAGCCTGGACCTTTCAGCCAAGATGAGCTGCCATGGGAGTGTCTCGGGGCTGGGACAGAATATTCTCTCAGCCCTGGAAGGACTGGAAGGCTAGAAAGCTACCAATTCCATCCCTGCCACTTGGGGCTAGAGGCCCTATCCTGCAAAGGACTACAGAGACACAGTTTTTCTTTTCTTTGTATGCTGAGCCCAATAAAGCTTAACTGATCGCCAGTACCTGCTGCCTCATCACGGATACAGCGGCTGGGGCCGCTCACATCATCTCTGCTCAGCACCACATGCATTTTCTAATGAGCCACCTTGGGTCCCTTTCTGGGAGGAAGGAGGACAGAAATAAAGCAAATAAAGAAGGACTAACCTCCCTGTAGTAAGAGACAATTGAATTCAAAGTAAAACTAAAACAGAAACCGACAGCAGCCCAAAACTGGATGTGTTTCAAAATCTGTCCTGTCCTGCTCTTCTATTGTGAAAATCCAATTAGTGCTCTCTAAAAAAGAAACCAAACACTTTATGCCACTAGAATAAGGCTGGAACTCTGAAATTTATAGTAGAAGACATTTCCTGGGAAGGGAAGGGGGGGCATGAGATGTTCGGCAGCAGGGAACAAGTAGGGAGAACACATAAAGGGTTTGATGAACATGTTTTACCTGCCACCGCCCTCCCCTCCTCTTGTCCCCCATTCTACTTTACACAGTAATCAAAGGATATTCTGAGCCTCTCAAAAGCCATCAGTCCTCATTGAGAATGAAATAGAGCGCATCTTCTCCTAAGCCTTTACAGCCGCAATCATTGCAACTTGCTAGCTGGCCTGAGTAAGGAAGCTCTTAGAGGAGAAGATGGGTTTCAGTAAGTCTGGAGGCGAGAGGGGGGGGCAGAGAAAGCCCCCTAAACATCTGAATAGAAAGTTGATGATAATCTCCCCAATTGCATTACATGGGGGGGGGTTGTTAAGAAACCCATAATTGTGCACTCTTGGCATCATAAAGGAAAGAATGGTTGCCTTGATGAGATTTTCTATTTTTTAAGATGAAATAGATCTTAGAATCTATTGACAATAATACTTTTCTCCACCCATCTAAAAAAAGGAGAAAAATTAATCATTAACATTTTGAATGTTATTCTTGCTTCTGCTCTCTGACTCCGTTTCTTTTTATATCACGGATTTATGTTTCTGATTATTCCTAAAGAAAAAAAAGGTGATAATTGGGAAAAAAACAGTTTTCTCTGTCTTTCCAAAATATATTTTCTTCCACAGAACCATGATTAAAATGTATGTATCCACAACAATAATAGAATAATAAAATAATTGAGCTGGAAGGAACCTATAAGGCCATCGATTCCAACCCCCTGCTCAAAGATCAAAGCAGATCTGAAGCGGGCGTCCAATTTTCTCTCAAATACCTCCAACGCTGGAGTGCTCACCACCTTGTACTGCTCTAACAGTTAAGAGGGCTTTCCTGGTATTCAGCCTAAATATGGGTTCCTCACAACCAATTTTATTTCAGTCAGAGAAATCATCAGTGGGAAGTGCTGTGCATACCCAACCTGCAGGAACAGGTCAAGTCCAGTTGAGCTCTAAGCTTGATAGCAACATGTTGCATGTTAACATGCCGCTTTGGTAAGGTGTTACTTCTTGTAGTAATGAGTTGCTTTGTGGCATGCAATGACCGTGCTTACAACTCACAATTTTTTCAATGGAATGAGAAGGTCTTTGCTGAAATCCTGTTGATTAGTGTAATAAGTCTCAACTAGCTCCACTGAAGGGACATGGTGGCGCTGTGGGTTAAACCGCAAAAGCCTCTGTGCTGCAAGGTCAGAAGACCAGCCATTGTAAGATTGAATCCACGTGGCGGAGTGAGCTCCCGTCCCTTGTCCCAGCTCCTGCCAACCTAGCAGTTTGAAAGCATGTAAAACTGCAAGTAGATAAATAGGTACCACCTCAGTGGGAAGGTAACGGCATACCGTGTCTAGTCATGCTAGCCACGTGACCACGGAAACTGTCTTTGGACAAACACTGGCTCTATGGCTTGAAAATGGGGATGAGCACCAACATTTGAGTCGGACACAACTGGACTAAATGTCAAGGGGAACCTTTACCTTTATTTAGGTCCACTGAATCAATGGGGATTTTAAGAGTCAGCTTCTCTGCAAGTTCCACTAATTCGGAAGGCCTATTCTAATTGTGACACAGGGCCTGTACAGACTGGTAGTTGTGGGTGCGGGGCGGATTGGGCTACAAATGGTGCGCTAAGGTGGAGGGAAGGAGCAATGTGCCATTTGGCACACTCTTCCCATCTCCCTAGCAAAACAACTCTTTGTAGCCCAATAAGTTATCAATGATGCATTATCCCTGATCCTCTGCAAAGGGACAGGAAAAGCAATCTTTTCTCATGCTACAGATCCATACAAAGCAAGGTTTATCTGGTTTACTTGCAAGTCAATTTACCTGATCTATTCATGAGTAAGGCAACAGCAGCAACAGCAGCTGAGGACAGTTGCAGCTTGAGGGCAGAACATCGAGGTAAAGGCTGGGGAAAAAGAAGGAAGGCGACCCCCTTCCCCTTGCCTTTCTCTTCAACTGGGACTCAGCCGGGGCTGCATTGCCTTGTGGGGGTGAAACCTATGGCGTCAACATAGCCCCCTTTCATGGCTTTTCTCTCAGATATCATTCAGGGGGTTGAGGGTGACTTCCCTTTTTTGCTTGTTAAAAAAGTTGGTGGCATATCATAATGTCAAAGCATCAACCTGGCATGGTTTAAGTTCACTGCATGGGTTAGGAAACACAGGAAACATTTAAAAAAATTAAAAAGATGCAAGCAGAGAAGCCAGTTTCTCCATCCTCCCTTCTAATGCCACAGGGTTGTCTCCTCAGCTAACACTCCTCCCAATGTCATTTTAATGAAGGTAACCATCTGGGAAGGCTAAAGAAAGATATACAGTGGTGCCCCGCATAGCGAGGTTAATCCGTTCCGGATTAACCCTCGCTATGAGGAAACATCGCTAAACGGGACACAGAATGCCATTGGCTTCTATACTCACCGTTAAGCGAAGTTTCCTCATAGCGCCGCCATTTTCATGCCCTCGGTAAGCGAGGGCAGGGCGCGAAAATGGTTGCGGTGGCCATTTTGGGTCGTCCGACGGCCATTTTGGAGCCGCCGAACAGCTGATTTCCCAGTGTCGCAATGCGAAGATCGGTAAGCAAAACGCTTACCGATCTTCGCAATGCAAGTTTTGGCCATAGAGGCCATCGGTAAGTGATTGCATCAGCGATCTCAAAAAAGAGATCGCTATGCGATTTCGTCATTATACGGTGCGCTCGTTAAGCGAGGCACCACTGTATATTGTATGTCAATCAATCAAGTCAAAAAGACTGCATGCCCTAGCTCTGTACCAGTTTGGTACAGGAAATCTCTTAAAGAGAAAAGATGGATCATTCTAAGCAGAAACACAAATGGGCAAGGTCTTTTCTTTTGTGCCAAAAAGTGTCATCAGGGTTCCATATACCATAACTATATTCCAGTAGGGCCAGGTTCTTACTGCACTAAGTAGTGGGATTTGTTACTTTCTGAGTATTAGAGGGGAGGAGGACGTTCACACAGATGATTCATTTGCTGCATCCCACTGCCTGTTTGGATGGGGGAGGAGGCTTTACAACGTGAGTAAGAAAGAAAAGAAATTTCTAGTTTCAAGTTAAGAAAAGAAAGACAGGGAGAATTCAGGTTACCTGGAGGTGGGAAAAGACCCTTTAAAAGAGACTGATTTACTTTGGAAGTTGGAAAACAGAAAGGAGATCATAGCATGACAATAAAGGCACTATGAGGTGCTGAAATAGGCAGACTATAGAGGCAGCTTTGTTTTAGGCTTTGGGATGGAAAGGAGGGAAATGGAAGCAATGCACCCTCTCTGTCTTGAAGGAAGAAGCAATGTGAGCAGCAGACATTTACAATAGTCCAGGGGGGATATTTTTAGAGTAAGAGAGAGGTAAAAGGCAGCATGTAAACAACACACACATACCCTCATTTGCCTCACTTTCTTCATGATCCTGAACCCAGATGTGCAGACTCCTTAATTTTTCCCCATTTTCTCTCTTTCAAGCCCTCCCTCCTCAAACTAGTCACAGCTCTATGATAGGTCCATTCATCCACCAAATAAATACGAGTGGTGCCTCGCATAGCGACGATAATCGGTGCAGCAAAAATCGCTGCAAAGCGATTTTGTCACTATGCAATATTAAAAAGCCCATAGGAATGCATTGAAACCCCTTCAATACGTTCCTATGGGCTTCAGACTCACGTTAAAGTGAAAATCCTCCATACGGTGGCCATTTTCGCTGCTCGGTAAGCGAGGAATCCGTCCCAGAAAACAGCGGGCGGCCGTTTTTTTAACCCAGCTGTTAAAAAATCAGGGTACAGATCATCGCAAAGCGATTTCCCCCATTTAAAACATCGCAAAATCTTCATCGCTATGCGATTTCGTCGTTAAACGGAGCGCCCGTTAAGCGAGGCACCACTGTACTCAGAAGAATGTCCATCTTAAGAATATCAGCCAACCTGGCACTTGGTGTGTTGGATTACATACCCCAGTCCATCTCCAAGTGGACTGTGCATGGAGAGGCTGTAGTTCAAGATATCTGGGAAGAAGGTGCCAAGGAAAACTTTGCCTTTTAATGGCCAATATCCTCCTCCAGAGCTCCACCTGCACAATGGGAATGATATCACTGGCCATGGCAAATTGCCATTAATTTAAAAATCCACAGTCTTATTTCATTGCACAGAACTCCTGTGCACCCCAAAAAATGAAAAGAGAACTCTTTAATCAGTGGCAATCTGCTATTGCCCATGACATCATTCACACCTGCAACAGGATACTGAAAAATATGTGCTTGTTATGTTTGTGTGTGTGTATGTGTGTGTGTGTGTGTGTGTGTGTGTGTGTGTGTGTGTGTGTGTGTGTGTGTGTGTGTGTGTGTGTTTGTGTGTGTGTGTGTATGCATTTTACAGTACTCTATGGGGGGAAAAGGGGAACTGGCCACTTGACAAACTGATGAAGAGAAACACATAACATTTCTAAATGGAATAAGGACAAGTGCGATGACAACTTGCAAGCCCAAAGAAGTGGGCTACAGAATCCGTTATTTTTTAAAAGTGATGCCCTAAGCCTAGCAACTTGCCTAAAATTGTTTTCTGCTGATTCAGATGTCTTATTGCTGCCTTTAATGCACCTCCAAAAAGATGGCAGTAGCCTCTATTGCACTTAGGCAGAAATCAGCCCCCAATTCAACCTTTCCCTTTTCATTATTTCAGTAAGATGCAAGCAGATGTATCTTTTCTGGGGCTTCGTCACAAAATCTTTACACAAATGTCAGTTTTCGAGGGTAGACAGTATGGGGAGTGCCAGCAGAAATTATGGTTCCATTTACAAAGAGGAATGACTGGATGACGTGAACGAGGCATCCTTTTGTGAGCGATGCCACCTCCCCACCTTCCTATTGCTTAGATGAATAACGATCTCAAGCACAGGTGCTGTCCATGGTCAGTCATTCTGCAGAGAGGCCTCTCTGCTTTAATACTTAATACATGTACTGCTAGGTATACTGTACCTTGAGCTTCCATTTTCAAGGGCATACAGATTCCACTTGATTCACTGAATATAGGTGCTCCACCAACGCCAGGGCCACAACTAACCAATCATCTCTGGCAAGGGCCAAACACATACACTAAGCACTAGGATGGGTGGGAGACTAGGGTACAAACCTCTTCATCTGTTAGCCTCGTCAATTGGCTGTGTTTGATTATTTCTAGTTCACTGAATGCCACTTATTGTTCTTACCCTGTTTGAGTCCATTCTTGCCCTAGACGTATAAATGGGTGGAGGAATGTTAAAGGCCTGAGGAACTAGGTATTCTTCAGCATCCATCATGTCTTCCAGGTCTCCTTCATCCAGCAGATTTTGGAAAAACTTGCTGTCATTTGGGCTTGGGAGCTTCATGCGGTCATCTCCCTGGACATAGCACATGGACAGAATTTTAAAAAAAATGTTTTGGTAACATTATCATGTACTTTGATGCCTGTCCAGCAGACACTATATAGAGTCAGTTATTCTAGTTGTCTGAAATCATTACATAATGTGTTGTGCTTTTTGTGTTTATTAAATTCTATTACTTTTTCCATTTCATAGACAAGGAAATGTATTCTTAAAGGCTATTTAACACTAGATGAAAATAATATAAATGCAAAAATAGGTGATACATGGTCTTTTCCTGATTTTCTCTAGATGAAAATAGAAACTATTCTTGGAAAAATATTGGGAATATAATAATAAGAAAAGAATCTTGTGATATTGGGACTATCTTTTGAGAAGATTAGATTCCTTGGCCAAAATGTTTACATTATTGAAGTTAAATTGACCAATAAATTGTGATTCGAATAAAAGAGGCGGTAGGTTTTTGTGAGGATGGATGCCTGTTACTCTAGATGTAACTACTTGGGCCTTAATTCACTCCACTTTCAGTTCTGCAAGAGTTACTGGCATTGTCTTTGCCTGTTACACAAATGTGCTATTGGTCCCCTCCCTTCCTCTTCAATACTCTTCCTTGCTGGCACAGAGGCATTAACACTGGGAAATCCTGCACCGTCTGCTACTAAGGTAACAACAGACGGTGCTCAAATTCTCAATATTTCTTGACACATTTTCAACAATTGAGCTTACTGACATTCAGTGTTTTGATTCAAGCCAATTTATACTAACGGTGGCCAGAAATGCCCCCAAATGAGTAAAAAGATCGATTCCCTTTACTTCTGCCTGAGTTATTACCACAGTGCTTAAAAAGTCTCTCTTGAACACGGAAACTGAATATTAAGGTATTGATTTTTGGTTTTTTACTTTTAATGGCTGCTTTTTGGTTTTGCTTTCGCAGAAGGGAGAAAAACATGCAGTTCACCATTGTTTAGCTTAATAGAAGAATCCAGTGTGTTGTGTTATTTTTTTAAAAAACCCACTTAAAGAGCAGATGTTAATGAAAGCGTAGAAAGAACATGGATATAAAGCAAAATAAATCATCTTGCTGAAACTTTGTTTTAGTTCTTTTCTGCTTGGTGATAGCATAATCAGAGAAACATCACTGGGAGGTAAATTAATCTTCTGAATACAGCTCTTCAGTTGCATGAGGAGAAGGAAAGTTGGCTGCTACAGGGGTTCCGCACCCTTACGTGTGGTGAGGCAAATAAAGATTTAATATGTGCAGCCACCAACCTAGCCAGGTCCTATTAGGATCATCCTCACACCTATGAGCAATTCCAGATCCAGCATGCCCACTAAATCCTGCAGTAAATTCACGATTTGCTGGGTGTTCTGAAAATCTCAGTAGCTGTGAGTACAACTGCTGAAGGCCTAAAGAATGGAGGCCTGGACCTTTTCCATGTAAGCTCATCACCAGTGCATGGAGCGGCAAGTCCCACATTTTCCAGATCCACAATGCCCGTAAGAAGTCAGAATGCCCACGCTGGACCTAATGAAAGGCTACGTCTGTTCCTGTACCCTGCATTCTTCTAAAATGCTTTTCTTAATTTTTTAAAAAAGGCTTTAAAATATATATATAAAACTAAAAAGTCACTCTTTCCCACTACTGGCTAAAGTTTGTGTAGGGTGTGGTGTGTGTGTGTGTGTGTGTGTGTGTGTGTGTGTGTGTGTGTGTGATATTGCAGAATCTTTGACATGAAAGAGAGAGGCTTGCCCACTAGATATGGGCATGAACTGCTTTTCAGAAGTTTGGCCCTGTCTGGTTTGGCATGGCACCCACACAGGGCACTGTGCACTTCCTTCCCTGCCTCCTCTAGGCAATTGCCCACTCACTGAGAGGAGCGTGATTCCCTCTCCTTTGCCTCCTCTATGCGATCATCCACTCAGCAGAGAAGGCAGGATAAAGAAGCCCATGGCACTGCTTCTGAGGGGGGTGACCGCCCGGAAGAGGCAGAGGAGGGAATTGCACTGTTGCTGGGGAGTGGGTGGTTGCCCAGAGGAAGTGGGGCAAGAAGTATAGGGCACCCAGAGAAACCTGTGTGGGGGCTGCACCAAAGTGGGCCAAGCCACAGAAGTGTGGTTCATGCCCATCTCTACTGCCGACCTTGTTAAGTACATCCCTAAGATTTTAAAATAGTAAAAGAAAACTATTGTACAACAAAAGTGTTGCAAGATCCATGTATCAAACAGGGATGAAACCAGATCCTGGGACTGCTTGTGGCCTCTTGATGCATATAAAACCTGTGCTTGCTCCCATGTAATATCAGTGAAATGGCCTTCCAAAACGACGTACAGAGACAAAATCAAGATACTGTGGAGCTGTTCACCTGAATGACCAGGTATCTCTGAGGATCTCGAGCCATTCTAGAAAATTCCGCAGCCAGCTCCTTGAACTTCGGCCGACTGTCAGCATCAATCATCCAACCTGGAGAAGAAAAAGGTTTCTTGTGAAGAACAAGCAATGCTTGGTATTTTCATAATCAGAGAGTGGCGTATGCCCAAGATGGCTACTCCTGAGGGAAACTTCAATGGTTGCTGAAGCGAATGGTGGGGGGCACTGGATGGCACTCAGGCCTCGGCATTCAGCAACAGGAGCAGCAAAATGAGTCCTTGCCCACAGAAAATAAATATGTTCAGTAGAAATTTTCTGTGGAGAAGGCTACAAATTGATGTCCCACATGTGCAGGGTGAAGTGGTACAACCCAGAGGCAGGTTCACCTCTTATCAGGCTTCTGTGTCAAAGCATCCAAAGGAAGAGGAAAAGGACAACTTTTCACTGCTTCATGTTGTAAAGTCTTCTTCTTAGGCCATCATTGTTCCTGAAAAGCTCGTTTTGCTGATTTGGTATGCAGTTTCAGAAGAAGGGAACTTCTGTCTCTGCCACAGCGGTGAAAGAAAGCTGGGTTCTGAGGGTCTCTGCAGTGGTCCCCTTACTATACCATCTTCTTGTGACACTGAACTGAGCTGGCTACGTTTCCCATCCAAGCTCTTTCAGGCTGCTACAGCTTGTCACCTCAAGAAGCTAGCTGGATTAGCTTCATTGTATTTTCAGTCGGATGTTTTTGTCTGTACACATGAGCTGCAAACCCCATGTGGAGGAAATGGTTGTTTGTTAATCTCATTTAAATTAAGTCAGAAACACCACAGAGACTTTCTTAATTCTTTTTAAATTAGAAGCTAGTGCTTCAGGGTCACATTTTCTAGTATGTACACATAGGAGGGGTACGAATGTGCTGGGTGAGAATCCAGATGTAAATAGCACAAATAAAAATAATTTGCCCCTGGTTTCTTTTATATCTGTTCCCCTGTCCCCTTAGAAAAACAGCTAAAATACTAACATCTATAAAATGCAGTTTCTGCACAGGAATACCTATTCCCTCGCAACTAAGTTTGTTTCATTATATGAATGCAAATTCTTTTCCATTAAATATCTTGGTGTTTCCTCCTTCTTCACTATGTCATAACAAGTAAACTTTCACCTTTTACAACCCTTAATAACGTATGAGAATATCTGAGTACCATACTTATGTGAAATGCCATCCTCTAACGAATTGTCATGGAAATGACAGCACTTTGTGTGCTACAATTTTGACTCTGCAGCAACAATGTCTGATGCTAATTTGCTGACAATAAGAATCCAAGTTAATGTAAACCTCCATAGTCAGGTTTGTATCCTTCACAGCGTCCAAGATGCTTCTATATAATATTCAGCTCTAATTTATGTAGGTATCTGAATAAAATGCTTCGAAACTGTAGAAACAACCTTGCAAAGGGTTTGAGAGAGTGACTGCAAGCTGCAAGGGAACAACATCCTTTGAGTACAACTCACCCACAGAGCTACACCTGAACAGAAACTACTCACATTTAACCATCACCATGTAAACATCAATGGTGCAGATGGGAGGCTGTGGCAGGCGCTCCCCCTTCTCGAGCAGGTCAGGAATTTCTCTTGTGGGGATTCCATCATAGGGTTTTCCACCAAACGTCATAAGCTCCCAAATGGTGACGCCTAAAACATAACAGAAAAGACCCTGCATTAGTTAATGCATATCTAACATACCTCTCTATCAGGGGTGGGCAAAATGCGGCCCTCCAGATGTTGCTGAACTGGAACTCACATAATTCCTAGCCCACACAGCCAGTAGTGAGGAGATTTGGGCCTAGCCCACACAGTGAGGAATGTTGCGATTTGCAGTTCAGGAACATCTGGAGGGCCGCACTTTGCCCAGGTCAGCATGACATGCACACACAAACACACACACACAGACTTGCACAAAATCATCAGACTCAGTCAATGTAAAGTTATTTTGAGAATTTATACCACTTTGGGTGCAGTTCTTACTTTTGGAGTATATTAACCAGTTTCTCCATCAAGTTTAGCAAGACAAAACACAAAAGACTAGCTCACACCATGATATGCACCACCTCTCAAGCAGCACTTCCATCCTCCATCCATTCCTGGGGATCCTATGCTCGAGGCACAGGTCATCTCCTGCCCACAGGGGCTGGCTCTGCAGAAGAAACACTCAGAGGAAGGCGTGTGGGCCTGGATCTCTTTGTGGGAAGCCAGATTTTTTTTTTTGTGAGTTGTGAGCTTACCCACCATTCCCCTTGCTCTCAGGTGTAAAGGGTGTGGGGCCATGGTTGGCAGTGCTTCTTCTCTTGCCTCAGGCGGCAGGAGAATTTGGACCACTACTGTTTGCACTCACAAGGATGCAATGGGTTGAGCCAATCCTATTTAAATAAAATGGCACCTGAGGAAAATCTGTTTTCACAGATTCAACTAAAGTTTCTGAGAAATATCAACATTCTATTTTCCTGTTGCTACTGTTGCACAACCTGCTTAGAGTGTGCACAATCCACGTGCTGTTGCACAATCCACTGGGAAGTGTGAGCAAGCACAGTGAAACAATTTGTAAGGCCTTTGGATACCACAGAGCTCTTAAGCCGCCCCGAGTAGACATGGTCTAGAGGGGCGGGGTAAAAATCAAATAAATAAATAAATAAATAAAATAAGTAGCTCCTATTCCTTTCAAACAACCAATAAGAAAGATAATTCCTTTGTGAATTGTAGCCACAGCCAGCCATTCTCAACATTGTTGTTGTTGTTGTTTGCCATAGCCATCAACAAAATAGAAAGAAACGTAATCCAAATCAGGATTGAATAAATTGCATAGCAAACCTTATAAGGTGGTTTGTGAGTAATTGTATCCAGTCTGTGGCCCTCTTCAAATGTGCCAGGACCCCCAAGGGGGCCATACGCCTCTCATTGAGAATGGCAGAGACTTGAAAAATCTATGTTTATTCCATCCTATCCTGATAGCATCTGCTTATATGTTTAAAATTAACATATAAAAAGTATATTAACCAAAACTCTGTTGTAATATACATGAAATAGTAAAAAAAATGCATAGCAGGTTTAACTCAAGACAAAATGGGTAATTTAACAATTGGATCCTTACAGTCTTGTCAAGCTATGATATTTTGTACTAAAATAATTAAGGTGCGTATGTGGAAAATGCAATACTGAAAATGTGCTATATTTAAAAAATGACGTTTGAACAGCAGTTTACTAAAAGTAAAATTATCAGCCAGCTTTTCAGCAAGGGCATTGTAAGATAAGTGAATTTCTTTCATGGCTGACAGTTGAGCTTTGGGACAGAATTGAAAATGTATTGAAATAAGTAAAATGTTGCAATGTGTAATATGACCGGAGATGGCATTTGCAAATCTTATAACTTGCAATCTCCGTAGCTACCATACTATAGGAACCTTTTGGCACAGTGGTTAAACAGCAGTACTTCCATAAAGACTCTGCTCAAAACCTGAATTTTATCCCAACAGGCTCAGGTGGCTGACTCAAGACTAACTCAGCCTTCCATCCTCCCAAGTTTGATAAACTGAGAGCTCGCTGGGGGAAGAGGAATATGTAGTCTGCATAATTAAACTGTAAACTGCACAGAGAATGTTTTACATGCAATGGGACAGTATATAAGCAGCACACGTTATTCTTTGTTTTACATGCCTTTCTTCCTCCCGGTTTTGGAAACTTTAGTCACAACAACAGTGTTTAATGTCATAGTGGCAGCCTGCCAGATTCTAAGCCCTTGTAGTTACAGAAGGTGGAAATACAAAATAAATTCCTATTATAAAATTTCTGCAGATGCATCAGCAGAAATAACTTTCAGGCCCTGGAAAAGATAATGTTTACAATTTAAAGAGAAAAAGTAAATACCTAAAGAAATATAAAAATGGGGATGCAAGACACACACACATCACCATCCCAATGCAACATGCCGTGCAACACATTCCAACATAAGATACCAACAAAAATCGCATAGCAAGAGCGGTAACAGCAGCAGCTGATGAGAATAACTAAGATTTTCTTCCTTAGATTCAAACTAGTTTGGCTCGGTGAGCATTTAGAATTATTGTGTGTGTGTTCTTAATATGCTTAAAGGCTAAGAAAGTAATTTTCTTTAACATATTTTTACTTTTTGGTATTTCAGAGATGTATTCTCTGGTTTTTGATTGTGCCTTCTTAGGTTGTGAGTTCTTGAATTTTTAGAATGTAAAACATGCTCTTTGTTCTTTTTTACTCTTAAAATATATTTCTACGGTATTTTCAACTGAATTCCGACTTAAGTATTTGGCTGCAACTGAGGTTTAGTTTTCATATATTTTTAAGCATTTGTGTCCACAGTTTTTCACAGCTGTAAGATTTTTGGATGTTTTAGCAACTTTGAAGTGTTGTAGTTATGGAATATAGAAACAATATAGATAAATAAAGTTCATAGAACTAGACAAGCTGATGTTGCCTTGAATTATTGCAACAATGACAAGACTTTTATACCTTGATACCTAGGCAAATGTTTGATATGATTGGACATGGCTGTCTGATTTCATTCTGGAATTAATCCCCTGTTGGGATAAATGCCAGCTGTGATGAACACAGGCTTCTGATTTTTTCCCTAGAGGTCAATAAAGTTCTGTAGAGCTCTAGGAGAGATGTTCAGACATCAAGCTCTCTGACCTGACAGTCTCCCATATTCTGCCATTACAAGCTTCCATAAATGAAAACAAAATAATGTTAGCCCCTGCCATTTGGAAATCTAAGACCTATAGAAGACTGATAGACAAGTGTAATTCTTGAAAGTGTCCTCCCTTCAAAGAAGCCCATCTTTTGATCTATTTGTGAAAGAAAAAAAACGAAAAGCTAATTGTGAGCCTACCCTGCCTGGCCAGTGTAGTGGGCAGACCACCTCACTGGGTGTAGCAGAAGAGTTTTCTCTGCTCACTACACCTGGGTTGTAGGCTGAAGCCAGGGAGAATGCCGCCATGGTCCATGCAGGCGCAGCTGTGGGTTTGTCTCTAGCTCAGAGACAAAAGGCATATCAGAAGACTCAGAGGGGAAGGATCAATGGGAAAACACAGAGGGCTGGCTGATGGCATTTGAGGGAAAAGAACTCTGTGTCCATCCACCCTGAGGACAGCTCATGGTGTCACCGGAAGAAGCTGGTAGGATGATTAGATGGGGCAAGGTACCAAGAGCTGGGATGTCTGGAAACTAAAGAGGCGCTGAAGACAATACAGACAAGTGGCTGGCCTTCTTCCCTCCCACCTTGAGCCCTAGGTTCCCCAGCCAGCCCAATCAGCCTAATCTCTGCCTCCATGTCCAGCCATCTCATGCAACAGCTTCTGTGTGAACTCTGCTTATGCCACCCAGGAGGTAGTGCGTACAAATGTTCCCTCTGTCAGAGCCCAAAGGACATGGGGACATGGCCGCAAAAGGGCATTCTGCCTTCTGCCTGCAAAACCTCTGGCGGGTTTCCTCAAAAGACCTCCCACACAAACTGTACAAAGTTTGGGGAGTGAAGCAACTCCCTGGTGCCCATGAAACTCTGTTGACTAGAGATGGGAGTATTCATATACAAATATCCCCATGGAGCTGAAGTTAACGAAGGTCCGCCCCTTGGGGCCAGACCCTCCACTCATGCATCTGCCAGCGGCAGCCTCGCTCATCCTTCCAATCAATCCCGGAGTGCCGCTCTCTTCCTGCTTGGCTAGCAACTCAGCAGCCATGCAGGGAGACTTGTCCTCCCTCCCCTTGTCTGGACTGGCTAGTCAAGCAGGAAGAGAGCAGGTCTCTGGGAGTGACTGGAAGGATGAGTGAGGCTGCCACCACTAGATGCATGAGTGGACGGTCTGGACCCAGGTGGCAGACCCTTGTTAACTCCACCTGCATGGGGATATTCATATTCTTATACCCCCATCTCTAGTGTTGACCCACTGGACTAAGGTTTGTGGCTCACTGTGGGAGATGGACCTTGTTTTGGACTTCTGTTCCCACCCAGAAAGGCCTGTGTCCACAAGGACTTTTTACATTTCCGGCTCAGCAGAGCCTGGGCCTGACAAGAAGAACTGTGTTGTGCCTGGCCTGAAGGGGCCTAGTCCTGCTAACGACATTTCAGTTCTCACCCCAGCAGGTCCTGGGTCTGCAAAGGACTGTATAACCATGGCCTTTTGGGGCGTAAGTCTGCCAAAGCCTATTTCTGTTTGGGGTCAAGTCGGACCCAATTCTGTAGAAGGCTTTTGGTATAAATTGTTTTCTCCTCTTCCTCACTTTAATGAAGCTCCTTCCTCTGCAAAGACTCGCCCTCTCACCATGGAGGGGGCGGCAGGGGCAGCTCACACTGATCTAAAAACATTATTTTTTTTTAAATAGCACAATGTTTTTTGTAACTTTTGATATCATTTCCCCTTAAAAGTGAATAATGTTATATTGTCTTTATGCCCCACATCTTGCAAAATACTGTACACGTACATCTTGAAACATTTTTTGGATCTGAGTAATGATAGTACAGTATTTCTGTAACTAGAGTATTATTTTAAAATGTCCTCAAGGATACTTTTGTACACATCTTTCAGTTAAGAAGGAAGATAAATAACATATATTGCACCATGAGCACTGTACGCATCCCCAAAGACTCTGTTTAATATCAAAAATGATCTGTTGTTCTAGCAGCTTTCATTGTTTGGACTTTTTAATTCTTTTATTTTAAAGGTCATTTACAATATGCCTTCAAAATATCTTGTAGGCTTGTCACGTCTGTCTAGAACAAAGAGAAGTAATATACCTATCACCAGCCCATGTGCAAACGCGTGCAATATCTCTGTGCCTTTTTCATCTCACCCTGCAGCAAGCAATGTTTACCTTCCAATACTTTCATCGTGTAGGAAGAGATATCACAATGCAACATGGCCCCAATGTTTAGGAGCAGGGTCCATGCCAAAGTCTTAGTTTTTCTTTGTCTAAGACTGTCAACCATTTTTCTATTTATAAGGGAGGAAGGCTCAGTCAGGGACTAAATGTGGGGTTCAGCAAGACCTTGGCCACAAGTCAACAGATGATTATGTCTTCCTAGGAGCTTCCTTGGACCTCTTCCTAGGAGAGGTGGTGATAAGAGTGTACTAGTGGGGTGGCCGCGTACACTTCTTTAGAGAAGATGGTCCCCTGTTTGAGGGGCTGCCAGAGGTATCCACTAAAGTTGTCCTCTATTATGGAAGGGGATCTCCAATCCAAATGCAATCTAACTGTAAAGAACCATAAGGAAGGAGACGAGGAGCCTTGAAGTTGTTGCCTGTCCCTCGTGAGCACTGGGGCACCCGACTCAGCAGCAGGCACACAGGTCACTTGGACTTCCCCACACCAATGAGATGAAGTGCACATTTCTTTAAATGATAAAAACCATTTCTAATTTTGCATTTGCATATATAAATAGCCAGAAACAGCTCTATGCAACAGTGTCCTCTTTTGTCCTCGTTATTTGATGAAGTATGCCTTCTTCTTGGTGACGTCAAAGTAACTACTCTAGCTACCAACACTACGTCCCAGGTTTGGATGTGACAACCCTGTCCAGGCATTATGCCTGAATGTATGTAGTGTTAAGAGAGTGGTGGGGAGATGGACTTGAAATGCAAGCTATTTCTCTACTTCACCTGGAAGTTGTTTTGATAAGGTAAAACTCCTAGTCATGCAAATGCTCAAACAGGTTCCACTAAAGACATTCAATGGTGTGAACGATTCCTGGGTGAAATGGGATCAGGGGAAAGGCTTATCTGCTTCCCCATATCCCCACCACCCTCTTAGCCCTCAATGGAATCAGTTATAATGAGACACGGGGACGAATATAAAAAAGAATCAGGATATTTGTTAAATATCCCTGATTCATCAGATATTCGTTGCTTCATATTTTTAAGGTCCAGAGACCCCAACAAATATGAAGCAACAAATACAACCCTTTTATATTCATCCCTTCATCCCCTATCTGCTTATGCCCCCGTGGATCAGCTGTTCCTCTGGGGCATAAGCAGAGGGGGATTTTCCTTTCATGTGGCTTGCTAAAGCCTGCCCAAAGGGAATCCCACCCCCGGGGCTGGGGGATGGCTTGGATCCCCTTTCCTCCCTATGCCTGCACGGCATAAGAAGAAGAGGGAAGGCATTAAATAGGGATCAAAGGGATCCCCAGCGGGTGTGGGATTGCTTTGATCCCTGCTTTCCCTCCTCTTGCAATGCCCTGCAGGACTTAGCAAGAGGAGGGGGAAAGGGATCAAAGTGCTGTAGGATTGCGGGGCATAGCAAGAGGAGGAAAAGGGGGGGGGGAAATGACCCAATGAATAATGAATTGATTTGTTGTTCATCAGGTCAGCGGGGGACAATTTGTGATTCGTGAAAACTTGACGAGCCACGAACCTAGACGAAGTGCCATTTTGGCACTTTGTCCCCATCTCTAGCCATAATCTAGTCTTAGTCGAGTAGACCAGACAGGCGGGGTATAAATCAAATAAACAAATAAACAAACAAACAAATAAATAATGCTAAACAGGGAATCTGATATGAATATGGGAAACATACTCATGTCTTCAACCTACATTACTTTGTAAAGAGCCTGCCTACACTGCGACAACTGCCTTTCAAAAACATAAAACTGAATAAGTCTCGGGATTGTTCTGGTATCTTAGGAAGCAATGCAGATACCTCTTGTCCCGAATTAAAACTAATCCCTTCTAGTCCTTACACAGGGACTGTTGGCACCCAAGTCTTCTGGAGTTACCTTTCAAAGAGGCAGCAACACTACTAGCTGCTCCAGAAAAATGGCTAGGGAATGAATATCATTGTTGGCTGGGTATTTGAATAATTCCTGGCTCCAATGAGGTCCTTGGGATCAACATAGCACAGGCAATTATTGGCCATGCCCCTACATGCGACAAATATTATCTTTACAGCTATAATCCACAGATATTCTTGGACTAAAACACCAATAAGCCTTCAACACTAGCTGTGCTGGCCAGGATTGCTGGGAGATGCAGTTCGAGAACATCTGGAGGTTGGGAAGCACTACTCTAGAGAGACAACATATTATCATCTTCTAATTCCACAGCTGCTATCTTATCTTTTTTTCTGCCCTTGGTCTGCAAACATGAGATGCTATTTTACATTTTTTAAAAAAATACTCCAGTTGGCATTTCTCCAGAGTGGAGTTAGCCTACCACTGCTGAACACATCGGTTTTGCTCACTCAAACAATATGCCACATAATGTTTTTGCACTTAAACAACTCAAAACCCAATGTCTGTTTGTCTTAGTGTGAGAGAAACTGGCATTAGCTTCTTTGCAAAAGTAAAGGACATACAGTATTGCACTACTGCTATCTACAGATACAAACGCATGGTGAAATTTCATCTAGTCAAAGAGAATATTTGTCTGTTTCTGCTGGCACCAGAAATTTGGCTGCATCACAGAGGTATTTTGCCATTGTTGTCGTTATGTGCTATCAAGTTGCCCCAGAGGAATCTCCTATGTGTCCTGTCCTCAATGACCCTGCTTAGCTCTTCTAAACTCAAGCCTGTGGTTTCCTTTAGGGAATCAGTCCATCTCATATTTGGTCTTCCTCTTTTCCTGCTGCCTTCAACTTTTCTCAGCATTATTGTCTTTTCCATAAAATCTTGCCTTCTTATAAAGTGCACAACGTAGGACAACCCTGATTTCAAAGTTTTTGCCCCCCACCCAGAGATAGTTCAGGCTTAAGTTGCTCCAGGACCCACTTGTTTCTCTTTCTGGCCATCTGGGGTTATCCCCAAAGTTCTCCTCCAGCACCACATTTCAAATGAATTAATTATTTTCCTGTGTAATTTTTTTTCCTGTCCAGCATTCACATCCATACATGGTGATCAGAAATACAAGAGTATATATGATCTTGATCTTCAGTGACACATCCTTATGCTTGCTTATTTTTTTTCCAGTTCCTCCATTGCTGCCCTTTGGAGTCTCAGCCTTCTTCTAATTTCTTGGCTGCCATCTCCATTTGGATTGAGGATGAAACAAAAATATAAAGAATCCTTAACTATTTCAATTTCTTCATTCTTAGTATTAAGGTTGTGTAGTTCTTCTGTAGTTATGATTTTGCAATAGCACATGATATATTCTAGATTAGGATGGCTGCTGCTCCATTGGCAAAAGAGAGGGCAGACTTCTCCAAAAAGAGGATATAGAGGACAAGGAATACCAATAATGAGGTCATTCTTTACAAAAAAGAGGGATTTTTGATATCAAATTTGCATATAGTAATTTAAACTAATATATGCAAATATGATTAGACAGTATTGTGATAGTATAAGTGTAAATATACTATGGGTACCAGTGGGGGGTAGTGGATAGATTAATGGACTAGGATTCAGGAGACTTGAGTGCAGTTTCCAAGCTTTGCTATGAAAACTCACCATACAGTAATCTGGGAACAGATGCGTGCTATGAGAACAAATCAAGGAAACCAAATGTTTGAAGAAACCTTTTCATGCCTTCAGCCAGTCAACTGTGCTTGCCAGAAAGAAATGGCCAGTATGCATTTCAAAGGAACTGAACTATGGTCCTCTTGTTTATCTGCTGTATATGTTATTTCAAAGTAAGCTTTGATATGTGAGTTAGACCTCGCTGGGGAAGTTTCTTCCTGCCCAAGGATATCATAATTTGGACTGAGGGATGAAACCCCATTAAAGGAGGCAGTTCATTAGCCTGGAGACACTTGAACAGGGTGAACAGCAATGACAAGTAATTAACGCATCTGTAACATCAAACACTGTCCTCTATACAGTAAGCCTGAGAGAACTGGTGACAAAACAGAACTTAGCATTCTCACATAAGGAAAAACTTTGTCTTTCAGGAATGGGTCTGCCTATGCTTGAGAAGATCCCATTCAAGGTCGCAATATGGGTTCTACATAAAGGTTCAGGGGATCATGCCAGGAACAGCAGAATAAGCTGCTCTGAAAGCAAAGGGCAGGACAGATACCAATGAGCTTACTTTGATACTCTGATTAACACAATTAAATCCCCTACTAATGAATTTTAAAAAGATTCGGTGCACCTGACCTTTCTTACAAATGTTAAAGTTGCTTGTGAAGTAAACTGCCTTCTACTACTGAATCTCCAAGATGCTGTAACCTTCCCCTCTCTGTTCTTTTTTTCTTTTTGTATGAGTTTTAGACTCTATAGTTGTGTACCACCATATCGTTTAAAGGTATACAGTGGTGCCTCGCAAGACAAATGCCTCGCAGGACAAAAAAACTTGCAAGACAAATGGTTTTGGCAATGGGGTTGATGACTCGCAAGACAAATGTTCCTATGGCCGTGCTTCGCAAGACGACTGTTTCCCGTTTTTTTGTTCCTGCTTCATGTTTGCTGATTTTTAAATGTTTTTCTATGTTGTTTATAAAGTTAAAGTTTTTTTATTGAAATTTTTTAAATCATCTGCACAATATGTGTGGCTTTAAAAAACACTTAATAAACCCTTTGTAAATCAAATTTGACTTTGTTCTGACTTTTTTTGCCCATAGGAAAAGGGGGGCCTTTAGATTTCAATGCATTCCTATGGGAAAATGCGTTTCGCAAGACGAATTTCTCACAAGACAACATTAACCGCGGAGTGAATTAAATTCGTCTTGTGAGGCACCACTGTATTGTTATTTGAGGTCTTATGGGGTTTTACATTTTCACCTGTAAACTGCCCAGTGTAGTACTTACACTAATGGGGTTGTATATCAAGAAACCGATCTCATGCTAATCAGTTCCCCCAGCCTTTCATTTATCCTCCAAAGGTTTTCATCAGTCCTTCTGTGTCATAACACATTTCCCTTTTATCCAACCATTGTATAGAAATCTCATAACCACTCTCCCCCCCCCCCTTTAACATCCACAGCTTTTCAACATATGTCTTTCAAAGCCATGGTGAAAATTCTGGCCTTCAGACATATGTCTATACATCTTTAGCCAGCTTGAGCACACTTTTTCCCTCACCTCAGCTAGCAGCCAAATTGTAGCGAAACTGGGGCTTACCACAAACAAAACAGAAGGACTGAAAGGTGACAGAATTTGACTCAGAACATAGCACTGAGACAAAACTTAACAACTCTTAATCAGATTGACAGGAAAAACAAGTACTGGGCAACTTTGAAATCAAAGCTAATGATAAGAATTGGCGGGGGTATAAGTTATAATTGGCTATAAGAAAACCATCAATCCTCACTCACAATTAGTCTTGAAGGGCAGTTTTGTTGCACCCAGGGCAGAGGTCACTGTCTGCCTTCCCAAAACAGAAAAGGCAGACCCCAAACATGAAGCATCCTGCCTTGGGGTGATAAATACACCTATTGAATTCTCTCTCTCTCTCTCTCTCTCTCTGTGGTTACACTTTCTTTACAATCTAAAAGAAAGGGTGAGAAATGTTAGTAGCTAGAGATGGAGGTATTCATATTCGTATACGAATATCCCCATGCAGCTGGAGTTAACAAGGGTCCAGCCCCTGGGGTCGGACCATCCACTCACACATCCGGGAGTGGCAGTGGCCCCTCTCTTCCTTCCAATCGCTCCGCAGCACTACGCAGCTAGCCATCTTGCAGCCTTGCAGGGCGACTTGTCCTCCCTCCTTCTGCCAGGAGTGGCTAGATGACCGGGAAGAGAGCAGGGCTCCAGGAGGGATTGGAAAGATGAGTGGGGTCGGCGGTTGCACCAGACATGTGATTAACCCTTGTTAACTCCAGCTGCACAGAGATATTTGTATTTCTATACGAATGCCTCCATCTCTATTAGTAGCACAGCTTGGCCAATACGATACAAAATTATAACATACTGAATATAAACAGAGAAGTTTTGTTTTACCATAACTCCAAACATCCGTCTGATGTGTGAACTTCCTATAATGTATGCACTCGAGGGCCATCCATTTAATTGGCATCTAGGATGTGGAAAAGAGAGAGAAAATAAGCCCAAGAAGTAAAGAAAACATCGTTATTCTAGTAAATATCTCCAAAATCCAGATTAAGTACCCATGTTTTCATATTAATATTTCTTAAGTTTCATTTGGGTTTGCTTAATTATGAGGCTTGACTAATCTAAGACTGAGCCCGTGGCGTTTTCTGGAGCTGGTCATATCTGAAGTGTTCTTTGAACGTGGCAAATGTGATCTGAAATTTTAATTGTATGAACTACCCAAATGTGAATGCTAAAATTAAGAAAAATGCTTTGGCAACATTGTTTGGATACCTCAGCTGTACAGATTAGGCAGAACTGCCCAACTGGCATAACATTTTCTGAGACAACAAACCTTCTGCTAGAAAGGTGCCTCAAGACTGTATTGTTTTTACTCCAAAAGTTGCCTGTCCAAAAATTTTACCTAGAAACAAGCATCTCAAAAGAGATCAAAGAGAAGTTTGTTCAGTTTTACTTTTGCTAAGAACTTTTCAACATTTACTGATGTCGTTATAAGCAAAATAGAAACCTTTGTGGTGTTGTTTCTTAAAGAACAAGAAAAAAGAAAGGTTACTTACCTGTAACGATGGTTCTTCAAGTGGTCATTCTGTGAATTCACACAAAGGGTTAATACCAGCGCCAGCGTTGGGCCTCTCGGAACGTTTTCTAGCTGCAAGAGAAAAGTAACAATGTTTAGGACTACCCCTACTGCGCACGCCCAGCCTAACCGTCCCTCAGTTCCATTTGTCCGCCATAGGCCCTCGAGTCAGAGAGATGCCAGTGACAGACAGACAGAGGGGAGGCCGGGCGGGATTGTGTGAATTCACAGAATGACCACTTGAAGAACCATCGTTACAGGTAAGTAACCTTTCTTTCTTCATCGTGGTCTTCTGTGAATGCACACAAAGGGTGATTAGCACGCTTACTAACCGGATGGTGGGCTGTCACTGAAGAGCCGATGCTAGCACTGCCCTCCCGAATTTGGTCTCCTCTTTTGCCCTCACGTCCAATCTGTAGTGGGTTATGAAGGTAGAGGCATTAGACCACGTAGCGGACCGGCAGATGTCGGGCAGGTCGACGCCACGAAGTAAGGCAGTGGAGGAGGCAACAGCCCGGGTGGAATGGGCTTTAAGTCCCTGTGGAGGATCTCTGTGGTTGAGCTCGTAGGCAAGGGCGATGGTAGACACGAGCCACCGAGAGAGCGTGGACGGCGAGGCCGGGCAACCCTTCTTAGGGCCAAAGTGGCAAAGGAAGAGTCTGTTGGCCAGGCGAAAGTCTTTGGTCCTGGATACGTAAAAAGCTAAGGACCGTCGAACATCGAGCATGTGGAGCATGCGTTCAACATCAGTCGTCGGAGACGGAAACAAAGTCGGCAGAATAAGTGGCTGGTTGACGTGGAAGTCGGAGACCACCTTAGGAAGAAAGGAGACGTCCAGGTAAAGCATAACCTTGTCCTTAAAGAACTGAAGAAAAGGTTGGTCATGGCGGAGAGCTGCCAACTCGCTAGCTCGACGAGCAGAGGTGATAGCCACTAGGAATAGCGTTTTTAAAGAGAGCATTTTGAGGTCACAGGTAGCCATAGGTTCAAATGGGGGTCTGGATAGGGCATGCAGAACCAAATGGAGGGACCACTGAGGGAGTGGAGGACGAACGGGAGGTCGGAGGTTAGAGAGACCCCTCAAAAACATCCTGACGGTAGGATGGGAGAAAAAGCGGGATGAGGGAGAAGCTCTGGGCTGAAAGAAGACAACCGCAGCCAGGTACACCTTGATAGTAGAGATAGACAGGTGGAAATCAAACAGGTAACGGAGATACTGCAGAAGTGTGGAAAGAGACACAGGTGAGGAGGTGAGATCCCTCTGCTGGGTAAATTTCAGAAAGCTGTTCCATTTGTAGGCATACAAGCGAGACGTGGAGGGTTTGATGGCATTGGTCAAGACCTCCTGAATTTCTGGACGATCCTCCACGCCGTCAGATGGAGCGTGTCGAGGTCGGGGTGAAGGACTTTGCCTGCTTCCTGGGTCAGTAGGTCTGGCCACATTGGAAGGGTTACTGAGTCCACAGCCATGCTGACTAGAGTGGGAAACCACACTTGGCGAGGCCAAAAGGGTGCGATGAAGATGGCCGGAGTCATCGAGCGTCGGAGTTTGATCAAGGATCTCTGTATTAACGGGATCGGTGGAAACATGTACAAGAGACCCTGGTTCCATGGAATCATGAATGCGTCGCCGAGCGAGTGGTGACCGAGACCTGCCCGGGAGGCATAGCGGGAGCATTTTGCGTTGTGAGGGGATGCGAACACGTCCAGCACTGGGGTCCCCCACTGGTTGCAAAGGTCCTGGAAGACCAGAGGGTTCAACTCCCATTCGTGAGTCTGATAGTGAAGCCTGCTCAGAGTGTCGGCAAGTGTGTTGTCCTCCGTGGCTACATGGATGGCCACCGGGTAGATATGATGACGGTAACACCATTCCCAAAGGAGGATGGAGAGATACAGGAGTGAATGAGAGCGGGTTCCTCCCTGCTTGTTGACATAGTGCATTGTGGTAGTGTTGTCCGTCACTAGCTGAACTCCGCGGCCGCGGAGGAGAGGGAGGAAGGACTTGAAGGCCTTGATAACCGCCAGCAGTTCCAGGTAATTGATGTGGAACATGGCTTCTTGAGGCGTCCAGAGGGCGTGAATGGTGCGGCGCCCGCAGTGCGCCCCCCAGCCGGACGGACTGGCGTCCGTTGTAACTTGAACGGTGAGACGGAGTGGACGAAAGGGCCGGCCAACCGTGAGATGGGGTGTGTACATCCACCACTGGAGTTGTCTGGTGAGCTCCGGGGTGACACGAAGGCGTTTCCTTTGACTGTCGATCATGGGGTCGAAAAGGGTGAGAAACCAAGATTGGAGCGACCGGAGTTTGAGGCGAGCGTGCGCTAGCGCCGGCGTCGTAGAAGACATCAGGCCGAGGAGGTGCTGGGCATGGTGGGCTGTCACCCGAGCACCGGGGAAAAATTTCCTGATGGCTCGTCGAATCTTGTGTATTCTTTCCGGGGGAAGAAAGACTCGACCCTTTACAGCGTCCAAGCAGACCCCTATGTATTGAACTGTCTTGGAGGGAATGAGCCGGGATTTCTGATTGTTGACAGTGAGACCGAGATTGGAAAGAAGATACAGAATGAATCTTGTGTCTTTCAGGGATTGCCTTCTCGAGGTGGAGACTACGAGCCAATCGTCCAGGTAAGGGTAAACGTGAATGCCCCTGAGACGAAGGTAAGCCGCCACCGGAGCCATAACCTTGGTGAAGGTCCGGGGAGCTGTGGACAGACCGAATGGCAGGGCCTGGAATTCGTAGACCGTGTCCTGAAAGATGAACCGAAGGAACCTGCGGTGGTCGGGGTGAATAGTGACGTGGAAGTATGCGTCCTTTAGATCTATAAGGACGAACCAGTTGCTCTTTTTCAGCAAGTGCATGATGGACTCTAAGGTAAGCATCCGAAACCGTCTGGGTCGCAGGTAAGTATTGAGGAGTCTTAGATCGAGGATGGGTCTTATGCCTCCTCCGCTTTTTGAGACGGCGAAGTAGCGGGAGTAAAACCCGCATTGTACGTCGTGAGGTGGTACTGTAGAGATGGCCTCTTTTTCTAAGAGAGATGATATTTCTTCCTCTAGCGAGGAGTCGAAGGGAGAATGAGTTATGAAACCTAGCGGAGGAGATCTTATAAACTCCAGCTGGTAACCGTGCTGAATAATTTTTAGAGCCCAAGTGTCGTTTGTGATGACAGACCAGTTGTGAAGAAACGGTTGAAGGCGGGTGGTAGGTGGTGAGTGGGTGAAAACGGGGGGCCGAAAGTCAAAGATACTGTTTTTGTTTTCTGCCAGGTGGCTTAAAAGGTTGGCGGCGATGGGGCGGACGAGGGCGGTATCCCTGATAGCCCTGGACAGAAGAAGAGGACTGGCCAGAGCGCTGCTGAGGAAGGTGTTTGTAAGGACGGTATTGTTGGGAAGATTGATACTGTCCATAAGATTTACGCCATTGAGGGCGTCGCTGTCTAGATTGAGTCTGAACAGAATAAGACTTAGCAGTTCTCTTAGCCTTATGAAGGTCCTCCAAATGGGAGTCGGTCTTTTCGTTGAACAGCCCGGTAGCGTCGAAGGCGAGGCTTTCAACTTTTGATTTGACGTCCTCCATTATGTCCGCAGAACGGAGCCAAGCATGGCGCCGGATAGAGATGGCAGACATGAGGACTCTGGCAGAGATTTCTGCTGCATGTCTGATGGAAAGACGTTCATACTTGGATACCGTCTGAGCTTCCTCATATGAGTTGAGAAAAGCTTGCCTGGTGTCTTCAGGTATCATTTTCAACCCAGGCAAAAGTTTGAGCCACAATTGTTTGTGATAAGCTCCCAAAACAGTTTGATAATTTATGACTCGAAGTAGCAAGGTGACAAGGGAGTAGATTTTCCTGCCGATGAGTTCCAGCTTTTTACCCTCCTTGTCGACTGGAGTAACATGAGCCTTGGCCGAAGGCCTTGAACAGCTTGTTTCAACAATGAGTGAGTTTGGAATGGGATGCTTGAGCAGAAAATGAGTATCGGCCCCATGAATCTTGTAGAAGTGTTCTGTGCGACGAGGGACATTAGGTGTAGCCGCAGGCTGAGCCCAGAATTCCTTGATGGCCTCCATAACTACAGGCACAAAGGCTATACTGGGGGGAGCGGTACTGTCTCGTTTTATGTCTCCAAAGAACAAGTCCTCTCCCGGAGGGGAAGGGAGATTCAAGTCCAATTTAAGCGTCTTGGCAAGCCTGGACATCATCTGAGAGTAAGAAGAAAAATCCTCAGATGGAGAAGGAGCGTGAGTATCGCCAGTATCGGAAAGCACCAGATCACCCGGAGGTAAATCATGCGGTGGTAAGGGTGGGGGTGGCTCCTGATCGGAGTCAGAAGACCGCTCCGTGGACACCTCATCTGGATCAGAGGAGAAGACGTCCCTCTTCTTCCTTGGAGGGGGCTTCTCGACGTCGACCTGCGTTGTCGGGGGTCGAACGGGGACCACGGTCGGTGCCGAGGTGGGAGGGGCCGGTTGCGGTGGAGGGGCAACCGGTACCGGAAGAGGGTGGTCTTTGGCTCGAATGGCCCGGCGTCGGCGTCGAGGTCGGGTCGACTCCGAAGAAGAAGAGACATATATGTACCGGATCTTTTTGCGGTACCGGTCTCGAGAGGCGGATGTCGACGACGAAGGAGGAGACCGCGAACGGCCGCGTCGACGTCGATGGTGCTTACGACGCTTAGGGCGGTCGGAATCCGCCGAACGGGAAGAAGAGGACCGACGTCGGTGCTTGGTACGACGTCGATGAGAATGGTGCTTCTTCTTAGAGCGTTTACGCTTAGAGGATTTCGAGTCCGAGCGATCGCTAGAGTCGGACTGAGTGGAAGCTCGATGCCTCTTCTTCGATCGTTTCTGTCGAGGAGACTTCGACCTCGAGCGGCCGGAGGACGGGGACCGACTCGGGGAGCCATGCTTCTCCGTGCGAGAACGTTTGCCTCGAGGAGATTTAGACCTCGAGCGCACAGGTGATCGAGGTATCTTCTCTCGAGGAGATCTCGAGTCCGAGTGTACGGACGAGATCGACACGGGAGGCGACCCCTGGCCCGCAGGAAAAGGGCTATGTGGGGCAGAAGCGAGGCCAGTAGTGACGGCGACTAACTGGCTCGGCGTCGGGGAAGACCTTCCCGAAGGCGGTATCACTTCAGTACGTCGAGCAGGAGGAGGTGCGGGTGCCTCGGCCGAGGCCCCGAAGCGCCTCGACAACTCCTCAAGAATTGGCGATGGGATGGAACCCGAGCTCGGAGAAAGTGGAATAGATGTCATTTTAAGCTGGGCGGCCGCCTTAGCTTTGGACGATTTCGACGGCTTAGCTTTCGGAGCCGGAGGCTCGGGTGAAGCAGGAGCGGCCGATTTCGACGACGCGGATTTCTTCGACATTTTGGAAACTTTGGAGACGACTGAGTGAACAGGAGCTGCTCGAGAAGTGGAAGCCATTTCCCCCTCAGAGGGCGCCGTGGAAGACAACGTTGACTCCCACAGATGAAGTTTAAGGCGCTGTTGGCGAGCCTTGAGAGCGGCCTTAGTGAAGGCTTTGCAGTGTGGGCAAGCTTTGGGATTGTGCGACTCGCCCAAACAATACAGGCAAGTATCGTGGCCGTCTTGATGGGGGATTTTGCGGTCGCACACCACACACCTGCTGAACGGCCCTGAAGGGGACATAGGGTAGTAAGGAAACCGAAACGACAAGTCCAAGGATAAGGCAGAGCAGTCCAAACACAGTCCGAGTAAGCCAGAATATACACCGGGTCGTCAAGTTGAAGGGAAAAAGCGCTAGGGTAGTCCGTGAGCGAAGCAAAGGTCAAAGCCAAAAATCAGATAGATCGCAATAACGCAGCAATAAACGCAGCTAAGACGAGAGGCTCCAAACCGCTAGGCGGAAAAATGGAACTGAGGGACGGTTAGGCTGGGCGTGCGCAGTAGGGGTAGTCCTAAACATTGTTACTTTTCTCTTGCAGCTAGAAAACGTTCCGAGAGGCCCAACGCTGGCGCTGGTATTAACCCTTTGTGTGCATTCACAGAAGACCACGATGAAGAAATGAGAGATTTGTCTGTCCCTAAACCTGATTAGCTTTAGTCCTGCAGTAGTATAGTATGCACAAATGATTAGACTGATTAGTAGCTATGATGCTTGTGTACATTCAAACAGCCATTTCACTGAAGACACTGCTGCATGGATAGATGCAAACGTTTGGATGAGCATTTGATTTCTGTCCAACATGATTTTCTGTGCATTTGAACTGTTTGTGATTCCTGCATATTTCCTTAGTTGGACTGGAGGGTGCATGTTCAGTAGAAAATGTTCTAACTACAATGTAATATTTTTTGAAATGAACATCTTTGCTAGCACAATTGCATGGGATCACACTGCTGTCAAGTGGCTGCGCAAGGCTGCTACTTTTTTTGTAACTAGTTCCAGAACTATTTGAACAATTAGTTGCATAACTATTTTTACACCAAAACGCTTTCTTTCTTCCGAAATTGTGCAATTGATCATACAGTGACATCACTGGATACAGATAGTATCTGAAATGCAGCAATATGTCTACAACTGGAGTAGGTCCATTCAATCAGTGCGGATTCTGTGAATCAACTCCCCAATACGTTCCACTGATTCAATCGGTCTCCTCTATTTAGACCTTACTGCTGGATTTCAGCCACTTCCTTCACTGAGTTATTTTATTATTTCACATATTTGTTCTCCCTTGTGCTTCACTTCTTCCAAATTCAGATTTAACAAATGTAACGTATGTAACTAAATCCACCATTGATGTACTCTTTTTTTGCAACTTTCCTTCAGTCTCATCATATCTCTCCCTCACATCCTTGCCATGTTATTGGTGGTGATATGACTTCAACAAAACAGCATAGAAATATGATAACTGTATATGTAATTGTTTTGTACAGTGCCTGCACATATGTTTCTATATACTGTCAAAACAACACACATAAATAATATTGTTACAACCCTACATGCAATTACATCAAGATTAATTTTTGTATCGTTTTTACTGCTCAGCAATCGGTCTTCTCCACCAAGACTAACAACCAACTTCAAACCTAATGTTCTCTCTCTCTCTCTCTCTGGCAACTCCTTGGTTATCAAGCACCACCCTAAGGAACCCTGGAATCATCTGTGTAGGTTCTTTTGTTGTAAGTTATTGTGCAGAGTTTTGAGCACCGTACACAGGGTGAAACCCTAAATCCACATGTGTAAAGGCAATTTCACATGTGCTTTCTGCCACCCAGAGTAGACCTTTGGTCTAGATGGGCGGGGTAGAAGTCTAATAAATAAATAATAAATTTCCCAGGTTGCTGGGTGCATGTCCATCAATTGCACGACCAGGGGAAGACTGGGTGTTCAGTAAATATCCTGGGAAGTGGGTAACGTTGCTTATGCAACCACCCTTAGGCAATTGTGTAAGGTAAGTGTATTCTAGCCATAAAGTAACTAGATTGTCTACAATTCAGCATCCTCTTATTTTTTACTATGTACACTGAATCAGCAGAGATGAGAACAGAGCAAAAATGATCTTCAAATCCTTGTGGCTAGAATTCAATAGGTTATGGAAATGCATCAGAAGAACTTTTGCTCTTCCATTTCCATGGAGGTCACTATTTTTTCCCCTTTGACCGATCTCATGGAAATTATAGTCATGTTAGGAACTACAGCAATAAATTGGAAGTGTGCTTCAAAAGGTGCATTGGAAGAAATAAATACGTAGAAGGTTTTATTTACCTATCCCATTATTTCAGTCAGATATGCATCTAAATTTTTTAGAACTTGTTATCATTTGTTGTAAGCCGCCTAGAGTGGTCGAAATGACTAGATAGGCGGGGTATAAATACAATAAATAAATAAATAAATAAATAAATAAATAAATAAATAAATAAATAAATGTTCAGGTTCTAATTAGTTTGTGTCACTGTTTCCAAATCCAATAACTAACTTGTATAAGACTGTCTATATCTAGTTAATATTTTTCCATTCAAATGTACTAGCTAAAAAAATGGGCACATCCAGCTATCAGGAATTCATTTCCTAGAGACAAAGTGTACTGGACAGAACAGAACCCAAGGAGAGGATGAGATACAGCATTTCAGAGAAGGTTCAGAGGAGGTTAGTCTGATAAGGCAAACAGGGTAGTGTCCCACCACAGCCTAGGGATGTAAATCTTCATCATTTAATGTTTTCATTATTTGTTAATGCACCATTTAATTCTTTCATCATTTGTTATTTAATCCTTTCAGTGAGAATGACAAAAAATGTGAAATGTTCCCCCACTGGGCGAGATTATGAGAGGTTTTGTACATTTTGCAAAAAAAACCCATTCACACTACATGTGGGTTTTGGCTTTAATTTTTTGCTTTGCTTTGCTCTGCTTTGGTACCAAACCATTTTTTGTTTTGTTTTGTTTTGGTGGGTTAATGCTGCTGAAAAAAAGGGGCCCTGGGCTCTTCCTTCTTGTGCAGGAGCAAAACATTTAACAATGTTCAACTGAGAGAAAGAGAAAGGGAGAGAGAGAGAGAATGTGTGAATGTTTGCGGGTACTTGTGTTTGTACACATCCACTTTTGCTCCTGGCTCGGCCTGCCATTCCTGGCTGTACCCACCATTGGCTGCTTTGCTTTCCACCTATCCAACCAGAAAGAGCACCAGCTGCAATATTTGGAATAAAAATTGAAGCTGTCAGATTACTGTGGCATTCCTACACATTAATGCTGTGAAACAGCTGTGACTCCTTAAATTTCAGTTCATAACAACATCAAAGCCATCAAACTTCTTTACTCAAATGTTTATCAAAGCTCATCTTCAACATTTCTAGAAAAGCTTCATGGGCGGGATTTGGCTAGTATGGAATAGTTTAAGCAACCTCTAAAGATGGAGTTCTTGTTTTTGTTTGACTTTAATCTTCTTGCAGTTATACTCTTGTTTAATTTTCTTATTTTCCCTGTAAAATGCATGCTTCTGGAAATGAATCCCTAAAATATCAAGAAAGCCTAAATAATAAAATACACAATTTCCAAGAATTTTACAGCATAATCCAATACAGAAATATGCCTCTCAGTGAATTCAGAGGTGGTGTACTTAAGCATGCATGGATTTGCATTGTCTGTGGTACGTTTTCCTTAGAATCCTTCTCTAGTGTAAATTTTGGTGTAAATGCCAGCTAACTTGTCTGTGCTAACTTGTTAACTAGCAGCAATTCAATGCTGAAATATATGCTTATGGACTTATGTTGGCATAATTCTTCAGCTGGATTCCAGTCAATATACCCACCAGCAAAGTACTGAAGGACAAACCAGTGGAACTGATTTCCTTTTTTCCATGGCATTTCCCAGGGCACTGCGGAGTAGATCAGGGGTATGTGGCATATGCAAGAAGAGGTAAAGCCAGTGAATGAGGAAAAAAATCTCCTTGTGTGATGATGGACATAACTGTAATAGTCAGGGGTTGTCGCTTTTAAGTAAGAAGAGAATATGACTGCATGAAAATAATAGTTTTATACAACTATAAATGAGATGGAGAAAATGCAAGGGAAAATCAATTCTTTCTAACACACACACTGAAATAGCACTTCCCTCTAGGGTTGGATAAATGATCCTTCCATTTTATTTAGCATTTTTCTATCTGTTTATAAAGCAGGCATCAGAGGGATTCAAAACTAAGATTTATCGGCTCAGATGCAAGAGCTGAGGGATCTTGGTTTAAGAAGACATTGCCCCAAACAATAACTTAATTTACATAAACCAGTTCTACATCTCATACATCTCATTATATTAAGTTGTACACAATCTATTTGTCAATCAAGATACAGACTGAAAACTAAGATTCTTTCAAATTCTAAACCAGTTTCTGGGCTTAGAACACGCACCTTCCCACCATCAGCACTGTATTCTTTTTCATCCCCTTCCAGGAGTCTTGCCAGGCCAAAGTCTGTGATCTTCACGTGATTTGGTGATTTCACCAAGACATTCCGGGCTGCTAAGTCTCGGTGAACCAGTCTCCTCTCTTCCAGATACATCATGCCCTAAGAAGAAAAAAACATTAAAACACATTTTCAGTATAATGATGCACATATTTGTATGTAACTTTTCTTAGAAACGTTCCATTTTCTTTTCAATTGTATTTTTCTTACTCTAAATATTGATCCTGTCTTGGGTCAGTTTATAAAGATTTTTTTAGAGGATGCTGCAAATGTGCATTTGTTGCAAATTCTTATATGAAATGTCATGTTCTCCAGCTCTAACATAGGAAGCAGACCTGACTTGTCCACCAGATTCTGTACTACACTCCATGTCATAATGCAAATTTCATTGGTTTCAACATATCAAAATCCCTCTTTAAATCCATATTTTATGGGGGGAAATACACATATTATATATTAAAATACAATCTCGAGGACTTTTTTTTAACAAAGTTTAGCAGAAAGAGGAAAGAACTGTGTTACGGGTAAAAACATTGCAAAAGTTAGATACACTGGAGCCAAATTTGCCCATTGCTGTTTTTTCTTAACCAGTGGTAGTTTTTGTAGATGCCTTTCTTTACAGCAGTTCCTTGGCTTTACCTTTAACCCCAGACAGCAGAACTTGAAAAAAGGTATACTTTCAGTGAAATGTGTCAACACTATAACAAAGGTCCTGCCAAAATGGTCTGTGTCCTTTGATATTCCTGCTTTATTGTCAAGATGAACTACTAAAACTTTTATGCGTTCAGATAACAACTTCTCAAAGGAGACCATATGTAGCCCAACTGCCCTTCTTCCAAGTGTATATGAGGAGAGAATTTATGACAAAGCAGAACATGTTCACTTTGTTAGTTTTAGAAGTAAGTCCTGTGGTCATATATATATCCAAGAATGTCTGGAAGAGGTTGTCCATGTTTGCATTTTAACAAGAACAGTCCCATAAGCGAACTAGAGCAAGGTGAACAGAGAAACAGTGCAATCTTATTTATGTCTACTCTGAAGGAAGGCTCATTATGTTCAATGAGACTTACTCCAAGGGAAGATGTATAGGATTACAGCCTAAGAGAAGATCTTAAACTGTAATTATATACATTTACTGGAAAGAGTTATTTCGGTGATTGCACTGCTATTTATGAGAACTTAACCTTAGAATTTGACCACATTTACTGTACTTGCTACTTACCTATAGAGATGGAGAGATTCAGCTCAATTCACCTTTCTCAAACTAATAACTAATTAATTATTTTCTAATCTTTTTTTAAGGCAGTTCTCCAATTTTTTTAAAAAACCCACAAATTATATTATGAGATAGTCACGTAAGTATAAAGGTTTTTTTTTTTTAAAAGATAGGCACTTCTAATGCATTTCTCCTATATGTTTTGCACACATTTCCCCTAACATGTTCATGTATGTATGTACTTTTCATGGAGATTCTTTATTAAAAACAGTCTGATGTTGACCTAGGACAGACCAAGCTGGAACATTAAGTTGTAGAAACTGAAACCAATGGATGTATCTGTAAGTATTAAGCTGCATGAAGTCAGGAATGCCTCCACAGTAGAACTGTTGGGGAGAGTTGGAGGACAAAGCCTCACCATAACAGCAAACATCCACTCCCACAATGCTAGATTTCACCCTCTGATTGTTTTCTGCAACACAAAGGTATCATATAGGCAACCACCATACAAAATGAGAATTGGTCTTTCTCCTCAATAGCAACACTGATAAACTTGAAAAACTGGAGTTTGATAACTTTTTTTCCAATGGTGAATGTAAAAAGGTATGAGAAACAGATATTTGAAATATGCTAGGAAAGTCTGTAATTAAACAAGTCTTTCTGGAATCTTCTCGTATACACAGTATTGTTCTTACCAGAGGGCTACAGAAATATGATGCAGAGATGGTCAATCAGAACTTGCCAATCTATTATCATGAGAAGCTGACATGAAACCATTTTAGGATAACCAGATGATCAAATGATCTGAATGATGCAGTGACCTGATAATTTAGCAGGGACTCGTATATTTAGACTTGTTTTATTTACCCAGGTTTTGGCTTTAATGAGAGCTTACAGGTGCAAATACTTCGTGGCTCTGCCAGAACTGTGACCTTGAGCACGCTATGATACCACGCTTTCCCTTGATGCATATTTTGCAGTATAAAAGCCAAAGCATCCCATTTCACATGGCTAGTATAAAATAAATGCCCAAAGGCAGTATAATAATCAGGGATTGATTTTATTAGAAAACACAGATGCATTTGTAAGCATTAGATGGGGAAAACTTCAGCTGTATTGCAGCAAAAATGGTAAAACAATATGATTTTAAGTAGGAGAGGTGTGTGTGTGAAATTGACATAACCATTCTTGAAATGGATATAGGATGCTTGGCATAATCCACTCTTGTTTTCCTTTTGCTGTTTTTGCTCCCTTGTTTTTGGATATTTTACAGAGCGGTCAGCAGTGAAGAGGGTTTGAAGCAGAGCCACAAACATTTCTTGGGCACAGAATACACAGCATTAAATTTTCAAATAGGCTTTAACTGGCCGAAGCAAGCACATTCCCTCCTGCCAATTGCAAATCAATGCTGCTGGTTGTTAAACATCAGAACTGTAGAACACTGAAGGATTAACAGCTTCTGACATCAAACTTCAAGCTGTAAAAAAGAACAATAACCAGGCGAATAAATCATACAGGGTCAAATGATTATGAGCCATATACTGGACATGGTATTAAAAGGTAGATTGCTTTACATAACCCCTGATGCTGCAAAGGCATTAACACGTTTAAAATAAGAGTAAGAATAATAACAATTTTGTAAAATTTGTAAAAGAAAATGATAGAGTGACAAAAATTAGTGCCCTAGCCATTATGCAAAAATATAACTTGCCAGCCTCCATGGGAACATCAGGTAGAGAAGGTTTCCGAAAATGAGGAAGTCAACAACTTGTGGATCCAAATGGATAGACACCTTGAACATAAGACACCAGACATAGGAGTAATAGAATGAAGAAATGTCTGGATCACTGACACTACGATTCTAGAGGATGCCAGAGTTAAAAATAAGGAATGGGAAAAACTAACAAAGTACAGAGACCTGGCAATCGAAACATCTCGCCTCTGGAAGAAACAAATTTCAGTGGTCCCCGTAGTCTTTGGGGCTTTGGGAACTATATCAACAAACTTCACACAGTACTATAAGCAGTTGCAGATCTCAGAAATCCACACCATCAGAGCTCAAAAAATGGCAGTATTAGCATACATACTGCACTGATATTTCACAGATATTTACCGTATTTGCCCAAAAATACCTAACCGGAAAATTATCCCTAGTATGATTTTTCAGGATGCTTGTAATATAAGCCCTAGCCCAAAAATAAGCCCTAGTTAAGTTAAACCCTGCCCTCCACCATTATGCAGCAACCAGAAGAAGATATGACTGCATCTGAATAAATGTTGATTGCTGTACATGAAAAATATAAATGAATAAAACATCCCCTGAAAATAAACTTAATGTAGTTTTTGGAGCAAAAATTAATGAAAGACCCTGTCTTATTTTTGAGGGAAACATGGTAGGCTTTTGGTGAAAACTTGTATCTGTTATATAATACCAGTAAATGTTTTTATAATTTTGACTGTAGCTGGTGTCAATAACAATAACAATAACAATAACAATAACAATAACAATAACAATAACAATAACAATAACAATAACAATAACAACAACAACAACAACAACAACAACAACAACAACAACAACAACAATAATAATAATAATAATAATAATAATAATAATAATAATAATAATAATAATAATAATAATAATAATAATAATAATAATAATAATAATAATAATAATAAACAACTGAAGATGTCTCAATCTAATTAGGATGCAATCCACCCATGTGTTCTTCAGTGGGAGCCCAAATTAACAGGTAGGTAGCGCTGGATTATGGAGAAAGCCAGAGAGTGAAGAGTGAGGAGGAATTAAGGAACCTTGTAATGAGGGTGAAAGAGGAGAGTGCAAAAAACGGTCTGAAGCTCAACATCAAAAAAAAAAAAAACTAAGATCATGGCCACTGGTCCCATCACCTCCTGGCAAACAGAAGGGGAAGAGATGGAGGCAGTACAGATTTTACTTTCCTGGGCTCCATGATCACTGCAGATGGTGACAGCAGCCACGAAATTAAAATACGCCTGCTTCTTGGGAAGAAAGTGATGACAAACCTTGACAGCATCTTAAAAAGCAGAGACATCACCTTGCCAACAAAAGTCCGCATAGTCAAGGCTATAGTTTTCCCTGTAGTGATGTACGGAAGTGAGAGCTGGACCATAAAGAAAGCTGACCGCCGAAGAATTGATGCTTTTGAATTGTGGTGCTGGAGGAGATTCTTGAGAGTCCCTTGGACTGCAACGAGAACAAACCCATCAATTCTAAAGGAAATCAACCCTGAGTGCTCACTGGAAGGACAGATCCTGAAGCTGAGGCTCCAGTACTTTGGCCACCTCATGAGAAGAGAAGACTCCCTGGGAAAGACCCTGATGTTGGGAAAGTGTGAAGGCAAGAGGAGAAGGGGATGACAGAGGATGAGATGGTTGGACAGTGTTATCAAGGAAACCAACATGAATTTGACCCAACTTCGGGAGGTAGTGGAGGATAGGAGGGCCTGACGTGCTCTGGTCCATGGGGTCACGAAGAGTCAGACATGAATAAACAACAATGACGAGTGTGTCAAGACTCCTGTCGTTAATCATTGCTGAAACCCAGTGGTAAGTTGGAACTAAAGTAGACCCACTTAACCAATGGAACTTCTGGAGGAGTTGAATTACCAAGTCCCCATTGATGTCATGTACCTACTATAGTTGCAACGTGAGACTAGATTTCAACCATTATTACATAACCATGCTAAACATGAATTTTAGACATTGAAATCAAACTTCTCCTTGCCATCCACCTTTTTTTCTTTTGTTTGTACTTGTTTAATCCAGGCAATATTCATTCACTCTGTCTCATAACCACTAACCTCTCCACTCACGTGGTTTGTAGTGTAACTGGAACAAAAAGATATATACTGCTTCATTTTCATCTATGATATAAACCTGTACTTCATTCTAACCACCTGAATCAAGACAAGGCAATGGAAGACAGGAGGGCCTGGTGTGCTCTGGTCCATAGGGTCATGAAGAGTCGGACATGACTGAACGACTAAACAACAACTTATTCAGTTTGGGAGAGAATTTAATATCCCACTCTACTGTTTGAAAATGAAGATATATTATTGGAGACTAAACTCTCTCACCCCTGGGCTGCTGGATCCTGTTGTATCATCCTACAAAATGGTAACAGGAGTTTGCTACATAACAGGAACGGACACATGAGTAATCGTGTGACAAATATGTGCTAAGAGGATCCTAAGTGTAGGGTCAGAGATGCTCCTCATTAGCTGTGCCATGAACTTCACAATGGGGATGTTCGTGGGTTTGGTGAAAAAAGCAGCAGAGTTTGGTTGTTCCAGCTCCTACTGGTGGTGGTAAGAAAATGGGAGAAACACTTTTCATACATAAGGGACAGGGAATATGACACGTGCCTGAGGCTCTCTCCAAGAAGAAGAAGAAGAAGAAGAAGAAGAAGAAGAAGAAGAAGAAGAAGAAGAAGGCAGAAGTACAGGAAATCTCCAAGACACATCAACCCACACTGCCTCACCTTAAAGATCCTACTTCAGATAGAGAATTCTTCTCAGAGTAGGATACTAGGATGCCAGGAGTGTGAGGCCATGAGATGGTAGCCAAACACTTTACTATTAAAATGTAAACTATTAAAATGTAAACAATATTTTAGCCTCTGTAGCCAAATGAAAGCTTTGCAGTGCGGTTAGGAAAGGCAATGGCCTGCCACCACCTTTTTTTCTCTGATAGGCAGACCAATGACTGATAGGCAGGCCAGTGACTATCAGCATGACAAAGTGAACTGATAATAAATAAATAAATAAATAAATAAATAAATAAATAAATAAATAAATAAATAAATAAATAAATAAATAAATAAATAAATAAATAACAGAAAACAAGTACAGACAAGAGTGAAGGACTGGCTCAAACAGACCTGTAAGGGGCCTTCCACATGGCCCAGCATGTATAGGGCAGTACAGGGTGACCTGCTAACTTTCCCAATCTGCCACCTGAGGCATGAACTCCCCTTAGTACATAAGTGGGCTGGACCAGGGTTCCTCTTTATGTAAAGCCTTGGATCTTGTTTGTTTTGCCAAATCGTGGCAAATACTAAGTACTTTACTACTGCTTCCCCTCTTAGGAAAAGTCAGAGAAAACTACATATTGATTTTCCCAGCATCTTATTAAGGTGGGTTGTGCGTGACTGAACACACAATAAACAGAAAGCATTGTTTTATGAGAAACCCATATCACATTGGACCAAATGAAATTAAACCGGAGGTAGGATACCTAATGATCCTTGTTTGAGATGCTGAGTTTCAACATATATTTTACTGGATGCTTCATTTGACCTTTTCAAGCTTGACAGACATTGTGTTATATCTATATATTTGGAACACGAGCTTGTAAGCTAACCATGAATTTTACAGAATGAAAAAATGCTTACAAACTGCAGCCATATTTCTGAAGCAACAGAAAGTCACATAAGGAAATGGATTGCAATCCATGAAAGTATACGCCAAAATAAATCCGCTAGTCTTAAAGGAGCCATAATGCTTTGATTCTGGGTTTTCATTACGCATGCTTATTCTAAATGGCACTAGATGCCAATATGTACAGTCACCCATCTTTGATATCCTATTGGCACCAGTGGAGCATTATTATTGCATCAGTGTGGGTATATTTCAATAAGTGTGACAGTCAGAGTGTGCACATCTATGTTTATGCATGTTTCCAGTTCCTACAATCGGTTGCTGAATTTTTCCCACTGCATGTGTATTTGAATGGTGGCCAGTGTGCTCACATGTGGCTTTTCCAATCCTGTAAATTAATGAATGATAGTAGGAACAACACTGAATGTATTGGCTCTGTTGCCACCTTTCACATGGTCTAGAGGGGCGGGGTAAAAATCAAATAAATAAATAAATAAAATAAATTGTTTGCAAAAAGAGAACGTGTTCAGGGCTCCTGTGATTTCTGGCCTAGGGGACAGCTACTCCCTCCCACAGAGGAAAACAGGTGGGTATTGAGCAGGGAGAGAGTATGTCTGCCTGTATCCTGGAGATGGGGAAAGAAAGGGAAGAAGTCACAGCAGAGTGAGGGAATGGGAGAGAGTGTGGCTTGAGAAGAGGAAGAAAGAGAGGTACTATCTCCTCTGAAGGAATGGAGCTAACCAAGGGAATACCTAACACAAAAGAAGGCAACCCACTGCCTATCTGCCTCATTCATTTCTCTTGATAAATAATCTTTTTAAGTGTGTGTGTATGGGGGGGGAGGGATATATATATTCCATTTCTATTCATCTGGTATCATTTGGGCATACCCCAAACTGACGCACATCAGGATTATCTGCCCACAGAAGCATGCCCAGAGTTCTGGCTAATGTGAAAGCCAGTTGGACAAGACATCCACTGGGACCAACAGTTCCTCCTCTGGCACAAAGAAAACAGCAAAACCCTGTGCCTGAATTATCAGAAACTGAGGAAATACTGACCTTCTGTTTCACCCCCTTTCTCTTGCCATTTCTCTCACTTTTCCTTCCTTCCTTCCTTCCTTCCTTCCTTCCTTCCTTCCTTCCTTCCTTCCTTCCTTCCTTCCTTCCTTCCTTCCTTCCTTCCTTCCTTCCTTCCTTCCTTCCTTCCTTCCTTCCTTCCTTCCTTCCCTCTAGTGTGAAACAAGGTCATTTCTCATGAGACATTATAAATGAAATGTAAATGCCCCAAGTGATTAAAACCATACATCTGTTTTCCATCGCAGTCCTCATAGTCCCCATGCTGGAATCAGCTCAACCTTACAACTGATAATCCTTCTCATCACAATCACTACAAGCTTTTTCCCCCCCTAAGGATATCATTACAAGGGCAATTACTGCCAAAATCCGCTAAGACCAAATCACTCTTTGAAGCAGCGCCTAAAGCTAAGAAGGGGGTTTTGCTGGATTGTTAGTATGAACAGGAATAACCTTTCAATAGCAGTTGTTGTGTTCACATCTATGGAAAAAAACACTTCCACAAGGATATCAATCCAGAGCTCCTGTTTGGTTATTATATCTAACTAGGCAAGAGAACCACAGTACTTCGCCAGAAATTACCCCTTACAATTTCATTCTGGAAAAGAACAAAAGGAGTGCCCAATTCTCCCTTCCTAAAATATCCTTCATGGAGGAATTGCCATTATTCTGGAGGAAAGCCAACGCATAGCAGTAACTGGGGAATTATGGAATAAGCTGGCAGATAAAAACCTCAAGAAGCTGTGGGACAGGAGCCATTGCTCGCTGTGGCGCTCCTGTGGCCATGTCAGTTCTGTCCAACTCCCATCAGGACTGTTGGCTACCTCATTTATTAGACCAGGTTTACTCCTGTGCCACAGCAGGTGCTTTAGAACAGAGAGGTGTCTTACGAATCTCATAAATGCTGCTTAGCAAAAGGCCTGTGTATGAGAAGAACAGATGCTCTTACCCAGGTCTGTGGGGAAATCCACCCTCACATATGGTCTCACAGTCTGGGAAGGCTGTTTCCTCTGCAAATACCATTTACTGGCATTCGGACATAGGAAATTCACAAATCCAGGCCTGTCATTATAAATGCCAGGATAAGTAAGCAAATGTTGGACATAGTATAATGTTTTTAGGGAAATGATTATCAGATTCTGATAACCTTCCATGAAGCGGAAATGGGTGGGGGGGGGAGAAACAAGAATGGATTTTTCAGGCTGTCCTGTACAGGATTAAAATTCAAGAAAGCGTTCTCTTAATTAAGACTTATTGGGACACACACACTCTAACCAGTGGCCTATAGTATAGCTTCCTACATGTAATACTTGTGTGAAAAAGACTATCATACAAGGGCCGAGCAGTGGGGCCATACTGGTAATCCCACTCCCAAAATTAGCAGCATTCTGTTTAGCCTTGCCTCTAGAAGATCATTAATTAGCAAAAGTATATACAAACAGAAAGACTACACATGGCACAAGAGGGACTCACATGATGCTACCTTAAAAAAAAAAGTAACATGAGAAAGGGCTTCTTGTTGCCAAGAGTTTGTAGAATATCTCTGTAGTTGCAGTATCTCAAATAACAGCTTTTGCCTTAGCATTCAGATGCACATGCACATGAAAAAAAAAAACCATCCTTCCCCTCATCACAGATTTCAGTGCTAGAGAGAATACAACCCTAGGAACCAACATACAATAATCATATATATAAACCTCATGCACTAGGATTTTTTTTTAAGTTAAGCTTTATTTCTGAGCCCAATGAGAATGTTTATACAGTATATTAAGGGGTTACAGCCAAGGTTAAACGACAATGTACACCTCTTACTGTGTTGGGTATTTCTTGATACCACCCCCTCCAAGAAATGATTATTTTTTTTCCAAATGATGCCAACCTACTGATAATCCAGGTATACCCTTTCTGCTGCACTACATCATGGTTTGTCAAAAGCCAGCACAGGACAATTTTTTTTAAAAATCACTATGTTAAATTGGCTGGGATACAAAATTACCCCATGAGAAATGCCCACAAATTGATACAAGACATTTTCTGTCCTGATTGTTTTATTTTGTGTTTTTAAAAAATCATATATGTCAAGTGAGGAAATTTCTTACAGTTACTTAGAATATTAACAATTCTTACAGATTATAAATATGATTAGATGAAAACGATGCAAAATACCTCCGTTGTTTAGTCCAGCGTTGGTTATCCAACAAAACAATATTTCAAGGGACTACAGTGTCCTGTCCTGCTGCATGAAGGTTACACAAAAGACACAACCGGGTACAAAACATAAGAGTGAAATGAACTAGAAAATTGGAACATGCCCAGTAGAGACAACTGGAGCATATGTTAGCAAAATCAGGAAATGATAGCAGGTTCCTCTGACAAGTACTAACTGCATTTCTGAAGCCCACACTTAATTATGATTACATGGGTCCATCTTAGAGATGTAAAGTTATTCACATTAAACAAGATGATTCTAACTCCTAGCCTGCAGAACTATTAATTCAAGTGCGTCTTGAATGCATCTTTCCATTTCTGGTCAGTTTCTACACAAACATTTTTCAGTCAATAGCCAAAAAATGGGGTGTGGGGAAATTCTGCACTTGAAGGAAAGCAAGTAACAAAATGTACATTATGCAAACGATGTACCAAGATATATGCAAATTCCCATGTGGGAAAGGAAAAATTTGCAGGCCAACACATAACTTCAGTGGAAGAACACTGGTGGAATGCTGAGATAAGCAACAAAAATGAAGCTAAGTGAGTTTTTTTGTATGCCTAGTACAATCCAATGGCTCTTTATTGTCCTTACAATTTCTGTTCAGTGGCTCTGCATAAAAGCACCATATGACCACCTGTTTTCATTCAAATTGCACCAATGGCTGCGTTAGCCAGAACCGTCCCACTGCAGGGGCCTTGTCCATTATGGGAAACAGAGAGAACAACCTTCCCAGGGTGGTCTTCGTCTGACAGTTTTCTTATTGCAGGAGAGATAACTGGTTTCTGAAAATCCATTAATTCTACCACGCCTGCCATTAGGGAGGACTGTGCTAAATTATTAACTGAGTAAAGGCCATCGACCTATCAATTATTTAACTTCCCATTATATTTTTATCACCATGGGAGAGAGTATCATTTGGATTTTTTTTAGACCAAAGCATCTTGGGCCAACTCTGACTAGGCAGTTGGAAACACTTGTTGCTACCACTTCTGCTTGCTAGCTTTCCGATGTCGCCTCTTACTGTGCTTGCTAGTTTTAAAATAATTTTAAAATAATATCGTTATTGCCATGCAGTTTTGCTGAAATGTTACTCTGTATTTTAATGCCCTTGTAAACTGGCACTTATTTTTATACATCACTATGAGAGTTTTTGTGCAGAAAGGGGGCATAAAGGAAAGTGCAGAAATATGTGATCCTATAAATATTTACTTGGACTTGTGTTGGGCAATGTATTCTCTCCACCCCACCCTGTAAATCTCCTCTCTTTCCAGCTGTTCAGGCCAATATCAGGGACCGGTGTAGACGGCTAGTTTTATTTTACATTCAGATAGATTGTATAATAAATGCAAAGGAAATGCAGTACAGTGGAGACATATTTCACAAGAACATCCATTCTCTTTCCTCCATCAGGCACTTTCAAGTAAGCTGATGGTGGAAACTAAAGGCTTTTGAAGGTCAAACAATGTACAGTATATCGAAAGTAAGGAGAAACGTTGAATGCACTGCCTCCTATGCACTCTACAATCCATACAACCGATGAAGTGAGTTGCTCACCAAGAATGTCTATGCCAAATAGTACTTGTTAATGTTTAAAGATGCCACAAAGCCATTTGCTCTTTTCCAGCAACCCTGGTGGTCACTTCATCATTAGCCTAGGCCGGTGGAATTTATGGCACAGCAGATAGAATCTTACTATATAGGAGGAATGTACAACTATCCTTGTTATCCTCACACCTAGTATATTGTATTTCTTGTGGCGAAACGTTGTAGCTTTCATATTTTCAGAGAAATATTTGAAAGCATGTAACCAGAATCTCCTAATTTGCCAGCAAAGTGACGAAGATTTGGGATGTTCTAAGCATGGCAGTATCTGCAGCAAGTTTCAGCAGTGAGTTGCATTACCATTTCTTAACAATTTGGTTGCTAATATTTAAAAACTGCTGATCAAATATCAATTTTACTGGCAACAGAGATCTTGAACAGAGTTTATATAGAAAAGACGGCTTTGTCTAAAATATGTAGAACAAAGTGTAAGTTTATTAAATCCAATAATAATGTAATACTGTTCTTCTCATGTTCCAGCACTTTTATTCTTATAGTTCCATCTGCTTTATTTTTATCAATATAACTACAGCAACAACAACAATAATAATAATACTATAACAAGAACATTGCAATCTATAAATTGCAATAAATAAATTAAATAAATTCCCTTTAAAAATCATATTCACTGTTCAGTGTGTTGCAATTTCTCATATCCAAATCCTGTCTTGACTGTTAATAACATATTATTCCTAACTATTCTCATAATCATTTCATTTCTGGGGATCTGAACTATTGGCTTTAAAGAACAATACTCAACACAGAATCTGTGAGAGAATAACCATCCCTTCGTTCTGGCCAATGCTCTATACTATATTGTAAAATAAATCATTCAAACACAGTTAAAAAGCACCTAATCATCATTACCATCTTAGAACTAGAAGGGCCTCTATGGATCATCAAATCCAGCCCCTGTCAAGGAGGCACAGGAGAGAATCAAGCTCCTAACCTCTGGCTCCAGATACCTAAACTACTGAGCAATCTAGCTGTTCTAACGATTTATTATCACTACAAGGCAGCAAGAGAAGCAGGATCATGAAACAGAAGCAGACATTTCAAGACTCCCATTGCAAGCCTGGAATTATATTTTCCACATCTGTTCCTAATAATGCAAAGCTCATTCAATTAACATAATAAGTTAAATACCTTACTACTGCTCTTTGAAAATGTCTTCTCGGACGCTCAATAAAAGTAGCGTTTATGGCAGGAGAAGCTGCCATCCTCCAACGTCAGAATAACCCGCTACGCAGAGCAAGTTCTACTGCAATGCAGACATCTGCTCCAAGAGAAAGTTTCTGAGGCAACCACTAATATTACCTCAGAGTTCTCCAATGGTGTGCTTAAACAGAGATATAGCTCACGTCTTGGACCACTTGTGGCATGCTTCAATGCATACTACTATCTGAGAATAAGCTCACACACAAGAAGTCTGAAACCAGCGTGGCCATGCTCCGTGCCCAACTGAGCATCTGTTGCTACTGAAATAGCAACTATAATGGCAATGTGCAACTATGTTCATGTTTTTAAAACTGTAAAAAAAGGGGGAACTTTACATGTTTTAACTCTGGCACTACATGTTGTTGTTATGTGCCATCAAGTCAGAACCAACCTATAACAACGTCTTTCAAAGTAAATGAGATATTATAAGGAGGGGTTTCACCAGTTTTGGTCCCCCTCATTGTGAACCCAGTTTCTCTAAGCTCTACACCGTCACACTATCCACTACACCACACTGGGTACTGCACCACTACTGTATATGACAGATTGGAAAAGCAAGATAACCTAATGATTTTAGAATGACAGAAATAATCCTAGATTATGAATAGAGCAAAAATGCATCTCAATGTAACACCAGGTTCTTGCCATTGTCTTTCATGCAGGAGTCAGGCGTGCTATTGCTTTAATGATTCAGAGTTATAATCTACCCAGAAGCGAGATAATGCGGCTTTCCCGAAGCATTAACTACATGCAGGAGGCTGCTCTTCCTAGGCCGCTGGAATACTAACAGCCTTTCTTTGCCTCCCCTCCTCTCCTCCCTGCTTTAACATTGACCTCTTGCCAATACAATTACAAGGAGGGGAGGGAGTACATTGTGTAGCGCATGCACTTTCTCCACGAAGTGTATTTAAAATGGATTACTTCTCCTTCTTAGGCAGTCGATCAATAGAGATGTGGATTGCAGTTAAGTGTTGAGATGTCTGTAGGCTGCAGTAGTTATCCTCTGTGTCTCTTTAGAAATTAATTAAAAATCAATGGAGTGTGCAGCCCATTAATAAGGCAACCTCCAGATTAACAGATACAACTACAGCTTTCCCTCGATTGCAGAGCAAGTACAAGTTCAATCAAGCCCCACTGGCCCTTGAGACAATGGGAGTAAAAAGATTCAGACCTTTCTCTGGGATTCTGGCCGCTTCTCCTTGGCAAAGCTTTCTTCTAACTGGAGCAAATTCTAGAGAAATGCTCTCCCCCCCCCCCTTTTTTTTTTGCTCCCAAGCACTGGAATGCCCTCCATCGGAATTTGGGATTCATTCCCCCCTCCTCTTTTACGTATTATGTAAGATACGTCCTTTGAACCCGGCTTTTAAAACTGTTTTTGTAGTTTTAAAATTCCTCTTGTTGTTTCCTTAATATTTTAAATATTTGTGTTTTTTAAAAAGTGACCTTTGGTGTAGTTTTGGTATGCTTCAGAAAGGTGGGATAGAAATCATTCGAATAAAGAAAAGATTCCCAGTATTTTGGGACAATGGCTAGTGTTAATAAAATAAGCAAGTTAGTGCTATCCACCAAATAGGAAAATAGCTTAGGTTGTTCTGTGCCCACTTCAGATCCTGTATTGTGCCTCAGATAGTATCAGTAAGATGCAAACATGATTCAGAACCATTATGGCCTTCAAAGTGCCTTTTAGTCCATCTGTCCCCATCTAGGAAGCCCGAACCCCTGCTTCCAACCCCCTTCTTTGCCCTCTCACTTGTCTCCTACATTCATGACCTGGTGGTGGAAGGAGACCTTCTCAGTACCTGCAGCAATCATGTCGCAAAACCATTTCAGAACTGTGGTACCTCTCAGTGGTGCCACAGCGGCCCAGAGTGCCCTCTTATACTATACAGCCCTGCCAGTCTGCAGACTGGAGTATTTCCTTCTCTATCAACACAGGCAAAGCCCTTTCCATGTATTTCAGTTTTGTCACTGCTGCTGAGAATAGGTGTACAGCTAGAACAAAGGCAGTGTGAAAGGGAGCAGCAGGGCCACATGTAATGGGCCTTTACATGAACCTACAACCCAAAGGTATAATGTCGGCTACTCCTCCAGCCAAGGATTACCACCAACTTTCACCCAAGCCCCGACTCTTTGCAGTTATACATACTGTAAAGAAATCGAGGAATTGGGGAAACATAGGACCTCTCTGGGAAATCCAGGCTTTTCTCAGTGCCTGGGAATGGCTGGCTGGGAGAAGTGGGGGCAGAGGTGGCCTGCAAAGGAATGGAAGTGCCACCTATAGTTTATCTTTTGGCCAGAGACTTCAAGGCCAGGCAGCTTGTTCCCTGATACTGTGCTAATTGGAAAATTACCTCAGCTGTGTGAGAGGGAAAGGGGACAACACTGCTCTTGTCTTCATGAACATTCAAGGGAACTCATAGCCTGATTGGCAGACCATCTCAAAAAGTCAAGAAGGCATATAAAGAAGTTCAGAAGTTACTTTAGTTGGCTTAGTTATCACTTAACAGATGCTATGCTCAATTGTTGTGATGTTACACAAGTGTGAAAGTACTAGGTAGTTACACACAAAAGTAGATAGCCTTCTTATTTTCTGGTGTGTTTTTTCTGTATTACTTCAGTCTTAAACTTTAATGGATTGTTTGCTCCAAATACCTTTGATGCCCTTTTGAAACTTTTGCCCTTTGTCTTCTCATTATCTTTGATAAAATATAAAGTTTTTTCCATTCTATTGTTTGGATTTTTGGCTAAGAGGGTTTCTGGTACTTAAAACCAGGTCTTGCTTTGGCCATCTACCTACCAGGAGCTGGTAATTTTTGTAGCTGTGGTGGCAGTTTTACCTTGCAGGATTGGAGTGAGAATCTTAAGTGCTCAAACTTGCAGATTTTTTTTGGAACCCCCTGAAAGCACTGCTTAGTTGGGTCAGACTAGAGTGTTGGGAGGTTTCAGGACTAGGCAGGTTTCCTAGCCATCACATTTAACTATTTGGGGCTGACACACTCCAGGATCAGCAGGGTAGTGTGCCTCAGTTGTTAAAGTGGGCCTCCCTGAACCCAGTGGTTCATCACACACATGACATCCTCTCTGGTAAACACTGTGGATGTAAATATCTTTCAAGAATAGGCTTACTGAACAATCATTGTTATTGTTATTACAGTTTCCGGAATCCTCCTGATTTTTACATGTAACATAGTGGGCCTTGGGTTGACCTTCGTGTCTTTCACACCCCCAGAAATGAAGACCACTGAGGGCAAGGAGACACAAATGTAGTTAATGGGAGACAGATCAAAGCCCGATCAAATTCAGCATTACTCCAGAAGTTGCAGCAGCTCACTAAAGCTAATTAATGACATTTGGCCATGTGACTGGCCACACAATCAGACCCACACCCATCACCTTGTTAATCAGCTTTAGTTAACTGCCACAACTTCTCATTTTTTTTCCACACCTGTGTAACAAAAACAACAGCATTCTGACCATTGAGATATTTTTTTTCTTCTTAGCTTCCCATGGTGCTTATTGAAATTTAGAGCCTAATGAGCATTATTAAGAAACTGTAGATTAACGTAGTCATTTCCATAAAATATTCTTGTTGTAGTGGAAAATCTATGTCCCTTAGCAGGTAGCTACATTTGTTCCAGAAGGATGACTCACCAGATGGTAGCATTGTCTAAGCAACCTACACATCTTAACTTTTCTCTCTTGCTACCATCTTTATACAAATGCAATATCAAGGAGCTTTGAGCAAAGAAAGCAAGAACTCTGAGAATACTAATCACCTGTTTACCATTCATGATTAAGACTACTGAGGTCAATTTATTGCCAAAGGTATGTAAGGACCTGAAGCATATGTGTCCTCTAAGGATATGACTACCAAAATCCCCTTCCTGGTTTAAATTTCAGAACTTAAGTGAATCAGCGCTTAAAAGAACAACAGAAAACACCAACTCTGGGAAAGATATTTACCAGATGTCTCTCTTGCTACCATCTTTCTACAAATGTAACATCAAGGAGCTTTAGCTGCAGGGAGAGATGTCAGGATCTGAGTAGACGTGCAGCACGCTTGAATATCTAACACTATTGTAATTAGCAGAACAGCACCAGCTAGGCCCAGATGTCTTTAATAGAATGGAAGGTTCTCAAAGGCCGCTTGTAGTAAGAACAAAGATGCTCCAAAAATTCCCTCCTACTCCAAACATCTTTTCAGATTTCAACATTCAAAATTTCCCTAGTCTTGTTCCACAAAGAGCATGGATATACCCTTAATCCTTAATGCGTTGGCCTTCAGTTTTCAGATATGTTTTTAATTTATAAAATATGTGGCACACACAGAAGAATAAAGCTGTTTTCTAAATGCAAGCTAAATATCGTTGGGTTTTCTGGCAATTCTATTTGATTCTAAACTTGGTAGCCAGATTTTCTGCCATCAAGTCTCTACTCATCTTGGAAGTAGTAACTTTCTGATAAGTAAGTAAACATCCCATTTTCTCCCAAACTGTGACAGCCAGACTGAGGTTCTAGTCTAAGATGCAGGGGGCTGTAGGCATACTTGCCAGGAAGTTAAGGTTCTGATTGAGATTTAGGGTTAGAGCCATAAGAGCCGAAAGCATAGGTCAAATTGTAAGAATTTAGAAGAATCCAACAGATTTGTATCAGAAATAAGTAAAGATACAGAAAATATCCATGATTTCTGCTTCTAGAAACAAGCAATAAGAGCCAAACTCTCTTTGAATTGGGAACGATCATAAGTTAAACCATATGGGTGCACAGTAGATACCAAGCACTATTTAGACGGCTTACTGCAGATGCATTACAACAACTATTTCAAAAGGGGAGCATACACGACATGGACCACTGTGTTTGCAAAATGCACAACACAAACCAACCAGTGGGGAACTGTAAAAATTGTACATCCACATGAAGTGTATAAAACAGGCAATAAAACAGCTTGGCTAGATTGTCCGGAAAATCAGAAAGTTTCACACAACCCTAATGAACCCCCACAAAGAATGAGTGAAGCTAGTATTGGACTAAACATTAAGGAGAATAAATATGTCATAGTCCTCCTGAGACAATATTTTTGAAAATGCAGGTTTGAATGCTGTGCCACACAATAAAACTCTGCAGGCAGAAACCTAGGACACCATGCTACATGTTGCATTTCTTTTTATGATGTACTAGCTTCCTACAGGAAGAAAAAGGGGAGCCTATTTTTTCCCTGTTACATAAAATGCCAACAATAAACATAACATACAGCGGTGCCTCGCGTTACGATGTTAATTTGTTCCAGCGAAATCACTGTAGAACAAAAACATTGTAAAGCGAAATTAAAAAGCCCATAGAAACACATTAAAACCCGATTAATGCGTTCCTATGGGCTTGAAACTCACTGTCCAGCGAAGATCCTCCATAGCATGTCCTTTTTTGCTGCCTGTGCAGCGAGAAATCCATCCCAGAAAAGAGCGGGGAGCAATTTTTTTTAACCTGGTGGCCATTGTGAAACCGCCAATCAGCTGGCCGAAAATCAGCTGGCCCGAAGTAGGGAACCGATCATCGCAAAGCGAAATTCCCCCATAGGAAACATCGTTTTGCAAAAACTTTGTCATAATGCGATTTTGTCATTAAACGGGGAGCTCGCCTTGCGAGGCACCACTGTAATTTGTTCCAATCCACTTACATCTCAGTTATTGCAATCGTTAAACTCCAGCCATCTGAAGGGCTGCCTCCCACTGTACAAAACTTCCCACCACATTGTAGGCATTAGCGGTGGCCGTGGGCCAAGTGCTCCTTATGCCTCGTTTCCAGTGGTTGCAAATAAGGAGGTAGAGGTGATTATCAAGCTGGATCCTGTGGATTATTCCTATCAGTATAGTCAGGTATTAGATTAATTTCATTCTGCAGAGATTATAAACCTTTTAGGGGGGGGGGAGTACTAATTCTGATTGATTGGTTCACCACCATGCTGGTGCCTTTTCTATTTTATTTTCACGCTCTTATTTATTTGCAGTTTTACAACATGGTAAATTGTTGATGGCACTGAAGGTCCCTTTTGGAATGCAAGTGTGTGGCGTTAATCAATCAACCAGCCAATCAATGCCACAATCTTTCACCAGCCTTTTGGAATAGTGCAGCCCATGGAGGGCCACACTCTTTGCTTTCTTCAAACACACAGATTAACCCTTAATTATGTATACATTTCAATACAGCATCTTCCTTGTTAAGCTTAATATCACCAAATATAAAAATAGTATGGGAGCTCCAGCTAGTTTTCTCACACCTCTCTGTCAGAGCTGGCTCAAAACATTTTGCTGCCTTTGGCAAAGGCCAAGATAGCTCTTCTGCCCTCCTCGTCCATTTAAAATATCAAAGAATCTACGGCATCTTCCAGATGGTGCATTTGTTCTGCTTTAAGGTCTGGGTTTATACACTAATCCTTCTCGAAATTTCCCAGGCTGCCAAGGGGTATTCCTATTATCTCTCTCTTACCATTTTCTCTCAAGCAATCCTGCACCTATTTGCATACTCCACAATGCTGAACACAAGAGATGTAGAATGGATACCAGCTGAGCTCTGTAGGCCAGGTCAGGGGTGCATGCAAATGTCCTTCCTTCCACCCGTTTTCCTGCAGGCTGTGCTCTGTGGCAACAGCTTAGTATTCTTCTCCTGGGAGCATGAAGAGGGGTTACAGAGCTTGGAAAACTTACCTTTTTTGGATAACAGATCCCTAAATATTCCAGCCAGTGTGGCTTGAGCATGCTGGCTGGAGAATTCGGAAAGTTGTCACCCAAGAAAGTCACTTTCTGGACTCCGACAGAATGCTACCTTTGATGGCAGTTACTAATAGGATGCTTCCACCTGTCCATTTTATTCCACCATATTTCAGCTCCACATAACCTGATTTCACAGCATGGGGATGAGCCAACCATGCTGGAAGCAAAAGAACCTGTGAAATGTTTAACAAGGGTCATTGCTCTTGGCAGGGCTAATTCAGCAAGAGGCATGTGGATTGGTGTGGCCATCAAAAAAGAGACAGCAGCACTATTTTAGGATGTTACTGGGAGAGGAGATAAATGAATTCACAGAAACCATGAGCTTCACAGATGACAAAATGAGCAGAGTTTTTAACCTATGTGTGGGAAAGTTCTGCTTAAAGGTTGTAGCTGCATTCTTTTCCAGTGATGTGCAAAGATCCCTGGCAGAATGCGGCAGCTGAAAGCAGGCAGGGTAGCCCCCTCTTCTGCCCTTTCGCTTAGAGGTAGAGCATAAGATCAAAGGTTTGTTTTAGCCAATCCTAGTTATGATTAGGCAACTAGTATCCTATCTGTTTCTCTCATAACATACTATGTAATCATGCTAAGTCAATAAAAGAGCCCTCAGGGCATTGCCAGTTGGCTCCGCTGGCTCGGGTTTTCGCACTCGACTCCTTTGTTCTCTCTCTAAGGCAATTAGCCTTCCTTTGTTCCATGGTCACTTATACTGTAACTATGTATTTTATAGTTAGCATGAATTCGTTTGAAAGATCATCACAGAATTTACTTTTCATTTTCATTAGCTAAGTATTTGTATTTAAGCTATACTTCTCCCTGAGAATTCTGGACTTCTGTAGTGTTTTTTATTTTATTTTATATTCCCATACCTACTGAAAATATATTATCTTTTGTAACAGGGCTTAGCTCAGCCTGAAATAATCACTGTATTAACAGTTTTACTCATCCAAAACAGTTCAGTTTATTACTGAAGGGAGGAGGGAATGAGTAAGTTCCTTATCCTGTCATTATTTCCTACTGTTTTAATTATGAGGAATGAAATACTCTATGAATGATTTTGTGGATAATAAAACCTATGATGCAAATAATAACTACAAAACAAAATCAAGATGAACTCTTCTCTGAAGTTATATATTTATTGTGAAATTAACAGTAGCTTTTGGTGGTGGGGGAGCTTGGGTGATGGTTTTCCATGGAATTATGTTTATTTCAAACCTCATGCACTAGGATAAACTAACATCCACTTTGTGAAACATTTTCTGATCCCTATATGAACACCAGTACTGTATATTCTGGGTATAAAATCACACCATCTCAAAGAAGTGTTTGAATGTGCTCCACCAAGTGCATTTGACTTAATAAAGAAGTTCAGCAAGAAGACATCCTAAGCTCGAAATGATAAGGTGGAAAAAATAAAATAAAATTCGATAAAATGAAACAAAATACATTTCTTATGTTAGGGAGTAATGAATTGCAGTGCCTAGAAAGTGTGAAAGAAAATTTATTTCCCCCAAATGGGTTCAACTTAGGTCCATTCTGCATAGCCTAAAGACTTAAATCAACGAGTTTATTGGACCTCTTTTGTTCCACTCTTTGTTTGGTTGACCAGTTTGGTTTAGAGTGGGAACTGGCCAAAATAAAGGGAAATTTTTCAACTGCGCAGGTGACAATACCACATAACTGGGTAATTGCAGGAATTATAAATTGACTTCTACCATGTTTCCTTGAAAATAAGACAGGGTCTTATATTAACTTTTTGCTCCAAAAATGCATTAGGGTTTATTTTTAGAGGATTTTTTTTTCATGTACAACCATCTATCTTTATTCAAATACAGTCGTGTCATCTTCTTCTGGTTGAAGAACAATGGTGGAAGGTGGGGTTTCACTTAACTGGGGCTTATTTTGGGGGTAGGCTTTATATTATAAGCATCCTGAAAAATCACACTAGAGCTTATTTTCAGGTTAGGTCTTATTTTCAAGGAACAGGTTGTTATCGCCACAGCAGAATTGCTGGACAGTAAATGGGCCATCTTAGTCCCAGACAATGAGATGAATTCCACATGTTTGGACTTTGTTCACCTGCCTGCTGTGCTCCAGTGACAACTGCAGCTGTGAGGATGTTCCTCCATCTTGGCATCACCCTCAAGTTAGGTATGAAGTTGATGACTTCACAGAAGAAAGTAAGGAGTGTAAGGAGGCTGACATACACATATATGTTCTGTGGGCTAGGTAAGCCTGCCCTGCTGAAGTTTCTTGCCAGTTTCTGCCAGTAGACAAGGGAATACAGACCTAACAAGGCCATGTTTAGAGAACTGGACCTTGTAAGGCTGGCATGTGTTAAGACTCCCCTTAAAGCTGCACCATGAGAGCTGCTTTACCTACTGGATACTTTGAAAGAAGCCAACAACACAGCTGCTGAACGGTAATACCGCTGTTTCCCTTTCATGCTTTGGGAGGGGGGCTGCAAGAACAAGGTTGGAGTTAGTTGGGTGTCTCTGCCATCTGGCCTGTTTCTTGAAGCTACTGTTTGTTACTCTATTCTTATTGGTTTTTATCTGGTTGGCAACCACCTGCAGAGGATGATTCCCAGTAAATGCAGTGATTGGGTTTTGGGGGGAGCGGGATTTAAAAGTAAAAATGCGTCATTTTAATCCAAAACTCTTTCAAATAATTCTTGCCTTTCATTAAGAACAATCAGATATAATTGTAGATACCTGCGTGATTTGCAGAAACTCTACAGGGTGGCAGAAGATAATTCATACAAGTAGAGCACAAAGATCAGCCTTTACTAAAGAAAGTCAAGCACTTAAATAGAGCTTGATTTTCTACTACCATAATCAACAAGAAATTTGGAAAGTAACCTATTATGAAAGGCGGGTCACTGATTTAAGATAACAAGAATTTGGCCCACAACCTACGAGTGACTACACAAAGCTATGTAACATGCTTTTATTTTCATAGTTAGTCCAATTTACCTGGTGGCTCTGAAGGGAAAATTACTAGTGACTCAGCTCTCCCAAGGATTACAGTACATTTCAAAATCAGAGCTTATATCCCATTCTGTTACTTTGTCTACCAACTTCATAAGGAGTCCTGCTCTCCACCTACTCTCTTACATAAGGAACAAGATCTTGATTATTAAAGCAGTACAATGTGAACTTATCTTATCACCAGTAATGACCATTGTGTGGATACCATGGCTAGAACTTTGTAAGTGGCTGCCGGCCATTTTGATGATGTGAGGAATCATTTAGACTGGTCAGTGTAACAGACAAAGGGTGCTTGTGTGTCTTTTTATGCCAGGGTGCTTCAGCGGTGGGAAAATTATGAGAGCTACTGTTTAGAAAATGGTCAAGAATAAAGGCTGAGACAAAAAAGAAAACAGGATACTTTTGAGAAAAAAAAGACACAAATAAAGGGAAAGATTTCACTTTTAAAAAATTACTACACTCCAATTGTTACTTACAGGACACAGGGTAATACCAATTAACTTGTTTCATGTCTTAATACCTCTCACTTATATTACTGTAATGAACTTTTCTTGAGGAAAAGTATTCAGATAGATACCCACAAAGCTAGCCCAAAATATAATAGAGGAACCTTTGTTAGGTGTGTGTCTCACAGGCTACATGCCACCATTCCTGCATCAGCTTCACTTGGTTCTATTTTCTTCCCTATGCACAATTAAAAGCTCTGGTTGTGACCTATGAAGTCCTGACTTGTTTGGGGCCAGAACATATGAAGGACAGACTCTTCAGTAAGAATCTACCCCTAGGTTATGGTCATAATCAAGGAACACTTTGTGTCCTCCACTACCTGGAGAGGCTAGCCCTGTGGGTACTTGAGACAGCATCTTTTTGACCACAGCAACTGGCTAGAAAACTCCCTTTCAAATTTTGTGTTACATGAACAGTGGTGATTATCTGTCAGACCTTTTATGTCAATTTTTTTGGGTGGATTTTTAATTTGAACACATACATTTTCTTCCGTTGTTGCATCCCCTTCTTCTCTCTTTTATATGAAGTTTTAATGTTTTATCACCCTTGCCCTGACCAACTGCACTTCCCGAGGTAGAAATAGCTGGCAGCTTATTGGAACCTCTGAAAGAATTCAACAAATTGATCATGGGTGGATCTATTAACAGCAATTTGCCGTACTAGCCAGATGGAATATTCACCAGTAAATTGGAGCAGAACTTGAAAATATCCGCTTTTTGAACTACCTAGATTGGAATCTACCATCTATTGACCATGCTAGCTGAGGGATTCTGGGATTTGCAAACCCCCCAAAAATAACCTTTTCAAACTTTTGCTAGAAGATACAAAATTATGGAAACAAAACATAGAAAAAAGAACCTCCTTTTTTCCTCAGTGGAAATGATGAATTTATCATGTTTTAAATAATTGCAAAAAGAAAATATGAATGAATTCATTTCAGGCTACTTAGCAGTATATCTGGAACTCCTAAATTGTTTTCTCTGGGTGTACTTGTTGTACCACATATCCCAGCTCGAGAGGGGCATGAACTGCAGAACAGGCAATTCATGTTTTGGCCAAACAAGTGTTTGGTGCTTCCCGACCCCCCTTCCTCTGGTGGGTGTCCACTCAAGGGCAGCATCCAGAGAAGGCCGGGCAGAGAAGCCAGGCCGCAGCCTCTGAGTGGGCACCCCTGGAGAAGGCAAGGCTGGGAAGCACCAAACATGGTTCAGAGGTCCACGCCTATCTCTAATCCCAGCCAATCATACAACCATTACTGAAGCGTATGGCAGATATTTGTTTTTGAAAACAAGTTATTTGTTTTTGAAAGAAAAGGAAAAATGTATGAGTGCTTCTGTTATGGAACAAAATGTAAGGGCAAGGATTGTGGGTCTTTCCTCCACAACAGAAACAAACAAAGTGTATTGGAACAACCCTATGCGGAATACCGTAAAGGTGACACCGATGGATGGTTGTGTTCCACTTTCCATATAGATTTGGAAGGTATGTAATTAGTAAAGACATAGGGAAACTGAAATTCTCTCTTATCATTGTTTCCTATAGTGCAGGAACACTGACACCAGGAATAATATTCATCAATTCCTGACAATTAACAGCTGCAAAATCCTTAAAAGTGTATATTCTGTTTAATGAGGAGCATGACAGTAGCATCCATAGTCAGGGGTGGGGAAATGAGGGGAGAGTCTGAGATGACATGCTAGTTCCCGTTGAAGGCTAAGAGAATCTAGAGAAAGTTTCAAAGTTAGAGTTTCATGGCCTCCAGTCTCCACCAGTATACACAAAATGGGTTGGCCCCACAACCACGTCCTGTTGGCCCTGGTATTCCAGAATTAAAAGCAAAGAAACAAAGCAAGCAAAGCAAACCACCACAAAATAATTTACAACCACATATGGAATTGATCGACATTTCCAAAGTGATCTGCTTGCATAATTTATTTCTATTCGACTATTTCAGATTATAGAGTGTAGAAGGTTAATGCAATAGTTATGATTTACAGTATTAAAGATCTAAGCAAAATAAATCAAGCGTCTGATTTTTTTTATTGGTAATTTTATTCCCCCCCACCCACCTGCTGGTCTCCATCCATCAGTGTCTTAGCATTCCAGGATCAAAATAAAAATTCCACACCTCCTGTTTACTAGAGAACATTAGCAGGTCAGACCAAAGGGATAGCTGTTCAATATCACTTACTGGAATGGATGACAGGTCCCTGTGCAAAGTGTAATGAGATTGGATTCCAATTGGACTCCATTACTCATCAACTGCAGTTGGTTTTATTCTCTTAAGACTCACAGCAGGAGAGTGTCATGTGAAAGTGTCCCTGCAGGATATGAGCACGCAAAGCTAATTGCTTAACTCCAGTGGCATTGGACTCTTGGGATGGCAAGTTCAAAGGGTAACTAGAAAAAGAGAATAAGTCTACCTGCAGAGTAAAATTAAGATTCCTAAAGTGAGAGTATGAGTTGTATGTTTTCAAACTCCTTACTGAGGAACACCATTTCTGGATTGGCCTCCACATTCAAATCTGCACACTGAAACAAACTAACAAACCCTAGTACATCCAGAAGGCATGTTCCAAGCTAGTAGGCTCCTTGGTCTTCTCCTTGCCCTGGGAGAAGCAAATATTTGATTTCCAAACATTGCCTTGGCTGGTGACATCATCAGGCTTGTGCTGCAGATCTTACACGAACAAGATTTCAGCCAATGATTCCAACAGCCACAATCAAAAACGGTATTCTCCATTTTATCATTTCTTCTCAATTCTTCCTATAGAAAGTGCCGAATAAAAATTGGGAAGCCAATTTAAAAAATCTAATTCATGAAATTTGTCGGTGGGAACCAGTGTTGCACAAATAAAAAAATCCACTTACAACTTCAGTTTTTTTTTCTATCCTTCCTTCCAAAAATGATCCCCAGCCCCCCCTGGAGTGCGGTTTGAGGAGAACCTTTGTAGGAAGAGAGACATTGCCTCTCTCTTGTTTCTGTTGCTGGAAGCAATTCAATCAGTAGAATTTGTGGGATCCCATCCTGCCTTTTTATGTAAGTGCCAGAGCAAGCTGGCGCTGACAAATTGTTGCTCCTCAGAAATAGGCATTCAACTATTTCTCCATTTCTTCCAAGAGATAACATTTGAAAGGTAATGTTAAATTTCCAGATTTCTTCATCACAGATGATCCAGATTTCTCTATCACCAATATGACAGCAAAGATATGAGCAGGCTTGGGGAGGGAGCAGATGCATATAATATTCCTTTCGATGAACTCCGATTTTGTCTGGGAACGTAAGTAATCATAAAATGTTAAGGCAATGAAAACGGAGATTCTGGGGATTTGTATAGAATTGTTATACAGTAATGTTGAAAGAATGCAGCATAACTGAGCCTATGCAGATGTCTAGATCAGAACCTGTCCATTGTATGTGGCACCTCCATCCATTCATATGGCTCCCAGACTCTGCCACCAATGCCCTTATGGATAATAGTAATAATAATAATAATAATAATAATAATAATAATAATAATAATAATAATAATAATAATAATAATAATAATAATAATGATGATGATGATGATGATGATGATGATGATGATGATGATGATGATGATGATGATGATAGTTGTTGTTGTTGTTGTTGTTGTTATTATTATTATTATTATTATTATTATTATTATTATTATTATTATTATTATTATTATTATTATTATTATTATTATTATAGAAGTTGTGAGAAAATGAGGAAATCAACATCTTGTGGGATTTCTGGATCCAAACGGACAGCCACCTTGAACATAACATACCAGGCGTAGTAGTAATCAAACGAAGAAATGTCCGGATCATTGACATTGCAATTTCAGGGGATGCCAGAGTTGAAAATAAGGAATTGGAAAAACTAACAAAGTACAGAGACCTGGAAATCGAAATATCTCACCTCTGGAAGAAACACACTTCAGTAGTCCCCATAGTCGTTGGGGCTTTGGGAACAATTTCAAGAAATTTCACACTGTACAGTAAACAGTTATAGATCTCAGAAATCACACCATCAGAGTTCAAAAAGCGGCGATATTAGTAACAGCATACATACGGCACCAATATTTAACAGATATTTAGGTTTTTGGTTAAAACTTGTATCTGTTATATAATACCAGTCAAGGTTTTATAGATTTGATTGACTGTGCCTGGTTTTTTTTTTAAATTACAGCAGCAACAACATTTTTTAAAGGATTAGAAAAATTAACACAATTAAGAGATCTGGCAATAGAAATAACTCACATGTGGGTAAAACACATTTCAGTAGTCCCCAGAGTCATTGAGGCATAGGGAACAATGGCACTGAATTTCATAAAATATTATAGTTTGCTGGATTGTGGAGAAAGCCAGAGAGTTCCAGAAAAACATCTACTTCTGCTTCATTGACTATGCAAAAGCCTTTGCCTGTGTGGACCACAGCAAACTATGGCAAGTCCTTAAAGAAATGGGAGTGCCTGACCACCTTCTCCATCTCCTGAGAAATCTCTATGTGGGACAGGAAGCAACAGTTAGAAATGGATATGGAACAACTGATTGGTTCAAAATTGGGAAAGGAGTACGACAAGGCTGTATTGTCTCCCTCCTTATTTAACCTATAAGCAGAATACCTCATGAGAAAGACTGGACTGGAGGAATTCCAAACTGGAATTAAGATTGCCAGAAGAAATATTAACAACCTCAGATTCTGTGTTTTGAGAGCTGCCCAGAGTAGACTATGTCTAAATGGGCGTCATATAAACTCAATCAATCAATCAATCAATCGATCGATCGATCGATCGATCGATCAATCAGTCAGTCAATCAATCAATCAATCAATGCAGATGATAACACTCTGATGACAGAAAGTGAGGAGGGATTAAAGAACCTCGTAATGAGAGTGAAAGAGGAGAGTGGAAAAAAGGTCTGAAGCTCAACATCAAAAACCACCAAGATCATGGCCACTGGTCCCATCACCTCTAGGAACATAGAAGGGGAAGATATGGAGGCAACAGACACAAAAGACTGAGTTAAAAACCAGACAATCATGCAGTCCTGCAAGTGCTCCTAATTTGGAGGCAAATTTAGAGGTCCCCCTCATCAAGTGTTGCAACCATTTGAGGTAGGCTGGGTGGCCATCAAGGAGAGGGTCTGTTTAGTGCTGTCACCCCGTGAATAGAAAATCTCTAACCCCATTTCTGACTCCTAGTCTTGATGTCTTTTCAGTAACAGATGAAGGGCTTCTTACCTTCCTAGGCCTTTTAACACCTGAGGCTCAATTCTAAGCTGCTTCTTTCCAACTATCTTTTCTTTCTTTCTTTCTTTCTTTCTTTCTTTCTTTCTTTCTTTCTTTCTTTCTTTCTTTCTTTCTTTCTTTCTTTCTTTCTTTCTTTCTTGTAAGGGGTGAAGGATTGATAACTGGACAGTTGTTTTTAATGTATGAAATTGTTTAGTGTTTGCTTTTCCATCCTGGAATTTATATATATATATGTCATTGCTGTAAACCACACTAGGAAAAGGAAAGCAAAAAGCTTTAACTGCATATATATTGGCCTATTTCAAATATTACCTTTGAAAGAAAATAAATAAATAAATAAATAAATAAATAAATAAATAAATAAATAAATATATTCAAAGGTAATATTTGAAATAGGCCAATATATATGCAGTTAAAGCTTTTTGCTTTCCTTTTCCTAGAGTGGTTTACAGCAATGACAGTTTCTGCCCTCACATCTACAGTCTAAAGTAATGGAAAATTGAAGGGGATTGGGAGAGGATGAAGAAACACACACCCACTAATTCTGAATTGGAAAGCTCTTCGTCTCCTTGTTCTTTTGCAATCAGAGTTTTGACATCATGACGGCTGTTGTAACTTTGGCTATTCTGACTTTGGATGCAACCACTCCAAGCGCCAGGTTCTTCAGCAATTACATTTTCCTCCTTTCTTCAGTTCTCTCCCTCCTCATTTTTTCTACCTTAAGTAATCAGAAGCAAAAAATCTATATTTTCTCTTTCTTTTTGTGTGGCCTAAGAATTCTGGCTCTTTGCACTGTACAGGTTTTATGATTGCTCAGGCCTTGTTCACTCATCTTAGTAGTTCTTCCATGGTTACCCCTCAGATCTTTAACAATAATATAACTGTGTGCTATCAAGTCAATTCTGACTTATGGTGGCCCATTTCAGAGTTTTCCAGGTAGAAGGCACTCAAAAGTGGTTTACCATTCCCTTCTTCTGCTGTCACCCCGGGACTGTGAAGCTTTCCCAAAGGCCATACAGGTTGGCTCTTCTGGAAGGTACAGTGAGGAACTGAATTCCCAGCCTCCGGCTCTGCAGCCAAACTCACTGAGCTATCCAGCTAGCTGTCAAAATCTTTAGCATCCTATAAACAATCCCCATTTCAAATGTTTCTTTTTTAAAAAAAAAATAGTTCCCTGTGTTAAAATCCATAATTTCATGTCATATAGCACAACCAGCAATACGTAGTACACAGCACACTGTGAAAGCTAATTTAAAGTTTCTGTTGCATATTGCATTCTTCTTAATTACAGATGTGTGAATTTCATTTGCTTCTCTTTGGAACAAATTATGTTTCTCACAAATCGTAGCTGATTTGTAGCTCTCCCAATTTGATTACTATCCAAATATTTTGACGTATTGGTATCGTACAAATCAGTATTTATTTATTTGGCTTCTGTACTGCCCATTTGGCTACTAGGCCACTGTGGATGGTTTAGACAAGTAAAACATTCGCTATACCAACAATAAACATAATAATACAAAATCAAAATAAAGATAAAACAACCAACAATTTAAATAAAATAGATAAAAATAATATGATATAGAGCGAGACAGCAGGATTTATAGTATAAATGTTGAGACCACTCACTGTAATTAGTTGTTGTAATTAAATGTTGTAATGTCTGGGAAGGCCTGCTGAAAAAGCCATGTTTTTAACGGTCGTTTAAAATTTCCCAGTGAATGGGCCAGGCAGATTTTGGAGAGGAGCTTGTTCCAGAGCTGAGGGGCAACTGCCGAGAAGGCCCGGTTTCTGGTTCTCTCTTTCCAGGCCTCTCTCGGGGTCAAAACTCTCAATTGCCCAGCCTGGGAAGATGAAATGGGATGGGCAGATCTTGTCTGGAGGAGGCGTTCTGTCAGGTATCAAAGCCCTAAATTGTTTAGAGTTGTATAAGTCAACACCATAATCTTGAAGCTGGCACAGAAATGGATGGGTAGCCAGTGCAGGGTAGCCAGAGTGGGAGAAATGTGTTGATCCTTCTTAACACCACTCAGTAATCTGGCCACCATGCTCTGAATCTGTTGAAGTTTCTGTAACAGCCTCATGGGCGGCCCCACATAGATAGCATTACAGTAGTCTATTCTCGAGACTACCTGTGCATGAACCAGCATGGTGAAGGACCCAGTGCCAAGGTAGGGACACAGTAGTTGTTCAAATAGTAAAGAAACATGGCTGTGGTGGGAAATATAGGGCTCTGACCTGGGGTGAGGTGTTAAACTTAGTAGAAAATTGCAGCTTAAAGCTAGCACTGAGTACTAGCACAAATGTCTCTCTCACACAGGCACTCAAATTAATTGGATCAAGATCAGCAGCTGCCTAAAAGAAAAGAAAAAAATGTAGTCAGTCTGTAATTGGAATTTCCAAGACAGCTTGGTACTTGAGTGGTCAGTCTTCTTCTGCTTTGGGCTTTCTGTTTCTGACACAATATTACTTTTGTTTTCCAGATAAGATTGAGTAGCACCAAGTTTTTTCTCTCCAGATTTTTGTAATTTTAAACTCCAAAGCACTAAAGAAAAATTCAGTGCTTCAGAGAGTCCCAATTCAATTCATGCACTGCTTCAGGCACCTTCCCCTTATCAAATCACTTCGGAAGCACCCTTACTTTGTTTCATTAGCTGAATAAACTCCAGATCTCAACTACATGCTTAATCTTAATGACGCTGCCACAGCCTTCTCTATTCTGATTTTCATTGTCTGACTATACTGCTATGCTACTGTTCATTTGATCAGTTCCTACGTCCAGCAAATAGTACGTAAGCATGTTATGGAGCTGAACCGAAGGCTGCGGTCACACCAGCAAAATGTTTTTGAGTTACTTCTCATGAATTTTGACCTTTTGCGGGGTGGGTGGGATTTCAGACAATGCAAAGCCATTATAGAATCTTTTGTTCCCCATTCATGCTATCTCCGCATCAAATCCAGACTGCTGGGAGGCTACTACTGTATTTGTTACATGTTTCTTTGTGCAGTACAACCAACATCCCATTGAGTACGTACTTCAAAACCAATTCATGTCTTATATATCTGGTTTGCAGTCCCATCTCCTTCACCAGCTATTGTTTGACTCCCTTAATTTTTTAAAATTAATTTTCAAATGAGAATGTTGGTGCATTGGCATACTTCTTACAGAGCATAAATCCCCCTACTGTCTTTTGACTGCCATGGCAGTGTGCCTTGGGTTCTTCACAGAGGGTAATGAAGCACAGAAATAGGAAGAAATGGTCCAGATCAGTATGTGGCCAGCAAGGGTGTTTTGCCAACACATCAATGTACCCACACCTTTAAAAAAAAGGGGGGGAAGGAGGGCAGAGAAAGACACAAGAAAAGGAAGGGGATATGTTCTGCACGAGGGGTGTAGATCCACGTGCCATATCTAATTCACCTGAAATAAGTGGAACAGTTAAAAAAACCCACTATCACAGAATACATGCCAATATGACCACAATGTGCGACTATACAGGAAACAGAAGACACGAGAAAGAAAGGAGGCATTTATTTAGTGTGACTGCTTCCTAAGTGAAAGGTTTGTTGCATTCTCTCTCTCAAGACACTCTTAATTGATGAGAACAAATAATTTATTAAGCTTTCTTTACATCTCTACTCCAAGGTTAGAAATCTTTTGTCACAGTCATAACATCCCCACTCCCTTCTGTCTCTGTGACTCTCACTTTCTGCATCTGCAACCTAGAATAATAAAAAAGAAAATATGAAGAAAAGTCATATAGTTCTTAGGATGACACAAATGCAAGAGCAGGGTGATACCTTTATTGAACCATTAAAAAAGTCAAACAAATTGCAAGCTTTAACTGAGAAAATTCCACTTCATCAGACTGGGAACACCCTTTCATGGATAGTGCAGAAAAAATGTAGATAGGAATTATGAAATGAATACTAAAATAATAAACATTTCATTGTTAATCTCCTTATAAATGCTGTTGTCCATTTTGCCTTCAGAAGGGGAAAGGGGAGTCTGGCAGGTGTAAATAAGCTGCTCTCAGAGGACCATACAGTTCTTGACCTCTATGTTGAAATAATGTACTGCTATTCCTGGCATGCAAGCTAGATTTTTACACTGTTCAGTAAATTGACACTCCTCCTCTAATGATGTACAGATGTCTCACTGGTCCACTACTGCTTCTGTTCCCCAGTATCTGGCAGAGCTTGGAGAAAGTTACTTATAAGGGAAATAAATACCAAGATTCCTAGCCACCAGGCCCACATTGGGGAGTCCTACGAGCGTGGAAATAACTTTTCCAAACTCTACTTTTGAATCCCTGGTTCTACCATTACTCCTTGCAGGGAGACTTCGTGTGGTCCTGCTTAAGTAGAAAAGCCTTGTCAAAAATAACATCTCAGTAGAAATCTGAAGAGTTATATATACTTCCATTAGTTGTAAAATGGATAGACAAACCAAGAGTTCTGTTTCCAAAGGCCCTCTGACAAGAGACAGCAGCTCAGGTTATCTTAAAAGTCTGCAGCTGGCTTGGAGATCAGATGTTGTAAATGGCGGAGAGGGTTCCCCCCCCCCTTTAAAAAAAGGCAGTTTTCCTTGTAAGCTTAAGTTGAACTTGTCAGAGAGGCCTGTGTTGATTTAAGTGCCCTTCCTTGGTGACTTTCACGTCTGCGTGCCGGTGAGATGTGAGACACACTGTTGACACAAGCAAAGGCCCAAGCTCCCTCAGCTCATATGATATCCCCCAACACTGCCTAAGTGTGGCATGTTTGATACTGCATATTGTCACCCCCCTCCCCAGACAAAGTAGCAGCAAAAATTATTGTGTCAATCTGGAGAGGATTGCTAAACAGGATGAAAGTCCTGGTTTCAAAAGAGGGAAGGGGGGAATCCTCCATCTCTCTTCCTCCATTTACCTACCTGTTGATTCTGAGGCTAAATGAATGGAAAAGGTAAAATTGACACCTGGGTTCTTCTAAGACACACAGAAAACTCTGTATTTTCAAGATTTTTGAAGCCAAGAATTCTGTTGAAAGAACACTTAGCTTAATACTATCTCTCTGAACTGAGCTGATTATATATCAGGGATATAGATTTTAGTAAACAAGCTACTTTGTTTTATTATATAGGATGTATGTTCGTTATACCTTTGCAGCATTCAATATGGTGTGTATGTAACTGGGATGAGGTAGTAGCAAGAGACCTAGTCTTCATGGAGAAAAACCAGAATAGAATGTAAAACTAAGTAAGAGAACAGCAAGTGTCATCCCCAAGAAGTAAATTGGAGCTGTGCCAGGTCAAGAAAATTCATCCCTACAAAATGCACAGTAAGGGGGAAATCTATAAACCTTAAAAAAAAAATTAACGTATTCAACTGTAATAACATTTCCAGTAATGCAACAATTATTACAGGTCAGTATTTATAAAGTCATTTGAAAAGACTGAACATATTCCCTGTTAAACAACCCATAAGCAATGCTCTACTCATAGCCACAATCCCTAAAGACCGGCCTATCCACCAAAGGTAGATGCCATTTATGAGGCTGCAGTCACTCAGCCCTCCTGTCTCAGCCCTGGTGATGTGAAACAGGGCACGAGGAAGAAGGAACAGATGTGGCCAGACTACGTAGGTCTAGGTGGTTTTGAAAAAATGGCTAACAAGAAAATGGTTAAGCACTTTCCTCCCATGGTATCAATCCTGTAATCAGCTGAGTAGCTCATATATCCACTGGCTCATTCACATTCGCAGAGGTCAATCCTACATCTCATGCTGTCACATGTAGTCTAAGGGTGCAAATACACTTCAGAGCTCAATTGGAATGATTCAGATTTGCTTCAATTCAATTTGCAGCCTGTATTACATTTGAAATCGCAGTCAGTACTCACACAGGGGCTGCAGATTGCTTCAGGAGTTCACTATTCATTCTGAATATGGTGCAAACCATGTTCCAGCCCACGGACCCCCTTCCTTCCTTCCTTCCTTCCTTCCTTCCTTCCTTCCTTCCTTCCTTCCTTCCTTCCTTCCTTCCTTCCTTCCTTCCTACCTACCTACCTACCTACCTACCTACCTACCTACCTACCTACCTACCTACCTACCTACCTACCTACCTACCTACCTATGGCCCTTTTATGGTTCACAGTGAAGCTGCTTTCTCATTTAAAGCTTCATACTACTACATTTTCAAAAAGCTTTTCTATATAAAAATAACCTGGAAAGTTGCTTTACAGTCTAATAGTAAAAAAAACAAAAACCACACACACACACATCAAAAATGTGAACAGCAATTTTGCAAAATACATCATGATCCACACATCAGAATGATTTCATTATAGGGATCACCACCACCTTCCCCTTCCCATCTGTTACTCTTTTTCCTTACGTTCAAATAATGCATGCTGGAGTTGCCTCATCTTTTTGTCAATAGAGATGAGATGATTTATGCATGTGTTACTTGAAAGTAAGGGAAAGGAGTAACAGATGGGTGATGGGAAGTGGTGATCCTATATAGAATCATTCTGTTATGAATGATTATATATTTTGCAAAATTAATGTCCTGACTTTTGATTATCTGTATTCTGAGATTGTGAAGCGCCTTTGTACATTATTATTTAATAGAAAATCTCTACAGAGATGTAGTAGCCTGAAAGTGAATCTCAATCACGGGGCTTTGCTTTTGCATATCCTCCCCCATCCTGAACATCACCAAAGCACCACCTACAGACCACCACCACCCCATCTTTACAGGAACATATTACCTCTAACTGCATGTGAAAAAGTCCACTTGAATCATTTGAGTTTGAAAAAGTAGAACCCCCCCCCCCAGTGTTAGAGGGAGAAGAAGCTGCTGTGTGAGCAAAAAGGGCTGGACCAACTGGATTCCAGTCCGTAAAAAGTACTTCAAATTCACCCCTTTTATAATGGAGCAAATCCCATGGTGTTTGACCCTGTACAGTGGGGTCTTGACTTAAGAACGGCTTGAGTTAAGAACATTTTGACTTAAGAACCACTCTCATAGGAAAATATTGACTTGACTTACATACTTAGATTTGAGTTAAGAACTGAAAAAAACCACGTGGGAGGCAGGGAAAGTGCAAAATTTGAACTTTCAGTTAACTGTTGGCCAGTGAAAAGGGTGCCTGTCTGCTTCCTCACTTCTCCCAGCGTTTAGAGAGTGGATTGGGAGACAGTCTTCGGACTGCCTGGTACTGCCTGGACTGTATTTTCCCTGCCTTCCCTGAACCTCTCTTGACCTAAGAAAAAAAGAAACAAAATATCCCCCTCTAGTGGTCGAAGGCGGAATAGCAGCTTCCCATTAGTTTCTATGGACGGAAAAGAGCAGATACGGATCAAATGGTTTTCAATGCATTCCTATGGGAAATGCCGATTTGACCTGCGAACCTTTTGACTTGAGAACCGCCTTCCAATACAGATTAAGTTCTCAAGTCAAGACCCCACTGTAGTCACATTCTGAGCCTTACGTGGATTGGTTCATTTAGAAAAAAACTAAAAATGTGCTGCATACATAGCACTCTATAGCGATTAAAGCCCTCTTTGGATGGTTTATAATTGTTTAATTATACAGGTTACACATTGCCCCTGCCCCCAGCAAGCTGGTTACTCATTTTACCAACCTCAGAAGTATGGAAAACTGAGTGAACCTTTGCCCAGCCTCCACGTTAATTGGTATCGATTCCATCAAATGCTGAGGGTGAGCAGAGTTTGGGCTGCAATACTGCAGCTTAACCACCGTGCCACAAGGCTCTTGTTGAATGTGACAACACCTTCCTTTCCCCTTTGTCAGACAGGAATAGTTGTTGCTTTCACCACTGCTAAGAAAAGAAGACAGGATCCTGTTTCGATGGCCATGAATGGAACAACACAATTACAATGAGTGCAATTAAAACAGGAATGGGAAAAGAGAACCCACTAGGCAGAGGAATACACTGATTTCTTGTGACATATTGACTCTTCAAACAAATTGTACACTCTTGTGTGATATTTGTTGTATTATTTCATGAATAACAAAAACTATTACTCAGCAGATGAAAACAGATCTAAGGTTTACCTGAGGAGCCTTGTGGCTCAGTGATTAAACTGCAGTACTGCAGTAAAAACTCTGCTCACAAATTGGTTCGATCCTAGTGGATTCATGTAGCTGGCTCAAGGTTGATGCAGCCTTCCAAGGACAGTATAATGAGTACCCAGAATGTTTTAAGCACTATGGGGCAATGTATAATCAGAACACTTGAAGGTGAGTAATTAACATATATTAACAGAGAAAGAGGGGGAGATTGCTCCCCCCGCAATCCGAACTTAGAAATGCTCTTGGTGTATAAGATGGTAAGAAATAAAAAGTAAAACACTGTGATTAAAACTTGATGGTGCTTTAATGCCAGCAAGGTTAAGTTCTTTGCAAGTCTACCATTAAGCAAATTGAATACAGAAGGTTTTATGAACTTATCTGTGACTTGCTTTTTAACATTGGAATGACAGGGATTAGTACAGGGTAAACAGCTGTAAGCCAATTGCACAGACATGCAAAGATGCATTTTTGCAAATGTGTGCACACAGATATTCTACAAATTTTTCATCCAAAAAAAAGGTGCCAAAGTGTGAAGATTGCACAGAACTCTCCTAATTTTTCCTAGAAAGAAGGAAACTTTTGAAATAAGCAAATATTTGTTGTTGTTATGTGATGACACATTGGAACTGATTTATAGCAACCTTAACAGGGCCTTCAAGGTAAATGAGATATTTTAAGGAATAGTTTCACCAGTTTCATATTCAAAGTGAGTTTCCATGGCTGAGCAGGGATTCAAACCCAGGTCTCCTGAGTCCTAGTCTGTCACTTTGTGCACTATACCAGACAACATATTTTAAGTAAATATTTACATCCTTAATGTATAGACCAGGACAGTGATGGCGAACCTATGGCACGCGTGCCGCCTGTGGCAAGCGGAGACATCTCCCTTGGCATGCAAGCAGAGCGCTGATTCAAGGAGGGAAAGAATTGTGAGAACCGAGAGGGCTCACGTGTTGGCAACTGTTCTACCAAATGCAGCACGATTTCTCCTGCTCCAAGTCTTTTGGAAAGCGTTACCAACTTCTCTTCTGTAAAGCCAAGACACAAAATTGCTGTGAATCTGCAGACGGCACAGAAGAGGCAGGACTTAAAAGCAGAAAAAAAGGCACAAGTGAGTGTGCCTCTAGACATAAACAAGATGGCAGGATGATGAGAGGGAAGAGGGAGGACAGAAAGGAACAGGACACCGGGAAGCGCTGTGCTTCTTCAAGCTAAAATCAAATGGCAGCTTCTCTGAGGAGAGAAATCACGCTGCATGTGAATTAAGATTGCCAAGCTGTTCCTGCAAGTTTCAACCATGAAGAGAACTGAAACCCAAAGGCTTATTCAATAAAACAGGCCATACTTCTGGCATAGGAATCTGTGGGCAGAAATGTAACCAAGAAAAAATTGTCTCCCTGTTGTGATGGGAACATTTCTGGGTGTGGAGGAAAGAGAAGGAGAGGAAAAAAAATTCTCAGAAACAGTTACAGATTCTTACGCTTTCCATCAGCTAGGTCTGCGGTTACAAATATACTTGTAATAAGATATCAATAGCTGTATTAGAGGAAGCAAAGGAAGGGGTATTGATTGACTGATATGAAAAATATTAGATGGATGGCTCTATAAAGGAAATCTACTGAACAAAAGATAACCAGCTAGGGATTTATTACAGACACAGCTCTGATTCGGGGTGTGTTGTGGATCCTGCAAGCATACAATGAGAGAAAGGAACCTTCCCCCCCTTCTAAAAAATATTCCACCATACACAGGGAAAAAAGGGTGTGTGTGTATCCGTGAGTGTTTGTGTTTGTGCAAAAATACTCCTAAAAGGCAGCATATATCTATGCTTCATAACTTCATGTACTGCATTGTCAACCGGACTGGCAAAGACGAGAAAGCTGACAGCTCTCCAGAGAGCCCCAGCTGAAGCTGCTGCGCAGAAGTCTGGAACAGCTCAGACCTGATCCTGCATGTAATGAGACCAAACAGTGCTGGAAGGTAAATGCCTTCCCTTTCCATCCTGCTCTTCCACCACTGCAATAAATACATAAATTATATATATATGAAAGGGAGACTTGTGGGGAGGGGGAGCAGCTAGCTAGCTTGTTGTCTGTCATACCTCACAATTTCTCCATGTGAGAGATTGACTTTACAGGAGGGTTTTTCATGGCAGAGAGGAAAATGAGGCTGGAGATGAGAAAGAATGGAGATTTGCTGAAGTGTTTCAACTGACAGCCTTGAGGCTGTTATGATGCAGAGGGTCCCATGCCCCCAGAAATCCTCACCTGCCTTGGTCCCGGAGGCAACAATCCATTGTCCAATCATACCCATGTTTACTTAGATGTAAATCACACAGTGTTCAGTGGGAATTGCTTTATGATATGTGGGCACAGGATTACTGCCTCACAAAAGATATTGGGGGAACATCAGAAGCATGGGGAACACTCACATGCCACTTCTAAATCAATGCCCAGTCCTATTGGCATGCAGACTTTGTTCTTGTTGAATCCCATATAATCACAATTGATTCCAAATCAGATTTGTTGTTAACAAATAAGGATTATCTATGCTGGCTTTTCACTGACTGTTCTAGGAAGCAACAGTTAGAACTGGATATGGAACAACTGCTTGGTTCAAAATTGGGAAAGGAGTATGACAAGGCTGTATATTGTCTACCGGCTTATTTAACTTATATGCAGAATACATCATGCGGAAGGCTGGACTGGATGAATCCCAAGCCAGAATTAAGACTCCCGGAAGAAATATCAACAACCTCAGATATGCAGATGATACCACTCTGGTGGCAGAAGGTAAGGAGGAATTAAAGAACCTCTTAATGAGGGTGAAAGAGGAGAGCACGAAAAATGGTCTGAAACTCAACATCAAAAAAACTAAGATCATGACCACTGGTTCCATCACCTCCTGGGAAATAGAAGGGGAAGATATGGAGGCAGTGACTTTACTTTCTTGGGCTCCATGATCACTGCAGATGGGGACAGCAGCCACGAAATTAAAATACACCTGCTTCTTGGGAGGAAAGCGATGACAAACCTAGACAGCATCTTAAAAAGCAGAGACATCACCTTGCCGACAAAGCTCCACATAGTCAAAGCTATGGTTTTTCCAGTAGTGATGTATGGAAGCGAGAGATGGACCATAAAGAAGGCTGACCGCTGAAGAATTGATGCTTTTCAATTGTGGTGCTGGAGGAAGCTCTTGAGAGTCCCCTGGACTGCAATGAGAACAAACCTATCCATTCTGAAGGAAATCAACCCTGAGTACTCACTGACAGGACAGATCCTGAAGCTGAGGTTCCAATACTTTGGCCATCTCATGAGAAGAGAAGACTCCCTGGAAAAGACGCTGATGTTGGGAAAGTGTGAAGGCAAGAGGGAAAGGGGACAACAGAGGATGAGATGGTTGGACAGTGTCATTGAAGTGACCAACATGAATTTGACACAACTCCGGGAGGCAGTAGAAGATAGGAGGGCCTGGCGTGCTCTGGTCCATGGGGACACGAAGAGTCGGACACGACTTAACTGACTGTTCTAATCACATTTGTCATTGAGTATGATAGAGAAAGAACAAGAACAACAAATGTTTCCAGAGTGAGCAACAGCAAAACAAGCACATTCCCCCTCCCTGTACATTCTGTGCAAAATGCCTCATGGCAAAATGAGCTGGGTGCACATGCAGTAAACGGCAAGCACAAACAGGTCAGTCTTATTGATCACAAAGATACACACAACCTTCTCAGTGCTTCTATATCTGCTAGCTCCCGCAAGAAGGCTGCATTTTCCGGGAATGCATATTTTACAGAAATGCACACAAAACAGTCCCCAGATAGGTCACATCTTTCTGTTACAGACAATAAAATGAAATGAAATAAAAATCTTGCCATCTTACAAGGTGAATATTGCTTGTGTTCTACCCTTTCCCCAGTTCTGATTCCATCTGCCATTTTCCACACTACTCTGGCTATTTAAAGCTGTGCAGCTTCCAGGTATGTAAGACCATTCACTATTTAATTTTGCAACAAATATAGGTCAGTTTAAAAAAAAAACCCAGTTCTTGTGATTATAAAATAATCTGACTATAGCTAGTATTTGACGTATATACCCTTCTCTTCTGCTCATCTCTCTCTCTCTCTCTCTCTCTCTGATTATCCATTTTGTAAGTGGCTTTGTTATATACATGCACTCAGAAGATTTGAGGCACTGGGGGCACTCTAAATAATAAAAGAAAAATTCCTAGTAAATCTACCTGCCTCTTCCTGAAACCAATCTTTGTGAATTCTGAGCTCCAAATATGCCATATGCAGCATTTAATGGCAGAAGATTGCTTCTCCCCCCACTTCCCCATATGCCTCCCAGGGTAAGCATACTGGAAAAGCCTCATTAGCTGGTGACAATTTCAACGGAAGGTTTTGTGCATAAGTATTGCATTGAATATTAGCTCTCATTAAATTAAAACAGGAACAAACATTGCCACTCTAATATGACATCCTGTCTTTCTAATTCCTCTGTAATTGGTATGCATGTAACTGACTGCTTCCATTTAGCATAGACTTGAACCAGGACATTCATAGACTAACAACCGGGAGAAGAGCGGAAATGGTTTTGCCCAGTTTCCTACCTCCCAGCACAACAAAAACAGGCCTAGAAGCCCCAAATTCTTTGGAGCCTTGGGCAGGTTGATACTGGCCAGAAAGCAGAACACCCTCCTGGGTCACAGTAAGGACATGACTCAGTGCTGATAATAATCAAGCAACCACCGCGTGAGAAACCCCCTGTCCACTTTTTGTAGTTTCTTTGTTGAAAACGGTTTAGCTATTGGAATCATGCACCTCGCTGCATATTCATATTTGCGATGCTGTATGAAAAAAAGGGGGTCCCCATGAGAGACCCGGAGTATTCTGAGTTCAGAAATGCTACCTTTTGGACTGAAACTCCCAGCATGAACACTGGGGGATGCTGGGAGTTGTAGTTGAAAAAACAGCTTTTCCAAATTATGACCAGGATGTTCTGAAAGCTAGAGCAGATGGCCTATCCTGTTCATATGTTTAAAGGGCTTCTTATTGATTGCTGGTTGCCATAGGTTTTTAATTTTTTAAATTTTTTTAAAAAAAACACGCTAAGAAAAACGGCTTCCATTATAGAAAAACAAAAATAGAGTCAACTTTGCATAAACTGAGGAGAAAGTCAAAGGTGAAAGTAGAGGATTAAAAACAACAAAAAAAAGAGTTAGACATGGAAGTTAGTAATTTTTACACTTGACCGAGTTGCTGATTCACAGTGTTTCCCAGCCTTGGGTCCCCAGATGTGCTTGGATTGCAACTCCCAGAAATCCTGGCCAGCACACGTAGTGGTGAAGGCTTCTGGGAGTTTTAGCCCAAGAGAATTCCCAAGATTGGTAACCATTGGTTGAACATGCAGCAGAATCATGAGTTTGATCTGAATGGGTTCTCTCATTGTTCTCCTTTAATGGGAACCTAGCCCTGCAGGAAATGAGCAACTCCCCTGGAAAGCCTGTTCCACAATGCTCACTGTATTGAGCTGCAAGCTGGAGGTAAGGCCCATTCTTAGTGACAGGATTCCTAAATTACTTAAGGAGTTAAAAGAGCCAAAGGGTCCCAAACAGGTCAGGAGCTAAATCCAAATCCAATCCCAAGTAGAGCCAGCATACTGGGGCTTGTTAGTCAACACAAACTTAAATCCCCTGGATTCCAGTACATCATTTGGCTCTAGCCTGAGGGCTGTGATGACCTCAGAGGCCATCACAATGTGATGTCATGTTTCAGCTACACTTGCTGGGCATAATCAGATACCCCTTGTTCCTATATTTTCCCCTATCTCTTTTTAACAGCACTGCTGTTGCTTGAGCACAAGAGGGCAGAATGACACTGCCCTGCCCAATGTGCCGGACATTTACAGTAGCCCTGAGACACAATGTGGCTCGCAGCTCCCAATGTTTGGTTAAGAAACAGAAAACCTAGTGTGGTTGTGCAGGAGAGTGATTTTACAGTATTAAGAAAGAGGCATGCTCTTCTTTAAATCTAAAAAGATTCCTCCCCCCCAAAAAAAAATATTGCAAGCTCTTTATATATTGAAGCCACACACACACACACACACTTTTCAGAGCATTATGGGTTTTCAGGGTGTTTTTCCCTTTTCTCTTTATAGACGGCTAACCTTTAAAAACAACTCTCAGAATTTGAAAATCATTCTTTCAGCTTCTGTCCTTAGTACTCCCTTCAACCTTATCATTTTTCTCTCTTTCTGTCCTCCGGAGTCTTCCAGCGTGCCACTTTTGTCCTGGTTTCTGGATCCTCTCCATGTCAGAGAGTTAACAGAAATAAAAGACAATTCATCACTGCTGTATGACAATCGCAAGACTGATTAGTCAAGTACAGGTGTTTCAAGCATTAAAAAGACAGAATAAGTCAATGATATCAGAGGAATTACAGTTCATTTAATCTACTAGAGAGACACACACAGAGAGAAAAATCTTAGAAACTAGTTCTCAGGCTCTTCAAGGACAACAGCATAGTAGTAGTAGTAGTAGTAGTAGTAGTAGTAGTAGTAGTAGCAGCAGCAGCAGCAGCAGCAGCAGCAGCAGCAGCAGCATGATGCAAGGATTTTAGACAGCTAAATATTATTTAATTTTCATTCAGAATTCCTAGGAAGTTCAGTAGGCATCCAAACGACTTCATCCTGAAGTAAAGATGCAATTCATTTTCATTTATGCTCGCCCTGGATATATATGTATTTTCAGAAGCCTTCTATGGTATCTGGGTTTCTTGGACAACTTTAGATAGCTTGTACGGCCATTAATGAGTCCGAAATAAAGATCAATAATTATGTCTGGTCCATCACGCTGGGCACCAGAGCTGCCCAATGACCATTTTACTGCCTCAAGTTAAAAAAATGATGCCCATGAACAACCACATAAATAACTATTTGCTATTCTTTCATGATAACCTAATCTGCTGTTTGAGAGGGCTGTCTCACTCTGATTAATGACATTAATGGCTGGTCTTGTTCTATATATTTACAAAGCCCTTGGATACACCAGAGGATGCCCTGCCAACCCCTTCATCCTGCTGACTCTGCACCTCCTCACCAGTCTTCATGCCTGTTCATTTATTGAGTAGGAGGAAGGAACAGTGGTCTATCTTAGCATCCTCTGGACAGCCATATAAATTGGGCTCTGAGGAAGAGAGCCATAAAAGGGCATGATACCAAAGCACAAGTTTCCCTCTGAGGGCATCTTGGGTCAAGCCCCCTTAAACCCCCCCCCCATGTGAGAAAATCACTGTCTATGACTCTCAGCACAAGCTTTGGTACTATACTGGCAATTACATGACAATAAAAATGACCTTTTCCAGTATGTCAGAATTTGATGATGGTTTGAGGATTTTTGGAGAAACCAAAATACTGAAGGAAACAAGGCACATGTTGAATTTGTGAGGGAACTGCCTGCTACATAATTGGTGCTAAAATGCTCTGGATGACAGTGGAGCAAATATGACCATGACAGAATTTTTCCTAGTAGGATTGCTACTTAGACACCACCAAAAAAGAAAATATGCATCTCTGAAACAGAATACAGTCGGATACATATCTGCACAAATGAATGCATTTTTATAGGTGCAAATGTAGATATAACTACCAGAATTTAAATACAAATACTGTACAACATATCTCACTACAGTGGTGAGCTCTGTATCTATGCAGTGTGTGTTGAGGAACCACTTCTTATAGGTCTTTACCTTTACACGAAACTTCATCTGGACAGATCTTCTTCAAGAAAAGGCCATCTTCAAATAGAAGATGGTTCTCTAAATAGGACACATTCACTGCTATTTTTAAGGCAACAGCGTACTTTGTCAGAGGCCACATGATATATTTCTTGGCTTTGAAAATGCCAAAAAACTTGGCTACAGTCAACTTGGCTGTAGTAAGCTATCTCTTGGCAGATGCCCCTTTTGGAATTCAGAGAGCCCATCTATCAACAACTCGGTTTTCTTTCTTCAGCATATTCTCGATCTTTATGCCTAGGACAATTTTTTCCCCTTGAACCATGGGGAAGCAATAATTTACTTCAGAAACGTCATGGTCTATTGTGCTTTTCACTTCCCTTCCAGAACAACAGAGAAATCAGAGGAGATGGTTGCGTTCACCCCAACGTTACTGTGCCAGGCTCTCCCTACGCCACCCTCAGGTCATAGTGATGACACAGTGGCATTGATCTGGGAAAAAAATCCTCTTTGTCCTTGCAATGTAAAACTCGGAGTAGGTATCTCTCTTTCTTTCTCCTTCATCAAGAATGCAGCTAGAGAACCATATCTATAAAAGTTGCAAGCCAGCTTTTGTATTTTTCATCCCAGCACCACCCTGTGACAATAAATGGAAACATCACCAGCAGTTGCATAATTACAATGGGCAAAGCAGATACCAATGACACCCATATTCTGGGACTGTTCAGCTATACATTCCGGCCAATGTATTCTTGAACCACCTCCCTCAGGCTTTATGACTACAGTCCATGCTTATGTAAGCTGCAGTTTTACAGAAACAACCTCAGGGCTTGTGCAAAATTCTGCCAGGTTGCTGTATGGCAAAATATATTAATAAACAGAAATAAATAATGCATCCAGGTATAAGTTTAGACTGAAATATTCCCCTTTTTGATATATCTCCATATATGTTTCCACATATGGAAAATAAAGATACATTCTTATGAGGAACGGCCACACTGAGCTTCACACCAATCCCAGGATCCTAGAACCAGATTCCAGGTCATACTATCTCAGTCAGCACATGTTTGCTTCTTATAAAAACCCTTCCTCACCCTGATTCCTGCTTGCCTTTGACTGAAGATGGAATCTGGCCCTTTGATGTGCCAAGCATTGGTTCTATCACCGGGGCTGCAGCCCTGCCTATTTGGTGCAAAAGACGTGCACCTCCAGGCATAAATCTAATGCTCTGACATCAAAGCAGGCTATAAATTGCCTGGGGAAGATACACCAGAGTTTTCCCGAAAAAAATAATACCTTACTGGGAGCGTACACACTTCACATGCAAATGGGCCCAGGCTCAATCCATATGCCCCAGTGTAGAGGTGGGACCACCTCCCTAAAACCCTGGAGAGTGACTGCCAGCTAGCAAAGGACTAGATACACCAATAAGTTGACTCTGTATATGGACTTTTCCTGCATTCTTCATAAGGAAGCACAGAAAGTCAGGCAGATGTGAGCCAGCTAACACAGCTTACACTTTGTTAAAAGTCTCTCATTATTTTCCTGAGTGACTTGGGGGCAGCATAATTACTTCAAAATATTTTAATGAAAACAGGGCATACATTAATTTCTTTTTTCACTTACACACTTCCTTCCTTAAATATTTTTGCACAATGAGTAATGATGAACGCTGTTTACTCATTACTGCTGGAACATGACTTTTGGAGGCTATGTTTTTCTACATTGGCTAATTTTTGGCTATTTTTTTTTTAGGGAAAGCGTGGAAAACAAAAACAATTAAAATATCACGGTAAAACATCACATTGCTTATTACTCCTGGGTAACATTTTACTAGTAAAAATAACAGTGAGTAACACATTGGCTGAAATCCTGTTGCGCTCCTACACAAAAGGTGTAAGTTGGAGTTAAGTTAAGGAGTCTCCATAGACTTTGTGTGTGCATGCTGAGGGACTCACCTTCAGTATGGGTTTCATTCACTGCTTCTTAAAGGAAGAATTCCGAAATCTGCTCTCAACTTAAGTGTTTCTTACCCTCACATTATTTACCTGAAATATTTTAAAGTGCTCATACTGTTCACAAATTGTTTTCAGAGGATTTAAAAAGAAAAGGGCACATCCATCCTTCGGCGGATGTGAAGTCTTTTTTTTAAAAAAAAGGTAATGTAGGAAAGACAGTCAAGAAAATGCTTCAGGAATAAATGCATCTGTTGTTGTTTTATAAAAGGAAAGGAATCAGAGATGCATTTTACCTGATGCTCCCATATGGGATTTTTAATTAAATAACAGAGAACAGGCAGGTACTGTATATTCTACTAAAGCTATCTTTTAGTGAGCAAGACTTGCTATGTTTCACCTTGTGTTGCCTCCCTGGGCTGGTAGTGATTCTGCCACGTCTCTGTCAGTATGTTTTGCACTCTACGTACTTACAATGATTTAAAATGCAAATTCCAGAATAATAAAGGTGAAGCCCCATGCATACAAAACGGAGTCTATTGTCTTGCACATGTCTTCCTCCAGTTTCCGTTTCATAAGTTTGCAACAGAAAATGTCCATTGGTATGATATCACGTTACTAACCAACAGCAGCAACAACAAGATAGCACAATTACTTCGACTTGAGTTTAAGAAAATAATTCTGCAATTCATTAGGGAAGCCTTTTCAAAACCTGTGGTTTCCAATAGTTTTTGGCTTACAAAAGGAGTTGTAGTTGAAAACATCAAGAGAGGACCAGGCTGGAGAACGCTGAATTGGAGTTGCACTCTCACGCATCAGAGGGCAGGGACAACTAAATATGACAAACTCCATCTGTCTATGCATAGAGATCATTATCCCACTGAAAGGAGCTGCTCCATCCGAGGAGCCCCCTCATCCCAGTTATAGCAAACTTCTACATGGAACATTTTGAAAAACAGGCCCTGGGTTCGGCACCCTTCACACCCAAAGTCTGGTTCCGATACATGGATGACATCTTCACAATTTGGAACCACGGTGAAGAAAAACTGGAAGAATTTCTAAACCATCTCAATAGCATCCTGCCAAATGTTATGATATGTAATGTAATAAGTGTTAAAACAGGGTTTAAATCCCATAAATAGTCTTTGTAACACAGCTCACCTTGATATAGCCTTATAAATTATTTGTAAAATAAATATCCATGTCCAATAGGAGTGTGTAAGAAAATGTTTCAGCATACCCATAGCTCCTAAGAGAGAGGTTCACAATTCAGGGTGCCACCATCTAACACTCTTTGGTTACTGAGCATGCTCAGTTCTCACTGGGCTGGGCTGGGGACGCGTTGCAGCCTGTGTTTCCATTCTGTAAAGCAGTGGTCTCCAACCTTGGGCTTCCAGATGTTCTTGGACTTCAACTCCCAGAAATCCTGGCCAGCAGAGATGGTGGTGAAGGCTTCTGGGAGCTGTAGTCCAAGAATATCTGGAGGCCCAAGATTGGGGACCACTGCTGTAAAGGAAACTCTGGTTCTTCTGAGCAAAGTGATATTTTCCTCTTATCTCCAGAGGAGTGTTACTTTTCTTGGACAACAATTCCCAGAATCCCCCAGACAGCATGCCAGTGGCCCTGGTGGCTAGAAAGATTGTGGGCCTTATTAGGGACAGAGGTGTGTGCCAGCTGTCACTTGCTTTCTCCTTTGCTGTCAGCAGGTCAGTCTCCTGTATCACTTCCATTTCTCTCTCTCCCAGTCCATCTTCAGTGACAGAAAGGAAGTGGGTTGGGCTGAAACATGCTTGAAAGAATGGAATGTGAGAAAGTAAGGTGTGTGTGTGTGTGTGTGTGTGTGTGCGTGCGTGCGCGCGCGCACATGCCTGCACACACAAAATTCAAGGCTCCAGTGGGTACTCGAGACAAACAAGGGAGGCATTTTGATCTCCCATTGCTAAGCATCACTGAACATCCTGTATTGCCATAATTATAAGATGAGAATGGTAGTGAAAAATAAAGCTTGCACCCCACCAGCCAGAAGTTAAGCAGTAAAATAAAATAAAAAGAAATTAAGATCATGGGATTTCCCATTTCTCATGGGCAGAGATAAAGTGAGAAGAACAAGTGTGGTTATTAAAGTGAATTACGCTGACACTGGAGAGCTGCTGGGCTTATGTGAGTGGAGTGGGTCTGAACCACCTCACCAGTGGCCCAAGTAATTAGCTAGTCTAATGAAGACAGGGAGACAGAAAAGACAGAGAAAGCAACATTCAGCACAGGAATTGTAACATCAGCATGCCTGTTCTCCAAGGTTTCAAAACACAAATAAATGGCTGGACCTTCAATAATCTGTACACCTGGCTACCCACGAAGAGAATAATTAAAAAGAATCAGGGCCTCCCTTAGCAAATACCAGCACATCCTGTATGAACAATGCTTCTCGTGAAATGGGCCCCTTTTATTTTCTTCTTCTCCTCTTGTCTCTACAAAGCCAGAATGTACACTGATGGGCTTTAACATTAAATTGCTTGGGCCAGAATCCTTTTGGTGATTGTGTATGGTTTGTGGCTAAGTGTGGCTAAGTGATGGGGCACTGAGGTGTTGCATGCTTGTCTGCACAACCAACATGTTACCTGTATTTTATCAAGTCTTATACAAACACAAACAGGATTCCAGCCTTTTTATTTTCTATGTCTATCAAAACTATAATCAAAGGGCAAGAGATATTTTAAAAAACATTTTGATCTAAGGATCAGGAAGAGATAACAAGCTTCTTCCATAGTGATCCCATTTGTATCTGGAAGAAAATACTTACTGTTGCCCAAGACCATGTCCTGAAATGTGCAAAATTTCTCACTAAGCACAGTACAGTCAGCAGCTAACCACAAAAAGCATCATGAATTTATATAGAACTGTGCACTAGACTGCAGTATCGATGCTGAGGGGGCCATGCGCCTCTCCAAAATCCCTGCAATTGTTTGGCCCCAGAGCAGTTTCGGCCTGAAGACCTTTTGACCTTCTCATTCATTTTCACACTAGTTAGATCACATGCTTCTCAGATGGTTGCAGGATCCACTCTGGCACTTTTTAAAGACCTTTTGATGCCTACACTGTATAATCCTTCGTGCTGCTAGGGAAGGCGTTAAAAAGCAAGAACCACCATCCTTAAAAAGTTCCTCCAAGGAGTCTAGGGTTTTTTCCTTTTATACAGTCCCAGCCAGAGTCTTCTTCGGCCAAAGTTGGTATCTTAGATAATTCAGGATTCTGTGAAAAGATTTCTTAATCTCACAAAAACGCTGGGTTCCTAAAGGTAAAGCATAACTTCCCATGATATGGGTGTTTTTTTCTTTCTTTGTAATCTGAGTTCCGTATTCTTAATTCCATATGAAACACATAATGAGGAGAGATTGGTTCAAACAATCAAGAAATATTTTTATTTAGGTACAATGGGTAATAGGTATGAAGGGATAGGCAGATTCTTGGATATGAATGATAAAGGTAACACAATAGTAAGATCTAAATATGTTTTCAGTATTTAAAATTCAAAATAATTACATCACAGATTCTCAATCTTTTTTACACACATACTGTAACTGTAGTATTGTGTAAGATTATTTTCTCATAAAAAACACTACTGGACTACTAACCTCCTTCTGGAACTTTCTGGCATCTCCCTCTAGACCGTCATACCTCAACTTAATTCTCACCAGAGCCCCAGACCACACTCCCACAACATTTCAATCATGCTAATCAGTCACCATTTAGCTACTCAACTATTGGTCACCACAGCACATCCACAACATACGCATTCACACATCCCTAATGGAGACTATGCCCAAAAGCCATTATTGCTGGTGGTGCCACAGATACACCTGAATCAAGGAAAGCAAGAGGAAGTGGTGACACAGGGTCTTAAGGCTATGTGCACATGCGCTTGTACAGGTGAGTGCAAAACAATCACATGTTGATTCAGGCCTGCACTTTACAGCCGGCTGGGTTTGCTGTATCTTTAGGCTGATTTGTATGTTAAAATTCTTGATTCAACCTCTAGTGCCATCATCATCTTAAAAACAGATGCTATAACAGTTGTAACAGGACATGTTAAGTGATTTCTTTGAGAGCTGGTGGGTCAGCTTTTGGTCTGGCCATTTAAAGAGCTCAAGCTGTTATCTTTATATCGCTCTCAACATATTGAGCTGCTCTGGGTCTCAAGTATCAGGCTACTGCTACACATTATGTGACTGCAAAGAGTCAAGGTCAAAAGAGGGATAAGAACATGCATGGAGAAAAGCGTACAACTTTGCCATTACCCCTCACCCAAATGATCTGCCAGTTTCAGGTGGGTGGGTGGAGGATGATAAAGAACAATCATCTTAGTGTGTCACTTGCCATGCAAAATGTGTTGCAGCCACTGAATGGTCATAGAAGATTTCTCCAAACGGTGTCACCAGGACCATTTGTGAACAGGTTTACACAAAAGCATCTGGGAGTTTACAGGTCCTAGTCTGGGCCTCTCAGTTGACTGGGGTGCCCTGTCCCTTCCTGATGCAGCAACCAATCACCTCCTGATGCTTCCTGCCCAAAACACTTTCAGGTCCAGGTCAGTTTTGTATGAGCTCTTGAACCAATCCCACCCATACATTAATTTTAAAGATTTACCTGAAAAGTTTCTCCTCTCTTGGTTAGGAATGCAGGGGATTTTCAGGTGCTCTTGATTTTATCACACATTGTGGGGACAAATCTTTTTCGCAGAATTGGCCGGTGGACCTTCCCTCTTGAGAATGAAAAGACACACACACGTACACAGAGGGAGAGAAAGCAGCAAAGGGCTGGGCAGGGGTGGGGGTTGTTCAGAGAATCCAAACTGCCACTCTGGCAGCTGGCAGTCACTGTCCATCACATCTTTGTTTCCTATATAAACATGGAGACTGGCCCCATCACCAAACCTGAAAAGGGATGACAGCCATTGGCAAGAGCTTGGACTTTTGAAACACACACACATCTGCAGCTGAACATCTCATTTCCTCTTGGACTTTAGATCCAGAAGGCTTGAGCTTAGAGAGGTAGTGGCTGGCAAATTCAGGATAATAACCCCAGAGATGGGGTTGTGGTTGGGGTACAGGGCAAAAGTCCTCATGGATTTCTTAGCATTCAAGCCAGAAACTCTGAACCCTGGGGAGAAAGGAGTGACGGCCAGTCTTTGTTCTCACACCACTTACTGCAAAGAAGAGTGCAAGCAGCCAACTGGCTCATGGAGTCAGGAATGTCCCCTTGCCACACACACATAAGCAACTGAGAGATGAGGATCTTGCTGGGTAATGATTGCAAAAGGTCTACCCCTCAGGCATACTCAAGTTGGGGTGGGGGGCAGGATGCTGGGCACAGGCTTCCTCGCATAGGAAGGAGGTTGACATGTAAGAAGTCAGACATTTAAGGATTCAGACAAAGGTGGCTTGTTTGCCAGACCTTCTCTGCTTGAGATTTTTTTTACAAATAAGGGAGAGATAACAAAATAGAAATATTTTTTGTTTTGCTCTTTGTTGAAGACAGCAATGTCTAAAAGCTTTGAAATTCCTCCCTAGGGTATCTGGTGACATCCATATAGCCTAAATGGCTGAGGACAAGGAACTGGCTGAATATCCCTCACATCCCTATTCCAAATTATTTCCACAATATTCTGCAGGGTTTTTTTAAGTGTGCAAAAAAAGCACACTTATTTTGTTTGCAACTTTCACTAATGTATGGATTTGTATGCACACAATTACCCCCTAATATATTTATTTTGTACATATATTTCCTAATGCATGTCTATTTGTACACTACTTTTGAGTGGAAAAATTATGTATTTATTTACAGAAAAAACCAAGGTGACTTACATAATTAAATCTCAATTTCAAAGTTGTGTGAGTGGACCAAGATGAAACCTTATTTTAACAAGCAATATTGTGCTTTATTCTTTTATGTTTCATTCTCATTCGTAGTTAATGCTTGGTGTATATTTTTTATGATAGATTTTCTGTGATGAGTCTTAAGCACTGTATGGGTTATGTAGTCTGTAATCAAAATACCTTGTAACCTTTCCATGCCATAAGATTACATATTCTGTTATAATGCCCTTGTAGTTGAGACCAGGCCATTATTGAATTATAATGTAACACAAGCAGAGTACTTTGAATAACACTATTTCCTGCATTGATTATGCTATTTTGTAATGTACTATGCATTTATTGTTTATTTTAGTATACATTTATATCTATGCTGTGTATCTATACCACAACAACTGCATCTTATCCCGAATGTACTTTATATTTGTACTCCTCTATATTTTGTATTTCTGCAACGCCTAGAATGTATGCCCTCCCAAATGGTCACATTTGTTTTACAAACTCCATTCTGTTTTAACTCTGCCTCAACCCAGAGCTGGGAACAACAAAGACCATTCACACTTAGCTGATAGCACTGCTGATAAGCATTTATGGCCCATCCAAATAAACAAAGAAACCCCCATCCTGCACCAGGAACTGACATTGTGGTAAAGTATGGCCAGATGGCTACACTTGGAATAACAAAAGGGCCTTCTATATCCTGCCCAGAGACTTTCAGGCAGCATCTTGGGCACAGTTCAAAGAAACATCAGGGCATAAAACTGATATTTTCTTCTGACTTCTGATTGGCTAAGTTAGCATCTCAAATCCAATGAGGAGCAGGATCCAAGGCTGGGGTACAGATGACCAATAGGTCAACTGCAGAAACACCTGAAGTCCAATCACAGCCAAGATCCAAAAGTTGGGCGACAGATGACCAATAGTAATGTAGTCCTTTTATGGCTCTTTGTTTGTACCATTATAAAAATGTATGTAATGCATCACCTCGGGGTCTCCCTCTGCTTTTAAGATGGGAGGCCCAGCTGAACTTTTGTACTTTAATAAAATTGGCTTGTTCAGCTGTCTTGTGTCTTAGCCTGTGATCCTTGCCAGAGAACCCGAACCCAGTACTGGTCTAATCTGACTTCAGATTTGGCCGGTAACAGTTGAAGCAATAGCAATGGATCACAAGACCTCAAAGATTTTAAATATAGAAAACCAACGATATTACTGTATTGTACTTAATTGGAAAGTTAAAATTAACAGTTAATCGCTCACAGAAGCCTTATATGGCTATTCAGTGGCCGGAGTACATTTTGCATTGCAGGTGGCACACTGAGATAATTGTTCTTTATGTGTCTTCACCCAACAACAAAAATGGGAAGACAAGGTCTTTAAAAGAGAACAGTATTCCCATTTGTATATTAGTGTGGGAAGTGAGAATTAAGTTGGATCACTTAAAAATGTGGTTAAAATAAAATTCTACCCATGCCAAGCAGTCACGCTTGAGGCTGGCCTTTTTCTTAAGCATGGATAGTTTTGTACTCACCCTAATCTTTCCTAAATGATAGTTTATAGAGTGTTGACAGCACATCCAAGCAAAGAAGGAAAATCAACAGTATCATATTACTGTAACTGTCACACTTTAAAAGGGTCTGACAGTGCCCTTTCCTTCAAGTTGCCTTTGTCTTCTCATGTGAACAAGCGACACTGCTGCTTTTCATACTGTTGACACCCAGCAAGAAACAATCAGGTAGTTAAACAAGGTCATGATCCAAAGATTCCCTTCAGAGGTCATAAGGAGTTTCTCGTTTACACCAGGAGTTTGAAAAATGTCCTAGAAGCAGTTATTCACATAATCCCAGAAGTAAAGTCTAAATCCCCTTGCGTTATGGAGACAACTTGTTCAGTAACATTTCATTTTATTCCTTATTTGCCTGGGATCTTCCCAAGGGTAGTTGGCTGCCTGTTGTGTGAACTGAAACCTGGATTTAAAAAGGCATTTGGTCTGATCCAGCGTGGTTCTTCTTATGCTCTTATGTTCTGTGTATGTAAGCTCTCAAGAGTGACTAACAGCCATTTAGAAGCAAGAGCACAACTGGATCAGTATAATAAAAAAATGTGAAAACCAAAAGCAGGCAGACTATTTTATAACCGAAACTGAAACAGTACTCTGTAAAATTACTTAATAAATAAAGTAAAAGCATCCACACCAGAATCAAAGAACATGAGAGACACTGCAGACTAAAACAACCAGAAAAATCTGCAGTAGCTGAACATGCCCTAAAACAAACTGGACATGAAATTCTATTTCAAAATACTGAAATACTGGACAACACCAGCAATCATTATGTCAGACTGCACAGGGAATCCATTGAAATCCACAAGCACCAGAACTTCAACAAAAAAGAGGAAAGTGTGAAGCTCAACAAAACTTGGCTCCCAGCTCTCAAAAATACAGCGTGCAAAAGATCAATGAACTCCACCCAGCCACAAGGACAGGGGATCACTACAGTGGTGCCTCGCTTAGTGATTGCTCCGTTGAGCGACAAAATTGCTTAGCGATGGACTTTTTGCCATCGCAAAAGCGATTGCTTAGTGATGGTCCCTATGGAGAAAATTTGCTTTGCGATGATCGTAGGGAAGCGATCATGGCAAAGCAACCCTTTTTAAACAGCTGAGCGGCGGTTTCAAAATGGCTGCTGGAAAAACAAAATGGCCACCCACTGTTTTGACTCGCCTAAGAGGCAGCAAAAATGGTGGTGTTATGGAGGATTTTCGCTGAAAGGTAAGTTTGTAAACCCATAGGAATGCATTAAACACATTTTAATGCGTTTCTATGGGCTTTTAAAAATCGCTTAGCGATGAAATTGCTTAGTGACATTTTTTCCAGAACGGATTAATGTCGCTAAGCGAGGCAACACTGCACACACAAAAGACCAGCTAATGACACCTATCAACCACAGGGACAGATAATCTCTTCTCCTTAGCACAACAATACACCCACAACAAGACACACTAATCACCCATCTACAGAAAAAGACAAAAGCCTATCTCACAGCCATAAATACTGCACTCTTAAGCCAACTACACCAGAGCACAGAGTGTTGTCCTCTGAAGATGCCGGCCACAGAGACTGGTGAAACATTAAGAAAAACAACCTTCAGAACACGGCCAAAGAGCCCAAAAAATCCACAACAACCATAAAATAAATAAATAAATCTAAAAATTGTTACTAAACAAAATGACTGTGAGGGAGAGGTGAACAGGGGGGGAATTATTTACCTAGAGTCATTAGATGGAAGTGGATCATTTTCAGAAAGAATGCTTAGCAGTTTGTGATTAAATTTTTTTTTGTAAATTTAGAGGGGTTGAAGAAGCACCCCCTCCATTTAAGGGAGATGAATTCTGTGTTTTTTTAGAGTGAGTGGGGTCTTTGGTGCTTTTACATATGCAGAGGTTCTTCTCCTGCCTGTCTGCCTGTCTGCCTCCCTCAAAAGAAGCCCTGCCGCCACTGACTGAGGGAAAAAAAATCCCCAGCACACCACCAAGAATGGCTTTATGCAACGATGCAGCCTCATTGCCATGACCAGTGGGATATGATCAAGGCTTCTTTTCAGGGAAGGCAGGAAGGGACCCGTGGCCATAATGAATAGTTTTACAAAAACCGGGAGTAGATGCTAGCCTATTTCAGCTAGCCTACCAAACAGGGTTTGTGTAAGAATTCCAATAATATTTTGAGAAAAACAGAAGAAAAATGTTGAAAAAGTAAAAAAAGGTTGTGGCACCTTAAATACCGGAATATTTTAATGTAAGCTTTTGTGGACCGCCTTGGCCCACTTCATCAGTCTTTTGATTAGTCATAAAGCAGCATACAAATGCTAATTACTGTTACTAAGAAATGAATGCAACTTAATTATATTTAACTCTGCCTGTTTTGCCCCCTAAATAATGATGCTGTGTCCATTGTACTCCATACTGTATTGAGCCACTTAGAACAACAGGGAACTTATGTGAGGCTGTTGTTTGTGGATTATAGCTCTGCTTTTAATACCATTCTACCAAATAGGTTGTTTTTTAAAATGATCAACCTGGAATTACCTCAGAAGATCTGCGTGTGGATAAAAGACTTTCTGACAGATAGGCCACAGTCAGTAAGGATCGGATCTCACCATTCTTCTACCCTGGTACTAAGTACAGGAGCTCCCCAGGGCTGTGTCCCTTCCTCTATTCCCTGTACACACATGATTGCACCCCACTGTATAAGACCAACACAATTATTAAATTTGCGGATGATACAACAGTGGTGGGGCTCATAAATAAGAACAATGAGTCTGCTTATAGAAAAGAAGTACAAGGGTTGATACTTTGGTGTAAAGAAAATCATCTCACACTTAACATCAAAAAAACTAAAGAACTCATAACTGATTTTAGGAGGAAGAGAAATGTACATTTACCACTGTACATAAATGGCGAGGAAGTGGAGAGAGTTGGTAGCTTTAAATTTCTGAGCACTTACATCTCAGAGGACCTCTCATGGAATATAATGAGCTAAAGACCGCCAGTAGTGAATAGTTAGTTGGACTGTGTCACTTGGCCTGCGGTGTAGATGTTTGAATTTTTAGTGGGGACTTTTAGTGGGTGGGGAGTGTTGGGGGATTTTTTAGTGGGTGGGGAGTGTTTGGGGAATTTTATGTGTGTGTATGTGTCTGGTCTCTGGGTGTCTGTGAATTTCATTGTATGGGTATACTGTGTATATACTTACAATGACAATAAATAAATAAGTAAATAAATAAATAAATAAATAGCAACAATGAAACAAACAACAACAACAACACAATGATAAAAAAAGAGAACAATATGCTGGTATGATCCTAATACCAGTTAATTGTAACATGCTTAATAGGTTTACCTATCTGGATGTGGAGCCAGAGGTTGGGAATTCAATTCCCCCACTGTGCACCTCCTTGACAAGGGCTGGACAAAATGACCCATATGGTCCCTTTCAGCTCTGTGGTTCTAGGAATAAATATTATTATTTGCCCCAGACACACTTTTTATATTTTAAATTGGGTCATGAGTTAATGGTGCTGTGAATGTTTTAAGTTCCTAATATAATTCCCCTGAAGGCAAGAGGAGAAGGGGACGACAGGGGACAAGATGGATGGACAGTGTCATCAAAGCTACCAACATGAATTTGACCAAACTCCGGGAGGCAGTGGCGTGCTCTGGTCCACGGGGTCACGAAGAGTCGGACATGACTTAACGACTAAACAACAACAACAAGGAACCCATTTAGGGAAAAACAATAGGGAATGCTAAAAAAATCTAACAGCATAAGATGAGCAGCGTTTACCATGTTTCTCTGAAAATAAGACAGGGTCTTATATTAATTTTTGCTCCAAAAACGCATTAGGGCTTTTTTTCAGGGGATGTTTTATTTTATTGTTTTCATGTACAACAATCTGCATTTATTCAAATACAGTCCTGTCATCTTCTTCTGGTTGCTGCACAAGGGTGGAGGTCGGGGTTTCACTTAACGGGGGCTTATTTTGGGGGTAGGGCTTATATTGCGAGCATCCTGAAAACTCATACTAGGGCTTATTTTCAGGTTACGTCTTATTTTGGGGGAAACAGGGTAGTCTGTGTAATACAGACAAAACTGTATTATTCTGTGGCTTTGGCTGAAGTAAAGCAGTTACCTTGAGACAGTGCAATTCTAAAAAGAGTGTTTTGGCAATTTGGAAAAGATCAAAGACCTGTGAGATAGCTCCAGGAAAAGGAGGTCTAGTGAATGAAGAAAGTGGATATTTTTCAGAAGCAGACGATAATATGATAGTACTGTATTTGTAAACAGGGTGAATATGGATATTCTCAAGAAATTAATGAATGAAAACAGTAATGAAGCATACTAAACGAGATAGGTAAGACAAGACTGTATGTTAAATGTAGGCTTTTCCTTTATTTAAAGTCTTGCTGTGGGGAGAAATGCACCTTGATTTGAGGATTGCACATTTGTAACAGGGGAAGTGCTTTGGAGATATAAATCGGATCCCTTAAGAGTGTGTGTATTTCCAGTTCAAATGACTCACGTGTGCATAACTGGAAAATAAGCACAACCTTCCTTTAGTCAATGGGGAAGAGTTGTGTAAATTGAATAAAATATGGAAATAAATGCAAAAACAAGGGGAAATTTATATTTTCCAAAGCTGATCTGTCACAACTTGGATAAAACACATAAAAATGTACACCGCAGAAAGTCTTGCCACCTGATATGAAAGAATAAAAGGGGAGATTTTTCATTATATGGAGAACTGAGATACACACAAGTAATTAGCTGCATAATGTTTGCTCAGCCATAAAAGTAAAGAGGGATATGGGGCTTGGATTGCACGTAGGCCATGCTGTGCTCCTCCAAAGCTCATTTCCTTTACTCAGCCAGGATTATTTCCATGGTGAAAGGACACAAGGAGTGGATTTTGAGGCTGTGTCTCTTCCAAGGCCAATCTCTCTGTCTTTTCGGCAAAAAGCAAAAGCACAAGTTGCTTTGTCCAACTCACTCCTACTCGAGAATCAGCTCATTTGCTTCTGTTAACTCTGGCTAATTCCCCCCCCCCCTTTTCAATTATATGCCATCAAATGCATAAAACCTATGGCAACTTTTTCCAGAGTTTTCTAGGCATAGAGTATCCAGACATGATTTTTTCCATTTCTTTCTTCTGGAGATGCCCAGGGACTGTGCAGCCTGCCCAAGACCGCACAGGCTTGGCTCTTCCCCCAGGTGGCACAGTGGGAATGAAACATCTGACTATTGGCTCTGTAGCCATCTAGATTCATGCCCGGTCCCTTTTCCATGTTAAACCCGTATATTTGAAAAATATTTTCTTCCCAATTACATAAGGTTTAAAAGCTTTTACTTTTTACATTTTTGAAGGTAAACATATTTTAAGATCCCAGTCACACTAGACACTTCCGGAATTCTGAAAGCTAATGCATAACTGAGGTCCAGCCCCCTTCCGCTGGTTCAAAAAGTTCAAATAGGGACAGTTTATGATGACTGTGCGAAGACCAAATTCCTCTTTCCCTTGAGATAATGGCCATTTGTTTTCTGAATGGGGAGCTCTTTTTATCTTGGATACCCCTTGTAATATCCCCAGAGACTCTCTTTCAGAGACAGGAATATTTCTAACAAAAATTCAAAATGAGTACATTTACAAATAAATGTATGCTGCTTGTAAGCTTCAGCAAGCTTTGGTCAACATGATTCCCAATATTTTCCTACAAAGGTACTGGTGGTAGAAAAAACACTTTTTTTTATCACCCCTCTCCAATTTAAACTCTCAAGCTGCCATCTCACCTTCAAAAAATATGAAGGATCCCCAATAGAGATGGGCATGAAGCTCCAGTTTGGCGGTTCAGGTGCCCTTTGATTTTGCACCCACCCCTTCCAGAGGCTGCATTCAGAGGCAGCATCCTGACATCCCTCCCCCGCCTCCCCTGGACACTGCTTCGAAGTGGGCACCTGCCAGAGGAGGTGGGATGCTGAACTGCGGAACACCTGTTGGGCCATTAGCCGAACCGGCATGATCAACTGAACCAGCAGTTTGTGCCCATCTCTAATCCCCAAACAGAGTAATCTACAGGAACAGTCATATTGGAGAAACTTTTTGATCACTTTCAAGGAAGGAAGGCCTATTTTGCCTTGAGAGGGGAACTTGTTGAAAAAGAATATCTTGCTTTAGAGCAAGAAATTAAGACTCTGTTGCCTCCGGAGCTCCTTCTGACTTTCTCATTAGTTTCAGGAGTTCTTGGACAAATGCACATGTAAAGTGCTGTTCATGCAGCGAAGTGCAAAGGCTTTACATACTTACTGTGTTCACAAGAAAGATAAACATTCATAAACATGTTCCTGGCAAATTTAACAGAATGAAAAGTAGTGTCTCTTCAGTATGGGAGAAAGTTGGAGATAACAGGGCTAGGAGAAGACATTTTGGGCCCTGTGGCAAAGAATAAATTGCTGACCAATCCTATTCCACACAACTAAGGCAATTAGAGCAACTTTTGCTGAAACATGGCTAATGGGATAGTGTTCTCTACAGTTCCTGAAGGCAGCAAGCTAGCTTCGAGGTACAGGTCAGGCTGTGTAGGATCCACTATAGCTCTCTCCAGCATCTGCCACATGGGGTGACTGCCTCGCTTTGCCTAATGGTTAAGTTGACCATGTGTGTATAGTTGACTTCCTTTCCAAACAGGGTCAAGAAGCAGTAAAGGGTGGCAGTGGTTAGGCTGCTTTGTGGCTGTTGGCCTTGGAAAGTGTCCAATGATACCAACTTCTTACACTGGTTCTGTAGGTCAATTAATTTTTTTTAACTAAGGTTATCAGATGTACAGTATCAAACGTTTTCATCCTGTGCTGATACGAAGATGGATCAAGTAAGGGCACTCTGCTTTTAAGGTCCCAAGACTCTAAAGACTCTGCAGAACCTTGAGGAGGAGATAAAATGCAAGAATAAAATGATTCCAGTATACCCCCTTGGGGAGGTTAACAGCAAACCATCTTCCATGCAGCTGAAAATGTAAGAGGAGGGTAATTTTTCACTGTTTCATGACAGAAAATCTCTTGACAGAAGAAAAAAAAACATATGCAAAAGACTACAGAGAGAATGCAATTGCTCCCTATCTTCCACTGATTCTTCTTTTGCAAGCCCTAAATGAGCCATAGACTTGATGAATCTTTCCTAGAGGCAACCAAATGATTACTTTTTAAGGACATCAAGATCTTGCACTGGTAGAATTGAACAGTCCCATGCCACTTTCACACTTTGCCCTTAAAAACCTTCAATGAAACTCTACACCTCCCAGCATTTCATTGACATCACAGCTTTTGTACCTTATCTCATTTTCACTGTGCCTCGTACAGTACAATTTTGTTGTTCACATACTGAAAAACATAACCTTGAAAGGGAACAAAGTCCTCAGATCAGCAGATCAGCCACACCAAAGTAAAAATGATATGCATTGTTCCTACTGTATTTTCTTCGTCACAGGTATTTGAACTTCAACCACAGTAATTACCAACTTGGTTGTCTCCTCAGCAATATCTCATCTGGGATTTCCAAAAGGATGTCTCCAGCTCATTCAAAGTCATGTAAACGGATGGCTGTTGATTTTCAGTCATGTGGAAACTTATGTAATGTTTCAGGCATGTCTTCTTCCTCTTCCTCTTCCTCTTCCTCTTCCTCTTCTTCTTCTTCTTCTTCTTCTTCTTCTTCTTCTTCTTCAGGCGAACATTTCTAACAATTCAATTTTCAACATAAATATACAAAAAAAGTCTGAAAGTGACGCTTTCCTTCTACGGAACACTTGTTTGGCTGTCTGGTATAACTGTTCACACATACACTGTTGCCTATGAATTCAGAATGTGATGGTGACTGTAAATGTCAGGTACTTGAAGATACTTTCTTTCTTTTTACAAAAATGACCTCTTTTTTTCTCTTGTTGCTGGCTTTCAAGGTGTGAATATTTACACATTTGTTTCTCATGGTTTTCCTGGGTGTTTTTTGTATTATATTTTAATTATATTTTAACAATCTATTTTATCTCCGTTTGATGATTCTATTATATAGAGTTGACCTCTTAGTATATTAGTAAAAATGATGGCATATAGTTCAGGGATGCGCAACCCACCCTGGACTTGTGAGGCCCTAATGCCCCCCATTAGCATCAACTTCCTTCCTGCCATTCAACACTGACACTATGAAAGCAGCTCTGCTGGTTGTGGTTGCTGCAAGTGGGAAAAAGGCAACATCTGCTCTGTTTCTTCTGCTTCTAGAAGCACTGTTCTGGCACCACCTCACAGCAAATGACTGTTACATACTGTGGGTTGGCAAGGGGAGATTTTAGCTCTTTCCCCTAGACCCTAAAGCAGCTGCTTGACCATTGCCACAACCTTGCAGAGAATTGCTGGATGGCATAAAGTCAACTTGAAGGACAGATCCTGAAGCTGAGGCTTCAGTACTTTGGCCATCTCATGAGAAGAGAAGATTCCTGGAAATGACCCTGATGTTGGGAAAGTGTGGAGGCAAAAGGAGAAGGGGACGACAGAGGACAAGATGAATAGACAGTGTCATCGAAGCGACCAACATGAATTTGACCCAACTCCAGGAGGCAGTGGAAGACAGGAGGGCCTGGCGTGCTCTGGTCCATGGGGTTGCGAAGAGTTGGACACAATTTAACGACTAAACAACAACAACAAATAAAGCCAACGCCTTCTCCCATACTGTATGTTTACTTACACATGTGTACATGCAAGGTTATGGCCTTCAGAGCTAAAAAGCCCAGTACCTCTGATACAAATGAACAAATAATACCCCCCTTTCCCCCTTCTGACACTCCCTACTCCCTGGAGCAGCTAAGTGCTGTGCCCCATAGCCACAGAATGCTGAATTACTGTTGTGTGGTAGAATTCAAAAAGAGTAACACAGAATATTTTGGAGGGCATCATTGTCTGAATAGATCACTAAAAAAACCCCAGCACTCCGCATGGCAATACTCGTATTTTGTTGCAGGCCCAACGTGCTATTATTAGCCACTCAGGTCTGTGACCGCATAAATAAGAAAGAAAAATATATATTATTAGCCAGTATTGTGTCATGCCCAACAGAAGGGGGTGAACTGGTGTTTAGCATAAGCCTATTGCCTTTACTCTAAGAGTAAAAGATGTCCTGCTAAGGAAAAAAATAAACTTGTGGCTACATCAAGTGTCATCATTCAGTTTTGAGAAGTCCTGGAGTTACTGTGAACAAAACATCTGAACACATGTTTTAATAAAGTGTACGCGTTTAGGAAGCTCATTACCCAAACTGTCGAACCGGAAGCAAAGCAGATGCCACCTCTGCTCTCTAGTCATTACAGACCTACTGTGACCAATCCCTTGCCCAACAGGAAAGTTCCAATATGTGACAACCCGGGTAGGATAGAACTGAACATTTCTACAGACCCCTGCCTCTGCAAGGCTGTTTCAGATGAAGAGGACTGAACCCTCCTGTGCTCTCCTGCTCTTTGGGTTTCTCCTTGCTGAAACTGAGCACTGCTGCTGTGCTAACAGCACCACTAATGGCAGAAGCTCCAGGGCCATAACAGAAGCTGCAGCACGGCACTACTGTTAGATGTGGGAGCTTTGTGTCAAGCTAAAAATTGCTCTTTTTTTCTTTTCTTTTCTTGATCAGGCTGCTCTGCTAGACAAGCCACTCCACACCTGTTCCCTACCTGAAAGTTTATGGGTACCTCTTCCTTGCAAATGCCAATCATGTTAGTTGCTTAAGCAATCAAGCAGTTATGGAGGCATATGAAGAGTCACCATGTTTCTGAGAGGAGTACCTCACCTCCTACTTCTACCTGGATATTCCAGGAGTTGAATTACGGCCCTTCTGCATTCAAAATGGGTGCTCTCCCACCAAGCTATGCCCCTTTCCCAAGTGTTGATGGACTCGCTGAGAGTTGGACATTGCCCCCAGCAAGGAAACAAGACCAGACTCTGGCTGGGAAGGAGAACATTCATTCCTCTGAACACCCACCATGAACTGGGTTCATTCTAAGGGTTACTGCATAGGGTTGTGTACTATGGAAGGAGAGAAGAGAGAAAAATGTATGTATGTGTGAGAAGAGAAGGGGAACGTCATATTTAATAGAGCTATAAAATTCTGCCTGACTCAGATCAAATGCTCTGTCATTACTGTCAGGTAAAATTATGGCAAATCAGTATTAAAGGCGCATTTTTGGAGGGAAAAATCTATAATGCAGCTTCTCATATTGATTGGTGAAAACAATTCAAATACATCTACCTTCCGTTTTCTTTAATACATCAAAGCAGCAGCCGATGATACTAAATTTGTGTGTGTGCATACGCATGTATGTGCTTCGTTTCACTTTTTCTCTTGTTTGCCACAGGAATGTCCTTTCAAACACATTTGTTATTGTGACAACAAGTTGAATCTGCAATTCCCCATCTGCCTAAATTACATTAACCTTCATGCAACCTCATAATACCATTGGTGGGTTTTGTTTGAAATTTAAAACACTGCTGATATAACTTGCAGTGGGAGGGCAAGGAACACACACAAAGCAAAGTATTTCCTTTCCAACTGCAGCTCAATCACAAGGAACCTTAATTAAAGTGCCAAATAAGATTATTCCATGTGCAATTAATACACCAACCATTTGCTAAACACTTGTCCAGCTGGAAACGTTATATTGTCAGTATTTATAACTAAGAAACAAGAAATCAGAATTCTTTAAAAATCTACTAGGGGAATGATAGACTTACCAATGATGATCTCAAAGACCCAAATCCAATTTCTACTTGCAATTAAAGTAGACCCACTGAACAATTCACTGGATAGCAAGCCAACAGTTACATGAGTCCGGCTGATTCTCTGGTCTACTCTTTTTAGGGAGTAGACCTATTTATTTATTTATTTATTTATTTATTTATTTATTTATTTATTTATTTATTTATTTATTTATTTATTTATTTATTTATTTATTTATTTATTTATTTATTATCTCGCCTATCTAGCCGGTTAAGACCACTCTAGGCGGCTAACAACATAAAATAGAACAATAAATATACAGTATATAAAACAGTATTACGTAAAATAGACGTAATAAAAGAGGCAAATAGAGGGGGGGGAAGGGCATCAGGGATGCCTACAGAATCTAGGCCAGTGAAACAATTATATCCTGTTTGATTCTTTTGCTATTCACTCTGCTCCCGTGCTCATCAGCACCCTGATTCCATAGGTAGTTTTTCCTGACCTCATTATGATCCACTACCCAACATATTCCACCCTGAATTAGATAGTGACTTTTAATGCCAATGCTCCATACCACTGAATTGGAGTTTTAAGTTACTGGGCAACCTTACAGAAAATAGGACTCACATTGAGCAAAGGGCTGGAAGACCTCTCCCACAAGTGAAGCTTAGAGCCTGAATTTCAGTTTGTGCATTGTTTCACATATGGAGAATAAAGTGAAGTAAACAAATTTCCCCTAACAGACATTTAGCCTCTAAACTTGGATTGCACAGCTCTGACCCGGCAACAAACTCCATACACTAAACGTGTCACAAACAAGCTAGCCTCATAGACTTTGAACGAAGAGAGACCCTCCTGGTGCACCTCTCTTCTCCTCTTTCTCCCCCTTACCCCCTTCTCTAGGCCATCCATCATCCCTCCCTTTTATTACACAACAGTTTGCTATAATGGAGCAATGAACTTCTATGCATCAAAAGGGCAGGAGGACACGAGCAGAATGGACAATCATGATAAAGCGGCCTATTTGGATGATAATTCTCAAACTCCTTTAGCTGGCAAGCTTTGTGAGTGTGGAAGTCCTTTCCCAAAAATGCACCCCCAGCTCCTATCTTAAGCAGTCTTATAGAAAACACCTGTTCATTAAAATGTGCATCAAAAGCCATGATGCCTAATGCATTCAATGATTTTATTCTGAAATGGATAAGCTGTGCTTTCTGAAAGAGAGGCACTGCAAAATTGGAATGATTAGCTAATCTTTTAACAGCCTGCCTCAAAAATGATGAATTCTGGGAAAAGGACTACTGGGGGTGTTGTAATGGGATACAGTCAGCTCAAATCACGTCATCCATGATTCTATTAGTCCTCAGCAATCTAAAATGGCCATTGCTAACCTACATCGGGAAAAAAAATTGTTATATTTTCTGTACCTTTTATCTTAATAGCCTACTGTCACACCATATTTAACATTTTAAAATTAGATTTGCTGTGACAGTGGCCTTTTTATACTATCTTGTAAAGTTAACTTCTAAAAATGCTTCACAGATTCCTTAAGTCTGGGCTGCCAGAGACTCAATCTGGCCCAGGCTATCAACCGTGGCTTCTGAAGCCATTTCTTACTGGCTTTGTAGTTCTGTATCTGAAAGAGGGGTAGCAGGTGATTTAAGACACCTGCCATGAAGACTAGATTCAAGGGGGCCTTAGCACGGATGCTGAAGCACCCGGTTCAAAGAGACAACCAAACTTTCCAGCAAATACTTAAGATGGTAAGCATACTTTTAAGTCACAACACCTTCAGGGAAATTATTTCAGTCTGTGCTTAAGTCTACATCCAGAATCAATGTCTGCTGTCTTTGTTGATATCCATTGATTTTAGTGAGCTTGGCATACACAGGTTCTAACTTTAGACAGTCAGAAGGGAAAAGTAGGTCCATGAGGAGCAGAGAAAGCAGCCTTTCTGTGTTGCTGAGAATGCTTCCTCCATTCCCTTGCTGTTATTTATGTGTTCCAAAGTACCTCCAAACTGTTCCCCAACCAAGGCTCCCAATGTATGTTGGCCTGGCTGACCATTAGCAGACTGGGGTAATTTTATCTTGGGTAGTAGGAGTGAGTGGCAGTGATCTTCCTTTCAGGAGTCAAATGCTCCTTTCCTTACCTTGGCCCTTCCAAAGACATGTCTGGAAAATTGGGAATGGCTGTGGAGATGACCTGAAGTGGAGAAGCTTAGGTAGGGAAAGAATATAGCACCTCTTTGGCAAAGACTACAATATTTGTAAGGGGGGGGGGGGTCTTAATGTGTTTAAACATTGCTCAGCTAAATCTGCTTATACTAATTTTGGGTGGAATCATCATATTTTTTTTTAAATAGCAGAAGTTTCTATTGCATTGATCAATGATGTGGATGTTTGGAACCAACAGTCTGAAAGAGAAAATGGCATAACATGCTTCTGCTGATACAGGTGATGGCCACGTGATCCATTTTACTTTTTCTCCTTCAGCAGTGCGGGTTTTTTTTTTGGAAATTCAAATCTCCTTCCCCAACCTTACGCTTTCCAGATATGTAGAAACACCACAATCTGATTGTTGGGTTAGGGTGGAAGGATTTGTAGTCTGTAAAGAACCAGGCAGCAAAGAGACTGCCTCTGAATTCTGGACAACCTTCACAGTTAAGTTTTGACCCCCTTCCACTCCATCTCTTCTCTTGCTTCCGCCCGCAGCAATACAAGTGTGCTGTTTTCTCACACTTCCGACCTCATAGATTGTTTAAGACAGAATTGGATAAAATGTGAAAAGCTCCTCTGAAAATGCCTCTGAAAATGTCTTTAAATGCCCTTAAAATAACTTTTAAAAAACTAGAATAGGTTATCTTTTACACCAAAATGGCTAATGCTCTTGCTACACCTCACTTGGAGAAGGGGGAAATGGCATCTCACTCCTCGCAAATATGTTACTTCCCATCCCTGTTTCTCAATTTATCCACTACAAATTACTCCCTCTCTCATTTGTTTCAGTTTAGGAGAATCCTCTCCTCTTTTTTTTTCCCCCATGCACAAGCATGAACTTTTTTTCATTTGCTATTTACGAGTAGCTTTTAATTTACCAAATATATATACCTAATGTTGGATTTTGGATGCTGTTGTGATAATCCACTTTGATTTAAGTGTCTGCAGGTATACATGCACTTCAGCTCATCTATCATGGTCTGAGTATCACAGTACACTTGACAGCAATGAAATGTTAATTTATCAAATAAATGTCCACTTGCTGTTTCCATACGACCAAAAATACACAGCACCTCAGTGGGTGGGAAGACATCTGTTGTTGACTTGTTTAGCTACTGAATGTTTTTACAAGAAAACATAAATTTCTATACAGCACATCAACTCCCAAACCTGTCAGTCAGAGATTTGAACAGATTTAGTCTCAACCACAGCCAAAACGTGTTTAAATTCACTAGAATTACAAGTTTGTATTATGAATCTGTATTCTGGACTTGAACAGAGGTATTGAACCCATGTAGTGTTAATGCATAGACAAAGGTCAGGAAGAGCCAAATAACTGCATAAACAAGCCATCATTGGTGAGGAATCTCAAAAACTGGTTGTGGCCTGGAATTGGGCATTATCTAGCAACTGAACCAGCTATCTGGAATAAACATCCTTATGCTACAGTTCCTGATTTTGAGTCAGCTGCTACCCTCCTCCCACGATATGTAGCAGTACTGATACTTACTATTGTGTCTACATGTTTTTTTATTCAGCCCAGAGGTGTGGTATTTATTTTAACTGGAGAGATAAAGGGTGGATAGCAGATAGCTGCAATTTTCTAGTTTTACCCTCTAATGAGAATGAAAATACTGAGAAGCAGAGACATAAAATTGGAATTGGCTGTATTGTGTGCCTGTGTTACTTATAAAATTGGCCATATGCCATCCCATTTCTTCCTGGTACGATAAGGATTTCTCCTCTTTTCAAAGAAACCCCAAACTGCAAAACAGGAGTGAACTTGATCAGTGCTCTATTCTGATGGCATCCATTTCTTCTCTTCAAAAAGATATGCCTTTCCTTTGATGGTGGCAGATATGGTTTCATCTGTTTCATCTGTTCCACAACACACTGAGAAAAGCAGAGTTGCCCGGGTTTTGCTGATGCTTCTGGCACTTTGGGCACCCCTGGCTTAATTACTGCGGACACAAAGCAGAGGAGATGTTATCCTCTGTAAGCCCCCCACAGAAATGAGGATGAATTGCAGATATGCAGCCCTGTGCTCCTGCATAATCTCTAATTGTACTGAAGCTGTGCAAGAGAACTGCACTAGTGGGACCTCACACAACCTCCTTGGATGACAATAAACTGAACAAACTAGCAAGAATGTTTGTGGCTGTTGCACAGGTAGCTTGTGGACCAAGCAGAGGGACACTGCACTCCAAATCTTGAGACACTCTGATTGCACAACCACCTATGGGCTATTATTTCTTTGAATACCTCTGCATGGGCGGCTTCTATACCATGATTTATGACCTCATTTTCCCCCTCTGAGTGTCCTTTACATTTTCATTTATTCCACTGTCTGTCTTTATTTATTCCTACCTATCTTTATGAGGCTTTGGTAATCACCACACTACAGAATGCTGCGAGTTTAGATTTGTAAGTTGACATAAATCGAAACAGATGCAGGCTATAAATTTTGAAGAGAAATTAGACAACGTGTTATTTGGAATAGTGTATGAGGACAAAGGAAGACAGAGCAAATATCTATTCATTTTAGGAAAATCTGAATAGGATTTTAAATCTATGAAACTGTTATTGTTGGATAATAGTATATACATTATAGATAAACCATGATTAGAGCTGAAAGCACATTTGTGCTGAAGAAACATTATTATGCAGATTTTCATGTTTGAATCCTATGCTTACATCCTGAAGATCAGTCACAACGAAGCTGGAATATGGGGAAAGCTTCTGCTGTGCACTCAGACACTTCAGGTTAAGGAAATCCCACTTCTAATGAAACATATTCTGCAATGTCTGTTTCTGCCTTTGGTTTATCTTCCTGCACTAAAATAATATACTCATTACAAGGCCATAATCCTGTTATATAGTTAAGCCAAATAAGTAACTTTTGCTGGCCAATTGCCATGAGTTAAAAAATCTTCATACTGTACCATTATATGTTGCATACTGAGTTGTGCAACATGCAAACGATAATGCCTACAAAGATTTCTTAAATTATGGCAGTTTGTTGCTCAAGTTATACATTTTGCTTAATTATGCAACAGGATTTCACCCAGTGAGATACCCCGTTTCCCCAAAAATAAGACTTAACCTGAAAATAAGCCCTAGTATGATTTTTTCAGGATGCTGGCAATATAAGCCCTACCCCCCAAAATAAGCCCCAGTTAAGTGAAACCCCGCCCTCTGCCATTGTGCAGCAACCAGAAGAAGATGGCACAGATGTATTTCAATAAATGTATATTGTTGTACATAAAAAAAAAATAATAAAACAGCTCCTGAAAATAAGCCCTAATGCGTTTTTTGGAGCAAAAAATAATATAATACCCTGTCTTATTTTTGGGAAACATGGTATTTTAATTAGTTTCAGGGAGATTTTGCACACTTTTGATAAAATGCACTAAACTGAAAAAGGCAGTAGGTTTTGCCCAGTTCCTTTACTTAATGGACTAGTAAAACTTGGACCACCGAAACATCCCGCCCTTTTCTCCCTTCTTTTAACTGCTGAGTAGTTGTGTACTGCAGTCATGTGACATATATCCCGGGATGTGCATTCTGACATGTTTTTAAAGTACGGTGCAAATTAATAAAATTAGATGCACTGTGTGCAGCTACACCTCAGTAAGGAAACATATCCTTTCCTGTGCATTTGCATTTCTCTGCTGTCCTTTTAAAAAAATAAACACTTCCAAATACATTGATGTGTCGACAGTGTGCTGAGAGTTTGTGCCTCAGTGCTGGCCTTGCCCTCTTACCCACCACTGAATGGATCTTGGTTTTCCAGGGAAGGAACATCTTCAGCACCTTGTCCAGGCTGGTGGGGTTTGGCATGCTGCTCCTGCTCCTGTTGCTGCCACCAGCGGAGAGAAAGGAGCCAAAGGCTGGGTTAAGGGGGCAGCAGCCCTGCCATCCATGGTCTCTCAGTCTCATGCAAACATGGCCAGGTGGTGGCAGTGGGTGGTACTGCAGATCTTGCATTGGCTTCTTCTTTCCCCTTCTCCCTCACCCCAATCCCAGACTGCAGGAGTGGCTGCTGATCCCCCCAGTTCCCAATTTGGCCTTGGTTCTTGGCTGAGTAGCCTGTAGCTGTGGCGGTGAAGGGAGAAGAACGGCAGCTGGAGCTTATGGAGGGCAGGAGGAGGGGATCACACAGAGGACAGGAGCGGCAGGGGACGATCTGATCCTCAGGCACCAGTGTGAACAGGGAGCTCGGAGATGAGGAAACAGGCTGACAAAGGTTGCCAGGATTCTCAGGGCACATGGCAGAGATTGTCTTTGAAGAGAGTGCCACAGAATCTTTTTTTAAAAATTATACAAAATGTAACAGGACATCTGCAAGAAATGATCTGCCATTAGCACGCTTAGTGCACAAGCAAGTGATTTGTCCAGTTTGTTTTGGCTGGTGTGACTGCAGCTTTAATAGTGTTGGATACGTTTTTGTCTTCATGAAGAATCAGTTGGCCCTGTTGTCCTTGCTTGTGCGTGCATGTGAGTGTGCATTTGCCTTTATTTGCACAGTGATCATTTGTTCAAAATATGAGAAGACATGATGGGGGTGGGAAGCCTGCTTGGTGTCTCCATCTTGCACTGAAGTTGAGACCTCTCCAAGAAGTTGGCGGAATCCTCAACAGATTTGTCTCATGACTTCAGCAATAAGATTTCTCACCATCATTATTTATTTATTTATTTATTTATTGGACTTATATACCGTCCCATAGCGCTACAAGCACTCTCCGGGCGGTTTACAATTTTTTAATTATACAGGCTACACATTGCCCCCCCAGCAAGCTGGGTACTCATTTTACATGTTACTTTACGGTCCCAGGAAAACATTTGATACCATCTCCAGGAAGGCATCATCATCATCATCTGAAACCCATTCAGATCCAACTGAAGCTGCAGTTAGAGCCATTCCACATACTCTTTAGTAGCAATTCCTTTTTTTAAAAAAATGGAGTATGTTCTCGTACGGTTTTGTGATTCACTCAGAGGAAGTTTGCATACTCTCATTCACACATTACTTTTTAGATATATTGAAGACATTCTTAGCAGTACTCTTTTAGAAAGGCCATGCTTGGAGAGTCCCATATAATGGCAGAAAGAAATGCCTGAGGGAAGGCAAGCCAGTTGCGTGACTCCTGGAAATGCTGAGTAGGAATTTTTACCACCTAATGGCCACTGTCTTCTTACATACATGTTTATACTGATAGTCTGTTCACAGGGTGTTTCAGCACAGACTGAAACTGTATGTAAAGGCTATTTTATTCTTCATGTCTCAGGGAAAAAATGTAATTTTGATCTAAATTCCATGGATGCCATAATCTGGAGGAGCAAAATTAGATTCATATTCAGTCTAAGGAGATGTGACAGGCCTTGTAAAATCATGCTAACCTGCTTCTTAAACCAGTGCTATACTTCAACATAGTTTTACCATCATCCACTGAAACTGAATCTATTCTAGTATTTATTGTTCAATTGTCATGATATATCTCTCTAAACCAGCTGCCACTGCCAACACAAATTACTATATTCTGTTACCATGGCTGGCTCAAAAAAGGGAGCTCACCTGTAAATTATTTCTACTGAGGTCCTGTTGGCATATTAATGCAGATTCTTTATCTAGGCAGTTAAGAGTCTAATCTTGAAATGAAGAACAAACCAGGACCATCAAGGAAGGTTCTAGTGTAGATGCTTTGATCCAGAACAGGCTTGGGGAGCAGGGGTATAAATCCTTGCCTGTCTCATCCTCACAGATGGCAATGAGGAACTGCAAAATTCTTCTTACTCGGTGAGAGTGTGAGCTATTTTGTGGCACTCTTTGTAAGAGAAGAGCAGGAGAAAGAGAAGTATCGTGTTTGGGGGCAAATCAAGCAAACAATGCAAATTGCACAAAATGATGCTTGCTGCTGATTTGTTATATGGTCATTTAAAGACAAAAAATGGAAGAGACATCTGCATTTTTTAAAAAACAACAACAACAATCATTCAAGTGCTTGCTGGTTATGTCTGCTCTGCTTTACTTCTGAAAGTTGAGAATGTCAGTATGGCACAGATTATTTGTCCAAATGTTGGGAGACCATGATGAACAAAAACAATATTCCGTTACTCACTATGGCCTAGAGGCAAGGAATAAGGTAGAACCTGCAAATTCCTGGTACAAGTGTGTCTCCAAGTTGAGATGGCCAACACCAAATAGAACAATTGAATGAGTGTCTTCACATCCCCTAGTGGAGACCATGTAAATACTGGACTCCAGTCCTTAACGGCCATAGTTAGTATATCTATGGGCAAGGGTGATGGGAGCTGTATGTCATCAACAACTAAACAGCAGCAGGCATTTCATCTCTCTTTTGGACTTCAGGCTCATCCAAACTGCATGGAAGTGCCTCAGCCAACACTGATTAGACCTCAGAATCGCAGCAGAATGGATGTTAATCGCCTACTAAGCTCAAGCAGCATGATGCTATACAGAAAATATCTTTTATATGAATTCCCAGCTGAGAAGCTCATGTAATAGCTCATAATTCTACAAGTCACAGCTCTCAGGTGAGAGTAGAAGGCTAATTCAGGCTACTGACAATGGCCTGCAAACTGCTTGTTTCTGGGACAAGTTATCTGCTCATCTCCCTTCTTAACCCCAGGGTATGGACTTCTAGCCAGCCAGCCAGCCTGTATGCTGCTTGCCACCTCTCTCTAGCTCCCATTCTTGCCAAAATCACCTTTAGGGGGTGACTTACGGTGTGGAGCAGAGGTCACCACACTCAAAATCAGTGTAGTGCCCCCTGCTCCAGTCATGAGCCACCTCCAACCATGAGCCACCTATGGACCTCCCAGTTCAGATTTTCGCAAAGTCAAGTACGTTACTAACATTGCTGAGATATGTTTCCAAATAGGAATGTTAGTTTTTCTGTGGTAATTTTCCCATGAGCCAGGCTGCACAAAAGTGTACTCCATTCAAACATGTTGATTGCACAGATATATTGGAGCTTGAAATGTGTACATTTACCTGTGTGTTCAAAGTGGCAAGGTCTGTAAAGGAATGTAGTTGAACAACTATAAATCCCCCTCCCCTAACCCCAACAGTTCTAGTAAAATTTTGCCTAGTTTCTTCAGACAAAGCTCGTAGGATCACAACACAATTGTCTTTAAAAAAAAATCAGGGGAGACACTTCCCTCATATACATATGAAACGACAAGAAATATAGTTCCTTTTGTCCTACAACAGCATGCAGCATACAACAGGACACAAGACTGTGAAGGAACAAGGACTCAAATGCACGCATACCAATACACAAGGGAAACAAAGCATAATTTGCTTAAAGCAAAGTTTGTCCTTTGTACATCTTCGTTGACTTTAGAACAAATATAGTTCTGTAACTAGAGCAGTGATACAACTGCATAACCCTTCCCATTTGTAGCACACACTTTAATGAATAATGAATAAGAATGACTCTGGGTGCACAATTAATAAGGCTAATAACATCTGGACCCGTTCATAACAGTTAAAAGGTATTATTTTGAAGGAACAATAGTTGGAATCCAATAAACTCCTACCACAGGGGCCTCTACTGGCCCTTTTGATCAGCATAAGGTCATAGGTGATTAATTAAGTCAATGTTAGATTGATTCCTACTAAATCTGGCAAAGTTCAGCTCGGCTAGATGTCACACTAATACACAGTTAGAGGGGAAACTATTTCCTTTTCTGTTCACTTTATGAAATGCTTCTATATCACCAATGCCAGATATCCCAGCAGCAGAAGAAATTAAGATAGATTTTTAATGTTTCAACTGGTCTTGAAGAAGCCATTCTGGGGAAGTGAACACATCTGTTGGATACTAAAAGGACTTGGATACTAACGAATAGGATACTACAGACTCAGATTCAGTATATGGCTTGAACAGATGACTTTAGGGAGCAGCCAGGCATATGCAACATTCTCTTTGCATCAACAAATAATAATTCAGCTCCCGTTATTTAGATTCAGCATGTATAATATGATGCCATTCAGTCATCAGAAGTAGAGTTATCATCACTTTCTTAAGTATGTCCAAGAAATGAAGAAGTAATTTGGGTCGTTTTTGTTAGCATTTAAAGTCACAGCAGAAGCGTTTCTCCTTACGAAGATTTTGACCAGAAGTTCCAAAGTAGTAAGGAACACAGGAAGACGCCAGGAATAAGTGGACTATGAGGGCTACTCCATTTCTTCTATGGGATTCTTGCCCACAATAGTAGATATGATAATCATCTGAAATGAATTCACCCATTCCCGTCCATTTTAGTTCACTGACACCCAGGATGTCAATGTTTATTCTTGCCATCTCCTGTTTGACCACATCCTGCTTACCAAGGTTCATAGATCTTACATTCCAGGTTCCTATGCAGTATTTTTCTTTGCAGCATTGGACTTTCCTTTCACTTCCAGGCACGTCCACAGCCCAGCATCCTTTCCGCCTTGGCCCAACCACTTCATTAGTTTTGGAGCTACTTGTACTTGTCCTCTGCTCTTCCTCAGTAGCATGTTGGATGCCTTCTGGCCTGAGGGGCTCATCTTCCAGTGTCATATCTTTTAGCCTTTCATTTCTGTCCATAGAGTTTTCTTGGCAAAGATACTGGAGTGGCTTGCCAGTTCCTGCTCCAGGTGGATCGCATTTAGTCAGAACTCTCCACTGTGACCTGTCTGTCTTGGGTATCCCTGCACGGCATAGCCCATAGCTTCTCTGAATTACTCAAGCCCTTTTGCCACGACAAGGCAGCAATCCATGAAGGGTTTATAATTTGCCCTTGATAATATATACCCTTCAATCCGTGAAGGGTAGTAATTTATACTACCTCCAACCAATCAAATTAGTGGTTCATCTAATGGTAGTTAATTCCACATGGCTGTGTCCTTCTTGTCATGTAGGCAGTGACTAAATAACTCCACCTGCACTAACCAATTGTTAATTACATTTCTTCTTCTTACAGACCTAACATTTCCCTCCTTAATTAACAATTGCATTACCATACATTTATTTAATTACATTCATTTCTTTAACACTAAGTGCCTCTACTGCTTCTTTATGCTTTTGGAATGTAAGAGACTTTGTGAAAACATCAGCTTGGTTTTGTGACGATGGACAATATTGCAATTTTACTTGTTTTGCTCTTACAGCCTCTCTGACGTGGCAAAATCTGATGTCAATATGCTTTGACCTGCCTTTTGCTTTCTCCGATGTAGCTATCTCAATACAGGCTGTGTTGTCCTCCATCACAGTTATCGGCCCATCTATCTGCACATTCAGTTCCTTCAACAATGTTACGTAATAAATTAAATTACTGCAAACTTCTGATAAGGCTATGAACCCATGAACTCAAAATTCAGAAGTACTGAACAACATTGTTTCTTAGTCTTCTATGAAATTACAGTATTAGCATATTAGCTACGTATGTATCCAGCATTCAGAATGCTGAATCTAGACATTTATTCCAATTTCATCCAGATTGATGAAGACTATAAAGTGCCTTTTGTAACTTCCACACATTATTACTATGTTTAACCTTCACACCAGGTGGAACATCCATACAAATTGTCTCAGAAAGTTCTGAGCTTAGATAGGCAGTTTGAATGTCACAGTGAGAAATTATGTTTTTTTCTGAGCAGCAACAACAAGGTATATTCTAATACTGTCTGCTTGTATGGTAGGAGAAAAAGTTTCATCATAGTGGATGTATTTTTCTTAGTTTAAAAACCTTTAGCAACTAACCAAGCTTTACACTTGAAATTTCCTTCTGCAAGTGGCTTTCTTTTAAATACCCATCTACAGACAATTGTTTTTTCCCCTGGTGGAAGCTGAGTCTCTTTATATACTTTCAACCTTTTCATAGAATTTAACTCTGACTCTATGGCTTCCAACCATTCCCCTCTCTCTTTTCTTGGTAAAGACAATATGTCTTCATAGCAGGAAGGCTCTGTTGTGCAAGATAAATATTTACAGGCTGATACCTATCAGGTTTCCATCTTTCTCGCTGGGACCTACAAAGAACTTCTACCCCTTCTTCTATGTCTGACTCTTCCTGCTTCATAGTATTTTCAGGGTCAGGTTCTAAATCTCCAGAGTCAGATTCAGAGTGACTGTCTGAAGCACTAGCATCAGTGCTATCTGGTCTCCTTGGGGATATGGCTTTCTTATCTTCAGTCTGCTCAGTATGTGGTTCCTGTACTTTCGGTTCCTCTATGAATGTGGCATTTCTAGATATTACAACCTTTTTGTCTTGGTCTGTAAATCTCCATGCTCGTGCACCTGAATCATATCCTAAAATTTTATACTTTTTAGCTTTGGGTTTGCCTTTTCTCCTTTGTTCCCTAAGAATCTGCACATATGCTGTAGCACCAAAAACATGTTAAGTGAGATAAATTTGGTTTCCTCCCATATAACAATGTAAATGGTATTTCACTAGTCGTACTGTGTAATGTTCTGTTTAGAATATATACACTGGTCAGAGCAGCCTCTGCCCAGTATGTTTGAGATAAGTTAGCATCACTTAACATACAATTCTTCATGTTATTTACTGTTTGAATATGTCTTTCTACTAGTCCACACTGCCATGGTGAATATGTACAAGACATCCTATTAAATATTCGTCTCTTTTTCAACCAAGATTCAAATTGAGATGAAGAAAATTCCCCTCCACTGTCTGTCCTTAATTCTGAAATATTTCTCTTATATTTTCTCTCTTCAAATTTTACTTAAGAGAATATAGCAAAAGCTTCTGACTTTTTCTTCATGGGAAATAAGAAAGAAAATCTACTGAAATCATCAACAATCAGTAAGAAATATTTTGCCCAACCATGAGAACTTTGGAAAGATCCAGCCACATCAGCAAATACTATCTGTAGTGGTGATTCTGAAATCGTATCATTAACTTTTGGAATAGGCTTTGCTTTAGTCATAGTAATGTGACATACTTCACAAGGTATATAGGACTTACACTGAGTCATTTTCATACCTTCAACATACATTGGCATCTTTTGTAATGTTTTGTAATTCAAATGCCCCATTCTCTTATGACAATCATGAACACAATTTAAATGTGCAGGCATATTTACTGCATTAGCCTTTTAAGTTTTCCCCTTCTTTTCCAGCTTTCTTGCTGATTGCCCCTCCTCTTTCTGCCTTTTCTTCAAGTGCATTTCATAAAGCCCATTTCTTAAAGTACCTTTTCTACATATCTTTCCTTCGTTTTATTGGGATATGGTGGTGCTGTGGGTTAAACGGTAGAAGCCTCTGTACTGCACGGTCAGAAGACCAGCAGTTGTAAAATCTAATCCACATGACGGAGTGAGCTCCTGTCGCTTATCCCAGCTCCCGCCAACCTAGCGGCTCGAAAGCATGCAAATGCAAGTAGATAAATAGGTACCACCACAGTGGGAAGGTAACAGTGTTCCATGTCTAGTCATGCTGGCCACGTGACCACGAAACTGTCTATGGACAAACGCTGGCTTTACGGCTTGGAGACGGGGCTGAGCACTGCTCCCTAGAGTCGGACAGGACTGGACTAATAATGTCAAGGGGAATCTTTGCCTTCCTTCCTTTATTACTTTACATATTCCTTTCTCAAATTGTACGGTATAATTCTCTCTGTCTAAATTTGCAACAGATAAGAGATTATAAGAAAGGTTAGGAATGCATAGTACATTTCTACAAGTTTTCCCCATGCATTCTATATATAAATTTCCTTCCCCAAACACTTTAAGAGATTTACCATCAGCAAGACACACTGCCTCTTTCTGTGAAAGGAAGAAAAGTTAGCAGGACTTTTACAGGATACAAGTGTAGAAGCACCAGAGCCTAAGATCCAAAGATCTTTCCTCTTCTGGTTTCTAACATTTACAACAGACAGCTCCTCTCTTCCCGTCCTGTGCAGTTGGGACTGGGAGGAGTCTCATTTGCCAGTCCCTCTGTGCTTGGCTTTGCAGTGATGGCAAAGGTGCGTTAAAGCTCCACATTCAAAACAACGTTTTACGATGTTTAGTCTGGTTTTTCCTTGGTTGTTTCCGCTTTCCTGGCTGGCAGTCTTCTTTGTCGTAGCTGCCTCAGGGAAAAACTCCACCTCTGCTCTTTCAGCTCCTCTTTTTGCTTCCTCTATCAACCGACTCACTAGGTATTGAGGAGTTAACTCTGCGATGGGCGTGGTCTCCAGTGAAGTCACAGTGAAGCATGACAGTCAAAATAGAACTGTGAAGAGCACACTAACCTCTTAATTTATACTACCTCCAACCAATCAGATTAGTGGTTCACCTCATGGTAGTTAATTCCACACAGCTGTGTCCTTCTTGTCACATAGGCAGTGACTAAATAACTCCACCTGCACCAACCAATTGTTAATTACATTTCTTCTTCTTAAAGACCTAACACTTTTATGGGCTATGCTTTGCATACTCCCACAGTTGGAGAACCCCGGCTGGTCTTGGCTTCCTCTTTTCTCTTGTAAATGATTCCTTGCAGGTGTGACTGACGTTTGATTAATCTTAATTTTTCCTTTCTTTGGTTCTGTTTTGTTCATTCCTAATGACCTTCATCACTGACTGGATAGTTCAGTAAGTAAGGAATGTGGCTGTGAAGCCAGAGGTTGGGAATTTGATTCCCTACTCTCTACCTAGAGAACCTTGAAAGGGGTCATCATATGTCAAAACTGACTTGACAATATTATAAATAACAACTTTTATGAAGTTTGCTTAAATACTATTCTGGTATAGTGAGTTTTTATCAAGTGAATTGTAGATCCAGACTTTAACTGTCATACAGAATCAAGGAATAGTAATAACAGGGACACTTCTTGCTTCCAGAGTTGTCTGAGGTGCTTATCATTATACCCATTTCGTTTTAAACAGAATCCTAGTCATGTACTCCAACATCTTTTGGAAGTTCCAAAAAAAATATGAACTTGAGTTGCTGGATTAAAAAAGCCAAATGTTAGTTTATCATTGTACCATTCTACCTTAAAAGAGACTTCTTGTGCATCCTTAGATCAATGCTGATAGAATGCTTATGTAAACAAATGGAAAGCCTAAAAATCATTCTGAAAAGTTCCCTCAGAAGAACAATGGATCCTCCAGAGCCGTTTTGGGGGAGCCAAAGTAACTTGGAAGAAGGAGTAGAAGGGGAAGTTCTTGTGTGGAAGTGGAAATCTTCTTGTGTGAATCTACTTGCTTTTGCTTAAGACATCATATACACTGTAAAAGTAGTAGTCACAAGGAATTGTCTTGACAGCACACAGTTGTTGTTGTAATAATGAGTGGCATAATAATAATCTTAGAACTGGAAGGGACCCTATGGATGGAGTCCAGCCTCTGTCAAGGAGGCACAAGAGGGGAACTGAACTCCCAGCCTCTGGTTCCTCATCCCACAGCACGGTTGCTCCTGTAAATGTGGGTACTCATGAACTGGTATTCTTGCCATTTCTTCTGTTGATGTTGCTGACACATACGGATTACTGCTTCAGTGACTAGATATGGAAGATTTCCAGCATTGCATACCCTTCAATTTGACTAAATTACAGAACCAAATAATGTGTGTCAGCACAAACAATGATAGACTGTGGCTTCTTAACAAGAAGATGCATCCAGAATTATCTTCTATCATTTCTCTTTTTCATTTATCAGGCAAAACATAAAAAGAGTCCAAACACTAACATGCTAATTAAGAAACATGAGATGCAAGCAATGAGTCAGAAGGGAAGAACAAGAAAGATTGGAAATGAATGCGACTTAGGAAGATATGAATTTATCAGAAGACAAGTTATTTCATAAGAGCCACAGGCAACTATTGCATTCAGAAGTTAACTAACCAAGCGCTACAGTACTTGGGCGCCAAGTAATAACAAAATCAACGTATGTGACGTTTCTGAATAACAGATGTATTGCTGGGAAACCCACCCACCCCCATTATAGCCAAATCTCAGTACACTAAAGCTGCCATCCTGAGCACTTTTTCATGGGACAAATCACAGATTTTTCTGTGACTAAATGAGTGCAGGCTTTAGGTGTACATCTGGAATTTTCCAAAACACACAGCAGCAGCACTTCATCCAGGGAAAACAATCACGGGCAAAGGCTTGGCTGCTATCTATAGCACATCCCGGGAGGGCCCTACCTAGAACCATATCCAGTCCTTGTTAAATTGCCCGCCAAACCCGAAGTGACCCCCATGTCCCCCCTTCCCAAGTGTTCCTCCTTATATCTCAATGGGGATTGACGGAGGAAAGGAGAGCCCCCCCTCCCCTCATTCCCTGCAGCCCCTGCAGCAATTTTAAAACTTCCCTTCATTATCTGCTGGGATGTGTAGGGAACAGTCCATGCAAGATTCTATGCAAGCAAGCATACCAGGGACTGCCCTCGCCAGCGGCCCCCACCACAGGAGACACAGAGATGGCCTTAGGGCTAAAAAGGCCACACACTCTAGTATCCTCAATGCCTAATTCTAAACTGTTCGCCTCTTTTGCATGCTATGACTGTGTTGGCTAACTTCAGGAAAGAGAGATGCATCTCTTATGTTAGAGATCTATAAAATTGTCCAAAGGAGAGCACAATGAAAATGACAAATAAGATCTCCAGACTAGATACATTGTCATGTGTGGCAGTGGAAACTGACGGCTCCATCCCATAAGACAATCTTGGCTCCAGTCCTCCTGTACCTTCACCCTTTAGAGTCTATTTCTGGATAACAAGTAGGTGAACAAGAGGAAACAAGAGCAGAAGGAAGGGAATGAGGTAGCCACACAGGAATTGGTTTAGAGGAGGGAACAGAAGTGGCAGCATGGAGTGGTGGGCTACTGGCTACTGTCCAACTGTGTCAACTGGAGCCCACTAAGATGGCTTCACGAATAAGATGGGATGGAACATGAATAAAAACTAACGCATTAAGAGTTTCAGGCCAACATCGACAATGTAAATCAGTGTAATATTTGGGCTAGAAGGAAAGGTGTAGGACACAGAAGGAAAGATCATTCATGACAATGAGTGAGAATGGTTACACGCTGAGAGGTAATTTACACAAATAGGCTAGAAGGAAACAGATGGCAGAGAGGGAGAGAGTTGACTAATGATACCTGACTGCCAGATGACCCTATGGATTTAAATGCTGGTGTGACATCTCAAATCGTGCCAGGAGCCATTTGGTACTGTCCTGTCCCCTGCTTACCCTTTCCCTACATTGTTATTAAAGAGATAACCTTGGTATAGTGAGGGATGTGTGTGTGCATGCGTGCGTGCGTGCATCAGATATAGCACATTCAGGTGAGCTTTGCAAGGAATCTTCTTACAAAAGCGTTATGTGTATCATATTCATTTCATTTCGTACCATATGAAATGTATAGTCCAGCAATTCATAAATATCCTAATATTCCATGTTCTTTTTAAGGCCTGATGGCTAGTACTGAATAGTGAACTTTAAGAGAGTAGTGAACTTTAGAAAATCCCATGTTTTGGGGCTGGATTTTGGGGAAATGCCTGGCTCAGACTACCACAGCAGGCTTTCTTATTATAAAAACATGGCCAAAGAGAACAAAGCCACGGATAGCATTATGAGATCATGTAGGAAACTCTGCCTGCCATGGAGCATCAAAGGAATATTATATGACTGTGATTTTGTGCAGGGCGCAAAATGTTCAACATGGAATCTTGCAGCTTACATGGAACTTTAGAGTCTTTGCATTATTGCAAGTAAATAAGCCCAGTGCACGTGGATGCAAAGAAAAATATATTTAAAAGTGTTCTTGGTAGAAATGGCTAGCCACCCTTGACTCTCACATCTTATTTGGGATGACCTTTCAAAAGCAATTTCACAACAAGCACAATACAAAAAGAAGATGTGCATTCTGGAAAGGAGGAGATTAACCATCTGCAGTGGAAAGCATTCAAGAACACATATGCAATTTCAAAGTTCAAAAAGTTACTCTAGCAGAATTCTGGATTTAAAAAAAATATCCCTGACGATTATGTTAGATAGGGTGAAGAGAAAGAACTGTGACTTTGAAATATCTTTTCTGGGCATCCTGCCCCCATGGTGCAGGCTCACTTCATTTTGAAAGACCAAGAGGTAAGCCCTCTGTGTCCAAGAACCAGAATATGATTAATAGCAGAAATAATGCATATGAATATTAATCCAAAATGCTGTATTTCATAATAAAACACTTACAAAGGCATTAATCACTTGATATGTACAGTGTCTCCTTTGTAAACTTCAGAGTTCCACATCTATGCTTACTGCAATGGGATTAGGTGCATTATGAATTTATGGTTTTGAACATTCTGTAACAAAGGAAAAGAGGTAATTTTTAAAATTTACTGCAATACAAAAAAGCACCCGGACTATTATTTTGATAGTCCAGCAATTCAAAAATAACCTAATATATAGATTTCTTGAATAATACAAAATAAAATTGCCTTAAGCCAAGACTTTTTATGCCAAGTCACAGTCCAGAGGAAAATTTTACGGCTACATTATAAACATGAAAAATATGGGTTTATAATGGAAATCCTGACAGACCTTAGCAGAAGCTGCTATAATATCTTGAATCTGATTTAGGAGAGGTTTTCAATAATACTGTTCCAAGATAGTCTGTCGGGGACTGCTAAGAAAAACTTAATGGGTTTCTTTTTCCAACTGCCTTTAGTATATTTGATGACAGTCTAGGTGTTTTATGGATTATTATAGTGGAGCCCTTAACTCCGGTATAAGCTGTCTAGCTCCACACAGGTTTTGTGGGGTGTGCTGACTTGGAGGAACAGTGTTAAGAAATAACAGTCTGTGTTAATATCTCACACCAAAGCAGGGCTCATGAGGGGATATGAGAAAGGGCTTATTTCACCACTGGCTAAGATCCAATGGTGTAATTTGGTGTCCATTGCTAGCGGAATTGAGATATTCTTCCCCTCCCTTTCCTGCTGCAGCTGTACAAGGTGTCAAAAGGCAAGCCTGGTGGAGTTTCCAGGCCCTCCAGAGCAGGTTTTTAAGGCACATGGGAGGGTTGTGGAAGGGAAAGGGCACGGGGTCTGGTGGCAATAGTGGGATTTAGCAGAACAGCACCTTTGGATTCTGGCTGCCCTGGTCAACAACCACAGAGAGACTTACATATTTTCCTGTAATGTGGAAGAATGAAATAAAGAATTAGACAACTCTCTCAGAGCAGATAAAAATAGACCAAACTTTACTTTTCACCCTTTACCTGGCATATTTGTTTCAGGGGAACATGACTGGAGCCAATCTACAGGCCCTGGGAACACTGCAGCAATAATATTTTAGATGTTTATGTTGGCGGATACTGATTTTAATTACATTTTCAGACTACAGAACTGAAATGGATAAATAGGTAGTCTACTTCATTGTGATATTAATCCTGAAATATAAAGGATTTCACACACACACCCATCCTATAGTCTCTGATGTGTTTCATTTTGAAAAAATTAATTGATGGTCACTATTATATCGATCATTTAAATGTGGTTTCATCTGGGCAGAATGGAGAATGGAAATAGATGGAATTTTATTTATTTATTTGTTTATTTATTTATTTATTTATTGGACATATATACCGCCCCATAGCGCTACAAGCACTCTCCGGGCGGTTTACAATTTTTAATTATACAGGCTACACATTGCCCCCCCAGCAAGCTGGGTACTCATTTTACCGACCTCGGAAGGATTTTGGCTAATTACTCTCCTGAATCATATACCAGTCTTCTCTAACATCATCAGTTACGGCTTCAAAAGTTTTTTTCACATTAAACTGTTTCTCGGGCCAAGTTTCCTGGGCCATCCATATTTGGTTATGATGATTACGATGCCAGAAGGCTATTAGGTTTGTTAAAAATCCTTTAGCAATCAAACATGAGTGTAAGAAACAATGTGATACATCTTGTATCTTCCAAGATACTGTGACTGGAAACCTGTTCAATATTTACACTTGTGCACAGCTTCAACTGATGGATCTGCCACAGCTTTCTGACGGCATGCTGGTTGTACATGACCAGGCAACTCATCAGATTGCCCCAGTGGCTTGCCCAGTTGGAGTTTTATGCTTGTAAATATTGTTCCTTGCTCCTTGTTTGTTCCTTGTTCCTATGAATTGTTCAGTTCTGGGGGATTCTAGAACTTTCTCTCTCTCTCTCTCTGTGTGTGTGTGTGTGTGTGTGTGTGTGTGTGTGTGTGTTCATGCTTGCGTGTGTGTGTGCACACATGCGCACGTGCACACACACACACCTCATTTGTAGTCGATGCTGTATCAGAAAAACGAAAGAGTCTTTGGATTTAGACCTGCTTTATACCAATTTGGCACCATCTGCTAGTCTCTTAACTGTATTCCATTCTTGTTTTGAACACTTACATGAGAAGAAGAATTTATCACCACCTCTCAACATTTTGTGCAATGCATTCTATTTTTATTTAACGAAAATATTAAATAGAAAAAATATTTCATATTGGGGCCATAGTGGGGGCCCAAATTATTATATTTGGTGTGCTATAAGGGAAGCTTTAAAAGAGAGACAGCAGAAAAGATAGCAGTGAGGAAAAAGAAAAAGCTTGATCGGTAACTGAGCACAGAATGACGGTTAAGGCGAGAAAGAAATGACATTTATCTGGGAGAGAAAATACAAGGCATAACTAGACAGAAATGAAATGAAGAAAATGCCAGATTGGAAGAAACAGAAAGAAAGGCAAAAGTCAGAAAGGCTGAGAGAAATGACTCAGAGATCACACAAAAGGGAAAATTAAAAAGATAAAGGAAAGGGAAAATGGAAAAGAGAAAAAAGAAAAAAATTTAACCAGAGGAGAATGAACAGGAAAACATCCCACATACAACCTTTAATTAACAGGATGGTATGCTTCACTGGCAGTTCTCCAAGGGCATAATGGCTGCCCTTCTTTGCAATGTGTTAGCCATAATTAATAATACTGTAGTAATTAGAGGAACATAGCCTGATGAGTGCTGTAGTTTTCAAAAGGACTCCAGGGAGCTGCGCACTTGGCTTCATCTAGAAATTACAGTGTGCAGTCCACTAGGATAGCTACAACTTTCCATCCAGTCAGTGCTCCTGAACTACCTTGTGACAATTTAGGCAAATCCCTTTGAAATATCATTTGAAACTGGCATGCAAACTAGTGAAACCAATTTGTTCTCTATTAGGCCCCTTTTCTCTATATGTGAGAGCAGAAACTACCCACTTAAAATCACCTGATAGGTAAGAAGACATTTCACATTATTTCTATGAAGATCACATCTTTATTCTCCTCCTCTTTCCTGTTTCCTTCTCAAAGCAGAGAAGACAGACCAAGAAGCTTCAAGAGGCCATAAGGGCAGAAGATAGGGGAAATGTACAAAGTGTGTGTGTGCAAAACTACAGTGCAGTGTATTCCACTTGCACAGCGATACATTGGCATAAACAACATCTTGTTCAATACAAGAGGCAGACGTTTTAAACAGCGCGCATAAAAATGGAAGTCAGTCTCAAGCTGCTGTTTTGCCAAGACAGCTGTTTGTAGCAAGCAGATGTGCTTTGAGCGCTACATACCTATACCCCTTGCTCAGCACAATGTACATTTATTTACAACCATGGGAATCTATCCTCTCCTAAACGAAACAACCTGGGCATTATGTGGCATGAATCCACTCTGTTTGGTTCACACCCACCTAATATCATTGTTTCTATAAACAGCACAACGCTTTTCTGGAGCAGAAGGTGCACAGTTATGAGCTGTGGGCAGTCCTTTTATAAGCAGCATCCCAGGCCTCCAACAACAGCAGCACCAAAAGACTATGGTGGCTTTTTTTTTGCCACAATGCAAAAGTCAGCAATAAAGACATTCTGCATCAAGGCCTTACTACTGCTAAGAGTGGCAGAACAGCAGTTGTGTCCAGAGGTGCTGGGGCAGGGAGGAAACCAACCTCTTCCTCCAGCTACTGGTCCTGAAGCTACTTGGGTTGTTGCTTCACCAGCACTAATAAAGGTGAGAAGCAGGCATTGGGGATGCTGGGCAGGAGGGTGAGCAGGGCAATGGGCTTCTTCCTTCCGGAGCAGTTGAATCCATCAGTGCCATATCATTCCGGCTAGTATGAAAGCAGCAAAGGATTCAGAGACGGGCAAAAAGTGGCCGATGGACCATAATGAGTCTCCCCCTGACCAATTTTGTGGTCCCCTCCAGAAGCCCCTAAGCATGTTCCCAATCCCAATCCTGAAACCTCCAGAAAATGAGATTCTCCATTTAAAAAAGGCACACACTCCCCATGGTTGTTTTGACCAAAGATTACATGTTTGGAAGAGAATCATAAAATGTTACAGTGGCAAGAGAGCACTAGAGTTAACTAGTCTCCTCTCTATCAATTCTGAAATATCTCAAAGTGGCTTTTGGCTACATGGGTGGTGTGGTACATCCCAAGGAACTAGCCCATGAACCTGCCAATTAGCCCATTGGGGTTGCCTCCTAAAGCAACCATGAAACCACCTCGTACCAATCTTGCACCACAGTCTTGCGCAGAGTAGTAACAAATGTTGACTTGACTTCCCTTATTCAATTAAAGATATATGGATCAGTTTGCTTCTGAGCCTTGTCATTGCAACATGCTTTAATTTGTTAGTCCACTCTCTTCCATTTTCATATTAATCTACATTTTTCTCTTCAAAATCTATACAAAATTTATATGTAAGTATATTCAATTTGGAACAAATTATCTCACAACATGTCCATTTCTGCACCGGCCCAGTGTGCACAATTCTTGGGATGGGGGTAAAGTTTTATTTTCCATGTATGTGAAAGAGAAAGCATATATGTGCATACAAATATGTGTTTCTGAGTATGTGCAAGTATATGCATGCACGGGGTTAATTTAATAATTTATTTAAACACATTAGCCTAATTCCTATTGCTGATACATGCTTGAGTAAGTGACATTAAGTCTTGGCAGGAATTGTGGCCACTGAGACTTACGGGATTTTCCTTACAGAAACACAAACTGACAATACTGTTCTGGCTGTTATTTTATTTTATGTAAAGCATGTTAAAGTTTTATCAGCTTTCTGGCATTTTGTATTGCATAAACAAACAAACCTTTCAGAGATGAGTCAAAATCAGTACAAACACCAGAAGAAGATAGAATATGTTACAGAGAATATAAAAGTGCCAGACAGCTTGATAGTTTGATAGGCTTCTGGTTTAAACTTCTCTATGCTATAGACTAGGTTTCCTCCCAGAGCAGCCCTATTAGAAAGCCGTGCTTTCTATTAATGTACTCGCTTGGAGTGATAATTATTGCAGCCTTTAGCCGGGGTCTTTGCTACAGTGTGAGTGTGGTCAGGATAGCACCATAATTATGCAATTAGCCTTGTCATGGGTAAGGAGCTTTGGGAATAGAGACATCTTGAAGTTGAAAATGTGGATGGCTGATAGATGACTGTCATTAAACTCATCCTTTGTTCACTCCCCGGTAGGCTTTTCCCAGAGCTCCGCGCCAGGGCTCTTTAATGAAGAAGAAAGACCTTGAACTGCAGCGGCATGAGGCATCCCTTCACCTCCTCCCAACCTTTCTGCTCAACTGGGCTCCCTCCCCCTTACACGGGCAGTCTGTCCATCTTTCACTCCTGGCTGCTTCAAAATAACGAAAGCTGTTCCTAACGAGGAACCGTTTATCAATCAAAAGCTGCCAAGGAGAACAAAAAGGGGGAAAGGCTCCCTTCTAACAATGCAATCAAATGGCCCTAATCTTTGAGCCCTTTGCTTTCTGTGCTAATCATCAAGGGTATCTGAGACGAACTTAGAGAGGTGCAAGAGCAGCTGTCCTGTTGCCTCGAGATGATACTGGATGGAGCCAGTGGAACTGTGTAGAAATCCCCTGGAAGCCTAAGCAGTTTCCAGCCAATGCGTGTCCTGATCTCGGTTTGAGCTTGTCTACACGCTGTGCAGAGCTACGTTAGCCTAAGAGGGATGGAGAAATGAGGTTTCAGCCCCAGAAAGCTAGCACTTTCTTAGCTGGGCTTAGACCTTAAAGGTAAAGGTAAAGGTTCCCCTTGACAATTTTTGTCCAGTCGTGTCCAACTCTAGGGGGCGGCGCTCATCCCGCTCTTCAAGCCATAGAGCCAGCGTTTGTCCGAAGACAATCTTCCGTGGTCACATGGCCAGTGTGATTTAGACACGGAACGCTGTTTACCTTCCCACCAAGGTGGTCCCTATTTATCTACTTGCATTTGCATGCTTTCGAACCGCTAGGTTGGCGGGAGCTGGGACAAGCAACGGGCGCTCACTCCGTCGCGTGGATTCGATCTTACAACTGCTTGGTCTTCTGACCCTGCAGCACAGGCTTCTGCGGTTTAGCCCGCAGCACCACCGCGTCCCTTCTGGGCTTAGACCTTAGGAGGTTATATTCCAAGCATTCTTGCCATGGGAGCTGTGCTGCCCTCTAGAATTCTGATTCTTCATGGAATCCAGTTTGCTGAATAGGGACCTGAACCGTTATTATAAACTAGACTGCTACCGGATAGTACAAAAAGAGAGAAAGTTTATCATGCTCCAAACGGACTTACTTGTACTTTCCCTATGCCATCTTCCTTTGAAATGGGGATGGATTAATCATTCCCAAATGAAAAGAAATGAACTGTTATGTAGATCAATTAAGCACCACCACCCCACCCCTGTATAGGACGCTTGAGCAACAGGGGCCAGTCCTGCCATTTTGCAAGTTGATTCTGAAAAGTAATTGCTATGTTTCTTTATGGTAGGTGAGCTGGGAGACAGCATTTGGTGTTTCTGTGGTAGGGGAAGACCATTATTCTATAAGCAGCCAGTAGATTCACTTCCCCCTCTCCCTCTCTCTGGGCTCTCAGAAATTACCAGAATCCCCTAGCCAACACACCCTGTGGCCCTTATGGCTAGAGGGTTCTGGGAGTTGTAGTCTAAAACAGGAACTTCTCCCGATGCTGCACCTAAAGAGTAATGGCTGGGGGCAGAACTGAAACCAGGAAAAGCAGACTAAAGTTCAGATGAGGCATTAGAGACAGGCTTAACCCAAATACAAGACAAAAGGGAGCAAGGAGCACTGCCGCCTCCATCTTTTCTCAGATTCTCCCTCGGCTCTGAGTTGCAAATGAAAGGCGTCCTTCCCCAAGAGAGAAAACCCCTAAGGAAGACAGATAACAATATGCCCCAACTTGCTTTCCTGTGAAAATCTGTCTCCAGATTTCATACTAGCATGCTCTTGATTGTACTTTAAAGCCTCTCTCCCAACTGACACTATGCTTTGCCTTGGTTAATGTAATTTCAGATCTTTTTTTTATATTCAAAAGATGTTAAAAGGATCCCCCCCAGGATCTGATTTTCCTTCGCTGACATTCCAGTGTATCAAACTGCTTATTACCTTGGCTTATTATTATTATTCAAAAGTAACACTTATGGAATTATTTGAATGTAAAATGTGATAAGCAGGTTTGACAGTCTCCCAGGAACAAAAAGGCAGAAATATTATTTAGACTGCCATTCACTACGGTAGTGCTAAGAGCACCTGTTTGTGCCCTAGCAAATATTGAACGGGCTAGGACTGGATTCGCAAAACCATGTTCCATAACTGAAGGGCGCAATATCAAGTGTTCTCTTCCATGCGCGAACAGTTATCATGATGAAGTGCCACAGGGAAGACCTCTCGTCCCCTGTCACTCTTCCCATTCACTCTTCCAATGATGATTTTCTATGGAAAGATATCACATATTCATGTCTGAGATAACTGTCCAGGATTTGTGTCATGTGTGAATCTACTTTCTCCTCACAAAGGCAAAATTAATGTAATTGAGATTTGACAGCATTGTGTGAACATATAGCTCTGATAACCTGGAAATGGAGGTTTTCTAGTATCGAACCTCCACATTAAACTGTATTTTTATGGCAATCATAATTCCAACAAAGGGTAAGGAAGAAAAGACTGGGAGGTTTTTCATTGCTACCCACTCTGCCCTCTCCCTCCAAGATCTTCTGCTCATAGTGACTGCCCTGACTCAGCTTAACCACTAGGGTCAATCAAAGCCATCCCTATAGCATACCAACAACTAGTATATATGCCCTCCTCCCCAGACAAACCTAACGGATATGTATATTTTTACTCTGACTTGCCAAGGGAAGGAAAGCTATTAGAAGAAACTGCATCAATGGAAAATTCCTCTTAAAATAAAAACAAAATACATTGGGCTCTTTTTAAGGAGAAAAGGTGGGATAAAAACATTTTAAATAAATAAAATAGAATTATGCCAGTTTGTAGGAGCACAAGAAAGACAGCTGAGATCTCAGTCCTGAATGGATAATGCTTCCTAGCACAAACCAATCAACACACTTCAAAGGACATCACCGGAGGCACGCTGGCCCTGGCAAGCTGGCAGCAGACCTCTGCAGCATGTGCAGCTCATTATACAAAAGTTGAGAGACAGCTGGAAAGGAATATTCACACAGAATGAATTCCTCTGGACCGGCGGCCTTAATAAATAACTGTGCACAAAAGCAGACAAAGGCTGGCCCAGTAGGGGCTAGAGCCTAACGCAGTAGAGGGAGCTTCATTTTGAACCGTTCGCCAAGCAACAGTCACAACAAAGCTAAAAGAGACAATTCCCTCCATCAGCCTCAATACAGAAAACTGCTGCAGAAACAGACATCAGAAAAAGACAATGTTTAATAAAAGGTGAACATACAAAACTGCCTCAGGCCACTCAAATAACTGTTGGAATGGTCGCTGAATATTGCTGGGCTCGTATCACACTACTGGACTGTGCTTTGAGTAGGTTTCTAGAGTGGCACAATAAATCGTTCCAAACTGCCTGAGGAAATATCAAGTTGACAGTAAATCTGGAGCAGTGTGGCAAAGGAATAATTTGGCAACCTATTCTGAGGTATACACTTTACCCATAACCATAAGTGAAAACAATACTCTTGATTACAGAAAGGGCGCGTTCCACTAAAATTTAAGCAAAGTGGAGCAAAAGCTTCATGAGTTTTGATATTCCTGACAAAGTTTACATGTTCATGGTGAGAGAACATTGTTTTCAAAAGCTAAGCTAAGTACATGGAAATTCATAGTTTTTCCACATTTTCTGTCCATGACCAGGTCCCTATTCATTGCTGAAGCAGAGCAAAACCACCAAAGGCTTTGTTATAATTTAGAGTGGATCTACACAACAGAACAGTATGATACCATTTCAACTGTCTCTAGTGCTGTAGCTCAGGAGAGTGCATAAGAGCTCTGTAGTTAAGTATGCTAAGTGTCTTACAAAACTACAAATCCAAGGGTTCCATAAGACAGAGACAGCTACAATGTCATCAACTAACTAGTACTGTGTAGTGTAGATACCGGTACTCTGCAAAGCTCCAAGAAACTGGATATTTCTTGAGCTAATTCATTAGTCCATTTTCTTCCATTTCCAAATTAATCAGCATTTTTCTCTTTATACAAAATTTATATTTAAGTATAATCAATATGCAATAAATTTTCTCACATGTACATTTCTGCAACTATTTCCTCTTGAAGCACACATTTCTCTATCTATTTTCTCCACAAACATGCATTTTGGTACACTTTCTGAGCCAAGAACAGTATCCTAAGTTTTGCAGAAGTCTGAAATCCAAAGAATCACTTCATGCTACTTACTCTATACACTGCTGTGGGCAATAAAGATCATTCCCTTTTAAATGCAGACCAAATGACACATCCGCCTCAAATATCCCCACGTGAAATGAATTAAGTGCAAAATTGGAGGAAACCGGAGTTTGGAATATTACTCGAAAAAACACCACACAACATTTCATGTTTGTACAGTGGGGTCTTGACTTGAGAACTTAATCCGTATTGGAAGGCGGTTCTCAAGTCAAAAAGTCTGTAGGTCAAGTCTCCATTGATCTACAATGCATTGAAAACCGATTAATCCCGTAACAGGCAGTTTTTGTTCCATTTTGGTTTTTTTCTGGTCTGTAAGTCAATTCTCAGGCTGCAAGTCAAACCTAAATTTTGCGGCCAGAGAAGTCTGTAACTCAAAAAGTCTGTAAATCAAGCCGTCTGTAAGTCAAGGGTCCACTGTATTAGTAATTGTTTTAGCAGATTTATAACAAATTAGATTAACCTTGCTTGTTAATTTATGAGTAACATATTAGCAACGTTTTCCATTCATTTCTCATAGCAGAAAAAAAATTGGCCACCCTTCCAAATGAGCATTTTAAAAAGCAAAGTTTTAGGAACAGTTTGTAAATTTTAATCCCTCAGTCTATAAGTACTGGTCAGAATCCTATTGGTGTTTGAATAAAGTTGACATAAATTGCCACCACTAATTGTAGTCAATTCACAAGCTGCTGGGGCTTTTCTTAGCTGCACAATCAGGCATGTGACCCAGTCCCAATTAGCTACAGGAAGTCAAACATGCCTGTAGGATTCTGACTGCTAGATTCAAAATGTGGAAGGATGCGATGCTTTCCTCAGTATCATGAAAAGCAATGCATTGCAGATAGCACTTTTACCTGTGTGATTTGTCACTTCCTAGCCGGGGGGGGGGGGAACATACATACAGCTGAATGGCTTGAGAGATACTAATCCTGGCAGGTTAAGAATGTGAATTATTAAAAGGGTAACTCTTTCTGGGACCTGCCATGCAAGTTACAAGGAAAGCAGATGTTGCTAATAAGTGTCATTTATGAACAGCCAAGCTTCATGCTATAATGCAAGGTCAGAGTAATATTAACCTTAGACCATGATGATACAGAAAGAGATAGAGCAATTAAACTTTGCTTCTCCATGTCAATAGTAAGCCATCTTTTTGTTCCTTCCTTTCCCTAATGATTACCATCAATTAATTTTACATATTTGCTCTTTTCTTCTTCTTTAAAGAAGAACTGGCCTTTTCAAACACATCAGTGCTGAATGATCAGTAACTCCTCTTCGCCTGACACCCAATGTCCTTTATTTTGTTTTGTTTTGCTTTGTTTTTTAAAAAGATTTAGCTTAACATTTCTGAATTTAGGAGAGTGAAGCTGTGACCTGTACCATCCTACACATGAGTAAGTCCCACCAAATTCAATAACATGAACTCTTCATTTAAGATGCTATGTTGGTGCAGCTGTGGATGCCTCCTTCTTAAGCAACTTCAATGCTAGTGCAGCTGTTCTTTGACTTCGGCTCTAGTCACAACCTGTCGTTTGAAACTTCTGCACTGTTACATGCACGAACTAGCCAGATGTCAATGGAAGATAAACACAAACAGTTTTTCTTGAGAAATCCTATATTCTGGGAGCAACATCTACTACAGAAATTTATTTAAACTGATAAAAATATTTTTTCCATATTAATATCTCAGAGTTTTGCATCTCCTCTTAGAATTTCTTCCTGATTCCAAGGTAGGCACCCTCTAAAAGGGGGAAGCAGTAGTCCACAATCTAGCAGTGATAGTAACAATGGATTCACGTTTGTATAGTATAAGGTCATCTTGGAATATAGTAATTTTATTGCATTAAGTAATTTGAGGGACCTCAGATAAGCTGAAAGGCAGCATGTATATGTCTTAGAGAAGAATGGCAAATATTGGCCAGAATCTTACTGCTTGCAAACTCAAGAGTAAGTGCAATGGCACAAATCACAATGGTGAGTTACCACTAGTTAAGGAATGACTGCTTGTATTCCTCGCTTCATACTAAGTCACAAATTGAAGACTCCAGACAGCGGTGGGACTAATCATGTAAATGGTTTTGCATGAATTCCCCTGCTAGATCGTATATTAGAGAAGTGGAATAATTTGATTTTCCTGTTTCATTTTCAATTTCCATTTTATTGTGGCATCTCACCAATGCAGTATCAACAACGGCCTGCTCCCTTTGGCTGTGCACTTATTTGTCCCACAAATAGAGACTGTCCCTTAATTCTGAATGAATATACTTGAATAAGCACACTCAAAACACATCCTCAATAGGGCTTCCTCAAACAAGAGTACGGACATTCCAGAGAAGAACATGAAGGAGGCGTGATTACAAAACCAAGCAATTTAGCCAATTAATCCTGCTCCATGGCAAGTGGGGGCACAGCTTCAAGAAGGAAGGTATAGGCCAAGGATGGGTATTGTAAAGAAGGGCATGTACAACATCTGGCCAGGCCAAGTATAGACAACCTGTGATTTTCTCCAACTGAATGCAACATATTAGCCATGTGTTATTCTTGAAGTCCATATAGATTTGGAGGGCTGCTGTATACGATAAGCTTGGCTCCATTCATCATGATGTGTCTAGCCCGACTGTCTAAAAAAGTTCTTTAAACATGCACCAGATTTTAAGCTGAAGCTTGAGGGTGTTTGGGGAGGCGGAGGGGAGAAATGCCAGGAAACAGACAGTAAACAGTGACAGGGCATAAAATACATTGTTGACTTTTCCCCTGCCCGCATGATTTCCTTTCTCAGACTGAAATAAAAATTATCAGTATGAATGTTTCTTATTTACTTCATAAATAGGGCAGCAGAGGGCAACAGTCCACATTAGTCTATATAATACAAGAGAGAAAAAAAGCTATTGACAAAACTTGATATTTTCTACATGTTTTCTGAAACTTTCCCTAATGCTGTTAAATTAAGGGATTAGTATTTCAGTCATTAAAATGTGTCATTTGATAGGGCAGATACTGAATTATTGCAACATACAGTTGACTCCAGATTCTTCTCTCAAACCATCTGCAATATTTACCTACCTCATTTGATTTCAGGTATTTGAGAGCCAATTCTCAAAAACCCAGGTATCTCTTTCCACATATCCAACGTCTGCTTTTAGTTCTACATTAGCCAAAAAAAGTTTCTGAAAATGACTTCTATGTATATATCAAAAGTGATTTACAAAGCGAAGCACTTCAGTCTTGAGAAATGCATACAAACAGAATATATAACTCAACCAAAAACTAACAATTCAAATTTAAGAAAATAAAAAAAGAATAAACATAGAACCTTCTTCCTCATTTCTACCACATTATTACCTTGCATTATATTTGTAAGTTAATATAATACAAAATTTCTGGTTGCACAGAGACACAGAGCATAAATTCATCACTCAGTTTTGGTAGGGAAAAAATTCAAAAGATTTGAAATCTAGAATGAAAATTCCAGGCTGATTGTAGAGCATTTGAAACTGTAAGTGGCCCCTGTACTTACCTTGGCAATCTGGACACACCAGTTAAGCAGAAGCTGGGAGCCAATGTTATCCTTCTGTTCATGGACGTAGTCTAGTAAGCAGCCATGGGGCATCAATTGGGTAACTAGCTGGATGGTTGGGCTCAAGCAGACACCTAGTAGTCGCACAAGGTGGGGATGATCCATGCTTGCCATTATAAGAGCCTCCTGTAAATATTTAAAAAGTAATCATTTAAAATCTCATTCAATTGCCAGTTGTAAGAGATATCTCTGCTCTCTGTCATAGGCTATGGGAGGGGAGGGGGAAGTACACAATCCCATACATAAGGCGAGCCCTAGACATTTTCCTGCCCAAAGCAGAGCAGCAACTGGGACTTCCTCCCCACATCAAGCTAAGCTATTTAATACCTAAGGTCAGCTAAATTGTTTGGGACAGTTGAAGCAGAAAATTCAAAGAGTATCTCTCTCCACCTCCGGCATTAAACATAGAACAACAAAACCAGTAACTTCCTTGACCTTTCATGGCCCTGCCAAATTTACTGCCCATGGTAGTTGCTTCATTCTACCTAGTGGTAGCACTGTTCCCAGCTATGTGGACCTGCAACTCTTCTTGGATCTGTGCCAGAGGCCTTCCACCAGACGCCAGTACCTTCACGAGTGGCATAAGTACCTTTTGGGGGAATGATACCCTGGTGGTGGAAAATTTTAATCTGGAATTCCTGGCTGACATATCTTTTCAATGGATCATCACTGCTTTTACTCTTTTCAATGGATCATCAACATTTCACTGCTTATTACTATATGTTTTGTTGCTGTGTGATTTATTAAAAAAATATCAGTTTAAGCAGCAATTTAGTACCTTACAAGCTTGCTTGCTTGCTTGCTTGCTTTGTTTGTTTGTTGCCTGCCTGCCTGCCTGCCTGCCTGCCAGCCACCGCCCTTCTACTTGCAGAGGGACTCAGCTTACAAAGCATATTTTTTTTTATTTGTTTATTTTATTTATATCCCGCCTATCTGGTCAAGCGAGGACCACTCTAGGCAGCTAGGACCACTCTAGGTGGTTTTCTAAAATCACAAATTAGAAAATAATATTAAATATAAATAGTCACATTATTTAAAATGACCAAATATTAATGATCAAATGACACAAAATAAAACCCTACTAAAACTGGTTAAAATGCCTTTAAAAAGATAAAAGGACCAATTTCCCCTTAAAATCTCTGGAACTGGGACCAACCACTGAAAAGACCCTCCCCCGTGTCTATATCAAATGTGTCGGTGATGGCAGTGAGACTATGAAAAAGACCTCCCCTGAAAATCATAAAAGCTGGAGAGCTTGATATTGGAGAGGTACAGTCCCTTAAATAGCCCAGTGCAAGTCATTTAGGGCTTCATAGATTAAAACCATCACTTTGAATTTTTATAGAAGCAGACCAGTAGCCAGTGAAGCTGGTGCAACAGTGATTTTCTGTTCTCTTTGTAACTGGCTCTAGAGAGGAGTCTTTGTCAAGGTATTGAAATTTTATAGGCCTGAACATGTATTAAAGGGAACATTAATGCCATAATGTACAGCTGTGTGACTGCTGAGTCACTGTGACAGAAGAATGATGCAATGTCTGGAGAAGAGGTGACACCCACATGGAGAAGATGATGTAATGCATCCTGTGATTGGACAGAAGAAGCTGTGTAAATGTATATAAGTGAACTGTGTGAACATGAATGTATCTTCTCCTTCTTTCACTTGCTGCTATCCTCTATGCCAGTTTGTCTGTTGATTGCCTGCTACGCCGAAGTGTTGCCAGTTTGCATATTTGTATATATTTGTATAATACACGTGTCTTGTTACAGAAGAAGAGCGTGTGTGTCTTCAATCAGATAACTCTGCGTATTATTGCAGCGCAAGCCGCGACAGTCTTAACTGCAGCATCCTGGACTCACTGAAGTTTCTGGACATTTTCCAAAGTTAGCCGCAGAGATTGTTACAGTAATCTGAATGGGATGTAAGTAAAGTATGTGTCACCATGGCCATATCAGACATCTCAAGGAACAGATGTAGCTGACACAGTAGCTTAAAATCTGCAAATGCACCCCCGGCAACTGTTGAGAACTGGACCTCAAGGCTCAGGGATGAATCAAAGAGCGCAAGCTGCAAACCCGTGGTTTTTTGGGGGGAAGGTACTGCTATCCAGCACTGATCGGATCCTTATTCCCTGGTTGATCTTTTAGCTGAACAGGAGCACCTCTGCCTTGTCTGGATTAAGCATCCGTTTGTTCCCATTTAGTACATTACTGACCCCGGATGCTAGGTTTAGGGCTGAAACAGCTTCGCTGGAATTAGATTCTACTGAAAAGTTTCACAGAAAATGGCAAGCATGTTAATCTGAGTGTACAAGCAGATGAAACAATTCTAGCAACGTGAACACAATGTTGAGGCATAGGTAGCATGTTTCGATCAGATGAGCAATAGTCTGCTCCAGTAAGTAATTCATCCCATTTGCAAGGGAAGGGGGTAAGCGCTCTGCTCAAATGGCTGAGTCCTTGTGATGCCATCTCACTCTCCCTTTCCAGAACAATTTTTAAACTTATGAAATGGATATCGGGTTACTTTTCAAATTGCTATGAGGAATGAATCAGCTCAGTCACAGAGATTGTTTCAAGAGTGCCCCCCCCCCAAAAAATGGACAGAACACCTCATATAGGTGTGTTGCATCAAGTTCTTAAATGCTTTTCACCAAAGATGTTCAAGGGATCCAATAATCCATTGTTTGGAAAGAATGCTGACAAACCCCAAAGCCACCTAGAAGGGCCCTGTCAGACGGCTACTATGTGGGAACAGCTATGAAGTCAACACTGAGCTCTGCAGAATTATCATGAGTACAACAAAATAAAGCTTCTTTCCTGGCTGGGTCAACACATGTAAATATGATGGTGGGCTCTCAAACATAGTTGACGATCTTCACAGCCAAGTCTTACACCGTTTGTGCTCTAGACACCATCCTGCCTTAGTGTAAACAGGACTGCGCTGTGATATACAACAGGGAGGGACTAATGGAGCCATTTGGGTTGAAACTGATAAGTGGCCCCATGGGCAGAAGAGAGGTGAAGCCAAGAACGGCAAGGATTTTGATACCCAGTTCAGGGGAGAAGAGGGACCATTTGGATTCTGCTTGTTCAGGGAACAAAATTTGGAAATGCCTTGATCCAGATGCACTAGAAACTATATTTGATTCACTGATTAGTAAGCCTGATAACTGTACAGTTAATCTGGATTGGTAGGGAAACCTTCCTCCGGCGATTCGTGCGGCCCCTACACTGGGTACTTTCGAAAGTCAATTAAAAACATAGTTATATGTTCAGGCCTTCCCTTCTGTCAATAATTAACTTTTTTTCCTTTTCTTTCCTTCCTTATCTGTTTATTATTATATGTGTCAGAATGATTGTAACACTGTTACGTATTATAAATATTTTTATTGGAAGCCGCCCAGAGTGGTCGACCAGACCAGATGGGCGGGATATAAATCAAATCAAATCAAATCAAATCAAATCAAATCAAATCAAATCAAATCAAATCAAATCAAATCAAATAAATAAATAAATAAATAAATAAATAAATAAATAAATAAAAGCTGCACTGAAAGGGAAAAAAAGAGACTTTTTTGCAGTATGTCTGTACACATCTTTAATCAGATTGCGGCTCAATGCCCACTTACCCAAGACTACGCCCCACTGAATGCCATGGGGCTTACAGTTCAGTAAATATGTATAAGATTGTGCTATTAGTAAATTGCTTCAATCATTTCACCACAGAAAAGAACAGTGAAAGAAAGCATAGCAACAAAGCATATTTAAGAATAAAAGTTGTTATCTCAGTTCAGAGCTGTAATGGTACTACTGCGGTCAGTGTCAAATAACTTAAAAGATCTTGCCATCAGCAGAATGAAGCCACCACAACCTGAAGGAGGAGATGATAAAGGAGAGGAAAAAGTGGTGGTGCTGAGGAAAGCTAGGCTGGGCAAGGCGACTGGGCTTGTCTTAAAGAAAATTGCTCATCACAGCACAAAGAATACTTGAAACCAAATGGCACCCTATTTTCACTATGGCTCCCATTTTAAAAGAAAAGATAAAGCACTAACTACAGAGAATGAATTGCAATGAAAGTAAGTTATAACCAGATGGGCTAACTTTTCTTTATTTTTGTTGTTGTTGTTGTTTAATTAAAAAGGCATGCTCTGAGTGGGAAAAGGACCTATTGTAAATAATGGTAGGGATGTCCTAGTGAGGCTACCATAAACACAGTGACTCACTAGGACATGGGGAGGAACATAGAGAAGAATATTCTGATGGGTGTATTAAGTTCCAAACTGAGGTCATTTTCTTTTCAAATTCCCCATAACATCAGGGTACGCACATGTGTACTATCATCCAACCACTGATGAACAAATTTTAATTTGGAGCTGGCTTCAAATAATCTCTTTCTCTCTCCTTTTTGAGGGAGCATCTTCTTGGCATTATCTAAGAAACAACACGTCTTGGGACACTCAACTGATTGTTACCAGCAGCCTTCCTAGTATCAGATCTATCTCCTGGGAGTGAGATCTGGACTATTTCTTGGAAGTCTGTGCTCTCAATGGATTAAAAATACAGTGGTGCCTCGCTTAACTATTGCTTCGTACAACGAAAAATTCACTTAATGATGGCTTTTTCAGAGAGATCTTGTGCTTCACTTAACGATTTTCCCTATGGGCGATTTTCGCTTAACGATTTCAGAACCATGCTTCACTTAACGATGACAGTTTTAGGTCCCCTTGTTTTGCTTAACGTTTTTTTTTACAGCCCCGTTTTTGCTATTTTTAAAATATTCTAAAATGTTTTAAAATGTTTGAAATGCTTGGAATCGTTAGTGCACCTAATAAAACCTTCGTTAACTTAATTTGGCTTTGTTCTGAGTCTTTTTGAATTTTTTGTGAATTTTTTCCCCCCACTGAAATAGGCTTCAATGCATTTCAATGGGTTTCGCTTAACGTTTTTTCTATGGGGATTTTCGCTTAAGGATGGTAATCCGTTCCAATTGGAATGGATTATCCGGTTTTCAATGCATCTCTATGGGAAATGGTGTTTCGCTTAACGATGTTTTCACATAGCGATGTTTTTTTGGGGAACCAATTAAAATCGTTAAGCAAGGCACCACTGTAAGGAGAACAAAGGTATAATTTTCATTTATTTTTATAACCCAAAATAGCAATCTGTATGCACCAATCCAGACACAGTCTTTCTCTGTGGAGTTGGAACGTCTATACACAGTTGATATACTGACTTGATGCAACAAGCAGCCAAGATACTCAAGGCAGAGATTCCTCAACTGTAGCTTCCCTGGATATGGAATACCTTCCTCTTAGAAGCCCACCACCACCACCACCCACATTTCATTTATTTTGTTGCCATGTTGGAAGCTGGAATTTACTTCAATCTTAGCATTGAGTGAGATGAAGGTTCAATTCCCAAACTGTACATTTGCTGGTTTTCTTTTGTTGAATTTGTTAGTGTTACACAGTTTTTAAATGTTCCAAACTGCTTTAATTTATTTGACTTCTTTTACTCTGATTTTACTGACTGTACCCTACCCTACAATCTGTTGATATAAGACAAGCTAGAAATATGTTAACTAAGCAATCAAACAAACACAGCACAAGATTTCAACTGCAAAGGAACTGCTCATTCATAGCTGCTCACCCAGACATATTATTAGTCTGAGTGAAAGTGCTGTGAGATAATGGAAGCAGTATCTGGAATGTTCTGCATTGTACAATTATAATACCTTTTCTCTTGGGAGAAAAAGTATCTAATAATCTCGTACAAATGGGCAACACCCTCCCCTCCTCAGAGAAACATACAAAAAACATCTTGATAGCATGATGATGGCTATGGCTATTTCTCAATGGGCACGACTATACAAGAAGGAGATACTGCTTATGATCCTAAGCTAGAAAGCTCTTCAGTCTTTAAGTGAACATGGAAATGAAACATCTGTGCCATTAAGAATGTTTTAAGGTGAGCAAAGAAGAGGAGACAGGTAGGATAGGCAGGGAAGACAAATCATATGCAAAGGAAGCAGAAAAAAATTGAGGGAGGAAGTTGTTGGGACAGGAAACAGAGGTAAGCAAAGGACAGTAACTTGAAGCAGAAGTGGTTTTGTCAGATCCACAGCATCCCACTGTCTGAGATATCATGGCCAAAACCTGAGGCCAGGGCTGTTGGATACTAATTGCAAAATAATGTGCATATATCTGTGAATGAGACAATTTGAATTTCATGCACTACCTTCTAAGGACAGTCCAGCCCACCACAGAAGGCCTAGTTCTATGTAGGTGAACAGAAGACTGGAAGAAACATATTCAAAGAAAAGGAAGGCCAACTGGGTGGGGATCTTCTTATATAGCTTTGGTGTCATATTCAGCTCACATGAACCTTAGCACTGCCTGCAGCCTTCTTATGAAGAACAACTTCAAATAAAAAGTCTCGGCTCTCTGGTTTTGTTGAACAGTTCTGAGCGAGGACTTCTCAACATAGCTGATGGCTCCAGTATTATGTTTGTGAGGCATAAAGACCTGGTACAACATATTTTATGTGGCACCTGGGTAAACTGTAAAGTCATAATGTGTCCTGAAATTCTAATATGTTTCTGCATTTCATTGGCAGGTGGGGGGCAATGCCTCCTTAAATTTGCCTTTCTTTGGCCACATTAGAGCCACAAATACTCTTAGAAGTACTTAAGAAAGCTTACTATACCAAACTGGGAATTCTTTGGAAAACCTCAAATGTGTGCTGTATGACAGGAGAAAGATATTAGAGCGGGCACATATTTTTTTCATTAATTCTATGGCACCTGTAATTGGTACAGCAAAGAAACATGTCTACAATGCAGGTCTGAGGTGCCTCGGGGAGTAAACAATTACAAATTGATGTATCTTTGGCCTACTTTGCTTGCATATTAAGTTTTGAAAACCTCCTGCAGAATGGATCCCTCTAGACCTGGCAAACAGTTGTAGCTGATCTAGCCATATGTGGACAAAACAAAAATTTCACTGTGAAATAAAACACCATACAAATACGTAATGAAGCACTGGGTTGTATGTGGAAATAAATAAACATATTATAAAGATCTGCTTGGGAAATACTTTAATCCAAGTTTGTCAACCACACCTACTGAAGCCACACAGTAATTATGTGTGACAGGATCAGTCATCTTTGTTTTTCGGTTCAGGTTAAGGTTCAGAACAGAAGTGATAGGGCAACCATGTTTGTTATTTGTGCATCTGCCCTAGTTGTGTATGAAGCAGTTATAAAACATCATAAAGGAAGCATATGTGAGAGGATTTAACGCCCTCCCTCGTGCCAGCACAGCTAGTGGTGAAGGCTTCTGGGAGTTTTAGTCCAAGAAAATCCCTCACTCAACAGGGGTTGAGGCCTTAGATACAATCTGTCTCCTATTTATCATGTTGCCCTTTCATCCATCCTCAGAAAGATTAGGACCGCACCCACCAGAAAGACCACTGTTAACACCCATGACAATGGGTGGAGAATGACTGAAGAAATGGGATTTTCTCTCATACCCCTCCCTCCTTTGTCCATCTAGCAAAGCTATTCAGATGGGGGGGGGAGTGAAACCAAGGAGTCTCCTACCAACTCCCCTCAGACTGAAGAAGCTACTTGGATGAGTAGCAAAATGTTTCAACCTAACAAGAAAGAAGTCAACTTCCCATGAATTAACTTCCAGATAACCTCACCTGGATGACTGAGAATCTTCACAGACATAATGGCGACCCAACGTTGGGAACCATTGTTTTAACCCACCTAATTTCTGGTAATAGAAGCAAGTTGAGAGAAAAAAATGCTAAGGGCTGCTAAAATGAGAGCCATGCTGAGAGGAAAATGTTTGGGACAATGAAATGTGAGAGGGAAATGTCAGGTTCACTTCTTTGCTCACACATTTTAGTGATAGGGCTTTCTATATATAGAAAGCTTACGTATAGTGTATTCGCGAAGGCTTTCACGGCCGGGATCTAATGGTTGTTGTGGGTTTTTCGGGCTTCTTGGCCGTGTTCTGAAGGAAAAACCACCTTCAGAACATGGCCAAGAAGCCCGAAAAACCCACAACAACCTTACGTATAGTGCTTGGTTCTTTTGTCTTAAAATGGAGAACTAAAAATAACGGAGATAGGCTTACGTTAGGATTTTAAAAACAATTTATTAATATATTCTGAGAAAAGACAGGACCATGATTGGGGTTATTCTGTGGTGGCAGCAGTTTTCATCCAAGCAGGTGTGTCATTTAGGGCTCACCTTGAAATAATATATCTGTGATTTAGTACAAATGGGTGGAAGGGAAAGTGAAAACAGGCTTTCTTCGTCTAAAATATAAGAGACAGGAAATTTTGATAGGAGTCTATATGAAAGCTTTCCCATCACTTCTCTTCTTTAGCTAATTTGTGCTGCCTTAGTCTTTGGGGCAAGAGTGATTTTTTTTAAAAAAAATATCATTTTTACAATACAGTTGCATCTTTTCAGTTCCTTTGAATGTAAGAATTCAAAGTCAAAAGCCTTTTGTTCTTTATTCCTTTGTCAGAATCAATACACAGTGACCAACTCACAGGATAATATCTGTAAGAGATGTACAGTTCAGGCCTCCTTAGCTTGAAATAATGACAAGAAAGATACTGGCTGTTAAAAACAAAGAACATTATTTTTTTTTTTAAAAGCTGGGCTTTTTATATGCCCAGTATTCAGTATCCACCAAAGGTCAGTGGCAGAAAGAATACAGCTGTGAGACATATCACCAGTACACTTTGCAGGGCAATTAGCAGGTTGTAGTTTTCCCTGTAATTCTTAGTGTTACAGTCACTTAATATGGAAGCTAAGAAGACTCCCGCCCTGCCCCCACAAAGCTAGTCCTGTTTTCAAGGAAATCTCATTTTTGGAAGGTTCATGTTTTGAGCAGACAGGCAGTTGTTTTGCTTTCTTTGTAGTGAAACAGTCAATATATCCCCCTTCGCATCCTTGGCTTTGTAACCTGATTAATGAACCAGTTGTAAAGTGGTATTGACTGCTAATATCACTCTTATCACAGACAAATTGGTATTCCATCTCTCAGTAATCCAGGCATTTTCCTCAAGAAGATAATGCAAGTAGTTAAGATAACAGGAAGACCTAGGTTATCAAGTCATTACTTCATTTTTTAAAATTGCAGAATAATAGTTTATCTACCCAATTAACCACTAGCATTCTGAACTAAAGGAAAAATCCTGGGGCAAAGAGTTTCAATCACAGCAGAGACAAAATAAATCTGAGATAAAAGACCCACTGTTACTATTAATACACACTTAATGCTAGTAATAATATAGTAATGTAAGACCCATTGGTTTTATTTTGAAAAAAAGCTGCATAAAATGAAGGAATTAATGGGGAGAGTTAATTTAGAGGAAAAAATGGGTATCAGTGATTTAGTAATATTGGCATATTCTCTTTAAGCAAAATTGTACCATGGTATCAACTGAAAAGAACAAGTTCAGTCGCTTAATTTCTTTTTACAATATGAAATTATCTCTACCAGATAATTTGACACCTACAGAGAGGCTGTTCTAAAAAGGTAGTCTTGCCTCACGAGCCTTTGCTGAATGGCTCTTTTGGCTCGCATGGAAGGGGTGGAGGTAGCATGCTTCCCTCAACCCATGCAGGCTCCAAATGCTTCCTTAATTACTGAGCAGTGCTAATGAAATATAGCTATGTGATATTGTCATTGGAGGGAATTCAGTGATTATGTGAACCTTTACACAAGGAGGATAAAAAACCAAAGAAATGAAAAGCAGAGGCAAATATTTTTGAAAATGTTCAGAGAAACTATATGCATCTGAAGGAGCAGGCTGCGGTGTGATGTGGTTTGATGCCTGCCACAGCCTCCCTTTCTTTGGTTCTGATTTTATCATTCATTGTAAGGCAGTGGGTTGTTTAAAGTGTTACACAGTGCTAGAAAAAGGAAACGTTTTCCAAAGTTCTTCATTACATGGAAACACAAGCACACATACAGTGGAAACATAGCAGTCTGCTGTATGTAGTCCATCAGAATTATTTCTATTTCATATTGAACTTTACCAATGTTTTGTCCATGCAGACGTAATCTAACACTAAACTAGTATATCAAGGCGATTTAGTGCTAAACTCAGTAATGTGTTATTTAAAAAAATACTTTGGGGCAAATAGAAGAAAGATTGCAGGGGTGGGTGTTCCCAATGTCTGAAACATCTTGGCCAACTCAGACCCTGGTCACACAAGGGAAATGTTTTCTGGTTCTTCTAACACTTTCTGTACCTCTGTTGTACTGAATCATGGTCCCGTGGTTCATATCCCAGGACGAATGTCCCAAGAGCTTTTAGCAGTACGAATTTATTTCCTCCTCTTTGAATCTTTATGGCCAGCTACACCGTGTTACCGGTTTATTTTCTCTCTTGCTTAAAGGGACCAATTAGCCCTTAGATAGATAGATAGATAGATAGATAGATAGATAGATAGATAGATAGATAGATAGATAGATAGATAGATAGATAGATAGATAGATAGATAGATAGATAGATAGATAGATAGATAGATAGATAGATAGATACTTGTTCCTGATATATTGATATATCAATACATATTATAAAATATTATATAAAATATTACATATAAAATATTTATTGATCCATCAATATATCAGAAACAAGTCTCCTTCTAAGGTGCATGATTGTGCAAGTGTGCTTGACTCCTCTTACCCTCCACGCAGCTTTCCTCCTCCTGCTGCTCACCCACAGCTATTGTTTCCAGCCCCTTTTGTTCCGGTTGCAACAGAATCCCGGGGGGGGGGGGGGTTTGGACTTGCACACAGGTATTGAAAATCAGAAGGAACATTGATCAGGAAGAGTTTTCTGCTTAGGAAAGCATCCCTCTGTTGCACTGGCTGCTCCTGCAGAACTGCATTGCACACAATGGACAGCGGATGTCCACGCAGCAGTACTGGAGATCACCACCACCTCGTTGACATTGCCATACCAATGTTTCAATGTATCTTACCAATGGAAAAAATTATTAGTCGCCAGTAATGTAACTCATTTCACACACTAGCAAGGTTATGCTTGAAATCCTACAAGGTAGGCTTCAGCAGTATGTGGACTGAGAACTCCCAGAAGTACAAGCTGGATTTCAAAGGGGCAGAGGAACTAGAGACCAAATTGCTAACATGTGTTGGATTATGGAGAAAACCAGAGAATTCCAGAGAAACATTTACTTCTGCTTCATTGACTAAGCAAAAGCCGTTGACTGTGCCAACAACAACTATGGCAAGTTCTTAAAGAAATGGGAGTGCCTGACCAACTTATCTGTCTCCTGAGAAATCTGTATGTGGGTCAGGAAGCAACAGTTAGAACTGTACATGGAAAAACTGATCGGTTCAAAATTGGGAAAGGAGTACAACAAGGCTGTATATTGTCTCCCTGCTTATTTAACTTGTATGCAGAATACATCATGCGAAAGGAGGAATTAAAGAACCTCGTAATGAGGGTGAAGGAGGAGAGTGCAAAAAAATCATCTGAAGCTCAACATCAAAAAAACTAAGACCATGACCACTGGCCCCATCACCTCCTGGCAAATAGAAGGGGAAGATATGGAGGCAATCACAGATTTTACTTTCTTGGGCTCCATGATCACTGCAGATGGGGACAGCAGCCACAAAATTAAAATACACCTGCTTCTTGGGAGGAAAGCAATGACAAACCTAAACAGCATCTTAAAAAGTAGAGACATCACTTTGCCGACAAAGGTCCACATAGTCAAAGCTATGGTTTTTCCAGTAGTGATGTATGGAAGTGAGAGCTGGACCATAAAGAAGGCTGACCGCCAAATAATTGATACTTTTGGATTGTGGTGCTGGAGGAGACTCTTCAGAGTCCCCTGGACTGCAAGGAGAACAAACCTATCCATTCTGAAGGAAATCAACCCTGAGTAGTTACCGGAAGGACAGACCCTGAAGCTGAGGCTCCAGTACTTTGGCCACCTCATGAGAAGAAAAGACTCTCTGGAAAAGACCCTGATGTTGGGAAAGTGTGAGGGCAAGAGGAGAAGGGGATGACAGAGGACGAGATGGTTGGACAGTGTCATCGAAGCTACCAACATGAATTTGACTCAACTCCTGGAGGCAGGGGAAGACAGGAGGGCCTGGCATGCTCTGGTCCATGGGGTCACAAAGAGTTGGACATGACTTAATGACTAAACAACAACAAATGTAATGGAGGAGGCCGCTAGTGACATATTTTTACCAATGTATCAATGCATTGGGCATGAAAAAATAATAATGTGCATGCTGCAATAATGGCGGCCACTTTCCTGGCTTCAATTCTGGAATAAAGCAGGGCAGGTTGTGCACACAGGCAATCCTGGTGAGGAATGTAGTAGTAGTAGGCATCCTTCAGTCTCGAGAGGCTATGGTAGCGTGCTCTGTATGGAGGTCTTTGAACAGCGTCTAGTGTGGCTGAGGAGGCCAATTCGAGAGTGACAATCTCTTCCCCATTGAAGACAAATACAATCTGTCCCCCATCCAGCTCCCTGGTTTTGCTTGTTTTGGGACTGCCTCTTTGCCTCAGCCTGCTGTACAAGTGGCTCTTCAAATTGGGAGAGGCCGTGATGCATCACCTGCCTCCAGGCTGAACACTCAGACGTCAAGGTTTCCCATCTGTTGAGGTCTACTTCTCCATACAGGTGATCTTTTGGAATCGGACCATCAGCCATTCTCACAACATGCCCGAGCCAATGTAGACTAGTACAACAAAGGTACAAAATAACACAACCCTCCTGGCAATGGGGAAATGTTCCACAGTTATACTGCTAATCGAAAAAAATGTCTCAGTCTTTACTCAGTGTCGTGTGACCAGGAAAAACATACCAACATAACTGGTGGATAACTATGTAACATTTCCTTTGTGTGGCCAGGGCCTACATATGTCACCAGAATACCATCCACATGTCCTTTTGGAGAATGAACCAACTGATCAGATACAGAAAAGTTAGCTCAAATCATTCTCACTTGAAAAAAGTAAAAGTCCCCAGCGCAGAGGAAAAAATCCACATTGGCAGCAAAAAGGGCCAGATAGATTTGAATCAGCCTTAATGACGTGTGCTCAGTAAAAAGGCAGAGAGAGAGAAAAAAAAAAATCTGAACACTCTGAGGTCAGATTTGTTTAACTTATCCCCTTAATTTTCAGTTAATATACTTCAGACTCTGGAAATATGGCATGTTGAAAGAATGAGAGAAAATTGTTTCTCCAGGGAATTCTATCTGACTTCAGAAGGACATTGAAACTCACTGTTTTTACATAATCATAAGGCAGTAGGAGTCAGTCCTCTGGTGGCCTTTTCAGACTTTACCATATATGTGTGTATAGTTCCCAGGGAAGTGGGATGCAGACAGAGCCTATGAGATCATGTCAACCCCAGAAATGGGAGGGAGCCCAGGAAGATAGAGGGAGGAGTCAGTTTACCCCTGGCGCATGGTGGATATTTAGCCCCCACCAAAAGAGGGGGGAAATAAAGATTTTCCAGAAGGGAAGGGATCCCTGTGGCACCAGGGAATCAAGACAAATCATTCCCTGGTCAAGGGACAGGTCAAGGGGAGGAAGGACCAGGTGTGTTGGGAGTTACAAAAGGCAAACCAAAAGTGAACTAATAAAAATAGGAAGAAAAGAACAGGAGGCCCTTATTGAACCCTAAGAAGAAGAGAAGTTAGAGGAAGGAGAATGGGATGGTGCTTGGGAGGAATGGTCGGGAACTTACCAGGCTGAGGCTTCCCCTGGTGAAAAACCAGAGCCCACAGGAGAGTGGCATTACATTTTTAAAGAAGACCCTTGGAGAGGGGGTACTAGTCCAGTTAAGAGTCCCTAAGGAAGAAGGAGGACAGCACAAGAATCTCGGGATTTCCTACCAGCAGTCATACTAGGGCAAATGGGAGCTGTAAAAAGCTAGGAAGATGGGAAACATAGAACTGGCGCTGGCGCAAGAAGAGACATTGGGAACCCCAACATCTGTAGAATGTTGGGGAAAAGAATCCCAGGAACCACAATCGTTCTATTTCACCATAGGGAAATCTCTCTGGAGCTTGCTCTCAGTGCAGGCATACTACACCTCCCTATTAGGAGTTGGCAGCAGACAAATGAGGCCCAGGCTTGGGACTCTATAGACTCTTTCACCCAAGAGCCTAGTGGAGAGAACTAGACTCCTTGGAATGATTCATCCCCCTCGCTGGACTGAACCAGGGAACAAGAGACAATGCTAAAGGGCCTTGGACCAGTGTTTAGAACTAGGGCCAAGGAATGTGGACTCTGTGCTGAACCAGTTGTTGCTCAACCTCTCCCAAGTTCAGTAATCCCTGTTCTGTTTCAGTCCATTTGTCTGAAGTATACAGATTTAAGGAAAGAAGATCAACTACTTGCCAGCCAAGTCAGATCTGATGGGGTCCACAATATGAGTTCACATTAGTTGCCCATTCAGTTGGCAACTGCCCATATCTGTTTGAAGTCCTTAATCTAATGTGTTCCCTTTTCTACATATTTTGCTCCTTAGCATTTTGGAACAATAACAATTAATGGCCCATTGTTCTTCATTAGCCTCCCCTTATGTTTTGCTGCTGATTTCCAAAGTGCTGGGCTGAAGTACATTATCATGTTCTTGTGTTCAATCTCCTGTCATAAAAAAACTTACAAAGTAATAACTTATTAATAACAAAGGAGTTCTTTTCTAGAAAATAAAGTTTCAAATATGGCTTAGGAGGCAAATTATATTTTTATACATATCTTATTTGATTGACTTCAATATCTAGACAGTTCTGTTTCAATCAGACATGCGCTGATTGACTGTTAACCTTGAACCATGCCACACTCTTATTGGAGGGCATTACATATAGTCTGAACAAAATAATACCTTGTATTATTAACACATCCCATAAAACCTTCATTTATTATCAGCCTAACAGCAACCTGGCATATACATTACCATTTAGAAATTGAAATACCAACGTGCCTACTCTGAATTGCTAATACAAGCTGGAGGCATGCAGAGAAAATTCCTAAATAATAGGAAGTTCTCTGATACAGACTTTCCATTTCTTATTGTAAAGCATTGGCACTAATTGCTCAGTTCTAGGTAACAAATTCAGCCTTCATGTTCTTTGCCTGTTTCTTTTTTACTGTAACAGAAAGAGATTGCTTGGTAATTACGCCTCTCATTTTATTAGTTTTAAATATCTCCTTCCCTTTATATTTTGGCAAACTTTAAGGCAGCAGACAAAATCATACTTTACAGGGACTGAGCAGGAGAAACGCTACTTCAGCCCACACAGTATTTTCCATCAAAATATTTGGAACAAGAATTTCTGACCAAAAAGAAACAAAAAATCTGCAGGTTCCTTCAGAGTTCAGGGGAGCGGGGTGGAGGGTTGGATGCTAGTTATTTGCAGATTATTAGATACTGAATATCAGATGCTTCTCCTGTCTTCACATGTGAGAAAAGGAAACAGCAGCATCTTCACCTGACCAGCAAGGATGCTGAGGAATTTCTTGGAAAACTCAGTAGTGTCCTCAAATTGGCAAGAACCATTTTCCTGCAAACCTATACAATCTGCTCAAAAGCATAAATGCACTAATTGCTCCAAACATGGACCACTACGCTTAAGAATTTGTTGCCAGGATGGGTTGTTTCTACCTTTCTTAAGAATTAGCCAGTTCTTCTGTGCTCGTGCTGTGTATGTGCTCATGTTTTGCTTCTGAAAGCGAAACCACATGAGAGTTACTTTTCACAAACTGCAGAGGTTCTGAGAGAGGAAGAAGTTCTGCATCTCACTTGGTGATGGAAGGGAAGAATCTCAAATGGCTTCAGAATTCCTCCTCCAGGTGGCTCATTATGTACATACTAAATTAACAAGAAGGAGGAGTTTAGTAACAGGCCACTACCCCTTCCAAAACTCCTTATCTCTGAGCCATTCAGATAAAACCTGCCCACGGTCATAGCACCTGACAGAAATCCAGTGTAGCTATAAACAAATAACAGATAGTAGGGTTTACATAGGGGAGAGAAGTATAAAATCTAGGGCCAGGGAGATGTAGGGAGGGGAAGAGAGAGGCTTCCCCTATTTCTAGTTTTGTACTGTATTGCTGAATGAAATAATGAAATACTTCCATAGAGACAAGTGCACGTATAGTTGTTACTTTCTTATAGTATTTAAAGTGCTTCTTTTAATACGATTTTAATGATAGTACCCTGTCCTTCATTTATATAGAGTGAGATAGAGGTACATTAACAAATGAATAAACACATGCAGTGGTGTCCTCAGTTCACTTAAGACAGGGAACCAAACCCAGTATGTTTTGAAGACAGTCTGGAATCTGAGGTTAGTTCATAATAGAACCTCTTGTGCACTCACTGCGACTGGACAATGGGAAAACATTCCCACTGCACAGAAACATGTGCCCTGGATGTCGGTCAGTTCTGAGCACTGTTCAAAGTGCTGGTGCTTAACATGAAAACTTAGGGACCCATTCTGAATGTCTGAAGGAGTGGTTTTTCAGACGTGAGTCTGACATAAACTCAGGCTATCACTGGGCGCCCATCTCCAGATGTCACCACCCACATGAAACAGGGGTGGGTCACCTGTGTTGTTTTTCTGTGCCACCAATTCAGTGCTGACCCTGTGACTTTGTGACCTCCAAAATATCCTGTTGTTAACAGCCATGCTCAGCCTTCACAAATTCAAGATGGCTGCTCCCTTTTTTGAGCCAACTCGTCTCTCAACTGGGCAACCTGTAGCCTTGATGTTGTTGGGTCTGCTGGCACTACCAGCAGTGCCAGTCAACACAACTAATGGTGAATAGTGATGGGAATTGCAGCCTAGTTATACGCTGAGTGCCACAAGCTGCCCGCGTCTGACATAAGGAGAGGCAGCAACCACGGAGAAGGTCTTTTCACTTGTGGTTCTTGAACACTCCCCCTTACTCAGGTTTACCCAAAAGACTTGCCCCTTCTGTACTGATGCATTTTTGTAACTGTTTGTATATTGCGGTTGAATGTGCCCTAGGAATATGTTTATTTTGAAGTGCTATGTACAAATGTAGAAAATAAATAATAAATAAAATTTTAAAATAATTTAATTAATTAAAATAAATAAGTAAAAAAAAGCTTGGGTAAGGGAATGCAAGCACATAATGGAAACGTTTAAATGAGATTTACATATATTTCTCAGGAATAATGGACCGTCATCAGCAGCTCTCAGTATACTGCCTTCCCTTCGCCTTTCCCCAGTTTTATAACTCTGCACAAGAAACCTGGCTTCCTCTGTTTTCCCTTGGTATATCTACTGCTTTGGTTTCACTACACTGCCTGTGCAGTGGGTGAGCAGGGAACAGTCATGAAGGCAAAGTAAATATTTAAAGAGCAAATTACAAGGTAAAGCAGAAACGAGAGAGGTCCAGAGACAGAACAAAGCCTTGAAACAACACCCTGAAAAATATCTTAAGAGCAGACAACTTCCATTAGTAATCAGGTTTCTGGTTCCTAGAGGCTGATTTCCCCAAAGGGCTGAGGCATGTCTCAGTCAGCTCATGGGAACATCTTCAAATCTCTGGACAGTACAGATATTTCCATTACATTGACAGTGAAGCTCTCTGCCCGCCGGTAACAGACAACGGGATCCACAACATGAGGCTGTTTTTCACACTATTGGGAACAGGAGCCTGCTTCTATTAAAGAGCACCTGCTGCATCAAGGTCCTTGTGGTGAGAGAGTTGAAAGTGATGCAACTGGATCCTTCTACTTTGGATCAGGTAGAATGTGAGATCCTAATTCTTTATGGCACTCCTTAACAGCAACTGTGAACAGACAGAGGCATGTACTCAGGAGAAACGAGGTATTCTATAGCAGAGAAGGAAATGCCCCTCTACATCCAAAATGGTAATGCAGCCTTGACACATACTGGAAACTGGACCAAACTAAATGCCACATTTACCCCATATTTCGAAGAAGTGATCTCTCAAAGGGCCAAGGATGCCTGTATCTTGTACCACTAAATTTTGTTTTGTGGTTGCTCAGTGTAAGGGAAATACATGGCTGTCCAGGAGTTAAGATCATCAGGAGAGGCCTTCCTTTCAGTGCATTTGGTGGAGACACAGGACAGGGCCTTCTCTGCTGTTGTTCCCAGCCTTTGGAACTCCCTCCCACAGGAGACCAGGCTGGCCCCACCACTGCTGCCCTTCCTCAAGTAGGTGAAGACCTTCCTCTTCAGGCAAGCTTTGTCTCAGTGACTGGCTGCCAGAGTAGGCTTGCTAAATGGACTGCTATGCCTTACTGCTTTGAATGTCTATTGGTGTTGTTTTTGTTTACTGTTTTTAGAGTAGCATTTGTTTGATCCTTTTCAGTATTTATATACTCACTGTTGTTAGCTTTAAATACTGCTTTTTAATTATATAAGCTGCTTTGGGTCCTTTTAAGGAGAAAGGCAGGGTAAAAATATTTTAAATAAATTTAGATTAGGCATCCTTTGATCTCGAGAGACTATGGTAACGTGCTCTGTATGGAGGACTTGAAACAGCATCCAGTGTGGCTGAGAAGGCCAATTCGAGAGTGACAATCCCTTCCACACTGAAGAAAAATACAATCTGTACCCTGTCCAGCTCCCTGATTTTGCTGCTTCCAGGACTGCCTCTTTGCCTCGGCCTGCTGAACAAGGGTCCCTTCAAATTGGGAGAGAATGTGAGCCACCGCCTGCTTCCAGGCTGAACGCTCAGATGTCAGGGTTTACCATCTGTTGAGATCCATTCCTAAGGCCTTCAGATCCTGCTTGCAGATGTTCTTGTATTGCAGCTGTGGTCTCCCTCTGGGGCGATTTCCCTGCACTAATTCTCCATACAGGATATCTTTTGGAATCCAAGCAACAGCCATTCTTACAACATGCCCAAGCCAACATAGATGTTGCTGTTTCAGTAATGTATGCATGCTAAAAATTCTAGCTCATTCTAGGACTACTGTATTTGGAACTTTGTCCTGCCAGGTGATACCAAAAATGCATCGGAGGCAACACATATGGAAAGTGTTCAGCTTCCTCTCCGGCCGTGCACAAAGGGTCCAGGACTCACTGCAGTACAGGAGTGTGCTCAGGACACAGGCTCTATAGACCTGGATCTTGGTATATGCCACCAGCTTCTTATTAAGCCATACTCTCTTTTTGAGTGTAGAGAACATGGTAGCTGCTTTGCCAATGCTCGACATCCAGGGACAGGGTGTCAGAGATCGTTGACCCAAGGTACACAACGTCATGAACAACCTCCAATTCTTGCATGGGGATGGTAATAGAGGGAGGTGAGTCCATGCCGTGGCCCATGACTTGTGTTTTCTTCAGGCTCATTGTTAATCCAAAATCTTGGCAGGCCTTGCTAAAGCGATTCATGTGTTGTTTGAGGTCTTCAGCAGAGTGGGCAACAACAGCTGCATCATCAGCGAACAGGAAGTCCCGTATGCATTTCAGTTGGACTTTGGTCCTCGCTCTCAATCTAGAGAGATTAAAGAGTTTTCCGTCTGATCTAGTCTGGAGATAGACACCTTCTGCTGCAGTTCCAAAAGCATGCTTCAGCATGACAGCAAAAAAGATCCCAAAAAGGGTTGGTGCGAGGACACAGCCCTGTTTCACTCCGCTTCGGATGTCAAAGGGATCTGATGTTGACCCATCAAAAACTACAGTGCCCTTCATTCCCTCATGAAAGGACCTGATGATGTTGAGGAGTTGAGGTGGACATCCAATCTTGGGAAATATTTTAAAAAGGCCATCCCTGCTAACCAAGTCAAAGGTCTTTGTGAGATCTATGAAGTCCACAAAGAGTGGATGTTATTGTTCCCTACATTTCTCCTGCAACTGTCTGAGGGAGAATACCATGTCAATAGTGGACCTATTAGCTCAAAATCCACACTGTGATTCTGGATAGACTCTGTCTGCAAGCACCTGGAGTCTCTTCAGCACAACACAGGCAAGCAGCTTCCCTACAACGCTGAGAAGAGATACCATGGTAGTTATTGCAATTGCCCCTGTTGCCTTTGTTCTTATACAATGTGGCAATGTTTGCATCCTTCATGTCCTGTGGTACTCCATCTTCCCTCTAGCAAAGACAAAAGATTTCATACAGCTCGGTGCTGATGATCTCTTTACAGTACTTCAGCAGGGATGTTATCGTTTTGAGTGCCTTGCCAGAGATGAGGGAATCCAAGGCCACTTTTATTTCTGCTAAAGTTGGTTCACTGTCCAACTCTTCCAAGACAGGCAGGCACTCAATGTTATTTAGTGCCTCTTCACTTACTACATCCTTTCTGGAATATAGCTCAGAGTAGTGCTGCACCCAGCATTCCATCTGCTGTGCTTGGTCCTGGATGATCACGCCTGTAACAGACTTCAAGGGAGCAGATTTCTTCTGTATTGGACCTAAAGCCTGCTTGATACCATCATACATTACCTGTGTCCGCTGCTATCTGTATCTGAGAGCAGAGCTGAAGCCAATAATCATTGGAACATCTCCTGGCAGCTTGTTGGACTTTGCTACAAGCAAGTCGAACAGCCTGCAATTTGTACTCACTAGGACAGGCTTTGTATGCTGCTAGATGTCCTCGATGGCTGGCTTCAACTCCTCCCAATGGATTTTGAACTTATTCCCTCTGAATGGGCTTTGAACTTATACTTAATTTATTATTTATATATTTAAATAAATATATAAATAATAAATTAAATGTAAGGAATGCACAGACCTTTGCATCACAGTGTGAAAGCACAGTTTCTCAGCATCTGGTCAGCAACAGCAGTTGCTTTGTTTAAACATGTGCTTGCTGTTCATAACAGCTAAACTAAAATGGACTATATCATACCTTCAAAACAAAGCATGCTCATTCTCTGACTGTTCTGAAAAAGAGACCTATTGCCTACTTTTTGCCAAGCCAACAAAATCCTAGTTTCTTTACTTTGCAGTCACTTTCTCTATTGAGCCCCCTTGGACCTACCTCAGTTCATTTGCTGCATGCTTGGTAGGAGTAACAGCTGCTGAAGCATTGGTCAGTCTTATTTATTATCATTATGCATCACTAAACAAAACACTCTTCTTCATCACAAAAAGCTATTTCTTAGTGATATTGGAGAGTCACTGCATCTCTAGAGGAAGTCAAAATGCCCCTAGATCTTAATTATGAAGCCATAAAAGAGACCAACTCCCTTTGCAGCCTCTCTTACTGGGAAACAAATGAGAACGGGAAATTTATTTTAAATCTCAAAGCCCCCAAACGAAAGCTCAGCAACGGTGTCTTCTATTATTAGCTTCTGGACTAATACTGGCTGACCAGCATCAGTCAAACTGTCGTTGTCTCAATGAGCCTGGGGACTCCCAAGGAACTCTAGTACATGTAGACCTCTGCTTGTACCCACTAATTATTTTCAAAAAGATAATGAAACATTTAAGTGCACAGAGGTTAGATTAAACTTCTAAGTGGATCAAACCCTGAATAAAATTACAACTTATGCAACAGCACATTCTAGAACTGGTAGACTTTTTTTTCCTGATGATATGATATTGATTTCTTTCTCTACTAGCAGCTTCCATAGTTTATTTTACTTTCTAATCAGGAATGCACTCCACTGTATATAGGATATCTCTCTGCTCTGATGATAAGCCGTAGACTTTTGGCATCAGGCTCATAGCTAGTTAGGAATTCATAACATCTTCAAGTCAATTTACTTGCTATGCATTAGAAGAAATTCGAGGGACTTTATATGGCACATGAAGTAATGTTGCCTGGATAAACTTTTGTAGTGGTGGGTATGAGGCAGCAGGAAAAACTGTCATGTTTCATCTGTAAGTATCTTTAGAAGGGGAAAATAATGTCTTGCAGACAGAAGGAGGCAGTGAACACGAGAAATTTAGTGGTTCAACTGATAGCATCCTTGAGGACGCCTTGCAGAGAAAAGATGAGGCCAGTTCTGCAGTGAGGTGTTAGACAATGAAGGCCCACTTGCCCCAGCAAAAGACAACGGCTAAGACGATTCAAGCAAAACCAGTGCCAGCACCTCGAGGTCTATTGATAACTAATTGGGACACCTGGACACTCAGGAGAAGCACGTCATGAGTTATAAATTATTTGAACTACAACTCTTATAACAACCTGTCACTCATGTCTGTCTTTGCCTTGTCTGGTTTCTTCGGAATAATATATGACATTGACTGTCTGAAAAGCTGGTTCAATCAGCCCCTGTAGTTTAAGGTGAGAAATTATTGGTCCTGGACTCTTCAGCTTTACCCATGGACACTGGGAATTGGACTGGCTTTCAGGATGTCCTGCACTTGCTGCTCAGAAGCATAACTGAAACACTGCCTACTCCCCACCATCTTCCATGCCCTATCACTTCTACTATCTATGTCTCTCTGCCAACACTGCCGGGGACAACCTATAGGGGAGGGGCGGGGAAGAAGAAGAGAATGGCATTAGTGTTGGCAACACTGTTTTCAAGGGCCTTTGTCTACCTGGTCACCTTCAGACCCTCTGCATGGCTGGCTTCTGGCCCGCCCTGCATACTTCTCACAATGCCTTACCCCTAACGGTCCAGATCTTAGGGAAACAAATCCAGCCCCTCAGGTGATGGACTCAAGGCAGTGAATGGCTGGGCCAGCCCTGTGATCACCTTACTATTTGCCATTAAGGGAAGCTCTGTGAATTAAAAGTGAAACAAATTTTAGCCACAGTCTGTAAAATGGCTCACTTCCTATACTAATTAAATTTCAGAAATTTATTACATAATTAGATTCCCGGACAGCAAAACTAAAACTCAACTGCAAGGCAATTTATCCCAACAATCCTTGCCGTGTCTGAAATCCAAAATCCTAATTTTAGGATCCCCTAATCTCCTATTTTTAAATAAAATATTTCAGATGTTTACAAAATCTTGGTTTTGTTGCCAAGCAGTTACAATAGACTTTATAAAACTGAGGTGCTGGATAGCTTAGCTGTACAGGACTACAAGTTGCAAGGCAATTCCAAGACATCTTGTTTCTTCAAACAAACTGCCAAATGGTATCTCCACTTCTGGCCAAGGTGTGCTGTGCCAAAGGCCATTCAAGCTGTCTGGATATGTGGGGTAGACGGTCCCACAAGGGCCTCTTCCCTGACAGCACAGATACCATAAAAAGAGATAGGCAGCAATTTCCCACACTTTCATGAGACCCTGAATAAAAACTACCTGAGGCTGCTACCTTGCTCTGAGCTAAAGGTGAGGGTAGTCTTGACCTCTCTTGTAAAGCTTGTGTCAAAATCTGCATACTCACCAGAAGTATGAATTACTCCATCTTAAGGAACGTCTGTACAGTGCAACCATGGAATGTCAACTATTTTTTTTACTTTTACATTTGCTATACAAAATGATGTGATTTACTACTTGGGCCAGTATGTATCAACAGAGGATGATATTTTTCTCATGAGATGGCATGTTAGGAAGGGTTCCATCTCTACCAGCCACTAGATACAACTACTAATCTGGTTCTCACTGATTTTTTTAACCTTCCAAAACACCTAAATGAAATATTCAGCTTTCAGTACTGATGCTATTATGTATCTGCTCCAAGCTACAGATGAGGCTTGTGTGCTTTGCCCAAGCCAACTGACAGAACTGCTATGAGAAATGTCTGTTGTACTGCATTCTGGGCTGTTGTGTTGTTTTTTTTACAGTTTAAAATAGGGTGTCTCCATGATGTAAATGCAAACCCAGATTACTTTGGCAGGGAAGCGTGTTGTATGATTGGAAAGCGACCTAAAATACTATTCCGCTAAAGGGTTTAAATTAGCTCGCATCTGAAACTCAACTTATTTCATTCATTTCTGCATATGTACACCCCCCTGTCTCTGCAAATTGTGCCTTTGAGTAACCACTGGAGGTGGTGGGAGAGGCAGCAGAAAGGAAGGAAGAAGGAGCAGGAGAGGGAAGGTCTGTTAGCAAAGCTGTTTGTAAAAAAGCTTGGCTGTTTCTGTCCCTTTAAGAATGCTTTTGCTGGTCTCTGGGAGGTGGAGAGAATGGGACAAGACAATCAGCTGGCAGCAGTGACAGGCGAAGAAGCCAGGCATAGGTGTCCTTTTTGTCTTTTAGGAGCTCCAGCTGCCAAGAATACTCCACTCCTCAGAGAAGAGGGAGGGAAAGGGAAGACAAGTGCTTTCCCCAGGCAGGAGTGTGTGTGTGCATCTGTATCTGAGTGTGTGTGTGAGAGAGAGAAAGAGAGAGATGCTGATGGGGAATACAGGGGAGGAGCAGAGGGAGAAAAAGGTGGAGGGTGAATCCCAACAAGGATATGCCCTAGGATGCACCCCACTTCTACCACAAAGGCAGGCAGTAGCAAGGTGAAAGGTGAGGAAGCTGACCTGAGAGGCAAGGATTTATTACTGACCTATCTCTCATTCTTTTTTGGGAGGAGGTGGGGAAGAGACCCGAACACACAACACACTGGTGGGAGGGCAAACAGTGTTTCAAGTAGTGATTGATAGTCACGGGATTTTAAATCGAATCAATTTACAGCCAAGCTTATTGTGAGGCAAATGTAAGTTAAGCCATATGGCAATGGAGACACTATAAACTGATTCCTTGGCGCCTTTGCTCTTTCCTGAACCTGCCACCTTAATCATACACAGGCCAGTTTGTCTTTAAAAATAATGGCCATCTCATCTGACCAGATTTTGGGGCTTCCTCCCCAACTTCAAAATGTCGTATCATCTCAGCCTGAAGAAGAATTCTTGACAAGTCAAAAGAATGTTCATAGGAATTACTCTGGTTTTCACTTTAATCCTGTATCAAATTTGTTCTTTTGGGTGAACTTTTGAGATGCTTACTAGAGAACCGTTGTAAAAAAACAAGGGGAAGTGAAGGAAAAGCAAAGGAAATAGAAGGTGGAGGAGAGAGAAGACAGATGGGAAATACTGTTTGCCATGTTAGGGAAGGAAAAAAAGCCACCACTGAAGCATAGGGATTTTTCTTTGCTACTGAATTCAGTGTTCCCTGTTGAGAGAAATATAGGAGGGGGCTGCCCACATCATCTACTAGCATGATGCATTATGTCATTATAGTCATTATGGATACATTAGAAAGTTTTCAAGGGTACTGAAATGACAGCCAAGTTGCCAAATTGCCATGGCCTATTCTCCTTTAGCAGTATAACATTTAAAAGGGGCCCAACCGGTCACAAAGCACTGCTTGGTTTCATTTTCCTTCTGCCACCATTAAAAGGTTTAACAAAAAAGGAGCAAGGCCTCCTACTGCTAATCTCTTTGTCTTCCCTAGAATAACAGGTATTCACTCTTGCATGCCTTTTGTTTTGTCACTGTAATGGACTATGCTAAAATAGACATTTGGGCATATGACTCAGAATAAAACATTTACCACATCCCATGCAGTTTTACTCATTACACATGCCATCAAAAAGAAACCTCACCTTATCAGTGGCGAGCACAAAGTTTAAGATATCCTATCCTTACCCAAGGAAGAGTTTGTAACAAGATACTCTTAAACGAGGTACCAAACGCCTAGCTCAGAATAAAGGAACATGAGGAACATTCCCTATTGTTGGTACCTATGGAATTCTCCTCACATTACATTAACATAGGAATGATGTTCTTAATCTAGGAATTTTTGCCAGTTTGTGGTATGGCTCTCTATGTGTGATTGCTGGCTGTTCCAATGCAATTATCAAACCAGCTCTCATCTGGCTCTTTGATAAGAACTCTCTGAGCAGAGTGTTTAGAACAGGAGAGATATAGTGTAAGGAAATATTATAGCCAGTCTCTTTAGGCATCAAAATATTTTTTTTTTTTTTAAAAAAGCCCTTCACAAAAATGTATGAGCAGATTAGTTAAGGGGAAAGCAATGCTTCAGGTGCCCAGTCTCAAGCTGACAAGAAATTTAAAGACAAACACTAGCATGCTGAACTTTGCCAGAGACTGCAAGGCAGTGAAGTTGTTGACACATGCTCCCTTCATTCAGTCCCTCTTAACATTGCTGCAGTTGCTTATTTTGAGTGAATCACAGCTTGTCCACAGTCTTCTAAGGGAGGCCATTATACAATTCATCACAGTAGTCTAGCATGGACATTAGGAAAGTATGGATAACATTTGCCAGACTGTCTCTGTGCAAGACAGAACTAATGGAGTGGGAAATGATGGGGAGCATCACAGAATTGTGTTCAACAGGCAAAAAAAAAAGGCCTACAAATCTTCAGGCTGATTCCACCTTTGCTGGGTAAGCACAGTTAATGGCTTCATCCTTCTGTGTCTAAATCAGAACTTGGAAATAACAAGTTACAAGGAGCATCATTCCCTGTAACTAGATCACCCTGGAAGTGTGTTGCTAAATAATTGCAATATCAAGTCCAAAAACCCTGATAGTATTCACATGCTGTCCTGTGTCCCACCACAGAGTGTTTTCTGATTCATTTAGCTCCACAGCAATATCACTTACACTACCTCTCAATGGTTATTCTGGCTATATTTCCTTTTGTTCGCCTAACAGTTACAGGCTGTCCTATAACAACATTCTTACGGTAGTTCACAAAAAGAAAAAAAATAATCAGAAATTCAGTTGCAACCAAAAAAACAAACAAACCCCTACATAAATGTATTATAAGAACAGCTGCAGAGAGAGAGAAAGAAAAGATACCAAAAAGCTAAGCAGGAATCCTTTGCTATCAGTTTAAATCAGCCATCCTGCTATGAGTGGGAATGCCTAAAAAACAGCACATCCAACACCAAATTTAAACAAACTCTTCTAAATTCTAAAGGTTGGTGGTACTAAAAGCACCTGAGAGGTGATTTAGGGTTGCTCCAGCCACCATCTCTCTCTAGTTTGGCTAGTTTCTCAGCCAAAATCAGGCCTGAACCCTGATTGAAATTGATTGAGAAAATCAGTTTGATTCATAGGATGTCTGGATGCCTGTAGTTGGCCATCAACTATATATTAAAACATATTGCCCAGGAAGGGAATGTTAGTCACTGGCCAAAAGGTTTTTCCCTGCTACAGTGCAACAGTTGTTCCACTGCCTTCTCTAAGTATGTTGGGCTGCCTTTCTGTCTGTCTCCTGGACACAACCACATACCCACCCCTCTGCTGTAGATGTTATAAGCAAAAATATATAGAGTCTGCCTATGGTTGACAGGATGCAGCCACTTTGCCTGAGTCCTAAGGATGTAAGAACATAAAGCCGTCCACCAAAAATACATCAGAGGTTATTGTGAGAAAATATAAGATGACCGAGAAGAGTTCAGCATGATATGAAGGTCATGGCAGGTAAATTTACCTGGCAAACTTATCATAGGTAGCTACTGAGGTTTCTTCATATCTCCTGCTGGCCAGATCGCAGGAGGCCCTGAGAAGCTCCATAAGCCAGAACACTGGGACAGTGCTCTGATGATGAAAGAAAAACTGCTTATCCTTCAGAGTAAACTTGTTAACCTACTCTGTCCACAGATTACAGTAATTAGTGAACTCTTTCTTTGCTTGATCTGATTCACTGTTACACATCTTTATCTATTTCTGATGTGAAGGTGAAGGTAGTGCCGGGACAACTCTTATACAATGCTGTGGCCACTGATCTCCAGAGTTCTGTGTGTCACCCCCCCACCCCGCCCACTCCATTGAACGCATGTGTGAAGCAGAGGCAAGAGTTTGCCTGGAATCTTGGGATTTGGTGCCAACAAATACATTTTCTCTTTATTTTCTCTTTCCACTAAATCTGAGGAATCAATGTCTGATGTCACTCACACACTGGGTAAAGTTAAACAAACTAAAATTCAGTTCAGACAAGACAGAGGTGCTTCTGGTCAGCTAAAAGTCAGATCAAAGGATAGGGATTCAAATTGTGCTAGACAGGATGAACTGAACATCTTCTGATCAAGGACTCTTGCTGACCCCCATTAAATACGTATGCATGTAGGGATGGGACTGTATCCAACAATCTCTGCTGTTCTGTTATAGGAACCATGTCTGGCCCTGTGGTGTAGTAGGCCTAGACAGCAGAAGATGCAACCTGAACTCAATGAATATAAGAAAATGCTGATTTAGGTTTAAATCCAGGCAGAATTTGAATTCTAATGAAAAGAGGGGAAAGATGTTTGCACCATGGGAACCCACTGGTTGGGGAGTTATGGTGACTCTTCAAGTTTGAATCTTCTAGAAAACTTCCCCATTATTCACCATAAGGTCTTGTGTAGTTTGTAAATTAGAAGAGGTTGTTGCTATAATAAGATAAGATGGGGGCACACAATGCAACACTGCTGGGTATCTACTACTTACATCCATGAATTCTACATTGGCTTTTGGTCCAGTTGTTTCATTCAGGATTTTAATAGCAACCGGAATCTTCACACTCTCTCCCTCAGGAACCCAAACACCCTAAAATGATGGGGAAAATATAGAAAGTTCAAAAATCAACCTATGAAACATTGTTTCAGTGCACTTATTTCGTTCATTCATTCATTCATTCATTCATTCATTCATTCATTCATTCATTCATTCATTCATTCATTCATTCATTCATTCATCTATCCATCCATCCATTCATTCATTCACTGTATATACCACCCAATAGTATATTAACTAGGATATCCAAGGGGAGATGACAGGAAAAAACACTATGTTTACTTGGCACCATTGATGATGGCCTAGTTCTCCCTCCCACCATTCCCAGTGAACAATAAAAAAGGAAGTCACTTTCTAGGTGTCACTTGACACCTCTTGCCCTCCCACCCTTAGATGTTTTCACCCAAAGACATATTGGATTAATAATGTCAAAGGAACAGACCTTATACACAGTTCCAAAGGCTCCTGATCCAAGAACTTTGACACGTTTTAGCTCAGTTTCTTTCAGAATGCGCAGCTGTGCTTGGTTGGGAGCTGTGCCACTCGGGGTCAAGGGTTCCACCAGCTGAAAAAAAAATGGGTGTTGATAGCTATACTGTGGATGGAGATTTGATGATGACTTCACATCAAACCCTTAAAGCAAAGCTGGAGATATTTTTGAGCACATACATGTTTTTTCCTCTACCAACACTGGTCATTGCATCTTAAATTCTTTGTTTCTCTATTTACTATATGAATAACCCAATAAAATTTAGTCAAATAAATCTGAGTACAGTAATTTCAATGAAAGAGGATAACTTTTCAGCAAAATAAATGGGATTGGTAGATGCTCACCGATGGCTAGATTGTTCCCAGTATAAATAACAGTAAGGAAATAATCTGGGAGAAGATGACAAACCATTTAATACTGTATTCATTTGCCGCTCTGCATAATACAGAATTTTAATGTGTGACTTGAAAACAAACTCTGCAGTGATCTCATGCATCCCTCTTGCTGTGAACTTTTTGAAAACACTGCTCTGTCAAATTGTAAAGAATGGGAAGGAGCTTTTAAAAAATTACTGGATTTTATTATCCTGGATGCCAGTATTTTACTGGACCCAGTATCTTGCTGGTGTATTTATTTTTATTGAGAGTGTAGTCCACATCTCTTCTGAGGACAATTTCAATCTTCACAAGGAAGACTCCATTCTCTATGAGTCAGGGTCCTCAAACAGACAACAGAAATATTCTTTTGAAAGATATGGTCTAGATAAATTAATGCTTCCAATTTACTTTTTTCACTACAGAATATATTGTTGTATGCATATCTTCAACATTCTGGGGAAGAACAAAGGTGGCGGAGACCCAACAACATCCTGAAAACTGGCCTCGCTAGTCATATTGCATATTACATTTAAAACAGTGTTTTAAAATATTTACAATGTATTCATATATGTTGGCATTGTAAATCTTTGTTTATTTTGTTCTTGCAAGCAAGAAGGAAGCATTTCAGAAGTTTTGTCTTTTCTGAAGGTGAGATTAGGAGAGTTTTTGTGGCTTTCTCACAATCAGGAGGGGGGGGGTTGCCAAAAAAATATGGAAATATTTTCCTCCAAAACCTTGTATTTTGCAAATGTCCTTTAAAAATTTGTTGTTTTGCACAAAATTCAAAGTTCTTTGCTGATGGTCCTCCTAAACAAAACGTGCTGGTGATTTTGCTCTCAGGAAGGAGCAGACAACTGAACAGTGGTTGATGGTTTTTCCAATGATGACAGAAAACTTCTAAATTTTCATGGCATCCTTAATATAATACTCCCATTCTACCAGAGCCGTACCCTAACACTTAATTCTACAGCAGAGATGACAAATCTTATTTATGAATCTGTGTTCATTAAGACCTCTTTCATGGGAAAAAAATGCTTAAAATGTTTCAGAACTGCATGCAAGATAAAAACATTGCAAAAACTGACATATTTGGTCATATATTATCATTTTGTTCAGAATGCTTCCACAAATCCGACTAGTTTTACTTGTACTTATTTGTCATTGTATAGCTAAGTTATGAGAGCAAGCAGTAACCAGTTATGGTATTATCTATAGATGCAGTATAGATGCTCTGCTTTCTATCACAGGCTCTTTCTGTGGCTGCTGAATGCAGGGACCATGGATTTTCACACCTGAACATTTGTGTATGTGGATCACTCAGCTCCCAATCGGTAACCATCTCTGAATTTGCTGCATCTGATAGGTTATTCGTGGAACCTTTTTCAGTCAGAAAATCCATTGCACAGCAATAATCTTTTCTCATGTGCTGAAGTGATTCTGTTAGGTCTCTTTCCCAAACGGAGGGTGAAAATACAATATTGTGTTTGACTATGAAAGGGTTGCTTCGCTGGGAGCCATCTTCCTTAAAGTGACCCTTCTGTGTACATGGGAATTGCTCCAGCCCAATTCAAAACAGAATAGCCCTGTTGCTGGACTAAAAAAAAAAAAATCCAGACTGGGCATGGAGCAGGATCACAATGGTTTATGATCTTCTGTACATCACTGGATGGCTGGAAAATAGCTCAAACCACACTGTGCCACAAGCAGTCCAAACTGCGAGCCAGATCTCCATCTGATTGCGCCCTAAGATTTCAAGATACCACCACAAAATAGTTTCATGCAGTAATTTACGATCAGCTAACTCTGGTTTCTAGGTTGGCCATAAATACTCCAAATACGTAAATACACAAGCAATAGATGAGGCAGAGTAATGACTGTCGTGTGTTATATGAAATATTTTGTTCCAGAGATAAATGCTTATTTACAAAACCATTTCTATTTGGCCCCTAGTGTGATTATTATAATTACAATTTAACATACAATGCAGTAAAAAACAAACAGCATAAAAACAGAGCGATAAAAAAGTCAGCACATTAAAACTTAATAGTTCAGCCATTTGTTATGCTGTTTCAGAAAAAAGGTTCATTCGTCCTAGTCCTGGATAATCTCAACAGAAAAGTGAATTGAGGGGCCAGGGAAAAGGGAAGTTCAGCATTAAATTAAGGATTTCTACCATTGTGCAAGTAATTGTGAATAACAAATCAGTTATGTTTCTTTGTCTTATGAATATTAATCACAGAAGACTATGAATGGAATTTAATCAGAAGACTATCAACTGATTAGAACTGTGCACTGATTTCATTTGGAAATATGTATTTCTATTAAAGAGGGAGAGATTGAGAGGACTAGCCTCTGAAAAATGACAAATAGTCTGTCTTTTCCCAGGATAAGGAAAATAATTAAGGTCCACTCCTGCTCCAATTGGGTTGAAAGCATGGCAGTGTTTCAAAGTGTCTGTTTGCAGGGCTAAATGCTCAATGCACTGCCATTTGAGCATCATTATCATGCCTCTGTGAACATTGCAGGCTACTTAATTACGAAGCTGAATACCAACTAGGCTGTGTAGGCAAAAATTATCAGGAACTGGGAATTACTTTATTAATCTAGAACAAAAACTAATAGGAAACAGCAAAAGCGGAGGCATAAGCCTCACACTATAATTTTCAATACTCTAGTTCTCTTAATTAACTTTCAAGCATCCAAATGTATGTTAAACATTAAATATACAGTATGTGGAAGGAGGAACAGTATTGTATGAATGGTATATACAAAACCTGAGAAATTATATTCACAGAATATAATTAAGTCTTTTTACAACTTCTCCTTACTACTGTTGTTCCTACTGTTACCACGATTACAGCAACAACTACTGCTTCTATTTGTGATCCATTTGTCCCCATAAAGATCAGGGAGAAATACAGTATATGAAGAAAATAGAAAAACAACGAGCTAAAGCGACATGTACAAAACTTCTGTAGCTTGCTATTTTCAGGCACACAGGTTCCCAGACTGAAACTTAAAAGATTTACAGATTTAAGAAAGAGGTCTACTGGAAATGTACACATGCGTAAGTGAAATCAGCAAAGTCATGGTGGCAAATTGCAGCTAACTAATGAGATGCCAGTCACATTCCTGGCTGTGTGCCTGTTGCATGACTAAGTGCACAGCCAGGAATGCAATGAGCACCTCATAAATTACCACAACTTTGTCGCCACAATGTATGCAATTTCATATACACACAGCCAGTTTGGTACAATGGATCGAATGACACACCAGGACTCAAGAAAGCTGAGGCCTTGGCAATTTATGGGGAAAGGGTGGAGATGGTAAAACCACTCCCCAAATATCTCACTTACTTTGAAAGTCCTTTTAGAGACACCATAAGTCACTCTGATTTGATAGCATACAACACAACACAAATCATGAAGGAGGTTCTGGACATTGTCTTCCACCCATATATTGCCGCAGGTTTTGGAGTTCCAAATTATGTGATATATTTTCTTGCAGAACATATCACTGTCACTATTTGGCTGGTTTTTAAAAACCAGATTCCTTCGGTATGCTACACAGATACAGTTTGCCACCGTTTTAAGTGCTATGCTTTTACTTATTGTTAATACACAGGAGTGCACATGCCCATTGATTGAAACATTATAAAAAAGTAATCTAGAAGTGATTGTGCAGTAGTGACAAGATTCTTTTTGGGGGCAGTACTTTTGTCGATACTTATATTCACTTTTTCTTATAGTAAACTAGAAGAAAAATAAAAATGAAATGACAATATGCATCAAACATACAACAGACTGCACAGAAACATATTACTAAACTTTTGAAATGTCCACAGTTAAATCAAAAGGCACAGAGAACCGAAACTTAAAAACAAAAGAATGAGGGGACACCTGCTTACTCCTACTTCTAGCAGTACACCTTTGAATGGTCACTCTATTTAACTAATTTTTCAAAGAGGCATTTTTGCCCCTTACTATTCTTGCTATATCCATGGCCCCCAATATGTTTCTCTGCTCTACCAAATGAATAGCAAAGGGATTTTTGTTTGTATGTTCTCTGTGCATTTTATTCTGTTGCATTTTCTCCATTCCAACTAGAGGAACACTAGCCCTTTCAGTTGTTCTGTTGGGAGAAAACCAAACAGTTCTTTGCTTTTACAAGCAAGACCCTGAACAGCTGCCTGATCATGCATGGTCTAAAGGATTGTAATAAAGTCTCCAGCAAACAGAGGCTTCAGTTTTGTGTGGGCATGAGGCTCCATTATGTTATCTGTGGCCATGTGGTGACATGCAGTGGAATGGTATTAACCTGCTGGCTATGGAACTGGACTGGCACATGTTAGGAGCCCAAAGCTCATTTCAACACGAGTGGCTGGAAATGCTCGGAACTTCCTTCCTTCATTGTCTGTAATTGAACGTCAGAATTTGACTATGCTTGTACTGGCTAAGAAGGAGATTGTCTACTTCATACTACCATACATGGAAAAAAATCCATGATGATGGAAAAACTTGATCTTGGTGTTTCTGGGGGAAATAGGGGAGACTATGAAACATTGCCAAGGAGTTATCATGAAGTATAAAACACAAAGATTTTATCTCATCACATAAAGAGTTCCATGACTAAAGTAAATTATGGTTTTTAATAGAAGCTATCATCCATGTGGAACCGTTTGTGACATTAAATGGCTGAAACCCCGCAGTAAGTCACAAGTAGAATAGGCCCATTAAATCAGTGGGAATTTGGTGAGTCAACACCTATGTAAGTTCCATTTAATCAAAAGGCCTACTCTAGTTGTGACTTAAGACTGGATATCAGTCCATATGTTCTTCAGGAGATCAAAGTTTAAAAACACTCCAAATTTCAGTTCATTTTGAATTTTTGCTAAGTCAAACAGTTTCCCTGGACTACTAAGTGCAAGTTTCTTTCTCTCTCTCTCTCTCTCTCTCTGTATCATAAAATACAGCCCAAACAAAACTGATTCATAGATCCTGATTACATCATGATTCTCTTACATATCTTTTTGTAAGCAAAGCAAAGTGTGATGCTTATATACTGCCCATAGCATTTAAAGCATTCTCTGGGCAGTTTGTGTGTGTGTGTTTAGTCGTTTAGTCGTGTCCGACTCTTCGTGACCCCATGGACCAGAGCACGCCAGGCCCTCCTGTCTTCTACAATTTATTTATACAGGCTACACATTGCCCCCACACCAAGTGAGCTGGATACTCAATCTACCAACCTTGGAATGCTGAAAGGCTGAGTCAACCTTGAGCTGGCTACCTGAACCCAATGGGATTGAACTCAGGTCAGGAACAGAGTCTTGACTGCAGTAGTGCAGTTTAATCACTGTGTCAGGAGGCTCCTAACGCATTCATATGCACACACAAAGTTAAAGAACAGAACAGGAAGGGAAAGGACTAAAGATGGGGATGAACCATCAAAATAGTGTTTTGTCGTGGTTTGTGGGTCGTCAAGGTTGACAACCTTGGCCTGCCGGCATCGTTGCTGGAATGGAAGCTGTGGTTCAAGCCAGCAGTGCCTCTGCGGGCACTGATCAACTGATTGGCACCCACAGAGACAGAGATCCGGCTAGCCAACCGGCATGGTTCCAGCCAGCTAGCCTTCTCTCTCTGCCCATGGGCCCAGCCCATAGGCAGAGACAACAAGGTAGGTGGGCAGAACAGAACAATCAGCTGATTGGTGCCCATAGAGAAAGACAGATCAGGCTAGCCAGCTGGCATAGTTCCAGCTGGTCAGCCTGCTCTCTCCGCCCATGGGCCTGGCCCATGGGCAGAGACAGCACACAAGTTGGGAAGAACTGTACTGGCAGGCTCTTTCTGCCTCCATGAGTACCAATCAGCTGACGGTGCCTGCAGAGGCACAGAGATCAGGCAACTCCCCCCCCCCGAACAGCATTTTCCTTTCTTGTGGCCTAGTCTCTGTTTCACTGAAAGCGATGGCAGCGACAGGATAAGGTAGGGAGGAGGCAGGGACCAGTGGGAAGTGGGGAGGGGGCGTGCTGCGGGGGCAGAGTGAGTGGGCCTGCTGAACAGCTGTTAGGCAGGCCCATGGGCTGAGAGAGCAAACTAAGCTGCCGGAACAGCCATTCTGGCAGTCTAGCTTGCTCTTTGGGGCCCAGGCCCAATGAAGGGATGAATTAAAAAGGTAAATATTCATCATTTTGTATTTGTCAGACCCCTTGGAAGTGACAAATACAAAGTGACGAATATTATACGAATCAGCAATTTCTGACAAATATCGCAATTTGTTTTTTTTTATTCATTCCCATGTCTATAAAGGACGAGGCCACCTCCCTCCACACAGCTTTCTTCTGCCTCTGCAGCAATCACATTTAATTGCTTTGGTTCCAGTTGTGATGAAACTCTGCGCACGGGGGGGACGGAGTTGTACACACATGCAGAGGTGAAGTCACGCGGAGCCCTGCCCAGCAGGGCTGAAAATTAGAAGGTACGTTGACTGCCAGTCGTGCTGCTCTGCAAGAATGATCCTAATATATTTGGATGGGAAGAATTTTGTAAACATCCCAGACATGTGCTCAGTGCCTAGAACAGGGGTGGGAGTGTTACTGGACATGAATTTCTACCATGTTCCCCCAGTGGCGATGCTGGTGGTTTGGAATCCAGAGACACTGGGAGAGCTGCAAGGAGCTGAAAATGAATTAGGCTAAGACACAGAGGGAGGACTTTTCAGTGAGTGGCATTTCTGTGCAGAAGAATAAAGGAAAGGAAAAGAAAAAAGCCCTCACCTCTGTTTCCAGGAACCTTCGTAGGGCCCTCTTCTTTTTGATGCTCTTGCGTCTCACATAAACGGCAAATGTCAAACCCAAAATGACAATGATGAAAAGTCCACCAATCACTCCGGCAGCAATCAGGGGCGTTCTACAAAACAGGACACAACAACAACTGTGAGCCACAGCAACAAGGACACATGCAGCCGTTACACATAACATTTTGGAAATCCAGGTAAGTATATCATGTTGTGCGGTTAGTTTGTTCACATTTTGAATACAATAGGGTTGTGACAAACTCATCCTTTATCTTCTGAGTTATTACTATTTTTAAGCAGGCCAGCATGCATGGATGGAAGTAGAAGAAAAAGGGAACAGAAAAAAAAAAGCAGGCAACAGGCATATGCTTATGATGACAATTTAATGATAAAAGAAGCCTCCAAACCTCTTTGGCAATCACTTCTGATTGTATGACAAGCACCAGCATTTAGCTATTAAGTTTTGCAAACAAAAACACTCTCTGCTGTGCATCATGTTTGTCCTCACAGCCAGCAATTACTCCAGTTTCAGATAGGAAAACAGAGCTGCGCCGTTCTTGGAAAAGGTAAATTTTGAGACTCGCCCTCCCAGAATGCCCTAGTCAGGATTAGAGGCATCAGGAATGTTTAGTATTTTAAGACAGTGAACAAAATCTGCACAATATGAATTAAGTAATATATTCCTTCACCAGAGATACACCGTTGGTGTTTAAAAATCTACTACCCTATCCGTACAGTATGGCACTGAAGAACGGGATCATCATCATCATCATCTTAGAACTGCAGGGCCAGAAGGAACTCAATGGATCATCAAGTCCAGCTCCTATCAAGAAGGCACAGTGGGGAATAGGACTCCCAGCCTCTGGCTCTGCAGCCAAAGACCTAAGTCACTGAGCTATTCAGCACTTTTTATAAGAGAATGCCAGTCTATAGGGCTGACTAGACTGGCCATTTTGGGGGTGGGGAGGATTGGGCTACAAAGGATCTGCTGAGGTCAGAGGGAGGAGTGATGAGCCTTTCGGTGTTCTCCTCCCATCCAAATAGCAAACAACCCTTTATAGCCTGATCAGCTGTCAGTTAAGCGTTTCCCCTGACTGCAGATTATCAGAAGTGAAATTACTTTTTTTTTACATCACTCCTCTGTCCCTCTGTCAGCGCCATTCTATTTTCTCCCTTTCTCCTCCCTGCTTCCCTTACCTCGTTCTGCAGCCACAAGGTTGAACATTGAGCCTGCTGGAAGTTGAAAGATGAGGGCGTTGTCAACTGCCGTCTCCTGGCTAAACAATGAGCATGCCAAAAAGAATGCATGTCCTACCGCTGAGTCAGAAAGGTGTGCAACAGCTCTTAATATGGAAGGATGAATTGTTCTAAGTTGAAGCACATAGGGGATGGTCTTTACAAATCAAGGGGAAAACAAGTCTCCACTAACTTATCTTTGTTTTTAATGGGGAAACAACACAATCTGATTCCTAGCATCTAGCTCTGTGGCCTGCATAAGTATAGACAATGAGCAGATTACAGAGTAGTCTGAATTGTCTCTGCTGCTTAAACTAAGCTACTCTAAGTATTTTGGTAGTAAAATGCAATTAAGTGCAATTAAGAACAAAAGAATGATAGTTTTGGCTTATGTACATAGCTGAGGCGGCAGATGGAATATTTTTAAAACTAAGGCAGGTAGCAAGAAAACAGTTGACTCTTTCAAGAGGAATGTTCTCATATTCATCTAAAGAGCTCTGCAATGTATGCCATATTCCTTCAGTAACATCTACTATTCTCTTCTGCGCATGTGCATGCACATACAGAGGAAAGAAGATGAATGTTCAAAGTTAATATTGCAAGATACATGAGGTGGCTCAACAGGGGGTTATGTATCAACTTTCCAGCAATTTCAAAGCATCAAATACATCTATCGTCCCTATGGTGCTGCTAGAATCAGGGTTTGGAGTCTAATTACTTGCATTTATGATGACTAAATATTTTTATAGTGCAGGCTGGAGAACAGGAAGAGACACAAAATTCTGGCCTATGATGTAGAGCCTGGGGAGAGAACATCTGTTCTCCTATCTACTCTATTAAAACAGATAATATAATATATGAGTAGGCTGAGATTTGAGGCCTGGTTGCTACAGAATTTATGAAGAGAAATTACTAATCTTGATCCATGTATCTTTAAAGGGTTTTATGCACATACCTAAGTGACAGTTTCCCCAAAGTATTTCCATTAAGGAGTTTTAAAACTATGCCGGATACTTTTCCTTCCTCGTGTTATTCACCCACATTTTATTTTCTTCCATCCCTAATGGAACTTGAGCTTTACTCAGTTAATCAAAAAGAACACAGATTTCAATTACACAATGAAGTAAATTCAGATAGTTTTGTGAGCTTAAGATGTTGCCCAAACCCCTCCTCTCCAGTCCTGCACTCATAATTAAATCAGCTTGAAATACCTTAATAAATAAATATGGGCATATATGGACTAAGATGGACTAGGAAAGCACAACGGCAACTACATCTCTCAATTTCACCTTTGTGCTAGCAGAGTTTTACTGTTAATTTGGTATTTGCTAAATTTTAAAAGTTTCTTTCAGCTTACAGTGCTAATGGGGGTGTTGGGGGGTGAGACTCTCCAATCTTAGAGATTCTGACAAACCAAACTTTTCCCAGAAAGTTAAAAATCTCATTGGAGATGAAATTCTGCCCCCAGCCCCACCCACCGCAGTGGATTTTTAAAAAAACACACACATTCCTAGTGGCAGATTATTTTCTGCAAAGCAGCTTAAATTCTTTCAATCTGACAACACGGTCAGATGAAAGGGTTCTGGGTTCAGCGGGACAAGGTCTTCTTCCTTCCAAACACTCCTCCTGGCCCAAAACACTCCCCTTTTGTTTCTCCTTGAGTTTGGAGTTCTCATTTGGAGGGTCTGGGTCCATTCTAGAAAACTTTGTGGTGGCTGTGGTGACTGGGGATACAACCCTGTGTTGGCTTTCCTAAAGGACAAAGATGGAGATCTGTTCCTATCTACAGACTCTGAGATGTAGTCCCAGGACCACAGAGCTGGACATCGAGTTTGCCTTTGAATATTGCTAGGAGGTTTTGTACATTTAGGGGGAAGATTTTTTTAAAAAAAAAATTGTGCAAACCTTAAAGAGGCTTACTACTACTGTAGCTGTGTCCTGTGATACTTTTGTTAAGGATTGGGGACATTTTTTGAGTGGGTGTCTATGATCTGAGCACGTCTAATTGTCTTCCTTGCATCAGTATTTCTACAATTTTTGTGGCTTCGCTCATAATTAAACTTCTCACCAGGAAGCCAAAGGGTCACCAAATCATTTCAGCTCTAGTATGGCTCCAGAAGGAATAAGGAAATTAGGATCATCCTGTCATAGCTGCCCATATAAGAGGACATAATTAACCCCACAGTCAAGGTAAGGAAGGCATAGGTACTGTGCAAGTACTACATTGATAAAAGTCTCTTGGAATGAGTGGAAGGCAAATGTATACAATGTGTTCAGGCAACAGGACTTTCCGGGTGACTGGTATATTAAGCGGGTAGGGAAGAAGTTACAAAAATTGGAGAAGACGCAAAAGTTCACCAGACATTTATGTGAATGAGATTTCAGGAGAAGTTTTTATTGTTTTCCTTAAGAGGTGCCATAAGAATGAGCATAGGTTTTGAGGGGATTTGTTGGTATGTGGTTTTGCTGAAAGAATTAATGTTGCATTTAAAATATGCCAGGACTGATATCGATCAATTTAACTGTGAAAGAAAAACAGCTAAATCAATAGATTGGACACTCAGTTGAAGCTTCAACTTAAGCTTGTTCTCTTCATACACATGATGCATATTTTCATATATCATATTTTTTCGAAAAGAAAAGAAAAGAAAAAAAGAAATAAAGAGAAGAAGAAGAATTATTTCTCCTCCTCAGGTAGAAACAGTTTAGTGACTACCTGTGCAACGTTGTACTTTCCAACTTGGTGCAAGGCAGATTTAGGGGATTACCCACAGAGCTGAGAGTGTGCCCTTGTGGCCAGGGAGCGGCTGAATCATTGCAGCACATGCTGTTTTACTGTATTTGGTATCAGGACATCCACCTGCAATACTTAAACCCCTTCCTTTTCCCCCACTCTGGCTGGGGCAACCCAGATAAAATCCAGCACCTGTTGAGTGGTACGAATAAGGAACTCACCCAGACAACAGCCAGATATATCCATTCCATCATGCAGAGGCGTCACATTATGCTGCCACACACCATTGAGCCTTAGCAATGTCATCTGGGTATCCCCTGGCATATGGCATATATGCTTTTTAACATTTTTCTGTATCTCACTCCCTTGTTGTTGTTGTTTAGTCGTTAAGTCGTGTCTAACTCTTCGTGACCCCATGGACCAGAGCACACCAGGCCCTCCTGTCTTCAGCTAAAAGACAGCACACTCCCTTGCACTGTATGCCAATAAAGGTCCTGAAACTGAAACTGACTACCAGCCCAAACCTTTCTCTGCATGAAACTTCTGTTATACCCTGAAAACTGGGTTAGGTTGCAGTAGGCATGTTTCACTCTACCAAGCTGCATTGGGTTTGTCCTGTATTTATTTTGCGTATTAAACAGAAATTGTGACACTGTAGGACAGAAAGGCAGCATATCCTCAAAATGTTTCAAAATATCATTAGGATGGCATGACAGGGAAGGAGAGAAATGGGTCTGGACACTGCTGACCCTAGTGTCAATGTCAGGCAGGAATCCCACCAGCACTTTCCAATCACAGAGCTTGCTGGGAGGGACTGGGTGATGTCACTGGCCTTGCATGCTTTTTTTCCCCTCTTGCAGCTTTTCCTCAACTGGTTTTTTTTTGGCTTTGAGCAGCAAAGCTAGAGGGCCTATACTTTCCCACTTATTTATTAGCAGTAATAAACTAGAACACAAGATTTCCATATACAGTACACAGTCTGAATTGTTATCTCCCTGGAATTTATATTCTTCAACTTGTTTTTTTTTTTAAGATCTTCAATCATGATTTAAAATATGAAAGGACACTCAGGCTAGAAAGAGCAATCACAGAAACATAGAATGGACAGATAAACATCATACTGGGATGGATTGTGTTGGACTCCGAGCATACCCACTCAGTCCCCCAGAGGGACTTTGGTTTCAGGGGGTCTAGCTAGACAGACGTGCCTAAGCTGAAATTTAACTCAGACTAGCTAGAGGCCACCCAGGAGACTCTGCTTGCATTTGGGGGCAGGGGGAACGCCAATTATTGAGTATGAAAAAAGAATATTCAAGTAAAGTAAACTTTGCTTGAACGGCTAAAAAGTACATTCAACAGTGTCTAAATCAAAATGCATATTTGGTTCACATGTTAAGTATCCATGTATTCATACATTTCTGCAGCAGGCGGGTCAAATTAGCAATACATAGGCAAATATTTATGCGATTTCCCATACTTATTTCTTCAGAGCTTTATAGGATTGCTGAGGTCCTATGTGTGTCGAAGTGAGCCGACAGAAATGTATTGGGGAATGGAAGATAAAACAGAGAATATGTGTCAAGATCTCTGGTTATGTCTAAAAGAACTGTAATGTTTTAAATCTGGTGGAAGGGGTGAGAACATACAGTCCTTGCGTTTGTATTTCGGGGTGGTGTGTGTCTTCAAAGCCTTTTGTACCATGATTGACATGTGAGAGGCCTACTCCACCATATTACTGACAACAGAGTTTTCATAAACCTTAATTTGTCTTTGTGACACCTTGATACATTAGTATTCTATTAAACTGCCCCAGAATGGATCAGTATTTACACTTGCACTCAGGCTCCTTCTAAATATGCAAACCTCAACTTTCTGAAGTGTGTGAGGGAATAAACTTCTCCTGGGCTCATAAATATCAAGGAGAATTCAAGGTAGCTGCAAAATAAAAAAGGTATACAGTATTTATTCCTGGATATGCCTTGATGCTACTTTGGGAGTTATCGCTATTATATTACAAGAGCAGTATTCTGTCTGTGTAAATGCCCTACACAAGTTATACCATGATTATCAAATCCCTCTTGATTATAGAAAAGAAGCAAAATAAAGTCAAGAATCTGGTATAAATTAATGCAAGGCTTACCCACTGCCTGTTATATCTGTAGAATTCCAATGAGTTACAAAAGATGCATTAACTATTAAAATACAGTGACTTTTAAAGACAGTCTGAGCCCTTCTTTCACTTTTTTTACTTTTTTACCCTTATTAACTTTTTGTTCATCTAATTTCTAAACCATTATAACTTAGCCATCGTCTGATTCTCTGGATTCCACATGTATTAGTAATTTCAAGAAAAGCAGTGTTTGTAAAATGTAGCAAAAGAGAAACCTCGCTGTTAGTTTCCTTTGTGGACCTATATGTTTAAAATGAATTTCATAGAAAAGGAAGTGTTTCCCTTTGGGGCTGTATGGGACAGCCTAATGAAAATGGTGACCCAGTGCTTGGCTAGGCAGCTCAATTGGAATAGATTAGATCGGGCTAAATAGGGTCTCTCAATGTTATATAGAGGTCTGGTATGCTATTTGATGTGATCCTTGCATCCACATGGCATACATACCTCAAGCAACTCCATTTGGCCTGTCTCCATTGAAAAAGAAACAAAAGAAAACAAAAACTCCCCACTTGCCCCTTCCTGTTTCATCCACCTTCCAGCAAGAAGGCTTGATCCCCCCCACAAGTATAGTGCATCAGCGCTGCCCTAATAGGCTTTACTTTTTTAAAAAACAAACACTTTCTCCCTCTGCCCTCTCCAGTTTCAATTTCCCAATATCATTAAATTTAGCCACTTACTGATATTGGGAAAGAAGAAGTTTTTAATTTTCAAAATATTATTATGTGACTAAGCTGAATGATGTTGGAAAATTGAAACTGTGTGAGAAAATTAAAGCAGCAAGCTTTGCTCTGGTTTGATCCCAGTGATCATACATGGTGGAGATGAACCAAAACAGAGTGATTCTGTACCGAAGTAATAGTAGCTCCTGACAAGGTGCCAGAAAGGTGCAGGTAGGAAACAATCTGGGGATGGGCTAGTTTGCTCTGGCACTTGAGTGAACCAGCTTATCCACACAGCAGACCAAGCAGTGGGATAAATGCTTATGTAATCACCACCATGCAGCTGCTGTAAACAAAACGTCTACATTGAGTATAATTAGAAAAGGAAACAACTTGTATCCTACTTTCCTTGCGTAAATCAATGATGCAACCATACTTTTCTAACTGCATACTGTTTCGGTCATCACACTTTGAGGTGGAAAACTTTCAGGGGAAGGGACACCAAAATGGTTGAGGGGTTGGAGCAATACCCCTCTGAGGAAAGGTTTCAGTGACAACTGTGTAGTTTCCAAACAAAAAGCAAGTAAGGGGAGATACCACAGAGAGATGTAAAGTTATGTGATGGAGGTGGGCAAGTAGATTTTTTTTTCCTTTCTGATCACCTTGGACCAGTCGCTGAACCTACAAGTGGGAAAGTAAGGATAGATAAAGGGAAATGCTTCTTCACATGGCTTATAGCTAAGCTGTGGAACTCACTAAAACAAAATGTACTGGTGGCTGCCAACTTAGGCAGGTTTAAAGGGGGATTAGTTAATTCCTTGATGTTTATAGCCATCAATGGCTACAATCCAGGAGGGCAGTCTCCTCTAACATCAGACCCAGGGTGCAACTATCCTGGCCTGGATCAATCTAAATAATGCAAAACAGGGTAACTTTGAGGTGTGGTATGTCATTTGGCGTAATCCTTGCATCCATGCGTATCCCTGGCCTGAAGAATCCATGCCGCCTATAGTCTCCTAACCCTATTTTTTAAGTTTTCTTTGCCCTGAAACGTGGTGCAATTCGCCATCTTTCTCTGTTCCTATGCTTTGTAATTTTATTCTAAATAAATATTCTGAGGTAGAATCAGCTAATGTTTCATTTCCTCTGGCCAGTCATTGGTGGCCCAACCCATAATGATTACTATGAAAACATTTTTCCTTGGCCATTTATTAGTCAATACTTCAGTCTTCCATCTCATGGCAATGTATGCATTTGCAAAGGTAGCCCCCAGCTGGCAAGGTACAGAGTGCTACCACAGACTTGAAAAGGTACAGGAACACACACACACACAGTACCTGAAATCCAATAGTACGTCAGGACTCGAGTAGTCCCATTAAATAAGTGGGGATTGGGTGAATCAACACTTACATACTGTTATTATAAGCAACAGATCAGACAAAACACTTAAATACGTTCCACTGATTCAATGGGCCTATCCCAGTTGTGACGTACTGCTGGATTTCAGCCAATGTATTTGGTCTTGCTGGCATATTGAGTCATGCTTTTGTGATGACTGTCACTCTGCCAGTGTATCTGATACAAAGTCCAGATATACAGCAAAACAGGTCCTTTGTCCAAACTAATATTTATGTTAGTAAAATAACTTTAGTTTCTCAGGCTAATAAACAGTGGGGCTCTTCAGAACAGGTGGTATTCCTTGTGAAGAATCTGCATAAGTAGCAGAAATTTAGGCTTAGTATATAATTTCATCTACTGAGGGTCTTTGGGCCCTGTTTATTAATGAGGCACTAGAGAATCTGGGAAAGTTCCCAAATTGCAGATTTTATGCTTCTTCTCCTCTTAATAATTGCATTTCTTTCAGGTGCTGCTTATAATTACAGATAATGAAAGTGTATAAAGTTAGATGTAATGTAAACAAAGTCACGTACAGATCCATGCCAAAAAATATTTGTGCTAAACAAAAGAGGCAAAAAAAGGGGGGGGGAGAATCTACATTACGATTTGGAAAGAATTCACCCTGAGCCAGCATAATGGTCTCTGTGGTCACCGAGCTTTGCTTCCACTTAATGATGTGAAGGCCTTCACAGATTGTGCGGTGGGAAGGCATGGCAGCAAAACACACACATTCTATTTGGGCAAATGGAAAATAAAACTTTCCAGGTGCTGTTGTTACATGCTGGGCTAGTTGGGTTAACTTTACCATATTAACTGGACCTGTTCCAAACATATGTTTCAATGGAATTCTAACTGATAAATGAGCAATGAAGTTTCTAACATGGTACCCATGGACAGAACAGCGCTTGTAAAAGCTTCCCTGACATCCTGAAAGCCTCTACAATTCTCTTCCTCTGCAATTCTCTTTTCCAGGCTGAGATTGCTCTCTGAGAAGCCCAATAGAAAACAGAGTGCCCGAGGGAAAGTACCTCAGACAGGATAAATACAACATGGATTTGAATCATCATAACCTTTACTCATATGGGAAGCAGCTCCAGTGGTGTGTGTAGAATGACCGACACGTGTGGAAATATTTCTTTTAAAATGGATAAGGTTTAAAATACTTCAATTAAATTGCAGCAATAGCATAGATATTTTGAATGTTTTTTTAATCTGTACTTGTGATGCAACTGAAAGCAAGAGAAAAAGCCTTTTCAGGAATTCAGCCTGAGAGCATGTACGACTGAAAAGGCGATACAGACAAAAACCTTTCCCTCACAGTTTCAACCCACCCAAAAGTCCTGCAAGACCTCTCTATATACAGTGCAAGGGTCTGCATAGGTGCATGTGTTCAAATGACCATGCTTACAGTGCCTGTGTAAACCATGGTACTGAACACATAAAAGTCTGCAGGACTTCTCAGTTGGGTTGAGGATGTTGGAGGCCACACACTTATATTTTCCGCAAGCACAGTGAACAGGATTCTAGGGGACATTTATGCAAAGGGTTTTTACGTTGTGAGTTTTTTTTTAAAAATAGTTTTACCCCGTGCAGAACCAAGTGACTGTTTGGGCAGCTAATGGAAGAGAGGTGAAAAAATAGATACAAAAAAAATTGATACCTGGGGAGAAAAACCTGCATTTTAACCTCTTTCTCTTCATCCACAGGAATTTGGTCATTCCTGGCTCTAATTCAGACCCTTTAATTACTGCTTTTTAAGTCTTAAAACTTCTCAAATCACTCCTTTTTAAAATAATTTCTGAGAATTCCAAAGGAATTATTTGTATAGCATTCTGGCCAATCAGAATGTGACTCCAGTCAGCCCACAGGGCATAAGTAAACATTTGAATGAATGTGAAATGTGAAAGAAAACATTAAAGTCCTTCTTGGTCAACATTCTTAGCTTCTCCCTGTGGAAATATTTTAAAAGCTATTTTAAAAAATAGATAATATACAGCAGCTCATTCATTTAACCTGTGAAATTACTGTTTTTTTTTTATTTGTGGCTTCAAATGATCTCAAGATCATTGTAAGCAATGATCCTGAGATCACAAGATCATTGTGATCTCAAGATCATGAGTAAACCCAGTTTACTCATGACTAAATTCACCCAGTTTATTCGTAAGTTTACAGGTTCACGTGATTTCATATGCTTTTTAGATGTTATCCTCCCTAAACCAATGCCAGATCATAGATCTTATTTCCACCTACAGATTACACCACAGAAATTGTGGGTATTCAGTGCCTGGCTTTGCAGTGCATATAGGTCAAGAGGCAGTCTACATCTATTGGAATACAGTGGACCCTTGACTTACAGACGGCTTGACTTACAGACTTTTTGAGTTACAGACTTCTCTGGCCGCAAAATTTAGGTTTGACTTGCAGACTGAGATTTGACTTACAGACCAGAAAAAAACCAAAATGGAACAAGAGGTACAGAGAGACACTGTGTTGTACCTACACACATCTTTGCTTCACCATTTTATTAAGTCCAAAAGAGCCCTTCAAAATATTTTGGCACAGAGAGAGTATAGCCACATCCAAGCAGTTCTCTCTTCTGCCTTCTGCCAATAACCATAGTACAGATCATATGCTCTTCTTCTGGAAACTACAGAGTAACTCTATATGAGAGAAACTCCAAACTGGATTTGTTGGTAACATATGCATACTTAAACTCCCACTTCAAAAAGCCAGAAAATGCAATTGTTCAGAAAACCTCCGGTTTATTAATGTGGGATATTGTGCTTCTGTACCCACAATTCAAAAAGCTAGGAAATGGCCCAATAAAGGCACTCCTCATTTAATGACCAAGTTCCGTTTGTACAACTAGGTTATTAAGTCAATTGGTCAATAAGTAAGGAGCAATAATACTGTATACAAGAGTAATAAATTGCGTGCTGTGGAGAAGGGGCATGATGAGATGCAAGCATGCATTTACGAGGGTCGTAAAGGGTTGTAAATCCAAGTGGTTGTTAAACAGGCAGATCGTTAAGTGAGAAGTGTCTGTATTGCTACAAAATATTGTGCCTATGTTGCCAGCAGGAAAAAGGATGCCATGCTTTACATATCAACAGGCAGCCTGAATGTTGACAACATCAATGGTAGTAGTCAAGATGGTCTACAGAATACCCTCTTCTGCTCACTATTATTCACACTAGTTGAAAAACAGCCCTGATAATTGCTTTGTGTTTGGGTGAGAAGTGGTTAAGGACCTCCTGGAAGGTCTTAAAAAGGAGGTGGAGTTGGGTGTCATCAGCGCTGGTGGTACCAGACCATAAAATTCTGGACAGCCTCTTTCAGGTTTTTCATATATATGTGAAATAATATGGTGAATCATGAAACCCTGGGGCACTCCATAGTCAAGATAGAAGTCCCCCAGCACCACTACCATCACAAAGTGACACAATGGAAAGGAAAATCCCAGACGCTGACTCCTTTTTTCATCACTTAGCAACTTCTCATTCAAACCCAAAGCAATTATCAGGGCTGTTTTTCAACAAGTGTGAATGGCAGTGAGCAGAAGAGGGTATCCTGTAGACCATCTTGCTGCCATCGGTGTTGTCAACATTCAGGGTGTCCTTTGCTATGTAAAGCTTAACATCCCTTTCCCTGCTCGCAATGTGAGCATGACATTTTGCAGCAATATTGGGTTATTTCCTAGCTTTTTGAATCATGGGTACAGAAGCACAATCTCCCACATTCATAAACTGGAGGTTTTTTGAACAAATGAATATGTATCCTCCTCGCATAGGGTGCTGTTTTAAGTCAGGTCATCCATACTGGGCTGTCTCACAAGAATATAGGATGCTGCATTAAACTATGTCAGGTTATTTCCAAATGAGGTCCTCGGGCTGGTAACTTTGCCACAACTACTGTCCAATCCATTGACTTGAAAATACTAGGCCTTCTGCATAACAGCTTTTACATCCATTATACTACAGAGTCTCTCCCAACTGCATTTGTGGATTACTGAGCTACAACACAGAAAAAGCTGTTCTTTGTCAATGGTCTCTTTTTAAAAAAAAGGTGTAGGTATTACAATCCAAAGACAAATGTTCAGTTTAAGTTCACAAATAAATCCGATTTCCCTCACTTTAAGTAATTTTTATGGCACATTTTTCTTGCTTCCACCTCTTTACTCTTATCGGTCTGTGTATATAATTATCCTATAAATAACTGAAACATATGGGAAACTTTAATCCATGAGAACACAAGACTATAAAAATGAACTTGACTAGGAACATTCAGAGTTTATTAATGGCACATTTCCCTTTTCCTATCATGTATTCTATACTGCTGAGTTACTGTGAAATTATAATGAAATCATACTGTGAAGGGGGTATCAAACACAAGCAGAAAAAAGGCTTCACTGCTTTACAGAGGATTTGCTGTTAATTAGCTTTTGTATACATACACAGTCAACAGAACAGAAAAGCCTGATATTTGTGAAGGGATGAGTCAAAAGGAGAAATGAGCTTTTGTTCAACTGGAAGAAAAGGATGAAGAGAGTTAATATCTACACACTGTTTCATGCAACTATCTCTCTGTGGGGTGGGGGACTCAGCTAATTAGCTCCTCTTAGTTAAAGGGGGAAATGTGAAAGTAAGGAGGACCTTCATTTAGGGTGTAAATCAATACAAGCATCAGATTACAGAAGGGAAATATTAAAACACCGTTTCCCCATGCTGATTACATCTGCCGTATTATGATTGTTCATCTACCAGGAAAGCAGAAAATTGTTCCCTTTGGTTTACAGGATTCTTTTGCTCTTAATTACACCTTGAATGTTTACTGGCAAAGTTGATATGCTAGCAATATTTTCCTGGGATATGATCATGAACTGCAAGCTGGGCCCCCTTGGTTTTGAATATTGCCCCACATGCCATTTGCTACATTTCTGGCTCAAGGTGTCTTATTTTAGTGCACCATAAAAACAGAAACAAAGAAATAAACAAGAGAATTCCAGGTGCTCAGTGCAAAGTAGCAGGTAGGCACCACTTACTTATGATCTGAATAAAAATAAAGGGTTGGGACACATCTCAATAGCTGGAGAACAAAGGCTGCAGAAAGGAATATCAGGAGAAGCCCTGATATTTCCCATAACAAAAGATCTCAGGTAGAAGAACTGAGAAACACTGGGGTCCTACAGAACACCCCCCCCCCAGTCAGCAGAGAGACAACCTGCTAGACCAGTCACCCTCAGAGCTCAGTCCCCAAAAGACATTACACTACAATTCCGAGAAGCCCCATATGGCAACTGAGGCTTCGGGGAACTGAAGTCCAGCAATATCTGTGGCCAATGTCTGAGAGCCATTGAGCTAGATGGATCATTAACATGATTTGTATTGGTACCCTGTTTTCCTGAAAATAAGACCTAACCTGAAAATAAGCCCTAGTATGATTTTTCAGGATGCTCGTAATATAAGCCCTACCCCAAAAATAAGCCCTAATGAAGTGAAACCCCGCCCTCCACCATTGTGCAGCAACCAGAAGATGACATGACTAGGGAGAGAAATTGGGTTTTTGTTTTGTTTTGTTTTGCCAAGAAACAGTAGTGTTTGGCTGTGGCATCCTGGCCCACTTCTTTCTTTCAATGTCCCATTTATATTCTTTCCTCCAGGGACAAGTTACCACTCTGCCAGTTATCTGTGAAGATTCTCAGTCATTCAGATGAGGTTATCTGGAAGTTGAGTCATGGTAACTAGACTTCTTTCTTATTAGATCGAAGTATTTCGTCCAAGTAGCTTCTTCAGTCTGAGGAGAGTTGGCAAGAGACCCCTGATATATCCTCAATGTAGGTTTCACTTCCGCCTGGTCTGAATAGGCTTGTCAGATGGACAAAGGGTGTGTGTGAGTGAAAATCCCATTGACAATGGGTAGAGAAGGGTTTCAGAGGTGGGATTTTCACTTACTCTGTCCTTTGTCCATTAATGAACCTATTTAGACCAGGGGGAAGTGAAACCAACATAGAGGTCTACCAACTCCCCTCAGACTGAAGAAGCTACAGTGGTGCCTTGCTTAATGATGTTAATTCGTTCCAGTGAAATCGCTGTAGAGCGAAAAGGTGGTAAAGCGAAATTTAAAAACCCATTGAAACACATTAAAACCCGGTTAATGCATTCCAATGGGCTAAAAACTCACCGTCCAGCAAAGATCCTCCATACGGCGGCCATTTTCAGTGCCTGTATAGTGAGGAATCCATCCCTAAGCACAGCGGGGAGCCATTTTGAGCACCCAGTGGCCATTTCGAAAATCTAACCATCAGCTGTTTTGATCATCGTAATGCGAAGAATCGGTTCCCGAAGCAGGGAACCAATCTTCGCAAAGCAAAAAAAACCCATTTAGACCATCGTTTTGTGATCGCAATTGCGATTGCAAAAACATCGTCATGAAGCATATTTGTTGTAATGCAGGGTAATCGTTAAGCGGGGCACGACTGTATTTGGATGACTAGCGAAACATTTCAACCTAAAAAGAAAGAAGTCCAGTTGTCATGACTCAACTTCCAGACATTCTGCCAGTTGTTATGGCTGACCTCACCTTTTCAGCCCTCACTCCCCACTTTAGGCTGAACAATGCAAAAGCAGATGCTTGAATAACAGCTGGTAGATGTAGTTGTCTAAAGCAGCGGTCCCCAACCTTTATGGGACCGTGGACCAGCTGAGCCTCTGAGGAAGGCAGGGCACCCCCCTGCTCTCAGGAGCTCTCGTGCACATGCACAAAGTGGTGGGGGACTGTGTGCGCGTGTACCAGTGCCAGCATGAGCTTTCTCCACCCCTTCACGTATGTGCAGGAGTGCCTGCATGCCCTTGTGTGGGCACTCAGAGACTGGGGCACATGTGTGAAGGGGTGGGGGAGTGCTCATGCCAGTGCTGGCATGCGTGTGTGTATGCAAAGCAGCTGTGGGGAGAGGAGTGCACGCGGGGGGAAGGTCTGTCTCTGCAGCCCGGTCCGGCTCAGGCCACAGACCGGCACGGGGCCACGGACTGGGGGTTGACAACCTCTGGTCTAAAGAACTGGTGCCACCATTATATCTGTGGTACCTGGTTATTTTGTAGCCAACCATTTTAAGTAGGAACTGACACCAGAGTGCAGCCTGTTTTCTTGTCCTTTGTCCCTCTGCCATTCAGATTTTTTTTGGACTGCTATTCCCAAAACTCTCCAATAATTCTCCAGTCCACAGATCAATGCCTGCAGTACATATATTTCCCTCAACTGGAGCAAGGAGTACCCCAGAGGCTACCTTCTAGGCCTTATTCCCTACTGCAATGCTTCCTGGAAGGAAGCACTGCAATTCTTCAGGGTATTGTACTTTCACCTTGCCCTTAGAGGTCCACAGAGTTTGCCTCCCAAAAAACTATGACGTCCAGTAAGCACTGCAGCAACTAGAGTTTTACATTGTTATTTCCCCCTAATTCCATGCTTTTCCCATAGCAAGGGTGGCTAAAGACTCTAGTTTTGCAAGGATGGTGAATCTGCTCCAGATTTTAGTCTGAACTTTGAAGAAGTTGACCAAAGTACTCAACCCTGTAGCTGGGAGACAGTGGCAAGCTCCTCTATGGTTCAGACTGAAACCCCAAGCCGATTATTTTTCCAAATACATTTTAATGTCATTCAATTTCCCCCCCCCAAAAAAAACCAGATGCATTTCTATGCATTTTTTTCCTAATTCTGGAGCGGAGACCAGTTCCGAGAAGTACTTTGAATTCAAAGAATAAATTCAAAGTACTTATTCTTTATTCAAAGAATAAATTCATTATCCATGAGGTCATTAGTGAAGTGCAGATATTTCCTTTAGAAAGAGGTGTAGGAGATTAAGCGATGGAGCTTTAAGTGCTGAAACTTGGTCTGTTTGAAAATCCCAGTCTACAGTGCTATGCATTGCTTATACAGCTCAATTTTATTTCTTTTCTCATTTTTTCAGGGAACAAGTGGTAATATAGCTGTTTCGCAATACAATTAAAACTGATTGCTCCGAAGCCACCCTATGTACAATGCAAAATCTTTGGACAGCTAGGTTGGGCAGGTGTCACCAGTGAGGAGGCTGCAACCCATCTGCCAACTCACAGAAGAGTTGCCAATGAAGCCTGGCACCACATCTATGCTGTCTCCTGTTCTTCTTGGCATGTGCTTCCTAGGCTGGTTTTAGAGACTATGATCTCATTTTGTGCCAATTGCCCTGGGCTAGGGAATTCTCCACTGGCAAGAGCCGAATCACATCTGGCTCCTTGTGTTGCTAAAGGCTCAGGCAATTAGGAGGTTGTGCATGTCTGTGGCATACACCGAATCTATGTGTTGGTTTGCCTTTGTGTGTAATTATGACATGATTACAAGCTGCTGGTAGTCCTGCAGAAAGGACTGTATGGGCATTTGTATGTGTGGTTGATTCAGACAATGCTGGAATTCTAATATAAGGGAGACTTTATGGGATGTCACTCTTCCATCAAGAAACCCAAAAGGTGTCAATTGTAACTAGCAACAGACAGCTGCAACTGCTGTGACTCCATTGTGAGCTTTATAGTCTCATCCTCAATATGTTTTCTCAGAGGCAAGCCCTGAAATGTCTAATCTGACATATTGCAAAGGATTATATGTCTAAGCACAACCAGCCTCTAGCCTTAGCTCTGCTTTGGTTCCTGTATTTCCTAACCTTAAACATAATATCTATTTGCATGAGGAAGGGCAGGATGTGTGGGGACCTTTGAGTCAACCTAGGCAAACCAGGAATTCAGGGGAATACATATTAATCAGTTTTCCTTCCCACAATTGGACTTCCTTGGGAACATGTCTGTCAGCTATCAGACTTGAAAATTAAACCTGTGTTTACCTTTCAATGACCAATCAGACAACAAAACATACTAAAAGTAAGATACATGGGTGACAAAAATCACATGCTATGACAAATAGATGCCTTTCACTAGTTGAAGGAGCACCTCTTTTAAAAACATATATATTGGCCAGAATCCTACAGCTGATTTACGCTTGGATGAGGGAAATTGTGTTGCTGGGCTTGCACCCAATCACATTATCAGAGGTGCATCATGGAATCAATAAGCCACCAATATTCACCCAGTTTCCCTTAGGTAAGCATAAATTAGCAATAAGATTCAGGCCATTGCTTTGCCTGACCTGTCCATACAGTCACCATCTAATGAAGTTCCTGGTTATGTACAGGAATAGTTATTAGGCTAAAATAAATATTTCATTAATAAAAATCTAAATCCATGTAGCATGCAGCTGATTTCTAGCAAGTTACGTACAATCCAAATTTGGGATTAAAATACAGTGGTGCCTCGCTTAAAGAGTGCCTCGTTTAGCGATGAATTCACATAACAATGTTTTTTTAGAAAATAATATGCACCGTATAACGATGTTTCCTATGGGCGATTTTCGCTTAGTGAAGTTTGGGACATTCTTTGCATAACGAATGCGATTTTAGGTCCCTTGCTTCACTTAACGATGTTTCTTTTTTCAATTTAAAAAGTGTCTTAGAAGGGTCAAAAATGGTTCTAAATGCTTGGATTCGTTAGAGGACCCCCTAAGTCATGTGCAAACCTGATTTGGCTTTGATCTGACTTTTCGTTAATTTATGGTGAATTTTTTTTTCCGGCCCATAGGAACCAATGGAGCTATCAAAATCTGACAGCTCCATTGGTTCCTATGGGCCAAAAAATAAATCACCATAAATTAACGAAAAGTCAGATCAAAGCCAAATCAGGTTTGCACACGACTTAGGGGGTCCTCTAACGAATCCAAGCATTTAGAACAGTTGCTGAGTCTTCGTTAATTTTTTGTGATTTTTTTCTTCCCCCATAGGAACCAATGGAGCTGTCAGATTTTGACAGCTGTCAAAAGTTGGGGGGAAAAAATCACCATAAATTAACGAAAAGTCAGATCAAAGCCAAATTAACTTTTGCATCCATTTTAGAGGGTGCAGAAGCTAATCCAAGCATTTAAAACCATTTTGACCCTTTTATGACACACTTAAATTTGCAAAAATTGACTTCGCAAAGCCATTGAAATGCATTGAGTCAGCTTCAATACATTCCAATGGAGCAAACATTGTATCGTTTAACAATGTTTCCCATGGGTTTTTTCGCTTAAGGATGGCAATCCGTGCCTATTGGAATGGATTAACCGGTTTCCTATGCATTCCTATGGGAAATGGTGTTTCACATAACAATGTTTCACATAACATTTTTTTTGAACCAATTAAAATCGTTATGCGAGGCACCACTGTATGTTCCTGGAATTAGTGTATATGTTTTCAGTCAAACATATATTTTGGCAGCATTAGTCAACCTACTTTAACAAGACTACTTCCAGAATTATTAACTCAAAAAATAAACTGAAAACACAGAAAGATTTTCAGAAATACAAATCTCAGCTAGAGCTTTATATTACTGTCTTTTTAAAAGACAAGCTGTAGAGAAGTAGTTTCAAGATTTTATGAGATGAGAGTGACTTAAAGGAAAAGAAAGCTGAACACTCAAGTTTTAGGCTAGAAAAGAATGTTTGGACCAGGAGACCCTATTAACCAGTTTGAATGTCTAGATACGCATCATTAGGGAACACTGCATATACCTTTCAGAATAAAAGAAAATTGGCTTTAACTGCCATCAATTAGAAAAGATCAACTCAATTTTACAGTATTTGCCTTTGAAAACTGCAAAATGTTTACGCTACAAGTATATGCATTTTTCGCTGGGACAGCCATCTTTCTCCTCCCAGGAATCCCAGAAACTGTGCCTTCGGGTGAGACTTGATAATCATCTTAGAGATCCTCACCGAGCTACAGAGTTCTTTGTTTGTCAGTCAATGGTGAGTCCATGCTCTCTTTCCCAGCTCAGATGCAAAGGCATCTCCTGATACATCCATTGCATGGAGTGTCAGTCCTGTATTTTGTGGTGTGTGTTTTGTTTTGTTTCACTCACTGGGCCTAAATGTTCTGAACAGTTTGTGCCACAGTGCTGCAGGCAAGAAGTATACTGTGGGCAGACTCATCAGGTTTCCTATTGACCAAACTGGTTAGTAGGGAGGTCTCTTGTCCAGCGTCATATGAGGAAGGGCAAAAGAAAACCACAAGCAGGGATGGCGGATGTTACCTAGCCTGTTGCAGTAAAGTGGACTGGCGTGTCCACGGATAGTAAATGCAGTCATGACTAGTGGGGCCTCTACACCTGCAGGCAATTACAGAACAGAAAATGTCATTCGCCATTCACGGGGGGGCCATGCAGACACAGGATCCTTTGCCCACACATGGAACATAAGAAGGATGGCAAGAGGACCGAGCGCTCAACAAGTACCTATCCATGAAACCAATGCAGTCCTCAAGGCGCGGGCCTATGCACCTGCAGCAAATCCAGATGAAAAGGAGAAAGAAAACATGTGTTAGCCATTTTATAAACAGAGATGCACACACACACACACACACACACACACACACACACATCCATCTTGCTTTGGTCCGGGTCAGCTGATGATAATTCTCTCCGCTATCCACCTATAACATTCATCAGCTCAGGAGGCAAAATGCAGAAAATAAATGGTGAATATGATCCAACATGGAACCATTCTGGAAATATATCACGATCCTTAAGCTACTTACCTCCAAACAGCCATTTATGGACTTGTAGAAATAATCCAAGACACATTTCAGCTGCTAATGGAAATGGATGCTGAGACACAAAATCCAGACATCTGAAGCACTCATGATGACCACTCATAGTTTAACAGAAATATATTTTAAATCGGGAACAATATTTATAGAAATATGTGGGAAGACACTAAGGGGTACTTTGTTAGGTTTCTATTGTTTAGTATTGTTTCTGGGTTTTTTTCTATTGTTTACACCCACAAAGCTGTAAATACAGACACATTTTCCTACTGAGCTTCCCATGTCCCATTAAGCTTCTTCTCTTCATCTGCATCTTATTCTAGCTGTTTGGGAAAAGAACAAGCTCCACATTGAATGATACAAAGATTGGAGGGTTATCAGTAATCACATTTTGATTAAACTGAAGGTAACTAATATGCCCTACACCGCAATTTTGTTGGGAGTGTTAGAGTAGATGGGTAGGAGAGGAAATTCTGTAAGATTTTATTGGCATTTTCCATCCCTTGGCAAATCCCCAAAAAATGTACCAAAAGACGTTTGTTAGAAAGGTGAAACAAAGATCTCTGTTCTAAAAGCAGCAATACTAGGACACTGGTTCCATACACTCTCTTACGTGTAGGCTGCCATTTATATTCATCCCATTCTCCCTAGACTCCAGAAGTTCCAGCAAAAATAAATAAATCATGACACAACATATTGAAAAATACTACCTTAGCCCAGGGCATTTTTTCTTTTTTATCTCCCTAATCAGAAGAATCGGATTCAAACTCACCATTGGATTTGGGCTTTTTATTTTTTATTTTTTACTGAACCTGTTCCTCTGTTTAATAACAGGCTGACATGATGAAATTTATCAAATATTCTGGTCCAGCATGGAGATGAAAAGAGGAGAAAAGCTTAACCACCTAGACTTCGGCATACCTGACTGTTGCAAAGGAACACACGCAGGGTCAATTTGGGGAACTTACCTCTGTAATTGGATGGAGAAAATGGTGGCATGGAATTCTCTTCCCTTAAAACTGAGCACTTCACTGGAGTTACACAAACACTGCCCATCAATTCCATTAGAGATTCCATTAGAAAAACTTCCCCCTTCTCTGCCTCTTTGTTATTTCTCCTCAATAGTACTACTGTCACTTTTCTTATTATATAACTCATATTTCTGATGAGCCAAATGGAAGAAGCCTCTGCAACCGATCCTGGCAACGTCTTTGTGATCTTAGTTTCATTTCCCTAATGGCTCTGTTGTAATTAGATTTGCAAAACCAGCAAAAGGTCTCATTTTGAATGGCAACAGCTGTTGACATCAACATTTTTATTGAATAATTTACTGGTTTAATTTTAGCTGCAAAACAATAAAAGCCTCTTGCGAATGATTCTTTTACAGGATGCAGATTTTGCTGTTTGTTTCTTGTTTATCTCTTTCTTTTAGTTGGACACACAGCCCAACTGCCTTGTTTCAGAGTAACGGTCTTTAGCATAAGTGGCCCATATTAAACGTTCACAGTTCACATTCCTTAAGTGGCTAGAGTGCCAGGTTTCTTTATGATTATGTGAGAGGCTGTATTCTACATGGTAAACACTGACACTGGGAAATGTACTGATTTAGAGCCTGACTATACATTACACTCATTGTATGAAACAAAGCCACTATGTAAGCTGGGATATGCCTGCTGAGAATTCTAAAAACTGTGCCCAAAACAGGCAGGAAACACTGTAGGGAGTCATAGATTATGGCTGCACTTCACAGTTTAGGAGTTTCACATCACCTTAACTGCCATGGCTTAATTGTATATAATTCTGGGATGTATAATTGGTGAAGTATTTATATTCCTTTTCATTCTTTTGATTTTGCTAAACACTGCTGATGTGTTGAATTACCTAGATTAAATTAAATTTTAAAAAACATATTTTCTTTGCCTTGTGTGTAGTGGTGATCACCAGTTTGCCTGCAGCTGTAGCTTCACTCAGCACTTCACACAAAGGCAAAGGAAAATAATTTTAATCAGTTTTTTCTAAGTGATTCAGTGTATCAGCAATGGTCTAGCACAGTGGTTCTCAAACCTGCGTCCCCAGATGGACTGCAACTCCCAGAAATCCTGGCCAGCACTTCAAGTGGTGAAGGCTTCTGGGAATTGCAGTCCCAATTTGAGGTCCCCCCCCCCCCGTTGCCATGACTCAACCCTACTGGTCTAGCAGAGAAAAATAATAATAATTTCATTGACCCTGCCCCTCCACAGAGGGTATTCTGTATCCTGAAGTACCTTGCTTATTTAGCTGCTTCCTGATACTTGAAATTGACACCAGAACGAGGCATTGACAACTGCAAAGCTCAGTTTAGTTCATTCCCAGTGATTGCACATGCTGGGTAATAAACTAGACAGCACCTACATGGACCAAAAAAGTGGAACCACCTGACAGAGGTTCACAAAGATGCAGATGGGGGTTCTCTAGGGGCTGATTGGTCTAATCAGGTCTTGTGGTCATAAGAAAAAAGAGCAGATGAACCTACCCACCCCGGGACAACAAGAAAAAAAACACACTGATGCTGAGAAATAAGGGAAGCACAGTTGATAGAGGAAATCAGCACAGAGCTATATAACCCTCCCAACCTTCATCAGAATTCTTGACAGTCAGAGTCTGGAAGGTATCTTAATTCTTATTAATTTCAGGTGTTGCCAAGGAAAAATGTGGTGCCTTAGTTTGAACCAAGTCAAGCCAAACCAAACAAAATAACTGAGCATGGCACTGAGTGAGCCCTGTATACAGTAGTCACTCTTAATGGTAGTGCTCTGCAGGTGACTATGCTGCCTTCTGGCTAACCAAGATGCTACCTTGGCCAATGGAGGATGAAAGATCAGCACACCTGCACAGTGGGATATGGGTCAATGAGCAAACTCAGGTAGTCTGAACTAAATTTAAAAAAAAAAATAGTTCACACACACACAAATAATCTCATGAACTGATCCAGTTCTTCAACCATCAGCATTATACAGTGAAAGTATTTAATTGAAGTCTTCTGGAAATAATGGGTGCTCTTTTTTTAAAGACAGTGTTTGATGACATCTGCTCTGTGAACATTAATGCCAAAACACGGGACACAGAACTAAAGAAAGGGCTCTTAAATAAATATGAATGAGATTCTGTATCTGCGCCAGTTTCCTTGTTAAGAACTATTGCGTATGCTTCCGCACAAATATGCACCATCACAAGGGACATTCACCGAAAACAAGAGCCATGTTAATAGGTTTAGAGGGAAAGTGTTAACCACGAGTCACTGCAACATAATAACTGGAATGGAAACGGAAACACAGATGCCGAAAAGCAAAACCTTAGAAGATTATGTTGTCTTCCAGAAACAGATAGGGATATTTTTCACCAGATAAATGATTTTTGACTTTATTAAATTAATATCTGGATTCCTGTGGCTTAATGAAGAAGAAGAAATAGTGCATGAACAGCTACTTCAACGAAAAACATCATACTTATACAGTTTTATATCATTTAAAAGGTCAGAGACATTGAAATGAAAACTGACAACTTCCGTTTGTTGTATCTCCAAGTATCACTTAACTAGCACCATCAAAATACACAATGCTTTATAGGGTAACGTAAACAAGGATATGGGCTTCAGCCCATATAACTCTTTAAAACCAACAGTTTTGAAAGGAAGCACCATGTATATGCACACATACACACATGCAGCCACACAGAGAATTATACATATTTATAAATACACACTCACAGAGTTTTCTCATGTTATGGTACAACCCAAACAAATGAAGTACTTTTAAACTGCACTGTTTTCAGTGGAAGAGACTTAAGTAAGATCTCAAGTAGTAACATCAAATAGATTTCAAAGCACTTGATTTGGGCCAAATTCCTGTGGTCTCTGGGGGATTTTTGCTGGCCATGGGATCATCTGGATCTTCCCCTCAGAGGGATGACAGAACTCCAATGTTAGGGGAGAGGTTCTGGCCATAGCTCCCTCTTCTCACTACTTCTACGGCCCTTTGCCCTCCAACACTGGCGCTTCAATGATGAAAGGGTAAAAGGGACATGTGTGTGTGTGTTTTTTAATGTTCTAAGCAGTGAGAATTTGATTAAATTGACCCAAAGTTGCCCCAGCTGCTAGAGAAGCCACCAAACCAGGTGGCACTCAATAAGACTCTGGCAGCTGGTGTGTAGTCATTGCTTCCCATTCATTTCAATGGAAGGAAAAAAATTGTTCCAAAAAAGAAGACAAGGAAAAGTTAGGGGGGTATTGATGATGCAGTTGTGAAGTGCTACAGACTTTCAAGGCTTTGGAAGTGTCACTCCAGTCCAAAAATAGGATTGCACCGATAGCCTGTGTTGTATACTGACTTGCAAAGACCTATTGGTATTACTTATTACCAATGGTAAAACATTCAAAGAAAAGAAAATCAGGGCGAAAATTGAAGCAGACAGGCAAACATACATTTTCCAAGTAAATACCATTTAGTTAAATGATGCAAGCTTACCCTTGGGTACAGTTTGGATGACAAGAGTGACATTCACGGTCCTCATCAGCATATTTGAAAATGAAGCTGTTTGTGCCTTGTACCCCATCAGGACACTTTTCCACACAATTGGGGCCATCTTTAAAATGGAAACATTTGGTGCAATGGTCAGGTCCCTACACAGAACAAAGATAAATAAAAAGAATAACCACAGAAGGTTTACATCTTCCTCCTGTTTAGGCACTTCCAAACAGTTTACTGAGAATATTCTGAATACTCAGATATTTCGATGCACAACTGCAAAACAATATTTTGGTTTCATTGTGGGATTGACATTCTTTCAACTGTTGACATCAATGTCACATACAGAAGCCTTAGAGATTTCAAGGCTGTTGCCCACTTATAGCATGACCTGTTTGCATCAGCCAGCAGGAGAGCAAAACACACGATGGAGAGTCTCCATTGCCTTCCTTTTGCCACCAAAAAATTATGTTGATCTAAGAAGTATTAAATCAAATTAGAGCCCATGACCAGGATCCAATGGTCCCATTCTATTTGCACGTACAGTAGCTGTATTGTGAGAGGTGGGGCTTTTTCAGTTTATTTCCAGCACTTCCTTGAACAAGAGCAAGCCTGCTTGAAATTAGTGGTGACAATCTCTGGTTTATACAGTGCTGTGAAAAGCTGGAGATGAAGCTATGAGTTATGTTCTGGCTAAAGATTGGCATCAATCAGGGAAATGGTGGTTCCTCTTGGTTCGTGGTTCGTTGAAATCCACAAACCACGAACCACAAATTTCTGATCTTTTCCCCAATGAACTATGAATCGGCTTGTTGGTCCTATATGTTTTTTAGACAGCCACTAAAAACGCTTTATAAAACCAATCTGCCTTCCCTGCCCCCTTCCCACTGCCCCTGTCACCTCCCTACCTGGTCCTGCCCCTCCCACTATCGTTGAAAACAGTGGCTCAGCTTCCCTTCCTGGAGTCCGGCCTGTCGTCTCTGGGTATGTGCCTGCCTATAAGCTGAGAGGCAGGCGCATGCACAGAGGCAATGGGTTGCTTCTCAAAAAATGCAACATCATCATCATCATCATCATCATCATCATCATTATTTAGATAGCCCTGTAGCTGTCTATTAAAAAAAAGTGTGGCAACCTCTGCTGAGCCCACCTCTCAGTTGAAGCAGCCAGGCTTTTTTCTTTGTTTCTTTTTTTAAAGGCAGTCCCTCCAGCTCATGGTCAGCTTCTTCTGCGCATGCACCCACCTCTTGCTACTTAAAAAACAATAACTATTTTTTTTTTAGACAGCCTCAGTTGAGGCAGCTTTTGGGGGGGGGGTTGTTTTGTTTTTTGAGAAGCACCTTGGCTGGGTCCTGGCCAGCTGCCTCTGCACATGCACCCCGCCTATGGGCAAGAACATGCACAGAGATGGCAGGCCCGGCTCCCAGAAGGGAAGCCGGCTTGCTGTCTCCAAAGATGGTGGTGGTAGGCGCAGCTGCAGGACCAGGGAGGTAGGCAACGGAAAGGGGGGGGCAACAAATCAGGAAGTTCAGGAAATCACTGAATGAGTTCTGGTTTGGGGCAGTTTGAGTTCTCTGGCTTGGATAAACTCGAGCCAACCCACATCAATGAACCAGTGATTTTTGACAAATGTTCTGCTCTGTTGTTAGAGTCATTTTATTTATTTATTTATTTATTTATTTATTTATTTATTTATTTATTTATTTATTTATTTATTTATTTATTTATTCATTCATTCATTCATTCATTCATTCATTCATTCATTCATTCATTTATTTATTGCATTTATATGCCACCCATCTAGACATAGTCTACTCTGGGCGGCTCACAACATACAAGATAAAAACAATTTAAAATATACAGTTTTACATAGATAAAAACAGAATGATATAAAATATAAAATCATAGAATTACAATTTTAACAATTGATTTGAAGCAAATAGTCCCAAGATGGCATGAATCAAAAGAAAAAGAAATAAGAATCACTTAATTGACTGAAGGGAAGGCCTGCTTGAATAGCCAAGTTTTCAGCTGGCTTTTGAAAACACCCAGCAAGGGTGCCAGCCGAATTTCGGTAGGGAGGGTGTTCCACAGCCGAGGAGCCACCGCCGAGAAGGCCCGGTTTCTTGTTTTTTTCCTTCTGGGCCTCCCTCGGTGTCAGACCCCCTCAGCCGTCCCTGCTGGCTATGTCGGGTGATTCGGGTAGATCTGGGTGGGAGAAGACGATCTGCCATTGAAGTTCCAAACCGTTTAGGGCTTTATAGGTGATCATTAGCACTTTGAAGTCAACACAGAAACGGATGGGCAACCAGAGCAGAGCAGCCAGAGTCATGCCAATCTCTAGTTCTGGTTTATGTCTCTTAATGCTTAAATACTGAATAGTGATGTAAGGTATCACATTCAGAAATACTAGCAGACTAGTAGATGTCCCATAAAGTGAGAGTCACATCTTACCCTCCCCATTGTCCTTCTGTACCGTTGTAATATATGTATATGTATGTATATACATATAGTATGTATGTATGTATGTATGTATGTATGTATGTATGTATGTATGTATGTATGTATGTATGTATGTATGTATGTATGTATGTATGTATGTATGTATTAAAATATATAGTCTTTTCCTGCCTTTCCTTCAGGAGTGGCAAACACCACTCTGCATTAATTTTACCCTTGCCACTACCCTGTGAAGCAAGTTAGGTACCAAGTTAGTGATCAAAGATACCCACTGAACTTCACAGCTTTTTTATGTCTTTATCTTTCACCTGTTGTCCTACATTGGATACTGCCATTTTCTGTGCAGCTTAATGGCCTTTCTGGTGAATCCTGTGCAGGAACATTGCCACTCTGCATAGGAATTGACCAGATAGGCGAGATATAAATAGAATAAATAAATAAATAAATAGTAATAATCCTGTGGAACATGGCATTCCTTCCAGAAAACAATGACCCCACAATTTCCGAGAATCCTGCAAGATTCTCCATATGATTTTTTTTCCCGAGGGAAAATACACACATAGAGAAATCTTGCTGTGAGAGGGAAAAAGTCAGTTTTTCCCTGGCTTCTCCTCCCTAATCAATATGTATCACACTCAATTTATTTCTAGTGGATGAATCCACTGTGTGTGGGGGAAAAAATCCAGCATCAACAAGCATATCCTCTTCCGAGACACCCCATCCTAGCAATTCAAGAAGCTTAAGTTGATTATATTTGTTTCTTTGTGGGCTGTTCAGAATGATCACTAGAACACTTGTTCTCATTTACCAAAACTAACTAACTAATTGACTTTGAATAATACAGTGAGCATGCTATGCCTACCAATTAGTAATTTGGACTGATTGTTGGAAGTGTATCTTGAAAGCTAGAGATAAAGTATGCACAAGCATCTATCTCTTATGTTGTAATTTTACTGTGTCTTGGTTGTACTCACTGGTCCAGTACATGTGATCCTGCTGTTATCCATCTTCTCACACTGAGGGTCACATTCCACGCAGATAGAACCATTGGCGAACTCCCTGTATTCCCTATAGAAAAGAACAGACAGACTGTTGCTGCAGTCTTTAGACAGATTCATTTGGGGGTGTGTGTGAACATGGCTGTTCTGCTAAAAAGGCTCCTTATTTCAGAAACCTCTATCCAACATGCCATCAAATACGATCAAACTTCAAAAACCTCCCATAGTGCTATACTGAAGAAATATAACCGGAACTCGTCAATGGATTCTTGAAAGAAGAATTGTTCCCAACACTGAGGATCCTGTTAGTCTTAAACTGTAATTCCCAGAAGCCTTGAGAAATGTCATGGACCATTTCCTGTGCTAAATGAAGCTTATTGGTATTCTAAATTTCAAACAAACTTATCAGACTGAATCAGCTGCTATCAATCTTGCTTCAAAAGAGAGATACACCTATAGGCCTTTCTCCTGTGGAAAGTTGGACTACGGCGTAACATAAAACCTCTCCAGAGAGCACAAAATTAACATGATAATTGCTTAATGAATTAATTAAGTTAAATATTATCATTTTTCAGTGTTAAAAGTAATGAGTTAATTCCCCAATTCCAAGTTATTTTAAATCCAATGTTCCAAGTCAAGTAGAGAAGTTCCAGTAGCCCTGTTGAGCACCCAGGGTATCCCCAATAATAAGGAATTCATCACTGGAGCAGTTAACTGTTATAGCAGATAGCACATGTATATGTGCATACATAGTTGCAGTGTCTATATGTTTGGTGAACTGAGGATTGGTGAGAATTTGCTTTCTTTCTCCACAAGCACTGTGAAAACTTCACATGTTTCCATAAATGTGGCATAAAGACTGAAAAAAATGTGAGAGAAAATAAAAGTGATAAATTTGTCTACCTAGGCGGAGGGCTTTACAAATTCACCTTTGAATTCCAAAGCATTCAGATACGTTGCACAATTAGGGCTGCCATCTCTTTTACTGACAGGCTTCTGATAATTAACAGCTACATGATGAGCAGGTACAACACCATCTTCTCCATGCTGTGAATACCGGCAGTTATTGAATTTGGCCATGACAGATGGCTGTGGATATTATTAATTTCATTTTAAACAAGAACGTACATTCTATAAAAGTCTTCATAAAGACAGTAGAAAGATTTTTTTGTTTTACACAAAATTATATGAGAAAAAAAAAGCAAAGCAGCCGGATTTGTCCCTCACTTCTGGAAACTGAAAAACCCACGATGGTGCAAAGTTACAAAAAGATGTCACTTCCTGGCAAGTCTGGTTTAGGGCTGATCAAACCCCGGGTTAAACCTATGGGCATAGGTGCCTTGCCTGGGACAATGAACGGGATGGCTTCAGAACTGATAACAGCTCACCACTCCTGATACAAAATGAAAGGGCAAGTGTCATCCTTGAGGTTAATGTAATGACAAAGGAAGCAGGTATCAAGTGGGAACGGAGTGCTTTGGGTAGCCCATATTTTCTGTCCCATTCTTACACTTCTGAAATGTCATTGTGCATAGGCTACTCAAGAAGGTATTTGCAAAGGTTGCAAGGTTTCTTTTATTTTTTATTACCCATAACTCTCAACTTATAATTATTGGTCCGGCTATCATGGTTATGTTATATTTATGTGGGACAGATTTTATAACACTGTGGCGTTATAACGGAAAAGAGAAGATTTCAACAAAGGATGGGGCATTTGGGGGGGGGAAGGGTTATTTAGGAATGATTTCATGCTCAGTAACTTCTATCGGATATTTTATTTGTGTGGCTTTCTTGGGTGTGTATTTGACCCCAGTGCCAGATCAGTAGAGTCACCTTGGGTATCAACAAAGAGTTACTTTATAGAGCTTCTTCAATCTTGTGCAACGTGAAAAATATACAGTATTACAAAATGCAAGTGCTCCACATCCTTGTGCAGAAAGAAATATAAAGAGAAAGGCAAGCTTAAGACTTCGTAAGCACTATTACAGGGATGAATGGTCTGCCCATCCCCCCTCCCTCCTCCCCAACCCCCATGGCCTGGCAAAGCAGGGAAAACATTAGGGTTTGGCTAGCATGTTATAGCCGGGGAGGGGGAGGTCATAGCAAAGAAGAACATCAGTACCAAGAAGGACAATTATACCTAGGACGATTTTGTAAAAAGACTCTCTTTTTTCCAACTATAGATTTTGAAAGGGTAAAAAATCTTTCAGGGAAATTGACTATGATTACTAGATGCTAATGGGTAATTTGGGCTTCTTTCATACATCCTCTGGATTGAGCCTCTCCTTTTCAGTCCTCATGTCAAAAAAGCAGTTCTGCACAAGCTTAATTGAAGCATACTGACTACTTAAGTTAAACACATTTTCCAAGATCAATTTGAAGTAGAGGATATGTTCCGTGATGGAGGGTGTCTCTTATAATGAGGACCCACAGACTCAATTAATTTAAAGTATCCATTCATTAAATGTTCATCCATGATTAACATTTTGAACCTGACAGAAAGTGTAACTCTGACAGATTTAAAAGTTACTCAATATTCTTCTCTCCTTTTCTCTTAAAATATTTCTGTGTGTGTGTGTGTCCATGCTTCCATTTTGGCCAGTTACACCTGCAACTCAATTCCCACCTATTTTCTTAGATTTTTATTCTCATTTACTTATTAACTTATTTATTTATTTATTCCATTTATACTCCACCTATCTGGTCATTGTGACCACTCTAGGCGGCTTACAACATAAAATGAATATATAATTTATATAATTAGAAAAAAATTCTCCAAGATGGCAAGAAAAACAAAAAAAAAATGTAACAAATAAGAAGGGAAGAAAAATTAGGAATTAAGTGGGAGGGGGGAAGGCCTGCCTAAACATCCAAGTTTTCAGTTGTTTTTTAAAAATACCCAGCAAGGGAGCCACGCGAATCTCCAGAGGTAAGTTGTTCCAGAGGCGAGGAGCCACCGCCGAGAAGGCCCGGTTTCTTGTTTTTTCCTTCCCGGCCTCCCTCGGCGTCAGGCTCCTCAGTCTCACCTCCTGACTCGCGCGAGTGACACGCGTAGAACTGGGTGGGAGTAAGTGTTCCGCTTATGTGCCCACCAGGGATCACATTGTGAGTAACATCACAGGGCTTAACATGCAGCCAGTTATAGCTTCATGAAGGGAAAATGAAGCCCTAATATTAGTCTGCTTGGAATGGGGCAGGAATGGGAACACAAGATCGGATATCCCTCCATTGCTGAAGAACTGGTCCGACATTGTGACGGCCGTGGTGGTTCCATTGTCAGTCCTCATAATGCACCTGGACAAGAAGGGAGCACCACCCTGCCACCACATTACTGATATAACTAGACCAATGCTCCCTAATGTGATAATAAAATGATAATAAAATATCTTCCAAGGGTCTATTAATGATTCTTGAAAGAAGAAAAGTTCCCAACACAGGAGATCCTGTCAACCTCAAACTCTCAGACTGCTAACTGGGGCTCATCACAGGGATCACATAACCACCACTACCACCAACCCCGCCGTTACAGTAGCTCCACTGGCTGCTGATCTCTCTGGGCAGAATTCAAAGTGCTGGTTCTAACCTACAGTATAAAACCCTAAATGGCTTGGGTCCAAACTATCTCAAATGCCACATCTCCCTTTATGAGCCTGTTCAAGCAGAGAGGCCTTTCTCTCTGTCTTGCCACCTTCCACAAGTGTGTCTGATAGGACACGAGAGAGGGTCTTCTCTGTTGCTGCTCCCAGACTTTCGAATCTCCCTCCCACAGGAGGCCAGGCTGGGCCCATATTTGCTGTCTTTCCACATGTGATTGACTGCTTGAATGGGCTTTTCAAATGGATTGTTGTACTGCTTTGAATTTGTGTTGCTTATGCTTTTAGTATGGTATTCATTTGATCCTTTTCAGTATTTATATACTAACTGTTGTTAGCTTTGAAAACTGTATTTTAATAATGTAAGCTGCCTTGGGTCCTTTTTTGGGGGGAAAGGTGGAGTAAAAATACTATAAATACATACGTACATTCATACTCAAAGGCATGAAAGGGATCCCCTCCCCCAAGCAACAGCTCTAATGTAATACTGGCAAACTTCATGAATTGGTGGATTAGGAAGGAATAAACAATTGCTTATCATATATTTAAAAACATCCAATCCATAAAACTGAATAAATATCTAATCAATACATTGATATTTTATGTCTACACCTTTAAAACACAATTTTCACTCAAGCTGGGGCAAGTTGACCTGGACAGAGACTGGCAACAAGACCTGCTGAATGAGGCATTCATACAGCACTCCTAAAAGCTTATCAACCTGGGAACTTAATTATGAAGAACCCAGTTGACCTCAGTTGATTCTGAGTTAGCCAGAACACAAAGTGTCAGTCCCAGCTGAGACTGGCCAAAATTAGCCAAGGTCACAACAATTAACAGCCTGAGCAAAGAGGAAAAAGTAGTACATAGCAAGCATCCACAGCATGGTGTCTGAGCTATGGCTGAGGGCTTGGATGACTATCTGACAATACCATGTGTACTTTAGATCTAATAAAATCAGAGCAATTTTTAGAGTGAAGCTCTACACTACTGTTTTATATTCCTGTGGGGCATATATGGAGCTATTTATAGTGAAGTGTGTGGATCCTATGCTATCAAGAAGCACTCTACTACCTTGCAGCAAAACAACTGACTTCATTTATGCCTGCATGCAGAGCAGCTATAATTGCCCTCATCAATTTAGGTAGGTTAACTCTCAGAGACTCCTCTGTGAGGTATTAGAAAGCCCCAGAACCGACCAAAGAGCAAAGCAAGGAGCCAACAGCAGCTGGTGCCTATTGTGGATGGTGGGGCCAAAGACAGCAGATAGCGAGATGACAACCTGCAGCTATTCATTGCTCACTCCATCTTCGTCTGTGCTCCCCATGAGTATGAAGGTGGGAGATGAGCAGGATGGGATTGTAGGCAGCATAACTTGAGATATGCAGTGCCCGAATTGACTAAATGGGTTTAAGCTACTAAAAGTGGTCATCTTCCTTCGGAATCACATTATTTATGTGAAATTCACCTGCTCAAAACAAATGCCTTTTTTTCCTTGAGAAGAAAAGCACACATAAAGAGTAAGCACAGAAAGACTTGAGTGGTTGTCAAGAAATACACAAACAACTCATTCAATACTTCAAATTCTTAAGGTCACAACAAGAAAGCAGCAGTCTTTGCAGCTTTATGCAACATTTGTGACATATACAAATTTTGCAATTTTGCAGAAAATAAAGCAATTTGAGCAAATCAGTCCAAATTGATTTCCAGCAGTACAGCTTGTAAGGTAAAGGTAAAGGTTCCCCTTGACAATTTGTCCAGTCGTGTCCGACTCTAGGGGGCGGTGCTTATCCCCGTTTCCGAGCTATAGAGCCAGCATTTGTCCATAGACAGTATCTGTGGTCATATGGCCAGCATGACTAGACACAGAACACCGTTACCTTCCCACTGTAGTGGTACCTATTCATCTACTCGCATTTTACATGCTTTCGAACTGCTAGGTTGGCAGGAGCTGGGACAATGGGCTTACTTCACTTGCACCTTACTATGTTAAGCAGCAAGTTTTCAGCCAATACTAAAATGTCTTATTACACAGAAATGACATTCATTGACATTCAACACTTCTCACTCAGTGCACTGAAGCATCTTTTACTACAAAGTCCGCATCAATTAAGGAATGTGAAAAAGAAGACATATCGTCTCAAAATATATTGTTCTTAGTGATTTTCTGAGTCTTAGGTACAGAAACCTGAGGCTAGTCAGAGAGTTGGGGGAAGGAATTGGTTAACATCAGAAGAAATTGTCTAATGGTAAAAGTTCATCCATTGAACAGACCCCTTCTGGATGCAGTGAGTGAGATGTCCACTTATTTCTAAATGTATTGTTTATATGGGTTGGTGAGTATGTGAGTGAAGGGTGAGTGAGGAGCATGGAATCTTGGTAAGAATGTTTCTGATTGCCTGGGAAAAACTAGATAAAGAAGCCAAGTGCATTTGTGAGGCAGTCTTGAATCAGACAGAAAGTAGTCTGGCATGAAGAGATTGGTGAGAGGGTGGTTTTGAAGTCTGGGGGTCTTGGGAAGAAATCAAAGAGAGTATTCTGAGAGATAGCCTGGGCAGAGAGGTAACAAAGCAAAGGACTATGCTGAATGAATTTAAAAACCAAGGAATAAAAAACATTCTTTTTTAACACTGTTATTTTAGTAAAACCTTACGGATTCTATTCAAGCTGAGTAGTGCTGGGCTCAATACCTGAGGACTGGCTATGTGAATGGTGTTATAAGGGCCTGAGTGAAGAGAGAAAGATACACACATAGGGTCAACTTAAGGTTGGTAGAAGCGAGGAAATAGATGAAGACTGTTAAATAAAACCTGTTTATTTAAATAGCCATAAAGAGATCATTAGCTCAATAGTCAAGTGACAAGACAAAGGGAGGTTTGACATGGATATCAGAGAAAAGGGCTCTGACAGTGAGCTCTCTTTCATTTATCACGCTACCCAGCTGGATGGCCACGGGGCAGAGGTGCTGGACTTGCATCCTACACAGCAGATACTGCAAGGATTAGAGGGTTGGACTAGATGACCTTGAGAAATACCTTCAACCCAAGGACTCTAGATTTGGGGCTTTTGGGTCATGTACATTTTGCTCCTGTTGATCACACTTTCATATTTAAAGAAGCATCCAACTATGTCCAATTATGCTCTGCTTATCAGCGCGCCAGACAAACCTGGCAAGCAGTTTCACATTGCTCAAGATTATTGGTCATCAGTTTCCTTTCAAAAGATTGACCAGTTCTTTTGCTTCATGCCAGGCACATCAGTCTCTGCCATTGAAAGCCCTTTCTATTCCTTTAATCAAGCAATCATGTCTCCAAATCACCCTACTTTTCATCAGCTTTTCATTCAAAGTCGAATGTCATACCAGGCTACCATGTGATGCGCAAGCACAAGGGCTGTGGGGTAGCGCCTTGCAACAGCACATTGCTTTGGGAACAGAAAATGAGGAATATGGGTACATTCATCAGCTCCTATGTGAACCTGATCCTAATAATATGCCATCAAGTTTCAAAATAATGAGGGAAGCACCCGTTAAGTGGTTTGCAAATAAAAAACACCTTACCCATCATAAAGGTTACAGGACTTGACACAGGTCCTTCCCCTGATGAAGTGCTTACAGGACAAGCACTGGTCTGGCCCTGGACCCCAGCATCCATTTTTTGAGCATAAAGGGCTGCACACCATCCCCTCGGCCGCTGCAAAATGAAGAACACACATGACATTTTGGAGTGGACTAGGTGGTTGCATATTGTCTGTACAACTTTACATATGGCATTTCATTGGGCAGGGGGCAGTCCGAACTCCTTTCTTTCTTTCCTTTCCTCTTTTTTTTTTGAGTCATGTCATTGGTGTACCATTAAAGCTTACCATTGTCTGCTTTTATCCTTCCCAACATAAACAAGGCCTGAAACTATCCAGGATGATTCATACGCCCATAAAATGCAAGCAAAACTTTAATCCCTATGATGGTATTGTGAGGAGTGGATAATTTTCACCTGAAAGAAGGTCCATGAAAGGACCAGCCCACCCCTTCTTCCAGCTGAAGAAGAATTTTCCTCCCCCTCCCTTAACCCCCCTCTTCTTTTTTGCACTCCCCAGTCCCCCAAGCCCACTCCATCCTTCCTTTTCCACCTACCTTTCCTGGCTGCACAGCTGGTGTCTAGCAGGAAATTATGAGAACAGTACTATCTTGTCATTTCAACCCACTTCCTGATCCCTTCCAAAGCCCTAGCATCAGGAGGGAAAGGTTATTATATTCTCAAGCCTAGGGCAGTAGTGCTAGTTCTCAGAAAATGTGTACCTCCTGGTACACAGCTAGGCACTACAGAGGAATGGAGTTTGGGAAGGCAGGTGGGATACGGACAGTTTAGACTAGACTGAATTCAGAGTGGCTTGGAAATAAGCAATGTCTGAGGCTTATTTCAAACACCATCAATGCAAGCCACAAGTGGCTTATCTACTTCCACTGAAAAGACGTAATGGTGCAAGGCATGGTTTCTTAAAATTCCCCAAAGACAAACATCCTTGATTTAATCCTAAAAAATGTTTTCATTGAAGCTGTTCCTCCAAAAGTACGAAAATGTACTTGTACTTTAATCAATCAGTCAGTCTTGTTGTGCTTGCTTTGTGTATGTGCTCTGGTCCTCAATTGGAAAGGACACAATTATTGTGTAGAAAGATTTCACACAAGTCATGAAGACTATGACAAGATAAAATAGTGCCCTGTCTTGTTCTAGAGGGATCTTCTGAGACTTGAAAATTCTTTAACCACATATCTTGCCAAGCCAACTGAATCTGAAAGGACTGAATAATTTTGTGAGTATCATTTAGATCCCTACTTCTACCTTAACCTCTACTCCAGGTAAACACAAGAGGTGAGCTCCATCTTTTAAATCCCAGAGGAGTAGTAATCCTTTGCTTAGCTAGGAATAAGCCCATTAAACACAGTGAGACTTTCTTCACCCAAATACCAATGAACTGGCCTGGGCTAAGAAAAAAAATGTAATGGTAGATAAGGTTTTATTGCAAATCTGCTGTTTATAGATGCTGACATTAAGAAAATGTAGTTCAGTTCTTCCATTCCATTAATTATATGCTATATAGTGAGTTGGATGGCTAGTGGGAGTATGTTGTCAAGTTTACATGAGTGAAAGTTAAAAGGGTATGCCAATGTTCTCCTGTTTTGAGAAAATAGGGTTCATATAATCGCCTTAAAAAAGGGTACTGCTTCAATGACATCTTTTTTCATTTAAACTGAAATAAGTTTTTCTTCAGGGAACTGCCCTGCTTTGTAAAGGAAAGAACACATAAATATCATTTTTCTGCCTTTACAAGACAAGATTTCCCCCCCCAAAAAAAGTCACCATATAAATAAAGAAATCCAGCAGTCAACAGCAACAAAATTTGGACACACCTATTTCTCCAAACAGTTAGATCTCTAAGGAAACCGCAACCACTCTTAAAGGAGATGAAGCTGTCATTTCAGCCCTTCTCTTAAAGAGGAAAGTAATATATAATATTATAAGGCTATAAGCGCCCCAGAGGGAGACCACAACTGCGATACAAGGACATCTGCAAGCGAGATCTGAAGGCCTTAGGAATAGACCTCAACAGATGGGAAAACCTGACATCTGAGCGTTCAGCCTGGAGGCAGGCGGTGCATCACGGCCTCTCCCAATTTGAAGAGACTCTTGCCCAGCAGGCCGAGGCAAAGAGGAAGTCACAAAAGCAGCAAAACCAGGGAGCCGGATAGGGGACAGAATGGATTTGTCTTCAGTGTGGAAGGGACTGTCACTCTCGAATTGGCCTTCTCAGCCACACTAGGCGCTGTTCCAAGCCCTCCATACAGAGCACGCTACCATAGTCTTTCGAGACTGAAGGATGCCTAACTAACTAACTAAGTTAGTAATACCTCATAGTATTTCTACATGACTTGCCCCTTTAAGAGAGGCAAGTCATATATCTAGTCATCACAATGTGCAGCTCAACATTTCCCTGGAAATTTTTTTTTCCAGATCAGACACCACTCTATTGAAAGGTAGCCCTGCACATGGAGGGGGAGTGTTGGAAAATCACAAATTCAAGCCTTAATCACTTCTGCATGTTTTCCACATGAGGAAAAAAAAAACATAACTAAAGACCAGGACTAAGAGGTAGAATTGCAGCCATGAGGGAATAAGAGCCATAACAGAATATTCCCCGCCACCATGCATAACCTCAGTTTTTAACTTCTGTGAGTGAATCGTACAATCATAGAAAAATGAAGCTGGAAGGGGCCTACAAGTCCAACCCCCAGCTCAAGGTAGGAATACAATCAAATCACATCTGCCAGATGATTATCTAAGTTTTTCTTGAATGCCTCCAGCGTTGGAGCACTCACCAACTCCTGAAGTACCGTATTTTTCCGTGCATAAGACTATACTTTTGTCCAAAATCTTTAGACTAAAATTGAGGGTCATCTTATACATGGAAGTAAGTTGAGGAGAGAACAAACACAAGTGGAGGGGAAAGCAGGGATCAAAGTGATCCTGCAGGGCTTTGATCCCTGCTTTCCTCTCCACTTACTAAGCCTTAGCAAAAGGAAAGCAGGGATCAAAGGGCTGCAGGATGGCTTTGATCTCTGCTTACTAAGTCCCATGGGGCTTAGCAAAAGGAAGGGGGAAAGGATCAATGCAATCCCATGGCTATATAAAGGGAAAAGGGATCAAAATGATTGTGCAGTGGCGGGATTCCTTTGATCCCTTCCCCCCTCCTTTTGTTAAGCCCTGCGGGGCTTAGCATGAAAGGAGAAAGCAGGGATCAAAGCGATTCTGGAGTGCTTTGATCCCTTCCCCCCTACACTTGCTAAGCCCCACTTAGATTTCTTAATTTTGGGTTAGAAAAGTGGGGGGCATCTTATACATGGGGCTGTCTTATGCACGGAAAATACAGTAACTGATTCCACTGTCATACTGCTCTAACAGTTAAGAAGTTTTTCCTGATATTCAACTGAAATCTGTCTTCCTTTAACTTGAGCCCATTGTTGTATGTCCACTCTAGGATGATAAAGAACAGATCCTGCCCCTCCTCTGTATGACAGCCTTCAAATATTTGAAAAGTATTATCATATCACACACACACCCCAGCCGTCTATTCTCAAGGCTAAACATGTCCAATTCTTTCAGCCTTTCCTCATAAGGCTTGGTTTCCAGCCCCCTGATCATCCTTGTTGCCCTCCTCTGAACTTGTTCCAATTTGTTAGCATCCTTCTTGAAATGTGGTGTCCAGAACTGGACACAATCCTCAAGGTGAGGTCTAACCAGTGCTAAATAGAGGGGGACTAGCACCTCGCGGGATTTGGAAACTATACTTCTATTAATGCAGCCTAAAATAGCATTTGCCTTTTTTGTAGCCACATCGCACTGTTGGCTCATATTTAGCTTGTGATCTATGACAATTCCAAGATCCTTCTCGCTCATTGTTTTGCTGAGCCAGGTATCCACCATCTTGTAACTGTGCAATTGGTTTCTTTTTCCGAGGTGCAGTACTTTGCACTTAGCCCCGTTGAATTTCATTCTGTTGATTTTGGCCCAGTGCTCCATCCTATCAAGATCATTTTGAATTTTGTTTCTGTCTTATAGGGTATTATCTATTCTGCCCAATTTGGTATAATCTGTAAATTTGACAAGCATTCCTGGCACTCCCTCATCCAAGTCATTAATAAAAAATATTGAAGAGCACCGGGCCCATGACTGAGCCTTGGGGTACCCCACTTGTGACTTCCTCCCAGTTAGAGAAGGACCCATTAATCATCACCCTCTGAAATACCATGGATCAACCAGAGCAATGTGGTGGCATGAGATATCATGTCATAAAATAAAAGACATCTAAAATTAATGAAACGGATTAGCATACCTTCTCATGTTGCAAAGCCTATCCATGTAGAGAACACAAGCAACTATTCTGCTGGTTCTATAAAGCCCTAAACCTCTTGGGTCCATGCTCTCTCAAGGACTGTATCTCCCTTTATGAACATGCCTGGGTGTTAAGATCATCAGGAGAGGCCTTTCTTTTTGGCCCCACCACCCTCACAGGTATCTTTGGTGGGGACACAGGAGAGGGCCTTCTCTATTGCTGCTCCCAGACATTGGAACTCCCTCCCACAGGAGGCCAGGCTAGCCCCATCTTTGCTTTCTTTCCACCAGTGTGTGAAGACCTTTATCTGCAGGTAAGGTTTCCCTTAATAACTGGTTCCCTCAGTGGGTTTTAATTGGATGATTGTGCTTTTGTTTAGTGTGGCATTTGTTTGATCCTTTTCAATATTTGTATACTTACTGTTTTTAGCTTTAAATATTGTCTTTTAATGATATAAGTTGCTTTGAATTCTTTTTACAGAGAAAGATTGGGTTAAAAAAATTAAATTAAAACAACACGGTGTTAGCAAGCACAATCTTCAGCCTGATGGAAAATGCAAGCTAGTACTGTCTCTCCAATTAGTGCCATACTTTGAAGTCAACATTCCTTTCAACTTCACTGAATAAATATGTTGCTGCTGTTGTTGTGCCACCAATGCACAGTACCAAGTTAAAGATGGAAAAACTGATGAATACGACTGAGGAACTGAAATAGAATATGCACTCAGTTTTTAATGCTCACTTCATCCTTTCCTTTCCTCCCTTAGAAACTCATGAAAAACTCTTGAGTAGCAAAAAGCAAACCCAAAAATAAAAAACAACAACAAAATAATATTTTTAAATTATCAAGGAGGACTGAAGAACATCAATAAATTTAGGAATTGATACAGAGAAATGAGGATGTTTATCTTCTAATAGGGTAGGGACAAGGTCTTCAGACAGTGGTTTTTCCAATAGATCAAATAGAGGTTTAATAAAAACACATAGAAAGGACAAGAACACAGAATACGTGAAAAGGTATCCAGGCTAGTGTTGTCATATGGACAAACTCTCTTGGAATAAGATTGTCACGATAATCTTTCTGGCATTTCCCTCAACAGGACAATATTTGTACTTGAATATAAAAGGCTCTGCAGTGATGTGGAATAGTTTAGATGTAGAAAAGATGACAGAACCATCTTAGGAACAAAGAGGTCAAAGAAGGAGGGAGAACACATTCATCAAACTTTCATTGGAGTACTACCCAGATCTATTTGGTGAATCTGCTTCCTTATATATAATCTTGATGGTCTTTCACCCATGTTCCTTATTAGAGACGGGCACCAACCATCTTCAGACGAACAGGTGTTTGGTGGTCCCTATTACACCACCTCCAACAAGCAACCCCCACTCAGAGGCAGCGCTGGAGGAGTCAGGGCAGAAAGGTCAGGGCACTGAGTGGGTGTCCATCAGAGGAGGTGGGGTTGGGAAGTGCTAAGCAAAGGACGAACCAGCATGAACTGCCAAACCAGCGATTCATGCCCATCTCTATTTCTAATTAATTACTGTGATAAACCAGGACTTCTAGCTTGCTAACTATTAGTTTCTGCCATGGTGATCAAAATGCATCTTCCTGTAGCAGGGGGAAAAAACACCAAAACAAAACAGCACTCAGAAAATATTAGTTTCAGCCTTAAATCAAAGGCCTGTTTCCATGTGCTCACTTCAAAATATGAGCAAAAGCTATTTGCATTTTGGTTGTCTTATCACTGAAGGGAAGGGGGAACTGTAACTCAGTGACCTACAGTTTGTTCTTGTTGTGTGTCATCCAGTCAGAACTCATTTATAGAGACCCTAATAGGGCTTTCAAGGTAACTGAGGTGTTTAAGGACTTCCATTCACAGTGAGTTTCCATGGTACCGCTGGGGAATCAATCCAGGTCTCCTAGTCCATTTCTCTACCCACTACACCACACTGAGTATCCCGAAATTATAGTTTGTTGTTATTGTTACATGCCATCTATTTGCCCCTGACTTATGAATGAGTGACCTCCAAAATGTCCTGTCCTCAATAGCACTGCTCAGCAATTGCAAACTCAAGCCTCTGGCTTCCTTTAGAGAGTCCATCCATCTTGTATTTGGTCTTCCTCTTTTCTTGCTGACTTCCATCTTTCCCAGCATCACTGTCCTTTCCATAGAATCCTGCCTTCTCATGGTGTGCCCAAACTAGAACAGCCTCAGCTTCAACATTTTTGGCTTCAGATACAGTTCAGGCTTGTATTGCTCTAGGATCCACTTGTTCGTCTTTCTAGAAGTCAAGGATATCCACAAAGCTCTCCTCCAGCATCATGTTTCAAACAAATCATTGTTTTTTTCTGCCAGCTTTCTTTAGTGTTTAGCTTTCACACCCATACATGGTGACTGTAAATACAAGATTGCAGATAATCTTGGTCTTGGTCTCCACTGCCACATCCTTACACTTCATATTTTTCTGTTTCCTTAATTGCTGCCTTTTTAGTCTCAGTCTTCTGATTTCTTGGGTGCAGTATCTATTTGGATTGATGATTGAACCAAGGTATACAAAACCTTTCAGTATTTCAGTTTCTTCATTGCCAGCATTAAAGTTTTGTATTTCTTCTGTAGTCATGATTTTGGTCTTAATGTTCAACTGGAGGTCTGCTTTGGCACTTTCTTCTTTCACTTTCACTAAAAGTCATTTCAAGTCATTGCTGCTTTCTGCCATTAAGATGGTATCATCTGCACATCTTAAATTCCTGATATTTCTTCTACCAATGTTCACTCCTTTGACATCTGAATCTAGTTTGGCTTTTCATATGATATGTTCTGCATACAGACTGAACAGATAAGAGATAAAATTCACCCTTGTATACACCTTTGCCTATAGGAAACCATTCTCTCTCTCCCATTCAGTATCACAATCTGCTCCTGGTCTTATTTTAGCAGAGAGAACACAGCTTCTCAATCTCCTGCTTCCAATTACATAATCTATTTGATTTCTATATTGACCATCTGGTGATGCCCATGCGTACAGCCATCTGTTTGGTGTTCGAGGCATGTATTTGCAATAAACAGATTGTTGGTTTTGCAAAACTCTATAATTCGTTCTCCTGATTCATTTCTGTCTACTAGGCCAAATTTTCCAATTGCATGTGGTTCTGTTTTGTCCTCTACTTTTGCATTCCAGTCACATTTGATTCTAAGCATATCTTGTTTTGGTGTGTGATCAATTTCCTCTTGAATGTTTGCATAAGAGCATTCAGTTTCATCTACTTCAGTATTAGTAGTCGGAGCACTGACTTGAATGAAAAAAGCTGCTAGATAGCTCAGTGGTTTACGAATCTCGTTGGCAGTTCAGTTCCCCACTATGTCTCCTTGACAGGGGCTGGACGTAGTGATCCATAGGGTCTGCAGTACTAAGATGATGGTGTGGGTTATGTTGATAGGTTTTCCATGGAGTCTGATCTATATAATTTAGTAGGATCTTGCATTAACTATTTGTGTTATATCATGTCTCACTAGTAGAGCCGCTCTATTTCTTCTCAGTTTGTCAACATTTTCTATTTATCTAAACTGAAAATATCCTGTCCCAGTCCAGTTTAATTTACTGACACCTAGCACTGCAATGGTTATATGTTCCATTTCTTGCTTCATGGTTTCTAGTTTACCATGGTTCATATTTCTCATGCTCTATGTTACAATTGTATGTGTTTTAGAGCTTCAGACTTTCCTTTCACCTCTATGCATGTCAGCCGCTAGACATTCTTTTGGCTTTAATAATCTAGCTGGATTATTTGACAGAGCTATTTATACTTGTCCTTCACTCTTCCCAGTAGCTGATTGAGTGCTTTCCAACCTGGGAGTCTCATATTCCAGCATTATCTTTGTTTCATTTTGGACTATCTCATCATAGGGTTTTTATAGTAAGGAAAAATTCAGCAGGGATTTACCATTGTCACCTTCTACACAGTACTAACAAAAGTTAGCTTCAGTGTCACAGCTTATCTGTCCTTTTGGGAGTGAAGTGTGCACTACTCAGTTCATGAGCAACCAGGGCTGTGTCTTAATTGAGTAAACTGTGACCAAGTGAATGCAGAATATTATAAATACCAGAGATAATTACATTCAGATTCGCACTCAGATATAAGGTTCATGAGGTCACCTTAGGCCTCTCACACTCTCTGCCAGCTGAGCCAAACAACTTTTAAGGGAGGTAAGGCAGAGGAAAATCACAAAGGCTGTGCTGAATCAGTGACAATCATCATCATCATCATCCCAACCAAAATGATTGCTGCTGGATATAATGATGCCAGGTACTTGTTTGGAGCCTTATTGCCATGAAATTGTAAAATGACATTTAAAACATAGGTCACGCTATATGGAAAAATCATGAAATGGTTTTTTATTAGGCTGAAGGGCCTTCTGGAAAGTGGGCCAAGTCAATGAATGCTCCCTTCCTCTACTTTAAGAGACAAAGACAAAAACTCCTCGCAGACCCTCTACAAATATAAGACATAAGCTTTGTGAGTAATGTTTCATTAAAAACATGGGCTTGTCAGTCTGTTTTATTAGAGGAAATTTCCACAACAATATTACTCAGTTAATTAAACAAGCCAGAACGCAGTCAATTAGGCCTCAAAGATTTATAAACTTAATTGACTGAAGGTGTTTATGAAGAAGCTGCGGCAGTCCAAAACTGAGCTGTTGAGGCCCTAAAAGCACATAGGTGCCATTCAGTGCTTCCCTATTCACATGAAGCTGTTATTCTCAGTCACTGTGGAGAAAAGGTGCAACCATTTTCTGATCCATTGCTTACTCTGCCGGGATAACATCATTAAACTCAAATGAGCCACATGTAGACCATTTACAGACAAGAGAGAGTTCCAGAAAAGACTGTTGGTGAAATCCAGCAAATTAGGCAAGAGTTTTCTACCTCAGCCGGCACAAAGCTTTCAAAAGACTTTCGTGCTGAAAAACTGCCTTTAGGCTTTGGGCCAACAGTTGAAACAATCAGGGCCTCTTCTAACTACAGAGTACCCTCTGTGTTTTCTATCATACAGTTAACACCATTGCTTCTCAGCTTTTTGCTACAATCTGTAGGGCAGGGGTGCACTTAGGAACGTAAACATGGTGGACAATGGAGACCCTTCTTCTCAACCAACTCCAGCATTCCCCTCAGGTGGGCCGGGCAAGGGATGTTGCAACATCAGTGAAAGATGGAAGTGGTCACTTGCCCTTGCAGGAGAGTGGTATGAGCTCCTTCTCTGGTGAGGCTATATGGTCTGCCCCACAGGCCCTGTAAGTCTCCACCGTGGCTCAGCCAAACCACAGATGTACCCAGCTAGCTCCATCTGGTATGCAGGGTGGAGAGACTGGATGTACAGATCTGGGAATGGCCCCTCTTGAGGGTTTGGTGGGCTTACAGGGCGGCTCCAAGTGTGGCAAGCACTCCAGATTTCTTTGGTGACAGGGGCGATTCTGGCACTGGTTCTCAAGCCAGTGGGCTTTCTGTTGGCATGCCTTCTCTTTGGTGCATGTGGGCAGCCTCCTCAGGTGGCACCAGAAAGTCCATTCAATTGCTAGTGTCTGGATCATGCCAATGAACCACCTCCCACTCTATGGCATCCACCCAAAGGTCCTCCTCCTTGAATAACAACACAGCCATGGCTGTGTCTGTTTCCTCAAGAGTATCTCCCACTATCACATTGTCACTGTCTCAATCTATAGGAGAGCTACATGTCAGGAAGGCCAAAACTCTGCTTGCTGAGGTGGGAAGCCCACTAGTCTGGCTAGAGCAGTCTTTGCTGGCCACACAACAACAACAAAAGGAAAAATGGGATATATTTTCTGTGAGATGCAAGAAATCAAAGGGAAATTCAAACCAAAATTAGGGATGCTGAAATATAATAGAGAAATGCCTTATCTGATCAGAATAAAACAAAGAAAATGATATATTGAAGAATGATATGAAGAGATACAAGAATGATAGATTACTTAAAAGAGAGATCTTATTACGATGAACTTGCAGTTTTAGAAAGTAAAATGAAAAAATGCTCTTAAAGCAGTTAGAAGAAATAAACCACCAGGAATAGATGGAATACCGATTGATGTATGTTAAACAACAGAGATTATGTCTGTCAAAATTCTAAGAAGAGTAGGCCAATAAATATGGAATATATACCAGTGGTCTATAGACTATTCCATAGATTGGAATCGAAAACAAAGACAGTTCCAAAGTTTGCAATCCTATAGGACTGCTGCATTACTTTTCCTTGCAAGCAAAGTGATTCTCAAAAACTTATAACAAAGACAAATTAATTGGTTCCAGAGCAAATCAAGCCTTAACTCTCACTGGAAGCTAAAATGACTAAAATGAGGTTAATGTACTTTGGACATACCACGAGAAGACAAAAGTGGATAGCAATACACTCCACCAATGGATCTCAGTGTAGGCAAGCCCACTATGCAGTTATGATTAACAGTAACAGACTTTATGTGTCTGTTTCATTGTTTTACTGGTATCCTTCATATTGGTATTAAAATATTTTAAAATGCAAGAAAAAGTAAAAGAAAGTAAGAAAAAAGAAAGGTAAACATAAGAGGGACTGACTCAATAAAGGAAACCACAGCCTTAGGTTTGCAAGAGCTGAGTAGGGCAGTTATTACCTGGATCTAATGGAGGTTAATTCATAGGGTTACTGTAACCTGGAAGCAACTTAACATTTTACAAAAGCAGTTATTACAGAAATTTATGCATGAGTTTGGAGAGCAACCCTCCCTCCTTCGTTACATCTTCTCTGTGACTCTGTCTGCAATGGACTTAGTCCATTATAAAATGTATTGGCTGAGCTTTTCATCTTGAAAATCTGCCTGTTCTGAAGTATGAGGCTCACTTAATTAAGGCCTAGCTATACTTCCACAGTCCATCCATGATGCCAGTCCTGGATGATTTTAATATTAAGAATTAAAATGTTTGTTGCTTCAGTTAGAACTTAATAGTTTGGAAGAGTTTTGTAGGCAAATGCAATTCAATTATCAGCATAATTGCATCAGAGGAATGGCTGTGTCAATCCTTCTTTTGCATTTCCATGCCCCCTCCCCCCCCGAGCTCTTCAACGGCAGATGCTTCTTTGAAATCACTGACAATAACATAAAAATGAATCTTCATCATGCCACATTTTCCCTTTGATGCTCTTAATACAGGCTTCTAGTCAATGACATCTGAAAGAACCATCCTAATGGAGCATTTTTGGTTCTTTCATAAGAAACAACTGTTAACACCATATTTAGTGAAAGGCTTTAAAATGCTCAATAAATGTCATCCAACAAGGCACTATTCAGAAACCCATAGAGGAACTGCAATAAGTACCAAAAGATGTTCACTGACCCTGGAATTCATATTTGAAATACCCCAGGGTATTCCTTCTGTCTGATCCCAAGTAACTCAGTTTATCATTTAAGGCAAAACTACCTTAGCTAATAAGAAAAAGAGGACCAGAGAAAGTTCAGAGACTACAGAAAAAATGGATGTGTCAAGAGGTCATAGGGCAACAATGAAACAACAGGAGGATCATCAGGCCCATTAAACTGCTAGGCTTACTGCTTAGCCCATAATAAACACTGCAGGAAAGAGTTCTTATCCACGGCCCCACTCCATTACTAGGCAATTCTGTATGTTTGCCACAGGTAGAGGGGAGCCTTGTCTATTTTTACCATTCTTGTTGCTCTTTGATAATTGGAGAAAAACAAATCTGAAGGGGACAGTCTCTGCTACCTGTGGGGGATTTCTCAACATAAGCTGCTTGTTGTTTTGACTTAGATACTGCCCCATAATGCTAGAGCACTCTCTGAGCAGTTTACAACATAATTCTGCAAGGAACAACTTGCTATCCCAGTGAGTTGGGTACTTATTTTACTGACTTCAGAAGGATGGAAAGCTGAGTCATCTTTGAGCTGGCTACCCAAACTGGATCGAACTCAGGTTGTGAGCAAAGGCATGACTTCAGTACTGCACTATGACCTCTGTGCCCTGGGGCTCCTTGGAACACTTTTCAGGATTCTACTTCACATGTAGAGGTATTATGGATAGTATGTGTAACAGAAATAAAACTATACAGAGGGGGGCAACACTAGAGTGCTCTGGTGAGAAGAAGAAGAAGAAGAAGAAGAAGAAGAAGAAGAAGAAGAAGAAGAAGAAGAAGAAGAAGAAGAAGAAGAAGAAGAAGAAGAAGAAGAAGTGTTGTCAAGTCTATTCTGATTTATGGTGACCCTTCCCAGGATTTTCTGAGAGCACCATGGGACTGTACAGCTTCCCAAGGCCATACAGGCTGGCTTTTCTCTGGGGAGGCATAGTGGGGAATCAAACTCCCAACTCCTGGCCCCACAGCCAGAAACCTAAGCCACTGAGCTGTCTAGCCAACATATACCTGTGGTAATCACACATAATTTGCTAATGACTGAACTGACGTTACCTGTATCTGTCTGAAACTCTTCTCTAATCTACAGTGTACACAGGGATATGAATCTCACAGCCTCTCACTCTTAGAGAGAAATCAAAAGAAAAATACTTCTTTTCTCCACACAGCGAGATTTCTTCATACAAGATTCCCTCCCCACCCCCAACCCGGAAAAATCTTGCAGGAACTCTCAAGACATTTCTTGCTCCTCCCCCCTCCCCCTGGAAGAAGTGTCATCTCTTCAGCCTGCTGAATTCCCCCACTAAGCTCTTCCCACCTCTCACCTCGATGAATGTGCCAAAATTGTCATTTTAAACGTTTGGCACAGTTTATATGATAGTACTGTGTGCTCGTATAATTACAGCCAACATTCATGTGTATGAATATGTAAGTGATTATTATGCCTAAATTTGTCTTTTCCATAGCAGTAGACATCAATTTCCCTTTTTTCAAAAAAATCTAAAAATATTAAAATGATTTGTACAAAAATTGTTTTCATTCCATTATAAAAACAAAATGTGCCTTGTTTATTTCAGCACAAGTAGGCAAATGTTCATACGCTACTAAACACGGCACCATCACCTGCTGAGGCTCTCTTGGTCGATGCACCAAGTGAGTATAATCATTCCTACTTACTACAGTTTTCTGCCTTCTTATTTCTGTGGATCACAGTCTTTTGGTTGGGAGTGCTGAAGAGGCTGGTCCAGTTGATGGTGTGGTAGTAGCACAAGTTACTGTTGTCTGTGATGTAGACGTTGCCAGCACTGATATGCTTCAGGGACTGAAACTGTAGGGATCTAATACCATGCTGTTTGAGAATCAGCAAAGAGAGGCCACTGGAAGAAGGAACAAACACAGAATCATAAACACGCACATCATGATACCCAGGCACACATAACGGTGGCAGGTTCCTTTGTTGCTTAGTGACAACTGTTCCATAGAAAGCAAATGTCCTGAAACAAAAAAAAAAGTGGAAAATTAATCTAACTTAGGCTCCTGCTCTCTGGGTTTATTTTTTTTTTAGCCCATCTACATCATTAATGCATGGAAGCAAAGTATGGAGTTTAACACACTGAAGAAACACAACGAGGGCTCAAAGGAAAGAAGCAAGAATGTTAAACAATCCAGGTGTCTATAGCAAGTTTGCATCCATATGCATCACCAAAATAAAGGGTTAAAAGACTGCATCATTACCAAAAGTACCAATTTATCCAAAATGGAAAATATATAATAATTAGGACAACTCATGCAGGTATTAACAAAGTCTCTCCCCCCCCCCCCGCCCCGAATCTCCAGTTGATATCCAGGGCAGCCATTTTCAGGATTCTGGGACCTTAGCTGCTTTTTCACTAGAAGCCTGAGATCTACCAGCCTACACTCAGTGTCAAAGACTAGCTAAGGAAAAATGCACATAAAATTAATAAAAATTAAGTAACAGCAATACAAATAGAATCAAATAATGTCGAACCAGTTCCATTTCATCAAAATGGAAATGAAATTACCATTTTATTTTGCATATCAGAACTGGAAGGCACATACATCCTTTCCACACACACAAAATTTTCTTCAGGTCACTCCAAAATATCTTCATATAATGTGGATTTTGGGGAGGTGAAAACATTGGGAGTGGAGAATGCTTGCCGTCCACATAGAGATCTTTCCTGTATATCCAGATCTGCCTTCTACCTGCTCTAGATCTACAGAATCATCCAAGAGTGTGTGGGAACACAATTGTGTGAAGAAATATGCTGTGCAAAACCAACCAAGAGTTTTGTGGAACCATGAAGGCTAACAGGAGTTACTTCTCCCAAGCTCTTGTGGACTGTAGCCCTCTTCAACCGAGAAAAGAAGGCTGGCAGCCCTCACTGGAGCTTTTGTCACTGAGTTAAGTGAGAGTGATGATGAGACTGCATTCTGTTTTACATATCAGTACATGAAACTTGGCTAAGTCTCAACTTCAACTGATTGAAGTTCAGCTATAAATACCTCTAGGTCAGTGGTCCCCAACCTTGGGCCTCCAGACGTTCTTGGACTACAACTCCCAGAAGCCTTCACCACCACCTGTGCTGGCCAGGATTTCTAGGAGCTGGAGTCCAAGAACTCCAGAGGCCCATGGTTGGGGGCCACTGCTCTAGGTTACAAAACCTGGCCACCCAACTAGTCAGAATGACATTGCAAATAGGGAACTGCATCATTCTGGTCAATACAGAGCTACACAACAGGTACCTATCTGAAAGCAAGGATCTCACTTCTCATTCTCCTGGTCTTCTGTAGGGTACAAAAAGATTGAGGAGGAAGGAAGGAAGGAAGGAAGGAAGGAAGGAAGGAAGGAAAGTAATACTGAAATCAACAGTATTATATAGAGAGGAAATGAGGAAGTCTTCCTTGATGGATGAGAGCTTTATCCCACAAGACCCACATTCAAGCTGTTTACACTGAAACTGAAATAAAATTATTAATACCAAGGAGACTTCCTATCCCTTTGCTTGTGATTATTATTTTTTCCTCCTGGCAACTAGTCATTTCCTTAATATCAAGCAAAAATTCTTGACTGTGTGAAGTGGAGATAACTTTGTGTAGTACTGCAGAACTGAAAGTTAGTAAAGCTAAGACTTAGTATATGAAAAATCAATGCTTTTCAAATTTATTTGATTTTCTGTTTTTTAAAAAGGCAATAATTATTTTCCAGCTGTTCTAGATGAAAGCCAATACCATAAAAGACTGCAATACCAGGAGGCTGTAATTCAAACCCCAAGGTTTTGCTGCTATTTATAATCTGTTTGGATGATTGTTTACAACACTGCCAGAATATGTTGACTGATGAACTACCTTTTGTCCCATTGGCTGTAGAATACATTACACTGATATATTGTTTCCAGCCCCTTCTGTTTTGCTGTTTTCTTTCCCTTTAGCAACACTTCCTCCTCACAACAGACATTTCATAACATTTTTTAAAATGGAATATGTAAACTATTACAACTCTGATCCTCTACAATGCTGGCACAAACAACTCTGCAATCTACCTGGCAATATTATATTCTTCTGCTCTCTGAGACACAAAAATCAGTCAATTTCAGAGGAACAAAAGACAGTGACTAATGAAAAAAGAGCTGGTGTGTTGACAGATCTTAGCTCATTACGGAACTGGAGTACCAAACAATAAATTAAAGAGTTAGTGCATATTGTGACTGACTGACAATATTCAAATCAACAGATTGCATTCAGTGTTGCTTCTTCAATGCTGAGAAGCTTCTTATGCTAGTGGAAAGCCTTTTTGTTTTTAATTCACTGCACAAAGAATTTGATGAAAAAAGAAAATGTTCAGATCTTCAGCGGAAATTCCATTAGTGTACGAGGTTGTAGTAGACCATATTGCATGAACTGTTTTGCAAATTTCTCCCCCAACCTGCCTGTAGCGTGTAGTCATGACCTGTTTTGTCTTCTGTCACCCTTGCAATCTATGTACTGTATCACCAGTTTTTAGACTGAAGGAGGATTTGGAACAATGGGCAGGCTTTTGCAATGAACCTTGCATTTCTTCTCTTGCAAAAAGGTACTGCAAGAGAGCAATAAACTGTAGTTTATGGAACAGCACAACCACTCATACTGTCCCTGTTCAGATAACTCAGGATGCAAGCCAATATCAGGCTTGAAATTAACTTGTTATGTCACAAGCTACACACAAGTTGGCATTAATCAAAAAACAAGTTTAGATAAAATGGCATTAACAAATAACTCTGTGAACCAAAATAAAGCAGAGAAAAGCATGATCATTTCGTTGTTTATTCAATGACTTGTATGTTACGCAATTGGTTCTAGACTGGTTTCTGAACTCTCTCCATTGGTCACTCAGGACTGAATTGATGCTAAGACCAGGTGTTAACTTCACACAGGAAGTTTGCTAGTAGTTCCCCCACAGATTGCCCTTACTCATCAAAGTACTCACTACTTCCCTTTTACGTAACATTCCAAGAAATGAAGGAAAAATAATATAATTAATGATTGGCTAGCTCCCCACCTTGTACTATAATTCATTTTAGAGACAGCACCTGGAAAAAAGTATGGTTGAAGTTATGTACCCAAATGTAAAGAAATTTAACTCTCAGATTACCCTCTCTCACTTAAAACTATGCACAGACTGATGTACCTTTCTTGTACCTTAACTTCCACTTTATGTAAACACACAAGGTTAGTTAGTTAGGCATCCTTCAGTCTCGAAAGACTATGGTATCGTGCTCTGTATGGAGGACTTGGAACAGCATCTAGTGTGGCTGAGGAGGCCGATTCGAGAGTGACAATCCCTTCCACACTGAAGACAAATCCAATCTGTCCCCTGTCCGGCTCCCTGATTTTGCTGCTTTCGTGACTGCGTCTTTGCTTCGGCCTGCTGGACAAGGGTCTCTTCAAAATGGGAGAGGCTGTGATGCAATGCCTGCCTCCAGGCTGAACGCTCAGATGTTGAGGTCCATTCCTAAGACCTTCAGATCCCACTTGCAGATGTCCTTGGATCACAGCTGTGGTCTCCCTCTGGGGTGATTTCCCTGCACTAATTCATATAGGAGATCCTTTGGAATCTGACCATCAGCCATTCGCACAATGTGCCCAAGCCAACATAGATGTTGCTGTTTCAGTAATGTATATATGCTAAAAATTCCAGCTTATCCTAGGACTACTCTATTTGGAATTTTGTCCTGCCAGGTGATAGTAAAAATCTGTCCAAGGCAATGCATATGGAAGGTGTTCAGCTTCCTCTCCTACCGTGCACAAAGGGACCAGGACTCGCTGCAGTACAGGAGTGTGCTCAGGACACAGGCTCTATACACCTGGATCTTGGTATATGCCATCAGCTTCTTATTGAGCCATACTCTCTTTGTGAGCCGAGAGAACATGGTAGCTGCTTTCCCAATGTGTTTATCCAGCTCGACATCTAGAGAGAGGGTGTCAGAGATTGAACAACCTCCAATTCTTGCGTGGAGATCGTAATAGAGGGAGGTGAGTCCATGCCCTGGCCCATGACTTGTGTTTTCTTCAGGCTGATTGTTAGTCCAAAATCTTGGCAGGCCTTGCTAAAACGATTCATGAGTTGTTGGAGATCTTCAGCAGAGTGGGCAACAACAACTGCATCATCAGCAAAGAGGAAGTCCCACATGCATTTCAGTTGGACTTTGGTCCTTGCTCTCAATCTAGAGAGATTATAGAGCTTTCCGTTTGATCTAGTCTGGAGATAGACACCTTCTGTTGCAGTTCCAAAAGCATGCTTCAGCATGACAGCAAAAAAGATCCCAAAAAGGGTTGGTGCGAGGAGGTTAAAATATAAGCAAAATACCTCATTATGTGCTCTCCATTCTCTAAAAATGAAAAACTTCTGCTTCCCTAGAATTAGGGCCATTAAAGATAACAAGGTTTCTTTCTCCTAAATATGGATAAATTAGACAGGACTAGTAAAGATTATGGAAGTCCAGATAGGATTACATTTGATGTTGACACAATGAAAACCTGTCATTCGATTAAATTCTTCCAAATCATTAGTGACACATTGTATAGGAAGTAGGGTGGCTAGCAGGATGCTGCTGCAGGGTTTACTGTGGATCTGTTGTCAGACGATCCATGCTTTAGGGAGTACAGCTTCAATCATAACTTTTTGCTTTAAACCAAAGGATTGTCTCTCCCTCCTCCTGCCCCTCCCTCAGGAATTACCTTTCTTTTTGAAAGATATTTTTTTTCTCCATCAGTTTTTGGGGAAGAATAGCATGTTGGTTCACCATGAACAAATCTAATCTACATAATTCCCATGCCTGGGAAGGTCTCACTCATAGTTTCTAGCTTTACATAGGTGAGCTAGCATTGTTGGGGGCTCAGCTCATAACAGGCTTGGAGAGACAATCTCTTGACTTCAGATTACAATGCCTGCAGACAAATACACTCCCCCCCCCGCCATATTTCAGCAGCGGAATTGCTTATGTTGTTGATGTTATGCGCCATCCTTTCAGAGTTATGGAATTATTTACATATTATTGAGAAAATCGTTATGCCACCCTGCAATACAACTACTCCTCAAGTGGCTACAAAATAAAAACTATTAAAATAATAAAATTAGTAAACAAGTAACTAATACAATTGAACCGGAAAGGTAGTGATAACAGTGTAGAAGTGATAGATGAGAGGTATGGATCAAGGACAAATTGGCATGGCATTTGTTGGTATGCATTTATATGTATATATCTCTTTGCGGAACAGAAAAAATGATCCAGATCTAAATCAAGACAACTTCTTGTCAAGAGGCTAGCTCTATAACCAAACATAACCAAACAAATAAACTCAATGCATTTTTAGAAAGTTATTATTTCTGAATGTTGCTTATTAGAGGTTTATTATTAAATGTATATCCCCTACCTGTATAGTGCTCTTCCACCAATGGTAACCAAGTTTGAAAACACACTGAAATCTGTCATGTTTTCAGGCCATGATTGTATATTTAGGAACCCTAAAGAGGATGAAACCAGAGACACCAGTGAATATCCTTGTTGCAGTCACAGCTTCACTCAATACTATTGAAATCTGATTCTGCAAAAATCATTCTTAGAGGCAAGGCAGTAGCTGCCCATCCTGAGAATCCACATCAGTATAAATGTCAGTGCCACATCTGATGGTGCTTCTCAGCAGAGAAAAATGTGGTAGTGGTGGTGAGAATAGTAATAAAGAGTACCGGGCACTTTAAAGGCTAATAAGTGTTCTGTGGCATAAAGTTCCATAGGCCAGAACTAATTTCAACATCCTCTCTCTCCCTCTCTTAGAAGCCACAACAGCAAGAAATGTGAGAAACAGCAGGGGACTTTATTTTGGTAAAGCAACATGAAATATTCAATGCACATCCTGTTATGTGACCACTTCGTAAGAGGTGTGCACTGACCACAGAATTTGTCTTGGATGCTGCTTTGCAAATTTGAAAAGCAGCCTGATTTGGCCCAATCCTGACTGCCTAATGACTATAAATGGAAATCAACCAGGGGCTATAAGTTTTTTTCTGTTATTTGCAGGTATAGCTCTAGATTCTAACTGAACATGATACAAGACATTTTTAACATAAGAGCAGCATTTACAAATTGGGGTTTTCCATGGTACAACTGAAGAAAACCTTCTGTTTAGTTGTATGTTTATTCAGTTATCATTCTCCACCCTGTATAGCTTTGGGTATGTAAGCTTATGTTCTGAGAGAGACTTTCTGGGTTTCTGCTCGGACAATGGCCTTGCAACAAAAGAATAATGCTAAGAGATACCACGTGAGTATCAACAAGGCAACAAATTTGTGTTATTACACACTCTCTGGAAAGAACCCACCTGAGCCACAAAATGGTGTACTTGTTATATATTTGCAACACAGCCAGCATCTCAAAAGTACACAGAGATCCTTTCTATTAGGTCAGATAATACTATTAGTAGTAATATATTAATAATGCTTTACATTTAGATAGCAATTTACAAGGCTTAACTCAATTTAAATGCAGCATTAACAACAACCTGTAAAATAGTATTGCTACAGTATATGGGGAGAAGGTCATGAGGAGAAGGGTTGTCTGGGCCCACCCAGTAAATACATGGCTGAGGAAAGTTTGAACCAGAAACCTCTTGCTCTTACTAACAAGGCGAGGTTCAGCTTATATTACAAAACATAAAGGAAAAGAAAAATGGAAAGCAAAGAGTTCAAATTACAGTATGCATCACAGTTGTAGGTTACCTGTTATCTCTCTCACTGTTTGGAAGACATTTAAATTTTGTGGATCAATCGCCTCAATAGTGTGATAAGGGTCTCTGGAAAATAATAACGATACATTGTCATGATCTGAATATGAAATCATGTTGAAACATTTGCAGGAAATTGCAATACTTAGAAAAGTTAGTCTTTGGAAAATAGGGTGTAGAATTTCTCAGCCAGCACTACCACTGCCAATGTGGTATATTTTCAAGTAGAGATGAGCATCAGCCTCCCGTTCCTTTACTCCGCCTCCCCGTCTGGATCCCCCCACTCACCAGCAAGTGTGTGATCCTCTCCCCCTCCTCACTGGCTGTTCAACCAACCACCAGCAGGAGCACGGACTTCCCACCCCCACCTCCTTGGCTGATTGCCCACTCAGACAAGGAGGCAGGATAGACATACCCATGCTCCTGCTGGGGATTGGTTGAACAGATGAAGAGGAGGTGAGGAGTGAACTCCAACTGGTGAGTGGGTTATTGGCCAGAGAGGCAGGGGAAGGGAACTAACAGCACCACAGGTACAAATCGGTATGAACCTCCAAACTGAGGTTTGTGCCCATCTTCGTTTTCAAATAACAGAAAGCAGCTAAACAACTAAAAAAAACTAAGGATGTACAACATGTGAGGTTGACTGAACAGTCACATCTCTAGTCATTGTCCCTCGACACCCCTCAAAAGTAATGTGTTACAGATTACCTTGCTTGTAACACGTTACTTTCTAGCTCCACAGGTGAGGACAGGGAAGAAGGCTCAAGGTTGCTGGGAAGGAAAAGCTTGTTTGTGGGATGTGAAAAGAAATGATTGTAGAAAGGGTGTAATCTGACACCAGTTGACTTGATTTTTTTCCTGTTCTAAGGTGAAATAACTGGCTCATTCACTGAGTCAATCAAATAATAACCAATACTAGCATAAAATCTGAAAATACAGAGGAATATTGGGCTACTGTTATATTAGTGACAGTCTGGAAAGAAGATGAGGCAAATCCCTCAAATCATGGGAGAATATTGGTTAGAGAGAATTTAAACAAGCTTGCTTACCCCCTGCCTCAAGACTCCAACCCATGGATACAGAAGAACTACACAACTTTAACATAGACAATGAAGAAATTGAAATAGCTAAAGTCTTTTACAACTATCAATCAGAACTGAGAATGTATCCAAGAAATCGGAAGAAGGCTGAAACTCAGAAGGGCAGCAATGTAGAAACTAGAAAAGATCATCCAGTGCAAAGATGTGCCACTGGAGACCAAGACCAAGAACATCCATACACTTGTATTTCCAATCACTATGTATGAGTATGAAAACTGGACAGTAAAAAAAAAATGACAGGAAAAACATTGATTTGTTTGAAATGGGTTGTTGGGTGAGAGCTTCGTGGATACCCTGGCCTGCCAGAAAGACCAACAAGTGAGTCCTAGATCACTGAAGGCAGAAAGACTGGGGCTGGGGCTGTCCTACTTTGGGCACATCATGAGAAGGCAGGATTCTCTGGAAAAGACTATTGTGCTGGAAAAGGTGGAAGGCAGCAGGAAAAGAGGAAGACCAAACATGAAATGAATTGACTTCCTAGAAAAAACACTGTTTACAGGAGTTGAGCAGGGCTGTAGAATACAGGACACTTTGGAGATCACTCATTTATAGGGTTGCTATAAGTCAGAAGTGACTTTACGGCACGTAACAACAATAGCTGGCATGGCACTTTATACGTAGATAATAGAGTCTTACTGATTAGGGAGTGGATTTATTTAGAGAGCAAAGTTCAAACTTTCTTTTAATTTCATTCAGAATTCAATTGGGAAACACTAATGTGGACAGTCAAGACTTATTTTGATTACTTCAGGAATGCTAAGATGCCTTCAACATGCCATTAAATAAAAATGCTGACAGCAGGATTTCAGGAAAAAGGTCTAGATCAGTGATGGTGAACCTTTTTGAGCCTGAGTGCCCAAACTGCAACACAAAATCAACTTATTTATTTCCAAAGTGCCAATATTGCAATTAAAACCTGAATCCTGAGGTTTTAGTTTAGAAAAAACAACTGTTCCTGCACTGCAAGGGTTAGATGCCTCTCTCTCTCTCCCCCCCCCCATGGCGGTATTAACAAATAAATACTTACTGGTCCTCCAATCCCCCATTGGGCTAGACCAGTAATGTTCGCCATTGCACCCCTCAACTGGACCACTACACCAGCAAAGGGGAGTGCCAAAATCCAGGATCAGAGGATGGGTAAGTATTTCTCTATGGCAACCTACGGCTCGTGTGCCCACAGAGAGGGCTCTGTGTGCCAGCTGTGGCATGCGTGCCATAGGTTCGCCATCACTGGTCTAGATATTAAGGGAGCAGGAGAAGGAGGAGGAGGACTGCCTTCTAGAGTCTGCCTTTAATGCTTGAAGAATTTTCTAAAGGCTTTTAAATAAATATAACGTTTCCTTCAGGCTTTCATATACAAAGTCATGAGGGGTGTATCATAGCACCCCCCTCTCTGTTCTTCAAATGGCAAGAACAAACATAGGACACTAGTTGGGAAAGAGATCTCAAAGACTCAGCAATGTAGCAATGAAACAGGTGTCACTTCCAGGTTTTACACAGAGTTAGGCAGGATAGAAATGCAATCGTCACAGAAAAACAAATATTAATTAATTTGTTTTTGTGGATCAAGCTTCTCCCTTTGTGTCTTACAATCTGTTTTTTGCAACCTTTTCCAACCAGGATTACAGTTTTAATTACACTTTTTGTTCAGTATAATTCAACTCACTTTTTTGCTGCTGAAAAAGAACTGCCAATAGGAAGAGAAACAACTTTTCAAAAGGAAGGCAAGGAAATGCATTTCTTTAGTAAAGACACAGTCTGACACAGCACCTCAAATCATGGCCTGCCAAATGCCAAATCCAGATTCAACCAAGAAATCAAACCCATGGCGTGATGTAAATTTTAACACTTTACCTATAAAAGTTTAACACTTTACCCAGAGCACAGAGTGCTACCCCTGTCCTCTGAAGATGGCAGCCAAAGAGACTGGTGAAATGTTAGGAAGAACAACCTTCAGAGCACGGCCAGAGAGCCCAAAAAACCGGGCCATGAAAGCCTTTGTGAATACTTTACCTATAGTTTGCCAAAATGCCAGAATTAATGGATTATAATTTAGATGCTTTAGGAAGATGCCATACCACTGAAATATACATGTGCAGGGGTCAGGGAGATCTGAGCAGATGTAAAATGAAATCAGATAAGTAGCTTTAAAGGTATTTCTGGAGTGGTCCTCCTTTGAACTTCTCCATGGATTTGGATTCCAAATTCTTTTTTCTGATACACAATAAGTCCTATTAGTGTTGTTATTTTTCAGTGTTTTGTTTACAAATGTTAGCCAAAGCACCACGCCTAGGTACTTTGCTGAAGCTTTCAGCGTTTATTAAAATTATAATCTGCAATTCTCATAATTTCACTTGCACAGACTGTTTTTATGCAATGCAGCAGCTATTTTTAATCCCCAACTTTGTCTGTATGAGATCTCATCTGCCTTTGTGCATGTGTTCTATAGCACCAAGGGGAACCTTCATGCTTTGCCTAAGGGCAAGAGACAGATCTCTGAGTTACAGGGAGCTTTCCTTTTGGAAATGCAAAGCCACATTTTCCTTTCCATCAGATATAATATGATACCTGCACAGCAATGACACATGTTTTCTCTGTCTTTTGTTTTTTAAATTTGCCTTTTTAGGCTATAAGCTCCTGTGTTTTCGAATGTAAGCTCCTACAGTTTTGAAACAGAATTATAATGTGAGTTAAGTTCTGCCTACAACTTACAGTAAGTTTTGTTTTTGAATGTACTTTTGTTTGCAACTTCTAGTTGGAAGAACTTTAGACGGCAATTGAACTTGCAGCTTTTTACAAGTTGCAAGGATGGATTTCTGTTTAAGCACTTGTGCCTACAGTTTTTCATAGCAATATGATATTGTCAGTATGTGAGATTTTATTTTGTGCGTATGGAATATAGAAGCAATGTAAATAAATAAAGCTTGTAGAATTAGACAAGCTGACGTTGCCTGGAATTATTGCAACAATGAAAAGGCTTATACCTGAATACCCAGATGAATTTTGATTGGACTGGAAACTACTGTTCAATTCCATTCCGGAATTAACCCTTTTTGGAGATATATGCCAGATGTGATGAATACAGGCTTCTGATTTTTCCTAGAGTTCTACAGTATAAGGTTCTATAGGGTTCTTAAGGACATGTTCAGGCATCAAAAAACCTGACCTGACACCAGGACTTGCTACTATTTTCTGAGTTGGCTCTACCATGTTTTTTACAGCTGGCTGCTCAATTTAACTCAAGAGAATTCCAAAAATTAATTTCAGATTTGGCACACATGCAGTTGGCTACAGCTTTTAAGCTCACATCATTTTTCTTCTTCTTATGAGCTGCTGATGCATACCAGTGTGTAAGCATGTGGAATTAAATCAGCACCAAAAATGCAAAACAAATCAAAGTTTAAAAAAAAACACCTGATCTGATCACACAATTTTATCAGGCTTCTTTGGTCCAGGGTCATTTAATCAACATGCATATATGCAGATGTTTATTAATGTATATTGGCAAATTTTCAAAAAGGAGCAGGGGAAACAATATGCTAAAATCTGCGGCAAACTGCATACAGATGAAGTTTGGAAATGAAGGAAAATAGAAGAATAGCAGATTGCTAACATGGTGCAGCTCTGGAAGCATGGAATGTCATAATTCAGAACCATGACTTCCAGAAAAGAATACACAAGAGGAGAATTTCATAAGGATCTCTTTGCTGACATGGCAAAGCAGAGAAAGAAATCAGAAGGACCACATACTGACCCTCCAGGAGTTTCCTTCTTCAAAGTGCAGCATAGAAGGCAAGAACTGAACACCGGCAACAAATTGTAAAGGCCTCTGCCCACAAGCCCCTCTGAGTCTCTCACTGATGCTCTGTCTTTCCTGAGACTGCTCAGAATAATTCTACACACACCCCACAGAAGTGATTCTTTCAAAATAGACTCAGAAAGGCTTGAACAGAACCCTAAAACTATTCCAGAAGCTGGATTTCAACCTCAAGATGTGCAAGCCAAAGTGGTTCTTTTTGATGTCCATGGTTCAATGGAAGACACATTCATATGCCAAAATAAAACTGGTTACTAGTGATGGTCATGCTGACTTGGTATTTCATTTCAACCTGGAATAGCAGCAAAGTTGCACAGTTTATTGGAGCTGTTGTTTATATGCTTCATCTCATGGTTCTTTGCACTCACCCATGAATTCCAGTAACAAGGAAGATCAGGTTCCCATTGATCTTTGTGCAGTTGACAAATTTGTCAATATTACTGGAGTCTACTGTTTGAGCGTACATCAAACTTCCTGTTCCTATGCCATCACATGCTGTAAAAATAAAAATAAAAACTTCAGTTAAATATGCATTTACATATTTATCTCACTGGCCCAAATTCTGTTTTTTAGTGTAATAAATCACACTAGAATAGGCCCACTGAATCAATGGGGTTTAGCAAGTAAACTCTTCCATAAGTTCCATTGATTCTAATGGGCCTACTCTAAGTGTGACTATGTTACAGTAAGCTATAGTTAAAATAGGCCCATTTGAATTAATGCAACATAGGGAGGAGTTGACTTAGCAAATTGCCACTGATTCATTGGGTCTACTCTAGTGTGATTTACTACACTAGGAAACAGGAGTTTGGCTTTTAAGTGCATAAAGGGACTGAAAATCCAGGATGATCTGTAATGTATCAGTGGGAAACAGGGCAAATAGTCCAATTTTCCTGGAATCAAACTGAGAGCAGAGAAACCTTGAGAAACAAGAATCAGTCACAGGATGTTATCAAGCAATACAGTTACATTTCAGGCAGACATTCAGCTAGAAGGTTAAGGAATCTCTCCTAAATATCCCTGGCCAGAAACAGCATCGAGAAGGTTATTCTTCTTGATGAGAACTCCAGAATAATCCCCCGGTCAGCTGGTCATGCTGGCTAAGGGATTCTGAGAATGTCATAGAAAACAAACCTTTCTAAAATTCTGAGCAAAAGGTTATATGTCACTATGAGTGGGAATTATGAAGGGGAGCTGCGAAACCAAGTGGACTTAGGCTAAGAGCAGGGAGGTAGCAAATGGGACTAGAAATGTTGAGAAATGGGGATGAAAGAATAAAGGGACACACGTCCTGAGAAGACAGGGAAGCAGACTTTTATGGCCATATATTCCACTGGATTCTGGTGCAAACCTCTTTACTGTTCATTTCATACAGAATCATATTCTTAGAAACATCCCTTTGAGTCCTATACATTTAACTCTTCAACTCTTTTAAGCACATAAGAGCATAAGGCCAGAGGACACAAAGAAATACTTGGACAGTAAAGTGTAAAGTGGTGATAAGAAGCTCAGCTAATGTCTGTGACCTGCACACATGATCGCTTGTTTCAAGAAATTGTATTAAGGGCAGCAGTGTTAGGAGGTAGATTTCAAAGGCAGTGGTAATAATAACCATGCTAAATGGAAGAAGGAGATAAGCAAGTGAGCTAGCTATCTGTGACGTTTAGCTACAACAGCTGGTCTTCATATATAGCGATGAAAAATAAGGACTAGAAGCTTGAGCATCCAGACAGTTGCCATGCACACTGTGCATTTAAGGTGAGGTCAGAGTAGCGGTCAGATGGCCCCTAAAATGACACAACCCAAACACTGGGGCCAAATTCTCCCTGGGGCACAGCCTTGTAACCGAAGTGGGACAGTATATCTTTCTCCCTCATGTGGTGGTTTTCTTTGTAGAGACATGACATTTCATTCATGAAAGCCCCCCACCCCACCCCAGTACAGGGCAGTACAAACCAGACACAGGTTTTACCGACTCAGTAAGAAGCAGGTCAAAAAGGTAAAAGGTTTTAAAGGTCCTTCGCAGGCTAGCTATTAGAAATGCTCCATACCAGTAAGCATTATGACAACATTTGAGCATATGCTGGTAGTGAAACTCCTTTTAAAAATCTAAAGCTCCTATTAAAAGCTTGTACATTTCTTTCACCTCCTCAGTACCGTATGATTTTTCCTCTGGGGCATATTATTCCACCGCTGAAGGAATAAAAGTAGTCCGAAATAGTCATAATTCTTTTCAGGGGAATTAATACAGTTGAACATTCCGTGTCTCTCTTTCTCTTTCAATTTCCTTTGAAGCAGCTAACAACACTTGCTATCCCTTTCGTTTTCTCATGTCAATTCATGAAACAGGTAACTGAGGATTGACTAGGGCTGTCTGACATGTCCATGACTGTTAGAGGCTGAATCAATAGCAACCTGTATCAGTGAGTACTATAATGCATAAATGGTGTATCCAAACATTTTCTCAATATCTTCAGTGCTAGGGATTTTTAAACTGAAGGACAATGAAAGGCCAGTTTTTTCACACTAAAGAGATACTTGGTGGCCAAGTGCACAATACTGCAAATGGACAGTGACCATAGAATTAACTATGCTGGGCCTGCCCAGACCCTGCCTTCTTGTTCTTGATCCTGCTTGAACCATCCTACAAGGTTTCACCTATGAACATGGGTAGAAATCTCAGCATAACCAAGGATAGTTCCCAACTATATACTAGCTAAGTTTACTCATGTACAAGCAAACCTCAATGCTCCCTTCTCAACTGAGGTAGGGGGAAGGTCAGGGAGAGAGCTGACATCATGAGCAGAAAGAGTGGGTAGGGAGCCGTATGTTTCTATAACTTGTTCAGGTGTAACACCTGAGGAGGGCTATAGAAAGCTTTGAGAGAAGATTGAGCATAGGAGATAAATCAGACATGGAAATATGAAAATACAATATTCTTCTCCACACTTGTGAAGATGGTAAAGAATTTTCTGGTTCTCTCACTACAGAGTTCACACATTGGTGAGAGCAATATTTTGCACCAAAACTCTCTCTCTCTCTTTCTCTTTGCAAAAATGTTCTTGCATAACTCTGCACTAAATCAATGCGAAGGGAGAATTTGGTAAGAACCCTAACGAAGTATCAATCCATTAAATAATACTTGTCAGCCTCCTCTCCCATTGACTTCAGCACTTGACTTTAATAGCAAGTTAGCACCATATCAGCAGAGGAAATGCTTATTTATTTATTTATCACATCTATACACTGTGTTTCCTCAAATAAGTGCAAAGCAGCACACGTGGTTCTCCTCTGTCCCACCTTGTCTTCACAACAATCCTTGACTTAGGTCCCCTATGAGATTATGACCAGCCTGAAGTCATTCAGTGATTTTTGTGTCCAAGTGGGGATTCGAACCCAGCTAAGTCCAACATTCTAACCACTGTACTGCACTGGATCTCACAGATTGATCTGTGACTTCAGCATGTGTGACTTGTGGCTTAGCAAGACAGCCTTTTATCCATAGTTTCTAGACCCTGGGGTACTGTGAGGGCCCATGTTGGGGAACCCTTATGACTTCCATTGGAAAGCCAGTGGTAATACAATCTGTCAAAAGCCCAAGTCTGCTACCAAATATCTTAAAGAAGCACAAATGACTCATTGTGAGCGATTTAAAGCACAGAAGGGAGCTTGTACTGCCCTCAACAGCTTGTCAAAGCTGTTTTCTCTCAAAGTGGTGCTTCATGACTGGAAGCAATCCTTGGCTGCAGCAAGGGCCAGCTTTAAAAAAAAAAACAACTGATTCTGGTAGAAGAGCGCAGGGCAAGTTAAGCCTTGGCTCCCCCTTCCACCTCCTCAGCTTGAAACTGCTTTTCACACAGCCATTGCACTGGGAACTGGAACGACCCACTGCTGTGACATTTAGCAGTGCTCTGACGCCCCTTGGTTTTTGTTGAGCGTTCTGATTGCATGTATGAAGAATTGCACCAATTGGTATTGGATGCATTGATTCCTTGAGAGTGGCTGATGATTCTAGTACTGTAGTGAATGGTGGCTCAACTAAATGTCGGTTAAAATATTGCTGCCACTCTCATTTATTTTCTGAGGGTAGAGAATCCTTCCCCATCATTTCCTAAGCTTAATCGAGTATTTCACTTCCTTTTACCACCTTGGAAGAGGAGACGTTTTTCCAGAGAGATCCAGATCTGACCCTTCATCTCAGATTCCAAGGTAGAACAATGTATACTGAACCACACTGTGTTTGCCACTCAGTTTGGTTTCATTTTTAAGTTTGTTCCTGGATTTGTATCATTTGAGCACACAACTATGCATTATAACACATAATTGCAACCATTAGCGTTTTAACTACATTTTTTTCTTCTTGTACTAAAGTTTTAGTTCGGTGGCCACTGAAATTACAGTAAACATACCTTTAGGGCAAATGTCAGTGCACGGCTTGCATGTCTTTATGCCATTTTCTTCAACTTCCATCTTGGGACTGGGACAGGCGCGTACGCAAGAGCTGATATCAACCACAAAGTTGTCTAAGGAAAAAAGGAACACCACAAACTCAGTCTGCACGCTGTGCACAATGGATGCTCTCAACACCATCCCTTCTAAAATTGAGATGGTGGAGCAAGTTGGAGGTGGGACCTACATTCCTGCGACCACATTTGTTGTTTCTCTTTATAGATTTCCCTCAGATGCTACATTCTCTCTTTTGAAGTCTTTTCTAAGCTTACATTCTTTGTATACCCGCTGCTTTGTGTTCTTGCTAATTTCAACATCCTTTAAAAGTTTCATTTCCCTTGAGATGCTGACGCTGTAACTCCATCTTAATGAGGATTGTATTTTGGAATATGTTTAAAAATGTTATTTTAGCATCAAAGGATACATAGCCCCAGTCACAGCCAAGCTGGTACCAACCACTGGATAAAATAAAAGATGCTTTCAATTATCTTGGCCTCATGCACATGAAGGCACGAAACTAAAGTGACTGGTTATTCCACACTGACAATAACACCAATTAACTTCACAAAACAATGGCCAAAAAGGTTGCATATTTCTGTTCATAGCAAACGGTGAAGTTTAATTTAATAACTGGTCAGGAGCTGGCCACTTTTAATATCAATCCCCAATGCCAATTATGTACAACTCGATTTCCCTAATTACATTACAATGGCCTAAGCCAGTACTCAAATTTCATCTCATTCATGTCTCACTTACTGGTCTGATGTGGCAAATGGACACTAAGAGCTAGAGCAGTGGCTCTCGGGCAGTGGTATGTGTAGCTCCAGTGAGACACCAAAGTAATCTAGAGGTGGAATAAAGGTTTTCTGTAACAATTAGCAAAAATTCACTATCCCTTAATTTTCACATTATCCTTGCAAGTGTGGCATACCAGCTCCTATGAATCCCACCTGCATCAGATTATCCGCCCACAACCTTCAAACATTTTGTCTGAAATCCAGCAGCATAACTTTGGCTGTGTAAGATCACCAGCCTCATGTGGCAGAAGTTATGCTGCTGAGTATCAGCTTCTTTGTTGCTCCTAAAACTCTGCTCATACATGAGTATAACTGGTGTGCTCTTTTCCCAAAGTAGAACAGGAGACAATACCATCAGGATCTATGTACTCTGTAGAAAGTAGGGAAAGAAAGCTTTCCTAAAAGCACGCCTTCCATTCTGTTTCTGATGAATGCAGAGGCAATAGGTGGCATAAACAGTTTCCAAAGTTTGTGTTTGGTATTCTATGTCTGAAATGCATTTAAGGTGGAGTATCTGGGAGTTTTAAACAGACTCCATCCTGCTGACTGTCCTTTGCAGCTGTTCTGTGGACTCATGAATAATATTTTATGTATCCTGGTAGCATTGAGGGTGTTTTTACTGACATTACAAAGCCACACACTTGAATTTCAAGGAAAGGTCAGACATAAAAGATAATTTCCACTCATGTTTGAGGGAAATGAAAATGAGATTTTGTTTCGAAAAAAGGAAATGTTGGAATGTGTTCCATATTTGACATCTGGCATACATAACAAGTAAGTTATTGGCTAGAACTTGAGATTTTGAAGGTAGAAACCATAATATTTAGCACAGAGTTTTGGCTCTAAGGTTAAAATGCATTATTAAAATGTCAGCACTCAACAATGACATTCTTGGAACACAATATAACTTCAAGATATTGCTGTTGAAGAAGTTGAATTATTATTGCAGTCTCATAATTAATCTGGCTATAGAGTTGACATGCTTTACAATGGTTTCTTAAGATTTTGAAGCATCATGCTTCCCTAGGAGAAAAGCCTTACTTACGTGGACATTTTTTGACACAAAAAGCACCATAGGTGTATTTGCCATCCCGATTGTTTTCCATTTGGAAGGTGGCAGGATTGTAGACAGAAGTCTGGGGACATTGTGTGACGCACGCCCCGCTGTCATTAAAATTCATACATGCCTACATGACAACAAAAATACAGTTTGCATCAGAGCTTGAACAAACTGACCCATTACTAACCAGAACAGGAGAAGTATAATGGGAAAATATTCTTAAGCTATTGGCAGCAGTATAAAAGCAAAACCGATGTCCACACAGCAGCCAGTTGGGTGATGCAGTGTTTCTGCAACAAGGTTCACTGCCTATCCTTCCCAGAGAAATGGTCCAAGAAAAGCTACCACCACATTTCTCCAAAGGCCTTGAGAGACTGGAGATTTCCATAACAGGAACTGGTCCCAAACACCCCATAGACAGTTTGCTAGTCATCATAGGAAACTGCTAATGCTGAATTGATCCATCCTTCCCAATACTGTCAATACTGACTGCAGTGGCTCTCAGATTTCAGGTAGGGGTCTTTCCATTGTAAGTAGGTATTCTGTCCACGAGCCTCACCTGTTTAATCAGATATGGTGCTAACTTAGATGCAAGTTGCAAACAGTCTCTGTGGAGTGCAGGTTCAGGGAGGTTAGAGGGCCAGGTGGAATCTCTGGAGCAACCAAAATACATCTTAATTCATGCAACACTCCTCCTTTCCCCTGTCAACTAAAGACAGCAGGATGGTCTTGGTGGGACAAATAAACAGGGCAGCTTGTTTTCTTGGTAGCAACGCTGTGCCTTTTACTTGTACAGCTGCGCAAAGGAATGATATTCACCAGGTACAGTTTTTCTCTACACTCGGATTAGAGGCACCAGCAGACAAGGTGTTGGTTTCATATCTGGAAGCAGTGCATTCTTAAGAGGAAAAGAGCATCTTTTCTCAAACAAGCTTGCCACATTTGGCAAATTACATTGCTTTTATTTTGTAGTTGGTCAGTTGGAAGATACTAGGATTTGATTGTATGTCCGGGTGCCTCAGATATGTAGCTGTGAAAGATTTGCATGCCTGTAGGGATAACATAGTAAAAGGAGGAAACATGTTTTTGTCTTAATGTGTCAATTGACCCCATAAGGTTGGGAAACGGCAGAGCATGGCTTAAGTAACAAATGGCCTCTGTTAGGAAACAGAGTGTCTGCTGCTAAACCCCAGACAAAGCAAACGACAGAGAGGTTGGGGCCAAATGCAGGAGTCTTCTTGTATGAATCTAATGTGCTAATGTGGTTCAGAGAGACAGAATATTGATAGTTTCTGCATTGTAGAAACAAGACTTTTTCAATGAAACCCATTTTAATACAACCAGGTGATTATGTTAAAACCTCTGGAGCTAATAAAGGCACAAAACCTGGTCAGAGACATGTTTAGATCTATTTTAATTCTGACTCTTATTGTTCTCCAAATGCCTCTAAATCTTTACATGGAAATTTTGCTGAAGCAGTAATGCTACAGAGAGAGATACTTCTTTGCTTCCAAATGAATACTTGTCAGTGCATGGAGAACAATGGTTGATTGCCCTATCTAGTGATTTTCACAGCAGGATATTATAGCTTATAGAAAGCAGGCATTGTAAGCCAGAACATCTCTTCATTCATCCTATGTGGAGGTTCTGTTAATTAATTCAAAACATAACATATTTCTTTTCCTCAGTCTGTTGTCTTTATCCACTGTTGCCTTTCAAGGTACATTATCATCATAATAAATTGCTAAGTAACTGTATAATAAAAATGCAAGGACAAATCACACACAGCCAAAAGAGATGCTAATCTTTCATACAAAATCTACTAGTATCTACCTGATAAATTCAGGCAGGTTTTCATTTGTAACTACAAAGTCCTGTTTACAAGTTATGGCAGTATATTTTGGAGCAATCTAAGCTTTTGAACTTGCACCAGGAGGGCCTGTGAGTGCAGCCATGGCAAGGAATCAGTCTTTTCTGTGCCTTTGGACTGTTCCTGCACTGCAAGGATGCATAAATCTGTCTGGCGCACGAACATTGTGAACTTTGGTAAATTGATTTTTAAAAACCTAAATGAAATGAAATTCTCACCCATCCTCAGGGGATAGATAAATCTGACTAGTGGGTTTTTCCTCCCACACTTGAATGCTGTGAATTTTATTAAAGCATATTAAAGTGAAATTCTCATCCATCTTTAGGGGGCAGACAAATCTAACAGGTTTACTTCCTCCGGTTTTGAGAATTTTTGTGAATCTTGATGAAAACCAAATTCCAACAAAACTAGAACAGCAATGGAATTTCTTCTACCCATTCTTACTCTGTTGTCTTTTCCAAGACTAGGGGTACGGGGAAACCACCCAAAGAGTTGTGGCAGGATTGCTGGACTTGCATTTAAATTATATTATCAGACTTTCATCAGACCCAGGGATGCTGCTGCTGACACAAGTCCAGTAGCTGACTACAAAGAGATAAGTGAAAAATTCAGCTCCCTGCATTCATGAAATCTTGCCAGTGTTAAATCACACACCTACACTTTTTTAAAAAAATCTCACCTCTGCTGTCACACTCAGAATTTCGAAATGGTATTTGTCCATATGCCCCAGAATACATAGGAGGATTCTGGGAATTTCCAGGGAATTTTGGAACTGCAGTCCAAAAAAAGTTATTTGTTTTCTAATTCTTATATCAAATTTGGCCTTCAATTTTTTAAAAAAGTACGACATCGTTGTCTGTGAAACTCTCCCTCCTCAATCTCTTGCTGTCCAAACCAACCAACCATACAGTCAGTTTCCCCATGTTTCTCACTCCTGATTTCAAACCAACTCTTTCTTGCATGGGGGGGGAGTACAACAGAAAGGAGTAACTTGACACCTACAAACAACAGCCTTTAATTAAGGATGCCAATTCTGCACCACATTTTCATTTCACATTGGGAACAATATATGTTACCTCTGTTTGAACTGAAATCATTTCCAAGTCCATGCACAGAAATTCCAAATGCAGCTTTGGTGGATTGAAGCAGACACACACGATGCGCAAATACATACTTGAGTGTGAGTCTTCATATTAATTTTAGCTCTTGAGATGCTCTTTCATATTCTCCACCTGGGAGGCCCCTAATCCTAGCCTGGCAAGTGTATATATATATCATTTTCCAGTCTGTTGTGTTCTCAACTGGGGCTGTTATTACTCTATGAGTTTTAATAATGATGGTTATGACATTCATATTTTATGGCATCTTTAAATATTAAAAAATCTGTTTAAGTCAGTTTATAAAAATAAGAACAGTGGTATGGTTAAATAAAGCAGCAGAATTAAATTACTATTACAAGAAAACGAGTATCAATAATAGTTAAAATCAAAAATAAATAACATTGCTACACTTCATAATAACAAAGCTAAATCTTCCTGGCCATTTATAAATTTATACTTATTTTATATTTTATATGAATACATCAACTCAGGAAAACAATTCCATAAGCATGAGGCCAACCACAGAAAATATCAACATAGTCAAGTGTGAGTCTTCACATTAATTTTAGCTATTGAGATGCTCCTTTATATTCTCCACACAGACTTTCTCATGTTTACATGATCTACCTTTGACTAAGGGTACTCACTTCTACCAGCCTGGCATTCATGTAGAAAAATGTTGAAAAGAAAATGTCTTTCTTTGGAGCAATGCGGGAAGGTCTGTTAAAAATAAGCCGACCGAGTTCTCCCAAAGAAAGAAGAGGGGGGGGGGGAAGCAATTCTCATTTCCCACCTGAACAGAGTGGGTCAGCAGGGCTGTGGACAGGGTAATAGATCATTCCCTGCTCAAAATGGTACTCAGACCTTCACTGTTATGCTGAAATCAGAAGCTCATTTAGGTGGAAGCATGTTCTTTAGACATCAACAAGCTTTGTTCACTATTTGGAGATCAGGTTTTACATTCTGACTTTAGTGTGGTATTTTATGTGTGCTTCATTTAAAACCACTATTCTGAATGAATTGTCTACATCAGTTGTCATTGGTGCCATTGTAGCTGATGTGGAAAAGGCACTGCAGCCAGTAATGATAGGCAGAGCCTCTGATGGAAGTGGTTATCCATGAACAGCAAACGTAATGTTGTGCTATCATTTTCTGTCTCCTGTCACCACTTTCTGTCTTCTGCACATCAAGAGGCTGAGAAGTGAGCAGGAGGGGAACACAGTTGAGACCCTGTTCCTCTGTGTGATAAACAGGCAAATAAGGTGAGCTATCTAGGTATGCCTTGAACTGGAGTCTGAGGTGAGGCAGTGTCCCATCTCCTCAATGAACCCACCAACACCAGCCCACATCCTGTAATCGTTACTTTTAGGGAAGTAAAAGTGTACTTTTACTTAAGATAAAAAAAATTTCACACCAATTAGCATATAAATGGTTCCAAATCTCTATTTGCAAATCTCATAAATGTTTTAATTGGAGAAATATGCTGATAAGTAAGAGAAATGTAATGGGAAAATATGAGTGCTAAAATGTCTAGCGAATATCTTTCACTGTATACGTAGTATAATTAAAGTAACCCCCCCCCCAATTTATTAGAAGTTCCTTGGAGTAAAGCATAAGAATGAGCAGAGCTGCTGCTAGGATGAAAGATAAGAGGGAATGCAGAAACCTACAAAGCAATCGGTGTCTTTTGGTCCAGAACAGCCTCCGGCACATTCACGGTGGCAGCATTCACTGACGGAGCGCCCATAGCATCGTCCATCGCATTGCTCGGCACACACCACCTTCGTTACTGGAGGGAGCAGAAAGAACACAAACATCTTAGAGCACAGGGAGCAGTGCATAAATCCAAAGGGGAAGACTAAGAACTATTAAGGAGGCCTCCCCTGCATGTATCAATTTTGTAAATTTGTCCATCATGTTGCCACAGTAGAGAAATTATGGCTCTCAAGATCAAGGAGGCAACCTACCTTTAAACCTAAAGAGCAAAAATAAACCACTGTGTAATCAAACTTCATATCAAAACTCATAATTTAAAAAATACACAGCAGAACACAGCAAATGCTCCTTAATTTAAGTTAAAAATACACATTAAAAGTCTATCCAAACCATTTCATTCAATTTTCCATAGGTATTACCTACATGTCTTAAGTGACAATAGAATAGTGTCGCATAGCACACGTGGATGCTAGATCAAAGCAAACCTAAACTATCTCTAGAGGTAAAAATGTTGAAGCTGAGGCTGTCCTACTTTGGGCACATCATGAAAAGGCAGGGTTCTCCGGAAAAGATAATACTAGGAAAGGTGGAAGGCTGCAGGAAAAGAGGAAGACAAAGTATGAGATGAGCTGGCTTCCTAAAGGAATCACAGGCTTGAATTTACAGGAGCTGAGCAGAGCTGTTGGGGACAAGAGATTTGCAGATTGCTCATTCATAGGGCTGCCATACGTTGGCAGTGACTTGACTGCACATAATAACAACTGTAGTAGCAGGACTTTAGTTTTCGCCAATAATTTTCTGTGTTTCCTATAGCAGGGGTATGGAGGAACCACCATCAGAATTTATTCATCTCTTCTTTACTGGGTGAAAATATATAAGGCCTTTAACTACCTTGAGATTTGTTTCTTGTACTTAGTAAGTTCAGAAAGATCCTGACTTCTTATCGCCACACACAAGGGAGGTCGATAGGAGGTTGCAAACGAAGCCTATCCTTACATGATAAGCTTATCAGAGGCAAGCCACTTTTCCTGTTGGTGGTGATGGGGGGATACTGCTTGCACCATCCATCAAAGCCAACACATGGTGCCCAGTTTCACTGCCCGAGATGCGATACAATGGCATCACAGCACTGAGTACAAAAAGATTTTTTTAAAAAGATTCCATCCAAAGGCAGTGGGGTGATTGTTAACAGTTATCGCGATGCTGAAGTGTTTCTACATAATTAGTAGATTTCTGCTTGAATACACAGAAGCAAGAATAAAAACAGTTTGTCTCCCTTATGTTGATTCCCAAAATTACAGCATCCCCTACTTTTTAGGATGGCCCCTTGGGTACTGCTAGCTGTTTTTAAATAAATAGTCTGGCCTCTTTTCCAGATAACCCAGTGCAGGCCCAGAGGAACCTGCATATCCCCAGATTTTGTATTATTCTTTTTATGGAAGGCTTTCTACTAAGATCCATGAAGGGAACAATCCCAAACAGGGTGTTTAGCCTTAGCAAGCATCTGCCCTTGTTGCTGGGTTCTGAGAGGATGGCTAATGTCCTAGGCCAGAGCTAGTAGTTGAAGGTCAGAGGCAGAAAGTAATTAGGAGAACCAGCCTGAGGGTTAAGTTCTAGAGAAGACGGTGAGGTGAGGCACCAAAGGAAGTCTATATGGCTAACTAGACAAGAATTACATGAAAGCAAATAACAAAGTCTGATAAAATCCTTCCGGAATTGATGGAGGAGCAGTAGGAAACATCTCAGCCCAGGAAAAGACCGCACCTGCTGCATGAATGCTACTTTGGATGAAGATATAAAAATATCACTAGTTATAAATAAGAATGTTTTTGAATTCCCCCCCTACAAATTTTTCTCTGGTATTTGATAGACAGATAGATAGAACTTTATTACAGTCAAAGACCAGCCACAAATAAAACATTGAAATATATAAATATGCAGAGGTATAAAAAAATATTGGGATCAAATGCAAATACTCGGTTCTGAGGTGAACAATATTTGGTATTTGAAGCTCCAAATTGCCCAGTCTTGCTTTCAAAAGAGAACTGGCACATGCTGCAGTTTTGTTCCAGTTTTCATTCCTGAACTATATGGGCAGATGGCCACAAGTCAGCTCTTTCCATTGATCTGTGTATCCCACCCATCCCAGGTTAACAACTGGGATTCATGCACTGATAACACATTTCCAAAAAGAGAGAGGCAATCTTGATTTGAGTGCATTCAAGATTCCATGAAAGTTGTTTTGTGGGATGCTTCACCAATGTGTATGCACACACATGAACTAATAAAAACACCATCCTAGAATCATTACTGGTATATTTCGACTTGTGTCAAGATTAAGGCCAAAACACATCATAAGTTTTCTCACTCTTGATAACCAAAAATAAAAGGCTCTCTTCATAAACCCAGTCAAGACAACATTGGAAAGAGCTGCAAGAATTTGTGGTCCTGCATTTAAGCAAAAAGCCCAGAACTAGAAAATTGAGTTTTGTCCTACTTATCATTTTGTGGTTTTATTTTATTTTAATTTTTTGCCAAATACATTTCTGGAATGAAACACTTTTCTCATAGAAAAATATGTTTTTTGCACAGATACCTGTTCCACAAATTTTTCACAAACCCCCAAATTCACAGAAACTCTCATAAATCTCATCTAGCAAGCAGAAAACTTGGTTTTAAAAACTTATTTGTTCTCATTTATGCAAATGAAGTGAGATAATGCTCTTTCATGTGGTGGTTTTAGTAACGTGCAGTAACACACTGTTGAGACAGTCTAAAACATCTGACATTGGAACATATACTTGACTTGTCAGGAAAATGAGAAATGAAGCCCAAAGAAGGCAGTCAGTTATATTTATTATTTCAATGGAGGAAAGCAAGAATTGTAATATGAAACTTTATAAACATTTTAAAATAGATTTGATTGTGTGAGATAATTCAAAGTGCATGACAATAGGATCCTTCAGATTCTTACATCATGTTTTGTTCTTATTGCCTCTCTTTTCTTTCCATTTATCTCCTTATGGGACTTCAACCCAGGAGTACCCAATTCTGCAAATGTTCTGGTGAAAAATTACCTTGAGTAGGGTCAAAACTTTCCACTGCAAAAAATGAAACAAAACCCAGCCCCCAAAAACAAAGCCAAAATGCTTAGCTAATTATCCAGCATTGCACTAGAAGCAAGGAGCCATTGACCATATTCATAAAATATGCAGAAATGGCTTAGACAGGTTAAACACTACTGACTCCTGATTCCCAGGATGGCTGGTGATTCAGAAAGGAGAAGTCAACAACCAGATTGCACTTTCCAAGGAAACTGTTAAATGAAACCTCATGAACTCTCTATCCAATTTAAATATGATTCATTCTTTAATGATTCATTAGTAGTAGTAGTAGAAGAAGAAGAAGAAGAAGAAGAAGAAGAAGAAGAAGAAGAAGAAGAAGAAGAAGAAGAAGATCTAAACAAAACAAACTCCAGAATTTCCTAAAGTGTTCATTAAGAAATGGGAGACGTTCACTGGGGGATTGATTTTGTTTTTGCCAATCAAAGGGTGCTAACACTGCACTCTAGTAATGCTGTAGACATTTCTGTTACTGGTCATTCCTATTGCACATAGGCAACATATTAACCTTCAGTTTCCTTGTCTTGACAACCTTTCAGTGTGACATACCCTTATTGACTAATATAGGAGAACACGGTCCTTGTGATAAGTCAGGATCCAACTGAGTGGTTGCATAGATGGGACTGCTTTTGTTACAAGAACTGGAGTGGAAAGGAGTTTGACCTCTCCTTGCAGCCCCTAGGCATCACAAAGCCAATTCTAGGTGGCTGAGACTCCCTGCAGAGTTAGTTTCAAGGTGTTCCTCAGGGCAACAGTGTAGAAAGCAGACAGGGAGGAACTGCCACATTACTATGATATTGGCCGAAGGCTGAAAGCTGGAGCGTCTAAGGGCTTTGAAGGTGAAGCCCAGCATTTTGAAGTGGGCTCAGAAACAAACTGACACCCAAAGCGATGTTTAAGAATACACATAAGAGTGGTAGAATATACCAAATGGGCGGGATATAAATCGAATAAATAAATGAAATAAATAAATAAATAAATTGTGAATGACAGACTGTCTGTGTCCATTGGCTTAATTTTCCAGACTGTCTTTGAAATATGGAGCAGCTCATCCTGAATCAAATGCACTACGGCAGAGTCTTTCAGCAGAAATTCAGAGGTGTGCTAAGCATGTGTGTCCCCAAACTAGCACTGTTTCTGTGCCTGCACTTGGGTTACTCTGGAAGAAAAGCATGTGTACTGAAGCTGGGACTTACCTTTTTCACACTGTGTTTTAAAAAACAGTTTCAAGAGCATGTTTCCTTGCTCTCTTAACCCAGTAAAAGGATCAGTGCTTGTGAGAGTGACTTAGTTGGCCAGCTGCCATTAACATCCTTGAGGATCATTGTTTCATCCACACAAAGAATTGGCTCAGCAAATTCTGAGAGGGCAGCAGCCAGATGCCCTGAAGATCTCTTGTCACATTATATCATTACATCCCTTAAGAAGCAGGTTTTCATGACAACCTACAAAATCCTGGCTCCAGCACAACAGTGTATAAGACTTTCTTGGAAGCAGAATGAGCTGCCTTGACACTTCAAATAAAATTAACAGCAGCCTGGCAGACAAAATGCTTATTGCTCCTTAAGTACCTTTGTTACTTAAGTGTCTTGCTTACTGACAGTATATTTAAGGCACCAGCCCTTTGAATACTTCTTATTGTCATTTTCTGCAGTCCATTTCACTCTGACCTGCCTACACACATACCTGGGGATGAAGCTTGTACTCCATGTATTTGAAGAAGGGGGCTGTAACTCATCAAAGCCCATGAGTCTCTGTGACTTAAAGGTGCCAAACAACCTTTTTGTTTGTATGTCAATGCAAACTAATACTGTATAGCCAAACCTCTCTGAAGACGGCTAACTTCCCTCTGCGATTAAATTAGAAGTACTGTAGTTTATTCCATGCAACCTGGGATACATGCAAGTGCCTTGTCTCTTTCCTCTAGATGATCCTTCTTTACTAGGGAATAGACTTGTCTCAAGTTCTCTCTTCTTCAGAGTTATAATTCAGTGATAATTAGTCTCATTTCTGTATTTCTTTCTCAGTAGTGGCAACATTACCATGAAGATTGAAGGAGATGCCATTGTATGGAACCTGGGAGTGTCCTGCCTAAAAGATTTAGAGACTTTTATGAAAAAAAATCACAGGCTGCCCTTCACTACACACTTACGTGGAAGTAATTCGTATTTGAGTATAGGAATACACTGCACAGTTAACTTGTAAGCAACATACCTAAATACATTTGCTGATGAGTAAGTCCCATTGAACTAGGAGAGTGGGATCAAACTGCTAGACCCAGGTAACCAGAGTAGACTCACTGGTTAATATCCAACCAGAGAAAAACAATACATGGAATGGCAATCGCACAGCTGTTTTCCCCCTCTTGCGGGTTCCTCTTCACTTTGTTGGCCATGCAGCCAGTGTGGGAGCAGGCACTCAGAGGACAGCACCCTGGCTTATGCAATTGCCTTCATGTAATTGTGTCTCTACATCGGATTATGGCCATTGAATCAATCCTTGAATGGTAAGTCTACCTATATATAAATCCCATTGATTCAACAGGTCTACTTTGGTTAGCAAGCTGATTTAGGCAACAAGGCTCTCCTGAAAACTCAAATCATGGGGGGAATTACACTGGCCATATGATCAGTGCTCATTTTCTGAGAGAGGTGTATTGGAGAATAGTGAGAGATTGCTATTCGCCTTTCTATTCTCCAACTAGAGATAATATCGGAACCATTTCTTTTTCTTCTTTTTTTCAGCAACCAGATCATAATCTAATCTACTGAGTGCCTTTGTGTGTGAAATTTGTGTCACTCTGCATGAGCTGTGTGAGGCAGGTCTAGCTGTGTGAGTGGCACTAGGAATAGGCTACAAGTTGTCTAAATTGCATGCCTCCGGAGGAAGGGGGAGAGAAGTAAATGGTGGAAGCTTTGTCAGCATACCAGAGGTTGAACAATATTTAATGGCACTGAGTTTCACCCCTCCCCTGTACATCCCAGGTCACAACCCTTTTTTTCCCTTATTTTCATGCTGTTTCATCATTCAAACATATACAGACCCATACAAATATTTGAGAATATTCAGCTATGAACTGAAGCAGTAGGTTACAAATCGATTGGAGTACTTGCAATTTGTAAAGCAAATAATTCAGGCCAAAACAAAATGGATGGCCACCACATATCCCTAGAATACACATGTCCTTCACATCTAATTCATCCCTCAAATGTGCTGTAACTGGGGGAACATGTGAGGATGATGGAAGGTATGCTACCTCCTGGTATGGCCTTGACCACTGATGTTTGAATCCCCACCACCCTTAGGTGTTGAAAAAAATCTGCCATTTATGCACCATGGCATGTGTTTCCATAATGCTTATAGAGGAAGCTAACCAAAAACAAAAATACATGCCCCTTACTTTTACTTGGCTTTGCTACTGGCTGGCTCTTTCTTTTACAGAAGTGGTAAGAATGATGAGATGACACTGTTTACACAGTTGTTGTGTGCAATTAATCATGGTAAATGTTTCCTTTAATCCTCCATTACAGAGAACTGAAAATCTACAAAAAGGGGGGAAACAGGCAATTACTGAAATCAATAAGAAAGCCTTATGAACATGTCAAGTTATTAGTGAAATACACAGATTTTAATTAAACACTCCAATGTTTTGTTAAATTGCTAGGTTCCCATAACTGATCTATAGTTCCTGGTTCAGCTTTACAGCCCGCCAGCTCCTGTTTGCATCTTGTTGCTTTTTTTTATTTCCCCCCTTTTACCATATTTTATTTTTCGACTATAAAATATTGACATCAAACTTCAAAGGTGGTTACATATTAGGTATTTACTTATGAGTCTTCAGTCAAAAACACTTATATGTTTCTAGAACTAACTGACCCTTGTCTACAAAGGAAAGTATGCCCCTCTAAATACCCTACATATTTTCTAGAAATGCCTATGCCACAGAGGGCTTGTGACTGAAGCTCTCTGCTTTCTTTGAAATAATGAGGCGAGCTGCCCTCTTTGCTTGGCCTACAACTTGCCCTTGGCCTGCACAAAGCAGAAGCTGGTTGGGCTCAGCTTCAAGGTCACATAATAGATATTCCTTCAAAGAAAATGTAATCATTGTCAGGCCTCTGAATTTGTTTCCAATTTGGCAAGATCCACACATGAACCCACCTGTCAACCACCCACCAAAATCCTCTCCTAGGGCTGTTACAACGTCAGTGACATATTACGTAGAGTTGCCTTCCTCTCCACCAGGAGTCTTGGTTCCTGAATAATTTACAGGGAAGAAATTATGCTCATGACTGTTAAATCATCATAAGGGCTGTAAGTAAAACTTCCGACAGGAGACACTCCATGGATCATATGCTGCCAAGGAGAGTCTCTGTAAGGTCTATCCTATGCTGAAGGAAGTCTTCTGATACCTGCTTATCTTTCCTAAGGGAAGAAGTTCGTAACGGGGGGGGGGGAGCAAAGTGGGGGAAACTGCTGCAACACTCGAATGTTCAATTGCTCTTTAATCAACACTACCAAAGCCCCCCAAAATTGTTCTGAAATAGAGAAAAAACATATTGAATTGCCCTATGAAGAAAAGCATTTAAAATATATTCATGAATAAGAAAAGCTTTCGGAGCTTCTTCTCAGACCTGGAGAACTAGAGTAGCCATCCAAGGTAATATAACCTTTTACAAGGGAGTGGAATCTTCAGGATCAAAATAGGAAAAGGTTTACCCTCTTGGACATGGAAGGCATCAGTGTATATCTTTTCAAGAAAAAACACTATCTCTGAAACAATGCAAACAGCAACAGGTTAGTGGAGCTAGAATTCCTTGAAGTTCAGTAGAACTTCTGAAGGCTTTCCATTTACCCATCTGAGAACGGAAACGGTCTCTGCAAACAGGAGAGGAGCTTGCTTATTTTCTACCTCAGGTGCCAAATAACTTAACCAGCCTTCACTGGCAGAGGAGGGAATTCAATTTTCTGTTCTGCCTCAGGCAGCAAAATGTAACATGTCAGCACTGTTACAGTTGTCCAAAAGCAGGATATGAATGTTGGTATAAATAAGCGAATATCAATGTTACTATGGACATAAGTACAATGGAAAAGTTATATATAAGCCTAATCTTCCTCTCACTAAAATCTGAATAATATTTAAATTTTGCACTGCTGGGCCTTGTGTTTTTATGATTTACATGCCAATGAAGGACAATAGGATACTATGAAACAGAAGATACACAAGAAAAGAGTACAGAGTAGCCCCTCCTAACACTGCCTTTGTGGCATTTTAATTTATAATGTTCAACTAATTACATAACACTGTCTTCTGAAGTGTTCTCTTCTTCATAATACATACTCTTTATAATTCTTTATTAATTACTCTCTTAAGTGCACACATTTATGTATCATATTTATATAGATAATAAGACGGAGGAAGAATAAGATGCAGGCGGTTATTGGAGAAAGATTCATAAAGGAAGAAAGAGGGAGAAAGAGAGAAATTGAGTCTGAACAACGCATAAAGGAAGCCTGGGGTGGACACTAATCATTTCAGAACAAAAGTATCCAACAGCTATTTCCCTCTATAATTTGAAATGAAAAGACGGGGATTAAGATATTTCGGCTTTATCCCCTGTCCACCCCCCAGAAAATAATTTGGATCTTAGCTTGGGAGGGGGCCTCATTAGAATATGTTCTATTCCATGACTCCATTAAAAAATGAATTAACATGCAGATGTGCCCCCAAGAGATTTGTTTCTGGAGACAAAACACGTTATTTGGTTATGTGTTAGAACTATTTTCATACATACATCTGAAAAAAATATTGTTTCCTTGCTTAGATGTTGTAGGTGGGGTTAGAGGATGAATGGTGCCTCAAACAGGATTTGTTTCATCGTACATTTAAGTGCCTTTTTCTTGTTTCTTTTGCTCTTGAGCTCATAAATCAAAGCTAGCACAGGCTCCAACTTCAGATATGTCTGGACCAGACCAGAGCCCAACAATTTTCCGCCAAAGACAAAGCACACTAAATGTTGCAAAGAGCATTTACATGTTTACTCTAATAACTACTGTTGTTTTAAGACAAGTAGTTACATTAGGATATGTTGCAAAGGAACTCACAGCCCAATATCCTTGACAGTAAATAAAACAAATAGCATGAGGGACAGGTCAGAACACTGAACAACCCTACTGGACAATGACCCTAACGTCAAAGAGGAATTCCCCATCATCACCTTCAGAGCTTGGTCTGAAACTACCACAATCAATGCTTCCAAGTCAACACAGATAAGCTGCTCAAAATAATAACATAGTAAAGGTTATTATGAAGCCAGAAGAACCAACAAGGGCACACTCTGGTCTAGTTCTTCATATAGATTGTCCACCCAGGTGAACAAAGCCACCTCTGTCACATAGCATGCTCTGAAGCCAGACTGAAATGGATGTAGGCAATCCATCTCATCCAGGAACCCCTAAAGCTGAGAAGCCACCACACATTCTAACACCTTAGCCTCAAATATTGGAGACCTGATAAGTAATTATCAAGTAGAAAAGCGTTCCGGGAGGATTTCTCCAACAGAAGTTTCATAAATGTCTCTTTTAGGAACTCTGCTTTGCTGCAGAGAGGCCCCCATGACTCCCTTTACCTGTTCAGGAAGCTCTCCTCCCACTTCCAAGAGTTTTAATGAGTTATCTATTTATTTATTTAATATATTTCTACCATGCCTGTCTCCTAAAAAAAAAAAAGGATCCAAGCAATGTTCCCCCTAACTTTCTGTCCCACTGCACAGGAGCCTCGTTCCGTGCACGCTGGGGTGGGCAGGTCTTCATCTGGAATCCAAAGTAAACAAGCTGGCTGCCATCTGCCCATGGGCAGACCTGGTGGAGCTCTGGGCAAGCACACGTGAGCACAGCTTAGAGGGAGTGTTGCACCAACACCTCCAGGGTGTTCAAAAAAATAAAAAAAAGGGTTCTGGATATAGAGGGACAAACTTTGCATAGCGCTGTCCAAAGAGTTTGTTCCCCACTTTATTTCCAGCTGCCCCTCACCCATGGCAGTAGACCGATCTATCTTTATCATTTAGAACAGCCACAAGATCGATGGGCATTTACCCTTGCCAGGTGCAATATAGTACCATCAAATTTAGCGCAGGGCAGGTATATGGGTTTACCTACAGAATTGAGAGTCTGCCCGTGTGGTCAGGGAGAGGTTGAATCCCTGCAACATACAGTATGTTATTCTATTGTATTCTGTACAAGGACATCCACCTGTCTCATTTGAGCACTTTTCTCTCCTCCCATTCCAGATGGGACGATCTGAGGAAAATGCAACATCTTTTAAGTGGCAATATTAAGGAACTTACCTTGTCAACTGCTAGATACGTCTGTGCCATTATGCAGAGACATTGTAGTGTGCTCTTGCAGAATGAAGAGCCCTAAATATGCATTTGGCCGGTCCCTGTCACCTGTTAGTCGTTGAACATTTTAGCTGTATTTTATTGCGTTTTTAAATTATGCAGTATGCCAACAAAGGTTTCTGTCTGTCTGTTAAAAACAACAAAAATTCAAGCTATCCATTTTAAAACCCCTCTTAGACAACCAGTCACTAAGGGAAAGCTTGCCTGAAGAGAAAGGTCTTCGCCTGTGTTGGGGAAGGGCAGCAAAGATTCAGCCAGCATAGCTTCCTGTTGCGGGGGGTGGTGGTGGTGGTTCCAGAGTATAGAACCGGCAACAGAGAAGGCCCTCTTTAGTGTCCCCATCAAGCACATTTGTGTGAGGATGGTGGGGCAGAGAGAAAGGCATCCCTTGATTATCTTAACACCAGTGCAGGCTCATAAAGGGAGATGTGGTCTTTCAGATAGCTTTTGCCCAAACCGTGCAGGTTAAAACCAGTGCTTTCATTTGTGCCCAGAAACAGATCAACAGCCAATGGAGCTGCTGAAACAGGAACATTAACAATCTGGCTGCAGCATTTTGGACTCACTGTAGTTTTGAAACATTTTCCAAAGGCAGCCCCACATAGAGTGTGTTATAGTAATCCAACCAGGATATAACAAAGACATGTGTCACTGTCTCCAAATCAGTCATCTCCAGATCAGTCATCTCCACTGGTGCAGCTGTCACATCAGTTTTAACTGTGCAAATGCACTCCTGGCCACCAAAACCTGGACATCCAGGCTCAGAGATGAATGCAGGAGTACAAGCAATGCACTTCTGTTTTCAGAGGGAGTGTAGCCCCATCCAGCACAGGCTGGATCCCTGTGCCTTGATCTGCTTTTTGGCTAACCAAGAGCACCTCTGTCTTTTCTATATTAAGTTTCAGTTTATTCACTCGCAAACTGTCCATTACTAATACTAGATGCTGATCTAGTGTTGAAACAACTTTCTTGAATTTAGAAGGAAAGGACAGATAGAGTTGGGTGTTATCCACACACAGGTGGCACACAGCCCCCAAATCTCCAGATAACATCTTGCAGTGGGGTCATGTAGATGTTAAATAGCATAGGGGACAAAACCAAACCCTGAGGGACCCCACAGGCTAGCCAGTGTGTTGAACAGGAGTCCCCCAGCACCATCTTCTGAGTTCCGCCCTCCATAAAGGACCAGAGACACCAAGTCCCATCCCAGAGAGATGGCACAGAAGGATACCGTGGTCAATGGTATAAAAAGCCGCTGAAAGGTCCAGCAGAACCAACAAGGGCACATTGTCTCTGTCCAATTCCTGGCATAGATCACCCACCAAGGTGACCAAAGCAGTTTCCATCTCATAACCAGGCCTGAAGCCAGATTGAAATGGATCTAGATAATCTGTCTCATCCAGGAAAACTGGCAATGAGAAGCCACGATTTGTTCCAGTATCTTGCTCAAGAATAGAACATTAGAGGCTGGCTGGTAATTATGCAGGACTGTGGGATCCAAGGAGGGCTTTCATAACAATGGATCCTACCCAAGGAGGCATTCACCACCCTATGTATTCATTCAGCCAGTCCCTCTCTGTCAGCTTGTATAAGCCAGAAAGGACAAGGGTTCAACTGACATGTGGTAACCTAAAAACTAATCTATTAAAACAACTCTCCAGTGTTCTTTTAACCATGCAGTAGACCATTTCTTAAAACAAAACAAAACAAAACTACCACCACCCCATTCAGTGTGAACTTAGGGTACAGCCTGAACTACAGGTGCACAATTCTAGCATTTAATTCTTCATCATTCTGATCTATAGTGATTTGCTGTTCCCAGAAAGGAAATTCCGGCTGATTATTTCCAGACAGTGCGTTGCTTTTAACAGATAATTTGCAGGAAGGACACTGTGTCATGTTAAATATTCCAACTCTTCAACTGGGCTCATTTCTTCTTCTTCTTTTCTTAATATGATATACTTACAGGTCTGACATTCATCCGCTGAAGGTCCCCAGCATCGGTTTCCGCAAGATTTGTGACATGGACCACCTTCAAAGAGAGCAAAGATAAAATAAAAAGACAACTCAGAAATTGTTTTTACACACACGCACACGCACATGCACACGTGTGTGCGCGCACACACGCACGCACACACACACACACACAGACAGACTACCTACCTGGTCCTAGAACAGCTCTTTAAGGGAAACTACTGATGTAGCCTTGTGAGTAGTTTGTGCCTTACCATAGCTGAAAAACTGTCAACAGAATTCCTTAGTCCTTTTATTGACACCAATTTTCAAATGTACAAGAATCAGAAGTAAGTCATGGAACTTTGTATCCTAATTGCATCATTTTGGATTAGATGGGTACTATTTAAGTGTGTAACTGTTGAAGTCATTTTTTATACTTCTCTCTTTCTATGATCCTGCTGAGCAGCAGCAAGGAAAGAAATATAGTGGTTTTACAGGAAGATAAAAATTAACATAGCATACAGAATTATTCTTGCTTCTGGAGAATCTTTTAAAATAATGGCATACTCGTGGTCCCCCCACTTAAATGACAGGTAGTTATTATCAATTAATACACTACTGCATTGATTCTTCCGGGTGAAATTCACTAAGCCCTACTGATACGCACTTTCACATGTTTTTGTTTCCCACACAAATATATTCAAATTAATTTTTGCTCTCAATACTCTTTGGAAATCACAAGGAATAGCCTTTCTTCCATTTTTGATAACAAGTCTATTTCATTTAGTTGGAAGCTTATCATGAATGGGTTCATTGTCATAAAATGCTCATTCTGCGTGCCTACTCCCATGTATTTGCTGGAATGTTTAATCTATGGCATGAAGAGAAATTCAGCATATTTCTTCTGCTTTTCACACAGCATGCAAAAAGAGGCACTTCCTCAGCATCAACAGACCCCCTTCAAGCATAGCCCAGGACCTTTGGAGAATATAACCATTATAATTGGGCTTTGGGGAGCTAAATAAACTAATAGCCAAGCACACACCGCCCCCATGGCAGGTAAGTGGGATCACTTGTGGGAACCACTCACTGCTAGAGGAAGGGGAGCCATGGGGAAAGATGAGGTCTACTTTTGTCATAAACCAATAGAAGCAGGGGGAGTAGAGGCTAGCAGTATCTTTGGACAAGGCGAGATGATGCACGTAGCACATTTCAGAAGGCTACTACTTCAGTTTCCTCACTCATATATCTTGTATTTAACATGCTTTGTTTTGTGTTTGGTCACTGGAAGGTAAACATGGGCTTAATTTGCAAGTCTGATTGCTGAGGCATGTGTCTTTGAGGCAATTGCTCTGTGCGAGGCAACATTCCCTCTTATTGTCATCCTCTGGGGAGCCGTGCAGGAGCTCTCATCGGAAACCCGGAAGTAAAGAGACATCCACCCCGGCTGCCACTGCATGGTGCCAATGGAGCTCACCCTCTAAAGTGAACTTTGCGTACCTTAGAGGAAACCTTGATGGGAAGGGAAATGAATTAATCAAAGGGAAATGCATTCCTCTTAAAGTCTAGTTTGACCCTGTCTACACAGTGGCATTGTGCCACTTCTTAACACTTCATAGCTAGATGTTTGTGCAGTGTTGATGGTAGCATGCCTTGTCTCCATTACTGCTTCATGGCAGTTTCTGGTAAGGATGGATTTCTACCTCTTTTCCAAGCGGTACAGCAGCAACCAGGGCACAATCTATCGAAGCCCCATAATGTGAGAAGCATCTGTTTTTGTCAATTTTAAACATTTGTTCAGTTCATGAGCATTCCTATTTAAAATCCCAACCACTTTCCTCTCTTTCCTGTGTACATCTACAAAACAATCTCAAAAACATCAAAAGAATCACCATAGCATCAGGATTTACATACAACTTGCAACTATATGTTGCAAGTTGGATGTAAATCCCCACTTTTTCCGCCTATTCCAATAAGGTGGAGAAATGAAGGGGAAGAAACCACCAGCTTGTTGATACATAACTACCTGATATGTCAAAGAGGAAAGGGTGCTGAGAACCATGTTGAACTGAACAAGAAAATCGGGATGAGATATATTTTTTAAATGAACAGAAAGCTTCCCAAATGCACCCTGATAGAGTGATATCTTTTTCTTGAAAGAAACACAATGTAATGATACTGTACGTGAAAATTATTTTGGGTCATCCTCTGGTAAAGTGGTTGGCTCCTTAATTCTTTCAATTAGTATGAAACCTTTGAGAATACATAGTATGCATTTGGTTTGGAAAGAATCCACCCTATAGACAAACATATACTATTAAATATAATTGAGGATAGCAGGTGAGCAGAGTTGTGTTCTGAGCTGAATTTCACCACTTTGTGACACTTACACAATGTCAATTGAATCTACTGATTATATTGTACAGCAGTTACACATGTATGACAACCACCTCATTAAAAACATAATGTAACCAAGTTCATTTAAGGCAATTATGCCTGAGAACCACAGTTGCTGATATCAGCAAGCAGTTTTCCGTCACTTTCTGGCATCTGAATCACAGCTATGTCATGCAAGCATATTCTGGCTGACAGGAAGAAGACTCCATCTGGCACAAAAAATAAAATTTAACCCATAATGATGATAATTATTATTAAAAATTGACTGAAGCTGTGTGCAGACCGCTAATGACATCAAACTGCCTAAGAGGAGAACAGAGTAGAAATTAGAGAATGGAAAGAAATAGGCTCTGGAGATTTTGTAAACTTTCAAGTTATGAATTGGTAAGTGAAAGAAAGCTGAAGACAGACATAAAATTCTGCTCAAGTCTGTTCTAATTTAATATACAGAGTTCATCATACAAAGCTCAACCTACATAAAAATGATATAGCACCAACCCAAATGATTTTTTAAAATCAGAGATAAATAGGGGTATAAAGAATAAAGGAATAATAGTAAGAAGACGATGTGGCAGTGGCTTAGAAAAGGAACATTGAAGAAAGAAACTGAAGGATTTATACTTGCAGGACAAGAGCAAGCACTTCATAACAAACACAATTAAAACCCAGTCTGAGGAAGGATATAATGTCAGTAAATGTCAGCTGTGTAAAGAAGCTCAAGAAACAGTTGGACCACATGACTGCACAAACAGATTACGTGGAAAGTAATAAGAGAGTTACAGCAATGGCTCATTGGAACATTTGTCAAAAATATTCCAGTGACCAAAAACTAATGGGACCACAAAACAAACAAAAAAATTGTTGAAACTGGAGAAGTTGAAGTGTTATGGGGCTTCTGGATTCAAACTAGTAAACATGGCTCACAACATGTCTAATTTGATAACTATTAAACAGAAGTGGGTCTGGATACCTGTGGATGCTTCTCAAAGATCTTCTCAAAGAGAAAGAATTTGAGAAGATCACAAAATACAAAGACATGCAGTTTGAAACCAAGCCATTATGGCAAAAGAAAACTAAAACTCTTCTAGCTGTAACTGGTGCAATACCAAAAGGCCTAGAAAACAATTGTTTTACTCTAGGTGTAAGTGAGATCATGATACACCCACTGCAAAAGTCTGCCTTACTTGGAACAGCACATATTTTAAAGAAATACCTATGGATATCTGAAATAAAAGCAACTAAATCCAGCCAACTTTTGGAGGGTTGTGCAAAATGGAAACAACATCAACCAACCAACCAACTAACCAACCAACCAATCAATCAATTAATTAACAGATGAGTACTTTTGACCAAATAACTGTGAGAGTGCTTTACAATCTGGGAGTGAGCAGGAAAGTAATCTCAATCATTACTTCTCTTCTTCCATTCTATTTGCCCATGTAAGGGATTTACGTCTGAACATTCCTGAACTCATTAGAGTTTTTTTCCAACAAGTCATTCATGGGATTATTTATAGATAAATAGGATTGCAGTGTATAACCGATTTAAACAATTACAATAGCTCAACAGAGGTGATATTTCTAGAACACTGAAGGCAAATTCCTGCCATTTAGTCTATTCAGATGCAAACAGGGGATATAGCCCAGCCAAAGCTAAGTATAGTTCTAATCTCTCTAAATCAGTATCAGACAGTTAATAATGCACCTTCTACCTTTGCTTGAATAGGATATGGAGTGGACTTTATTTTCGGATGTGCCTGACTATTCTGAAAGCTTAGCTAGTTTATAAAGTGGTTATGAATCCAAAGATGGACAATATATTTATGGAAATAAACCAAAGGAAATAAAGTGGGAATATAGGTTTGCCTACACTAGGGAAACTACATTATCAGATCAAGAAATCAAGCCTGTGTGTATATCTCCTGACCCCAGCCTTTGTTACTCTGCCCTCCTATATATGTCACTTCTAGCACAGCTTCAACTCCCTTGGTATCCTTGGTATCCTAAGTAGCCATCGTGTCCTCCATTACCCTCCCATTTTGGTGGGTGGCATTCAAAAGACTGCAGGTTGGCAAGCAAGATTACTTGGAAGCCACTGTGATTGTCAGAGAACATTTGGTTATACCGCCTATTACTTTTTTATCTAGACATGTAAGTTCTTACTACTACTGATGCCACACGACTAATGTGGTCATATTTTCAAACTGTGCAAATATTTATTTTGTATACTTGCCATTAAGCCTGCCCCACAAAATAGCTACTCAATCCCACCTGTAAAAAAATTGTTACACCTAAAGAGAGTCCTTCCTCTCAGTCCCGCCACCTTCACAGGTGTGTTTTGTGTGGACGGACACAAGAGAAAGCCTTCTCCGTTGCTGCTCCCAGACGTTTGAACTCCCTCCCATAGGAGGCCAGGCTGGCCCCATCTTTACTGTCCTTCTGCAAGCAGTTTAAGACCCTTCTCTTTAGGCACGTTTTCTCTGAGTAAATGGCTGCCAAATGCGATTGTTGTACCATACTGCATGGAATGTGTTTTGGTGCTGCTTATGTTTTTTTGGCATTATATTCATTGATCCTTTTAGTATTGTATACTTATTGTTACTAATCTTAAATACTGCCTTTTAATTATTGTAAGCCACCTTGGTTCATTTTTGAGGAGAAAGGAAGGTTAAAAATATTTTAAACAAACAAACAAGGAAGCAAAAAATAAAAGCTAACACCAGGAACTGCGCTTTCTCAGTTGTGGCTCCTTCCCTCTGGAACAAGCTTCCTACTGAGGTTCATCAAGTGCCATCCTTCTTGTTTTTAGGGAATTAATTATAATTTAAAAATTATACCAAACTGTCTTTTATTAGTCCTTTCAACCACTGACCTGAGATGTCCAAATTTGTTTTAAATCTGTTTAATCATATTTAAATGCAGGGGTTTTTTTTAAAGTTAGTGCACGGTTTTATTGTATTCATTGCATATTGTAGCTTTGTATTGTTGATTTCATTGGTGATTTGAGTTGTGAATGTTTATTTATATTTAAATAAATATTTGGAAGCTGGTGTGTGCTGTGGCTTATAAGCTTGTACTAGCCAAGGGGGTGCTTTGGGCAAGTATGCATCTTTCTCCTACAGATACAAAAAGTTCCTAATATGGCAGTTAAATAAAACTGTCGATGTGGTAGCTACCCAACAATCCCAAATAATTCTTATATTCTGATATAAAAACCTACTGGTGTTCTGGATCACATCCAGTCCATGTTCTTATGGAAAAGAACTGCACTGACTCTTAGGCGAAAGAAGCAGGTAGATGCTACCGCTACATGGTCAAATACAACAGAATTTGCTGTTACTATAAAACGGGTGAATTTGTTTTCATTGCGCTAAAAGTATAAAGCTTTTATCCTCATATGGCTTCTGTAGCCACTTATACTGGAATGATCTGAATGCCAGTGTGAGAAGGTGAATTAATTCACATTTCCCTCACTAGGTAGTCACATCCAGAGGTCCAAAACCAGAATGTGCAAATGGGTGTGTGTGTGTGTGTGTGTGTGTGTGTGTGTGTGTGTGTGTGTGTGTGTGTTTGTGTGTGTGTGTGTGTGTGTGTGTGAGAGAGAGAGAGAGAGAGAGAGAGTGAGAGTGGGAGGGAGGGTGGGAGGGAGGGAGGGAGGGAGGGAGCACTATAACTCCCAGGATATCCCTGCCATTGTGGCCAGAATCCCCTATGCTGGCTGAGAGATTCTGGGTGTGGTGTTTCTACAAAGACACTTTTCTAATTTCTGGATAAAACACTCAGTGGATCATCTCTTAATCAATTCATATTCCTACACTTGCATAATACTAGATAAAAAGATTGTTCATAGTAATGACAGGGTTAAAGCAAATACACTATTCCATTGTTTCTTCTCTCCTAGAAGTAAATGCAGTTTGGGATCTTTGTTATTTTTAAAGGACATTGATTCATATACCTGTTGCATGATTTCTTTTTTTGTTATAGTGTCAGATGCTAATTTGCATTTAAATAGAGATATTTAACAGTAGAGCAAGATGCAGCAGCCAGCCAACTTCCTTTCTTTCTCTTTCCGCAACTTTAACATGTCAGCTTCATTGTTTTGTCTTCTCAGGGTTACACAGGCAAAATGAGGTGCTGAACATGTAGACAGCACAGCTCTGAATTAAATTATCACAAGTCCTTTTGAAGGTCATATATCAAATAAATTGTGGGGGAAATATACCTTGTCTTGCATGTAAGCCAAAAGATGTCCAACAGAAGCACGTATGCGACCAGATTCAGCCTTTGTATTTATTGCATTCAGGCACTGTAGGTGGTGTACAGAATGAAACTAATTGAGGATATTTAAATTACAACCCTTCCTAAAACTTGCAGTAGGTACTTTTTTAAAAACACAGAGGGAGTGTTTGCCTTAGAGACAAAGGCTTTGCCAAGGTTACCTACAGAGTTAATAGACAAGTGTAAGAGAGAGAGTAGGAAAGGCAACATATTGCGTCCTTTCCATAACTTCCAATAAAGAACATAAAGCTATTGAAGACAGATTTTTAAAATGCTCCAGTGGGTATTTTATTCTGGAAGCTGATCATACTAAAGAATCATTTGAACAGATAAGTAGATCTCCCGTCCTCCTTCTCATTCAGATTCCAGTTACTCAGACTGGATCTGTCCCATATAATCCTCCATCCTCTTTCCAACTTGAACACAAATCACTGCTAAAATTCATTTCTGAATTAGTGCACTCCCAACGTGTAACCATGTTGAGTTCCTTCTGTTCTTTTGCCTCATTTTACGCAACTAACTGACTCATCCAAATGTCTTGGTACTTGGAATGACACACAACAGAACCTTTCTGAAAATGTGTGTACTAATTCATCGAACATCCTCTTTCTGTTGTGCTTCATCAGTAGACGCAAACATTTGTGTCTAACTGGTCATTGGGGAAAACACATAGTTAAAAATGAAGAGAAAGGACTGAAAGCTTTAGGAGACCGCAGATGATCAAAGGGAGGAGGAGGAATTGCTAATGCACTGGGGTCACCCCACAAAGCTACCAGGTGGTTTGAAGCAGCTAAATCCATTGGGAAATTGATATGTGAAGGATCCTGTAAGCATATTTAACTCTTAAGATGCCTTCCTTCACATGTGGACTGGATAAATATACATTTCGGTGAGTGTCAGAGTCTTTAAGGGAAGAACCACATCTTGAAACCACTAAAAATATACCATTCAGTCAGCAGGAAGGTCACTCACCATGTTATAGGAGCTGCTTTTTCCTCTAGAACTGTTCTCATTCAGCTCCATGCAGCACTATATACCACAGATGGAAACAATCCCAAGAGCGTAAGAACGTTCCTGGAGGCTTCCTGTGCAGTATAATAGCAGGGAAATCTCCCTCCTGGTGAGGATGTTGTGCAATTTCCTGGCCCTCTCACTACAGCTTCTTGAATTGATATTTTGTGAATGACATCCCTGTTCAGTTTCTGTTCCTGGAGTCAGCACAGCCACAAGCCTCTGTTCTTTCAGGCATGCCAGTTAGAAGGTACAAGGTGACACTTGAGGACTCCTCTGCTTGGGTCATTGATAGGCTTCTCCTCTCCTCCTGTTTGCACAAACCTTTCCATGGTACAGTATAACTATTTCTTTGAAACAAGCTATGATCTGGATTGCATGATTTGAACTATGGGAACTGTGGGTGAGTGATTCCAAGTTTCGCAAGGGCAGAGTTTCTGCCCATAAACAAGGACAGGAGATGGATAAATAAACTAGATAATCTGAAATTATACTCTCACTCTGAGTGATGTAAGGGTATAATGACTATTTGTATATTTTCTTGATCCAGATTTAAAAGGGGGTTATCTAGCTACAGGGACGTGGTGGCGCTGCGCGCTAATCCGCAGAAGCCGTTGTGTGCTGCAGGGTCAGAAGACCAGCAGTCATAAGATCGAATCCACGCGACGGAGTGAGTGCCTGTCGCTTGTCCCAGCTCCCGCCAACCTAGCGGTTCGAAAGCATGCAAATGCGAGTAGATAAATAGGGACCACCTCGGTGGGAAGGTAACAGCGTTCCGTGTCTAAGTTGCACTGGCCATGTGACCACGGAAGATTGTCTTTGGACAAAATGCTGGCTCTACGGCTTGGAAACGGGGATGAGCACCGCCCCCTAGAGTCGAACACGACTGGACAAAAAAAAATTGTCAAGGGGAACCTTTACCTATCTAGCTGCATTCGTAAAGATTTACATCCCAGAGTGATTTGGTGGCCACATTTGGATCCTTTTAAGGAGAAAAGTAGGGTAAAATATTTTGAATAAATCAATAACTAATTTTGTCCAACTGTGGTAGTCTACTGGATGGCCTTGAATGAATCCTCCCCCCAACTCAGGCTTACTTGGTAGATACAATGAGTGGCAGATAGAGGGAGGAAACTTTGAATGTCACCAGGAGATAAAGGGAAACGGTTAAGTAGCATAATGTAAAACTGTGTAAATGAACCATTCATCTTGCAAGTTACTGGAGAGCATGAACCCCTAAGATTCAAACCACCAAAGGGAACACGTTGTACAGTATCAACCCCTTTCACTGGCAATTAAAATGCAGTCTTTGGACTGGGCAAGCCTGACATTATTGCCTGGTCTTTCCCTGCCTTTGCCTCGTCAACAGAGCCATGTTTTCTGCCTCATGTAGTTATGTCAAACTGAACCTACGGCTCTCTGGCTCTTCTGAAGCCCAAGTCACAGTTCCTCAGGAATCAAGAGGAGAGAATAAACTCTCTAAGTCTAGATTTGCATACATGCCTCAAACATCAGGGAGAGATGTAATTAAGTTCCAGCAGTTTTCCTTGAAAACAATGGCATTTCCTTTTTCCCCCCACATCATGCTCCCCAATAAGCCTATTAAGACGAAGTCCTTTGGCAGTCACATCTGTACTTGCAGAACATATCCAGGAGGTTATCCTGACATTGGTGGCATCTTTCAGCATCCGACACAAGGATCTTGCTCAGTGCAGGACTGGAAAATGCTTGACAGCGAAAAAGCTCAAACCAAACAGTCCACCACGTCTGATCTCAAGAAAGTCAAATGTTGACTCATCGCAATTAATTGGAACCAGGCCATCAGGGCAACGTGTGAAGTGGGTTAGAATTTCCAAAGTGATTTTCTTCTGTAAGTGGCAACCCTTGCCCAATTCTTCAACTGCCATTTGCTATCTTGACACCAGTGGAAACCTGTCCACTTATGATACTTACAAAAAAAAAAAAAGCTGCCTTTGTTAGCCAGGGTCACGAAAGTTGAGAGCCAACAAGCAGCATTACAATTTCACATAAAGATACCACTCTTCCTTTCAATGTTTAAATATGACTCTGTTTAAACAGACCTGGACTGAGTTTTTCTAAGTTATTTGGGAGTCTTCAGCTTTCTGCATGAATAAAATGATATACCTGATAGCAAAATCAAAATATAATTCAAATAGCACAGCATGGCATTAGTAGAAATTAAAGATACTATTGTTGGAAGGAATTGTTCTGCCTTTATCAGCCTGTAATGCCTTCTGTGCCCTTGTCTGACGATTCCCCATTGTCATTCGTTTATTCATCCCCAATCTTTTGTTAAGTAAAAAATCATTTTACATTTTTTGCCAGCCCTATGCTAATCTTTAGATCTCTTCTGTTGATTTGAAAGTTAATTACCTAGTAGAAAATCTTACATATCTCAGGTTTCCCCCTTTCCTATGTTTAAAACAGAATAGACAAGCAGGTTAAACTCTGGGAACACAAATCTTCTTTCTAAAAGAAAAACACACCAATTTGGACACAAGAGATTTTCTTTTTTACAAATACCGTTATGCAAATGGCATTGAATTGTTTTCATTCTGGTGATTCTGATTAGACTTTCGGGATCATGGTTTACAGCATCATGAAAGCACAAACTACAATGGTCAAACAGCGGTCCAAATCCAATGCAACAGATAATGTTCACAATTCTGCTGTTTGTGCTTTTGTGGGAAGAGACAATCAATAATGGTTGAAAATATAAGATTTTTCCCAAAATGGGCATAGTTGGTTTAGGGATCAAGTTCCATTTCCGAGTCCAGAAAAGTGGTGTTTCTCAGCCAGTGCTTGCTTTAACTGCTTTTCCTGTTAGCTTACCAACAGCACTCATAATTTTTATATATCTATAGGTAAAGGTTCCCCTTGACATTTAGTCCAGTTGTGTCCAACTCTAGGGCGTGGTGCTCATCCCTGTCTCCAAGCTGTAGAGCCAACGTTTGTCCGCAGACAGTTTCCGTGGTTATGTGGCCAGCGCGTCTACACACAGAATGCTGTTACCTTCCCACCGAGGTGGTACCTATTTATCTACTCGCATTTTTTACAGGCTTTCAAACTGTTAGGCTGGCAGGACCTGGGACTAGCAACGGGAGCTCACTCCGTCACATGGATTCGATCTTACGACTGCTGGTCTTCCAACTTTGCAGCACAGAGGCTTCTGCGCCCTCCCAACTGAAATTCGTCTGGCACTGACGTTGATGACATTTCGGCGCCAGTTCAAAACCTTCCTGTTCCAGAAGGTTTTTAATTGAAATAACATTAACTGTGGGTCCTGATGATGGCAATTTGAATTGTATTTTAATTGTACAGTATTTTAATCATTTTATTTTTATTGTATTGAATTTTAATTATTGTAAGCCGCCCAGAGACCTTTGGGTAGAGTGGGCGGCATATAAATAAATAAATAAATAAATAAATAAATAAATAAATAAATAAATAAATATGTATATGACATGTGTGAGTGTCTGTGTATGTGTGGGAGAGAGATGCAAATAAAGACATTTAACTATGTGCATTTGTTAGTCCCAAATAGAGCAAACCCACTAAATGAATGGCACTTAAGTCGACATTTAAGTAAGTCCCATGATTCAGTGGGCCTATCCTACCTGGAATTGTCAGTTGGACTTGGCACATATATGTAAAATTACAACAGTATAATAAAACAATCACAATGAGAAATGATAAGCTGTAAAATGTAGGAAGAGATACAGCATTAAAGTGAATAACAAAATTATTACATCATTCCTTCATTCACTCATTCTTCTAATTGTGCCCAACTTTCTCCCTATATGGCAATCAAGATGGCTAACAATAAAAAAGAAGTTTAAAAACATGAAATCTATTAAGTAAAATAACTTTTAAAAATTAAAGAAACTTTAAAGCTATTAAAACTTATTTTTAAAAAACCCAAAAAATGTGGAATGTCCATCTAAATTTTAAAAAACACCTTTTTGCATCTTAATACAACTCAATTGCTAAAGGCCTGCCTGAATTTTAAAGAAGCATTTTGCATGCCAGAAGGCGGCCAACATTGTGGGACCCATCTAGCCTTCCTTAGTAAGTTGTATGACAGACTGAGTGGAGCCATAGGGTGTGTTCTTTTTCATTACTCTCACCTATGAGGGTGGCAGGACTAGAGAAAGACTTTGCTAGTGAGTCATCACTGCATCTAGTGCCACAAGAAATATCTAGGGAGGCACTTCTAAAGTGAAGCACCACAACTAAGACGGTCCTCTTGTTGGGAACTACCCATCCAGGAGGGATCTAGACAAGACCCTGTAAATACAGTGTTTAGACAGCTTTGTGCAAGGACACATAGCCTTTTGGACACATAGCCTTTTGGGACTCTATATATTAGAAAACAGCCTTTCATGTTGCTTTACAGGTGACAAGATATAATTCCATCACCCACTTTCAGCTAACATTCTAGCTGCTGTTTTTTACATGAACACTGCAGTTTGAAAACAGTGGTCAAAGGCACACTCCCATATTCTGGAATTACACACACACACACACACACACACACACACACACACACACACACACACACACACACACACACACACACACACACACACACACACACACGGGGGTGGTGGTGGAAGACACAGATTTACCTTATATTTTATAGCCCACGTTCCTTTCTATATTTAAAAAATCCAGACACCTACATCATTTTCTGTGTGATGCACAACGGAACTCCACCTTTCTCTGAGATCTTCACAGCAGCTGAAAGCACACCCTCTGAGCAAAGGTGATATTTCTTAACTTTTTGTCTTTATATGTAAATTTGCTGACAATGAAGGAGGCATGGACAAGGTTTTCTTTCTACAATCCTTCTGAAGACTTTGACTCTGTTTGACAGGTACCTGTTAAGGATGTCTTGAGGGCAGGAACATCTTTCCAAACAGAGTCAAGACACAGAAAACCATACCTTTCTCCCCCACCCAATGCATTCCATGCAGGAGATGCTGTAACATCAATCCATCTTCACAAATTGGAGAGTAATGTACAATAGCAAGCTCATTATCAGCTCATTGAAAACTGTGGTGAGAACTAGTTTGGCACACGGGCAACAGGCAACCAGAGAAGAAATAATTGGGAAACAATAAGGAGAGGTTACACCAGATGGATGCGGTAATGGCCTCTGATTTGAGTAGGGAACTGGATAGATGTTTAACTGATAGCTGATCTTTTAGCTGTTCCAAATTATGGAAAATTAGCCACATTTTAAAATGATACATAAACAAGATATTTCTTTCCACTACTTGACCATAATGAGCAATACACTGATCTCATTGGATATAAGAAGCTAAACAGGGTCAGTTCTGGTTAACAGATGAGAGATCACCAGGTATTACCAGGAATTTTAAAAAATCTTAGGTCTAGGGGACAATCCTGTCTGAAATTCTTGGCTGCAACTGCAAATCGGAATTGAGAATATTGGGCTATGTAGACCAATGCTCTGACTTAATATAAGGATTTTTAAAAAGTAAAATACTGTACCTTTTCTTTCCCTAGCATCATGTAGAAATAATATGGGAGGATTTTACACAGTCCTTTTACAGAGTTTACCCCATCGTACATTAACCTTAGAATTCTAGATACCACCAGCAAATCTCTAGTAAGGTTCCCCTCCTTATATCAGAAACTCACAACAGCTTTCACATATCTTCCATATACCCTTGCCTAGCAAATATTTTAGTAGGAAAGAACATAACTGTAGCAGCCAGCCCGTTTCATTTATCTGCTAATCTTTCTTGCAAGATAGAGACGCACACATAGTGATTCAGACACAGAGAGATGAAAAAGAGACTGACAAGGGAAATATGTATGCTTTATGAAAACAAACAGAAAGAGATACATACTGAGAGCTGGGTAAAGAAAGAGAGAGAATATGCCATTTTTTTTTTAAAAAAAATCTGAGATAAAAACTAAAGCTGAAGCCACACAGAGGAAAGCAGAATACTTACAAACTATGAAAAATGAGTTTTCCTGAATAATGTGAAAGGGGAGGCCCAGCAGTGTGGCACAAGAGATAATAACACACTTAAGGAATTGGGGAAATCTGTATAGAATCCCTAAATTACAGGCGATCGCTTAAGAGTTCTGCCGGAGGACAGGCCTGATATAAAGACTGATCAACCAACAGAGTAAAAAAAAGTGAACGGGGAAGTTGAGAAAAGCATGTCGGAAGCACAGAATTGATGCAGCCTAGTGGCTTCATATCTATCGCTGACAGCCCAAAATGGATAGCAGGCTTGCTACTGTATTCGGTTGCAACAAGGAAATGTCTTACCACCGATAGGACAAGAGGCAACAGACCACAGTGAGAAGACAGAAGAGAGGCGTCAGAAACTGTCCCTTCCTGGCTCCCTCTCTTCTGCAGCAAGAGATGAAGTCGATTACCTCCTGGGTCAAAAGATTGATTCCTACAAATACCAATGGTTATGCCTCTAAGCAAAGAATCCAAGACTCTCAACATGTTTATAAACCAGAGATGTCCAACTGGCGGCCTAGAGGGATTTAGGTCTGGCCTCTGAGACGACTTAATCTGGCTCCAGCGGGTTCTGTCAAATATTTAATAAAGCAATGGGAAGATGTTTGCCTGTGGGTTTACTTCCATGGGAAATAAAAACTTTTCTCTGTGTAAGAAAAACACTGTTCAATGTGAAAAGGGTGACTATTGCCCCCACTCCAAATCTTAACTCCTGCTAACCAGTGGAAGCCTCCCTCCACCAGTGGAATTGCCATATCCATCCTGACAACAATTTGTAGAACCTGGCAGGTCAGAGGCCTGAAGGCCAGAAGTTGCCTGAAGGCCCTAATTAGTAACTTCTGCCTTTCTCTCTCTCTTTTTAATTGCTCTCCAAACCACCCTAGCAAAACTCTCCTCCAGCACTGAGCTGATTCCCCAACCCCCACCCCAAAGGGACAAGGGGCACTCAGTTGAGGGGATCTGACACACCTGCGAGCACCCCCTTTGCACCACATCTGGTGATTACATTAGATGGAAAGCAGACCAAAGCGATGTCAGCCTTTGGAATAGGAACCAAAATGAGAATGAGGAAGGGATGGTAGAAGTGGTAGGGATAAAGAAGACCACCTGTGGCATTTCCTACCTCATACTGTGTGTCAGTGCAACTTGTTTAGCTATCACAATTTTACACTCAGACAAAAACGAATTGGGGTCACCAAGGGATATTTTTCCTCCAGCAGTGTAGGTCTTAGGGCCTCCAGCTAGCGGAGTGCTCCCAACATTCTGAGCACAGTTAGCTCCAGAGCCATAACTAAACATTCTGTCACCTCCTGCAGGTGCCAGTTTTAGAGCTTTGACTCCTGAGCACTTTGTTCTACTTGTATTGCTTGTTTCAGGTGGGGTCTGAGAAATATCGCATGACAAAAAGAGTGATTTCTTGGCTTAAGGCATGTCCTACTTCCTGTTGTCTGTTTGCTTCCTTGCTTTGTTTGTTCTCTCTTCCTCTCTGATCACCAACCACAGCAAACAAATACATTTCTCTGCTTCATGTCCTTTGGTCCATGTAGTTGCATGGATTTCTCCCTCTTCTAGATGGTTGAGAGAGCCATTCCTTTTTTAAAAAATTATCCTTTTACTCCTCTGATTATAACTGAAGATCAACTGTAAGTAAAGATTTTTTTTTACTTAAGCTACTCGTAGAGTGATTTTTATATGCAAAGATCTATTTTCATTGTGATTAAAAGGGCTGAGTGGAAGCTGAGATTTTTTTAAGCTTTATATTTTCACTGTGCTGCAGATGCTGGGGTTTTTGTTTTTTGTATTTTTTGCTCTGCTCACTGAAGGAAATTAATAAGAAATATTCCTCCAATAGACAGGAAAATTGTCTTGCTGGTGGCACCCTAGGACATAGCCGTGTTTGAGCCATCCTGATAATGGCCCTAGTTAGCTCTGACATGAGAAGATTAGGGTGGAAAAATACTGCTTGTCTTGTTTCACAGAATAATTAAGAACCACAAAATTGTGCTTCTTTCTCAGTGAAAGAGTAAGATATTTTGTGGCACTGTCAACAAGAACATGAAAATAAGAATTATTTTCCGCACAAATTGAGCAAAACTGCAAAATATGGTCACTGCTGCTTCGTCGTGTGGACTTTTAATGTTTAAAAATATTAGAACATTTACCCCAGCCCTAACCCAATAAAATCCTTTTGATACAGTTCAATAATAACTAATATTAGCAAATGACTACATTCACAAATAATATGGGAATGCTGTGGGATTCGGACAGTCACATTCGAATCAGCCTACATCATACTTTTTTCCTCCATTACCGGGGCTTCTACCTTTTTTCCAATTGAATGAATTCACATCAGTTCAGACACTGTATCACTTGAGCCAATCTGTATCAGTTGAGCCAACTGTATCAGAAGAGCCAAAAGCTGGCTCTTCTAGCTTCCTAATCCGAAGTCTGGAGAGAGGAAGCAAGTGGACACTCACAAGAGCGTCAGTTCACCTCAACTGAGCACCCCTTCTCTTTAAACCTTTTTGATTCCAATGCTGCTGTGCCAGGCCACCTAGCAAGTGAAAGTGAAGGAAAGTGGCAATGAGCAGTACAGTTACTGTTCCCAGTTCCCAAATGAGTACTTGCCTACTATGGAGTTAGTGACCCTGGTGCAAATTCTTAAATATGATCTTTGACCACATATTTTAAATAATAATGAAACAGATGGGCACTTCCAGCCAGAATCCAGACCTTATACTGCACTGTGATTCGGTGGGATCTGTCAGTCACATTTTGGTCCAGTTTCTCAGATTCCCACAACATTATTACTCTGTCTTATTTTTGTATAGCAAGCCCATCCTTCTTGCGCACACATTCATGCACATTTTCACTACAGTTTTCTCAAACAATGCATTTTTATTCGCACTTCGACCAAAGCATGTTTGCTTTGCATTTTGACTTGTGCATGTTTTTAAGTCTGTGCATGGGTTTGCATGCATTTCTCCGTCTTTGAAATTCATCACCAGTCTGAAAAATTACGTAATGGATATCCAAAGCAAGCTCTGTTCTATTCCAGTGGCAGTCTTGGGAGGTGCAAAACTGCCCTTTTCACTCATAGTCTATCAAATTTCTTATCCGTCCTCCCTACTACTTGTGTAGGATTGTACTGTGGCATTTTTTCATTCAACTGTGGTTGAAAGGAGTGAATGCAGAAGAGAATAAACAGGTGCTTTCCTACAAATGTATCAAGGTTTACTGCAGCATTGCTAAGAAGTTAATTATTGGAGAGAAGTTCAACCTTTAGAGATTGTCTAGAGGAAGTACCCAGAAAAATCAAAGGCACATTGAAAAGGAAATGATGTATCTGATGGCAGTCTTCTTCTATTTCCACACTAAAGAAAAACAAAGAGCATGACTTAGTTATTGTGTGGTAAGTCAAGGTATCTTTTAGCTGTTGCTGGCATGCAGCCAGTGCTGTGAGCGAAAGGGGAGGGAATCAAAAACACAGTTTGAGGGGTTTTCCCCCCCTTTATTTTTTCCCTTTCCTTTCTTTCTTTTGTGGGTTTTTTTTGTTTTGTTTTGGGGGGTTTTTTAGGATGTGGGAGGAGAACCTCTGGAAGCCGCCATGTCGATTTAGTTTTGATTATGTTATATTTCTGCAGGAGCCTGAACTGCTCATGAAAGAAGTGTCAAAAATCCTACCAAGTCCCTCAGGCATATGCAATTCTTACTCTTCTCACAGTAGGGGGAGAGCAAAAATTTTGGGAAAGGTGCTGATATTTGTTTATCGCTTCTATCAGTGATCCTTTGTTCTCCCAGGAAGCTGACAATATTGCTTCGTTTCAACACAACTGGTACAATGTAAGAAACTACATGGGCAACTACAAGCAATCAGGGGTTCAGTTAGAATACACATAGCTGCCTCTGGCAATCTAGCACCTTGTTCAGGATTTCTGGTAGAAAAATGGGAACTGAGGTGTTTTGTCTAGTTGCTCGAAGCAACATTTAGTCTGAAGGAAAATGGAACACATACATGTGTGTGTGTGTGTGTGTGTGTGTGTGTGTGTGTGTGTGTGTGTGTGTGTGTGTGTGTGTGTGTGTGTGTGTGTGTGTGTGTGTGTGTGTGTGTGTGTGTGTGTGTGAGAGAGAGAGAGAGAGAGAGAGAGAGAGAGAGAGAGAGAAATGTAAATCTTTGCTTGTCTCTTCTTCGCAGGTACAGATGAGGAACTACAACACCTTCTTTCCAGTGACGGCAGTGAGGACATAGCTAGCATTTGTGACAAAAGATTTCACCTTGCCAAGAATGATGGTATTTTGTTTTGTGTTGTTTTGCTTTTCAAAAACTGCCCTGCAATTGGGCAAATTGCTCAAACCCAGGGCAACTGTTTGAGTCCTCTTGAGGAGAAGGGTGGGATATAAATATTTTACATTTAAAAAGAAAATGCTGCTTTATTCTTATTCATTTAATAATCTGAAGCACTAAGTTGGTTGTTGACACCTTTCTTAACAATCTAGCAGTCGCTCTGTTTGTTTGCTTGTTTATGTGTATGTGTTTGTGTGTCTGTGTGCATGTGTAGTGCACACCGGCCGAGGCTCTTTGCTTCTCAAAGGGAAAGACCCCTAGAGATATTTTACACAAATTACAGGCATTGAAGTGAAAAGGTGCTTTGCAACTCACTCTCAGTGGGAGGCAAAGAATCTTTAGAATTCCTTTCACAGATGTCTTTCTCAGGTCACAACATCCTAAATTGACAAGAACAAGGGATTCAGCCACTATTCTTTCTCGCCCTACTCATTAGAGGAACACAGAAGCTGAGGAAGGATGACTAGCCTAGCTATTTGGAAGCCTACTCCTCCAGATGAGCATTCGTGAGCTTAGCACCTGTAGTTTTGAAACCACTATGCAACAGGGACAGCCCTGCCAGAGGCTGGAAGGCCATTTGCACACTTGTCCTTGATCTCCACATTTTCCCAATGGAACTCTGACCAACATGTCGAGTTCCAAAAGAACATTTATGCCATTCAGAATTAAAATATTGGAGGAGATTGTTGTTGATATTAAGTGATGTAAAAGACAGACGATGATGCTATGAAAAGTAAAACGAACAGTCTAAATTGCACTAAATCCTGAAATACTGATCAGGGCAGCTCTTTCTTCAATCCCTGTCAAGGTCATTCCTTACAGACACTGATGCTGTTTTCTAGAAAGTGCTCATTGGTGTTTCCGTGATTAAGAGAATTGCTCTAGGACATGGGTAGACAGCTCTGACAGGTATGTTTTCTGGCTCTGGGAAACCTTCAAACCTACATGGACCACAAACAATGTGGCCAAAAGTCTACTTCTGCAATTATTCACAGGTTTGCAGTGCAGGGAAGAGAAGGGAGATTGAGGAGAGATGGAAGACCTCCTGACAGTTGTACTGGAGGGCGTTAGAGGAGGTGAGGCAAGCATGGCTGCTCTAAGAAGGGCTCTGCTTTTGACATTTGCAGGGAGGAAAGAAGGTAAAAATGGTGCTGTTGTCCACCTTAGAAAAAGAGATGACCTTGCAACTGTGGTGGTATCTGTGCATGAAGGACCCAGCAGGATTCATGGAAGACCATTAAGGGCCTACAAGCTGCAGATGCTCCATCTCTGATATGATGTCCTTAGACTTCAGAAAACTCTGGGAAAACACTTTTTAGTTAACAGCCAGACTCTTAAAATCATGGGCTGTTTTTCAGGTGCTGAAATTCGTCTTCAGTCAGTCAGTCTTTTATATCAAGTGGCACTTCAAAGAACAGAGATCCATTTTCACTCTTTTCTGCTGTTTCTCACATAAAACACTTTCATGGGGCCACTAAATTCCCAGTCTGAAAAGCCAGGACACGACAAAATTCCCCCTCCTGTTTTCTCTTTCTTCAGTCTCTACCACTTAGCAAAACTGTTTTCTTAAGAAATAAAACAGAAACAAATATTGATGTTGCTACATTCTTCACTGCCTTCTCTCACCCCCTGACTTTCAATTGCCATTTTTCTAACGCAAATTATACCTCCAATTCATATTCTTTAATTGCAGGAAATGCAAATAAATGTATATCTTTAAAATTCTTAACATGAAAGGAGAAAGGGTCTCTCCATTCTGCCTTGGTTTAATACACTTCCCAGCTGAGAAAATACTTACAATTGTTTAAACATTATTTTGTGAGCGCATGAGGACTTTTCCATGCAAAAGGAGGTTCCACAAGATACGTTCTGTTATTCGTATCTTTTGTTTTCTGAAAGAACGGCTTCTATTATTAGCATTGTACCCTGACACATGTCACAATGACTAGGGTCTACGTAGGGACCTCCTGTCTGCGCAAGAGCTTTTTCTTTCCTTCCCAAATAGATGTTTAAAATGTTAATTGAATGCGCCTTCCTAAAAGGATATAATTTAACCTAACTCCAGCATAAAAATGTGTTCACCATCTACTGTTCCAATTGTCACCTTCTCAGTACGTAGTTTGCAATTTAAAGCTGCATTATAAATGATATAGCAGGTAAAAACCGACTTCAAGAAAGGGATTAGTCACACTTCATTTTCCATCAGCCAATGTGAGGAAATGTACTGTTGTTAAATTCTGTGGGTTATTTGTTGGACTGCGATCAAATGTTGTTCTTCTAAACAGAACAGGTTGTCTACAAGTTGCAAACTTCAGCAGACGAAAACAGCTTTACACAGAACATCAAACAGAAGCATAGAAAATCGGGAACAAGGCTTTCCCCATAGTTATTTCCTTACAGCAGGCCCCACATATTTCTATCTCCCCTCAAAGGTCTGGATAGGAATGATGATGAGCATTGTGATCCAGCAGTATCTGCTGGGCCACATGTTCCCACCCCTGACCTACAGATTTGTGGGAAGGAGGATAACTAAGATCCAATTACAAATTAAGGCTAATGGATATTTGCTCCTTTTATGATGTTAGCCCTTGAAGCATGTCAATTTCCCTGTGTGATATGCCACAGATATTAAACACTCAGACAAAGTCACTATTACACATAACTGCATCTGAAAATTCAGAAGAGCAACAATCAAAAGGTTATGGCTGTTATGGTGGTTGTGTTTCATTAGAGCAACCCAGAACATCCTCAAGAACTCCCAGAAAAGGCTAGCAGAAACAACAAGGGGTGAACGGTGGCATAGACACAGAAATCTGATGAACAATTGTTATTTGTCTTGTGCAGGGTCCATCTATCCCAATGAAGTTTACTTCATTTACTTTTTACATTTTACATTACCTTTCCTACTCTGAGCTCCAAGCAGCAAATATGTCTTTCCTGCTCTCTACTTGATCATCACAACTCTGTGAGGTGGGCCAGGATGAGAAAATGCGAGGGCTCCAATGTGATCGCATGATTTTTATGACCAAGTATGGATTTGAACCCCTGTCTCCCAATTCTTAGCACAATTCTAATCTCTAAACCAGAACACTAGACCAGTGGTTCCTGATCTCGGTTAACCCAGGTGTTCTTGGACTACAATTCCCAGAAGCCTTTACCATCAGCTGTGCTGGCCAGCATTTCTAGGAGATGCAGTCCAAGGACACCTGGGTTACCCATGGTCAGGAATCACTGGGCTAGACATACACCAGCTATGTTTTCAGCAGCAGAGCCTTGCTATCTCCTTCCACAGATCTATACCTGGCTAGAAAATATACCTGTATCTCCAGTCATATCAGGGTGGATATTCTAACAGACCATCCAGAAGTTCTATTCAGGCATTATCTTCTGGGGTAAATAGGCCTGTGGGGCAGATCTTGTCTTCCCATCCTCACTTTATTCTTGTGAAAAGCAGTAAGTGCGGAAAACAGTGCCTCCTCCTATCTATAGGGAGGCTCTCTATGTAGTTCTGAAACCTAATTTTCTAGCACTTGGTTTCATCTGCAAAGCTGAGAGGGATTGCCAAGTTTCTCACATGAACGTAAACAAAACAATGCCAGAAGAGCAGGGCTCAGCCCCTCATGTATTTATCTAACCCCAAAGGGAATATCTGAACAGACAAATTCAGGAATCTTGAGGGAATGACTGGTGACTGTATCCTAGAGGTTCAGCCTGTTCACTCTGATAGAGATGTCTCAACATTAATCATTGATCTGAGTAACCAGGAGGAGCTTAAATTGGGATGCCAAGCTCTGAGGGTAAGATTATCAGAAAATGCTGAAAGTAAGTTAGGGAGATCACATGTTCCATTGATTTCCAATGAGATGTGTGTCACTAAACCATGCAGAAGCTTTCGAAAATCCAATATGCTCATTAGCTGACTATAATAACAAATTAGATTGTTTCACATGGTGTGGCATTGCCTCTTTCTCTTCCCCCAATCCTCCATGCCTTTTTGACAAAAACACATGCTTACTGCACCTTCGTTCTGATATGTCTTGTGTAGCTGATATTTTAGAGCTGGAGGTCAGCAGAGGAAGAGGAAAATAAAAACAGTCAGCATTCATAATTTATATATTAAGTTCAGAGTGGCAAAACTCACATCCCACACACTGTTGTTATGTATTCCCAGATCAATATTTTTTATTATATTGGAGACATGGGGCTGAGATAAAGTGGGTTGTCTTAGGTTGCCTGGTCAATTCAAGAGACAGAAGCAAGATTTCAGTGAGGATCTAATGACCTGTTGCAATTCAGCCATGAATGCTTACAGATAGCAAAGTTTCTGTTTTAGACTGCAATTCCCAGAGTGACCCAGCCAGCCAGCATCACCATACAGGCTGCCTGCGGTATTTTGGGAATTGTAATTTCAAAAATTAAATTAAATTAAATTTAAAAATAAAGGATAAGCCACCCACAAAACTCCTCCCATCTCCATTAATGCCCCATCATACCTCCATTTTAAAACATTGTATTCTGGGGCAAAAGTATTTTCCAGAGGATACAACAAAACCTGACCTTTGCCCAAGCTAAGGCAGGCAGGCAGGTAGGCAGAGATATGTTTTTAATGAAAAACGTTCACTTAAAAGTTAAATTTCGACTGTCTTGAAAGTTCAAGACAAGCAATGTGTTCCAAATGAAGGTTGCTTGTATATTTAACTAAACTGGTGTTTCATCCTGATCGATCTGCAGTTTTGGTCTCCCTGTCAGTTCTTTCCTCAACAATCAAGCATGACTGAACTCCTGCAACTCTGAAGTGATCTACATGGATAGCAGCTGCACATGGATGTTTGAACAGGTAGTCAACAGAAGCATCACATTTGCAACTGGAGTACAGCTTCAAATGTTTGTACGTTCTGCTCTGTGAACAGGAGTTTCACCAACATAATCGTGTTTATTTAAGTTGGCTCCTGACTGAATTAACCAGATGAGGCACTGAGGATGTCCTCCAAAAGCAGCAACATGGTATGTCTGTTCTCTCTTTCCCATCCTAAACCTTCACGAGTTGACCTTCTGTTAAACTGTTTCATGATGTTAGAGAGCGACCTCTGGCTTTTCCCCAAGCTCTTGACATGTACAGCTCTTTCTTTGAGTGATTGTACATACCTGCTTTCTTCTTCCTTGCTTCTTCACTTGGTCTACAGCTAACTGATGGCTAGCATTTTAAAACTTGCATGTAGACTCTAAATAGACTTTTGATAATGTTTAGAAAAATGTATATCCTATTGCAACTTCTGAAGTCTCAATTCCTTTGTTGTTCTGATTCAGCCATATCATGGAGCTTCCTGTGGTGAATGGAGAACAGCCTGCTTTTAAGCAAAGCATCCAGGCTGTGATTGCAAAAGCAGCAACTGTAAATAGGCTCACAGGTGCAAGAAAAAAGAAAAGACCAATTCCTACAATGAGAACCACCTGAACAAAGACACATGGGGCAGGGTGTGTGTGATTTTCTCCTAGTGCAATGCACCTTCCCATTTACCAAAAGGGAGAAGGTGGACCCTCTCTCTCTCCCTCTCTGTGCTTTTGTAATCTTTAATGACTGATTTGGAGGTAGCCTTAGGATGCTATCTCATGCTGCTCACCCTCCCAATCAGACAAGTGAATGAGGGGATTGTGACCTCTGGTTGCTGATAGGGAACAAGAAGATTCCCTCCCATCAAGGCCATTTTCTCTTGAGAAGCTGAGTGGGGCAGTTCCCATCACATGTCCTGTCCTGTCATATGGTTGGGGCACAGGAAGCAACTTTCTGTATTAATCACGAGACATGAAACTTGGCATGGCGGGGAAGGAAAATATGTGCAGATATGCTGAGAGTGGGCAGGACCAGATAATGAGGTCGGGGAAGAGGCTGGCTTGGGGGAGATCCAAATCAAAGGGAGTCCCCCTGAGCGGTCTTGGTGAGCACCTGAGCATGGGGGAACAGAATGATTCATGCAAAGGGATTCTTATCTTTCTTTCTTCTTCACCACCACCACCAAATCTCTGCTCTGGGGCAATCCTCAATCCTCTGAAATATCTTTTGAAGGTAAATATGGTGGCGCTGCAGGCTAAACCGCAGAAGCCTGTGTTGCAGGGTCAGAAGACCAAACAGTCATAAGATCGAATCCACGTGACGGAGTGAGTGCCCGTCGCTTCTCCCAGCTCCCGCCAACCTAGCAGTTCGAAAGCATGCAAATGCGAGTAGATCAATAGGGACCACCTTGGTGGGAAGGTAACGGCGTTCCATGTCTAAGTCACACTGGCCATGTGACCACAGAAGATTGTCTTTGGACAAAACACTGGCTCTATGGCTTGGAAACGGGGATGAGCACCGCCCCCTAGAGTCGAACACGACTGGACAAAAATTGTCAAGGGGAACCTTTACCTTTACCTTATGGGGTTTAAAATGATAAAGACAATCTTGTATTGAAGTTTATGTTTAGACTCTTTTTAAAAAAACTTTGGGCTTCTTCTATTTCTGCCTCCCCCTTTCAAAAAAGCAACACTAAACTAAAAATAATACCTTAGATAAGTTGTTGCTAGCCCTTTATTTGGGGGGGGGGGATGGACCTCTAAATAAAAATGTGCAAAACTGGTATGATATAGCTTCATCCCTGCTTTTATTTAGGCTATGTACTTTTAATGCCTATATTTAATTGCCTAATCCTTCACATTCACCCGGTGATGATTGCCAGGGAATATTAGAATGGCAGGCAATGATATCTTTCTGCTGCTTTCTGCTGGTACAGAGGACCTCTGCCAGTGACCAGGGCAGTTCCTCCAAGGCAGAGGCTGACCAAATGTTGTTACTGCTGCTGCTCTTTCTACTGCCAGAGATGGCAGGAAGAAAGATCTAAAATGGGCCATACCACAGGCAGGGAAGAACAAGCTTTGTATCTGTGGATCCCATAAGGAGACTGTCTTACACTGCTTTATACCATTGATCCACTTAGATTAGTATAGTGAATGGTGACTGGCATCAGCTGCCCACAGTATCAGGCAGAATGCTTTCCTTGAGTCTACCTGTAGATCTCTAGCAATCTATGGTGTTCTCCCATCTAAACAATCACCAGCCTGGACCCTATTTTTCTTCTGAAATCAAATGAGAGTGGTTGTGTTCAGGCGTGCTCGGTGAGCCCATCTAGCTGACATGCACAGAGCCAGTGAGCTCAATAGCTTGACAGAATTGCTCCCCTCCAACCATCCATAAACTGGCAGAAAGTGAGCTGGAAGTGGTAGATCAGCTTACCAACCCCAAAAAGGGTTGCCTAGACCCACTGTTCCTGAAAGACATGGCTTTTTATCACAATCTGCTTCCAGATTAATTAGTCTGTTCTGATTTTTTTTCCTTTTTGTTATTTTAAGATTTTATTGTTGTCTTCTGTGTCTGAGTTTTTTTTTCATTGCATTATTTTTTTAACTTCCCAGGATAGTGCCCAGCTTTAATGGGGCACTTTACAAATCAAACAAACACATCTTTTTAAAAAAATGCCCAGGGATATCATCCTTACTTCTTGAGCTTGGGAACAAAATTAAAGAAATAGGTTCCTGTGACTTTCTCAATCACTGTTAAGTAGTTTGTGATCCAGTGGAGGAGCATCGCTGTATGCCGTTCTAATGCTCTCCAGCAAACAGCTCTGGGCGTATGCAAAGGATTATAATCTGAACTCCAGACCTAAGACAGACCTTTAAACTAAATTTATAATCAGTGGTAAATCTTCTATGTGCTTCATTTCATGATTTCTTTCAAGATGAAACTTGTCTTGGACTATTTGCAGGGAAGTGAGTATTCAAGGAAAATAAAGTAAAGTAAAATGAGCCTAGAAGCAGAGACAGATATTTGGATTAGCTAAATCACAATGAAGCTTAATGTAAGAATGTTACAGAAGTACAATACTTAACACAAATGTTCCTGTAACAGAATATGCAGGAGAAAGTGTACATTTTGATCTGAATCAGTGGCCAAATCCTGTTGCACAGTTACGCAAAAGCCGTAAATTGTAGCACCAAATTGCCATTAAGAATCCCCAAAGGCATTATCAGTTTAATACTTAGTTGTGCAACTCAGCATGTAACAGGTAATGCCTAGAGTGTTTTTTTAACTGTGACAATTTGCCACTAAATGTTACACTTTTTACGTAACTGCAGAGCAGGATTTCAGCCAATGGGGCAACAAAATCATAGAATGAACCCCACCCCAAAAGCCAATACTTACAATCTGTACTGCTATCTTTTGGAAGTACAGAGAAGTTGGAAGCCAATGGATTGCGAACGATATCTTCCCACTGAATAGTATCTGCATAGCAGAGAAATTTGTTCTGACCAACGTAGACTCCTCCATTTAAGACTTCTGTACCAATGAGAAGAGTGGGGGGGGGGGGACACACACATGCATTAAGCTATTTGGTGATGGGATAGAAGAATATAATGCATTAAGAATATTTCAACACAAAAAATAGTACAGTAGCAGACACTTTTACACAGGAACAAGTCCTACTGTGTTCAGTAGAGCTTTCACCGAAGTAAGGAGGGCTGAAAATTACTTTCTGTATGTATTTTTAAGTTTTAAACAGGAACTTGCTTGGGGAAAAAATAGCTGATTTTGCAGAAAACTAAACCACACCAGGTTGAGAGTATGCATTCCCTATTAGTATACAAGAATGATCTGAGTTGATCAAAGTATGTAGGAATAGGACACAAATAGTTAAAACACTGCTTGACATTAACACTGCTTAAACCTGCATTGTACCTTTAAGGAAGGCAACGCTTCTAATGAAATGCCATATTTAACAACAGCTGTGTACATTTTTCTTATCTAACCATATTAATCAGATACAGGTAATGACGTTCACTTCTAGGAAATCTTTGGCTTAAGAAGCTTGGCTTCTCCACAGAAAAGGGGATTAGTCCACACCATTCTATAGATAAGCCCACACAACAAAAGATTTAGATTAGTAGCACAGCACTTGATCAGACTGCATGGAACGGATACTCTTATGATATATACAACATCTGTTAGTAATTTTTCATCACAAGAAAAGGTGGGATTGATAAAGAGTTCTTGTGATTAGCAACCAGTCTCATTTTTATTTCCTGAGCACAAGGCTAGCTTAAGCCTTACTTTAAAAGCTGATGCTAATGAAATCGATGATTCACAGACACGAAGCGCCACACTCAAATCTAGGTCCAATGAAACATTTATGTGTGTATTTGAAATATCCAGATTTTAGTTCTATACATGACCATTTTTGGACACATTTTCACCTTAATGTCCCTTAAGTTTCCATTTTCAAAAGGTTATGGCACAGAATCAATCTCTTCTTACATCTTTAGATTTCTAGGAGAGGCTGACACTGAAACCCACATTACAGGAATAGTAATATTCACATAAAAATATTGCTGAGTTTTCTCCTAATAGAAACCTACAGCTTCATTTGGAACTAAAGCACTAGAAGGTTGCCCCATCCCTTAAACATAGGTAAAGGTTTCTCTTGACATTTAGTCCAGTCATGTCCGACTCTAGGGCGCAGTGCTCATCCCCATTTCCAAGCCGTAGAGCCAGTGTTTATCCATAGACAGTTTCCATGGTCACGTGGCCAGCACAACTAGACATGGAACACTGTTACCTTCCCACCATGGTGGTACCTATTTATCTACTCGCATTTGCATGCTTTCGAACTGCTAGGTTGGCAGGAGCTGGGACAAGCAACGGGAGCTCACTCCGTCGTGTGGATTCGATCTTACGACTGCTGGTCCTCTGACCTTGCAGCACAGAGGCTTCTGCAGTTTAACCCACAGCGCCACCACATCCCCTCCCTTAAACATACATGCCAGGAAGAACAAACCAACCAGTTTGTCTTCCCGTATAGCTATTAAAAGTTAAGTTACAAAAGGAGAGGTTCCTATTCATCTGATGGCTCCACTGTGAGCAAAAACCCTACATTCTTCCCCACATGGACTGTCTTAATGGAAACAAGAGGCTCCCTTCTTCAGATCCATCTATTTCAGCAGGAAGAATGGGCTGAGAATAGAGTTAGATACTGGACCATATGACTGATTGATTGATTGATTGATTGATTGACTGACTGACTGACTGACTGACAGACAGACAGACAGACAGACAGACAGACAGACAGACAGATAGATATAGATGGACGGACAGGCGGACAGACAGATATTGTTCTGCACTCTCTAATTTTGTCACCTCATCTTTTTGCATGAGCAGCTCAGCTCTGCCTTTCAAGTTCTCTGCCATGCATCAACTTGATTTTACTACATTAAGTTGATTTTTTAAAAAATAAATAAGTGCCTTTGCTCTTTTCCTTAAAATATCAGTTTGCGCTCATAACCTCATATATTGCTTTTCTCATTTGTCATTTCCAAATCTGCTGCCATGGGAGAGCTCCTCAGGGAACATCAACTGCCATGTTCCAGTCCACTTCCAGCAATGGTTTCCAACGAAGTGGAGCATCTGCTCCCCATCTGTTTTGCCACCCTCCTCCCTCCTCTCCTCCTGAGAAGAATCACAGGAAAGACCTAATCAACCTTATATGAAACATTAAGCAAATGAAGCTCAAATGCAATCAATACACAATAATTACCTCATCATGATAAAATTAACAATGCATTTTAATTTACAACAAAAGTGAAAGCTAGAGATAATAAATTTAAAAAGAAAACCAAAAGGAAAAAAAAAAGACAAGAACGCTGCTGATGATGCCAACAAGGTAGTGATGCAGGCTTTCTTTCTTTTCCAGATAAATGACTGAACTTAATTTGAGCTGCAGTCCTTTTGTCAGGAGAGGGGTTATGAAACTGAACAAAGTGGTTCCTTTTTGTTTTAAACATACGCCAAGACTTTCAGTAGTCTGAGCCAAAGACTATGGGGTAGTGTGTCGTTTCTCCCACTTCCATGGAAGTGGCACCCCCATGAGTGCTCTAGGCCCCGCTCAGCCCAAGCTTGGCATGTTGACATGATCACAGTAATGTCGTCAGTCTACACTGGAATGCCAAGTATCAGCTAAAGATGGCTGGGGAAAAAAATCCTGTTCAGGAACTCATTTCCAATCCCACAGGATGATTTCATGTCTTCCCTCCAATTCACAGGAAGGGGTAGTGGGTGGGGCAGATGCAAGTTTCTTAGCAGTTCTCATTCTTTTTGGAACATCAAGGTAGCACCAGAGGTGACATTCAGCAGGTTCTCACCTATTCTGTAGAACCGCTTCCTAAATGTACTATTGGTTCTTAGAACCGTTTGTTGGCCTGAGATGAATGAAGGAGGAGGGGCCAGGTGACCAGCGATGAGCGAGGGGGAGGGGGCACAATTAACTGCCTCCCTTCCCACTCCACACTGAGCCATCTGAGGTGGGATATGGGTGAGAGAGATAAAGCCCTGGAAAGAGCAGAGGTGTCACTGGGGGAAAAGGGGGGAGGATGAGTCCTTGATGTCACTGGAGGAAAGCCCATGGCCTCGAGGCAGAGGGTGTGTGTAATTGACAAGGCACGAGGACAGGACACAGAGGGAAAAAGTTTTGGGGTGAGACCGCTTCAATCAAACAAACAACCGTCCTCGTTTTACTATGATTTTTTTCAAGTTAAAGGTACCACATAAGACTGTTGCTCTGCCTAGAAACAGTTTTTTTTTAAATCCCAGAGAATATCCAATGCATGAACCAGTGACAGTCTCACTGATCCATGCAAGCAAGGTATGCAATAGAAAAGTCATTCACACCACAAAGAGATCAAACCTCCAAGCCTCATTTAGAGTAACAAAGAACTCTTCCTCCTGCCCCCAAACTGACAATTTCAGGAGACAAATGGCACACAGAGATGGCCCAGTCTGTTAGAAGGAGGAAGACAGCTATCAGTATTTTAACACTAGTATGACTTACTATTCTTGAAGGCCATATATCCAGGGCCAAGAAAGGAAAACACATAAACATATCAATAGATAAGGGGAATTGAAACTCTTCTCTCCAGACATTCAGACACATCTTGACCACAGGTCAACATGGGGGGTGGGTGGGGGCCGGAGGGACTCCGAGGGGGAGGGACCATCATGAGAAGGCAGAATTCTCCAGAAAAGACATACATGAGAGCATACTAATCAAGCATTTGTTGATATTGGCTGTTGTGGGTTTTTCGGGCTCTTTGGCAGTGTTCTGGACCGATTGAGGTGGTGGGGTTGAGGTGGAGTGGCAACAGATTGAAAAGAGACCATACCTTCCAAGCCAGAAGGAAGCGGGGGGGGGGGGGAGAAGAACTCCTCAACAGGTGTGCAAAGGCAGTCTCCAGGTAACAACAAGCAGGGCTATCAGTCATTTCAGGAGCAGGAAAGGGGATGGAAGCAATTTTTACTGGTGAGCTATAGGGTGAAATAGGAGGTAAAGGGAAGGAGAGATGTGTCAGTTCTCTGTCAAACCTGGTCATAAGCACCCACTGTGAGGTGTGTGTTTGTGTGTGTGTGTTTGGCACATGCCCATGGTGAGGTTAACAGCAGCAGCATGCCCAAACAGATACACTTATCCAGATATCTTAATCATGTGAGAAGTAGTTGTGATGATAGGCAGTAGGGAGACCACTGTAGAAGAAACTCTCATCGGATCCCACTGTCATGGGCATTTATTTATTTATTTATTTATTTATTTATTTATTTATTTATTTATTTATTTATTTATTTATTTATTTACTTACTTACTTACTTACTTACTTACTTACTTACTTACTTACTTACTTACTTACTTACTTACGTATGTATGTATGTATGTATGTATGTATGTATTTATTTATTTATTTATTTATTTATTTATTTATTTATTTATTTATTTATTTATTTATTTGCCATTTGGGCATAGAACCTGTTGTTAATTTATTTGAATCCCACCACTGGGTAGCACTAATACAGATTACTTAGCTCTGCTGGTCCTAGACTTCACAACTTGAATCTGTAGCTAAAGCTTACATAGTTCCTATGTAAGGATGGACACACCTATATAATGCCCGGCTCCTCTCACTTTTGCACCTTTTTACCTGTAATTCCACTTTGTCTTCCTGCTGCATTAATTTGCATCTGCATGTCAAAGTATGTATTTTAATAATTTTTTCCACTGTCAAAGATGCTGTTCAGTACAGCACAATGGGATACAGTGTGCTGCGCTGGTGCAATACTATTGAGATCTTCTATATGCACATGTATTGTCCTTAGGCAAACACAGAGCCCTTTCTGTTTACACAGGGAGGTTCTGGTCACCTCCGTATGCAAGCGTCATAAAAAGTCAAATGGCTAATGTTACTGTCAATGCACCATCAGTTGGACCAAGAAGAAAAACACATGGCCGAAAAAAAATGCATGAAAATATGTAGCCTTCAATGCATTTACATCTGGATTTTAGCAATTCAGCCTGCCTGGAAGTGTCAAATATATACCCTGCCAGTCAGTAAAACAAACAAATAACCATAACGTACAGTAATTCAACACAGCCTGATATCTGCATTAGGATAGTCACCAAATTTAGGCTCACGGCTGCTGATATAAGGGTGAATGGCTGCTTTTCTGAATATTAGTGTATGGAAGGAACACAGAGATTTTTGTACTGGCACAATCCCCAACCTTTAATATGTGTCGCTCAGGATGCCTTGGCAGACTTTCCTCTGTTGCAGGGCACTTTTGAAGAGGTCAACATTCCTGGTGGCACCAAGAAGCCCCCCCTCAGTTCACCTCAGTTAAGATGGGTCACTTGGACACAGAGGAAGTGGGAACAGAGATAGTGGGAGCAAGTATAGGCAAGCATGTCCTTGTATCTCTCTCATGTGTACCCCTTCCATATTGAGCCATAGTGTCCCTAATCAGTGCTGATTCCTAGAAAACCACATTTTGATCTCTACAACAGGTGAGGAAGATTGGGGAACAAATTCTTAGCTCTGTTCCATACTAGGAGATAAATACAAAACCTAATCAGATCCTGTTTTGCAGCCTGCTCTAAAAAAATTGAACAAGATGGTCTGAGGCCCACCTTGGAGAGAAAGAACACTTTTTAAAATGGGTAATAAGTAGCCATTCCAAATGGCCAAAGTCTTTCTGCCTCTGCATATACAAAATTATTATTATTATTATTATTATTATTATTATTATTATTATTATTATTATTATTATTATTATTATTATTATTATTATTATTATTATTATTATTATTATTATTATTATTAGTAGTAGTAGTAGTAGTAGTAGTAGTAGTAGTAGTAGTAGTAGTAGTATTTATTTATTTAGCTTATATGCTGTCCACACTACCCAAAGGTCTGGAACTGTAGATGCCCAGTGAGCAAAAGGCGCACGAGACAGTCATATGTTTTTCCTTACACAGTGCTGGGGGAATGGAGCCTCTACAGGCCCATTTCCCCAAACTCCAGCTGCTATAGCCACACTTTCTAGTCACCTGAAGCAGTTATTACCTTTTATTAAAGAAAAGAAAAAGAAAAATACATATACATCTAGAAGGTGTAGATACAGAAATTTTACTGCAACGGAGTCCACTCAAATGAAATTTCTGAGAACTATTCTTGGACTCCCGAGGGGTGTGCCAAATGTACTTTTATGACTAGAAACAGGCCAGATGTTGATAGAATCTTGGGCATGGATACTTAAGCTGAATCTTTGGTTAAAAATGTTCTTCACCCCTGTGGGGTTGGCCCCCTAGTGCTAACTGATAATTTTCAGTCCAGATGGGAAAGATCTATGGATGAGAAATTAAATAATTTGGGCCTCTCGAGAAGTGTTATTTTGTTAATGGGCTATACAAAAGCAAAACAGGAACTACACCAGCACATCACAGACAATGAGCTGCAACACCACGTCAGCGTAGCTATGGTCCATCCTGGCTTCGATCAGGCATTTTTGCCTGCAAGCTATTTGAATATTCTGACCCTTCCAAAATATAGAAAAGCTTTTACATTAGCAAAGTTTAATGTACTTCCTTGAGTCCTGCTGGAAGGCAGATACTGTACAAGAACATTCCCTATGAAGAGCACTTATGTCCTTGTGAGGCTGGTGTAGTGGAGACGTTGGCCATGTTCTGTTGTATTGCTCATTCTACACTGGTTTCCGTGACACTTTTATTCATCCAATTTTGTAAAGCATCTCTGGAAGACATGATGAGTACTATGCGCATTATCTGCTGGCAGACCAGTGTCCATCAGTAACGATCAAAGTGACCAGTTTCTGTGCAGCAGCACTAGTCCGCAGGTGAGAAATGGTGCCTTAATCCTCTAGATACTTGGCGGAACGCTTACTCCCAACTAGATCTACCTGTGTCACCCGTGCGAGCCAAGAGGTGAGGCTGAGGAGCCTGAAGCCGAGGAAGGCCTGGAAGGAAAGAACTAGAAACCGGGCCTTCTCGGCGGTGGCTCCTCGCCTCTGGAGTAACCTACCTCCGGAGATTTGCGCTGCACCCTCGCTGGGTACTTTTAAGAACCAACTAAAAACATGGATGTATAGGCAGGCCTTCCCTTCCAGTTAATTCCTGTCCTCTTTCCTTTTTTCTCTCTCTCTTTATTTGATTTATTTTTATTTTTCCCATCTTATAGAATCATCTAATTAATTAATTGTTATAAATTTTTTAGAACTTGTTATCATTTGTTGTAAGCCGCCTAGAGTGGTCGAAATGACTAGATAGGCGGGGTATAAATACAATAAATAAATAAAATATAAATAGATAGATATATATATATATGTATGCATATACGAATATGTATGCATTGGGGGTAGGGTTATGCTCCTAACAATTATTTATGGAATTTGTTTCTCTAAGAATCTGCTGCACATAATGTATATTATAATTGTATTGATTCTGTTTATTCTTATGCAGTTGTTCTGTGTTATTCACATCTGATCTGTTGATCGTACAAATAAAATTATTAAAAAGAAAAATGCATATTTGGAAGGCAATAATATTCAAATATGTAGATAGGCAGATTAGGTAGATTTAGGTAGATTATTGATTGATTTATAATGCTCATTCAATTGATAATCCCTGAAGTCAGTTTACATATGTAAACTAACCAAAAAGTAATAAATAAAACTACGTATTTGAAAATCACTGGGAAACATGCAAAAAAAAAAAAAAAAGAAGAAGAAGAAGAAGAAGAATGGAATGGGCTTTAAAATCACCACATAAGAAAAGTGGAATTGGTGTTAGATTTATCTATAATTCCTAATCAGGATTTTAATCTGGGTTCTCTGTTTCTTTGTGGATGATTTAAGAAATGCTGCAACATATTGGATTAAAATGGCATATCTGTATTGGCAGACAAGGGAAGTGTAGTAATGAAAATGGCGACTTTAGCCTCTTTCACTTCAGCCCAGGATCCATGCTCAAAAGCTCAGGCATGCATCTCACATATTTAATGTGAGATATTTGGACCAGCCTTGGATTAAACTGTTTTAAGTAATGATTATCTGGGCCATCAGCTCAACAACGAAACCAAAGATCTGAAAGAAATGACAAGATGCCCAAAATTTAGTGATATGAGCCCAAAAGTTCATTAAAACAAAAGGGGGAGGGGCAGCATGTTCAATTGTGACATAAGCAGTTTCCTGAGCAAGAACATCTCCACAGCAAATATGAGGTTAGGGAATAAATCCTCTCACAGGACTTCATCATCTCTAGAACTGAGAATGGCCCCACTGGTTTTGGGACTGTGGGAGCCAGACATTTCCCATCCTTGTTGTAGAACACACACAGTTTTTGTCACTTTTTAAGAAAGCACTCCAGATCAAAAGTTGTATGCAAAAACAAAAAAACAAAAAAAAACAGTCTTGTCAGAGAAATGCTTAAAACACAAGTCTTCTACCTGGTCTTCATGCTTTCTACATTTTTATATGCATTTTAAATGGAGGTATTTTTGTATGCATATTTCCGTTTACACATTTTCCCAAGTGTTCTTCCAATGAATAAAACGTTTCGGTGTGCTTTTTCTGCACATGTGCATTTTTTTTAAATGGTCAAGTTGTTGAGGGGTTGGCTGCCCACTCCACCTGCAAGCATCACAAATTTTGAGTGATTTTGTGGGGAAACTGCATCCTGGTTTGTGTTTAGATTTAAGAAGTGTCAATTCCATAATTCAACAACGAGATGCAAATAATTTTTCATACATCTCTACCTGCATGATATATGTGCTTGCCATATTCATACACTACTTTGTATTTCTACATATATAGCTAAAATTATTTCTATGAAACAGCTCTAGCAGTGATCGTAGGCAGATCTACTCAAAGGAAAGTTGCTTTAAGGGAACAATTTAGTAGCTTCTTTGCTGAGGCTAAGCAGGTCTGGAGCTAGTGAGGGTCTTGATCTAGTTAGTATCCGGAATGGGAATGTCCATATATGCTGCCTTGGGGTCGAGTCATCTGAATGTAAGAACTATTGAGAAATGCTTGCAAATTAAGATGGCTGAATCCTGTTGCTTTAAATAATAAGTCTCATTACTCTATTGTGACTTACTTTATTACGCAACAGAATTTCAGCCATTCTGTTCAGTGAGGTATACTCATAAGCAAATGTGAGATTGCAAGCCTATGTGTCTTCTTTTTGAACAATATGAAGTTACTTACCTGTATCACTGCTGTTTGGCTATAAAATTTAGTCATATCTATGTTGTACTACAATGATTGCTTTCATAATCTAACTGAAAAATAATAGTGGATGTGGTATCAGCCAGGATGTGAAAAATTTCTGTCATGTTTCTCTGAAACATGGATTTTCATCCTTGTTTTGTATCAGGTTCCCATATTTTAGTTTTTGTTTTCCTCTCTGCAGATAAATGTGTATGTATTTGGGTACAGGTTTCCTACTGCACATACGTTAAAACACTTGTTTTCTTAATGTAATGAAATGTATGTTCTTAATGTATCTTAACATTTAATATTTTTCTCATTGGAAAAAAAAAAATATGAAGCTTGCAGATGCTTCCTAATCGTGGGAAAATGAAAGATTCATGTGCTCCTGAACCAATAGTCATGCAGAACATGAACTGGATAAATTCATTTTTTTAAAAATTCGGTTAATATGAATTTATTTTCCATCATTAAATATTAACAGAGAAAAATCTTTCGCTGCTAAAGGCAAGATAGCACCGAAGACTCAAGTCAACTTAGTTACTTCTTCTTTTTTTGAATCAACCATGAAGCTTACTTTAAAAGCTTTGGTGATTAAAATGAAATATCCTAGCACTGTCTATCTTGTTACTAAATAATTCGATCCAAGGACATCACTCATCCTGCTAAACTTGCATTATTCAGATCTCAGATAAACCAATTGCCATCTTTCCACAATCAACTTAAAGTGGATCAATCTGCCACAGGTATTATTTAATTTAATGTATTATTCAGCAAATAGAACTACTCCAACTGAATTGGACCCTGAATCAGCAAGGTATTTCAGCACATGCTAACATTGGACAATATAAACAAAAATTCAAAAGCACTAGTGAATGGAGTCACTGTTTGTTTTCATATAGGTGAGCACAGGAACTGGAGAAGCATGACAAGGGCTGTGTAACGATCAGATTAATTGAATCCCGAGTCCCATCTTCCAAAGCTGTAGATGTGGGGAAGCCAATGAACTAAAACTGGCATTCCATTACTTCCCCATAGATAATCTGTGATGTATGCTATCAATTCTGGAAGTTATTGCATATAAAAGATGCAGTATGATCTTTTTAAGAACAATCAATGGTAAGTCAGATGTGGTAGGTCAACTACATAAATATAATCAACATATTTATTGGAATCAAAACACACAAGTGTGAGCAACACAGACACAAAATGTCCATAATGTCTTTGGGGAGGGGAGATGAGGAGGGAGATATGACAGATTATGTTAGGTGTGGAGGGAGGTATGAAGACCAGAATATGCCTTTGTCATATTTTGTTTCCCTGGGCTCCTATGGCCCATCTTATTAATTTTCTTTAAATTACTACAGGTTTATAAAGAGAATAAAGGAACTTCACCAAAGTATAGAATGGCATGTGCTTGGCTTACAGGGGGAGAACTGGATTCTACTCAGTTCCCTTCTCCCAATAGATTCTGGTAGAATTTACACAGGAAACAGAACACTTCAGCTGCAAAACAGTAATAAAGCATACATACTATGCTGGTGGATTGACAGCATTATATTGCATTGTGACACTTGTATCTTATTCATCCTTTCCCTGAACTTCATATCAAGTGCTCCCTCTATATTACTCCACACCACACTGTCTCCAACCACTAGACGTAACTGAAACTCACATTCCTCTCACTCTGACCCCTGTTCTCTCCTTAATTCTCTTTCACAATAGTCTAAAGGCTGAGCTAGAGAATGGGCAGATACAGAGGACTTTAACCTTTTTCCATTGTCATCATCTTGATGAAAATCTCCTCTGGAAGATGCTTTTTTTACATCACCAGGGACATCTCTATTAGCTTCCTTTCTGATGCAGAAAGCAGTTGCACAATTTTATTGGGAGTAAGGCAGAGAGGAAGGCTAAACTTTCATCGCCCACCTCAGTGTTGATGCTGCTTGTGGTTTTCTGGGTGTTCTTTACCTCCAGGGGGGTGTATATGCATATAACTACAGAACAATTTGCACTCGTGTAATATGGTTTGATCCTTAGCAGTATTTTGGACAACAACAACAACAACTCTTGTTCCCTGCCCTGGCTCCTGCTCTGTGCTATCTCTTCCAATACTAATCATGCCTCAGGCAAGGATTGAGAAGAGTTTGTCCTCTTTCCTGGTGATGGTGTATTGAGGCTCTCAGTGGACAAGGCTATGCAGTTATAAACAACGTTTACCCTATGTGAAAGAGTAGGCAAACTGGACACGGTGACTGAAATCCTATTGCACTAGTACCATAGAAGTACAATAGAAAATTTCACTATTAAGCCATTCTTGTACATTTGGGTTTTTTAAAGGGAGGATGTGAACAAGAGAATTGGCACTTTGGAAATGGCATTTATAGTTATTATAATACACAGAGACTTGGATGTAGCCCAATATGGCAATATGCACCCTTCTCCAGCCTTCTCTCCTTCAATCTTCACCCACTATACAGCCAGCCTACATAACACGACAGACTCAGTTTTTGGCCTGGGTCAAAGGGAGTATTTCTCCTATGTTTGCTGCTATGCCTCTTCATTTCATCCCCTTGAACAACCTTCGCAAGCAAGACTCGTTATCAGGGAAGGGAAGTTGTGAGATATTAAAGTGTATCATCTTGTAAGGGCTTCTTTCACGACCACCCTTCAGGAAAAACAAGCAGGTGCTGCTGCCCTGGCTCCAAATCTAATTAGTACCACAAGGAACAAAATGTGACCAAGCTGTTCCTTACGTCTCCCTACAGCCAGGAATCTGAAGGTATTCCCCTGTGTTAATAGGAGAGCCATCCCATATCTTATAAATTATGGAGAATTTAAATGGAGTCCTGTATCCTCTACCACGGACCAACAGATTTAGCCTCAGGTATCTTGACTAATAAAAGGAGAAGCCAGACAGCTGCAGCAGTTGCCTGGGGACAGCTGTGCAAAGGCTACTGGGTGACCTGGCTAGTTAGTTATGTACTGTCAAGTCACAGCTGACTTACAGCAATCCTAATAGGGCTTTCTAGGTAAGTGAGATATTTAAGGAATGGTTTTACCAGTTCCCCTCCCCTAATGATTTTCCAGAATCCTTGCCCATCATTCTATCCTCTCTATACCACACTGGGTACACTCTGAGTGACCTAGCAGAGGGCAGTCGAATCATGAAGTTAAGAGCAGGATCAAATAGGAAAGATCTTGATGGATGCAATGTGTGGGCTTCTCTGTTTGATTACATGGCCTCTTCCTTTTATGGCCTTCCATGGTGAAGGGAATCAATACAGGAAGGCAGGAGAGCTAAGGGTAAGCATCACACACATTTGGCCTGCAGCCATTACTTTTCCTTCGCAGGTCCACACCTGATATGTTACATCCGTGTGGGCATTGCAAGTACACAGTGTCATATTTTATAGTGCAGCTTGGTCCTATGATTGGTGCTTTGATATCAGCTTTGTTCCAAATCTCTCCTTTGGCTATGGTGCCTTTGGAAGCACTTGTGTTATTAGAGCAATTTTTACTTAATTTGCAGTTTTAAAAAATCACACTCATATACAAGATAAGCAAGAATTTACATTCCTAGATTAAAGACATGATGGACAAGAAAGGATTTAGCGCCACAGGTGCTGCTGGTGCATTTTGGAAACAATCATATGGACTTTCTGTCATCTACAAAACTTTTAAAATGCAAGCACTTACCAATCTGAGAGCTGTTTAGGCCAGACAGTTTGAAATGCTTACCATCAGGTACGAAATACTACCAAAGAGAGGTTGGAGGGATACAAAGTGCTTCGATACAAGGTGTAAATAATGACCTGAGATCAGCCATGAGCAGTGGGAGAGGTTGATATTTCTTGCATCCAGAAATGATGTTCTCCTTGTTGCCTCTGTTATTTATTTATTTATTTATTTATTTATTTATTTATTTATTTATTTATTATTGATGATGATGATGATGATATAGCAGCAGCAGCAGCAACAGCAGCAGCAGCAGCAGTAGTAGTATTAGGGAAGCTGGCATCTTCCAGCTTCCGTAATATTATTATTATTATTATAACATCTTCCTAGGTCAGAGATCTGCAATGGTACCTAGAGAATATTATGGTACCTAGAGAATATTAGAGAGGACTAGAGGGCTAAATGTGGCTCACCTCTTTCTATTGGTAAGCTGTGCAGGTAGGGCATACCAGGAGTAAATTATATGCTGAGTACCAGGAGGTACCTTTAAAGTAAACAGCAATTCCCCAGATGTGACCTCTAGGCATGGAGAAGAGAAGCCTGGAGATAGAGGAGATGAATCAATCATTCAGGATTTTGGAATTCAAATAGCAGGGACTCAGGAGGGAACTCCTCAACACACTTTGAAAGTGTGTGGGAGCCACAGGCAGCCATTAGTCTGTCTCTGATCCCAGTTCTTGCCTGTATTAGCTAACCTTGATAATATCCCCCTAGCTTCCACTGCTGTTGATCTTTTCTTGTAAAATGTAATTCAGGAGCCAATAATGTCACCAGGAAGCTGATCTATAGCAAGTACATTGTTGGCTATAATGGGATTTCCTCTTTTTGGTACAAAATGTTGACAGCAAATTTTAAGGGGGTGACTTATGGAAAGTAGATACATCACTGGGAAAGGCATGTGGCACATGGGTTACATGTTGCCAATCTCAGATTAAATAAACATATATTGTAGGTTTTATTTACTTTGGTACATACTATATTTCTGTTGCTTTATAGTGCTTTAGACTCCTGCACATGTACTCTCTGGGCATGGTTACACTGCTGATTTGTATCAATTTCAGCTACAATATATTTTAAATCCATTTATAGTCACATAGTTTTTGTATCACAGTGCACATTCACGTTAAAAAGTATTCCAGTGGTGCCTCGACTTACGAACGTCCCGACTTATGACCAATTCGAGTTACGACCAGCTCCAGCTGCAACATTTTGCTTCGACTTGTGACCGGAGCTTTGAGTTATGATCAGAAAAAAGGTGGGGAATTTAAATTACTAACTGCTGGTTGGCGGAGAAGCTGCTTCTTTGTAGCTCTTTCGCCCCAACGGTTAGAGATAGTGCATCGGAGGAGGCGTCAGAATGCCTGGTGCTGCTTTCTGCTTTTTAAAATGCCTGTTCTGAGTGAGTACAGGGTTTTGCAGGGTAGGTTTGGGCTGGGGGAAGGTTATGTTTCTGTGCTGTGATTTTTTGTTTTGTTTTTTGGTGTGGTTTTTTTTTCAGACCCAGCATGTTCCGATGGGCCTTGCTTTGTTTGTTTGTTTGGCTGGCTGGTTTTGGTGGTTTTTTTCCCCGGCCCCCGTATGTTCCAATGGGGCTTGCTGTGTTGTGGGTTTTTTGTGATTTTTTTCCAGCCCTAGAGCATTCCGATGGGTCTTGTTTGTTTGTTTTTTGGCAATTTTTCCCTGGCCCCAGCACATTCCGATGCGACTTGCTGTGGTGTTGTGGGGTTTTCTGTGATTTCCCCCCCCCCCGGCCCCAGCGTGTTCCAATGGGGCTTGCTGTGTTGCTTTGTTTTTTTAGTGATTTTTTCCCCAGCCCCAGCGTGTTCTGACTTACAACCAATTCGAGTTATGACATCTTCTGGAACGGATTAATTTCATAACTTGAGGCACCACTGCACTCTGAAATAAAGTAGGGGCATAAAACTGTTTTGGGAAACTACATATGAGATATTAAATTGTTTCACTAACCAGCATGTTTTGAATGTTGTGATCCATTTTGAATTGTTGCTTTTAAGGCTTTGTCCTCCCCTCATCTGCCCTTGCACTGCCCGCCTGCTACAGCCACTTGCTGCTTCTGCTGTGGGCTTCTTTTTAATTTTAACTTTTTTTCCCAAGTGGGATAGTGATAGTCTGACATGACAGTGGGAATTTATGAGCCAGCAGAGAGAGAAAGGGGGAAAGCAATCCTCCTTCCAAAGCAAAGAAGCTCCCAATATTATAAATTTCTTTTGTCACTTTCACTTTGTGAAGGATTGGGAGCATTTTCCCCATTTCTCTCTATGCTGGCTGGTAAATTTCCACTGTCATGTCAGACTGCCACTATTCCACTTAGAAAAAAATATTTTCAAAAATGTAAAGCAAGCAGTAGAAGCAGTGAGCGGTTGTGGGAGGCAGCCAGCACAAGGCAACAGATACAATTTATATCAAAAGAGGCATTCATGTGTGCCAAACCAATTAAAAATAAATCAATTTTACATTTGTGTTAAAATAAGCAATTCCTCTGTCAGCCCAGTAAAACAACTTGCTTTCAATTAAAAAAAGAAAAGAAAAGAAAAAACATGCTTCCATGGGCATTGTGTAGCCAGGATTTTTATTTAAGCAAAACCCAATTCAACGGTGGTTGCCAGTGGGACCAAGCCCCTCACCTCTGTCTCACCTACAAACAGACACAGAAACACAAACACTGTCCAAATGTACAAAAAATGAGAAAAGAGACATACGTTTACATTAGAAGGTGCTTAATTAAGTCGGACACGACTAAACGACTAAACGAACAAACGAATTAATACTAGCTGGCTACAGTATGCTAGTTTAATACTTGCAGGAGGAAAGAAACCTACAGTTCCACTTTTAATCCTAACTGAACAGAATCCAATCTGCCATTACATTTGAATTCAGTAGTTTCATATCCATGTGCTCTAAACATCTGAGCTTTGCCTAGGAAGATCAAACACATAGCAAAACATATCTATTGCATGCCTCATGTCATTTATGTTTGATTTGGCCTACAGTTTGCATCTTTATCTTCTCTGCCTCCATGTAAATGTATCTGTCACCTAAGGACAGCACTTCAGACATCTGATAAGATGGAATCTGGCCTACAAATTAGAGCATGCCTGGAATCTGCTGATTTGTGAAGTGCCACATGATTTATTTTAAACAGTTGCCATTGTTCTTAAGATGTCCAAATTATTTTGCTTTGTTTAAGATTTTGATTGAATATCTGAACGAACAGTGGACAGCTTAACACTTTCATAACATAAAAGTGGTTAACAGTTAATAAGGAAATAAATACTGTATATATTTTAAAATGAAACATTGTATTAATAACTATAAAATGAAGTAATCAAAATTTGGACCTCCAGAAACAAATTCTGCTTCTTCAAATTCCAGATTCTCAGGTCATGCACTGCAGAAAACATTTTCTGTATGGTATCTAAGGTGGCATTGGTACCTAATAATGTTTTTATCAACTCAAAGTGAAATATGGGAAAGAGAAGATTCTTTCACATCATTCCTTCATCCCCCAAACTTCTTTCTCAAGGACCGAATTACTTAACAAACATCTAGCCATTGCCATAAGATCTGCAAAAACAAGAAAAACATGTAGAACTAATATTATTGAAATTCTCATTACTTTCCTTACCTACCTCAATTTACGAATTTAATGCATTCTACGGGATATTACGTAATGCGAAAAATTCATAAACTGAAACATGGTTTGCCATAGGAACAGGGGTGGCGCTATAAACCTCCAGGCACAATGCATCCTGGAGAAACTTTCTTCATACTTTAAAAAAAAAAAAAAAAAAGGTGAACCGAGGCATTATTTCCAATGGATTTTGCTTCATAAACTGAAAATTATGTTAGCTGAGGCTTTGGTAAACCGAGGTACAACTGTATTTTAATCTATGTGTGTGTTTTTTTTTAAAAAAAAAACAGTCTCTAATTCAGCTACTGAGCTCCCTATCTTCCCCTTCACAACACCAATTATTGGCAACCTAACTAGAAATAGAACAAATGCTAAATTTCTTATTATTGTCAAAAAAAAGGCTGTCTCAGAATGACCTGGCGTCTCAATTAAAAATTGCAGAAAACACCAGGTTTCTCCAATTAGAGAAACCCCAAAGTTTCTGCAGTTTGCACCAAATGTCTCTGCACAAAACTGCTACCCTTACCCCCAGTGAGACTAAGGACTTGCACTCACAGCAGACACTGAAGGATTAGCTGTTTGAATGCAAACAAAGCATCCGATGCTTCTCATTTTTTAAAATCCCCCAACAATATAGGCATCACATTTGGAAACATTTAATTTCTGCACTGGTTTCATTGAGGGGAGATATGATAGCACTTTTCAAATATTTGCAAGGCTGTCACACAGAGGAGGGACAGGATCTGTTCTCAACCATCCCAGAGTGCAGAACATGCAACAAGGGACTGAAGTTACAGGAAGCGAGATTTCAGCTGAATTTCAGGAAAAACATCCTGACTGTTAAAGCAGTATGACAATGGAACCAACTACCTCGAGTGATGGCAAGCACTCCAACACTGGAGGCATTCAAGAAAAACTTAGACAACCACCTGGCAGATGTCCTTTGATTTGTATTCCTGCACTGAGCAGGGGGCTGGACTTGATGGCCTTATAAGCCCCTTCCAATTCCATGATTCTATAATTCTACCCAAGTTTTAAAACCTGGCACCACTAAGTTTTCCTTCTCAAAGAGCCATGTTTCTTGAAGAGTCAAGACTGAGCATTTACATATAAATGAAATCACCTTCATATCCTTTCCTCTCACTTTTCCACCCTGCTATATTCCACGAAATAATACCTACTGATTTAAGTATTCCAACTTGGACTTACAAGGCTTTTTTTTTATCTTCTGTGTAGAATTTGTTGTTAATGCATTGTCTAGTTGTTTAATCACATCTGCCTCCTATGGTTACCCAGTCAATTTGTGATCTGTTGATATTCCCTCTGCTTACCTCTATTTCCAACCTCCTCCTCCAAAACTTATTTTATTTATTTATTTTATTATGAGGGCAGTCTTATTCTGTACCAACCTGTTGTCCATCATTAGCACTGTGTGGCTCGAGGGTTTGCTGATATTGTCACCTGATACCATCTGGTTGGGGGTAGGACTAGAAGAGGGGATAGATGTGAGATATCTAGCCTCTCTTCTCCTATGTGTACCCCCACCGCCATTCTTTCCCCTACCTAGCACCACCTCAATGGCTGCCCCTCCAACGCCCTCCCCACTTCCTGTTCCTTATGCAAATCCTACGCAAAAAAAGCAGCATCTATTTATGATATACGTACAGTGGTGCCTCGCTTGACAATGTTAATTCGTTCCAGAGAAATCACTGTCGAGCGAAAACGTTATCAAACGAAATTTAAAAAAAACCATTGTAACACATTGAAAACTGTTCAATGCGTTCCAATGGGCTGAATACCTGCTCGTCCAGCGAAGATCCTCCATGCGACGGCCATTTTCTGGTGCCTGTTAAGTGAAAAATCAGTCCTAAAAACAGCAGGGGGCCATTTTCTTCAGCCAGTGGCCATTTTGAAACCCCACGATCAGCTGTTTGCTGATCGTCGCAAAGCGAAAATCTGTTCCTGAAGCAGGGAACAGATCATCGTGAAACGAAAAAAACCATTTAAACCATCGTTTTGCGATCAAAAAACTTCAACATTAAGCGGATTCATCGTAGAGCGGGGCAATCGTCCAGTGGGGCATGACTGTACACTACTTTTTTGTGGGGGAAAGGGAGTCGAATTTCAGTCATCAGGTGCACTGCGTGATCTTTGATTTCTCTAACTTACCTACCTCAACAGGGTATTGTGGGCACAACTGAGATAAGGTGTGATAGAAAATATATAAGAAATAAATAAATCACAAAACAAAAAACAAGTGAATAAAAACATTCTCACAAATGCAAAAACACTAGTTGACAGAAAGTGGCTAAAATCCTGTTGCTTAGCATACTACGTTGCACCAAAATAGGCTCATTGAATCAGTGAGGATTTGGTAAGTCAACTTCTCCATAAATTCCATTGATTTAAATGGGGTTACTTGTGACTTAACTACACTAAAGTAACTCATAACTACAGAAAGCTATTTGAATTAATGGATATTACCAAGGAGTTGACTCATTAAATCCCCACTGATTCAAGGGGACTGATTCAATATGGTATGATTTCCTACTGTACATGATTTCAGCCACGATTTTCTATAAGACAAGATAAATAAATACTTATGCAACTAACCTGAATAAAGAATGAGACAAAAGTATACCTAACTGAAAGTTCTTACGCTTGCTTTTAAATATTGCTTCTAAATAGCAAATCTATCCCTTCCAAAGCCTGACTGTAGTCCAAACAGATGAAACTATGGATTAGAGAATTGGAAAATATACGTCTTTTTCATCCTTTTTATTTATCTGCACCTATGCCTAGCAAAGAATCTTACATGGTTCAAAAGCTCGGAGAGGATTTTTGATCAATTGAAGGTACATCAACCAGAAAGACATTTGACTCCATAATCCTTGTGGCACTTTCCTTCCATTTCCGTTCTCTTTACGGCCTTCCTCCATACTCCTCCTTCTCCAACAACACGGCAACAACTGCTACTTTAATTGCTTCCCTCTTGTCACACCATTTGCTGTGCAATATTTTGATCACAACCCATCTCCCAGCAGCAGCTCTCAATTCATCTTTTTCTCTGCAAAGATATGGAAATCTGCAGGGTCCCCCAGTTTCCTTGCTACTATTTGCTCTCTTTCTCAGCTGCCCTTTCTCTGTCATCTAAAATTGTTTCCTCACACCAGATAACAGACAAATGTCTCTGAAGTAGACATGGTCCTGAGGGTCCCAAGAGCCCCTCCCCCATTAAAAAATCAAACTTTTTTTTAAATAAAAAAGCAGAAAACAATATTTTTTGTTCCTGGAGGCCTCCAGAAATGGAAATCTAGCTCTTTTGGCATTAGGGGTCACCCTGTGAGCCCTCCTTTTTTCTTTTTTTAAACAACCTGGACATTTATGTCCAGATGCATCCTGTGTATTTTTTTAAAAGGCAGGAATGGCCATTTAGGTATCCCTTGCTTCCCCTAGAGAATACCTAGGGGGGCAAAAATATGCCCCCCAGCCCCAGAGTTTATCCACACACACCCCTCAACCTACTTCTGTATTGATTGCTTCCATCGGCCAGGGAGAAGGCAGTTTCCACAGCTGAAAGTTTTCTACATTCAGAACATTCAAGAGGAACATCAAGCTCTTTCCTGCTAATTTTTCCTGTTAAAACGATTTCAGCCACAGATCAAAGAACCATAAGTATTTTGTTGCCCTGGTCTACATTTAATCTGTTGTAGAAAACAAAAGGCAAGAGCCTTAACGATTAGCAGAATTATTGTGACATGAGCATTTGCGGACAGGATGCATCTGATGAAACATGGATCTCACAGTAAATCAGAATCTTGTTAATTACACCCATAGGCACCGCTCCATCAGCATAAATTTCAGTGACAAATTGTCTCAAGTTAAGAAGTCAGCAGAGGCATTTTCTATCAATCACCAGTCATGTGATTTGGTGTGCAATAGCAAATGCCTACAAGTTCATAACTTGTGTACATTCAAGCAGTGTGTGAACTTCACACCAATGGAGTTATGTCAAGTGTGTAAATACATCATAGATGCCATTGTATCTGCCATCTGGAACACTCCCATTACAATTCCGCTCAGGTTGCTTCCACTGATGGCAAGGGAATTCTGCCTGCAACAGCCCTCTGCTGAATTGTCCTTCCACTTGTACAACAGAAAACCTGTATTTAAGGGTTTAAGGTGCTATGCCTCCTCTTTGTTTCCCTCATCACATGGCCCAAGAGGCACGGCGTAGTGGTTTGAATTGGGTTGTTCCTGGACCGCGCGCCTAACGGCATGTGAAATTCTCAAATACTCTGGGGGGGAGTATACTTTTAAAGGTCAGATCATACTTCCACAGTATTAGAGAGCAGGCCGGGTAGGTGGGGCTCGTCAGCCCTGGAAGGCAGCCCATCTAGGAGAAGGAAAACTATGATTTTAAACCTCCACTGCCTTGTGGCTATATCCACTTATGGAAAAGGCTTCAGGAGATAACCTCAAGGAAAAATCCGGAGCTGGAGTCCCGGAGGCAGTTCGTGTTGCTCTGCCAGCTCCTGCGATGTTGCTGGAACCAGTTGTATTGGCTCTTGCCTTTCCACTGGACCATTTCAGTGATGTGGAGGGGGGGATTTGCTGCCTATCCTCCATATTATTTTACCCAGGCTTCGTGCTCTGGAGAGGACATTCCAACTTCACATACAGCGTCGAAACAACATGGGAAGTAGCAGTTACCGGTTATACGTCTTTGCTCAGTTGGCATAGAGCATGATGCCAGGGGCTACTTCTGACGGTGCGAGAGGTCATTGCACCTCACTAGGTAGATACTGCCCGCCTTAAGCTGGGCAGCCCACAGCCAGTAAGGTGCTACCTCGCCACGGTCTGTTAACTTCATGGGGTGCATGGGGTTTAGGGTGAAATGCGACAAGCAGATTGATAACTGTACACCATGCAACAGTCGTAAGAAAACTTCTGCTCTAAAGCTGGGCACCTGGAATGTATGGACAATGACCCCTGGCTTTTCTGACTATGGCTTTCCTGACGACCTACAAGAAGTAGACGATGTGCGCAAGACAGCTGTCATTGACATAGAACTGAGTAGACTGCAGATGAACATTGTTGCCCTGCAAGAAACAAGATTGCCAGACTTGGGATCAGTCAAAGAAAAAAAAAATTCTCATTCTTCTGGCAGGGAAAACCATCGAATGAGACCAGGGAATATGGTGTTGGCTTTTCCAGTCAGAAATACTCTTCTGAAATGCATTGTTCCACCTACTGTGGGGAGTGAAAGAATCTTGTCTCTGCAGCTCCACTCATCAGCAGGACCAGTAACCCTCATTAGTGCATATGCACCTACACTGTCATCCACTACAGAAGTGAAAGACAAATTCTATGACGATCTGGCAGCTACTATCAAAAAAGTCCCTGAAAGGGAGGCACTGTTCATTCTTGGAGACTTTAATGCTAGAGTTGTTGCTAATCACAATTCTTGGCCCTTGTCTAGGCCGTTTTGGCATTGGAAAGATGAACAAAAATGGCCAACGCTTGCTGGAGTTTTGCTGTTATTATGGTCTTTGTGTCAGCAACACATTCTTTAATATGAAGCTTCAACACAGAGTTTCCTGGAGACATCCAAGATCCGAGCATTGGCATCAGCTCAATTTGATCCTCACTAGACATTCTAGCCTTCCTAGTATTATGATCACACGCAGTTACCAGAGTGCTGATTGCGATACTGATCACTCCCTGGTGTGTAGTAGAGTAAAACTGCGAACAAAGAGATTGTATCATACGAAAAAGGAAGGAAGACCACGTATTGACATCAGCAAGACTCGCAATCAAAGAAAAGTGAGGGAATTTGCCCAAGCACTTGAGGAAACCCTTCCAGGTCCGGCTAATGTAAATGCACCTGAACAATGGGAACATTTCAAGAATGCTGTGTACAACACCGCCTTGTCCACCTTTGGCAAGAAGACCAGAAAGATGGCTGACTGGTTCAAAGCCCACTCGGAGGAGCTAATGCCAGCCATCGAGGATAAGAGAAGAGCTCTAGCAGCATACAAAGCCTGTCCTAGTGAGTACAACTTGCAAGCTCTTCGAGCTGCTCGTAGCCAAGTCTAACAGGCTGCCAGGAGATGCCCCAATGATTATTGGCTCCAGCTCTGCTCTCAGATACAGATAGCAGCGGACACAGGTAACATCAAGGGAATGTATGATGGTATCAAGCAGGCCTTAGGTCCAATACAGAAGAAATCTGCTCCCTTGAAGTCTGCTACAGGTGTGATCATCCAGGACCGAGCACAGCAGATGGAACACTGGGTGCAGCACTACTCTGAGCTATATTCCAGAGAGAATGTAGTAACTGAAGAAGCATTAAATAACATTGAGTGCCTGCCTGTCTTGAAAGAGCTGGACAGCGAACCAACTTTAGCAGAAATAAAAGCGGCCTTGGATTCCCTCACCTCTGGCAAGGCACCTGGAGGGGACAACATCCCTGTTGAAGTGCTGAAATGCTGTAAGGAGATCATCACCACTGAACTGTATGAAGTCTTTTGTCTCTGCTGGAGGGAAGGTGGAGTACCACAGGACATGAAGGATGCAAACATCGTCACATTGTACAAGAACAAAGGAGACAGGGGCGACTGCAATAACTACCGTGGCATCTCTCTTCTTAGCGCTGTAGGGAAGCTGCTTGCCCGTGTTGTGCTGAAGAGGCTCCAGGTGCTTGCAGACAGGGTCTATCCAGAATCACAGTGTGGATTCCGAGCTACAGTCAACCCTCGACTTACAAACGGCCCTAGTTACACACATTTTGACTTACAAACCACTCTGATAGATAAAAATATTGACTCGATTTGCAAACTTAGATTAGAGTTATGAACCAAAAAAAAAAAAAAAACAACCCATGTGGGAGGCAGGGAAAGCATGAAATTTGAACTTTCAGTTAACCGTTGGCCAGTGAAGACGGTGCCTGTCTGCTTCCTCACTCTTCCCAGGAGTACAGAATAAAAGTACCAACCATGAGAAGATATAATTTAATTTAAAAAATTGAATTAAAAATTCAGAAAATAAAGGAGATTATGGCTTGTCTCTGAGGCAACAAAAATGACCGTGCAAGGTGGAATTAGTTAAGGAGGTCACGTCCAACACCAAAGTACAAACAGAAAAAGTCATGGATTCTTCAGGAATTCAGTCATTTGGAATTCTTAGAACCACATCTCCAGGGTCAATGTGTGAATGAAGATGTAAATATCCATTAAAACTTTTCACTTTTGAATTTTATTCAAGGCTTCAAATGTTTTTGTAATTCAAAAAGGTTTTAAATGCATATTTTGAAATTAAATAAGCTAATGCATGTTTATTGTGTGAGAAAATGCATATTTAAATACAAATGTTTGTGTGGGCTTTAAAAATACACATTAATGAAGAAACAGGGTGGAGAGAACTAATGAAAGAACACAGACAAAACTGATGGAAAAGAGAAATGGGTTGATTTAGCCATCCCGAGCCATAGTAGCTGAACAGAACAGCTTCATGTTCCGAAGTGATGCACCTGATATTTACAAATATAGTAGTGACACTGGCATGCTTACCCAACCTGAGAGCCTCCTAGAATACCTTCTGATTTAATCTAAATTGATTTGGATCTGAACCAGATTGGTCTGACCCAAAATCTGGATCATGATCTGGAAAATCAAATTGCTGCAACCTCTGGTTGCTTGCATCGGAAAATTAAAGCCTGTAACTTTTTTTACACATCTGCACAAAATTTGGCAACATAGCATACCTTTAAAAGAATCCTGAATGCACTAAATTGGAGCCAGGCAGCTTAAAAGATTTTTGGTCTAATACCTGTAAAATTTCCTATTCTTTAAAGCCCTTCTTTTTGTTTGTTTGTTTGTTTCCTTCCTTGCTTCGAAAGCTGCTTTTTATTGCTAAATCTTGCCAATTAATGTAGCTTTTGCTCCGGCACAGTCCCTCTATCAATAGTGTAGGATCACTTTCCTCCAAAAGAAAGATTATCCACAGGGCAGGGCAGCAGCACAGAGTTCTGCTTTTTGCAAGTAAATGTAGAATTTGTTCATGGGAAGGCAGGGTTTGATTCAGTTGGAGGTTAGCTGAATGGGTAGCACAGCTCAGCTTTGCACACAGCACACAAGAATAGGTGGACCTTGGTTCTGATTCAGCAAGGCCCTTCTTACTTTCTTATGCGGATGTGTGTTAATGGTGCTGCAGGGGGTGCTAAAACTTTCTTTATCTAGGGGTTTATGTAGCTGCTCACTTTGGCAAGCTATAACATGATATGACATCTATGGGACTAGCAATTTCTTGTCTAGGGTTTCATCTCATATTATTGTCCATGCAATGAGATTTTGGAAAAGCACAGACTCTTATCCACTTGGATGGATGGAAGCATTAATAAACACACTTTAGTTCATCCCTACTCAGCTTAATAATTCTTTTTCCTCTTGAGCTTCAAAGTTGTATCCCAAATTGAACATGAAGTCAGCTTAAATCTGAAGCAATAATACCCATAATTCTTTGGCTGTCTAAACCCAGAGACCATCTGCTTATTGGTGAAAATAATTAATTAGCTAAGCAAGAAAACTTCATTTTGATACAACATGGGGCTGGAGGAGGGTATAAGGATAAAACTGTTGAGATCGAGGGAGATCTCATAAAGAACAGTTACCAGATAAACTCTTAACACTGGTCAGAGCATTTCTGTACATAACAATTACAAATACCATAACATACTAAGATTAGTCTTTTTTAAAAAGGGGGATTCAATTTAAAAGCCCAGCATGTTTGCTAAGGAATTCTGCACATCGAATAAACTTCGGGAAATGCTATGCAATTTTCTTATTTATTCTCCTGGCTTTTGCAAAATGAAGTTCACATTTTTTAGAACCTAATTAGCTCATGGGTTGCTCCAGAATACTAATAAAAAAACGGCCACTTGTGCCAAGCAAAATTATACATTATATTTTGCATCAAAAATATTGTAATGAAGTTTGAAAGGTGATTAACATATTTTGAGAAGGGTATCAGCTGTTAGTGTAGAACTGGAGTTTGGACCTGATCATGTGGTCTTTCGAGTGGCAGCTGAGATCCAACCATTCTGTAAAGCATACACTGGGAAGTGGCACAGCTCAATGAGAGTGACCATGTCCTTCTAGAATTCTTTATTTCAAAGGAAATGAAAGCAGAGTGTAGCTGCACACTTCTGCTGGATTTTTAAAAAGCCGATTTTAATGATCTCAGAACAGGGGTAAGTAAGGTCCCATGGCAGGAGATCCTAACAAGAAAAGGAGTCCAAGAAAGGTGGGATCATCTAAAAAAAGCAATTCTAAAGGCACAACTACAAACAATTCCAACAAGAAAAAAAAGGGAAGCAGCAAAAAAGGCCAGTGTGGTTTCACAAAAAGCTCAGGTAGGACCTGAAAATAAACAAACAAAAAAAGACGTGTAAATGAAGTGGAAGGAAGGCCAGGCCATCAAGGATGAGTACAGATAAGTAGCAAGGAAATGCAGGGATGGCATCAGGAGGGCAAAAGCTGAGAATGAGCTTAGATTAGCTAGAGACAGTAAAAGCAAAAAAGGAGACCATTCTTCAGGTATGAGAGTAGAACCGCTGCCGGGTGGCGGACCAGGGATTGGGGACCTCTACTTTAGGGGTTGATAAAATGAGTACCCAGCTCACTTGGGGGGGGGGGAGGAGTGTTCCTTGAATAATTATGTTGTGAACTTCCCAGAAAGTGTCCTAGTATTATGAGGAATATAAATCAAAACAACACTGCTACTACAGTGGACCCTCTACTTAAGGAATTAATCCGTATTGGAATGGTGGCTGCAAGTCGAAAAGTCTGTAAGTCGAATCTCCATTGACCTACAATGCACTGAAAACCGATTAATCCCATAACCAGTGGTTTTTATTCTATTTTTATTCCATTTTGGTTTTTTTCTGGTCTGTAAGTCGATTCTCTGGATGCAAGTCGAATCTAAATTTTGCAGCCAGAGAAGTCTGTAACTCGAAAAGTCTGTAAGTCGAGCCATCTGTACGTAGAGGGTCCACTGTAATAATAATAATGAAAATATATAGAGGTAACTGAACACACAACTGTAGAAGTGGACATCATCAGATGGATCAATTTAGAAATCAAACAAACTATGTAACTGGAAGCAGACGTTTCCTTTGTAGAAAACCAAGACCAGGAGCAGACTGTTGTACAGATGATGAGTTGATAATATAAAAAATTAGAGTAAAGATGAGGAACAGTAATATCTCAGTGCCAGCATATTATTTAAATAACATTCTTGAAGAAATTAAAGAACTTGTAAGGAACAGATTTGTACTACTAAGCTCAATCAACTGCAAACCACCTGTTGATTGAAAGCAGAAATCTTATTAGAGAAAAATAGAAGACTATTTTTATAGCTGAAAGAAAGAAAGCAAGAAAGCAAGAAAGCAAGAAAGCAAGAAAGCAAGAAAGCAAGAAAGCAAGAAAGAAAGAAAGAAAGAAAGAAAGAAAGAAAGAAAGAAAGAAAGAACTAAGTGGATTATTGATGAAATGTTTGATAACGTTTAAGACAAATGAGAATCAAATGTAAAGGATGACAAAAACAGAAAGCAAAATGGAATTTCTTAGTCAGAATTTGAAATGAAACTTTTCAACAATTTACATGTATGGATAAGGAAATAATAATATTAAGCTTTGGAAACAAAAATAGAAGAGCACAACAAAAAAGGAGAAACAAGATAACTTCCATAGGATCCAAGAAATCAAAAGTAAATTTTAACTATGATCAAGATGAACGGGGGAAATACTAAATTTAATCAGGATAAAATAAAACGGAAGAAAGAAACAATATTCTGAAGAGCTACACAGAAGAAAACAAGAATGATGGACATCTTCATAGCCCCCACTTTGGAGAGGAACAAACTGCCAGCTGAGATGTGCAAAACTCCATCCACCCAATATTCAAGCAATCAAGACAGAATTATATAAGGCAGCCTTTAAGAACATCATGCCCTCAAGTGATATATTCTCGAAGGCTTTCATGGCTGGGATCCAATGGTTGTTGTAGGTTTTTCAGGCTGTTTGGCCATGTTCTGGAGGTTTTTCTTCCTAACTAGTTCTAGCTCCTGTCCTCTGAAGATGCCGGCCACAGAGACTAGTGAAACATTAGGAAGAAAAACCTCCACAACATGGCCAAACAGCTTAAAAAACCTACATCCATCAATATTAATTTTGTTTGAAATTTAGCTTTTCTGTAGATTGCCACAATCAAGTCAGTTATATTATTATGGGAATGAAGTGTGTTGTGGTTGTGGAGTTTGCTTGCTTATAAACCACCCAGAGGAGTATGAGTTCACTAATCAGGTGAGGGAGGGAGGGAGGGAGGAAGGAAGGAAGGAGTATCTTATGATGAATGATCTGCAGTTCTAGAAAATGAAGTGAATGCTACCTGCAAAGCATTGGGAATAAACAAATCAAAGAAATAAGAGTATGTACCAACACATTATTTCAAGCTATAGAGACTGAGTGCACCAAAACCATAAGAAGAAAATGCCAACAAATATGGAAAACAAATAAACAGTCAACAAACTGGAAATGTTCAATTTACAGTGGTGCCTCACTTAACGAGCGCACCATTTAATGATGAATCCGCATAGCGACCTGTTTTTTGGGGTCGCTAATGCAATCGCATTGTGATATTTAGATAGGCTAAACATCGCATTGCGATCATTTCTGCCCCCGGCGGCCATTTCGGAAACAGCTGATCGGCGGTTCCAAAATGGCTGCTGGATGCAGAAAATGGCCGCCCACACCATTTTCGCGCCCTGCCCTCGCTTACCGGGCAGTGAAAATGGCGGCCGGATCCAGGATTCTTCCCTTACTGTGAGTTTTTCCCTAATAGGAACGCATTAAACGGAGTTTAATGCGTTCCTATGGGTTTTCCCCGCCCGGATAACGAAGAATCCGGATAGTGACGTTAATCCTGGAATGGATTAACGTCGCTATGCAGGGCACCACTGTATATTGCAAGCTTAAAGAAAGGAAATGGCAAGGACTGTAGTAACTATAGGGCCACTATAGCAATCTTCCATGCAAGTGAAATGATGCTCAAGATTTTACAACAAAGATTTCAACCATATATGGAGCAAACATTACCAGCATACCAAAGAATTTCAGAGGAAAATCCATTTGTGCTTTATAGATTAAAGCAAAGCTTTGATGGTGTAGAACATGACATATGGATAATTCTAAAAGAAATGGTTGTGCACTAGCATTCAACTGTCCTGATGAGTATCTTATACTCTGGTCAAGTGACTTCCAATTGGCAAAGATGTCAAGCAATGGTGTATTTTACGTATTTCACTAACTGTTTGATCCATATGCTGAACATATAATACAAAAATGGATTAGATTCAGATGAAGGAGGAGGGAAAATTGATATAAGAAACATCAATAATTTTCGATGTGCACATGACACCGTATTACCAGCAGAAAATAGCAATAACTTGAAACAACTGCTGAAAAGGCTTAAAGAAGAAAGTTCAGAAGCAGGATGAATGTAAAGCAGACAAGGATAATAGCTAAAGACCTTAACACTGAAATCAAATTTGTTAAAAGTTTCCTACATAACGGTTAAAATCCTGTTGGCATAAAGTTACACCACACAAGGCAGATGATGTCATTATTCATCAAAAAGAATATTTAATTTAAACAAATGTAAAGCTTCCTACCTTCCTGTTTCAAGTTCCACATCCCTTTTGCCCTGGAGAAGCCTTTGGGAGATTAAGGATGAGGGGAGAGAAAGGTTTAATAGTATAAAAGTGTTAACACATCGGCACTACAGGATTTGGACTACCACCAGCAACCTGGCAGTAATTGTGTACTATTAAACTTTCCTTACCATCCTGATTCTCAGAAGGGTTTCCCCAAAGCAAAAATGACCCCTAGGGAGCCTTGGAACCTGAAACGGGGGTAGGAAGATTTCAATTAATTTAAATTAAATATTGCTTTTGCTGGACAATGACATCATCATTACCCGGTGTAATTTTGTGCAAGAGGATTTCCCCCAGTGGATCAATCATGATCAACCACCAAAAAGGCAAACAAATGGGTTTGAGACCAAATTAAACTGAGGTCTCCCTAAGACCTGAATTATCTGAATTTAGACTATCATATGTTGGACATATCATAAAAATATCAAATATATGGACATAACATTGTATTAGGAAAAAAATTAAAAGCAGTAGGAAAAACAGGAAGAGGGACACAAGACAGGTTAGTCAGAAAAGAAAGCCGTGGTCTTTAGTTTGTCAGCCTTTAAGATGACTTTTAATGATAGACTTTCTGAGAGCCATCAGTTCATACAGTGACCATAAGTTAAAAGTGATTTTATGGCACTTAACAATTCCTTCTAGCTGTCCTCCAACACTTGATAATTCTCTCTTGTCCCAGATAATATGAAGAACACCCTTCTCCTTCTACTACCAATAAAGATCTTTCTTTCTTTCTTTTCTTTTCTTTTTTCTTTTTCTTTTATTTCTTTCTTTTTGGCTGAGACTTGTGCATATGAGTCCTTACAGTGACAATCAAAGGATGCTGCAGCCTGTGTTAAATGTTCCAAACTAGGATAAACCTCAGCTTTGGCAGGAAGGTGGGGGAAACACTAGCTTATCCTCTGACTGGTATCCATCTCAGTTCAATGAATTTTGGAGTACATTGTCAGTCTCTTTCCATGCAAGGATACACACAGTCTCTCACACAGTAATCAATGATGAGCCTATTAACATGGTTGCTTTGTCTTCTGTGCAGTCTAGGGGCTTTATCTTGTGTAAGGCTAAATGTGAAAATATATCGAGGAATCCATATTCAGCACACTGCAGAATGCTATGCAGAGCTGCAAAAATCATTAATCTTGACTGTGATTTTTAAAATAGTTTCCAAGTCTATAGAGCCTGTGTCCTGAGCACACTCCTGTACTGCAGTGAGTCCTGGACCCTTTGTGCACAGCAAGAAAGGAGGCTGAACACCTTCCATATGCATTGCCTCTGATGCACTTTTGGTATCACCTGGCAGGACAAAGTTCCAAATAGAGTAGTCCTAGAATAAGCTGGAATTTTTAGCATATATATATTACTGAAACAGCAACGTCTATGTTGGCTTGGGCATGTCATGAAAATGGCTGATGGTCAGATTCCAAAAGAGCTCCTGTATGGAGAATTAGTGCAGGGAAATTGCCCCCGAGGGAGACCACAGCTGCCATACAAGGATATCTGCAAGCGGGATCTGAAGGCCTTAGGAATGGATCTCAACAGATAGGAAACCTTGACCTCTGAGCGTTCAGCCTGGAGGCAGGTGTTGCATCATGGCCTCTCCCAATTTGAAGAGACCTTGAGGCAAAGAGGCAGTCCCGAAACCAGCAAAACCAGGGAGCTGGACAGGGGACAGATTGTATTTGTCTTCAGTGTGAAAGGGATGGTCACTCTCGAATTGGCCTTCTCAGCCACACTAGATGCTGTTCCAACTCCTCCATACAGAGCACATAGTCTTTCGAGACTGAAGGATGCCTAAAGAAAAAAAACTCTATACTAAGGCTCCTCAACCTACATTTACAAATATGTGCATATTACTACCTTTTCGAAAGTTAGGCTTTTTTTCTTTACAGGTTTTAAAGATTGTAAGGAATCGGGCATTGTCCTTGTTATCCAGACTAAATGGGTTATCTTACAGACAAAAGACAACTGAGAATGATCTCGCTGTGAGGAACTGTTTGAAATTTTATTTTCTAATTAGGGCAATTATTCCCACAATGAATAGAACACTTGAGGAGATAGAAGACATGCAAATGGCGTTTACATTTGAATGCACGTGCTAAAGACTGGTGTATGAATGAATGAATGTGTGTGAGAGCATGTAGGATGTTTTTGATTCAGGCTGACTGGGAACAATATGAATCAAATGTAGTTCTGCGTACAATCCCCTAGAGAACGGGAAGCAGCCACACATACATTTATAACAAGCTTACACAAGTTGTGACACCCACACACAACCAAAACATGTATGCTGTAGAGGTCTCATTTACAAGAAGAGCACATCTCCTGGTAATCTTTTTTGTTTTTGGAAACAAAAACCCATGTGAAGTACTTTGCTGAAAATTTGTATTCATTCGGACTGAATGGATACATACCTATGGCTATGCCTAGTTTTGTTTTTTAAAAAAATAATTTGTTATATTTGCATCTTGCCATTTCTCTGACGAGTTCATAGTGCAAACGTGAGAGACTGAGAGATGGGCACAAACCTCAGTGGTTCGTGCTGGTTTGTTTATCGGCCAAACAGGTGTTCGACGCTTCCCAGCCCTGCCTCCTCCGGTGGGTGCCCACTCAGAGGCAGTGTCCCGCCCGCCAGAGGAGGCAGGGCAGGGAAGCACAAACACCTGTTCGGCTGACAAATGAACACGCACAAACCGCCAAACGGGTGGTTTATGCTCATCTCTAGATACTATATCCAGGGCAACATTTCTTAACATTTAATAGTAACGGATTAGTAACTGGCTGATCTGGATCCACAGTGCTACTGAATAAAATATTGTTGCTTCTGAGTACCAAATGTATACATTTCAGCTAAGCATTTCTCAGTACTCCTGCACATCTACGTAGGTATACACATGAACTGAGCTTGAAATTCACATGGCCTCCCTCAATTCATGCTTTAAAACGGGGTTGGAAAATTCTTCTCACTGCCAGTACCAAAATTTACACTTGCCACCATAAAAAAAAGTGAGGACCTCCTTAGAAATATGACACAAAGGGAAAATGCGTTCTGCTCCAAGCAGCATAGAGCAGCTCACTTGATTCTACTGGGAAACTAGGCATTATGTTCCTCGTTTCTATTGCTTTCAAGTCACCGCCACCTACTTTCTCTGAAGCTTTGTGTTTACATGAAAGAGGATACTTTCATCCCACATTTAAAAGGCAGGATGATTAGAAATGCAGGAGTGGAAGTAACTTAAGTTTCACTTATTTTACTGCAGTTAAACAAAGCATTTCATTGCTATGAAAAAACATCCCACTTGGTGTACACTTTTCAATGTGATGAGAGGGTTTCTGTCTATCAGGGACAGTAACAGCAATGTGGTTAAAAAGTTGTGAGCCTGTACTCCTAGCAAAAGAGCATGGCCAAAACGGGGGCATCAGACTGAGATGCATCCTCCCTCTTCAAGGCTAGATCAGCAGAAGGAACTGATAATTCCAATGGAGATGGGTCTGGAGAAATTCTGAAGGGCAGCAGCAGTAGTGAAACATGACATTGGTAGAGGATCTTGCATAGACACTGGCTACAGCGTCAAAAGTAACTCATGTTAGTACTATGCAGAAGAAGGCAATGATAAACCACTGCTGAATATTGTGTACCTCAAAAACACTGTCACAAGAAAACCCAAAACAAAAGAAGAGACAGTGAAGAAAGAAGATGTGATTTCCAGGTTGGAAAGGCACTCTGTAAGATAATGGAGAAGCACAAAAGACACAGAAGAATGAATGGCACTTTCACTAATGAAGCATCTGGGTTAATGCCGAAAAGGACATCTAGTTCCTTATACGCAGAAGCAAAAGGAAAGTCTCATTGTACATGACGAATCTAAGTGGAACATAGAGTGTGACAAATATGAATCAGGTAAATTTGAAACCATAAAAAAAGAAATTGAACTTTTAAACACTGTAATGAGCAAACTACAGCTGACTTGAATAGGATAATTTCAAGCACATAATTATGAAGAATTATACTCTGGAAGAGAGAAACTTGCATGAAATGATGCAGTTCTAATAGTAAGCCAAGACATAGTACATGTAGCTAGGGCTTCTGCTGTAAAGTCTGAACAAATAATGTCAGACTTCTTCCATCGGTCTATCAAAATAATTATAACTCAACTGTGCGCTCCAGTTAAAGATGTGAAAAAGTTGAACATGGCAGGAAAAGAAGACCTAATATGAGACGGATTGACTCAAGAATGCAGAGCTGGGCAAAGTTCAACATTCAGATTGGATGTGGCACTCCCAGAAACATGTAGTGATGCATACTCCCAGAGGTTCTCCAGAGACACCACTCCCCAAATAGTTTTTAAACAAAAAGGAGTCTATTTTGGTTAGAAAAGATCTTGAAAGCAACAACTATCTGATCTGGGACCTTGGGGTTGTCCCTTAAGACTCTTATCATTTCCTCCAAAACCCACAAACAGAATCAGAAGCCCAATGCTATCACAGGCACTTCCTGTTTTTTATTTACTTGGGGGGGAAAAATGCCGTTTTGCCTATATGTGAGCTTGTTGTAGCTCACAGGGAGCATGAGGCTTAAATTTGGTTTTTAAACCCTCAGACTTTGCCCATCTCTGCAATAAAGGAAACGGCAGCCTTCGCAAGACCTGAGCAGGGCTGTTAATGACAGGACTTTTCAAAGGTGATTAATTCAGAAGATCACAATGAGTCCGATGCAACTTGATGGCACAATTGATGTGTTTATGTGTTTGTGTGATACACTGTCAAGTTAAAATCAACTTACGATTTTCACTTCAAAATAAGTGAAACAGGAGGGCTGTGCTTTTACAAACAGCACTTAATGGTATTTGGAAGCATTCACACCCCTTTACATTACAAACCAGGGGTGCCCAGTATGGTGTATTGGATAGAGTGATGGACTAGGACTTGGGTGATTAGGGTTGCTATAAGTCAGTTCTGGCTTGACAACACATTAACAACAACAAACATTTTAAAGCAGGGTATCAAAGAAAAGTGTTGCGGAAAGGGATACATCCTCATTCCAAATGTAGTAAGTGATGTTCTTTGGCAAAATCCCTCCTTGTGCCATGTTCACTAATGTCTATTCTGTTTTCATTTGCAGCAATTGGGAAATAATACCAACTGACTGCTATTTCTAACACCCAAATACCCAAGAGTACACTGATATAGTGCAACTCTAAAGAAGCTGTCAAAGCGATGCATCATGGGAACTTCTGGGTGTATATACTCTCCCATATCTACACACACGCATCTACACTATCAGTTTTGAAGTGATAACTACTGGAAAATGAGATCTTCTAGCAGTTAGCATCCACAAATCTCAGTCCTATTCCACCACACTCTATACACGCAGGGGCATTTGGCCATGGTTAGCCTGAAGCACTCATTTCTCATGCTAGCAAGGTTATGCTCAAAATCCTACAAGGTAGGCTTCAGCAGTATGTGGACCGAGAAGTCCCAGAAGTACAAGCTGGATTTCGAAGGGGCAGAGGAACTAGAGACTGGATTATGGAGAAAGCCAAAGAGTTCCAGAAAAACATCTACTTCTGCTTCATTGACTACGCAAAAGCCTTTGACTGTGTGGACCACAACAAACTATGGCAAGTCCTTAAAGAAATGGGAGTGCCTCACCACCTTGTCTATCTCCTGAGAAACCTATATGTGGGGCAGGAAGCAACAGTTAGAACTAGATATGGAACAACTGATTGGTTCAAAATTGGGAAAAGAGTACGATAAGGCTGTATAATGTCTTCCTCCTTATTTAACTTATATGCAGAATACACCATGCGAAAGACAGGACTGGAGGAACCCCAAACTGGAATTAAAATGGCCAGAAGAAATATAAACAACCTCTGATATACCACTCTGATGGCAGAAAGTGAGGAGGAATTAAAGATCCTCATAATGAGCGTGAAAGAGGAGAGTGGAAAAATGGTCTGAAGCTCAACATAAAAAAAACCTAAGATCATGGCCACTGGTCCCATCACCTCTGGGCAAATAGAAGGGGAAGAGATGGAGGCCCGTGACAGATTTCACTTTCTTGGGCTCAATGATCACTGCAGATGGGGACAGCAGCCACGAAATTAAAACACTCCTGCTTCTTGGGAGGAAAGCAATGACAAACCTTGACAGTGTCTTAAATAAGCAGAGATATCACCTTGCTGACAAAGGTCCGCATAGGCAAAGCTATGGTTTTTCCTGTAGCAATGTATGGAAGTGAGAGCTGGACCGTAAAGAAGGCTGACCGCCAAATAGTTGATGCTTTTGAATTGTGCTGGAGGAGACTCATGAGAGTCCCCTGGACTGTAAGAAGATCAAACCTATCAATTCTGAAGGAAATCAAGCCTGAATGCTCACTGGAAGGACAGATCTTGAAGCTGAGGTTCCAATACTTTGGCCATCTCATGAGAAGAGAAGACTCCCTGGAAAAGACCCTGATGCTGTGCAAGTGTGAAGGCAAGAGGAGAAGGGGGTGACAGAGGATGTGATGATTGGACAGTGTCATTGAAGCAACCAACCAATGTGTAGCCTGTGTAATTAAAATTGTAAACCGCCCGGAGAGTGCTTGTAGCGCTATGGGGCGGTATATAAGTCCAATAAATAAATAAATAAATAAATAAATAAACATGAATTTGACCCAACTCTGGGAGGCAGTGGAAGACAGGAGGGCCTGGCGTGCTCTGGTCCATGGGGTCACGAAGAGTCGGACACGACTTAACAACTAAACAACAACAACAAAAGCCTGTTTAGATCCCTAATTTAGCCAAACTATCTTTGTGGTTCAAGTCCCAGAATGACAATAATAAAATTTCTAAGACTCTGTCAGCTTAATAAATCAGCCAGGTAATTTCCATCTGCAAACAGGTAACTCTGGGAAATGCTGATTTGATGTAATTTTATATCACAAAGGGTTTAATTTATTGAGAGTAGAATTTAGCATGTTTATGAAATCAGGTTTTTTGGCTAATTGGCTTGAAATTGAGTGACCTTTTCAGGAAACTTGAAGGCTAGTTTGCTTTAAAGGATTTATATGTCTCTGTGTGATAACGTGCAGCTATCGCATGCCTGTAGCTGTTAAGCATGCATTTGCAATGATTAATTCTTTCCACCACTGCCCCTTAACATCACATAAGTGCAGTGAATTGACACCGTAAGGCTGAATGATGAACACCGGTGAAAGTGTAATAATGACTTCACACATGCACTCTTGTGATAGCTACAATTTTATCACCAAAACTGTAAATCCTGTCATGCAAACTGACAATATGAATCACTCAGTTGTTTCCGTTTGGCAGAAGAACTTAGCTCTCCATCAAGCTTGCTTGATCTCCATTCACTCTGTTCAATACAAGCCCTACAGCTCTCGCTTAAAAGCTCTCCTTTTTTAACAAGATCTTCAGCCCATTTTGGAAACGTATCTTACCATTTGTAGGTCTTAGGTCCTTGCTTACAAATACCTGCGACTTGGAAGCAGCTGCTTACCAGCAACCCCAGGTCTCCTCACAGAGCTTTGTACAAACCCAGACATAAGTACCTGTCATAAATCCCACTGCCAACAAGGAGGGGGTGATCAATTTCTTTCTTTTCATTTTCAACCAGAATTTCAATGGGCCTCTTCTCCAAGAATTAAACACGGACAAAGCTATGGACTTACATTTCTGGGTTTGAAACAAAACTTACCCAGCAACCAAAGGGCAGATGTGTTGCCTGTGAAGCCCTGACTATCAAGTGCCTATATGGAGGTGCACAAGAGTGAAAAAGGATTCTGTGGTATAGCAAACACTGGCCACTTGGCTCCAATCAGACTTGAGCTGCTGCTCATCTACCACACAATTGGCTGCGGTGGGGTAATCTTACAGAAGGGGGACTGGTAGTGGCTACAGAGGTATTATGGCCTCAAGGGGCCTGAAAAGACAGTAGGAAGCAATTGGTGATGGGGGCAATATAATGAAATCTCATTTCCTCACACACACCCATCCAGGTGACAACCCTCAATGGTAAGAATCTTTTATTACCAGATACTAGCCAGCCTTCTGAAAACGTTCTTAATTTTTTTTAAAAAAAGCTTCTATAATTGTTCAACCAAAGGCAGAGTAAAAAGCAAAAGTGGGGCAGCCCCTACTCCAGCTGGATGGCCTCCTGCCCTGCCCTGTTCAAAACAGGACAACATATCCTATAGGAAGGATTCCAGCAGTGAGTCACAGAGAAGCGAAGACAGCACCAGGTTCCTCCTTTTTGCTTCTACTGGTCTCCCCCATTGTACCATCGGAAGGATTTGATGGTTTTGTCCTGCCTTGATACAATTTCATGTCAGTTTACTGATGAATCTTGGTGTTACTCAGCCATGATACCGATAAAGTGACCTTAGGCAAGACATTCTCTTTCAACCTGACTTTAAAGAGTAGCTATGATAATATAAACAAGAGGACCATAAATGCTGCTTGAGCCCCTTCAAAGAAGGGCAGAATAGAAATATATTGAATAACTAAAGGCAGCATCCTGTTCCCATATAGGGAAAGCATAACTCTCTGCTTGAGGTATTGTGCAATCTGTGGTTTACCATTGTGTAAGCTAGAAAATCACCTCATTGCAAGCAATGGTCTTAAACTTACACAAGAAGGTACCGGCTACCTTCTTGTGTAAGCTTAAGTAAGTAAGTAAGTAAGTAAGTAAGTAAGTAAGTAAGCAAGCAAGCAAGCAAGCAAGCAAGCAAGCAAGCAAGCAAGCAAGCAAATAAATAAATAAATAAATAAATAAATAAATAAATAAATAAATAAATAAATAAATAAATAAATAAATAAATAAATAAATAAATAAATAAATAAAAGGAACTGCTCACGCAACAGGCAGTTGTTGCACGAAGTGGAAAAGACAATAGGATTCTGGCCATTATAAACAAAGAAACAAACAATATTTGAATAAGAAATAAAGTAAAACTACTGAATCTGGGACTGAGAGTTAAAGGAAACTGTCACCCTCTAACATAATATATAAGGCAGTGGAATGAAGTGCTTCAGGTGTATGAGTTGTGGTGCGAGGATAATGGTCCCTATGCTTCACCTCCATGCCTCGTTTTCAGAAGGGCAGCATTTTTTATCACTCAAGCCCAGCTCTTATCCAGATCGCATTCTCAGGATGTATGATTGGCTTGCTGCCAGCTCTTGAAATTACATGGCTGGCTTAAATAGAAAATATATCATCAAGCAAAAATCGCAGTGCCATTCACAAAGGCATCGCCCTTCAAATGTCCACTTCCAGCCCATCTGTTGAAGACAATAAAATTTCATTCCTGCTGAAAGTATGAACCGTTTCTAATAAAGAGAGATAGGTTCGCCAGAATACAGAAGCTCCTTCAAATGTAAAAGGGCAGAAGCTTTCAGCACTAAGCCTAGTACAAGGGCCTAAAGCCCAAACATTTTGCCACCACACAGAAGTGATCTGTTTGGGATTCATGTTACAGGGATAACCTTGATTCAGATAATATGTCCTCTGCTCTAGCACCTGTCACAGCTATTACCTTCTTATCTTGCCAAGTTCTCTAGTGGGATGAATGTTTTCCTGAGAAGTGGAGGGAAACCAATCTATCAAAGTGCCAGGACATGTCATTAAAAGGAAATCGTGAAATAACAACCAATTTTTAAAAAAACAAAAACATATCAACTCAGTACTTTAGACAAACCTCTCCCAATTAAGATATAAAAGCATCAAAGCATGAACAGGTAAAATTTAAATGTACACAGAAATGCAGGCTCATCACAAATATTAGTTTCTAGAGGAATACGGGCTGAGCAATTAAGGCTGCAGTCACACCAGCGAAATGTTTCTGAATTACTCCTCTTAAATTTGGGTCTGGGTGTGTGTGTCAGATGATGCAAGGCCATTATCGATTCTTTTGTTTCTTCTACGTGCTATCGCCACATCAAATCCAGCCCGCTGAGAGGCTACTACTAAAATTGTTCCATGTTTCATCATGCAGTACTACCAACAAAAGGGAGGGACCTAACAGAAGCAGAAGACATCAAGAAGAGGTGGCAAGAATACACAGAGGAATTATATCAGAAAGATTTGGATATCCTGGACAACCCAGACAATATAGTTGCTGACCTTGAGCCAGACATCCTGGAGAGTGAACTCAAGTGGGCCTTAGAAAGCATGGCTAACAACAAGGCCAGTGGAGGTGATGGCATTCCAGTTGAACTATTTAAAATCTTAAAAGATGATGTTGTTAAGGTGCTACATTCAATATGCCAGCAAGTTTGGAAAACTCAACAGTGGCCAGAGCACTGGAAAAGATCAGTCTACATCCCAATCCCAAAGAAGGGCAGTGCCAAAGAATACTCCAACTCCCGTACAATTGCACTCATTTCCCACGCTAGCAAGGTTATGCTCAAAATCCTACAAGGTAGGCTTCAGCAGTATGTGGACCGAGAACTACCAGAAGTACTAGCTGGATTCCGAAGGGGCAAAGGAACTAGAGAACAAATTACTAACATGCACTGGATTATGGAGAAAGCCAGAGAGTTCCAGAAAAACATCTACTTCTGCTTCATTGACTATGCAAAAGCCTTTGACTGTGTGGACCACAGCAAACTATGGCAAGTCCTTAAAGAAATGGGAGTGCCTCACCACCTTGTCTATCTCCTGAGAAACCTATATGTGGGACAGGAAGCAACAGTTAGAACTGGATATGGAACAACTGATTGGTTCAAAATTGGGAAAGGAGTACGACAAGGCTGTATATTGTCCCCCGGCTTATTTAACTTATATGCAGAATACATCATGCGGAAGGCTGGACTGGAGGAATCCCAAGCCAGAATTAAGATTGCCAGAAGAAATATCAACAACCTCTGATATGCAGATGATACCACTCTGATGGCAGAAAGTGAGGAGGAATTAAAGAACCTCTTAATGAGGGTGAAAGAGGAGAGTGCAAAAAATGATCTGAAACTCAACATCAAAAAAACTAAGATGATGGCCACTGGTCCCATCACCTCCTGGGAAATTGAAGGGGAAGATATGGAAGCAGTGACAGATTTTACTTTCTTGGGCTCCATGATCACTGCAGATGGAGACAGCAGCTACCAAATTAAAAGACACCTGCTTCTTGGGAGGAAAGTGATGACAAACCTCGACAGCATCTTAAAAAGCAGAGACATCACCTTGCCAACAAAAGTCCAAATAGTCAAAGCTATGGTTTTTCCTGTCATGATGTATGGAAGTGAGAGCTGGACCATAAAGAAAGCAGACCGCCGAAGAATTGATGCCTCTGAATTGTGGTGCTGGAGGAGGCTCTTGAGAGTCCCCTGGACTACAAGGAGAACAAACCCATCAATTCTAAAGGAAATCAACTCTGATTGCTCACTGGAAGGACAGATCCTGAAGTACTTTGGCCATCTCATGAGAAGAGAAGACTCCTTGGAAAAGACCTTGATGTTAGGAAAGTGTGACAGCAAGAGGAGAAGGGGACGACAGAGGATGAGATGGCTGGACAGTGTCATCGAAGCAACCAACATGAATTTGACACAACTACGGGAAGCAGTGGAAGATAGGAGGGCCTGGCGTGCTCTGGTCCATGGAGTCACAAAGAGTTGGACACGACTATACGACGACTACCAACATCCCATTGAGTGTGTACTCCAAAACCAATTCATTAACGGTGCATCTGGCATGTGTTCCCACCTCCCTCACCAGCTGTCATTCAACTCCCTTAATTTTTTAAAAAAATAATTTTCAAACACGAATGTTACTCCTCCAAAGAGGGTAACGAAGCACCGAAATAAGAAGAAATGGTCCAGATCAGAATGTGGCCAGCAAGGGCATTTTGCTGATACATCAATATACACACACAGTTATTTTTTCAAAAAAGGGGGAAGGGCAGAAAAAAGGCACAAGAAAAGGAAGGAGATATGTCCCACTTGAGGGGTGTAGGTGAAATAGATGTAGATGAAATACCACATTTAATTCATTTAAAAAAACAGAATGGTTAAAAAACATATGAACCACCATCACAGGATATATGCCATATGACCACAATATACAACTTTACAGGAAGCAGAAGATGCAAGAAGGGGGCATTTTTCTTGTGTGACCATGGCCTAAGGTGCAAATGTCTTTATAAAATAAATAGGAAATGAGTCTGTTAGATTAACAACCCAAATAATTTAAGGTGATGGAAATGGAGGCGATATTGAGTACATTATAGGCTGTTCATCTAATTGGACTAGAGTAAATAAGCAAACAGAACATTCTACAGCTGACCTCAAAATTGTTGGAATTTTAGCAACCTTCATATGCAGCCTTTAAGAAGTCTGGATATGTCATCTTACTTATCATAAATAGCATGGCTGAACTCTAATTAAGACCAACAGAGGATTGTCCCCGAATTTGCTTGTTTGGTCTTTTTCTTCTCTTTTCCCTCTCTGTTCTTCTGTGTGGTATGTGTGCCTATTTAATATACAACGTATAAACATAGATAGATAGCTCATGCCAACTGAGAAGAATATTTGATGCATCTCATGGCAAATTGCTCCTCATAGCATCACCAATCAAAATATTCTGTGTAGCTATTTTCTCTTGCTATTTCCTACTTGTTATTCATGGGGGTGGGGGCTGAAAAAACAGGAGGGTTAGAGGTGGAAAACATCATAATTTGGACTCCACCTCCATAACATTCTACAAATAAGCTATAGTGATTGCAGGATAAAAGTCTCATTCCAATACTCATAAAAGCTTATGTTCCATTAATCTGTTAGAGTTTAAGATGCCACAAATGCTCCTTTGATATTTCTGCAGCAGCCTAACTCAGCTACCCCTCTGGAAATATTAAGCTTCCATCTCTAAGTGAAAAGCAGTCTTTCAATGTGTACGTTTTAGATTGCATGTCCCCTTCTTTTCTCCAGTACAAAACAAAGCACTGTGCTAATCAGAACATGCTGTGTGTGTGTGTGTGTGTGTGTGTTCTGTGCCATCAAGTCAGAACTAAGTAAGGCAAGTGAGATATTTAAGGAATGTTTTTTTTCCAGCTCCACTCCTCCAATGACCTTCCATGGCCAAGTGGAGACCGGTTCTCCAGTGTCCTAGTCCACTGGTTCTTAACCTTGGGTTACTCAGGAGTTTTGGACTGCAACTCCCAGAAGCCTTCACCAACTGTGCTGGCTGGGGTTTCTGGGAGTTGCAGTTCAAAAACATCCGAGTAACAAAGGTTAAGAACCACTGTCTACTACAACACACGGGTAATCAATCCAAACATGTTACCGCTGAGGAATTATCATATACTGTGAGGGTATTTCCCCTTCATGGTTTGCTGCCTTGTCGTGGCGAAGGGGCTTGAGTAACTCAGTGAAGCTATGGGCTATGCCGTGCAGGGATACCCAAGATGGACAGGTCATAGTGGACAGTTCTGACTAAACGCAATCCACCTGGAGTAGGAAATGGCAATGCCACTCCAGTCTCTTTGCCAAGAAAGCCCCATGACCAGAAACAAAAGGCTAAAAGATATGATGCTGGAAGATGGGACCCTCAGGTCGGAAGGCATCCAACATTCTACAGCCATGACAAGCCAGCAATCCATGAAGGATTGGCAACCCATAAAAGCAAGGGCTGGGAGGGCTGGGTGGCAGCAGTTCTTTGAGAGAGACATTTCAACAGGCATCACAGTCACAAACTATTGATGGCTATATAGGTTAAAACCTATAAACCTGGCACAAAAAGGAACAGGTAAGCAGTGCAGATGAGCAAGGACTGTAGAAATATGAACAGATTTGTTCACTCCAGATATCAGCTTAGCTGTCACATTCTCAACCTCTTGAAATTTTCGTATCAGCTTCAAGGACAGCCCCAAGTAGAGAGCATTACAATAATCAGTCTTTGAAAGTATCAGTACATGAACCAACATTGTCAGAGACCTTCCATTCAGTTGAGGTGGAACTGGGCAATCTGCTGAAGCTGGCAAAAGGCAGATCTAGCCATGCCCACTATTTGCCATGTTCCATTGAAGGAGATGAATCTAGAAGAACTCCCAAGTTGCAAATTTGATCCCTAAGGGAGTTGGATCCCAAATATTTTGGATTTGCAGTTCCCTTGATTTACTAACCATTGGCCATGGCTCCCCTTACTCAGAGATGTCTCACTGCAACCAGGAGCAGGATCTTGACATCCCTCCCCAGCCATCCCATCAACTCCACCCATTCCGAATATCCCCATCTCCTTCCAGGTCCTGATGCAGGAAACCCAGCATGCACCTCCACCAGGAACCCATAGAGACGGGGCAAAGAGAGGCAGGCACAGGGCCTTCACTTCCAGTTTAATACAGAGCTATGAACAGCTCCTCTACATGAGGTATTAACAGCTCCTCTAGACCTTCATAGCTCTAGGTTCTGTCCCTCTTCCCATGGTGCCTTGGCTTGGTTACTGGGTGCCCCATGGAACTATGACCCAGAGTATGAAGGGGAGATGATGCTGCATGTCATCAGCATACTGATGACAGTAAACCCCAAAACTCCAGATGACGTCTCCCAAAGGCTTCACATAGATGTTAAAAAGAACTGGAGAGATTATTGATTCCTGCAGGACCCCTTAGCACGGGACCCACGGAGTTGAAACAGCCTCTCCAAGCTGAACCCTTTGGACTTGGCTATTCAGGAAGAACCAGAACTAGCGAAGCACTAGTTCCCTGATCCCTAAATCCAACAGCCTATATAGGAGGATAGTCAAGGGTATAAAAAGTCACTGAGAGAGCCAGAAGAACCAACAGGGTCATATTCTCCATCCCTTACCTTAGACGTCATCATGCAGCACAACCAGCGCTGTATCAGTACCATGCTGGAGCCTGACTGGAATTGATCCAGGCAATCTGTTTCCTTCAAGAGCAGCTGCAGTTGCTCTGCTACCAACCTTTTGATCAACTTGCCCACAAAGGACATATTTACAGCAGGCCTACAGTTATTAAAATCATCTATATGAAGGTTCAGTCATTTTAGGATGGACAAAACAACAATCTCTAATGAGGAGTTGAGAACATGCGCAGTACAGATATAATAAACATTTTAACTCTGAAATCATAGTAAAATATTTATTTGTTTGTTTGTTTGTTTGTTTGTTTGTTTGTTTGTTTGTTTGTTTAAACTTATATGCTGCCCACACCACCCAAAGGTCTGTGAGCGGCTCACAACAATTTGAATTCAATAAAAAGATTAATAGAATTAAAATACAATTAAAAATACAATGCTCTAAAAATTGCCATCAGGATCCACAGTTGATATTATTTCAATTAAAAATCTTCTGTAACAGGAAGGTTTTGACCTGGCGCTGAAACGTCATCAATGTTGGCACCAGATGAATCTCACTTGGGATGGCGTTCCATAATCTGGGAGCAGCTGCCAAAAAGGCCCTTTGTCTACAAGCCATCCCTCTTAACTCCTTGAGGGATGGCTCTTTCAGGAGGGACCCCTGGCTAGATCTTAATTGTCGAGTAGGTTCATATGGAAGGAGGCGGTCCTTCCGGTATCCAGGGCCCATGCCATTCAGGGCTTTATACATCAAAACAAGCACTTTGAATTGAGCCCGGGCAGCAACTGGTAGCCAATGTAATTTAAACAGATTCATCCTGATATGTTCCCTAGCTGTCCCACCAATCACCAGCCGCGCAGCTCGATTCTGAACCTGTTGCAGTTGCCGGACCGTCTTCAAAGGCAGCCCCACATACAGTACATTGCAGTAATCTATACAGGATGTTACCAGTGCATGCGTAACTGTCATGAGACTCTGCTCATCCAAGTAGGGCTGTAGCTGGTATAATTTCCGCAGCTGAAAGAAGGTGCTTCTAGCCACCGAGTCCACCTGGGCTTCCAGAAGCAAACTATCCCATATAGAGTCCTAACAAGCACAAAAATACTGTCACTAGAAGAATGTAATGCTATCATCTTCTAGACAGACAAAACCATAAACTGGAGACTTGGATTTTTCTTCCCCTGCCTGTCCTTGAACACTGTTGATTTCTGCATTTGTCTCACAGATTTGTTAAATAAGATTTCTTCATGCTGATTTCTATTGAAAAAGCACAATACAGGTTGGTGAAGTATAACCTATTTTGTATTATGAAGAGCATAAGCAACTACAGTCATAACCACCTAGTTATACAAGTAACAAGATATTCAAAGTATTTTAAGAAATTAAGTCTTAAGTTGCTTGTTGGGTACTGAACCAGTTTCAAATTGACAGGACAGTAAATGCTATTCTCACAATGAAAGGCTTGCCCATTCATCTACCTCTCTTGGTCTGCCCCGACTACTTGCTGCAGACTGAGTTTGTTTACAGAATAAAGAAGCTCTGTTAGTTCAAAAGATTCCCAGTTACTTTGTAACTGTTGTTGTTATTTAGTAGTTTAGTCATGTCCGACTCTTCGTGACCCCATGGACCAGAGCACGCCAGGCCCTCCTATCTTCCATTGCCTCCCGGAGTTGTGTCAAATTCATGTTGGTAGCTTCAATGACACTGTCCAACCATTTCATCCTCTGTTGTCCCCTTCTCCTCTTGCCTTCACATTTTCCCAACATCAGGGTCTTTTCCAGGGAGCCTTCTCTTCTCATGAGATGGCCAAAGTATTGGAGCCTCAGCTTCAGGATCTGTCCTTCCATGAGCACTCAGGGTTGATTTCCTTCAAAATAGATAGGTTTGTTCTCTTTGCAGTCCAGGGGACTCTGAAGAGCCTCCTCCAGCACCACAATTCAAAGGCATCAATTCTTCGGCAGTCAGCTTTCTTTATGGTCCAGCTCTCACTTCCATACATCACTACAGGAAAAAGCCATATCTTTGACTATTCGGACTTTTGTTGGCAAGGTGATGTCTCTGCTTTTTAAGATGCTGTCAAGGTTTGTCATCGCTTTCCTCCCAAGAAGCAGGCGTCCTTTTAATTTTGTGGCTGCTGTCTCCATCTGCAGTGATCATGGAGCCCAAGAAAGTAAAATCTGTCACTGCCTCCATATCTTCCCCTTCAATTTCCCAGGAGGTGATGGGACCAGTGGCCATGATCTTAGTTTTTTTTTTTGATGTTGAGTTTCAGACCGTTTTTTGCATTCTCCTCTTTCACCCTCATTACAAATCTGTAGCTGGACCCAATTTCTCTAGGTCTTGTTTGTCTTTCATATTTTGATCTTTAGTTAACAAATCTTTATACGTGAGTAAAGCTCCCTTCTGATTCAATACTTTCAATGTAAATGCCTCTGTTGATGCCACCCATTTTGGAATTTTCTTATAAGTCTGCATTTCAAATTTTTGTTATAGTAGACACAATGCTTTCCTCACAATATGTTCTATGAAATGTGTCAGTTTGAATTTCCCATACCACACATATGCATGTCATTTTTAAATCATGACCTTCCAATTTCATCAGTCTTTGATTTTCTAATATTATCCATTCTTTTATCCAGATCATAGCACATGCCTTATAATAGCCAATTCAGCAGTCCTAAACCACCTCTCTCTTTTAAATCTTGCAATATTCTAAGTTTTATTCTTGGTTCCTTGGCCTTCCATACAAATTTCAAGGTCAGGCTATCCAGTTCCTTAAAGTATTTACAGTTTAATAAAACTGGTAAGTTTTGAAACAAAAATAGCAATTTTGGTAAAATCGTCATCTTTATTATGGAGATTCTTCCTATCATTGAGATTTGTAGCTTATTCCATTCCTCTGTGATCTCTTTCTTGAAGGCTGATTAGGACTAATGAGTAATACATATGTATGTGTATACATTTACATCTGAGACTTAATTTCTTAATTCAGAAAGGCCAGAATCTGAAGAGAGACCTTTGGAACATTTTTTTCATAAGCTGGCATCAACAACATGTTCAAGGGAGGGAGGAATCTCTTTCCTTCACCCCACCACATCCTGTACATTCATTTTCACACACCAGCATTGGTGCATCTCCTCTGTGCCCACAAAGCATTGAGCGAGATTGAAGTCTACACTGATCCACGCCTTACTTCTAACAAAACAGCAGATGTTATTTATTTACGAGGAACGCTTTAGAGGCAGTTCAAAGTTAATAATTTAGAAACAGATTGCTACACACACGCTTGCTGATGGCAATTAAGAGTTGCAGGGACAGCAACATTTCTTTCACAATGGCCATCAAATGAAGTTGCCCAAGTAAGAGACAATACTTCCCATGAACACACAAACTACCCCTCCCTCCCCCAGCAGCAATTCACAACAGCTTGAAAGAAAGAAAACAGATATAGTGCTAACTTTTGTTGGAACATTTGTTGGTGAAGGTATATTCATGCTAGAAGTGAGACAATTTCTGCTCCTTTATCATCTGGAGAGCTTATTTTAACTTGAGGTGGACTCTCCTTGAATTCTGTTTTTAGGGAAGGTTGGTGCTCAGTGTGGTGTAATGCAGTGGTTCCCAACCTTGGGCCTCCAGATGTTCTTGGACTATAACTCCCAGAAGCCTTCACCACCACCTTTGCTGGGTAGGATTTCTGGAAGTCCAAGAACATCTGGAGGCCCAAGGTTGGGGACCACTGGTGTAATGGACACACTAGAACTCAGAAGACCTGGGTTTGAATCACCACTTCCTGGGAAGAATGGCTGTGGTAAAACCACTCCTTAAAGATCTCACTTACCTTGCAAACCTTGTTAGATTTTATGTTACTTTGTTCCAATTTGATGGCACATCACACATCTTACTTTTTAAGACTCCAGGTCATAGAATACCTCATGCACCATTACTCATACTGCCTGATGGATTCTAGGAGTTGAGAGTCCAAAAAACATAATTTTTCGGTGCTCTGGTTTAATTACAACATTGTTAGTGCACTGTAGCCCCTGCTTCTTTTTTCTTTACACTTCTTCCACGACTTTACACTTTGTCCACCAACACATGTCTTAATTACGAAAACATATATGATTATGATTGTTTTATGCAAAACTACTCTGAGGATGGAAGAACCTGTACTGTCCATTTTTGTTCTGTCCTTATTAACTCTTTCATCTCAGCAGTACAAATGATCTTCTAGGCATTAAAGAAAATCTCATCATTTCATTGTCAACACGACAAACACCGTGTAAAATAAAATTAAATACAGTAATGAGAATATGCCTGTTTTGCCACTTCAGTTGCCAATATGTAATACAAGCAGACAACTATGTAACTAAAACATTTCCCCAATATTCTGAATAAAAGACTCTCAGAGTGGCCTGTCAATAGGCATAAAAAGCAGGACAACCTTACTCTCTGCCATCAGGCTGATGCTCTAAAAAACAAAGCGCAGAACAAAAAGGGATAAGAAGAAAAGTGAGTCAGCCCAAGTACCAATTCTTTGGCTCTCCCTCCACTGCCACCCCTTAAATTGTACCTAGCACAAATCCTAAATTTATGTTTCTAGAAAGATTCTTCTATGATGCTTTCCTGATACGTATGTACTTCTCAGTATTGGCAAAACACCACAGAAAGTAGATCTTTATAGCACTGTATGTACAGTAACACTGAAATAATGTGGTTTTTGTTTGTGATCAAGGCATACATGTATATCAGCACACAATCACGGGATCTTGATGAATTATGCACACAATTGATTTTTGGGAGGCAGTGTTTTATCCAGTGTGCACAAAAGCGTATCAGTAATACAGAGGTTGAGAGGTGTATATGATCCGATCAATGGGCCTGAAAGCTATGGTGAATTATGTGTGCACTGTAGTTTCTAAACATTGTGGGATTTAGAGTACAAGAATAATGGAAGGTTCCCAGTACATTTGTTCTCTTTTTCAAGTTCATTCAAAATTCAAAAATCCAGGGAGAAGTCTAAATGAGTAGAATTTTGGAAGTATCCAAAATGCAAGCTTCCAAGTTACTCAGACAGAGCAAAAATGGCTTATTCTAGAACTACATTTGAAAGCTTTCCATTCTTGTGAATAATGGATATGTTCCCACAGCTGACCAAAGAAGAATCTGACAGAATGGATTGAAATTTATCATTACAGCCAATAGAAGAGGCCAGATTATTGTTCTGAGGAATAAATGGTAATGAAAGAGATTACATACTTTCAGCATTCAGTGGTGGTTCAACTTGGGGGAGGAAGAAGAATTGAAAGCACAGTCTTTCCAGGGAGAAAGCATTTTAAAGTCCTATATATAACAGAAGAGAGAGTTGAGCATGAGTGCTATTCGCTTTCAGAAGAATTACATTGACAAATAATGCAGGAAATGCTCTAGGATTGGAACCGTCAGATTCACATTATTTTCCATTGAATATATGACACAAAAGTCAATGTGAATCAGCGCAATCTCTCCCCAATCCGTAGTCTTCTTCTTTGATGCTGCGGCTTCTACTATTTTGAAATTGAATATATTCACATTGGTTTGGGTGGTGTGATTGCTTAAGCTGATGTGGAGGGGTTTGTAAGCTGTTGTGCCTGAAGCCATTCTAGCTGGGTCCAGCAGCAGTGAGAAAGCCAAAAGGCAACAGGGAAATTGGAACTCTAACTCCTAGTTTTTCTCTTCCCATCCCATTTTATCCCATTTCTTGCTTGCTTGCTTGCTTCCTTTCGAAAGGTTTGCTCTCCTAGCTCCAGGACAGCTGGATGGGGGGAAAAAAACATTTCAAAAGAGAGAGCAAGGAATAAGCAGAGACACAGTAGGAGATTTTCAGTCCAGCTTGTTAAGGTGGCTCAGCCTTGTACCTCCTGTAAATCTGGGCAACCAGAGTACAGCTACCTTAAGCTGGAAACAATGCAGACTGAAAACTTCTATCTCTCTGCTGATTTCTTGCTTCCCACCCACCCACCCACTCTGACCATCTAGCTGTTTTAGGGGAAGGGAAGAAGGAATTTAGTAGACCAAGGACAAAAGGATTAAAATGGTTAAAAAACTGAAACTCCTATGCAGTTGGCGACAGCAAATTAAGCAGGAGAAACTCCGCGTCTTGGGAGTGAATTCACAGAAGCTCTATTTGCATTTTCCACTGTATCACTACACTCTTAGTTAGCATTTAAATCAGGGATGGGAAAAGTGTGGTCCTCCAGATGTTGCTATATTGCTCACAATTGGCTATACTTGCTGGAGCTGATGGGAGCAATAGTTCAATGAAAATCTGGAAAGCTGCCCTTTGTCCTCCCACTTCATTTAAATCAATGGGATTCAATAAGAATTAATGGTGACTAAATTGTGCCTCTGCAACCTTGAAAGAGGCCTGTGTTACATTATACTTTCAAAACACATATTACGTTAATAAAGGCCTTTTTCCTTTCTCCAGAAAATAAGATGGTTTTCAATCCTTCCTTCACTGCATCTATGCTAAAGGAGTAAAATGGATGACCCCAAAGTCATCTGATGGAAAATTTTAAAACGTTCCTGACAGTCCAGTTACAGAGGAGAGCATTAGAGAAAGACCTCTGATATTCTAGCCCAGTTGTGCCAAGCTGATCACTTCTAAAGAGAGACTGTCTATTAATAGACAGTCTCTCTTTTGGAAGGTACCTCAAAATGCCAGATGCCAGGGAGGGGTCTCAGGAGAAAAGGTATCTAGTTGTCTCGTGTGCTCCCTGAGGCATCAGGTGGGGGCCCCTGTGGGATACAGGAAGCTGGACTAGATGGGCCCTTGGCCTGATCCAGCAGGCCTCTTCTTATGTTCTTATGTTAATATTAGGACCAGTGAAAATGCCAATAATAGTTGTGGTTTGCCTCAGTTAGTTAAGAGCCCAGCCAGACATGACACGGTGCCTTTCTCCTCTCTCTCTCTCTCTCTCTCTCTCTCTATTTTTTTATATTACCATTATTGACGGAGCCTTAAAGGGGAAAAAATCTTTTTCTTGAGAAATGCTAGGAATTGAAACATTTGAGGAACCAGATGTTCTTAAAAAAATCCTTGTAAAACTCTTTAAACTGAAACCATCTGGCCCTCTGTGATTTGCCACTTGGAAGACTTGATATTGCCTTCTCATTTCCCTCTATTTCAAAATCGAGCTTTCTGCTCCTTTGAGAGTCATGGGATATTAGCTTTCCCCAAGAAACATTGCATTTGTTCTATAACAGGATTCTCAGAAGAAGAATAAAGCTGTATATAAAAATGGAAGAATCTCTCTCTCTCTCTCTCTCTCTCTCTCTCTCTCTCTCTCTCTCTCAACTTATTACAGATCATTATTATTATTTAAAAGGACAACTGATTTGACACCAGTTATTGCCTTCAAAAGCACTACAAGTTGGATCCGGGTGCTCCTCTTTAAGCAGTTGCCAAGATCCATTAGGGGAAGGCTTCCTATGACATGTCATATTTTTTTTTCTGCAACCCATGTTTGAATTTATGAGTGAGTTTGAACATATTTACGAGTAATCTAGTGAGACAGGGCCAGAATACTCATAAATAGAGATGGGGGTATTCATATTTGTAGACAAATACAAATATCTCCCTGCAGGTGGAAATAACGAAGGTCTGGATCTTTCTATTGCGCTCTGCTCCGCAATGGATTAGCCACTGTATGATGTGGCACAGAGGCTTGCCATCCCGCCTCCAGCCAGAAGTGGCTAATCCATTGTGGAGCACAGTGTGACAGGAAGATACTGTTGCGCCCACGGCAGCGGCGAAATGGTGAGTGGACGGTCCGGCTCCATGGAGCCGGACCCTCATTATTTCCACCTGCAGGGAGATATTCGTATTTGTCTAAGAATACGACTACCCCATCTCTACTCATATATATGTTTGAACTTGCTTAGGGGTTCAAATGTAGGTTGCAGAGAAAATGTGAAATATCATAGAAATTCTCCCCCTAGATAACCAAAAAGAGCTACAGAAAGCCCTTAACATGACATTTTCAACTGACTTTTTAAAAATTAATTGGATACATCACATTACATTGCGTTATTTGTTTGATTACATTACTTGTTTGAATACTCTATCAGCCTATCAGTGAAAATGTACAGTGCATGAATTAGTCCTTACTTTTCCCACATAGAAACTCAGTGAAAAAACTAGAAGAAGGTGGAAAAAATGGATAAGTATCACTATAGGAAATGGACAGCTTAATCTTAAAAGGGCACCATTTTTCAATGTAAAAAGGCTAAGTAAAATGTTCTCTTTGGCTGGGAAAAGGAAACAACTCCCTGCTACTATGACAATTATTGTGGATCAGGGCCTTTGTGTTTCCCACTCTACAAAAAAAAAAAAAAAAAAAAGATACACTTCTTACCTCACCAGGGCTGAATCAGCAAGTCTTTTTCCCTTCCAAAGTTATCTTACTGAACAATACCAGTTATGCCAATAACTGAAACACCATTTCATTATCTGTACATGTAATTTTTCAGAGCTCAATTTCCATGCCACCTGTTCTCAAATTCACTGTCAAACATTTGATATGACTTTGAAAGCTGCTAGAAAACATTTGGATTATATTCAACAATATTGTCATTTACTCTTAAAGCCACAATCTCGCAACTGTGGTGGTTTCTTTAAAAATTTCTGTTTTTCAGTAATTTGACTGACAGCCTGGAAAAGATTTAGCTTAATGGCCCATACAAAACAATTATTCTGGAGAAGAAATATTATGTGTTCATATTTAATGAAGACACAGAGGTTCTAGTAAAATATATAGAAAATTAATATAATATTAATTTAATGATGGGGAAAAACATTAGGCTCCTTTTGGCACATTCCATTTCCACTGTAAGGCAAATATACTGTAAAATTAAAAACTCTGTTTATGGGCATTCTTCTCGGCAGTTTTAACAAAACAGTCCTTGTTGCTCTTGGGAAACCCCTTTACAGTGCAAACATTTTTTGTTTCTACATGTATGTTCCTGCCTATTACAGTTTCATTTCATTACTCCTAGGTAAAGGTAAAGGTTCCCTTTGACATTTAGTCCAGTCGTGTCTGACTCTAGGGCGCGGTGCTCATCCCTGTTCCCAAGTCATAGAGCCAGCGTTTGTCCATAGACAGTTTCCGTGATCACATGGCCAGTGCGACTAGACACGGAATGCCATTTACCTTCCCACCAAGGTGATACCTATTTATCTACTCGCATTTTTACATACTTTTGAACTGCTAGGTTGGCAGGAGCTGGGACATGTGACAGGAGCTCACTCTGTCGTGTAGATTCGATCTTACGACTGCTGGTCTTCTGAGCTTGCAGCACAGAGGCTTCTGCAGTTTAACCCGCAGCGCCACCATGTCATTACTTCTAGACATGGGCTATTCATATTTGTATCCCTGGGTGTATGAATACAAATTGTGGCACCACAGGTGCCATGGAGGCCCATTCCCTGCCCCCAGAATCTGCCAATCCAGTCACCGTTCTTTATCCTCATTGCAGAAGGCTGATGTCTTATTAGTTGCAGAGCAAGGGGTTATTCATTGGTGCATATCCAAGACCGACCAAAAGGAAAGGGTTGCGTCATAATTTTAGGCAGATATACACTTATCAAGATACGTACAGTTAGGGCAACAATGGAATATGTGAGTCTCAGAGGTGAAGAGCTTCCTGAAGCATGCAGATGGAGGACCACTCACAAGATATCAATTTTGGAAAGTGATGTCCCAGGCCTTACGAAAGGTCGGGATTCACAGGTGGCAATTTGGTACTCATTCCTTTCGCATTGGTGCTGCACCCACAACAGCTGGGATACAAGGTTGAAGACATTTTTTAAAAATGGGAAGGTGGTCCTCCCACAGATATCGTAGTGATGCGCGTCCTTTGACACAGCTTTAGGTGCTGGCATTTCTTGCTCTGTGTTCTTATCATTACAAGTTCAGGGATACCATCCTTCCACAAAATATGCTAGTACGACCACTTGGGCCTTGGCGCATGGGCCTCATTGGAGTGGAGGGGACGGAGAGGCATGCTCTGGGATGTGTTCTTGGAATTGGCATCCAGGGGTACTCAGGATGTGCCCCCTCATATTGCAGTGATCCCCCTCAGTGGTAATGACCTGAGCCAGAGAGTGGACAAGTCACCAATACGGCACATCATTGAGGATCTGCAGGCTTTGGTTGCACGCTTTCCCGGCACATGCATAGTCTGGTCTACAATTATTCCACACACACTACACAGAGAGCCAGATGCGATATGAGGTGCATTGACAAATCCCAGAAAGGAGTCAACCGAGAGGTTGAAGGGCTATAAAGGCCCGTTTGGGGTCAGTAATTACATAACCAAACATTAGGGTCAGCCACCCTGAGTTGTATAGGTCGGTTGGTGTGCACCTTTCAGATGCCGGCTTGGAGATTTTCCTGTAGGACTTATAAGGGAGCCTCAGGGCCAAAGCTTTGGCTTGGTGGGAGGCTCGGGGCATACACTGTAGCCCCTAAGCCGTGGCGGATAGTGCTAAACAAGGTAGGTTCAGGTGAGTTCCAGGATGCAAGGGATCCCTCCTTTCAGAATTGCATTTACAGAGGTTTGGTTGATGGGAGAGAAAACAGGGAGACAGCAAGGGACGTTGGGCACTTGGAGTCTAGAGACTCAGGTAGAGGGCGGCCCCGGGTACTCTGGGTAGATGGCCAAGGGGGTGCTGGATAGTACAAAATCACCCTCTTGGGGTAGGAACTCCCAGGGGCAAAGGTCTGGCCCGGTTCGTCAAGAATGATGAGGGTTCTGGACCTGCTAGCACTACAGCTAGCCTGCTTGTAGAAAGGGGTAGCTAACAGTTCAATAGTTAATAAAGTTGTGGTCCTAGTTTTAACCCACATTACTGTGTCTCATCTTGTCATTTCAGGTTGGGTGGGCAAAGGTCTAAGCCTCAAAGCTTTCTGGCCTGGTTCCTTGCAGTTTTTTCTGTTCAGAGAGAAGCTCCCAGCTCAATGCTTTAACCTCTCATGTGTCAACCCAGTGGGTCTGCCACTGATTTCTTGACATTATTCCTCAATGTAAGAATGTAACTGAAATCTTCTATTCAAAACCGAACAACAAATGTTGTTAATTAACTTTATTTTTTAAAGGCAACCAACCAAACGTTTTAGGACCTCAACCTGTTTCTGTAAAGATAAAATTACAAAGAGCATATCAAGAGGAGGAAAAAATTTTCAGGTATGGCAAATATTTCTTATCTCTTGTGTAGCACTGTCTTTATCAGGCAAACAAACAAAGGAACTATCTGTTTTCCATATCTTTATCATGAGAGGGACTCCATCCTAATTAGAGATCATATCATATTGAAGCAACCTTGCTCCAAGATAACAGTTTGGTCCCTGGTTCCTGAGAGATCTGAACCTGGGCCTTCCTTATTCACAGTCCTTGCAGCCCTGCAGTATAGCTAGGAGAGATATGTGACATGCTCTCGGGGGGGGGGGGGCAGCCGCTTTCAGAGCAGGCAACTGAAAATCCAAGCGAACCCAGTCCTTGATTCCACTGAAGGAAAAGCTACATGTGCATTTTCAAAATGCTTTACTCAGACAACAGAGGAGAGGAAAGAGCTAAAAGACCTTCAGAAATATGATGTGTGCTTTTTTAAAAAGGATCGTTCAGCAAAGCTTTTAAAAACTGAATAAACAAAAACAAAAGAAAACCTTGAGAAGGTGCTGAGCTATGCTTTAGAAAAATACTTCACATCTGAAAATGGATTCTGACAAGCACTCTGCTCCAATATCACTATCCTCACTTGCTTCCCATCCCCATCCCTGTAGTTGAGAGTGAAGGCCATGGAGGGATAAACCCAGGGCAGTCCAAATTTGTTATGCATTTAATATGCGAAATTGTTTTGAGATTATATTACATGTGACCTGAATTAACAACAATAACATGCATTGAATTAGTGCAGGGAAATCGCCCCACTTGTATTGCAGCCCACAGCTGCAATACAAGGATATCTGCAAGCGGGATCTGAAGGACTTAGGAATGGACCTCAACAGATGGGAAACCTTGACATCTGAGTGTTCAGCCTGGAGGCAGGTGTTGCATCACGGCCTCTCCCAATTTGAAGAGGCCCTTGTCCAGCAGGCTGAGGCAAAGAGGCAGTCACGAAAGCAGCAAAATTAGGGAGCTAGACAGGGGACAGATTGTATTTTAGTGTGGAAGGGATTGTCACTCTCGAATTGGTCTTCTCAGCCACACTAGATGCTGTTCCAAGTTCTCCATATAGAGCACGTTACCATAGTCTCTCGAGACTAAAGGAGTAAAGGAGACCTAATCTATCTAATTTAACATGCATTGACCAATACATCTTAATTCTTTGTATCAATAAACAGCAGGCCTTTTGGACTGTGCTTGTTGGAAAGTCCTCAAAACTCATGGAGGCTCTGAACAACCCAGCATCACTTGTTTGGTAGAACCTTTGGATCTGAAACTTATAGTTGTCCTTGTTGCCTTTTTTAAAATTGCAAATATTAAAACCAGAAAACAAATAGGAAACAAAAAAAGGTGCAGTGTACATAATAGGCTGTGCATAGGCTTTAATATAAAATGATCATGTGAGTGTTTGTGTGTAAACTCAAAATGGGGCAACCATAAAATGCTGCTTAAACCTCGATAAAGCATCCACTTAACTATGGATGGTAAGTATTTATTTTTCTAGCACCGAAACATACATATCTTTGCTGCATCAAGAGCACACAGGAGCCAACATGCTGACTACCATCATTTAAACTCCATGTCACAGGAGCATCATTTAGGAAAGCATAAAATCTACAAATACAAAAGCTTTTTTCTTAGTATTAAATTAAACATGGAACAAAATCTCCAGTCAAAAAGAAGCCATCACTGGACCGATCCGCAACATACAGATTACTGCCATTTTCAAAAGACACAAATAAAAAAGGAGCCTGCTTGTCTTTTCACACCATTTGCACCTGTTTGTCAAATACGGCAAACTATGTTTTGCCAGCAAAGCTGCTTTATGTTGGGGTCCATTTGACTCCGTATCATCAGCTCTGAATGGCAGCAGCTCTGTATGCAGGCAAGCAGAGATGTCTCATACCATCAAACCACTTAAAAGCCTTTCAGTGGTTCTGATGAGGGACTGAACTCGGATAGCTCCCGACTGGGTGTCCTGGTGGCTATCCTGTGTGAAGAAGCCCTTCCTGTCCACCAACAATTTTGTACACCAAGCCATAGGTCCAGACCATAAAGAAATGTTAACACATCTGAGATTGCACTTATCAAGCTCTCCAAGGTTCGTAACGTGAGACTCAAGGGATGGGGCACAGATATTGTGGGCCGGTTAACAATCTTGTGGGAAGGCATATGGGGAAGATGCACTCCTCCCGGCTCTATCCTTGGTAGCTCTGGAATGGACTGTGATGAGTGTGTTGTGGCTCTGTGAGCAAAACTCTTTCAGTCACATAAAGTACTCATGGAAATAAAGGTGGGAATGTCCAGAAAGCCAACTTACAGGGCTTTGAATGCTTCTTTTAAAAACACAAATTGATACAGTTATATTTCCAAGACATACCCAACCACACTCCCATATTTAGGCACTGCCACAGTCACAAATTTTTAAAAATCACACCTTTCTCAAATGTAATCAGCACAATTACTTTAAAAAAATACTGACAGGCTACAGGCTGCTGATCAGGCTACAAAATACACTCTCCTCCTGTCATATCAGATACATTAAGTCCTGAAGTCCAGCACCCCATTTTAGGGTTTTTCAGGGAGAGACATAATCCTGCAGCAGAGGACGAAAGCATGGATATCCAAGAAGTGGAGCCTCTCTTGCTTTTCTCCCCCTCTTCATCCCCCTTTTGCATTGTAGCATTTAGCTTATAAGGTTAAAACAAGGAGCCTCTTGCTTTCACTGGCTTTATGGAAGCTGCTCTTGGAATCTGTCCGTCTGAAGAATGAAGTAAACTGTTGAATGCAAGCAAGCACCAATAAAACAGCTAAATGAAAACCACAAATAATAAAATGGGGGCCAACTTTGCATCTGATGAAAACAAAACCTCATCTATACCCCTGCACACAAATCCCAAACAGGTGTTTGGGATCTGAATAGTAGGTGGCAAACTGGATGGATGGTAGGTGACAAACGGGTCCTGCCTCTGGCCTGAGGGCTGGACTTCATGGACTGCTCATCTGTTCCCAAGTTTTCAATTCTGCGCTAACCATTTAAAAAAAAAACCTCTAATGCTCCAAGTCCTCCAGCATTGTAGTCAGACAAGGGACCATCCAGGCAGTTTCACTGCATTGGCTTTCAAGGACAGATAGATAAACTTGACTACAGCCAACAGAATCCAATACAGAAATAAACCAACAATATGTAAAGCGTGTTATAGCAAGGATCTGCATTACCATCACCCTAAAAACATGAAAATAAAATAACTAAAATCTCCTAGAAATGTAATTAGTACTGGATATGTTCGCCTCTGTGAAAATTGTTGCTGTTAACTAAAAGTAATTTTAAATTTACTAAAACCCTTCCTTCGTGAATTTTGACTGCAGCCGTACAAAATTTCACCCCATTAAACAGGATATTTATATTCTGTCCTGAAAGCAATAAAAGGGTATAATATGTCTCTGATCAGCCAGGAAATCACTTCAAAGAAGGTTCAATGAAAGTTTTCTGAATATTCAGATACAAAGGGCAATGCAAAAGAACATGAGCTATCATTTCTATTGCCCCAGAATTACAAGAATGTTTGTCTTGGCAGTAGGGGATCCACTGTGCTTTTGTATTGGAAGTAAATTAAAATAATTTTCTAGGTTAAAAGGCGGAAACACTGTATCAATTATTGGTTGAGGTTGTGTCTATATCCTGTTGCCTCTCCATTTCTGCAATACAGGTACATTGTCTGAGGACTAGTCTAGCTGCCTTATGTCCCACATGGATAAAGCATGCCACAGAGAAGTCATAACCTCTGTGTTTAGCAAATACAGCAAATACAACTGACTTATAATTGTTTTGTAGTATTAGAGGGGTTAAGCCTATGGGAGAAGATGAAATAGCCTCAGCCAAAAATGAAAGATAATTAGCCAAACTCTAGTTTCAACCTTTGGAGCTGCATTTGAGACCCAGAGATGTGTTTGAAGAATAGCTCTCAAGAATCTTGTTTGAATAACTTTTAACAGACTAAAATGAGAATAAGGCCCTGGTTATATGCACCATTTTTAAATGACTGACAGATTTGGACCAATTTTTTTAAACTGGCGGAAACATACTGTCTCTCCCAGTATTTGTTTGTTTGTTTGTTTGTTTGTTTGTTTGTTTGTTTATTTGAGAAGCAGATATCTGTTCTTCTTGGACAACATATTTAGCATATGCCTTACGAGTGTCAGTCACTTGAAAGACAATACCAAGATATTTAAAGGACCTTGTTTGCTCAACGTTGTGGCCATTCATTGACTATTTATAGAGTTTTGGTCTTTTTCCAAACACCATAACCTTACTGTTCTCAAATTTTTATGGAGACTTTCCCCTTGGCATTGTGAGACAGGGGGTGAGAGTGGTAGCCCTCATTCTGGAGTGCTGTCCCTCCCCTTGACAGCCGAGAAAGAGATACAAACCTTGCCCGTCTCACCTCCCAAGAGAGCGGAACAGTGAGGGACAGATACACAGGAAATAGAGGGAGAATTACAAAAGTTAACGGTTGAGAGAACACAGGGGGAAACAGTGGGAGTAGAGCGGAAGAAGAGGGTGGAGATAGAGGCGGGAATGGCAGATATAAAAAGGAGGGAGGAACAATTACCACCTGGTTGGGAGTGGGTCTGGATGGAGGACCCATGGACCCGAGCATGGGAAAGATTGAGGTCCCTAAGGATATTTTTTTTCTTTTGTAGATTGGGATGATAATAGCCATAGGCCAGTCAAATGGCACATGAGCATTCTGATCTAGATACTGTACGTAAAAAGATTTGCTCATATTGGAGCCCACCATTCAACATGTTAATTAACTCTGGAAGAATGCCATCACAGTCTGGAGCCTTGCTTGGTTTTAGTTGGTTTATCAGATTAGTTACTTCAGATATTGATACTGGTGGCCATTCTGGCAAGCTCCTAGTAACATGTTCCAATTGAAAAGAGGGTGTCCCTTTTTTCCATATAATTCACAGAAATGGGATTCCCACACTCCAGAGGGAATGTGACAATCTGTGCTGAACAGCTGATTGTAACTATTGCTGTGTGGTGCCAAAAATATATTCATATCTTTCACCTTAACTGCATTAATGAGTTTTTCCCATGCTCCTAATCATGTACTACTCTTTTTTGCCTTGATTAGTTTCCTATATTGTTTTTTTAAATTGCAGTGGGTTCTCTACATCCATTTCTGCTGGGTTTTCCTCATGAATTTACATTTAGATATAAAAACTCTTAACATCACTACTGATTAAACCAGTCCTTTGATCTAAATTTGTTAGTTTGCACTTTCTTTAGACCTCTTGCTGTAAATGATTCAATTAACTATTTTATCAATAGTGCATACTGCTCAATAATTCCATCGTTTGGACCTATTGCAAGACAATGGGTATGGATCATAGAGTAATGATCAGTATTAAAAGTTCTGTAAAGAACCCCACAGTCTTCTCTGACTATCTAATCCCCATATTATTAACTCTTGCTTTAGGATTAGATTGTAGAATATCTTCAATATAGATATGGCACTCAGATGACTTTGGGTACAAATTTAAAGGCAAGTGGTCACTGTCAGGTCTGGGGTATATTTCGTTTAAAAGTGGAGCTCATTAGATTGTGACTGACAATCACATAATCAAAAGTACTCATTCTAGATCCTGAGCAGAATGTAAACTCTGCTACAATATCTCCAGTAATATTTCCATTTACTATGCATAGATCTAATCAGTTTACCATTTAACCCAACTGATGCATGCATAATTACTAATACTATATTTTGAGCAGAGCACACATAATGAAGCTGAATATATCTTTCTGGGGCGGGGGAGATGAGATAAGCAGAATACAGAACAGTATCATTTGCCCCCAACTTAGCATTGATGTTGCCACCCATAACTATTTAAGAAATTGAGAAAGTTAATTGGAGGTCTTCACTGTAAATTTCAAACCCTTGACAAATCAACTTAATCTGAGCATGCAGTCATTGTGGGGAAAAGGGATACATTTACAGACGGCACTGAGCATTAACTGAACTTCACCATCACTGTCATTGCTGATTGATTGTAAGTAGGGAACATTTATAATAATTGTGTGGTGTCAAGTCAATTCTGACTATGGCAACTCCTTCCAAGATTTTCTAGATATAGAGTACTCAAAAGTGGCTTACCATTCCCTTTTTCTGGGAGCATCCTGGGATTGTGCGGCTTGCTCAAGGCCATATAGGCTGGCTCTTCCGAGAGGCACAGTGGAGAACTAAACTCCCAGCCACTGGCTCCTCAACCAGATACTTAATTCATTGAATTATACTCATTTATATATGGAGCTTGACAGAAACAAGTAGGCTGCTCCTTAAGTCTTCTTGTCACTAGGGGTAGTATGTAACTGGTGGGCAGTAAAACTATTTAATTCTATTGCATCCTAAACCCATGTTTCCTGTAACATTAAAATGTCAAACATGGAGAGATTCTTATGAAAGAAATTCCAAGACTGCCATTCTGCGATGACCATAAGCAGAGAGAAAAAAACATTCTAACATTTCTGGTCCTTCAGCTTTTCAGTTGGACAGGATACAGTCCAGGCACTTTTACGACATTGGTTTTCAAGGAATGATGCAGCTTGCAAGCATCTATTGAGAAGGCTAAGGGCTTCAAAAGTAGGGAATTTGCAGGAAAATTGAGGAGACTTCCAGATTATTTATTTCTCAAGAGAGCACAGTGTTATTTTTAGAGCTAGAATGCCAAGTCAGACCAAGCAGCTCATATTGATCTGTCATTGCAAGGAGCTGAAGCAGGCACAAATAAGTATGAGGAACGATGACAACAAAAGAAACTTTTCTACATGAAGGCTGTAAGTGGAGAGCACCATCAGGAACGGTAAATTTTATGGGTTTTAACTGAAAAAAGCCCTTTGTGCCCTCTGACGATCAAATATATTTTAAATGAGGGCATATGGGCAGCCCAGGAGTGCTGGGGTCTCATCAAAACATGCCCATCACAGACCATAAAAAGACAAATTTACAAAAACAGGACATCTTGAACAAAATTCTTGAGCAAGAAAAAAAATAATTTTAAAGGAATGGGGAAATGAGGCCTCCAGGGGTGCTGGGGACCCACAAAACTTCACTAGGATACACCTTTTGCCCTTCCCTGCTTTAAAATGACATCTTATTTGACATCACTCATTGTCTTAAAACAATAATTTCTCAAATAGCCATACCTGCACAATATCCACATAACTGTGTGGTACACACACCACTGGCCAGCAGCAGCCTTGTCAAATCATATGCAAGTTTGGAAGAAAAGTTGTTTCAGACATAAGCATTTGATCACTTTGTCTTCACTCTATTGCTCTCTTTTAAACAATTTCTTTCCTATTTGCATGTACCTGAAACACATGTGAAGTGCATGTGTACCAAAGAGAATATGCTTCCATAACAGATGACTATATATAATCAATGGCATATACCATGGAGTATGTACACAGAGACCAATTATCAAAGGATTAATTGTTGCAATTCTCTCTCTTTAAAGGATGGCAGTGGTGGGGAGCTATATATATTTCATCAACTGCCTCTCAAATGACACAGGAGTCACTCCAGCTTATGTATATCCCTCAGGGAATTGTTCTCTTCAACTTACAGATGTGACACAGTCCTCTCTCTCTCTCTCTCTCTCTCTCTCTCTCTCGTGTGTGTGTGTGTGCGTGTGTGTGTGTGTATGTTTGTGTGTATTTGTGTCTGCGTACATACATGTGCACCAGGTCAAAGATGAAGGACATGACCTCATTCTTCTTGTGGATGCATAGGTGAGAGGAAAGGCTCAATATCTATTCACAAAGAAAGAATGTACAATACTCAGATTAGTCTAGCAAGGAGAAGAAAGGAAAGGAATGGGAAAGAAGATCCAGTTTCAATGTGCCAGTGAATGTCTGAGTACATGAACAGATGTGAACTTAACCTTCCATGGATACTCCAAATCCATAATTTCAAATCTTGATTTCTTACTCATACCAACCAGGAAGTTTAAAATAATTAGTTATGGAGCAGCTGTCTAATAAAATAGATGGGTGGGATGGATGATTAATCTCCAGGAAGAACTCACAGTGCACATCCATCCTGAGATACTGTAATTTCAGAATGCAACTAAGGGACAACATGCCTGAATGTTTCCTTACACAAAAATGTTGAAGTTAGAATATTTTAGCTCAGGCTCTTCTACACTTGGAAAGAGCAAAAGGGATACTTGAGAGTGGTCATCGTTTTCATCCTCTGTATACCAGCCCCTCAACTTCAGGAGTGTTACACCACACATCAGTTTGGAATGTACAGCTTGTTCATAACTCTGTGCTGTACGCACAATGCACATATATTTATTTGATATATTTTAAGGCATCAGAAAAAACCCTTTTTGATTACCAAAAGAGGCCAAAATTAAGGATTATTACTAAAAAATCAAATAGAACAAGAAATTCTGTGTTTTTCAGCCCTCCATTCTGTGGCCCAGAAAATTATAAGTCCATGTGATTCAGCTGTTTAGCTAGCAATTTAAAGATGCAAGCTCCTTGGAAACCACAGGAAAGCTACTTTGAACTCTTGAGATGAAGCATAAGATATATAAGGAATGACAGTAGCAAATGTTGGAAGTCAGGGGAGGAATAGGAAACAAACATCTCTAGTTCAGAAATGCAAGACTCATTATGAGGTGAGCCCAACCCCACTTCTACTTTCAGTGTAGCTCACAGCAACTCCTGTTACTTACTTACAGTTCTCACTTTTACCAATCTTTTCACATGTTATTAAGTTGCTAAGAGAGAAATGCAAAACCCAACTCTAAAGAGAAGGGAAAAGCCAACAGCTGAGTTCCTGGGGTTCTTGACACCGTGGAATAAATGCTTCAGAGCATACTCAGAACCCGTACGGCTGCTGTGAACTCTCACTCATTAGCCACGAAGAATTTAAAAACAAAAACATACAGAAAGGTCCCAGTTTCCCAGAAGCAACAGAAACAAGGGGTGGGGTGGGCAGAAGGGTCTGATAATTTCCAAGAGTTGGGAGCCAACGTGGGAAGAAACATAATCTCTGACATGCAGTATCTCTATTTTCCCTCTATGATTTTGATAATTTGGGGACTCACGCATAGTAGAATGGCCTGGTCTCTTCCACCACCGCTCTTGATTTTCTATCAAGGCTGCACATGTGTGCGGACACACATATCAATAAAAGCCAGAGGTTTTTTGGTTTTTTTAAGAGACCTGATTAGAAAGCCTTGCTCCAACCTTGAATGGAGAACAGTGCTGCTAAGATTTAGGAATAAGAATGAATCTCCTCTTTCTCTCATGGGAAAAATGGGAAAAAATGATAAAGTGAATTCTATATCACAAATAGTCCCGTATTTGTGATATGTATGACAATTCCGTAGCACAAATAATAGTTCTATACTCGGCAAATATGAATAAAAATAAATATAAAATACTTCCTCAGCCTGCATGCCACTAGTTATATAGAAAAGGAAACTCCCTCCAGGACTGCCCTACAGAGGCAAAAACACAGTCATTACTGAGCTATTATGTAAAATAGTGTTTCGCTTCATTTTTTTTAAAAAAAAATTGTAGTGTAATTTGGCTCTGCTGAAAACCAGAAACGGTAAAGGTAAAGGTTCCCCTTGATAATTTTTGGCCAGTCGTGTTCGACTCTACGGGGTGGTGCTCATCCCCGTTTCCAAGCCATAGAGCCATAGTTTTGTCCGAAGACAATCTTCCGTGGTCACATGGCCAGTGCGACTTAGACACGGAACGCTGTTACCTTCCCACCGAAGTGGTCCCTATTAATCTACTTGCATTTACATGCTTTCGAACCGCTAGGTTGGCGAGGAGCTGGGACAAGCGACGGGAGCTCACTCCGTCGCGTGGATTCGATCTTACGACTGCTTGGTCTTCTGATCCTGCACCACAGGCTTCTGCGATTTAGCCCGCAGCACCCTTGTTGAAAACCAGAACCAGTCAAGAATTGTTAGAACACCCCTCTTGTCTTCCGCAGGTAGCATATTATTCTCACAGTCAATGGTCTACTCATGAGTCATGCTTTCCCAGGCAGGCACAGTGATATACCAGACAGGATTCATCTGCTAAAATACGGTCCATGAATACACTAGGCTAAGGATCTCTCCCCTCCTCCAGAGAGCCTTAAGGGATTAATCTCTTCTTAAATCAAGTTAAGCATATTTTACTGACTATTCTACTCCAAGTCCAGCCTGCTGTGACCCATCCAGAAGTGTTCACCTCAGGTGAAGAAAAACTGAGCGGGGGGGGGGGACCAAATGTGTTGCTGCCACTTGCTACTGCTGCAGCTGTGCCAATAATTGGCTTTCCATTCAAGTGGGTTACTCTGCCACCTCATTCGCCTCCTCCATCTCTCACAGTGCCTCGAGAGATGCCACCGCCACCACCACCTGTGTTGGGGCCACCTCCCCCTCCAGCAGTGTACAGCATTTTGCTTCCTACCTGAAGTAACAGAAGAGCTTAGGTCACCCTTGATTCTACCACAACCTATTACTGTACTCCTCGCCCAAACACGAATGGAATTCCCAATATCCTTTTTCTTCATTAGCCAAAGAATAGGATTTATAGTTACACTGCAGTACAGAGTATGAAATTAATGTCTTGGTTCAATACTCCCCCCACCTCTCTCTCTCTCACACACACACACACACACAGAGTGAAGATGAAAAGATGTTTCTAGGATTATCTATTTGAAGTTCTGTTATTTCTGTTCTAAAAACTGGATAGAAAAAAAACAACAATGAAATGCTGTACTAGTATCATCCCCAAAGACAAACATAGTTCATTTAGCAAATATTGGGTGTTATAGTGTGGCATAATTTAAAAGGACATGAGTGGCATTTCAATATGCACAGGAAGAAGTTTAGCATAAGAAACAAGAATCACGTTTGAAGTAATTGACTTGTCAACCTATAATTCACTTCTTTGCAATGTTTAAGCTCTTTTAATTTCAAGCATGTTTACACTGAAGCCCTCAGTTAGAAAATAAGGGGTTGTTAAGGAATAAAAACAAATCATGATGAAAAGGAAAAAATGCTATCACCCCACCTTAAAAGACAAGCACATATAGATTTTGAGTGGAGCAGAACAACAAGTTAAAAACCAGAAAGCAACCAGCTGCATTTTAAAGCTGTTTTTGTTATGCAGAATACTCGTATATGGCTTACTTCTATTCAAAATTGACAAGGCTGCTAACCTTGCCAAGGCCCAAGATGGAGGATTCAAATCCATGACATGGGCTAGAAGGGAGGAGGAGGAAATAGAGGACTGAAGAGAAGGGAGTCACTGTAATGTTGCCATGAAATTAGCAAGTACATGTAGCTGGTTCATAGATACACACTGTAGTCAGTCTAGGACAGGGAGATGGCAACTCACTGTACAGCTAAGGCCATGCTGTTGAGTTGGAACAAGATTTTATAGCAGCCCATGGCCTGCTTGTAAGCAAGTGTCTGTCTAGGCAAGGGACAAGGAAAGGAGGCCAAGAAGCTAGCGAAGAACTAAAGAGAAGAAGTGTGGGAGACCAGGCGGAAGCAGTTCCTTGACTCCATCTGGTGAAGGAGTGACCATGAGGAGGAGGGGAAAAGGAGATGTGCAGTAACAAGCTAGTGTCTGCAGATCTCAGGACATAAGCTGAAGTCTCAGGTAATCACTACTCTTTTCTAGGTTGCCAGGTAAGGAGACAAATCTGAGGGCGAGTGCTTCTAGAAAAGAATAAAATATGATTTTTGTCTTTAAAGACTGGACATCCATCTCCATTAGCTGGCCCCAGACGTTCACTGGCTGAAGGCAAAGATTATCTGAACATATCTTTACATAAGAAACCTAGAAATCCATGAACGAGGGGAGAGAAGTAGGAGAAAGCAACAAAGGTGCGTGCCCTTGGATCCATCATGCCAGGACTAAGGCAGGGGGTGAAGCAACATTGTTGTGATTCTTCAGTCTTCCTGTTACACAAATAGTAGTGGCAGGAGTGATGCAAGGTTGCTGGTGGTGGGAAGAACCCCCTTGCAGGCTGGTAGGGAGATTTTCACAAAGTCCAGGACCTGGAAAAACCTCCCATGAGCCATAGGTGCTGTATGTAAAGTCATGTGGGCTGTGAGTCCTAGTAATAACTGTTCAGGATATTTTGCTGCTTGTCTGATCACTGGAAAAATGCACCCCCCACCCAACCCTTTCTGGATCAGTACATCGTCTGGTCAGCCCAGTTTGCCTTGGATGTTTAGCCCGTTTGTCCAAATCCCTATTTTCACATTTAGCTGGCTTAGAAGCCGTTCTGCCCAGTGCCTCTCGACTCATGCTGCCCCAAGGCTGTGAGATAAGAGAGATCTGGCCCCTGGCCTCAGGCTTTGGGCCTGAAAATAGGATATGAATGAGCCAGCCATTTGAGCAACCACCCCTTCCACCTAAAAGCAAAGGAGATGGATGTTGCACCCACTGCCCTTTCGAACAAGGCCTCTCTTTTGTCCAGCAACTCCGTGATAAAGAGCATTTGTGCTAGGATACAGACTTGATTCTTACCATAATGCCCTGGGTTTTTTTCCCCTGTGAGTTTGAGACTGAGAGAACGTCTGTTTTCCAAAATCTCACAATCCCCCGCAGCATGAACTCACATTCATGCTAATACCCACAGAACCAAAGCAAAAGAATATCTTGGTCCATTGCATCTAGCCAGCCCCGAGCTTTTCTTCTTAGGAAACAAGTTTGATCTTGCTTTAGCCTGTCTTTAGTTTATCTATATCGTCACATGACACGTCCGTTTTTCCTTCCCAAAAGGCTACCAAACTACAAAAGAGGCAATCTCTCAGTTCCTTCTTGCAGAAGTGTACAAAAAGAACTGATGGCGTTTCATCATGACTAATCTCTGGGTAAACAGAAATATTTCATTCTTTGAAACAATCAGCTCCTGTCATCGGATCAAAAGGCACTTGTTACAGTCTCTGAAATGGAAACTGCAAATGTACCTGGAAGCCAGGGACATGTGCTCATTTTTATTTCTGTCATGAGGCAGTGGCATTTACAGACATCAAAAATAAATAACGAAATGGATATAAATGATTTTTAAAGAAAAACTTTCATGGCATATGTATTGAGTCATCTAATATTTATTTGTAGCTACATGATATTCACTGTGTTGACTATTCCATAATGATTCATACACATGTCACAGTATTATTAGAGAATAATATGGAACATTATAGTTGCCAATATTATGGTATTCAAGATGACCTGTGAAATAGCCAAGGCAGTCTGTTCCCTCCACTTTGCTTGTTTCTCTTCCTCTTCCAAAAGCTCCAGAAAACAAATGCTGTTTTCAAGCAATCAAATGGGAATTCTTTGTCATACTTACATGGTTATTTTTTAAGAAATTAGTGTTCTGAACCTCATCAGAAACCGGAACAGAAAGAGCAAAGGGAAATTGGCAGAGTCGGGACATTTTAAGGAACTGAAAACTGTGCTGAATGAAGAACTGTGCCACCTTGCTGCAGGTTTAGTAGTTTCCTTGAAGGAATTGTTCACTTATCTCTGATTTTGTTCTGTAACCATGAAGGCTAGAAGCTTATTCTTCTTTTAAAATCCCATCTCACATTCTTGCCATTCCAAGCATCTATCAGATGTAGCTGGCATCATCCATGCTCTGAAGCACAATCAGAGACAGGTGAATTTCTAGACATGTTCATTTTTTAAAAGCAATACAACTTCAATACTGTGATCAGAATTCTGCTGGTGTTTGCATAAGGTTTGCTTAACTTGCTGCTGCTTGTTGCAGCTAATTGGCAAGGTGTCTGTGAGGTGACAAGCCACCTCGGCCAGGATCAGAAGAGTGTACTCTCAAATAAAGGCAGAAGCACAAGAGATAGGAATGATAGAAAAGGAATTAAATAAACTAGGAATAAAAGAAGAGGTGGGAAAGGAGGAGGATAAGAAGGAGGGAGAAGGAGGGGAGGAGGCTGGAGCATGTTGGGGAAGAGAGGAGAAAGGAGAGGAAAAGGAAGAGCTAGTAGAGTTGATCCAAGAAGATCCTTGGACAGGAGAATGGGTAGAGTTCAAGGTGCCTCGTGAGTACGCCGAAAGGGAATGGACACGACAAATGTATAGAAAGCCACCATACTGGAGGGAGACTGAAGAGCAAAAGCAAAGGAAGGAATATAGGGCGTGGGTGAAGAAAGAAGAACAAAGGAGAGAAAGGCACAAATGTATAATGATTCTCAAGAGGTCCCGTGGGCCCAGCCCCTTCAAACTCCGACAGAGAAAGATCTATGGCTCGACAAAGGGGGACTGCAGGGAACTACAATGTCCCATCCACAAACGTGAAGTGGGCTGAGAACACACCAGAGTTGATGGGTGCCAGACCCAAATGGAGCCAAGAAGTTAACAGTTATTCCCCATTGTCTTACCATGAAGAGATACTCAGTTTTAATAATGTAAATCTGTTGTCGAAATTGGATGATGACAAACAAGACCAAAAAATCAAAGAAGTCATGCTAAACAATAAACTGGTTTTATTAGAAGAATTGGGTGTGACTAATCCCGCCAACCTAGCGGTTCTCCCAGCCAGCCTAGCGGTTCGAAAGCATGCAAATGCAAGTAGATAAATAGGGACCACCTTGGTGGGAAGGTAACAGTGTTCTGTGTCTAAGTCGCACTGGCCATGTGACCACGGAAGATTGTCTTCGGACAAACGCTGGCTCTATGGCTTGGAAACGGGGATGAGCACCGCCCCCTAGGGTCGAACACGACTGGACAAAAATTGTCAATTTCTTTGGACAAAGTAAAGAAAGGGAGGTAGATGAAAAGCAGCATGATCACAGTGCCTCAGCATGCTCTATGTGCATGCCTGGTCAAGCACTTGATTACACAACCGAGATACACACCAGCAGCACCTGAATTAACCATGATAAGCTGTGGCAAATTATGTAAGTCTTACACAAATGCCAATACGATTCTAGCCTGTAAATGTTGTTTCCTTACAGAATTGATGCTAATTGTGTCTTCAAATGTAAATTTCCCTCCTTTCCCCAAATTTTAACACAACTAACAGACTTATATAGGGGATGTTTGTGGTTTGTTTTTCTTCTTCTTTCCACTCAAGGGTCAGCACAGTTGCAAACTTAGAAGGGTTTCAAAAGTTGACTCACTCTACAGGCTTCCAGAAGCAGAGTGGATCAGAGATGCTATTGTTTTGGTTTGGGGCTAAGAGTGACAGGTCTATCAATCATAGCCAATACCCACTATCATACACCAGAGGGAGTTTGAGAGTTTGCTTGGCTTCCCTTCTTTCAATAAGATACAGTATAAAGGGGGAAGGGAAGGTCACAACACATAAAAAAATAGGGCAGCAAGATAATAATAATTACATATCCAAAGATTTCAATAATTACTTGTCAGGGGTTCCCTCCCCCCCTCAAAAATTTCCAGTAAACCCAAGTGCTCTAGAATTAATCCTTTTTTTTTCTTTAAAAGAAATAATGATCATGATGCATACTGTACCTCAGGCATTACCATCTTTTAACTTCTTTGAATTATAGAGGTTCATCTGCACAAAACACAAAGGCTTAAGGATTATAGAAAACATGATCCTAAGCTTCATATCTATAAGTAATAGAATGACCCAAGTTACAAAAATCCAACTATGTATTATTAGAGCATCAGAGAGAACAGAGGTTGTCAAAAACATATTTTAAAAGATTATTTTTGCTTTGTTCTGTGCACCAATACTGTCACATTGGTGTACTAGTTCTGAACACTGGGGAAAGAATATGCCTGATGAGAAGGTAACTCAATACCTTGATGACAAGGCTCAGTGTAGGAAATGCATACAGAAGATCAGGTCTGTATGGGATAATTATCCAGTGATAAAAAAACTCTTTTCCAAAAGTGTTTCTCCCGCTTCCCTTAGTAATAATTCCCTAAAGAGGAACAGCCTCTAGTTTAAAGAGAGAGAGAAGTAGGGCTGAAGTTATACCTCCCATCTCTCCAAAGCAAGAAGGTTCACTCAACAGATCAAACCATCCATCCTCAGCCAAATATAAACATACTGATGAACCTGCTTCGTACCACCCAAGTAGAGGAGTGGCTCAAAAATTTCTCCTTGAAACACAGTTCCCCTTCTATGGTTGGCATTAGGTGCTCATAACTGAAGATAGCCTTTCCAAATACAGACATATGGTTGGGTAGAAAATTAAGCTACTCTTGGCAAGGTATTATTGAACACAGATATGCCAAGATTGTGAGTGCCATTCTTTCCACACTCAGGGATATAAAGAGGGCCAGCAGACGCCCCTCTTTGATTCCGATTCTACTCTTCCCTTTTTCTGTTCCTGTTGGCACTTACGTTTTAGGGAGATCCGGGCACCCATATTGAATACAAACTCAAAAAATCAGGTTCAGATTTCAAAATCCCACTGGAAGGAAGTACTATCATAATTCAAGCCAATGATTGTTACGTAAGAATAATGTTCCTCATGTGTTTGGTTCTAAATATAAAGCAATAGATTTATTTTTAGATGTAATTACTAATACTTAAGTTAGTTCTGGTGTAATAAGTAACACCATAAAGAACATTTTGGCAAGATTTTTTTCAATATCCATTTCTATTATATTCATATCACTCATAAATTGTTGCAGAGTTCTGAACTTTTGATAAAATTATCTTCTGCTACATGATAGAAGCATTCAGATCTACACAGGAGAATAGTTTCAATTTATCCAGAGTCTGCCCCTTTCTCATTAACTGGCACTTAAAATCTCAATAAGTCAATTTTAGACATTTGTAAGAGAAAGAGTAAAAATGTTTATTTACTTACAGTTGCTTGAAATTACAGACTAGCGTGTACTGCGTTCTTTAGTGCCCACATATTAGTAACCAACAAACAGACCAACAACAAAACAGCTGCTACCAATCAACAAAAGAGAGGGATAGACTATTCAGCAGAGAGGCAGGGCTCTTTTTGAATTTCAGAGCTGGGAGGAACAATTGGTTAGTGCTGGATAGAATCAGCCCAGCCCAGAAAAGTCTCTCTTCATCACTAAAACAATAGACAGCATGCGAGTTTGTAAATAAAACTCCAACATAAATGGCAAGAAAAATATCTTTTGTTCCCCCTTTTCTATTTTTAAAATAAATATTAAGGATGTGATTTAGTTTCAGACTGCTTGGATTACATATCCCATTCTTCTCCAACTCTTGAGTTCTACATGACAGACATACACTTTGCAGACACCTAAACGCGGCTCACATAGGAGAAGGGCCTCAAATGGAAGGCTCTGAGTCTAAGTTAAGCCTCGCTCCATCTAGCTTCCTGTTGAGAAATAAAGCTCCCGACTAACACCGTGGCAGGAATAGGAAGCTTACCACAGCCTCGGAGCCTTCAAATCGAGGCCTTTCTCTCACATGAGCCACGTTTAGGTGTCTGTCTGTGTCCAAGCATGGAGAATTATGAGATCTGGAGAAGAAGAACTCTGAAAATCCTAAACCAAATAAACATTGCCAATGTGCAATCATTACCAGAGAGGACCAGAGGGTGTTTCCTTGTATTCCACTGCCCTGCTCATAATTACAGGACAACAGATAAACAATGCACAATCCAAAGAAATACTTCCCTGGTCAGATCAGTGATAATTATGGCAAAAGTGAAGAGCATCATAACAATGTCTTTTAAAACATTGGATTTAAACATCTGGGTAGAGTGGGCGGCATATTAATTAATTAATTAATTAATTAATTAATTAATTAATTAATTAATTAATTAATTAATTAATTAATTAATTAATTAATTAATTAATTAATTAATTAATTAAAACGTAACATTTGAGGCCTTTCTCGCCACCCCAAGCCCACTTGGGTCCACCTTATCCTCAAACAAAATAAAATTACTTCAACTTAGATCTTTATTGCCCAGTTAGATATTTTAACAAAACTACAGTGGACTCTATTTTCTTTCTAGATTTATTTGTCTGCAGTAAGCTGCAGGAAATACAACTCACAGAGCACTACAAAGAGTCACTTAAACAGTATGCTTTTATTTATTTATTTGAGTTACTGTATATCCTAGCTTTCTCTCAGTGCTGTGTTCCAAGGTGGTCACCTAGTCACTGTCGTGTGCAATATGGCAAGCAGTAGTGTATTTCCCGTGAAATTGTAGCAAAAAATGCCTAATTGTGATGCTTCCATATATTACTTTAAATTAGTATATGCAAATTTAATACAAAACATCCTCCTTTTTAGAAAATTAAACTACCTTGTTCTCCATGGGGCCTCCTTTTTGGCAATGGTGCAGTGACTGCCCTAACTCTATTAGAATGTTAACGTTCAAAGCATCAACTAACTGTAAATTAATAAAGATGGAAACTCCTAAGAAAAAGACTTAGCATCTTTTGCCTAACTTAATGTGGAGGGAAGTATTGGGAAAAAAATATGTAGCACTCATCAAAGGCGCTGGGTTTTGAAGGAGAAGAAATTAAAAGATGTTTCCCTAGGCATTCTCTCTCGCCACTCCTGCTTTTGTTGTTCAGCATATGTTAGCTCTGTTCTCACTTTTTAATGGTTCGTAAAGCTTTGACTAGAATAGAAATTATGCTATGTAAGCTTAAATATTGTGTTACCTCTACGCTACTGCATCTCTTAGCTCTTTGAATGAGACAAATATGTACAGTATTAATCCACACTTTGGTACCATCTTCTCATTTTGAATGGTTTCAATGACTCTGGAATTAACAAAATCTAACATGATGATTATAAACATGTTTGGTTTTGAACAAGTTGTTTGGGGACTGCATTGTGGCCGTGTCCATTCAAGGTCTGGAAAACCTGGCCCTTTAGAGGAAAGCAGTGCAGAATTTTGAGATGTTACTGTAAACGCTAAAGCATTAACTATGGCAAAAGCAAAAAATATTATTATAATGAAAACATTCTTTTCTTACTCATGAATGATGAGTAACATTGTTCATTAGTAACACATTGCTAATGCATTAATTTTAATTCCCTACAAATGCAAAAAAGTTCTCTCAAGTGACACCCCCAAAGTAACATTTTAAAAGTAATGAAGAAACACAGTATGTCATACCAAAATCTAATGATGTTAGTAGTCAAAACATTGTTCTTCAAATCTCAATCTCCTGTGCCCTCTCATTACTTCAAAGTAATAGCACTGTTATTTGTGATGTGTTACTGTGGAGTACTGATAGGCAAAAACATTACTTTGAAGACTGTTTGTTTGTTTGTTTGTTTGTTTGTTTGATTCACTGATTAGTTTTTGATTGTTGGTTCCTTTGATGGATTATTTCCATAAGTGCATAGCCAATCTATAATGAAGTGTACAGACGATGGTGTTGGAACCCATTCACCTATTGCTGTATGTGTGTCTATTGAATGTAAGGAGGAGTAACATCTGAAAACAACTTTCTTTTCCTGCCACATACCTTCTGCAACACTACATTACAGTACCTAATCTTGCAAATGAATCCATTCTACAACAGTCACATTGGTGCGATCATAACAAACTCTGATTGCTTTCTGCAAAGGTCAGCAAATTGATTTACAATCTTCTCATCTCTTATCTTTGCACTAGAGACTACAAGTGATCTTCTAGGTCACTTTAAACATGTGCAGATCTGATCATTTTTCCATGTTTTACTGACTTGTTTGGGAAGAATTAGATAACTATATATTTTAAAACACACACACAAACCCACCTTGTGATCCATCAGCACCATAAATTAATTCTTCTTCCATTACAACCAGGCTTTTGTTATTCTTAGAGTGCATTCTTTTGGCGTTTGCCACCTCTAGTAATTAGGAACCCTGGGGTTGCTTTGTCCCCACCTAACTATCTCAGTTCTAGCCATATCATTCTATGTAGCAGAGAAGATTAGCACAGATTTCCCACCAAATTTAAGCAAGAATATTCAGATGCTTTAACAGCTGCCCGGCTTCTTAAGAACTCGTTAATCCTTTAATCTCCAGACACACTTTACCCCATAAAAGATTCACAAGCAAAACAAATGCAATATGGATCAAAAAAATTAATCAGAATGCTTAAAATGCAATTACATTCATCAGGGTGTTCTGTTAGGCTGGGTATTACATATGAGCTTTATTCAATATCCCTCTTTTATTATAAAGCAATATTTTTCCACTCTGTAAACCTTCTGATCCCTAGGCAAATGTCCTCTTTGCCCAAGAATTAAAACATATATATATAGGCTGTAGCAAATGAACTGGATAGAAACTCCCATACTTGAGTGATTGACCAGGGGTGCAAGAAATGTTCAAATATGGTGTCAAAATATTGGGGTCAGAGTCCTCAATATAACCACTCTGCCATGCTGCCTCCTGCTTATCCAGAGATATGAGCCCTCAGATCAATCAAGCATGGTAAAAAGCTATGAGTTTTATCTGGGATCTTTTCTCTTCCCCCAACACACCTTTCAGCCTGTAAAATAATGTGTACTCCAAAAGGTTACCACAATAGGTTGCCACAGTAGGCTGCCACCAGTTCCAATAAAAATATTAAAAATCTCAATAGCTTGGACAAGCCTAGGACTGGATGCTTCCACTTCCCTCTTATTCACTCTCCAGACAATGGCTTGAAACAATTTTGTAGTTTATTTTAAAAGAAAAGTGGGGGAAGGACCATTGGAAAAGGAAAAACAGGTCCAGGTACAATAGCAAATGTGGTTACAAGATCACAGCATTCAAAAGCAAAAACATACCAGAAAACAATAAACTCTAAGTTACTCTGCCTGTCTCATACCTAAGTAGAGCAATGGAGTAAGTGTGGGGCACACCTAAGTGTCCTTAGCATAGCTTCATGCACAGCAAAAACAACAACAAACAAATGTTTTCTCACAAGTAACACTGCAACAGGGAAGCAAAGTGTGTTCTCTGTAGAGGTATGCCAATCTTCAAGATTCAGTTTCTCAATTCCCATTTTAAACAAATGAATGGGCCATGAGCACCTGAGACAAACTATTGTGTAATTATTCTTCATCCCTTTTGATCATTCTCCCAGGACAAAATACCTGCCTTCTGCCCAGGTCTGAAATCTGCATAACCTTGGGCAAGGAAGTAAGCTAATTCCTATCTCACCAACACAAACAATTGGTGATTGTTTTGATATACAAAATATAAAGTTTAAGGTGTTATTTTGACTCCTGCTTTGAAGTTCTCTTCATCTCAGTTCTTTTCTTTTTTTAAAGTGACCCAAAGACAGGAAACAGAGGTGGGGGAATGGTGCAGATTAGGCTATTTCCAACTGACCTTTTTTTTTTCTTGAAATGTTAGGTTCCCATGCATTTACAGGCACACAGAGAAGTCCAGAAAAACTGAATTTCATTTTTCATGCTCCCCAAGTCCTTAGTTTTTCACACAAGGCAATGCCTCAAATCTTTTGCTGAACTGGAATGAGTAATTTGCATGACTGAGATCCTACAGCTGCTGAAAATAGCAATCATCAAGGAAACACCATATTCAAGGCTATCTATAGAGGAGGAGAGTACTTCAGTCTGCTGTCCCACAATACCCACTACAATCTTCTGAAGTCAACATCTGCAAATGTCTCTGTAGTTAAATTTAACTGAAAACTCTCAGAGGGGTAAAACCACATGGCAGCCATTTCTTTACTGTCCAATGAGTTATGATCAGCAGCCATTGAAGAACTGCAAATTATATGAAATAAAGAGTACTACAATGATCTAGATTTCTCTTGGGTATCTTCACATCCAGTGTGTAGATTGCCTGGACTTGTAATGATAGTCTCCATAACCAGTGCCCCAAGAGAGACCAGAAATGCTGGCAGCTCAATTGTTTGTTTGTTACAAACAAGGACCAGGCATTTTGTAAATGTAATGGTTTCAACCAATTATTCGATCCCACATCACACCCAAGTACACTGCATTACTGCAGCGATAGCTTGCAACAATATTCTATCCCTGGGAAACTCTATTTTTCTCACAGTTATTTGAAAACTGCAGTTAAGCTCAGAGGAAACTCTGAACCCTGGGAAGGGGAGGGCAGAAGCAATCACAATCAGAAAATCCTGGAGTAGAAACTGTGTTGTTTTGGCTCTACTATACCAACAGGTACTCATAATTTTTACATGTACTCACCTTCTGCAACAGTTTCCAGGGTATAGAAATAAAACAGAGTTAAGTCACTGTTTTTTTCTGATGAGAACAGGATGGGAAGGACATCCTGTGCCCATCACAATATCCCCAGAATTCCCAGGTACTTAAGGAAACCTGACCTCCATTCAGCCAATTGCGGAATGAACCCTTTGGATATCTCCCCCCCCCCAGTTTTTATATATATTTTTATTAAATTACACAATCTACTAAGCCTACTACCACAAAAATAAAAATAAAATACAATTACATATCACATGAGTGCCACCATCAATCGCCCTCAGGTCTAGAATTAAACTTCATTTGATCACCTTTCTCTCCAAAAGTTCATTGTTTCTTCCCTCGGTGTATACCCCTTCCGTCTCCAAAATACATATTCCAAGAATACATATTTTCTTAAAATCATTATTTTTTGATTGGCCTCTTCTTATTTTCATATCACATGTCAGTTTACCATTAAATGCCATATCTCATAGCTAATTCTACCATTCCTCTAAATTGAGTTGGTTATCATTTCTCCAGTTTCTTTCAAAAATTAACCTTGCTGCCGTAATCATTATTACTATTAAGTCCTTATTTTCTTTCAACAATGGATCCTTCTTAACCAAATTCAATAAAGCAATTAACGGGGACATTTGAATATTTAATCCAGTTATTTCACTTATTTCTTTAAAGATTTGGTTCCATTCTTGCTTTCTTACTTCACATGACCACCACATATGTATATATGTCCCCTTCTCTTTTTTACACCTCCAACATAGTGATGATACATTTTTATTCATTATATTCAGTTTTACTGGCGTTGAGTACCACCTGATACCTTATAACAATTTTCTTTTATCCTTACAGACATGTTCTTCATAATTCTTTGATCCCATATTTTATCCCATTCCTCACGTATTACTTCTTTATCCAGATCATATTGCCATTGCATTTTTAATCCTTGTGTACCCTGTTCCGCTTGCATTAATAATTTATATATTTGACTTAGTTTTCCCTTTCTGTCTTTTCCTCTGATTTCAATCTTTTTTTTTTTTTTTTTTTTTTTTTTTGAATGCCTTTGGATATCTCCACTGTGCTGGAAGAGAAATAGGGCGAGTTCCACCCTGTTGGTTCTCCTTGATTTCTCAACAGTTTTCAGTATCACTATCCCTGGTATCCATTTGGATATGCTGTCTACGTTGGGAGCAAAGGATATGGCATTCTAGTAACCTTCCCAAGGCCCTCAAACTTAAGCTGGGACATTGGAAAGAGGCAAGTGGGTTTGAGCATTTTTCTTTTTCTTCCGGTTATGGCACCAGAACTGTAAATCATGTAATTCTGGCTGGGAGTGGGGGGAGGACTAGTTGAAGCCCTTTGAGAGCACTCTCTGGGTTTTTAAAAACTCAATGTCAATTAAATTGATTATTTGTTTGTAACTTGTTTTGTTTTGGTTATCTTATTTTATATTGTTTGTATCTCTTTAGACGTAAAATGCCCAGAGTAGTATCTAGCACTAACTGGGCAGTATAAGTTAAAAAAACAACAAGCAAATATCCATCTCTTACACAAATGTGAACCTCTGTAATTATTTTATTTCAAATATCGCTATATCTAAACCACTTCCAGGGTGAATAGCCAGAGGTTTATATTTAAGCCACTGAAAACAAGTGAAGGTCTTATCTATTGAGAAGGCATTTTGCAAAGTTTCACTATAGTTCTACCTCATCTCGCCAGCCTCCACAAGTCTCTCATGGTCCTGAGGACCAAAACAGGAATACATTCCTGCTGCTGACATTATCTTGTCTTTTAGAGTGAACCAACATCGCTATTCCTTTTTCTTTGCTGGCTCTCTGCTATCCAGCAAAAACTCGTGCAACTTAAAAACTACCCACTTAAAACTACCCATTGGGCAAAACATGCTTTGCATGAGAAACTATTTCCCGAACAGTATGAGGGGGTCATCCTGATGAATCAAATGCCCACGGCAGATGTTACTGCAAGTCACAAGACATCTGCAATGAAACAAGCCAGGTTTGCTCGGGTACAGCATACCCTCTTGTTCTATTCTGACCTGTATGGTTTCTTTTTGCATGTGAAATGTAGAACACAGAGCACATAGTCACATGCTAGTCCTCACCTAAGTAGGCCCACTAAATCAAGGGCAGCTTGGAAAATCAACAAGTATGTTAAGTTCCATTGATTCAATGGGTCAGCTCCAGTTGTGACAGTTGAATTCTTGCCAAGGTTTCCTATATATGTCCCAATAACAAGTAGTCCTTCGATTTAGGGATATACTAATGCTGGGTCAAAGTAATTTTTCATCATCGTAAAGATGTGGGATGCAGTGAAAATCCACCCCTCCCCCAAGACAGCCATACCTTGGGAACCATATGCTGTTCAAACACTGGAGTTAATTTACATTCAGGGAACAGCCAAATGTCTGTCCCCATCCACCCCTGGCTTAAAACTGAACCACTGGAGGTAGCCATCTTTCCTTCCAGGAAAGCCCCTGGGAACGAATTTGTTACATTGTCGTATGCTATCACTCTCATAAGACATTCTGGTCTTTGCTTTCAAAGTGCAGGGTAGGGGAGCTGCTAGCCAGAACCAAGCCACTTGAGCTTTAAAAATAAAAGGAAAGAAGACCTGCAGTGACCTTATCTGATGTGGGCAACTCACTTTCCAACACTCATACAACCTTCTCTACAGGAGTCTGTTATTTTCCCCCTGAGCATAACACAGATGTTTGCAGAATAAATTGATAGAAAGATGGAACTAAATCACGATTTCACCTAGTATTTAATTAAAAAGAGAGACACTGGCTCCATTTTCCTCAAGTTTCTGGTTCCATACCCAGAGCTCAGAATGTTATGTTTTAAAAGGAACCCCTGAGCAGCCAGGTTACGCTTATCAGCACCACTGCTCCCAGCAAATAAGAAATTCTTTGTTTTACACATTATTAACAATGGGCTAATAATGAACTATCATCAACAGGCCAGAAAAATACAAGGAAATCAGTTCCAGTTCTGCCTTGTTTTGAATTCTGATAATGCACTTTGGAAATATTTATTAAAATAAAAAGACTTTTTTTGCCAAATGATGCTTCTTTGCCACTTAGGATTAATAACCGAACATGAAAAATTCTTGGCAAATGCTTCTAAATGCCTTTTGAACATAATTCTTGAAACTCTAAACCACACCTAAATAAGTATTATTCATTACAAAGGTAACTCTGACTATTAGAAGGTGGGTGACCAAAGTGGTCAAACAATAAAGACAATAAAGTAATTAGTTACAGCACTTCTCACCCAGATATAACTAGTTTAAGGTAATCTTGCTTTGTAACAACGTTGCTTGGTAACTAGTTACTTTGAAGCTCTGGTCATAAGAAATCCAGGGCTAAAGCTGAATTGATGAGCCATGCAAATTCTGAACATAAATGCATCAATTCTACTGACACTCATTGTCGTCGTTTAGTCGTGTCCAACTCTTCGTGACCCCATGGACCAGAGCACACCAGGCCCTCCTATCTTCCACTGCCTCCGGGAGTTGTGTCAAATTCATTCTGGTAGCTTTGATGACACTGTCCAACCATCTCATCCTCTGTCATCCCCTTCTCCTCTTGCCTTCACACTTTCCCATCATCAGCGTCTTTTCCAGGGAGTCTTCTCTTCTCATGAGATGGCCAAAGTACTGTAACCTCAGCTTCAGAATCTCTCCTTCCAGTGAGCACTCAGGGTTCATTTCCTTTAGAATTGATAGGTTTGTTCTCCTTGCAGTCCAGGGGACTCTAAAGAGCCTCCTCCAGCACCACAATTCAAAGGCATCAATTCTTCGGCAGTCAGCCTTCTTTATGGTCCAACTCTCACTTCCACACATCACTACTGGAAAAACCATAGCTTTGACTATTTGGACTTTTGTCGGCAAGGTGATGTCTCTGCTTTTTAGGATGCTGTCAAGGATTGTCATCGCTTTCCTCCCAAGAAGGAGGCGTCTTTTAATTTCGTGGCTGCTGTCTCCATCTGCAGTGATCATGGAGCCCAAGAAAGTAAAATTCGTCAATGCCTCCATATCTTCCCTTTCTATTTCCCAGGAGGTGATGAGACCGGTGGCCATGATCTTAGTTTTTTTGATGTTGAGTTTCAGACTGTTTTTTGCACTCTCCTCTTTCACCCTCATTACAAGGTTCTTTAATTCCTCCTCACTTTCTGCCATCAGAGTGGTATCATCTGCATATCAGAGGTTGTTGATATTTCTTCCGGCAATCTTAATTCCGGTTTGGGATTCCTCCAGTCCAGCCTTCCGCATGATGTATTCTACACATAAGTTAAATAAGCCAGGGGACAACATACAGCCTTATTGTACTCTTTCCCCAATTTTAAACCAATCAGTTGTTCCATATCTGGTTCTTACTGTTGCTTCCTGTCCCACATATAGGTTTCCCATTTCCCATAGTTTGCTGTGGTCCACACAGTCAAAGGCTTTTGCATAGTCAGTGAAGCAGAAGTAGATATTTTTCTGGAACTCTCTGGCTTTCTCCATAATCCAGCGCATGTTAGCAATTTGGTCTCTAGTTCCTCTGCCCCTTCGGAATCCAGCTTGTACTTCTGGGAGTTCTTGGTCCACATCCTGCTGAAGCCTACCTTGTAGGATTTTGAGCATAACCTTGTTAGCGTGGGAAATGAGTAGTTGGAGCATTCTTTAGCACTGCCCTTCTTTGGTATTGGGATGTAGACTGATCTTTTCCAGTCCTCTGGCCACTGTTGAGTTTTCCAGGCTTGCTGGCATATTGAATGTAGCACCTTAACAGCATCATCTTTCAAGATTTTAAATAGTTCAACTGGAATGCCATCACCTCCACTGGCCTTGTTGTTCGCCAGGCTTTCTAAGGACCACTTGACTTCACTCTCCAGGATGTCTGGCTCAAGGTCAGCAACTACATTGTCTGGGTTGTCCAGGATATCCAAATCTTTCTGATATAATTCTTCTGTGTATTCTTGCCACCTCTTCTTGATGTCTTCTGCTTCTGTTAGGTAACATATCCATCTTTGCACAAAATGTTCCTCTAATATTTCCAATTTGCCTGAACAGACCTCTGGTTTTTCCTTTTCTGTTATTTTCCTCTATTTCTTTGCATTGTTCATTTAAGAAGGCCCTCTTGGCTCTCCCTGCTATTCTTTGGAAGTCTGCATTCAATTTTCTGTAACTTTCCCTATCTCCCCTGCATTTTGTTTCCCTTCTCCTCTCTGCTATTTCTAAGGCCTTGTTGGACAGCCACTTTGCTTTCTTGCATTTCCTTTTCTTTGGGATGGTTTTTGTTGCTGCCTCCTGTACAATGTTACAAGCCTTTATCCAAAGTTTTTTAGGCATTCTGTCCACCAAATCTAGTTCCTTAAATCTGTTGTTCACTTCCACTGTGTATTCATGAGGGATTTGGTTTAGATTATACCTGAATAGCCCAGTGGTTTTTCCTACTCTCTTCAGTTTAAGCTTGAATTTTGCTATGAGAAGCTGATGATTAGAGCCACAATCAGCTCCAGGTCTTGTTTTTGCTGACTGTATAGAGCTTCTCCATCTTCGGCTGCAGAGAATATAATCAATCTGATTTCGATATTGCCCATCTGGTGACTTCCATGTATAGAGTCTCCTCTTGTGTTGTTGGAAACGAGTGTTTGTGATGACCAGCTTGTTCTCTTGACAAAATTCTATTAACCTTTGCCCTGCTTTGTTTTGAATTCCAAGGCCAAACTGCCCTGATGTTCCTTTTATCTCTTGACTCCCTACTTTAGCGCTCCAGTCCCCTAGAATGAGAAGAACATCTTTCTTTGGTGTCAATTCTAGAAGGTGTTGTAAATCTTCATAAAGTTGTTCAATTTCAGTCTCCTCAGCAATGGTGGTTGGTGCATAAACTTGGATTATTGTGGTGTTGAAAGGTCTGCCTTGGATTCGTATTGACATCATTCTATCATTTTTGAGATTATATCCCATTACAGCTTTTCCCACTCTTTTGTTGACTATGAGGGCTACTCAATTCCTTCTATGGGATTCTTGCTCACAATGGTAGACATGATAATCATCTGAGTTGAATTTACCCATTCCTGTCCATTTTAGTTCACTGATGCCCAGGATGTCGATGTTTATTCTTGCCATCTCCTGTTTGACCACATCCAACTTACCAAAGTTCATAGGTCATACATTCCAGATTCCTATGCAGTATTTTTCTTTGCAGCATTGGACTTTCCCTTTACTTCCAGGCACGTCCATAGCTGAGCGTCCTTTCGGCTTTGGCCCAACCACTTCATTAGCTCTGGAGCTACTTGAACTTGTCCTCCGCTCTTCCTCAGTAGCATGTTGTATGCCTTTCGACCTGAGGAGCCCATCTTCCAGCGTCATATTTTTTAGCCTTTTGTTTCTGATCATGGGGCGTTCTTGGCAAAGATACTGGAGTGGCATTGCCATTTCCTACTCCAGGTGGATTGCATTTAGTCGGAACTCTCCACTATGACATGTTTGTCTTGGATGGCCCTGCCTGGCATCGCCCATAGCTTCTCTGAGTTACTCAAGCCCCTTCGCCACGACAAGGCAGCAATCCATGAAGGGGTCTACTAACACTATCCGGATTTATTTTATTAGCGCTGCAATTCACATAGACTTTTTAAGAATTGGGAACTGAAACAGGACAGAACAGAACTGAAACCTAGATAAAGACTGAACGGTAGAATAAAATCAACATCTTTATCCACTTCAAGCCTAGGTACCAGTTTACCATCTCTTTGAAAACACAAGGTATTTCTTAACCAGCTACAGCTGAAAAATAAATTACTTAAATATATTCCAGTTTTCAGTCCCCAATCTTTGTTTCATATTTTAATTTCCCAGATGTGTAAAATTCAATTGAAATGCTACACTAAATGCTGAAAGCATAAAATACTGCATGAAATAATGCATCATATCATTCAGTATTATCATTTTACTAAAATCTCTAAGCTACTGTGAGAGCCTTAAGGATTAAAAGAGGTTAAATAAAATAAAATAAAAATTAAAACTAGAAACATGTTTTCCAATACCAAAGTATAAAATGGGCACACTCAATATGTCAGCAGAAATTTATTTATTTGTTTAGGGGGGAAAGTTGTTTCTCATATGCTCTAAAGCAGTGGTTCCCAACCTTGAGTCCCCAGATGTTTTTTGGACTAAATCTCCCAGAAGCCTTCACCACTAGTTGCGCTGGCCAGGATTTCTGGGAGAAAGTCTTCCTCCTGACCAGCCCTGGGCTTTCTAGACTTACCTCTGAGACCAGGGCAGAACCAATTCCTTGGGCTGGAGTGGAAGAGCTCAGCTCCATATACAAGCAGACCCTTGAACAGGCTGCACAGGTTTCTTCCTCCCCTCTCCTCCCCTCTTCTCCACCGGACTAATAGTCCTGGCACTGCTGACCTCCCTGACTATCTCCTTGTCAAAACTGCTCGGGCAGCTTTTAAAGCCCTGCTCCCCAGCCCCCTGTCCTGGCAGCATTCTCTTCTTGCTGGGTGAGGACCCCTGTGCCAACCCCACAGGGGAAATTAGACATGGCAGTCCCCTTATTAGTATAAGCCCTTCTCCCTGTCAGTTTGAAGTCTCCTGTATGTAGATTATGCCTAATTTAACATGAGGCATAAATAAACTTTTTTTAAAAATCACCTCTTTTAATATGTTAACACCATAAATGAAACCAAAAGAATAATCACTGCATGCAAGTTTTACAGTTTGTTCTCCGTCTACAGTAAATAATTCACTAGACCTTCCACTCTGCAAGCTCTTTACATATTTTGAAGCCTGCCACACTCCCTCCTGTTCTAAATTTCCTGCCTTTCTGTCCCCTTGCTGGCACAATTAAAGTTTATTGGCAGTAAATATCATAATTTTTTATTTCCTTAGTAGTGATCTCCTGATACTGTAGACTCTTCTGAAGCTACAGCTCTTCTGGATGATAGAAACGTATAGTAATTACTTACGAATATTAACAGCCAGAATATTAATGAGGATGCCTAACACTAACAGGATGCCAAGATTATTATGCCAATCTTACAAATTAGCAGCCACTAAAGGAGTTTGGTATGATATGAGTGGAATTTAATATAAGGTAACTCAGTATCTAACATAAAAATGGAGGGAACACATTTTTGTTATTAATTATAACAAAATCATTTGGAATATCTCCTGAAAGTGTCTTTAGTGTGAGTGTAGTTAACTCTTGCCTTCCTACCTACGCATCCTCTTGTCTTTTGGGGACTAGTTTAAAACACAGTTGTTCATGAACTGCTGGATAGCTCAGTGGTTTGTTTATTTGGCTGCAGAGGTTGGGACTTCAGTTTCCCACTGTGTCTCCTTGATGGGGGCTGGACTTGATGATCCATAAGGTCCCGTCCAGCTCTCCAGTTCTGAAACGGTGATGATGATGATGATGACAATGATGATTCAATGTTTCTGGAACAAGCATTTCACAACTCTTGTGTTTCGTTTGTATTGCTTCTATTGTTTGCACTTTATCATTCAGATATTTGCGATCCCAAAGTAGAGCTATTTGTCATTCTAACTGTGTGATTTTGCTGAGGTCATCTCACTGCTTTCCTACAAGGAAGAGCAGGAAAGTAATCAGATTCACTGCCACTACAACCACCATCACCATATGATGATCATACTTTAAGAAAAAGGTATTTGTGTTCTATGCTTATCAGTAGGAGTAGGTGACAAATTAAGGGAAGGGCTGCAACTGAGGAGAGAACATAAGCAATGCAATCCAAAGATCCCAAGTTCAGTCACTAAAATGTCCTGGTATAGCTGGTAATGACCCACGTTAATGAAATAATCATGTGTCATCGAATCAATTTTGACTTATGGCAACCTTTTTTCAGGGTTTTCCAGGTACAGAATACTCAGAAGTGGTTTGCCATTCTTTTCTTTGATGGCATCCTGGGACTGTGCAGGTTGTCCAAGGCCACTCAGGCTGGCTTTTTCTCCTGGGTGGCACAGTAGGGAATCCTAACCTTTGGCTCCGCAGCCAGACACCTTAACCGCCAGGCTATCCATATAATACCCCTCACTCCAAGACCTATATTAGGGATGCTCAAAAGCTGCCGTCTAAGTGAATGGCCAAAATCCTGTTGATTAGCATAGTAGATAGCACTAGAGTAGGTCCACTGAAGCACTGGGGATTAGTGAGTCCTCCATGAGATCCACTGATTCAAGAGTGTCCACTCTAGTTTAGAGATGGTGTATGAATACAAACATCCACACACAGCTTGACTTAATATCCACTCATGTCCGGCGGCCTCACTCTTCCTTCCAATTGCTCCGGAGCCCCACTCGGCTAGCCACTCCTGGCAATGGGAGGGAGGACACGCCTCTCTGCAAAGCTGCTGAGTCCCTAGCCGAGCAGGAAGAGAGTGGGGCTCTGGGAGTGACTGAAAGGAAGAGGAAGGCCACCGGTGCCGCCAGATGTGTGAGTGGACGGTCCAGCCCCAGGGGGCCAGACCATCGTTAAGTCCTGCTGCGTGGGGATATGCGTATTCATACACGAATACAAATACTCCCATCTCTACCCTAGTTGCAACTTACTATATTAAAGTAAAGGTGTGATTACACTATGAAAATTAATCAGGACATGGACCAGGATGTAGAAGTTAGGTTAAAGTTATGCGTTAGTCACATGGTTTTTGGGTCAGTGTGTGCATCCCGTTGGGAAAACTTTTAATCTATTTTTAAACTGGGTTATATATCAGTCGAGGGGGGCTGCGTAGGCTTTTAGAATTGTTGCATCTGAGGTTTTATCCTGAACCGTCTGCCCTATCATTGACTGCCTTTCACAGTCATTCACTCACAATTGTCACTGTGGTGTCATCTTTAATATGTGTTTTATTTTTTAATTTATTTCAAAGTAGGATAGCATTAGATCAATATATATATCTCAGATCAGACTGCAAGATTTCCCTGCAGCCCAAAACCCGTGATCCTGGCATCCATTACTTGACAAATCCCACAGACACAGTTTAAACATAGTCATTTGTATATGTCAAAATGACTCAAAATAATTTGATTTCCCAAGCAGTTTAAAATAACCCTCTTGCAGCCGAATAAAATACCTCGCTTTCCAACCAAAAAACATTCTCCCTGGGCAAAAAATTCCACACTTCCCAGTGTGTTGTGTAGTTGGAATGTTTAAAATTGATTCCAAACATATTGGATCAGATTCAAAAATAAGGGTTGTTTTTTTTTTGGCATTTAATTGTGCCCTAAATTGCGGCTAAAGTAGGCCCATTTGAATCAATGGCATTTATGGAGAAGCTGACTTACCCCATCCCCATCAATTTAATGGGCTTACTCTAGTGTTACTTACTGCACTAAGCAATAGAACTTTGTCCAATATGAGGCAAACTCTTGAGTTCCTATGCAAGTATTTAGTATTAAACACTTTAGTATTAAAGTGTTGCTAGAATGTTTTTTTTTATCATATTATTTTTAAGTATCAGCATTTCATGCACTTTATATGCTTATGTGTACTCCAGGATCTTTAGGCTGTGCATTGTTTGATGGAAGAAATGTAGCACTGGTTTTACAGAATGCAAATGTGCTCTTTCAGACTATTAGGCAATAGAACAACTCTCAAGAGGGCTGCCTCCCCCTGGCTCTCAATCCTCACAATCACTTTTCATTACAGCAAGAGTTCCTCTTAATTTTCATTTTGTGCCTGCCAATTTGGCTTCTTGTCGCTTTCAAAAATCTCATCTTTTGTATTAAAAAAAATTGTCAGGCGACATTCTGTAGTAAACACACAGCTCCACAACACATTGTTTACTGGCTTAGAACTAGATGATTAAACATTGCCAGTTTCAAACCTTTCTTTTCCTTAGAACTGAAAAATTAGTCGCTGCTTCTGTTCTAGACTCCTTTATTATTTGCCAAAAAAAAAAGGAAATGGAAAAAAAATCCTTTGGAATTAAGTGAAGAGTTGTGATTGAAACTGTGTTTCCAACAGCACATAATAGCCCTCACTCAAAGCATGGGCACACTGATGCACATTTTTGTACTGTACTTATCTTGCTACTGCCTAATATCATTAGCCACCCCGCTTCCTATTTAGCGCACCACTAGTGATGTGGAGGAGATGAAATGAAATGTGGACTTTGATAATGCCAACACCCAAAACCAGCATTTGCAGAACAGCCATGTCCATAGCCTTTGCTGGTCCCTCACAGCTGATCTATGGGGCAGGACAGGAAAGGAAGTTTTTTTTTTGTGATTCATGCACTGAGTCCAAAGTGAACAGAATTTCTTTCTCCTGGGGAATCACAGAGTAGAGCTCTCCACTTGTGTTTACTTGGGGTCGACATTAAGGTACAAGAAGAGCACAATATACTGTGTTCTGATTACTGAGGAGGGTTCATATGTAGTTATTTATTTATTTATTTATTTGCTTGCTTGCTGGAGTACAATTACAGTTGCAACTTTCTGCTTTTTAACTCCCCGCCCCTCTGAGGAATGTCCTTTATTTTTTGAAATTGCAGAACTGTATAGACATACATATTTGACAGACTCTTGTCTTTACCAAATAATCCAAAGTGAGATAATTTTTTGAAAGCTGCTATGAAAACAGTGCACTCACCGTACAAAGCAGACTATCGTCTCCCAATGTTTCTAGCCGTATCTCAAGGAAACCACAGCAACTGACAAAAAGAGTGAGTTGCTATTTTAAACTTGTCTCATAAAGAGACAGACCATTCATACTATGAAGTGTGGCTCATAAATCTTTCCCCTAGGGTGCAGGTTTGCTGCTCATATTTTCTCTGGGAAACACATTCTAGGGTGAGATGTGTTCCACTAAAAACTGGCGCTGTACCATATTTTCCACACCTTAGGTTCCATTGTACATTGCCTTCTTGGGTAAAAGGCACAAGGTCTCAAGCTTTCGAAATGTGGCAGGCTTGAGAAGTAGAACTGCAGCATTAGTGACCAGGAGATATAATAACTCTGCCCCCAATTCATTTCTGCTGGTGGGGGGGGGGGGGGGGAGGGAAATATAGAAACCAGACATCAAGTATAACAATATATTGCCTAGAGCAGTGGTTCTTAACCTTTGTTACTCGGATGCTTTGAACTGCAACTCCCAGAAACCCCAGCCAGCACAGCTGGTGGTGGAGGCTTCTGGGAGTTGCAGTCCAAAACTCCTGAGTAACCCAAGGTTAAGAACCAGTGGCCTAGAGCTGTTTGAGCACGTTGACTTCAGTGCTAGAACACTGACTGCGACACACCCTTCTTGCTCTTCTTCTCTAGTGCTTTTCTCTTCTTCATCATCATATTTTCCTTGCTGTTTCATTTGGCACAGTGCAATAATCTGGCTTCTCTGTGTTCTGTGCAACACAGAAATAGCTGGACAGTGGACAGAAACTCTCTCGTACCTTGCTGTGCATCTGCTATTTGGATTGCTTGGTAGAACTACATTGGTGATGGGACCAAGTAGAAAATCTGGCACCCCACATTGTTATTATGTGCCATCCTAACAGGGCCTTCATGCTATATAAGATATTTAAGGAGTTGTTTTACCTGTGCTACCCCACCCCATTAGTTTCCACGGCCAAGAAGGGATTTGAATCCAGGTTTCCTGAGTCCTTATTCATAACTGTATCCACTATACCACATAGCGGTGTAGCACCCCATGGTTTCTCTTTAGCAAGGAATTGAGTTTTATCAATAGCTTATATCCCAGGAATGGAGATGGCAACAATTTTCTCTCCTGCCTGCAAGCCTCCCATATATTTTCCAAATCTGTTCCAAAGAGCTGGGTGTGGGAATGTAAATTCTGCTTGCTCAGCCTTGTGTGGTTCAAGAGAAACTGGAAACAGTTTGCCGACATGTTGACATTTGCTACGTAACTTTTTTTGTCTTCTTGGGGAAATGTGCACATTTAGTGGGCTGGTTTTCACATGTTTATTTATATTCATATTATTTCACTCATGTAGGGTGCCATCCTATAAATATATCCCAGCATTAACTTCGGACAGTCCACACCTCCTGATCTCACTTGCAGCAATTAGAAGTCTTGCAAACATTACATTGTGCAAAATTACATCCTCTTACACCAAAGTCAAGATCTCTTGAATAGGATGATAATTCAAGGTGGTCTTGTCATGCCAACATAGCTAAATTGGAGTAAATCTTGGAAGTACCAACATACTATCATGTCCCTAGTTGGGGGAGGGGAGGCTGTCCGGATCAGCCCTTGTTGGGCCAGGGGAGCTGCAGGAAGAAAGCAGGGGGCAGAGAATTAACTTGGGAAAGCCACTTGAACAATACTGAACTTTCCCCATTGTGACGAAAATATTTTCACTGTTAAATTCAAAGCATTTTTTATATCTACAGTTCTTTTTCATTCTACACAGAATTTTTCATAAAGCAGAAACATATACTGTAAGAGCTTCAAGTACTGACATATACTGCAAAGAGCCAAATCAAATAAACAAAAAGCAATAAAACTACAAATATAACCATATAAGACCAACGTCTAAGGGTTTGGCTATCTATTCTGGCTACTATGGCATGCCACCCAAAATTTTGCTACCAGTTCTGTAGTAGCCCGATTTTGATCAATTAACAATTGGTTACAGTAGTCCAAGACAGATTGGTTTGTCATCTCTTTTAAGAGAGGTGTAATATATTTTCCTCGAATCTGGTTATGCCTGTTACATCTGAGCATCATATGCTCAATAGATTCTGTCTCATCAGATCCACAGGGGCAGAGTCTCTGTTCCCTCAGGATCTTCTTAAATCTGCCTTGCAACACCGCTGAGGGAAAGGCCTCACATCTAGCCAGAGTAAAGGATTTCCTAAACTTATATGTCTCAAGCTGTGATAAATAGGCCATGGGGAGCAAGCCATATTTGTGTGTGTCTATCACTCTAAAATTGGGGCATCTACTAAGATCTACCTGTCTTTCCATGTCCATTATTCACCCTAACCTTGTTTTAAATATCTAGGTATGGCCCTTCAATCCACTGGGGACATAAATGCTCATATACAATATGCAGCTACCCAAGGGGAAAAACAGCAAATGTCATCAAAGGTTCTACCATTCCAAAGGAGGTCGATATATTCCAGCAGCCCAAAAACTCTTTCAGGCAAAGGTGGTCAGCCATATGCTCTACGGCACCTTTATAGGGCCTTCATCCAGCTGTTTTGATCTGACAGAGTGGGTTCAGACTAAATTCCTTAGAGCAGTTCGTGAAGTTCCAAGATGCGTAACAAATGCACAAATTCGTTTAGAGACAGGCTCACCAACAATGGTAGCCAAAATTACACTAGCCTCCCTTCAGTACTGGTTTAGAATAAATTTTCAATTACAGGGATTATCCCATCTACTTCTGGAGGACAATTTTCAATTGAAGTGGTTGAAAGCGGTCCTAAACAAATTGCAAGTTACGGGCTTCTCTCCGCAAGCAATGTTGAGCATGCAATGGGATGAAGCAAAATCAGCCCTTAAACAGACAATAATAAATATATACTGTAGGATAAAAAAAGATCTATGTAATTTCAATATCATTCTGAAAAATATTAACAAAAGACATCAATGAGTTCTTACAGTATGCAACAATGGTATCAAATTGTGAGCCGTTATCCTGATAAGCAATACAAGTCAGTGATTACAGAAATGTGCCAAAGACAGATGCTCCATTTTCTGTGTGTGTTCTCTCTCCCCTCTTACTTGTTCTGTATGTTTGACTTGTTCCATATTAAAGCAAATAAGATTGGACTTCAACATTAATAACCGTTCAAGTACAACTAAACTAATTTTCTCTTCTTCCCAAACAACATTTAATTCATCAGAGACTGTCACGCAGGACTTCCCCATATTAAGGTATAATGGCTACAGGGTAGAAGGAAGCTTTCACATAAACACTCATTTAATTCTGTCAAGCTACAAACATTTTTCCCAGGCTTTTCTTCATCTCCTACATTTAATTAAAAGTTTAAAGTCTTTGAATTGTAGTTCTGACCGTGAATGTTTGCCTTTAAAAGTACACAATTGGAGGATGAGCCTGCAAGCCCTTAAGTGGATACATACTTTAAGTTCAGTTTTCCATGTCTTCAGGCATACGTCCATTTTGTCCCATTGCTGCGTCAGTTTGTGTTTTTTTCTTAATTTGCATGAAAATCTCACTTTAAAGCCATCTTTAAATATAGTTTCATATATGTTTACTCTCAAAATATGAATTTCTAAACAAAGATCTAAAATAAGGCATTTCTTCCAAATATTTTTTACATTTAAATATATTATATTTTCCTTCAAAGTATTCATTTATACACGTTCTTAAAAAACCCAGCATTTTAAAATGCATTTCGATGTCAAAATGCATTAAGAAATTCTGTTTTTTTTCTGGAGCAAAGATTTATGTCACAACCTTTAAAGAAGTTGGAGTTTACAAGAGCTGAGCAGGGCTGTTACGGGCAGGAAATTTTGGAAATGGCACATACCAACAACAGGAGCAACCTTCTTGTTTGTACTCATGGACATTTCTCTGGGGACACTTAAGGATGTAGGGGTGTGTGGATCTGTGGTGATATGACTGTTTAACTAACGAATTTACAGTGTCTGCATACTTTATGTATTTGCAGCTTATGCCTTTACTTCCTTCCCTGTAGCATCTAATTCAGTTTGTGCCTTCCATTCTGAAACTCTAGCTGTGGCAGATCAGACTGCAGGGGACAGTGATCTGTCACAGTGTCATAAAACAAGTCAAACAGCCATTAGTAAAGGGTGTGGAATTGGACTCGAGGCAGTCACACATAGAAGTAAGACATGGGCTATGGCAGTAGATAGCTACAGATTCTTTGAACTGCAATGAACTGGAATCTTTTCTGACTGTTCATTGCTGGGAAGATAATCACATGAACGGTGGCAAGAACTCCAGAAACTACTGTGATATTTATTTTAGTAACACTGAGGTTCACAAGGCAGTTGCACATTTAATTTCAGAGACATGCCAAAGGGCCCAAAGAAAGACACATACCCTGGTTCCAAATCTGTTGTCAAGAATGATTCAATGATGCTGGTGTTCACCTTGAAAACCCTGAATGCCCTTGGCCCAGAATATATGAGACAAAACTTTCATCCTTATCAGGCTGCCTGTAGTTCAAAATTCAAAGAAGAGGCCTTACTCTCCAAGTCCTCTGTTTCACTGAGGTCAGCTTAAAGGTGATTAGTGGCATCATCCCTTCGTAGCTCCCTCCCTTGCCTGATTTTCAAATCATCACCATGCAAATCACTGCCAAGCTGCATGCTGCTCTGACAGCTTTCACAACCAGAAGTCTCCTGAATCTCAACAATGTCCCTTGCTCCAAATGAGCGCACATGCATACGCCCACTGGCGATCTCCTCAATCTGCCCCCCTTACTACTGTTTTATTTGGGGAGGGGGCACTCATTACACCAAATACAGCAATACTTTTGAGCTGAGCTACTGAACCAGCCGGGAATGGCAGCAGTTGGGCGCCCAGACTGAAATTCATATTTGCTTTAAAAAAGCAAATATTTTGATGAACTTTGTCCTCCCCTGGTACTGCTTGACCTGAGATTTGCCTCCTTGACCAGAGACTGGGGGACACACAGAAGTTCACTGAGATTTCAGCAAAGGCCCTGAGTCCTAGAAACCCTACTTCCTAGGGAGGTCTGTCAGGCTAGCTTTGCTGTCATCTTCCAGAAATTATGTGAGACCTCTAGTTTCAGAAAGCGTTTGGAGGGGGCTATTACCGGTACTTTGTGATGGCCAGTGAATTTAACATTTTTGTGGCTTTGTTATCTTCTTGGTAACTATTTTAAATCCACCTATGCAACATGACATGAAAATAGCAGTCCATGATAACTTCCAGAAGCACAGTCCCTGGACGTCAAAAATAGAGCAGGAATTTCCCCTGTTAGTAGGCAAATAATGCACATTCAGTAGCATTAAAAATATTTTAAAAGTTATTAATGATTTGTTTATGGCAATCCTTTACCAGCTCGTCAACCACTATGAGAATTTTTATAAAAGTTGTTCAGCTGGGTAGAAATGCAACACAAATAAATGGGAAAAAATTATATGCATTCATAGGAACCATGCTTTGAGCGATGGAGTTTTAATACAACTTAGATACGCACAGCAAGGAGAAAGCAAAACATCCTTGGCTGTTCCAGTGTGGGCAAGAAAGGGGAAATGGGGGTATGAAGGGGCTGTAGATGAACCATACAAACAAACAACTTCTTTGAATCATTTCTTTTGAAGCTAGGCATGCATTTTAATCAGATACTTTAATTATTATTCGTAAATGCATTATTAATGAATGCTCCAAAAATATCATTCCATGATATCCTTTCTCCTCTCTCTAAACCAATGTGGCGTGTGTGTGTGTGTGTGTGTGTGTGTGTGTGTGTGTGTGTCTCAGATTCATATATTTTCATATATGTATGAAAAGGAAAAGGGAGGAATCCAATTTTTAAAAATAAAAAAATCACAATCATTGGAGCTTTTGTCAATTAATGAAATGTGCACTTTTATTTTTCATGCCAAAGGCAGTGACAAACTGAATTAAGAGAAGAGGTCAGGCACAAGAAGGATCCATGGAGTCATATTGAGGGGCATGATTGTAATTCCCCTTGCAGGCCTGATCAAATACCTGTGTCTCAACTCTGATTGAATGTTTGCACAGTTACTGTACTGTAATATAGCTGTAGCACTGATACCAACTTAGAGTAGATAGGGAGAGAGAAATATTTCCTCTTATGGCACCTTCTTAACAAACAGCCATGCAAATGTGTCTTCTGTCATCCAGCTGTGGAGAGACTAGGGCTACTGAAGTATTATGTTACTGAGGAGTTCAATCACAATGACGTCTGCACATGTATTTTGTTGGCATCATTTTTGCATCTGATTTACTATGTCTCCTGTTCTAAATGAATGCCGTATGAACAACAGACTCATAACAGTTAGGATCAATGGTGAACAGCATACCTCCATGTATACAAACCAACCCCAGGGGCTTCTTTACCAAAATGCAAGTATTTTTTTTCTGAATGCATTTCCTGATGCAATGAGTGTACTCGATGCACATAGGCCAAAGTTCTGTTCCATAGTTACACCTGCACAGAGTAAATAGTGGTTTCTCACTGGCAATGAATTGTATTTTTGAGTACACACCAACCCACCAAACTGATGCATGCCTGAAAATTCAATTGAGGACATATTAATTAGCAGCAACAAACCCTTGCATGTTACACCATATGCCTTCCATAGGCATAACCTGAGCAATAGGATTTGGGCTATTTTCAATTATTTCCTAACGTGAGCTACCATAGTAGTTGCTCTTATTTAATGGTAGTGGGATTGACCATATAATAAAAATTTAAATATAAGTAATCTCTGTCTGGTGGTTCTATTTACAGTTATGAATAAGAGACAATTAATGTACACCAGTACTTAAAGTTCAGGACAGATCAAAATTTCATTTTTGTTCGTTTTTAAAATCCAGGTTTACTGAAAATGGCAAGATGTAAATGTGTGTGAGAGCAGAACTAAGCATTCCTGGTATTCTGCTATGGGGTAAAACATGGACCCAGTTACAAAGCTATGCACTCTTTATATTGAAAATGAAGGGTCGAAAGGCTAATCAGCCTTTCCTCCCCAGCCGCTCTTGTTGCTAACCTGACCTGTAGATACACAGATTATGTTTACTCAAGGCATACAGATTTGGATCTTACATACCCCTTTATGATGCAGTTTACATTATGGACATGCAGTGCCCCCCCCCCAATTCAGTCCATGACCAATAAGGGCACAAGGATCAGTGCCTGAGGGGTCCTTTCGGAGGCATTCCAGCCTATTCTTGTCTGTGTCTATACTGGTGTTTGTGCATTTCTGGACATCCAGAAAACGCCCTGTTTGTCCAGGTAGAGAAATGCAACAGCAATGATTTGAAATGGGGAAGTGGGTTACACAGTGCCAGCAGAATTATTTCTAGTAAATTTGATGACTTAGACAACATAAGAAAAAGAGAACCAGACAGCAGCTATGATGCACTTTGGAAGTAACATCAGCACGCTAACAAAAAAAGAGAAAGATGGATCCTTATGGCCTAAAGGGAAGTTCTGACTGACCCACAAAAATGCACATACACACACATACACAGTCCTGGTGGCTTTGTTCTGTCCTGTGGTTGCCCTGGGAATGCACAAATCGCCTAGATTCAGTTAGTGTTGCAGCCTTCAGTTGGGTACAATGCAGAGCTCTAGTTTACGGTCTCTAGGGTGGAGCTATAGGAATGAAAAAAGTCAGCATGGCTGAATGAGCCCGGCTTTCAGAACAAATCTAATACACACCAAGATGTGAACTGAAAGAGAATAATCTTTTGCTATTTGCAGTTTTGCACATCATGAGATGCTGTTCTCCATTTTTTAAAAAAAAGTATACTAGGGCGAGAGATGCAAAAAAAAAAAGGAAAGAAAAGAAAAGGGTATATTATTGTACTCGAGAAAGTTGCTAGCCAACATGTGTCTAATGGGCAGAACTGCAGAAAAATTTCTATTTTATAAGGAAGAAACATTAAAAATGTATATATTATCACAAAGCCTTTCAAGAATGTTTTCAAACTGATGCAGAAAGAAAACAGATCGGGCACGTGACTGGAACCATGAGAAACTGAGAGAAATTGTAACAGACAGAGTTGGCAGAATTAAAATGGAAAGGGGGAAGGTGGAGAAAAAAAAGGCAATATTGTGACATTATAAAATAGAGCTTTCAATGGAAATTGAAACAGACAGACTTGTCTTCAGCAGGTTATTAAATGGAAAGGGACAATCCCTTCAGCCAATTTCAGATTACCCTCCAGAAAAAAGTGTCATTCTAGGTACCACAACTGGAGGCTGGGCCATGCAGGCTGAACTCCAGCTGCTACAGAGGCAATCCGCAGTGTCACAGCAAGTAAGGCTCTCTTCTGGCTAACACAGAGAGGCCTCAGCAAAGGAATCGGCAAATCGTGTGGGACTTTCTGTCAGTAAAGGTAAGTGGTACTAACATTTGCCTTTGTATTATTTGAATTGGCTTGACTAACATATCTCCTTCAGAAGCCACAGCTCTGTTAATTTGCTAAATGATCAAACGCTTCTAAACTAAACAAGTGCTGAACACTCAGTAAAAGGGTGTGAGTTCAGAAGAATTTGAAATGAGTTGTTAGTCTTCAAAGAACTGGGTCAACCTTTGAATTCTGTTGTTCTCTTTTCTTTAAATAGCAGCACATGTTTTCCATATATATCAAACATTGTACGGCACATTGCTAATCTGAATGTATGACCCTGAACTCCTGTAAATTTAACAAAGGCCTAGAAAATTGTTTCATTAACATGTTTAATTAACCTTGTTTCAAGAATTTCTGAGACACCATATAACTTTCGACTGGTTGAACACCCAGGATAAAATGCCATGCCCTTTGCTTGAAATCCATTTTACTGTAACCATGTTCAAGAATAATACTTACTCCATAAATTCACTTTTGCTGAAAGTCAGAAGTCTGCTGCTTACTCTTGCAACACTTTTAGATGCATTTGATCCAGCATTTCCAATAAAGAAATTTTACACCCTAGCCTATGATACACTGAGGCCTCCTTAGATATGCCATGCTCTCTTTTGTTATCTAGAAAGACAAGATGAAACAAATATACACCTGCTCTCTCTGGAAAGCTCATTTTGATTGGATAATGTAAAGGAGACTGAGAAGCTGTTGCCCTATCTTATCTAAGAGATGATACAGTGGTGCCTCGACTTACAAAATTAATCTGTATTGGACCGCTGACCATAACTCAAAAATTGGAAAGCACCATTTTCCATAAGAATGCATTGAAAACTGATTAATCCATTCCGGCCAAAGAAAAAAATCCCGGGCTTCCAAAGCTGTACCCGCCGCCCTCTGCCTCCTGTCCCCACGGGCTTCCAACGCGGGCTTCCCAGGCTTCCAACACTGCCCCGAGTGCCATACCAGGTGCCAGCTTCCCAGGCTCCCAAAACACCGGCACCCAGAGCAGCAGTTGGGGCAATGTTGGAAGCCCAGGAGGCTGAGCCTCCCTTTTCCTAACCATTGGGGTGAAGAAGCAGCCTCTTCACTACCAACGGTTTGAACTCCCCACCTTTCCCCCTGCCTTTTTCTGTTTGTAACTCGAAACTCCGGCCGCAAGTCGAAGCAAAATTTTGCGGCCGGAGCTTTTCGTAACTCGAAATTTCTGTAAGTAGGGACGTTCGTAAGTTGAGGCCCCACTGTATTTGTAACCTGTAGGAACAGCGACGTACTGTGCATGAACAGTTAATTTTTGTGTTAGAGGGTGCAGAAATGAAGGTCCTGCTGAATCCATTTCAGGGTCATTTTAAATATAGCATTAATGTGCTTAAAACGTCTAACTTTAACACTTTGTTCGCATTATATCCCATTTCGTTTTGAACTACATGTAGAATGTGGGATACATCCTTTCCTGCAAAACACAAGGAAATGTTAAGAACATTCAGGTCATTCATAGCTAAAGTGGGACTATACGGATGTCTTTGGACGCTAATCATTAATATTTTAGTAATTTCCAAGCTGCTACAATTTTCTCCAGGGATATCATTAATAAAATACTACTAAAATCAGCAAGATTGTGGGCAGAATGACCAAACTACAAAACAAGTTTTAATTATCTTGATTTTATATATTGCTGAGTGCTTGGCTTTAATTTAAAGAAATGTGAAATCCAAATCTTTGATGATGGAGGAGACTTTTGCTCATTATGCTTTATCAGTTGTTTTAATTACAACTTGCACATCCCCCCCCCTTAGATGCCTATACAAATTATAAATTACAGAAGCCTGCTTCAGAAAATTAACATAGTGCAATCAGGTTCCATTGAAATGTGCTATTTATACCATAGCCAACCACAGACTCTGGAGTGTTTGCTATCTCCTTCGATACTTCGCTCAGACCTAGGCTTGAGCCTCATTCCTTTCTTAGTTTTACATGAAGGATCGTTTTAGAGGCAGAACACTCTCTCTTAGCCCAGCCATTTCCAGAGCCACCATGCACATGCCCACTCAGAAGTAAGCCCCATTCACTTTAGAAGGCCTTAGTCCCAGGTCAATGATTATAGCAGTGCTTCCAAAACTGTACACCATGGTGACATGGGGTGCCAGGAAACCCATCCAAGGGTGCCACAGAATCCTCTCACCCTTTCTCCCCTCTGTCGCCCAAAGTATCCAACAGCAATTACTTGTAGTTTCTCTGGTGTCCGTACGTGGCACAGAGAGGGAACTCTGGCTCAGTTTTACCAAGGGGCTGGGTTTCCTGCCCTTCTGTTCTCAAGAGAGCCTTCCTTGCAGCTTCTCCATTTTTCCAGAAACTGCCTCAGCTGGAGAAGTCAGGCCACAAATGTATTTCCATTAAGCCACGTGTATATAGCATAGTGTTTTGTTCCATCTAGTGGCCAGTCCTGGTAATAAACCTTGGGAAGGTGTATTCATGTGGTTTTATTATTTTATTATTACTTTTTCAGGCAGTGGATACTGATCCCATTGACATGACATTCCTACTCTATTGAGGAGCAATGGCCAGGGAGCTGCAAGCTGAAAAAGCTTGGAAGCCACTGGATTATAGGAATGCAGTGTGAGGTCTTTTTTTCCACAAGTGCAGAATGACTCACCTTCGTGCTCTCTTCCAACAAGACTATATTAAAGTTGAAACAGACGACAATCCCCTGCGATTCCTATTCAGGGAGAACCAAAGAATAAATTCTACCTATGTTTGGGGAAAATGCTATATTTTCTATTTATTTCTACTACATACATGTTTGTGTTCATGCATGCCTACATACACAAGTATCTACCGTATAAGACTACTTTGTCTAAAATTTTTGGACTAAAAATGGAAGGTTGTCTTATACACGGAAGTAAGTTGAGGAGAGTACAAAAACAAGTGGAGGGGAAAGCAGGGATCAAATTGTTCCTGCAGGACTTTGATCCCTGCTTTCCACTCCACTTGCTAATCCTTAGCAAAAGGAAAGCAGGGATCAAAGCGCTGCAGGATCACTTTGATCCCTGCTTTCCCCTCTGCTTGCTAAGTCCCATGGGGCTTAACAAAAGGAGGGGGGAAAGAATCAACACAATCCCATGGCTGCAGTTGCGGGAGTGCTTTGACCCCTTTCCCCCTCCTTTTGCTAAGCCCCATGGGGCTTAGCACGAAGGGAGAAAGCAGGGATCAAAGCGATCCTGCAGCACTTTGATCCCTTTCCCCCTACACTTGCTAAGCCCCACTTCGATGTCACAACCATATAAGCATATAACTTATGAATAATGCATACAACTTAGGATGAACACCACACTTCCCATTCCTTGTACAGTCAGAGGAAAGGTCTTTGCATATGCCTCCATTACATCTTGAAGAGAAACCAAACCGATCCAGGAGCAATCTGAGGTAATAGCAGTGCCTAATAATCTCTTACCAGGCTGTCTTCCTCATAGTTCAGCAGAGGAAGTCATAGTCACACAAGCAACAACACAACTGTGTAACACCTTTCCTTAACTACCACAACACATGCAAGAGGAATGTATAAATATATTTAGAAATCCTATGGGGAAATCCTATGTGAAATCAGTGTAATCAAAATAATTTCAGATGTGGGGATCTCACAAGACCACGATTAAATTAAAACCATGTCCGGTGGCGACTAGTTAACTGTGTCCTTGCAGCAAAACAAGAGTCTCGTGTTATCTTAAAATTTAAGAAGTTTTGTCTGACATAAGCTTTCAGGGACTATAGTCCCTCTTTTGACCCACAAGGGCAGTCCCTCTGCCCTGGCGTGGGAGCAAGGAAGAGAACAGATGAAAAAAATGGGAGACTTCAATCCCCTGACCTTAGTATTTGGCCACACAGCACACCGGGACAGCCTGTCACTTGTGTCAGGTAAGTGTGGGCAGGTCTGGGGATCACAAGATTGATAGGTTCTCAGACTCATTGTTATCATGGTGGGTGATTCCTGAGATTTGCTATAATGCCAGATCCTTAAAAGACTGCTTGACTTCTCCAGACAACGGGAGATGTACCAGTTCAGAGTTGATCAGAGTATCTTAATTAGAAGTCTTTTCTTTGTTGCAATAATTCCAGGCAACTTCAAGCTTTTATTGCTTCTATATCCCAACATCTTAAAGTTATGTGAAACTGTAGGCACGTAAGATTAAAAATATAGGAAAGTTGAATTGAAGCTATAAGCACGTACTTAAGTAAAAAATATATACGAGCATAATATCTTTTGAAAGTAAAAAAAAGAATTGAACTGTTTTAGGTTACATTATAAAAATGCAAAAGCTTACAGTCGATAAAGACAGTTCTGAAGAGCAAAAAAACAGAGAATACATCTCTAAGTAATAAAATTCTTAAACTTAAAAAATCTATGAAAGTAAAATACTTTGTTCAGCCTGTTAACATAGCTAGATATATGCATACATATAAGAATAATACAAAATATTTTCACCCAGCCTAGCCAGTAAAAAATCTAAGGAGGAAATTCATCCATGACAATTGCAGTTCTTTGAGGTCCACTACCCAAACTGGCATGGAGTAGTGATGAATGCTTGTTCATTTATGACCATGTGTGCCCTATCACCATATTTATACTCTATGTCTGCTTTATCATACCCACACATTTCTTTATCTGCAAAGTCAGCAGACAGTGCTAATAGCAGGAGGAGCTGATAGTTGGGATAGCTGATAGCTGCATCAGTCGATAGCAAGGTCTGCCACTTTGATGCAATTTATACCCACATCAATAGATGGCATTGTTGTATAACATATTTTTTCTTCTGTCAAATGTTTATTATAATCATATTTCTGTTTACAAATTTAAAAGCAAAACAGACAATCAGTTGCCAAGCAATGTTATGAATTCAGTGACGTGACTTTGCTAGAGCTGGCTCACCGATGTGAATAACTTATATAAACTATTTTTTTCATGCTGCAGATTTAAAAGCACTGGACAGTTTCCCCCTCCCCCATAATTTTACAAAGACAAGTGATCAAACCTTGACACTATGAAACCTATGGGTGTAACAAGGATCATCACTGGGACAAATTTCTGTCAACTCCCTGGAGATGAGGCTCTGGAAGGAGCGATACAGGAAATTATCCCTACACTTAAACTCCCAGTACTTGCTCAGCTATTAGTTACAACAGACCAGCTGCATGCTTATTGCATTAGTGTAGCCACACTGCCACCTCCTTGCACCTCCTTGCTCACAGTACTAAATGAGGCCACATATTTAATCCAAAGGGTGGTATCTTGTTTCATTATTTGGTCCTTCGTTTTCAAAATTTTGAAATAACTGGTACTCCTTTAAATTGTTACAAGGCTCTCATTATTTTTAGCATAGTAACTACCGTGTTTCCCCGAAAATAAGACAGGGTCTTATATTTAATTTTTGCTCAAAAAAACACAGGGCTTATTTTCAGGGGATTTTTTTTTTTCATGTACAACTATCTACATTTATTCAGATACAGTCATGTCATCTTCTTCTGGTTGCTGCACAAGGGTGGAGGGCGGGGTTTCACTTAACTAGGGCTTATTTTGGGGTGGGGTTTATATTACGAGCATCCTGAAAAAACATACTAAGGCTTATTTTCAGGTTGGGTCTTATTTTTAGGGAAGCAAGGTATGTGTGTTAAAGCCTGGGCATTATGCTCTTTGTCTACAACTCCCAGAATCCTCAGCCAGCGTGGCTACTGGCCGTAATGTCTGGAGACTCTTGAGAAATTCTGGAAGTGAAAGTCCAAAAAGGAATCCCCCCCCCAGTTCAAATTATTGCACAAGAACCTTGCTGAGGCAATGGGGGTTTTTTTTGGACCCTCCCCTGCTACTGTCTCCTGCTATAAGGAGCCATCGCTCACTATGTGACCTGAAGCAGGACAGGGAAATCAGAAGAATTGGCAGGATTGTCTTCCACAAGAGCCTTTATTTGCTCACCCAAGTTATTCTGTGAAAGCTAGAGCATCACAGAAAATAAGCACATCTACGATTAAAACATGTGAACTTTTCAAAGACTCACCACATGCTCTCGCCATCTTGACACCAGCCCTCCATACAAACTGAGACCAGAGACACAGAAATCCTATTTTAGCTCCTTACTTAAGACTGCCAATGTGCCTGCATGTGCAAGCCCACATTTCAATGATAATGGCTGGGAGAAAGTGTCATTTAGTGGGCATATTCTTGATGAACTGATCACACGTATGATTCCAAAATCAGTACGTGAATCAGAATCTTGTTGTTTCTCATTTCTTGCACTTTTCTCTCCATCTCTCTTTTTTAAAACAATCATATCAATTATATATATCAATATATCAATATATCTATATCTATATCTATATATCTATATCTATCTATCTATCTATCTATCAATATATGTCAATATCTCTCTCTATATATATATATTGATATATATATTGATATATATATATTGATAGATAGATATATAGATATAGATATATAGATATATAGATATAGATATAGATATATAGATATATTGATATATATAATTGATATGATTTTTTGTGTGTGTATGCAAACTCTTAAAAAGATTATAGCAAAGTGGTGTGGAACTGGGTAGTTTAAACCAATTACTGGGAAAATAGGAAACTGAGACAAGCCAAAATTAATGGATTTGCCTATCTATAGTAATGGGCAGGCTGGTAGGCTACAATTGAAATGGTTGGTGATGTTATTTATTTACTCACTGATTTGATATTTACCCTCCCTTTCCTCCTAGTGGAGACTGAAGGCAGCATACAAAAAAATTAAAAACAAACAATTAAAATACATTAAGATGTAAAACTACCATATTTTAAAATCTTATTTGAAAACTATATATTTGAAAAGACCTCCCCATCTGAATTGCCTCCTGGTTCCCCAAAAGCCTCTCTAAACAGGTAGGTTCTCAGCTGCTGGCCGAAGGAAAGGAGGGAAAGGGCCAACCACACTCCCCAAGGGAGAGAGTTCCACAATTTGGGGGCAGCCAAAGAAAAAGCCTTCTCTTGAGTCCTCATCAGATGTGCTTGTGAGGGTGGCGGGACCGAGAGGCACATACAGGAAGATACAGATAGCTTAGTCCTAAAATGTAAAAGTAGTCAAGACCAGCCTTAAGGCTGGGAAACTGGCAGCCAGTGAAGCAGTTGCAATTGGGGGGGGGGGGTCTCATGGTCATGAAAATTAATCCCAGTCAGTAGTCAAGCTGCAGCATTTTGCACCAGTTGAAGTTTCTGAACTGTCTTCAGAGGCAGAACCACATAGCATACAGTGCAGTAATCTACAGTAAATGGGAATTAACCAAGGCATGTACCCAAGTTAGGCTTCTCAAGGAACAGGCACGGCTTGCACAACAGTTTTAGCTGCGCAAATGCAGTTCTGGCTACTGCCGAGACCCGGACACCCAGGGTGAGAGAGAAATCCAGAAGTTCTCTCAAGCTGTGCACTTGAGTTTTGATACAGAGTATAATCCCATCCAGCAAAAGTTAAATCCCTATTCTCTGGCTTGCCTTTGGTCTGACAGGAGCATCTCTGTCTTGAATTGAAATAAGTTTCAATTGTTCACCTTCATCCAGTCAATTATGAACTTCAAGGCACAAGTTTAGGACACTGAGAGCTTCCTTGGAAGTAGGTGGAAAGGAGAGATAGAGCTGAGTGTCATCAGCATACTAGTGACACTGAAGCCCCCAACTCCTGGACAGCCTCTCCCAGTGGTTTCATGTATATGTTAAATAGTAGAGGCGATCAGATCAAACCCATAGGCCAATGGACAAGGTATCAAACAAGAGTCCCCAGAACCACCTTCTGTGTGCGCCTCCCCAGGAAAGACTGAAGCCACTACAAGAGTGCATCCCAGTCCCATCTCAGAGAGGTGTCCCAGAAGGATACTATGGCTGATAGTGTTGAAAGGTGGTCGGAGGTCCAGCAGAACCAACAGAGACACATTTCCTCTTGTCTCATTCCCAGTGTAGATCATCCACCAAGGTGACCAAATCAATCTCTGCCCCATAAGCAGGTCTAAAGCTTGGATCTGGATAATCTGTCTCATCCCGATTTCCAGGAGATGTGAAGCCAACATCTGCTCCAGAACCTTACCCAAAAATGCAACATTGGGGACTGGCCTGTCGTTTTCCACTAATGTCGGGTCCAGGGAATGTTTCTTATTTTTTTAGTAAAGGCTCCAGAACCACCTCCTTGAGGCATGGGCAGGTCATACACTGCTCTGAAGAGGCACTCTCCACTCCCCTTAGCCACACAGCCAGCTTCTCCCTAGGCAATTTTATAATCCACGAAGGGCAAGGATCGAGGATACAGTTGGTGGCTCTCGTGTCTCCAAGGTTCTTGTCCAACTCCTCAGATTCCACAAACTGAAATTAATACAATAAAACTGGGCAAGCATGCACCAAGGTTACCTCCACTGGACCTGTTTTAATCACAGCATCGAAGTCAGAATGAATCCTAGTGATTTTATCCACAAAATGTTGTGCAAATTGTTCCCAGTGGGCTGCCGAGTGATCAATGCTCTCTTTTTTGCAAGCAAGATTTATTTATTTATTTATTTATTTATTTATTTATTTATTTATTTATTTATTAAACTTGTATCCCCTCATCTAGACTGCGTCTACTCTGGGCGGCTCACAACAAAATAGAATAAAAAACAATTGAAAATATCAGCAACAATTTCACAGCAATAAGCATATCATTCAAGATGGGAGATAAGAGATAAATCAGGGGGTGCCCGGTGGGACGGTCTGACTAAATAGCCAGGTTTTGAGTTGGCTTTTGAAAATACCCAGTGAAAGGGCCAAGAGGATCTTGGGGGGGAGATTATTCCACAAATGGGGGGCCACTGCCGAGAAGGCCCAGTTTCTTGTTTTTTTCCTTCCGGGACTCTCTTGGCGTTAGGCTCCTCAACCTCAACTCCTGGCTAAAACGAGTGATACGAGTAGATCTAGGTGGGAGAAGGCGTTCCGTCAAGTATTGAGGTCCTAAACTGTTTAGGGCTTTATATGTAATCATTAACACTTTGAAATCAATGTGGAAATTAACGGGCAGCCAATGCAAGGCGGCCAGAGTGGGAGAAATATGTTGGTGTTTTCTCACCCCACTAAGAAGTCTGGCCGCCACATTCTGCACCATTTGAAGCTTCCGCATCAATTTCAAAGGCAGTTCCACATGGAGTGCCTTATAGTGGTCTAATCTCGAGATTACAAGCCCATGGACCAAAGTGGTGAGTGCCCCAACATCAAGATAGGGACACAGCTGGGCAATCCACCACAGATGGAAATAGTCGGAGCGGACCACAGACGCCACCTGGGTTTCCATGGTGAACGCCGGGTCCCGATGGATCCCCAAGCTGCGAACCTCACCCTTCGCGGTGAGAGTCACCCCCCCAAAAGAGAGGGAGTTTCCCAGACCACCAAAGGAGGGGCCAACCACCCTCAGGACCTCCGTCTTGTCCAGGTTCAGCCTCAGCCCATTTTCCTGCATCCATTGCAGTACAGCCTCCAGACAGCGCTGAAGAGACAGAACAGCATCCACTGTGGTTGGAGAAAAGGAAATGTAGAGCTGAGTGTCATCAGCATACTGATGAAACAATGCCCTACACCCCCTGATGACCCCACCCAGTGGCCTCATATAGATGTTAAACAGCATTGGGGAGATCATCGAGCCCTGTGGAACCCCGCAATTGGGACACCACAGGGCCGAAACGCTCTCCCCAAGCTGTACTCTCTGAGGACGGTCCTCCAAGAAGGATTGGAGCCAGGCAAGTGCCAGGCCACCAATTCCCAGCTCGGAGAGCCTCCTCAGGAGGACACCGTGGTTGACGGTATCAAAGGCAGCTGAGATATTGAGGAGGACCAACAAAAATGTTTTACCCCTGTCGGCAGGTCATCCAGCAGGGCGACCAATGCCATTTCTGTACCAAGGCATGGCCTGGAACCTGACTAGAACGGATCCAGGGCATTTGTTTCATCAAAATGAACCTGAAGTTGGTCGGCCACCGCCCTCTCCACCACTTTACAATGGAAGAAACATTGACAAGGGTCTATAATTGCCAATATCATCCACCGCCAAATTAGGTTTCTTCCTAATGGGCCTAATGAGTGTCTCCTTGAGGGCAAGAGGAACCCTGCCCTCCAGGAAAGACCCATTAATTATTGCTGTGGCCCATTCAATTGTTATAGGCCTGGCTGCTTTGATTAGCCAGGCCGGGCAAGGGTCAAAGGAGGAGGCGGTGGCCCAACAGTGATCAAGTGCTTTGTCCACAATATCTGGTGTCACAGGCTGAAAGAGATCAAGACTCACTGGGCAAGCCAGACCGCTGGGTATCCTTGCTCGATCCACTGCATCCAAAAAAGGATACAGTGGATTGTACTAGGCCCTTGACTACTCAAAACAGTTGAGTACTACAGTCACTGCTGGGTGACTGTAGTAGTAGTAGTAGTAGTAGTAGTAATAGTAGTAGTAGTAGTAGTAGCAGCAGCAGCAGCAGCAGCAGCAGTAGTAGTAGCAGTAAGAGGAGGAGGGGGAGGAGGCATCCTTCAGTCTCAAGAGACTATGGTAACGTGCTCTGAATAGACAAATCCAATCTGTCCCCTGTCCAGCTCCCTGATTTTGCTGGTTTCGGGACTGCCTCTTTGCCTCGGCCTGCTGAACAAGGGTCTCTTCAAATTGGGAGAGGCCGTGATGCACCGCCTGCCTCCAGGCTGAATGCTCAGATGTCAAGGTTTCCCATCTCTTGGGGTCCATTCCTAAGGCCTTCAGATCCCACTTGCAGATATCCTTGTATCGCAGCTGTGGTCTCTCTCTGGGGCGATTTCCCTGCACTAATTCTCCATATGGGAGATCTTTCGGAATCCGACCATCAGCCATTTTCATGACATGCCCAAGCCAACATAGACATTGCTGTTTCAGTAATGTATATATGCTAAAAATTCCAGCTCGTTCTAGGACTACTCTATTTGGAACTTTGTCCTGCCAGGTGATACCAAAAATGCGTCAGAGGCAATGCATATGGAAGGTGTTCAGCTTCCTCTCCTGCTGTGCACAAAGAGTCCAGGACTCACTGCAGTACAGGAGTGTGCTCAGGACACAGGCGCTATAGACCTGGATCTTGGTCTATGCCGTCAGCCATACTCTCTCTGTGAGTCTAGAGAACATGGTGGCTGCTTTGCAGACATCGTTGTTTCAGTAATGTATACATGCTAAAAATTGCAGCTCGTTCTGGGTGACTCTGTGCGGACACAATAGTGACAGAGGAGAAGAACTATTTGCTGCTGCCGCCACCACAAAACAGGCCTCCTAATAGCCCTCGTTCAGTCAGAAGCTCTCCATGTGTTCTGCCCATGCCCCTGTATTCAAACAAGCCTGATTGAATAATTCTTGTTAGCATATTTCCTACACAAGGTCACTGTGTATTTCCAATGACTTGTCTTAGAAAATAAAGTTAAAAAAAGACCAGAACAGTCACACAATTAAATGAGCAGTCCTTTGTTTCACCTTCTTTTGTCTTCCGTGGTTATTGGGGTCTTTGTAGGTGTGAGTGTATGCTTTGCTTACACAATTTTGATACAGGAGGTAGTATTCTGGATCCTGCAACAGCCAGGAGGGTTTGGAGAAGGGGCTCCTCCACTCCCTCTCACCGTGTCTAAAGCAATTTTTAAAGCAATTGCTAAAACCTTCTTGCATAAACAGAATATATGATGAGTTTCAATAGGATGACATGTTTAATCCACTCATTTCGTTTCTTGTTTATGCCTGCAGCATTGAGGAATTAGGAGATCTCCCTCACTCGAGGATCAATGCTTGATCTATCCCACTAGGGACATGATAGATTGCTTCCGAGAGTCTACACATTCTAAGTGGGAAGGCATGCTGTTATTTTACATCTGACAACAACAATTTGCTTAAACATTTCAAAGAGGTGCCTCCAGCTGATGTATTTTCAAAACTCCTCTCATGTTTCAATTACAATGGCCAAGGTGGTTTTCTTGCACCCAGTTGGGTACACTGAACAATGACAAAGACGTGTAACACACTTTTATAGGGATTATACAGAGCCTCCCTCAGTCAAATGGTCAACTCTTATTTTATTTGTTTCTTTTTCTTGTGACACGTAAGAGCCACTGTTTGTCCACACTCCCTCTCTTTTGTTCCAAGGTCTATCAAATTTCACAAGTAAGGTCAGAGCCCCCATCCTTCTGGAGAATCCATCTTATCCTATTCCTAGCAGGCTTTGTGTGGCATTTGAGGTAGATCATTCCTGTTTCCCATGGAGAATATGATGTGTTTTAGTGGTTCTCTATTTGTGTGGTCCCCCCTCCTCCTCTCACTTTCCTCTGCTCTTTTACTAATTTGTGAAAATTCAGCAAACACACACACACACACACACACACACACACACACACACACACACACTCCACCACACACACACACACACACACACACACACACACACACACACACACACACACACACACACACACACACACACACACACACACACACACACCACCAAGGGAAAGTCAGACCTTGGAACAGAGTAATAGGAAAATGACTGAACTCTCCATGAGGAGTTACTAAATAGTTGATAAATACAGTAATTCCTACTACTGCACAAATAAATTGTGCTGACATGTTTTTTCCAAAGGCGCACCTATGAGGGCTTTCTGAGTGTAAGGCTCTTCCATCAAGCGGAAGCGGATCATTCTTGGAAGGCTCCCCTTTTTTCACCACCCCTCACACTACCTGCCATACTGCTCTAAAAAGATGTTTTCTCTACATGAATCTCTCCATACACTAGACCCATAGGAGCCAAGATCAGGACCAGTTTATCCCTCTTATTTGATCTTTCTGTCCCTTTGTTACATTGCCACCAATCTTTCTAAACAAGCTAGATTCAAATTTCTGCAAACAGAAAAAAAGGGAGAAAACACTTTAGGATGGTGGCATTTCTTTCACAGTATTTATACACACGTGTATTAAAAACATATCTTAAAACAAATTCTGCTGTTCCATTAATTCAGATACTTTTATAATGAATAAAAGGTATTTTTTAAAGTTAGCAGATTAAGATATTAAGCACTAAGCTTTCTAATAGATCCCTAAATCTAAATGTTCATCAGTCTAGGTTTTGCTGAATTGTGAAACAGATATTGTGAGAGGAAGAACTAATCTGCCAATTTTAAAGACATTTAATTTGTAAATGCATTTAAATAGAATGTCATTCACCGTCACTTGGATTTACATTATATACATATATATTTTGGTGGGGGGGGAGGGAGTCAAATACTGACCTCCATGAGAAATACATTCATCTCACCACTTTTTTTTTTTTGCATTCTCCCAGAGCAACCCTAAAACTGAAAATTCCAGTAATGTTGAAGATGATTATAGGAGAGCGTATCTAGCTAAGGAAAAACAGGATGTGGGTTGTTGCACCAACAAATTAAACCCCTGTGTAAAATTAGAGCTGTGAAAACCACAAATTTGGAACAAATCAGAGTCAAATTTTGATCCTGCTCTGCCAGTCTCTCTACTGACAATACGTGGGTTTTGCAAAATTAATCATTGGAGGCAATCAACTCCCAGGCTTCTTTTATATCCAGACTGGGCAAGTAAGAATGGATAGATTTATACAACAGACATTATAGAAAAATCACAGTAAAAAATGTCCAGCTGGGCATGGGAAGGGAGACAGATGAACGGGCACAGATTTAAGAGCCTATAGCGTTGTTAAAAGTGAGGCTTGATGTTAGCATGCCTAGATCATTTTTGACAGCTAGCTCCAAATTGTATAACTTAAAACTCTTCCCCCCCCCCTTTTAAGGGCAACAAGAAAAATCCAGTTTCTACATTCAAAAGTGCAATTTCGAAAATGAGACACAGCTTTTGATATAGTTACAAGATTGCCAGTATTGTTCTGTAATATGCCCTTTACCTCTGAAACACAGGTGCACAGCATGGGTGTGCTCTTGCATTCAACCCCTGAGCCTGGATGCCCACATTTCAGCAGTGGCCAGGACTGCATTTGCACAGTGAAAAATAGTGCACCAGCTGCATCCCGTTCCTGAAGAGGTGTGAGTGGCCATGGTGACACATGTCTTAGTTAAATCCCAACTGGATTACTATAACATGCCTGATGTGGGGCTGCCTTCGGAAAGTGTTTGGAAACTTCAGTGGGTCCAAAACACTGCAGCTAGATTATTAACTGGAGTTGGTTACAGGGATCACATACCCCCCCTTCCCCTGTTACAGCAGCTCCAACGGCTGCCAATGCAGTTCCTGGAACAATTCTAAGTCTTGGTTTTCACCTACACCGCTCTAAATGGCTTGGGCCCAAGCTATCCTAAGGACCACCTCTCCCTTTATGAGCCTGCACTGGTGATTAGATCATTGGGGGAGGCTGTTCTCTGTTCCCGCCACCCTCAAAGGTGCATTTGGTGAGGGCAAGGGAGGGGACCTTGCCTGCTCCCAGACTCTGGAACTCCTTCTGTCCCATGGGAGGCCTCAGCTTTGCAATCTTTCGACAAGCACGCAAAAACCTTTCTCTGCACGCAGACTTTCCCTGAGTGACTGGCTGTCTACGAGGGGTTTGAAAATGGGATGATTTGTATTTTTTTTTTTTGCTTTAAAAACTCTTTTAATAGTAATGCTTTTATCTAACAGATTTCAGATAACATTATTTAATTCTTTTACAATATTTAAATAACTTAATGTTTTTAGCTTTTAAATGTTGTCTTTTGTTAACTATGCAAGCCTCCTTGGGTCCTTTTTTTTAGGAGAAAGGTGAAGGGAAAATACTTCAAAATTGATACATAAATAAATGTTAGGTGTGGAACCTGGCTACTTAGCCTTGAGTAGTGTAAACTAGTCAAGAGTGTTAGTACCTTTCCAAATAGCTGCCTGAGGACAAGATTTTATTGTATTAGTAAATGGCCTAGCCAGTTTTCTTGTTGTGGGCAATAAGAACACACAGAGATTGATCAAATGCCCCTTTATGACTCTATTCCCATGTCGTCATCCTCTTTCTCACTTAGCAATTGGGAAGTTTCCTTATTTCTTAAGGCTCTAGGTCTGAGCTAGAACAACTGTATGACAACGTTGTTTAGTCATTTAGTCGTGTCCGACTCTTCGTGACCCCATGGACCAACTGCACTGCAAATCCAGATGTGGGAATGCCTCATTAGGATACAGTTGGGAAGAGAAGGTACATGCAGTACACTATGCCAAGTCAGAGTTATGAGCTGGTTAAACTGAAAAGTTTGTAAGGTGTCCTTATGACAATACAAAGAAACCTACCTCTACTAATAGTTTTCCTTTTCAACTGCTGCGTTTATTATTGTGCATTGTCATAAAACTGATTAAAATACATATCTTTAAAAAGCAGTTAGTTACTTCTAAATACTTAGAAATTTAAATAAATTGGCCATAAGGATGCACTTATGCCAATGATGCAATCATCTATTAGCATTCCTGAGTCCTAGATAGACATGATGCTTGAAACCGTAAAGAGTTCTAAGAGTGCACTTTCCATGTGATATTTCAATGGTTGCAGTCCTGTTGCACAAGTTACAACTGCACAATTTTGAGAATGTCATCAGCCACAGATGAGCGGTGGCTATGCTACATTCACTTTGGAGGCATTAAAAGCTTCCCTTTCCCCTCAGTTTCCAGAGATCCCTAAGGATCTTCTTTGTCCTGGGGAAAGTTTTTGGGAGCTATGAAATGGGAGAGAGAATTCTTCAATGCCCTCTCCCAATATTACTCCTGCTGTTGGGCTTGAGTAAAAACAAATTCAGAATTCCCCCTCCAATTCCACAGTGCCCAAACCTTTTTGGAGGACAAAGAGGATCCTTAGGGATCCCTAGAAATTTTTTTTGGGGGGGAGAGAATAGAATATTTTAAATTTCCCTGAAACATCCACAGCAACTCATGACATCATCACAATTGCACAGTAATTACTTGCGCAACAGGATTCTGGCCACTGTATCAAGACACTTTTTTTTGTTAAGAGTAAAAAAATTGCAAGTATTTGTCACATGCTTACTTTGCTAAGTCACCCTTCTAAGGCCCGAATCTCACTGAGACAGTCAATTTACTGAGCTGAGGCTCCCTAATAGAAACCTGTTCCTTGTATTATAATCTGTGCTTGTCTTTGATCAAACAGAGTACATTAGCTTAACTCCCATTAATTAAACTTAATGCCCTTTGCCATTTTGTCAGCTGGAGGATCATAAGGTTGTGGGAGAGTAACTCAGAAGCTGTTTAAACGGACCACCTATGTACAGAAGACTACCAGATTGTCTGCATTCACAATTACTGCACTGGATTATTACTAAAGCATTTATGTAAATTTACAAAGCACACGCTTTGAAAAATACAAGTGACAGAATCTAAAGCCTTCTTCGGCAATGCCATCCAATGAATAATTGTGCAATGCTAAAATGAAATGGAAAGCCATATTTCAAAATTCAATTTATCCCATTTTAGAATATATCTTTTTAAAAAATAGCAGCCACAACATCCTGAACTTGCCTTGTAAGACATCACAATCTGTCTGCTCTCATAACATTCATTACTTCTTGCATTCGCTATTTATCATTAGCATATTGTATCTATCCCCGGAAGCCAACACACCAGGTTCAAAACATACTTGTGAGATTATACTAATTTTTCCTCACATGCTACTCTATACTGGGAAATTTGGGTGAACCTGCATGTCTTTTCTTTTCAGCAACAAGAGATTGTCCTTTTCTCGGCTGCTAGTGAAATGACAGAACAATTATAGTGTGAATCATGGCTCACTTAATGCTTCTGAAGAAAACATAGTTGGAATTGAAAATCCAGATCCTACATGTCACATGGAAACTGCAGGCAAAGACACTTGAGGTGCAAGGTTCAGAACAGTGACAGGTGACACAATTAAAATTTTCCCTACAAAATTGTGAGTTTGCTTGCTTGTTTGGTTGCCTGACTAGTTGATTGGCTGTGTTAGAAAGATTTTGAACTTTTACCAGCCAATTTTTTTCACAATGGTTGTTGTGGTTTTTTTTGGGCTCTTTGTTGTGGTGCCCCCACAACAAAAAACACGCTGATCACCACAATCACCCATCTCCTGAAAAGGACAAAAGCTGATCCCACAGCTATAAATATTGAACTATCCAAACAAACTGCACCAGAGCACAGATAGAGTTCTGATTCCTGTTTCTGAAGATGCTGGTCATAGAGACTGGTAAAATGTTAGGAAGAACAACCTTCAGAACATGGCCAAATATCCAAAAACTCACAAAAACCATCAGATCCTGGCCGTAAAAGCCTTTGAGAATACAATTTTTTTCCACATTTTCCAGAAACATGCAATATGTCACCTCTTTCACAATTATGAAATATAGCAGCCCTGGATGTGGTGTTTTTGTCTTTTTCTTACCAATCTTGGGCTTGCTATGTACAGTATGGGTCCTTAAGGGAAAAGTACTACTTTTGTGTGGTCATTATTTGCACAGAATCAGAAAACCATGACTGACAAAAGCACTGGTCTCTCTGGAAAGGAGTTGTATCTTAAGGATCATGGCACCCCAGATGGGCAATCTGTGTTGAGACAACGTGTTCTATACAGAAATGTGACATGGGGAGATTTCTTCATATCCCTAGTTCAGCCTCTGCTTATTTTTCTCACTTTCTGGATTCCTCTATGTTAATTTCACACAGCCAACAGGAACACTGAAATGTCTTCATCTCGTTCACCTTAAAAGGAGGACCCTGGAATTACTCTGATGTTCCAGTGGATTGCATTGCCACCGGGAAACATTCTGGATACAGTTTTTAACAGTGCCAATGGGGGAATGAAACGGGAATGGTTTCTATGGTGTTGATGTTACTGTGTGGGCATGATGTTGGACGTAGGCCCCAGTTAATATCCTGCAGCTTAAATGCCATGGGATTCAGGTACTTAAAGAACCACCAAAGCTAAAATCATAGTCATATGCCCTTTGCCTGGTCCCTCTACCTCCTGAAATGAGGCAGGGATATCTGTGAATAGGGACATTTCAACTGCAGTTCTCTAGCTTTCCCAGGGAGTTTATCCTGATACTGTCCCATGTCTTTTTAATGCTAGATGTAGTTTGCTTCTTCAGAATGTTATAGTTTTTTTACTCTTTTCTGCTGACTGACTGCAGCAATTTCAACATTGCTTCACCTTCCCTTCAGTTTTCTCACTTCTCTGAATTGTGCAATTCAATTCCCTAATAAAAAGACAACATTCAAATAGACAATCAAAGAATCTGCATTAAATTGTGTGTATGTGTGTATGCATTTCCCCAAATATTTGCCTTTCTCAAATGATTGCAGTTGCATACTCATTTTTGCTTAATTTATGAATCTGGAGAAATACATATACAGATTCATATGTTCGGGGAAATGCATAGCAAGCTTTTTACCAAAAAAATTGTGAAGTGATATGGAAATGGGAAAGAACAAACTTGTGCTTCAAAAAGTTTTGAAGTTAGTGTAGTCAAATAAAAAGCTTCACCCACCCTTAGTTTGAAACCTGAAGAAACAAACAGAAGGGATTAAATTTAAGTCTTAATACTGATGTTCTACTAGTTTGTAGACTACTGCCAATGGGAAACTTCCCATGAATAAAGCATGCATTGTATATATATGTTGCCCTCCCACCTTGCTTAATATTCCAGGCACAAAAAACAGCTAGTATAATAAGGTCTTCTGTCTGCAGGGGTTCACTGAATTGAAGAAACAGGAATCAGAGGTTACTAGAACAAGTTACCCCAAATTTCATCCCTCACATACTGGTAGCAGAACAAATCATGCTGACAGGTCCCCAAATTCAATTACATATAAACGGTCCAGAGATTTATTTTCTTTAGTTCAGTTCAGCTGAAATGGACTCTGTTTGTTCAGAATCTAGTTGGCAGAGATGCTACCAGTTCCACAGGAAAAGATTTACTGACTTTGTATTTTCAGAAAACAACAAAGAAACAAATAAGCATTGCCCTTTATCACCACTAGGTTAATATGATAGCTCAAAATATCATTTCCACCCAAAAGCAATCAATATTAGCACACATGCCCTCACAGATGTGAAACGTAATATAAGTGAAAGAGGAAAAGTTTTTTAAAAAGGTTCTTGATCTAGTTTAGTATCTGACCTAAGTGCCATGTTGATCCATGCTTTCAAATGAAAATTTCAGCTCTTAGTTGTCAGTTCCCTGTTAAATATTTTCAGAAATCTACCAGCAGGCTGCGTTGATCAATGCCTCACATTATTAAAAGAAGTGTAACAGATGAGCAACCAAATACCTGACTCAGAGTCAACAAAAAAAGAATCTCACATCCCTCCAAATCCTCCAATAACTGTGGCAGATCTTAATGTGGTCATTACAGTCTACAGTCCATTCCTCCTCCCTCAGCTGCAAGACTTTGGAAGCTTTACGCACCCATCTCTGGCTGATGCAGGGTGATTTTTCTCCCAACACCTGTCCAGAAAAATGACAAAATCTTGTCAGATGTGGAATATGGGTGGCAAGCCCATGTGGCTAGCAACTCAGCCAAGCCTCGATTCTAAGCAGTGCACATGTGTCCTTTGAAGACTGTTAACAGATATTGCCAGATAAACACATTGTTGTTCCAGTGACTCAACTGCTGCCCAACTGCAGCTATCCAGTTACTGTTCAACAGTGCCAGAACTATTCAGATCCCAATAATTATTGACCAATCTGCCATCTAGTTATGAAAAAAGACATTTACTTCATACTACTTTCTCTAAAAGACAACGAAAAATGACATCTTAAAGAGAAACATAGTAAGTAAGCAATTGTCATATATTTCAAGAAGTATGTTAACTATTTCTGTGAGACTGTTCTTGTCAACATTGCTCTCAAAATATAAACTTACGTTAATAATAATACTCATGTGCCATCAAATCAATTCTGACTTATGGTGACTCTTTTCAGGGTTTTCTAGAAAGAGACCACTCAGAAAAGGTTTACCAATCCTTTCTTCTCAAGGCACCCTTGGATTGTGCAGCTTGCCCAAGGCCACACAGGCTGGCTTTTCCCCTAGAAGCAACAGTGGGGAGTCAAACTCTCAACCTCTGGCTTTGCAGCCAGATACCTAAACCACTGAGCTATTCTGCCCGCTAAACTTATATTAAGAAGCATAAAAACAAAACAGCAGCCACCTCTCAACAAAGTGTCAGATGTAATTGACCTAGACAATGTTCATCTATACTTAAGGGCATTGTTTTGTGATGTAAAAAGACAATGGATTCGTCACCCCTCCGATTAAAATAAATATTGGGTATTCTTGGTTGCAAAATGATCATCTGATTCTCATTGTTCTTTCAACTTGGATTACTATATTTTTTCAGAATAATAATTTTAAAAATAGTTTGAAATAGTTTTGCTTTTACAGTATATCACAACAATGTTTTTTCTCTATTAAATTTGAGGCAGGTGGTGGGGGGAATAAAGGCCATAGAACTGCAATTCCCATCATTCACTATAGTGGGTGGAGCCGGTGGGAGCTCGCATCCAAAATCTGGAGGTTTACAAGTTTCCCTACTTCTGCTCTAGTCAATGCATACAAGTCTTTTTTTGTGAATTTCAGTGGAATCTCCCACACTAAATACATAGTCATTATTAATCTGTACCACAAAACTTAACTGTCTGCCAGATTTAACATTTTCCCATATATTCTGACCTGATTCTTGGCTCAAAACATGTATGAAAATGTATTTTAAAATACATATCTTTGGGTAAAAATATTTTGGGACTGCCCATTTTGAGGGAAAATAGTGTCTGAAACAGCCGGGTTTTAAACTCAATGTACCGGGGGCCGCTGGAGGCAGAGTCTGGGTGAAGCTGGGCCACATCAGATTTTCCGCCAAGCAGAGCAAGAGCCCGAGGAAGCCACCCAGGAGTTTCCTTAGCCGACAGACAGGTGGGCGGGCTGGCAGGCTGCAGTTCTGGATGGAGGGTGCAAGAGGTGCTGTCTTGGGAAAGAGCCGGCGAGCGAGGCAAGGCTTTTTTTTACTCTTGACAGCAGAGGATGTGTGGGTGCTTTGGGGGGGCAGGCAAGGCGAGGGCCACAAACTATCATCTGGGGGGCCACAAATGGCCCCCGGGCCGCATGTTTGAGACCCCTGAAAGTATGCATTTAAGTGCAAAGTTCATGCAGAATCCTTTTTTTGAATTTATAGAGCAAAGAGGCAACGAGCTAGTTGTATGAATAAATACATGTGACAATAACACTAATCAGAAATAGATTGATGTGTCCACCCCTACCCTAGTCCTTACATTTGCTTTTGCTCTTAAGGTTTGTGTAATGGAGGGCAAAAAATTGAGACTCGGATAGGACATTAGGGCAACTGGATGACAGGATGATGGTCATGAGCTGAGAAATACTACAAGCCTGAATAAGCTCCAGGACTTTTTACACGTATTGGCTAAGGGATTTCCCAGTTTTCAGGGTCACCTCTTGCATGCAGCACTTTCCCAGAGTTCTCTAGGTCTTCCTTCAAGAACAAAGTGGAAGAAACCCCCACTGACCCACCATTAAGGTAAGAATATAGAGCAGCGCTGCCTCATCCATATTGCTGCTATTCTCAGATTGATCTAGCTGTGACAGCAACAGAGCTCTTGAGGCAACCATGCAGAAAGCGAAGGATCAGAAAGCTTGATGTTAAGAGCAGAAATGGACTGAATTCCTTGCTTGTCTGCCTGCCTGTCTGGTAAGACTTTAAAAAAAGAGAAAACTTGCGCCATCTTAAAAACTAGAAGACATTTGGTAGCACCAGTCTAATGTTCAGTAATATTTTTGTTCCAAGAGCCTAAAACAGCTGCCCCTAAAACAGATGCCATCTTGTGTATTACAATCCTTGCACAAATTATCTATCCTCTACACAAGTAGCAACAAGCAACAACAGTCTTCTTCTATACTGTGGGATGCCACAGACATCATCAGTCATAAAAACAAAAGAATCCGAACAAATCCATACAGCTCTGGTCACCCATGCATTCAGTTCTAAGTGAACACGGCCATGCTTAACCAGCAAAGTATCCTTTCCAGGCCAAGTCTGGTTTGAGAACTTAAGAGAACAGTCAAACTGAGCAATCAACTTGTGAACTTAAAATCTGGCTTCAGTCCTACATCAAAAATATTATCTCTTATTTCATGTACAGTATCTCCTAACAGAATACATATATAACTATGTAAAAGCAAACTTGTAATAGCTCACATTATTGTTTAAAAACACAAAATAAAGCAAATGTGCTGCTCTTTGTATGAAGGTTTTTTATTGAGTCATGAAGCTAGAGACGATGGGAACCCAAGTGATTTGTCAGTTCACCTGTGCTTTATGAAATCTATTTCTTTTTCTGTCTGTTATTGCTTTCTTCTCAGTGTTCTATTATTGTTCTCACTAATCAGTGCTAGAACTGCAAGGGCAATTGCAGTGCATGCCCATGAAGAAATTCACTTAACAGAGAACTGCAAATGGAAAATTTGAGCATCTATCTGCACTGAGAACATAGGCCCAGTTCAGTTCTGCAAATCATACAGAGCCTCAATTACCTCATCAGATATTAAACAAACACCCAGCTATAAATCTGGAGAGAGCAGGAGCATATATGTAAATTCTAGCTAAACACATTTCTCAAATTAGTCAAAATAATACTGGAAAAAAGAAGCAATTTCATGCAAATATGGATGATAGATGCTCTCACAAATGCCATTTTGTGATGGCATTATAGTTACATTGTACAAAGGTGGCACAGCATCAGAATCAAGGATATTGTTACACATCTACTAAGAAACTTTGTGACAGAAAACAATGTAATCAGATATGGAACCCATTATTTGTTGCTAGGATCAGCAAAAGGGACCTGCACTAAAATGTTGCAGGATTTCATCCTCCCGCTAGCAGACGTATTCTTGCTCAAATTCCAGCCAGCCACTCAACTAGCTGTCCACCTGCCATCCTAACTACCTGCCACTCTGTCTATGGACATATCACATTTTTATCCCACTACTCACCCCAAAATGTTCTTTGAACACCTTCTATATAGTAATTTTTAAAGGAGACAGTCCCTGTCAGTACAGCAAGCTTACAATCTAACAAGAGACAATGTAAAAGGAAAAGGGACATTGAGGAAAGGGAGAGAACCCCGTGTCTACCACTATACTAACGCTGAATTAGAGTTGCCATCACTACTCAACTTTAACACCTATATGGCAAGCAAATAAAACATATTGCTCCAATGCTCAGAGTGGCAGTTCCTAACGCACCTAGCTAAGGGCCTGTCCACACCTGAAATTTTGGTGCAGTCTGGTACAGATTTAAAAGGTCCTTATTTTAAGTGAGATCTATTTTAACTCTCACTTGAGCGACCCTTCCATCAACATTGGGGATCATTCTATGGATCCTCTTCTCTCATGCTCATGTCCACACAGGAAAAGGTTTACCCCCATTTACTTACATGTAAGGAGGCAGCAGCAACAGCACAAAGGGAAACCATTGGAGTGAATGCTGGGGAGACAGAAGGGGGTAACTCCCCCTTTTCCTCACCTTTCTCCTGTGCCAGGGCTCTGCTCAGGCTCTGCTGCCTTGTGGGGGTGGAGCCCATGGAGAAAACATAGCCTCCTTCAATGTCTTTTCTCATGCCCATTGTGACGGCTGCGATGACGTCACCTGCCTATCAATGTTATGCTGGAGCTCATCTGCCTATAGCAGGGCAGGAGGTGGGACTCCAGGAGGTGGAGCTATGTATATAAGGGGGGAGTGAATGATGTGTGAGAAGAGCTAGGATGAGAAGATAGAGACAGGAACCAGAGAAGGAGAGTTTGAGTTTGAGTTTGGGCATGTATGTTATGAAGTACTGTGTTAGATAAGGTCTGAGTGATAGAGTGACTGAAGGGATTCTTTATTTTATTGATTGACTTATTCAGTTCATACATTGATTTACTATATATTAAGTTGTACCAATAAACAATAATTTTTATTTTTAAAATCCATACCTTTGTCTGAGGAGTCAGATATATGTGTGTGGTTGGTGGCAGCGTGTTAAGAGAAAGAAAGTGTGAAGTGGCATCCCCTCTGTGACGTATGAGGAGGCAGCCACAATAAAATTTGGTGGCAGCGGTGGGATACGAGTTGTCCAGTTGTCCAGTTGTCCAGTAAAGCCTTGGCTAGAGTGACCAGAGCAAAAGGACTTCAGTTAGTGTCACCTGGAGTGGAAAGTGTGGGTAACTCTCTAGGATTTGACTCATGGGGAGTGTATCTAGTGGAGAGGCACTTAAGCTTCAGAGTGGAAAACTGATTTATGAGCTCTGTAAGGTCAATTCTGTGAGGGAGATTAGCCCAAAAGCAGAGGCTGTGGCAAATTGGTCAGAGGGTCCTGAGTTAGGTGAACTCTGAGAGGACAGACCAAGCGCAGCAAAGCTGAGGGATCTCCATTTTGAACAGCTCCTGTGAGTGGGCAGAGCTGTGGTGAATATAAAAGCAGCCAAAGGCAATAATATAAAATAAAGTATCCTGAATTTGGCAAGAGGCCAGTGAAAAGGGAAAAGAAGACGCTAGAGAAGCTTGGTTACAGTTTCTAGTGTTAGATCAGTTGGAGCACACTGCTAATATATATATCAGACCTTAACACAGGCAAGGGGAAAAAAGTGTTTTAAACAGAGGCTTGGAAATAGTGAGGAGCCTTCTGTGCAAGAAACATGCCTTTAACACGCAGTAAAATGGCTGAAAGTGAGCCAAAATCTCCAGAGATGTCTGAAAGAGCTGGAGAGGTGTTTTATGAAGAAGGGGACAGGTTTACCTCAGAGCAGGAGGAAGGAATTAATGGGGAACATTTATCAGAACTGAGGAAAATTCAATTAGCCCAGGAACATGAATATAGAATGAGACAATTAGAGCAAGAGGAAAAAATGAAACAATTAGAAAAAGAGGAAAGATTGGAGAGAGAGAAGATGGAAAGGGAGGCTGAGAGAGAGAGAATTGCCTTAGAGAAAGAGAAAATGGCATTTGAGATAAGAAGAATGGAATCACTGAACCAGAACAATAATAATAATAGGGAAAATGAGGAGAGCCAATTATCGAAAGCAGATTTAAAGAAATTTCCTTCTTATAAACAAGGGGATTCTGTTGAAGCGTTCCTTACGTGTTTTGAGAGAACAGCCTCAGATTTTTCTCTCAGAGAAGCAGAGAAAATGATAATTTTAAGGTCTCTGATTAGTGGGAAAATGGCGGAAGTCTATGCTGATATGCCAATTGAACTCAGTAAAGATTATTCAGAGTTTTAAAAGATGGTTTTTCTTAGATTTGGCATAAATTCAGAACACCTAAGACAGAAATTCAGAAAGCTTACAAAGAAATCAGATGAAACTTATACACAGCTTGGTTTTAACTTACAGAGGTGTTTGGACAGGTGGCTAGAACAGGAGAATGTACAGACTTTTCAACAATTAAAAGATATTGTAGGCTTGGAGCAGTTCTATTCCTTACTCCATGGCGAACTTAAATATTTAGTACAGGAAAAGAAACCTTCTGATATTAGACAGGCTGCTCAGATTGCTGATTTTATTTCTCAAATAAGGGGGCCTGTAAATTATGAGGGAAGAGGCATGAGGAAAACATGGGACCCAAAGTACTCCAAAGGGCTAGGTCAGGGTCAGCCTAAAATGGGCGGCCATTTCGTTGAAAAGCCTTCAGAACAGAGCCAGGCCAAGAGCCAGGTTTTGGAGGGAAAAGAAAAATTAGAAAGATTTGCTGGCAAAAGCTCATGGGGAGAGAAAATTTGCTTCGCTTGTCAGAGGAGGGGACACATTGTTTCCCAGTGTTATAATACAAAACAAAATAAAGAAAATTCTCCTCAGAAAGTGAATTTAAAAGATGCCAAGTCTGTATATTGTATACAGAACAGCCAGATGACTCCCTCTAGAGGTAGCTCTGTAGCCATGGAAATGAAACCAGAGGCAGCAGCTAGCTCTTCTGAAATTGATACTTTGAGTGGGCAGAGTACAAGCGACTATGAAGATTTGCCTATAGCTGAAATTAGACATTGCCTGTATATTCAGACAAATTTGCAGTTACTGGAATCAGCTGGGGACAGAATAAAAATTTTTGGACATAACTATACAGCCTTAAGAGACACTTGCTCTCAGGTTTCCATCTGCCACTCAGACATTGTACCTCAGAAATGTATAATTCCTTATCAGAACTTGACTCTCAAAGGAATTGGGAAGGAGATAGTGATTTTGCCTGTAGCAGAAGTTTTAATTGATTATCGAGGATGGCGGGGAAGTTGGCGAGTTGGGGTTTCTTCTCAAATTCCTACACCTGTTCTTATTGGCACTGATCTCTCAAAACATGTCAAGAGTGCCTTTGTGATTACACAATCACTACCAGAACAAAATGAGGTAGCAGGAAAGATTACTGATTCTCAAGAGGAAGTTAGAAATCTACCCCAAGCTGAGGCAATTTCTCTGGAAATACCTCAGGAAAATAATTTTGTCCAAGAGCAGCTAACAGATCCTATTTTAAAAGGCTGCTTTGGAAAAGTGGCTGGCAAAGGATTATCCCCTAAACAAGGGTTGCTATACAGAGAAAAACAGATAAATATTTCAAAAGGGGAACTTGAGATTAGAAGCCAGTTAATGGTACCAGATAAATATGATTCAATAATTTTGGAAAAGGGACATTCAGTCTTAGTTAATGCACATTTGGGTATAATTGAAACCAACCAGAGAATAACCCAGAAGTTTCATTGGCCTGAAATAGAAAAACAGGAAGTTGATATGTGCCAGAAACAGAGTTATAACAGTGACCAGACTGAGGTTAAGATGTGCCCTTTACCAGAAATCTCTACACCTGTTAAAAGTATTGAAGCAGACCTTATAAAAACATCAGTTACTTCCAAACTTATGAAGAGATTGGGGCAGATTTGTGGAGTAAAACAATTACAGAATTCTCCCTATCATCCGGAAAGTGATGGGTTGGCAGAGAGGTTCAATGGGACCCTCATGAGGATGATCAAAGCCTATTTAGCTGAGAACCATAAGAACTGGGACCAAAACTCACAGTGACTTTTATATGCATACAGATCAGACCCACAAGAGAGCACTGGTTTCAGCCCTTTTGAGCTATTATTTGAGAGACATGTGAGGGGTCTGCTTGATCTAATTAAGCAAAATTGGGATCAGATTGTTAAAGAAGACCCCCAAAATGTGATCAAATGTGCAGACTCTGTGGTAATCAATCTCGAAAGAAATCTAGATTTGGCTGTTGAAAATCTAAAACCACAAAAAGTCAAACAGAAACTGTGGTATGACAAAAGGGCTAGGGAACTACAGTTTATTCCTAGAGATGAGGTCTTTCTGGTGAGGCCCATCAAGGGGAACAAGTTACAACTGAACTGGAACAGTCCATATGGAGTTGTTCATGAAATGAGTAACATCAATGACATTCTTGAGGGAGTTGAGCAACTAGACAAAAGGGTTGTTCATGTGAATGCCCTTAAGCCTTCTTATAGTGAAGAAAAAATTGTGCTGTTTGAAATGAAAGCAGCTGATAAAAGAGAACATGAGTTACCTTTCTGGAAAGGGAGGGGTCAGCAAAAGTTCATCTCAGAGGAGGTGCAGATCAGCCCTGCTCTATTCATAGAACAGCAGAGTGATTTAACATTAGTTAATAAGTATCAGCAGGTTTTCTACACCAAACCTAATGTAGCCAAAGGAATGTTACATCAGATTGATGCAGAGCTGATGAAGAAAAGGAGCAAGGACCTCGTTCCATGGTCCAAAGACTGCAAGGTGGCTTTTGGAAAGCTAAAAGAAGCATTTACCAACCACCCTGTGTTGCATGCTCCAAACTTAAAACAAGAATTCATCGTCCACACCAATACTTCGAAGGCCGGGGTAGGAGCCGTACTGTACCAGTGTGATGACAACGGAGACCAGCATCCTGTGTCCTACCTGATCCAGAAACTTCGAAAGAGAGAAAAGCACGTGTCGACCATCGGAAAAGAGTGTTGGGCCATCGTTTACGTGATCCAGAGAGTGAGGGCCTACATCTGGAAAAGACACTTCATTTGGTGCGTGGACTATTCACCTTTTATATGGCCAAAGACTATGAAAGCCCAGAACTGTGAACTAATGAGGTGGGCTCGCATTTTGCAGGACTATGACTTAGAGGGTAAGGTTGTCAAATGGACAATGAACTGTGTTACTGACGCCTTATCCAGAAGACCAGAAGACAACGGATGAATTGATATGGACTCTTAAAGTATATCTAAATATAAACGGTTATGATATGTATTGAAATGTTGAGTATATTGTTCAATGCCTTATTATATGTGCATTTATTATTTGAAAGTAAGTATTATTGGTAGGTATGTGTATGCATAGAAATGTGCTATGTTTATGATTGTTATTGAAATGTTGTGGTTATTGATATAATTTACCTGCTGTTGTTTTGAGTTGAAAAGCACTATAGCTTTTCACCGCAAAACAACTTATTAAGGGGGGAGGTATGTGATGGCTGCGATGACGTCACCTGCCTATCAATGTTATGCTGGAGCTCATCTGCCTATAGCAGGGCAGGAGGTGGGACTCCAGGAGGTGGAGCTATGTATATAAGGGGGGAGTGAATGATGTGTGAGAAGAACTAGTTTGAGAAGATAGAGACAGGAACCAGAGAAGGAGAGTTTGAGTTAGGGCATGTATGTTATGAAGTACTGTGTTAGATAAGGTCTGAGTGATAGAGTGACTGAAGGGATTCTTTATTTTATTGATTGACTTATTCAGTTCATACATTGATTTACTATATATTAAGTTGTACCAATAAATAATAATTTTTATTTTTAAAATCCATACCTTTGCCTGAGGAGTCAGATATATGTGTGTGATTGGTGGCAGCGTGTTAAGAGAAAGAAAGTGTGAAGTGGCGTCACCTCAGTGACGTATGAGGAGGCAGCCACACCCATCATTTAGGGGGCTGGGGTGACTCTCCCCTCTTTTTTTGTTAAATAAAGTGGTATGTTGAAAGGGCAATGCATCAACCGAGCATGGTATGAGAATTTTGCTAATAGGGAAATATTCAAAAGAGAGAGACAAAAATAGAGGATGGAGATTCTCCCCCCCCTTTTAGTGTCACACCCATCTCAATTGTGACAGGATTGCCTCCTCAGTTAATGCAACCCAAAGTTCCATTTGAGTAAGGGCTAACCATCTGCATACAATGAGCCAATTAGGAGCATGCTGAATCATACAAAAATAATATACAGTGGTGCCTCGCACAACGAGCGCCTCGTAGAGCGATGAATTCGCTCTACGAGGACGCTTTTGCGATCGCTAATGCGATCGCACAGCGATGGCCCCAATGGGCGAAAATCGCAGAGCGAAGGTCGGTAAGCGGTTCGCTTACCGACCTTCGCTTTGCGACCCGCCGATCAGCTGTTCCGCGGCTTCAAAATGGCCACCGGAACAGACGAAAGGGCCGGGTGCAGCGTTTTCGCGCCCTTGATAAGCAAGGGGAGGGCGCGAAAACGCTGCCGGAACAGCCGAAATGGCTGCGCGCAGCGTTTTCGCGCTCTCCCCTTGCTTACCAAGGGCGTGAAAATGCTGCGCCCGGCCCTTTCGGCTGTTCCGGCGGCCATTTTCGTGCCCTTGTTCAGCGAGGGGAGGGCGCGAAAATGGCTGCCGGACCCCAGAAGCATCGCTGAACGGTGAGTTTTCAGCCGATTTGGAACGCATTAAACCATGTTTAATGCGTTCCAATGGGCTTTTCTGCCCCGCTCAGCGATGTTTCACACAGCGAGGGTTAATCTGGGACAGATTAACCTCGCTGTGCGAGGCACCAGTGTATACCCTAGTGCTGTGCCAGAAAGGTATGTGACAGCTCTTAAAGGGGCAGGATGGACTAATCTAAGTGGAAACATTTGTGGACACTGCCATTCGGTTTGAACCAAATGATATCAACAGCAATCTATGTATAGATCTATAAGCCTCAGTGCTGCAAGGTGAGAAGACCAGCCATCATAAGATCGAATCCACACGATGGAGAGAGCGCCTGTCGCTTGTCCCAGTTCTTGCCAACCTAGTAGTTTGGAAGCATGTAAAATGTGAGTAGATAAATAGGTACCACCACGATGGGAAGGTAACGGCATTCTGCGCCTAGTCGCACTGGCCACGTGACCACTGAAACTGTCTACGGACAGACACTGGCTCTATGGCTTGGAGACGGGGATGAGCACTGCATCCTAGAATCAGACGCGAGTGGACTAAATATTAAGGGGAACTTTTACATTACCTAAGCCAGAGTGGACAGCCTCTAATTCAGATAAGGAGGAATTTTATTTCAATTTGGTTTCACAGAACGTAATAAAATCTGCAAATTTTGTTGTGTTCAGGACAGACAGCATTTGAGATTTGAAGTACGGGTAGCAAACTGATATTCTAATCCCAACATAAGACATTCCTAGAATTTCCAAAAGTTAGAAAGACAAAGAGAGGGAAAGAGATTCATGACCTTTCTTACTCTGGAATCAGGATTTGGGGGGATAGTTTGGTGCACTTAGGTGTGGGCATCTCACAGGAATCATATTTTTCCAAACATATAAAATACTAATTGGAATCTAAAGTAGAGATCTCTTAGAGGTAAATAAGATCACTGTGGCCCCACTGGATACATAAATAAGACTATGGCACCCGGTTGTAGTTCAGGGGGCAGGAGGAGGTCGAAACTAATAAATACAGGTTGAGAAACAATATTCCAGATGCAGCATCACATTATGCAGTATCACATTCATTCTAACACAATGGACTGTATCATTCTTTCAGCATTTGCTTGTTTTATTCTGCAAAAGGCCTGATGCTTGTTGATGTTATGACAGTGATGCTGTCACTGTACATATGCCAATCTGGTTGGTAAGCCTCTTTAATTATATCTATGACAATAGACCTGGTTTTCGCCATTCCTCCATTGCTAAAGAATATAAATTCCATATTCCAGGATACAACACTTTCCTGTAGCCATCATGTACTCCCTTGGGTGGCAGTGTTAATTGAAATGTCAGTTCGAATCTATAGAGGGGAAACATTTCTCTCTGCATAAGCTTTAGGTTTTGTTCTCAAAGTACCTGTAGTGAGCCAATGCAAAGAGGGAGCAACCCAGGAGGAGGCTGCGGGAAGATAAGAGAATCGCAGTCATGTTGCCCACCTGCACGATAAAGCAGTGATACGGCTGAAACATACTACAGGTTGTGCAACTAGTCAGGGGCATAGCAGCTTATCTGGCGCTTCCTCTTTTACTATAATAGGTCTGATGGTGCAGGTTTTTTTTAATAAGCTTCACCTATCTGTGTTTTTGATTGCCGACATTCATAAAGGTTTTCTGAATGGACCTTATTAAAACCAAAAGGGATACTCAGGGCAGCTCCCCACACTTTTTCTCCAGCACCCTCAAACCCTGGATGCCCTTTAGGAGCCTATAAGCTATGAGATAGCAACATTATCCTCTTCTTTATTATTATTTTTCCTGAGGGATCTTGTAGCCAGTCAGGCTTGCCAAAGATAAGATGATGTGTGTTTTTTAAAAATTTGACCAGGTTATATGTCAAGGTCCTTGGAGGCAAATGAAGCCAGTTCAGAGTGAAGTCAATGATTCCTGTACATCTACTCTGAAAACATGAACACTTTTATACCCAATTCATCCTCTTAACTTAACAAATAACTGGAAATGGGCACTTTTAAAACCAAGGAAAAACACTTAAGAAACAAGCAGAAATCTCTTGTTTTGGCTAACTGCTTGTTATCAACTTTGAATGTCAGAAAGTGATTGATATAATATGGAATTAATGTGAGGCTTTATGAATAGCTGGATCTCTGCCAATTAATCAATTATCCAAAGGCTTTCTGCCTTAAAACATTCATTATACTTGATCATTCATTACTACTTCAGTCTTTAATGAACTGCCTGCTTCACAGATCAGGCTTGTTTTGTAACCCTTAAAATATAATACACTTTCAGTGATGAAAGTATTGTCTTCAATGCTTAATGAACACCATAGTTAACTAAAGACATTCAGGTACTGTGGTCAGTAATCTAATGATTAATAGCATCATCCAGCAGAAAGAGTCAGACAATCTTTTTCACATCAAAATTTGTTTAAAGTTTCATAGCGTTAAAACTGCATGAAGGTCACAGGGCACTTTTTTGCCCTCATTGTATGCTGAGGAGAGTTGCCCCTACCAGATAAACCTTCCCCATACTGAGATGCCTTTACTCATTAGTTGACCACAGAAAAACAACTAATGGATTGATCGACACTTTTCTGTTGTCTTGTTCTCACACAGGAGGTTGGGATAACAAATTCTCAACAGGCTGTTCCAGTGGTTGAGACAAGCCATCTGATTAAGAATGAAAAATTTAGTGAGATTTCTTCATATCCATATTTTGCACAGATGGATTTTATCTAAATGCAAAGACATACCATGGTGCCTTTATTCCACAGTTGAAGCAAGATCTCTTAAAGGGACTGAAAAATCCTTAGTATGCTATACTGCCGTGGTGAGAACTTCTGTCTTGAAATTTTATTTTGATGCTGGGGAGAATCAGACATTGAATCTCTAATAATGAAATAAAAGGCTGGTTAAAAAAACAGCTGAGCTTGGAAGAGTTACTTTTTTAAGACTACAGCATCCAAAATCCTGGTCTTCGGCCATGCTTTGCATGGTAAGAACTATAGTTCCAAGATGCAACAATTTTAAATTCTGTTAGGAGTCTACTTTTCTTCAAAGCAGAGTTGTTCAGAGCTGATAAGCCGCTCTCTTTTTGTCACACATCTCTTTTGCAATATACTCAGTTTTTAATAAATTTTTACTGTCACACAACCCACCTACACCCCACCAAAGGAAAAAAAATCTAATTAAAATCTGAAGCAGAAACTCCTTCTGTTGGCCTAAAAAGCTGATAGCCAATTTACTGAATGATCAATTCTTTGCTATCCAAGATGCCATCAAAGATCAAAGGATTTATGCTCCAGGGCAGCAAAGCAGGAGAGCTTGAAATGGTCAGCAACCACAGAGTGGATCAAACTTTTTCTGGGTTTTCCAGAGGTAATATAAAAATGATTGGCATTATATAAAAACGATTAGCTTTCTTCTTCTTTAGTCATGTCAGAAGCACGACAATGCTATCAACAGAATTAAATGTAGAATTAGGGAATAATCTGTATATAAAAAGCATAAACTACAATCTGGTTTACAAAAATAATATTGTAATGCTTTGGCAAGTATATCAGATGATTTTTGTCCAACAACAGGCAACATCAAAGGCATGTGGGGCTACGGACAACAAATCTCCCATGGGACATGTTAGGTGGCATAGAGTACACTGACATGGTGGCTGCCTTTCTGCAGCTGATCAGCTGATCGGCGGCCGGTAGCCAGAATGGGTTTGTTTGATTTTTTTTTAAATACGAAGTACAAATAAAAATGGGTAAATATTCATCCCTTCGTATTCATGCCGGTCTTTGGAACCCACAAATACGGATCAACGGATATTTTAAAAATCGGCTATATTCGTTGGAAAAAAACATAGAGCTGGGAATTTCACTGAGAGATTACATTTCCAACTTATGAAAAGAGTCGGCTCACACTATTGACCACAACTCCCATTATGAAAATGGACAAGGTTCTGCTGCTTTGGGTAGCAGAGAAATTTCCCCGCTTTGTTTGCTTTAGCTGAGTCAGCCCGCAACAGACCCATCCTTAAACTGAAATCTGTTTGCAATTAAATAGAGGTGTTATTATGAGTTATGGCTGGCACATTCTCAAAAGGTTGCTTAATTTAGTCTTTTAATTGTTCAAGAAAATGAAAAGATCTACTCATCACATGAAAGGAGTAAAACATACTGGTAAATTCATATTGGCATAAATTTTAGATGAACAAGCCAAATGAACTAGCTCCAGATGCCTTTAATTTAATTTAATTTAATTCAAAATTTCCTATCCCACTCCCTTCAGGTTCCCAGATTCTCTAGGGATATTTTTGCCCTTGGAAAATATTTGGTGGCCTGGGGACACGGTGGAAATTTTCAATATCAGAAAGTTACTGCTAGCAGTCCTGCCACTGGATTCAGATGACTGCCACCAGCAATTGATGATTTCCCAATATTAAAGACTCCCCCCTCCCTTCTAGAGGCTCCCAAAGTCTTCCCAAAGGCAAAAGGGATTCCTAGAGAATCTCAGAATCAGAAGGGGGGGATAGGAATGTTTAAATATAATTAAAGTTGTCTGTTGCCAGATAATGGCATCATCTGGCTTGCATGGCACAAATGTATGCCAACAAGACTTCAGCCATTAAGTTGGCAATATTTCTATTTTGTATGAACAGAGCATTAAAATAATTAAAGATAGTGTAAACATCTAAACCCAAAAATGTATATTGTATTAAAGGAAAATGAGGTTTGAACAGCAGTGTCCTAGGATCTCTTTCCTAGCAAGCTAACACTTAAGTGTGGACATGAAAGGACAGAAAAGGGAAACATAACATTGAAAAAAAGAGTCCTAAACAATGAAACTCCTAAAGTATTGTGATATAGTTATAGCAGATTAGTATCTCTCAGATGCATTCACAAACACTTTGCTTACTTAGAAAAGTCCTACCTAAAGGTACTGATATAGAAACAGTCTGCTGTCAAACCAACGTTCTAAGTTAGCAGGTGTTCAACAGAACAAGTCAAAAACAAACACTTCCTTATGGGTTTACAAGGCTAGCAAAAGCAATAGAGGTTTCCTTAGAAAATTTAGATAACATGTTTCCTACTGAAAGAAACAGCTTTAGTAGTAAATTGCTGGTATATGAGAAGCATACCAGCTGAAGAGTAGAAAAATAAACAAATTAGAGAAATATAAATATAAGGTAGGGATATGAACACAGATGCCAGGCACCAGGCAAAAGAAGCAAGAAGCAGGCAAGAGACACAGTACCACTGGGTTGCAACACTGGGAGAGCATGGATTTTGCTCCATAGATTCAAACTGGCAAATGACAATGGTTTGGATGAGAAAAACTAGTATTTTGCTTGTGTGTCTGAATATGCTCAAAAAGGCTAAGTAATATTTTTACTTTTATAAGAGACATTCTGCTTTTTTACTGTACATTTTAAAGCTATAAGCTTCTGCATTTTTGGAGTGAAATATGGTCTAAGTTCTTGTCTATAACTTTTATAGCTAAAAGCTTGTAAGTGAAATATACAGTATGTTATGATTTAAGTATTTGTCTGTAACTTCATTTTAATTTTTACATATCTTAAGCGTTTTCATTGACAGCTTTTTCATTGCTTTAAGTTTAATTTCTGCATAACTAAACATGCTTTTCAAAAGCTATACGTTTTCAACTTCATCTTATATTCACATGAAACACAGAAGCAACTAGATAAATAAAGCTTGTAGAAACAGATAAGCCAATATTGCCTGGAATCATTTCAACAATAAAACAACCAATCACTTGATACCCAGATGAATTTTGCTATGATTTAAAAGGTTATCCGATTTCATACCAGAATCAACTCTTTCAGAGATAAATGTCAGCTGTGATGAACCACCACAGATTGAAACTATCAGAGTTATAGTATAGTATATAGTACAGTATATAATCTTCCCAGACTAGTGCTTCGGCACAAATGGGGAGCAGTATACAAATGTAATGAATGAATGAATTAATTAATGAATGGTGCTCATTGTCTGAGTGCCACATATTTGACCCTGACAAACTTATGTTCATCTGGTTAATTTGTGTAATAATCAATCACGATATGACACATGACTTCATGACACATAAGAGTGGAGTAAAACTGCTGGATAGCTCAGTGCTGTAGGTATGTGGCTGCACAACCAAAGATTAGGAATTTGATTCTTCACAATGCCTCCCTTGAGAGGTGCTGGAGTCAATGATTCATAGGGTCCCTGCCAGCTCTGCATTTCTAAGATGATGATGAAAAAAAAATGTTGATATTTATCCAACATTCCCATTGTACTCTTCAGTATTGTTCATGGCCTAAAATTCAGCGGTAATGTTTGAAAGCCTCCATCCAAGTTTATACCACTGGACCTGTTGAATTCCAAATCACAACAGAGTCAGCTCAATAGTCTCTATTTATAACACGTGACGGTTTTGTTCAAGAGTTTGAAGTATAGTTATTGTGGGTTTTCCATGCTGTTTGGCCATGTTCTTAAGGTTTATCTTCCTAATGTTTCGCCAGTCTCTGTGACCAGCATCTTCAGAGTCAGGAGTCAGAACAGACAGAGCCATAACAACCATTGGATCCCATCAGTGAAAACCTTCAAGAATATAGTTTGAAGTATATTTTGGTTCGTCTTGGGTGTTACCTATTCACATATGCCATGGTAGGGTTCTGGGAGAGATATGACTGTCAATATTATATTCATTTTGGTCCCAAATCAACACCTATTTGTTTGTTCATGAATTCTGAACTGGCTGATATGATTCACCTCTAATATATTGCTTGCATTTTCCTCCTGTAATTGCTGTTATCTGTTTTCACTGCATACTGTTACCTGTTTTTTTAATTATTTCGTTATTTAAACAAAGGCAGTATAAAATATTTATGATGAATAAGGAACAAATGAAATGAACAATAAAGCAGGCTGTGTGTTTTTTTATGTTGCTAGCATAATACTATTTCCATATTACATTATACAGGCAAGCATGTAATTGTTTATACCACAGAGCCTGAAAATCAGAGTTTTAACATTTTCAAACATGCAAACCATGACAAACCTATTCAGCTGTTACGAACAATAACTGTGGAGAGGGAGTCGGGGCTGTGCACTTGGGCTCCACCCCCCTGCCCAAATGCACAACTTCCCCATGTTGTGTGAAAAGTTTGAAAACAAACTATAGTCATGTTTACACCCTTACAGAACTTGACATGCTGTCCCCTGCACCTTCTGCAGCTCTCCCTGCTGTATCTCCTAATGAAGGGTGAGCATCATGATCTTATACCTTAATCCAGTTGTGTCTTGCTGAAGCTGTCAGTACTTTTAGGGTCTTTTTGCCATATATTTCATCACACATCTAGGCTCAATATGTACCCTGCAGATTTATGGGATTACAGGTAAAGAACCAGACAATTCTGCCACAAGGAAAGTTTGGGCATATTTAGAATAATGTGAAGCACAGAGCAGAGCCTGTCTAGTTTAAAGCAGTGGTCCCCAACCTTGGACCTCCAGATATTCTTGGACTACAGCTCCCAGAAGCCTTCACCACCACCTCTGCTGGCCAGGATTTCTGGGAGTTGAAGTTCAAGAACATCTGGAGGGCCAAGGCTGGACACCACTGGTTTAAAGGCTCTTCCACCAACTTCACTGGGATACCTGCCAAGAAACAGATTCCAAGAATAGCAGCCAGATTCAGGGAATCCATAAGAACTGTACCCTGTGGAACAGGGATGGAAATATATTTATAAAGTTCTTCATTCTCATTTCTTTAGGTTATTTCAATGAGATAAGGCACCTGGGATGAAGAATTTTTCAAGCCCTGGGAGATTACTAGCTGAGAACCACACAAGTTCCCTTATTGGAAGAAGGAAAGTCTATGAATAAGACAAATAAATAAAATAAACAAGACAAGGAATGTAAGTTTTTCTCACCCAAGGTTGCATACATTGCAAGAGACCTTTCAGAAGCAAAGTAAGGGCAGAACGACTGGTAGATTACTTAAAAGGGACAAACAACTCCTCTGATGCTTTGAATCCCCGAAGTCCAAGCAACAAAGCAGAAGCCATCATGATGTTGTGGAATTTGTATTGTTTGCATTGAAGTGCTAATTATAAAAATCTGCTTACTTTGTGCAAAAGTTCATATTCATTGGCTTAAATTCAGTTGTGCAGTTAAATGGACAGCACAATGTCTGGAAGTGAACTATCATAATTTAAGAAATCTCTGTAGGCATTATCCATTGCACAACTTTGTATGTAACAGATAATGTCTATGGAGATTTCTTAACTTGTAGCAATTTGTTCTGGACGCTGTGCTGTGTGCATAACTGGGCAACAGGATTTCCACCATTCTCTTGTCACCAGCAACACAAAGTGCTAAAATATCTTGCAGTCGTCACGGAACAAGGAGAGTAATTTTGTATCTTCTTGTCCTCATGGGCAAGGGCAAAGCAAATGAGGATTTACATCCTTACGGTGGAGCATAGACTGATATACACTGTGAGAGCCAGGGACAGGTTATAGAGGAAGAATGTGCCACGTCTGGAAGATGTTCAGCTGTTAGCTCCCCAGGCTTCTTTTGGAAAAGACAAGTGTCTCTGTGCAGAGCTCGGCTCTTTGCAAATGCACGCTCAAGGCTTCTATGGAGCCCAGCTGTTACAACAACCCAGTGAAGAGCTAGCATCACCCAAAGCAGCACCCAGCAGGAATAATGTGTTAATATGACATTTATGGAGGCAAATTAACATAATGCATGCACACTGCTGCCAGAAATGAGAATAACTTCAAGAGCATTATGCCACATTGTAATATGAAATATAATGCATTATGGATAATGTCCTATGAGTGGGCAATATGTGCATTTGATAACTTGGAAATTAGACCTGGTGATAGTGCTAGCATTTGGCAAAAGCAAGAAAGTTAATTTCTCTTCCAACTTCATCCAGAACATGGGCAAATAAGGACAAACTCATATTGGAAAAATCTTCTAATTTCTGTCACAACCTCGTCTAAATAATATGCACATCTACAAAGCTTGCTTACAAAATTCCTCTATATGAATTTCTCATTAGATCTAGGAATTCTGAATTACCTGGTCCTACCTGAAGACTCATGTAAGAGATCTTTAATTTTCTGCTTTTATTTACACACTTTTTTCTGAACATTGAGAATGCACAGCTGACTGCCGTAGATTCATGTCATATGCTTCCTCTGTCACAGGTACTGACACATGCAAGCTCATTGTGTCTCTCTCTCGACTAAAACAGCATTCTAAATGATTGCAAAAGGATTTGTCTCAGTAGCATGACATACATAATCCACATGTGCACATTAAGAACATACAACAATAAAATAGCATAAATCCAAAGTAATGCTGGGCTGGACTCTTATCTGTAGGGTTCCTTCCAGCTCTGTAGTTCTAAGATGATGGTGGTGATGATGATGATGATGATTCAAAAACGCCAGGCACAGTCAAAATTATAAAAACATTGACTGATATTATATAACATATAATATCATGAAATAATAATAATAATAATAACAACTATTATTATTATTATTATTATTATTATTATTATTATTATTATTATTATTATTATTATTATTATTATTATTATTATTATTACTATTACTATTACTATTACTATTACTATTATTATTATTATTATTACTATTATTATTACTATTACTATTACTATTATTATTATTATTATTATTATTATTATTATTATTATTATTATTATTATTATTATTATTATTATTATTATTATTATTATTAATCTTGTATGTAATTAACCCTGAGTATTAGTGGGAAGGAACTTTCACAAGCTAAGGAGATTGCCTCTTTTGGCCAGTAACCAATTAGCAAGGTTCTTTTTTTGACCCACCTCTGGCATTTGAGGCAAGTCCCGCACTTCCACCCCTCCACTTGTTTGTCCTGCTTACTTTGTTTGCTCTTTCTGCTCCTGATCTTTTGACTATGTTATCATGGAGGCAGTGTCTTCCATGTATGGAGACTGCAACTTTCCTTTCATTTTTCTGTTTGTAACTACTGATTGCAACTGTAAGTAAAGATGCATATTTTTCTTTTTCTACTTAAAATGCTTCTGGAGTAATTTTAATATATAAAGTGCTAGTTACTGTGAAGGAGGGCACCTCTGACACTTGAGCTATTATCTTATGCTTTCTCTGTGGTCTTCTTGTTTGTACCTGATACTCTCTAACCAAAACCACTGACCAGTCATCCACAACAATGCTTGTGGAAGCATCAGGAATTTGGGGCCCTCTTTCTACTGCTTGTGCTGGTGAGTGATCGAGCGCTCCATAGCAGGTGCCGAGGGCATTGGGTTGGGGGTGTTTCTGCATTTGCAAAAGTTGTTCTACAAGTAAAATGACAGCATTGGACAGGAATGAAAGGCACAAACATAAAACTGAATCAAAATATAATTTTAAAAATTCTTCAAGTTAAACAGAAGCAAGCTGAGAAGAAAATGGGGCCTACACAACCAGATCATGGAAGGACAGAAATTGAATGGAGAACATCTCTTCACAAATACCTGTTCTGGACAAAGTATCGAGAGATTAAGTTCTCTCACTCTCCCATCATATGGTGACAATAATAGGATTTTCAAAGTATGTGAGATGTTCAAAAATGGTTTTAACACTGTCACTCCCTGTGAGTTTCCATGGCCAAATGGGGATTTGAACCCAGGTCTCCTTGGACTTACTCTAACACTATCCACTATATCACATCACAGCCTTATTCTAACATTTTAATATTTCAACTATTTTGTCTAGTACTGTGCTGTCGTGGTGGGGACGTGGTGGCGCTGTGGGCTAAACCGCAGAAGCCTGTGCTGCAGGGTCAGAAGACCAAGCAGTCGTAAGATCGAATCCACGCGACGGAGTGAGCGCCCGTCGCTTGTCCCAGCTCCTGCCGACCTAGCGGTTCGAAAGCATTCAAATGCGAGTAGATCAATAGGGACCACCTCGGTGGGAAGGTAACAGCGTTCCGTGTCTAAGTCGCTGTGGCGATCCCCCTTTGTGCCCTTTATACCTCTGGGCTCCACAAAGGTAAATAGACCTTCTTCGCTGCCACCAGGTATTATACCAATACCAAATCAAATCCCACACACTCAGGAGCTGTCCCCCAAAAGGTCATACAATTTCAGGAATCAAGGGTTTTGAATAAATATTCTTTTATTATTGAACAAATCATAAGGAGAATCAAATATAACTGTTTCTTATGTTCATGTATAATAAATCAGGTGTTAACATATATCAGATCATGTTAATATTTCTCTTGTTATATTTAGACATTCATTCCTGCTTGTTCACTATATTTTAACTCTTTCAATTTCTTTCCTTAACCCTTTTTGCTATTCCTAAATCCTAGCACTCTCTTAATAACTTCTGGTCCTTAACTCTGCCTGAACCTCTCTCTCTATCTGATTCCAACTCCCTAACTGTCTCACCCAGCTGTTCCAACTGTCATTCTGACTCCACCCCTCCTGCTCCATCCCCTGATTGACATGCAGGAATGACGTCATACTTTGGCTACCGTTACAGTCGCACTGGCCATGTGACCATGGAAGATTGTCTTCGGACAAAACGCTGGTTCTATGGCTTGGAAACGGGGATGATCACCGCCCCCTAGAGTCGAACACGACTGGACAAAAATTGTCAAGGGGAACCTTTACCTTTTTATTGTGCTGTCAGAAATTACAAAGTTTAGGCGGAACACTTCTTTGAAATAAAATAAGGAATTTGTATTTTAAAATTTCAGATTATATTTAGCCATTTTTTGTCCTCTGAGAATTAAGCTGTTAACTACATTCCCTTACATTACAAATGAAGCATCGCCAATCTTAGATGGACCTCAGCCTAACATTTTATGTTCTTCATCTGAGCTTACCTCTGTTCACAAATTATCATTTCAAATAAGGACTTTTAACTTGATACATATGGATGCAGAGAAGAGAGTTTAAGGTAGGACACAGATGCCTGATAGAATCTGGAAAATAACTTCTTTTTTGTTTAAAAAACCCGATTGAGACCTACATTTTATAACATTATTTCTGGCATTTCATGCTAATAAAATTGTAATTTGAGCTGGGAAAGAACGTGGAGGATTTAAATGATTGCTTCTTTTTGAGATTGGATCTTACATCTTTCCAAAGTTCTTCTCTTAAATCCAAGCTGAAAGAAATCCATCTGCTTCTCAAGCAATCACGACATTTATTTTCTAGATGACAGTTGATCAATGGCCCTGTCTTGTTCCAGGCACAGGGTTTGTGTTGTGCAGGATCCCCAAAATACCATTTGCATTATTGCTACTTACGGTAGTACCAGAGACCAGGGCACAATGCCTGATTTTTTGCTGTTAACAAAATGGCAGCCTTTGGGCTACTCATTGCTCTTCAGCTGTGACTGCTAACCAAGAAACAGTACAGCTCTTTTTTTTTTTTGTCCACAACCTAAATAGCCAAATAAAGCTTTCAGCTCCAAGTTACGGATCTCTTTGTACAGAAAAGGAAGAGTGTGTTGCTGTGTTTTTTTATCCAGGAGATACAAAATCTAATCTACAATAATCTCTTATTGCAGCCATTATTATTCCTGTTTGTTGAGCTGAAAATACTCGCCTGTCTCAGTGTTTTACCAGCTGTGAAATGTGTATGTGAAAAAAACGGCATCTGTGGTGAAAACTGCATGTGTTTTTAGGTGTTCTTTTGAAGGAGAGTTGTAAAGGATAAGGGAAATGAACTACTTCTGCTGGAAACTCAGACCAGAGGAGGTTACCATACTGAAAGACCAGGTTGTGGATTGATGACATTTGTTAACCCATACTCTCACAGTTCAAAGAGAAATGTCTCTACCCTCTCTAGACTAAACACTGAATGCAAGTGGATCCAAATCGGTAAGGCTTAATTTGCAATAATATGTTTAACATCCCATGATCTTCTAATGGCCCCTTTAAAAACCTTGTGTGGTAAGGACATTCTAATCACTACGAATTTATTGCCTGGTGGTTTCTAGCTGGAGAAAATATAAAAGGCAAGGGATCTGTAAGTTAGGAAACAGTCACAGGACAGTAAAACCCCACATAGGTAAAGGAGACGGGGGAACATCTGATTGCTCAATTGTTCAATGAGACAGCTAGAGTAAGTGCATGCAGGTGGAGAAGGGATCTCCAGAGGCCGCCTCCAAGACAGAACTATCCCCAGAACATCAGTGGAAGGTGGCTAACCTAAGGATGAAAGGAAAGATTTGAAGAAACCATCCAGAAAGACGCTTATTAGACACCTGGGCATATGATAACTCAACCAAAGAGTTAAGTGACATTTGAGTCCTCATTGGTAAACAGTTTACAGGGCAATTGGATAAAGGTTAATTAGGGAGAAGTACCAGCAGTTTAGTGCAAATGAATTTCATTAGATGCTACAGCAGTATATGTAATGGATAGAAGTATTTATTTATTTATTTATTTATTTATTTATTTATTTATTTATTTATTTATTTATTTATTCCATTTATACCCCGCCTATCTAGTTATTGTGACCACTCTAGGCGGCTAGAGTGTTTTGTACTGTTTTTAAAACATGTTTACTAATATGTTGTTGATTACAGTTATTGAAGAATAATGTGTAAATACATTGAATCATAGAATAATGCAGTAGGAATGGGCGTGTAAGACCACTGAGTCCAACTCAGTGCAGGACTCCAATCAAAGTATATCCGACAAATAGTAATCTAATTTTCTTATGAACGCCTCCAGCATGTGAAGTGCTCAATACAGTGGTACCTCACAAGATGAATGCCTCGTGCAATGAAAAACTCACAAGATGAAAGCATCTTGCCAGTTTTTAGGTGACTCGAAAGACAAAGATATTTTCATCTTGCAAAGCGCGGTTTCCCATAGGAATGCATTGAAATTAAATTTATGCATCCTTATGGGCAAAAAAAAAGTCTGAAAAAGTCACTTACCAGGTAGGAAGCTGGGGAAGCACTATCAGAGGACTGGTGGAGGTCCCCCCCCCATGTGGCTATCACCGCTTTCAGAGGCCTTCTGGGGCTTGCCCAGCACCATTTTTGAATTTCCTGCCCTTCCCCCCTGCCTTTTTCCATTTGGAGGCTTGCCCAGCACCATGGGAGGACTGGCGGGGGGCCTCTGAAAGGGGCGATCGCTGCAGGGGGGACCCCTGTCAGTCCTCCCATGGTGCTGGGCAAGCCTCCAAAGGCTTCCCCAGGACCATCAGAGGACTGGCGGGGGACCTCTGAAAGCGGCAATCCAATGGTGCAAGGGAAGCCTCCAAAGGTCTCTGAAGCCGCCGATCGCAGCGAGGGAGGGCCTTCGCCAGTCCTCCGATGGCATATCACATTACAGTGGTGCCTTGCATAGCGACAATAATCGGTGCAGCAAAAATCCCTGCAAAGTGATTTCATCGCTATGCGATTTTAAAAAGCCCATAAGAATGCATTGAAACCCCTTCAATGCATTCTTATGGGCTTCAGACTCACCTTTAAACGAAAATCCTCCATAGGGCGGCCATTTTCTCTGCCCGGTAAGCGAGGAATCCGTCCCAAAAAACAGCAGGCGGCCATTTTTTTTTACCCAGTGGCCATTTTGGAACCACTGATCAGCTGTTAAAAAATCATCGCTTTACGATGATCGGTAAGCGAAATAGGGTACCGATCATCGCAAAGCGATTTTTGCACATTTAAAACATTGCAATGCGATTGCTTTTGCAATCGCAAAATCTTCATCGCTATGCAATTTCGTCGTTAAACGGGGCACCCGTTAAGCGAGGCACCACAGTATATTATTTATATAAGTCATATTTTACAATATTTCTTTCTAGGAAACTAAGATTTTTTTTGTAAGTAGCTAAATTAATAATGCTGTGTTGCCATAAAAACCCTGCAAGGAGGAGGAATTGGTACAATATCCTCTTGTATGATTTAATGCAATGTCAAAATGTTACCATTAAATAGATAGAACCTTGCAGCACATACTAGGAGGCACAAAAGGGGAAACGAAATACCCGGGTGCACTTTCAAAAAGAGCAAATTCCATAAGAACACACTCACAAAACATAGAATACAGGAAGCCTGGAAAAACAAACTAGAATAAGAGAACAATCATATTTAGAAAACAAAACACAGCAACCAATTGAAAAATAATACCACTAATAATCAGCAGAACCCCCCTCCCTACAAACACCATGTTTTCAAAAAGGACACATTATATATTTGCTGACAAATTAAGGGCTTTCAAAAGAGGAACTCTGAGATGCAGATGAAGCTTGATCCATGGACGATTCTGTCAGTTATAAGTTCTCCTGGTTTCTTATTTTTTTCAACCATAGTTTTAGTTTTGTGTTGAAAACTGAAAATCTTTTCTACTGCTGAGTTTGCTTTATCTTGTGCTTTAAGTTATTTTAAAAACTTAGTGCAAGTTCATACACGTTTTTGCAATTCTCTTAATACATGTATTTTTTTGGAAAAATTTCCTGGGATGCAGTGTTGGAAAAAATTTTTCCTAGTGTAGTACAGATTATATTCACCAATATATACAATTTCCTCAACATCCTCTACATTTCCTCCCCCAAGTTCACATGTTTGATCCTGTGATTTGTTTGTTTGCTTGGAGAATCTGACAGCATAAACAAACAAATAAATAAATATGCTATCTAAAGATAATTGACATTTGATTTGCTGTTTGGTTTGAAAGTGCAAATTTAGGTATGTTTGCATCAGAATGCAAACTGAAGGGTTTTATACTCAGTGAAGAGCTGCTTGGAACAGCCAGTTTTGACCGGGAGATGTTTCACAAGGTCTCATAAAAAGAAACTCCTCCCCTCTTCTGCTACTTGTAATGCATGAATCAGAGGTGTTGCAGATCAAGCCAAGAAACATGTAAGATATTGGCAGCCTACTCCAGTATTACCCAAACTGTGTGCCAAGGGACTGTAGGGCACCAGGAAACCCACCCAGAGGTGCCCCAGAATCCATTCATCCTTCCCCCCTCCCTTCTCCCCCTCCATTGCCCAAAATATCCAACAGCAATTTCTTGTAGTTTCTCTGGTGTCTGTACATGGCTCAGAGAGGGAATCCTGGCCCAGTCTTGGAAAAGGACTGGGTTCTCTGCCTTTTTTTTCCACAAGGGATCTTTCCCGGTCTTCCCCCACCCCCACCCCCAATGCAGCTTTTCTGTTTTACTTGGAAGCTGCTTCCCTAGAAGAAGTCAGGCCACCTGTGCATTTCCATTAAACCATGTGTATAGTCTCTGGTTCCATCTAGTGGTCAGTCCTGGTAATACAGCTTCATCGTCGTTTAGTCGTGCCCCACTCTTCGTGACCCCATGGACCAGAGCACGCCAGGCTCTCCTATCTTCCACTGCCGGAGTTGTGTCAAATTCATTCTGGTAGCTTTGATGACACTGTCCAATCATCTCATCCTCTGTCGTCCCCTTCTCCTCTTGCCTTCACACTTTCCTAACATCAAGGTCTTTTCCAAGGAGTCTTCTCTTCTCATGAGATGGCCAAAGTATTGGAGCCTCAGCTTCAGGATCTGTCCTTCCCAGTGAGCACTCAGGGTTGATTTCCTTTAGAATTGATAAGTTTGTTCTCCTTGCAGTCCAGGGGACTCTAAAGAGCAACCTCCAACACCACAATTCAAAAGCATCAATTCTTCAGCGGTCAGCTTTCTTTATGGTCCAGCTCTCACTTCCGTACATCACTACAGGGAAAACCATAGCTTTATGCAGACCTTTGTTGGCAAGGTGATGTCTCTGCTTTTTAGGATGCTGTCTAGGTTTGTCATCACTTTCCTGCCAAGAAGGAGGTGTCTTGTAATTTCGTGGCTGCTGTCTCCATCTGCAGTGATCATGGAGCCCAAGAAAGTAAAATGTGTCACTGCCTCCATATCTTCCCCTTATATTTCCCAGGAGGTGATGGAACCAGTGGCCATGATCTTAGTTTTTTTGATGTTGAGTTTCAGACCGTTTTTTGCACTCTTCTCTTTCACCCTCATTACAAGGTTCTTTAATTCCTCCTCACTTTCTGTCATCAGAGTGGTATCATCTGCATATCAGAGGTTGTTGATATTTCTTCCGGCAATCTTAATTCCGGCTTGGGATTCCTCCAGTCCAGCCTTCCGCATGATGTATTCTGCATATAAGTTAAATAAGCTGGGGGACAATATACAGCCTTGTCGTACTCCTTTCCCAATTTTGAACCAATCAGTTGTTCCATATCCAGTTCTAACTGTTGCTTCCTGTTCCACGTATAGGTTTCGCAGGAGATAGACAAGGTGGTCAGGCACTCCCATTTCTTTAAGAACTTGCCATAGTTAATACAGCTTGGGAATGTATATTCTTGTGTTGTGTTTTGTTTTCAAGCAGTGGATAAGTGTAACCACGGGTACCCCCAAACTACTGCACTGCAGAGCTGCAGGCAGTGGCAGTAAGTCAAGAGAGTTGCAAGGTGAAAAAGTTTGAAAACCATATATTTGTCATTAAGGCTGTGAACCCACCAGCAAAATGTTGCCTTCCTATCCCACATTGATTTTATAACATAAATTTGTGTTCACATGAAACATGGGCATTATCTCATTTGCCTCCTGAGCGTGCTAACTATGGATCATTTCTCGCTCAGCCAGGCGCTTCTATTTTTGTTGTTGTGGGTTTTGTGTGTGTGTCGATGTATCCGTTAACTCCCGTCAAATCCTCTCTTCAAAGACTGAATCTTGTACAACATATGTGCATGTGGAGAAAGTCCCTGCATTTGTGTGTGTGTGTGTGTGTGTGTGTGTGTGTGTGTGTGTGTGTGTGTGTGTGTGAGAGAGAGAGAGAGAGAGAGAGAGAGAGAGAGAGAGAGAGAGGTGTATGGAATGACACACCCCATCCCTGAAAAAGCCTAGCAAGTCCTGATCACTCCCTTGGATTGTAACCCTTTGCCATGGCAGGTAATGAGAGGAGCAGAGTGGAAAGGCTGTGGGGAAAGGGGTCCCCCCCCCAGTGCAGGCATCTTGGACTGGAAAACACCCAGTTTCCCCCATTTTCTTTCCCTCCCCATCCTTTTCAGATCCCAAGCCCACTGCTTTGGCAAGCACCCACCTGCTAAGTTGGGGGGCTGGGGTTTTTGTTCCCCCTCCCGTCCTTCCCGTCTTCCTGGATATAACAGGAAGGGATATGTTTTGTTACCAAGGTGTAGCTGCACATAGTGCATCTAATTTTGTTAACTGTCATGGTATTTTAAAAACAAGTCAGAATGCACATCCTGGGACATATGTCTCATGACTGCAGTGTGCGACTACTTAGTGATTAAAAGACATGAGAAAAATGGGGGACATTTCACTGGTGTGAACATGGCCTTACTTATTGTAGACGGGTATCTATGAATTTTTACTATTGTTTCTTTTACTGGCTGAGATAATTGTAGCCCAGCGTCTCCAATCTCTGATTCAAGCTAGTAGCTTTAAGGCTTACAATGCTTTGGATTTCATGAAGGCAAGAGACAATAAACGAATGCTTAAGGTGTCCTGTGTCAATTTCTGGATTTGGTGGACTGTGGCCAGGTTCAGTAAGGAGCACAGGTTTCTTGGGCTTCTAGTCAGACAGAGGCCAAGGGACTAAAAATAACCCCGCTTTCTCTCTCATTCTCCCAGGGGCAGTGCCTAGGCAGGCAGCCATTTTCTAGGGAATTCTATCCCAACCTGGCTGCCTTTCAGCCTTAAATGCTGACTCTCAGCTTACCCCACTTGTACATTTCCCTAACTTGTGAAATATCAGAAGATAAGAAAAAGTATTTCCCATCACCTGGAAACCACCAGCATTCCTCCAGTCTTATTCTCAGCGAAAGGCAAATTTGCGCCTCTATTGTCATGGCAACAAGAAGACTGGCTTCCCAATGTATTTCCTGGCCTTCATCTATAACCTTTCTCCAGCTTTAGCTTCATGCCCCCCACAACCCCAATATCTGACACAGGCCACAAAGTCTACACAGCCCAAAAAAAAAAAATCCACTTTCGCACTCACATGTATTCAGAACATTCATGTCTCCTAAGGATGATGATTGACTAGTCATGTAGGTTTATTCTGTCTCCTAGCCAGGGATATATTTACAGTCTTCTCTCTTTAAAAAAATAAATAATAACAAGGGGAGATGCTAATTCCACCTGACAGAAGCAGCAGGCAGTTCTCTGGAGAAGCATAAAAACAATCACAATTTCCCCCCTGATGGACAGACATGATCTTACTTTTACGTTTGAAAGATAATGAATGCATATGTGTTTTAACATACCGGGAGGGGGGGAGAGTTTCAGAGGAAACAGCCCCTAGAGCACTTTCAGAACATCAAATAAAAAGGCCTCCAGCATGTTCTCCCAATGCGACACCTTTGTTCGTTCAGCCCCAGCCTGCAGGCATATTCCCTGTGACACAGGCAAGGTTCCTCATATCAGAGAGACAGAAAGCAGAGTGAATTGCCAGCCTGTTGATTAAATTGCCAGCCTTCTATCACTTTTACCCAATACAGAAATTTGCTAAGGTAAAATTGCTGTTGATGCCTCCCCCCTACCCCACTGGCCACCCTCCCCGGATTGCTTATCTGCAAATGGGACAAGGAAAAAGTTGATTGCAAACGTTGCTGACCACCCCAGCGGACAGTCAACGTACTGTCTGTTCCCATCCATAGAAACAGTCACCTTGCAACTAGTCTTCAAAATATGTCCTCCCTGTTTTTAACACTGGGCATCTAATATATACATATTAATATTATCCCTGCTTGTCTGTGATGCCTGTTTTTGTTTCCATCCTGAATACGTTTTCCATCGCTGTCCATGCCTGGTCTCCCTCCTTATATCGCTTGCAACATAGTCAGTGCAAACTTCATTACTGTATAAACAAAGATCATAGCAAATAGGTGCATCTGCTACAAGCTCCAGGATATGAGAGCATTCTGACTCAAGTGCTTTGCTGATATATTTAATATCCATTGACAGCTTTCAAACACACTATCTAACATAAATGAACAGTAAGTAGTAGATGGGGGTAGTAGAAAAAATGTGCCTGGTGCAGAGGCGCTTCTAAGAGTTATTTCTAAATAACCTGGTGCTTTCTGCACTAACAAACTACTGTATTTAGCTTCTCAGGGGAAGGCATTGCTGCCTTGCTTTTCAAAGAAGCTCTGGTCTCTTCTGTTGGGAGGAGAAGCATGAGGGGAAAGAAGGAGGGAGGGAGGGAGGGAGAGAGAGAGAGAGAGAGAGAGAGAGAGAGAGAGAGAGAGAGATGGTCAGATCAGTGGACAGACAGGCAGACAGATGCACAGATTGACAGACCCATTGCTTTGTGTATCACGGTAACAAATTAGTTTGAAACATATGAGAAAGAAATCAAGAATACAATCACTCAGCACTGCTGCTTCAGCTCAGACGCCTGGATATATAACTACTACCTATCCCACTTCAGCTTCATGCTTTGCTGCATTACTGGATTAGGTTTTGTAGGTTGCTCAGCCAAAAGCAGGATGATTGGCAGACATGAGTGGAAAAACTTTGAGTTACTGGGCAATTCCCTTGTACTATTCCCAGTTCACTCTTAACAACAGAAAGTCATTTACCAGTCAAGATTATCAATGTCTGCAGGCTCACACACCACTAGAGAAAAAACATCTATGTACAGACATCTAGCATATTGGGGAGAAGACTAGGGGAAAATCCTGCTTCACAAAAGGCTAAGCAAAACCTTTGCTTGTTTTCTGTATATGAGGATGTGATACACACAGACACACAGAAAGAGAGAAAGAGGGAAACACAACCTCTTACCTGTAATGTAAAACAGCATATGCATTGATGTACTAATTACATATCTCCACCCTAACTCCCAGCTAGAAACTGCTTCTCACCTTGCAACTACTGTACTCAATCTTGCCTGTACGTGGGCAGAATCCTGGCAACTACTTCTTCTTCTTCTTCTTCTTCTTCTTCTTCTTCTTCTTCTTCTTCTTCTTCTTCTTCTTCTTCTTCTTCTTCTTCTTCTTCTTCTTCTTCTTCTTCTTCTTGTTATTGTTGTTGTTGTTGTTGTTGTTGTTGTTGTTGTTGTTGTATGCCATAAAGTCAGAACCGATTTATAGCAACTCTAATGGGCCTTTCAAGATAAGTAAGATATTTAAGGAGTGGTTTTACCAGTTCTGCACCTCTAGTGGTTTTCCATGGCCAAATGGGGATTCCAGCCCTGGTCTCCAGAGTCCTAGTCTGTCACTATATCCATGACAACACAGTGGTTACCTCAAACTGCTTAAAAGTAGGAAAATTATGGTGAATACACCCAAAAGAAGCCCTACCACAGAATCTTCTGCTTTTGGCCTTACCAGCCTCATGAATCAGTCTCTTCATTTCAAAAGGGCTCCTGAGATTCTGGCACTCTTTACGTTCATCTGAGGAGTTGCCTGCTTTTGGTGCTTTACTTTCACAGACAGGGAGCTCTAGAAATGCAGCAACCTAATGATCACGTTGGGGCTCCTACATGTAGAATATGAGTGGTTGTACTGACACTGCCAACAAATTCCTCCTGCAATGAAGCTCAGCAATGTGGGGGGAATAAGAAAGATGGCCAGACAGACACTCAGACACAGGTCCACAACAGTCCCTTTGGGCTGGAATCTTATATACTCTTGCAATTTTATAAATAGTGAAATGTGTCAGGCTCAGTAGGACTGATTTTTGTTAGTGAAGACAGAACTGGAGAGTTATAGTGTCACTCTTTCCAGTCTGCAGGACAACAAATACCTACATGTATCATTCCAGCCTTTATCACATTCCCAGAAAGCAACAAGCTTCGCTCCACTCTCCAGCTAAAGCTGGCTAGAAAATCTGCCAAATCTCTTCTTCTAGCTGCTTCCTATTCTTCTGTCTTCTCCATCAAGTTGGAATGGTGTCACCCTGTCATAAAATGTGTTACACCTCATCAGTAATCAGAGCATTCCCCTACTTTTGTTGGTATATTTCTGGTTTGCAGTCTGCTCCCCTTTTAAAAGCAGCTGGTGGCTGGGTAGGGGGGAAGGGGGGATTTTGAATAGAAAAATTCTCAGAGGAGACACGACTAGCTACCTAGTAAGCGTTATTGGACTCATCAGCAGGCTGTTATCTTTTTTTTAAAAAATCACATGCAAATGAATCTACCAGCAATTGTTTATATATTAAACACACACACACACACACACACACACACACACACACACACACACACACACACACACACACACACACATTGGAGGATGTTAGGTCAGGTCCCTCTGTGTCCTCTCTTCGGTCATATGGGTCTGCCCAAGCCTTTAGGGTCATCCCGGAGATGGGCATTCGGTCCTGGGTTGTTTTTTCCGATAACTGTGGGTAACTCTGACGTTTAAAGGCTGGGGAGTTATCTTTTTGTGTTTGATCTTTTGTGCCCAGCTCCTTTTTTGCCTGAAGTCCTCTCTGTTCAGTATTCTGAGGGTTTGAGGGAGATGCTGCTTTTAAAATGCCCAACTTTATCATGTCAGCAATGCATTGTAGTATTGCTTTAATATCAGCGATTTCTTTCTTTAGATCATGCAGGTTATTGAAAATTGTCTGGTTGGATTTAGCTGAGAGGAAACACTGATCACGTAGTTGGGTGTAAATAATCCTCGTTTGTTCACTCTCGGGCCCTTGAGCATCTTGGGGACCCACTTTTCCTTCCATATGGTTCTCCTTGGGCCCAGGTGTTGATAGATATGTTTATAGAATGATTCCATAGAGGCAGAGAGAACCTTCTCTAGGAGTTCTGGGTCCAGAGACCAATTGCCGATTTCTCCTCCAGTGTGGAGTTCCGACTGCAACCCCCTGGTACGTCTCTCCATTACTTATGCCTACATTGTCCGTAGTAAGTGGGGTACTTGATGTAAATTCCCTCAGTGGCCTTTGATTATAATGTGTGTGTGTGTGTGTGTGTGTGTGTGTGTGTGTGTGTGTGTGTACGTGTGTACGTGTGTACGTGTGTACGTGTGTACGTGTGTACGTATGTATATGTATGTATGTATTTAACAGAGTATGAACATGTTTTTCATGGACATGAGATTGGAATAATATATATATATATATTATTTTTACATCCCTGAATGAAGCCAGCATATATGGTTTCATTCATCAGCCTATGGCCAGGGATGTAAAAATAATCTAGCTGCTATATATTGCCCCCCTAAAAATGTGAGCTGTAAATAATTTTTCCATAAAATATTTTTGCTTGGGGCAATAGCAACAACATGACATTCTATTTTTGACAATGTACAATATCTTACAAGCCACGCAAGGGACACTCTAAGTCCAGAGCATAACAACTTGACTTGTTTAGGACCATTCAAAATACTAGCTACCCTTCCAGCTCAGATGGCCTTCCAGCTCAGATGGATGGATTACTGGTTAGCTTTTAAGCTCTCCAAAATATTGAATAAAATGTATTGTTACATATTGTTTCCCCAATCCCAGAGCACAAGCTACGTGTCGTGTCACTGCCACCAGTTGGCTGCATCAACTTTCTTTATTAGTAATCACAGAGGTCCAGGCAATGTGTCATTTTAAAAAGAACCAAAGAGAAATTGTTTCTTGTTACAGGAAACAAAAGTTCAGTCAGTGTTGTTAACCCTCAACTAAGACAATATCCCTTTCTATTCTCTATCACCTTCCCAAACTCTCTCTCTGCTCCAAACTCTAACTCCCAGTCTCCAATCTCTAATCTTCTCCCTCCTCCTCCTCTTGCAGAGACTCTTATATCTCATGACTCCGCCTCTCCAGCACTCTCACTGGTCCATGCAGATAACACATTAATATTCATGACCTGGGCAGACACCAGAAGTATATTTTGTAAAAATCCATTGAATTAACACATTGCTAAATGGCATGAAGTTTAGACTTATTTTTGATGCTTGGATTGCCCATTCATAGTTGCAAAATGTTGTTACAAGTACAAATTTACATTTGGATTAACACTGCACCATTTCTATGTTTCCAGCTCCCTAGAGTGTTCCATTTTTAATGCAGAAGCTATCAATTTAGCAGGTAGAACACTCCCACTAAAATATAATTCACCTTTTACAAACAACCCCAGTGCTTAGTTAGAAGGCAATCTTGTTGGTTTACCTGTTGCAAAAGCTTAGTTGAGGAGAAATCTTGGAATATTTAGCTCCTTTTTTCTTTTCTTTTCTTTTCTTTTTTAGAGTGTTACAGCGATGACCTGCCCCTTGGCTTTCATTCACAATTCCTTTGCCTGGATCTCTACAGAAAACAGTATCCGGTTGGCATGTTTACTTGGGCTGTTTAATTCTAAATATTTTCAGTTGTTGGAGCACCACTCAAAATAGCTCTGCTGTTCAGGCCAGGTGGGGTATTACATACACACCCCCATATGATACCACCCACCCATAAAAGGAAGGGAGCAAAAGGTTTGGTGGCACTCTTAAGGTTCAAAGAAGCATTTTTTTAAAAAAAAATGTAATGAGGCAACAAAGATCCCTAAGTGAGAACTGAGCATGCACAGTGGCTACACCATACAGGATAACTAGGGCTAAAGGAAAAGTGACAGGGGTGGAGAAACTGGTATGAAATGAAATTCTTCAAACAAACAAAAACACAACCCTCCTGTTTCTGAATGTAAAATATTGTACTTCTGGTTCCACAATTCAAAATGCCAGGAAACAGCCCAAACATGTTAAGACCAAACTTGATACCACACTGTTTTCTACAGAGATCCAAGCAGGATCCATGAAGGAATTGTGGATGAAAGCACAATATCATGCCTGCATTGCCAGCAGGAAAAAAGGATGACAAACATTACCTAGCAAAGGGCAGCCTGAATGTTGACTGCATCCATAGCAGCAGTGAAGCTGGTCTACAGGATACCCTCTTCTGCTCACTGCCACTCACAAAGTGACACCAAGCAAAGGAAAAGCCCTGAAGCTAACTCTTCTCTTCATCACTTATTCACTTCTCATCCAAACACAAAGCCATTACCAGGGCTGTTTTTCAAAACATTTATTCATATACTGAGGGTTGGGTTGTGTTTTTTTTAATGAATTCATTGTCCTGGCTTTTTAAAACGGAAGTTTATGTTTAAGTACTCTACACATAAATTCCAACATAAACTTCCCTCATGTTAAGGGTTAGAGGATCTCAGAAGAAAAGTGTATGATCTATACTCTGCTTGCTGGATAGAGGTGGGTGTGCATTAAGTTGTGCCTCCTCATACAAAGATCTCCATGAAGCACCACAGGTGTGGCACGCTTCCTTCCCCCCCCCCCCATCTCCTGGATGGCTGCTCCACTGACAAACCTCTGGGTGCCGCCTGGTTGTCTTCCATTGCCAGCTGCCTGGTCCAGGAAGGAGTTCAGGCTTCCCTTCCCTGCTTCCTTCGGCAGCTGACCATTCAGATGAGGAGATTCACCCTACACCTCCATGAAGTGGCTGGCTGTCAGAGGAGGCAGGGTTGGGAATCCCAAGTTTCTTCCCAGTATATTCACTTCCCAGTGAATATACTGGGCAGCCAGCGATAGAGGACGCCCCCAGCAGTGTGGTGGCTTGTAAGTGAAGCAGCTGTCCAGGAGGTGTGTGTGTGGGGGGGGGGATGTGCAGCACCTGTGGTACCATGTGGAAGTCTTTGTACCAAGAGGCACAACTTAATTAGTGCCCATCTCTATTGCTGGGAGAAGGACAGGAGCTGGGATGTACCTGTAGTCCCTCTGGGCCAAAATATTTTGAAGGGTTGCTTTGGACTTAGTGAAATGGTGAAACAAAAGTGTGAGTGAGTGCAACGTATACAATGGAAAAACACACACACCCTTTAACCTAATCTTGCTATGCCTGCTCCGCCTAATGCAGCTATCTCCCAATTTCCAAATCCTTTCTTTGGTGTAGGCAACCGGAGGAAGAGAAGCTATATTGGATGAAAAATGTCTTGTGTGCATGATTTCCAAAAGATGTCCTCTAACCTTTTGAAATAGCAAAAGAGGAGGGCTGGGAATACTCAAAGATTGTCACTGGAAACTAAGGTCAAAATCATCCACACTATGTAAAAGAAAGTCAGAGAAGATTGGGGAAAAAAATAAACTGATTTGAAATGTGGTGTTTGGGCACAGCCTTACAGATACCATAGACAACCAGAAATATTACTGGGTAAATTAATATCCCCTTCATGGATTGCTGCCTTGTCATGGCAAAGGGGCTTGAGTAAGTCAGAGAAGCTTGGGACACCCAAGACGGACAGGTCAGAGTGGAGAGTTCAGACTAAACACGATCCACCTGGAGCAGGAACTGGCAAGCCACTCCAGTATCTTTGCCAAGAAAACTCCATGACCAGAAACAAAAGGCTAAAAGATATGACGCTGGAAGATGAGTCCTTCAGGTCAGTAGGCGTCCAACATGCTACTGAGGAAGAATGGAGGACAAGTACAAGTAGCTCCAGTTAATGGTTGAGCCAAAGCCGAAAGGACTCCCAGCTGCAGATGCACCTGAACATGAAAGGAAAGCCTGATGCTGCAAAGAAAAATGCTGTATAGGAACCTGGAATGTAAGATCTATGAACCTTGGTAAGCTGGATGTGGCCAACGAGGAGATGTCAAGAATAAACATTGACATCCTGGGCGTCAGTGAACTACAATGGACAGGAATGGGCGAATTCAATTCAGATGATTATCATATCTACTACTGTGGGCAAAAATCCCTTAAAAGAAATGGAGTAGCCCTCATAGTCAACAAAAGAGAGGGGAAAGCTGTACTGGGATCGTTGTCATTTAGTTGTTTAGTCATGTCCGACTCTTCGTGACCCCATGGATCAGAGCACACCAGGCCCTCCTATCTTCTATTGCCTCCCGGAGTTGTATCAAATTCATGTTGGTTGCTTCGCAGACACTGTCCAGCCATCTCATCCTCGGTCGTCCCCTTCTCCTCTTGCCATCACACTTTCCCAACATCAGGGTCTTTTCCAGGGAGTCTTTTCTTCTCATTAGATGGCCAAAGTACTGGAGCCTCAGCTTCAGGATCTGTCCTTCCAGTGAGCACTCAGGGTTGATTTCCTTTACAATTGATAGGTTTGTTCTCCTTGCAGTCCAGGGGATTCTCAAGAGTCTCCTCCAGCACCACAATTCAAAGGCATCAATTCTTCGGCGGTCTGCTTTCTTTATGGTCCAGCTCTCACTTCCATACATCACGCCAGGAAAAACCATAGCTTTGACTATTCGGACTTTTGTTGGCAAGGTGATGTCTCTGCTTTTTAAGATGCTGTCAAGGTTTGTCATCGCTTTCCTCCCAAGAAGCAGGCGTCTTTTAATTTCGTGGCTGCTGTCTCCATCTGCAGTGACCATGGAACCCAGGAAAATAAAATCTGTCACTGCCTCCATATCTTCCCCTTCTATTTCCCAGGAGGTGATGGGACCAGTGGCCATGATCTTAGTTTTTTTGATGTTGAGTTTCAGACTGTTTTTTGCACTCTGGGATACAATCTCAAAAATGATAGAATGATTTCAATACGAAGCCAAGGCAGACCTTTCAACGTCACAGTAATCCAAGTTCATGCACCAACTACCGATTTATTTATTTATTTATTTATTTATTTATTTATTTATTTATTTATTTATTTATTTATTTATTTATTTATTTATTTATTTATTTATTTATTTATTTTATATCCCGCCTATCTGGTCGTGTGAGGACCGATGCTGAAGAGGCTGAAATTGACCAATTTTATGAAGACTTACAACTTCTAGAACTGACACCAAAGAAATATGTTCTTCTCATTCTAGGGGACTGGAATGCTAAAGTAGGGAGTCAACAGACAAAAGGAACTAACAGGTAAGTTTGGCCTTGGAGTTCAAAACGAAGCAGGACAAAGGCTAATAGAGTTTTGTCAAGAGAACAAGCTGGTCACCACAAACACTCTTTTCCAACAACACAAGAGGCGACTCTACACATGGAAATCACCAGATGGACAATACCGAAATCAGATTGATTATATTCTCTGCAGCCAAAGATGGAGAAGCTCTATACAGTCAGCAAAAACAAAATCTGGAGCTGATTGTGGCTCTGATCATCAACTTCTTATAGGAGAACTCAAGCTTAAACTGAAGAAAGTAGGAAATACTAGTCAGGTATAATCTAAACCAAATCCCTTATGAATAAACAGTGGAAGTGAAGAACAGATTTAAGGAACTGATTTGGTGGACAGAGTGCCTGAAGAACTATGGACGGAGGCTCATAACATTGTGCAGGAGGCAACAACAAAAACCATCCCAAGGAAAAGGAAATGCAAGAAAGCAAAGTGGCTGTCCAAGGAAGCCTTACAAATAGCAGAGAAGAGAAGGGAAACAAAATGCAAGGGAGATAGAGAAAGTTACAGTAAATTGAATGCTGACTTCCAAAGAATAGCAGGGAGAGCCAAGAGGGCCTTCTTAAATCAACAGTGCAAAAAATAGAGGAAAAGAATAGAAAGGGAAATACCAGAGATCTGTTCAAGAAAATTGGAGATATTAAAGAAATATTTTGTGCCAAGATGGACATGATAAAGGACAAAAATGGTAGGGACCTCACAGAAGCAGAAGACATCAAGAAGAGGTGGCAAGAATACACAGAGGAATTATACCAGAAAGATCTGGATGTCCTGGACAACCTAGATAGTGTGGTTGCTGACCTTGAGCCAGACATCCCGGAGAGTGAAGTCAAGTGAGCCTTAGAAAGCATGGCTAACAACAAGCCGCCTAGAGTGGTCTTTTAGACCAGATGGGCGGGGTATAAATCAAATGAATAAATAAATAAATAAATAAACAAGGCCAGTGGAGGTGATGGCATTCCAGTGGATCTATTTAAAAATCTTAAAAGATGATATTGTTAAGGTGCTACACCCAATATGCCAGCGAGTTTGGAAAACTCAACAGTGGCCAGAGGATTGGAAAAGATCAGTGTACATCCCAATCCCAAAGAAGGGCCGTGCCAAAGAATGCTCCAACTACCGTTCAATTGCACTCATTTCACACGCTAGCAAGGTTATGCTCAAAATCCTACAAGGTAGGCTTCAGCAGTATGTGGATCAAGAACTTCCACAAGTGCAAGCTGTATTTTGAAGGGGCAGAGGAACTAGAGACCAAATTGCTAACACACACTGGATTATGGAGAAAGCCAAAGAGTTCCAGAAAAACATCTACTTCTGCTTCATTGACTATGCAAAAGCCTTTGACTGTGTGGACCACAGCAAACTATGGCAAGTTCTTAAAGAAATGGGAGTGCCTGACCACGTTATCTATCTCCTGAGAAATCCATACGTGGGACAGGAAGCAACAGTTAGAACTGGATATGGAACAACTGATTGGTTCAAAATTGGGAAAGGAGTACGACAAGGCTGTATATTATCTCCCTGCTTATTTAACTTATATGCAGAACACATCATGTGAAAGCTGGACTGGAGGAATCCCAAGCTGGAATCAAGATTGCCGGAAGAAATATCAACAACCTCAGATATGCAAAGGATACCTCTCTGATGGCAGAAAGTGAGAAGGAATTAAATAACGTCTTAATGAGGGTGAAAGAGGAGAATGCAAAAAAATGGTCTGAAGCTCAACATCAAAAAAACTAAGATCATGACCACTGGCCCCATCACCTCCTGGGAAATATAAGGGGAACATATGGAGGCAGTGACAGATTTTACTTTCTTAGGCGCCATGATCACTGTAGATGGTGACAGCAGCCATGAAATTAAAAGACGCCTGCTTCTTGGGCAGAAAGCAATCACAAACCTAGACAACATCTTAAAAAGCAGAGACATCACCTTGCCAACAAACCTCCGCATAGTCAAAGCTATGGTTTTTCCAGTAACGATGTATAGAAGTGAGAGCTGGACCATAAAGAAGGCTGACTGCCAAAGAATTGATGCTTTTGAATTATGGTGCTGGAGGAGACTCTTGAGAGTCTCATGGACTGCAAAGAGAACAAACCTATCCATTCTGAAGGAACTCAACCTTGAGTGTTCACTGGAAGGACACATCCTAAAGCTGAGGCTCCAGTGCTCTGGCCATCTCATGAGAAGAGAAGACTCCCTGGAAAAGCCCCTGATGTTGGGAAAGTGTGGGGGCAAGAGGAGAAGGAGATGACAGAGGATGAGATGGTTGGACAGTGTCACAAGACCAGATATGCAGGATATAAATAAAATAAAAAAAAATAAAATAAATAGATAAATAAATAAATAAATATAAATAAATAAATAAATATGAATTTAACCAAACTCTGGGAGGCAGTGAAAGACAGGAGGGCCTGGTGTGCTCTGGTCCATGGGGTCAGAAAGAGTCAAACACAACTTAATGACTAAACAACAACAAAGAGGGATGACGACAGTAAGACCTAATATGAGAAACATTGTCTCAAAAAAGCTGTTAGTTTGTAAGACCTGAGAAGGACTTACTGGGAAAGATAATATGGCTAGGGCAAGTAGGAAGGGAGAACAACCTAACATGAAATGTGGTTGGTTTGCAAGATCTGAGCTGTTAATGATATGAAATTTTGGAACTTATTAATTCATATAGCTACCACACATCAGAAGTGACTTGATGGTACATAAGATCCTCAGCATTTTTTCTTAATTTCCAAACAATTATTTGTTTTCTATTCTTTTTAAAATATTTTTTAAAAATATTTTTACAATCAGGCACAGAATCTCTTTTCCACCACCATTTGTTGTTGTTGTTGTTGGTGGTGGTGGTGGTGTATATATATATTTATTTTTTTTGCCAGAATGCAGTTAAACAGTTCTCCTGAAAATCTCCTTACTGGGTCCTGACTGACAGGGTCAAAAGGTCAGATTGCCCCATACCTGGACCCAATTTCCCCTTTGAGGACTTACGTCAGGATCCTCAGAAATCCTCTGATAATGTTTGCTAAAAGCACTCAGGGTTAGGGCAAACACCACTGGTCTGCACTTTTGTAGTGCAAAAATGCCTTACAAAATTGTATGTTAATTCCCTGGGGATGCATAGCAAAATGTCCCTTTCTGGAGGACTGTCACTCCATTGCTTTCTTTAAAGCAAACCTGTTTCTTTGACTTTTCAAAGAAAATCTGTCTTTGTTTCTGTGACCTTTCATTGTCTGCCAAACATCTCCCTCCCCTTCTGACAAAGCTGCAACAATGTATCTATTTTGCAAGCTCTTGTTAGTAAGCTTGTTCCATGCATGCTCAGTTTATAACCAAGTCACTATTTTGCTCTTTTGAAAGTCCTTTTTTTGGGAATCAGTATTTCAGCTTGTGCATCGTAGGTGCCTTCCAAATAAAACCAGCAGTTGTGGTCAACCATTCTCTTGCAAGATAAGCAACACTGGTCTTTTTTTTAAAAAATGATCTGTTTTAAATCTAGGGACATTTAGGACACTAGCATCTGCATGGGGGTGGACGGGACAGTTTAACTTTCTAAAAATTGTAACTTGGAAACTCTTTGCCCCAATCTTCCCCAAATTTGGCACAGAGCAAGCACAGTCTGTCTGCTGTATCCGTGCCAAATTTGGTGCTGATCTTGTCTTTCTCAAAATTATAACATTTGGTTTGGGCTTCCCCCATTTTTGGAATTGCCTTGTAGAATGCTGATTTGCTCTGCTGCACAATAACATTAATGGACTCCTGAAGAGCAAAGTTGTGCAGTACATCATTGTGTCACGAGTGACACTTGACCAGCAGGAATCTCAAGGTTGGCTCACAAATTTTGTGACTGTTCACAAAATACCACACATGCACTAATAGATAAATTTGCAGACAAAAATTGAAGAAATACACCGATTAGTATTTGTTAACATTGATTTTGAAAGTAATATCAATTTAAAAAAAATCAGGGGAGAACAGAACTGCAAGTAAAACAAGGTCACTTTGAACATGGTCCAAAAGGATGGTGTAGTACTCTTCTTTTTTTTTTTTAATGCAGTGAGCTGCTGCTGAATTTCTTTCTGTTTGGACCATTTATATATCCATTTATATATCCTGTTTGTGAGATTGTGCCATCCTATGAATATGGAGTTGAGAGGACACTCCAGTGAACACCGCAGAGCTCAGGGAGATGGTGCTATGTAATCCCTACATCCACAATATAAAGAGGGTAATGGAAATTGATATTTCCCAGCATTTGTCATATTTATTGCTAGTGAGCTTGACTGAAAATAACTCTTGTCTAGATGACGTAAATTATGACTGATATTGGGAAAAGGTCGGAAATAAATAAGATACGATAAGAGAAAAAAACCATTCCATAGATCTTTATTTTGAAGGTGTATTATTAGATGGGACGTAACTATATTCTGTGTAAATGTTTAAGAAAATACACTTTCTCAAAGATACCCCATGAGAAAGTAAGAGCATAAAATCAAATTCAGATCATTTTTTTTTTACACATGGTAGTAATGAGAAAATATGACAGCTTCCCTGACAATGTTCTGCTTTCAGGCACAATTGAAGCTGATGCTTATGGCCTGTGAAGCTACATATGAGAGAGATCCAGGCTATTTGAAGTATCATATTCTCTCATACAAGCCAGCGTGGGCTTTGAAATCTCTGGCGGAAGCCCCTCTTTCTGTTCTGCCACCACCAAAGGCATGTTTGATGAGCAGCACTGCCAGGTCTCAAGAACTCTGGCTGAATTTCCAGGGAATTCCTGTGCATCCCTAGGACTGCAAATCAGGAGACCAACCTCCAGGCGAGCAGCGCTGGACAAAGTAAAATTGGATACTTATGTGCGAGGTAGCTCTAAAGCTGTTTAAGCACAAAGATGTTTCTAGGTCTATTGCACTTGTGCTTCACTGACATACCAAGACACCAGCAAGGAGAAATAAGGATGAAGGGATGAGCATGTTGATGTAGCAATTGCGAAGTAGCTTTTTTGTTGCACAAATCTTGGTAGCAAAAGCAAAAAGCAAAGTGTGCTGTTTATATACCACCCCCTAGTGCTTAAAGTACTCTTTGAGTGCTTTACAATTTTAGTTATGCAGGCTACAAATTGTGAGTTAGGTACTCGATTTACATTGGGATCTAACTCAGGTCCTGAGCAGAGTCTTCACTGCAGTACTGCAGTTTAACCAATGCACCACAGAACTCCTAGCAGAAGTGGAGAGCTCTGAAACGAACTTTCCACAGACTCATGGTAAGTTTTCTACTAGGCTTTGCAGCAGCTAGTACCTGCAAAAACTCCCCGTGTGTTCCTGAAGTCTCAAAGAATAGGATATGGCTGACCTGGAAACTCTACTGGTGCGAAATAAGGTTTTCTTAGTGGTTACTTCCTAGGTTTGGAACCTTCATCAACAGGAGAATAGGTTTGCCCCACCCTACTGCCATTCTGCCAGCAGGGCAATGGCCTTTTTATACAAGCAGGTCTCTGGCAATGGACCCTTGGATGCTGAGGAGTGGACTTTTTAATCAGCAGGTGCTCTTTGCTTTCTTTTACTTATTTTTCAACTGATCATTTTTAAGCAATTACCAAAATCCTATTGCCTGCATATGCTAGAATGGTGTAAATTGCATCAGTACACATTGCTTCCAGTTAAAGAGTCACTACTTGTATTCTTCATCACATGCAAGTTCCATGATTCGATGCACAAGAAGGAATAGAAGCAGTGACGTCTTACCTAGTGTACAACACACCATTGCAGGTCCTGGTCTGTGGTTTTAATTTACTTATGTTTTACTCTATGAACCCATTTATTCAGTTCAACTGCATTTTATCCAGCTTGTGCTGATCTGCCTTGATTATTATTCTTTTTTGAGAAAAGTTCAATAAAAACCTGATAAATGAATAAATGTGATGAAATTAAAGTACAGTCGTGCCCCACTTTACAATTACCCCGTTTAACGACGAATCCACTTGACGGTGAGGTTTTTGCGATCGCTTTTGTGTTTGCAAAATGATGGTTTGAATAGCAAAATGATGGTCTAAATAGGGTTTTTCCGCTTTGCGATGATTGGTTCCCTGCTTCGGGAACCGATTTTTGCTTTACAATGATCAAAAACAGCTGATGTCGGCGTTCAAAATGGCCACTGGCTGAAGAAAATGCCCCCCCCCGCTGTGCTTAGGGATGGATTCCTCGCTGCACAGACATGGAAAATGGCTGACTCTATAGAGGATCTTCACTGGACGGTGAGTTTTCAGCCCACTGGAACGCATTGAATGGTTTTTCAATGCATTTCAATGGGCTTTTTAATTTCGCTTTACGATGTTTTTGCTCTACAGCGATTTCGCTGGAACGAATTAACGTTGTCAAGCGAGGCACCACTGTACATTGGCAAGAACTGCAAATTGTGATAGAAATATTAACTTATTCGTAACTGGCTTTACTGAATGAACTCTATAGTATGTTTTGCTGGATAAATATATTGGTACTAGGCTGGCAAATATTTTTGAAGGCAAGATATAAAAATCAAAAAGCATGACCCAACGCAACTGAATTGCTATATGCTGTCTACCCCACCCACTCTCAACTTTCTGAGACTTCAGGGAGTAATACATTTGCAATCCAACAAGAAAAGAGCTGCTACAGTCCATGGGGGGAATAAAAACATTAAAAAAATTCACTGTAGAAACCAAAAGAAGTAAGTTTGTTCTTTGGAGAAAGGGTTGCAAAAAGAAAACACCCTTCAAAAAACAGCAACAAGCTCAAAAAGCACAATCTTCTACAGTTGTGTTCAAAATTATTCAACCCCCACTGAAATTGAATGTTTTGGCCATTTTGACATTGATTTTGATCATTCAGTCATCTTGCTTACATTTACATGAAAGAGGCACTTGTAGGTCAGAGAAATATAACCTTAAGTTTATAATGAAATAACCACAAATGTCTTTTCTGTGCTCACATCATTATTAGTTTTATTCAACCCTCAAGTGACATTCAATCTTAGTACTTAGTACAACATCCTTTTACAGTTATAACAGCTTTTAAACGTGAAGCATAGCTTGACATAAGTGTCTTGCAGCGATCTACGGGTATCTTCGCCCATTCTTCATGGGCAAAAGCCTCCAGTTCAGTCAAATTCTTAGACTTGCGCACTGCAACTGCTTTCTTTAAGTCCCACCAGAGGTTCTCAATCGGATTTAAGTCTGGTGACTGCGATGGCCACTCCAAAATGTTCCAGCCTTTCCTCTGCAACCATGCTCTAGTGGACTTGGAGGTATGCTTGGGATCATTGTCCTGTTGAAAGGTCCAACGTCTCCCAAGCCTCAGGTGTGTGACGGACTGCATCACATTTTCATCCAATATCTCCTGGTACTGAAGTGAATTCATGGTACCTTGTACACGCTGAAGCTTCCCTGTACCTGCAGAAGCAAAACAGCCCCAAAGCATTATTGACCCTCCGCCATGCTTCACAGTAGGCAAGGTGTTATTTTCGTCATATGCCTTGTTCTTCCTCCTCCAAACATAGCGTTGATCCATGGGCCCAAACAGTTCTAATTTTGTTTCATCAGTCCACAGAACACTATCCCACAACTTTTGTGGTTTGCCCACATGACTTTTGGCATACTGCAGTCAACTCTTCTTATTCTTGGGAGACAGCAAGGGGGTGCGCCTGGGGGTTCTGGCATGGAGACCTTCATTACGCAGTGTGCGCCTTATTGTCTGAGCTGAAACTTCTATACCCACATCTGACAAATCTTTTTTCAGTTCCTCAGCAGTCACACGGGGACTTTTCACCACTCTACGCTTTAGGTAGCACACAGCAGTCGAAGTCAGCATCTTCTTTCTTCCACGACCAGGTAGCATTTCAACAGTGCCCTTTGCCTTGAATTTGTGAATGATGCTTCCTATGGTGTCTCTTGGTATGTTTAACTTCTTTGCAATCTTCTTATAGCCATTGCCCTTCCTGTGAAGACAAATCACCTCTTCTCTTGTCTTCCTGGACCATTCTCTTGACTTCACCATGTTTGTAACCACACCAGTAAATGTCTAGAAGGAGCTGAGTATCACAGTCATTTTAAAGCTGCCTAATTGGTGCTTATTATGCTTGATTGGTGCTCGGTGACATCCACAGGTGTTTTCAATACCTGATCGAAAACACCTGAATGAACCTCTCTTCTTCAGAGTGGTAGTCTTTAAGGGGTTGAATAATTGTGGCAATGAAGAAACCACAAAAGAAACATTTACTACTGTATTACATAAACATTTGGTGTTATTTTAGTTGCATTTGGTTCTTTAAAACGTCCTTGTAGGATTTCATTCTGAATACAATTCCAAATGTACACTATAGTCCCTAAACCCCTTTACAGCATTGGGGGTTGAATAATTTTGAACACAACTGTAAAACTAAAGGCAGCCTCCTGGAACAATTTTGGAGACTTTCCACCTGTTTCTTTCGCTGCTCTGCATTTTATAGCGATAAGCCCATCAAAGGGCCAGGCCAAGACATTCTCCTTCCTAAAGAGGAGTCCAAATGTCCCCCATTTCATCTTACTCCGCTAGGGCCAGAAGTCCAATATATTTATTCAGCAAATCACAACCTGGGGTACATTCAATAAATTTCAAATTTCCACAGGGGAAAAAAATATAATGGGCTGTGAAGCCAGAAAAACCGGCTGCCTCAGTGAATACTTTACTTTCTCTCCTCCACCTGAATAGTATTGTGCCATATTACTGGCCTTGCTTGTGTAATGTGATTCAAGGGTACATCTCTGGTTACATCTAGATACTAGAATGCTGCAATTGTGGTGACAGACTGATAAACACAGAGCGATAGTGTTTCCCTGTGCTAGGCATGAAATATGCTGCTTATGCAGTGATCCTTTTTTTCCCCTGCCAATACTGTGAGATGAGAATGACTTTTTGGTTGAAGGCGGGAGACTGACGTTATCTAAAACTCAAAGTCAGTGCTATTCCCTCATTCCTGAGAAAGAGACAGAGAACACCTACTGGCCTACATTATTACTGGCACAATCTCCCTTCACCAAGTCCGAATGAGCAAAGAGCAGGACCTAGGCTTAAGCTGAACACAATGATTAACACACGGAGTCAAGAGCATGCAGCAGATAATATTACGGCCACCCCTCTGTAATGACATAGCACAATTTTAATCCTTCCAAGACACCATGCCTAACATAATTAGATAGGAAGGGTGGTATGCCTGGCTCTTGCAGAAAAAAAAATCAAGGTATTTAGTCAAACCATTCTTCCCCCTTCAAATTACCATCTCACTGCAAGTATGTTAAAAAATATAAACATTTCACTGTCTCCTCTTTGCTGAAGTTTCAGCTATCAGCCAATATTCAGAGCAACAGAGGTGTCCTCAGGTTGAGTGTTTCTTGGTCTCTGGTTGAAAATACAGCTAATACAGTACATGGATATAAAAGCATTCTAGCTAGCCATTGTTTGGAACAATGCTGGGAAACTGTGGTAGCAATGAAAATCCTTGCATTGTCTTTCCTGCCAGCAAGGATGAGGACCATGAGGACCTGCAACATTCTTCTCATCATCAATAGTGGTGAAGGATTTCGTGAGACCCTCAAATAGGATTCTCACTTTGCCAAGAATCACATTTTTAGAAAGCTAATGCTTGATCAAAAGACACATTTTGGATCAAAATTTCCCATTATCTTCAAAACTGACCATTAACAATTCAAATTGCCCAGCTCACACTACAGCTGCAGCTTAGAGCTAGGAAAATTAACAAGGATTTTCCAAAATGAAGCTAGCCGCTGTTTTATTTAAGAAGCTGAAGTATAACGTGGCCTGTTCACATCTTTCTTAAAAATCAGCCAGGTCTTTCTGTGCTTGCTTTGTGTGTGTGCATGTACGCATGCACATGTGTGTATGAAGTTTGCTTCTAAAAGGGAGAGGACAGTAGATACACTTTTCAAGAACTGTTGGAGAGTGTGGAGAACCTGTTTTTCTCACTTTCAAATAGATGGAAGAAATCTCATGGGGTCTTAAATTCCTCATCAAAGTTTCTTGCCAGGTCAAGCCTTCCTGCACTGACACAAAGGAGGAATTCAGCCAGTATCTTTCTGTCGCTTATCTATGGCCCTCCTTCATAGCTCATGGCAAGGAACTATGGCAGTGGAAGTCCACTATCTGGAGGCTCAATGATGGTTATTTATGTACTATGTATTATGACTGCTGTCCAGAACGAGGAAATAATTCAATCTTTAAAATGAATTATTCTCACAACATATTATGTTTTGCAATATATGAAACAGGGTGACTGATTGACTGATTGATTACTTAATTCCCTGTAACAGCCATGGTGTAATTCAATCAATGGTTTTCCGATGGAAACAAAATTGGTGTTTCAATGTTACTCTGTTACTTTTTGGTAGGCTCAGCAGAAAAACAGAAGTTGCACGAGATACAGAAATTCAGGTTGGAAACAACTTTTTAAAATAACCGTCAAAAGAAGGTGGTTTGCTCTGGCTTTGGAAGATCGGAACGGAGGGGAAGCAGGAGCATGAGGGAGGCAAACATGTGTGCGCACCCCCTCTCTTGAGAAAGAAGACAACATGGAGGGAGTCAGGTCAGTTGAGGATGGGGAAAGCTTTGAAAAGGGGCAAATTTGTTTTGGAGTTTGGGAGTTGAGGGAGATAAAAGGCAGCAAAAGTGGAAACGCAAGCAAGAAATAGAAATGTAAACTGTAGCAAAGTTCTGCAGGTTTAAAGCAGAGAGCATGTGTCATCACAGGCTTTGCTGCAGCCCCATAGGGAATGTCTGTGTCATTCATCTAACACACAAACACACACACACACACCAGGCCTGAGAATACTGCTGCAAAGCTAGGCATCACCTTTGGGCTAGCTCTGTTTTAAGATTTATTTATTTATTTATTTATTTATTTATTTATTTATTTATTTATTTATTTATTTATTTAGTGTTTGCTTGCTTGTTTGCTTGCTTGCATGTGCTTGTTTGGGGGATTTTAAAGAGGCCCACTTGAACATTACGAAGTGCACAAGATTTTAAAAATAACCAAACAGCATTGCTTATGTTCACATGCATAATTTATATGAACTGATCCCCACTCTAACATTCTTCCTTCACTTGTTAAAAAAAATGTGGGACACCTCCTAAGTGAATATGACTTTACCAAAGTTATAAACATCTTGCTTTTCCTTATGTTGGGGAAATAAAATCCATAATGCAGTTCTACAACCAGGTGTCATCTGAACAAGAGTCCGTCCACACAAGCAGGGCAGTCTCTCTTTCTTTTGGAGAAATATCCTTTATTCAGGTAAGACGGAACAATACATTTCTTGAGACCAATTGCAATGAATGAATAGGGGAACAGTGCAAATGAAATGTTTTGCTTATACTAGGTCTTATAGTTAGTTATGTGCCAGCAAGTCAGAACTGACTTATAGCAATCCTAACAGGGCTTTAAGAAGTATTTAAGAAATAATTTTGCCACTTCTACTTCCACAGCGAGTTTCCATGGCCTCTGCTTTGAAGACATGATGTACCATGTGTTGAACCAGAGGTCTGCAGATTTATGCTTCTGGACTACAGGTCCCAGAATTCCCCAGACAATTCTGGGAAGTTCAAAAATACAGATCTGCACAATTCTGTGTTGAGTCATGGCTAGAGAGTCCTTGATTCTGACTTTTTGATATCTTTATGAAGCAGGAATGTCATCAAAGTGAATAAATACTAAATCTGAAGAACTCTGTGTATTAATAAATAATCTTTTCAAAATTGCAAAAGATGCATTCTTTGCTCTGAGATAGGTATATATTGCAGTAAGCCCCACTGTACGAAAAGCATTCTCTTTTGTACAAAAGTGAAGGGAGAATGCACCTTCTAAGTCAGCATAGCTGATACTTGCATTTTAACAATGACATTAAAAGTGTTTAACATTTCACCTGATGAGTGGCTTTTTGCTAAACCAAACTATTTCAGTACTCTCACCAATTAACTGGGTAGTGTCTGTAGCCCTGTTGTAACACACAATAGCAAACTGCAGAGCTAGTGATAAAAGTTGCATTACTTTCCACATTTTTCACATGGGAAATACCATTGAATTAATGTGGACCTGACGCTTTAGAAATCCCTCAACAAAGGAAAGAGGTTGAAATGGTGAATTATCTATCCTTTCCAAAGCCATGCAAGAGTGGTGGGTGTTTTCTGTGCCACTTGGCCCTGCACATCCTTCTTTCCCCCTCTGCCCCCCTCACACACACCACCACTCCCGAAACCAATGAGGAGAATGGACGACAAGGGCTCTCTATCTGATGCAGCTGAATAGCTTGATGGTGAGAAGGAGGAGCAAAGAGGCTTTGGATCTAATGGTTTTCTTAAAGAAATCCCTTCTGTGTCCCAAGAATGCCACAATTCTTGGCATGCCACTGGCAACCATTCTATATAACCGGAGCTGATCGCACAGTCATAGCTGGGCCCCTCTTGGGTGAACGTGCCCCTTGAACAGCTTCTCTCCATTACATCTGGGCTGCCTTTGCCCAATGGAAATTCTCATACCTCTAGTTTATTCTTCAAGACTGCCGTTTCCATCTTGGGACTTTGGTCTAGCTTCACATCCTGTGACAACATCTCACCAATATTGGTTTTTTTTTATCTCTGCTGTTCTCTCCCCCACCCTCCCAGGTTTTGCCCTTCCTAGCCTGGTGAGGAGTCCCTGGAGGATTTACAGGTTTGCCTTAGCCAGCCATGATGGTTCATATTTCCATCATAACATACAGCAAGGGGTTCAGCTTCCCTGCTTTCAAGAAACTTTAACTGCATAGTTTGGAGAAGGAGTGGCGGCCCTGTACCCCCTGTGCGTACATCTCTTTGGGCAGCCATGTTCTACTTGCATCTACTATATACCATCTGCAAAAGATCCCAAATAATGGGGAAGGATATCAGGCCACCACACTGGCTCCTCCAAACCAATCACAAATAGGCTTAAAAATTATTGGTCACTCATGCAAATCATTTCACCATTGAAGATGTCCTTGTCTTCAACTCTAATAACATTTATTTACCTACAGTATCTTTTAACAATATCACTGTGTTGTACAGCTTAATTTCCCAGTAGACAGAAATACTATTCGTGATAAAAAGATTTACTAATGATGTGATCATGTAAATACTGCAATGTGGATACATTAAAATAAATTCCAACTCCACCAGGCACCTCACATTCCAATGATATGAAATGTTAGGCACCTTATCTATTAGAGCTGCAGAGGCTTCAGGGCACAACGGTGCTAGGATGTCTTGATTTCATCACATTTCTCTAAACCCCATCTGCCTCTTTGTTCCATCCTTGTGAGGAACAAATCTGGTTGTGAGGCTTTGTTTCTTATTCCCCAACAGAAACCTCTGCATGTTTTGCAGTTTTCCTAATGTACTGTTACGTCTTCTCAAGCTGCATCCAACTTATAAAGACCTTAATAGTGTTATCAAAGTACTTGAGATATTTTAGGAGTAGTTTCAGTAGCACTATCCCCAGTGAGTTTCTATGGCCCAGCGAGGAATTGAACCCCCTGAGTCCCAGTGCACCAATCTATCTCCCGTATATGTCTAACATATGCACATTTTAATACATTATCCCCATTGACTCAAGTACGTTTATGCTCAGTTCTCCAAGATACACATTTGTTTGTAGCTTCTTCCCGAAGATGGAAAATTAAAAAATACATGGGCACTTTCCTCAACAATCCTGCACATCCCTAATTCAATAATTCTTTAAAATGCAGTTCAGGCAGATGTATTTTCCACAGCAACTTCTGCATCTATAGAAGCGTTATGCACACAGCACTGACATGGAAGCGTTAATGATATCATAGCTAGTTTTGGACAAATGTGTTCCTTCACACACATACACAATCTGATCAGCAACAAACAAGTTGAAAAGGTCTGTTAACTTTCTTATACACAGACGTATGATTTAAGTCATAAAATACAAAATGCATCTTTGGAAATTTCTCCACAACTTTACTTCTTTACCAGGAGAAGCTTTGCCTACCAATTGCTACCTGTCAGTGCTGCTTTCCAAGGATTGGGGCCCTGGCAGAAAAGATGGCCACTGTATCCGGGTGCCTTTTTAGTTGCCTGAATACTGGCATACTTCTGTATACATTCTCTTCCACCTGAGATCAATAAGTTCACCCTGCGAATAAGGTCAAACCACTATATATACATGCCCAGATGATTCCCTTACCAGTGAGATTCTTCAGTCCAAGCCTTCTAAGTCCATAGCTACCATCCTTTTTGTAGTTAAGGAAGATAGCCAATGCACAACGGTCCTCATACAGTTTTGTTCCACGAATGATCCGTAGATTCTCCAGCGGGAGATAGGCAAATTGATTCAGAGCTACCAAGACATAGCCAGTGACCTCTCGGATAGACTGCAAGAGACAAAAGCACAAAGCATTTGCTTATTGAAACTGTTCTATCCAGCTTTTCAATGTAAAACCTGGAAGATATCTCACAAGGCATGCTAAATTAATTAATGTATTGATATATCACCCGCAGGACACAGGTTCTGCACCATGATGACACTACAGAGAAGGGTCTGCCCTATGCTATCACACACCATATGTGAAGATGGTGGTGTGTCAAAGCAGAGCCTCAAAAGACAGGTAGGCTTATGTACTGGAGAAGAACCTTGTGTTTCTTGCATAATTATAAATGATATTGCTGCATTATATCTCTGTCATATAACAATTTCATTTTAGGAGTTGATCTCCAAATTACTATGAAACACAGATGTTACACAAATCAGCCACAGAGCAAACACTCTTGGGTGATCCATCCAGGAACCAAGGTGCAAGCAAATCTGGATAAGTTATATTTCACCTTATGCATCCAAAATGCTCAGGCCATCAATTGTAGACTTTAAGATACAATCCTGAAGACACTTCCTAGATGAAATGTAAGTTTCATTAGACATAGTGGAACTTACCATACTTCTCAGTAAATTTGCACAGAATTTGTTCTACAAAACCTTGATACAGTACATATGAATACATTGGTTAAAATCTCAGATTTCTTTGTTACACTCTGGGTTTGTCTTACAAAAAATATGTCCAGTATAATACAAAGACTATAATTATGCAATATACAATGCAGCTAGCCTTGACATACTGACATACTGTAAGTACATTTGGTAATCCCAGCCATGAGAGTGCTATCATGCCAGCTGATGATTGTTTAATCAACACTTATGTCATTTTGTTGATTCAATGGTCTACTTTATTTGGGACTAACATTCAGATTCACACCAATGCCATTTTGGGGATGTTGTTTCTCTGTTTGGTCAGCTACAGGTATCTGGTTTTGTGATCAACTGAAGCCAATTAGGACCAGAACAATGGCTATGGAAGCTGAGGAATTCTGGAAGCTGTTGTGAAAAAAAGTAAATTATCCAAGCTCTGATTAGGATAGCACATAGGTAATGTATCCTGATGCCATGTAATGTTAGATATTATTGTATCCCATTCATTGGCCCCACTTCCTGTAGCACAAGTACTGTCATGTGATCAGGATATGCCACATCACTCTTCATCTCTACAGATGTTTACAGATAGGTTTACATGTTCCACTTTTATCCACAAAACATTTTTATAATACCTTATACAGTTATGGAAATACTTTAACACTGCAAGATTCACTGCAATAAAGTAGTACTTCAATAGAAAACAAGTCCATAAACAGGACTTCCCAAGTAAAAAAAGGTTGGGGGGGGGGGGAAGGAATAATTTTACAGCCCTATTGTTAAAATGAATAGATGGAATGTAAGTGTCAATTGGGTAGCTCCCCTCTGAATCAGTGGAATTTATAAAGGAAATGATTTATCAACTCTCCACTGATTCAGTGTGCCTAATCTAATTGGAATTTACTGTGCTAAGCATCAAGATCTCATCCACAATTGGAAAATGAGATGTTTTTACTACAGTTCCCAGAAGGCCTCAGCCAATGCTTTTGAGAGGTATAGTCCAAAAACCTGTATTTTCCCAAGCTTTGTTTTGACTACAATAGGACCTTTACATGCTCTGTTGCAAGACTTTCCATGTATCCAGGCAGGGGAGCAAAAACGTCTGATACCTCTTCCCTGTTTGATTTACCACCTCCATTTGGGGTGGGGAGGAGGAGGAAAAATGAAGTGTGGCCTTTCTTCCCTCCCACCTTTCCTACCAAAGAAAGGGCACACCTGCTTGCTTCTCCCCCACCTCATGTTCCCAGGACAAGTGAATAAGCTGAATTTAAAAAGCATGCTGCTTATATACCACTCCACTATTTGGACAGTTTATAATTTTTATTATGCAGGCTACATATTGCCCCTCACCCCATAAAGCTGGGTACTCAATTTACCAACCTTAGAAGGATGGAAGTCTGAGTGAGTCTCAATCTGGTTACCTGGGATTAAACCCAGGTCTTGGCTGCAGTACTGCAGTTCAACCACTGTGCCATGAGGCTCTTGAATGACTCTATATGAATTTAAGAGTCTGTGAACTGTGAACCATCCTAGTTTCAAAAGACATAATTAAAACAAAAGGTTCATGGCTGATAACATGTACTCTTTTACGATTAAGCACCATTGATTCACACTTCTGAATAAATATACCACAGGAAGGATGCTCTTCTGAACCTTTGAGCTGCAGAAGCCATTGGAAGCAGCTCCTGCTCCTCCTGTCAGAATAAGCAATGGCTTGTATTTGAATGAGTCCACATGAGAGAGATGCTGAACCATCTGTTAGCTCAGTTGATTCCAGTGTTTCTCCTCTAGCCAAAAAAACAAACAAAAAAACCCCTCTATCTAGATCAGACTGAGAAAGTGAGAAAAGACAGAGATTTGCACTGGGAGAGAGAGAGAAGCTACAAATGGACAGATCTTTACATTGGAGAATACCGGCTTAGCTTCCTTTCATATTTGCAAGAATAATAAACTGATCCTTCCACTTGTGATAGATGCAGTTCAGTGATTATTTTGAAAGAAAGGGGGTGGGGAGGATCACCTCATCTTTTCTTTGAAGCCACTCATCAGATCTAGCAGTTGGTTTGCCAGATCTTCAAAGAGGAACCCCTGACTGAATACCAAAAGCAAGTAGGAGGAAAACTCCATGGGCATCCTTGATACCCAGATGGCAGGCAGTTTCACACAAGAAGCCAACCTTATTAATAGGGTCACAAAACTCCCAGCCCACGAGGAGGTTTTCCATTAGCCCACACCTATAAGCAGCAGCACCATTAATTTGCAGCACAACTACAGCCTGGCCGGGGGGGGGGGATACTGTACAGCAATAACTTTCCATAAGAATTATAATGTAGCATTGTGCAAATGCTCAAAAACTAGGACAGTTCAGATGCAACACTAAGTCACAGAATGTTTCAGTCATGGATAGCTGAACAAAGTACCGTATTTTTCCGTGTATAAGATGCCCCCATATATAAGCCACCCCAAGTTTTCTAACCCAAAATTAAGAAATCTAAGTGGGGCTTACCAAGTGTAGGGGGAAAGGGCTCAAAACACTGCAGGATTGTTTTGACCTGTGGGGCTTAGCAAAAGGAAGGGGAAAGGGATCAAAGCAATCCCGTGACCATGATCATTTTGATCCCTTTCCCCCTAATACAGCCACGGGATTGCTTTGATCCTTAAACTCCTCTTTTTGCTAAGTCCCATGGGACTTAGTAAGCAGAGGGAAAAGCAGGGATCAAAGCCATCCTACAGCACTTTGATCCCTGCTTTCCCCTCCACTTCTTTTTGTTCTCTCCTCAGCTTACTTCCATGTATAAGATGACCATCAATTTTTAGTCTAAAGATTTTAGACAAAAGTATAGTCTTATACACGGAAAAATACAGTAGTTCATTTTGTTAACATTGATTTGTTGTCTTGCTACTTTCTCTGTGAACACCCAGCTGTCCTCTTACCACCCTTTGTGGCTTCAAACTTCTGCCTAAGTATTATTCCAACATCAGTTTGTTTAACATCAGCCAGTAGAAGCAAGAAAGTGGAGAACATGAACATTGTCTTCTTCAAAGATCTTAACACTGCTCTTGGCAGTGAGGAGGCTTCTACAACTGTCTCCCCTTCAGAGTTTCTGCAGATTGCAGACAAGAAGAATTTTGTAATTTTGGGGGCATGTGCCTGTCTGCTTGATCCATGACCCACTACTGCTTCAGAGGTACTTCTTATACAAAATTGTTGGCTTCTTTGTTGATCCTTTCCCTGCCCCTTCCAAAGAAACACGCTTAACACTAGAAATCATCTATCCAGACACACACCAGATGTTTTGATACTGGGTGCTACTTCATGCTGTGTGAAGAATTTTTAAACCTTGAAAAATTCCATTCAAACCCACTTGTGTTCCCCCCCCCTTTCAACTGGATTTTTAATTGAACCTTCACAGAAAAAAACCCTGTAAGTGTTAAAATAATTTATTCAAAAGACTAAAATGGTTCCAGTAATCCTCAGAAGGTGGATTTACTCAGGTTCATAGATTCTAAGCTAGTATTGCCCTTGGTCATTTTTAAAGAGGTAACGTTATCCCTTTTGAGAAAGTAGAGGCTTCTTTGTCCCTCAAAAGGCCTGTTTCTCACATGTGCACATGCACACTAACTTTAATATCTTGCTCCGAAAGGTCAAGGAAAAATAATTTAACTATGGCTACAACACATATAAGGTGACCCGTGACCTCTCCAGAAAACACTTTGTGACCCCCTTGGGGCTCACAGGGTGGGAAAGTCTGAGATATATGGATCACCTCTCCAAATACATGAGAAAGAAAAGAAACATGGACATCAAAGTAAGTCAGGAGAGCAAAGGTAAAATAGTTATCACATACTGAATGAAGTTTAGGTATACCAGAATGTCAAATTGATAGTGGAATCCTCTTGACTCTGCAAATTGAAAACTACAGACCTGAAAACCTTTGTCTGGGCTATAGCATTTCATCCTCAAGACAGGAGATTCACTAAGGGTCTGTTTCCACTGCTGGAAGAAACTAGCAGAGCAGAGCAGAGCAGAGCAGGTGAATTTTTTGGATTCATACTTAACCCATGTGGACTTTAGCCCGAATTCCGAACTTTTGTGGCAGCGTGTGTGTCCTCCCCCTGCCACCGCCACTGCTACCATTACTGCTGCCTTCATCTCCTGTCAAGTGGGTCTTGGAGGAGGGGACAGGAGGGATAACAGAAAGGGATGGGGAGGACAAATGGGAAAGCAACAAGGATTGCCCCCCCCAGCAAACCTGGCACATAAGCTCATACACATATGCACACAAAGAGGAAAGATAAAGAGAAAGTGAGGGAGGTGCAAGGGTAGAATCTCCCCCCCCCCCACCTAGATGCAAGAAACCCAAACCTTCTACCTAGGGAGCAAGCCAGTGGAGGAGAAAGAAACATGCTTCCCTGTGGGGTTTAATTCCTGGAGAAGCTCTCCTTATGGGTCCCCACGGTTTTTATATGTGGGGTCACTCCAAACCAGAGGAACATGGATCCCATGGATCCCTATGAATTTTATATATAGGATCATTCTAAAGGACAAAGACATGAGTCCCAGGCACGGGTCCCAATAGATCCCCATGAGTTTTATATATAGTATTTTCCCCCAAAACACGAAAACATGGGACCCAGGCAAGCCTTGGATTGACAGTCTGTGGGCCCAGGTGGGATCTATGGTTTGATGCTGGTTTGGTGAGGGTCCCATCTAAAAATAATATGATTTCATGAAAGGGGTGGAAATGAGAATGGGGCAAGGGATGTGGGGAGGCCGAGGGGAATAGAAAACAGAAGAGACTGAGGGGAATAGAAAAGAGAAGGGATGGGGCAGAAGAGGAGGAAAGTGGTGGAGGCTGAAAGGGAAGGGAAGGAAGGCTTGGCTTGGCTGACTGGCAGCTGTCAAAAAGCCCCAAAGTGACAGGGATCAGAGGCATTCGCATAGGCAGAAACGATCCATTGGAATCCACCTCAAAATAAACAGACCTCCAGCAGGGAGCAGAAAAACTTGCTTCCCTAGCAGAATAGTCCGCTCATGCACAAGTTTTGTGTGTACCCTTAAGTTTGTGTAGGGTTTTTTTTTTCAATCAAACACAGATTTTATTGTCAGTGGGGGATAGGGCAACACAGCCTCCCCTTTGGGAACAGGACTTGCCATTGTTTTACAATGGGAAGAAACTTCAATACATAGTTCACAAAAATAAATGGTTCAGTCCAAGTTGGTATCAGAAAAGAGATGGTTATCATACTACTTTGTCTTTAAATGTCTTAACTGCCAGGATGTTGGTGTTATCACCAACTGTTTTGTGAATGGCTTATGTTCACAGTTTAATTGCTACTGTCAGTGCTGCCTGCAGAGTACTGGCTTGAAATCAGCATCCCAGCCTCATCTGAATCACCCTCAGGGCGAGCAGATGAAAAAGAAGCCATGATGATTCCTGCAACCTTTACTAGGGTATGGCTACATAAGCAACAGGGAGAAATCTAGTCTGAGTCACTTTGGAATGGTTTGGAAGGGTGGGGCTCAGTTAGAACACTGTTTTCATCCACACGGCCATTGTCCTGTAGCCCCTGTAGTTTGTGATCTAGTCAACTGCATGTTGGTGCCTGATTGCTCCCATTTGGTCCATTTGGCCACAAGGCACCCCTCCCCATCTTGCTTCCCACCTCCTGCCTTCTCTTTTGAAATAGAAGACAGAGGGCTGGGAAATATCCCATTTCTTTTTTCCAAGGTCTTGGAAACGTTCCATGATAGTATTAATTTTGAAACCAGATAAAGATTACGACCCAATAAATATGGGATCATATAGACCGATTTCAAAGAGCCAGTTTCTGTTTGCTTCTTGGTGGGCAGTGAAGGAAGCTGACAGGGGGAAAAAATGATACGTTTGAAATGTGGTGCTGGAGGAGAGCACTGTGGGCACCCTGGAATGCCAGAAAGATGAACAGGTGGGTCCTACAGCAAATCAAGCTTGAGTTATCTCTGGAGCCCAAAATGCTGAAACTCGGGTTATTCTACTTTGGGCACATCAGGAAAAGCCAGGATTCTCTGGAAAAGACAATAATGGTGGGAAAGATGGATGGCAGCAGGAAAAGAGAAAGACCAAACACAAGATGGGCTAACTCGCTAAAGGAGTTTGCAAGAGATGAGCAGGGCAGCTGAGGACAGGACATTTGGAGACTGCTCATTCAGAGTCGCGTCACAAGCAACTTGACAGCATGTAACAACAACAACAATGAATTTCTTATCTTTACAGTCTGAAGACCTTCAACTTGCCCAATTCCCCTTCTCTCTCAATATACACTTACACTTCACATATTTTACAGTTACATCTGCAGCTGATGGCTGCCCAACCTAAATTTTCTTCCTCAGCCTCACTGCTGCCCACTGGATGATCACTCCAATTTTAGGATATATTTCCACTCTGTCCAATGTTGAGAAGGAGAACAAATTTGCCACTGGGTAAGCTCCGGAGGAACATCATTTTTTTTTTACTTCCAAATTCCTAACCAAACGTTGATAGCCATTTCAAGGTCCATTTTTTGCTTTGAGATGAATCTTATGTTTGCTTTTTCACATAGTATCAGTGTTTTTGCACAAATAGTTTTCATTCTTCTGAGAAATATATGAGCAGCTTCTTGAAGTCATGATTCAGAATAACTGAAAGTGAACTATGCATTCAAGGATATATCTGGTACCCTGACATAAGTGTTTGCCAATATTGTGCATCCAGGATGCATGAATGCATCTCCTTGCCACAATTCAAAGAGGCTTATATATTTGGTATTAAAATGTGCTCCAAAGGGCAAGGAAAGGGGGTGTTCAGTTATGAGTTTCACATATGGATTGAACAGATCATTCTGTTTTCAGTTCTTACCAGCTTTTCCTATCATCACTCATAAAAGTCTGTTCTACTACATTTCCACAATGGTGCATAGATAATTTTTTTTACAAATAAAATAAAACCTATATTAAAATACATGTATAATTGCAAATGTAGGTGTAGGCATTAACCAACTTCTTAAAACATACAGATTTATAGAAATATTTAATTGGAGGTCATACACTGCTAAAATACTCTAAATTTTATTTTGGTATGTTTCTTCATTCCAAAATTCAGAAAAAGATCACATTAATCCAGATGGTCCAGAACAGGTCTGAATTTGTTTCAGAATTCAAAAGATGGAATTCTTCATATGCTCATAGATATCGTGTTTTCCATGTGCACTATGCTGCATAATCTGACCAACTCACACAATTAATCAGGCTTTTCCTAATCAGTTGACTTGACTCTGCTGGAAGCCTCTTCATAAAATATGAGTTTGGGCTCCAAGAATCTGAGGTTGAAGAGGATCTATGTATGATAGCCTCCACAATCAAGGCCCCTCAGGGGGACATGAGGTGGCATCCCTAGGTAGAGGCAACTCACCTCTGTCCCCAAGAACGGCACCAACTGAAGGCACTAGCTTTGTTCAAAGTAAATGGGCAGAAGACTCATCTTCAAGGAGGACTAATGGAAAAGATAGGCTTCCTCAAGAATAGGTGTCTCCCCAGGGAGACAGAGTCTGGAAAACACCTACAAGTGGCCTCTAGATGGGGCTCCTGCTGCTTTGCCACAGAAATGTCCCTTTGGGTGCAGGAAAGCTGTTGAAATACCCTAGGCTGGGTTCCTGATTCCACTGCATTCTTTATTGACTGACTGACTGACTGACTGACTGACTGACTGACTGACTGACTGACTGACTGACTGACTGATTGGATTTCTACCCCGCCCATCTAGACCAAAGGTCTACTCTGGCTTGTGACTATAACTGTGATTGTTCTGTCAGTGCCAGACCTTCGACCGGGTTTTCACTTTATCTCTTGGAATCTCATTGCTTGATTGGTATTTAGAACTGGACTTGTCAAACCCTTGGATTTTGGAGCAGAATGTGCCTCATTGGGGTTATATTACTCTTTGTTCGGAATGTGGTTTTTTTGTTGTTGTTGTTGTTGTTTTTAACCTTGGCTCTGTTCTCTGACTTGGCTTCTAGATTCTCATTGCCCACCCTGACTATCTGTGGTGTAGATTCACATTCTGGGGATCCCACCCATCAGGATCAGGACAGCAACTTGCTCTATTTGCATGTTTAGAGAGCCTCGTGGCGCAGTGGTTAAACCGCTGTACTGCAGCCAAAACTGTGCTCACGACCTGGGGTTCAATCCCAGGTAGCGGCTCATGGTTGACTCAGCCTTCTATCCTTCCGAGGTTGGTAAAATGAGTACCCAGCTCGCTGGGGGGGGGGGGGCAATGTGTAGCCTGCATAATTAAATTGTAAACCGCCCAGAGAGTGCTTGAAGTGCTATGGGGCGGTATATAAGCACCACACTTTTTGCTTTGTTTACCCACTTGCTTACTTTGGATTCCATTTTAAAAGATGCAGAGCCAGAAACAGCCTCAGGAGGTGACAAGTTATGTCGCACTGGCTGGACAATTCTGGAAGCTCCTGTCTAAAAACAGTAACTGTATAAGAAGAACTAGCTCACTAAATATCTAAGTTCTTCACCTCAGAAATATCTAAGTTTCCATTCAGATCTGCTTCTATCCGTTCTCTCCATTCTGGAGATTTTGGTCCTAAGTCTACTGTTCCTTACAGAGCTAAGTCAGGGTTTGTGCTGTGCCAGAAAGGTCCCTCTCTCCCACAAGCACAGCCATTTCCCTGCAGTTTTGCTGCACTCACATTTCAAAAACAGAAACCCAAGCAGACAAAGAATAGGATGATCTGTCTTTTGCCTTTCTTTACTGGTAACACAACCTTTAGGATGAAAGATAAGGGAGACAGACATGCCAACAGTTGCTCGCATGACAGTATTAATCAAATTCACTGATGCAATACATCAATACCATTGATGTGACACCTGATTCTATCAGCCAGACAAGTAAATCAATAAAATGAGTTTTGTACCAAGATGTTTATCTTTGTTCCAAGATGGTGATTACTACATTGTCTAGTCACTTTGTCACTAAACAGTACACAGGGTTTTAACTCCTCTTTTTGCAGCATGCCAACAGGGTGACTGCCAGTGCAGGATGTGACATGACTGGATTGATTTCTTACAAGCACCCAACAAACGAGTCTGGATGGCTTCCTTTGCTTGTTTATCCCTTGAGATCTGCTGTGGATGGGAGAGATGCACGCGGTTCAGAAGACACAGATGCACCAAGAGAAACCACAGTTTTCACCCCCTTTCTCTCTATTGTTTTTTCTGCCCTTAGCTGGTATTGTTGGGTGCTCCTTCTGTACATTTTGCTGCTATCAAGTCTTGCCCCCTCCTAAATCTTATGGTTCCTGAGAAACATCAGTGTTGACATACAATAATAAAGAAAAAGTTAAGAAGAGCTGATAACAGTTCAGGCAGGAATACCACGTTGAGCTGCTGTTATAAAACAACTTAATGAACAACACAGATTGCTTTCACAGGGATATGTCCATGTGTGCATCAGCAGTCACAAGGTCCAAGTGCCATTAAACATCACAGATCCTCTTGTGCTTACAACCACTGGTTCTTTTAAATACAGGAATAGTTTCAGAAAGTGGATGCTACAACCAAGAAACCAGGAAGAGACTTTGGAGGGCTACTCTAAAGGAACTAGAAACGTGTGAAGACATAGCAGTGGGATCCAAGGCCATGATCATCCCAATTATTATGTGCAGAAATCAGATCAATGAGGATTTCTTTTTTTCCACTAGGAAAAAAGAAGAAGACCTAACATGGGATGGACTTAATTGACTGAATAGCTGAAATCCTGTTGCTCAGCATAAAGTCATAACATTCAGTCTGTGACCAGTTGGCAAAGAAGGACCCACCACCATAATTTTCAGGGATACATATGCATACACAAGGCCAGCAGGTGTGTGCAGCCCCAAGAATCACAAAGCAGCTAGGAAGAGATGAATATTATGAGTTTTCCTATGCTAAGCAAGAGAATTTGAGCCAACAAAGGAAATCGCAGCCCATGGTTTGCGATGCCTGAGCAGAGCTGTTAATGATAGGACCTTTTGGAGGTCATTAATTTACGTACAGTGCTGTTGTAAGTTGCAAGCTATGTGAAGGCACAAAACAACACCTAACCTTCTTGATGGAGACAGTGGAGCAAATAAATTTAAAGCAGGTTACTCCTATCTAAGTATCTCTTTATCTACTTCTTAAATTTGGCCATGAAAAACTTACTGGCAGTGCAAATTATGCAGAGCCTTTTTTCTTTTGCTGAGGCGCTGACAGCAGGCTTCTTCAAAGCTATATTTCTGTCTAACATTAACAAACCTCTTTCACAATACCACCAGGTCAAAAATCAATAATAAAACAAACTGCCTATTCACCAATTCCCATAAAAAGCATAGAAAGCCTGGTTTTGATTTTTAGAGCATTTGTATTCTGAAACAAAATCCTGTAACAAGCCAATGATTTAATGAATTTTCTTTTATTTGAATAAAGGGATTCACTGTTCTTTCTGGAAGTCAAATACAGTACCAATGTGAGCAATTATTTTCTAAAGGACTCCACCTGTTTAACAACTGTTCTATTTGGTGTTTCATGCTGCAGTTTTTTTTTAAAAAAAGTGAATGCATTGCCTTTGCAGACTCCAGAATGCGGCACCCTATTCAGCTGCCATACAATCCTATTCAGTTGTGGCATATGAGGCTCTTTATCAGAAACAAACCGTTTGAGGGGAATTGTTATAGGTATCAGGCATGGCCAAAGCCTGGAATGTTATTTTCAAAAAGTGATGCATCACTCTTTTTTTTTTTTTTGCTTTTGTTTTTTAGATAAAGAAAGAGTCACACATTACTTTCATTTCCGCCTCCTTGTTAGTTTTTGAAAGACAAAAATACAAAGATGGACCTCCATCCTCACAAATCACTCCCAAAGCATTGTCTCAGGAGTTGTGAGGAAACATTACTTGTTACAAAAAAATATAGCAATGCCACTGGTTGTTACCATTAAGACAACAGTGTTACATAGTAGTTTACCCTCAAAACTAAAATATTAGGGCCAGGGTCTCACTTCAGATGTGTTGCTTTTGAGGACAGGTCCAGTCATGCACTTGAGGCTCCAGAACAGCCTGCGGACATTCCTTGGGCTTCCCCTTTATCTAGCACATCATACTAATAGAGCAGAGAAGTAGGCATGATAGGAGAAGGATGGTTGGTTTATAGCTTTGGTCTTTTCCCCAAGGAACAAGATTCCTAGCTGAGTCTTAATGGTACAGACAAGATAATACCTGAATCGTGTTGCCCCTCTGATCAGGAACTCTCCTGCAATGGTACATGGAGGCCTTATGATGGCTCAAAGTGTCTGGCTGCTCACTAGTTTACAGCTTCTGTCTGGGAAGGGCAAGTTGACTGCTTGGAACTGAAGTCTTTCATTTTTTCCTTTACAAATGAAATAGAATAAGGACTAAAACAAACCGAGATATAAGACACAGCTTGCTAAAGGGAAGGAACTGCAAAATTGAAACCAATCGGAATGTCTGTATGTACAACATAAACCATATATTATATATACTCTGCACTGCTATAAGATTTGATATTTTTTAGCCTGCTTGGATGATGCTTATTTTTCCTAATGATGTTTCCTTCCATAGACATAACCAGAAGAGGGGAGAAGAATGTAGAGCCCTCCCACCCCCCCATGAAGCACTGCCATGGCAAGGGCAAGGCCTTGCAAATATCCATTGATCTGATTTCCACAGCAGAACTCTTCATCTCCCCCAGTGCTTGGCATAACATGTGCCCTGTGCTTGCCACTGCTGGCTTTCAGCTCCCTTTCTTCTGTGCACTGACAGCACAGCTGGACATCTCATTGCATAGCGATCCGTTCTCAGATACTGTCTTCACTTACACAGCCTCTCTAATGAGAGGGAAAAGATGCCGGTTTCTGAAAAATGTTAACATTGCTTATTTCCTGTTTCACTGCAGGCTTCCAGAAACCTTCTCTTCTTTTCACTTTTAGGACAAGGAACTTCTCTTTACTTTAATGGCCTATTTAGTGGATAAAATGATTCGAGTTGGCTGCATATCAAGCTAGACCAGGTGGAGCCAGAGGTTGGGAGTTTGAGTCCTCATTGTTCTTCCAAGGAACAACACCAGCCTGTATAGACTTGAACAACCTGCACAATCCCAGGGTGTGCCCAGAAGAAAGCAATGGGAAATCACTTCTGTGTACTGTCTCCCTATAAAACTCTGGAAAGGAAGTGACATGACAGCATGTAATTATTAAGATGCTTTGAGAAAATAGGCCATACGCTGTATATAATCATAGGATACAAGCATAGGACATGGGCTATAACAAATTCTGGATGGGATTAAAATCAATTAGACATAGATTATTAGTTAAGATTAAGGTTCATTTAATGGACATTTTAATGGACACACGGGTGCTAAACTGGCTAAAAAGAGCAAATTTTATGTGACCTACCAGGGCAAATCAGGACTATGCTAGACACCTTGAATAGGGTAGTGGCCAGTGGCACAACAGATTTATAGTAGAAGAATTGGTTACATAGGGCTTGGCATAATGTGTCACCCAAATAGAAAAAAAGTGCCAGTCACTCCCTCCAATTCTGCACCTCAAACTTTCCCAGCTGCCTTCCTCACACTTTGCTAAATTGTGAATCATTCTCATATGCCAAATGACTGATTTCACAAGCGAGTTAAATTAAACAATCCACACTTCCTGGGGGAAAAAACAATCTGAGTTTCCATGTGTGTTGTGTGGTTGCCTTTTTAAAAAACCAATTTAGAACATGCTCAACCCAATTCAAATAGAATTTTTTTTTCTCAATGTAACCATGATCTGACTTTGCATGTAAAGAACACACTGAAAATATGTATAGTAGGGGCAAAGATCCATAGAAATGCATACATTACAAAAAATACATCAAAAAGTTTTTTTGGTAAGGAAAATACCTTGCTCAAAATTGCATATAATCTTAACAATGGCCCAAATCCCCTTACATAGCTATGTAAAAGTCATAAATTTTGGAGGCAATTTTCCTTAAGTTAAGAAATTTTCCATAGACCCTATCTTATACATTGTTGCTTGACTCTGTAAGCAACAAATAATATCTACAGATATTTCTTAACTTCCACCAATTTGCTTGTGCCGTTTGTGCTATACCAGTGTAACCAGGCACAAGAATGTTGGCCAGTGTGTACAATGGAAGTGAAATGATTTGCACTTCTTTCAGAAGAAATGAGTGAGCTGATTAATTTATCCATCGCTATCAGAATTTGTACCCCTTGCCAGCCACCCTCAGGCTACAGCAAGTTTTTAATTACATTGATAGGTTCTTTATGAATCTGACATTTTCAGACAGGGAAAATTGATTTTTTCTTGTTTATTTTATTTCTGTTAATATAAAACACTCTTAAACTCGCACTCTCATACAGTCCATCACAGGAAAGCATAAAAACTCTACGACATGAAATGTAATCAATGCCACCTAAGTACTCTTGCAACAACAATGTCTACCAAGAGCAAACAAAGGTGTTTTACCTTATGATCTTTCATTGTTCTTTGTCAACAACTGAATAAAATGCTAGCAAGTAACAGAGGGAATTCTTCTGTTTAGCACAACAGATCAATGGACAATTAAGGAAGCAGAAGTTTCTCACGAACTCCACAGGGATTTCGAAAAATCAATTAAGACACAATACCCTTGTGGTTAAGACACCAAATGGGAATTGAGATCAATTTCTGGCTCAGTTACAAGCTTATCAATAGCCAGCGAATTTGTTTCACATTCTCCTGCTGCCGCAATGTAACTGCAGTCTATGTTACACCAAACAGATAATTCTTGCACACATTTAAAACACATTCTCCAAAAATTCACACATAATTTATCCTTGTAAAAGTGACTCTAGACTTCCTGAATTTACAGGTTCTGTGGATGGCAGTCTTGAACAGAAAAATGTGGTTGGGATACCTAGCCTCTAATTCACATGTGCATCTTCCTAATGCATTGACTGTGGGCTCAGTCTCAGTGAAAATAAGAACTGCTGTTGTACTGCATTCTGCTTAAAAAAAAAAAAAAGGTTTCAAATAAGGCATCTCCATGACATAAATGGAAGCACAGATCATTTTGCCAAGGAAGCATGTTTTCTGGTTGAAAAGTGACCTAAAACTCTGTTCTGCCAACGGGTTGTTTATTTTAGCATGCATGTTGTGGCGATCACCCTTTGTGCCCTTTATACCTCTGGGCTCCACAAAGGTAAATCCGCCCTTTTCGCTGCCACCAGGTATTATACCAATACCAAATCAAATCCCACACACTCAGGAGCTGTCACCCCAAAGGGTCATATGATTTCAGGAGACAAGGGTTTTAAATAAACATTCTTTTATTATTGAACAGGATCATAAGTATAATCAAATGTAACTGTGTTATGTACTCATGTGTGTTAAATCAGGTGTTAACGTATATCAGATCATGTCAATATTTCTCTAGATCAACTGATGAGATCATTCCTGCTTGGCCAATATGTTTTATTCTTTCAATTTCTTTTCTTAACCCTTTTTGTTACTCCTATGCCCTAGCAGTGTTTCAATAACTTCTGGTCCCTAACTCTCTCTGAACCTATCTCTCTCTATCTCCAACTCCTAACTCTCTCGCCCAGCTGTTCCAACTGTCATTCTCGCTCCGCCCCTCCTGCTCCATCCCCTGATTGACATGCAGGAATGACGTCATACCTTGGGTTCCGTTACACATGTAAATCCAATTTATTTCAATGGTTTCTTTGTATGTCACCACAAATTGCATCTTTGGGTAACCAGCAGAGGCAGTAGAAGAAGCAGTAGGAAGGAAGGAGCAATGGATGGGCACAGGAGAGGGAGGGTCTGCTGGCAAAGCTGCTTGTCCCTTTAGAAAGTCTGGCTGCTTCTGTCCCTTTAAGAATGCCCCTGCTGTTCCCTGGGAGGTGGAGAGAAGGGAAGAATGCAGCCAGCCCTTCTCTCACAGCCACTTCCCACTCCTGCTATAGGATATTTCCCTGCTTGGCAAGCAGTTTGTGTGTGTGAACTTCCTTGCCTTGCCTTATTTGTCCCCACTTTTCCTCCCCAGTCAGCGTTTTGTGAAACAAAATTAAAAATGGGCAGAGAGAACCCAGGAGAAAGTTTGCTTCTGACATTGGTCAGCTGACAGCTGTTTCAACATTCTTAAAGAGACAGGAGCAGGCAAGCTTTCTAAAGGGACAAGCAGCTTTGCCAGCAGGCCCTTTCTCTCCCTCACCTCACCACAGCCACAGGGGCAAATGGCCAGCATGAGGGCAAGGTGAGGGGATGGAGAATAAAGTCTCAAATTGAGTGATTCAAAAAGCCAGTGTAGCCCCGGAAACAAGATACAGAACAGCTTACAAACGGATTGAACGTTTTCCCAATAGGATGCATATTCCATCCCAAATACCATGTGTCACCATGTTATTTCTAAATTGATTCCATTTAGAATGGAACTTATTGCAAAACAAATGTAAATGTAACCAAGCCCTGTAAGGAAATGTGGTGGGTATTTTGTAAGAAAATTTGTAAATGTGATGGGTACTCTGTCAGAAAGTTTGTGCATACAATATCCTGGGCTCTAATGGGGACTCAATGTGTCTTAAGGAAGCTATTCCAGAAATAAATGCATGTAGAATTGATAACTGTGACATCCCCAATATGTATATGTTGTGGTAATCAGATATTTATGCGCTGAGTTCATGTGACCATGTTTGAATACACAGCATCTTGTTTATGCAGTACAGTGTAATGCTCATGATAAGGCAGAAATGTTATCCTAACTAAACTAAACTCAGCTAAAAATTCTCACAAAACTTGTATGTTCTTTCCCCTGATCCCCAAAGGAATATTCTTTTGCAACTTCAGTGTTCATGAAACTGTGCTCTGGAGCCTTTCTGAGCATCAATAATTTCCCAGATATACAGTATAAGCTTCAGTGGAGTTTGAGCAACTGACAGGTTTTCAGGGCACAGATCATGAAGTACAGGACAGAAGAAAAGAGGAGAAGATTCTTTTTTTTTCCTTGAGCCTAATCCTGAAGTGAGTAGTGCATTTCTACAGGAGTCATCTTGTTAACTCCAGGTGGACTAAGCTCTACATCTGTAATTGCAGATCAGGTGGTATACTAAGCAAAATATTCAGTGAAGCTAAAAATAACTGTAGGGCCATAACAAAGGTTCTGTTGAAAGCTTTTTGGTTCACCTAGAGATGAGAAATTTTCCCTCTCCCCTTCCTTTACTATAATGAAGTTTGCTCTTTGCTCCATTCCACTCCCCTTCAGTTCTGCTTTAACTAGAAAAATGTCTAAAACTGTAGCATCCACAGATCACTGCAGCCTTCAGTTCCTTTTGCTGATTTATATATTTCACTGACTTCTCAGATCACAAACGGTGGGGTTTGTGTTAACTCCCCTCTTGCACTGAATGGACATGTGAAGGCCACTGTAAGGTTGTGTGAACTAGCCCTGCTCTTCAACACAGCATCAGTATTTGTTTCCCCAACTTTTTGGATGCAAATTGTCCCTGTACATTTTAGCTGCCACTCAGGGTAAGCTTTGTCTTCCAGTTGCAGCTCTGCACATTTGCATGATTTCCTTCCACTTAATGGTGTTTTCATAGATGGTTGGTTGACCTTTCTAAAGAACAGTTTTGCTTCCTGCACTGCCAGTATCTGTTACAATATTTTCTTATCCCCCTCATTTGGCCCAGAGAGCATGAATATTGAACAATGAATTAAAGCATGGCAAACTGTGGAACATTTTGCACTCCTGGAGGCACAGTCACAACCCCCCACTGACTTTAATGAGAGTCACGAGTGCATGATTAAGGTCCTCATCACTGTGAGAAACCCTGAGGCCAGAGTTTGCTAGCTGTATGCCGCAGACAAGGTTCTCCTCTCAACCATCTCGCATTTGTGGGGATGCATAAGGCCATTGTGCTACGCTGAATAGTCACAACAGTAACAATGACATGGGCTGATGAAAGATCCCTATCCTTCTTGGCACCATTAATATTTTCTTGCCTGAAAACTGAAAGAAGCTAATATCATGGTTGTTGTGGGTTTTTCGGGCTCTTTGGCTGTGTTCTGAAGGTTGTTTTTCCTAACGTTTCACCAGTTTCTGTGGTCGGCATCTTCAGAGGACAGCACTTTGGGAGTGCAGTATTTATGGCTGTGAGATAGGCCTTTGTCTTTTTCTGTAGATGGGTGATTAGTTTGTATTGTTGTGGGTGTATTGCTGTGCTAAAGAGATTATCTGTTCCTGTGGTTGATGAGTGTTATTAGCTGGTCTTTTGTGTGTAGTGATCCCCTGTCCTTGTGGCTGGGTAGAGTTCGTTGACCTTTTGCAAGCTATATTTTTGAGAGCTGGGAGCCAGGTTTTGTTGAGCTTCACACTTTCGTCTTTTCTTTTGAAGTTTTGCTGGTGCTTGTGAATTTCAATGGCTTCCCTGTGCAGTCTGACGTAATGATTGCTGGTGTTGTCCAGTATTTCAGTATTTTGGAATAGAATTTCATGTCCACTTTGTTTCAGGGCATGTTCACCTACTGTTGATTTTTCGGGGTTGTTTTAGACTGCAGTGTCTCTCATGTTCTTTGATTCTGGCGTGGATGCTTCATTTTGTGGTTCCAATATATACCTGTCCACAACTGCAAGATATCCGGTATACTCCTGCAGTGGTGAGGGGGTCCCTTCTGTCCTTTGCTGACCGTAACATTTGTTGTATTTTTGTGGTGGGCTTGAATACTGTTTGTAGGTTGTGTTTTTTCAAAAATTTCCACATGCGGTCTGTTACCCGTTTGATGTATAGCAGAAATACTTTATTTGTGGGTGGCTGTTTTTCTTCTTCAGTTCGGTGTTGTTTTTGTCACGTTCCCGGGGGTTACAATAGCCGAAGTCTGATAAACCAGTCCAGGGTCAGAGATATCAAGAATGCAAAGCCAAAGTCCAGAAACCAACTCACAGAATGAAGTCCAATGTCAAAGTCCAGAATCCGATACACAGCGTAGTCCAGAGTCAGAGTCCGAAGTCCAATACTGGTGTAGTTCAAGGGCAGAGTCCAGGGTTCAGGGTCAGGAACATGATACAAGAAACGTGGATGCAAGCCAAGGTTTTGACTCCTTGCTTCCACGAAGTTTCTGGCTTCACTGGAAGCTGTTTTATAATAATAATAATAATAAACCTTTATAATGAAACAGCTCCTTGAGGTGCTGGAAAGCTTTCTATCCTGCTAATACTCAGGACTAGATGAACGTAGGTCTTTGTGGAAAGCCCTTGAGCGATCCTCTGATCTTCTTGTCCTGAGTCTTTCCCGAAGCCTGCCCCGAAGCCTGTCTGCTGTGGAGGGAGAATCTGGAGGCGGTTCAGGTGTTTCTGATCTCTCCACATTCTCTTCAGCCACCATTAACCCTTCTGGGTCCAGGTCTTCGGAAGCACTCATGACAGTTTTCTTGGTTTGATGGCCCTTGTGATTTCATATTTGGAGTAGCCATTTGCCTGTAGGGCCCAATTCAGATGGTTGAGTTCAGTGCTAAGAAACTGAGCTTCACAGTTCCACTTTGCATGGTCTACCAGTGTTTTGATTATGCCTCTTTTTTGTTATGGGTGGTGGTTGGAGTTTTTGTGTAGGTACCGGCCTGTGTGGGTGGGTTTTCTGTAGACCTTGTGTCCCAGTCAGAGGTCAGTTTTGGGTATGACCATGACATCTAGAGGAATTATATCAGAAAGATTTGGATATCCCGGACAACCCAAACAATGTAGTTGCTGACCTAGAGCCAGACATCCTGGAGAGTGACGTCAAGTGGGCCTTAGAAAGCCTGGCTAACAACAAGGCCAGTGGAGGTGATGGCATTCCAGCGGAACTATTTAAAATCTTAAAAGATGATGCTGTTAAGGTGCTACATTCAATATGCCAGCAAGTTTGGAAAACTCAACAGTGGCCAGAGGACTGGAAAAGATCAGTTTACATCCCAATCCCAAAGAAGGGAAGTGCCAAAGAATGCTCCAACTACCACACAATTGCACTCATCTCACATGCTACCAAGGTTATGCTCAAAATCCTACAAGGTAGGCTTCAGCAATATGTGGACCAAGAACTCCCAGAAGTACAAGCGGAATTCCGAAGGGGCAGAGGAACTCGAGACCAAATTGCTAACATGTGCTGGATTATGGAGAAAGCCAGAGAGTTCCAGAAAAACATCTACTTCTGCTTCATTGATTATGCAAAAGCCTTTGACTGTGTGGACCACAGCAAACTATGGCAAGTCCTTAAAGAAATGGGCGTGCCTGACCACCTTATCCATCTCCTGAGAAACCTATATGTGGGACAGGAAGCAACAGTTAGAACTGGATATGGAACAACGGATTGGTTCAAAATTGGGAATGGAGTACGACAAGGCTGTATATTGTCCCCCGGCTTATTTAATTTATATGCAGAATACATCATGCGGAAGGCCGGAATTAAGATTGCCGGAAGAAATATCAACAACCTCAGATATGCAGATGATACCACTCTGATGGCAGAAAGTGAGGAGGAACTAAAGAACCTTGTAATGAAGGTGAAAGAGTAGAGTGCAAAAAACGGTCTGAAACTCAACATCAAAAAAACTAAGATCATGGCCACTGGTCCCATCACCTCCTGGCAAATAGAAGGGGGAGATATGGAGGCATTTTACTTTCCTGGGCTCCATAATCACTTCAGATGGAGACAGCAGCCACGAAATTAAAAGACGCCTGCTTCTTGGGAGGAAAGCAATGACAAACCTAGACAGCATCTTAAAAAGCAGAGACATCACCTTGCCAACAAAAGTCCGAATAGTCAAAGCTATGGTTTTTCTTGTAGTGATGTATGGAAGTGAGAGCTGGACCATAAAGAAAGCTGACCGCCGAAGAACTGATGCCTTTGAATTGTGGTGCTGGAGGAGACTCTTGAGAGTCCCCTGGACTGCAAGGAGAACAAACCTATCAATTCTAAAGGAAATCAACCCTGAGTGCTCACTGGAAGGACAGATCCTGAAGCTGAGGCTCCAATACTTTGGTCATCTCATGAGAAGAGAGGACTCCCTGGAAAAGACCTTAATGTTGGGAAAGTGTGAAGGCAAGAGGAGAAGGGGACGACAGAGGATGAGATGGTTGGACAGTGTCACCGAAGCAACCAACATGAATCTGACCCAACTCCGGGAGGCAGTGGAAGATAGGAGGGCCTGGCGTGCTCTGGTCCATGGGGTCACGAAGAGTCGGACACGACTGAACGACTAAACGAACGAATGACATCTAAGAACAGGAGTTGGCTCTCTATTTCTTTTTCCATGGTGAATTGTATATTTGGGTGGAAGCTGTTGAGATGGTTGAGAAATTCTTCCAATTTTTCTTCACCGTGACTCCAAATTGCAAAGGTGTCATCCACATATAAGAACCAGACTGTGGGTGCGAGGGGTGCCGAAGCCAGGGCCAGTTTTTCAAAATGCTCCATGTAGAAGTTTGCTATAACCAGGCTGAGGGGACTGCCCATGGCCACTACATCTGTCTGTTCATAGAATTCATTATCCCACTGGAAATAGCTGGTAATTAGGCAGTGTTGGAAGAGGGTCTAGATGTCTTCTGGAAATATCTGCTGGATGAGTGTCAGGGTGTCCTTTATCGGTACCTTAGTGAACAGGGATACTACGTCAAAGCTGATCAGTCTGTCCCCAAGGTTGAGTTTTAGGGTGCTGATCTTGCTTATGAAATGTCCTGAGTCTTTGATGTAGGATGAAACGTTAGGAAGAACAACCTTCAGAACACGGCCAAAGATCCCGAAAAACCCACAACAACCATTAGATCCCGACTGTGAAAGCCTTCGTGAATATAAGCTAATATCAGTTTGAAATTCCAAATCATGAAAGACAACATTCAGCCAACATTAAGTACAGTGGTGCCCCGCATAGCGAGGTTAATCCATTCCGGATTAACTGTCGCTATGGGGAAACGTCGCTAAACGGAACGGAAAATGCCATTGGAACGCATTAAACTTAGTTTAATGCATTCCAATGGCTTCTGTACTCACAGTTTAGCAAAGTTTCCCCCATCCAGCAGCCATTTTCGCGCCCTCAGTAAGCGAGGGCAGGGCGCAAAAACACTGTGCGCAGACATTTTGGGTCACACGGTGGCCATTTTGGAGCCATTGATCAGCTGATTTCCCGACATCGCAATGCAAAGATCGGTAAGCGAAATGCTTACCGATCTTTGCAATGCGAGTTTTGCCCATTGGGGCTGCTGGTATGCCTTTACATTAGCGATCCGAAAAAAGGGATCGCTATGCGAATTCGTCATTGTACGGTGCGCTCGTTATGCGAGGCACCACTGTATATTGAATTGCAGTGGAGAATCGAGCATATAACCTGATCTTTCCAACTGTCTAACTGCTGTTATTGCCATCCTCAAAGCAAATGTTGGGGCAGTTTGAGGAACAAACTGATAGTGTGTACGTATGTGCATGTACTGCTGTGGTCACAAGCCACCTATGGTACAATGCTATGTACTTCTGGTTTAAACTGTCTGCTCACTTACATGTAAGAACACACAGGATTATATCCTAAGTGTGTGAAGGATTGCCATCTGAAAAGTTCTTAGCTTTGCAGAGCACATGCCCCAAATTTTAAAAATCTAGAAAATCAGTTTAATCAGCTATTGTAACTTGAACTTTGGCATCTACAGCTAATAACTAAGCTAGCTAGCTTGAATTTATTTTTATTTTCTACTGGTGCATATGTAGGAATTTAATATTTCAGCACTTAAAATAGCAGCTGAAATCCTGCTAATCCTGTTGCTTAGTAGCAAGTAGAGTAGGCCCATTGAATCAGTCAGGATTTGGTGAGTCAACTCCTCCATAAAATGCGAAAAGAAAAAGAAAAGTGTGTCGTTTCTATACCGCCCCATAGTGCTTAAAGCGCTCTCTGGGTGGTTTAAATTTTTTTAATTATACAGGCTACACATTGCCCCTCGCACCTCAGCAAGCTGGGTACTCATTTTACCCAAGTTGCAAGGCTAGAAGACTGAGTGAATCTTGAGCCAGTTGTTAAGATCAATTGGTACTAAATGCTGATGGTGAGCAAAGTTTTGGCTGCAATGTTACAGTTTAACCACTGCTCCATGAGGCTCTTCTAAAGTTGCATTGACTTCAATCAGCCTACTCTAACTGCAGCCTATTGAGCTAAGCAATAGGATTTCACCCACCATGTTTCTTCTTTCAAAAAAGATGTCAATTTGTAAAAGAATCTGCATTTGTTTTAACACATAACTATTTTCTACCTCCCTTCTAAAATTTTAACCAATGCACAGCAGCAACCAACAGAGCCTTGATTAACTGACCTTATTCTTTTCAGTCAGTGGCAGTTTGGCCCTTAAGTTATAGACGAGACCTATAAAATGACACTGGCTTGAAAAATGATGCCATGTTCAGCACTGTATACATTGTGGCCTGCTTCCTTTTTTAAAAAAACTTTTAATTTTTATAGCATTTAAAAAAGAAATTATAAAAATAAGTAAATAATTATCACAATATTAGCACACAGCCAAAATAACTTTCTATTACAGTGGTGCCTCGCTTAGCGATTGCTCCGTTGAGTGACGAAATCGCTTAGCAATGGGGTTTTGGCCATCGCAAGAGCGATCGCTTAGCGATGGTCCCTATGGGGGGAAATCGCTGTGCGATGATCACGGGGAAGTGATCACCGCAAAGCCCCCATTTTCGGCCAGCTGATCGGCAGTTCCAAAATGGCCCGTGGGTAAACAAAATGGCCGCCCGCTGTGTTGCCTCGCTTTAGAGGCACTGAAAATGGCCGCCCCTATGGAGCATCTTCGCATAAGGTTAGTTTTTAAGCCCATAGGAATGCATTAATGGCATTTTAATGCGTTTCTATGCTTTTTTATTCCGTTTAGCAATGAAATTGCTTAGCAACGTTTTTCCTGGAACTAAGCGAGGCATCACTGTATCTCTTTTGCAAAACAGTAAGTCTTTGACATGTTTACTTCCTTATTTTGCACCAAACATTTTCTTTGCAATTTTAATAATACCTTTCTTAATTCTTATTTTATATCCATATTAACAATCTGCTTTACTTTGTTTTAACTTCTGTTGAGAGCAGTTCTGCTTCTAATTTAAGCCTACTGTAAGTCACTTGGAACAGGTTTGGAATCTTTCTTCCATTTCTCTTTAAGATAATTCTTTACTTTCCCCCATTGAGATTCATGCTCTGTTCTAATCTTTCCTTTCAATGAGTCTGTTAGTTTGTCCATTAGTATTACTGCTTGTAATTTTATTAAACAATCCTCCACCAAAGGTTCCTCCTTGTCTTTCCATTGTTTTGCCACTTGAATTCTGGCTGCGCCTAATATGTATGAAACAATTTTTGTTTCTTGTGTTGAGTTTAGCTTTACCATATTGAACAAATACGTTTCAGGTTTCATCTCCATTTTTATTTTTAAATCTATGGTGATTATTTTTTCTATTACTTTCCAAAATTTCCTAATATGGTTCACATATTCAACCTTTTATTTTAAAGATAATTAATAAAGTTTACTGCTGCCCCGACAACATTAGTAGACAATTTAGTGGGGGGAAATCTAATTCATAAGTTTGGCTATTACGATTCCAACTGAATTGCACTAAGTGAGGCTTGTAAGTTACAATTTGAAGCTGGAAGTGTTTAAGCCTAGAAAACCACAGCTGTACAACACAAGTATAAAGGGAGGGGGGGATGACTAGCCTACAGGTGATTCCAAAAGATATAATAGAAAGTTCTATTAACTTTTCAAACTCTTATCAAATGCAGTGTTATTTGTGAAAGTTTTTACATACAGTTACAGTATTTCCCAAAGTATTCAAACATTAAGATAAGTTTTGAACGGATCAAGAAATGATGATTAATCATAAGTGGGAATTAAATGTTTTGTTTTGTTTTTTACTTCTTATCGGCTGCACAGGATGAGCAGAAGGAATAAAACGTGAGGTACAAGAGAGACTGACTGGGTTGGGTCTGGGTGGTCCATCAGCTGCAAGTATGGCAGACAAATAAGCAAAGCAAAAGCAATGTGTGCAGCTTATATATCACACCATAGTGCTTAAAGCTTCCTCTGGGCAGTTTACAATTCAATTATGCAGGCTACACATTACCCACCTTGTGCCAGCTGGGTACTCAAGTTATTGACCTCAGAAGGATGGAAAGTTGAATCAACCTTGAGCTAGCTACCTGAGTCTGGGATCAAACTCAGATTGTGAGCAGGGTCTTCACTGCAGCATAACCACTAAGTCAGGAGGTTCCTTAAAGAAGCACTTTGTGCAGAAAAATGAAGGGCAGTAGAGCCTGCTGAGCCAAAAAAGGCAGCACACAACTCACCTGCCTGCTCCTTAAAACAGGCTAATAGACAGGAAGGTGCTGCTACATCACTCAGACCAATACAGACAACAAGCAAAGAGAAAGAGAAGAGAGCAAGAGGACAGGCTAAATAATTGGGAGTGTTTCAGGGTTAGAACAGAAAGACTAGATAGTCATAGTTCTGTCACCTAGAGTCAAGAGTAGTCATGGGTTATTTGTATTCGTATCCCGGCAGACATGAATACAAATGGAAGCCCATTCCCTCCCCCCAGAACTGGCTGCTCCACTCACCATTTGCAGCATGGAACTCAACTCCATTGTCGTTGTCATTACATCAATCAGGTAAGGAGCCTGGCCAGCTCTTCCCCACCTCTCCATGCAGCTAACTACTCATCAGCAGAGACTCCCCATCCCACCTCTGCGCTGGAGTGGTCGGCTGCACAGAGAGGCAGGGAAGAACCAGCTGAGCTCCTTCCGCAATTGGGGTAACTACAACACCCAGCACCACTCAGTGAATGATGAGTGGACTGGCCGGTTCTGGGGGGAGGGAAAGGGCCTCTGTGGCACCTTTGGTGCTGCGATTCGTATTTGTATCCCCAGAGATATGAATACAAATCGACCATGTGTAAGTCAGGAGGCAGCTATCAGCATTTTCCTTTGAAGGAGGAAGAGGGGACTTACTCCCACTGTTTATATCTCCCAGTTTTTTGCTCCACTAAGGAAGAAGGGAGCCACAGGGGAGAAAGGGACCAAGTAAAGCAGGGCACAATTAAAATAAAGAAACAGAGAAGTCACAGAAACAGACAGACAAAGACGCTCCTTGCTTAAAAGCTAAGGAGTTGAAAACAGCACATGCAGCACCATGGCCTTTCTAGCACAACCTCTACAGACAATTCAGTGATGCCTCACTTAACGACAATAATCAGTTCCAGGAAAATTGCCGTTAAGCGAAAATATTGTAAAGTGAAATTAAAAACCCCATTGAAATCCGTTCAATGTCTTCCAATGGGGTAAAAACTCACTGTCCAGCGAAGATCCTCCATACGGTGGCCATTTGCACTGCCTGTATAGCGAGGAATCCGTCCCTAAACACAGCAGGGGGCCATTTTAAGAACCCAGTGGCCATTTTGAAAACCTAACGATCAGCTGTTTTTGATCGTCATAAAGCGAAAATCGGTTCCTGAAGCAGGGAACTGATCATCGCTAAGCGAAATTCCCCCATTTAGACCATCGTTTTGTGATCGCAAAAAGATCATCGTAAAGCGGATTCATTGTAATGCGGGGTAATCGTTAAGCGAGGCACCACTGTACTTTATAAGAACCTCAGTGATATAAGTCAGAGGGGGAATACAGGAAACTGCGTCTGAAAAAAGCACATTTAAGCATTTCAGTGCTGTGTGCTTATGGACTTCATGGACTTTAACATCCTGCCCTTCTCCCTGGGAAGACATGAGACAAAGGCTCACTGTTGCTCATTCATGTCATGCTAGATTGTGATTCTTCAGTGCAATATTTGGTATGACATGAAAGTTGCTCCCATTCATAGTATTACATATTTCACAAGTTCCAGGCTGTAGAATCATAGGCAGCCTTCATGAATGCTTAGCAGCTGGCACAGAGTACAGGTGTGTTACATCTTTCTCAGTCTAGTTAGGTTGGATCAAAAGACAGGGTTGCTTGCCAGCATTGAGGACTGCTGCCTGAAGGAAAGAAATAATATGCCCCTCCTTCTCGGAAAATGCAGCAGAGACACAAAGGCAGCCATTTCAGCACCCTGAAGACATGCAGCAGTTGGCAGGGCAGAAGCACTTCATTCAGGCATGGCTACGTCATCTGAGGGTCGTTGCTCAGTTGACAGGGGGCATGCAAGAAGACAAAGATTCAATGCTTGGCTGGAAAAGGAAGGGCTAGAAAAGACCCCAGTCTGAAACATGGGGGAGCTGTTGCCAGTCAGCAAGACAGGTGATTGGCCTTACTTAGTATCAGGCTGGCTCCCAATGTCCATAATCACAACCCAAATAGTTATGTGTTCCACTAGACTATTTTCATGAGAACAGTAAAATCAAAATGATATTGGTTGTTGTAGGTTTTTTGGGCTGTTTGGCCTTGTTCTTAAGGTTTTTCTTCCTAATGTTTCGTCAGTCTCTGTGGCTGGTATCTTCAGAGGATAGGAGTCTGTCTGTGCTCTGGTGCAGTTTGTGGGATAGTTGAGTATTTATAGCTGTGAGATCAGCTTTTTGTCCTTTTCAGGAGATTGGGCGATTATGGTGATCAGCGTGTTTTTCTGTTGTGGGTGTATTGTTGTGATAAGGGGGAGAGATGATCTAGCCATCTAGAGTGGCCTTGTAGGCCAGATGGGTGGGGTATAAATCAATCAATCAAACAAACAAACAAACAAACAAATTGTGATTGATGGGTGTCGTTAGCTGGTCTTTTGTGTGCAATGATCACCGGTCCTCGTGGCTGGGTGGAGTTAATTACTGTTTGTTGTTTTGTGCCAACTTAGAGCGACCCAACCCCTTCATGGATTGCGGCCTTGTCGTGGCGAGGGGGCTTGAGTAACTCAGAGAAGCTATGGGCTATGCGGTGCAGGGCCACCCAAGACGGACAGGTCATAGTGGAGAGTTCTGACTAAACGCAATCCACCTGGGGTAGGAACCGGCAATTCCACTCCAGTATCTTTGCCAAGAATGCCCCATGATCAGAAACAAAAGGCTAAAAGATATGACGCTGGAAGATGGGACCCTCAGGTCAAAAGGCGTCCAACATGCTACTGAGGAAGAGCGGAGGACAAGTACAAGTAGCTCCAGAGCTGATGAAGTGGATGGGCCAAAGCCGAAAGGACGCTCAGCTGTGGACGTGCCTGGAAGCGAAAGGAAAGTCCGATGCTGGAAAGAAAAATACTGCATAGGAACCTGGAATGTAAGATCTATGAACCTTGGGAAGCTGGAGGTGGTCAAACAGGAGATGGCAAGAATAAACATCGACATTCTGGGCATCAGTGAACTAAAATGGATGGGAATGGGTGATTTCAACTCAGATGATTATCATGTCTACTATTGTGGGCAAGAATCCCGTAGAAGGAATGGAGTAGCCCTCATAGTCAACAAAAGAGTGGGAAAAGCCATAATGGGATATAATCTCAAAAATGATAGAATGATGTCAATACGTATCCAAGGCAGACCTTTCAACATCACAATAATCCAAGTCTATGCACCAACCTCCATTGCTGAGGAGACTGAAATTGAACACTTTTATGAAGATTTACAACACCTTCTAGAACTGACACCGAAGAAGGATGTTCTTCTCATTCTGGGGGACTGGAATGCTAAGGTAGGGAGTCAAGAGATAAAAGGAACAACAGGGAAGTTTGGCCTTGGAGTTCAAAACGAAGCAGGGCAAAGGCTAATAGAGTTTTGTCAAGAGAACAAGCTGGTCATCACAAACACCCTTTTCCAACAACACAAGAGGCAACTCTACACATGGAAATCACCAGATGGGCAACATCGAAATCAGATTGACTATATTCTCTGCAGCCAAAGATGGAGAAGCTCTATACAGTCAGCAAAAACAAGACCTGGAGCTGACTGCGGCTCTGATCATCAGCTTCTCATAGCAAAATTCAAGCTTAAACTGAAGAGAGTAGGAAAAACCACTGGGCCACTCAGGTATAATCTAAACCAAATCCCTTACGAATACACAGTAGAAGTGAAGAACAGATTTAAGGAACTAGATTTGGTGGACAGAGTGCCTGAAGAACTTTGGATAGAGGCTCGTAACATTGTCCAGGAGGCAGCAACAAAAACCATCCCAAAGAAAAGGAAATGCAAGAAAGCAAAGTGGCTGTCCAACGAGGCCTTACAAATAGCAGAAAAGAGAAGGGAAACAAAATGCAGGGGAGACAGGGAAAGTTACAGAAAATTGAATGCAGACTTCCAAAGAATAGCAAGGAGAGACAAGAGGGCCTTCTTAAATGAACAATGCAAAGAAATAGAGGAAAATAACAGAAAAGGAAAAACCAGAGATCTGTTCAGGAAAATTGGAGATATTAGAGGAAAATTTTGTGCAAAGATGGACATGATAAAAGACAAAAATGGAAGGGACCTCACAGAAGCAGAAGACATCAAGAAGAGGTGGCAAGAATAACAGAGGAATTATATCAGAAAGTTTTGGATATCCCGGACAACCCAGACAATATAGTTGCTGACCTAGAGCCAGACATCCTAGAGAGTGAGGTCAAGTGGGCCTTAGAAAGCCTGGCTAACAACATGGCCAGTGGAGGTGATGGCATTCTAGTTGAACTATTTAAAATCTTAAAGGATGATGCTGTTAAGGTGCTACATTCAATATGCCAACAAGTTTGGAAAACTCAACAGTGGCCAGAGGACTGGAAAAGATCAGTCTACATCCCAATCCCAAAGAAGGGCAGTGCCAAAGAATGCTCCAACTACCGGACAATTGCACTCATCTCACACGTCAGCAAGGTTATGCTCAAAATCATACAAGGTAGGCTTCAGCAGTATGTGGACCGAGAACTCCCAGAAGTACAAGCGGGATTCCGAAGGGGCAGAGGAACTCGAGACCAAATTGCCAACATGCGCTGGATTATGGAGAAAGCCAGAGAGTTCCAGAAAAACATCTACTTCTGCTTCATTGACTATGCAAAAGCCTTTGACTGTGTGGACCACAGCAAACTATGGCAAGTCCTAAAAGAAATGGGCGTGCCTGACCACCTTATCCATCTCCTGAGAAACCTATATGTGGGACAGGAAGCAACAGTTAGAACTGGATATGGAACAACGGATTGGTTCAAAATTGGGAAAGGAGTACGACAAGGCTGTATATTGTCACCCTGCTTATTTAACTTATATGCAGAATACATCATGCGGAAGGCTGGACTGGAGGAATCCCAAGCTTGAATTAAGATTGCAGGAAGAAATATCAACAACCTCCGATATGCAGATGATACCACTCTGATGGCGGAAAGTGAGGAGGAACTAAAGAACCTTGTAATGAGGGTGAAAGACGAGAGTGCAAAAAACGGTCTGAAACTCAACATCAAAAAAACTGAGATCATGGCCACTGGTCCCATCACCTCCTGGGAAATAGAAGGGGAAGATATGGAGGCAGTGACAGATTTTACTTTCTTGGGCTCCATGATCACTGCAGATGGAGACAGCAGCCCCGAAATTAAAAGACGCCTGCTTCTTGGGAGGAAAGCAATGACAAACCTTGAGAGCATCTTAAAAAGCAGAGACATCACCTTGCTAACAAAAGTCCGAATAGTCAAAGCTATGGTTTTTCCTGTAGTGTCGTATGGAAGTAAGAGCTGGACCATAAAGAAAGCTGACCGCCGAAGAACTGATGCCTTTGAATTGTGGTGCTGGAGGAGACTCTTGAGAGTTCCCTGGACTGCAAAGAGAACAAACCTATCAATTCTAAAGGAAATCAACCCCGAGTGCTCATTGGAAGGACAGATCCTGAAGCTGAGGCTCCAGTACTCTGGCCATCTCATGAGAAGAGAAGACTCCTTGGAAAAGACTTTGATGTTGGGAAAGTGTGAAGGCAAGAGGAGAAGGGGACGACCGAGGATGAGATGGTTGGACAGTGTCATCGAAGCAACCAACATGAATTTGACACAACTCCGGGAGGCGGTGGAAGATAGGAGGGCCTGGCGTGCTCTGGTCCATGGGGTCACGAAGAGTTGGACACGACTAAACGACTGAACAAAAACAGAGCGACCCAAACAGGGCTTTTAAAATAAGTGAGATATTTAAGGAGTGGCTTTGCCAGTTCCACACCGGTGTGGAACTCCTGAGTCCCGATCCGTCATTCTATCCACTGTGCCACACTGGGTATCAGTGCTGTCCTTAGGGCCAACCGAAATGAAAATGTAGTGGGTATGGTTGTTGAGTCCAATAGATTTTTTTTTCAGGCTGGATATGGAGCAAAACTCTTTAAAAAGGAACCAAGAAGAAAAAATGTGATTGATGAAGAGAGGGAAAATGTGTTGATAAAATCTCTATTTTGAAACATGTGTCTTCAGATATCTGTTACAAAATGGTCTCAGGTTCAGGAAAGCATTACACAACAAAGATGATTTTTTTTTTTAAAAAAAGAGAAGGCATTCACCTAGTTACACCTGCAATCTTATAGTCTGTTTTTCTATATCACACAACAGGGGAGCTTTTGGCCCCAAGTACACCAAGCAGAGGTGTGCATGTTTCTTTTCATAGAGTATTAACTCCCAGAATTCCCCAGGCTACATAGCTGCATTTTGTTTCTTGGCACTGCCACAGTGCCTGAGGAATTCTGAAAGTTGTATACAAGACCACAAATGTGCAAAAAAAAATTTTTTTTAAGCGTTCAGGCAAAATCTACAGCCTTCATGCTGCACAAACCCCTCACAACTGACCTGATTGTCCAGCTGACAGCAGCAGTTCCACGCATTTCATTTGAGAATCACTGTTATCTCCCCTCCACGTTTTTTAGGAGTTTGTATTTAAAATTCAAGCAGTCTGCTAGGATCATTGAGATAATAAGGGCTCTTATTGTCCATCTTCCTTATCCCATTTCATTTCCACACAGGCAAACTATGCTCCTTGTCTTTTAGCTGAAACGAAAGTTAACTCACGGGAAGTCTGCAAATTAACATAATATGTCTTTTGCGTTTGCAGTTCTGGATGAGACTTATAACTAATGCTGAATCAATTAAAATAGATAAATCTGTAATAAAGTATAACTCTAAACCTGAATTTCATCACCAGCTCCCTGGGGAGCAAAGGGAAGATACCTGAGGCCAAATTTACCTAATTGTTCCACAATAAATCCTTGTGTTTAATCACAGACTGCTTCAAAGGAACTCCCGATAGTCTTAATTAATTAGCTTCTTGCTACATTCTTTCATGGAATTGAAAACGGTTCACATTTCTTATCTTGGCTGGCAAGCCATCAATTTTTACACTGTAGGATATCTTGAGTAAAGAGCCTTATTCCTCACTTCAGGTGCTTTCATTCTAGGAAAATGAATCTGGAATTAATTACATCTATGCAGAGAACATATAGGGTGTGGTTTGACATTAATAATTTGGTGGTACAACAGTAAGAAAATGCACTGCTTGCTGTTGCTTTTTAATGTGCAGAGAAAGCTGACAAGACAAGGTGGAGAAGACTAAGGCATAACTCCTGTATGTGCATGCTGCTGCTTTTGGACCACAAATCAGTGGCGGGAGAACATGATTTGTATGTATAAGACCTCAGGTTCAGTCCTTGCTTCTTGTGGTGTAAAGGATCTCTCTGCTTGAAGTGCTGGGGAAAAGCCTTGCCCAAGACTCGGCAGAGCTGCTATTAAAATAAATAATGGGTGGCAGCATCTTCGCAGTTGCATCTGCAAAATGGGAATGATATCCTCATAATCAACTTAGAACTGCACGGCTGGAAGGGACCCTATGGATCGAGTTCAGACCATCGAACAGGGATAGTGAGCAATCTAAAGCCCAGCCCCTGGCTCCGCAGCCAGATACTATGGCATCATTGTCAGCTGCAGATTGCCACTAATTAAAGACCTCATTTAAAAAAAAATAAATCTGGGGTACACACAACTTGGTTTCATTGCACACAAGTCACATGTAACCTGAAACTGGAAAAGGACACCTTTCCTCAGCGTCAGTCTACTGCTTGTGCTCCTGATGTCATTCCTGTAATGCAAGAAGATACTGACTAATGTGCACCAGCTGAAACCACGGATTGAGCAGGCTCAAACTAACTTATTCATAGAGCCACTAACAGCAAATCTGGAAGTTCCTGCTTGGGCAAACATCAGAAGATTCAAAGCTTGGAAAATACACATGATATCATTCCCAAGAAAATTATGATGATGTCATTCCCATTGAATTTAACATACTAATGCCTTGTGGATGAATGCCAGAAAAAGACTCTCTAATCTTTTTTTTAAAGGATTTTAAAATGTGAATAGGAGCTTTACTAACTAATAATATTATTTTTGTATGCCCTCTCTGTCCATATTCCCCATTTTAAAAGGGAATATAGTTTGTTTTAAGAAATAAATTCACAGCTGGCAGCCCAACTTTGGTCCTATAAACGGAATTGAATGATGATACCCAGAAGCATTAGTGAACCCAGTTAAGGACCTATAGCATTTTTCCTAACCTCTGAGAGTTACCTGCCAAGTCCATCAGGAACCCCAGCACTAGAAGCCGTTGTTCTATAAAGAACTAGAACCAGTGTGGGATAGTGGACAGTGTTGGGCCAGGACTCAGAAGACCAATTAATGATAGAAAGTCACTGAGAATGACAATGGTAAACCACTCCTTGAACATTTCACATATGTCAAAAGCCCTTATTAGGGTTGTCATTCCAGAAGCAACCTTGCCACCCACAACAACAGCTACGCTTGAGCATAGCACCATGAGACACTTTGCCTGAATGTATAGGCCTAGCTAAAGCATGCCTCAGAGATCTGGCCTATTTGATCCTAGGCAGCCACTGAGGCCATAGCAAACCCATTCCTATATGCACCTTTGATCAGGAGAACAATATTGGCCAACTAAAGAAAAGAAAAGGAAAAGAAAAAAAGAAATAGCAGCTTCAGTCTCACATACATGATGTTTGGAAAAAAATAGCAATGTTGTTTTGAACAGAACCACAGCAGCCTCTGTGCAAGCTGGGATGATTTGCAAGGTCCCTCTTCTATAGGTCTCTGTACACAGAAGAAAAGCCCATCCCACAGATACCTGCAGATTTGCCTACAGTATATGAATTAAATGCAAAATGAAATTATTGATTACGTAACATTAAAATAAAAAAATAAAAAAATATCTTTGATGCTAAGAGAGGGGTGTTTTCATTTGCAGTCACCTCTGGGATGGCCAGAGAGAAATGGATTCACAATACAGCAGTTTAGCTGTCTGCTCAACAGTAGAGTACAACAATAGAGCCTCGGCGATAAGAAACCAAGTTCCCAACCCTGGGGCTCATCATGATCTTGGTATATAACTCCCAGAAGCCTTGAGAAATGACACAGACTCTCACTTGTATTCAATAAGGCTTCTTCATATGTCTATTTTTAGGGCTGCTGACTATAAACCTAACTTTCAAAGACAGGCACTTTCTCTTTGAAGAGAAGGAGTGTCAGTAACGTACCCTCTGCACAAAGTTTATGAAATAACATTCAATTAACACATTATTAATGCTAATTTAATGAGTTAAACGTTTTCAGTATTAAACATTAACATCAAGAAATTTATTTCCCAGTTTCTAACATTTAACTTTAAACTTTAAAATGGTAGTTTGTATTCTGAGTATATGCATGCATAACACTTTGAGTAAGCTGATACTCTTCATGTAGCATGAATGCACACTGAATACTGTGGGCAAGATTTGGGCACAAGCAATTTATACACATCAGCTTATTCAGCACTAGTGGCTATATCAATTAACTCAGTTAACCAGTGGCTGATTCCTATCCCTGTCTTCAGAAGGGCATTTCATAATGTTAATCTCCCCCTGCAGAATATCCTCCTCCATCCTCCCGTGTCATTATATACACACAAAATCATATTTACTCTTTACTCCCCATATCTGGTGAAACCGGTAGGGGATGTGAAAATCATCTTTACCCCACATACTAGATTCCACACTGAAATGTTAATGTCTGGATACTGGCTAGATATTGGGAAAATCCAACATTCAAAAATTATAATTAAACAACTGATGGTTTCAAATTATTTAAACACAGTTATCTGGTCAAAAGATTGTTTTGGCTCTGGGTAGAATGAAACTGACGGGATAACCCTCAATGAGACACTGAAGTACCAGATAGGGATGTGTCTTTGTTGTTGTTGTTGTTGTTGTTGCTGCTGCTGTTGCTGCTGCTGCTGCTGCTGTTGTTGCTGTTGCTGTTGTTTTGGACTCCGACTCTCCAAATTCTCCAAGAATTCCTTAGGCAGAATCCTGAGAATTCCAGCCCACAGCCAGACACCTACATATACTTGCATTTCAGTCGTATGGACCAGCCACTAGCTCTGAAGCTGCAAGGCTGAGCCTCCCTGTTGGAAATGTACAGAAATAAAACTACCATGATGATTTCAGGTAACCACAGAATAGATCCCAAAGGCCAATGAGAACTCCTAGAAAACACCTTGGCAGCTCTTTTTTTTTTCTACATTAGTAACAGCATTTGCCAAAGCTAGATCCTGGTTCAGGTGAATGAAATGCAGGTGTCTATATTTATGGATCAGTCAGCTGGAAATCCCAGCATTCTCCCTGGGAAATTTTTGGAGGATACTGGGAATTGGAGTCCCACCCCCAAAAAGACTCATGAATGGCACATCACCAGGGCCCGTTAACAAGTAATGACTGGAGCAAGTCCAATTAGAACAATAGGTAAAATGTACAAGTCTTCCACTGAGGGACTGAAATAATGATTTCCCTTGAGGACATAAATGAATGCCAAGTTTATTACAGGTTTCATTTAAACATTGCATCAAGACATGAATAAGGAAATAATACTTTATGGTTGTTGTGGGTTTTTCGGGCTCTTTGGCTGTGTTCTGAAGGTTGTTCTTCCTAACGTTTCGCCAGTCTCTGTGGCCATCAAACCACAGCAAGAAACCATAGCAACAGGATTGGCAAAAACCAATTCATCCAAATTGACATAGTTTGAATTATAAACTACATTCATGCAAACTAATGTTTGATATAGTTTTCCATCTATGATGAGAGAGGGGGGGAAAAGGCTTTTCTCCCATTCTCCTGAAATGGGTGAGATCTTATTGATTTTTTTTTTTTTTTTTGGACAACATTCAGGAAGGACCAAAGGCTAAAATCCTGCTGTGAAGGACAATCAAACAGAAGTTCCCCCCCACTCCAGCAGCCTGTCTTTTGGGCATCGAAGTTCCCAAGCAATATGTGAGTGGGTATGTGAAAGACAGTCCTCTGAAAGAAGGAACCACCTGCCTTATTACCTCATTACACCACCAGGATTCTTTTCACACTTCAGAATGTTCCTAAGCTCTGAAAGAGCAAGCTCTGTAGAGTTCCTCCAGAATTCCTTTCAGCCACTTCTCTTCCTCCCCATCACAGTTTCCTAAGTGTACAAAGGGAGAATGCTGCTGAAGAGACTGGCAAAAGTCAAGTCTCCAGCTTGCTGCTGTAAAGACTCTTGAGCATGTTCAAACCCTCCAGAGTTGATCAGATGTCTCAGAATGCTTCTTCTTCTTCTTCTTCTTCTTCTTCTTCTTCTTCTTCTTCTTCTTCTTCTTCTTCTTCTTCTTCTTCTTCTTCTTCTTCTTCTTCTTCTTCTTCTTCTTCTTCTTCTCCTTCTCCTTCTCCTTCTCCTTCTCCTCCTCCTCCTTCTTCTTCTTCAATTCCTTTGTATAAATGGGTCAGGGAGAATTTATTAAATTTCTAAACTTGCTAAAGTTGACATTGACAGGAATAGCTTAGAATGGAGGTGAGGAACTTGGATCCCTCCAGCTGTTGTTCTACAGCAATTCCCTTGATCTCTTACCATTGGATATGCTGCCAAGGGCTAATGGAATCTGCAATCCAACAACATGCGAAGGGACCAGCCCTGGCTTAGAAGTAGCCCTCAGGCTGAGTTTTAGAGTTTTCCCAACCGCTCAGCTTTCTAATTGCTAGGCAGAACAGAGAGCAACGTAACTAAATGCACAGCCTATATGATAACACATTGTTTTTTTTCCTTTGATGGCAAATGCCAGAATTTTAGAACATGTGAATAACAAGTAGGCTTTTCCAAATGCATTTGCAATTCCCACATAAAAAAGAAGTTTGGCATCAAGAAGTACCTGACTTAATTTCCAGCAAGAAATAATACCTGCAACAACAATACATAGCTTTTATATAGCACTTGGGAATGTCACACAGATTCTGCCTAACAGAATAAAATAGATTCAGCATTCCAACACTTTATTTACACGAAGAGTTTTAAACAGAATGCTCTCAGGCAGCAACCCTTCTTCCTTAGAGCAGCAGCAATAGATGTTGCTCTGGGCTCCCAGAAACGCAACATACTCAGTGAATACCTACCAGCTGTTATGTCTTCTCTCAGCCCAATGGACTTCTACTGCATGGTGAATTCGACAATCGCCATTACCATGAATAATTACCTTAAGACAGTGCATCTCCAAAACAAAAAAAAAAATTGCATATAACGGTAACTGCCAGGGGAGATCATAAAACACCTCAACAGCTTTTTCATAGAAAAACCCTCCTATCAAACAAAAGAAACAATGGACCTTGTCTATCTAGAACATTTCCTCCCTTCTAAGATACTTACAGCTTACAAAGACCCTAAAGCTCCTGCTAAAATCTTATGTATTTTAGCTTTCAACACACTTTTAGAAAGCTCATTTAACAGTATACAGTAACGACGTTCATCGTTCATCCTAAATCAGTAGCATAAGAGAGAATCAGATGTAATCATATTTGGGAGAATTAGATGTAATTATATTTCAGATACATTTTAGATGTTGTACTAGGTTACTTTAATATTTCTCCTGTTAATTTGTGTTATTGCTTTAAAATCCATTTGCAAATTGTCCTGCAATGAAGCTTACTCTTTTAAAAAATGTGTTTCAGTGATTCCCTGTGGCCAGTGATTTAGTACTTTGAGAAACCATGAAGGGTTCTCCCAGAGGTTGCTGGACTACAACTCCCAGCATTCCTCACCATTGGATATGCTTGCAGGTTGCTAGGACTGCTTCGAGATGTAGTCTACCAACATTTGGAGGGCTGCATTTTGTCTATAGCTTTGACATGACATGCAATTCCTTATGAGAAGATGTATTTTTAAAAAAGAGTTGGAGACAGAATGCTTTCTACAAGGCTGAGACACACATCGGTGCACACTTGTAGTCTCTCTCTCTCACACACACACAGACACACACTGACATGACAAATCTCCTCCCTTAATCAACTTATTTACCCTCTTGAAAGCTCATGATGACAAAGTGTCTGAACTGCACCAGGTTGGGAGCCGATATCCTTCAGTGTCTTGTGCATTGGATTATTACACTTTTGGCAGGCTCTGCTGACGGAGATGGAAAGGGGTGATCATATTCCATAACAAAGAATAAGTGGCAATGCCCACCACAGTGTTTTACTTAGCTGTCAAAATGCCAGCGAGAACTGCTTCACCCAGGAAGTTCCGCCACTGCTCAAACAAAGGATCTTTCCATTTTCTCCACACCCAAAGTAAACAATTAGGATTTAAAAGCACAGATTCTCTAATATATCAGCACGAATTCCCTATATATCGCTACAGTCATTCATTCAAATAATTTCTGTGCTAATTCATTAATAAACATAGTGCATTTAAATTATTCTCTTTTGGTATCCACAGGGAGATTTATTCATACAAAAGTATGTCCTTCCTTAACATCTCTGTTTTCTTTTGCAGTTAATGCAGATTCTACCAAAAGCTCTCTTTTAAAAATCAAACCAGAAACAACAATGTCATTCTGATTTGACTTTAACAAGAGAGCTTTTCACCAGCTTTGTGGGACCTTCGAATTTTATATATTTCTTTCCGAAAACAAACTCAAAACTTTTCTTGTGGGACCTTCGAATTTTATATATTTCTTTCCGAAAACAAACTCAAAACTTTTCTGTCTTCCACTCCCATGTACCAGTATCATAACCATTATAGTAGATCTGTATTTGGGGCAGCCTATGGGCCAGAACTGGAGAATGAGAGGCAACTGAAAGGGAAAAAGGACACACGCTGATCCTTCTCTTACATGAGATTATTAACAAAGAGTATTGGGGCGATAGCACAGGTATCTCCCCATATATGAACGGACGCATGTAGAGCTGGAAAGAAACTCCTTGGTGATTAAGTCCAAGCCCCTGCCAGAGCAGGAAATCTGCAGATGAAGCACCCAATATGCCTGAAAATTTCCAGTGAAGGAAATTCCACCACCTCCTTAGCCAGTCTGTTCTGCTCTGAAACAGCTCTTACTGGCAGAACGTTCTTCCTAAAGTTTAGGGGGGGAAATTCCTTTCTTGAAGTCTGAAACCTTTGCTTTGGACCTGGCCTGGCCTTCTTGAGTAACAGAAAACAAGTCTGCTGCATCTCCCACATGACAGCCCTTCAGATAATTGAACAAAGAAATACAAAGTTGAATATTTTCTAGTTATTATAACAGTTAATCTGTTTCTCAGAATGAAATCACACTTGGTTCTCTCTTTTCAGCTTCTGTTTTCCATCACTTTCCCCACTTTTTTCCTGTACTGCAGTAAACAGCGTGTCACTTGCATGAAGATCCTGTACTATTTTCTATACTTTTTTGCCATCAGTAGAAATGATGACAAGAACCTACAGTGGTCCAAGGAGAATGCCATTTATTATTTCCACCAACCATGTATGTGGTCAGTTTACGTGATTACCTTTCCCCTGTTAATCCCACAAGAACCCCAAAACAGGTTCGCAAGATGGCAGGGGTGGGCCAAAGGCTCCCTTTATGAGCCGGCACAGGTGTCCAGATCATCAAGAGAGGCCTTTCTCTGGGTCTCATCACCTCCATGGGTACATTTGGTGGGAATGCGGAAGAGGGCCTTCTCTGTTGCTGCTCCCAATGGAGGCCAGGCAGCCCCATTTTTGCCATCTATCCACAAGAATTTTCTGTTCAGGGAAGTTGTTCCTTAAGGACTGAAAGTCTGAATGGGATTTTGAATGGGTCATCATGCCTTACTGCTCTGAATGTCTTTTTGGTGTTGCTTTTATTTACCATGTTTTTAGTGTGGTATTTGTTTGATCTTTTTAATTATTTGTATACTGTTTTTTGGTGTGTGTTTTTAAATAAGGAGAAAGGCAGGATAAAAATATTTGGAATGAATTAACGAACAAATGAATGAATGAATGAATGGATGGATGCTTTGCCTAATATTCACAGAATGAATAGTATGGTCAATTTGTGAAGTATGCTTATATAGATAATATACAGATAGAAGTGCCCAGACTACAGTAGCAGGATTATGGAAACCCTATCAGCACCTAAAAGACAGAATAGATTTTATTTGGCACAAGCTTTTGTGGACTGCACTTGATGAGCCACACAATCCACAAAAAGCTTGTGCAGAAGAACAAGAATGGTGAAACCTATTAGTGTTTAAAGTACCACAGGACTTTTAATTGTTTTAGATGTAGCAATTGCTCCTGGAAGCAAGCAGATTTTCAAAAGGGCGAAGATGGACATATGGAGACAACTAATTAATTGCGGCCCCTGCAATGTGTACTCTGTCGACAGTAGTGAACTGTAAAAAAAAATCTGCTATAGAGAAAAATGTTAAAAGCCAGAAACAAGGAAAAATAAACTCAACAACATTTTGGAGGCATCATTAGCAGGACCAGCTTCATAATGAGGCAGTGGGAGGAAAGTGCCCTCAAGCCTGAAACATGAGGGAGGAGCAAGACCCCGCCACATCCAGTTTTCCCAGTTCACCTAAGGGACACACAGCCTACCTCCTGACATGCTACCTTTCTTTTTCTATGAATAGCTGTTCCATTTGTGTGTGCCACAGCACAGGTTCCTGTCACTCGTGCTGAAGTAACATTCAACTACCTGTCCAATTTACTTCTGTATTGGGAGTGACGAGGCTACCTTCTTGCCTTTTGCCAAGCAGCAAATGTCTTTTCTGGATATCAGTCCATTATTATTTTTCCCTCACAAATATAAATAACACATAAAAAACATGATGAAATGTGTTCCACTTTAGGACAAAATAGAATTGGATACCCATAGTCCAGGGACTGGCCCTTTGCGTTTGTACACTTAACTTTCTGTCCTTGGAGCAGAGCTCCTGTAATTGTATAAGTTAGTAAGGGTGTGCAGGACATTGTACGAGCCCATAACTTTTCTCTCCAAGGGTGGCATTTCCATCTTTGTACTAAAACCTCTCTATGCCTGTTTTCCATCACCAGTGCCAGCTGTCCTTTCAGATGCTTCACATTTTAAAGGAAACGTCGGGCTTCACAATTCCATAAGACTATACATAGGCAAATATACAAGAACCATGCATCAAATTGTTCAGCGTTTCCTCGGTATAGAGGTCAGTGCATTTACACATGTGCCTCACAAAAGCACGGGGGAAATGACTCAAAAGTAGTGCAGACGGTGACCCGGTTCCTGGGCTTATGGCATTTCAAATATTACAGGATAGGGGTCTCATGAACCCCCACATTCCTAGACACAGAAGACTAGTGTGTCCTGAAATAGGCTGGAGAAGAGTACTCTTCTCTGAGCTGTAGTATTCTATGAGAAGGGACTGTTACCAGTTTGTTGGTTTGTTCATACATACAGAGGAATGTCCAATCATATAACTTTGACTTTGCAATATGAAGTGGTAAGACTTAGACACAGATGTACAACTTCAGTCAATCTTTGTCCTTATTGCCAGGGCTGATAGGCTATTGTTGGGAAAATGGTCATGAGCTGCTTCTTGCTTCCTGAGACAATCCTCAGGAGACATCTTTGTGCCACTGTCTTATAGAAAATGTTAGCTAGCATTTATTTGTCATTTTGAAGGGCTGAGAGATACTTACAGAAGTTCCACTGAACCTGCTTTTTGCAGAACTGCAGTAATCCAAGAAGAAGAAGAAGAAGAAGAAGAAGAAGAAGAAGAAGAAGAAGAAGAAGAAGAAGAAGAAGAAGAAGAAGAAGAAGAAGAAGAAGAAGAAGAAGAAGAAGAAGAAAGGGGAGATCTTGGATTTCCACTAAAGGAGGATTAATGAGAGGGGTATTTTATGTTCAAAAACATCATCTAACATCTATCCCTCATAATTTGTGGATATGGTGTACTTCATTCCAAGCCATTTATTAATTCCTCTTGGGAAACTGCCATACCTCTGAGAGTCTGTTCTGTTATTTCAGTGTCAGTTAATTGATTCTCTTTCTGGAAAATTCTTGACCATAGGGAATCTCTCTAGCTGAGTTCACTCATTCAAGATTCATGGTCACTCTGTACTACTGGAAAGGATGACAGAATCAGTCTGAAGTCAAGGTGAAATGAAAAAGTGTGAAATACACGGTGGGAAATGAATGTGGTATAACTGCAGGCACACATAAGATTCTACACATAAGGTTAAACCGCTGTACTGCAGCTAAAACTGTGCTCACGACCTGGGGTTCAAATCCCAGGTAGCCGGCTCAAGGTTGACTCAGCCTTCTATCCTTCCGAGGTTGGTCAAATGAGTACCCAGCTTTCTGGAGGGGGGAATGTGTAGCCTGTATAATTAAAATTGTAAACCGCCCGGAGAGTGCTTGTAGCGCTATGGGGCAGTATATAAGCAGCATGCTTTGCTTTGCTATATAGTGTTAGAAAACTGGGATATGTAACACAGACATTAGAACTACTGGCAAACAACCAGATTCTATGCACATTTTTTACCAAAATCAGTAAGACATTAAGGGGATGTATATACGAGTACAGCATACAACATTCGGCATATCTGGTAGTTTTACAGATCTTATATATTCCTTATCTGCTGCCTAATGGTGTGGTTATCATTGGAGTTATTCTATACATCATTTTATCATACAGTATTCACTTTCCCTGGAAATACCATATTGTTTCTATATGAAAGCAGAGCACCTTTATTTTTGATACAGAAACTGTTTCTACCCGTAGCTATGAAAGCTTCAAGAGGAAGAACTTCTCCTGAGAAATGAAAATATGAGAATGAAATTCTGACTGAATGTGCATTAAACAAAAAGAAAGTGCATTATAATGGCAGCATAAATGTCCTGAACTGTATTATTATTTTTATGGCTATGTTCTTGGGCTTCACCATACACCATTAAGTACAGCTACAGTTAAAACTTTTTTCCAGTTCTAGAGGTGGTAGCTTTATATGCAAAGTTCACGTTTTACTTCACATTACAGCCATATTAAATATCTCATTTTAAATACTTATGTTTATTATTACTCTAGCTTCAGGAGAAAAATGTGCTATCTTTGATACGTGTCAGAACCATCAATATTCTGCACCAAAGGAACATGGCCTTTTACATATACATGCATAAATAACATTATTGTGAAGTAGCAGGACAGACACGCCAGTCTAACTACAGCTGTCAATACAACTCAGCCAATATGACCAATGGCTTCTATGACTGGGTCAAATCTCACATCATCTTGCTATTGCCCTGGCAGACGTATGACACTCAGACCTGGTTAGGTCCCACATGCTAATTTAACAAAGATATAATATTGCACACAGTGCCCTGTCTGTGCTTAACACTCTACAGTAGTAGTTCCAAAAGCTGGGTACTCAGATGTTCCACCTCTCATGGCCAGCAGTAAGGATTTGGAGAGATGTAGTTTCTAGGCATCAAATTTGAAAATCGTGCCTTACAGTACTGAAGCCTTCTTAATGCTCCGGTGAGTATGGGGAACCAGCAGGTTGATGTCATGGAAACTAGATGAGTGTCCAACAAAAAGCTGGAACCTCTAAAACTTGATAGGGGAAGGAACCACTGGATCTTGCAGATCCTAGATGCCTGTGGTCTTAGGAAGCTGAATTTCCGGAAGGGAGCGCCATCTGTGACTGCCTCGTAAGCCATGGAAATGCTGATGGATAAAGGTGCATCTTGGCTGGAGGCCCTCACATGCTTGACTTAAGATCAATAGTCCTTGGGATGAAAATCTCCTCAGGAGTAAGGGCTGTCCTTGAGGAAAAGTTCTTTCTCTCAGAGTGATCAACAGGTTGAATCCTGAAGGTGAGTTCCTTCCCTAGTTGGTCAACAGAACTGTAGATGGGGCTCCAAGCAGCTCAATGATATAAACTATAGGCTGGGATTAGGATTTGAGTGAAGACTGCATCTTTTTTTGCCTGCTTTGTATTGTGACCTTTTTTTTGCTGCTGAAACTTTGCTGTGCATGACATTTGTACTGCTTGACCATGGCTCTTGAACTCTCCCTATCCGCCTTCCAATATTACTAGCCAGGTTTGAATTTTGGACTGTTCATAGACCTTGACTTCAGCTGCCCCCCTCCACTTGATTTGCTTGACTCACCAGTAGGGTTGATCATTAAATCTCCCTCGTGCTATAGGTGCCCTCGCACTGGGCAGTCTTTGCCTGGAGGCCAGCTTGTCTGGAAGCAGGGCATTTGTATAGCTGCTGCAGAGAAACATGTGCAAAAACCACAGGTGTTTCTGTCAGCATTGTATAGTTTCCTGGATAGCCTTGGGCAACTCATTCTAAGTGTGTAACATCCTAACAGGCTAATAGACTGCAAGCTCAGGACAGAGTAGAGATGCTGTTGGAAATCTGTGAAGATTCTCAGTCATGCAGGTGAGGTTATCTGGAAGCTGAGTCATGGCAACTGGACTTCCTTTTTGTTAGGTTGAAATGTTTTGCTACTCAACCAAGTAGTTTCTTCAGTCTGAGGAGTGTTGGTAGGAGACCCATGATATATACTCCTGTGGATATCAAGTCCAGTTGCCATGACTCAGCTTCCAGATAAGATTCTGCTGGATTACCACCCACCCCCCTGTCTGAGCTAGCTGGGCTGGTCTCAGGGTTGGTGTTGGGGTCCTCTTATAGTGATACAATACATCAACAATCATGCTGAAACATACTATGAGGAGCAGCTCAGGACTTCATGTCTGCCATGATGACCATGGGGCTGTCTCAAATGATATCTGGCCCCCTTAATGAAACAGTGCATAATCTGGATCTGGTTTTCTCTGTTGGACAGGATGAGTGTAATCTGGCTCTGGAATAACTTTCGATAATCCCATTGTCACTGACAGGTCACTACCTGGTGGGATCCAGACTAAATGGGACTCAGAACCTCTGCAGCTCAAAAGGCTGATAGATCTAAATATTTTCCTGGTAGATCTTGGGGAGTTTTCAGTCACCTTGGCAACCAAGCCTGTTCAAGTCCCAGTTGACTTATGGAATTGTGAAATGACTAGGGCCATTGGCATGATACGTAGCTCCTAAGCGTACCCTCCCATGAAGTGCTGCCAGGCTTGGTCCCTGGTGTGCTAGGGATCTGAAAGTTTTGACAACAATAGGATGGAGACTAGAGCAATGATGGCTAGAAAGCCCCTATAGGTGAGAGGAACACTATACATTACAGTGAGGATCCTACCTAAAAGAACAAACAAATAAATACTGCGGAAGTTAAAACGAACCTCCCAATTCTAGTCTAATTACTATTTTAAGAAGAAATGAAGTGATGAAGAAATTGGTCACTTTGGAACGGCTTGGAATGGTGGGGCTTGATTATATATATGAGTATCGCTCCTTCCGTTCACATGGAAATTGCTCCTGCAGTTCCTGCAGCTGTGATCTAGTCAACCACATGTTGGCTTTAGATGACTCTGTTTTGGTCTGTTTGGTTGCAATGTGCCCCTTCCCTTCTCCCTCCCTATCCGCTGCCTTCTCTTTTGAAACAGCTGTCAGTCACTTGGGAAACAGCCGGCTTCCATTGGTTGTGAGTGGGCCTTAATGTTGGGGTTTTATGCACACAAGGAGAGGGTGTGTATTTTGCCATGTCTTTAACCTGTTTGTCTCCCTTAAAAAAAAAAAAATTGGCACAGCACTCACGTGACGCAACGCAAGAGTGAGAAATTATTTTCCTCCCAAATAATTGAAAAAATAAAATAAAATAAAATAAAAACAAAAGTGCCCCCTTTCACTTCAAAATAGGGCAGAGTGCCACCTGCAATCATGGTCAAACCATGCCTACCCCTACACATCACCACTGATGTCTAGGAAAAACACACACCCCAAGCCTTCACTGGAGTGATCTAGGCAATCACACAACAAAAAATGTGTTTATTTGGACCAATCCTAATCATTCGTAATAAACAGTAGGCTCCAAACAAGGTGGGATTCCTTGGTCCCCTTTAGGGACAGGTCCGAACTCTCCAACGCAAACATCATGAAGTCAGTGTTTTTTTAGAGCAACCCTAACCATTCCAGCAGGGGGCTACAGAGTGGGATAATCTCCTGTGCATGTAGCTGGCCTCAATGTCTATTAGGTATACTTTGTATAACTGAGAATAAAGGGATGAGTAGCATGCACTGGAAAAATGACCCCCTTCTTCTGTGAGTGTGTCAGTACTATGCAGCTTGTCCAAGTCTACACAGGCTGGTTGTTCTCCAAGAAGGCACAGTGATAAATCAGAATCCCAGCCCCTGGCTCTGCAGCCAGGTACTTCAAATTACTGAACTATTCAGCCAGCCATAGCAGCCCCAGCAGTGGCCAAAAACACACCATACAGAAAAAGCTTCCCCCTTTTCACTTATGGCTATAAATTACATATAACTGCGCCATTTCTTTCTGTGTTTCTTCTGTTGAAACACAGATGCCAAAAGACATCAAGTTTTACAGTTTTCCTGAAGGCAATAAGGACAGCTGCAACAGGTGACACTTGGGTAAATATATATATATATATATGGTGCATATGGTGCTGCTGCATTCCAGCAGTGGAATAATACTTCTACAAAAAGAATATATATATTATTTTGTAGATGTATTATTCCACTGCTGGGATGCAGCAGCACCAAAGGAGCTGTTCTGGTTTATAATGCAAATCATGTAATTTGGGACACACGTTATGTGCATTAAAAATGCAAAGTGAAAATCTTTATGAAATGCCTTTAATTGGCACATGCCACTTTTCAAAGTGTGATTTTCTCACTCATTTGCATTTTATTTATTTATTTATTTATTTATTTATTTATTTATTTATTTATTTATTTATTTATTTATTTATTTATTTATTTATTTATTTATTTATTTATTTAAATCTGGAAATTAAAATTAGAGTATGTAGAATATTTGCTACAGTTCATTTACGGGATCAAAACAGTTTTACAGCTACAAAGAAGCTGACAATGGCAACATAAAAAGAAAAGTCTACCCTACAAAACACATACAAACTAAGACAGGTCTCATCTAGTTTCATTTTATTCTAAATCTCCTTACTTCAGGGAATTTTCCTCTATGCCAACTAACAATTGCTTAATATGACCATTGCATCTGCTCAGATTATTCCATTCCCCTATTTTCTGTATTTTTGGGAAGTTGCCATCCCTGTTTTTTCTCCCCCTTCCATGAAAGGCTTGTAGAACTGTTTTGTGTATATTTGTGTTCAGTGGTAATTATGGAACATATGACTCAGATGTTGTGCTCCAAGTCTCATAAACTCTCTAACATGGCTAATGGTGAGAGGTGTTGGGTGTTGTTGTCCATCATCATCATGTGAAGGTCCACCCATTCCCTGTTCTGGCCAGTAGACAGTCGCATCTGTAGTTAAGAAAGGGAAGAAACTTCACCACTACCAATCAATTGGTTGATCAAGGTAGAACTTCTCAACACAGCAAAGTAACACTTTTAGAATTTGTCCCAGTGGAAGAGTAAGCAAAGTGTGGAAGCCTATGTTTTTCATAGCTGGCATTTAAAGAATTAATCCCAGAATGAAACCTCACTTAAATTTTGAAATGCTTGTCTATGATTGTCTGGTTTCATTCTGGGATTAACCCTTCAAATGCTAGCTACAATGAACATAGGCTTCTGATCTTTACTCAGGAAGTCTATATATCTGCAGGACTCCTGGGGGAGTGAAGCATTCTCTAAAGGATCTGACAGATTTTCTTCTGCTATTGCGATTTTAGCAATTTGTACAGAATATAATTTGCATAAAACTGCTATCTCTGTGCAAAACTACAGTCTTTGTACAGGAAGCAGAACAAGCTGACTGTCCACAAAGACACAAACAATTCCACCCAATGCTAGGAAATTTACTAGTCCATGCTGTAAGGGAACATGCATTTTTTCAGACATGTACCCCCCTAAAGTCTCAAAAATGCACAAAAACAAGACATGCACAGATTTGTATTTCTGGAATACTTCTGCCAGAATTCTCCAGACAGCTACATTGCACTCTGAAAACATCAACCTGCACATTCTACAAATCTACAAAGCTCTCCGAGATGAAGAGGGTAGAAAAAATGCCACCCATCTCATGATGGTTCATGCTGGGGAGATTCCTTTTTAAAGCTGTTCCATTTAGTAAGTGAGGATCCACGTTCCTATCCACACTGCACATACAGCTAAGCAAACAGTAAGTCATGGCACAACACAGTACACAGCTTGCGATTTCAACACTGCAGCTGTTTAGGGAGTCATTCTGAAGTGTTAGTTGCATATTGCAGGACATTTATAGTTTTATCTTTATTAGAAGAACAATCATCACCCTCTTGGCTTTTGAATTTGTAGAGGGCAGGCTGTCGAGAGAAAATGAACACAGCTTTCAGCAGGTGGCAAAGAGGCGTCAGCTCTATGCTGTGGGGGAAGAGACTTGTGAAGCAATCGGAATAAGAGTCAGATCTTTGTCTTTTTTTCTTCTTCTATGAAATGCTAGCAGCCATTCTCAACAGGAGCCATATGCCCCCCAGGGGGCCCTGGCACATTTGAAGGGGGCCACAGACTAGGAAAAAAAATCTTCACACACCACTTTATATCCTTCACTATGCAACTAATACAATCCTGATTTGGCCTATGTTTCTTTTATATTGTGTTTATGACTATGGCCAAAAAAGGTTGAGAATGGCTGGTCTAGAGAGTTTGCAGCAACAGCAGCGTCCTTGTTTATTTAAGCTATAAATGTCTGCCCTGTACATGCAGAAAGTGGTGCACTTTGGTGTGAGCTGCTGAGGCTTGTCACCAGCTGGAATTGGGTGGAAAAGAGTATCCAGACCCCACCATACTCATCCTAGAGTGCTGCTTGCCCTATCTCCTCATCAAGAGATCTAAGAAAAGCATAGCAATCTCCTCTTCAGCTGGTGCCCTGAGGCAGGGTGGCTTTCATTATGGGAGTTGTCCTTCAAAAAAAGTAATTTTTTAAAGCTCTTAATCCTGGTTTGTTCATAAGCTACCCCAACAACAGTTGCTCAGATTCAGACTCTGGTTAGTTTAAAAGCGGATCTTCTTCCAATCTTTTCCTTGCTTCAATCAAAGAGAGACAATGGGGCTAGTGTGTCAAGTGAGAGCAGACTGTCTGCTACAAAAGTGCCAAATTTGGTGCTGATCCAAAGTCTAGTTTCAATGTTACAATGTATTGTTTGGGCTGACCCCATTTTTAGACTTGCCTTACAGAATGCTGATTTGCTCTGCTACATAATATCATCAATGCACTCTTGTGCAGCTATAATTATGGAGTCACAGAATGTTAGAATTGTAGAGTCCCGAATTAACTGAGTCCAAACTCTTAATGAGGGTGAAAGAGGAGAGCGCAAAAAATGGTCTGAAGCTCAACATCAAAAAAACTAAGATCATGGCCACTGGTCCCATCACCTCCTGGGAAATAGAAGGGGAAGATATGGAGGCAGAGACAGATTTTACCTTCTTGGGCTCTATGATAATGCCTAGACAGCATCTTAAAAATCAGAGACATCACATTGCCGACAAAGGTCTGCACAGTCAAAGCTATGGCTTTTCCAGTAGCGATGTACAGAAGTGAGAGCTGGACCGTAAATAAGGCTGATCACCAAAGAATTGATGCTTTTGAATTGTGGTGCTGGAGGTGACTCTTGAGAGTCTCCTGGACCGCAAGGAGAACAAACCTATCCATTCTGAAGGAAATCAACCCTGAGTGCTCACTGGAAAGACAGATCCTGAAGCTGAGGCTCCAATACTTGGCCATCTCATGAGAAGAGAAGACTCCCTGGAAAAGACCCTGATTTTAGGATCAGGAAAGTGTGAAGGCAAGAGGAGAAGGGGACAACAGAGGCCAAGATGGATGGATTCATTGAAGTGATCAACATGAATTTGACCCAACTCCGGGAGGCAGTGGAAGACAGGAGGGCCTGGTATGCTCTGGTCCATGAGGTCATGAAGAGTCAGACACGACATAACGACTAAACAACAACAAAGAAACATTTCTGAATATAAGCAGAAATATTTCTTTCAATCCACCTGCATCACACCGTCCCGGCTTCCTGCCTACATTCATACAGTTGACAAGGACTATCCAGGAAACTCTGAACATCATTTAAGAGAAAATGGAGCTGATTACTTTTTCAAAAACTCATTCGAGGTTACTAAAATATAGGCTATAATGACCTAAATATAGAAAATCAGTGTTAGAAATCAGCAAAATCACTGGCTTATTACAGAAGTTGAACAAAAGCTTTCTGAGGAAATTGCTTGGAATGATGCAAATGACATCATGTCTCGCACATGCCACCCACCATGCCAGATGCTAAATGATCATTTTCATAATCTTTACAAATCATAAAGGGTTTTTCCCCTTTTGTGGAAAATAATGCCCAATTTCTTTTCCTTTTTCGTTAGGAATTTCTTTATAAATTCTAGCTCTGAAGATAACCATCTCTGTGTAATTACAAAAGGAGGGAGAGAGTTCCAAAATTAGTCCTGCAGGACGGTTGGAAAAGAAAAGGAAGCCAGTAAACTAAAGGGACTTTAGAAAGCATGCCGAAAACTACCACGTATATGTCACCCAAGATGGCTCATCCACAGGGTTATGCACCATCTACTGGATTTACACTCTTGGCTACATCTCTAGATTGCAAAGCTGCCTGGCATAGGCGTCCTTTTCTAAAGACCCAGAGAAGAGTCAGGCCACCAAGTAGGCTGTTAGGCAGCTCTACTATCATGCTTTCTCCAACTCAGGCCAGATGATGAGTTGGGAGTAGATAGGAGCTACCAAAGCCAACTCTAGGCTGAACAGCAATGCCATCAGCCTCATAGTCAGAATCTGGCGGGGGGAAACAGCCCTAGATCTTGAAGAACCGAGAATTATTGTTGGTTGTATTGTACAGAATTATTGTACATCTGAAACCCACACTCAGAGGAAGTACCAAGAGATTGTGCTGTTTTGTGCTGACATGTGTTTATTAATATGCAGGAGACCTGGGGTGGGGTGGTGCTGGACTAGGAATGCAAGGAAAATTTGCTAAGTTTTTCCTCCTCATTGATAGATGCGATCCTCACAAGAGTCCTTGATAAAGAATTTTCAAGCCCCACAAGATTCTTTGCCTCCAGCAAAAGGGTACCAATACTTGCTTGTCTTGTTCTTGAACACAAAAATGAGAAACTGAAAAAAAATCATCATCTGTAAATGGGCTAAATTTTCTGTTGGTCTTAAAAAAGGACTTTTGCGTGTGTGAAAGAACAATTGTGGTACAAATGACACAAACTGTGGAAGAGTACAGGAGATGCTGCTGGGGGTGTGGGGAAGATTTCTCATCTTGATCTTACAGGGCTTGAATATTTCTGATCTGGGCATCTCATCCCTATTGAAACAGCATGAATTGATAAGAAAAAGACACTTGGCTAAATCCTTCTTTTGCTGACCCCCAGTCAGAAGAGAGAGTAAAAGTGCAGTAAGGGAAATGCTAATCTGCTCACATTCTCTCACTGTGAAGTCACACTGTTCCCTTCAGTTTATGTGGCCACACAGGCAGAGGAAAAAAAGCCTTCTAATTCCAGTTCTATTGAAGTACCTGTAGGTGGCACACTTCAAAGGAATTGCCTTAAGAAGGCTTTTCCTCTCTGTTACCCATTTCCTCATCTTATCTTGACAAGGGGACAGCTTGTTAAACTTTAACAACACCAACACCACCAACACCACCAACACCACCACCACCACCACCACCACCAACAAACAGACTTGTCCATCCAGGAGAAGTGCAAAACAAAAAGTGTATTGGGAGAGAGGCTTTGCAGATAGAGGTGTTGATTGTGTGTGTGTGTGTGTGTGTGTGTGTGTGTGTGTGTGTGTGTGCATAGGTGAGTGCATGCTCACTCCTGTCATCCCCTCTTACAAGGCATGAAGGAAGGTGCTTTGCCAAAGAATCACATTGTGTGAGTTTGGTTGGTCTTTCCTTTCCATTCTGCATCAGTTCAAGCTATCACTTTTTAAAAGAAGAAGGTTCTATGGTGGGAAATAAAAGCTACAGACTGGGGATAGAATAGACTCCAGGCTCATTCTCATTTCTCTTGAGTCATGTGATCAACAGAAACAAATGTGAATCAGCCCACCTCAAATACAGTATTTCCCGCATCTATTTTGCTATGTAGTTGGGACCTCTGTGCTTTCCTTCTCCAGCTTTTTGCAATGGGGGGGGGGATGTCTTTGCAGATACCGTGGACACATGTACACAAATATACAGCAAACACAGAAGGACTGGCTGATTGATCAAATAGATGTAAGCAACCCATCCAGTGTTTCTGGTCTTTAAAAGTCTGTGCACTAAAGCAAGAACGATCAGGAATTTAGACAATTTGTGCTATTTACATCATTTGCACAAAGCTAAGAACTCTTCTCAAGATTGACAAAAAGTACCTCCCTGTCCTTTGATGAGGAGAAACAGGTTTCATTTGATCAGCCATGGAGAATGAGAGGACTAAAGATGTACATATTAGAATTAGGAGTGCAGGGACCGGATGCAATTCCCCACTAGAAATTTGAACCACAGAGGTCCAGTGGTGACTCTGGGTATCCTCATAATCCCTCAGATTGACTAATCTCAGAGGGTAGTTTGCAGAAGAAAATTGAGGAAAAAAAGTTAATTCCTTTGAAGTTCTAGGAACAAAGGCTTTCTTTAAAGGCAGTAAAAACAATAACAAAGTGTCTGCTCACAGTTTCAGCAGACAAGAAGACTTCTGACTTGTATTACACCATCAATTAGAATTTTGTGCTTTCATGCATAGGTTGCTGGCATGCCATTGCTACTTGTTGAATTTGCTTGTCTGCATCATGAGGGTCTGAGGGTGGCAATTCTGAAAGGGCATTTTTTTTTCTATGCACAGAAGGAAGAACCAAACTATTTTGCATATGTTCCTTTTGCTCACCTCTTGTTTCGCATCACGACACATTTTTGAATATACACGTACACACCCACTGTAATAAGCATGTTATTGTTAACAGCATGGTTTTGCCTGGAATAGTGGTGTAGTTATTCAAGAGTCTCTGATTATACAATAAGGAGAAATTTTAAAAGGCATATTAGTTTCAGTAAACATTACGAAAACTGCGTTTGCACTAGATTCTTTTCTGTTTTGCTTCCAGCAAAGGAACTTAAAACTGTGTATTTTCTTTCTTTCAAATAAAGCCAGTAAAGCCAAAACAGTGTTGCTCTTCAGAATCCAAGCCAGGCTCAGAAGAAAATTTGAGGGGTTCATAACAGCCCGCCAATTCTTCTCCACCAGATTGAAATCTGAGCAGGAAAAGAATTGCTCTGGCTTACACAGGCTTTGCAAGGCCTGAGCGAAGCCTTTTTGTCAACAAGGTGTTGTGATTGGCAGCCAAAACTAGCATCTCTTCAGCTGCGAAAGCTTTCGCTCCTTTAGGTTTACTGGGTCAGCAGTTATTTTAGAGTTCAGGGCCAAAATCTGAGTTTCTTTATGATGTCAGAGAGGCAAGTGGTGGATGCTTCAATACTTACTAAAAAGTGCTGTGCGTGAGTATGTGTGAGTGAGTGTGTGAAAGATGTAGGCAGACAATAGGGACATACAAGGATGACTTTAAAGGCCAGTGAAGTTACCTTCTGCCTTGCAGAAACCGACACTTTAGACAGCCCCTTATTAGAGGAAATTCCTTCTTGTCTCCAAACGTCACAACAGAAAAGGAGCTTATCTCATTACGTGGTGTTTGCAAATTAGCTTTTTAAGCGTGACTTCAGGATTTAAGCCTACACTTTGTTTACAAGTCTGATTTCTCTAACATGAAAGGATGCCTCAGTTGCTCCTGTTCAACTTTAATATGTCTTTGTTTGTTTAATTGATTCATTTCTTGGTTGCCTTTCTCCCAGTGGTGCATGATGGGCTCTAAAATATTTTCTGCTGCAGAGTCTTGTAGGAAGCTTTACTTTTAATTAATTTTGTAATTTAAAAACTTTACAGATAGGTAAATGACATCCTCTGAAAATGAGTTGCTGAAATGTTTTGGAAGTAGGAAAAAATATATAATGAGGCCACAAATAATTTCACGAAAGGATTGTGATGGGGTCCTCCTTCCTTTCTAATACTGTCTGATGCCAAAGGACCAGCTGTTTTATCCCACAACACTCTAGACAGTAAAAGAGGCCCAGCAGTTTAATTTCATTGTAACATTAGTGATCAGGAAAATGTCTCCCACTAAAGAGAGACATCACCTTGCCAACAAAGGTCCGCATAGTCAAAGCTATGGTTTTCCCAGTAGTGATGTATGGAAGTGAGAGCTGGACCATAAAGAAGGTTGATCGCTAAAGAATTGATGCCTTTGAATTGTGGAAGACAGGAGGGCCTGGCATGCTCTGGTCCATGGGGTCACGAAGAGTCGGACATAACTTAACGACTAAACAACAACAAAGATGAATGATGACAGTAAGACCTAATATGAGAAATATTGTCTTAATAAAGTAAGCCTTAACGACTAAACAACAACAACAACAACAAGGGCAGAAAGCTGTTTGGGGGGGTTTGTGTGATATATATAACTCGGTTCTGAAATAAAGACTGAGGCAGACAAGATGGGAAGCTTCACAATTAAGAAAATGCAAGCATACTAGACACCCAACCATACATCTTCAAAGGTGCCATGCTCTGAAATGGAGACCATTGCTCCCTCCAAATGAACAATCACTAACCAAAAGGAAGCCAATTTCCAGTTTAAAAATATGTGGAAGGTCCTAGAGAATAATCACACCTCCTTTACCGCTTAACTCAATTCCCTTTCTAGTACAAAAAGTCCCTGTCTCACCTCTCTTGGCTCAGAGTGGAATAGGGAGAGCTCAGGACAAAAGCTACTACTTCTGCTTCCTCTGCACTTGCTGCCCCCCCCCCCCGCCAAAGGTAGGGTTGTCCCTGCATTGGCACCATTAACAGCTACTGGCATGGCATGAGATTAATTTTGCCCTGAAAACCATTGCATTACCTGAGATGCAACTTAGAAGTCTTTGTTCCCTGTTTATATGTAGTGATATACAGTATAATCAAAGATAATGGTTACCAAATGAGCTATCACACTGTCTTTATGTGCCATCAAGTCAGAACTGACTTAGAAGGACCCTAATAGGGCTTTCAAGGTAAGTGAGATATTTAAAGAGTGGTTTCAACAGTTCCACACAACCTATGAGTTTCTATAGCTGAGCAGGGCTTTCAGCCCAGACCTTCTGAGTCTTAGTCCGTTACTTTATCCACGACATCACACTGGGTATTTACCACACTAGCTACATGTTATGAAAAACACCTAACACTGCCAGGAGTCTGCTAGAAATGAGAAAAAGCCAAATTTGAATCAATCAATCAATATGTAATTGTTTTGGAAAGTTTAAGGAAAACAGAATCTGACTTCTAACAAGTTGGGAAACAACAAGAGAAGTCACATTATATTGACATTCCTGATACCATCTTTCATTCCAGCACGAAGGCAGCTACCTTAGCAAACATTTCCAATCATAAGATTTTTCAGAAGCTCTGTCTGCTCTGATGTCTGTGAGATTCTGAATAAAGCCACCAAACAGACTGCCAAATGAAATGCTTCTACTAATGTTATTGCCAGGGTTTAGAGAGCATGAATTCATTGGCATTATGTGTTTGTTGCTGTTTCATTTCACTATATAGAATATTCACTATATAGAATATTCCTAATATATTTCCAGTGTCATACATATTGTTATTTATGAGAAGAAAACCAAAGCATTACTTTGGATATATAACTGTGACATGGAGAAATCTCTGTACCTGTTGAGGGAATTGAAGCAAATGCTACTAGTACCAACACAACAATAGCAGTAACAGCCAAACTGAGAGGTCTACATCTGATTTGTCCTGGACAATTCCCACTCACATCTTGGTAAACATCAAAATTAACCAGAGAAATCATGTAAAAGAAGATACAATTTCATAATTTGATTGGGAGAAGATTAAGAGAAGGGGAGAGCAAGACAATACTTCTTAATGCAAAGTATTACCTAACACGTGGAAAAAGCTGCCCAAAATGCAACGCCGATCACAGACACAGGTAGGTTTAAGGGTTGCAAAGATTTATGAAGACATTAAGTCATCATAGCTATTGACAGCTGGTAGCCCTGCCTGTGTCGAGAAGCAAGATATTGAGGTCTGCATGTGCAACAAGCTATGGTGGAGTGTGGAGCTTTCATCCTCCACCCCAGTGGGCTTCTGTGAGTTCTCTGGTTGACCACTGGACGATTTATTCTTCAGTGGATCTTTAGTCCGATTCAGTACTCTCCAACTTAAATATACTGCACCTGATTGCCCTCTGATTTGCTTCAACTACATGCTTTATTTTTTGGGTATTATGATAAAATGGCATCTTCCTCTTTGGAGTACAGTACTCTCATTTTTATTTAAAGCCATTAATGCGATTGATAAATTTTTGGAATATCATCCTATTTCATGCCACATCTCTAAACTGTTATATGGTATTGATGTTCATAATTTAAATGGCTGGGATTACAGTGCTAATTGACTTTGTGATGAAACAATTAATAGCGATTAATATTTAAAGCCATCACCATCAGTAATGCTTCTTCCAGCTGTCATTTGCTGTCTCTTAATTCATGCCCTAAGGCAGAAGATGTAAAACAGCAAAAACTTTCCTTGACCAGATGTCTACCGAGGCAGTTTCCTCTCCCTGTGCAGTAGTAATGTCATTAACATTCCTTGGTATTCTGGTCACTTTTTTTTTTTTTTACCACAAATACTTTTGTATTTTGCCACTTTTCAGTGTTTCATTATCCAACTTCCCCTTCATCAATATGAAATATTTTGGTAGGGTATTAATGGAATGTTAAGAAATTAGGAATATATAAAAACATTCGTATTTTCTATATCACCATTAGAATTAGATTTCGTTGAATCTTGTTTAGAAAAGCAGCATCAAATTTTATTACCTTAATTTCAGTTATTTGTATCAAAGACAAAAAAAAGCAAAGTGTGCTGTTTATATACCGCCCCATAGCGCTTTAAGCACTCTCTGGGCGGTTTACAAGTTAATGATGCAGGCTACACATTGCCCCCCCCCCCAGCAAGCTGGGTACTCATTTTACCGACCTCGGAAGGATAGAAGGCTGAGTCAACCTTGAGCCGCTACCTGGGATTGAACCCCAGGTCGTGAGCACAGTTTTGGCTGCAGTACAGCAGTTTGACCACTGCGCCACGAGACATGTATCAAGGTATGTAAACATAAAAAAGAAATGGTCCAGTTTATTTTATTGTAGTTTGAAACCACATTTTCTTTAAATATATTTTGTATATAGTAAACTACTTAGCTCAGTGAGTTAGGTATCTGTCTGCAGAGCCAGAGGCTAAGAGTTCAGTTGCCAATTGTGCACCCTGAAAGAGCCAGGCTGTGTGGCCTTGGGGAAGCTGCACAATCCCCGGGGCACCACCAGAAGAAGGGAATTCTTCTGGTGGACTCTCTACCTAGAAAACCCTGGAAAGGGTTGCCAGAAGGCATAATTGACCTGACAGCACACAGTTATTATTTATGTATTATATTTGGACCTAAGGTATTGTTTTTTTTTAAAAGGAAACTATAAACTTGGTACATACACTGTGGACTTGATACTTCTAAAGTCAGCCTTAAATCGTATTGACATCAATTGCAGAATTAAGTCTGTGTTTAATCCCACCCACTGAAATCACCAAATGTGCTTAAAATGGGTTGGACTGTAGCCTGGGAACATATCTTTTAAAAAAAAAATGACTACTGCAAGTCCCCAAGAGAAATTTCTTAAAGTTGTAATAAAACCTTAATCCAATAATATCTCCATTGAAAATTAGATGAGATCTGCCCACCCAGTCTTTTCCAGAGCAAGTTAAATATTATTGTGACATTGCCAATGCATATAACTGCATTATTCAATCTCCCATTTCAATAAATTCCTCTTACTTCAGACAGTGACATATTGACGCAAGAGTCCAATGGCCATAATATGCAAGGCTGTACCTGTTATGGAAATCAATAGGGCTGCCCAGGGCATGAAATTTAGCTAGTGCATCTTTTTGTGCTTAAGGTCTTAATAAATCAATATAGGCCAAATGCAAATAGATTTAAGGGTGGCCAGATACTTATTCTAAACTTAACTAAATCAATCAAGTACACTGATTGGGGTTCAATCAGTGCCTTTTGCCCTCATTTTAATTTTATCGAAGAAAGGTTGCATGTAGGTGTTCCAGGATGCAGTCAGTATACGGATGCCTTTATGACACTAAATAACAGTATGTGTTGTATCACCTCTTTACACCCAGCCATAGCCGTTGTGCCGATGTAACCAGTGTGCAAGCACTTGAACAATGGAGTGAGGCAAATGCTGCTAACGGAAATCTCTGAATTGATATGGCAAGAACTGCAATACAGGGTAGTGGCAGGATCACTCAGGCACCACTCTACAGCAAATGCAGATTTGCCCAGCATACAGATTGTGGGCTGATTCCTAGCCCATTTATAACCTGCAGAGCCCCTGGCGAAATTTTAATCTTACATTGTCGTGGTCTATTCATTTCTGGACTGTGGTTCAAAATTTCCAACTTTTCATTTGAAGGGACTTTGTTTCCAACATTTTATAAACAAATTAGGGGGGAAAACACAGACCCCAATCCATTGCCTGGCCCAGTTATTAAGTGTTGGGTTTCATCTTTGAACATCTCAGAACCATATTGTTTGAAACATCACTTTCTCTCATATCTATCTACCCAACAGTTGTACTGTGGGCACAGACTAGATGGAAGACAAGACTACATGAAAAGGACCCTAATGCTGGGAAAGGCTGAAGGCAGCAGGAAAAGGGGAAGACCAAATAATAGATTGATTGATTTCATAAAGGAAACAACAGACTTGAATTTGCAAGAACTGAGGGGTGTTAATGACAGGACATCTTGGAGATGGGCTTTTTATAGTGAAAATGAGATTTGTATTCACCACGATTTGTGTGAATACAGTAACTCCAGTTTGTGCTCTGTAAAGCTATTAGGGAAAGTGAAAGTATATCTGTTTCAGGTTCTCATCCTGAGGACTCTGAAAGTGAAGTGTCTGATTCTTGCCTTCATTCTGTGCAAGGAAATATGCACAACAAAAACATATTTAGTTGAAAAATGTGCAGGAATGTACTTCAATCCATAGGGAAAATCTCTTAGAAAATATACATGTTACAATGAGTACATTAAAAAGGCAATTATTTAAATATGCACAAATTTTCACGGAGAAAGAACAAAAATCTCACAACCTGATGGGGTCAGAAATTGGGGTGAGGTTCAAGGAACACAAGAAAAACCAAAGTGATTTTCCTTTCCCTCAGTCTTTTCCACAGTGGCCCCTCACCTATGGAAATACATGTCCCACAGAGGTTCATCCAGCAACTTCGTTAAGGTCTTCTTGCCAGCAAGTGAAGAACTTTCTGTTCACCCAGACCTTTTAAACAAGTTATATCTTCATTCCAGCCTGCTCATTTTCATAACGTGTGCTGTCATTTCAGGGTTGCAGGGAGTTTTATTCCATATTACAATTACAGTACTTTTGGTTTTATGTTCTTGAATTTATTGTATTTATAGTGCTTTTAATCTGAAATAAATCCTAACAGAGAGACTTTGTTTTTCCTATACAGTGCAGAGAACTGCATTATACGGTATGGCAAGTGAAAATTGATGAATAAATAATGAAATAAAAACTCAATCCCCACTAAGTGGGGGAGTGCCTTCTGTTGAACTTGGTGGGAGAAGGCTATATAGCTCAGAAGCTTTGCATGTAGAAAAGCTCAATCTCTGTTATCTCCAGGTAGGGCTAGGAAAGGCCCTGATCTGTAAATCAGGAGAGCCACTGGCAAGTCAGCACAAAGCACACACACACACACACACACACAGAGAGAGAGAGAGAGAGAGAGAGAGAGAGAGAGAGACTTTACAAAGTAAAACCCACTTGGAAGTTGGGAATAGAACTGGACTCTCACTCACAATTTTTATTTTATAATACTTCTTAATTACTAAAATCAAAGCATTAAATTGTTATTTGTCTCCAGATAGTTTCCTCAGCTAGGAAGAAGAGAACACCGTAACACAAAATAAGGTGGAGAAAATAAAATGCACATTGTGTAAAACCTTCATCCATTTACAATATTTAGTGGAAGTAGAGAGGGGCACAGAGGACCAGACAGGGCTCTGTTCCTGTCAGGATGAGCACATAATTCTGTAAGACCTCAGAAGCTCCAGCATCTGAGTGATACATAAGGATATTAAGAGAGGATCATGAGAACTACAGCTCCCATCACCTTGGCAGTTTTTTTGATGCACACATTTGTAAAGGAACAGCAAAGATCTATGTGACATTCATGCCCATCCTACATGGGATGGGACTTTTATGTCTGTAGCCTGCACACACACAAAAGATGAATATATGTTTCATCGGAGGATCCCTTCCAAGACATAGGCTTCAGACCGAAGGGAGGGAAATTGGATTTTCTGGACTTTTCTGACACCATTTCAGATTACAAAACTTTGACAATCAGTGGGTAGATTGAGTTAAGAGGTACTGTGTCACACTTTGTGTTTCCTGTTAGTGAGTAGAATCCAAAGCTCCATGAATTAAAATTAATCCATAACAGTGAAACTGATTACAGAGGCCAAATGGTAAAAAGTATAACAAATACTACAGAAATATTCAGCACTAAACAAGTGGATTTCTATTCATGCAGCAGGATCCCCCACTCCAGGTCTCCAGAACGACCCCAGAATCTCACCAAATCAAATTTGGAGGCCCCTGAACTTCCCAGACCAGGGAGAAGGCTGATTGTGGGGTGAAGGTCCATTTTACCATTATTGTCCATTTGTTTGCAGCTGGATTTCCCTGGTTTACACCCACTAGAAGTGGTTGCTCTTGCAATTACAAATTATTTCATTCAAGAAAAAGCAGCTTCTCAATTGCCTGCTCATAATTTTATTGTATAATCTGGTCATTTGCAACCAGTGGTACATGGACTACAGGAAAGTAGCCTAGGTGGGCCAGAGGAGTTTCATTACTAAGAATTCACTCTTCTTCAGTCCCAACATCCTTCTGCTTATCAGACATGAATTATGCATTTGTGAACTGCTGCAGTCCCAGTACTGACTTTGGATACTCAACAATTCTCCCTGCCCATAAACATCCTTACATTACAAATATAATCAAAACATGCTTGTAAATCAATATGTGTCCTTCTGACAAGAAGGCCTTTTTGCTTCTGTCATGGTAAAACTCTGGCTCTTTGATAAAATTATTGTTGTTGTTGTTTAGTCATTACATCATGTCCAACTCTTCATGAACCCATGGACCAGAGCACACCAGGTCCTCCTGTCTTCCACTTCATCCCAGAGTTTAGTCAAATTCAGGCTGGTAGCTTTGATGACACTGTCCAACCATCTTGTCCTCTGTCATCCCCTTCTTCTCTTGCTTTCACACTTTCCCAACATCAGCGTCTTTTCCAGGGAGTCTTATCTTCTCATGAGATGGCCAAAGTATTGGAGCTTCAGCTTCAGGATCTGTCCTTCCAGTGAGCACTCAGGGTTGATTTCCTTCAGAATGGATAGGTTTGTTCTCCTTGCAGTCCAGGGGACTCTCAAGAGCTTCCTCCAGCACCACAATTCAAAAGCATCAATTCTTCTGCAGTGAGTCTTCTTTATGGTCCAGCTCTCACTTCCATACATCGCTACTGAAAAAATCATAGCTTTGACTATGCGGACCTTTGTTGGCAAGGTGATGTCTCTGCTTTTTAAGATGCTGTCTAGGTTTGTCAAGAAGCAGCTGTCTTTTAATTTTGTGGCTGCTGTCACTATCTGCAATGATCAGGGGCCCCAAGAAAGTAAAATCTGTCACTACCTCCATATATTCCCCTTCTATTTGCCAGGAGGTGATGGGACCAGTGCCCATGATCTTAGGGTTTTTTTTATGTTGAGCTTCAGACCATTTTTTGCACTCTCGTCTTTCACCCTCATTAAGAGGTTCTTTAATTCCTCCTCATTTTCTGCCATCAGAGTGGTATCATCTGCATATCGGAGGTTGTTGATATTTCTTTGGCAATTTTAATTCTGGCTTGGGATTCCTCCAGTCCAGCCTTTCTCATGATTTATGCTACATATAAGTTAAATAAGCAGGGAGACAATATACAGCCTTGTCGTACTCCTTTCCCAGTTTTGAACCAATCAGTTGTTCCATAGCCAGTTCTAACTGTTGCTTCCTGTCCCACGTATAGATTTCTCAGGAGATAAATAAGGTGGTCAGGCACTCTGATTTCTTTAAGGACTTGCCATAGTTTGTTGTGGTCCACACAGTCAAACGCTTTTGCGTAGTCAATGAAGCAGAAGTATATTTTGTTTCTGGAACTCTCTGGCTTTCTCCATAATCCAGCACATGTTAGCAATTTGGTCTGGCTCAAGGTCAACAACCACACTATCTGGGTTGTCCAGGACATCCAAATCTTTCTGGTATAGTTCCTCGGTGTATTCTTGCCACCTCTTCTTGATGTCTTCTGCTTCTGTAAGGTCCCTCCCATTTTTGTCCTTTATCATGTCCATCTTTGCACAAAATGTTCCTTTAATATCTCCAATTTTCTTGAACAGATATCTGGTTTTCCCTATTATTTTCTTCTATATCTTCTATATCTTTTAAAAAGGCCCTCTTGTCTCTCCTTGCTAATTTTTGGAAGTCTGCATTCAATTTTCTGTTCCCCATCTCCCTTGCATTTTGTTTCCCTTCTCTTCTCTGCTATTTGTAAGGCCTCATTGGACAGTCACTTGGCTTTCTTGCATTTCCTTTTCTTTGGGATGGTTTTTGTTGCTGCCTCCTGTACAGTGTTACGGGCCTCTGTCCATAGTTCTTCAGGCACTCTGTCCACAAAATCTAGTTCCTTAAATCTGGTCTTCACTTCCACTGTATAAAGGATTTGGTTTAGATTATACCTGACCAGCCCATTGGTTTTTCCTACTTTCTTCAGTTTAAGCTTGAATATTGCTATAAGAAGTTGATGATCAGAGCCACAATCAGCTCCAGGTCTTGTTTTTGCTGACTGTATAGAGCTTCTCCATCTTTGGCTGCAGAGAACATGATCAATCTGATTTCAGTATTGCCCATCTGGTGATGTCCATGTGCCTCTTGTGTTGTAGGAAAAGGCTGTTTGTGATGTTTGTCAAGCTTGTTCTCTTGACAAAACTCTATTAAAACCTTTGCCTTGCTTCATGTTGAACTCCAAGGCCAAACTTACCTGTTGTTCCTTTTATTTCTTGACTCCCTACTTCAGCATTCCAGTCCCCTATAATGAGAACATCTTTCTTTGGTGTCAGTTCTAGAAGATGTTGTAAATCTTCATAGAATTGTTCAATTTCAGCCTCTTCAGGATTGGTGGATGCTGCATGAACTTGGATTACTGTGATGCTGAAAGGTCTGCCTTGGATTTGTATTGAAATCATTCAATCATTTTTGAGATTGTATCCAGGTACAGCTTTTCCCACTCTTTTGTTGACTATGAATTCCTCTACAGGATTCTTGTCCACAATAGTAGATATGATAATCCTCTGAATTGAATTCACCAATTCCCATCCATTTTAGTTCACTGATGCTCAGGATGTCAATGTTTATTCTTGCCATCTCCTGTTTGACCACATCCAACTTACCAAGGCTCATAGATCTTACATTCCAGGTTCCTATGCAGTATTTTTCTTTCCAGCATCAAACTTTCCTTTCACTTCCAGGCACTTCCGCCACTGAGTGTCCTTTCGGCTTTGGTCTAACCACTTTATTAGCTCTGGAGCTACTTGTCCTTGTCCTCCGCTCTTCCTCAGTAGCATGCTGGATGCCTTACGACTTGAGGGGCTTATCTTCCAGCATGATATCTTTTGTCCTTTTTTTCTGTTCATGGGGTTTTCTTGGCAAAGTTACTGGAGTGGCTTGCCAGTTCCTGCTCCAGGTGGATCGTGTTTATAGTCAGAACTGTCCACTATGATCTGTCCGCCTTGGGTGTCCCTGCATGGCATAGCCCATAGTTTCTCTGAATTGCTCAGGCCCCTTCGCCATGACAAGGCAGCAATCCATGAAGGATGATAAAGTTATTAATGGGACATTAAACACAAAAACTTGAGAACTGCTGCTACAACCTTCTCTTGCTATTTTGTGGTGAGAGAGCCAGTCCCCTTCCTCATCATCATGTTTTAAGTAGACTGGAGGAGTTCATATCTTCAACACACACAATATAGAGCAAATTATGTCCATTAGATCACATTATTTCTCCTAAATTAACTTGTTAACTTGTTCTATGCTTCTAATAATTTGCAAAAATTTGAAACAACTCTACTGAACACGATGATGTATCTGCTTGTCTACAACTTTTAAGTCATTTTGATTCTGCTATCTATATACAGTAGGACCCCCATATCCATGGGGTATTGGTTCTTGGACCCCCACAGATGTTGAAAACTGCAGATACTAACAAATATCCCCATCCCCCACCATTGTTGCAGTTATATTGGGTGAAGGGGCCAAGCTACCTGCGGTGGAGATGGGCTGAAACTTGCCCTTTCTGGCTCTGCTTCCTCACCCAGAACCAGCCCCAAGGCAGCAGCAGAGGAAGAGGGATCCTGCCCACCTGCCTGAGACTGAAGGCCCAGGTGAATGGGCCAGAAGCAGAACCTGGGGAGAAGGATGAGCTATGTGTGCACATGAGGGAAGGCAGCCACATGCCCAGGATCAGGGAGAAATGGGCAAGGCAGAGCAAGGCAAAAGGTGGCCCAGGCAAGACCCACACCATTCCACCTACTTCCTGCAGTGGGCAAAGGGGCTGAGCCACCAGGATAGAGAGGAAAGGGAGTTGTAAAAGTTTGGTAACCATTCTCGTACCAAATAATAATAATAATAATAATAATAAAAATCTGGAAAGAACAAGAATGCATCTTGGGGTCCCTGTGGTGGCCAGTTCTGTTAAAACATGGAATTTGGTGTGGGGGATTTCTTTATTTTAATATTTTTAATACAGTACAGTGTTTTCAGACTGTGGATAAGTGAATCAGCAAATATTCATCTGGCAGATATGGGAGTCATACTGTAAAATGGTGGGGATGGGAACCAAAATCACATTGAAATAAAATATTGGGGAGGGGCATAATAAAAATGTATAAAGGAACACACATGATCTTAGCCTAAGAGGCAGAGAAGCGACAAATGGTGAAGTCTTTTGCATAAGGACGGACTGCTCCCACAGATGCTCTATGGAGTGCCGATATGGGCTCTTTTCAAATATCACAATATTAAAATATTTCCAACACAAATTTCTAACCAGAGCAAGGCCGCAGTCCAGTCTGAGACACTGCCCTATTCAGTGGGTTCCATCACTAAGAAAGCAGCTGTTTTGTTTTGGCTCAAGGTAGTTTACCTCAAGCCCCTGGTTTTACTGGCCTATGAAGAAATGGGAAGGGGCTCTTGGGCCGCTAAGGTATCCACAATTCAACCTAAGATGGGTCATTTTCCAGCCTACCTCTGCATGAGGGGATATGAGCTACCCAAAGAAGATATTATTAAAAGACTGAATGATAATGACAGCCAGACTACCATGGCATCTGTAACTAGTTGTCACTCCAAAAGGCCTTTCCTAGCCTTTTTCGAAAAGTCTCTCCATATTTGTCCCTCATTATCTCACATGAGTTGAAACTACTACTCACTAAATGTGGATTGAACTCATTGCAGTTGAAAGAGATTCAGCAACATTATACTGTATAGATGAACATGGTACAAGTACATACTGTCCAACAGGATGCTCTACAATGAAGAACGTGATACATTTTCTAACAGAATTCCCTCTGTATGAGGTTTTGAGGGATCACTAGCTAAAGAACTGGAATAAAAAACAACTGCCCTTTATATACAGTTTTATTTCTGCTAGCTGGTAGAGACTATTATATATCCTGCTACATTCATTAAACAAGCCATGGAAAGATGGAATTCATTGCCTGCTTCACACTCTCTATAAGTTTGATACTTGCTTGAGAATGCTTATTTTATTGTTTTATTATTTTATTGTTTTATGCTTTTTTGCTTGTCTATATGTTAGATGTTATCTATCATATTTTAAGAGTGTCTTTAATTTCTGTGTATGCATATTTCCAACACAAATTTCTAATCAGAGCAAGGCCACAGTCCTTCTTCGATGTTATCTATCATATTTTATGAGTGACTTTAATTTCTGTGTATGCATGCAGCCTGACTATGAAACAACAGAGTAAAGTAAGTAAAAACGGATGCAACTCTTTCCTTTTGAGGATCCTAGATATATCTTTTAATGTTCTTTTCATATTTACGTGGGGGTATATTTAGCTTTACCAATGTGCCTGTTCTCCCCAATTCTCTACAGAAAAATTACTGCAACTCTACCACTGTGTGAAAACACACAGCATTGATCCCCAGTGTAGCACATTATCTCCAAATTACTCAATAACAGAATGCTGCAGAACAAGCAAATGAGTAGGATTAACTCCATAGAAAAGCAACACCACCCACAGTTTATGCTGAGTAGTTTAATAATTTCTTCAGTGTTCCATCAGCTCTTACAAATGACAGCATTAGATTTCATCATGTCCTTTTACACTAAAGAATGCTTCTTCCGATAAACTCCTCCAAAAAAACAAAACCAGATACTGGCGCCTTGCAGCATGTCTTCATTTAAGAGCCAAGCTACGCCTTTAGCTATTCTATACCATTACTTTCTAAAAGTAAAATAATAATTGGTGAAGAGGACAAAGCCATGTCCCAATTTATTTATTTATTTATTTAACTTATATGCCGCCCACACTACCCAAAGGTCTCTGGCCAGCTTGCAACAATTTAAATACAATGAAAAAGATAAAACAATTAAAATACAATTAAAAATACAGTACTCTAAAAATTGCCATTCAGGATGCACATTTGATATTATTTCAATTAAAAATCTGGAACAGGAAGGTTGTGACCTGGTGCCGAAACATCATCCATGTCATCAATTGCCAAGGGTGCCTGTTTAATCAAAGTTTCCTCCTTCCTCTTGCTCTAGATTCCTACCGCTGGACCTAGTGGTCCCTTGAAAAGCTCCTTCTAGTGGTTGCGGGGACCATCTAGGTCAATTGGGGAGGAAGACGTACAGCTGATGAGCATGTTAACTGTCAGAGCTGGCTCTGCCAGTAGGTGGAGTTGGACAATAGCCTCAGGATTCCTAGATTGGGAAGAAGTGACATTCTCCCAGCTGTTCCTTGTGAGCCCAAGGCCACTCCCATTGACTGTAAGACAGACATGCATGTGTCACACAATTTGTCTCCTGTCCTCTTAAGTCGCTTCCTGCTTCCAGGTACAGGATATGCTGCTGCCCCATAGTAAGACTCCAAGGAGGCCAAAACTGCAAACACCAGGAACTGTGATTTCTCGGTGGTGGCCCCTTCCTTCTGGAATAAGCTTCCTACAAAAGGTTCATCAGGTGCCATCCCTCTCAGTTTTTAGGAAGTTAATTAAAATGGAATTATACAAAGCTGCTATTTGACTTGTGTTTTATATATAGACCTGAGATGTTCACATTTGTTTAGTGATATTTAAACACAGGTTTTATCACTTCAACTAGTGACAGGATTTTGCTGTATTTACAGTATTATATATTGTGGTTTTGTATTGTAGGATTTGTAATTATGCCTTGATGGGCACCCAGAGAGTGTTTGCACTAATTGGGCAGTACAGAAGTTGAGAAAACCAATCAATCACTCTGTCACCTCACTCACTCACTCACTCACTCAATCAATCAATCCAGTCAGCTTCTGAACATGGAACAGAGGGGGAAATATCATCTTGCCCTTTATTTCGGTGGGAGGGGATGCTTCAACCAGCACTATAAATGAACAATCCCTTGAAGCGGTAGAAACCTTCTTATGGATTCACATAGTTGGCTGAATCCTAAAAATGACATTATCAGGCACAATAAAAATGAAACATTTTGGGGGTGATAGAAGTGCTTCATGCATATCATTTTAATTGTCTTTAAAACACTCTTATGAGTTGAGCTAATAGTGTCACCCTCATATTGCTGAAAAATAGTGGTGGACCTATGATCACTTACCAAGAGGAAGGATGAGGTTTTGGCCGGGAAATTCTTAGCCACTGTGTGGAACAAACCAGACATAATTTTTTTTCCCCTGAGATCTTCTGGGCATCCATATTGCTCTGCATGCTTAGACAGTACAGACAGGGAGGGGGAAAAACAGGGAAGCTAGTTGTGGGGCAGTTGAATGGGCCACTCCAGTTTCTTCTTTCACCATATTTTCCTTTCCTAGGACACGACTGTCAAGGAAGATCAGGACAACGATGCACAGCATCCCATATCCAGTCATTCATGCTTTGGCTCCTTCTATAGTATTCCAGTGTGACTGGAGGCAGAAAAAGCAGCAACTGTAGGATGCATCAACAGAAATACTTTCCTGACCAAAGGAAGGGACAGTGCTATTCTCTTTGTCTGTTCTCGCCTGGAATAGCGTGTCCAGTTCTGGGCACCAAAAAGGGTACCAAGAAGCTGGAATGTGTCCAGAGGAGGGTGACCAGAATGGCAAAAGGTCAGGAAGCCAAGCCCTATGAGGGAACGCTGTATGTTTAGCCTTGAGGAAAGAAGACTGAAAGGTAATATGCTACCCATCTTCAAATACTGAAGCAAGTAAGCTTGTTTTCTATAGCCCCAGAGGGTTGCATGCAAAGTACAGTAATGGATTCATATTATAAGAAGTGAGATTTTGCCTAAATGGTGTGCCTTTATCAGAGATTTCTCAACAGAGGTTAGATGATCACCTGTCAGGGATGCTGTGGCTATGAATTTCCTGTTTCAGTAGCGGGTTGGACAGAATGACCCTCGGGGTCCCCTCTAGCACTACAGTTCTATAACGGCAGTTTCTTCTACTAGTAATAATCCCCTTCCCAGTTTTTGCATCTCCCTCTTAACAATTTCCTTTTAAAAAAAGAAAGAAAAGAATGAAATGTGTCTCAAGATAGTCAGCTTTGGCTAAGGAGTGGCAAAAAAGGGCTGGCAAGTGAAACAAGCAGTAAGGTAGTGGTGGGGAAAGAGGTGGAGAGGACTAAGGAAGTAGCTTTGTGGCAGGAGAGTGGGTTTGTGAATGTCTCCCTCTTTCTGTGTGTGTGTGTGTGTGTGTGAGAGAGAGAGAGAGAGAGAGAGAGAATTGAGTGGTTGGAGAAAAATCCTAGACTTTCAGACAGTACAGCAATAATTAGAACAAGCAGTTTTGAGCTAGTAAGAACGCAACTCACAATCCAAACAGCAGTAAGGAACATACAAGGTGCTTCCTTGATTTTTGATTGGCCTTTGAGCTGATTTTGGGAGTTTTTGTAGTTCCTCTAATAAATTCAAGGCAGCACACATGGCTTTCCACTTTCCCCTGTTCAAAACAAGTATAATGAACAATTATAACTTAAAGTACAGTACTTATGCTTCAGTTCCTACACCATGCCTTAGCTTTTCCTCAGAACTTAAAGCCTATACAGGTATGAATGCAAGAACTATGCAGTTAGTTATGATCTGGAATTTCACATCACTGTGATTTAATGATGATCAGTACTACATGTGAGAAGTTATATGCACTTTCAGCTCCATGCTCTCTTTCTATATTTTTCTCTTCCAATCAACCAGTGTAAAGCTTCAACTATTTTAAATGCATTCCATGATGATATACAATGATTGGAACACAGACTTCTCACAGACATAATTGTAACCTGGAGGTTGTGAACAAAACACAATGTTCCTAACTTCGTTTTAAATGCTAAACTCCTGCATACTTCTGAATTTAAACTGAGGCAATGAATATCTGAAATTGCTTACATACCCTAAAAGGAAATGTGTATTGCTTGTTTCTGTATATCTGAAGTTCCTCAGCCGCAACTGTTTACCCGCATTTTAGATAGACCTCCATCTGTTGACAACTCTTTTCTCTAATATTGTAAATTCCCCCACATAGTAAAATGTAGATTATAACAGGAGTTGGAATATTTGTTTGTAGTAGTGCGCTTCTTTCCAGAAAGAAAATCCCATTTTAACCGCTGTTTTCAAAATGTGTCCTCATCCTAAGGTAACTGAGAAATCTACTAAAACATTTACCCTCCAGAAATTACTATCACTAACCAGACAGAGCCAATCCAGAACTCAGAAGTTATTAAAAATAAAAAGCAATAACAAATGATAAACTAATTCCTTTTCTGAGTAACAAAAGTATAACAACATTACATTCCAACACAAGGCATAACTTAATTCATTACCAGTGTAAAGATGATCTTTAGAAATTACTCTTATATTTACGGGAGTATGGCTTTACTGAACGATGATGACAGACTATCATATAGTGCAAGAACTAGGTTTACTACATGTTGGGGCTTTGATGAATGGGAGAAGAATGTGTTTTCTACCAAAGGCCAATGACTTATAACATCCAGGTTTTTTAAAAAAGAAGTAACTTAAGAATGATGATTTCAGTTACTTTGAAGAAACAAGGGAGGAGAATGTTACTTTTGAAGACTGCATATGTAGAGGTAATTAATTTCTTGGGGAGAGGTATTACATCTGTAATTATCTATGTTTTGGAAGTAACTGAGCTCTGAGCCTACAACACTAAAAATAATGGGATCTTTAAAAACTAATCAAAGGCAAAAGCTAAAAGAATACCAGTACCATAACACCTTGCTTAAAACTGACTTGTTTAGCATTGTTGCATTATAACATGCTTTTCACCATTCTCTCAAGAGTTGGTTGGACAATCATATGTTGGGTGGGGCAAAATGCTGCCCTCTCCCCCCCTTCCCTTCCTTCTGCTCTCCTCCTCTCCCCATCCCCCTGCTTCTGAAGAGTGACAAGTCTCTTTTAATTTCAGTATTGTGTTTCTGTCTTTTTCTGTTCTTTTTCTTTTTTGTTATTATGCACGGTAGATGGCACTTACATTTAAGGCCGTCACCAGCTCTGGGTTCAGATAAAAATAGCACAGAGATACAAACTCAACCAAATAAGTGGGATTGTTGAAACCTTCAACACCGTGTCCAAAGTTCTACAGAGGCAAGAGTCTTCATTGTTGGGCTGACCCACTCACTATTTATATTTATATTTAATCTGTTGGGTTTCTATCCCATGATTCTCCCCAAAATGGGGCTCAAGATAATATTCAATGAAAGAAAAATATTATTAAAACCCATGTAAGAAATCAAGTATTAAAATAAAATTAGATGAATAGCATCAATTTAAACAATTCAAAAGACACTTTAAAGCCACCGCACTGAGAATAATCATCAAACTGGAAGCTAGCACCATCCTCTGTGGTACATCCATTGCAGAGCTTCCCAGAATAAAAATGTCTTGCCTGCTGGCGGAAGGAGGGGTTCAGCTTAGGCTCCTTTGCAAGGGAGTCCCACAACCTGGAAGTAACTACTGAAAAGGTTCTCTCTTGTATCCTCACTAAATATGTCTGGAAGGGTGCTGGGGCCAAAAGGAGGGCTTCCCTTGAAGGGAAGGGTGGTATGGAAAGATATGGTCTTTCAGACAGCTTGGACCCAAGGCATATAGAGGTCTATAGGTCATAACCACCAGTCTGAACCAGGACCAGTAACTTTAAAAACGCCTCATTAAGAAAATTATAACATCTAAATGATGCATCACCTCACCAGCTGATTAACTGGCAAACTTCAGCCTGAATAAAAAAACCTCTGTGTCCATTGGCCAAAGAACAACAGGGAGGGAGCCAACCTAGCCTCTCTGGGTAAGGAGTTCCTGAGTCTGGATGTGGTCAGAAAACTCTGATTGAAATCCTGTTGTGTAGCTACATGTGTGCAATGGTAATGATGTCACTAGCAGTGGCAAATCAGTCAATCAATTTTTATTTTGCTGTATCCGACCCATTAAAATACATACATGTAATATTTAAAATAAATGGAAGCAATTAAAACATTTCAAGATAGCTAAAACAGTATAAATTGATAAAATAGATTACCCATACATTGTTTTTTTTTTTAAATGACGGGGTAGGTAAACGTCAGGATTGTCTTTTGTATTCTTTGGCCAGAAAGAAGGAATTTGGCCACTGATTCGGTGGTTATCTTGTTTGTGTCGCTTAATAAATATTTTGTATGCCAAATCAGAGTCCTACCTGGGAAGACATTCATTATGGGCTTGAGGAATTTGATATGCTCATTTCTGTAAAAATTACACTCAAAAACAATGTGCTTTCAATTCCTCTGTCCTTACACGGGCACAATCTTTTTTCGTAAGGGGTGCCAGAATATCACCCATCTAGAATTGCAGATTGGAGACAATTAAATCGGGCTGTTGAGAAGATGAGCGTGTATTTTGGGATAATCAAATTCTCTAAATATCTGGAATTTTGGGAGAAACTGTAGTTTAGGCCAAGGTGCAAGATGGAGCATGTTTTGCGAGCCATTGAAATAGAATACTGGAAGTCAATGTCCCTGATCTGCTTTTCTAAGATAGAATTGGCTGCCTTGGGTTCCTGGGCATAAAGAAAGTCCAAAGAGAGCTGTTACTTGCTGGAACCTGGCAACCTTAGTGCAGGCAGGATCGGCCCCATCTCTCTGGGGAGAACTGCTCTAAGGATTGCAGGACTGGGCCCTTTCCCTGCAGCTGTTGTTCAGCTCCTCAGGAGTGCCATCTGGGGAAGTTGAGGACTGGGCTATATAAGAAAAGGCCTTCCCTGTAGAACTTTACCTCAGCAACAAAGGTCTCTGGCTGTGTTGTGGTGATAGCCCTGCCTTGTCTGGTTGTTCCTGCCTTGCCTCTCCTGCATTGTGGACCCTGCTGCCTTGCTATGGTTCTTCCTGGCTTTTTGCCCTGGACTGTCTGACCACAATTTGCATCATCCTTCTACCCAGCTATTGTTTTGGACTCAAAACCCCAGCTGGTTGGTCTCTGTTTCGGCTGTGGGGTTGGCTTTACCTTGTTCCTGTGGTCTTGCCCTGCACTGGGTCCTGGTGCCTCTCCTACTGAACCATGACACTCTTGATCTATGTATGCTGCAACACACAGTTATGAACATAAGATAAGATTATGCCACACTCACAGCTCTGAGTTCTTCAGATGCATTCTATGATATAATTAAAGAGTAGGAAGTAAATGAGGCACAAACAGATGCTTAAGTGGAGGGGGGAAGCCTGAGAGCTAGGAGACAAATATGGGAACATAAAGGAGGGTAATGGCAAGTAATAAAGCACATATCCACAATTACTTGGAACTTGAAGTCATTATTCATTGTTGTGGATAAATGTTCAGAATAACTTAAATACACATTCTATACAAGAGCTTCACTTTCTACCGGTCCACTACTAGCACAACTCAAAGCCTTGGCTACAAGCTACAAAAGCCAACATAAACTGGGACATTATTTGAAAGATAGCATTTTCTCATACAAGCCTGCCCGGGTATCAAGATCTTTCAGAAGAGACTGTTCTCTTTGCTCTACACCTTTTGGGGTGAATGTAAGAGAGGGCCTTCATAGAGTGAAGCTTTGGAAATCCCTGCCAAAGGGGAGGGAGAAGCCACCACCCCCTCCTTTGTCCTCATTGATGCAAAGGGCCTACTTTACCACAATTCATTATGTTAATCAATAGGATTTTGGCCAATGTGTTTGCAATCTGTTTTCAGCTGCTGTCTTTTTAACATATTTAGACACCTTGAACATTATAGGCAGGATACAGACAAGTTACAGACACAATATACAAACACACATAAATTTTGAGAGGACTGTTTTAAAACCACAGATTATTAAAGAAACAGAGCTGAATATAACTATGGATCAATTGAGTGAAAAGGATTCAAACCAGAAATAATCACCCATGCTTTGGTATATTTAAAGTGTCAGTATGATCTACTAATTTTTGACACTTTTTTTCATATTAACACAGATGACTGTACTTTTTATAGAGAGTAGCTCAGCTAGCTAGATGAACCACAGGAGTGGAAAATAGAAAATGTTGAGATCTAGTCTTCCCTGTGCAGAAGCTGGTTGAACACCATCACCAGTAAGCTGATGTAGGAAGCAATACGGTTTGACATGATGAAGGAGTGGTATGTTCCTAGTTATAACAGAAGGCATCTATTAAAGTCTACAGGGAAATAAATAAAAATTGCTTGCAGCCAGAATTATTAAGGCCGTCTCATGCCAGGTACAAGAGCAATTTGCCTTTTCTCTCAAAAGTAATGCATTTAGGAAGCTATCACTGGGATTAGAGGAAACTAATGGATTTTCAAATTATTATTATTCATTAGAAAGGGGCATTAAAACAAGTCACATTTTGTTATCAATATGGACACTTCTCCCAGATGTAGGCTGCTTCATATTGATAATGCGTCTTATTCAGCAACCTGGTAAATAAAATCAGGAAAAAGAAATCATTGCAAAGCCTCCCTTCAGGTTCCAAATTGTGAACAGACATACATCATATTGGAGCACTATTATTATTATTATTATTATTATTATTATTATTATTATTATTATTATTATTATTATTATTATTATTATTATTATTATTATTATTATTATTATTATTATTATTATTATTATTATTATTTAAAAACATCAGGTGCAGTAAATCAAAATTATAAAAACTGAAGGACACTGTAGTTTTTGATGGCTCAACATCAGATCCCTTTGACATCTGAAGCGGAGTGAAACAGGGCTGTGTCCTCACGCGGATGCTGTTTGGGATCTTTTTTGCTGTCATGCTGAAGCACGCCTTTGGAACTGCAACAGATGGTGTCTATCTCCGGACTAGATCAGATGGAAAGCTCTTTAATCTCTCTAGATTGACAGCAAAGACCAAAGTCCAGCTGAAATGCATACGGGACTTCCTCTTCGCTGATGATGCAGCCATTGTTGCCCACTCTGCTGAAGACCTCCAACAACTCATGAATTGTTTTAGCAAGGCCTGCCAAGACTTTGGATTAACAATCAGCCTGAAGAAAACACAAGTCATGGGCCAGGGCGTGGACTCACCTCCCTCTATTACCATCTCTATACAAGAATTGGAAGTTGTTTGTGACTTTGTGAACTTTGACTCAACAATCTCTGACACTCTCTCCCTAGATGTCAAGCTGGATAAACGCAGTGGCAAAGCAGCTACCATGTTCTCTAGACTCACAAAAAGAGTACTGCAGTGAGTCCTGGACCCTTTGTGCATGGCAGGAGAGGAAGTTGAACACATTCCATATGTGTTGTCTCCTACTCATTTTTGGTATCACCTGTCAGGACAAAGTTCCAGATAGAATAGTCCTAGAATGAGCTGGAATTTTTAGCGTGTATACATTACTAAAACAGCAACATCTACGTTGGCTCAGGCATGGCATAAGAATGGCTGATGGTCGGATTCCAAAAGATTTCCTGTATGGAGAATTAGTGCAGGGAAATTGCCCCAGAGGGAGACCAGAGCTGAGATACAAGGATATCTGCAAGCGGGATCTGAAGGCCTTAGGAATGGACCTCAACAGATGGGAAACCTTGACATCTGAGTGTTCAGCCTGGAGGCAGGCGGTGCATCATGGCCTCTCCCATTTTGAAGAAACACTTATCCAGCAGGCTGAGGCAAAGAGGCAGTCCCGAGACCAGCAAAACCAGGCAGCTGGACAGGGGACAGACTGTATTTGTCTTCAGTGTGGAAGGGATTGTCACTCTCGAATTGGCCTTCTCAGCCACACTAGATGCTGTTCCAAGTCCTCCATTCTAGATGCTGTTCTAAGTCCTCCTTTCAGAGCACATTACCATAGTTTCTCGAGACTGAAGGATGACTAATCCAAATCATATCTAATTCTGTAATCTGTTCAATCTCTGGACATTCACAGATGAGATGTGAAACAATTTCATCTTTTTCTTGGCAGAGGTCAGCATTTCCTGTTAGCACTAATTCCTTGGATCTTAGCTTTCATCACACTGGAGTGATTGTTCTTGTGCAGCAAAAATCAACCCTTCAGTTTCTCTCTTAATGGTCTCCAGTTATAGCCAGCCCATATTGAATTATGATCATGCTTTCCATCAATATTTCTCTGGTGTTGTCCATGTAGTGGTTTATTTTTCTAATTGTTTAATTTATTTTCAAATTGTTTCTGATACTGAGCCTTTGTTTCTGTTGTTTTCAGAATATTCTCCATTTTCACAGCCTTAAGTAACTTTTCTCTACTTTATTCTTATTCAAAAATACCAGACACAGTCAATCAAACTTATAAAAACATGGACTGGGATGATGATGATGACTGTGTTGTGGGAGAGCGGGCCTGCATGCATTTACCTGGCTCCTACCATCATAGTCCTTTTCATCTTCATGGAGTGCTGATAACATGAGGGGAGGGTCTATCTGCAAAAGAGAAGCCTGCTGAATTCTCACGGGCTCTGCCTTAAACAGAACATAGTTATGCAGGTGGGTGGGTGGGTGTCCAAAAACTGCCATCTCCCAAAGTAACTTTTCCACCAGCACTTGAAATAATGGGCTCAAATTAATCCATAAATACACAAACTTCAAGTGTTTCTGAAACTACAATATATCTGGCAGACTAGAAGCCAGGAGTTTTTAATTGCATGAATGTCCCATGGAGGTGGTGGGTATTGGTTGCTCCCACTTCTGTAGCTTCTGCAAGAGGAAAACTGGGAGCAGCTGGATTTCATTAAGGCTATACTTTCAAGCAAAGCTTTCCTAGTGTTTTGCTAAGGATAAGCATTTCAAAGCAGTCACTGAGTTAGTTTTGTCAAGATGCTTCTTTTTCTTGGGGATGGATTGACCTCCCATGTTTTGGGGCACGTATCCTTCCACAACCTGATTGTTTTTATATACCTTAGAATCACTTTCCCCAGCTAACAATTGCATTATGGGATTTGTAGTCCATCCAGATCAGGTCACAGAAGGCACTTTCAAAGTGACAAATGCAGCATTTTTGAAGGAGATGATACTGGAAGTCAGAGGTCACAATCTCATGCCTTCCTTTGCAAATTCCACAGTTTCATTACAAACTAACAATTTAATTAAAAATGAACTGTACTAATTCAACAGATTAGACATGTTCAGATTGAATGGGAACAGTAATAAATTAATCTTCCCATTACTAAGTTTAACACAAATGAATTACCTTTCAGACCTAATATTCTATGCTCTGGGCTTGCTCATGGGACACAGAGATTAAGAATAGGATTTTAAAGCACTGTTCCCCCCTTTTATAATAGCCAGGTAACCTGAGACACCCCCTGCCATATTTGCATAAAATGGCATTTTAAAGAAAACATATTAAATAGATTTTTTTTCAGAATATCATTCTAACCAAACATGTTACTATTAATGTAACAATGCATAATGGGGAGGGGGGCCTTGTAAATCTGACTGTATTAGATAAAATTTGATAATACACACAGAGTTTAATTTACATTTTTGGATGTGGAAACTGAAGGGGTCAAATTAATACATATAATATATACATCTTAGCCTAACCATAGCCACCTTGCTTTCTGTAAATTGCTTTGCTACATAAATGTGCAAACCTAATGTATCAAGGTTTCTGTTTAGCAGAGAAGAATAAACAAAGGAGGGAGGTGGCCTGAATTGCTGTTGCTTGCAACTACAGTAACTAGTCTAACTGAGAATGTGTCCTTGGTCAGGGATAAGGGATCTAGGAGTCTAACCACCCAGAACTGGGAAAGATGAGGTCTGCAAACCTGCGAGTGAAGTTGTGACTCTTTGCTTGCTTTCAGCTGAAAATAAACAAATATCTATTGGATCTCTCTGTCTCTGGCTGATTGATTAATGCATTGTTGTTGTTTAGTTGTTAAGTCGTGTCCGATTAATGCATTAGAGACAGGCGAAGAGCCAGGAAATAGTCTTGTCACCCTACATTTTTGGCACCCACAAAGGGACTCTGAAGCATAAAATGGCTGCCTAAAAATTGGCAGAAGGAAGCCTTCAGACCGGCTCCTGGAAAAACCCAGGATGACCCTAATCCGTCCCAGCGCACCCTGAGCATATCTGTCAGGGAGACGTGGCCTAGGTTGTCCTGGACAGACCAATGAATCCATGACTGAATGCCTCATAAGAGATCCATTGAAAAATTAAGGGGGAAAAACAAAGAGGACTTTAGGACATGAGTATAAAATGGGCAATTGGAGTAGAAGAAGACTTCAATATGTGAGTGTAAACAGGCATGTGTATTTTGTGTGTCTTCTCCCCAAATTCTCGAGAGATCCAAACGGACGAATAATTGTGAAGGAGGCTTTTAGTATGCAATTCTGTTTTAACCCTCGAGGGGAACAGTCAGAGAAAAATCTGTGTGAATGATGTGTTTTGAATGGGGGACCATACAATAGCTCTGAAAGCAGAGGGCTAGACAAGCCCCACCCTAAATTGTGAAGTGACCAGGGCCGAGAAATCTGCATAAGCGATTGCAATAGAGTATGTTTTTACACAAGAGTAAAACTGAGTGAATAAGTAACGTGGGGGAATTATCACAGCAGCTGCAAGTGATCCTATTAAGATCGCTTCACTGCAATGTGTATTAAAGTATGGGGAAGTTTTACAAAACTCAAAACGAGTAATAATGCTACTAAGAGGGGGAAAAAAGGGAAACTGGGGAACCTTTGTATGTTAACCTGACCCACTTATAAACCTGGATCAAGATTTACCTCACTGGCCTTCTACAGGGGCCTATGATGACATGCTTTTTCATTTAATGAAATACTTAGAATTGAACTCTAAAACTGAAGAATGGGCTTACGTTTCCCTTTTCCTGAATCTCTCTAAATGGTGGGATTTACTAGCTGACTGCAGCAAGACTAGCTTACCCAAAAGCCTTGAAGTTCCAGAGAAAAGACAATCGGCTATTATCGCAGCTATCATACCTTCTAGCCCCCCCCCCAATAAAGTTTCTCAAATCTCAGCCATTTAGCCCGCCCTGGTGAAAGGGTTAAAATCTCTGAGGAAGACAATTTTCCTTCCCCCTATTCAGTGCCTTCAGAGGCAGCAGACCTGTCCCTTCTCCCTGAGAGTTTCCTAACCCAGAGGAGAGCCCTTGCGATCTCTATCCCTATGGGAGGGGAACATCCTTCACCAAAAGAGTCAGACAGGAGGGAGCAGGAGGAAATCACTGATTTAACCCCTCAAGTGGCCAGAACAGTAGCTTGCAGTTTTTCAGGAAGTGATCTCCAAGGTTCATCTAAACAAACCACACAGAGAGTGCCCCCAGATTGCTTTACACCTAAACCTGTGGAGAAAGTTCTCCCCTTAAGGGAACTTCCGATGGAAAATAAATTAGTTCTGGTCCATACCCCATTCTCCACTGCTGATTTATTTAACTAGAAACACCATGTCGAGAGGCCCCTCAGAAGTACGTGGACTTGATCCAATGGATCACTACTACTCGCCACTCTTCTGAGCAGCCTCCTAAGCGAAGATGAGAAACACCAGGTTCTTGCTAAGACCTACACCTGGTGTACTACTCATAGGGTTCAACAAATAGCCAATGGCAATGGAACAGTTGATGACTGGCCTGAAGCAGCAGCCCTCATAACCCCAGCTCCCCTAATTGATCCTAATAAGCTTGCTGGGGTCTGCCTGCTGACTGTGGCAAGCAATGCTATAATTCATGGCCTCAAACTAGGAGTTCCAAAGGCTTAGAACTTTCACAGAGTATATGAGATTGTTCAAAAACCCATGGGATCCCCAATTGAATTCCTGACAAGGCTCAAGGATGGTTTCTGCCGGTACACCGACCTTGATCTGGATTTGGAATCAAACGAGGGTGCACTAAAATGGCTTTTGAGAGCCAGAGCATGCCAGACATTTGCAAGAAGCTCCAAAAAAATTAACTGCCCCCACTACTCAATCCATAGATACCCTCCTCTAAACTGCATTTCTGACATGTTTCCAGAGGGATGAGGAGGAGAAGGCTGACAAACGAATGAAGCAGCAAGCTGCCCTCTTGGCAGCTGCATTGCAACCCCCCCCTTGAGCTCACGCTGCCGCTGCCTCGTCTCCCCTACCCCACGCATGAAGGGAGCCCATAAGTGAAAAGGGAGGAGGCGACCAAGCAATAACAGCAGCAGGAGGCAGAGAAATGGAACAAGGAGAAGGGTAACAAGATGAAAGGAATGGTACAGTTGACTCTGAAGCTACAGGATTCTGCTGACTACATTGAAGGGTACCAAAGCTAATCATTTTGCTCCTCAAACAACACAGATTTTTGCAGCACAGATTATCATATGTATTCTGATAGACACCTTCGCAGACTAGAGCAGTAGTTGCCAATCTTCAGTACCTTACATCCCACCAGTTAGTCTGTTCAAGAATATGGATCTCACCTTGACAGAAACAGAAAAGAGAGAAAGTGAAAGATATAGAAAAGGAAGAAAGGAATAAGAGGATGAGGAAGGAGCTGATAAATGGTGAGCTGCCCCCTTTTGGCAGACGCTTTACAGCCCCCTCTCGCCTTTGCCTCTCTGCAACGTTTTCCTGCCCAATGTTGGGCGCAAGGTGCCCTTCAGAGGGATGGAAATGGACCCCTGGGATGAGCTTTGTGGGAGGTCCACATCCCCTCAGGGAAACCGAGGCTTTGGCCCCGCTAGGAGTGCATCTAACCCACAGATCAATCACAGAAATAGGTCCCAGGAACAGGAGGATTGGGCGAATGGTGCCTGGATGGCATACTTTTTTCTTTTTCTTTTTTGTCTATTCAGTTGATTCTTGTGTGTTCTTGTGTATCTATTCTATTGTGTATTTAAAGGGGGTCCATGGTAAAGGAAGGGTTGATAACCACTGCCCTACACAAGAATCATTTAGGAGTGATAAGAGAATGACACAGAAATTTCCTCTCAAAGTCCGCCTAAAATGTTCTGAAATGCCATTTTGAGGCAACTTTAGAAGGCACTATGAGAACATTTATAGCACCAAAAAGTACCTTTATAATACTCATTACTTCTGAAACATAACCTAATTATACCCTGATTGTCCCCAAAAATATTAATTTAATTTAATTTAATTAACTCCCGATTAGTGAATTCACTCTTGGTGGTGTGCAGACAAGCAAAACTCCACAACTACCACCCACTGCATTCGCATAATAACATAATGACTTAATCAAAATGGCACTAGAACCAACTCAACTGCAGTAATCTAAGATTCAAACATTAAATTTAACATCATTTGGGGGTGTGATGCTCATAGAGGCTGCCTTATGTAATTCTGTTTTGAGTAATTTGTTGAAGATTGGGAAGGGCAGATTCTGGCACCTATCAGCTGGCAGTTTGTTCCACAAAGTGGGGACTATTACCAAGAAAGCCCTACTCCTTATTGTTTGCCTTTCTAGCTTCCCTAGGCATAGCCACCTTTAGCACGGTGGGTTGAGAGGAGTGTTTGACAACGGAAACTGTTCAGACACATTCTGACAAGTATCAAGACCCAAAAGCTATGAATTATGCTTTGTTCAATATACATCAGTCTAATAGTTTGGCAACTTTTTAATGGGAAGAAAAAGATAAGACTCTTGCTTAGCATTATGTGCGAGAGCGACAACCCTCCCAACAAGGCAGCATCAACCACGTAAGCTATCCTGATCTCACTTTATAACCTTAAGCTCGGTAGTTCTCACAAAGGGATAACTTGATATTGCCAAAGGGCTGCTTAATTTTGCCCAGTAAAATGTTAGGGGTTTTTTCCCCCCTTTGAACAGCTGATCTGCCCTCATGATATATCTGCTTTGGAAACTCAGTTTTCAAACTAATTTGCCACCTTGTATGGTAAACTGCCTTTGATTATAAAACCTTTCTTGTGCTCACAGTAATAATTTTACCAGGGGTTTTTTTGTTTTGTTTTTGTTTTGTTTTTTCTAACCAAGCACTTGAGCATAAATTTTGCAGTTTGGAAAAAAAAAAGTGCAGTTGAAAACTGGCAGATGTCCAGCTGGATAAATAGAGAGAAAATTTGTCAGGTTAACATATCTGTTTCTTAGGCACTTAAAGGACAGGAAGGTTGTGGGACATAATTTACAGAAGGGTTAGGAGGCGCTTGGCTTCCATGCTTAAATCCCACTGCCCAAACCTTCTTAAAATGTTTCCTTCTTGGCTGCAACCTCCTCCTCCTTCTCCACCTTCCTTGTACTAAAAAGTCCAGGCCCTACCGAGTGCAGTGTAAAATGGACCAGTTTAAAGCCACCAGCTGAGTCGTGTGCGTCATAAGCAATCACAGTGAAAGCGCTGGCTGTATTTAACAGACACTAAAGCAACCGTTCGGTGGCCTGAAAAAAAAACTTGTTTGTCTTTTCAGAGGAGGGGGAAATCTGACAGAGCATTTGAGCAGTTGGGGGGGAAAAAACAATCTAGAAAACCTCTTGATTTTAAGTTGCTGGGGGGATCCTACTTAACAGGCTAGACCCAAACTGAGACTCATGCAACTTCCGTGGCATTTCCTCACTCCATCCAAAATTACGAACACCCTATCCTGTGTTTAATAGTAAAGGAGAGCACCTACTAGGCCGTTTCTATGGCCTAATGAGACAAACTGTTTCCACAAAGGTACTGTGCAAATGAAAACAAAACTAAAACACAGCCAGCTAATCTAAATCTGGGTGTCTGTGTGAATTTCGTTGTATGGGTATACTATGTATATACTGTACTTACAATGACAATAAATAAATAAATAAATAAATAAATAAATAGATAAATAAATAAATAAATAAATAAATAATCCAGCAAAGTCTATGGCAAGACCAAACCAAAGCACACAATACTTATCAAACTGCTGGGGATCACTTGTCAATCTTTGTAGGACTATAAACAAATCATTTCTTAGTTGTCCTACATCAACTGCTCGTGGTTATAATGGCAGAATGCTATTCATCCAGCCTTAACATGTGCACTCTAGCAGCCAGCAAGGCAGACGTACCCTCTTGAACAGTCTTCAATTCTTCTCTCACCATGGCTCCACTAAGTGAAGAAACAAAGACTAGGATAATGAAATGGTGTACCTGATCCTTTCAGTGACCTCCATCAGCCTATACTCTGGCTGCAAATTTAATAAATAAATAAATCTAAAACGGCTGCCACTGAAGTGTAAAGTTCCTGCTGTTCTGAAAAATAGAAAATTGTGTCCAAACTAGTCTCAGAAGAGAAAATTTCACAGCTCCCCTCATTTCAATTATGGAAACATATTTTGAAACATGCCCAATAATGAAAAACAGGCTTCTACAAAGAGCTATTTAGAATCCGAATCGTTTGAAAGTCGGGCCTCTGTGAACACATCACTGTTCAACAGTTTTTCAAGGATCTTTGAAAAGGTCGGAGAAGTATAGTAGGAGATCTGAAAGCTACAGAGGGAAGGGCAATAATTCTTGGTCTGAGCTTTGTGCAAGTATAATGTAGGGGAAATGATACTGGCCTACCTTACTGGGTTGCTTTAATGCAGGGCTGGAAAATCTGCATCCCTTCTGATGTGGTGGGTCTAGGGTTGTGTCTGTGGGGCTCCCCCTAAATCATTCATTCCTGAACAGATTGTCTCAATGCATCGAGAAAGCCTGTCAAGATTGCCTTAGCCTTGGCTTGGGAGATTCCTCTCTTTCTGTATGTAAATGTTAAAATGGTTGTTCTTCTGTTGAGGCTTTCACAAGTCATGTCTTTGTGCACACTCTGTGCAAAACGTATGTCTTCTCTCCCTGTGAATCAAAACACATGCCCAGCAGATACAGAAGGTCTCACTGATGGATCAAAATGATCCTAACAACTACACGATGGACAAATTCTATGGGCATAATTTTGCCTCAGCCTAACTTTGATTGGAAAACTTCCTTTCCCGCCCTTGTCATTGTGGTTTCTGAACCTCCCTAGGACTCCCTTTTGCTCTGAGGAAGCCTTTGGGAGTCTCAGGGGAGGAAGGGAGCTTTAATAATAAAGAAAAACAAAACAAAAAAACTAAAACTGCTGCTGGATCACAACCGGCAGTCCTCAACCTGGTGGCAGCAACCCAACAGCATCTATCCTGTTGCATAGGATATGATCTAAAGGCACACTTTGTGACAACACTGCCGAAGATAAACAAAAGCCTGCATGGAAGCCCAGATGGGAACCCCCCTTTAGGCTCCCTCCCAGAATGGACATAGGATACAAATGCTTTCTTAGCTATTAATGCTGATAATTTTCCATATACTGGTACAAAGACTCAGTACACACAAGATGTATTCAACACACACTCACACTCACACACACACACACACACACACACACCTCCAACCATTAAATATATACATTTTATCAGAAAACAAAAATGTTTCCATTGCTCTTTCTTATAAACCAATCAAGCAGATATCTAATCAGGATTTGCATCTCTACTTCTGGCTCCACCAATGGCTGAAATGGTGATTTAAACACATTTTAACTGAGATAAAACAGATTTTGATAGGAAGCTGTTGTTGGAAAGATTTGGAATTTCGTTGTTCCTCTTTTAGACTCACTTCCTCCCTTGGAAAAGGAAAAAAAGAGATCAGTCTCAGTGTTTCTTGGTGTCACATTCCCGCGTGGCCCTTGGTTGTTTCACCAAGCAAAGGCACAAGCTACGTGTCGTTCAGCTGCCACCAGTTGATTACATCAACATTGTTCCCTATTAATGACAGAGGTCTGGGTGATGTGTCATTTAACAACCAAGTACAGTGGACCCTCTACTTAAGGAATGAATCCGTATTGGAATGGTGGCTGCAAGTCGAAAAGTCTGTAGGTCGAATCTCCATTGACCTACAATGCATTGAAAACCGATTAATCCCATAACCAGCGATTTTTATTTTATTTTTGTTCCATTTTGGGTTTTTTCTGGTCTGTAAGTCGATTCTCCGGCTGCAAGTCGAATCTAAATTTTGCAGCCAGAGGAGTCTGTAACTCGAAAAGTCTGTAAGTCGAGCCGTCTGTAAGTCGAGGGTCCACTGTAGAAATTGTTTGTTACAGATGATAAAAATCCAGTCAATGTTGTTAACTCTCAACTAAAACAACCTTTTCTCTTCTCATCTCCCCTCACTCCTCTCTGTCTCTCTTCCTCCTTTTCTTCTCTCCCACTTAACTCCACCCCCACCAACTCCTATTGGTGCATGCAAATCTTAACATAAATATTCATGAGCAGGGTAAACGCTACATTTGGCTAAAGAATTTTTTAAAAACTTTGACTTCTCCTAAATATCTACCAATTGAAGTCTTGTTGCATAGTGTAGTTACAAAAGAGTAGGCCCACTGAATCAGTGGAGATTTGCCAAGTCAACTTCTTTGTATGTTCATTGATACAAACAGGCCTACGCTAGCTGTGACTTGCTTTAGTGTAGTACATCACAAATAGAGTAGGTCCCATTTGAATCAATGGAACATATGGCTGATCATCAAATCCCCCAGATTCAATGGGCCTGCTCTAGTGCATCCTAGTACGCTAAGCAACAGGATTTCAGCTGTAGTGCGGAGCTATATTTCTATACTTCTGTCTTCAGAGAGCAGAAAATGGAGGGGAGAGGAAAGGCTGGTAACAAAGGAAGCAGCATGAAGAAAGGACACTCTCACTCTGAAGCACAGGAAAAAAACCTTCTACATTTAGTATAAGATATAGAGCATTCTTCCTACAATCATGCAGTATTATAGGAGAAGCACACAAGATTATATGTTTACAAGAGAATTTTACCCACATCTGAAAGAGAGGAAATCTATGGCAGTCAGCAGACATAAAATTTGCCTCCCTGGCTTTTTTTTAGTGGGAAGGGGTGCAGTTAGTGAGTAGTTTTGACATACCACTTTCAAACTTCAAATTTCTAAAGGACCCCATATGTACCAATAAAGTCATTAGTACTCCTGAATGAACAAAAATCCAGCTCCTGAAACTAGTTATTATTTCTGTGTCCCTTTATAAGCACAAACTTAAAAAAATAATAATCATAATTTATTTTCATTGTTACATATCACAACTCAGAGCAGTGTTTATAAAACGGTACTTGATGAAAGTGCCTGATGCAGTTCCTCCTCTGGGGAGACCCCTAGGCTGGCATTTTGGAAGAAAGGGCAAGAAAAGACAATTGGTGCGCTCTCAAATATTAAGAAAAGTTTTCCAGTGAAAGGCAGATTCCAAGTTTCTCCAGCACAGCGACACAATCTCCATCTTCAAATTTCGAGAAAAACATGAAGCTTAAGATTTGCTACATTGGTCTCAGGGGAACATCTGCTCAGCCAAACAATCCAGCAACATAAATGAACAGCTGCTGCCGTTTACTCCAAGGACATGCTTGGTGCCTGGCCTGACATTTGACTTGGACCTTGCGAGAAGGTCTCGCTTGATTAGGTTTGTCCTGACTGGAGCTGCCCTTAAGAGATTGTATACCACCAGAAACACTTTCGGAAAGACCCACCTCACCCGTTAGGGCTGCAAATGTTTCGTGTTTGCTTGCTTGTTTCTTGTAAGGCTTAAGGTTAGGGTGCAACCTGAGGCAAAATAAAACAACAGGTGGTTCTTCTAATTAACAGATTTATTATTTGGCGGATTTCTAAAGACAACCCAAGGTGGCAGTTGGAGAGAATGCATGCGAGCATAAGGAAATAGAATCCAAATTGAGTTCTGCGATAGAAGTGATGAGGGATCCAGAAAGCCTGCCAGGCTTCCACATGCCCAGAGAATCTTTCGTCTTCCCTCCCTGCCCCACAACTTCCCCCAGCTCTTTCCATGTAAGAAAGTAATCTGCTTTTTGAAACGTGTTTACCTTTTTTTTAAAAAAAAAGACACAACCAAGCAAGTGGTGATCTGTCTTGAGCTGTGGCTATCTATGAGGAATGAGAACACTGCTTAACATGCAAACCAGAGGTGGGATTCAGCAGGTTCGCACCTATTCTATAGAACCGGTTCCTAAATGTACTATTGGTTCTTAGAACCGTTTGCTGGCTTGAGATGAATGAAGGAGGAGGGGCCAGGTGACCAGCGATGAGCGGGGGGAGGGGGGCGCAATTAGCTGCCTCCCTTCCTGCGCCACACTGAGCCGTCTGAGGTGGGGTGTGGGTGAGAGAGATAAAGCCCTGGAAAGAGCAGAGGCGTCAATGGGGGAAGGGGGGGAGGATGAGTCCTTGATGTCACTGGAGGAAAGCCCGTGGCCTCGAGGCAGAGAGGGGGGTGATTGACAAGGCATGAGGGCACGACACAGAGGGGAAAAGTTTTGGGGTGAGACCGCTTCAGTCAAACACCCAACTGTCCTCATTTTACTATGATTTTTTTCAAGTTAAAGGTACCACATTAGACTGTTGCTTATGTGGTACCTTTTTTAAAAAATCTCAGAGAATACCCAGTGCATGAAGTGGTGACGGTCTCACTGATCCATGCAAGCAAGGTATGCAATAGAAAAGTCACTCACACCACAAAGAGATCAAACCTCCAAGCCTCATTTAGAATAACAAAGAACTCTTCCTCCTGCCCCAAAACTGACAATTTCAGGAGACAAATGGCACACAAATAGCCCACTCTGTTAGAAGGAGGAATACAGCTATCAGTATTTTAACACTACAGTACTAAGATTTACTATTCTTGAAGGCCATATATCCAGGACCAAGAAAGGAAAACATAGAAACATATCAATAGATAAGGGGAATCAAAACTCTTCTCTCCAGACATTCAGGCACATCTTGACCACAGGTCAACATGGGGGGGCGCGGAGGGACTCCGAGGGGGAGGGACCATCATGAGAAGGCAGCATTCTCCAGAAAAGACATACATGAGAGCATGATATTGGTTGTTGTGGGTTTTTCGGGTTCTTTTGCCGTATTCTGAAGGTTGTTCTTTCTGATGTTTTGCCAGTCTCTGTGGCCGGCATCTTCAGAGGACTGGAGTGTTGAGATTGACTTTCAAGCTTTCATTTCTGAGATTACTTTCAAGTAAGAATGCTTCTTTTCGTTCATAGGATTTTTAAAAAATATAAGAGACATGTAATTTTGCATATGATGAAATACAGATATGTAGAATGGTACACAACCTTTCCAAGGTGCTATATTGGCCAAAATGAGTACAGGCCATGCCATTTCTGTGGGGGAAAAATCCTGGGTGTAAAAGGAGAAAGGAAGGCCATCCCCCAAACATCATCAGGATTGATTCCATTCTTTGCAGGAGGGGAAAAGGGACGATCCACGCATGGCGGTTTGTGTGTATGCACATGTGAATTGAAACAGGTGTATTATTCACGCTTAAACCATCTTGATCTCAAGGGGACTTCTCCTGCGTAAATACGGAGAGATCCAGGTTGTGCATAGATTAAATATCATTTATAGACCGGAAGATTACGGGGGGGGGAGAGAGTTTTTGGAGTGAGTCAAAGCGAGTTTAACTTCCATATGATGAATCCGGAGTTCTTTCCGGGGGAACACCCCGAGTTCTGTTGAAGTTCTGTAAACCGCCTGGCAGGCACAGGGCAGGAGAAATAGTTATCTTCTTGACTTCCCCAGGAAAGCATCTCCAATGGATCTTCTCCAACCCAAAGCAACACCCCCTGTTTGTTTCCTGAATTTAGCTGCAATCCTCACAGTAGCTGGTGATGGGAAAATCCATATTTCTAATAACAACATATTGCTGCGAGTGATCCCTCCTGTAATAATAATAATATGAAGCATTTGGAGTTTGGCTGGTCTGGAATTGACAGTTAAGACCCATAAAGTTGACAAAATACCTGTCCCTGGTGGAAACGAAAATTGTTAGCACCTGTTTGTTGGCATGGTTCAATACAGCTGTGGGCATTGTGGGACTCTCTTTGGGACCCAGCTTAGGAAGATTGTCATGTTGAGTATCTGTGCGTTCAGATTTACCCCTGCATCCTGAGTGTATGCTGAAGGCTGAAGTAAACCAGAGCTGCCCTCTCCAATGAATAGGAAACAGTTATTTGGATCCATACTATCTGTGCGTTTGGTGGTGGGAAGGGAGACGACCTTTTGTGCTTTTTATTACCTTTTTCCATCCTGACCCTGTGCCTTGCCTGCTCCTGCTTGACCGCTCCAGGGTCGGAGTGCCCTGCTCTTCCCTATTATTATGCCATGCCTTTCATTCTCCATCCAACGCTGCTTCTCTTTGTTGCTCTCAGAGGATAGTTTAATTGTGTGTGCCAGTTTCCATGAACTCGCCCCACCACCAGCTTCCCATCCCTCGGCTGCCTTTTGTTTCTGAGACACTGTCACCGGACTGGTGTTTCCGTGTCCGTCTGTCTCACTCATGGGAAAAGTCATTTCCCTGCTCCCTCTTTCTCTCCCTCTGGGCACGGTGCCACCTAATTCGACCAGTTCCTCTGGCTGGGCACCTAAGGCTGCTCTCGACCCCTCTTTGCCACTCCCTGAGGTGTTTTGGGAGGGGGGGAAGCTTCAATCCTTGAATTACCCCTTTTATGGCATGCTGTGGGGGAAGAGAGAAATCGGCATGGAAGCAGGGAATAGTGGGGTGCGGGGGGGGACAGGCATCTGAAACAGGGAGGGCAGCAGGGGGAGGAGCACGGCGTGTGTGTGAGAGAAAGCTCGGCAGCCCCTTCCATGCTCAGGCACAGCTGCAAGTGCTCGATGCAGAGCCTGCACTCTGGGCATTGTGTGTGTGTATGTGTGTGGGGGGGGTGGAGAGGGAGTTCTGACTCTGGACAGCCGGAGCTCAGTGACACCGAAGGTCGCTGTAGTTGCCACAGTCAAAAGCACCTATCTTCCACAGTGGGTACTGTATGGAAACCAGGTTGGATGGGATGTACCGTGAGTCTGGTGTGCTGTGAAGACAACTCACCAGCCATGCCACCTGTGCCATGGTGCCATGAAGGGAAAGAGGGAACTGAAAGGAAAAAGTGGCCACCGAGGATGAGTGGGGAGGTGGAGCCTGCCAGGGCTCTGAGGGAAGCCATAATCACCACCAGTGCCGCCACCAACACCAACAACCCTCAAAGCGACTGGCAAGGAGAAGCGGTGGGTGAGGAGGAAGAGACCTCAGAGAAGTCAGTAACTGAAGGACCGATTGAGGTGGTGGGGTTGAGGTGGAGTGGCGACAGATTGAAAAGAGACCATACCTTCCAAGCCAGAAGGAAGCGGGGGGGGGGGGAGAAGAACTCCACAACAGGCGCACAAAGGCGGCCTCCAGGTAACAGCAAACAGGGCTATCAGTCATTTCAGGAGCAGGAAAGGGGAGGGAAGCAATTTTTGTTGGTGAGTTATAGGGTGAAATAGGAGGTAAATGGAAGGAGAGGTGTGTCAGTTCTCTGTCAAACTTGGTCATAAGCACCCACTGAGAGGTGTGTGTTTGTTTATGTGTGTGTGTGTGTGTGTGTGTGTGTGTGTTTGGCAGATGCCCACGGTGAGGGTAACAGAAGCGGTATACCCAAACAGATACACTTATCCAGATGTCCTAACCATGTGAGAAGTAGTTGTGATGATAGGCAGTAGGGAGATCACTGTGGAAGAAACCCTCATCAGATCCCACTGTCCTGGGCATTTATTTATTTATTTATTTATTTATTTATTTATTTATTTATTTATTTATTTATTTATTTATTTATTTATTTATTTATTTATTTATTTATTTATTTATTTATTTATTTATTTATTTGTTTGTTTGTTTGTTTGTTTGTTTGTTTGTTTGTTTATTTATTTATTTATTTATTTATTTATTTATTTATTTATTTATTTATTTATTTATTTATTTATTTATTTATAAATAATTAGGACATAGAACCTGTTGTTAATTTATTTGAATCCCACCACTGATGCAAACCCCATTATTACGCTTTCTGAGGCTAGTAACTTCCATGGGTTTATTTCCAAGGCAGCTTTTACGGCAAACAGAGATTACAATGATATAGCAGTTTCTTTGGATTTCCCTAAGCAATCCGTACAGCGAAGTTATCAAACGTCTGCCTTCTGTGAATACTTGCAGTCCAGCCCAGCATGCCAAGGGCAGCCTTCAATGAAGGATTTTCCAGGGGAAGCCAACTTTCAACAGCTCTTGTCAGAAGATCTCAGTTTTCTGCAACTTACTAACTTGATGGCTGGTGTCGTTTTTCAATTAGTCACTAATTGTTTCAAACTGTGAGTGAGCTACATTTATCTATGGGGAAAATCTCTGATACATTTGGTGAGACATAACTCTAACAAGCAAACATTCTCTACAGCAGAGGCTACACAGAGAGAGAGAGAGAGAGAGAGAGAGACAGAAAGAGAGAGAGAGAGAGAGAGAGAGAGAGAGAGAGAGAGAGAGAGAGAGATGTTACAATTGTCTGAAGGAACCAGAGTCAGTCGTTTGGCAAACAATTGTTCATAGCATTTGCTGACCTGAAGCAGGAGTTACTACTTCTTTGCCATTCACAGATTTAGGGGAACAAAGAGATGCAGAGGACTGAAGAAGAAAAATATCGAAGTAGTTGTGTAAGTACAGGAAGTACATCTCAGGTGAAGAATGTACAGTAATGCAACCCAACATATGGAAGAGTGCCAATGACAGCAAGTGCTGGCTTTTGTCTAGCCATCTTCAAGCATTTCCATGCCTCATATTTCTCAAGAATCGTCAAGCCAAATGTTGCTACATAGACTGATATATGCCTATACAGTAGTGCTTATATGTACAAGTATTTTTATTCTCCAGAAAAGAGCCCTTAAACCAACTTATAATAAAATCAGATATACACATAAAATAATCTTTGATGTATATTTAACATTGACCTAATGTAAAACCAGTGGAGAAATCTGATTTCTTCACTAGTGTCATCATCACCACAGAACAGGTCATAAAATGGTCTCTAACCTGGCCTGGTCACATTCATTTTGAAATTTCCTCCACCTAAAACCATCTACACAATCATTTTCCCACCTCAGGCGTCTCTGAAAACCAGGGAGTCCAAGCTCCATCCATTAAGAAAGGGCACTTGAGAGCAGCTGTACCATTTCCCTATTCTAGTGGTCAAATGAGAGCCTATGTGGTCTAGGGCAGCAGTCCCCAATCTTTTTAGCCCCACGGACCAGCGGGGGAAGGCAGGGCACCCCCCTGCGCTCATGCTTGCTTGCACCCGTGCACACAAATGCTCACACTTGTGTGCATGCGCTCATGCACGCTTGCACTCATGCGCAAAGGGCAGCGCAGTGCTTGTGCGGGTGCGTGGGTGCTTGCACACAGGCGCAAACAGGCTGTGAGGTGGGGAGTGCATGCAGGGGTGCGGGGGAGTTCTCTCTTCGTGGCCCAGTCTGGCTCAGGCCACAGACTGGCACCAGACCACGGACCGGGGGTTGGGGACCTCTGGTCTTACCATAGCAGACTAGGACTCAACACACCTCAGTTCAAATCCCAACTTGGCCATAGTAACTCACTGGGAGTCAGTAATTGTAAATCACCCTTTCAACATCTCACATACCAAAACCACTATTAGGATTGCCACATGTCAGTAGTGACTTAATGGCAACGTAACAAGAGGTTAAGGTAGGGCTGGCAGGTGAAAAGTCCCTCTGGGCATGTGAGAACCCATCAGGCTTAGTTTGTTGCCCTGCCCTTCTTCTGCCCCATCATCCCCCAGAATGCATCACCAACAGAGAGAAGGCATGGGCAGTGAAGCTGTGCCTTGTGAAGAATAGGCAGGACTACACCTCCAGGCAGAGGAGATGCTTTGTGATCACGGACAAATCGAAACACAGTGGTGTCTGTGACCAAGGACGATATTATACCCTCCTCCTTCTCTTCCATTCCATATGCAAGACTTGCCATTGAATCTTACCTCTAAACTAGTGAAAGGACAGGATTTTCCTTTGCGCCTGAGGACAAGTGGGCTGGATAGGAGGTGCAGGAGAGTAGTCTAAAAATCCGCTCCTGCCCTGAGATAGCTGCTTCACTCTGCCTAACAGTAGGGCCATGCCTACTAGGGTCTGGAAGCCTACTTTTGAGCATCACTGGCCAGCAGAACATCTACCCCTGTCTTTTCCTGCCCAAGCAAAACATGAGGAAAGAGGATTGGGGTGACAGAAGGGAGGATCCCCAGTTTGGGGATCAGAGCAAATACAGCCCTGCTTGGCCTCAATCCTCTCAATGGATTGTGATGTTCACTTGTAAGTGTCCTTACAAGGTGGTTTATGACACCTATATAAAGAAGTCAATATCCTAGCCACAGTACTTACAGAGGGTCCATTAGACTTGTGAGAATGAGGCATGGTTTCAGGGGACTGGAATATGTAAATACAATGTATAAAATGCATCCCTTAGTTTTGGCTCTTTATTATGATAATTGATTATATACTATCCATTTATACATCGTTAGGGCAGGCTGTATAACGTGTTACTAAATAAACTGGTCTTACACTAATGTTATAAAGAACATTTAACATAAATGCATGCACACCACTAAATATTCTTTTCACATGTCAGCCTCTCAAATATTTTTGTTTAGCCTTAATGTTCATTTTTCAATTTATATGCCCCCTGCCTATTTTTCATCAGCATCACATCAGGGGCACCTTCAGATAATATGATGGCAAGAGATCCTGCATCAAAAAAGCTCTGATAAATAGCAGGAAGGGGGTGTAAAATACCCAGTGAAAACTAACTACAAATACGAGTAAATTGTTTTTTTTCCAAAGTAACTGGGAGAAAAAAAGTGAACTAGATCAGACATATTAACTTATAATGGGGGAAAATGCTCATACCATAGGAGGAAAATGAAAAGGAAATGAACTCACAATTGCAGAGAAACAAGGCCAATCTATAGCCTCAACTAAAAGATTCAGAACTTTCCTAAACTTTATGATTTCTTTTATTTTTTTGTACAAACTCATAAAGTAACAATTTCCTAAAAAGAGCAGCCCCATCTTTCTAATCAGTTATCCTCTGAGATAGATAAACAACTTAGTAGAACAATTTAAAAATTAAAATGATTGAATCAAGCACTCCAGGAGATCTGAAGATAATGATGAAGAAGAAAAAGAAGAGGAGGCGGAAGAGTGGGCTCCTCAACGTAACCCCTCTGTACCCTTGGCTACTACAGGTGGAATTCATCCAAATAAGATTTCTGAGGAATGTGCCATACTGATCGTGGCTTTACCTTCATCCCACAAAACATCAGGTTTACTTCATGTTACAACTTAATCTACCTACATAGATAGGAACACATGGAGGGGCTAGATGGGAAGGTTGGAAGGCCAGCCCTAGCCTTGACTACCCCACCATAGAGAGACAGATAGACAATTTTATTTCAGTTTGTACTTTATCAGAATTTACCAAAACTAATAAAATTCAAATGTGGGAGAGAACAAGACTGATTTGCCCATCCCATGCATACATACTTACACATAAACATTCTGTAGGTCACAGTGCACAAGCATTGTAAGCGTCTTCTCTCACACATAACTATAAAATAAGCATAGACACTGTAATACATTTTAAAATACTGTGCAGGTCTCTTTATAAATTTGTGAAAACATTTCTCTTAATACATGATTTTTCTCTTTCTCATTTTATAATGTAATGCAATGAGAAAGTGTATCTGAAAGAGGAATCAAGGGCCACTTTTTTGTTTTCCTACATGATTCCTCTCCCCCTCCACTGTGGTTGTGAGGGGAAGCTGTGTTTTATATAATGTCAGCCCCGAAAGTGCAGCTGGCCTGGCAGGGGTGTGGAAATCAACTTCCTTCTGAATGGCTCCCTCCATCTTCGTGGGTGATGTGTTGAATCGTTCAGACCTTTCTCTCCCTTACTATTTTGGGGTGACTTGATTTGCCTCCTAGTGATATCAGGATGTTGTGTTGCTGATTCTTTGTTTTTTGCTGTTTGTCTTTATAGATTCTTTTGATTGCGTTGTTGTCTTAAAATTGGTGTGTGGAAACCTCACCATGGCCTCTTTGGAGCTGAAATCTGAAGAAAGTATACATAAAGGGCTGCTTAAAGAGGAGTTAAATTTTGAACTGAGATCTCCCAGACCCTAAACCCTTTTGCTATCCTGTGAGTCATTCAAGTGCCAAGCCATGCAACAATCAAAACGGAAAAGAAAGAAGCACGCACAGTGACACAGTGTTTAATAACACATAGAGTATGCTCACACTGGGAAATGGATAGAAATTTGGACTGCTTGTGGAGTGGTCTGCCGAGATCTATTTCCTGACAATTGCACAACTCATAAGGAAGTGCAGTTCAGCCTGACTCTGATCTGTGTCCAAGTTGGACATTTTTGGTCCTGCTGTAGGGCGTTTACATTTTGGTTCTGGGCTGAAGAAGTGACCCTTGAAGTGGCACTTTCCAGTGCGATCAGGAACACACATCTGCAGCTGTCTGATTGCACCCTCAGTTATTACTTGTTATAATTACGTTAACACCTGAATGTCACCTTCAAAGGACTACGACCACTATGCATTACGTTTTGTAAACAAAATCTGTCAGACAGACCTCAACATGGACATCATAATTCTTAACAAATCAGAGATGGATGTATACACTTAAACGTATAGGAGGTACAAACATGGTAGGTATTCATGTTGATGGAAAACTGTTCATGCTGGAAGACCTGAGGATACAGATATGCTCCTTAGAGTGTAGAAACCTACCACCTACTCTCCGGACAAATGCCCGTCCTGACAAATCAGCCAGGGCAGTATGGACCTCAATGGATATTACTGGCTCTTTGATGCAAGCTATAGTCTGTGACATTTCAAAGTACTATAATAAACTAATCCAATTTAGACTGTTCCATTCTTGACCAAGGTATTCACTACAGGTGCTGTATTTTTCAGTCTCAGGCAGTCTTGGATGACACTGACAGGTTTGGAGACAGAAGCTGCTTCAGGTGCCCCAGAAAATTGTTAACCCTGGGGAACAGACAGAAGGAGAAGAACCCAGTTCCATATCTCAGTGAGACCACTGGGGCTTATGTTGATCACTGGCCTAACCAAGGAGCTGATACCATCACTGGTACCTATAAATGGGTCAGGTTACTTTTTTTAGAAGGTAACCAAGTTCACAAACCAGCATGAATAATGGTTTACGTACAGAGTGACACATACACATGCACAGATCCACAAGACAATGACTATTGCTTTCAATACCCACATGGGTGCAGAACAATACAGAGAAGACACCAAGCCCATCAAGGACTTTCAGTGCAGTGTGTGCTGGGGAAGCTAAGGCAGTGGTCACAACCATGACCTGTGCTATTCACAGCAGGTAAATGTGCATAGGTTTGTTTACTAATTTACTGCTGCAGAGAACAGAGGAAGGGGAATGAAGATAAGTCAACATCACTCTCTCACACGTGTATGCACACGTATACTTCTTTATCTGAAGTATTTATTAATTTGTTTTAGTTTTATAAGAAATCCATTACAGCTCTCATTTAATAACTTCCTAACAAGAGTCAGCACTTCATGAAGATGGAAATAATAGCCTCATCTAAATTACTGTGCACAACACCATTTTAAAAATATTTATTATTTTGGGTATGCTTGAAGTAAACATGTTAGCAACTCAAACAAGACACTAGATAGAGAGAGAGAGAGACAGGCAGACACACAGAGAGACAGACAGAGACAGAGAGAGAGACAGATAGATATAGATATAGATGATATATAGATATAGAAAAGGAAAAAGAAAAAGAAAAAGGAAGTGATCATTTATTTATTTATTTATTTATTTATTTATTTATTTATTTATTTATTTATTTATTTATTTATTTATTTATTTATTTAATATCCCGCCTATCTAATCAATTAAGATTACTCTAGGCGGCTTACAACAATAAAAACAGCAACAATACAGTTAAAATAATTATACAAAGGAAATGTTGCGACAAGGTGGGAACTAGGGAATAGAAGGAAAGTGGGATCAGGAGTTGATAAACGGGAAGGCCTGCCAATACATCAATGTTTTTAGTTGTTTTTTAAAAGTACCCAGTGAGGGAGCCGCGCGAATGTCAGGGGGGAGGTTATTCCAAAGGCGAGTAGCCACCGCCGAGAAGGCCCTATTTCTTGTCTTTTCTTTCCGGGCCTCCCTCGGCGTTAGGCTCCTCAGCCTCACCTCCTGACTCGCACGAGTGACATGGGTAGAACTTGGTGGGAGTAGGCGTTCCGCCAAGTATCGAGGCCCTAAGCCGTTTAGGGCTTTATAAGTAAGCATCAACACTTTGAAGTCGATGCGGAAACAGATGGGCAGCAAATGCAATGCGGCCAGAGTGGGCGATATGTGTTGGTATCTTTTCACACCACTGAGAAGTCTGGCCGCCGCATTCTGCACCACCTGTAGTTTCCGCAACAGTCTCAAAGGCAGCCCCACGTAGAGCGCATTACAGTGGTCTAATCTTGAGATTACGAGTGCATGCACCAACGTAGTGAGCGCCCTCACCTCGAGATAGGGCCGCAGCTGGGCTATCCGCCTAAGATGGTAAAAGGCGGTTCGGACAACCGACGCCACCTGGGATTCCATGGTGAGTGCCGGGTCCAGATGGATCCCCAGGCTGCGAACCCCATCCTTGGCAGGGAGGGTCACCCCCCCAAAAGTGAGGGAGTTTCCCAAACCCCCGATTGTGGGGGCGCTCACCCTCAGTACCTCTGTCTTGTCCGGGTTCAGCCTCAGCCCGTTCTCCTGCATCCATTGCAGTACGGTCCCCAGGCAGCGCTGGAGGGACAGAACGGCATCTCCTGTGGTCGGTGGAAAGGAGATGTGCAGCTGAGTATCATCAGCATACTGATGACACCGAGCTCCACATCCCCTGATGACCCCACCCAGCGGCCTCATATAGATGTTAAACAGCATTGGGGAGATAATCGACCCCTGTGGAACCCCACAGTTGAGAGTCCATGGGGCTGAGACATTCTCCCCAAGCTGTACTCTCTGGGGATGGTCCTCCAAGAAGGAACGGAGCCAGGCCAATGCCAGGCCACCAATTCCCAACTCAGAGAGCCTCCCCAGGAGGATACTGTGGTCAATGGTATCAAAGGCCACTGAGATATCGAGGAGGACCAGCAGGGACACTTTTCCCCTGTCGGCCTCCCTCAATAGGTCATCGCACAGGGCGACCAATGCTGTTTCTGTACCATGGTGCGGCCTGAAGCCCGACTGAAATGGATCCAGGGCATCTGTTTCATCCAGGTGCGCCTGAAGCTGGTCGGCCACCACCCTCTCAACCACCTTGCTTAGGAAAGAAACATTGGCGACGGGCCTATAGTTGCCAATCTCGTCCGCCGCCAAACTTGGCTTCTTCCTAATGGGCCTAATGAGTGTCTCCTTAAGGGCAGATGGAAATCTGCCTTCCAGGAGAGACCCATTTATTATTACAGTGGCCCATTCCGTTGTTATCAGCCTGGCTGCTTTGATTAGCCAGGCCAGGCAAGGGTCAAGGGAGGAGGAGGTGGTGGCCCGACAGTGATCAAGCGCCCTGGCCACAGTGTCAGGCGTGACTGGTGAAAGGAATCAAAAATTTCCGGGCAAGACGGAGCGCTGGACATCTCAGCTCGACTCACTGTGTTCAAAAAAAGGAGAGAGGTCCCGGCGGATGGCCTCCACTTTAGATTTAAAAAATGCTGCAAATTGGTCCGGTGAAAAACTAGGGGGAGGCCCATCACCCAGACCAATTCCGCCTGCTGGTTGGACGCTTCGCTTATCCGGTTAGCGAAGTATGCTCGACTGGCAGCCTTTACCTTAGCCAGGTAAAGGTTAGTGGTGACCTTAATAGCTGTCCAATTGTGATCCGTCGGGTCCTTTCTCCATTTGTGCTCTAGCCGTCTCCTAATCCGCTTCAGCGCCCGAAGGTCCTGGTTAAACCAAGGCGCCGGGCGGGCTCTGCGTTGGAGAGGGCGCTTAGGTGCGATCGTGTCTACAGCCCTAGCCGCAGCGGCAAACCAGCTGACGGTCAGAGCCTCGACAGGAGCGCCAGCCAGGTCACTCGGGACTCCTCTCATGGCATCCTGGAATCCATTCGGATCCAGTAGTCTTCGAGGGCGGACCATAACAATAGGTCCCTGCTCCCTGCGAGGGGGGAGGGCCATGTTGAGGTTACATTTTATTAGGTGGTGATCCGACCATGACAGAGGGACCGACTCGAGGTCAGTCACCATCGGACCACTCTCGCTCCAACTGGAGGAAAAAACCAGATCAGAAAATCCTCCAGATTAATTTTGGTGTGCACCTACCTTCAATTCTTGTGCTATATTCAGCATAATCAGATATGCTCACTTATCACCCCAGTCCTTCAACAACCAGGGAGTTACTTTTATAGCACATGCAGTGGCAACTTTGGCAACCATCAAGAAACAGCATAAAACCATACCATACCTTACTGTCCATCAGCGGAACCTTAGTACAGTAAAAGGAGAAGAAAGTGAATCTGCTCCGGGTTATAGTATGATCTTTCTATTGTGTTGATCCTAATCTGGGTATAGAGTTCAGCACATTTCTTAAATCCTCCAAAGGTCAAACTAAAAACCATGCTCAATCAGAGTTACTAGTCTCCCCTGCTAAGAAGAGGGAGGGAAGATTCTGCAGCATCTTGTTCTTATTTCTTCATTTACCTTTCTACTTTAAACAAGCAAGAAGCCTAATTACTAAAGAAAACATATGGTAGTGGTTTAGAAAAGTCTGGGGGACTGACAGCTAAGGGATGCCTGTGGTGAGCACAGCAGCTTAAAAAAAAAATAAGGGCAGCAAATAAGTCCCCCCACATGCACCTTCTGACAAACAGGCAGTCATTTCCAATTTGTTTCAAGCCAATGCAACAGAACTTTGGTAATTGTTTTAATTAGAATTTTTAAACAGAACTACAAATCGTATTAGCGCAGAGGAAGCCTATATTTTGAGTTAGATAAATAACACATGGGAGCATGCTTGGAAAAGTTGCTTCTTTTGTACTACAACTCCCATGCTGGCTGAAGAACTCCAAGTTTTGTCATACAAAAATCAACTTTTCCATATCCTCTGTCATCAAACTTGTATATATTCCAGGATTTATGGAGTAGCTGAGATCAAGAGCACAGCGCAATCAGTACTGGTAAGCTGCCCCGAGTAGACTTCATCTAGAGGGGCGGGATATAAGTCTAAATAAAGTTAAAAGTTAAAGGTGAGTCCCATTACAGTCCCATTTCCTGGGTTGTCAGCTTGTTAATTGCAACCTATGCAATTTAAAGAAAGCATCCTTTCTCCAACATTTGTTCACTGAAGGATACTTAAAATCAGTGGTTCTTAAACCTTGGGTTACTCGGATGTTTTTGAACTGCAACTCCCAGAAACCCCAGCCAGCACAGTTGGTGGTGAAGGCTTCTGGGAGTTGCAGTCCAAAACTCCTGAGTAACCCAAGGTTAAGAACCAGTGCTTAAAATGACCTTCATTTTGAAGGTTTATGAAGGAAACACTCCTGATTTGTATTGCACATGGACTTCAGTGGGCATATATTTTTTTTCCTAAGCTGTATTATCAGATTTAAAGTTATTCCATAACCAGGACATGCTTACAAGGCACAAAGACAAAACTTGCAAAGAGGGCAGGAATGACATGTAAGTCTCTTTCCAGACACGAATTACATTCAAAGAGCCAATAACTAGCTACATAGCTATCTTAGGAAAAGGCAGTGCCATTGGCTCTCTTACCCAAGCACGTTTCCCTTCGCTCCTACCAGAAGGGGAGCAGCATAGAGGACCCTCTCTCTCCTCAGTCCTGGATCTTAGTGAGCTACATGAGAGAAATTAACATTTTCCCCCAAGCTCCCCCTTATGAACCAACTGTAGGAAACCATGTGCTCCAGGCACTCCTCTTCGCAAGGAAGACTTGGATTTTGCCCTGAGGCTGAGCACAAGTTTATCACCATGGCTAGATTTGGCTGCCGTCATCTGCATGGTTTGCTGCCAACCCTCTGCTTCTTCTGCTCTGTTCCTGGAAGGCCCACTGCCCTTGTTTCCAGCGTGCCAAACAAGCTGAGCCACCACCTTGCACCTGGCTCGAACTCAAAAAAAATATTGTTTCAGATTTGGCCATCTTGAGCAAATGAACAACTGATGAGTGATCTTAATGTCCCTTAATGATAGGGGATATGGTTTTCTAATCGTCTGGAATCCAGCCTGTACAGTAGAAGGTGACACATCCTCTCGCTTAGGCAGGTGGGGGACAAGAGTCTGGCACAAGTACACATTTAGGCATTGAGTCTCGGAGAAGCAGGCTCCTGGAATTAAAGTGGAAGTTCCACCTTAAAAGGGATATAGATAAATGTACAAAATCACTGGGTGCGTCATCTGCTTCTAGGAGATCTTGTTTACATCCAGCATGCTCTTTATAAATCTGTTATTTTAAAAACTTCACGAACGTCCATGTAAATAAATCCAGGTAGTCTTTAGATTTTTTTTTAATTATTTAGAAAATGAGGACCGTGTGGACCTTGGAAAAGTTACTTTTTAAAAATCAAAACTTCTAGTATCCGTTAGTCAGCATGGACAACACTGGGAGTTGCCGTGCAACTCCCAGTGTTGTCCATGAAATTCTGTTCACAGAATTGCACATCATGAATGCTGGCATCAGCAGAAAATGTTAATTTTTAATTTTTCTCTATTTTAAAACATCCTATTTCTTCACAACTATCCCCAAATCCTAACAGGAAAAGTATCATTCAGTGCAATGTGTGACAAACATGTGGGTACAGATTATCCTTCTTTGTGACTTCTTAAAGCTAAACAAAATTAAGGCAACAAAACCAACGTGTGAGTTTTTAATTTTTTTTTTTAAAAAAAACATCATACTGTCTCTTATAATTCTGTGTGCCTACAGATGACTGGATAATCACTGTGGACTCAGGGTGACTCTACTGCGGCTTGCAGTAAATCGAGGTGCAGACTGACTTCTCCGTGGAGGGGAACAACATTTTGAAAAGACACCATGCAGCAGAAAAAGTCGCAACCAGCATGAATAAGATTCTGGCCCAACTCCTCTGTAAAGGAATGTTACAATATTTAGGAAAAGGATGAATAAGACATTTATAACATTACAGTAGGATCCCCATATCTGGTGGGGATTGACTCCAAGTCCCACCATGGATACTGAAAACCATGAATAATAGTGAACACTATATTCACAAGCAATACCAGAACTGACCACCAGAGGACACCAGAGACCATGCTATGTTTTCTTCACTATTTATTACAAGGTATCTGGATCCTTCTAGTGGCTAATTCTGGTGATACATGTGAGAATAGTGGGTTTTTTCTGGATTTTTTTCTTTTAATATTTTTAGACCATGGAAGTGAAACTGCATATATTGATACAATGGATATGGGGTCATACTCTGTATGTAAGTTGTAAAGAAAGTGAATAGATTCTCTCATAATACTAGACTGTAGGAGGGGGTATCTATGAGTTAGCCCAGGGGAGGGCAATTAATTTCTATAGGGGGGGCCACATGAAAAATCAACTGTGTTCGGGGGCCGAACCAACTTTACTTAAAAATAAAATGAAACAGTGATGTTATGATTGTTTTTATTTTAAACTTGTTAATCTTCACAAATACTAAAGAGGTTTTTTTTTTTTTTGCAGTATGTTAAAGATAAGCAACTGATCAACTTTAGACAAAAAGCTATAAATGGTTTCGGTGTTCAAAACTGTCAGCGGGCTGGCCATATGTGGCCCTTGGGCCGCACTTTGCCCGTGTCTGAGTTAGCATATATTTCAGTACTACACATTTCACAAAAATGTATTTTAAAAACACGCCAGTGGAAAAGGTGGTATTCTGTTCCAAGACTAAGCAATCTCTCTGTTCAAAAGTCCACTGAGGAGAATATTTTACTATGGTTTCTCTGCTTGCCACGTGTGGTCAAAGCAGATCAGGATTCATTCTCCTAAACTTTTTCCTAGGCTATTTTTTTCCCCAGCCAGTTGTCAATGCATAGACCAAAAGGCAAATGAGACAAATGAGAGAGTCTGGTTAATTGGGTGGAACATGGATAATATAACTGATTGGGAATACTATTACTATAATGAATAGAGACCATAAATACGATCTATGAAAGAGGAAGCTTAACATTTTGCTCTTTACTTTTGAATGGAATATGGAATCTGAGACACAGCCCCAATCCGGTCTGTGAGGGTTGGTCCATCCAGAGGGAGCACCTGCTCCATTTCAGGTTTTTGGAGGAAATAAATACTGGAATAGCATGGAGGAAGGGGAGAGGGTTTGGCAGCAATTCACAAAGCTCGCAACCCCCCCCCCTTTTAAATGCTTCATGAATGGACCAGCTGAAGTTACTTATAATGAGATAATTTCCATAAAATTGGACTAATTAATTTCCATGCTGCCTGATGAAAATTGCTAAGACTGGCTTTTTAATGACAAATGAGGTCCTGCAGGCATTTTGTGTGTGTGTGTAAAGAAACTTGAGGCCAGAGCATTCCCATCAGGCTTTTAATGACATTGCTTCCTCCCACCCCACCCCTTATGTTGCTAACCCCACCATCAACAGAGGCAAGCAGATTCTCTCCACCCGCACTCTGGACCAGGTGCATTTTAAAAGTGGGCTGGGAAGAATCTTAATATCACCAGCTGAGAATATCCATTACCATAGAGGTATCTCGTAAGCATTCTTTTTCTGTACTTAACAGTGAAAGAAAGAAAGAAAGAAAGAAAGAAAGAAAGAAAGAAAGAAAGAAAGAAAGAAAGAAAGAAAGAAAGAAAGAAAGAAAGAAAGAAAGAAAGAAAGACAGACAGACAGACAGACAGACAGACAGACAGACAGACTATAATTTAAAACTATTCTCTAGACCAGCAGTTCTCAACCTTTACCACAGAACCCTTGCCACAGACCAGCAAGACTTAACTCAAGGTTTAAAACCCTAAAGTGCATCAAATATTTATTTAACATTTCTCATGAAGGGTCTTCAAATTAAGATTTTGTTCTACATTTCCTTTTCCTTCTCTCTTTCTTTCATTCTCACATGAAAATACAAGATTTCATTCTTTTTTTCTGGTTTAATTGCAAAAGATAAATAACATTTCTTCAGATCTGCGTGGACCGCCTATGAGGACATTGTGGACCCCTGAGGGTTCGTGGACCCCAGGTTAAGAACCTAGGCTCTAGATATTCAAGCCTGGTAAAATTATAAATACACCTACCCCACCCATAGCAAACCATTTAATAAGGGTCTTCAAGGTCAAAGCAGTGCTAGGTAACAGTCCAACTTGCTGGGTTAGACCTCAGCTAAGCTGAAGAACAGGTTTCAGGGTCCAAAGCTGGCCAAAATTCAAGTGACAAAGATGCAGAGGATGAGAGGCACATTATCACTCATGAGGGACATGAGCTAGCGAGCGCTGGGCCTCCCATGAGGAAGTGCCAGGAAGGAAGGAAGGAGCAGTCCGAAGAATAGCAAAACCCCACTGCCTCACAAGGAGTGCTCCTCTCTGTTGCTCCAGAGAGCTTTGGGGGCAGTGGTAGTCTCTGAAGAGCTTGGCTAGTCTCCCTGCCCAGGGGATACATTGCTTTGCTTAACTGGTTTGCTCCAGGTCCGGGGGGGGGGCACTTCAGACAAATCGGACAGGAGTGTCTCTGAGGTGCAAGCTGCTCATACAGTACTTAAGGACAGACTTTACAAAAGAACGAGTTTAGCAACTAGAAGTGGTGCTTGCATAAAAAGGTAAAGGAAATGTGTTTAAGAGTTGGTTTACGTAGCACAGCAGCTTGCAAATTCGCTTGCTTGTTTGTGAGTTTGATTCCTGGGAGGGAAGTAGAGGCTTCGTTTGTATATTGCTTGAACATGTATATCAGCTTTGAGGGAAGATGTCTTTGAAGGAATGACTTTTTATCACCTTCTAATTAGGAAGGTGACATCTTGTATTACTATTTGCCCCCAAGGATCCAAGGCTTAGAGAAAAGTTAGGCAGAGCCACTTTTTCCTCAGGTCCCTTTATCCACCTAAGCTAAAGTGTACCAGAACCTTTTTTGGCCGCAATACGGGTGGTGCCATAGCACAGTGAAGACGATGCCAACAGCTCCCTCTACATTAGAGGTGTCCTGGTGACACTGACGTTCATGGCACCCGGGCACTCACTGCCAGTGTCTTTGGTCTGAGACCCCTGGCATCTTAAGGAGCTTACTATCTGTGCTAGCTACCAAGATAACGGCATTCATATATCTTTTTTCTACATAGTCATAATAAGCAAAGGGGCACAATTCAAAATAAGCTGACACCGAATAATGTAGGCCCCACTGATTCCGCTGCAGTTCTGTGAGGCCGATATCTTGAAAATGGTTATCTTCTATCCACCATTAAACCCAATGGACAAATGTCTACTATTTCTAAAGGAATTAGATGACAGAGTTAAAATCAAAACAGACTTTACGCGCATTTCAGCCCTTTTTATATCAACAGGAGAATTAAGAGCACTCTTCATCGTTTCATATTGAAACCAGGCTAGCTTACAAATATTTTAACGTTACTTGAACTGAAGTCAGAGTGTATGAGGAATAAAAACAAGCTACATAAAAGGATAAGAATCAGGCTCACGTAAGGAATGTCATTTTTATCACTCCCCCACAGAAAGGGCCCTGGAAACAGAAAAACGAGTCCATCATTGAAGCACATCAAAACCTGCTCTATATTGTGCCATTGTTTTCCTTGTGGGAGGCTTTTAAAGCAGAGAAACGGGCAGGTAGATTGACCAATGCAATTCTGAATGTGTGTCTGAAGTAGTACAGTTGATTCTGCTAAATCGGGACTCAACTGTCCTATTTTCCTTCAAAAAGAGGCCAGATTCAATTCACTGGCCTGTGCACAGAAATTCCTTTGTTTCAGATGTTCATATCCACAGCATTTATTTTGCCCTGAAGATAAAAACAGATAAAAGCAGGGAATTATCCACAGAAGCCCTTCCTTCCTCGCCTCTATCAACCAGTCTGTGCCTGGTTCTTCTAATGTTTGTTTTGTTTCCTTTGCATGTTCGCCTGAACTTCAGATGCTTCCCTTGGTTTTGTTTTTACGGAAATGTTTCTGTCTCTGTGCACATGGTTTAATCTGTATGCATTATTTGAGCATAACCCTTCCCCGATTAAATAAGGGTGGTGGCTTTTGGAAAGGGAGGGGTCCTGCTTCACCACCACACCATGTCCAAAATTATTTGGGAGTGTTGGCAAAAAAGTCACTTTCTGCTCTTGGAAGCCTCCGCTATCAGCATAAATGACTCTAAGTCTTGACAGGGTCTGGACTTCATGATCCATATAGTTCCTTCAGGCTTTGAAGTTCTAGGATTGTGATGATGATGCCAAGCACTTGAAATCTGCCCAACCAAAATACCCCTCCAAACAGGAAAACAACAAGTTATCTTTTCTTTAAAAAATGAGCTCACCCTGGACTAACTCATATTTAAGCAGTGCATGTAATACACATGAAATGTTCACATTTTTGATACGCACTAGACAATTGTAGGCAGTTTTCCAGACACATCCACAGGACTGGATTTTGGGGGGTGGAATTGTGGAGGTATTCTTTGCGGGGGGTCCAACAGCAGGACTGCTCAGCTGAGTGGAGAGGGTAACAAGCTAACTGCGGTGAGCTACTAAAAGACAACAGAAAATATTAAAAGTGAACCTGTGATAGTTCTACAGCATTACATAATGCATTGACACTGTTCAGAATGTGTGTGTGTATGTGTGTGTGTGTGTGTGTGTTTAGCTTTGGTTGAGAAATCAAAATTTTGTGCTATGTCGTGCATTCACGTGTGTCAAATCACTCAAAATTAAATCAGTTTGACATCCAAGTTAATGACCCTCTGGTGGAAGAGTAAAAAAAATTTCTGCCTCTCAAAAAATCACAATTTCCTGTCAAAATAATCTGTGCTTCCACATGTGTCATGTATTCACTCTCTTTTTATATTGATTTAAAACATGCTAAAAGGAATAGAAGGGAGTTGGAAGAAGAACATAAGAACATAAGAAGAGCCCTGCTGGATCAGGCAAAGGGGCCGTCTAGTCCAGCTCCCTGCATTCATTCATTTGTTCGTTCGTTCGTTCGTTCGTTCGTTCGTTCATTCGTTTAACTTATAGACTGCCCACACTACCCAAAGGTCTCTGGGTGGCTTACAACAATTTAAATACAGTAAAAAGATAAAAAGATAAAACAAAATACAATTTAAAATACAGTGCTCTAAAAATTGCCACCAGGACCCACAGTTGATATTATTTCAATTAAAAACCACCTGGAATAGGAAGGTTTTGACCTGGAGCCGAAACGTCATCAGTGTCGGCACCAGACAAATCCAACTCAGGAGGGTGTTCCATAGTCTGGGGGGCAGCTGCCAAAAAGGCCCTCTGTCTATGAGCCATCCCTCTTATGTATCTCACAATGACCCCACCAGATGCCTCTGGGACCACACCAGACAACTAGATATCTGTCGCCTGATAGCCCTCCCCTGCATCTGCCATTTGAAAGTACCTTCCTTCTATGTCTGGATAAGATTATACATCCCCATCAGGGCTTGTAGCCTGCGATGGACTTTTCCTCCAGAAATCTGTCCAAATCCCTTTTAAAGGCATCTAGGCCACATGCCATCACCACATGCTGTGGCACTGTAGCACAACACAGACACAAATGATTTAAACTGCAGTCCTACACTCATTGAGGTGTTAATTTCCCAGTTGTATTGTATAACAATAAGTTGATGTGTCAGATTAATTTTTCTCCATACCTTGCTTCATATCAGCGCGCGCACACAATATAAATTGTCATGTTACTTAAGATGGTTTGAAGTGGTAGTTGTAAAGTACAATTGCCCAACCTGTGTGCTCTATGCAAATATTGTAAAGCTTTATCCAATGAGAGTAAGTTTTAGTAGTTATTATTTGTTGTTTATTGAGCAGGCAAATTTGAATTGGTTAAAGGTTCTGCTCACCTTTAGCAAACTGTCTGAAGAGGCAGAACTCCAGAAGATAGTGTACTGCAGTTAATTTTATAGCCAGCTTCTCTGCACATAAAACCTTGCATCTGAAGAGGAACTTATTATGTCTTTTTGTTTCCTTAAAACGTCCAGTGAAGACAAAGCATTTATTCTTTATATTACACAAGAGACTGGTTTCTCCTGAACTGCCAAATAATCAGAAAAAAAATTCTTCCAGGCTGACTCCTGCACCTTGATCTACAGAAATCTGAAGGTGAGGCGATTCCTGGCATGTAGATATATACCTGACAGTATTAGTACATCAAGCGGTTATTGAAGTCCAACTATGGAAGTAACCAGTTACAAATAACTAGTTATTTATAAGTTGTTCCAATCACCAGTAATGGCATCAAAACTAACCTGCATTTTAAAATATGACTTGTTGAGAAATAACAGTGTTTCTTTTGTTCTAACAGTCCCCTCTACATTATTTGCAAAGTTGTGGGGATTTGGCCTCACTAAACTAGTGGGGAAAGGGGAAAGGTTGCCTGAAGAGAAATGTCTTTGGCTGCTTGTGGAAGTACACCAAAGATGGGGCCAGTCTGGCCTCCTGTGGGAGAGAGTTCCAAAGTCTGGGAGTAGCAACAGAGAAGAACTTGGCACTGAGGACTTGGCATTGAGATTAGTTATGGTGCATGAACAATGGACAAACAGAATTTCCTTTGAATTTCCTTAACTATGAAGCTCCGTTGGACAGTCCACATAATCTAAAATGGGCCAGTTCCCACTTCTAGAAATGTGGATAGTTTCATATCTTTTACCAGGATGAGAGGTGCCAAATCTTTCAACAAAGCCTCATCTGCACATCTGTCCTTAGTCATTCTGGGATTGTTCTGTGCTATTCTGGGATTTTGTTGTTGTTGCAGATTTGAATAGATCATCTTATTATTTATATCGATGCATAAGGAAAATATTTCTTGCTGGATATACTGGGATGCACTGGATTATCCTGACACCATCAGTCCATGCACATCTGGAATCACTACCACCCATCTTGCTATCAGCACCGAATGCCCTCCCCTTTTGCATATCTTCTTTGCCATCACCCTCCCACCCTCCCTTCTTGTTTTGACAATCTACCCTTCTCAAACCTTCATGTTTTTAACAATCCACCTGTTTTATTGTGTGAATTTGCCAGTATTATTTTATTTTATTTTTGCTTCTGAGCTATGCAGTATATCATTTAATTGATGCATGCTTTCAAAATGAAAAAAAATATATCCATGGACAATAATCAGTGTATGGGGGGCAAAGGAAAAGGAAAAAGGAAATAGAATACTGTATTGTTGTTAAATGATATGAAAACAAATTGGAAAAAAAGTAAAACAAAATAAATACGATGCACTATTGGTGGTTTTCTGTAATGTATTGCAGTATTTTGGCATGTTCAAAATAAACGCCTATGTGCCTTACCACTAAATGTATGCTGTGTAAAAGAGAAAGGATGGGAAAGGAGCTGAAGGTAGGAGATGCGGATATTCCAAGAAACAGACAGGAACAAAAAAACAAAGGAAACAGGATGTGGTGTTGCTGATTTCTGTAATGTTTTGCAGTACATATCTGTAGGAGATTGGTTCCAAGCCCCCCTGGGGTTGGAATACCGTGGATAATAGTGAAAGCTATACATAGCATCATAAAAGGGGGGGGGGGGGAATCCAGGAAAAAAGCATTTTCACCACATATTTCCAGAACTGGCCACTAGAGGGACTCAGAGATCACACTACATATCCCAACTAGAAGAATACATAACAGGAACAAGAATATTGAGATAAGCCACTCAGCTTTATAGTAGGCAGAACTGATGAAAAGAGAGTGGGAAGGATGTCCTGATAAATGGCAAGGGATAGGACATTGGAAGTCATGATATGCACACTTTGCCCACAGATTCTGTTTTAAAGCAAGACTAAGACCCAATGGTTGTTTGGGCAAAGAGCACAGAGTGCTGTCCTCTGAAGATGCCAGCCACAGAGACTGGCAAAACGTTAGGAAGAACAACCTTCAGAACACAGCCAAAGAGCCCAAAAAACCCATAACATCCATTAGATCTCAGCCGTGAAAGCCTTCGTGAATACACTAAGACCCAACTTTTGAACTTTAGGAAATGTAGCAAAATTTTAAACATACTAAAAGATGGGTTTCCTCATTGTTTTAGCCACCTATGTCACTCAAATCAAACTTTAATAGCCAAATGCAACAGCGAATACTTTTCTGGCTGCCCAAGCTGATGAAGACATGACTCAGTGCAACCAGCTTCCATTACACTTGGCCTTAGCTGTCTTAATGCTGTATATTTTCTTTTTCTTATAAAAGGACATTTTTCCTACCCTGAATTTAATGCACACTGGCACTCAAATGAACAGACTGGATACAATAATGTAATCTCTATGCTCTGTACTACAGGCTTTCCAGATACACAATGGAGTCCATTTGCACAAATTATGTAAAAGATAGCAAATATGAATATTAAAATCCCAATCCTTTCAAATTAGCCAAGGCAATACAAAAAGAGCGAGAAAAGAACAGATCCGCTAATTGTTTAGATTTCCTCCGCCATGAGAGAATGGTTTTTTTTTAAAGTAATTGTTACTTTTTGCATGCTGAAAAAAAACGGTAGTAGATTGGGTAGGAGAATTCCCCTAGAGCACAAACCCAAGAGAACTGCCCTCTCCACAAGAAGAGCCCAAAAGCCTGTCCTCTTGTCATTTCCACTGCCAGAGAAGGTCTCTCTGTTCTCTGTTCCAGAACCTATAACAGAGCAAGGTCCTCTCCTCACATGTATACTTGGTAGTTGGATGCTCCTATCCAGTGACGTGGGGAGTACCCCTCCTCATTCTCAGTCATTTTTCCAGTAACACCTCCCCCTTCATGGGATTTCCCAGTTTCCCACAAAACGAGGACCTCATCTCAGTCCTGTTTTTCATATTTGTTTTGTTTTGTTTTTCACCTATTCTTTTATAAAAGAAACCAATAAATTTTTGACAGCGCAGTGTCTTTTCAAGGGACTCTTACACAGGGAAGAAGCTATTTTGTGTAGAGCTGTAACTGCAAATTGCTGTTTGTTCTACGAAAAACTGACCAAAGTAAAATAAAATAAAATTTAAAAATCCTGCAAGATTGCCCATGAAATTTGTCAAGGGGGGGGGGAAACTTACACAGAGAAAAGATGTGTGTGTGTGTGTGTTGGTTTGGTTTGGTTTTCCACCAAAGGTAAGCAGCTGCAAGCTTTGTGTCCCTACTTCTGTCTTGACAGGAAGGCCACCTGGAACTCTTTAAAGTCCTGCCTATTGCCTGAATTTCTACTCCAAAAACCTGTTCAGGTACTCCAGCAGGAACAGGGTACTCGTCAATATCCTGCTCCTTTGCTTGAATTTTTATCTGCTTTTTTAACCCTCAGAGGACCAGAGTAGGTGGAAATAGGATTATCTGAAATGTATAGTTTTCAAATTTTTAGTTAAGTTTTGGTTTGCGATTATATGTTTATTTCTTTAGCAATGGTCTGAAGTTCTGGGAGCATAGAACAAGCCTCCCATGATCTGTGGGTAAATTGCCTGCAAAATGTGGTGTTGCGGACAGAGTGACAGACTGGGACTCCGGAGAGATTTGTTCAATTCTTGTTGCTAATGGAAGCTCATTGGGGATGGAGTTGGTAAAATCTCTACATAAATATCTCATGGACTTTGAAGGCCTTATTAAGGTCACCCTGAGTTGGGTGGAATTTGAGGGTCCATAAAAGCAAGCATCATTTTATTCTGTATGAGAAATTCTGTAAAATACAAAGGATAAATCTAGCTCAGTTTGAAGGTTCTGCAAATTTTGGCTGAACTCAACAGCCACATAGAACACCATACTGTATTGACTCATCCTCTTCTTGAAGTTCTCTATACAGTGGACCCTCTACTTAAGGAATTAATCCGTATTGGAATGGTGGCTGCAAGTCGAAAAGTCTGTAAGTCGAATCAATGCACTGAAAACCGATTAATCCCATAACCAGTGGTTTTCATTCTATTTTTATTCCATTTTGTGTTTTTTTCTGGTCTGTAAGTCGATTCTCTGGCTGCAAGTCGAATCTAAATTTTGCAGCCAGAGAAGTCTGTAACTCGAAAAGTTTGTAAGTCGAGCCGTCTGTAAGTCGAGGGTCCACTGTAAATGCCCAAAGACATTGAAACTACAAAAATCATCTACTATTGTCCAAGCTGCACAAAGACAGATCTCTGCAGTTCACTGAGAAACTGGAGTAATGCAGAGATGGGCACAAACTGCTGCTTTGGCGGTTCATGCCAACTCACTTTGCAGTTGCTTGGTGCTTCCCATCCAGTGGGTGCCCACTTAGAGGCAGAGCCCTGCTTTCCCTGCCCCACCTCCTCTGGGTGCTGCCTCTGAGTGGGCACCCACCAGAGGAAGGGGGAGTTGGGAACTGCAGAACATCTATTCAGCTAAAAAACCCAAACTGGCACAAAATGATGAACCAGCACTTTGTGCCCATTTCTAGAGGAAAAATATGAAAAACTAAATTCCCATTTTTGTTCTCCATTCTCATCTATTTAGTCTTTTTCAACTGAAGGAGACACCTCGATGATGATCTTCAGGTTCTATGTTCCCTACTATGCATCTAAGAACAGCCAGCCTGTGTGGCCTTGGGGGCGAGTTGCACAGTCCCGGGATGCCCCCAGAAGAAGGGAAGGGTCAACCAGTTCTAAGGACTCTCTGCCTAGAAAACGCCGAAAAGGATCACCGTAAGTCAGAATTGACCTGACCACATACAATTATTACCTCACCACCAGCAGAACACCAAAACAATGGGTACTATATTTTTTCATCAAGGTTTCCATAATTTGTGCAGACTGTTCACTTTGAAAAGCAAATCACAGACAAAGGGAGCAAGTGCAGAATAACTAGTTAAATATTTTTAAAAGACACAGACAACCATTCTGGTTCTTCTAAAGCATAAAAATTCATGCAAAAATAAAGTCATCATTGTCATTCTGCACAATCTGTATTATTTGCCTTAACGGATTATTTATATTATTTACCTATTTGGTTTTAAAATAATTAAAATGATTTTAATTCTTTCCTCTTGCCAAGAGTACCACAAAACAGAATACCCGGTCATAGTGAAAAGAGAATAATTTCACTATTTGAGAATGAGACAAGCAAGCATTTGAAACCTATAATAGAATCTAGTTGCTCTATTCACATTTGTACTTGGTGGTCGGAGCAGGTAACTTGAACTGGATGAGCTATTTGTTCCAGGGCATCTTGCCTCATCAAATGACTGGGGACTTCCCCTTGGCAAGTGAGTTTGGGCTTAATTCACAATGTAGCTGGAAATCAGAATTCTACCTGATTCACAATACATACAGCAACCAAGGTACATCCTCCAAAGGAAATAACGAAATATTGTTCAGTACAGCATTGGTATAGAATATTACTCTTTGTAACAATCAATCAGAGACATCTCAAGTGTCAAAGGCATGTCCTTCAATATTTAACTTCTTCACTCTTTGTTCCCTATCTCAAGTTGAACAATATGTTAATTACCTGATGAAGCATTATAATTACTCTAACAGCTCTGCTCTTACTTATAATTATAGCATCCACACTTTCTTCTTCATATGCCTCAATCTATACCTATTACATTGTCATGATGAAGACACATTAACATCATAATACCATATAATTAGCTGATGAGCAATTAAATTATTCCACTGCTCTTGTTCCTCTTAGCCAAGAGGTTGGTTTCTGAGCTCCATTATCTCTGCTTTCCTTCCTATTTGCTTTAGAGGTTTTTTCCTACATAGTTACAAAGAAAAACACCGAACTTTAATATTACGCAACTATTTTTATTTTTATTTCAAAAACAGTCATTGTATTTAAATATGGAAATGGACTGAGGAGGGGGATGAGAGTTTTAACCTACCTGATTCCCCGTTGTTTTCATCCAAGACAAAACAGGATTGTAGAATGAAAGAAATGTAGGAGAAAAGAACAGTTGAAAATCTTTGTTAAACATGATATAAATCATATCTGAGTTCTGGACTGAAAAAAATGCCATTTTGTTCTCGTTACTGCACACTTATTATAGTCCACTCGTGTGTGTTATATACAATACTCCAACTATTGTGATGTATTATATTTTAAAAATTTGAATTAATTTCAAAGAAAACAAATCTCCCCTATTTATATAATGAATTAAAGCCTGGAAATTATGTCTGGATGCAATGCTGACAGAAGTTGTAGTAAATTCAAAGAGGGGGAAAAATCCCTTGAACTCGCATTTTACAACTCACAACAATGGGTAGCAACGTAAATAGTAACAACAACAATGTTCTCTTATAATTGAGGTTATCCTCCTTTTGCTACTGATTTCTCGGTCTGATAATACACACCATTGTATTTCAATCCCGGGATACCTTTTCAAAGCAATTTAAACTTATTTCTTCAGACTTCTTTCTTGCCTAATACACCTCTCACGTCAACTCTGAATTGCATTGATTCTAAAGCGCAAGACTCATTGAAATAATAGAAATACCTTATTGTCATTGCACCAGTACACAGTGCATAAATAGAACAAAGGTAACACAGTTTGCCTTGTTTTTTCCCATATGGAAAGAGCATAGCAAGAGCCCTCCATAATCTCACCATTGCAGGTGGGGGAATTTTAGGGACACTTGCTATGTCAGCCTACAACTCCCCACCCAACATAGCCAAAGGGAAAGGATTGTGGGAATTATACTTCAAAGCATCTGGGAGGCTACACGTTCCACACACTTGTACTGAATCCCACACCTGAGGATCAGTCTAATAGTGGCAGCAACTGATACTTTCAGCATTCATGAAAACACAAAACAAAGCAGAGCGCCACATGTTCTTCTCAATACGCCTCTAGGTCACACAGTACCTTTGGCTCTGTTGAAACAACATGGCCACTTCTGCACAGCTCATCAGTCACTTTCCCTTCCTGATCAAGATACCCAGCATGTTCTGATATTCTCTCTGTAATTCTGGAGAACTGTGATATCAACCATGAGCATTTCTGTCGATCCACCAGAGCAGGGATGTTCAACTGCTGTCATCTCTGTTCATCATCCATACATAAAGGAAGTGGACCCTTGTCATCTTGAAAGGTCTCACAGGATATGTAAGATATTTGATCCATTGAAGGTATATTTTGCTGGCTTTGCCCCACAAATCTAACCAGACAGAAACTAAAAACGGGCACAGTTTGCAACTGGGAATCCATACCTTTCATATTTTACAATTTGTTTAAAAAATGTATTTGACTAGGTGTAAGCAAGTGAAAATTAAGGCAAAAAAACTTATGTTCATTGACATACTGTACAGTGGGGTCTTGACTTGAGAACTTAATCCGTATTGGAAGGTGGTTCTCAAGTCAAAAAGTTCTCAGGTCAAATCTGCATTTCCCATAGGAATGCATTGAAAACCATTTGATCCGTATCTGCTTCCGTCCATAGAAACTAATGGGAAGCTGCTATTCTGCCTTCGACCACTAGAGGGGGATATTTTGTTTCTTTTTTTCCTAGGTCAAGAAAGGTTCAGGGAAGGCAGGGAAAAGACAGTCCAGGCAGTACAGTACCAGGCAGTCTGAAGACTCCCAATCCACTCTCTAAACGCTGGGAGGAGTGAGGAAGCAGACAGGCACCCTTTTCACTGGCCAACAGTTAACTGAAAGTTCAAATTTTGCACTTTCCCTGCCTCCCACGTGGGTTTTTTTCAGTTTTTTTTCAGTTCGTAACTCAAATCTAAGTACAGTGGACCCTTGACTTACAGACGGCTTGACTTACAGACTTTTTGAGTTACAGACTTCTCTGGCCGCAAAATTTAGGTTTGACTTGCAGACTGAGATTTGACTTACAGACCAGAAAAAAACCAAAATGGAACAAAAACGGCCTGTTACGGGATTAATCGGTTTTCAATGCACTGTAGGTCAATGGAAACTTGACTTACAGACTTTTTGACTTGAGAACCGCCTTCCAATACGGATTAAGTTCTCAAGTCAAGACCCCACTGTACGTAAGTCAAGTCAATATTTTCCTTTGAGAGCGGTTCGTAAGTCAAAATGTTCGTAACTCGGGCCGTTCGTAAGTCAAGACCCCACTGTATTAAGCATCTGGGACATACACCCATTCATGCATTCACAAGAAAAATGGAAACTAAATTAATGTGGATTTTTAAAATATATATTACAAAGAAATCCACATAAAATTGACAACTTGGACGTAAGAAAAGGCCAATGGACATTGTCTTGAGATATCAGCTCATTTCTAGCTGATTCCTCCTTCCTAAATTAAGTAAAAGAAACATAAAATGTTGCCGTGTGGAGCATTTCTGCTCAGAATTCCAAGCCATTCAAATTACCACTTCGACCTTTAAGGTTCTGTCTCAATTAAAATGTGCCATGAAACAAAGTTAAACAACATATTCCTCTTGGTTCACTGTGTTGTTTTGCTTTTGATGTAGGGCATGTCAAAGAGGTCTGCTGACGAAACTATCTTTTTTTAAAAAAAAAAAAATTTCCAGTAATATATACTAGTAAATGGAATAATTATGTTTACTGAGTATAATATTTAAGCAAGTGCAGAGGTAAATTTACAGTGCACACATTTCATTTGTCAACCCTTCATTATTAGTTTTACTTTTACTCCAGGCAAGGTCACAATTAAGATCAGGAGAACCTTATTTTTTTAAACTGGGAGCTGATAACCAGGTAAATATTCAAGAGAAAGGGATTCATTGTTTGCCCAGAATACCTATGAATAGCCTGTCTTAGTGACTGTGGCAGCTGTTCAATATTTCTTTTCTTTCTCATCCTTCAACGTGCAGCTTTATACCTCCATCACTTAAATACCTTCCAGCCTGTGGAGCAAATGAGTTTGGAGAACCAGCAATTATAACATCGCATGCTGCCTTAATGCATTCACAGGGGTTGCCTTCAGATGTCATAAAATGCCAATGGCAATCTGGACCAGATTATCCAGGTTGCTACCTGAAGCTACATGTAGCAATGAAAGCTCTTCCCAAACTCATTGTGCCTGTGTACAGCAATCCTGAGTGCTTGTCTAATACTGGCTACCAATTTAGTTCACCCAAATACCCTCAATTTTCCACAGGGTTGCTTGGGCCTTTGAAATATCTATTTTTCTACCGATGAGCTCTATATGAACTTCTCCTTCACTTCTGTATGCTGCTCACCGAACACAAGTGTTTATTAATTTATTTTCACTATTTATATGCTGTCATTCAGGGCAAAGGCTTGATTTAGAATGGAGGCCACAGCCCCTTTTGATTTCTCTCAATTTCTCAGTTTTCCACTACAATATCTGTTTTGCACACTTTGACATTTGTTTACATTTTTTAAAAAAACGGTGTACTACCATATATATATATACTGCCCCCAAACCTAGTCCATTTCAGAATGACAACACAGAAATAGATGCCTGGTCCACCCTGTGACCCCTCAGTGACAGAAATACCACTAGAATGGTATTTCTGTTTCAGGAAAACCCCTTTCAAGCAAATGAAGAACCTGCAAATGGGTGTGACCTGGACCTGATAAGTAGGTGGGGCTACTTATTGCCATCAATTTCAGAGATGTGTTAAACAGGAAGATTTTGCTTTTGTCCACTTCCGCTCTTCTAGCAACTGTGCAAAGGCTAGTTATTTGCTAAGGCATTTATACCACCACAAAGACAAAGGATGGGGATCAAGAGTGAAAAAACAAATAAACAACCTAGCAGACTAATTCAGACGTAATCAATGAAGCGGAACAGTTGTTTATCCATAGCTACAAACTCACTTAATCCTACTAGTAAATTAGTAATCTAACTAACCGAGGCAGAGAAGAAGAAGAAAAGACAGGGAAGACTATTCTGCAACATGAACCCCATCCCAAAGACAGTGCAAACCTACAATAAATGGTTGGCAGAGGGCCTTTAAGGGAGTATATAGCACAGAAAAGCCTCAGCCTAAGTCCTCCCTTGTGCCTCAGTAGTTGTCATGGATGAGGGAGATACAGTACTGAGATTTGTTGGGAAGGCTTCACTATCACTTTCTTTCTCCTTTGGCTTTCCATTTCTTCAGTTCAAATGGCTAAGCACAAAAGCCAAATGAAAAATGAAGGATCCAGGTGGTGGTGGTATTCTAACCTATGGGGAATCAGGGATCATACGGTTGTTGTGGGTTTTTCGGGGATCATACTGTTGATTTAGTCCGCTTCTTGCCCATTTGTCATAAAATAACGCATGCACCAATAAACACTTCATAACTTCAAGCATTTGGATTAAACTGATATCGATTCTGTTGTTTGGCATTTGTTGTGTTCATTAAAAACTCTTTTGGTTCTGTTTCGGTTAGCTGTTTGCAATCTTGCCATAGTTTAATATTCCTGCAGATTTCCCTCTTGATTTCTAAGGCGTTATCCTATGTATTAGTGGCTTTTCTAAAAGGTTACATTATTTTTTATTTTAGCACTGCAGCCAGTAGTGCTACTTTCGACAAAAATGACGCTGTCAAGTCGCTTCCAACTCATGATAATCCTAGGTATCAGCGATCTCCCAAATGTCTTATTATCAACTGCCCTGCTCATCTCTTGCAAACTCAAGCCTGTGACTTTGTTTAGAGCACTGGTTCTTAACCTTGGGTTACTCAGGAGTTTTGGACTGCAACTCCCAGAAGCCTTCACTACCAGCTGTCCTGACTGGGGTTTCTGGGAGTTGCAGTTCAAAAGCATCTGAGTAACAAAGGTTAAGAACCACTGGTTTAGAGGGTCAATCTATCTCATATTTGGTCTTCCTCTTTTCTTGCTGACTTCCACCTTTCCCAGCACTATTGTCCTTTCCAGAGAATCCTGCCTTCTCATTATGTGCCCAAAGTAGGATAGCCTCAGTTGCCAACATTTTGGCCTCCAGAGATAATTTAGGCTTGATTTGCACTAGGACCCTCTGGTTCATCTTTCTGGCAGTCCAGGGTATCTGCAAAGCTCTCCTCCAGCACCACATGTCAAATGAATACATTTTCTTTCCGTCAGTTTTCTTTACTGTCCAGCTTTCACACCCATAAATGGTGATCTTGGTCTCCAGTGACACACTTCTTACACTTGATAATCTTTTCTAATTCCTTCATCGCTACCCTTCTAAGTCTCAGTCTTCTTCTGAGGTCTTGGCTGCCCTCTTCATTTGAATTGGTGGTTGAACCAAGGTATGGACCAAGAAATGAAAAAGGGGCACACAACAATTCAGTCTTCTTTTATGTCTCTCTTCTTCATTAAACTTCTCCTTCACCCTTTCTCTGTCAAATGGTCTGGGAAAACTGATCAGCTTTGACATAGTATCCATATTCATCAAGAAACTGATAAAAGACACCCTGACACTCATCCAGCAGATCTTTCCAGAAGACATCAAGGTACTTTTCCAACACTGCCTAACAACCAGCTATTTTCAGTGGGATAACGAGTTTGATGAACAGACAGATGGAGTGGCCATGGGGATACCCCTCAGCCCAGTTATCACAAACTTCTACATGGAACATTTTGAAAAACAGACCCTGGCTTCGGCACCCCTTGCACCCAAAGTCTGGTTCCGATACGTGGACGACACTTTCACAATTTGGAACCATGGTGAAGAAAAATTGGAAGAATTTCTGAACCATCTCAACAGCATCCACCCAAATATACAATTCACCCTGGAAAAAGAAATAGAGAGCCAACTCCCGTTCTTAAATGTCATGGTCATATGCAAACCTGACCTCCTATTGGGACACAAGATCTACAGAAAACCCACCCACACAGACTGGTACCTACACAAAAACTCCAACCACCACCCACAGCAAAAAAGACGCATAATCAAAACACTTGTAGACCGTGTAAATCAGAACTGTGAAGCTCAATTTCTGAGCACTAAACTCAACCATCTGAATTGGAGCCTACAGGCAAAGGGCTACTCCAAGAATGAAATCACAAGAACCAAGAAAACAACACCAAACTGAAGAGGAAAAACAGCCACCCACAAATAATGTATTTGTGCATACATCAAAGGGATCATGGACTGCATGGGGAAACTTTTGAAAAAACACAACCTACAAACAGTATTCAAGTCCACCACAAAAATACAACAAATGTTATGGTCAGCAAAGTACAAAAGGGACCCCCTCACCACTGCAGGAGTATACCGGATACCTTGCAGTTGTGGACAGGTATATATTGGAACCACAAAACGCTGCATCCACACCAGAATAAAAGAACATGAGAGACACTGCAGACTAAAACAACCAGAAAAATCAACAGTAGCTGAACATGCCCTAAAACAGGATGGACATGAGATTCTATTTCAAAATACTGAAGAACTGGACAACACTAGCAATCATTATGTTAGACTGCACAGGGAAGTCATTGAAATCCACAAACACCAGCAGAGCTTCAATAAAAAAGTCTAAAACTCAACAAAACCTGGCTCCCAGCACTGAAAAATACAGCGTGCAAAAGGTCAACAAACTCTACCCAGCCACAAGGACCGGTGATAGCACAAAAGACCAGCTAACGACACCCATCAATCACAATGACAAATAATCTCTTCTCCCTTATCACAACAATACACCCACAACAAAAGACACCATAATCACCCAATCTCCTGAAAAGGACAAAAGCTGATCCCACAGCTATAAATACTCAACTATCCAAACAAACTGCACCAGAGCACAGACAGAGTTCTGACTCCTGTCCTCTGAAGATGCTGGCTACAGAGACTGGTGAAACGTTAGGAAGAAAAACCTTAAGAACATGGCCAAACAGCCCGAAAAACCCACAAGAACCATAGGTCTGGCAAAAGCTTCTGACAATAGCATGGAAAGAGCTGCAGTCAACAGCCAATCAAAATTTTGGGGGGCAACGGAATTTGCAAGGGGTAAATGGCCTGGATTGGTTGGAACCCACTGAAAAGGACTGCTGCTCTTTCTTTGCTGTCTCTGCACAATTGTGCCATCTGTGCTGCCTGCTAGGGAGTGAAGTGCTTTCTGAAAATCTTCAGGAGCAAAGATGCAGGGGAGGAGCAGTCTCTGCCTGTTCTTTTCACTCTTTCCCATACTTTCACGGAATCCCTGCTCTGCCTATGGGAGGCAGGGTGTGGAGCCAAGAGAGGAAGGCATCAGTTTCTGTCTTTTCTGCTTTTTAACTCTGCCTGTGTAAGAGTCTACTGTGCTCTTTTTTTCTCGCACTGTTAAAAGTGTAAAAGGCTTATATACCACAGTTTTTTTAAAACAGGTAATTAGGTTTCGGGGTGGGTGGGGGTTGGATAAGTGCCAGAGAGAACGTGAATGGAGAGAAACAAAACAAAACAAAAGTACCGGAAAGAGTCAGTCACTTTCATGTTTAATGAAAGGACCAGTAAATGAACAACATGAAAACAAACACCGGAAGAACCGGAAACTTTTCCCCATGCAAATCTTTTTAGAGGGCACACTTTCACCTTCACTGTTACATGTCTTAGGATTCCTTTAAGGCATGAAACACATTTTCTGTCCCTCTCATGCCCTTTCACGCACTCATGGCACCAACTCTATACCGCTCTCTTTCCTTCTCTCCTTGGCCTTATAATTTAAATTCCAAGCTCTTCCCATCACTGGATGCTTAATAATCAACACATTCTTGTGCTACAGTTCGATATCCCAGGATAAAACAGAGGAGGGGCGAGAGTTCCAGTCCACACCTGGAGATAACTTCGACCTCTAATTTGCTGCTTGGTTGTATAAACAAGTCAGTCATTAGTTAAAACAGCTCAAGCTCCCACATGCGAAATCTTCATCCCTGATATTTGGTTTGCCCCATCGCTCCCTTTGGTCCAGCATTGGCATGCCCTGTTCCTAGGATCAAATGGAGTGTATGTTTATTGATCTAAGCTGACTTCCTGCTGAAAGCTTGTGGGAGTCCAAATGACGGCAATGCTCCTCAGGCACACTGCCTCTTTTAATTTCTCATGAATGCCTCACTGAAGACTTACAGTATGTGCTTTAAGTCTAATTGGGCACATTTGTCTAAACTTCTAGGGAGAAGAGAGAGATAGCTGGTTGCAGGGAAGAAGAGATAGCATTAAGATTCTGTAATGTCAAGGTCAAAGTCACCAAGGATAATCACTAATCAGCTGGAGTCAGCAAGCTGATTGTAGTCAGGGCCTTGCCATTGTGAGATAGCAATGTTTCTGTGAACTATGCGTATGCTGTGCTTAAAAACAAAAGCAACGTATTAAATCCTTCTTTGTGTTGACCCAAATTATGTGGTAAGAGAGGCTGTGCATGAATTATGAAATATTAAGTAAATATACAGTATGTAAATAAGTATTGTGACAGTGTATTCTGATTTGGCTAGGTGTGGAAAACCAGCAAAAATACAATTCCCTCCTGACATTGCAATACCTCTTGCAAGGGATGGATCGATGTGTCAGTTTAACATTCTTTCACATTTCAATTGTTGTAACGTCAAGCTTTTTCTGCTTCTATAGATTTGAGAAAGATCTTAAATAAAATTCTCAACCATTTGCACTGGTCAAATTCAGTAACTAACAATTATTTGTGTCGTGGAGAACACCATGCACATGCCTACTATGCAGCAGTTAAAAATGAAGGAGCTGTGGGAAAACTGAAAGGTAGCCCTGACTCAGCATCTCATGCATGGGTGAAGAGACAGGAATAAGAGAAATGAAAGATCTTGGTAGCGCTTGTTGGAACAGATTCGGTGCTTGAAGCAGTCCAGAGTCCTGTTACTCCACGGACTGTGTATGCTGACTAATTTACATGTATTAGTCATAGCTTCTGGACTCTTACTTATGATCAAAATACTTATCTCCAGAGCCTTGAATGTTACCAACTTGTTTTAAAAGGAGGAACACAAAACCTGAGTTTCTCAAAATGATGAGTTTTGTGCTATATATTAAAAATTCCATGCTTCCAGAAGATGACAGATACAAAACATCAGCATAAAAAAAAATAATCCGTCTTGAGGGGATAAAGATCCACCTGCCATTTAAGGAACTACAGACATTTTGGTCCAGTTTTTACTTAAGTTTCCCCATCATTAGTATCAATTACTTCTTCCCCTTGCAGTAATCCTGAAGATAAACCTAACATGGTTTATTTCATTTTGATACTGTGGTGTGCGTAGTGGACTGAGTGGTGGACCAGAACTCTGGAGCCCTGGGTTTGAATCCTCACTTAGCCATGGAAGCTCGCTGGGAGTGGAATTGGTAAAGCTGCTCCTTAATTATCTCACTCACCTCGAAAGCCCCTCTTAGGGTTGCTATAAGTCAGTTCCAACTTGATGGCACATAACATTTCATTTTGGGGGGAAAAAGCACCAGGGACTTATAGTGTGTTTTAGCAGAACCTGCTCCTATACAGATTTACATTATGCACAGGCAGCCACAACCACTTGGGTAAAGAGATTTCACAGAGACAGGAAAGCAACAGGAATATCCCATGAACTCCAGAACAACTACTTTTCATTTGGTCAACTCTGCCAGCCAGCTCCAAACTCCACTTTCTTCTACTCCTCCTCCCCCAACCTGGATCCTTCACAACGTCTTCCACTTCTTCCACTTTTTGTAGTGCCTGGACCCAACAACTGAGACAGTTATGTGATCAGCTGCTTGTTATATTACAGATTAATTGGCATCCATTGTTACTGGCCATTGAAGGCTTGACAGAACACCAGATTTCCCGACAGCATTCAGTGACGCCTGAGTCAGCCTCCATGAAGGATAAAAGCAGAAGTGCAGGAGCATCAGGTGTCCTTTGAAACACAGCGGAAGGCAAGTGGAGAAGAAAGGAGCAGATTTCAAAAGTGCCAAACGAGCTATCATATATTTACCATTTTGTAAAGATATCAGTCAAACATTTATCTTGCTCTTAAAATGTAGATAGTATGCTTTGTCTAAATTGTCATGAGTCAAAATGTAATTACATGGTAATCAAACAGCAATTAATTTGTGCGATATTCATTTGAAAGAGAGAAAAATCATCCTTGCAAGAGCATTGAAGATTAGTAGGCGCATCAGAACAAGAAAGCAAAATTAAGGCACTGGGACAAAAAAATAAAGAAAATAAATATTAAAACTGATGCTCAAGCAAATTAATTCACACTTTAAGGGGGGAAAGTGCTGAGCCGAATTTATTTTTCTATGTGTAAGTTCCTTGTGGCCTGGTCTTCCAACTTGCATTTCATACTTTATTCCACTTCCTGATCCGTTTTCTTAACCCACTAAGAATATTGCCCTAAGAGGTATGAAATATATGTCTGGGGATATGCTAATGACTGGACTGGCCTAGTGCTGCAAAAGCACATAATTAAATTATGAGTGTAAACAAACAGGGAGTAGATATTTAGGATCTCTTCTTCAATCCTGAATACTCAGACACTTGGGCAAAATCCTGTTGGCATAAAACGGATCTGGCACCCAAAATAATTAATTTAAACAAACTGAAAACTCCCTGTGGAAGCCTTTAGAGTCTTAGGACAGGGTGGTGGTGGGGTAGGCTTTAATAGTCAAAAATCACCTTTGAATGGCCACTGGTGGGATTGGGACTGCCAGTGGCAATCCAACATGGACTGATCTTTGAGCATTAAAGGCTCCCCCACCTCCATCCCAAGACTTCCCAAAGACTTCTGCAGGCCAAAAGGAAGCCCCACGGAACCTCAGAACGTAAAATGGGAGAGGGAGGACAGGAGGCTTTCAATTAGTTTAAATTAATTATTTCCAGAGAAGCATCCAGTTTATTGTGCATTGGCATAACTTTACATAACAGAATTTTGCCATTGGATAAGAAAAAGTGAAATTCTTCCCCCTGTTACCATTCCCTCTAATTCCGTAATTTAACTAATTGTTTCCCCAGTTTTCTCTGTAGTGCCTCTGACTAAATCATTACCCATGTTGGGGGAAATTAAGTGCCAAAACTCCTTTCCTGGCCAGAAGCAGAAACAGCAGGAGGCAAGAGAACAAGGTAACAATGGCAAACAGAAGAGCTTCACACACCATTTGATATGTTGATAAGTTGGCTCAGATGTGATATGTAGGCACAGAGCAATGTTAACACCTTCTGAAATGTATTCTTTTAATGTACCTGTATCTCCATCATTGAATCTAAATAAACAACATGTTTGCTTATCTGTGCAGTTTTTACCTACAGAAATCTACTAAGGACATTAAAACCGATCTACTTTGACTTGTTCTGTTTCTCCAAATTCCATCTGCATTTTCTTTCCTTTTTATCCTGTAGCAAAACTTCGTGCCTTCTTTCTGCATGGAAATCCATGCACATTTTAACACATTTTCCCTAATTTGTCCATTTTGTTCAGAACTCTACCTAATCTACAGCATTTTCCCTATATACTTTACCCATTTTGTTTGGATGCATTTTACCTAGTTGCATTATTATATCTATGCATTGATATCTGCTCATTTTATTTTTCCAAAATGTCTTTTTAAGTCTCAGAATTATGTGCATTTTCAAGGTGAGTTTCTTCTTGAAACAAGTGGAGGGAGGCATGTTTCCTTCTTTCCCATTCTTTTGTAATATGAAATATTGCAAATTTAGTGTATGTTTATCATTTGCAAGCTGTATTTCAATCCGTTTGTAAGGCCCCCAGAAAACTTTCTATGAAGTAAGTAAGTAAGTAAGTAAGTAAGTAAGTAAGTAAGTAAGTAAGTAAGTAAGTAAGTAAGTAAGTAAGTAAGTAAGTGGTTCTCTTCCTTCATCTTTTATACAGCTATCTTATATATTGAATAGGTATAGCCAGACCATATGCTTGATTTCTGGAGTTTGAACATTTCAAGAAGAGTCAGATATTCTGGAACCAGCGCTGACAAGGAGATGCATTACAAATTGGCTATCAGGATAGTTCTCTCTTTATAGATGACTAGTTCTCCTGCTTTACATCTCTCAACTAGAGAGGGGTGGGAGAGCAGAGATCATACACATACCTTACCTCTCTTGTGCATCCGGGGAAATACTGCTCTAGCCAAAATGAATTGTTCTGCATTATAAGAAGGTGCCTCTTCTTTGCTGTAGCAGACTTAGGTTTTCCAGATTTTACAAGAAAATCAACAAATGAACCCCAAAATCATTTAGAGTTGGATTTTCAAAAAAAAGTATGCATGTATGGTAAATTATGACATTCAAAACCAGTTTTCTGAGATACAGAGCACACACAGAATGTTATATAGCATCTGTAAGCATAGAGAATTTAAGCAAAGCACTGCCCAAACTTAAAAAAAAAAATTATACACATAATCTATCGATTGTGCTCTCTGGCATTCATCCAAAAATCACACACTTTTAAGAACAGTTTAAAAACTGCAATTTGACAGGGCATAACAACATTTCCTCTCAAGAGAGTATGCCTGTGTGCCCAGGAGATGGGAAAGAGAGTGTCCATGATGAATAAATGGGAGGAGCAACAGATCAGCAGGGATTTTCTTTAATAACAAAAGCCCTCTTAATAACACCCAACAACAAAAATGAAAATTACTTGACAGCATTGTGCATTAGCATGCTATACATTAAGATTATGCATGGTGAATTATTCCTTGTACTAGTTTTCCTTTTAAAAAGTCATTCTAATTAATGGCTTTAGTTAATCTCATTCTTATTCAGACGACAGGCTGTATTTATTTTGCAAAGAAAATGTTTAACTGAGGATAGCCTATTGAGGTCTTCCTTGCTTGCATTCATCTGCCGTTTTGGGATATGACAGTGTAGTAATAATTTAATACATGCACCGTGTACGGCAGCTTTGAGGAGAAGGGGAATAAAATTATACAATTATTGCATTAATTATACATTTTACATTTTTGCTCAATGGCCCTTAGCACTGTGCAGTATGACTGGGTCACCTGGAGAGAATTGCCATGAAACTTTTATCTCATTAGCATTGAGAATGGCACACCTTGGACATAGCAAACAGGTGGCAAATACTAGGCTAATTAACATGAGAGATAATATTACACCTACACCAGGAAGCCATTCATGTCAGAACTCGATGTGGCTTTTCCTCCTCCCTTCCTTTCTTCACTTGGTTTCTCCATGGCTCCAGTCATCTATTGCCTCATTGAGCAATATTATATTTCTCTCTTTATCCCAAGCCATTAGAAGCTCCGATGATTTTATGGGATACTCTTACTAACATTACTGCAGGCCTCTTTTGCTCAGAACCAACAAACTTATTGTGATCCTTTTAAACCACATTCTAGCAGAAACTTGGGACATTCTCCATTCCTTTCCAGAAATACCTGGCCTTCGGACAGGAGAAGCATGAATGTAGCCATAAAAGAGATGTGCAACTGCAACCAGGCCATGTTGTTGTTGTTTAGTCGTTAAATCCTGTCTGACTCTTCATGACCCCATGGACCAGAGCACGCCAGGCCCTTCTGTTTTCCACTGCCTCCCAGAGTTGGGTCAAATTCATGTTGGTAGCTTCAATGACACCGTCCAACCATCTCATCCTCTGTCGTCCCCTTCTCCTCTTGCTTCACAATGAGGCCACAGGGAATATAAATTAAGAAGGAGACAGTCTGCTACCTGTAGAGCATCACCATGCAACAAGAACCTGTTTTTCCCCCCAGGGTCCTTAATTACATAGAGAGGCTACATAGGTAGGAGGCTCTCTTCTTCAGGTACCAACTCTTCCCATGGAAACATCAACAGGCAGGGGGAGAGGTTGAACTCTCCCTACTCACATTTTCAGATTAACCCTCTTCTGAACACCTGAAGAGGCCTAATTTATATCTTCAGTGAGAGTTCTCACATTTGCAAAACCTGTTTTTGCACAAACTGAGCTGTTCTGCAAAACTGTATCTATTGGCCTGTTGCATGGACTTTAAAAAAACAGAAATAAACATTGGATGGGTTGCTTTCATCAGTCAGCCACTCTCTCTCTCTCTGCTTGCTGTGGTCTTCCTTCAAGGAGAAAGGATCAGGAATGCCTTTGGGTTGCTCTCTGGCTTCCATGGCCTACAAGGAGGACAGAGGTATCAGCTGCCATGTATCCCTTCTGACCTTGGGGATCTGCCCACCTCCATTAAAGAAAATGTGGTTGCTCATTTTGTCAGCTGGGGAAAGAGGGCACTGTTCACACACAAACATAGAAAACTGTCCTACAGCGCTATGGGACACGACTGAATCTGCCTTAGATTCAGATCTAAGTTCTGCCATAATCATACCCATGATTCATTACTGTCTGAGGCTTTCAAATATTTCATTCAGGGATCTTCCCCAGCCTTTTTTAACCTTCCCAACCCTCCTGAACTGTAGAAGAAACCCAGTGACAAGGCATACCAGTACAAGAGGGAGGAGGCACCATAGGTTCCATAGAAGAGGAAATACAGCACATTTTATTCAGATATGGGTCATGCAAGTTCTGGTTAGGCAAGATGCTCTGTCTCTGTTTAAAAGAAATTAGACTTGGGTGGCTTGTGGTCCTCCATATGTTGTTGGACTCCAGCTCTGAACAGCCTGAGCAAGCATAGCAATTCTTTAGAGAAGATGGTAAATACAATCCGACAAAGGGCATGCAGACTCTTCACAACCAGTCCTCCAGTGGTGTCCAACCTTGGCCCTCCAGATGTTCTTGGACTACAACTCCCAGAAGCCTTCACCACCACCTCTGCTGGCCAGGATTTCTGGGAGTTGAAGTCCAAGAATATATGGAGGGCCAAGGTTGGGGACCACGGGGGGGGGGGAAAGTTGTGTTTTGCTTGCAAAGAAAGCTGTGTCTTGTCATTTTTTAAACTTTGGTTTTGCATCCTTTTGGCCTCCCAGGAGTATCTTTATTATACATCAGTTTTTACTGATGACACATCATGGAAAGAGAGTTTTAATAGACTATATATTTTCCCACATCCACTGTGGCCGCTCCAGGCTTCATTTAAATATGGCAACAAAGAAGCTATTTGTACTTAAATAAATTATTCTTATACAGCATGAGCAAGTCAATGTGAGAAATCAAACCCAGTTCAATTAGCACATTATGACAATAATGAGAAAAATATTCTGCCATGTCCTCTTGTAAATCTAAGAGATAAGACTCCAGCAGGGAACGTAGCACTATCAATGATAATTGCACATAATTACACAATGAAACAGGAGCATTTAACAATGATTTCCATGATATTCAAATTTTAGCTTTTTAACATTCGTAGTTCTTCAACATAAAAAATATATCCACATTTTTAAAATGCAGTGTTGCAAAGCATGGTGCCCTGCAAGCATTACAGACGTTAGACCAAAGGTTTGGAGAATATGCGAGAGAAAACCGCACAAATCTTTCCAACCGGATAGGGAGTAGGAACAAACCTGTCTGTGGCAGAAAAAACACTTTCTGTTGCCAACGACTACACGTGGTGATTTCAGAAATGAACCCGAGGAGAATCTTTCTGCCTATGTTTGGCAGAATACGCAAACACATCTAAACAGCATGGCATTCCTGTGCCTTTAAAGACAACGTGAACTGGGAATGCTATGAATGCTTGAAGAGTTGTGTGGTTCTAAATTCTAAAACACACTCCCCTGATGCACATCTCCTTGAAAAGTCTTTGGACAGGAGAGGGTCTGCTTTGGAATCCATCAAATATCACAACAAGCTACAAATGTTTCTTGCTCCCACCCCATTATTGCCTATTTCATTTTCCTTTTTGTTTCTAGACACTTGGAGCTGTTTGAAAGTACACCTTCTGGTGTGTACACTGACACTAAGGCCACAAATGCCTCTGGGAGTGATGAAAGATTCCCAAGGACTTTACACGGGGGGGGGGGGGGGGGGAGATCAGGCAGTGTCCCTCTTGTGCTGTCAATCCTACAGATATACTTCATGGTCTCAGTAACCATAAAATGGCTGCCAGGCAGGGAGAAAGGAAGGAAGAATACTTAATGAGTCCTGGAACCATCTTGCAAATATGTTATAAATACCATTTATATACTTTAGTTGCCTGTCATCTTTTTTTAAAAAAAATCTCTACCGTAATATTATAGGAGCACATCAGAGGGAGGCACAAATTATTTCAGTCCTGCAGAATGTCTGATAGGGCAAACTACTTTCTCCCTCTGTAAGGCCATTCCTGATGTTATGGGCCATGGCATCAGGAAGGAAATCCCAGAAAAGGTAGAACAGAGAGGCACAGCATGATTTGTACAATGTGGAGGGGGACGAGCTTGCATGGGTTATACACGGGGATTTCATATTTCTGAGGTATTACACTGGCAGTGGCTTTTAAACAATGAAGAAATGAGAAACTGTGATTTGCAAAAGTTACTTTTTGGACCTATATCTCCCAGTATCATTATATGTCACCTCCCCTCACCTCCCCAAAAATGCATAAGAACTTCTGTTTTCCCTACACAGCTAGACACTATCGTGCAGGTTGTATTTCTGTTGAAGACAGACAACAGACAAAAAAATCATGTTGAACCCTATTAACCTGAATATTGCTAAACAGGACTGATTAAGCTCTCCTTGAGCAGCATGGGAGTGCTTCTTAATGGCAACTTGGCTGCATACACACCACCTCTGCTCTATTTGGACTTCATTATATCCATCATCCAAATATTTTTATGGCATTGTCTGAAAGCACAATGCTGCAGAAGTGCTCCCCAGCAGGCAGTCTGACTGCTTCTGAAAGTAGCTGGGTTATGTATTTCCCATCTTGACAAAATAATATCAGTGTGAAAACTGAGGTTCCTGGATGCTTTTTGGGTCCGACTGGGATCCTGCCATATTATAAATCCTGCCATGGTTTACCTCTTTTCACCCCTCCCTTTTTGGATTATCTTACTGAGTTGTACCCAGTGTCGTCCTCTGCAGATGGACAAGGCTCTTCATCATAGCAGAAGCTTCCATAACCTGGGAGTATGCGAAGGGGGGAATAAAAATGCACATTGTCCCTTCATCCTGGAGGTCCCCTCTATACCACCACCACCCCATGCTGTTCCAAAGAGATCTCCAACCCACTATGGAAAACTGGAACTTCAGATGCCGCAGGGGAAAGGCAAAATCAACAATGCCTCTTTTCTACTCACCATGTCTGTACCGGAGGAACAAACTATGGGGAGACTCCACTGGATATGGCCCATTGGTGGAATCCCTGTTCACGGAGCCATGCTGTGCAAAGATGATTATGTCCTTCACTGTGGAAATTTTTCTGGAAATAAAAAATATATAATTTCCCCCCGAGTCTCCCCTTTCATCATGGGGAAGCTGTTGAGGTCTGGAGGACAGGGGTAGGCATTTAATTTCTGAAAATGGTCTTGTGCGTTAAAGACACCCCCCTCCATCCCACAGCCATCAATGGCTTCCCCACAATGGAAGGGACTCCACAGGAGCCTCAGGGATTCAGGGGTAAATCAGGATTTTTTTTATTTCCAAAAGTAATGCCACAGCTGCTGATGTCATTAACTTTTCACAGCCTTTAGTGATTGTCTCTTCTTTTTTTGTTACATTGTTAAATAGTAATATATTGTATACTGTAAAGAAAAAAAGACCGAGAATACACATAAAAAATATTGTTTAGAACAGTGTTGTCACATAATTCTAAAGCAATTATGCAATTGCTGGACTGTGTGAAATAAAAAATTAGTCATACTACTAATTTAAATGAGTCTTCTTCGTCGTTTAGTCGTTTAGTCATGTCCGACTCTTCGTGACCCCATGGACCAGAGCACGCCAGGCCCTCTTGTCTTCCACTGCCTCCCGGAATTTGGTCAAATTCATGTTGGTAGCTTCTGTGACACTGTCCAACCATCTCGCCCTCTATTGTCCCCTTCTTCCCTTGCCCTCACACTTTCCTAACATCAAGGTCTTTTCCAAGGAGTCTTCTCTTCTCATGAGAAGGCCAAAATACTGGAGCCTCAGCTTCAGGATCTGTCCTTCCAGTGAGCATTCAGGGTTGATTTCCTTCAGAATGGATATGTCTGTTCCCCTTGCAGTCCAGGGGACTCTCAAGAGCCTCCTCCAGCACCACAATTCAAAGGCATCAATTCTTCGGCGGTCTGCTTTCTTTATGGTCCAGCTCTCACTTCCATACATCACAACAGGAAAAACTATAGCTTTGACTCTTTGGACCTTTGTTGACAAGGTGATGTCTCTGCTTTTTAAGATGCTGTCAAGGTTTGTCATCGCTTTCCTCCCGAGGAGCAGGCGTCTTTGAATTTCATGGCTGTTGTCTCCATCTGCAGTGATCATTGAACCCAAGAAAGTAGAATCTGTCACTGCCTCCATATCTTCCCCTTCTATTTCCCAGGAGGTGATGGGACCAGTGGCCATGATCTTAGGTTTTTTTTATGGTGAGCTTCAGGCCGTTTTTTGCACTCTCCTCTTTCACACTCATTATAAGGTTCTTTAATTACTCCTCACTTTCTGCCATCAGAGTGGTATCATCTGCATATGGGAGGTTGTTGATATTTCTTCCAGCAATCTTAATTCCGGTTTGGGATTCCTCCAGTCCAGCCTTCCGCATGATGTATTCTGCATATAAGTTAAATAAGCTGGGGGACAATATACAGCCTTGTCATACTCCTTTCCCAATTTTGAACCAATCAGTTGTTCCATATCCAGTTCTAACTGTTGCTTCCTGTCCCACATATAGGTTTCTCAGGAGATAGGCAAGGTGGTCAGGCACTCCCATTTCTTTAAGGACTTGCCATAGTTTGCTGTGGTCCACACAGTCAAAGGCTTTTGCATAGTCAATGAAGCAGAAGTAGTTATTTTTCTGGAACTATGGCTTTTTCCATAATCCAGCGCATGTTAGCAATTTGGTCTCTAGTTCCTCTGCCCCTTCGAAATCCAGCTTGTACTTCTGGGAGTTCTCGGTCCACATACTGCTGAAGCCTACCTTGTAGGATTTTGAGCATAACCTTGCTAGCGTGTGAAATGAGTGCAATTGTACGGTAGTTGGAGCATTCTTTGGCACTGCCTTTCTTTGGGATTGGGATGTAGACTGATCTTTTCCAATCCTCTGGCCACTGTTGAGTTTTCCAAACTTGCTGGCATATTGAGTCTTACATCCCAGTAGATATACATAGGAAAATTATCTATTTATATTTATTAGGAAGCAGAGATTGGCAAATTTACTTTCTTGGACAACTCCAAGAATCTCCCACCCAACATGGTCAGGGACTGCAAGCTGCATGAGACTCTGGATACTGTAGTCTAAAAAGTACATTACTCAGCTCTATTACCAATCTCATTTCCCACTACAATATGGCTCATAGACAGTTTAGGAAGGAGGCACCAAAAGTGGATTGGCACTTGTCTTCATATTCATTAGAGCAGTGGCTCCCAACCTTTGTCAAGTCCTGACCCCCTTTTATAATAGTCAAGTAATTGGTGAACCTCCCACCACATTTGCATAAAAAGGCCTTTTTAATGGAGTGAAGTCCCTTCTCAGAAAGTAGAGGCTTCTTTCTTCCCCAAAGGGCCTGTTTCTAATATATATGTGCTAACCTTAAGGTCCTGCTCTGAAAGGTCAAGGAAGAAATTATTTAACAAGGGCTACAATACATATAAGACAACCCACACACCTCCAAAATCACTTTGCAAACCCCCTGGGGATCACAACCCCCAGTTTGGGAAGCACTGGTTTGGTGTGAGTGTGTGTTTGTTTGCACACACATGAGTGTGCACAGAAAATCCAACATGGCAAAGAAAGTTAGGCAGGCATATTTTCTAGTCATAATAAAACATTTGATCTGTACCACTGAAGGAGATGACACCCTGTGTTTCCCCCTGCTCTCTGCAATTTGTTCCCTCTTCACCTCCTTTTTTCTTCTTTGCAAATCAGATAATAGTGTGTTACTTGTGGGGGCCTTCAGTGGTATTCTCATGGACAGGTAGTGGCTTTTTCCCTTCAGTAAAAAATGATGGCAAATAAAAGAGAGAGAGAGAGAGAGAGATCTCATGACACAATATTACCAAAAGTGCAAGCACATAGCAAAATGTGATTCTTTCTTTATTTATATGAATCAGCAATATACCCAGGGGCTTTGCATGGTTCTCCTCTCTCCATTTTGTGCCAAAAATAACCTTTTAAAGTATAAAGTAGGTTTCACTGAGAGGTTTGCCCAGGGACACCCAAGTAAGCTTGGTGAATAAGCCGGAATTTAAACTTAAATCTCTCTCTTCCAAGTCCAACAGTAATAGCAGCTCTATAACGGCTCTCTCAGATCAGCGATTACTACATAAACGATGCCGCGGCTGAAACTTACCAGTAGCGAAACAATCCAAGTGTTATGTGCTTAATTTGCATAACATGGAAAAATCCACACTAATCTGCGCAACATGCAAATCTGCACATCATGCAAATTAGAACACTTAGTTATAATTTGCATAATATGCAAATATAGCTGCCTGGATTTGGAGACCTGATATATGGCAACCTTGTGTAAATCCTACAAGAAATTACCTTGGGGAAATTGGCCTTTATGCTAGCATTTCATCTGGAGAAACAGAAAGCACCTAGAGTATAGAACTGCAGGATAGCTCAGTGGTTTAGGTATCTGGTTGCGGAGCCAGTGGCTGCGAGTTTGGTTCTCTACTGGGCCTCGTTGAGAGGGGCTACACTCGATAATCCATAGGGTCCCTTTCAGCTCTGCAGTTCTAAGATGATGATGATACCTCTTTGGAAAGTTATTGGAAACTATTGCTGTGTGATTCCTGTATTTCCCTGGGGTTCAGGGTAAGAACAATGCAGGACAGAAATGCAGCACTATATTCAGCCAGTGCATATGACTGAAATGCCTACTTTTTTCGGTATCCTACAAACTTTTTAATTTTAATGAATACTTTAGATTTGATGCATTTTCTGGTTGAGACTGAAACCACCAGTCACTGCTAAAAAAATAAATTTAAAACTTTTAAAAGTTTAGCCTTATGTTTTACAACTATTTTCCACCCTATTTCCAACTATTTCAATGTTCCAGCATTACTACAGATTTTCACAAGCCATAACATTTTCTGGCATCCATGGGTGGATTGCCTTGTTTTTGTTTACAACCAAGATTTCAAAGGTTATATTGATGAAACCTGTAGACACGTTTCTACACACTTATGGCCAAAAAAAAGGGAAGACAGATGAAAAGAAAGAAAGAAAGAAAGAAAGAAAGAAAGAAAGAAAGAAAGAAAGAAAGAAAGAAAGAAAGAAAGAAAGAAAGAAAGAAAGAAAGAAAGAAAGAAAGAAAGAAAGAAAGAAAGAAAGAAAGAAAGAGTGGGCTATACAGTTAGTGCCACGGTGTTCAGCCAAAACAGAGACAAAGTAATAAATTCCAAGGAGGCAACTTTGTGAAGGTGTTTTAGGTATCATTATTAAGCACCCAGAGTGTTAAAGCAAGAAGCAGCTTTTATTTCAATTAAAAATAAATGCAAACAACAGCATTTATTGAAGAAAACTCAAGTTCCTCTTATGCAATAGTTGAACAACTCTTCATACAACAACAGACTCTTTAAAAGGTCTACAAGAGACATCTTATTTAGTAAGCGTCTTGCACTGGGGCTTCTGTATGCTATTCTACCAAAGATAGAGACAGATTTCTTGAAGGAAACCTATGTACACTTCTAGAAATTGTCCCATGAAGGGGAAACTGTGGATATGACTTTATCCTATGTTTCTTACACAAACAGGATCACATGGATTTTTATTAACTTTTTTTGCTTCCAGCAGCCCTCCCTGAAAATGCTGAGGTTGCCTCTGTCATAGGAATAATAAGTTACAAACACATTGTAGCATCATAGTTCATCCAGCAGGGGGAGGGAAATGGGAATAAGCTCATTTTTAATAGACATCTTTGTGCTTCTGTCAGTGGAAATATGGCTCAGTACATAGTCAGGAATATCAGTTCTGATGATATTTTACTAATATCCCACTACTCCATATTGTCTCCACTGGTCTACCGTCCAGGGACTGATCAAGTCTGCATATGCTTAGCCTTGGCCCTGCAGCAGCTGTTCCTAGAGTTGTCCAATCCTGCGTTTTTGCCATGACACTTGCGTTTGGGGATCCATTCTCTAGGTCCCAGGCACTGAAGCTGAAAGCTCAGGGACTGGAATGTTGTCAGTCTGGAAACTCCCATGTGGAATTCATTCTGATAGTTTATGGACAGGCTATTTAGATATGGTCAGAAGAACCCTTGCCTTTTCTTTATCATCACACATGCCACAATGGAGTTGCTACTGCTGGAATTCCCATATTAGCCTTTACATGAACACAATCCCTACACTGCTTGGCTGTCAAAAGCACAGCATTTTCCAGTTGTTGCTAAAGGGTTCACCCCTACAACATCACAAAGATCTGTCCATGGGACATCACAACAGCCTGCCTCTAGACTTCAGCCTCCAGATGGCCCAACAAACTCAACGTTCCCCAGCCGTCCACTAGGTCCCTATGCTGCATGTTCTCTCTCTCTCTCTCTCTCTTTCACATTCACAATATTGTTTCAACCCACCAAAGTGTACTATAGCAGGAGTGTGAGAAGCATATTCTTATATTTGTGAAAATATAACCGTTCATAAATGGCATGCTTTAAATTTCTTGAAGCAGTTTGCTCTGTGCATCAAGACACTAACGAGTTTTACATCATTGACCTGCAATGACAACAATCACCTGAACTGTACCAAATGAGTGAAGGGCTCTTTTTGAGAACCAAGAGAAAAGCAGAGTTTCTAAACCTGTGTTGAATTTTCATGGAGTTTTGGTGATGTGTGGAGTGTGCTGTTGATGGCTAGCCTTTCAAACTTGTGCATTTTCACTGTGGGGCTGCGAAAACATTTGAGGACAGTTTTCCTTACATTTTGGGCTGCTTTATACACTATGTGCATGCATTACGAATATCAGTGTATCAGCATCTGCGGGCCTTTGGTCCAAAGGGAATGGGGCTGTTTCCCCCCAACCCACTCCAGTCTTGGACTTTGGGCCGCAGGAGACTATCACCATCAGCCAAATGTCAAAATTTTTATTGCCTAGCCCATTTTTTTATTCCTTTCCTTCAAAAGGAGTGATGCTGTTCTCCTGCAAGTATAAGCATTCTGAACATGGGAGCAATTGGATGGAAGAAGTACCATAATTAAGAGATCAAAGGTTGGGGCAAATCATTAAGAAGAATCAATTCTCAGTATGAACCATGCTGGATGAGAGGTCACCTTACCAAGATAGGATGGTAAAGCAGTCTGATCCTCTTCTCCCTCCTCCTTTCAGACTGAAATGGGAGACAGGATGTATGAACTCTGTTCGAGGCCATTTAAATAAATGGAAAGAATAAGACTTCTGACTGAGGGTGGGATAGATATGACACATTTGTGTGTGAGGCCAAATATTCTTATATTTGAAATTATTTCCCTCTACTGCCCAGCATTTTGTTGTAAGTGGTCTGATGCGGAGACAAGTTAAGTGCCTGCAATTCCAGCTGATGTTTACTATTCAGCATCATTCAGGGTCATGATGCTGCATCTAGACTTTTAAAGCTGAATGTGGATTATAGGTTGATATTTTCTTTTGAGTATAATACCAGTCCTTTGCATATCTCTGTGTTTATCTTTTTGAAGGAGTATGTTTATTTCATCACCTGGAATATAAAATGCTGGAAAATAGGGGCAAACAGGGAAGCCGCCGGAAGTAGGAAAGTGGTTTCTTTCTCTGTATTAAAAACAACACTCAGTGCTTTTGACTTCCACTTGAGCACAGGACTCTTCATCAGGCGATACATGAGAATAAGAAGGAATGAAAAGCTCACTCATCACCTATTCCCCATTTTATTCTCGACTGAATGTTTTTATGCCTGTTTAAAAGGATAATAAAACTTCTAAGAGCACAGGACAAAGCCAGCCATGGTGAAGATAACACAACAGTCACTTCTATACTCAGACAGCCCAGGAGGTTAACATTATATCATTTCCTGCAGCAACTGTTGAGGAGATTTAAATAATTCTAACCATGAGGTTGGAACTTCAATTCCCTGCTGTGTCTCTTGGGAGAAGAGCCAGCCTGTGTAGCCCTGGTCAAGCTGCACAGTTGCCAAGCATCTCCAGAAGAAAGGAGTTGCAGGCTAAGACAGCCATAAGTCAGAATTGACTTGACAGACTATGGTTATTATTATTATTATCTCAAGATCACTAACAAGATTCTCTTGAATACAAATATATCTTCTCAATGCTTTTTATTTCAAGCTAGTAATTAAATAAATATCTGCATATATATTCCTGTTTTGCCAGTTTAGGAGCAGGTATCTAGAACTGCGGCTTTCTTCCATTAAGATGGTGTCATCTGCATATCTTTAATTATTTCCACCAATTTTCACTTCTCCATCTGAATCCAGATGAAGTCTGGAGTGAAGCATTTACACACACACAAACCGAAACTGGTTGAAGCCAGCTCTGAGATCACCTTAAGAGATATAGCTGGCAGACTTCTGTCACGGGAATTTTGGGACATTGATTTATAATTTTTCTGCACTCTCCACAAGATGCCTGGAGAAGTGAAATTATTCACAAAAGCTTGCACTGATTTTTTAACTTTAATGCGCTAGATAAATGTATCACCTCTCCTATTTTTGTATTGTGTAAAGGACCACATCTCTCTCTCTCTCTTTCTCTCTCTCTCTCTCTCTCTCTCTCTCTCTCTCTGTGTGTGTGTGTGTGTGTGTTTGGTGTGTGGGAAGAGGACAAAGCTCATTGATAAAGGCCATGCTGTGTATGTAGGCCTCTGACATTATCAGGTAGGGCAGGGAAAGATTGCAACTGGAAACTCTGACAAGGAATCATTTGTCAGTAAAGCCAGTATTGAACTAAATGGACCCATGGTCTGAGCCAATATAAGGCAACTTCCTATGCTCTTATCATACCAACCCAAAGCCTAGCATGCAATCAATCAAATAGCAGTAGTGTGCTGATAAAGAACAGGCAACAGCCTGTTCAGTTGCCTAACTGATGCTGTTGTCATCCATTAAGACAGAAAATGAGAGTAAAGGACAGTGTCATGTGTACTAGAAACCTTTACATGGTTCTGTACAAGAATACCTTGCAAAGCCAACCTTCTTTTTCCAAATTATGTTTCAGAGTTGATTTTGTAATTCAAAAGGATATTTGGACTCCCATAGGGCCTCGTTGGGGAAGCCCAGAAGAAAGCAATGCTGCTGTGCCGTTAATAGAGGTGTAGGTGATTTCAGAACATGGACCGCTCCCCTCTCTTCCTTTATTTTTCTCTTCATTTCTTTTTAAAAATTTGCACAGCAAGCTGTGCCTTCCAAAATTGCCCAGCTATAAAAAGTGCGGGAGCTCTTTCAACTATAGGCTATGCATAGCCCTGCTGGCTCCTATCTCCCACTCTCAGCAAAACTCTTAAGACGGAGTCTATATATACATCTTAGTACCCAAACAATAGATAAGGCATTTCCTTAGTGTGATATGAAGACCATGCTATGAAGAGATTGCGTCTTCTTTTTTGTAACATTATTGAATAGTAATGTATTGTATACTCCGTGTACTGTAAAGGAAAAAAGACCAAGAATACACATAAAAATATTGTTTAGAACAGTGTTGTCACATAATTCTAAAGCAACTATGCAATTGCTGGACTGTGTGAAATAAAAAATTTGTCTAGAATGACCATATTGCTTTGTTGGCTATGTTTGGCCAGATTTGAGACATGCCACCTGGTGCTCTTGTAGCTGATCAGCTGCCCATATTCTAAACTTTCCTTCTAAAAAAGAAAGTCTCTAGTACCTATAGAGTAAGCCATACAAGGCACAACGAGCAGTCACTGTTTGGACCAGAAGAGAAGTGACAAGAGAGAGAGAGAGAGTATCTATCATCTCGTCACTGGTGAACACCAGCTCATTTTTTTTTCTCTTTTGGCAATATCACTGGAATTGCACTCATCTCACACGCCAGCAAGGTTATGCTCAAAATCATACAAGGTAGGCTTCAGCAGTATGTGGACCGAGAACTCCCAGAAGTACAAGCAGGATTGCGAAGGGGCAGAGGAACTCGAGACCAAATTGCCAAAATGTGCTGGATTATGGAGAAAGCCAGAGAGTTCCAGAAAAACATCTACTTCTGCTTCATTGACTATGCAAAAGCCTTTGACTGTGTGGACCACAGCAAACTATGGCAAGTCCTAAAAGAAATGGGCGTGCCTGACCACCTTATCCATCTCCTGAGAAACCTATATGTGGGACAGGAAGCAACAGTTAGAACTGGATATGGAACAACGGATTGGTTCAAAATTGGGAAAGGAGTACGACAACGCTGTATATTGTCACCCTGCTTATTTAACTTATATGCAGAATACATCATGCGGAAGGCTGGACTGGAGGAATCCCAAACTGGAATTAAGACTGCAGGAAGAAATATCAACAACCTCCGATATGCAGATGATACCACTCTGATGGCGGAAAGTGAGGAGGAACTAAAGAACCTTGTAATGAGGGTGAAAGACGAGAGTGCAAAAAACGGTCTGAAACTCAACATCAAAAAAACTAAGATCATGGCCACTGGTCCCATCACCTCCTGGGAAATAGAAGGGGAAGATATGGAGGCAGTGACAGATTTTACTTTCCTGGGCTCCATGATCACTGCAGATGGAGACAGCAGCCCCGAAATTAAAAGACGCCTGCTTCTTGGGAGGAAAGCAATGACAAACCTTGACAGCATCTTAAAAAGCAGAGACATCACCTTGCCAACAAAAGTCCGAATAGTCAAAGCTATGGTTTTTCCTGTAGTGTTGTATGGAAGTGAGAGCTGGACCATAAAGAAAGCTGACCGCCGAAGAATTGATGCCTTTGAATTGTGGTGCTGGAGGAGACTCTTGAGAGTTCCCTGGTCTGCAAAGAGAACAAACCTATCAATTCTGAAGGAAATCAACCCCGAGTGCTCATTGGAAGGACAGATCCTGAAGCTGAGGCTCCAGTACTTTGGCAATCTCATGAGAAGAGAAGACTCCTTGGAAAAGACTTTGATGTTGGGAAAGTGTGAAGGCAAGAGGAGAAGGGGACGACCAAGGATGAGATGGTTGGACAGTGTCATCATAGCAACCAACATGAATTTGACACAACTCCGGGAGGCGGTGGAAGATAGGAGGGCCTGGCGTGCTCTGGTCCATGGGGTCACAAAGAGTCGGACACGACTAAACGACTGAACACACACACTGGAACTTCACTTTTCTAGTCCAGTTTCAAATGAGACGTTTCAGCTCTAATGTCATGCAGTTCCCACTGACACAGTATAAGCAAGCCCAAGTGTTGTCATGTTTTTGAGGCATGTGAATAGGGCTGCAGAACCAGGAAGCCCCCACCCCACTATAATTGTAATCCATATTCAAAGCATCCAACAAACATATCAAATCAAATAAATTTATTGTCATTGTAAGTATATACGTACATAGTATAACCATACAACGAACTTCACACAGACTCCCAGAGACCAGACCCACATGCACACACATTAAAAATCCCCAAACACTCCCCACCCACTAAAAATGACAATAGTGATTCAAATATCAAATCCCCCATCAATATTCAGAATGTACTAATTTAGAATAAATATTCCTGAACAATAATATTTTCCTTTTACTATACTGGGGTGGGTAAATGGTACATTGTTATGTACCAAAGCTCTAGCTGAGCTGCAGTGAATCTCCAAGGGGTTTTCCCCCCTCACTTCCTGTTGTTTAATAACACCAGGAACATAAACAGCTTTCACCCTGCCTACATTACGCTCCTGAAATGGAAGCACCTGGGAACATGACAAAACCAAAGGCGGATTTAGCTTTGAAAGTACTGCATGCTGCATTCTGACACAGAAAACAAATTCTAGATTTGAACTATGGGTTCAAAGTCTCTCTGGGCTAGAACTATACTACTGTAGACATATTTCTACTCTGAGCCACTGTTTTGCATCTGTGTTAGATTTATGGACCTTGAGAATCCAGTTCAAAAATCAGAAAACAGAAACACTTAGCAGATCTTAAGAAGCTCTATGTTCATCTTTCACTGTACTGCACCACCTAAAATCTTTAGCCTACCACTGTATGAAAAGCATCTTCGGAGTGCTGATTGTTGTCACAAGAACTACACTGAGGGAATTCCAAGTGTTAGTAAGAGGTTTTGAGAAAATTATATGGCAGGAAAAATCAAATAAATAGTTTGACTGGGAAAAATAGAACATGTAAAATGCAGGAAGCTGGCATTCAAAATGTATTATACTGCCCGAATATGGTATTAAGGAAGTATTAAGGAAGTATTCTGAGTGGGGACATTTTCCTGACTATAAGATGTCACGGCTAAAGCTACCTTGGCTTCTGGCTGGCTCATATCACAGCTGAGTTGACACACAGCTGTCTGGACAAGCTGGCACAGCTTACCCATGGGAAAGCAAAACCCCAACGTCATGATTGCTTTTGTTTAAGTAGTACAAAATGTATAAAAACATATATTTCCCTCATATTTAGGGGGACATCTCCAAAACACACAACCACCTGCTTTTTAAAAACAGAGAAGACATCTCTGCTGGGAAAAATATTGGGTGAGAACTATTTTATTTATTTATTATTTATTTATTGGACTTATATACCGCCCCATAGCGCTACAAGCACTCTCCGGGCGGTTTACAATTTTAATTATACAGGCTACACATTGCCCCCCCCCAGCAAGCTGGGTACTCATTTTACCGACCTCGGAAGGATGGAAGGCTGAGTCAACCTTGAGCCGGCTACCTGGGATTTGAACCCCAGGTCGTGAGCACAGTTTTAGCTGCAGTACAGCGTTTTTTTTGCAATGTGACTTATTCACAAATCTTCTTGCTTATGCTTTGATAAAATTGTTTAATAACACTTTTTTACAACAGAGTTTGTTTTTAAGTGACTGAATGAGGGTTATCTAAGAAATAGTTTTTTACTATAAAGAACTTCTTTGCTTTGTATTTTTAAATCATTGGGATTCACCCATATGATGCCTAAACAGAAACTCTTATTTTAATAGAACCAAGTTTTCTTTTTTAACATAGAAAAAAAATATTTACACATGAACTAGAGAAATATATAATAGAAGACTCTGATTTTGGAAGTATATACTCATGCAATTTCTACATATATTCCAAGTATATTTTATAATTTATATTTTGGCTTTTAGTTACTTAGTTGCTTGTTTGCTAAATAAAACTTTTTAAAGAGGAAAAGGATTCATGTTTGAACCTTTAAAACAAGATTAATGCATAATATCCAGGAATGAAGATTTAAAATAAATATAACAAGGTACAATATCTTCTGACACCACAAATAAATTCCCTATCAGATGGGTAAAGGATACCAATCTATCGGGCATCCATAAAGAATCTGTTGACAAGTAGTTTTAGTGGAGAGGTTCAGATTTTTCCCTGGGGACACTGACATAAAATTTGCAGAACCACAAAAATCCTCAGAAATACATATCTGTATGGTCCACATTTGTGGACATCTTTATTGTCCTGTTGTCACATCTGGCCTATGCTCAGGTGTTATTGAGAGTTTTTTGTTGTTGTTCGATCCCTTTCTTTGATTCATCCCTTCTTTCACTGATTTATTTTTTCACCAACTACACAAATATTTCTATGCTCTGAATTATATGCTGTGCATGAACATTATCTCCCACTGGCTAAAGCATATCTTTCAGAAACATTTCAGAAATGTCTGCATTTTCCTAATATGATCAGATCTGTTTGTCAACAAGGTAAAACAACACAACTTGCATCTTTCCTATAGATAGCGCAGGAAGCGCACACTCAGAGAAGAGCATCAAATCTTGGTTTGTAATTGGATTCCTTATAGATACTTTGGAAACACCCTCAAAGCGCTCAATGAAGACTTGGGATGCTCAATAGAATGTAGACTGATTGTTTTGGATGAATAGGAAATGTGTGTTTTCCTGCATGTGTCCACAGAATGAAGCACTCCACAAGATAACATTGTTAGCCAGCTACCATTATGAACTCAAATATGTCATGCTGTGACTTTCTATTGCAGGTTCCACTTGCAAACTCAAATCTCAACGTGTCAATTGTTATACTACCAAAACAGCTCCATCCATTCACAAGACAGATATATTAGCAAGCCTCCAAGGCTTGCAAAAGTGTGAGGGAAAATTTTCAGGAGAAGATGAGAACAACACAGTGAGGAATGGGCAAGCTCAGTGGGCACTGAATGCTCCCTGAATATTGGATGAGGAAGACAGAAGAGAGGGAGAAGGTCTTTTGGAAATAAATAGCTTGAAACAAGGCATTAGCTGGTAGCTAACACACTGAATGTGTGGGACGTGGTGGTTCTGTGGGTTAAACCACAGAAGCCTCTGTGCAGCAAGGTCAGAAGACCAGCAGTCATAAGATCGAATCCACGCATCGGAGTGAGCTCCCATCGCTTGTCCCTGCTCCCGCCAACCTAGCAGTTTGAAAGCATATAAATGCAAGTAAATAAATAGGTACCACCTCGGTAGGAAGTTAAAACGGCGTTCCGTGTCTAGTTGTGCTAGCCATGTGACCACGGAAACTGTCTTGGACAAATACTGGCTCTATGGCTTGGAAACGGGGATGAGCACCGCTCCCTAGAGTTGAACACGACTGGACTAAATGTCATGGGGAACCTTTAACACACTGAAGACGAGCCGTATGCTACTATGTTTTGTGGCAGATCCCACTTTTTTATTTGACTCTTACTGTTTGGTTGGAGAGGCAGGTATTACATATATCCTTTATCCGGTATAAACTTTAATCCGGTCCTCCTCACAGTTTATTCCACTGAAGTAATGGTGGAAGTAATCCTAAAAAGCAAGTAACAGAGAGAAATGAGGGGGGGGGGGAAAGTGACATAAGAGGAGGAAGGCTTCTGCAATGTGGGAACAGAGGAAGGGGGAAGATAGAGAAGGGAAAAGGGAGAGAAACTGAGTGGGGGGGGAAAGGATGGGCTCAATCCATCAATTTTTGACTCTTCACCTCTGAAGCAGGGACATAGAATTAAGATGTTGTCCTCAATAAAATGTAGCTCTCTGCAGAACGAAATATAAGTTTTTCCCGCCCTGACACAAATATTTTTCTTAATTGTATTCATTATACGTGTAAACACTTAATATATTAGTAGTGAATGATACACAAGTAATGTAATGAATAAGATACATTACTTGTATTTTATTTAATGCAATATTGTCTTTGATTTTCAAACGATCTCAAGGACATTAATACATTCTCTCCTGTATCACCTCAGTTTGTCTTCAGTGAGATCTCAGCTGGTGCCACACCGGGATAAGATATAAATTTATCCAAGCCTTTAAAAAAAAAAATTGGTCCTGCATAGAATGAAACAAAAGAGGTGATAATTTGCAGTATAAAAGCAGCTGCTCTGTTGAGATCTGGTGATTATTCCTGGGCTGAAATGAATGGCTGACAAGGGAGTGTGTATCAACGCGCACACACCGTCATTGCTTAGGGCCAGGGCATCATTGTTGTAACCTCGGGCTAAACTGACATCCAGCAATAGATCTAATTGACAGGATGGCTCTTTTTCAGCTAATGGTTTGTTAAAATGGACGGACCTCAGCCTGGCCTCAATTACACATATCAGCATTTTCAGAAAAACAACCAGGTACGGATGTCAGCAAAATAAAAAATAAAAAAAAAGGGTGAGCAAGACAACTGCCAGGTCAACCTTCACTCAAACAAAACCGAAGAGTTGAGTTGTGAGCTTTTGCTGAACTGTCAGCTTTTCAGCTGTTCAGCCAGGTTATGCCTTGGCTTAATCAAGACACCCACAATACAATCCTGTGTGTTTCCACTCAGAAGGAAACTCCAGAGTGTTTGCTGTGGTTTCCTGTCGAGAAACTGAGTAGAGAACTGAGGACTGACAGGCAGTCTTACGAATTTCTATTCAGAAAGCACCACTGAATTCAGTTTTAGAAGAGGTAGCTGTGTTAGTCTATGCTAGCATATCAGGCAACAGCAAAAGAACAATTAGAAATGAAGAAGACAAAAATGTTGTGGCACCTGAACGACTAACTGTTATAAGCTGGATAGCTCTGTGGTTTAGGTCTCTGGCTGCAGAGCCAGAGGCTGGGAGTTCGATTCTTCACTGTGCCTTCTTGATAGGAGCTGGACTCAATGACCTATAGGGCCCCTTTCAGCTTTGCAGTTCTAAGATGATGGTGATGATTTCAATGTAAGCTTTCATGGGCAAATTCACTTCCTCAGGATGTCTGAGGAAATGGACTTGTCTGCAAAAGCTCACATTAAAATATAGCCATTTGTCTTTAAGGTCCTGCAACATGTGCCTCAAGGTAAACTATAATCCCAGTGGATCCCAACAATGGAAACTGTGCTGATAAGCTCATTTATGTTTTGGTCCATTGCCTTTTATAGCCTAGTTTTTCTCCCATGAAAGCACTATACATGGCTTTCCTCCTCCCAGTTTACCACCACAAAGTCCTGTGAGTTACCTTAAGCTGGGAGACTGTGACTAGCCTAAAATCCCCCTGATGTGACTCAGCCTGGAGTAGAATTTAAGGTCTCCCAAGACACTGTTCTACATTTGAATCCAAGAATGGGCAACTGTGGCTGGCCTGCAGGCCAAAGGTTTGCCCACAAGCCACAGGAGTTGGCTGGAGAAAAAAAAAATTCAAACCAGAAGTGACAGATTTGGGGGATTTGTTTGGTGGGGGTATGATCTGAGAATGATCTGGAGGCTTCCAGGAGCAATTGAAAAAAAAAAACCTCACATTTTTTTCCTTTTAAAAATCCAGCACCAGGAGGTATAGTGGGAGATCTGTAGATGCTGCTTTCTCTCTCCATCCTTCTTGCAGCCCATACATCGCACAGACTCTTGCTGGAATGGTCAAATAAAGCTTCTAGGATGTTTAGGACTGCAGTGTCAGAGCATGTCTATGATAAATTTAAGCACTTTAAGGGCACAGCCAGGAGTGAGCTACGTTGATTCACCCTCCCTGTACTGCACTATCACAGATGATGGGTTGTCTGATTCACAAGTCCATGCTTCTTTTAGTCTGGGACATTAGATATACAGTGGGTGATGTTAGCAAAACTAGTCTTCTAACCTCCACTGTGACCTTTATCACTATCACAACCTTTTTCTTTGCCCCTTAATACTTCATTTTCTACCTTGTTCATGCCAATCCACTGTGTGTCAATATAAATTCATAAGTCAATACAGGTTTTGGAAATGTGGAAAAGAAAATCTTTTCTTGTAAATGTAATTCCATCCTTCTGTTGCAGATAGCTATTTACTTAATGTCCTTTTTTATACACACCACACACACACACACACACACACACACACACACACACACACACACACACACACACAAAAGCTCAGAGCTGCAGAGTCAGAAGTTGAGACTGAGCTTGATGATCCATAGGGTCCCTTCCAACTCTGTAAATTCTAAGATTAAGATTAAGATAGTGCTGAAATTGTTGAATATTGTATGAATGCAATGAAAAACCTGAACCATCATCATCATCATCATCATCATCACCATCACCAACAACAACTTCTATACTGCCCCATTAGTGTGAACACAGTGATGGGCCCTAGGTTTCACTGGCTGGAATCGTGTTGGCACAGCTCCATGTGTGAAAGGCTGATGATGGTTAATGATGATGAAGCGTTTCATGCCCATTTCTAATGATGGTATCAACCGCAGCCTTTTAATCTTTAATTAAAAGTTTCCTATTTGCCCTCCTCAGGTCCGAGGAGTCCTAGGGTCCCTTTTCTACCAGGAGGCACGCTTTGGGGGGGGGGGCCCTCAGGAATGATGAGAAGCCTGGTCTCAAAATTGCCAGTCTTTACCTGTTGCCTTTCCAAGGGAGCCAAGAACCAGAGGTAGGGCCGGGGATAGGAAACATTTAATTAAAGATAAAAGGCTGAAGCTTGATGACATTCTTGGCCTTGCAGGCACAGAGCTATAGCAACAGGATTCCGGCCACTGACTTAAATTTAAGCACATATTGACATTTCTCCTGTTGAACTCCATAGAGTTTAACACTATTTGACTGAGAGTACATAGCATTAAGCTTTGTTTTTCATAAAGAATTCCTTCATGGGCCTTTCCCCCCCCCCATTTGCATGTCCACAAAGAAATATCGTAAGATTTTTTTCTGCATCTCGGTAGATTTCTTTAGAAATGATTGCTTCTTGAAAAGTTTTTCACCTCATAAAGATAATGTTAGAAGAATTATTGTGGACCTCTTGTCATGTTCATGGCTGTTATCAGTTCTTGCCCATATATTAAAGGCAACAGAGATTGTATGGGAAAATAATACACTAACCTTTAAATTGTTTAGTGATTACAGTCAATTAAATCATGAAAACAAAACCCCATTTAAGTGCAAAAGGGGGACATGGTGGCACTGAGGGTTAAACCACAGAAACCTCTGTGCTGCAAGGTCGGAAGACCAGCAGTTGTAAGATCGAATCCAAGCGACGGAGTGAGCTCCCGTCACTTGTCCCAGCTCTTGCCAACCTAGCAGTTTGAAAGCATGCAAAGATGCAAGTAGATAAATAGGTACCACTATGGTGGGAAGGTAACGGCGTTCCGTGTCTAGTCGTGCTGGCCACATGATCATGGAAACTGTCTTCAGACAAACACTGGCTCTACGGCTCGGAAATGGGGATGAACACCACCCCCTAGAGTTGGACACGACTGTCAAGGGGAACCTTTACCTTTACCTAATTCCAAAACAATGCATTTCAAAAAAATGTATTTTTTAAATATGATTTTTAGTATTCTTTGCATCAAAAAAGAAAGACAAACATGGTTTTATTAAAGTTATTCTAAAGAAATAATTTAAAGGTCCAGTTTCCTTTGTAACAAACCATGTCCAGTTTCCTCCTTTTTATAATCCTTGCTGTTGCCGAAAATAGGTTTCACAGTTCTCTGAAAATAAATCTTTAATTAGCAAGTGAATTTAATGTTATGATCAGATTTCAGATGGGGCTATTGGTAATATTGCTAAATTCTGCAATATCAACATTTATATTGCAACTTCTGAACTTTCAAAGCTTGCCTGCAGGCACTCACTGAGGAAACCTTTAAAACTGATCTGGTTTAGTGAAACCAGTTCACTAAGCTTCCATTTCCACCTCCCCGGCTTCCCCCTGATGACTTACAATTAAAGGCTTTATCTTCTTTTCCTTTCAGCTTTTAAAGTCATTGATCCAAGACACTAAATCAATGAATTACAATGCAACATCACCAAATCCTTTGAATACTAGTTTTGTTAGGTTTCACTTTCAGCCTTCACAAGGGGCAAAAGGGTGGGTGGGTTGTAAAAAAACAACAACGAACAATGACAGTGATAGAAATAAAAATTATTCTATTCAGTTGTGGTGACCACCTTATGAATCTTTCATCCTCTGATACGCTTCTGTATTTCTCCTATTCTGAAGAGACAAGCTTTATTCCCTAGAGGTAGAAAGCAGACAGCAAGAAGAAGGATATGCATAAACAAGCCTTAATGACCCCTATGATTCCCCTGAGCAAAGTCCATCGATATACACCATGAAATGTTATTTTTTGGATTCCTAATTAAGGTTGCAACCGGCTTTTAAAATTCATTACACTCATCATTGAAGCCAAATCTTAATACCTCTCCATCTATTCCCCAAGGAAGCTGTATAGTTGGCTTTACAACCTAATAAATCCATTTTCAATTTAAGTGCATGTGCCACTAGAGTTTTGGCTGCTGTACACACTAGATTGTTCTCCTTTAGCTAAAACTTAAGCCAGCATTTCCTTAAAGATACCGTTCAAGCGGGGCCGGGAAGCTGGAGACCTAGCTCACATTCACATGTTATGGAGGCGGTGGCAGGTTCTATGTTTTCTTGCCTTTAATAGAATTCCAACAGCTTAATAAAAGTCCTATCTGTAAAACAATACAACCTAAATTGTTTCAAGTGTATTGCCTTTCGTTGTTATCAGGAAGCAGACAATCAGTGGATACTACAAATGATAATTCAGGTAGGGAAGAAATGAAAAGTGAAATTTGTGGTTATCTCTCAGTGAAGAAAATGCATTAAGGGAGCTTCCCCCCCCCCTTATTGGCTCCATTCCCACTGCCACCCACAGGAGCCTTGACCCTTATCCCTTGCTGCTGATTTCCCACTGATTTCATATATAAGAACATAGGAAGCTGGTTTATCCTAAGCCAAACTCTTCACTCTGCTGGGTCAATACATCAGGGTTTCAGGTGCTTGTCTCCATGGTTCCAGGCAGGATTCATCCCTAGCCCTTACCTGGAGATTACTGGTGGTCTCCGATCCAAATATGAACCAGGCCTACCTCTGCTTAGCTTCTGAGATCAAAAAGGATGAGAGTGTTCAGGACAGTATGGCTACATATAGATTGCCTTTCCCAAATTGCTGCTGCCAGGGAGTAAGGAAAAGAACCTCTCACTACCCTGCTCCAGAGATTTTAAAGCAGATAGGGTTTTTTAACCGGGAGGGGGGGGGAGAGAATAGAGCAAAGGTTCTCCAATCCCTTCCAGCAAGGAAATAAAAAGGAATACTGGGATGTCTGTGTGTACACATATGTGGGTCCTCACATGTGGCCGTTGGGGACAAAAGGAGGTGCAGCTTCACTGTTCTCTCCTCAACTCAAACCATAGCCAGCTTACTTAAAAAGGAAATGTTTCCAAAATCATTTTTGTGGAAAGTTCTGACAAGCCAGTGTACTTACAGTCTTGCATTCTTTCCATCCCAGAACAGGTCCATGCATTATCTACCACATTAGGTCAAAGCTGCAACACTCAGTCTGAGCATTATAGTTCTGCCACTCAACTTGTGAATTATCCTATTTTAAGATCTTCTAATTGCAGGGGATTATGATAAATCAAATGAATAACTGCTGCATGCATCTAAAAGGGTTCCCCCCCCCTTTTTAAATGGAGAATGGAATACAAATATTTTGAACAAATTGTAGGGGGAAATACAAAAAGAACTCCAAGGAAACTTAAAGCTTGCATGGAATGATTTCTTTGTTATCCTCAACTTTGCAATCATGGGTGTGATCAAAAAACATTCCAATAACACTGTAGTTATTTTCCACTACGGCCAAATACTGTACCAATATTTACCCTGCCTATGTTTTCCTCATTGAATCACCAGGACTTGGATCCATGCTACTACTTACCATAAAGCTGTTTCAGTTACAAAATTTTAATCATTGCAACCAAAAAGCAACCTTCTGTAAGCTTTAGAAATACAGTGTCCTGATTTTTATAGCAGAGACTTGGTCAATTTCTTCTCTCTTTGACCATTTGCTGGGAGCTTCTTTCATAACAACCATGGTCATGATAGCCACAATTGTCTCGGTCCCATTGCGAGTTAGCAAAGCTGGAATGTTGGCCTAGTACACTATATCTGTACTTACAGGTTCCTCACAATGTGTAAACAAAATGAGATAAAAGTCTGTGTTCCTCCACACTCTACTAATTACTTGACCTGATTACTTGAGTGGAACCTGTAATGTCCAAGAAGAAGTATTTTCACACACCTGAGGAAAGTGCACCATGTCTGATCCAGCCATTACAACATGTTCTGCAGTTCAGTGGTCTCCAGATGTTCTTTGGATTTCAACTCCCAGAAATCCTGCCCAGCAGAGGTGGTGGTGAAGGCTTCTGTGAGGTGTAGTCCAAGAACATCTGGAGGCCCAAGGTTGGGGACCACTGCTCTCGTTCGTTCGTTTAGTCATTTAGTCGTGTCCAACTCTTCGTGACCCCATGGACCAGAGCACGCCAGGCCCTCCTGTCTTCCACTGCCTCACGGAGTTGTGTCAAATTCATGTTGGTTGCTTCGCAGACACTGTCCAGCCATCTCATCCTCTGTCGTCCCCTTCTCCTCTTGCCGTCGCACTTTCCTAACATCAAGGTCTTTTCCAAGGAGTCTTCTCTCCTTGGAAAACTGCTCTAGTTAACAGCAGATGGTACTTCCTTCTGAAAAGTCCTGGGAAACATCCGTTTGTTCAAAATGCTGTAGCCAGACTTTGGCCCAGGCTGATTACAGGGAGAATGTCACTCACTCCTTATAACAACAGCTTCAGTAGCTTCACAGTCTGTTTCCACACATAATTCAAGGTGCTGGTTATGTCATACAAAGATCTATATACTGTAATTTCAGTCACAGCCTTCTAAAGCATTCTCCTACATAATCCTGCTCATACATTTAGAATAACTTTCCAAGCCCAAGGATGACTGATGTGGGTCTGGCCATCTGTCATTTATTTCTGGTTGCCTCCATTAACATTCATCCTGGATGTTTGTAAATAACTCCAAATGTTCTAGAATGTCTCTAGGTATTCCACTTTCCCAATGGAAACTGAACCTTCCCAACAGCCTAGACTCCTGGAATATTTCGGCCCTCATGGTATTTGAGGTGAGCATAATAATAGGCTAGCAACGTATTTCACAACTAACATATGTTGCTGTCTCTTAAGCCCAGATCAGTTACATGACATCGCCCTTCCCCTTTCCTTCAAGTCCCTCCTCAACACCTGCTGTTTCATGGCACCCCTTCACCCTCCTACCTTGCTGATATCCTGGGTGAAATGCATATTTTTCCCTTCTTTTTCCCTCCTTCTGACTCCTACTAATTTTAGATTATAGGCATAACAGAGCAAGGACCTATATGCTGCTGTTCCTATGTAAAGGGCAGCAAAATGGGTGCTATTATATGATTAGTAGTAATATTAGCATATTAGTATTATTTTCCAGTCAGTTTCAAGTCAATGATAAGTGCTACCAAAAGAGCATAAGAAAAAAGTAGCAATGATTTATCAGCTTTCCATGCTAAAAGCTTGGCTCTTGGTTATATCCCATCTGCCACTTCTTTTGAGCCATTAAAACATTTTAAAGGGATGAAATAAGTGGCATCCTCAAGCTAATGAATGCCAAATTATTAGCATAAACATGCCACCTTTTATTTCCATTTTAACTCCCTCCAAGAACATCTTTTCTCTGTTTTGTTTTCCATTTTAATGGCTATAATTCATCACATTAACCAGAACTGCTATTTTTTTTTTCCTGTGACATCTGTGAGGGGGCAGTCTCAGGTAAAAATAAACAAATACGTGAAATCCTTACTAACTCTTACTAAAAAATTTTTTTAAAAAAAGCACTGTGTGTTTCTGTGGATTTGCCACCTGCTGCTCCCACTTCTTCAAATATATCAACTACAAATAATATTTAACCCAGTCTTTTATTTAGAACACAAAAACCAAATAGCAGAAGAGAATGCTTTTATAAATAAACAGTAAAGGCTAATTGTTGATGGAAAGTATTACAGTCGTTTAAATATGTTAGGCATCCACACCATCTTTGGACAAATGTGTAAATATAACCAGATTCAGAGGTGTTGTACATTTCTGGCTGACCACAAAGAACTGGGGGTCACCTGGAGAGCAGAGCAGGGATCCCTTGCATTAAATCCAGCATTCATGCACTATGATAAGGAGTAGAGAAAACTAAGGAAGAGATAAAACAATATGCTTTTTACCTTAGAAATGAACCCTCCTTGGCTTTTCTGCTGCAAAGTCATTAATATGCTAGGCTTGTGGGGATCTGCACATCCCTAGTGTAGGTATAAATATGTACTGCACAGTCAAGAATGGCTTTTCCTGGAGACTTCTCTGAGATGTGAATGAGGCATGGAGAACTTGTGGATCCAACTTCATTTTGTCTAGCAAAGCTTTCAGTAGGTTCTCCCACTACTGCCACCACATCTTCCATACCTTATTGTTTCTAAGTTGACTCAGGCAAGGCGTTAGGGCTTCTCTGCAAGCCAGACTGAGGATTATTGAGAGTATATTGCTTGCAGGTGATAGACAGAGAAACATCAATAATATGCATAGACTTCCCAACCTATAACAGGTCAACATATGGCACCCAGCTTTTCAAACCCCTTTAACTGTTGATGCTACCCAAGAATACCTAAATCTGGTGTTTATGAAGATCTGGCAATTCTGCCCAGAGTTTTTATAGCATGAAATAATTTTCAGAAATTAAACCTCAGTTTATAACACTGTACGAATAAGAAATATGGGTTGCTTTGCAACAATTATCCAGAAGCCAAGTTGTAAGTTCAGGGATTTCAATATATGTGTATTTAATATATGCACACAACAGCTTAACACTGTTGTATGTTTGTTTGAGTGTGTGTGTGTGTGTGTGTGTGTGTGTGTGTGAGAGAGAGAGAGAGAGAGAGAGAGAGAGAGAGAGATTTTTATACATATGTTTTTAACTTAGAGATGTTCAGTATACATAATATTTATCACCATTGGAAACTCATGTCATGATCTAAATGCAACACGTTCATTTTATGCCAGTCTGAAAGGCCTTTGGCCGACAAAAAGGATGTCAATGTTTACAAAACAACAACTACAACAACAATGATAATGACAACCACCACCACCTTTGAAACATCAGTTCTGATAATTCTGCAATTCTCTCTTGCGGGACCTTTCTATTTTCTGCCAATAATGGGATAAATTAAGCAGTATATACAGATACGCAGCAGCAGCAGCAGCAAGGAGGAGAAACTTCTCTTTTGCCATACAATCATACTAGCCTTGATACCACATCAGAAGTTTAATAACTGTTAACATCATGGGAGGAACGTTTCTGGAGCACCATACATCAAATGAAGAAAGCATCATCCTTCTGTTTCCTACTTGCATCCACCTCCTCTTTTCATATTCAAGTCCATGAACTGGTGAAGATGACTACAAGTGCAATACCGAGGAGCCTGATAGATGTGGTATTCCGATAACAAAGGCTCTGTTTTAGCCAGTGCCTGTTTCAACCAGGTTCCCCATAGAAAATATCAGCACAACTAATATGTGGTGCTTCCCCTGCCCCAATGGGGCCTTTTCCTCAATCTTTTTACTCTAAGACACACTTCCCTTTCTCCTGGGTGCATGGCCAGGATCTATGAATCCAGTGGCCAAAATGTCATTACCTGAGCTATACCTGCAGAAAAGTGATTGTGTCACTAGCAGGGAGAGATTTCTGTAACACAACACTTCATTCTTTGTTAAAAACTTTGGAGGTACGTCTTCTGTTTCTATAGCACTTGGAATGTGTCTCCAGGACCACCAAATTGTAGCCAAACAGGTAAAATTGACTAGGCTTGTTAGCCAGTTTCACAATTCAATTTTTCTCAGGTGACTAGACATTAATATGGATGAGCTTGCATATATCTTGTCATTCGTTCTCAGTTGAAAAATACAATATTCCAACCCCATTTCAGAACTGATCCAGTAATAGAGGAGAGGTATCTGCATGTTTATCATAGGCACTACTCAAAAAAGGTTTACATCTAGTTACATCAAAATGAATGCATATCTGTCTCATGAAAAACTAATGTTAAGGAATGTTGGAAGCTTGCAAAATCTGAGCAGAGACCATCATAGACAAATATGAACAAAAACAGTGTACCGTCAGCAAATACCACCTACAAATCTCTGTAGAAAGCTCTCCTCTGTACACAGACCCAGTCTGTCAGTGTAATCCCAAATGTCTGCTCACATGTAGTTTAAAGCAACAGAAATTACACCTACCCGCAAAAAGGAGAGATCTCGATTGTGTTCAATGCTGGTGATTTCTAGGTTGCCCATCACCACCTCACAGTTCTCGTAGTACTTGCGCAGTGCACGATATTGTTGCTCAAGATCAGACAGAGAGCTCAATTTGTTCTCAGTGCCAGCACAAACTGCAAAAGAGATAGGAAAGGAGATAAAGCATTAGACATAATATGAATGCAGTACAGACTATGAGGGCAATGTTTCTATAAATGGTATTTAAATGGAATAGCACATTGTTTATGCCAGGTGTTATGCCTAAAACAGAATGGCAATACATACAAATAGAACCATGATCCAAGAAGCTCATTTAATTGTCTATCAGTAAAATAAAATAAAATAGATATGTCCACAATGTGGGGTTTTCATTCTCCTGATTATTGGTCATCTCGCTACTCTGGATCAAATTTTTAAAAAATTGAAATAGCCACAATATTTGCAACAGTGGAACACATGTACTGAAGCAGTGAGGTAGACAAGCACTCGCTGTTCTGTATACATGCTACTTAGTGGGGTACACAGGAGGAACTTCCCTGAAAAGTGGGAGGACAGTAAACACATTTGGACACCCTCTGGGCAAGGACAGTGCCCTGTCAGATGATCCTCCCACTCTGGAAGCACCATTGGATTGCTTCTGACATGAACGAAGAAGAAGGCTATCTGACATGGAACCTAATAAGCCATGAAATTTCAAAGAGCAATGTATACCATGGTGAGAATGGAAGACGTTGCAGCTAAGCATTCCCTGAAGGCACACCTGTGCAGGATGTAGAGGAAACTGAGCATCTGCTCAAATATTGCACAACAGTCGATCTGTGTGGTGGTATGGACTCAAGAGAAAGGCAGTACCCAAAATTACTGCAGACTTTTTCTAGACAGCCTTCTTGAAAGGATTTCTTCTGTGAAATGGCAATATTTCAGGACAAACCACTGCAAAGCCCTGACATGCTATAGTTTTATGTTGAGTGTTTGGTATTGGGGTGTTCATTATCTTAATACTATGTTCTCACTAGCAAACATCAGCTGAGCCTTGTTGCTACCTTGCACTATTAAACATAGTAGGTAGTTTGGCATCATGTACAGTATGAGAGTCATATGGTTAAATTCAGCGACAGCTTCATCATTATTTTCATACCCCCAGATATTACTGTGACAGTTAAATGCCCCTACCAACAAATGATTATGCTGATTTTGAAGATTTTTAGGGTTCACTAAAATGAAGAAGATCATTTAGTGGTTTATAAATTGATTTTACTGTACAATAGGGATGGGATTTTTAAAACTACAAATCCCATAATTCTCCATTCTGGGAGTTCTACTTGACACATACCTTACACGCATTTATATACAGTGATGGCTCACTTGACGACGTTAATCCGTTCCAGCAAAATCACTGTAGAGCAAAATCGTCACCAAGCGAAATAAAAAAGCCCTTTGAAGCGCACTGAAAACCGTTCAATGCATTCCAATGGGCGAAATACCTGCTCGTCCAGCAAAGATCCTCCATAGGGCAGCCATTTGCTGCTCCCTTTATAGCGAAAAATCCATCCTAAAAACAGCGGGGAGCCATTTTGCACAGTGGGCGGCCATTTTGAAAACCCGACGATCAGCTGTTTTGATCGTTGTAAAGCGAAAAATCGGTTCCCTAAGCAGGGAACCGATCATCGTAAAGTGTTTTTTCCCATTAGAACATTGTTTTGCGATCGCAAAAGCAACCGCAAAAACCTAATCGCCAAGCAGATTTGTTGTTTAATGAGGCAATCGTTAAGCAAGGCACTACTGTATGGTTCACCTTTGGAAAAAAAAGGCTGTGCTGGAATGCACTGAAGCCTAACTAGCCCAGCTGCAGCCAAGCTCCCTGTTCCTGCTCCAGTACTAGCCAGGAGGTTTCTTTCTGAACAAGAAGTCAGGCAGAAACAGGTCTAGCTAGGTCTCAAAGCCTTCTAGTCTAGGCCCTTCTCTCAAGTGTCTGTCAGATAGACATCCCAGAATGGAGAACTATGGGATTTGTGATCCAAAATATCCAAACATCCCATCTGCACTGTGCAACTGCAGTAGTTTTGCTGAAGACAATACTGTACATTTAAAAATATAACTATGTGAAACATGATACAGGGCAATGCAGTGCCCAAAGACCCAACGGCAGTTGTCATTGGCAAGCATCACCTTCAAGGAGGTAAAAACAAAGAACACAGGAGAAGGGTCTCTTCCCCACCCCTCCCCACGCCCCATGTTGCTGTATTGCCATTTTAGGATTCTAACAAAGAGAAAAGACAGCTCTGTTTGGAACTTTGGCAGCGACACTTCCAATTGTAAGGATCAAGGCAGGATGCATCTTTTGGCATGGCACTGTAATGAATGGGCCAGGCCGTGTTGGCCCAGCTCTGAAAGGGTTTAAGACTACAAAGGTAAGTTGCACAAAAGAAGAGCAGGGGACTTTTAAACCCGAGAGCTGCTGCACAGTTATCTCTCTTTATTCCTGGAGAAATAAAAGAGCAGGATACATGGCTGGCTCTCTCCAAGAGACCAAGTGGCCAAGCTATTTGGCCTGGAGAAACTTGAGCGGGAACCTATGGAGGTGAGAGTTGGAAACATTCAATTATAAACAATCAGGTTTATTGCTCTGTTTTCTTAAGTCGCCATGGCTTATATTCTTCCGTATCACATTAGCTACGCCCAAGGACTAGGTCCCTTTGCTGTGCTCATTTTAGCATTCAGCGAAACCCTTTTTGTTTGTACAGTATTCTGCAATGCAAATCCTCCTTATATTAGAAAGAGGTCTTCCCCAGCTGCCTTAAAGAGCAGTTGTGCTTCCACAGGGCAGTGAGTTCCTGGAGAGAGTAGCATGCCTTCGGGAAGAAACTGCATCTCTCTCAGCAGAAATCAGGGAGATGACGGGATGGAAAGGGACCCTAAAAGGAGGCAGCCCCAACTGCTTCTAGATTTAAGGGAGGAGCAGCGGCTAGGGGCCTCCAGCAGCATCAATCCTATCTCTGTCCCTAAAAAATCCTAGTAGTGGTATGGGAAGTACCAAACACAAAACAACTGCAAGGGTCACATGAGCCCCAAGAACCAGCTGATTCCTGCTCCTGCTGTAAAATCTATTTATTTCTTTATTTATTTTTTATCCCATCTTTCTCTTGAAAAGGACCCAAGGTAGTAAAAGTGTGCCTTAGCTCAGCAAGTATGGTATATTGGTTAGAATGGTGGTCTGAGACTTGGGAGATGAAGGTTCTAGTCCTCAGTGAGCAACAAAGCTTGCTAAAACCACTTGGCCTGGTCAGCCATGCCTAGCTGACAGGGTACTGTTAGGATAAAGCAGGAGTGAAAATTACATAGTCTTGAGATCACTGAGGAAGATGTAGGATATAAATTTAAACAAACATTGTTTATGAATGTCGTACCAAAAATATGATTGACTCAAGGCCTGCAACAGAAAACAACCTTTTGTAGCAGTCGCCAAACATTTTGTAATCACACCTCTTCAGGATTTTAGAGAAACCTTCCCCACTTTTCCTTTACCGCCACTCAACCTCCCCCTCGTCAAACAAATAAAAATAAACTTTTAAAAATCAGTGTAAAAAATCATTTGATAAAATTTCCATCATTTTCTACAGCAGTCTTCAGCTTCCCTTCCAGCTGAAATATTTCCCCAAAGGGAAATACAAGCCAGTGTGTGTGTATGTGTTTTTCCAAGAAGGATTTTAATTTTTGGAGACAACTGAGGTTGGCACAAACTTGAAAAGGACCACATTTCCACTCATCTCAGAACTACCTTTTTTGTTTCTTCTCTACTACAGAACATCCTTTGCAGGGAAGGGAATCAAAGCAGCTTCCATTCTGTGTTTAAAATTTGCCTTCGCCATATGGATACTCAGCTGCTGTCCATGGTTATGGCAAACCCCTCTAAGTGGCCAGAGAGATGGCTCTCTGTCATGGTGGCAGCTGTTTTGAATTCCCCCAAAGTGCCCTAGAACATGTTTTTCCCCCTCAAGAAACACAAAAATGTATTTCTTTATTTAAAATATTTTTCTCCTGCCTTTCTCCTTAAAAAGGACCCAAGGTGGCTTACATCATTAAAAGACAAGATTAAAACTAACAGCAGTATGTATACAAATAGTGAAAAGGGTCAACAAATACCATACTAAAAACATAAGCAACACCAGAATCATGTAACAAGCAATAAGGTACAGTCATCCATTAAAAACCCCACTCGGGCAGCCAATCACTCAGGGAAAGCTTGCCTGAAGAGAAAAGTCTTTGCCTGTAAGCAGTTTGATTCTTCACTCTATGAGGAAAGCAGGCAGATCAATCTGCAAGCATTTTATTTTATGAGAGAGCATAACATTAGACCTCTCCAGACCAAAGGGAAAAAAAAGTGGATTCATTAAAAATAAGTCACAAACCATTCTACTTATTTAAATGTAAAGATGCACTGCCCCCCCCCCCCCCGTTGCTCTCAGATGTGGAATCATTATCTTATGCAAGTCTTATCAGAAGTAAAGTTACTGAAGAATCAGTAAAGAAATCCAGTACAGTACTTCCCTCCCACCCTCTCTGTGCCTCATGAGACTCTGGAGTAGAAACACCAAGAGATATGTAGAGCGCTGGGGGTTGAATTCTCTTTTCATTGACTGAAAACTTTTCCCAGCAAGATCCTGAGTAGCGAGTTCCAGACCTACAAGAATTCAGCAGGGCTCAGGGTGAGGGGTCTGAACGTCAAGACAGAGGAGAAGGGGCCCTATCTAATCAATATGCAAGCCCACAGGCAGAAAACTGACACCATTGTTTCCTTTGGGGTGGAAAATAAATTCCCATAAGACATAACTAACCATGTGAAAATGATCCTCTGTACAGTGATTGAAAAACGCATGGCCCTATTTATAATTACAAAGGAGTTCTGGCTTAAACGGAGAATTGTGCCAGAGTCCCTACTGGAGGTCAGAATCATTAAGGTTCTCTGCAAGACTGCTGTTGTATGTTTTACAAAACATTTCCCCTACAGTATGTTCAGATGTCTTTTGCTCCTTCAAGAAAAAAAAAAAGTCTTGCTACCTTTTCAACATCTGAATAGAAAGACCAAGAATGCCCCTTTTTTTCTCTTTAAAGAAAAAAAAAAAACCACTACATGGCATTTCATCTAACAGAGCCTTGTCTAAAAATGAGCTAAAAATAAAGTTCCAGCAGGAATCTCAATCATGGTAAAATAAAGTTATGTCTTGGATTAAATGGTAGCTAAATGTGCAAGCCAGGGAATCCACAGTTTGAGCTTCTTCTCAGCCATGAACTTACTTAATAGCCTTAGGCACAGTATTCTTGCACCGCATGCTTTCTGCTATAATAATACTGACTCAGTTTGTAGTATAAAAGTTTCATGCATTAGAATATGGAAATGATGCATTAATTTCAGTTTGCTAATATGTGTGCCATTTTTTCCTCAGTGCTTCCTCATGTAATAACATCTTTAAAAAATTTCCTCACAGAAAACTAGCAGTAGAAGAAGGTGCCTGCGGAACAACTTTTCTCTCTCTCTCTCTTGGAAAATATTTTGAACTTGCAGAAAGCTTTGTCTTCCTGCCTGGTATTATCTCACATCATCTGCATACACATATAGACTAGGCACGTGAAGTGAAGAGCGCTACATAACTGGTAAGTGAAATGGTTATTCAATAGAGTCTACACCAGCGTATCATAGATGTCAAGGCACAGATCCACCCATACATCAGAGTCATTGGAGTTCTCCATGTTTGGCAACTTCTATGATGGATGACAATGTTATAAGGGAGAACAAATGTTCAGTGATGTTGCAGCTGAGGCCAATTTTCCAAAGCATGTCTTAATTCAAATTATGTCATGATCAGAAAAGTGGAATGAAATGTTGAACTCTGAGTATACAAAATCTTAACCAAGCCCTTGAAAATTAAACTTAGGGGTTCTGCTACCATAATGTAACTGCTGATGCATATGCATCCAGACTGAAATCGTCAAATCCCAAATTCCTGATACTTGAAACAATAATACTGATTGCTTCAAGGTTCCATGAATCCATTTTTTTTGTCGGTATTGGCCCAGGTGTGATATCTGCAACTCTTCTCAGAATGTCTGTTTAATTCTAGCCTTGCATTTAGAGTTCAGCTGCTGGTGGTGTAGTAGGAGCTACGACTTCACCTTGTTTGCTTCCAGAGGCTGCCCTTGCTCCCTGGAAGATCAGGGGTCTTATGTCAGACGTCCTTTTTCAGTAAGGTCAGCGGATAATAACTAACACATACACCATCACTTGTTTGAACTGCAGATTGATTGATTCACTTCACTTTTTCATTTTCAAGAGTAGATGCATTTTGAAATTGGCCCTGTGCCTTTAAATAAGGAAGAAAAGCTGAAGCAAAGAGAGAGAACTGTGTTCTGCAAATACCTTACAGAAACCTAGTTAAATCATGATTTGAGATTTAATTCATGGCTAATAGTTTCAGAAACAGCATTCCAAAGCCAGGATGTTTGATGTGTTTGAATAGCATAATTTTGTGCCACACAACACACCATTCAGCTTTCCTCTACACATAAAAACTTCAGCTTTCCTTTTAAATTACTAGAGCTTCTCTGTACTGTTTGAGTGTGTGTGTGAGAGAGCCTTTAAAAAAAATAGAAAAGAAAACAAAATTCTGCTTAACAGGGCTCCCAGAAAAGATTATAATTTGTGGTTCTCTACATGAGGTCTCGCTTGAGTATAGCACGACTTCCATTTTGCCATTGATTTGCCAATCAGGCAGTCCTATACACAAGGCATTGCTCACAAGACCAAGCCCATTGATTCCACAACTCCATTGATGAAAAGAGAACTGAAAATGCTCTCCCCTGCGTCAACTTAACCAACTCAGAGAAATCTTTTGTACACAACTTTAACGTGTCTGTAAGTGTTTTCTTACGAGGCTTTATTAACAAAAAATTGTTTAGCTTGGACAGGCTAGAAAACATACACACAGTTTCCTCACACACCAATCTGTTGTCCTTAAAGAATGTGAATAAAAGCTCACCTGTGCCATTGTGAATACTTCAAGATGTGGCAAAAGCATCTCCAACTTCATAGAAAGTTCCTTTTAGAACAAGGATGCATCACTGATCTTCCAAGTAAGCATATTAACTGTAAAACAGTTATTCCAGGACAGACAAAACCCAAGAGCTGAGAAATCATCCTTATGGTTAATGATTATTAGTAGATATGAAGCTCCAAGCATCCATCATGACAGTCTCTGTAGTCTGGATAGTCTATAAACATAGGCCACCGGTTCCATCCATATCAACAAATGAAATTGTGTGGGTTTTTTTTAAGCCAATGGGTCTTAATTGCCTATTCAAGACAAAACTACAGTACCCTCAATGATTTTACTTTACAATAGGGATAACTTGCAACAATATACCAGTCCTCAATAACTTTTCTCCAAGTTACTGTGCAAATTACAACTAAAATCTGAGGGGACTGGCAAATGCTGTCATAGTTCCTACTATGAACAAAGTTCTGGCTCCACTACATAACTGCTTATCCTAACTGATGGCACAAAAACAGCCTAGCTGTTAAACAAATGGGACACTTGACATTAATAAAGTCCAGTCAGATGGACTGGACTTTATTAGGACAAACAAGGACATTTTGAGACTGATGCTAGAAGCACATACTAGAGATAGCCCATGACTGGAAAAGGGAAATCTGTGTCTCTAGCTGTTGCCACAGGTACTTCTCTCACTTCCCAAACTGCGTAGATTAGCTTGTTATGTTTGAGGACTGTTTTTTAGGACTTATGTAAACATGAGGCTCTTTTGAAATCTGACTTCACAAACATGGAAAGACTATTTCAGTCACTTGTCTGCAACCTTAACACACTTTCAGATCTGATTTTGGGCTATATCTGTTGTCTGCTTCTGGCTCTCTCTACATTTTTACACAGCCTGTTAGAGTCCAAGTGGAACCGGAAACATCCTGAGGTTGCCTAACATTTCCAAGAATGCAGCTGGCTCCTTTTCCGAAGCCCAGGGAGTTCCATGCTCTCAGCCTAGTTGTTTCAGCCTGTTTCTATTTCAGCCTTGGAGTCAAATTCACATGTTTTGAAAGTGACTGCTTGTTTTCTTCCTTTCTGCGCACGCAAATGGCTTCCTAATATGAGCACTAATGTGCTCCAGTTAGAAGCTGACAACATAACACGGCACCAATTTGTAGGATCAAGGAAGGACGCCAGGACTCCCTTCATTATGGCTACTGATGCTGCTACAGGTGCTGCTGTATTGTGTTGCATCAGCTCACCTGTTACACTGCAGATTGACTGCCTTGGAAGGAAAAGCGCTAATGACAGACTATGGCCTAACAGAAATGGTCACTGTTCTACCACAAAACCTAAGTATGTTAGGAAACTGGATCAGACCAGGGTTCACACCCACAAAAAATAAGACAAACAGCCATGTTTCTGTTTTACTCCGTAGCAGAATATGCTGGTGCCATATGATATAAATCAGCACATGCCAAACAAGTGGAGGCATCTCTTAATGAATCCCACAGGATTATTACTGGCTAACTGAAACCTATTCCCCACCCCCGAGTTTAATATTTGGCTGGCACTGCCCTTTCGAATGCACAGGTGCTAGTAAAAAAAAAAAATGAACAAAATAAGGCAACACATTATTATACCACTCACCATATGAGAAACGATGATAAATGGATACTGCTGCCCTTCAGTTAAAGACGGAGGGAATGTCTCAAAATATTTGAGATATTCCCTCTGCCATTGCTTATATATTGTCCGTGTGATGTTTCATGTTTTACTCTGGAAGCAGAGTAGACATGTTAACAAATATAGAACAGGTTTCTTTCTCAGTGACCAAATCCTTTTTTTTTTGCATTATGACCCATCTGTAAATGAGCTACTCTGTTTAACTACTCTATCACTGTGAAAATATGCTACAGGGTCTACATCATGAGCATAAAGCAGTTACCACCTCTTTAGGTCTTAAAGAAATGGCCTTTCTACCTGAAGCTGAGGGATAAATGAGCTGTCCGCTGCCGCCACCCCTTCTCGGTCACCACCAGCCTTTCCTTGTTTTGGTCTAGTGTTGTTTTGCCTTCAGCTTAAGTCCTTAACTCTCACATAGGTACTGGACTTGACAAGCAATTAGAGCAAGCAATTTCCACTCGTCAAACCTTGCCAGATTTGTCATCTGCCATCTGCGCTATCATCTGGCGCTCCTCACAGCCTTGCTGCAAAGCTGGATCCGCACGCATAAGAACGAAGAAATGATAAAGGCTACCATCATGGTGGGAAGAAGGTGATACAGGGAATGGTGATGGCATCAGGACATTTGCACGGGCTTGCAACTGTGCATATTGGTCCTTACTTTTGTTTGTGCTGCTATTCTTTGCTTTGTCGGGGAAGGTAGTTTTCTTTGAGAGCCCAGGCCGAGGAAGCTGTGGTTAGGCGGTGTATATGAACATTCATATAGTATGACTCTACACCTGAAATCCAGTGGTAACTCACAGGTAGAGTAGGCCCACTGAATCAGGGGGAATGTGGCGAATCAACTCTAGAAGTTCAATTGATTCAATGGGCTTATTCCAGTTGCGACTTATTACTAGATTTCAACCAGCATGTGTAAATAAATCGTTCTGCATTCTGTTGCACATCCCTTCAGTGCTCAGGGTTGCAGCCTCAGACTTTCTTTCTTTCTTTCTTTCTTTCTTTCTTTCTTTCTTTCTTTCTTTCTTTCTTTCTTTCTTTCTTTCGTTCTTTCGTTCTTTCGTTCTTTCTTTCGTTCGTTCATTCGTTTGTTCTTTCGTTTGTTTGTTTGTTCGTTCGTTCATCCGTTCTTTTTCTTTAAAAAGTGTGTCTTTGTGTATCTGCAGAGTCTTGCATCAGTTGGTCACAATGGGCTATCAGATAAAATTGCTTTTACCCATGCCAGCAGAAAGCCCTTGCTGAGACAGGTTCAATGGGAGAATCTGAACCAGAGACTTCTCATAACCTAAAAATCAAACCACTAAACAAACCAGAAGCACCCCAAAAACTCCAGCATATTTTTTCCTGCATACAGAAGCTTACTATATAAAGGGTCAGAGCTTGGTTCCTGTTAATTAGCTCCTCTCTCTCTTTACTATATTACATTTCAAACATTAAATCAAGGGTCACAATAAAGGGACAACTTTGCTTTGTCAAGTAAGGTTTTCCACTTAAAAGTAACTTAAGGGCATTTTCCAATGTATTTTTTTGCCAGGAATTGTTGTTTCATACTCTTATAAATTTTGAAGTGTTTTTTTTTTTAAGTAACAGAAAATAACATTAGTATAACAACCAATTCAACAAACAATGCAGTGAATACCCTTTTCAACACTTTAATAAATCATGGAAATAGTTTTTTTTAAAAAGAAATCAGAATGTGTAATAGGAATGAATTATCTTTTAAAAATTGCTTTCTATATTCTGGGAATGGAAAATTCCTAATGCTGTTACAAGGATCCATTTTTTTCCAAAATTAAAATTTTAAATGAATGAAAATAAATGTTATGTTGGCACAGTAGTCCTAATCCAAATTCAACTGCAGATGTAACATGGCTATGCAGTTTTTTTTAACATGCTATTGTGTCCACTGTGCAAAAATCCTCACTGAACAACCACATGCAACACTGCTGAATCTCAGCCGCTCTTTTGTTGAGGAGCTGCTGGTCTGTAGTTTTCCAGTCCATTGACGATTATACTGATTTATAGGGAGTTTGTTTACGAATCTTTATTGGAATTGTATAGATTGGATATAGATTGATCTAAATTGCTTTTAAAGCCTCATGGGAGAAAGAAAGAATATGGCTTTTTAAAACATTGATCAATAAACCAAAAATCCCATACTTTGTGCCTGAAACACAAGCACAAATATTACAAATTAATCAATGAACCAGAAATCCCATACTTTGTGCCTGAAACACAAGCACAAATATTAACTGAAATACATAAAAGCAACAGATTTGTAAGATGGAATCGACAACCTATTTCTCTTGGTTCTTTTAGAATTCTCAAAGCACTGAAAATTATCAGATAATGACTTATCTATACAGAGAAATAACTCCCATGGCATGATTGCCACATGGCTGAAACTGAATTTGAACTCAGGGCTGCTGAGGAAACTGTAAACTTCTTCAACTGGTGCAATGGTTTTTCCCAGAACAATAATCTCACTAGTTCTGTACACTACATCATCTCAGACCAAAGATTTCCCCACTAAGGATTGTCTGTTCACATCCATAGTAAATAAACTAAGGTTAATAAGTACAACTGTACTTCTGCAAAGAACCGTGCCCAACATGATTTTATGTGTGCCAATCCACCAGCAGGTCATGTACCACTAGCCTAACAAGAGCTGTTGCCATGAAGCAGTTATACTTTCTTTGGCGAATTCTTTGTGGTGTGTCTAAAAAGGACGAATATTTTTTCTCGCTGCTAGGTCATAAATAGCAAGGGGAAAGGGGAAAATTCACGACTATTTCCAGATAAGCTCTGAAGTGTCTGGAAGCACATTTGTGAACTCCATTCTTTCCTCTACTCTTGGGAACTGGTGCAACATCCATGCCATGTACAGTGCCAAACAAATAGGTGACACCATTGTTTTACTGTTGTACTATTGTTTGATGTCCGTGGGATTTTTAAGTTTTAACTTGCAGAGTACTGTGTACACTAATGGGGCAGTATATAAATCAAATAAATAAATAAGTAAACAAAGAGACAAAGACCAACAAGGCAAGAAACAGATTAAAGCCACTAATATTAGAATAGTCAAATGGGGGTGGGGGAAGGCAGCATTCCTGTGATTCAGGCAGCTGTATACATGAGAGAATTTCAGAAGCTACAGCTTCTCTTACCCACAACGAACGGCTCTCATCCATTTCTACACTTTTACAAAAGCATCCTCTTCCTTTGCATTTCTCCAGAGCCAAAGAAAATACATAATAAGCACAATGTTTTGCTACCTGAGGCAGATGGTGGTCCCTCTTCGTTCAAGTCACAGTAAATCATAAGCAAAATCAGGCAAGTTTTTTTTTCCTCACATAAGTGCCTCTTCCCAGACATTGAAAATGGAGTGATAAAAAAGTAACTCCCTTGTGATTAAGACACGGTAACAACAAAGGTAGCCACTAAGAGTGTTATAACACTCAATATCTGCTTCCTGATGGGGCTTCTTCATTTTGCTCAATGGTTCATTCAACACACACACACAGAGAAAGAGAGAGAGAGACAGACAGACAGACACACAATTACCATAACACAATCCATTGTTTCCTTTTCTTCTTGCCTCTCCATCTGTAGGTATAGTTGGCTAACAATAAAACTTTTCGTATCTTGTGATAAAAATTTAGTTTCTATAGTGGTAGAGAAACACAGAGAAAAAGAGAGAGTAGATGCAACAAACATCTAGCTGAATAATCACAAACAAAACAGAGAGGTCCTTTTGCAAGCATGTGTGTGTGTATATAAAGGAAGAATTAATTCACTAAGGAGCATCTACAACATCTGTTGCATTGCTGGGACAAAACCACTTGCAGTCCTTACTGAATTATGCTTCCCAGCTTCAAAGCATAAAGGATATTTCTTCCCTGGCTCCTTTGTAAAGCTGGCACTCTCCTGGAGGACCACATATCTACTTAACTTGCACAACACATTGCTTGTGCTAGAAGAGCAAAGAATTCCATAGCAACTCTGACAACACTAATTCTCCTGTGGGGTTTAGCTTTTCATTTGCCTGTGAACAGCAGGGTGGGTAGGAGAAGAGCATTGTCCAGAGGGGTGCTCGAATGCTTACAGACATTTGCTTGACTTAAATGTGATTTAATTAACAGGGCTTTCATGCATTGAAATTTCTGCCTGTTCATTCATCTAATATCGGGCTCAGCCCCACTTGCACGGATGGCAGCTCTGGTAGCCATCTCAGTGGGTCAGAAGAGGAGAACTGTTTCTCCAAATTTAGTTTTTTTAAAAAAGTTTACATTTCATTAATTGCAGGAGAAATTTTATCTCACCGTTTCAGCTTGTGCAAAGGAGATGACTCCTCTGGTGGTACTGTGGGGTGGTCGTGCTCAGTGTTTAATTTCACCAGCATCAGATCCATATAATTATGTGCAATTATTCACCATTTGATTGCACTACAATTACTGTGTAGTTATAGGGTAACTTTGTGGTTACTTGTGCCGTAAAATTAAAGTGTTACCCTGAGATCCACAAATTATATAATGAACCTCCCTCCGAATCAATTAGTAATTGACACATAATCCACAGGTCACATAATGAAAAAGTACAAATATCTGTTGTGGGTAATTAGACTGAGACCTAATTTAAAACAGCCACACCCTAATATTTTTCCCACGTTGCATTGCTGATCTGGAGAAGAAAAGAAACTCATGCCAAACATTTGGGAAATGAAAACCGATGCACTACGTTTTCCACCATGGAACAAATGAAGCAAGTGCTTAAGAATAAAAAGATACCCTTCGGGGCATAAAAAAAACCCTCCATTCAACTGAACAGGAATGAAATTAAAATTAACCTACATTAATGTTTTTCCAAAGCTCCTCCAGCGTATTGGGAGACTCTACAGAAGATGTCACTCTTGCCAATCCCCACAGGTTTAACTAAGATTAAATTAAACTACTACTGAATATTTTCTACTGTGGAACACACCTCAACTCTTATTTTTAGCAAAGTAAGTATTATGGAAAACACTGTTAAGTATTTCTGATCGGAATTTATGAGAAGGCAAAGATATTAATAATCACAGAACTGCAGAGCTGGAAGTCGACCTATGGATCATTGAATCCAGTCCCTTTAAATGAGGCACAGGGATGAATCGATGTCCCAACCTCTTACGTAAGCCATTGAGCTATGGATTTTGAGGCTCAAAGAGAGACTCCCCTCTTTGCAACTAGCCAGATCCATTGTCTCTCAGGGGAAAGCGAGGAATTGAGAATGGGAGTGGGAACTTCCTTGCTCTGCGAAGCACAGTGTGTCAAAGCTGGCAGGAAGCCTGCCATACCTGCTTGGAAGCCTGTAGTGTTAGAGATAGATCATTTCCTTGAGCTGGGCCAGGATTTCATAATGTCCTGTGCTAATCAAATAGCCCACCCCGGGATTTATATTTGGTAAAGCAAAGGCAGTCGGCACATGGCAAAAAAGAAAAGTCCAAACTTGCTGTTGTTGCTGAAAAGACACCCTGGACTTTGAAAAAAACAAAGTGTTCCACATCTCATAATCCTGGATGTCAAGGAGGATGGGGATAGTTATATCGGGAAGTATGGAAAAGACAGCAATGCTGCTCAGTGGGACATCTGCTACTTCACAGAGCAAGAAGGGCAACATGGAAGCCTCAAGGAATATGTAGACAAGATTTTGATGCAGACCAGCTGCTGGTGGAAAGAAGCCTTTCAGCCAAGGTACACCGCCATTCAGAGGGTGTAGATAAGCTGCCTTATTGGGTCCACTATCTTTTAGAACAATGCAGAATCACAATGATTAAAAAAAAGCTGTGGGGCTCCATACTACGCACACTTACTGCCCTGGAGCTCTGGAGGTAGTCCTGACTTGAAGAAGTATTCTACCAATAAAGTGACCTAATTTAAATTATTAAAGATTTATTACACATTGGTTCTGTCATCAGTTCAAAAGGAGACTGTAAGCAAGAAATCAGGAGAAGACTGAGACTTGGAAGGGCAGCAATGAAGGAATTAGAAAAGATCATCAAGTGGATGTGTCACTGAAGACTGAGACCAGGAGTCCACACACTTGTATCCTTGATCGCTGTATACTGATGTGAAAACTGGACAATGAAAAAGGTTGAAAGAAATTAAAAAAATCCAAAATATGCTGGATACCTTGAGTTGCCAGAAAGCAAGTGATTCTTGATGAAACTCAGGCTGTCAAACTTTGGACTTATCATGAGAAGGCTAGAAAGGACAAAAATGTTGGGAAACGTTGAAGCTAATAGGAAAAGAGGAAGGCTATATATGAGAAAAACGGACTCAATAAAGGAAAAAACAGCCTTGAGTGTACAAGAGCCGAGCAAGGCTGCTAATGGTAGGACTTAATGCTAATTTAAATCGTTCATTCATGGGGTCATCCTAAGTCAGAGGAAACTTGACAGCACATAGCAGCAGCAGCAGCATGAGGAGGAGGAGGATGAAAATCCAGAGATGAGAAAGTTATTTTTAAAAGTAATTAGTTACAATTCCTGTTCTGACCTCCCAAAGCAGCTAATTATTGTAATCAGAGATTAGAAACATTACCCTTTGAACTGCAGTTCTCAGATTTTCCCTGTCAGCAAGTGTAATTTCTGGGGAATTCTATTTCTCAAAACAAACCAAGCTAGTTAGATACAAGCTGCAAGACTGCAGTATAAAACACACTCTCCTCCTCTCCACCCTATCACAACTTCAGTACTCACAGCAGAGCACAAGGCAGTAGGACAAACCAGTATTTGCCTGGTGTGATATTCCTCCTCCACCCTTTAGAGAGACTACAACTCCATCAATATAAACAGATACTCTTCAGTAGTGGTGATGTTATTCTCTATTGGCCAGAATCCTTCTGGTGTTTATTGACATTTTGTGCAATTTGTCATGGCTAATTGCAGCTAATTAGCAAGATGCCACAGTGTGTCTCAGTCACATGCTTAGTTATATGCCTGACTATAACCAAGATGCATCCAGACAACTTCATTAAATAGCCACAATCAGTCACAACAAGTTATGCAAATATTACACAAACACCAGTTGGATTTGTATTCTCAAAGGCTTTCGCAGCCAGGATCCTATGGTTGTTGTAGGTTTTTCAGGCTCTTTGGCCGTGTTCTGAAGGTTGTTCTTCCTAATGTTTCACCAGTCTCTGTGGCTGGCATCTTCAGAGGGCACGAGTTAGAACTCTGTCTATCTTCTGGTATAGTTTGTGGGATAGTATATAGTGCTTAGTGTGTGGGATAGTATACAGTGTGTAGTTTGTGGGGTAGAACTATCCCACACACTACACCAGAACACAGAGTTCTAACTCCTGTCCTCTGAAGATGCCGGCCACAGAGACTGGCGAAACTTTAAGAAGAAAAACCTTCAGAACACGGCCAAACAACCCGGAAAACCCACAACAACCACCAGTAGGTTTCTCTAGCCATTAAGTTATAATCATTACTAGTTGCATCTTTGTTATTGCAAAAATGAATTATCTCTTTATTTCCACACAGTGGGTGCCCCTCAAGATTAGACCAAAGCCATGTCTTGTCCAGCATTTTGTTTCCATGCTGAATAACCAGATAACAAAGGAAACCCAATCTTCAATTTTATTCCAAGTAGGACTAAAGAAGACAAGCAACAGCACTGATTAGGATATTAACGAAAGGCAATCCTTTTTATTTGATTGAAAGAGATTCTCAAAACCAATGCTGCGCCTCATGGCATTTCCCTGTTCCTTTCTGCTCACATCTATAACCTTTTTTGCTTGATTTATAATGGATTTTCTACACCTTAAGTGGTGTCATAAATTGCAGTTCCTTACCTCTAGTGGTGCTGAATTAGAGAAATCAGCTGAAAGAAAAGACTTATTTCCTTCCTGATTTGCATTTTCACTACTACTAAACCACCCATGTAACCTGACCACAAAGTTCTAAAAGGATAAATAAAATACTGGGGCCAGCAGAAATTCTGAGCAGTTTGCTAAGTACAAGCTCGAAGGGCTTCCCAGTAGAAATCCTCCTTTCTAAGCCTTTAGCTAAATGAGAATCAAATATTCAAAACCACGAAGGCCAGAAATGTGTCTGCTTTTTAAATGCATCCCGATGCTTCGAGAGGTTCTGTGCGATAACACTGTTGTATTGTACAGATACACTGCACACAACTCTACCTCCATGGGGGAGAAATACACTGATCTCAGGTATCTGGCTATATGGCCGGGTGGGTGGGTGAGATTCAATAGGGCACTTTCAACAGAGAGCATCACAGAGGTTTGCATTAATTTTATGTAGCTTTATTGGATATGAACAGGTAACCTAGAGTGAGAGGTTGTTTTCCCCAGTCCTTTGGCATATTTGGGTTAACTGTCAGTATGTTGCTGTGGATCTGAGAGAAAGATAGCACATGAAATCAATCAATCATTCAATCATTCAATCAATCAATCAATCAATCAATCAATCAATCAATCAATCAATCAATCAATCAATCAATCAATCAATCAATCAATTAGTCCTACTCCTTTTTTGAGGGGGGACTACAGCTCCCAGAAAGCCCTAGTGAGCATGACTAGTACCAATGCTGGGTGGGTAATTCTGGGAGTAGTAGTCCATTAAAAAGGAACTTTCCTAACATCTGCCCTTCATCTGGACATATCACTTGTTCTTCCCCTCTTTTTGCCAGGTGCTGCTGCTCAGTGCCTAATGAGGTTGGATTTAACTGGAGTTCCTGTCTACACATATTTTTAAAAACCCATTTTAATACAAATGCCTATTAGAAAGCAGTAAATTTGATGTTAATGAAAAGCGAATGCAGTGGAACAAAGAACTGGACTATGCAATGCAAATTAACCAATAGAAATCTCTCCCAGCTTCAATCTCTATGACCACTTTCAATCTAAAGCTATGCTTGGGTCAGCAAAATTGGAGTTTGGATGTACTGGCCAAGGGAAAAGAGAGGAGAAGAGGTGTGTGTGTGTGTGTGCGCGCGCACGTGCGTGCAGGTCCGTGTGCATGCATGAGCACGTTTGTGTGTGCACAAACAAACACACACACCTATATATATGTATCTCCAATTCCTTTTTCCCATTCCCTATTTTCTTTCGGGGAGTGCGTGGGTATAAAATAAAAACCAACGGGGGAACCCCTTTCTGTACAGTGGTACCTCGACTTACAAACTTAATCCGTTTTGGAACGACGTTTGTACGTCGAACATTTTGTAAGTCGAAGTGCCATTTCCCATTGAAATGCATGGGAACGGAATTAATCCGTTCCAGCATTTCAAAAGGCAAAAAGGAAGGGGAAAAGGGCTGGGAATTCCAATTTCCCACCCTTTCTCCCTGCCTTTTTGCATTTGGAGATCTCTTAGGACTCCCCCCCCCACATGGTTAAAATATTTCAAAAATCTTTAAAATTATCTCATTTGTTGGGTGTTCGGTTTTTGCATAGATTCCTGTTGAGAAGTTGTGATGGGAACCCATACAAAGGGATTAGCACTGTGAATCCATTTCAGAAATTTGCAGTCTTTAAGCACAATTCTTTTTAAACTTTGGGAAAACCCTTTAAAAATGAACTCTTCTGGATTCCATCCCTCTCCCCCATTGTTTAGTAGATTGGTGCTTAACTGAAAGTTGCCAAACCAAGAAGCTCTCTGAACTCTGTCCTGCTGCTCTCTATACAAAGTGAAACAAACAAACAAAACACCTGCACTAATGTTTGGGGTTTTTTTTTAAGCCCTGGGGGAAGAATTCTTGTTACCCATTGTCAGTGTTAGTACTGATAAGCCTTGTGTTATCTATTTTTCTCTGATGGGAAAAATACCAGTTTCTTCAGCACACTAGTGGATAGATACAGGGGCAAATGCTCCATCTGGATGAGCCCTCTGTAGCCCTCATAGGGCCCACCAGTTCACTTTGAACTCGACAAGGTTAATGAGTGGGTTGGTATTCTGGCTGAGTTGGATTCTACCATAAACAATTTCCATGGAGGCAGTTCATACCAGGAGTTTACAATTGCTATGCCTGGACTTATACCTAAGGACGTCCTGCATGAGATTAGCTATCCTGTGTTCCCACCAATCTTAGAGATTCTAGTCTATTGAGAAAGACCTAAAGAACCAAATGAGCATTTGATCTACAGTTGCAAAAGTGGTTGTTCCTTTCAAGTTGAATAGCTGGGAATTAATACATCCCAAACCTTGATGTACCACGTAACCTCTCCCCATCAATTCCCATCAATGTCCTCAATCAGAGATCACTAAAAGTATAAGAATTCTTTAGAAGGTCACTTTGTGTACAAAATGCCTCATAGAGTCTGGCTTTAGACAGCAAGGCTGCTGATCTTTATAACTCAGTGTCAGCAGATCACCAGAGGAAAATTTGTTTTTTGTTTCGTCACTGCCCCACACCCATTAAAAATTTCAAGGGCCATAGGAATAGGGAAATAACTAAAGGTTATGAGAAATTTCCTACACTTTTAAACAATGTGGTTGTTATTTTCTTCCAGGGGCCGCTATCATTCCTAAAATACTGGAAAACTTGACAAGGCATAAAGCCGGTGAACAAAATATACTTTACAAATTAGTCAAGGGCAGCAGTATAATAAAGCCAAGGACAATATTAAGGAGCGCTGGAATGGAGCCAAGTTTGAATAGCCAACAGCCTTGTAGCAAGTCATGTGCGCTGTATTTTAAAATCCCAGGAACCTTAACTTCATAGAACTGGGGCAACCGAAAGGTACTCATAGTAACATATACATTTTACAACAATGATTCCTTTAAAAAGAGCACTGATGAATTTTTGATAACTCACCTAATATGAACCTAGCCAGGGGGCCCTACTGAAAGAGCCATCTCTCCAGGAGGTAAGAGGGATGGCTTGTAGGCAAAGGGCCTTTTCAGAAACCTCCCCCAAACTATGGAACACCCTCCCGAGGGAGATTCGTCTGGCGCCAACATTGATGACGTTTCAGCGCCAGGTCAAAACCTTCCTGTTCCAGAAGGTCTTTAACTGAAATAATATTGACTGTTGGTCCTGATGACAATTTTTAGAGCATTGTATTTGTAATTGTATTTTAACTGTTTTATCTTTTTACTGTATTCAAATTGTTGTAAGCTGCCCAGAGACCTTGGGGTAGTGTGGAGAGCATATAAGTTAGTTAGTTAGTTAGTTAGTTAGTTAGTTAGTTAGTTAGTTAGTTAGTTAGTTAGATAGATAGATAGATAGATAGATAGATAGATAGATAGATAGATAGATAGATAGATAGATAGATAGATAGATAGATAGATAGATAGATAGATATTGTTCCCTCAGCCACAAGAGGCCTGAGCTTTAAATACAATAGATGTTTGCAGCAAACAAATAAGTAAATGCTATCTTTACCCCATCTTATGCTTGTCACCCCATCAACACCTTTTCTCCCTCTTTGGACACCTCCCGCAACAAAGTCTAGAATGTCAAGCACACATGAAATATTTAAAGACTTTGGGTGCAGATAAATTAAGAAATAATGTGGGAAATGTTTGGGATTGGGGGAGTCAAATTGACATTTCCCCCCGATGGCTACATGGTGCAAAAGTCCATGTGAATCAGTTGGACTCCCTCCCCACAACAATCTGTATTTTTCCCCCTTTGCCATTGGCTTATCTACTTTTTGTCTTGCTTCAAGAGGAAAGGCAAGCTGGAGCCAGTCCTGCACCCGTCACTCATTTTCCACAGCAGCCAGAGATTGCGTCTGGCAGGTGCTGCTCCACTTCCTTTGCTGAGATGCAATCCCCAGCCTTTAATCTTTATTTTTCAGCAAAGACTCTGGCCGACTAATAATTATTAGATAACAGGAGGAGGGCAATGGCAAGACAGCTGGGGGTGGGGGCAGTGTTAAAACAGTAGGAGGACATTTCTAACAATGCTGTTTCTTTTTTTGTTTTTAAGACTTGTTTCACAGCGTAAGGCCAAGCGTAACTTTCCATCCATTCCTGCCTGGTAATCTAAACGCCAGGGGGGCACACTGGCAAGTGCCAAGTGAGCAACCATGGTTTGTTTATCATGGTTTGTTTAACATAGGTATACATGCATCCAGGCTACCTTCCTCAAAGGGCGCAGGGCAGGGCAAGACACATGATTCCCTCCATCTCTAATCCTAGCATATTAAGTAGAAAGAGTGAGAAAGTTGGTTCATGAGTGAGTGGGCTATTATCGATCAGTGATCTTCATGATAGAGTAGGAATCTGAACCTGGACTTCCCTGATGGAGCACACTGTAGCTTGGTAGTCACGCCTGGTCGATCTAGAGGTAGGCCATAGCTACCTGCTCGTCAGTTTCCATTTTCATGATGAACGATGTCTAGCAATCAGCTCTCTCCTGTGCCTGAGTTATATTCAGCAGCAGCAGCAGGCCAGAAGTAAATTTCAATGTGTGCAGAAACCCTCAGAGACAAAATAAGCTTCTTTTATACACTTGTTTCTTGTCTCCTGTCCACTTTTGTCAAAGATCAGAACTCCTCATGATATGAATACATAAACACCATTTTCTCTCTCTCTCCCTCCCCCCTCCTCTCTGTGTGTGTGTGTGTGTGTAGAAGTCACCAGCGCATGTATGCACTGTACGGAATGTGACTCATTTAAAACACTGTTTTGCTAACACAGGACTTGTGACTAAACATTCCTGCATATATTAGAGAAATGTCAAAACATGTGCACACCAGTTGGTGGCAAGTGACACTGTGTGTGTGTTTAAAGGTCCTTGAAGCCATTTGTCTGCTCCTGGTAAACGGCAGTGAAAGTCAATGAATCTAATTTGACAATAATGAGCCTATGCAGCAATGTGTGTCTCTGTGACCTCTGGCTTTCCTTTAAAAAGAAATAATAATAATCAGGCAATAAGAACTGGCTACTTGGTGAGACAATGGAAATCTCAGGAGGCCCCAGTGAACTCTGGAAGAACCGGACTCACTTCTTTGCCCTTCCTCCTAATGAAAAAAAAGGCAAGAACGCCTGAATGCATCCACTCACACTTTGGTACAAGCACAACAGGGGCTAACAGGAATGGTTTAATTAATAACAATTATCCAGACCACCATTGCAATTCAGGCAATGTCGCCGAGCATGAAGGAGAAGCTTGACACTTTACTTCCATGTGCACATGCAAGACATTTCTTAGGCAAAGTTAATGGAAAATGAGCGGATGACTGCCACCACAATTCAAATGGACTGTAAAATTATTGAAATGTTGCCAATGTCACAGGAATGAACTTGGCACTACTTTTGTGATTATTAATCCCTGCTGTGAGCTAATACTGTTTGTTCAAATACCTCAAAAGCATGTCATGATTCCCACCACCACCACCATCTTACAAGTTTCTGTCTTCTTTCTTCTCTCTCTCTCTCTCTCTCTCTCTCTCTCTCTCTCTCTCTCTCTCTCTCTGTGTATACGTGTATGTGTACGTGTACACATGTACATTATGCTGGTTTATAAGATCCCTGTATAGAAAATGAGTGTGATGTTCTAAAACCCTGTTGGTTTCAACAGGGAGAGATTCTGTACAAGAGTCTGGATGCAGCCTGTCTGTGACATTTTTCTCTTCCTAATATTCTTGGTGAGTTGGGGGTGGGAAAGAGAGGGATGATTTTATAAAATTCCAGTTGTCTAAAACAGTAGAAACTCCTGTCAATCACAGATGGTTTATTAGCTGAGTCCGCCAGCAGGGGGTCTCTGCTTGAACCTCTCTACCATAATTTGTGTCATCCTAGTCAAATGTAATTTGTCTTTTTAAAATATAGGTGGAGGGCACACTAATATTCCAGCTGACATTTTTACAAACAAAGTATCCACAAGCGTTTGAGGCCATTAGGGAAAGATAAAAAAATAATGGCTGTCCGCAAGGGTAGCCGAAGCATATTATGACTTTTAACTGAGTTTAATTGTTGCTTCTTCTCTCTCAATTTCTCTTGCTGTGTGTGTATGTGTTTTGCCCTCACAGAAGTGTTTCTTCCTAAAGCTGCACTCAACATTTTAAACTTGATTCTAATTAGAACTTTAATTTGTGCAACTACATCAATCATATACTCAATATGTGTCTCAATGAATGTGTGCAGTATATTGAAGAGACAAGAGGTTGAACATGTGAACACCACATTGGATAAGAGAAGTCTATGGTCTCCATTCCAGCAATACGTCTGCTATATTGTATTTAAAAAAAAAATAGAATTGGATCTGGTTCTCTTAGTCTATGATTTTATACATTGGAGAGAAAATTCTCCCACTATATCCTTTCAGGAGTTTTAGCCATCATTCCAAACAATAAAATTTATTTCTTTTTGAGAAGGCACAGAGAACATTAATAGCCCATGGGGTGCTGGATTCATCTCACTGTGACTCATGTATTTCACTGCTGAACAATGCTGGGTGGGGTTAATTTCCAGTTTTTACTGTCAGGAGCTCTAAGGAAAGTGACAACATGCATGAGTTCCTTTCCTTCCATCTCCTGAGTACAAGACAATGGCAGAGTTAGTTTTGTACATAGATAACATTGCAAAATGTAACCCCCCAAGAAGGATCAATAAGAAGGATCATGGGTTGAAAAGTAGGCTCAAGGCTTACCTGCCTGGTGGTAAGTTATTATGACTGACCTTATGAAACCTGACTTTGTTGTATTTTTCTGAATCCTACATTTTATTCCCATTCTTGTTTGTTTTAAAAGGCACTGATTTTGATTTCTGCTCTGAAATTTGCACATAGTTTGTGCATTTTTTCTTAGTGTGTTCACTTGTTTATATAATTCACCCAATGGACACAATTTCACTATTGACTAGAATGGGTTTGTGTGCATGTTCTTCAATTATACACATTCAGTTGTTTGTATTTTAAAACATGCACATCTTGTGCATACTTTGTTTCCTCTAAAATGTCTTGTAAGCCTCACAAATTTGTGAGTTTTTGAAGAAAGATACATTGTTTCTTGCCATGAGCATCAGGAGGCGCAAAACACAATTGCTATCAAGAATTACTTGTCTGTCACTAATTATAAACCATCTCTATAGTTCATATAACAAAGTCTATTGAATTCTTGTTGTTCCTCACATCGCCATTAGCAGTGTGATATCAGGGAAGGAGAGGTGATTAATGCAAAGAAAGGTTATGGTTAACCAGTTCTTTAAATTTTCAGGCCATAACAATATCATTGCCATGTAAGATATCTGACTGTCCTATCTAATTCTGATCCAAAATGATTTTTAATAAAAGAAGAAGAAGCAAGAAGGGCAAAAAAGAATACATCAGTGCCAATTTAGTTGCATTTAGTTTTGTCCATTTAATAAGCTCTTGGCCAATTTTTCTCCCCAGTTCAGGTATCTCCAAATCATTCTCATCTGATGTGAAGGCCAAGCTGTATGAAGCCTTGTGACACTGTGCTTGTACTGTTGTACTGCAGCCAAAATTGTGGTCACAACCTAGGGTTCAATCCCAGGTAGTTAGCTCAAGATTGACTCAGCCTTCTATCCTTCTGAGGTCAATAAAATGAGTACAGTACCCAGCTTTCAGGGGAGGGGGTGTGTTGCCTGCATAATTAAGTTGTAAACCGCTCAGAGCATGCTTTAAGCGCTATGTGGTGGTATATAAACAGAACACTTTGCTTTTTTAAAAAATCACTGGATGAAATCCTGTTGCTTAGCATAGTAAGTCACACCAGAGTAGGTCCACTGGAATCTGAGTTCCTTTGAGTCAAATGAGCCTACTCTAGTTGTGACTTACTATGATGAAGGCACAACTACAGTAGGCCCAATCACATCAAAGGACCTTACAGAGAAACTGACTCACCAAATCCCTACTGTTTAAATTGGCTACCCCAGTGTGAATTGCTACACTTAGGGCCTATCTATATTTCTCAAAAAATCCACAATATGTAGCATTTGAATTTTTGCCAACTCAAAGCATGGGTTTTTTAGTCATTTCCTGCATCCCTACTTAGAAATTGAAATGCATATCTGCTTCTGTTAATGTATCGATTTCTGAGGCTAGATACTTTCAGTTTGTATTCTTAAATTTGGTACGCATGGAGAGGCTCCCTTTTAAAACTGGCTGTAAGGTTCACAATGGGCTCAAATTGATTATGAAACAGTGTGCTAAAATAAATGACCATTTATTTTAACTTGTTTCCTAAGAGGAGGGGGAAATGAGTCAGAGGAAAATAAATATGCACTTTGGAATTCATTGTGTAAATGTGAAAATTTGCACAGTTTTTAACACTGGTCAAATCCCAGATCTTTTTTTTTTTTTTTTTTTTTTTTTTTTTTTTTTTTTTTTTGGCTATGTGACCAGGCTCTAAACAATAGAATTTAAGTCAGTGAGTGGCTTAAATAATCTGTGTCTGGCAGGGTTGTGCTACTTCTCCAAATATTTCCTTGGTGAGCTCACCCTTTAGAGGCTACTGTTGAGGGGAACAATAAGCACTGCTGACTGTTTCTCTTTATCAATGTGGTTGTGAAATGTGAACTTTCTCAGATCTCCCCCCCCCCCAGGACAGTTCCATGCAGTAGCACTTTTTGTTTGCCTGACCATGCCTGGTCCTTGCTGCATCATCACTGCTGAACATTCAGTTAATTGGCTGTTAGGAAGAAGCATACCCAATCTTCACAGTGCCCAGGGAAAAAGAAGAAAGAAAGGGCAGATAACTGCTCCTGATACTACTTCTCACTTTTCTGCTTAGCCACCTGCTCAGATGAGTACTAAAAACAGTAACAGTAGCCACATGAACTTTCTCTGACACATTGAGGAAGTAAACACAGAAGGAGTAGCGTGATTGTTATGAAAAACATAAACAACCCATCCAGTGCTCCAAAATTTGTCCATGAAACAAAACTACAATTCTTTTAGTTTTATGAATATTCTGCAATTTCTGTAAATACAATATGAGGGCAGTATCAGAGAAAAAAAACTCCTGCATATTCCTCATCATTTTCATGATGAGGCAAAGAATGTAGCTGTTCCTTGTCTTTGGTTGGCATCCCTTGTTTCAATTTTTGTTGGCACAGAAGTTCTGAAATTCCCAGCTGGATGGCTCAAATGGGGCTTTACAACCTGATCCTCACAAGTGAGACCTAAAAGCTTCACTGAAATGCATAGACATGTAGAGAGTAAATGTCTAAGAAAAATAACATTCATACAGAGTACTCAATCTGTGCCTAATAAAAACTCTGTATGAGGTCTAACACTGGCAGATCAAAATCACCCCTTCCAACTTTCAAACCTCTTTTTGCTTGATGACAGCATATGAGTCATAAAATGCCTTTTTTGGTAACTTACAGTGTCTCAACCACAACCTCTGTATATCAAATGTCAATTTGGGTGTTTAAATTTCCATGTGTTTTAAAATTATTTTTCCAGAAGTCATTAACCTTCATAAAACAATCCCAGTCTCAAGATACAAAGATACCTGGCTGTCCCCACCATGAGGCAAAACCAGATGACTGCCTCAGGTCACAGAATATTGGGGGGGGGGGGAGTGGCGAGATGCTGTAGGACAAAGGCAACGATGCTACTCAGCCTGCCCTTGGCTTCCTAATTTACCTTCCTGTCTGTCCTTGGGGGTGTGGCAGAGAGTGCTGTCCCATCACAAAACTTAGCCCTCACTCTTGCCTCAGGAATGCAGGTGGGGGGGGGGAACCTTAACCTTCACTTCAGACGGCAAAGCCTTTGATAATTCCTGCACAAATGGCTTATATCTCTCTTGTTACCTGGACTAACATGATTCACATATCTGTATTATATATGAAAATATTACAATTACTTTTTAGTATCGGGCCCTCCCTTTCTCTTTCCTTGTTTTATATTTGGGTGACTTTACACCTGTTGATAGTGATATTAGTATAACAAAAACATTTTAAAAAAAAAATCTGCTTTCCACTGTGATCAGAGGCACTGCAGTCCAGGAATGCAGTCACTCTGTTTCTGCTGTTTGTCTCTTGAAGAGGCCGTTTCCCATAGCTTATTAAATCTGTATCCCTAGAAGTGAAGGCAGAATAGATTTTCACTGTCAGTGAATACTTTATGTATTCTGCCAGACACAATGTTTGCAGAAAATGTTTGGAAAGACCAGAAATCTTCTCTTAGTTTAAACAAATAAACAAACAGAACAGATCTGCCTGTGACACTGATTTGTCTGCTTCCAAGTGTTTCGGGAAATGCTATGGTCTGAACCCCCCAAGCCACATGTGGGCACTCATCCACTCATCCACACCCACCCCTTCTCTTGTCTGCTAGTTAAGATTCTCAAGGTCAAGGCCTCCTTCTAGTTATTTTTCTAGGTCACTAGTTCCCAACCTTGGGTAACCCAGGTGTTCAATGTATTCGCGAAGACTTTCACGGCTGGGATCTAATGGTTGTTGTGGGTTTTTCGGGCTTCTTGGCCGTGTTCTGAAGGTGGTTTTTCCTAACGTTTCGCCAGTCTCTGTGGCCGGCATCTTCAGAGGACAGCAAACTGGCCACAGAGACTGGCGAAATGTTAGGAAAAACCACCTTCAGAACACGGCCAAGAAGCCCGAAAAACCCACAACAACCAACCCAGGTGTTCTTGGACTGCAGCTCTTGGAAATCTTGGCCAGCACAGCTAGTGGTGAAGGCATCTGGGAACTGCAGTCCAAAAAATACCTGGGGTTACTGAAAGTTGGGAACCACTATTCTAGACCTTCATTTCCTGCCACAATGCTTCATGGGGGCATTAGTTCTTCAGGATGCACCCTCTATAAAGCATAAAGGGCAATGAGACTAACAGCTCCAGGAAGCATTTCAGCAGGAAATGGTCTCTATGAGGAGGCCTCATCCTCATCCAGCTTAGTGAAATGAATGTGTCTGCAGATAATGACTTTGTGGGCTGGAGCTCCCAGAATTCTGCTTGTGGAATTCATGGAGAATTCTGGGAGTTGAAATCAGAGACAAAAACAAACCCCCAAACCTACTAAAGTAAGACTGGCATACCCCTACCTATTACTGATTCAAGACATTGCCTCAGACTTGTGAAACAGTAGAGTGGTTGCCAACTTGTTTCCTTTGACTCTAAGGGATGCTGAATAAAATCTGAAAGTCCCCTGACCCAGATCCAGTTGGACACAAAGGGTGATGGCAGTGAATTATACTTTGCAATGTTGCCAATTCTGTTCTGTGAACCACCCACAGAAGCAGGAGACTGGAAGCTAGCCTTTTTGAGTGTTGCCTCTTTGACACCAAGTAGAAACAAGTATAAACAAGTGAGGAGGAATTAAAGAACCTCTTAATGTGGGTGAAAGAGGAGAGCACCAAAAATGGTCTGAAGCTCAACATCAAGAAAACTAAGATCACGGCCACTGGTCCCATCACCTCTTGGGAAATAGAAGGGAAAGATATGGAGGCAGTGACAGATTTTACTTCCGTGGGCTCCATGATCACTGCAGATGGGGACAGCAGCCACAAAATTAAAAGATGCCTGCTTCTTGGGAGGAAAGCAACGACAAACCTCGACAGCATCTTTAAAAGCAGGGACCTCACCTTGCCGACAAAGATCCTCATAGTCAAAGCTATGGTTTTTTTCCAGTAGCAACATATGGAAGTGGGAGCTGGACCATAAAGAAGGCTGACCGAAGAATTGATGCTTTTGAATTGTGGTGCTGAAGGAGACTCTTGAGAGTCCCCTGGACTGCAAGGAGAACAGATCCTGAAGCTGAGGCTCCAATACTTTGGCCATCTCATGAGAAGAGAAGACTCCCTGGAAAAGACCCTGATGTTGGGAAAGTGTGAAGGCACAAGGAGAAGGGGATGACAGAGGACAAAATGGTTGTCACCGAAACTACCAACATGAATTTGACCCAACTCCGGGAGGCAGTGGAAGCCAGGAGGGCCTGGCGTGCTCTGGTCCATGGGGTCACGAAGAGTCGGACATGACTTAACGACTAAACAACAACAACAAATAAACAACATTTGAATTCTTATCCCCATAAAATCAGTCAGATCTAGTCTTAAGCAATGAATTTCTCCAGCACCTTATCCTCTGTTATGTAGCAAATACACCCCATCCTGTAAACTTTAAAAAAACAGGAGGTTTTGCAATGGTATCTGGATAAATCATTGTCAGCCAGCAAAGTTGGCAAATGTAAGCATTCAGTCATCATAGTTTGAATTCATGAGATTAAATACCAATGGAATATTAATAAATTTACCAATGTACCGATCTTTTGGTTGTTGTGGGTTTTTTGGGCTCTTTGGCTGTGTTCTGAAGGTTGTTCTTCCTAAAGTTTCGCCAGTCTCTGTGGCCGGCATCTTCAGAGGACAGCACAGGGAGCACACAGTGCTGTCCTCTGAAGATGCCGGCCACAGAGACTGGCGAAACGTTAGGAAGAACAACCTTCAGAACACGGCCAAAGAGCCCGAAAAACCCACAAGAACCATTAGATCCCGTCCGTGAAAGCCTTCGTGAATATATTGTACCAATCTTTGTTGGAATCATAGCAGTAACTGAGGCCAAACTTGTCTTAAAATGTAGACGCATGAGATTTAGGATGTGATCAGATGGTAGGAAAGGCACAAATCCAATTGCACTAGAAAAAATCACTTTATAGAAAGTGATCTCCCTTAAAGTGACTCTTCCATCTGTCAGGGAATTGCTCCAGCCCAGCCCCCAAAAGTAGTACCAGGTTGGGCACAGATCAGGGTGAGGCTGGAGTACAATTCCCTCTACGTCATGTGATCTCCGGGAAATAAATTGCATTGGCCCGCTCCACAGGTAGTCCAAATTGTGATCTGTTTCCCCAGGTGATGACACTCGTATTTTTATTTTCTCAGGAGCACTGAAAGATTCATTTTAGAACTTCTATATTATAGAAAAGGTATAAGGTCAAGGGGAGGAAATCATTTCACAGAATGATATATTGAGTTAAAGATTCACATTCAGAACAAGTCTCAGTCTCACAACCAAACTATCCCATCATTGCACAGTTCCAACAGATGTGTGAAGGCTGTCTTTTCATTTCTGTGAATTTTTTTTCACTTTTCTGGCCCACACATTTGATGTTCAGTCACCCCATGGAAATTTTTCAGTGTGTGTTGTTTACATCTTTAAGTGCAAAAGGCATTAATTGTGTGCATACTTCACACAAATCACAGGGATCTAACACCAAAAGAACAGCACTTTTTATCCCTTACAATGGGAGTTGAGGGATCTCAAGTGGCTTTCCAAACCATTGTTCATCTGTCTATCAGAGACAGCCTACACTGATGGAGACAAGGAATTTAGTGAATACATCTCTAGGCAGAATGCATGTTTTAGATCCAGAAGGTCCTAGGTTGAGTCAGAGCCAAAGCAACCCATGGCTGGGTCCCTAGTTTTCTAGGTATTTTAGGCCTCCTCAAGCACTTCAATCTTTCACCCCACTAAGACACCTCAGGAAAAAAAAGACAGGACCCAAGTCCTTGTGAGCACCCCTAGCCTTCAGTCTAGTCAGCCTTACGAACAGCCTTCGGTTCAGTCCCTGCTACCTGCAAATAAAGGAAAGGCAAAACTGTGATGTTAAAAACTACCTGCCTCAAATCAGTTCCAGTCAGCACAGATAATACTGACCTACATGGATGAACACACTGTTGTGGGATAATATAGCTCTGTTCTCTGTTCCTAGATTCTTCTTATAGCCATGAATTCAATGTAATGTAACGAAAGTATTACTGTGAAATTGTGATACTGTACTGTGTATAAACAGACAAGTGCATAATAGGGAAGACACCTGTCAGTGGAGCTAGGGTTAATCCCTTCTAGTGCAATATTTCTTTGGTCTGTATCTTTCTAAAATTATGATACAGATCTCTAAAGAGTAAAAGAGAACCTGGAGTAAACTCTGTAATTTGTGGAGCTAGTATTCATACATCACAGACTGGTAACATTATCGATGGCTTAACTAAGCACTTAATCTAGTAGCGATAAATCAATAAATCACAAGGCATGCAAAATGATAGCAAATCACTAGTTATCTGTTACACTCTGAGTGCCTTGAATACTAATACACTTTCCTGTGCTTGAAAGCCAGGTTTAAAAAGATGGCTCACAGCCCTGTTCAGCTTGAGCAAGAAGCCAATGAAGGAAGATCTCCAGGAATCATTCACAATGCTTTGCATAAGCAACAGCCGAGCCCAGTCCATCATTCAAACACAACACAAAATGTAAAGACTACAGAATCTGAGTCAAATCATACATGCTTTGCCTGTAGTTCAAAATAGTACTCCCTTAAACAATGAAATGTTTGTCCTAGCATGAGTTCTTCTCACATCCTGCATCTTGCACTCCAGCATACTTAGTTTCGAAAATGGTATTTTGAAGGTAAACATACATTTAAATTGCAAGACTAATTTCTATACATAGAGATACTCTCTATGTCTCTCTATTTCTCCTTTCCATCTAATTCCACATAAGTTGTCTCAGTTCTAAACTACTATCTGGTGTCAGTAATGTGCTGAATGAGGCAAACTGAAGCTTAACCCAAACAAGAGATGCTTCTGGTCAACTGAAAGGCAGATTAGGGAATAGAGATGCAACTTGAGCTGGATGGGGTTACACTCTCCCTGAAAATTCAGGTCTGCAGCTTGGGTGTATGGTACACTCCTGGATTCATCCCTGAGCCTGAATGCCCAGGTTCAGCAGTGGCCAGGAGCACATTTGTACAGTTAAAACTGAAGTGCCAGCTGTGCTCATTCTTTGAGATGTCTGATTTGGCCAGTGACACATGTTTTAGTTACAGCCTGCTTCAATTACTGTATTGGCCTATGTGGAGCTGCCTTTGAAGACAGTTTCAGCTGGTTCAAAATGTAGCTACCAGACTGCTGACTAGGGACAGTTATAGGAAGTGTCGTGTATAACCTCCAGCTACAACAACTGCACTGGCTACCAGTCCATTTCCAGGCCCAATTCAAAGTTATGACCTATAAAGCCCTATGCAGTTTGGCTCCAGGCTATCTGAAGGACCTTATCTCCCCATATGTGGAGACGTACACATCTTAAATCCTTTCACTCTAAGAAAAAGGATTTCAGCCATTAAAAAGCGGGGTGGGGGAGAGAGATCACTGGTAATAACCTGAACCAGAGATGTGAGCAGTTCTCCCCAAGTTCCCTGTGCTCTGCAATTTTCCAAGTACTGATATGCTGAGACTCTCTGCAGAGACTACCTCTGCCCTGTGAGCTTTCCCAGTATTCCAGGAAAAAGAGACTCTAGTCAATTTTGTTCAGTTTTGTTGTTCCACAGAGAAAACTGCTAAATATTATGCAGGTTAATGTCTGTTCCAACTAATTTTGCCCAACAGAGATGCTATTCTGTGCAGGAATTGTAAGTATCCTGCACAGTTTGACATTTCTTCTGCCCTGTCCGAGTGAACCCTGGAAAGGAGAGGTAACACTCTCTGGCAGAAATTGTAATAATCCCAGACTGTTGAGCTTCAAAAAAGCCACAAAAAAGACCACAAAACGTCAGAGAAATCCCATGACATTCCTGGACATTTTTTCAGGAGAAAAAAATAATCTTGCACAGATAAATTTCACTGTGAGGGGAAAAGTAGGATTATTTTGCCAGTTTCTCTTTGACAGCAAGAGATTGTGAGACTCACACCCCCAATTATAAAGCGGTGCCAAAACATGACATTCTTCTGTCCCGTCCCTGTCAAAAATAGGCCAGAGCAAACCATGCTGCAATATGTAGGCATGTGGAGACCAGTGGATCTGGTAAAGAGCCACGCAGCTGCAACAACCATATTATTGGTTCTGGATTCGGGTCTCATTTTCATTAACTGAGCCACACCATTCCTCATAATTAATACAGCATAAGACAATATTGTACAATGGTTGCTATTTCTGATTAAGATGGAGGATGCTCAGGTTCAAGCTTGGGCCAGATGTATCTTTTAGGATTAAATTGGATGACACATTTTATAATATTTTTTACGGAAGTGCTCATAGCAGATGGTCTTCCTCACACATGCACTTTGAATTGACACACTCTGCTTTAAGATTGTTCATTGAAAGATGAGTATCAGTTTGCCCAACTGCTGATAAACACATCTTAGATGAAATCCCATTCTTATAGGGGGATATCGGTCAATTGTAGACAATACGTGTTCCCTTTATTTATGTTTAGATAATCTTCCTACCCTGAATTATTTGGAGAAAGTCCGGATGTTAATAACTACCACTGTTGACACTACCATAGTAATAACCAACCAGATTATCAACTTTTGTGTGTGTGCACACATGCTTCAGAATGTCACTTCCAATTTGGTGCTCTAGACAGCTGCACAAATGGGACTAATATTAGATCTCTCTCTCTCTCTCTCTCTCTTTCTCTCTTTGTCTCTTTCGCATTTAAACACTATACTAAAATTCTCGCATACCCTTACATCACCCTCAAGAAGCATCAGTCTTGTTCCAGCCACAGTTGTTAGCAGCATGCAAAGTGGAATAAAAATGAACCACAGCCCAATTATATCAGATAAATCAAATCTTATCCCTTTTCCTTGTGTTACTGTCACCTTAGCAGTTCATTTATACTATCAGCACAGCATGTTCATCCTTGAGGACTGCCCTCTCCTCCCCCCTCTTTTTTTTTTTTTTTTTTTTTGCATACACTGACTATTGCCAACCTCTTCAGAGAGACTGTGAGAAAAGAGTGTTTTGAGAATTGATAAGTGGTATTATCCAGGCAGCATCAAAAGGCCTGGCATAATACTTTTATGCTAGTTTACAGAGACTTTTTGCTAACATCTTGCAATTACCTGCGCACTTGAACAGTACAGTTCAATGTACCATTCCAAAATCTCACATTGTCTCTCCTTGTCTTTGAAACCTTTCCATATGTTTTCCATTGACTTGCATCTAGCTTTATTTACCCTTTCTGGTTTCCCTACCATTTTGCCTAATGTTATTTTTTAAATCACTCCAACTCACGTACCTCACAATTAATTTGTGCACACTTGAAGCAAGTAGATCCTAACTTCATTTAACTAATAATTAGAACGTGGAGAATGAATGACAAGCCTCCCTTTCAAATGACACCCTGCCCCCTGGGAAGAATGAATTCATTAGGATGATGTGTGCCTCCCCAGCATCCTTCTCCTCAAATTTAGGGCAGATTCAGCCACTAGAAGGTTCCCTGGAAGCTTTATGTTGAGATAAGTTGCAGGAACTGATTCTTGCTGTAAAATTTCCAGTTCTATAGCTTAGTCTATAGCATTTTTTTCTTTTTGAAGGCTATTAAGCAACAATCATTGAGTCAGAGGAAACCAGATTTAAATTTCTGCAGTGGGGCACTTAATTTACAATGAGTTAGTCAATACACTCTGTGCCATCACATTATTTTATTTTTTCATATGGAGTGTACCCCAAAGACATAGTTTCCCTATAACAAAAGAGAAAAAGATTATGTCTCCTTTTCTTGCCGGTTCTACATTATTTCCAAACAACAAAGACCATGCTTCATATCTAGTCATATTAAATATGACTTTATGTATTGTAGCACTTTTCATACAAAACCACTTCAATGTAACAACTGTCTTCAGGGAGCAAATATTAATTTGTCATGCATCAGCTTTTATGTATCGGTATTATAAGAGAGGCAGACATGCAAATACCTTGTAGACCAACATCTGGTTGCAGACTTGACAGGCATTGCACTGTGGGAGCTGACCAGAACACTGAAGAGCGGCATGCACAAAATATAGGGCCATGCTGGGCATCCATAAAGCCAAGGAAGTTTCCGGGAGCTTCCATGTGGCCTGGTCCTGGTCCTGTCCATACACTATCAGGTCACCATCTTGCTTTTATTGCCATCAATCCTTTTCCCCTCACAACTTTTCCTAGAAATGTCTTCTAAATCCTATATGGTTACATTTCCAACATACTCCATGGACTGCTTGCACATATTATACCATTTTCATATATGCTTACAATTGTACTTGTCCAGTACTAGAGTAAATACTGAATAAGTCCTTCTATAAGTACACAATGTACCTCTGCACTTCTGTGATGTCTTGGGAAAATATTCAAGCACTTACCTCCTTTGGCAAAAACGAATGTAAGCTGGAAGCACCTATCTTATTATTCCAAATATATTTGCATAGTAGTTGTAGATGACTGTGAGAGGCTAAGCTTTTCTCAAGCTCCTGAGCACATCCACGGCTGTTTCCCTAAAATATTCCCAAATTTCATTTCACTATAATCAGAGTAATCACCAAGCCACCATATACACCATGATTCCCTTTTTAATGATTATTTTTCAAAGCACATTTATATTATTTTATTATTGGTCTAAGGAAGATAAACTAAAATAAGATCCAAAGTCTGTCCAGGAGAAATTTTTTAAAAGACATTACAGATGTAAAGGTAAAGGTAATGGTAAAGGTTCCCCTTGACATTTAGTCCAGTTGTGTCCGATTCTAGGCGGCGATGCTCATCCCCTTCTACAAGCCATAGAGCCTGCATTTGTCCTTAGACAGTTTCGTGGTTACGTGGCCAGCGTGACTAGACACAGAATGCCATTACCTTCCCACTTGTGGTGGTACCTATTTATCTACTCTCATTTTTATGCTTTCGAACTGCTAAGTTGGCAGGAGCTGGGACAAGCGATGGCAGGTCACTCTGTCCCATGGATTCAATCTTATGACTGCTCGTCTTCTGACATACTATTAAAACTTATCCTAATGCATAGGAGTCCAGTCCTTTCCCTCCAAACTATGTTAGTGGATTTTGTCATTGTAATTTATTTATTTATTTATTTATTTATTTTATTTCTATCCCGCCTATCTGATCATATTAGACCACTCTAGGCGGCTTACAGTAAAAACAACAATGTAATTTTAAAACTTTACAGCAGAAACTTAAATAAAAAAATAATAATAATAAAGAACAGAATAAGAAAAAAGATCGTCAAGGGTTTTCTGTTGGGAAGGCCCGCCTATACATCAATGTTTTTAGTTGTTTCTTAAAAATGTCCAGCGAGGGAGCTGCGCGAATCTCAGGGGGCAAGTTGTTCCAAAGGCGAGGAGCCACCGCCGAGAAGGCCCGGATTCTGGTCTTTTCCTTTCGGGCCTCTCTCGGCGTTAGGCTCCTCAGCCTTATCTCCTGGCTCGCGCGAGTGACACGGGTAGATCTAGATGGGAGAAGGCGTTCCGCCAAGTATCGAGGTCCTAAACCGTTTAGGGCTTTGTAAGTAAGCGTTAACACTTTGAAATCAATGCGGAATCGGATTGGCAGCCAATGCAATGCGGCCAGAGTGGGGGAGATATGTTGGTATCTTCTCAGCCCACTGAGTAGTCTGGCCGCTGCATTCTGCACCACCTGTAGTTTCCGCAGCAATCTCAAAGGTAGCCCCACGTAGAGCGCATTACAGTGGTCTAATCTCGAGACTATAAGCGCATGCACCAGAGTGGTGAGAGACCCCACATCAAGGTAGGGCCGCAGCTGGGCTATCCACCTGAGATGGAAAAAAGCGGAACGGACCACGGACGCCACCTGGGTCTCCATGGTGAGCGCCGGGTCAAGATGGACACCCAAGCTACGGACCCCATCCCTGGCGGGCAGGGTCACCCCCCCAAAAATGAGGGAGTTTCCCATGTCCCCAGGTGTGGGGGCGCCCACCCTCAGTACCTCTGTCTTGTCCGGGTTCAGCCTCAGCCCGTTCTCCTGCATCCATTCCTGTACAGCCTCCAGGCAATGCTGAAGGGACAGAACGGCATCTCCTGCAGTTGGAAAAAAGGAGATGTAGAGCTGTGTGTCATCCGCATATTGATGGCACTGCGCTCCACACCTCCTGATGACCCCTCCCAGCGGCCTCATGTAGATATTAAACAGCATTGGGGAGATGATCGACCCCTGTGGGACCCCACAATTAAGGCACCACGGGGCCGAAACATTCTCCCCAAGCTGTACTCTCTGGGGACGGTCCTCCAAGAAGGAACGGAGCCAAGCAAAGGCCCGGCCACCTATCCCCAACTCGGCGAGCCTCCCCAGGAGGATACCATGGTCAATGGTATCAAAGGCCGCTGAGATATCGAGGAGGACCAACAGAGACACTTTGCCCCTGTCGGCCTCCCTCAATAAGTCATCACACAGGGCGACCAATGCCGTTTCTGTCCCATGGCGCGGCCTGAAGCCCGACTGGAATGGATCCAGGGCATCTGTTTCATCCAGGAACGCCTGGAGCTGATCGGCCACCACCCTCTCGACTACCTTGCTTAAGAAAGAAACATTGGCGACGGGCCTATAGTTGCCAATTTCGTCCGCCGCCAAACTGGGTTTCTTTCTTATGGGCCTAATGAGTGTTTCCTTGAGGGCAGAGGGAAATCTACCCTCAAGGAAAGACCCATTAATTATTACAGTAGCCCATTCCGTTGTTGAGGGCCTGGCTGCCTTGATTAGCCAGGCCGGGCAGGGGTCCAAAGAGGAGGTGGTGGCACGACAGCGATCAAGTGTCCTGGCCACAGTGTCGGGCGATACGGGCTGAAAAGAGTCAAAAGACACCGGGCAAGACGGAGCGCTGGACATCCCAACTTGACTCACTGTATTCAAAAAAGGAGCGAGATCCCGGCGGATGGCCTCCACTTTGGATTTAAAAAATGCTGCAAATTGGTCCGGGGTAAGACTAGGGGGAGGCCTATCTCCCGGGCCAACTCCGGATAGGTCACGTACTATACGGAATAGTTCCGCCTGCTGGTTGGATGCCTCACTTATCCGGTTAGCGAGGTAAGTTCTACTGGCAGCCTTTACTAACTAGGCCCATCAGCCCAAAATACAGAAACTAGAAGAATCGGCAAGCCCATTTAATGGTTAGCCATCAGTACCAGCTAGGGGGAAAATATATTTAATTTCACAGCTTTCCTTTTTATATAAAGAAGTAGATTAATAAGGAAAGAGATGGGCTTTTTTTCATTTGTGCCAATCAGTATTAGATGTGCCAATCAGAAAATCACTTCCAGAGGTAAAAATTGTATCAGTAGTGGTGATTTTCAGTAATCAAAGACTTCTCTCCAGATTTACAATTCTCAGCAGCTTCCCCACGATGACAGGAATGCAACAGGAACCTTGGGACCTTTGTAGGTGAGTGGGAAATCCAAAATTTATTTCAGAAAGAATGCTGCACAGCATAACTTATGGCAACAGGATTTCAGTGACTTTTTACAATTTCTTCCTCCGTTGTGTGTTTAAAATTTACCAGTTGAAGATCAGGTGTCAAGCATCTGAAGAAGTGACTTCTGGACCGCAAAAGCCTATGCCATAATAAATCTGTTAGTCCTTGAGGTGCCCTAATCTTTCTCTTTAGGTGTGACACAAAGAAAATTAGACAAATACTCCAGCTTGAGAATGGTGTATTGGGGGCTATAGGAAAAAGAGTTCTGCTCTAGTTAAGGTGAACAGAATTGAGAAACATGGCTATGGACCATTATTGTCAGAGTAGGCAAATTAAATAAACACTACATCTGTGTGCTGCACAATGTTATGAACATGAACCCATAAATTCCGCCATATTTCTGGTTCTTACTATTGTGAACCATACATGTTTTTAAATGCTATTATCTCTAGCCATGCCCTCTGATGTAGCTGCATCTGCATTTCTCTGCTCCACAAGCCAAACATTCAAAACTCAACATTTACAGCCGGCATTTTTGGAGCTACAGAGCAAGGTACAGGAAAAAAAAAAAAAAAACAGAAATAAAACTCTGCTACAAATATAGATGCCAGCTGTCCCCACGTGTACTGTGGCCTCACTTTTACAGGCCCCAGCAATGTTGATCACAATTAGGGTTGGATGAGACTTTTGGAAATTGAGGGCTTCCAGTCCCATATTTCACCAGCCCCCGCTCCCCCACATAATTAATGGGACTGAAAGCCTTCAAAGCAGAAGGAGTTGGAGCAGCCCTCTCTACCTCTGTGCCATTCCCACACTGCTGTTTCTTCAAACAGTGGGGGAAAGAGCACTGCTGCATCGAGTGGGTCCCAAGGACTTGCAAAGCTCCCTGGGAGGGCAAGTCCTGATTCCCATTAGAATACAGAGAGACTGCCACCAACAGAAGTACGTCTCCCGTGGACCTTTGCAAGCTGTAGAGATCTTTGGTATTCCTACAATGTGTGGCAGCACACTTTTCTTACTGTTTAAAGAAGCAGGAACAGCACAGAGGCAGATAAGGCTGTTCTAGCTCATTCTCTCTCTCTCTCTCTCTCTCTCTCTGTGTGTATTTTACTTCCTCTGTGTGTGTGTGTGTGTGTGTGTGTGTGTGTATTTTACTTCCTGTGTGTGTGTGGGGGGGATTTTACTTCCATGGGCAGGGGGTCCTGGACAAATGAAGGGACTGTGAATCCTCCATTTGGAAAGTACCATCCCTAACCACACTATCAAGTTAACTTATTCACCTGGTAATGCGATCTATGCCATCCTTCGTCAGTGATGTCCCTCTGCATTTTATATAGGGTGAACAGGGCAATCTCTATGCAAGAAATTAAATGGACACAAATCTCTTTTCAGAAATTGCACTACACAAAAACCAGTTTCAAATAACTCCAGGCATCATGATACTTCATGACATTTCTCAAAGTAACTGTGTGGAGAAAAGGTATTTCAAAGAAATATTCAAGAGAGACAGCTGAAGTAGACTTTCTTTACAGATGCCAGTATTACTCTAATGAATTAAATAAGGAGAACCTAGGATTCTTTGCACATATTTTAAGAGTATGAGTTCATCCAGTCTTGGGTATAGCTGTAAACAAAAGCCTCTTTCCCTTGACATAACTTTGACCCAAACTCACTTCCTGAAAGCCTCTGATGGCCGATTACAGGATATCTGTGTATTTAACACTTTGACTGATCATTACTAGTGTTAACAATGCTACTGCCATTTAGGAAGGCCATTATCAATGCAACTTTCACCCTCTTTTTCTCATCTTATTTGCCCCCTTACCCTACTACCCTGTCCTCTGTGTATATAAATTTCTGTCCTAATAATTATGCTCTGTGTGTCTGAGGAAGTATGTAGATTACAAAACATAAGAGCTCCTACTGAAATAAACCTGTTAGTCTTAAAGGTGCCACAAGTTTTAATTTTATTTTTGTTATGCATTCCAAGGACAGCAGAGTCTCCTGTACTGAGAGTAACATTAATTTCTCTTGGTCTGTATTAGCCAATATTTTCTTAAGCAACAGTATGCCATTCTAAGATTTGCAGGGAAAATCCGTTTTTGCTTTTCTCTCTGTTTCTCCTTATCTCTCTGTTATCCAAAATGTTTGGAGAGAGAGAGAGAGAAAGAGAGGGAGAGAGAGAGAAATACTGAAAGATATATAGATGTAAATATAAAAGTATCTGAGACTGGAGTGTAAGGTACCTTCTCTTTAAATAAGCTGTCAGCAACCTTTATCCTGGGGAAAGGTGTTTTCTTTGCTTTGCATTTGAGTCCTTGCTTTTAAGGGGGAAGCTTCTCCTGACACCCGTTAAGTGTAAATGACTGAGATGCATCACCTACTGTGACCTTTTCAAACCGTTCAAGAAAGGGAAACCATGAGGCAAACAGTAAGCAAGCTCCAAAGCCCTTTCCAGAAGAGTCAAAGAGATACCAGATGACAACTACAAAGTGTGCAGTCTGTACGGTGAAGGTTAAATATGGGTTCCTGTTGCCATTATTTATTCCTTGAAACAGCTGGGAAACCTCTGAAGTAGTTAATATATCACTGGAGTAGAGGAAGCGAGACTGACTGTATAAACATACCTCAGGGCTTGCTACTGTTCCCATTTAACTGCCTGTCTCAGTGAAGGCCTGCTATTAGATAGGCTCCTGCTGCATTCATACTGATTGAACACTGCAGGTAGGGCAAAGAATTGGAGGGAAACATGTCCGTAAAGACTTCTCAGGGGAGATGGGGGAGGGCATTTAGAGAGGAAGTGACAATTTTGTTAACAACCAAACCAGGCTGGACCAGATCGCACGTTCCACCACGTACGCATGTCAGCAACTCTACTGCTGAAGGATTCTGTCACTTGTTATGTTTGTGGAAGAGGAGAAGTGGTTGCTTCATATCGCAAGGTGTATGCCTTATACTAGGGGACGTGGTAGTGCTGCGGGCTAAACCACAGAAGCCTGTGCTGCAGGGTCAGAAGACCAAGCAGTCGTAAGATCGAATCCACGCGACGCAGTGAGCGACCGTTGCTTGTCCCAGATCCCACCAACCTAGCGGTTCAAAAGCATGCAAATGCAAGTAGATAAATAGGGACCACTTTGGTGGGAAGGTAACAGCATTCTGTGTCTAAGTCGCACTGGCCATGTGACCATGAAAAGATTGTCTTCGGACAAACGCTGGCTCTATGGCTTGGAAACGGGGATGAGCACCGCCCCCTAGAGTCGAACACGACTGGACAAAAATTGTCAAGGGGAACCTTTACCTTTATGCCTTATACTGAAAAAAGCAGGGATTTATCTGTGTTTCTCTCCCACTGGTTCTTTCCGTCTGAACCCATGGAGGTGAACACAAGCCTCGCCACTTGTAAGGAAGTATTTTATTTTAGAAATGCAGCAAATGAACTTTTGCAAAAAAAATTTAGAGGTTAAAAAAAAGCAACAGAGAGGAAAACAAAGAGAATGAAGACCCATCACACACTTTTTCAGGCATGTAGAAACTATTTGGGCAAAACTCTATAGCTTTGAAGATTTTTTTTTGGCTCAAGGGAGATGTTCAGTGCACTGCACACTCTTGTCTAGAATGGCAAAGATACAGGCACACAGCTGAAGTTACAGAACTGCCTATTTTTAGAGTTAATCTACATGCAACAGGATTCTTTTCAAGTATGGAATGGGAACAACAGCAGTCTGATGCATTTTTGTTCCTTATTGAATATTTATACATTTCTAATAAATGGAGCTTTAAAAAAAAAGACCTAGAAAACCTCACAATGCTAAAGCAGTGTACATCAAAATACTAAGAAAGCCATTGACATGTTGACTCCCTCACCACGCGACTTCATTATCCCCTGTACTTGCAACCACTCAAAGTTGTTTTTAGATCAGCCAAAAGGCAATGCAGAGTGCATGTGACTTCTGCAGTGATACACGATGGCAGTATTTCCCAGGCCAGTTTGATCTGGGTTGCTCTGCATAACTGTGTAAATAGAACTTTTAAAAGGCCTGTCACATTCCAGAAAAATAGCACTGTTAGTTGCAGGGGGGAAAGGGGGTAGTAGTCTACTGATATGTATTGTAGCATCTGTTTTGAGGACAGGAAGGAGAGGGCAGAACCCATTTCACTAGAGACTTGAAGTACACCTCTCTGTGCCTCCATATTTGTGCCTCTCAGTGTTTCCATGTTGTACTATATTATGATGAGTGACAATTTTCACTGGATTTGGTTTTCTGAAAGCAACTTTCTAAAATCCACAACACGTTTCAAAACCCATACCTTTGTCAGAAAAAAGAGTAAGCTTTTAAAAAAATTCAAGCATGGAAATAAGCAGAACTTGGGGAAAATTATCCATTCAGATGGAGGTATCTGAGTGCTTGACTTTTCAAAATCTGGCTTTGTGTGTTCAAGTGCGCATGTGTGCACATGGTATACAGAAAAGTGTGACAGGATACCCTCTTTTGTTTTGACAAAGTAGTCCAGAAGGCCAAGCAAACCTTCCTAGAGCACAGAAAACAGCTCATGCCTACCCTAATCAGGTGCTCGCCTATGTGAACGGTGCTGTAGTCACGGTGGGGACATAAGAGATATAGTACGCAAGCCCCATCTAACCCCCTGAAATCGCATGCCACTATGCGTATTTACAATTGCTGCTTCAGATTTTCAGGTAGAACTTTTGAAGGTCTCAGTGACTTCCAGGCAGATGGCAACGTTGCAGGCTGAGCTTGTGTAATTGCCTATGTCCCCACCTGGTGAATACTTTTGTACAGGGCTAATTATTTGCAGTTCTGCATTCATTCTTCCTCAGCAGAATACCCACTTCTCAATCTTGCACAGCTTGATGTTTTGGTCCTCTATTGTAAATGCAACACTGTATCCCTGCCTACATACTTAAATTACTACTACTTCATACATGCTACAATATATTTGTTAAACTTCCAAGTGCCCCGGAATTTTTCATCATCATGCACATCCACGTTTTCTAGGATAGTGATCCAAGGGGTCCTTTTCAACATGCCAAGGAAACTGCACTCTATCATTACACTCCGTATTATTGTTCTAAGAAGCAATTATTAACTTCCAAAAGAGCTTTCCTGTCCTCTGCAAGTTATGTTACAGTTCTGAGAAAGTGGGCACTGAAATCATGCAAAGGTAAAATTCTGAAAGTAGATTTTTTTTTAGCTTCAAGGAATACAAAAGGATTTTTTTTTTTGCTGAGAATCTTGAACCCACTACAGTTCTTTCCATGCATTAGTCATATTCTCTCTCTCTCTCTCTCTCTCTCTCTCTCTCTCTCTCTTTCAGAGGCCCACAGTACAAATTAAAAAAAACACAGAAACTACTACCCTGTTCTCCTTTGTACTACTGCTGCATTGGAAACACAAGATTATCATTTAAAATACATTTCAAAAAGCTTATACAATATTACTACAACCAAGCGGCACAGGAAAAATGACTTACAGAAGAATTTTTAGAAAGTATTACAGTATATATCTATCCTCTCACAGATGTGGGAGGCAGATTCCACTTTGGAGGGATCTCCACAATGTTGGTCCTACTACTAAGGAGGCCCCGAATCTTATTAGAAACAAAAACACAGCTGCAGCTTCATGGGGATGTATACATTCTGAGCCCTTAAAAAGAGATTGTGGAAGGTTGCGGTCACAGAATTGCACAACCTCAGAACTATTGTTTATGTAACTTGCTATTTTAAAACAGCAGTATGACAGCACTGAGGATTTTTCACCTTGATTTTCAGGTCCCTAAAGGATTAATGCCCACCAGCACTTCACTAGTTTTATTTTACCATTAAATCAGTCGTTTTAGCCACAGGAGTTGATTGGTTTGTTTTAAACCTACAAGACTGGCATAGTACGTTGAAATCCTACAAGTTTCTAAAAATTTCTGAATGTATAGTTCTGTAAAGTTTCCACTGACAGATGACATGATAAAGTAAATTGAAAGCAATTTTGTGGCCACGAGACAAAAAAACAATTACTACAAATTTGCAACTTTAAGGAACACTGTGCAATACAATTTTCCATAAAAAGAAAATTCAGAATTAAGATACATCAAACAGATGCCTTTAAAGTAAAAAAAAAGTTATGGCAATAATTACGCAGTGTAAGCAACAAAAAGGAAAAAGGAAAAGAAAACAGTTTTACTGTTCAGAGATCTCTTTTAGATGAAGAAATGTAGCATCTGCCACTGAAATAATGCACCAATTATTGAAGCATATAATGTACCCTCTTGGGGGATCGTAAGATGTCTTTATTTATTTCTAGAAAACTGTGAAGATAAACAAGCTTCCATGAAAGCAGTAGCTACAAATCCCATCTAGTTCGACAGCAAATTATCAATGGGATTGCTTACACTGCCATCAAAAGCATTTCAAAATATTCTAATCACCAGCTCACCCAAAGACAAAAATGCATACATAATCATGTAGATGTTTGTAAGTTTTAGACTGTTTCCTTAAAAAAAAAAATCTCTAGAAGATTGTCCAGGAAGCATGTTTTGTAATGCTTGTGGAATTGACCATGATTCCTGCAGAAATATGCAGGCAATAACAGACATCATGGGATGATCTCTTGGCAGAGGTGACAAGAGAGAGGAGAAGGGGCAAGACTTCTTATGAGTCATAGCAGTACTCAGACCAGACTCTCTAAACAGGCCTAAAGTCCATATTGTCCTTTAATAGGACAATAAAAATCTATGCAAGATTTCAAGATGATAGATCTCTTCTTCAGACATGAAATTTTAAAAAAAATTAAAAAGCCTTCAGCAATATTTTCCAAGGCCTAGTTTCCAGTGAGGACATAAGCTTTTGTTTGATTGCATTTCTTAAGCTTCAATTAAATGTTGGAGTGAACCATTCAATAATACAAAATGTATGGACTAACAGCTCCTTGCATCTAGTAAACTAGACCTTAAAAGTAACTATTAACAAATAATTTTTTGTGTGCCATCAAGCCAGTACTAACTTTTTGTGATGCTTGCCAGGGTTTTGTAGGTATAAAGTCCTAAGAAGTGGTTTTCCAGTCCCTTCTGGTTGTGCTCTGAGACTGTGCATCTTGCTCAAGGCCATACAGACTAGTTGTAGTTTATACTTAAAACAAATATATTAGTTTCCATCTCCTGGAATAAAATGTGAACTTCAACACAGTTTGGAATCAGAAATGTGTGTTTTCATGAGCTTGTAATGCAAATAGCACACTAAAATATGCATTCTGGAAATACTGTATATGCATTTAAAAATATGTGTGAGAACTGCAAACATGTTTAAATGTTCGCAGTCATGACTTGGTTACTAGGAGAAGTGTGTAGAAATGCATGGAAATAAACATGGATTTCTACATGTGTATGAGTATTCAGATTCTGATGTATAAATAGCTGGAAGGAACTTCAAGCTGGAAAAATTAGGGATAGAATTGGGCACAAACCACCAGTTCAGTGATTCATGCTAGGTTGTTTATCGACTGAACTGGCGTTCGGCACTTGAAAGACCCATCTCCTCCAGCAGACACCCACTGAGAAGCTACCACCTCACCTCCCTGCCCCACTTCCTCTGGGTGCTGCCTCTGAGTGAGCAGTTTTTGCTCATCTCTAATCAGGGAATATCAGTGAGCTTGAATTTTGCTCATTCAAACCTTCTTGCCCCAATCCTGCCCATATGCTGGCATGAACATGACAGAAGTTGGCCAGTTCCTGCAAGGTATAGACCCTTGTCCTCTCCAGCTGCGGGTCACCTCAAAATCAATTTTGGAAGTGTTATTTCCAATGTACTGGTGCTTCTCCAGCCCTCTCAATGTTTCCGGCATCAACTGGAAATAAATAAATATTTAAATAAATAAATAAATAAACTGCAGATAAATAAAAATAAATAAACTCTCTGAAGCAGAGTCAGCATGGCCAGTAGTAAGGGACTGCGAGCACCATACCCAAGACAGGTGGAGTGCCAAAGTTTCTCCATCTCTGCCCTAAAGCCAAGATGGAATGACCAAGTATTTGCCACTCACAAAAAGAGAATCTTAAGAAATATTAGACCACTTAGAAAACTACCTCATGATGCAGCATTACTAACATATCATGAGGAAATCAAATAACAGAATAGGCACGTGAGGCAAACATGTTTTAATCTACAGTAATTTCCTTTTATAGGAACTGTAGAATAATCATGTTTTGAACAGTTGAGATACCTTTGCATGTTCTGATGCATTAATTGTATTCCTATCCATACATACACTGTACTTTGCCACTGATGAAAGGAGGCAGAGAACAAGCATAAATGCCAGAAGTGTGTTAACTGGTTTATAAAATAACGAAATCATTGCAAGATGTTTGTCCCAAGGACCTTATATTGTTAGGACTGTAAAGAGCACTTTATTTTATGACAAGGAAAATTTCTAAAGGGAAAACTGGCGATATTATGTAGGATTGTGTTTCCTCAGGGACTCAGAGGCAATTTGCTTTATTGAATGGATGGAAGGCCTTCAAACAATGTAATATACTCTGTCTGTTTTTAATGCCTCTTATTTAAAGGAATGTGTGCTTTCTAAAAGAGTGGAAAAATAAGATTAAACGGTGGGAGAGCTGTGACAGAACAGGACTAGGGCTGAGTTCTAGGGTTTTAATAATGCTGGACCGTAAAGGCTCTGTATGTTAGAACAGTGGTCCCCAACCTTGGGCCTCCAGATGTTCTTGGACTTCAACTCCCAGAAATCCTGGCCAACAGAGTTGGTGATGAAAGCTTCTGGGAGTTGTAGTCCAAGAACATCTGGAGGCCCAAGGTTGGGGACCACTGCGTTAGAAGATAGGATGTATCTAGTTCTCAGGATGCCTCCGAATCTCACTTGCTAGGGCTGCCACTGACCAAGGCGAGAAAACACAGAAGAGAAATAGACCTTCTTCTTGACCTCTGTGGTCAGGTAAGCTAAATCTGGAAGCTTCAAATGTCCACAGCTTATGCCCTAAGAGTGAAACGAGGAGAGTGAACTTGAGACTCTCTGCAAGCTGCTTGGTCTTTCTTTCCAAATCTGGCTTTTGCCTGTGTTTTTTTTTTTCATTTGAAGGCAGAAGGCTCTTTCATCCTTGTCTGCCCTTAATCCCCTGCCCATCATTTGACAATATGCCCACATATTATAGGATTTAAATTGTGTTTGGTACGTTCTTGTTTGCCTGAGACACATTCTGCAGTTGTTAGCACTGAAGGAGTGCCAATCTCAATAGGAATATTGCTTATAGAAAGATTCCCTCTCCCCTGCAGTCTTAACTAGTTGGTACAGTCATAACCTATAAACGAAGAAGGCGAGAAAGGCTTAGAAAGGTCTGGATAAAACCTTCCAACTATATTAACATTTGTCTTATACTTAGTTCTTACAGAGACTGTGCATTGCAAGCTTCACTAACTGAAATCCAATCCACAACCAACACTAGGAACCTTTAAAGGTTTGTACCATGAACTGGAAGCCTGTCTTACACTTCCTCCTTTGCAGAAGTGGACGGGCGAGGGGCGGGGAAGGAAATCACCATCACACTAGATTTTAAAACTAAAGCTACTTGTTAAGAACAAAATGTATGCCAAAGAACTGAACCAAAGTAAAATCAAATAAGAAAAACAAATTGTTTAAAATTATCCTCGCAAAAGATGTCTTTCAACTAGAATTTTTTGTTTATTTGCCTTCTGTAACATTTCACAAAACAACACAATTGGATTTTCATTGGAGGAAAACCTCATCTTCTATCAACTGTATCTCTAATTTCCATTTTATTGTTCAGCAGAACAAGTGCTTTACAATTCTTTTCTGAGCAGCTTTGAATGTCATGAAACGGAGGAAGGAATAGGAAATGCAAATAAGTAACATTTCTACCTTTGCATTTTTCCTGCTTGCCATCACTTTTGCTGCATTAACTATAGTCCACAGCATTAAAACATTCAAAACTAAAAAAAAATGTTTTTCTGTCTTGCATATCTAGCACAATACATGATGATTCACAAATAAGAGAAATCCAAGAATAATCAAATGGCTAAATGAAGGCATGCAAAGTCCTGATGTTGTTGACCTTAAGCTCCCATCAGCTTTAGCCAAGAATAGCCACTGGCGAAGAATGCTGGGAGTTGCACAGCAACAACATATGAAATGTTGTACTTTGTCCAACTCTGATCTAAATGATGTTTAAAATAATTGGTTAAGATCTTTTTGCCCTCAAGAATCCTACAATTCTATACTATTGGCCATGTCAGCTGGAAAATTGAGGTTCCTAACGTCTGGAGGCCCAGAGGTGTCCAACACATCTTAAACACATATTTACAATATAAATATAGCAGCAGACACAAAGTCCTAATAAAAAACAGGATGATCGACAAGCCTACTGAAATAAAAGCATCTTAACTGTTCATCAAAGTTAAAATCAGACTTACATTATTCATCCAAATTCTGTGCAGAGAAACAAACAAACAAAAAAACACTATTGCTGGCACTCAATTTTTATATATCCGGCGAAGGGATGACACATAGAAGACCCTCTGAATTAAATTAGTGCTCCAGTTTATATCAGGAGAGGTAATTCTCAAAAATTATTTGGGCCATTGAGGGATTTAGAGGACTGTTATTAAAAAGCATCTGAAACTGAAGTTGGATAGATAGCTAAACTTTATTTTGGTCAATGATCAATATCTGAAATACAAATAACCCAGAAATGAATAAGACATGTTATCTCAAGGGACCTACATTACGATCACTCTTTAAAAAAAAAAAAAACCTACAAATCTGCTAGCTGTGTGGTTAGTCCTGGGTATGTTCCCTTCTTATAAAATTGCTGCAGTTAACTAAAATTAATTATAAAATTACATTGTGCAGTTGCAGCAAAAATCTCTTTACACATTTTGACTGCAGAAGACCAAAATTTCACCCCATTAAACAGGATATTTATATTCTGCCCTGAAAACAATAAAAGGGTGTCATGAGCTTCTGATTGGCCAGAAAATAACTTTGAACAAGATTTAACAAAAGTTTTCCAAATAGCCAGAAAGAAAGGGCAATGCAAAAAAAAAAAAAGTTATAATTTCTATTCCTCTATTTTATTGCAAAAATGTTTATGTTGGCAGTATGGAAGCTAAAGTTTCCCTCCCGGACTGCTGATGGCAGAGTAGTAGCTGGGCAAGAGTGAAAGCTCTATGGTGCTTTTGTACTGAAAGAAAATAAAATGGGTTGAATGAGGGCTAGTCTAGCTGCATCATACCCTGTATGGATTAAGCATTCTACAGAGAAGCTGTAACCTCTACTTTTAGCAAATAGAGCTTATTTACAAACTGACTGATAATTGTCTTGTAGTACTAGAGGGGTTAAACCTATGGGGGGGGGGGAATTAGCTTCAACCCAAAATTAAGATAACTAGCCAATCCCTATTTTAAACTTTCAGATATCCCATTTGTGTGTGTATGTGTGTGTGTGTGTCACTTGGGAAGATGGCAAAATGCTCTCAACAGATGAAGGTGTTGCTAGTATTTCTGCTAAGGCTTGCATTCCACATAACCTTATCTATCAGATATGGTATGTAGGATGTTTTTCCATGGTCTGTGCTGCTGAAACTTGTGGAAAGTTGACCTCAAATCCTTTTTTGTAAGTCCTCCATCACTGCTTGTCATGGTTTATGCAACAAGAAGACCAATAAGTGACGATGCTGACACTTCACTGCCCACCTTGCTCCAGATGTCCTAATGAACATAGAGTACACTCACCCAATAACACTCTGTGAAGGAAAGCAGGAGGAAAGTGAGCCGTCCTCACTGACAGAAACGCCAAGGGAGGAAAAGTGAAACAGTAGGAGTGAGGCCACAGAGGTGAAAGAAATCTTAATGGAGGAAAAAGGAAAGATAGAAGAGGTGGAAAAGAGGATAGAAGTTTGTCTGGTGGAAGAAGGAGAGAAAGGGGAAGGGGAGGAGCTAAAAATGTCTGTATGGGAGAAGAGTATAAAGGAGAGAAGAGGTTCAGGAGTAGACTCAAAAATGAGGGAATGAGAAAGAAAGTGGAGAAACATAAGGGTGATGCAGATGTGAACCAAGAGAAAGTGCGCGAACTTTTAAAAGACTTCCCTAACCTGAAGGTTGGGGGACTGTTGCCAGATCCAGAGATATAGAAGGAAGGAGAGACGGTGTATGAAACTCAGGAATGGATGGTGATCGTTTTCCCAAGGGGACAAGGGGGAGGCAGGAAGGTGATCAGACCAGACCTGACTTACAATAAGCCACCAAAAGAAGGGGACTGGGTGAAACACCCATGTTGCGGTACCATTTGTGCGGTGAGGAGGGCCCCTCTGCGAAGTCCCACAGATTGCAAATGTTTTGATCCAGCACTCCAATGAACTACCCTAATATTTGGGGGGAATTAACCTCATCCAGTTACAGACCTTTGCCTGACTTATCATGTTGAAATAGTTGTGGAAACACCAAAAGTTAATAAAATCAAAGTTAAGAATGTTACGCTAAGTCTCAGTCGTTATTTCCCACCAAAATTGAGGAACTGCCACCACATTCAAATGAACCCGATCACACACTCTTACAGTTTCATCCCCTCCTCCTGGCTTTTCTGAAGCACCAACCCTGCAGAAGGACACAAACACTTCAACACAGAGCCCTGAGAGTAGCTGGGAACAGATTAACTGGCTGACTAGGCTTCAAAGCCACCTCACATACAGACAAAAAGCAAAATTTCAACTCCTCTCTTGTTGCTGATCTTGATATGTCCCAGTAGTTCCCAACCTTTTTCAAGTAGCGACCCCCTTTTATAATAGCCAAATAACCAACACCCTCGGTCATGTTTGCATAAAAAGGCATTTTAAATGGAATAAAGTCATCCTTTCTCAGAAAGTAGTGCCTTCTTTCTCCCTCAAAGGGCCTATTTCTCATACATACACACAAACTTTAAGGTCAAGGAAAAATGATTTAACAAGGGCTATGATCCCCAGGTTGGAAAACACTTATATAATAAGTATATTCATGGATGCATTACAATTTTTATTTATTTATTTTATTTATATCCCGCCTATCTAGTCGATAGACCACTCTAGGCGGCTTACAACAAGGGATACAACAAGACTTGTGGAAGCATCACAAGAACCCAGACAGTGGAACTATGAAATGATGGTGTAACAAATAGTTACAAACATTCTTGCCGTCAAGTGCGCTTTGGCACATCTAGACACATCATCAAAAAACTGGGCAATAACTACAACAGTATTTGCTCCTTCAGAAGAACAAAAAGATTTTTTTTCCCTGTGAGAATAAAATAAAGATTTATATCTCAACAATGAAGTATTCAGCTAGGTATCAAATCTATGTCTGATTTGTATACTAAGTTGCCTCAGTGACCAAAAAAAAAAAAAAAAGTACTATAGTGATATAGGTGTATAATTCAAACTTACAAGGTCAAGATAAATAACTACTGCACTTGAAAAGAAAAGTAACACATCCAAGCAGAATTCCAAAAATGTTGTGGCAAAAAGTTGTCGTTCATAATATAGGACTCAGCCTTGTGTGTTGCGTTCATTTCCGCACATCCTGTCTAACTTCAAGGCCTTCAACTTTGGGTAGGCACTGGCATTATCTTTTCTGAACTGCTCTACGCCACCCTCCTTTCCCTTTGCTCTCCATTTACAGTTCCATCTGATTTACTGATCTATTACCCATTTATATTAGGAACTTCTTCAGGGTGAAATTGAAGTTTGTCTCTATGAGGGGCAATAAAAAGCAATACAGTCAAGAATCACTGTAAGGCAATATTTTATTCCTTTGCCCCATTAAAAACAGATAAAATGTCATAAAAGTGAAAACGACACTGGCTTTTTTCTTTCTTCCTTTCTTTTTTTAAAAAACAGTGTCTTTTCTACTGTAGGGAAAGAGTGATTTGGGGAGGGTGATTTTAAGTAGAAAACAACATGGAAAGGATTAAGCAGCCCCTTTCCTAACCCCATAATTCTTCTCCTCTGCTTAAACTCGTAGTTTGTCAAGGGGTTTTTAAAAAACCTTTTCCTTAACATGTGCTATATGTAGTTACAGCCTCACTCCTCCTATAGCTCTGTTGTGTGCCTTGATTTAGCAATGCTATAGCCTGCCAACTTCTCCATCAGCCCAGATTTAAATTCTCCTTTCCTGTGTTCCCTTCCCACCCTTCTGTTATGTCCACTGGAATATGCTCACTCTATGCCGTGAGCAGCTTGAAAGTCCTATTGTATTAAATATATTTTAACACAAGTTTAGGTAAATTGATTTTGAAACAAGTTAGAAATGATCTCCAGAATGCAGAAGCCTTTTCCATCATCCCATTGGTCACAGTCCAAACTAGGTTATTCCAAGATGATAACATGATATAGCACAGATAGAATACAATATATATTTTCTATCATTTCCTGGATTCTTCTCTGTTTCACAGAGACTTTTAAACAAATATCTGGTGGAGAAAAATAGATTATCCTTCTGGAATGTTTAAATATGTGTAGCAGAGTTCCAGCAAGAGAAGTTTCTGACGGAACTGACCTTTCCGGCCCTTTCCTCTGTCTGCCTGTTGGAAAATTTTGCCACCAGTCAGATATGCAGCATTTATGTTTCATGACTGACAATTATTTCATAATGAAAAACAAGTCACAATTAATAAAGCTCAAAACTAATACCTGCTAAATTCATTTAATGATTTAATGAACTACGGAAGAGTGTTATGGAAAAAAAATAAAAGTTTTAAGAGCAAAGGGATTCAATTTCCAATTAAAATCTAAAATCAGTCTTGAGTCTTCCTTGGGGCTAAAAAAAAAAAAAAAACCAGCTTCTTCCAAATCTTTTTCTTTTCTACCTTTCCAAAGAAAGAAACAGGAGACTAGCTCACACTGTTAGTAAAGGTTAGCCTAGGGTTGTTGTACCCCTTCTGCTTTCAAATAGGAGACACATGACAAAACAGTCTCCTCACAGAAAAGATAACCTAAACATGAAAAATTATAATGAAAAACCAAGAATAGGATAGGATTCTTCTCTCACATACAGAGTTCCCTCTATATGTAAGGAGGTATACTAATAATCATCATCATCATCATCATCATCATCATCATCATCATCATCTGGTGGTAAGTTCTTTATCATCATCTACTACCATCTGATGAACTATCATCATTATTATAATCATTATCATTATTACTAATACTGAATTGCACTTCTCAGCATGCTGGGGCAAATTTTTGAATTACTGGAAGCAAATTAGTAGCTATTAGCAATTGTTTTAAACTGGAATCCAAAGTGTTTGGAACAACTCTGGTTGCCGAAATTAGTATCAGAAGAATGACCTGATCTTGCTTCCATATTCTTCTTGCCTTAATATTTGATACTTTGCAAATTTTTGCACTTTCTGTACTTTTGATGTTGCTTGTTGATCAAATTCTAACTTCTGTATGCTTTTCTTTATTGTTCTCCAGAAGCATAATAACTGGCTTATTAAAATCATTGGTTTTATCCTTTATAACTTGCATGTCTCATTTTCATCTGCAGGTTCATTTTCTAAAACAGCAGGTACCTGGAATTTATAATATGCAGAAAAAGATGCATGTAATTTGTAAGATTTAGCTAACTACTAAAATGTTTTCTTTGCAACTTGATAATGCCTGCACATATAATCCATCGATGCTAGTTTAGGAAATCCAGCTATTACATGATCAATTGCTTCTTTAGATTTGCAATTGGACCTACATAGGTATAGAATTTTACATCTTGCTTCATAATTATTTTCTCTTAGTGTCTAGCGCAAATAATGTTATATTGGATTGCACATATAAATCCCTCTGTGTTGAAGACAGCCCACAGCTTGTTGCTTGTTGACATTATCATCCAGGAGGTAACTAGAGTGCTCTCTATGTAATGGTTTCTTAACCTATGAACCCTGAGTTGTGGGACTTTCATTAATGTAGGTGCAACCTTCATAATAACCTTGCTACTTTGACCATTATAGCAATTAAACCCTTCTCTCTTCAGTTGACTATCATTAATCGTGTTCAATAAAGCAGTCAATGGGGACATTTGGATATCACGTCCAGTTATTTCCCTAATTTCTTTGAAAACTTGTGTCCATCTTTTCCCTCTTCATATCACATGACTAACACATGTTAAAATACATCCTTTTTTCTTTTTTACATCTCCAACACAGAGATGACAAATTCTTATTTAATATATTCATATTTACCAGTGTTAAATACTATCTCCATGCTACCTTATAACAATTTTCTTTAACTCTTGTGGACATTTTCTTCATAATTCTTTTGCTCCACATTTTATTTATTTATCTATTTATTGGACTTATATACCGCCCCAAGCGTTACAAGCACTCTCCGGGCGGTTTACAGTTTAATTATACAGGCTACACATTGCCCCCCCAGCAAGCTGGGTACTCATTCCAGTCATCCCTTGTTATTATATTGACCAAATCTTCTTGCCATTGATCCCACATATATCTTAACCAACTTGTATTAATAATTTTTTATATTTCACTTATAGTTCCCCATCTTTCTTTTTTGCTTCTGATCTCAGTCTTTTTTCTATAATCTCTTGATCATTTTTCTACCCTCTCCTTTACTTCTCCCTTCCCTTGTCCATCTATTTAACCAAGAAATCCGCTCTCCCCCAAATACGTCTTTTATGCCTTCTTTATCTTTCATCTTTTCCACCCAATCTTTTATTTACCCCCCTTTTTATGTGTTTTAATCTTTGTTAAGTTTTCTGGGGAAAAAATTAACTCCACCACTTGTGGAAAGCAGGGAAATTTGTGAACTCAATATTCCTCTATAATTTTTCTAACTTTCTAACATATTTTTAGGAGGGGGTTAGCCATCTTCTTAATATCTTCTCCATTCTTTCCTTTAAATAAAATGCTCCCTAAATTACTCTCTAAATTACACTCTAGATTATCTTCGTTTTCACACAATTCTATTTCTTTCCATATTAATTTCTTTCCATTTATTTGGGGTTCTATCAGTATATCACCTGATCATCTACATCCCTGCTTTACTTATGAAAGAGTTTACTGTATTTTCCTGGGAGAAAGACTTGCTGCTAAAAGAAAAGCTTTCTTTCCTTCCAAGAAATTGCAAATTCTGTGATACTCCTATGCATGCGAGGAGACAGCCTATTTAAGGGGGGGGGGTCATGGGACTCATTTCAGCCACTACAGAGCAAGGACTCAGGGACTTCTTGTCTTGGATTTTTACCCTGAAATCCTAGGGAAGAAGAAGCCACTGACCTGGCAAACCAGTGTCATTTCTCTGTCTGAAGCGAGGTACACAAATACAACAAGGCGCATGCACACACAAAAAACCAAATCCCGTATTACATTTCTGCTTTTTAAAAAAGCAGAAAAGCAGTTGTGTATAGTTTAAAAATTTGCATAATTCTGCATGAACTCTGAGACTTTTTTTAAAAAAAATCCTGCCATGAGAGAGGGGAGTGTGCCATTTGTTATGCTTATCATGAGCTAAGCCGTGATTTGCTCCCTTTGCTGATGTCGAACGGACTGCCTGTACAGAGTGAAAATTCAGAGGGAAAGCCTTCACAGACGTGGAGGTTTCTATGCAATCTGGAACTCTGCATTAATTTATATAATGACTGAATAGGAGCTAGCTGAGGGTATAAAAATGATAGAGTGGCATCTAAAAATTATAGATGTGTGCACATCTTGTATTCTATTGATTATTGCTTTGTTAAATAAACAATAAACAATCATTTACTGTTTTGTTAATAAGTTTTCTGCAGCCTTCTTTACATTGAAAGACATGCTTTCTTTGAAATACAGGATATTATTTTACTGAACAAAAGAATAAACTTCACTTGCACAGAGAAGTGAAAGTATGTTCCAAACTGAGAATTCCGTCAATGGGCTGAATAGGAGAGAAAACCCTTAAAGAAGAAACACGACATACAGTTGTGTTCAAAATTATTCAGCCCCCAATGCTGTAAAGGGGTTTAGGGACTACTGTATAGTGTACATTTGGAATTGTATTCAGAATGAAATCCTACAAGGACGTTTTAAAGAACCAAATGCAACTAAAATAACATCAATTGTTTATGTAATACAGTAGTAAATGTTTCTTTTGTGGTTTCTTCATTGCCACAATTATTCAACCCCTTAAAGACTACCACTCTGAAGAAGAGAGGTTCATTCAGGTGTTTTCGATCAGGTATTGAAAACACCTGTGGATGTCACCGAGCACCAATCAAGCATAATAAGCACCAATTAGGCAGCTTTAAAATGACTGTGATACTCAGCTCCTTCTAGACATTTACTGGTGTGGTTACAAACATGGTGAAGTCAAGAGAATGGTCCAGGAAGACAAGAGAAGAGGTGATTTGTCTTCACAGGAAGGGCAATGGCTATAAGAAGATTGCAAAGAAGTTAAACATACCAAGAGACACCATAGGAAGCATCATTCGCAAATTCAAGGCAAAGGGCACTGTTGAAATGCTACCTGGTCGTGGAAGAAAGAAGATGCTGACTTCGACTGCTGTGCGCTACCTAAAGCGTAGAGTGGTGAAAAGTCCCCATGTGACTGCTGAGAAACTGAAAAAAGATTTGTCAGATGTGGGTATAGAAGTTTCAGCTCAGACAATAAGGCTCACACTGCATAATGAAGGTCTCCATGCCAGAACCCCCAGGCGCACCCCCTTGCTGTCTCCCAAGAATAAGAAGAGTCGACTGCAGTATGCCAAAAGTCATGTGGGCAAACCACAAAAGTTGTGGGATAGTGTTCTGTGGACTGATGAAACAAAATTAGAACTGTTTGGGCCCATGGATCAACGCTATGTTTGGAGGAGGAAGAACAAGGCATATGACGAAAAGAACACCTTGCCTACTGTGAAGCATGGCGGAGGGTCAATAATGCTTTGGGGCTGTTTTGCTTCTGCAGGTACAGGGAAGCTTCAGCGTGTACAAGGTACCATGAATTCTCTTCAGTACCAGGAGATATTGGATGAAAATGTGATGCAGTCCGTCACACACCTGAGGCTTGGGAGACGTTGGACCTTTCAACAGGACAATGATCCCAAGCATACCTCCAAGTCCACTAGAGCATGGTTGCAGAGGAAAGGCTGGAACATTTTGGAGTGGCCATCGCAGTCACCAGACTTAAATCCGATTGAGAACCTCTGGTGGGACTTAAAGAAAGCAGTTGCAGTGTGCAAGCCTAAGAATTTGACTGAACTGGAGGCTTTTGCCCATGAAGAATGGGCGAAGATACCTGTAGATTGCTGCAAGACACTTGTGTCAAGCTATGCTTCACGTTTAAAAGCTGTTATAACTGTAAAAGGATGTTGTACTAAGTACTAAGATTGAATGTCACTTGGGGGTTGAATAAAAACTAATAATGATGTGAGCACAGAAAAGACATTTGTGGTTATTTCATTATAAACTTAAGGTTACATTTCTCTGACCTACAAGTGCCTCTTTCATGTAAATGTAAGCAAGATGACTGAATGATCAAAATCAATGTCAAAATGGCCAAAACATTCAATTTCAGTGGGGGCTGAATAATTTTGAACACAACTGTATGCATCCCTGTATACAAAATTTGCTGTAGAACAAGATGAATAGAGAATTGGGGATGGTCACTGAAGCTGTTAAGGACTGTGAAGGTATGTGGTGGGTTACAAGTGATGTGGGGTAAGAAGAAGATGAAGCAGAAGCAGAACTGGGTTTCATGAGTAATAGTTTCCAGAATAAGCTGGGATGCTCCCACCATGGACACATGAGGGGAAGCAATTATAGTTACGAAGTGGTAGTCGTACCACTGAACAGCGCTGCATTTCTTTGCGCATTTACCATAAATAATTCCTTTTCAAGTTGAACACCTTCAGAAGTACTTTGCACGGAGTCCAGAATCATGATGTGCTGCTAAATGTTTAATAGATGAACTCAAAAAGACAATTCTCAAGTGAGAGATATTTCAATAGTTTGCCTTACCTGTTAAATATAGTTTGCCAGTAGGAGATATTGGAACAACCAGTGAGAAGGCAGGTGGGATGCATGAGGAAGAGTTACAATTAGAGATGGGCATGAACCAGAAAAAGCGACAAATTGGACTGGTTCATTGTTCAGTTTGTGTAGATCTGGGATCCCATTTTGCTAAAGCAAAACAAGCCATTGACCTTCCCTCCTGTGCTTTGCTTTGTTTGGCCAAAGAGAATGTCCGCCTGCCCTCTGCCCGTTTCGCCTCTCTATGTGTTATCTTGAGGGTGGATCTTTTGTATTGTGCAGTAATTTTATACGGCCAGAATACTATTACGTTTTTCCACCAGCATGAAACAAAAAGGATAAGTATCAGTGGCAAATTGTATTTAATTTAAGAAGCGAACAGAGGCATTTGTTGTTGAACCATGATTTAAAATTGACATTCAAGTCAAATCTATATATGGATACACTGGCCAGGCAGCATTTGTAGAGTTCTCTGGGTATTACTGGCAGAAAATTTAATTGAAATTACATTCCCAAGCATCGTTTAATTTAAAGCAACCAGAATCTTTTTGTGAAGACTGGAATGTTTGCACTTTCTATGATTATGATCCTGTTTTCACGTACCACGACTCTTAATAAAAAGTAGTGATACATGATCAACTCAGTTCTACCTTATTGTAGCCTTCCCTAGATTTTCCGAGTATAAAGTACAGTAATGAAAAACAGTTCATCAATGCCTCCTTTGAGAGACATTCTGGGACCAGCTTGCCCAAGGTCATACAGGCACATAACCCCATGAACCACACACTCTTAATTTTAGCAGATGATTTCAGCTGGCCAGGAGACACAGGAAAGATTCAAATTTCCAGATCCACACCCAGGTTTCCAAAACCTCTGAGCTATAACAACTCCTCCTTACATAATATGTACAGTGAACACAGTATGTGGACACATTAGGGTTTGAAAAGACTTACATTTCCACAATCCTTGGCAGAAAGTTCTACAGATTATAATAAAATCAACTTTTCCAAGCTTTGACTACAAATATTTAGGAACAGCCAAATATGTTTTAAGGATCTTGGTCACAACAGAGGCACATTTCCCATTATAATGCGCTGTAAGCTCCATTCTAACTTCAGTAACCTTTCCAAAGCTGCCTGCTAACAATATCTAAAATCTACATAGATTGTTCAAAGTAAAAACCACTTGTTACTCAAAACACAATTTTGCCTTAGTTTAAAAAAAAAAAACATGCACACACACAAACACACACAGAGAGGTAGAGACCAATAAAGAAAAACAAAAGTAGCATATATGATAGAAGTTGCTACTTAAAAATGAAACAATTCCATCTTTTATTTAAGACAAAACTCCTTGAGGAGCTGAATATCTCCAAGTCTCAATGCACAGCACAGATCAAAACAGAACTGAATAGGGATGCAGATAATAGAATGTGATATAAAATTAAATCTGAAGAATTTTATGCGTTTAAAAATGCTCATTTCTTTTGAAACAGACGGGCAAGTAACAGGCTCTTTAAAAACTGAAAGGAATAAGAACCTACACAATACATTTAAAATATGTTTTAAAAACATGAAAAAATTTAAATGTTTCAATCCCATTTCATATTTAATTTATTTTCGCACTACACAGAGTTGGAAGGACAACTGTTTAAGTGAAGAAAGAGAATGGAGTAAGTAGAATTAAAATAGGGGAATTCATTTCCCTCATCCCTAGTCTGGGCTGGGAGAATGTGGAAGGAGCTGGGCCCACCTCACTGCCCTATGGATTGACCCAAAGGAGCAGAATTGGGTAACTCCTCAGTGAGTGTTATCTAGTAATGCAAGTTCTAAATTCTGTCATGGGGAACCCCCGTCAGCCCCTATGTTTGGGGAAGACCAATCTGCCATGGATGAAGAAGAGCTTCTAGGACATGCGCACTCCATTTGCACAGAGCTCTGGCCGGCCTTTTGTTGGACCTACCTCTGCTTGTGCTGAGTGCCCAAGGAGTGGCCATTTGGCTCTCTTTGTAAATGTGTATGTGATCTGCTGTGGATCTGCTTAAATTTCTGACCCCCAGTTGTCTCACAATAACAGCTTTGACCCCAAGCTAAGTTTAATGGCTGAAATACAAAGAAAGCTTGGAATATTTAACCAATAATAATAATAATAATAATAATAATAATAATAATAATAATAATAATAATAATAATAATAATAATAATAATAATAATAATAATAGTAATAGTAATAGTAATAGTAATAGTAATAGTAATAGTAATAGTAATAGTAATAGTAATAGTAATAAACAACTACCACCACCACCACCACCAAAAGTGAATATTTGTGCAAAAGGATTTGAGCAAAATTAAATTGTGATGCTTAATATGTATTCATGGGCTCAGAAATGCCAAATGATCTTCTACACTGTGATTCAACCCTTTAATTACAAGCTCTCTGGTTTCCAATTTGAAATTTAAAAAAAATATTCTAGAAGCTTGCCTTTCCTCAACTATATTTCTCCCTTCGACAATGCTGAAGTTAGGGGTGCCGTACCCCTGTGTAAGTCACAAGTTATGTATAACTCTTATGCCCCCCAATATAACTACAAAGTAGTTAATTCACACACACACACACACACACACACACACACACACACACACACACACACACACAGAGAGAGAGAGAGAGAGAGAGAGAGAGAGAGAGAGCAGCTCTCTCTATCACAGTTCTCTTCTACAGAGTTGACAATCCTTTCCATACAGTACTGTGTGCAATGAGCCTTAAAAGTCCTTATGTCCTCCAGATCTAGAAGCTGAATTAGAGATGCTGTGTTTGGAGGAAAGCAGACCACTTTGATACCTTCTGTGTTGAACTCATGGGGTTCATGGGGTAGCCAAGGTCACAGTATTTATTGAATATTTATTTATTATTGGAACGTTTATTTATTGAACAAAATCTGTGTATAACCAAAACCAAGCTGTTCGGACTCTTGCAATTCAAGGGAGAAGTGTACTATTTCCCATGGACTGTCCCAGTGAGAAGATGAATAGTGGCAGGAACATTTCTTTTCAAAAAAAGGGAACATTGTCCATCACTACAGATGCTCTACCTTCTGCTAAACACTACAGATACTGTATAACATGCACAGGGTTGAATGACATGCTGTATTAGCTATGCAGTGTACTATAAGCCTCTCTTTAAATCTTGCCCCCGTCTCATTGGTTTTCTCATTCGTCCTGTGCACAGGAGCTAAGTAAAATTCCTCTGTCAGTGACAATTTCTCCTTTCTTTGCACCTCTGCATATTGGCTCTGATTCAGATCATGACCCTACCTTAAATTCAGATCATGCAAATAAATGTGCACATGAGGAAAAATATCTGCAGACTTCACTGCAGGAAGACCATACAAGTCTCATGACCGACAGGAAAGAACAACAGGAAGAAAATGCAGGTGGGATTTGGAGAAATTTAACAAAATCAAAACAAGAGATTTTCACATCTTTGAGAGACAGCTTAAAAACCACTGGGCCAGAGGGACTGACCTTCTGCTGCAGAAGTTATCCTGTTTCATTGCCCACCTATCTCACATAACCTTCTCCACAGTTTGTAAAATTTGTAATTACAAGAGAAAGTCTTCCTCATGAATATTGGTCTCTCTCATTTGGAAATTAAGTGCTGGTTTGAAGTTATTTCCAGGTATAGAAGCAAATTGTGGGATCACTTTAGTGTTTATAAAAATAGTGTCTTACTCCAATGCTGAAAGGCATGCGTGTTCACCACTTGGAATGGTGCTTTTATGTTTTGAGCATACACCAAGAGGGCAAATATATTTGAAAATTATAGTCAGGATTTCTGTCAGGCTACTGTTAAAAAGAACAAATGTTCTCATAAAAGCCCTGCACAATTCCTTCATAATAAAATATTTTTGAAGTTATTCTTTTATTTTTAATAAAAAGCCCCCTCACCTTCCCCCAAATCAAATTTAAATATATAACAATACAACAGGCATTAGTCTCCCTGTCAAAAATTGGCATCATATCTCCTTTTCAGGTGAAACAGGCAGAGTCTGCCCTGAGGCTAGACTCAGCAAGCCTACAGTTACCTGTAATGTAAAGCAGAAAAGTCAGGAGAAATTTATCTAAGCTGACACAATCTATATTGCTCTGGCAAAAGCACACAACAGAGCCACTCTGAATATTTTAGATAATACCTCGCTGTAATTGATAGCATTACAGCCGTCTGTCTCCTTCACTGTTCTGGTACAATGATAAAAAACAACAACAAAGAGCAAAAGAAAGCCAATAAGTTGGCGTACATCTTCATCTTGGAACTTCTGGTGATTTTATTTCATGCAGGAGGACTGTCACAAGTACACAAATTATATTCAGAGAACGCAAGGGCCTATAGTCAATGCTTCATTTGTCTCCATGATGGGAGGCATTCTGTATATGAGAGGGGAACAATGTGTGGCCCTAGGACTGTACATGGCCCTTGGGCTGATCTCATGTGATACTTTAATTTCAAAAGCCCTTCAGAAGTTATCAGTTCAGGTTCCAGCCTGCCAGATGGAAGTTGATGGTACAAACGTAGTGAAGGAGCAAGAGAACAAGGGAAGAAGGAGATAGAAAGTGAGACAGAACTGGAATGGAGTACCTAATTTTGGCTCTTTCTCTGCCTCTGGCTTCAGCGTTGCTTACTGTCAGTACTGTATGTGGTTCCCTGGAGATTATCCCCAAAGGAATGCAGACTTCGGCTGAAAAAAGATTGCCTATCCTGACATGTGTGTGAACAGACAGACAGGCAGACAAATGTATGGCTGGAGAGACAGACATCCTTTGATGCATCAATAATATAATGCATGCTGTGCACAGTGTTCCTTCCACATATGCTACTCCATAAGGACAAGAATCTCCAGAATCTGCTGTTCAAGATCACAGGCAGGAAGAAAATACACAGAAATTAGGTAGACAGTAGTGAATCATCTGGCAGAGTACAAAACAGCTTCCTATTTTCTTGGAAGCAAGCTCCACTAAATTCAATGGGACCCCTTGGTGAAGTGTTTGCCAAGCATTAAAAACATGTTGCTCAAACAACATCTTCTCCTGTCACAAAACTGGAATCCTTGAAGAAACTTTAAAAAATGTTGAAGCCAGGAGACCACAAATGTTAGTGCTTTTTGTGCAACCCATTCCGAGATCTGAGTCAAACATCAATAAAATCAAGCAGAAGATGAAAACAACACGAGTGAATGGCTGAATCAGGAACAAAAAGAAAAACTCATTGATGGGTTCCCTGAACCACTCAAAAGTTGCCAGATAGTACCTTAGATTCAAAGTCCATTCCCATGAAAAGGAATGTGTCAACCAAGACAGTCCTGCAGCAAGACAAAGTCTGTGAAAACTTTCCCTTGCCTAGGAACCATGCATATAGAATTAACACATCAAATGGGTCTACAGAAAAGTCAGGAGCCACTGCAAGGAAAGTCAAACGGATTTGTGCAAGCCTATCAAAAACTCTCAGGGGAAGCAGATTTGTCATTGGATGCCATCCAAACTATTTTGAACCAAGTCAGTGACTAATGACATTTCTTGGGTGGGTTGCATATATAATGGGAACATAATGAATGCTGTAACACACATAGGATTGCTACCCTGTCGTCTAAAGAACAAAGTAGATATCGAGGAAAATGTGTGTTCCCCGTGGTTAAACCATGTTTTGTTCTCCGTAGTAAAGTATCCTCGTAGGTAAGTGCCTTGACAATCAGACTCACCAGTTGAACGTAGGGTTACCTCCTAATCATCAGTCTTGAAACAGAGCTCACCAAAATGCAAGACACATACGTGAGAGAAAGGACAGACAAAAATGGATGCTTTTCGTTACTTAAGGAAGCACTGCTTTGAACCACATGAGCCCTAGAACTGAGGCCTATAAGTTGCAAAGGAGGAGGAGGCCCAGACGCTGTCAAGTGGACAAGGGTCCATTTCAGAATTTTAATCCTGAAATTTAAAACAGAAACAGGCTTTCCATTTGTGTCACATCAATGGCAGGGGGAACCATGATTATTAGTATAGTTTTACTCATGCTGTAAAAGCTGCATACGTATTCACTGTCCTGGACAAGACCAGTGGCAAGTACATGAAGCGTTCATGCATTTCCATTGAAAGAAAGCACAGAGATATACAGAAGTGGCTTGGGTCTGTGATTTTGAACAGGGAACTGTCTGCTTTAGAGCTCAATTGTGCATGCAGTGGGCAACCACAATATGCAGTAACAACTGAGACATTGCAAACATTGTATCTGTGAAAATCATACATCCATTTTTGGGGAGAAGCACAGTGAATGTATAATGAGAGCATTCTCAGAGAGAGAAATATGCAGGAAATAAATATGAAGTTTGCAACATCCTCATGAGTTCTGCAACTACCATAATGGCAACTTTACATTGGGGGGCAATGCTTATATCAACTGATGTGTGTGCCAGATTGAACAATAGTTTTATTACTCGCCTCTTCAGAGCTTTCTGTTTCTATTTGATGTGACTGTGAATACCTCAGCTTTTCAAGGGGATCAGAAATATGCCAAGGTGCCTTTGCCTCCCAAGGGAGTAACTCTCAGGTAACTCAAGGCTAGCAGGCTGGAAAAAAAATGTCACAATGCATTCAAGGTGAGTGGAGCAGTTTCCTTTGCCCCCTTCATTGTGTAAATGTGTGTGACGGGAACAGCAAGATTTTGCTCCAGAGGCTGAAGCTTAATGCAATTGTGAAACTGAGGCCCTGAGGGAAGAAAAGACGAAAATGGCTTGTCCCAAGAGACCGCGAAGTGACACTCATAAAGGAGCTCTTTCAGCTGTAGCTAATGTATGTCACTTCAGAGAGCGGGTCCCAGAGTCATGGCTCAAAATGGTCTGTCTGGCAAGCAACTGACTACTATGTGCTGCTCCTGGATTAGCCAATTGGGCCAGGCCTCCATGTTACAGTGAGAACCATATGGGCTGTTTTTAAGGCTACTTCCACTCTGACGTCAACCATTCCATGTACACCGAAGATCCACATACAGAAAAGTCTTTGTGGGTTAAACTATTAATGAGATGAAGCAACTCTGCATGAGCTGAATAGGGATTTGTGTCCAGAGCCAGTTTTCCAGAATATGATTAGGAACATTTAAGTGCTTTAACCAATAACCTTTATTCAAATTACAATAGCAATAACCTATCTGGAATTAGAGGGTTGTTGCAAAAAAGAGTGAGATGAATATGCTAGCATTCATCGTAAGAATCCGGGCTATTTTACACATATTTTTTTTCTTTTACAGGTTTAGGAAAAGGGGTTGTTGGCTTTAAGGTAAAATCCAGTTGGCACAATGCTGCTGAGTATAAATGGTGACAATGTCATGCCTCAGTTATGTTAATCTTTATTATAATTTATTTTTTTAAAAAATTCCTCTCCCTCCCTTTCAGTTTCCGAGGTTCCCTGGGTTTCCCTTTTTGCCTGGGGAGGCCTGTGAGAGCCTCAGGATAAGATAAGAAGGAGCCTTTAATATCAGGAATTCACTGTTAGACTGCCACGGTTGGTCCCAGAACCAGATCAGGATTGCTGCCTGTGACCTGACAGCGAGTTTCTAATATTAAAGGCTCTCCTCCGATCCTGAGGCAGCCAAAAGCTTTCTTGGGAGAAAAAGGTAAGATGGGGTTTGCCAGGAGGTTACTCTTAGATGTAAAGTTCTCAGCAAGATGAATTCTGCCAGGCACGTCTGTCTTAGATGAGGCAGAATTTTACATCTAAGAGCAACCTCCTGGCAAACCCCATCTTGCCACAAACGTTTGGACTTTTGGTACTTGCTTGGAAGAAGTTGGATTTACACATGAAAGCTTGTATCTTGTATGCTTTTTTATTTTTTATTAGTGGCCTATAAAGGTATCACCTATTCTTGCACCTGGCTCTCAACCTCTGACTCCGCAGCCAGTTACTTAAACCACTGAGCTAAACAGGCAGCTTGTCCTTGACAGCAGAAAACCATCTAAAGAATGAAGGTGTTGAATTTTAGGCTTGGATTGATTGAAAATTTCAGTATTTAAAACATAAGTGCGCCCTTATTCTATTTTTATTCTTTAAAAAGCATGTTGAGAAAAAGCATTCAGGATCACAGAAACCACCTCAGTCACTTCACCTGACTTTAAACAGGATCTATCCATTTCCCTTTTTCTTCCTTCACACAGTTTTATGAAGCATGTCAGGCTATTGGCGATAAAGAAATCTTTTTAAATAAAGTAAAATAATGCTGAGCCAAGACCATTATTCTTGCTTCATGGACAGGCGGGCTTGGGTGAAAAATCACAGTCCAGTCCGTGCACCTGGAAGGGAACAGGCTCCATTTTTTGAAACCAGCTAGGGAGTGACAGATCCTAATCTGGCCTGGCATGTAAAATGCCCCCATCACCGTTCCTAAGCACTGGGGGAGAGGGGTTGATGGTGGACCAATGACAAGACACGGACATATGTATGCAGCTTAGGTGTCCAGGTCTTCTATGCCACACTGAGCCCAGTCACAAAGGAAGGAAGTTGCTTTTTTAATATTACAGTTCCTAGAATACCCAACATGGCTGCTGGGCTACAGTGGTTTTGGCCTTCTGGGGGCTGTAGATTGGGGAGGGGAGCCATTTTTCTCATCTCTGGTCTTAGAAACTGTATTCCAAAAGCATGCTTGTATACTACAAATCTTGACTGCACTGCTTTTCCACACAGAAGACCCAGCTCTGCCTGAATGTTTAGATGGGAGTGTTCCACTCTGGTCTCTCTCTGACTTTTTCCTTTCTTCTCACGCTATGGAGGCACGCTCACAAAGCTCATTCAGATACAAAGGTGAGACGAGTTCAATAAATGAGCTAAGCAGTGGGCACAGCTTTCCCAGAGACATGCAGACACATAGACACAGAGTAGTCATCCTCATTGCCACTCCATTAGTACATCCAATCCTCCACCCAGGAGGGCGAGAAAGTGTTTCTCTCACTTTATTTTGCACATAGCTGGAGCTTGGCAGCAGGTTTCTGAAATACAATAGGTTTCAAGCGCTCTTGGTACAGCTAATTGTAATTTTCCAAGGCATCCTGTCCAAAAGAGAACACAAAGAAAGTGCTTATGCAACTTATCATTAGCCCCATGGATCAATACCGTTTAGGAAGTACAAAACAACTTTAGTTGTTTAAAGACAGGAAGTACCAGGAGGTGTCCCCTCCTTTTGTTGACAGCAAATCCCAGTATTGATCTGTCTACAGTGTAACTGTGCAAACTTTAAAGAAAGCCAGTGGACCTGCTGGGAATATAAATAGAGCCACTCTACCAACCAGCTCTGCGTATGGCTTCTAGAAGCCTCCCTGGGTTCAGAAGCTGTATATCCTAACTAAATGATAGATTTGTCTGCTGCTGGAAGAATATAAAGAAGTGAGGCAAAGCAGAATCCGATCTTCTAAAAAATGTGATATCCTCTCAAAATATCCTTCTAGCAATGTTTCACCCTGAACCTTCCAAGATTCTCTATCTTTTGGCTCACTGGAAACTGAAATAGTAGTCCTGTAAGGCAGGCTGAATTAAGAGGTTAAACACGCCTGAGGCCATTCTGTCAGTTTCCATGGTCCTACTGTCACTCTTATCCAAGCTATCTCCCTTTATGAGCCTGCCTGGGTGTTACGATCATGGGGGGGGGGAGGTCTTTCTCTTGGTCCCATCACCTTCACAGATGTATTTGGTGGGGACACAGCAGAGGGCCTTCTCTGTGGTTGCCCCAGAACTCTGACTCTCCCATCCACAGGATGCCAGGCTGGCCCCATCTTTGCTGTCCTTCTGCACACAGAGAAAGCAGTTTCTATTCAAGCAGGCTATCCCTTAGCAACTGGCTGTCTGACAGGGTTTTTTAAAAATGGATTGTTGTACCTTGTTGCTTTGTATGTGTTTTCGGTGTCGATACAGACAGTGTTGTATTTGCTTGATTTTTTTAAAAAAATATTGTGTACTTACTATTTTTTCGCTTTTAAATATTGTCTTCTAGTGATGTAAGCCACCTTGGGTTCTTTTTTATGGAGGAAGGCAGGGTAAAATATTTTAAATAAATAAATAATCATTACCAAGCCCTAACTCATCACACTCCCAATACACAGTTTAATTTAGCCACTCAGGGTTAGCAAATGATTTGTTCTCCGTTAATTTTTCCTTTCTTAAGGACAATTTGTAAACAACATAGGTACTAAAAATTGAGAGATGAGGAATACCTTCATTTTCCATTGCACACATAATTGTGTAAATGTCTTCCCTTGGACATCCTGCGAATGAACTTAAAATCCCAAATGCACAGGAACATGAAAAAAAAAACAAAGAGTGGCATGAACAGCAGCATATTGGGGAGCCCAAAATCATTTGGCATCCCTCAGTAGTAACAGGCTCTGAACAGGTTGAGGTTTCCCTGTGGCATGGCTGTTGCTGAATGTACAAAGAAGTCTCAGGCTGCTGAAAACCATTTCTACTAAAGTGGGAGGTAAATTGGTAAGGGATGTGAAAGGGCAGCGTGGTTTAGGAGGTGAGGGAGGGGACTGAAGCTGCACCAAGGGACTACAAGCTGGACAGATAACACTCTTGTGTCCTGAGAATTGTGGGAATTAAAAAGCAAAGGGGAACAGGAAGCAAAGAAAGACAAAGATCAAGGCTGTATGTGGGAGGTAGGCTTTTTTTTTTTGATTCCTATGACCCCCATGGTTTCTTCTGCTCATTAGCAGTGCTGCACAAGCTAAATCCAGAGAGTAGGAGAAACCATGGGAATTGCTCAACCAGCAATGGACATTGAACATTCTGTAGGTCCCCAGGTCAAGACGTTCTCCTTGCTGAGCCTTGACTAGAAGTGGAACACAATTTTATTGGGTTTGGTAGTCGATGACAGCAGTGTTTTTGCTCACCTGCCCATCAGGCAAGTTTCAAGAAGAAATGTAGCTAATTTCTACAATTTACACATTAATTAACAAGGGTCACAAGATACTTCAGAGAAGTACCGTAAAACGAGCACAAACCATTTTAAAGTGTTAACAGCTTTAAAAGCATATAACTGGGGGGGGGGGACTACACATAAATATGCTTTCATCAGTGGGTGGGAAATGTATGCATTAGGTAAAGTGTAGTGAAACTGACTCCTTAGAAAAAGATATTAAAATATGAATAAATACCAATGCAGAGAGAGAAGCCACAGTCTTGCAACCTCATACAAACCAAGGCACGGAAGGAAAGAGGATTTAGAGAAAGGTAACACAATTGACACTGAGAAATTGTCCCACTCCCCAATCTTCTATGCAATGAGTTTAGAAGAGGTGTTTTCACACTGCCTTGAACAGAACATGGCACATGTGGCAAGTGTAGTAAATCCAATCTCATCAGGCAGACTTCAAGCACTGATTGTTAATGACTGATCTGTGATTAACAGTTCTCAAACGTTCTCATTGTCCAGCTGTAACTATCACTTTTATGCAATTTATCACATGTAAATTCTGGCTTACTGCCGGGACTAGTCCTCCTATCCCTTTATACTGCATCTATATACTATGACATGAGAAAGAAATATAAAGCAGTTTGTACGAATGGGAGGACAAGTTTGCAAGACTAGAGAACAAAACCAGATCTTTAAATTCTCAAATTCATCTTCTAAACCACACTCAGAGAAAATATACAGCATTTTTCAACAAACGCACACTGCACAGGATGATCAAGCTAATAATAATGACTTTAAGGATGCATTAAATTTGGGTTTGGAATGACTCCTGCATTTGTAGCATAAATGCTAATAAAATTATAAATCTGCTATTAAATTTTTATAACCTTATAAAGTGATCAAGATTTTTAAAAGGCACTTAAAGAGGCACTTATGACAAACTAGAAAGAGCCAGCAGCACCACTAAAATAAGAAACAGCTTACCTGCAGCAGAGGGATTTCACCCCATTTCCTGTCTTTCATTGAAAACAATAGCACCCCTATATACCTGTTTCAAGATGGGCCTGGAGAGGCAGGTCTTGTGTGTGTGTGCATGCGCGTGTGTGCATGCGTGCGTGGAAATCCCCATAACCCCGTAACCTTAATGGTGACTGAAACATTTATTCAGCAGATTCTGCTCCAGGGAGCAACACTTCAAACATGTATTGTTTTCTTTACCATAATCTGCTGTCAACACTACCAGAAAGCTCACCCATTGGGGTCATGCCTTTTGTGTTGCCTGTTGCTTTCAACACTGTGTGTGTTATTATGTGCTCTCTGTGTTAAAAAGAGGGTGCATCTCATTATAACCTACACAGATGATATCAAAAAGATAACCTTTTCAGACACTTAGGTTTATATTTAAACAAATGTAATTATGGGCAAGGAGAAATCTCTTGTAAGGTCTTTGCTATTTCATGAAGTGTTGGGAAATTTTCCTTTTCTGCCCTTTTCTTCTGATTCTGCCCCAGTGAAGGGAGAGGGAATTCCTCTTCTTTCTGAATGGAGTGTACACTAGCACTTTAACATTGCAAAAAACACTGGACACCTGATTGTCTGTGGACCTGCCAAGGCAAAACAATTTCTCACTTTGTCCCTGTCACTGGATATGAGAGGAGGGCACTGGCACTAAGGCCCAAGCTATACATTAAGATAACTCGTAACTGGAGCAGGAAATTCCTCAAGTGCTCATTGTGTGCAATTATCTCAGCAAGAACTGTGTGATAATCCCACCTCACCTAGTTTGCAAATTAGCTTGCTTTGCTTTGTGATTCGTCCTAACCGCATAAACACATTCTTTGTTGACAAGCCTCACTTCTCAGACACAAAAGTTTGCCTGAAATACTACTGTGATGTCAGTTTTTATGCTGGGCTAGTTATGAGCTACAGTTTGTCCCTGAGATGCAAACAGAGATGGAGTAAGCTGGAAGATTATCTATGAAACAGCATCAAAGTCTAGACAAGCATCTAAGTCTAGACAAATTGCAGCACAGGCCAGCATTTGAAAAATTAGGTTCAAGGAACCAGGTATGTGACATTCAGCTCAGGAAAATGAGAGATTCTGAATTATGGTAATGCACTTTAACTTAAATAGGTGGAGATTCCCAAAAAGTAGTTAAAGCATTCTGAAATGTTTATATGATTTTTGGGCTCAGTGGAAGCCTTAAAACACACCTGCTACGTTATTACATCAGTAAAAATGCTAGCCTCTCTGAATCCATATTTTATGTGGATTTACTGAAGTAGTTTCAATTTATGTGTGTTCATACTTTTGCTGTAGCTAATGATCAAGAGATATCACCAGCACTAGGTTTCTAGGTAGCATGTGGAAATTTATTTGCATATAAGGCAAACACTTTTCAAATATTCTTTTTAAAACCCAGTAACAAGTTGTAAGAATTATATTCAAATACGCTGTGAGTACATTTCTATAAGAGAAATAAGCAATGGTTGAAAGGGCATGCTGGCTCATCATGAAGGAACACTGTGCTAGTGAATGCAGCTAAACACCTCCCACTTATTGCAGAAGCAATCAACAAACTCCTTATTTACAGTAGCTTTTTGTAATTAATAGTTGGCATCTTCCCATCACTGATTTATTCTGTCTTAATTTATCTGACAAAACAAAAAAAACAGTCCCTGGATTCTTTCTCTGGTTTGTTCAGAGGAAATTGCTGCAAAAGTGAAGCTGCTCTTTCCTAGGTAAAGGTTCCCCTTGACATTTAGTCCAGTCATGTCCAACTCTAGGAGGCAGTGCTCATCCCCGTTTCCAAGCCATAGAGCCAGCGTTTGTCTGTAGACAATTTCCGTGGTCACATGGACAGTGCGACTTAGACACAGAACACTGTTACCTGCCCATTGTGGTGGTACCTATTTATCTACTTACATTTTTACGTACTTCTGCTAGGATGGCAGGAGTTGGGACAAGTGACGGGAGCTCACTCCGTCGCGTGGATTCGATCTCACGACTGCTGGTCTTCTGACCTTAAAGCACTGAGGCTTCTGTGGTTTAACCCACAGCACCACCACATCCCTCTTTCCTAGTGACAAAATAAATAAGTTTGCTTAGTCACCATGGCACAAGCATGTGTGACTCGGACAAGCCAGGGTTTCAGTGCCTTGTTGTATTGTGTGAACATGGGGTGTCACCTTAGTTTCATTATAAATATGATGAAAGAACAGAAACACTTACTCAAACCTCACCCGAACAGTTCAAACTGAACAAATCTGTACAGTTGTTCCTGACTTCTCATGATCTGTTAATTCAGAATTTCATTTGCTTCTGGGACACAATGAAAAAACAGGTGTTCTCTCTCTCTCTCTCTCTCTCTCTCTCTCTCTCTTTCTCTCTCTCTGCCAGGAAGGTATTGCAATTTATGTAATGAAAATTACTACAGAAACAGTAACTCAGGTGAAAAAGGAGGTCACTTGTCATAAGGCCTGATATTCTACTGCAATTTATCCAACATTAGAGTAGGACTTGGGTTATCACTGTAGTTTTGTCAAGCATCTAAAATGCTTGTAAGGGACAAAACTCCGTAAAAGGAACTGCTTTTCAATAGCTAAGTTGTCATCATAATTTTGTTGCCCCAACTGTACAAATACTTCGTTATATTGTGCCTTGCGTTGTCCCTAACAACAGGTCAGAGAAATAGAGGCCAATACCGATACCTCCTAGTGGCCAATTTTGACATTGGACCTCCAGAATGCTTATGAAAATACAAAAAGCACAAGAATGCTTTCAAGAATACCCATTGAAAGAGAATGGCATGAAACCTGAAAAAATTACGCCAAAGCATTCCTAAAAAGGCCCTTACCTTTTGAGACTACTGGCTGATCAGTATATTTATATAACACAGGAATTACGCATTAGACCTAAAAAGTAATTTTTTAATAGCTAGTTGCATTAACTGATGCCTAACTATCTCAGGAAACCATGTTACTTGTAGTTATTTCTGTAGCTGGGTAAGAGGGACGAAGAAGTAACAGAGAAAAGCATGCTACACTAATTTCCTAAAAGTCTACTCCGTGAGAATCAGCAACTTTGTCTAGCCATGAAATCTCCAAACCTTATCACAGGAAAAGCTTTAATTTCCCTAGGCAGAGGCTTCTGAATCATTATAGTAGGCGGGCTTCATTAGATACGAAAAAAACTATGCAAATCCACAGACATGCTTCTCAGAAAGATTTCCTTTATTCAGAACAATATTTTGCTCAGTTCAAAAATTACACCGTACTACACTCTATATCTTTCCACTTTATGGAAGTGTCTAAAATTAAATCCTTTCTTTTTTTTCTTTCTTTCTTCCTTCCTTTCTTTTGACTGATCTGAGGAGGAGGATACAGTACTGGATGACAGTGTGGTGGAACTCTATTTCCCTGCTGGCCCTGCCAACGAAGAATGCGGGAGCATGCCCATGCTGATGAGAGCATGTGATCTCTCCCTCTTTTGTCACTTACAACTTTGGAGGACTTCCAGCACTCAAGTATCATTCTAGATCAGTGGCATCCAACCTTGGCCTTCAACTCCCAGAAATCCTGGCCAGCAGAGGTGGTGATGAAGGCTTCTGGGAGCTATAGTCTAAGAACATCTGGAAGGCCGAGGTTGGACACCACTGCTCTAGATCTTTGTTCTTCCATCTACACCTTTTAATCTATTACTTTCGAACGTGAGCTTTTGGCCCTGATTCAGAGTCAGGACCCCCCATTTCTAGCCTGGTAAAGCATATCTGTTAGTACAAATTGACACATACATATTAACTCTCATGCTTTTCCATGGAAGAGCAGACAAAAACATTTCATTTATCCACGCCCCAATATGAGGCATCGCTGAAAGAAACTCAGACTGCAGTCAACACCAGGGAAATGTTTTCCACTTCTAACTATACTGTACTTTCCATACCTCTGTTGTAATGTGGTCACGTGGTAGATATACCTGGATGAGCATCCCAATGTGTTTTAATGTTACTGATTCATTACTGTATCTCCATTTTGAATCATTATGGCCGGCGATACCATGTTACTGACCTGAATCAACTATAGCATCCAAGTCAGAGCAGATATGAGCAATTTTGCCTGCAAAGTGTTGTACTATTTCTTCACAGCAAGCTACAGTGTGGTCCGGATTATCTCCCTGGAGGTGAGCATGTAACAGGCCCATGACCATTTAAAACAACAACAAAAACAACCTCTGCTGGGTGTTTCTGTGCAGATGCAATGTTTGCTACTTTCCATACTGATTAGTCTTCCCAAATGTATTTTTCACAGTCAATCTATTTGTTCCCCTCCTCTCTATTTGGGGAAAAAAAAATGAGATTTATGTACTAACAGCTGCAGGCAGGAACTAGTTACTTGAAACTAGATTAAAGCCTGCATGTAGGGAAGAATATTCTACTAACTCAACAGATATGCTAATGCTAGTTGTATCAAAATCAATGCAATCAATAACAGGCATGTTAAACAAAAGGAGCACATCCAAGCCATTTCACTAGATCTGATTCACAATTTTCAAGGTGGGCTGTATCACTGTGCACTGTATCACTAAGCTAAAAATTTTTTTGGAATATTGGGTTTACAATTGTAGTTTACAAAGAAGCAGCTGAGTTAGTCTGTGCATTCATATTCAGACAAAAATAAAAACAAAACAGACAGCCACAAACACACAAACAGAAAGGAAAAATGTTTTGGCACCTTAAAGATTGTTATGTTTCAGTGTGAGTGTTCATGAATACATCCAGTTATTCTGATTGTTGTAGATTCATTTACTGTATGAAAGTTCACACTGAAATATAACAGTAGCTCTTTAAGCTCTCACAGCATTGTTTTGTTTTTATTTTGTCTGGCTATGGAGACAATCTAGTCACCCTTAAATTCTGGCAATGGCAAGTTTCACAAGAAGGATCACAAAAAAAGTATACCTGGCATCAAGGTCATGATTTTGTTCCACAGATAGGGCACCACTGAAATATAACTTTGCTTTTATTGAAATGATGAAATATTAGAAAAAGAGGGGGAAAGGTTGCCTGATATTTCTGTCTTCACCTGTCATAATGTTTAATTACCTACTATCAGTTGATTAGCTGATAGTAGAAAGGGAAATTAATCAAATGCAGCTTGTGTCATATTACCTTAAAAACCCATAAAAACCAATGGGCTGTATTGTTTTATCCATTACTGTACATGAAGTCCTCACTAAGTAGGATATTAAAATTATCCTTAAGAGGATATGGAACAGATTACATAGTGCACAAGCACTGCGCTGACATATTCAAAATTGCACTGCCCATTTGAAAAATGTCAGGTTGGCCACGGCAATCCTGCCAAAGGTGAGGACATGTGAGTGGTTCTGGTCTGATCTACAAATATAGTACAGTCCGGTGACAAGAAGGTGGCAGAGCAGAGGTCGGCAATCAAGAGTAGTTTGTTACAGAAAGCATTGCAAGGCTGCCCACAAGTTACACAGATGCTGACAAAAGAAGTAACCTACGTACCTTCGCGCTGTAATATTTACTTTTTAGTCCTTTTCTGTGGGGAAAAAGTCAGAAAATTCCCATTTTTTAAAAAAACTTCATGACAACAAGTGAATGAGAAAAGTAATGTCACCAATGCAGACACATTGAAGGGCAGGAAATCATAATTATTCAGTTGGCAGACAATTAAGTTCAAATTTATGTATCTGAAAGTGGGAGACCAGGGCAGAATAAGGATTCTATTGGTGTACTGCCCACCCTGGGGCTCAACAGTTTCCCTTTCTGAGCTAACTGAACTGGTCTCGGGGGTGGTGTTGGAGTCTTCTAGACTTCTTGTACTGGGAGACTTCAACCTCATCCATGCTGAGGCAGCTCTGGGCGGAGTGGCTCAGGACTTCCATGGCAACCGTGGGCCTATTCCAAATGGCTGCAGGGCACACTTTAGACCAGGTTTTCTGTACCAGAGTAAATGCGGATGGTCTGGTATGGAGGAGCTTTCTGCAGTCCCTTTGTCATGGACAGTCCCTTTTCTGGTGGTGTTTAGACTCACAAGAATTCAGAGCCTTTCCAGGAATGTGGGACAGACTAAAATCCCAGAAGGCTGATGGAGCCAGATGGTTTCCTGACAGCTCTTGGGGAGTTTTCTCTCACCTTGGCAGGTGATTCTTTTGAAGCCCTGGCTGATCTCTGGAATGGCTGTCTTTTAATTGCAAGCTGCCTTGGGTCCTTTTTAAGGAGAAAGACAAGTATATTTTATTTAAAATTAAAAGATAGATAGATAGATAGATAGATAGATAGATAGATAGATAGATAGATAGATAGATAGATAGATAGATAGATAGATAGATAGACAGACAGACAGACAGACAGACAGACAGACAGACAGACAGACAGACAGACAGACAGACAGATAGATAGATAGATAGATAGATAGATAGATAGATAGATAGATAGATAGATAGATAGATAGATAGATAGATAGATGTTGATTCCACAAATATGGAAGCTTAGGGACAAGTCTTCCCTTAGATAACCAGAATGTATCCACTATTTGACTCTATAAGCCACCAAGTTCTGCACCATCTCATATGCCGCATTTCATCTGAATACTTCCCCATGATGCACAAGCATCCAGCACAGAAAAGCTAGCATGTTAGAGAGACAGATTCTGTCTCAGCCAGGACACTCTAGTCTACGTATGGAGATTCTAGGCAAGATTTTTGTTTGTTTATTTGTTTTCTTGCTTTCTGTGGTGGAGATTATATTTTCATGCCACTCCACCCACTCTATTTACATTGTGCTGTACAGTCCCAGGAGATATATTCATGATTTGAGCTGACATTCATCCAGGGAAAGGGTGTTCTGCAACTGAGAGCCTTACTGAATATTTTAATATTGTAATGATATCAAGGTACATTGCTTAAGTACATTTATTTATTTATTTACATGACAAGTGAGGAACAACTGAGAACATGTTATCAGCTTGTCCCTGCAGCTCTAATTTTGTATGTAGATCACAGGAGCTTTATGAAGTCATCAAGGGGGTGCTGCACCCACATTTTTGGGGGGGCATGTTCTCTGCTTTGGTCATGAGCCACCTCTGATGCAGATCATACATTTAAGATGGTGTTCTCAGCCAATGTTTATCCAACTGCAAGAAGATATGGGAATGGAGTGCATTCTGGTGAACTTATAATTGGTTGGCCTTCAGAGCAAAGAAAGTTATGTGTGATACATAAAAATATTTCACTAACAATGGTTTAGTTTCACTCTGTGATAAAAAAAATTTAAAGAATGGTAGTTCTCACCAAAAGGTATTTTGGAAGTATCAAAGAAACTGTACTGAGACTTGTATTTCATAAATAGACAAATAGCAAATGTGGCATTGCATTAGCACTGCAGAGTAGAAAGAGCACTATAAACTACACACGTATGAATTACAGCCAATCTCTCTTATTCTAAGGCATGTATTTTAGCTAATTTAAATAAATGAACAGCAGAATGTTGCAACACACTTTAACAGAAGACTAGTGGCTGGCAGTACCACCCATTAAAATGAACTGGAAGGCACTTTTATTGGATTTAATGAGAATGAACTTTTATAAGGGAAATATGGTCTGCATCAAGGAGTCTTAGAAAACCCCATACACACAGACACTTCTCTCAAATCACAATAAACATCAGGCTTTACTTTTGTTGACAAATGGATAAGACCAAGAGAAACACACGGTGAAGTCCTCCTTTAAACATAAAATATATTTCAGTGCTTCACTATATAAACATTAATGAACAACATCTCATCACAAATGAAAATAACATCTGGCAGGGGGATTAAATTGTCAAATAATGCTGCTAATTCTAAAACTAATCTATTTCATGATATGAAATATTTTGATAAGACATTTTCAAATACAATGTATCAACTGTGGTTTTGATATCTTCATGGTAAAGTGCTCAGTTACTAAGAACTGCGGAAAGTTTTCCAGAAACTCAGCTTGCTCAATGAAGTCAAACATCACAGGAACATCTTACACAATGTAATAAACAGCAACCAGAGGTGGGGCTTCAGCTATGACTGTCAAAGATTTGGGGAAAATAAATCTTATGCTACCTCCCACCCAACGTTCTAGCAGTATATGCAGGTTTGTGTATGCAGCTCCCCTGTGAATGAACACGCAAGAGTCCAGCCTCCCTCCTGCCTTTTCACATCTTCCCCCAAATGGCTCATGGCATGGATTGAGCGGCCCTACTTGCTTCTCACTGCCCCTGCAGTTTCCATCTTGTATTGCCTACCTTGTGTTCCAGATGAGGATAGTGAAGTGATGATTTAGACCATGGATTTTCCTTCTACCAATATGAAAGCTCAATCTCAAAAAAAGGTGCCATTTGAGGTAGCCCCTGGTCTGTACCACACATTTAAAAGGGTCCCATGTAGTATTTGCATCACATGAATCATCATCATTGTCATCATCATTATCAGTAGGTAGCTTGGAGGAGAGAAAAGGCATATTTAAAATCTGTAATTGTCCTCCTAGCTGTTTTCTTTCTTTCATGTTTAACTTTGACTCCTTTCAGACTTTCAGGTGAGTATCCACATAATGCCTTGCTACACAACAAGTTTTATTTAGAATCTGTGAACCCTTTATTTCTTTTCATATTTATCAAGGATTTGAAGTATTCCAATGTCATTTTTTAAATTCAATTTTTAAATATGTATGTCACTTTCCATCTCAAAAAGCAGCTTTGAAGCAAATTATGAAGGGATTTTAACAAGAGCTCACTAAAAATTGCACATTTGCAGAGTATACTTTGCCACAGTTTCAACAAACATGTAACTGTGTGAAACTCCCATTAGCCATTTGAAGGGTACAGCTTGCATTAGGTTACACAGTTGAACAACATTTAAAATCCACAAATGGAACTTGATTATTTCTTGGCTATCTGCCCTTTCCCCCTCCTTTTCTTTAAATTGATTTATTAATGTCCAGTATTGCTTTGCAGTTTTATCCTTTTAGCAATAATGGATGTAATATATCACAAAAAACAAATTTTTAAGAGTACATCATTAGAGTGATGTAGCGCTGGTAATAAACCCCCTTCACACTTGGATGAATTTAAATCAGTTTCTCTTTATTGATTTTTGGTCATAACATAATTTTTAAAGTTCAACTCAGTTAATAAAAAAAGACTTGCTCTAGTATTGTGTATTGTTTTCATGTCATTTTTAAAAAAAGGAAAGGCTCTTATAATATCATTGTATATGGATTTACGCATACTTCCCATGTACGTTAATCATGATGAGTCCTTTTTTTCACCATTTATCTGTCCCCTCAGTCTGCATGTCTTGGTCGGTCTTTATTACCATGACACTTGGCATGCAATAGATTTGAATGAGTGGCTTTCTGTCCTGGTGAAATAGCAATAATTCTCCTTAGGAAGAACCTAAAACTCTGCTTCATTAAAATGCACATGATCACAGTGAGTTATGCTGTTTATTTTCATCCACACTCACCACCAGGTGATGAACTGGCCAAAACAACTGTGAACACAGTGCTAGCATCACTCTGTATACTGGTGAGGGGACTACTCCATGCAATGAAATCACAGATCTTCAAAGCTACTCAGGCACTGACAATGACATTGGAAAACACAGTTTGCAGCTTGTGGCGTTGTACACTTGTTTATCTTGTGAAAGGTGCCCAATCGGATCCTTGACTTCTCAAGGAAGAAGGATCGGGCAAAGTCCTCTGCCCAACACCTTGGAGAGCCACTGCCATCCAAGAGATCCATGCTGGTTTGGAGGGGGGTGTCTGATTTTTTTCAAATCCATATTAATCACGTAATCTCTTTGTCCATGTAGGAGAGAGTGAGTGCAAACCAAGTTTACCTAGTGAATTTCATGGCTCAACAAGGATTTTCATCAGTCCAACACCAGTATTCTGCTATTGTAATATGGCCAGTTTTTCTCTACTATACAGTTACAGGATTCTGATACTGTTTTAACTGCCATGTCTGCACCCTACAGAATCCTAAGTGATACTTAGTAAGGTACTTAGAATTCTCTGCTAGATTCCTTTGAACCAGGGATGAAGAATATTTATTAAATTATGGGTTCTCACCCCTTTTGGTTGTCTTGAGTTGACTCAGCAAGATACATTAGTGAAGACATGGCATGTTTTCCTTTTGTAGGTGCAAAGCTCACACCTACACCCATACCAAGCACAACATGACTGGATTGTTCTTCTAAAAGATGCAAACAACCTTTTACAAGCTTCTAAGTCAATGTCACAAAGGAGAGACCATAAGCATTTTGACCAAGTTACATTTTTGGCATGTAAGCATTATTTGCATTAAAGTATTATTTTGTACAATGTTGGTTAATTTGTGGGTGTGTATGAGAGAGAGAGAGAGAAAGAAAGGAGAAAATGGACAGTGAGCCATCCCTTCCACAAAAGATATCTGCGCAAGATGAAGTAGAGAAAGTGGGAGAGACATTGGAAAAAGGGATGAATGTGGAAGAAGTGGGAAAGAGAGAACTGAAGGAAGCAAAAGAAAAGACTGAGGTTTGTTTAGTGGAAGAGAAAGAGGGAGAAAAGGGGGAGGAGCTTCTCTTACCAGAATGGAAGGAAGATATACAAGATAAAGAGGGGAGGAGACAATTGAGAATCGCTGGGTCAGGGACGGAGGAAGATAAGGAAAGGAGGGGAGAGAGAAAGAGGGAAATGCAATATAAGAGAATAAAAGGATTATTGGAAGACTTTCCTAATCTAAAAACAGGAGGACTACTGCCTAATCCAGACACTACTAAATTGAAAAAGGTTCTGTTGGAGTTGTTAGAATGGAGAGTGGTGGTGTATCTGAGAGGCCAGGGTCATTGCAAGCAGGTCGTCCAGCCGGACTCCGCGTTCAACCACCCACCTCTGGAGGGCGACTAGACCAGACATTCCTGCTGTAAGACTATCTGCGCGGTGAGGAGTACTCCTCCGAAGAAGCCAACAGATTGTGAACGGTTTGGATCAGCCCCCTCTTAAATCCTATCGACTCAAAGATAGAACTGTTGACACCTTGTTATGGACAGTTAAACAATATCAGTTTAGTGGGACTGGTTGAGGTGATTGTTGATTCTACAAGTGCTCAGAATAATAAAGTTGTTGTCATTCAAAAAATATCTCCCTTGTTGTTTCCCGCCAAAAGAGAGTAACTGCGCCAAACCTATAATGAACCTAATCACAGTGGGTTTTTTTTTTTAAAAAAAAAAAACATCCTTTTTATCCTCTTTGCTTGTCCTGAGTGAGTAGGCATCCTTCAGTCTCGAAAGACTATGGTATCGTGCTCTGTATGGAGGACTTGGAACAGCGTCTAGTGTGGCTGAGGAGGCCAATTCGAGAGTGACAATCCCTTCCACACTGGAGACAAATCCAATCTGTCCCCTGTCCAGCTCCCTGGTTTTGCTTCCTTTGTGACTTCCTCTTTGCCTCAGCCTGCTGGACAAGGGTCTCTTCAAATTGGGAGAGGCCGTGATGTACTGCCTGCCTCCAGGCTGAACGATCAGATGTCAGAGTTTCCCATCTGTTGAGGTCTATTCCTAAGGCCTTCAGATCCCGCTTGCAGATGTCCTTGTATCGCAGCTGTGGTCTCCCTCTGGGGCGATTTCCCTGCACTAATTCTCCATATAGGAGATCCTTTGGAATCCGACCATCAGCCATTCTCACAACGTGCCCAAGCCAGCGTAGACGTCGCTGTTTCAGTAATGTATGCATGCTGAAAATTCCAGCTCGTTCTAGGACTACTCTGTTTGGAACTCTGTCCTGCCAGGTGATACCAAAAATCCGTCGTAGGCAACGCATATGGAAGGTGTTCAGCTTCCTCTCCTGCCGGGCACAAAGTGTCCAGGACTCGCTGCAGTACAGGAGTGTGCTCAGGACACAGGCTCTATAGACCTGGATCTTGGTATGTGTTGTCAGTTTCTTATTGAGCCATACTCTCTTTGTGAGTCTAGAGAACATGGTGGCTGCTTTCCCAATGCGTTTATCCAGCTCGACATCTAGAGAGAGGGTGTCAGAGATGGTTGAGCCAAGGTACACAAAGTCATGAACAACCTCCAATTCTTGTGTGGAGATGGTAATAGAGGGAGGCGAGTCCACACCCTGGCCCATGACTTGTGTTTTCTTCAGGCTGATTGTTAGTCCAAAGTCTTGGCAGGCCTTGCTGAAACGGTTCATGAGTTGTTGGAGGTCTTCAGCAGAGTGGGCAACAATGGCTGCATCGTCTGCAAAGAGGAAGTCCCTCATGCATTTCAGTTGGACTTTGGTCTCAATCTAGAGAGATTAAAGAGCTTTCCATCTGATCTAGTCCGGAGATAGACACCTTCTGTTGCAGTTCCAAAGGCATGCTTCAGCATGACAGCAAAAAAGATCCCAAAAAGTGTTGGTGCGAGGACACAGCCCTGTTTCACTCCGCTTTGGATGTCAAAGGGATCTGATGTTGAGCCGTCAAAAACTACAGTGCCTTTCATTCCATCGTGGAAGGACCTGATGATGTTAAGGAGACGAGGTGGACATCCAATCTTGGGAAGTATTTTGAAAAGGCCATCCCTGCTAACCAAGTCAAATGCTTTTGTAAGGTCTATGAAGGCCACTAAGAGTGGCTGTTGTTGTTCCCTGCATTTCTCCTGTAGCTGTCGGAGGGAGAATACCATGTCAGTGGTGGATCTATTTGCTCGAAATCCACACTGTGATTCCGGATAGACTCTGTCTGCAAGCACCTGGAGCCTCTTCAGCACAACACGGGCAAGCAGCTTCCCTACAACGCTAAGAAGAGAGATACCACGGTAGTTATTGCAGTCACCCCTGTCACCTTTGTTCTTGTACAACGTGACAATGTTTGCGTCCTTCATGTCCTGTGGTACTCCACCTTCCCTCCAGCAGAGACAAAAGATTTCATACAGTTCGGTGATGATGATCTCCTTACCGCATTTCAGCACTTCAACAGGGATGTTGTCCCTTCCAGGTGCCTTGCCAGAGGTGAGGGAATCCAAGGCCGCATTTATTTCTGCTAGGGTTGGTTCGCTGTCCAGCTCTTCCAAGACAGGCAGGCACTCAATGTTATTTAATGCTTCTTCGGTTACTACATTCTTTCTGGAATATAGCTCGGAGTAGTGCTGCACCCAGCGTTCCATCTGCTGTGCTCGGTCCTGGATGATCACACCTGTAGTAGACTTTAAGGGAGCAGATTTCTTCTGTAATGGACCTAAGGCCTGCTTGATACCATCATACATTCCTTTGATGTTACCTGTGTCCGCTGCTATCTGTATCTGAGAGCAAAGCTGAAGCCAATAGTCATTGGAGCATCTCCTGGCAGCCTGTTGGACTTGGCTACGAGCGGCTCGAAGAGCTTGCAGGTTGTACTCGCTAGGACAGGCTTTGTATGCTGCTAGAGCTCTTCTTTTATCCTCAATGGCTGGCATTAACTCCTCCGAATGGGCTTCGAACCAGTCAGCCATCTTTCTGGTCTTCTTGCCGAAGGTGGACAAGGCGGTGTTGTAGACAGTGTTCTTGAAGTATTCCCATCGTTCAGGTGCATTTACATTAGCTGGACCTGGAAGGGTTTCCTCGAGTGCTTGGGCAAATTCCTTCACTTTTCTTTGATCGCGAGTCTTGTTGATGTCAATACGTGGTCTTCCTTCCTTTTTCATGTGATACAATTTCTTTGTTCGCAGTTTTACTCTACTACACACCAGGGAGTGATCAGTATCGCAATCAGCACTCTGGTAGCTGCGTGTGATCGTAACACTAGGAAGGCTAGAACGTCTAGTGAGGATCAAATCGAGCTGATGCCAATGCTTGGATCTTGGATGTCTCCAGGAAACTCTGTGTTGCAGCTTCGTATTAAAGAATGTGTTGCTGACACAGAGACCATAGTAACAGCAAAACTCCAGTAAGCGTTGGCCATTTTCGTTCATCTTTCCAATGCCAAAACGGCCTAGACAAGTGGGCCAAGAATTGTGATCATCACCAACTCTAGCATTAAAGTCTCCAAGAATGAACAGTGACTCTCTTTCAGGGACTTTTTTGATAGTAGCTGCCAGATCGTCGTAGAATTTGTCTTTCACTTCTGGAGTGGATGACAGTGTTGGTGCATATGCACTAATGAGGGTTACTGGTCCTGCTGATGAGTGGAGCTGCAGAGACAGGATTCTTTCACTCCCCACAGTGGGTGGAACAATGCATCTCAGGAGAGTGTTTCTGACTGCAAAGCCAACACCATATTCCCTGGTCTCATTCGATGGTTTTCCCTGCCAGAAGAATGAGAAGTTTTTTTCTTTGACAGATCCCGAGTCTGGCAGTCTTGTCTCTTGCAGGGCAACAATGTCCATCTGCAGTCTACTCAGTTCCATGTCAATGACAGCTGTCTTGCGCACATCGTCTATTTCTTGCAGGTCGTTAGGAAAGCCGTAGTCAGGAAAGCCAGGGGTCATTGTCCGTACATTCCAGGTGCCCAGCTTTAGGGCAGAAGTTTTCTTATGATTGTTGCATGGTGCACGGTTGTCGATCTGCTTGTCGGGTTTCACCCTAAACCCCACGCACCCCGTGAGGTTAACAGACCGTGGCGAGGTAGCACCTTACTGGCTGGGGGCTGCCCAGCTTAAGGCGGGCGGTATCTACCTAGTGAGGTGCAATGACCTCTCCCACCGTCAGAAGTAGCCCCTGGCGTCCTGCTCTACGCCAATTCAGCAGAGACTTATAACCGGTAACTGCTACTTCCCGTGTTGTTTCGACGCTGTATGCGAAGCTGGAGTGTCCTCTCCAGAGCACGAAGCCTGGGTAAAATAGTATGGAGGATAGGCTGTTACCCAAGCAGCAAATCCCCCCTCTCCACATCGCTGAAATGGTCCAGTGGAAAGGCAAGAGCCAATACAACTGGTTCCAGCAACGTCGCAGGAGTTGGCAGAGTGAAAGAAAGTGCCTCCGGGACTCCGGCTCCGGATTTTGCCTCGAGGTTATCTCCTGAAGCCCTTTCCATAAGTGGATATAGCCACAAGGCAGTGGAGGTTAAAATTTGGAGTTTTCCTTCTCCTAGATGGGCTGCCTTCCAGGGCTGACGAGTCCCACCTACCCGGCCTGCTCTCTTTTACCAAATTAAGTAAGAGATAGGATTAGGGAATTTCATGTGACACACTCTCCTCCTCATTCTCTTTTTAAAGCTGAAATTCTGCCCTCCTTCAGGACATCCATATTCAGCATATTGGGGTTGGAGATAGACTTAGACTTCTCCACAAAAAGCCTACCTTTCGCCTCCTTCCCAGCCAAAACCCTTAAGGAAAATGGACACAGGCTCCAGTAAAATCAGGATTCAGACTACTAGGCCCTCCCACTAGACCATGTGATGAGCCAGAACAAAGAGACAGGAAAAAACAGACTTCTCCACAAAAAGCCTACCTTTCGCCTCCTTCCCAGCCAAAACCCTTAAGGAAAATGGACACAGGCTCCAGTAAAATCAGGATTCAAACTACTAGGCCCTCCCACTAGACCATGTGATGAGCCAGAACAAAGAGACAGGAAAAAACAGACTTCTCCACAAAAAGCCTACCTTTCGCCTCCTTCCCAGCCAAAACCCTTAAGGAAAATGGACACAGGCTCCAGTAAAATCAGGATTCAAACTACTAGGCCCTCCCACTAGACCATGTGATGAGCCAGAACAAAGAGACAGGAAAAAACAGACTTCTCCACAAAAAGCCTACCTTTCGCCTCCTTCCCAGCCAAAACCCTTAAGGAAAATGGACACAGGCTCCAGTAAAATCAGGATTCAAACTACTAGGCCCTCCCACTAGACCATGTGATGAGCCAGAACAAAGAGACAGGAAAAAACAGACTTCTCCACAAAAAGCCTACCTTTCGCCTCCTTCCCAGCCAAAACCCTTAAGGAAAATGGACACAGGCTCCAGTAAAATCAGGATTCAGACTACTAGGCCCTCCCACTAGACCATGTGATGAGCCAGAACAAAGAGACAGGAAAAAACAGACTTCTCCACAAAAAGCCTACCTTTCGCCTCCTTCCCAGACAAAACCCTTAAGGAAAATGGACACAGGCTCCAGTAAAATCAGGATTCAGACTACTAGGCCCTCCCACTAGACCATGTGATGAGCCAGCCTTGTCCAGCATACAACAAAATACACCACCCATTTTTGGTACAAGGAAAACAATTCTGCACTTTGTCATCCTTTTACAAGAGGACCAGATAATTGAGGATTTACATTCCTATGCAGAGGTTTGAATCTTTTTTCCTGGCCATGTAGAAAATATACTAGCTGCTCATACATTGAAAATTCAGGTTAAAGAACACCAGTTAATTCTTCTGCACTGTAAGTGTTTTTATAGATCCAAAGAGAGATATGGTCTCAATAAATGGTGGTGAAGGAATATTGCATGCTTCAAGTGCATGCAGTGCCTTCTGCTTCTCTCGCACATTCCCCTGTGACCACTGAGGTGACTATGAAGTGGATGGGAAGAATGTGTTTGTGCCAAAGGCTAGTAGCTTATAGTTTTCAGTCATCTTGTAAGTAACTGGGAAAATACCTGTTTAGCTACTTTGGAGAAGAGGGACAGTCAGGCAGTCTGAACCCGATGAGACACCCTACTCAGGAATTGAGGACAGGACAAGCAAACATTTCCATCAGTAAGATACACACAGCAGTCGGCTGCCATTTCATTTATAATACACGCAGGGTTCCCCTGAGACCGATGCTATCATATGATGACATGAGGACTAGTCAGTCCTGCTTTGAAGTGTGTGAGGTCCACACGTGTTGAGTGGTGCATAATAGCCCCTCTGTCTCCATCATCTCTTTAACCATAGAAAAACAACTGCCAGAAAACCAGGACTCTGACTCACACGAAGAAGTTATTCAGCTACACTGGGCTTCTGTTCCTCAGACCTTCCTCAGACCTTCTTTCATGATTAAAGATACAACAGAACTGACTGAGGGGCTAACATGCTCCCCACACATATGGATTCCACACATTTTAAACCATAACTGAATAGAGCTACAGTGGGATTCCTATGGCCATTCTTGGAGGAGAGGGAAGATGGGTAGCCATCTTCATTACCAAACAGCCAAACATCATCACTACATGTTGCCAATGCTCAGGTAAGTGTATTGCAGTAGGAAACATATTCATTTGAAAGGTGAGAAGCAATGAGGGGAAAAACCCTTAAAATCTGTAATTGAGATACGCTGACTGTGAGGATGACAGGTTTGATGCTGTCATTTTTACACAGAGGCCTTTATCGAATGGTGTCATTTTTGCAAGCCTGGATGGGTTACCAGTTGCGCGTTTTCTGAATAAGCACAAGGGCAGTATACAATACACTTTTTATAGTATAACCAGTTGTGCAGAAGGTTGTAGAATCCATTTTACAACCTCTTGTACAATCATTTTTACAACTGAGCAATCCTGCACAGCTCTGCTCATGGGGATTTGCTGAAGTTATGCTGGATTTGGGCTAACGAAATTAAAACACATTTTCTTTTAGAATACAGTATATTTACTGACATGTAAGCTAAATTGTAAACTGTTGTCCTCATTGCAAGGATTCTACTACCCTGTGTAATTTATTCACACCAAAACTGGATCCAAATATAGATGGATATTTTTTCTCCATTAGCTTTGTCTACGCATTTTCTTGAATGCTGCCAAATAAAGACACTATGAGGTACTGTTGCTATTCTTCTCCTCCCATTCTCTTTATTCTGAAATTGTGAGGCAATGGCTCTTCAGTGACTCTTTGTGGAAATAAATGAACTTTAAGGCACAGGGGCTTTTACTACTGGTAGCAAGAGGCGAGATGGCGTGGCTTAGGAATTATGGCCAAGCTGTGCATTGCCTGCTTGTTATCTACTTGCTGACCACAGGATAAAGGAGACAATTGTGGTGCCTACTAGGCATATAAGATCTCACAACCTTAGAAGTCAAATTATTTCTTCAGCAACATCTGAAGAACAAGATTTGTTCCATGCTTGTCATTTACATTTTACAACATGTATTCTGCATCATTTCATTGATAGCCCCTTAAACTGCTTGATTTTATGATTTTTATGGTGGGATTTATTTATTTAATTATACGACTTTTATTTAAATCTAGCTGTATTGGGTTTTACAGATGACTTTAGTCACTCTGAATCCTTCAGAGTTGAGAAGAAAGTTTGAGCGTTATCACCCCCAAATCTTACACTCAGTAGAACAAAACTAAATGTTAACCTGTTTCTTTGCCTGACTCCTAGCAAGTAGTTGAAGGGACTTTTGTAGACCAGTTTCCACTCAAGGTCAGGTAAGTCTCTTTACCTCCAAAGTGTAGAGATTATAGATTTTGGAAGAACTCAATAACAAAATTATTTTTCTCACTTACTTTTTCATCACTGGTCTCACTGCTTGCTACCACCCTGGGGCTGGACTAGATCCCCGAGGATTCCTGCACATCATTTGCTTCCAGAAGTAGGTTTTGAAATGCTGATGAACAGAGCATCAAATTCTGCTGAGCATGTCAAAACTTGCAGTCAAACCAGAGACAGGTATGAGCAAACAGATCTCTTCCCTGCCTTTCATGTATAACCTATACACATGTTTTATTGGTTCTGTTAACACAAATTCCAAAAATAAAACATATTTAAAGAAACACACTGGGTTCACTCTAGTCAATTTTAAGCATGAAAGGCCCTCTTAAAAATACTGACAGTTTCAAACGTTCTCTAGAGTTGTGATCTGTTTCAATTCTTACCGATTCTAAGAAGGAAGTAAAAAAACAAGTCTTCTAAAACTGGCCTATGATATTTAACCAGTCTTGATGTGTTGTTTTTAACTGTATCCTCTGTTGATTTAAATGGTTTTAACGCATGTACTTGGTTTTAAAGATTTTATGGTGGGATTGATTTAGTTAATTTTATGACTTTTATTCAAATCTAGCTTGATTGGGTTTTATTCTTTTAAGAAGCAAGTTAGCAGAAAGACGAAGTACAAATATGTCATCAACAACAAACAAGAACAAGAACAACATAGAAATCAGCTGCAATAAAAAGATATCCCATGGCCTAGATTGTGTCCTCAGTTGCAGTGATCTACATATGGATTGAGTGCCAAAGAACTACTCAAAGACAAGCATAATACTCATTGGATGTTTGCCTATATTCTTTGAAGTAGATTATGGCCATGACACATTAGAACTTTCTAAGCACCCTTCAGCAGAATACCAAACACAACATAGCAACTGTTGTTTGATGAAGACACAATGTACTGCTCATGTGTATATATTCAGATAATAAGCGATTCATAATTACATCCTCCGTGAATCTTTGGGTAAATTAACAAGTCATATCATTCTTTAGTTAAAATGATTTGCACAGGATGGGCAAAGAAATACCAGGTAGAAAAAGAAGAGAGGAAACTACAGTTTGTGCGGTTCTTCTAACTTCAGTACAGCAGTGACTGCTTAAAATGAAACTAGTTGCTTTTGGGGTTTTTAGATACTTGAACTGTCTTAAATTGTTAATGCAATCAGAAGAAAATGCAAATGCAAACTAGCATATTCTGAATGTCAAGGAAAGAGGGGGAAATGTCATTTTACTTTGAACTATACATATAGAAGCACCCCACCACTGAAATAATTCCAGAAATTTTATGCAGCACATGAGAGAAAATTGCCGCACAGATTTCAGAGCATACCCTATAATCTTACAACATATTTAGAATGGAAAATTAGAACCGTTCTAAACTACCAATTGTGTCAGTGAAAACAGCTTTTCATTGCAAAATGACAATTTTCTGCTTTTGAAAGCTGCCTTTTTTTATTCAGAAATGATGCAGGAATCAGAAAAATTTTACCTTTCCTTTACATCATGCACAACAGCAAACAAACTCTAGCCGCCTAGAGTGGTCTATTCGTCCAGATAGGCGGGATAGAAATCAAATAAATGAAGAAATAAATAAACATACCCCTTCCTGCCAAAAGTCCACTATTGTTGCTAGCTGCATTTGTTTTTTAATCAGTAATTTAATTTCTAGAGGAAGACTTGTAAAACTATAAAGAAGCTTTGTGGAACATATTGGGGCTCAAAACTCAATAAATGTTTAAAGACTGCACTGTTAAGTTGTTCTGCTAATGCCAACCTCTGGTGATATAATGATTATCCTAACAATCAAATATATTTAGAGGTCTAAAAAAGTTCACAGCTAATAGATACCATAGAATACAATGAAGACAGTATTTTAAGTATTGCCTATTACACTGACACATCACTGCACTAAGGGTGTTTCTGGCGATGGGATCAGGAGGAGGCGATTCCCCAGCAGTCCAGCCCATATATTTATTTATTTATATTTATTTATTTATTTACAATATTTTTTAGCCGCACCATTGCCAGTGGCTTCAAGACCTTCTGAAAAGTCCTGCTGAGTAAGTTTTCAAGCAGCATAAAGGTTCGCAGGGACAGGGGACAGGGGCTTGCCACACTAATGGCCAGGCAACAGTATAAGATTGGATGTAGGCCTATATCCTTTGCATCAAGTTCTAATCTACCATTTGGAAGCGGCTCTCAAGGTTTCAGTTGGCAGCATCAGCAAAATTATATGATCAATCCTAATTATCCCATGGTGGTTATAAAACAAGCAGCCAGGACAGTGGACTTGACACTCAGGACTTCCATACTAGTTTTGTTCATTCACAATATTTTTGAAGACAATGTGACTGGTCTCTGTTTACCTTTAAAAAGCAACAACAGTACATTCAGTACAACAGTATGAGAAAAGCTGCCTGTTCTATGTATTTTATTTATTTATTTATTTTATTTTATTTTATTTAATTTATATCCCGCCTATCTGAATCACATAGGACCACTCTATGTGAATAAGTCAGCTAAGTATCTCCTGTGGCTAAAAATAAATGCTAGGATATTCCAACTTTTATGGTTTCCAGCATATGCTTTGGCCACCTACAAAGTGTGGAAAGAGAGGTGCCAGTTTCTTTACATTAGGTTGCATTTAAGATTCTTGCATAAAATTCATCACAGTCTCATTCAAACTGACCCATGCCCCCCCAAAAAAAATTGCATGGTGTTTCTCAGGAGTAACAATGTTCAAACATCCCCAAGCTTTTCTTTCTGTTATTGTTCTTTGGCCACTGGACCAGGAATTTTTAACTGGGGGAAAAATGAAGGCGGCAACGTTTGATCCAGCATTCTGCCCGCAGAGAACCAGAATCTCAATAATGATAAAGCAATATTTTCACTAGGGTCAAGAGACTAGCTAAGAGGAGAATAGTTGGCACTGGAAAACAACGAAGTCACGATAGCATTGTTCTGGGCAGTAAAAAAAATGGCAAGGTTGCAGATAAAAGTAAAGATTAAACAATTATCTTGAATTGTAAGCTTTGTAGAAATGGACAGAAAGGGGGAAGAGTTGCAGAAACGGGACAAAAAAAGGGGGGTGCAACATTAGGCTGGTTCAAAAGCAAAAGAAAAGAAAAGAAAGAGGAATTAGAATATTAAATCTTGCAATCTTCCTAGGGCATTGGCAATCAGTTTGAAGGGAACAATTAAACCCCAATGTTGAATGGAGTAAGAAGCAGTCTCTCTGGCAGGCATGCTGCTCTTTAAAGAAGTGTAATGAAAGGTGGCATTGATGAATAGCTGATCTGTTCATGGCTTGAATAAGATGCAAATCCATAATAAGGGGCTTTTTCCCCCAGCACAAAGAAGATAGACTGTGGGATACAGAGACTACTAAGCAGACCAAACATTGATCTATGGGGTTTGGGGTTTAAGATTTTAGCATTGGCTTTGTAGGGAACGTGAAATACATCTCTCTCTAGTTCCCATGTTGTAATTAAATGCCAGTGAAAAAGCCATAGTCAACCAAACATGGAGCCTCTCTCTCTCTCTCTCTCTCTCTCTCTCTCTCTCTCTCTCTCTCTCTCTCTCTGTGTGTGTGTTTGTGTGTGTGTGTGTGTTGCTGCATTTTGCCTTGCACCCAGCAGCCAGGTAATTGAGACAATACTCTGAATTTCTCAATCAGACTTTTGACTGAACAAGTGAACATTACAAAACTTTCCACTTAATCCTTTCTGCCTGTTTGTATATTTTTGTGACTGAGTTATACTTTAACTGGTGCAAAACAAAAAAAACGAGAGAGTGAAAATTGGAACATAGATTTGAAGGTCAGATTCCAAATATACCATCAAATCTGAGACTCACCAGGAAACAGAATACAGCACAGAACTATGTCCCTATGCTGGTTTAAGGAAAAGGCACCTGCCCCGAATATTGGGATCGCCACAGGTGAAGAATCCCTAAGAATGTTCTTTGCATGCACTGCCAGCTACCACTCACTGTTGCATGGAACGTAAAGCACTGTGCTTAAGAATGGTGTCAAGGTGGAAGCCTCTGCCCATCACCTCTCCACATCAACAAATACCCTATGGGGACGATATATTCCAAAGTATAACAATCCCCAAGGCTTCATGATACATGGGCCTTTCCATACAAACCTTGGTTATCACAACTATGGGCAGTTTGCTTCTATTAAATTGTCACACACCGTAGAGAAGGTCCTCTAATTTCGAAGGCATCACAACTATCCTTGCTTCTTCACCACATCTTCAGCAGACCTTTGGATGCCCATATTTCAGGATTTTATTGTTCCTTCCTTCCCTATCCCACACCCTATGCAAAGTACTTAAAACCCGTAAGGACTAAAGTTCTACTTACAGTATTGCTTAAATGCCCTGTCCTCTGGGACATCTAACCCCCTGCAGTCACAGAGTTAAACACTGGTAGTTTCAATAGGCAAGAGCTTTAGCTCACTCCAGGCTGATCCAAGGCCCTGCAACTCAACAGAGAGCAGCAAAGTTGTCCCTGCACTTGGCTCAGATAAGACTTTTTTAAAGGATTCATTTAAAAAGGTGCCTTTCTGGGTTTCAGAAATTCTCAAATTATTTTCCAGCTTGTATTGAAACCAGATCTGGAAAACTCCTCTTTTGAAGCGTTACCCAACTAGAGAGTGGTCTTAGGACCAGATGGGCAGGGTACAAATAAAATAAAATAAAATAAAATAAAATAACATTAAATAAATAAATAAATAAATAAATAAATGAATAAATGAATAAATGAATAAATGAATAAATGAATAAATGAATAAAATAGATTGGATTGTAGTTCTGTTACATTAGACACATGGGGCGGGAGGGGGGGAAGAAAGAGGCTTCAGTGGCGAGAGCGGAGAGCGGAGTGGGAGCTAATTCCCTGCCAGTTAGTAAACCTTTCCATTTGGAGAGCCCTGCTGCATTTTGTTATGTTTTGTCCCACCATTTAAGCAGCTGTGGCTTTACTAACGCACACTGGAAGAAGGAAAAAAGGGCAGATCATTTTTTTTTCTGAGGCCTCTCAGATTGTCTTGGGAATTGACGGAGGATCCAACATGAGCTTCAGGGGGCCCACCCATCTCTGTGTGGCATCCCACAACACACTTCCCCTAGATGGGGCTCAGCATCTATGATCTCTCCACACCCAGCAGCTCCAACCAGCATAGTCAGTGGCAAGGAACTGTAGGTGATGCAGTTAAAAAAAATAAATAAAGTGTGAAGGGCCTCCATTTTCCCGCCATAACTTTAGGTGCAGCAACAGCTGCTGCTGACCAAAGGTGGTGCCAGTTCATGCCTTAGTTAACACCCCCTCACATATCCACCCTTACAAGTTGAAAAGAAGACATTTTAATCCCTGCAATAGATAATTTCTGCTCAGTTGTCAGGCTGAAGCATCGTCAGGTATTGTCAGGCTTGAAAAGATTAAGCTTTCCAACATGCAGCTGACCTGCCTCAATGAAAAATAGCAAGAGACAGTATGCATGCTATTGAAGTCTGCTGAATCCCTCCATTTAAGAAGGAAGATTTGCTGCTGATTGGATTATAATGTAAGTGAGAAATCTTGGGTATTAATGATAAACCACATTATGATGTGTACAAATGAATGAGTGGTCATGGGGCACATTAGTTACTAACTTTTAAATGGAGATTATTTTTTCCTAATGAAAAAGGAGAAATAATCCCTTCTGGACGTGCTTCAGTTTTAATACTCTGACAGCTACATCTGAATGCTGCAAGTTCTGACACACTGCGGGATGTCTGCAGTTTGCCCTGTGTCCTTGGTGGGCAGGTAACCTTCCTTTGTTTCATTCAAAAGAGAAAAGGTGTGTGTATGTGTTGCAGGGCAGCACCTTTATGAAACCCGTAAAACAGCACCAACCAAAGTGACACCAATCACAGCATCAAGAGAAGTCCTAAATCAATAATCCAGATGAACAAATAATGAATCTGCTTCTTTCACTTCACTCTGTTCTATTATCCATCTATCTACTTAAGAGTAAACACAGGGCAGAATCCAGGTCTTCCTAGTCTACCCAGTGTGTTCTTTCTGCTGTTCCAAACTGCTCCATATCAACAAACCTAAATGCGCTGTTGATTCTAAACCAGAAAATAAGGCCTGATAATCTGAAAATTTAAACTCCTCAGACCTTTGAGTAAAGATCTATGCTCATGTCTGTTTTCGTAGCCACCAATATTAAGAAAACTGCAATTCATCACTGAAGCCCCTTTCTCTCACAAGTATTGGAAGGGAATATTTAGAGGCAGGGAAGGCAAACTCTGAGAGGTTACTGGGTAGTAAATAAAAATGCATTATGATTGATTTATTCTGAATTTTTCTTTAAAAAATCAATGCCATTGTAACCTGATATAAACTTTCATGCAACTCATACGGCACTGTGTCTTAAAACTCAACTATAAAGCAATAAAGACAAATACAAAGGGATGAATATTTACCCATTGTTATTTATTGCTTTATGCAGGCTGGCTGTGGGAACTGAACCAGGGGTTTGCCTTCCCCCAACTAGCCTGATTGTCAGTGACTCAACCATTAGCTGATGGTTCGGTCACTGACAAATGGGCTGGATGTGGGAGCTGGACTTAGGGTTTGCAGCCTGCTGGCTTGTCAATAACCCAACCATCAGCTGATTATCAGGCCATTCACAAGTAGACTGGCAGCGGGAACTGATCCTGGGGCTTGCAATTCCTGCAGCCAGCCTGCTTGCCAGTGTCCTGCCAATCAGCAGATCAGTGGGGGCATTGACAAGCAGTTTAACAGGAAGGGAAACCTGGGTTTTCCTTCCCACAGCCTGCTTGTCAATGTCCCACCAATCAGTTGATCAGCAGGACATTGTGTTTTAAGGACAAATCGATGGATATTCCTTGGTTCATCATGAAAATTTGGTGCTTCATCCATTCATCAACTCTTGACAAATGACGAATCCCGAAAAAGCACATCTTTTTTCCAAATACGTCCCCATCTCTATTTGCAACTTATTTTATGTTTCAATTTGGATAAGGTGAGTACATGGAGACTGAAGACAGTTTTGGTGCCAGTATCTACACTGGTCCCTCAATCCAATGTACCCCAATTCCCCCCACAGATCCCCTTCCTTTGATCCCAGCCTCTGCTGATCCCTGGCTCTCCTTTTATGGTTCATTGTAAAGTTGGTAGGCTGTTTAAAGTATGCATAGCAGTAGTGGTTTAGGTATCTGGATGTAGAGCGAAAGAGGAAAAGGAAAAGCTCCAAATTAAGAGTCAATGCAGTTCTGGAGAAGAGGACAATAAAAGAATAATAATATAGACGGAGGAAGACGAAGATTACAGCAAGAGGTCCCATCTACGGTGGTGTATTTTGGTTTGTGTATTTTATGTTTATGCTTATGTTATAGTAATTTTGAAAAAATTAAATTTTTTTTAAAAAATTAAAAATGGATGTAGAGTGAGAGGTTGGGTGTTCAATTCTCCACTGTGCTTCCTGTGAGTAGAGCCAGCCTATGTGGTCTTGGCAAGCTGAACACTTCTAAACCCCAGCCCCGAAGAAGAGCCCCTTAGAAAACCCTGAAAATGGATCACTATAAGTTGGAATAGACTTGATGGCCTATGATCATGAGAGAAAATGGACAGTTTTCGAAGGTTATCCATAAAATTCTCTAATGTACAAACATATTGCAAAAGCATGGTAATCTGCTGTAGTTCACTGAAGTTGTTTCTATTTCATATTGATTTATCTCTCGGATTTATGAGGAGGTAAACTAGTATTAAACTCAGTAGTTCATGTAAAATTAAAAAATAATAATTTGAGGGACAATGGAGGAAAATTTTGGATGTGGGTGTTCCCTGATGCCCCAAACATCATGTTCAGTTTAGTATGTCAACAGAATACCACCCACAGTCACACATATTTTTGTTTTGGAGAACGAAATAAGTGATTAGATGGGGAAAAGTCCATTCAAATAATTTCTGCATGAAAAAAGTAGAAACTCCTAGCAAGAGAAGGGGGAAAAAAACACCTCCACACTGGGAGAAAAAAAGGCTGGACTGATTGGAATTGCACCATATGATCACTTTAAAAAAAGGGGGGGGGGGATTCATCCATTTTACATACACAGCAAATCGTACAGAATTTGACCCTGCAGTTGCAGCTAAGAGCCATTGACTGAAAACCTGTCGAGGATTTAATTAGTCAACTCTTTCGTAAGTTCCATTGACTCAAATGGGCCTATTCTACTTGAAATGTACTAGACTAAGCAACAAGATTTGAGATGTTAAGATGCTCCTAACTCATCTAATGTATTTACGAGAGCTGAGTGGGTTTGTTAATAATAGGACCTCTTCAAGGTCACTTGTTCATAGGGCTGCCATAAGTTGGAGGTGACTTGACAGCACATAAGAACAACAATAAATTCTTCTAATGTTGGATTGATTGCTCTCTGGTTGGCTGAGCTGTTTATAGAAGAGCAGGTGACTCACATTTTTTTACCTTTACCCTGTTGGAAGGAAAGGAGAAACTAGAGTCATTCCCTCCCAAGGGTGAATGATTTGCCATCCCACTCCATCCTTAAGGCAGATAAAGGACAACCTCATTGCAGTCATGTTTCAGTAGCTCAGCAACCAAATTCATGTGCATTTTAACCAACAGTCCTTCATCTGCAGGTAGAATGAGAATGATAAAACAGAAAGCTACAAAAATATAGAAGCAAAGGACTCTGATTAATAAGAATATGCTCTGCTAACACCTCTTTTACAAATATAATGTTTTTACTTTAGAATTCTTTCTTTAAAATCTACTGGACTTCTCTGGCAGCCTGGAAGCTATGAAAGAGTTACAAAAATTCTACGAGTGGTAGTTGCTGCTTCTGAGCAAAAGGATACAATTTTTTTTTTGCTATTTTTAAACAGCGACTTTTATTAAGAGCTGGCTGGATAGCTCAATGGTTTATGAATTTGGGTGGAAATCCAGAGGTTGGGAGTTCGGTTCCCCACTGTGCCTTCTGGGAGAAGAGCCAGCCTGTGTGGCCATGGGCAAGCTGCACAGTCCCAGGATGGCTCCAAAAGAAGAGAGTGGTAAACCACTTTTGAGTATTCTGTACCTGAAAAACCCTGAAAAGGGTTGCCATAAGTCAGAATTGACTTGATAGCACATCATCATCATCATTAACAAACAATGGGGATAAGCATAATTCAGTGAAGCCTTTGAAATGCTGTTAGTACTTGATGTTATAAGGTACTGCCTTTTTAACAGTGCCAAAGCTGTATTACTTAGGAATATATGTGAAACTCTATTAAACCTTCACTAGCTGTGAGTGGCACATTCAAAGTGCGGGCAAGCAACGGCAAAAAATAGAAAATTGGAATGCCTTAGAGAAGGCAGAGAATTATCTAGCTTAGTTGAATTAACAATTAAATCAAACTTCGGCTGTAGGGTGACAATTGATGCTTCAGGCTTGGTGATCTGTAACTAATTATATATTGAGTGCCCACACCATTTCTAATTCTCATCTGGATTGTTTGAAATGGTTATGAGAAAATTGTTTGCTCCTTTTTAATAGCAAAGCTTTTGTTTTTATCACTAAAGCGCCTCCTGTCATTTTGCCCTTTGACAGCTCGAGCAGAGTCTCGGGGTGGGCCTTTCTGTGTACCAAGTCAGCTCTTAACAGTTACACAAGCAAAGCATTTTGAGTAGCTTCTCCTCCATCTTTGGAATTCTGCCCCTCTCAGTATAGCAAATGCCTCCCCCAAAACACGGTATATGGCTTGGCTATAACTCTGCAAAGCACTAGGGAACCCAGGCTGAATGCTGGCATCTCTGGGTCTGGCTGGAAGAATGGCCTGAAGCCCTGTGAAGCTGCTCCTAATCAGCTTTGAGAAAACTGGGCTCGACAGGCAAAGCATCTGACTTCGTTTAAGACAGGTACCTTAGTGTACCGCTGTCCTACCCTACACCACACACTGTACACCAACGTCTTCTGAAAGAGAAAGTGCAGCAGCAGCAGCTGTGCTTACTATTTGGATGTGAGAGTGCCAGGCAATACCAGAGTTCTTCACGGAGAGCTAAGAAAGAATCCTGCCTGAAAACATGGGGAGCGTTTGCTGCCAGTTGGAGTGGGCAATACTGGACTAGCTGTGTGGTCTGAATAGTCTGGCTCCTTTGCCCTTACTTTCCCATTTGAGACTTCTGCCTTGGATTTGCTGTCATGGATTTTTATTGGACAAAGTATTTTGAGCCAGGTGCCACCTGTTTCATATGACTTTCAACTGATGGATTTCATTGGTTAAGCTGCTACTCTGTTGATGATTCATCTTTATGGAAATGCTGGTCCGGAAATGTTGCTAATAAATATCTCAGTAAAACAAAGCATGTAACATGGAAGTCAGCAGAAGGGGTGGGTCCCTCTATTCACATATTTCCTCCTTCATCCACCTCCACGTCCAATACATTCCTGGTTCCTCTTGTGCTATTTTTTTTTTAAATTGAGGAACAGCCCATTTTTACTTTTTTTTAAAGTACACAGTGTTCCACACATTTTAAACACTGTACATATTGCTTGCACACATGTTCCCATATTCAGTAAAGCTGTATTGTGTTGTATTTTTATCTCGATCTGCACATTTTATTGCCTGCAGGCATCCAGCTGGAGATGTGAAAATCTCTCCGTCTCCATTTCACTGCCTTTCTCTCAACCCCATCTGCACTTTCTTCTTCTCCCTGTTTTGCACTTTTTGTGGATCTTGTTTGTTCATACTTCCACTGAAATACAGTGGCAGTTTTCTGGGTGTGTGAATAAATCTAGAAAAAGAGGTCAATAGGATTTTTGAAAGGTTAAAAGAGCAGAGGTGGAGGTGGGAACATTACATAGAATTGGCATTAATTTAGTTGGGGTTTTAATCAATAAACATAGGTTTGTTTTAGAAAGATTTTATATGTTACTATGTTATAAATTATTCATTTGTCCCAAGCAGACATGGGATATTCGTATTCCCTGGGGATAAGAATACGAATATCGGCATCACCACAGTCCCTTCCTCCCAAACTTGCAAGTCCAGTTATTTGTCACCATGCAGTGCACGCAGCCAGTGTTGTTCCCATTGTGCAAATTGTGGAAGTACCCTGGGTGGCTCTTCCCTGCGTCACTGCACAGCCAGCCACTTCAGTGAGGAGGCAGGATGACGAGCCTCCCCACTCAGCTGTTGAGCAGTTTGCTGTGTGAGGAGGCAGGGAAGCACCAGGTTACTTCTGCGATCCATGCGACAGGAACAACCTACGTAAGTTTCACTGATTGAAAGTCTTGCTCTAGTTGTGACTTACTATTTCAACCTATGTGTAATAAAATGGTCACCCTCAAACTTGATAATTAAATAGTCATTTTAGAATACAATGTAAGAATGATTTCCCATCCTTGCTTAAATTTCCTCTCTGCATTTCACCTCAGTTCATGGCAATCAGCTTAGATCTGACCAAGAGCAATGGGATTTCAGCTTGATCATGAGTAGTCTGACGAATGGTAAGGGATGTGCCCCAGGAAGTAAAATTCTCCTATACAGCTGTTGCTGGTCTTATAAAATGATAACCTGTTGTGCAACCATTTGAATCCATATGATTCTGCTCCTAAGTACCTGCAGAATCCAAACAATGAACAGCATCAAACACACACACACACACACACACACACACACACACACACACACACACACACACACACACACACACACACACATCATCTTTGGGTGCAAAATGTTTTTACTTTTTTATAGGTAAGTAACTCTATTTTGTTGTTCCCTACCAAGCCCTTCACTTCTGATATGATGACTCCCACAGACCACGGCTAGAAGGGGGTTGCAGGTAGTGAACCAGGTTCACTGATGAAAAGGGCAAATGGAAAGCTCCAGCGTCACATTTGTTTAGCTGAAACTGCCAGTCTTAGTATCAGAACACATGAGTGGTACACTAAGATTATTTTTTCCGGTTTTGGAGCACATTATTTTATTTTCAGGGTTTGGGGAAAAAATATTTTCTTGGACCACAACTCCCAGCATCCTCCAGCCAGCTAGGCTTATTTTTCCTGTTTATTTTTCAGTATAGCTCTCTGCTTCTTTCCCCAGAAATCCTGAAATATGGAATCAAGAGCATCCCAAGGAAACTTAGTGAACAAACTGCTTTAAAAGATCTCAGAGTCTAGATTCTCTCCCCCACCCCAATCAACAAGGACAACACTGTGCCAAGGAAATGTTGAGTACCAGGTCACTTGCTTTTCATGTCTTTTAATATAAAGCTAACTGTTTTCTAATCAAATCGAAATGGAACACCATTTAATGAGCAGACCTGATGGGTGATTTTAATGGACCATTGGACTGAAGCAACACCTTGGCCTTTTGGGATTACAGAAGGACAGGCAAAGCAGTCACATTGAAAATATCATGGATACCTAATGAGACATGCCTTGTTTTGTTCTCTTCTTACTGTTTTGTTTTCTCATCTTTCTAAGTGGGGAGACTTGAAAGGTACAAGTTTACTTAATAAAATTATAATTATGTGGCACTGGTCAATACTGACTTACAGTGACTCTTTCCAGGGTACAGGGTACAGGGTACACAGAAGTGATTTGCTATTCCCTTCTTCTGGTGGCACTCTGGGAGTATGCAGATTGACCAAAGCTACACAGGCTGGTTCTTTTCCAGGAAAGCACAGCATAGACCTCAGCCTCCTACCCACCCAGCTACAATTTTTTTAAATAATATAAAAATAGTATGCTGCCAAGTCACTTCTGAGTTATGGTAACCCTTTTCAGCATCTTCTAGGAATACAGTACTCACAAGTGGCTTACCATTCTCTTCTTCTGAGGGTCATCTTGAGACTGTGCAGCTTGCCCCAAGCCACAAAGGCTGGTTATTCTGGAATGCACAGTAGGGAATTCAACTCTCAGACTTTGGATCTGCAGGCAGATACCTAACCCACTGAACTATCTAGCTGGCTACAAGTTTCTGTAGTAGAGACCAATTCTACAAAGATCCACACAAAAATAAAAAGGCAGCATTGCCAGCTAAGGATTCGTTGTGCTAGCAGCTAGATCCTCGTATTATTGCTATAATGCTGTGACCAAAGCTTGAACAGTATGCTCTAACCTTTTATTTGACAAACAGCAGTAGTAAAGTGTAAAAATTAAACTTGGAAAAAGCAACACTGGAAAGCAACACTAATGGCATTTGGGGCTGTTAAGGACAATAGCTTGGGTATGTCTTCTGAGGAGGCATGTGAATTCACAGTCCCCTTGGCCAGAGGGGAAAAGTCCTGTACTTACAATTTCTACTGCATTACACTCCCTTTGGCCTATAAGTGCAAGCAACTACAATACTCAGAAGTCTTAGCTGACCAATCTAATTGTCTGTGGCATCTCTCAAGATTTCTGGGAGTTAGAGGCGACAGCCACCAGAAGCTGTACATTATGTTTTTTGATTCATAGTTCAGTCAGTCAGGCCAATGGTGCTGTTTGCCCACCTGATGTTTGTAGCATTCAGCCCTGCCCTCACCTGTCCGTCACAGTTGGGCAGTGGATCATTAGCCAATGAGGAGACGGAAGGTGGTGCAGAAGGGGGAGGAGCTGGAATATATAAAGGGGTGTATGATGAGAGAGGGAGATTAGAGAGAGATTTTGTGAGAGTTAGTGATGAGTGTGTCTATGGGCCTGTGAGCCAAACAGTCAGTGAGGGAAGAGTCTGTGTGTGTCAGTGAGTGAGAGACCTTGATTAACCTTTTGTGATTTACTTACTTTATTTTGTTAAACCAATAAACAAATTTAAGTGTTGACGAAACACATGATTCAGTGATTTATTGATATTGAAACAGCAATACCTGGTGGCAGCTACCTGAGAAGAAGAGTGAGCACATACTGGAGGCCTGAGTTGTTAGAGGCTTCAGCGTGCCCGCTACAATGTTCCACTCCTTAAGGCAGTTATTTCACCTTCCCTAGCAGAGTCCTGCCCAAGTCTTTTATCAAAAAGAAGATAAAGAAAAAAATCGCTTGTTATGATGTTGTTATGTAAACCTCACCTGCTTCCAAATTGTGAACTTTCAAAATAAGTTACAGTATATGCTGCCAGTCTACTGTCTGCCAGCTGGGATCAGGTCTTCCATAAAATATAAAGACACTCCTAAACTATTTATTGCTCTGTTTATAGCTGGTGAAGAGCAGAAGAACACAATGACAAATGTGAAAGGCCACTTAAAATAAGTTAATAATCACCATTTGCATTTTCAGCATTTCAATTTTCTCTGACTTTAATAATCACAATTCTATGATTCCAATCATATCATTTAACTCAATCCTTCAAAAGATCTCTGATCACATCATCAGCCTTACACATTAACAGGATTTCAGTTACTCTATGGCACCATAAGCAATATTGTTCATATCTGTGTAAATCTGGTTGTTTGGGATCCACAGATATGAGCAGGAATCCCAGCTTTCCTTAGAAGTAGCTAGACTGTAGAAATCAGCTTGAAAGTGCAACACTCAAAAAAAATTAAGAAGCCAGCATATAATACAATTCACAGCATCTTATGTTTTCCAAGCAAATCCAGGCATGTCCTACAAGATTCTGAATCCCCAAGGACAGCAATTCTAAAAACTGGGATGCTGCTGAATGTAAGCAACACCACTGCCAACTTTAGTTTGCCACCTACCATGTCCAAGAAAATTATATGCAAATGATGTTAATTACGTGCAATTAAAATATCTGAATTAGCTAGCAGCAGCCCTCTAGCATGTTATGCATTTCCCTGGTGACCCTGAGCAAGTTGCCAAGCCTTGCTGTAACCAAAGCTTGTGCACAGACATCCCATATCACACACAATATGCGCCTACTGAGGCTGTAGCGCTTGCAACAGCGAGACAAATCCGGGCCTGAAAGGATATGGCAACATTCCACACTGTAGTCAGCTTACATTAGGCTGAGCAATGCAAAAGAAATAAATATTTAGACAGGGAAGATGACAGCCTGAAACCCTCAAAGTGTCAGTTCTGATAAGTGACAGTTAAAAAAAGGGAAACTCCTCCCCCCCTTCCTTACCCCTCTCTTTGCTCATGTAAAACTCGCCACCTCTCCCTGTCTCATCCAGATGGTGCCTCGAGAGCTCTCTCTCTCTCTTTCTCTCTCTCTCATTTCTTCCTCGAAAGCTCAAACTCCACACCCAATCTGCCACGTTATTTTTACATCTTCCTCCTCTGATTCATTTATCAATGCCAATGAGTAAATTATGGTGCTCATTCTCTATCACATAGGTATTTATGATTAAACAGTTCTGTGTGCAATACAAAATTAGAGTTTAGTTACAGCAGTCCAACAGGTAATTAAGGAACTCAAGATCTCAGCCTCCTTAGGAGTGCTTACACATAATTGCCTCTTGTAAAAAGTTTTCTGATTCTTCTTCTTGTGTCAGGAAAGTGGAAGTCCTTTTGACAAATAGGTCCCTGTTACCATAGGATATATGTGAGGAGTGAGTGGTGATTTGGTACCCAGCAAATTTAAGAAGTGTTTCCCGTTCATCAGACTTTTAACACTAGATGCACTATGCATAAACATTAAATAGAAAAGTAGAATGTGCCCTATAGAACTTTCACATCAGTGATTTCTGGCTCATTTGACAGAATGCCACCTACCCACCCACCCACCCGCTCTGCCACCAGTATGTTTTGACATTGGTATGGCACTTAATACCATTAACAAATTCAATAAATTATAAGAACTATTTGTGAAATGCTTGCTTCCTTGCTTCCACTGTTACTTCATATTTGAACCAGGATATTACAGAAATGCAATTATTTCTCTCTCTCTCTCTCTCTCTCTCTTTCTCTCTCTCTCTCTCTCTCTCTCTCTCTCTCACACACACACACACACACACACACACACACACACACACACACGGGATTAAACTTTCTAGGGCCTGTTCCCACTGTCAGAATAAATCAGCAGAGGAATTTTTTTTTACAGTGGTAGCACGGTGGCAGCAGCGGAGCCCAAGAAAGAGAAGGCAGCAACAGGTTGAGGACAGACACGCCACCATAAAAGTTTTGGATTTGGGCTAAAATCCATCACACTGCCACCGTGACACCGCCTTCATCTCCTGTAAGGAGGGGTCTGACAGGGGAGGCATTGGAGAGTGCAGAAAGGGAGGAAGAAGAGGAGTAGGAGATGGAAAACGGTGGGAGGGCATGGATACAGGTGCTTGAGGGGTGGGCAAGGGGACAGACAGGGGACAGGGAAGAGTGTGTGCAAGCGAGAGGGGCAACAGGACGGGTAAAAGGGTGGCCAAGTGGGCATCAGCTTTTCTGGCAAGCCTGGTACTTTTGTTGTTGTCGTTATTTTAAAATCCCTGCTATCTTGTAGCAGGAATGTTTAAAAAGCAGATGGGGCATTCACATATGCTGAATTGATTCCAATGGATCAATTCCATATCCACCCCAAAATAAATGGATTTCTGAGAGGGGAGCAGAAAAAGTTGCTCTCCTGGTGCAGTGCTCCATGCATTCATATACCTCGTGTTGTTTTTAATAATTAAATTTAGCTATGCTAAGCCAGCTGTTCTTCAAGTAGTACTCTGTGAATCCACAAAAATGGGTTAATCTGCGCCTGTGCAGGACCTCTTGGAACTTTCTAGAGCTTATAACATGTGATAAGTAGGACGTTCCCCCATGGAACACAAGTTCTGCCCATCTGAAGGTCCCTCAGTTCCTAAAAAGTCAGCTGCTGTAAAAAAAAAAATAGAGACGACAATGTGACGGAGAGAGGGGTGGATTGGCGGGACGTGTGGATTCACAGAGTACCACTTGAAGAACCATGGTTGCAGGTAAGTAACTTCCCTTTCTTCTTTGTGGTCTCTGTGAATGCACATGAATGGGTAACTAACAAGCTCACTTACCGGGTCAGTGGGATGTTACGTCAGAAGTGAAGTAAGAACAGCTCTGCTGAAGCCAGCTTCCTTTTTTGCTCCTGTCACCCAGTCGATAATGTGTAATAAATACTGAGGGTGTAGAAAAGGAACGAAAAGCTTGGGCTCTTTACAAAATGGTCCAGGGTAAATATGAGATAGCTAAGGGGAGAAATAGCGGTGGAATAAATGAGCAGATGTGTCATGTTTTGTTGTCTTGTGCTGCCCCAAGGACACCACCACAATTCAGTAAAACAGAGAACACTGCCCAGTTGCCATAGGCATCTTCTTGACAACTTTTCCAAATAAAGCACTGTGTCCTTTTTTTTGGCTCTCAGCACCACTGTGAGTGAAACTATATGCAGTTAGAAATTATCATGACATAATAATTATGCAAACATGACTGACTGTAAGTGGCCAGGTAAATGTGAAATAAGGGTGGGGAAAATGGCCACCAAAGTACCAAAGAGAGAAAGCCATGGGGAAAAATAGCATCCCCCTCAGGTAGAAGTCATCCCACCCACCCCCAAGGAGTTTTGTTCCCTTGAATGTTACCAGCTTTGTGTTGAAACATTCAAGGAAAAACATTCAGCACATCCTTCTATGGATGTGCTTCAGAGGATTTTCTGAAGTTGGACACTTTTATCAATAATAAGACCCCAGCCAAAATTGGAAACACTGGCATGCAGGTCCAATGTGCTGGCAGCAATAATCATGCCTCCTGCACTTGACGATGCCCTGACTTTCTTGGCTTTGGATCAAGTGTTCTTACACCTGCTGAGATTGATACAAAACAGAAGCAATTAAAATGATAAGTAGAAAATAAGAAGCTGGTAAATTAAGTGCTCTAAAATGAAACATCAACAGCCTTGGTACATACAAAGTAGTGAATAAAATTATTGTTATCCTTTAAAAAGAAAAGAAAAAAAATACACAGTGATCTTTGTCAGTCAGGGAAGAGTCTGCTTCTTTAAATAGTTTATTTAGTTCCATTTTTTCCTTTGCATGTTGAAGATGGTTTAGACGTGCACCTATTTTCCAGTCTCAATGTACTGATGGAAGTTCCCTACTTAAAGAATCCCAGAGAAGCTCCTCAGGGTTCAATTTTGTTTGGATAAGAAATCACTGGAAGCCTGAGATGTTTTTGTAACATCTGTTTATCTACAACAGGCTCAGAAGATCAGATAGCACAGCTTGCTATCCTCCATCAGATTCCGAAATCAACAGTGTGGACTTCATTACCTCCCACAAGACTGTTTAAAGACTAACTATGTCATGGTGAGACTCTGTTTTCCCAATGTAGGCCCATTACAAAATAACAGTATAAATCTCTACTTCTCTCAGGCTTACACAAGACAAAGGAACACTTCCCTACATTTTTTCTGTGCAAAGAGTTTGCACAAACTGTGGAGACACTGTGAAGAACAAATAAGTCTGCATTTCTCCCTTCTCTTAGGAGGCAAGGAGTCTCACATTGTCCAAAAGCCCCTTGCTAATGTGTCTTATGAAGCCTAGGAATCAGTATTCTTATTAAATGGCAACAGGATCCTCTGCTGATTCATATTCTTTTTCTAAATAGAGGCATCCTAGCTGAGCACTCATATTCCACCTGCAAAGTTCTGTCTCTGTCACATTAAAATCAAATTCATGTGCTTGATACTTATGAGAAAGAAATTTATCATAACACTATACATTCCGCAGCTAGTCAATTTTGGCTTTGTTTTTTTTTTTAATATAGTTTGATATGACCAAGTGACTGTTTCATGGGTAGGAGTAATGTTCACAAGAACTAGATGAAACTGACACAAATAATCACGTGGCATGTTCCTTCTCCATGTGGATGCACTGCTCAACTATGAGTGGCTTCAGGATATTGTCATATTCTTAAAATGCTCTGTGAAAACTTGTAACCCTTTGGAAACAGCCCTTTAAATATAGGTAAGGGCAACACTTTCTACCAGCTCAGCTGGGGTTAGGTCTGAACAGGTCTGCATCATGTCTTTGATGCCACACTGGCTTAAATTCTGACCATAATTAAACACATTTAGAAAGCTGCAGTTTTCACATTTATTTATGATATTTATGACAGGAACATTTCCTATCCTATCCGTGACACAGGCACAAACAAAATAAATCAATTTAAATGCAGTCGTTCAGAAAGACATAATTGTTATTGTGAAAAAGAAGTAAGGAATGATTAATATTAATAAGATCATTGTGGCAAAGAACATAGCTGCAAATTACTTTGTTATAATAGTGCCTATTAATTGGATTAATTCATCATTTAAAAGCTGTTTGTGCACCACTATGGTGATTGACATATGACCCAATCTTCTGCAAATGCCCTGTTTTCCCACACTATGCCTTCAAGAAAAGGCATATAAGTTCCATAGAGTTAAACCTTCTGTCCAATAGTCAGTCTTATGGAATTCTGCACTAATTCTTGCTCTGAATTACCATAATTTCATGGTGCATTGGTGCATTAGCTGCTCTGGAACACTACCCTACATTCAATTCCTGAACAAGTAATTTAGAACACAACACTCAGAAAAACTGGCAATAAAGGAGGGGGAAGGCATGGATTAAAATGTAGCACAATATTTGTGCTACATCTGTCATGAGTCAATTAGTGCATCCTTATTTCCTATAGTAATATACCTCCTAGTCTTCTCTTGAATGCTTCTCATTCTGATAGACATGGGCTAAATATCTGGTGGTACTACTTCAGATGGCAAATGGAGACTTTTTCCTTTTAACAATAAGGATTTCTTACATATTGGCTAGAATTCTGTTGAATTACATGATCACATAATGGCAACTGTAAAAGCATTCTCCCTCTCTGGCAGGTTCTCCATCATACAAAGAGTATGCCTGTGAAACTGATCACACAACTAGCTGCTCAACCAACTGTTTGAAGGAAAGAATGCAAGAGAAGGAAACATTAGTTAACACAGCTATCTGTGATTTCTCTTACCTGTGCATAACACATGGATAGGATTTTGTCCACAGACAGAGGTGATGGGATTCCAACTTTTTCTCTGATATAGTACATGGGTTTCTATATCTATTTTTTTATTTGGGGGTTATGAGCAATAGTTCCAGTTTGCTATCTCTGCCCTATAATTTGACTGACTTTCATTGGTGACATGTGATTTTGTAATTCATGTCGCAATGTAATCCCATAGGCATTAAAGGATGAGCTGTTCCACAAGAATCTCAGGATGTAGGGCAACAGTGCTTCAGCCTGATCCCGATTCATATCCAAGCTAGACTTTGGCCCAGCAGTACTTTTTGTGGCTGGGTTGGAGCAATTCCCTAAAGGGTGGAAGGGTCATTTTAAGGGAGATCCCTCCCAGCAAAGAATCTCTTCCTGGTGTGATCAAACACAAAGATGCTCTCAGTCTTCTACATCTCATGGCTGGGAACTCGAAACATTCAAAAGGAGGTTAGAGCTAATGTGGTTAAATGGCAGTGAAGACAAAAATCACGGTCAATGACTATGGAGAAGAAAATTATGTGAAGCAGCAGCAACCAAAGAAGCAAAAAAAAAAAAAAAAAAAAAAAAGGCCTTAGAGAATGGAGAAGTTACATTTTTACATTTTTGGACTACAATTTCCAGGACATTCAAGTCAGCACTGTCAATAGCAATGCTGTCTGTGAGATTCTCAAAAGTGTATTTAAAAAAAGTCTTGCCATTTCCGGGCCTGAACGATGTGAAAGTTCAAAAAAGTAAATAATTACCCAATAACTGTGTATGTGCTTTCTGTGCCGTCAAGTCAGAACCAATTTATAACAACCCTAATAGGAATTTCAAGGTAAGTGAGATATTTAAGGAGTGGTTTCCCCAGTTCCACTCTCCCAGTGAGTTTCTATGGCACAGTTGGGATTTGAACCCTGTTCTTCAGGGTCCTAGTCCATCACTCTGCCCACCACACCACACTGGGAACTCCAGTAATTATTTCCAATTGTTTCTGAGAAAATTACATGAACAGAAAAATGAATAGCTATATAGTATAGTCTCAGTTTAAATGTACAGGCATTTGGGTATGCAAATGACATTTACATTTAATTCTGCAATCCTTCTTTATGCCTTTCTAAACTGTATAAAGACACTCTGTACCTAGTCCTTTGTATGGCATTTCTGCCCTTTTGGTGTTTCTGGGCACATCTTCACATAACATACGTATGCGCTAATAAACATAAACTTTCCATTAAATTTTTATGACTTCTTTATAAAACCCTCTGTCCTCATTTTGCGTACCTTATACCCCTGACAGAATTAAAGGCACCTGCTCAAACGTCTTGTTTATTGTTAATACGGCAGGACCTCATTTATGGATGTTATGGTCTGTTACCCAATGTTAATAGCAGCCAATGGCTCGGATGTAGTTTTGTTCGTTTATCACAGTAGATTATGTTATCAAACAAAGAGAAAGACAGAATGTACAGCAGTTTCACCTCAATTCAGGAAATGGATTATGTGGAGAGTACTCTGTCCTATGCTGAGTGTAGTATTGCACTCTGATTTTTCATATTTTTTCATACTGCTCCTTTCGTTTTACATGAAATAAGTGTCATTTGTTTAGTGTTTCCACTTTTGTGTTTTATGGTGCTACTCCAAAAGCAATAAGGCACCCTTAAAAACTATACCAAAAAGCAGAGTCATGTAGCTCAGTGGCACGCTGGCACTGTCCCAAAGTCCACCAACCCACAGACCTCACTCAGAAGCATATGTTGTTCCCCAAACCTCATCAAAATATAAATACACAATAAAGTTACCCAATAACAAGTTAAAAAAACTAAATATAAATGGAAAGCACCCCACAACATGCACACACAGACAAAAGTTAACACACAATTCCCACTTGCAAAATCCAAAGAGAGCAAGCAAGGAAATAAAGTTAAAAATACAACACTCAATAAATATAACTACTGGAATGTGCGGAGAGTTTTTCATGCCCACTATCACCATTGGATGTGTTCTCTTCTCTTCTTTCAATCCAACAAGCACCAGCAGACAAGCCAGGCATTAGGGAAAACAACTCAAAAATGGAAAAGACCAAAAATAAAAATACAAAGAGAAAAAAAAAGTCACTAAAGAAACGGGGGTGGGGGATCCAAAAAATAATCCCAAGGAGGCACACTGGTACACGCAGACCACCTGGCAGCAACAAAAATAGTTCAAATAAATGGGGGAAATCCCGCAGAAAAATCAAGAACAAAAGAACAAAAAGGAGAGGATTCAAGATGGATGCCCAAGCAGGCAGCAATCCAAGTACAGCGCATGAGAACCTCAGTCTAACAACTGAAGTAAAGAAGCTCCTCACTGGTTCCAGGTCTTTTCACAGATACAACATTCCCATTCTCCCCAGATGCTCTGATTAGCTGCTGCTGACAGCCCTCACAATATTATGGGATGAAAAATTTCTCAGGTGATTCAACATACAGAAGATGCTGAAACACTACACACAAAAAAGTAGCATGAGAGAAACATGAAACTTTTACATACCCCTCTTTCAAAAACACAAATAATCTATGTTTTACAGGCTGCCATTTGGCTATCACTGAAAGAATCACAAAAGCAGGAATTACAGAAGGGATTTCCACCCTTACTGACCAGACATTGTACTAGCCACCTAGAGTGGTCATTCGACTAGATAGGTGGGGTATAAATGCAATAAAGAAGCAAAGAAACAAACAAATAAATAAATAAAGTCTACAAGAAATCTGGAACTTCTCCATTATTTTGCAAATTTTTAAAATGAAAGTCATAATAAGCACAGAGTGCTGTCCTCTGAGGACGCCGGCCACAGAGACTGGCAAAATGTTAGGAAGAACAACCTTCAGAGCACAGCCAAAGGGCCCGAAAAGCCCACAACAACCAAAATCATAATGGCTTGAAATTGTCCTTCTGAGGACAGCAGAGGCTAAGAATGATCAGCTGTCATGTGTTCTGCTGTTGTTTCTCATGTTGCGTCTTGGCCTCACATTCTGTTTCAATTCAAAGACTATGCAGCGGATCAATTTTAATTTTGTGGAGGGTTACACATTTGTAGCTTGAAACATTTTTCCATTTTATCATTCCCCCCCCCCTTTTAATTTCCCTTTCTCTCTCTTTTCCTTTGCAATGATTAAAACAGTAAGGAATATAACTGCATATTAACTACACACTACTTAAAAAGTAAATCTTCATCTAATCATGCAATCAGATATGGGTTCCTCTTAAGTGATCTAGGGTGGGTTTTTTTTCAGTTCACACACACACACACACACACACACACACACACACACACACACGCACACTCACACACTTGTCAGAAATTCGCAAAATGAAATGCAGAGGAGTGAAATGCAAGGGAAAGGCAAAAACAGTGCAATACTAAAACAGGCTGCAGGGAAGTTTTTGATTCCATCTTTGCAACATCATGAATATTGGTCCAACTATACATGCAAGAACAAATAGCAGTGAACTGCTGGATAGCTCCAGTGGTTTAAGTTTCTGGCTGTGGAAATAGGGAGTTCAGTTCCTATTATGCCTCCTTGCCAGGGCTGGACATGATGATGCATAGGGCCCCTTCGAGCTCTGTAGTTCTATGATGATGATGATGATATTATATTGAGAAAGCATTTCTTCAGGAATTAGCACTGGGTAATGAGTGAGAACTGAAAACTGCATACTGGGTTGAAGTCCAGAATGCAATTAATTTCCCCTGCCCCCCATATGAACACAATGAGCTAGAACATCTCAGAAACTTCACTGGGTAGAACACGCAAGCTAAAGCTGCACGCTATTTAAAACTGGCCAACATGTAACAGGTAAATGAGAGAAAGAGGGGACCGAATGTGCTGTGCTGTGTGATGCTTCAGGTACATTTGAAAATTATCCATAACTAACTACAAGCACTGTTTCCCCAGCATCCTCACACACACCAAGTTTTTTTTCTTTTTAAATAAATTTTATTTTTTTAAAAATAACATAACAAAAACTACCCTTTAAGCAGTATATCATTACAAAAGCATAAAACAAAAGACAGTTATAAATCAAGTTTACAGTGATTCCCAATTTTTAAATATCCACTTGTTTTACACTGTATATCCCATATTTCCCAGAAATTTAATGATTCTTGTGTTGGGGTATAACCCATATGTTTATAAAATACACGTGTTAAGAAAACCTTCCAAATCTCATTAAAACTATTCCTTTTCTAACTTTCAATTCACAGGTTAAATTATCATTAATAGCCAAATTCCACATTTCATTGTACCAATCCTCTATATTAAACTGGACATTATTCTTCCAATTCCTTGCAAATATCAATCTTGCTGCTGTTAATATAATAAGAATTAATTCCACCCCCACCCCCCTTTCTAATTGAATATTTCCAGACATACTTAACAAAGCTAATATTGGACACCTTTGTATGTCAGTCCCACATCTTCTGAGGAAATGTGGCTTTAGAAGTTCCCTTGTGCCTTTTAAAGTTTAGTGAGGGCAATTTTGCCATGGTCTGAGGGTCCCCAAGCACTGCGGATCTCTGTAACCCCAAACTGCAGAGGGCGCAAAGGCACTTTTTCTTGTAAAAAACAAACAAACCACTAAACACAGCACATTTTTGAAAGAAGATATCTTGGAGAGTAAGGGTTACAGGAACTGATGTGCCCAAAACCCAAGGATAAGCGTGTCCAGCCCTCAGACTTCTGAAGGTTGCTGCCCCTGAGTTAAACAAATACAAACCCCAAACTCTTGCTTTGTACAGGTAGTAAACAGCATGTGATTGGCAGGAAATGCAGGAGTCCTGGCTGAGCTGCTAGGTTACAGAATATGGATCATATTAACTCTGCAATGCAAGCTGGCATAGCAGTGAGCAAAACACCAGCCTTGCCTGCTTTTCTGCTCTGCTGGTTTACAGAATATAAAGAGAACTGTCTGGGGCCAGACCATCTAGTTCAGCATCCTGCTCCCTATAGCAGACCAGCAGCTGCCTCAGGGAAGAACTTCATCCAGCAAGAGATATTCAGTAGTTTATTGCCTCTGAAGGGAGAGGTTCTATAGAGCCTTCCATGGGAACTTTCTGGCCAGGCTAGTCTCACATAGAAGAGAATCCCCTCAACCTAGGAGCAGCTACCCAAAAAGCCTTCTCTCATGTCCACATCAAGCATGCCAGTGTGAGTGGTGGGACTAAGAGAAAGGCCTGCCCACAAACAAACAAACAAACAATAAAAGACAATCAGGCAGGTCCATATGGAATGGGGAGATATGGGGTGCCTCAGATTGCCTGGGCTAAATTGTGACCCCAAACAGACCAATATCCCATGAAAATGTTTTAATAAAGAATTTCTATTCTCCCTGTAACTGGCTATGGTCAAGGATCTACCTCACATAGAGCACATCACAGTCACTAGTAACACCTAAATTGTCTAAATGCACTCCTCGCCAGTGAGAAGACCCAGATATCCAGGCTCAGGAGTGAACTGAAGAGAAATGAACCGAAGCTGCAAACCTGAGTTTTCAGGGTGAATGGAACCCCATGTAGCACAGATCGGATCCCTGATCTGCATTTCTACTGACCAAGAGCAGACAGGACTTATCTTCATTAAGCTTCAGGCTGTCCACCTTCCCTGAGTTCCTTACTGACAGCTCATACCAGTTTTAAACCAAAACAGCTCCTTTGGTACTGAATGGAAAAGAGAAATAGAGTTGGATCTCATCTGCATACCACTGGCATTGAGCACCACATCTCTGGACGACATTTCCCAGTGGTTTCATGCATATGTTAAGCAACATGCATGGCAGGACAGAACTGTGAGGGAGTCCACAGGCTGATGGTCTTGGCGTCAAAAAGGAAGTCCCATAAAGCCACCTAAGGAGTTTGCCCTTCCAGGAAACACTGGAGACACTGCAACACAGTGTCTCCAGGTCTTACTAGAGAGGTAACCCAGAAGGGTGCCATGGTAGATAATATCGAAAGCTGCTGAGAGTAGAAGCAACAGAAGCATATTCTCCTGTCTTGTTTCCAGTGTAGCTCATCCATTAGGCACAGCCGGAGTTGTCCATATCTCATGGCCATGCCTGAAAGGCAGACAGAAACAGACCGAGACGATCCATCTCATGTAGGAACTCATGGAGCTTAGAAACCAATACACACCCCAGAACTTTGCCAAAGAATGGAATATTTCAGATTGGCTGGTAATTATCCACTACAGTGGGCTTCAGAGAAGGTTTTAAAAACAAATAAACAAACAAACAAAACAACAAAAGTATTTTCACTGCCTCTGTTAGGCAGTTTGAATCCTGCCCTTCCTAGGGTAGCATTCATCCTTTATTCATTCTGCCAGTCTCCCCAGCTGCTTTCATGAGCTGAGAATGGCAAGAACCCAGTACACACATGGTGGATCTCACATCTGCAAGGATTCAAACCTCTCCAGCTCACCTTTTAACATCAGCTGAAATGCAATATTACTAGTAGCCTGAGTACTGAAAAAACCATCAATATGCAGTGTTTTAAAGCATGTACTGTAGTTAAAGCCTGTGTCTGGGGGTTTTCCAGTTTTTGGTAGAAGGTTTTTAAGCAGAAACATACTTGCTTTGTATACTCTCAGACTGCCCTCAGAAGAAATTTGAGCTGAGTGTGAGAAAAGCAGGGCTTATTAGAACATTTGTTTCCACCTAATAATTAAAACCCCATGGGAACTGTACTTCATCTCTCTCTCTCTCTCTCTCTCTCTCAATCTCTCTCTCTCTCTCTCTCACACACACACACACACACATGTACAGTATGTTGCTTTGGTGATTAATGCAATTTTTCTTATCTAATTTCTGGTTGTTCTTTTAAAAGAACCTACATATTAAGTCCCTCTGGTTTGATATCCAATTTTGCTGTTTCAAATTTTATGATGATTAATCTGCCATGCTTCTTCTGAAAGATTACTGAGGAAGGAAAAGGCTGAAATACATCTGTTTTTTTCATTTGGTATTTTCTATGTGATTGCTCACAGTTATGATACACCCGCTTTGTCACCTTGTATATTTTTGTTCAAATTAACTTTGGTATAAATTAATTTTCCAGATGACACTTTCCATTTCCATGTACACTTCTTCTAGACAGACAGAAGAATCTGGGAGTCATCACCTGGTTCCATGATGAAATGCAAAACCACTTTTCTGGGGGAAAGGGTTTCTGTACTTCACTCTGTGGCCAATTGTTTTTCCATCTTTGCAGCGATATTTCCACCACTGATAGCAGAAATGGATTTGACACCTACTGATCACCTATAATAAATGGGTATGTCGGCCTGTCACAGTCAATGTCAGCAGGCCTTCTTCGTGAGCGAGCATGTCTGGGCCCCCTTGCATAATTGCACATCCTTCAGGAAAAAGGTTTGCCCATACAAACAGTATTATTGTGTTGTGCCAGCACGCCCTTTGAAATGAATCTTGATTGTTTAAAAGATTTTTTTAAAGGCAAAAAGGCAAAAGCCAAATAAAACTCTGCTGGAATGGCATGTCAGAAAATCAGCAATAAAAAATTCATAACCATCCCTCTAGGCGAGAACTGCTGCTTATTGTATTTCCTGAGCTGCTTCTTGAGAGCCCGGAGGCTGGAATTCACACCGATCCACTCATAAAAATAAACTAGATCAACGCTATATACAGATTAGGGCAAAGGCATGCAGCAACATTGTCTCTCTGTACTCAGATCATGGCACAAAGACCTCAGCTCTCTTTGTATGTGTGTGTGTGTGTGTGTGCGCGTGCGCTGCTTTTTTTCTTTGTTTTAAAAAAGTGCAATTTCTTAAGCAGCAATAAATACTTTACTTTTTCTTGCTGTGCTGTTTTCTTTCTCCCCACCTGTTCTCCTCTGCCAAAATTTGCTGGCTCAATCTGTTGTTCTGAAGAATCAACAATTTAAGCTAAACCCCTCTGGGTTGCAATATTTCTGCCCAAAGACTAGTATCTAACAATATCTGGTTTGGCACCGATCTCTCATAAAAATCACTATTTTCTTTATTTAGCACCACTGGGAAATGGTAATAATATACAACTGATTGGCAAGCTGGCTAATCTACTTTTCCCCACAAAAAGAGCAATTTCTTTTTTTTTTTTTTTGAAAAAGAAGGTAGAGGCTTCAATACCATCATTTTAAAATACTAGCATTTTAAAAAAGGAAATAGATGACAATTAGCTCTCTATCGTTTACAGTAATAAGCAATTTAAAATGCAGATAATAAATCAGGCATGTATAAGTGCCAGCTGGATACCTGCAATATATTGCAAATATCCTATGAAAGTAAGCACCATTTCTTTGAGTATCAGTACCAAACTATCAGATCACCAGCTTCTGCTTACACCTCTCCAGGATGGCAAATTAATGCAGCCTAAAACAATAACAAAATGGGCCATACTTAAAACAGATGCAAAAGTGGAAAATGGAGGAGAAAAGATGGGTCCATGTCCCTGTAAATGATGCAGGTGAACAGAAGGACTGCTGCATGAAAGCCATCATGTAAGATCTCTGAGGAGTCATCACTGCATGAAGTGAGGAGCTGTTTTGAGGGTGTCTCCATTTCTTGAACTAGGAAGAGCATAATCTAGATTTTGCCCTGACTGGTTAGTTTTTTTGCGCGTAGAATGATTACATTTTTTAAAACATGGGAGAACATTCTTTCTTACAATTCCTTAACTATAATCTAAGCAGCATAGTACTGATAATGCTCCTAAAGCAATTCAATAATGCTGAATGTGTAGATTAGCTGTTATTCTTCTAGTTAGTGACAATTATGGAAGCTGGAAGTTCATTTTGATGACAGCAGCATCAGTTTTTTCTTTGACCGACATCCTTCTTGTGGTCTCTGAGAGAAATCAAGATCATTTAGCCTGAACAAATACCAGGCATGAGTTAGAATTCTGAGTAAAGTTTCAGGACAGGTTGAGTTGGTTTATATTTTCTCTGGACTCGTTCACCCATTCCTAGCCATGATAGGAATGAAATAAACCCAGCACACTATTTTATCTTACAAGCCACTGGAGCTATAAATTGCCTTTAAATCCGACATCTAGCCTGTGCTTCACACCACATTTAGTCTCCTTCTTGAGTTGCAAACAGGGTGTGTGTGTGTATGTGTGTGGGGGGGAACCCTGCACCAGTTCAGTTTTTAATTCAGAAGGATTAATAACTTAAAGAAAGCCACAAACCACCACTTATCTTATGTTTAGGAGTTGTTTTCAGACCTTTACTTTCCCCCATTCATGAGAATTTCCAAGTCCAGGACACAGGGCAGACCAAAGAATAAAGGGCCACCCATGGTCAACTTTGACACTCATATTTGTTCTAAGCATCAAATTAGCTTCTATATTCACCAGTCCTGCTGCGGTTGCACTGGCTACCAGTATGCTTCCAAGAACAAGATCGATTTGCTGATGTTGACATTTAAGGTCCTAAATGGTTTAGAACCTCTTTATTTGTCAGAGTTTCCCTTCCACAGAGAAACCTCCCATTCCACCCATGCCTCCCAATCTATGATGCTACAGTTGGCCACCCCAAGGGAAGCGTGGAAATCCACAAATAGGAATCAGGCCTTCTCAGTGGTGGCCACCATACTGTGGAACTCCCTCCCATTGGAGGTGTGTCGGGCGCCTTCATTCCTTGGCTTCAGGGGAAAAAGTTAAGACTTGTCTCTTTGCCCAGGCTTTTCACACTCTTGCCCTGACTAAACAAAACAAGGAAACAGAAAACCTTCAGAGAAGCGGAATTCACTACCTTGTGAAGCTATCTATCCCACTGTCAAACAGCTCTTACTGAAAGAAAGTCTTCCTAATATTTAGTCAAAATCATCTCTTTTATAATTTGGATTAGAGATGGGCACAACTTAATTCATGCCACGTTATACAAAGCTGTCAGCGTGGCACCATAGATGCTGTGCGGACCCTCCGCCCACCCCTGTGCTGGCTGGCCCACTCACCATCTGTCACACTATGCTGGAGTCCTCCTTTCCCAGCAGTGCCCCAGTCTGGGCGGGAACCCGGGCTGCTCTTCTCTGCCTTCTCAGGCAGCTAACCACTCATTGGCTGTGCGGGGAGAATCCCTGTCCTGCCTCCTCATCAGAGTGGTCAGCAGCCAGAGGAGGCAGGAAGTGCAGCCCAAGCTCCTGCCCAGACTGCCGCACCTCCAGAGAAGGAGGACCCTGGGACACACAACAGATGGTGAGTGGGTCAGCTGGCCCAGGGAGAGAGTGTCTCTGGGGCACCTGTGGTGCTGTTCGGACAGCTTCATATGGTGTGGCACAACATAAGTTATGCCCAACTCTAATTACTTCAAGCTCTACTCTCCAAAGCTGGACAAAACAAGCCTACTCCATCTTCCACATCACAGCCCTTCGAATATTTGAAGATGGCTATCATAACATCACTGTCTTCTCTTCTCTAAGCTAAACATTTCCAATACCCACAACCTTTAGCAGCAGATTTCCTGCTTCTTCAAGGAGTGCAGTTCAGTGACCCTTGGGGTCCCTTTCAGCTCTACAAGTCTATGATTTTTTTTATAGGGCTTGGTTTTCTGAGTGAATCTTAAGGTGTATGTTTTGAAAATAAGCCTTGAAAAGTGAGCAATAACTTACAAATTATGTGAAAATTCTCAAACATACATATACAAATGGAACAGCAATATAGTAAAGTCTACTCTTATTTGATTGGCTTACTAAGAATATTCAACAACATATGCTCAAGCTGAAGTGTATAAAGACAAAAATTGCTCAGAATTCAATTTAAACTTTTATTCAAGCATTGTTATTTGTTAAGGGAAGAAACCACTAAATGTAAGAACTCAAATGATGATGAGAAAATAATTGGCATTGCTGCCATACCAAATTTTCTGTATTTTATATAAACAAAGAGAAACTTTAAGCTAATTTTCAAAGAGACAGCTGTATTACTCTGTTTCAATATGTATTAAAAAAAAGAGAAGAAAATGAGACCAAAATCAAAAGTATTGTGATGCTTTCATGTCTGCATGACTTTTTAAGGATCGCAATCCATTTCTTCCGATTTATTTCAGTGTGAGCTTTCACAGAATGCAGTTCACTTCCATAGAAACATAGCATGTGATATGTACCCTCCAATTTAAATATATTGTGGCCAGAGCATTCCCAGTGTTCATGTAAATTTGCATAACCTGATGTTGATAGATGCAGCTAATTGACAAAGGGCCAGGGACCATGTCCGATGCACAATTGGGCACATGGCCAGCAATGTGAAAAGCACATGTCCTGGCACTTCATCAGATAGCTGCAATTAGCTTTGGCAAGTTACTCAAACCTTATGTGAACACCACATTGTACATACTTTTACTTGTATATTATGTACATAATGCTGAGTCTTAACATTGTGCTCAATGTATCTGGAGTGGATTGTAGTCTACAAAATCTCATACAGAAATTAATCTTCTTAATTTTAGACATGCCTGGATGCTTTGTTTTTTCTTTCAGTTTCATGACACATTTCTGAGCTAAGAACGTGTTTGAATATACTGTAGAACCTCAGCCTCTGACTATGCTTTCAAATAGTATCTCTTTGAAAGTAACAGATAGTGCTTCCATTTAAATACACAATAAAACATACATTTCACAGCTTCTTTTTTTAAAAAAGGAGTGGGGTAAAACATAATTTCTATACATGCCTGAGAACATATGGCAAAGTGGAAACTATATAGAAATTACAGATGCCTGATTCTGGGGTCAGGACCATCGGTGGTGATTTTTGGACATGTCCTGAGGCTCCCAAAAGATCGAAAGGGATCCTGGTGGAGGGCAATGAAATAGGAAATCCTAGTTTGACAGAAGCCCACAGCTGATGATATCATCAGCTTGTGCAAGTGTAACTTTATGCAAGTGGGTTGGGGTTTGCATTTTGAGAGGAACATTTTTTATTTCATTTACAGTTATTGAAATTTTTGTATATGTAGTTTATTCTTTTTAAAAAATTCTCAGAGTAATAAAGGCATGAGATGAAACAGACATGTGGGAGAACACAGAGACAAAAACAAGATCTGATTCTCCCATCCCTATAGAATTAAACTGGAAGGAGGGTGCCTCACATTTCCATAAGGTCAACCAAGCAATGGAGGGAGAGGGAGAAATGTTTTGAAAATCCACTTTTACAATGCTATTCCACCTTGCCTGTGTTTCTCTCTCACTTGAGAATCAATAAATAGCAGAGTTTTGTTTTACATTTTGCTCTTCTCCAGTTCACAGTGAAAGTGGAAATTAGCTTTTCGTTACAGGTTTCAAATATAATAAAACAGAATACCAAGAAAAAATGATATCCAGTCCGTGAATACCACAGCTGATTAAATGTTGCACAGTGCACCGCTGTGATATGATTGTGTATGGAAACTTATTTCTCCAAACACAATCTTATTTCAAAAAGTTAAGCTGTGCTATTTTTCTTGCCTTTTTCCCCTTTTCAGAGACTTCAAGAATGAGGTTAGAAATGAGAAGAACCACTTGAAGGCCACTGGGTAAACACAATAACTAACAGGTTGATTCTTTCTTACAATGGCCTCTTTATTTAACCTATAAAACTGCCTCAGAATTAAAACAATTATGCTATAACTGGTAGATGTTCATAAAATATGTATATATTTCTAAAATATTCAAGTTGTTTAAATGTCCAGCTCTGCTGGAAACACAGAGATCAATGTATCTCTAAGTATCTTGGATGGCCCTCTCTCTGCCATACCACAAAAAAACCTGTCCTGGAAACTGTTCCCTGCACGTTAAATGACATTTGAGGACAAGGAAGGACAGATGTTAAATTAAAATAAATCTGAGCTGTGATACAATTTACTCATTTCTTTCTCTGACAAATAAAATGTTTAATAAATGAAATGTGTGTGGGGGGGGAATGGTACTCATACTTTTTAGCTTTGTTAGCAGACATGTTGCTTCTCATGCTTTTAATACATCGCGTGGATTCGATCTTACAGCTGAAGATCTACAGACCTTACAGCACAGAGGCTTCTGCGGTTTAGCCTGCAGCAGCAAATTTAGGACACATCATTTGTTTACTTTGTAAATCCCATTTACTGAGCATAATCCCAGGTAAACAGGCAAGGGACCACAGTTTAACAACTAGCCAATAAAAAGATGATAAACATTTAAAACTGGTTTGGAAATCACATTCTTAGGTCACCAATAATAAGATATGAAAAGGCACAATAGAGAGCACAATGTCTTTATGCCTCTCATCTTTTAGCCTTACAGGTTTCCAGGACTTCTGCTAATCTCCCTTGTTCCTATTCATATACAGATCCACAGTTGTTATGGCTAGGGAATCTTATTTTAAAGCCCATTTATGCAGGGCTGCATGTAGCATTCCTCTCTGTAGAATGCATATATAGATGAACCTTGATTGTAGACTGCTGTTTTGAGATATTTATGTAACAGAAGTTACATAAAGATGGATTAAATAATTTTGTTTTGCCTCTAAATGTTTGCTGCCCCAACCAAGAAAAAACCCAAACTCTATGTTAGTACATGTCTCTTGAACTCCTTAGAGCTCAAAAATACAATTAAGAACTATATTTGGGGAGAGGGTGTTGTCATCCCACTGCCCTTCAAAACATGCCAGAATTGCCCCGTGTCCCTTAGAGAAAGAGAATTTCTTAGCAAATAAAAAAATCAACAAAAAGAGAGGTTACTTACCTGTAACCATAGTTCTTTGAGTGGTCCTCTGTGAATGCATACAAATGGGTTAATCAGCGCTTGGTGAGGATCTCTCGGAACTTTCTAGAGCTTAAAGTCATGTGATTAGTGGAACGTTCCCCCATGGAGCACATGCTCCGCCCGCCTGAAGTCCCCTCAGTTCCTAAAAAGTCAGCCGCTGTCAGAAAGATAGATGGAGATGACTACATGATGGAAAGAGGGGAAGACAGGCAGGGAGTGTGGATTTACCAATGACCATTGGAAGAGCCATGGTTACAGGTAAGTAACCTCTCTTTCTTCTTCGTGGTCTCTGTGAATGCACATGAATGGGTGACTAGCAACTCACTTACTGGTTGGTGGGATGTCACGTTTAAAAGGAGGTAAGAACAGCTCTGCTGAAGCTAGATTCATTCTTGGCCCTGACATCCAGCCGATAGTGAATCATAAATGTTGAGGGTGTAGACCAGGTTGTTGGAGACATCAATACCATGAAGAAAAGTGGGAGAGGTAGAGACAGCCCTGGTGGAGTGGGCCTTAGTCTATTTTCCTGCTAATTTGTAGGACAAGGCAATTACCTGAACTATCCACCGAGACAGAGTTTGTGCCGAGGCTGGAGAACCCTTGTGAGGACCGTGATAACAGATGAACAGATGAGAAAACTTTCTGAAAGACTTTGTCCTGGAAACCACGAAGAAGAATCGGACTGGTAAGTTTCTAAACAAATCTAAAGAGTGGCCCTGGCAGCCAGATGACTGGTATGATAGATAGATAGATAGATAGATAGATAGATAGATAGATAGATAGATAGATAGATAGATAGATAGATAGATAGATAGATAGATAGATAGATAGATAGATAGATAGATAGATAGATAGATAGATAGATAGATAGATAGATAGATAGATAGATAGATAGATAGATAGATAGATAGATAATTTTATCCACTGGTCCCTTTCTCATAGTTGGCTTGCTTATGTAGAGATGGCACCACATTTGAGTGGGACTTTGTGGTGCACCACTGGCACAAGCTAGGTACTTGCTGCCAATTTACTTGGCAAGAAGTAAGACTCCCCAGTGGCAGACCTTCAGGTGGAGGGGAGCCAAGCAGCTTTTCAGCTCCAAATGGGAATAGGTAGCCATCATACTTTTTTTCTCCTACAGTATTATGGGCAGCCCCAAAGCATTCTGCGTGGACATGTGGTGCCTCTCCATAATAATGCACTTATCACTTAGCATATTGTGCTCTCTTGTACACTCTTTCTTCCTTTTATGACGTTACCCAGATGTTTAGCAGTATATAAGCAAATGCAACAAAATGTTTAATTTACCGCCACAATGAATTCCCTTTTTGATTATCCTTTCCCAGCACAATGAAACCCAGCTGATGCACAGGCATGCTGGTGTTTTCAAATCCATTTGCCAAGTCTAAGAAGAGGGCATTTGGAATTCATTTCCAGATTTCTTGTTTATTGGATTCTACTTGCCATTCTGATTAATCCCAACACAAATGTCAAAATGTGATGAAAAAGGAGCCTGATTAGAAGAGTAATGAGCAAGAGCTGTAGCTCAGCCATAGACCACCTGCTTTACAGAGAGGTTCTATTGCCAGCCACCATCTCTGGATAGGGCTGGGGAACACTCGGGCTTTAGAGTTGATTGACCTTCCTTGGTATGCATGCAGTGGCAAAGGGTCACCACTTAAACAAGGCATGTTCAAATCCCATCAGCCCTAAGCAGCAGAATCAATAGTAAGAGATGGGGAAGTTGCAGTTGAAGAAGCTGTAGAGTGCAATTTAAATGACATAATCTCACATCCATGTATATAGACACAGGGGAGACAAGAGACAGACAATGCCACTGGTCAAAAGTCAAAAAATTAATCCCCATCAAATAAAGAATCCTACCTGCAAAGTCTCTTCGAAGAGAGCCTGACATCTTCCACCTAAATCAAGAAAAGGCTTCCCCTAGGAGGCTTACACTTGAGAAGAATAGTGCTATTCCTAGAGACAGAGAAGAGTTCATTGGATTCAACAGTATTCATGGTAGTGTTTTCATACCTCATAAGACTTGCCATGAGAACAACTGCTCCTCAGCTTGAGGAACTTGTATTTGCCATGTTTAAAGGAAATTTCAGAGGAATGACATGCGTCCAAAATTATGTGCACAGCTCAAAGGGGAAATGAAATAAAATGTGCACAATTGAAAACACATACACACACTTCCAGTAGCTGGACCAAAATGAATAAATTAGGTTAAATGCATGAATAAAATATGTAAAAGGTAATATGTGGGGGGGGGATTGGAATGACTCTCAATGCAGGAATCAAAAACAAAGTGTTGCAACCAGAGACAAAAGAAAGGCAAAAAGAAATTGCAGGTAGTTTCCAGAGAAACATGATGAAATTGAGATGGGAGAGATTTGTATATGCATGTATTTATCTTTCTTGTTCGAAATGTAGAAACAAATACTCCAATTTCTTCTCCCACTGTGTAATGTGGTGCAGGAGGGGGAAAAATACAATGCTTGCTTAGGCGCAGGGAAATGAATTGAAAATGGACAGATAGTTCAGCTGGTCTGTGGCTGAGGGGCAGGTAAAGCAAAGCAAAGGAAGAGGAGACTAGTGAAAATCTGGCTTGTGTTTTAAATGCTTGAAATTGCAATGGCCCCAACAAACCTTTTACTTCCCAGTGGTGACTCATGTGAGCCCAAGGGCACATTTTTACATGTTATTGGTGGAGACTTTCGTGGGGGATATTCAGGGTAACCACATAATTGTGTTTTCTGGGGGATGATCAGGCTGCATCACATCAACTGAGCTGTAAGTGACTAAATCAATCCTGATCTTGGTATAACCAGATTCCACTTGTTAGGAAGAAACAAATTCAATCTCAGGGGTTTCCACTGCCACCACCCAGGTTATATACTGAAGCCTAGGAATGGAGAGGCATGGGAAACCATCCTAGGAGGGCACATCCACACTCTGTTAAGTTCAACACAGGGTTCCATCATGTTTGGCTTCTGTAGCATGCTGGATAAAGAACAGAGTTGCATCTCATCTCTGCCTTCTTCTCTTGAATCTCTGTTTTCTCATAAATTCCTCAGGTAATCTTAGGCAGGTGATGAAAGAAGATATACTTATTTTTCAGAAGTATATAATAGTTACTCTAGAATAGATTTTATATTCACATCTCAAGATTTATTTGGTAAGATAGTTAATACTGAAATTAACTCCATAAAAATAACAGGTCATGCTTTGATATTAATGGAGATTGAGATTAAAAAAGATTATAAAGACTCTAAAAGGTGAAGAATGGATATTAATGGATATTAATATTTTCTAGTACCCAGAGGTAATAGAAAAGATAAGGAAAGAATGGTTAGAATTATGGACAATAAATGAATCAGGAGGTATGAAATTAGGCCTGTTATGGGACACGATGAAAGCAATTTCAAGAGGAATAACAATAAGGGAATCCTATAAATTGAAAACAACTTAAAAGAAAAAAGCGAAAAAATTGGAAGAAGACTTGAGAAATTTGAAAAGCAAGGATTTTTTTAAGAACGAGATAGAAGGTTATTGATAGAAATTTGGGCAAAGAGAAAGGAACTAGAAAACTTAGAGACAGAGAAAGTCCAGAGGGATTTGATGTCTATAAAGAGACTTTTTTTGAATTTAGCAATAAAAATTCAAAATTATTAGCTAGAATATGCCAAAATAGAAGATTAAAAAAACACAATTGGTGTAATTAAAGATAGAACAGGTAAGAGGTGTAATATAATTAAAGATAAATTGAAGATTTTACAAGAATTTTATCAGAAATTATATAAAGGAAGTAATGTACTAAAAGGGAATAAAAATTATATAAATGAGAATTTAAAAATTAAATTATTGGAATGTGATAAAAGAATAGTAGAAGAAGAGATTAAAGAAGAAGAAATTGTTGAAGTTATTAATAAACTGAGAAATGGTAAAACCCAAGGCCCTGATGGATTGGGTCCAGAATATTATAAACATTTTAGTTCCATTTTGAAACCTAAGCTAAAAATGTTTTATAATAAAATATTTGAAGTAGAGACAATGCCACCTTCTTGGAAACACTCATTGACGATTCTTATCCCAAAACCCAACAAGGATCTGACAGATCCAGGATCTTATAGGCTTATATATCTAATAAACCAAGATGCCAAGATTTTACTGCTATACTAGCAAATATGCTAAACAGATTTATAGCAAATTATATTAAAGAGGATCAATTTGTTTAAAAATAGTTTAAGGTGGTATATGACTCTGGTGAAATTGAATATAATAAATTCAGACTATTCAAAGGTTTGTTGGAAATGTGATAAAGAAATTGGCAAGTATTTTCATATGTGGTGGGAGTGTAAATGGATTCAGAAATTTTGGAAACTGATTTTTAAGGAAATATGTGATATATTTGGAAAAGATACTGAATTCAATTTTAAAATTGCTTTGTTGTCAATTTTTTTATGAGATAGAACTTGATTATTGTTCAAAGGAATTGATTTCCAACTTTATGACAACTACAAGAATATTAATAGCCAGACTCTGGAAAGATTAAAATGATATTAAATTAGAAAATTGGTATAATGAAGTATGGGACATTGCATTAAATGATAAATTGACTACTGAACTTTAGATGAAAAGAGGGGAAATATGTTCAAATATATTTTATTCTATTTGGGGTAGATTTGTTGAATTTGTATTAATGAAAGGAAAGGGGAAAGCCTCTAAACCACAATCAATACAATTTTGGAAAGGAAGTTCTTATTAAAAGTATTTTTCCAAGGGATCCCGTGGGTATGAAGTGCATGGTGGTTTCTTTGCATTTGTTTTTGTTTTGAATTTTTTTTAAAAAAAATGGTAATCTTAGGCAAACAATAATCTCTGAACATCATTTGCTCATCTGCAATATGGGCACAAATGTACTGACCTACCTACCTTACACAATTATTGTAAGGATTAGAACACAGCAACACATCTGAAGCATTGAAGAGCTGCAATATTATGAATGGTACTTGATTAATCATGATTATGCTTATGATTGCCTGGCCCATAAAAAGACTGTAAGCACAGAGCCTATTACTTCTTCCCAGGTTGGTTATACACCTTAACGCAAAAATCAATAAAGTAAATATTCTAAACCACTTCTCATTATACAGAAGAGCAGATTGTGCTGCTTCCACTGAACTGAAATTCCTCTTTTGCATTCTGCACTAGGAGTAACCATTGCAGTAGGTAATATACAGGACATAAAGAGTCATGGGGCTAATCAGTCCTAGCAGACTTTCCAGGTACTTTTGCTGCAATAACAATTTTCATATTAAAATGCTATCTTTTCAAAAGAGAAAACACCTTTCTCCAAAATTGTAATCTTTTCCTCTGAGTGACGCAGTTGTTGATTCCCATCCACCCCCATTTCTCTCTATATGCTTTTTAACACTAAAGCTTCACCTTCCTTTCATTTGAGGCTGGAAAATAGAAGACAGAGAGAGGGAGGGGTTTTTCTAAGATGTGCTTCCCTAATGCTTTCCATACTTGTCTTTCATAAGGGGAACAGGAAGAAATATGCCATAGGAACTAAACAGGTACACATTATCTTTGGTGCTCTTGAGTGGCAGAGAAATAAGCTTTGATCTGAAAGTGAAAAGGGGCTCCGTCCTTACTAAAGGATAGACTTGGGAGCAATAGGGTGATGGAGCAGCAACAGAGCAATATCCCAGCTTGTTCAATTGCCATTCTGAAATCCAGAAAATTTTTTAAAATTTAAATGGAAGTCAGTTCATTTTGCAATGTAATTTCCACAGAGAAGCAAGTAATGATCCATGGACAGGGGCAAACATGTGCTACTCAGAACATTAGAAGCTAAAACAACAGCACTGTAAAGCTAACTCAACATGTCAGCAGTAAGGATGCCAATGTTTCTTCCTTGCACTCGAGCACAAGGAACTACTGCATTCTTTTACTTGTTGGCAAGAATGGTGAGCAATTTCCTGGCACTCTTGATTATGAGTTCCTGCATGGCAGAAAATAAAGTTTCACGCAAAATTGGCCATTTTGCACAAAAATGCTAGTTTGTGCACAAATTGCTCAAATTGACCCAAACTGGGAAGACTACAGCTTACTGTAGTTTTAAAATATAAAGCATTGGATGGGTTGTTTCCAGATCTTTATGAACAATTATCTGGTCATTTGTGTGTGTGTGTGTGTGTGTGTGTGTGTGTGTGTGTGTGTGTGTGTGTGTGCGCGTGCGTGTGTGTGTGTGTGTGTGTGTGTGTAATGCTAGGCACTCACTATAGAGACCTTGATAGAGGAGGAAAGAGCTCTCTATCTTCTTGGCTGGATGCAAGGAATCTCACTGACTGGGCTTTAAAATTGCTCATCATTGTATCAGAAGAGCTAAACTGAGAAGAACGAGGAATTCAGAGGGCGTTCTTTTCATCCTTAGGCTGCTGATTATGCAACAGTATTTTCAAGCTATTATTTAAAGTATTATTTAGAACACTTTAACTAGCTTCATCGTCCCTCTTCTAGAAACATCTAAGAGTCCTATTTTTGACAAAATTGCAGCAACGTGGGGTTTCTTTTATCATACAACTGGAAATGAGTGTAATGCATAAGGTTGGGACTTTTGAGTTAACCAGAATGAAAAAAATAATCTCAAAAGAAGCTTTTTTTTCTTTCCTTCCATCTTTGGGTTTTTTTATGGATTCCCAAGAGAGAGCCATTTGAACTCAAAGGATTTGTTTAAACAAAACAGAGGGAAATAGGCCTTGTGTGTTTTTTATGTTTCCCTGTTTTGTTACATTTTTCCTTCATACAAATCACCTGGGAAATTTTGCTCACCTCATTAACACCACTGGCTGCTTCCTTTCCCTGTGGTTAGTTCTGCCACCCCTGTTCTTTCTCTTCTTCTTCCTTCCCTCACAGGTGTCACAGCCCATCTCCATATTCCACTATCAGCTTTGCTGGTCCCCCTCATTCTCCTCCTCCCTCTCCTTTGCTCACTGTCACTGCTCCACTTCCCTGGCCAATAATCATCTATATCACCTCCACAGTTTCCTCTCCTCCTCCTTTCCTTCTTGCCACCACTGTTGCTCTTCCTGAATGAAAAAAAAACTGAAATGAAACAAGCAAGTTCCTCCTTTCATGGCAAACAAAAAGAGATGCACAGAAAATTGTCAAAAACGAAAGAGGCTACTTCACCCCCTGAAAGAAACCAATTTGAAACACAAACAAACATTTTCACTGCTCACATCCCTAGTAATGTACACACAAGGCCAATAATGTAGACCTAGCAGAAATGGGCATGGGTCCTTCTTGTATGCTAGTGAACAGGAGGGTTGCGATGACATGCAAGTCAAGAAGCTCTGCATGAACACCAGGGCTCTAAAATATTTTGCTGTGTGATGCAAAACAGAAGTTTGTACCTTTTTTTCCATTTCCGTATGCAGAAGCTACTGTATTAAGAAGGCAGGTGCTGAATACACCAGCATGTGAATCTCACTATCATATTGCACATGAGCAGGGTGGACAGTCCACAAAAGGCAGCTCTCTTCCAATGCTTCAAGACTCAATTTAAAGCAAGTCTTATCAGTGCTTTCTATTTAATGCATAACTGGCATTTGTGGACACCCTTACTTGCATAAAAATTAGTCAGTAATTTGTACACATTTTCTCAGAAATATACATATTTTTAAATCCTCACATCTTGCAAAGGGTACAACAAAATGAAAAAAAAATGAGCATCTTCCTTTGCTCATTTCACAAGAATGTGAGAGCTTCCCCAGGAAGAACAGGATCATAATGGAACTTTGGGACCTTAGGAGGGAAGAATTGAAAACTTTAAGCCTCCAGAAATAAAATAAAATAAATGTCTGTAGCTGATGACACAATCAGTTTTGTGTGGCACAATTCAGCCAATACATTGTGTCTGGAATGACAAACAAAATATACAATTCTACAGGATGCTGCTTCTCTGGCACCAGAAAGTTACTAAGCCAAGGGGAGCCAACTCTATGGGAAAGGCATTCCATAACCTGACTGATGTGCCAGAGAAGGCCTTGCAGTGGCCTTCTATGTAACCTCCAAAGGCAGAAGCATCTGGAGAGTACAGTGGTGCCTTGCCTAACTATTGCCTCGTTAAATGATGAAACCGCGATCGCTAAATGACTGTTTTGTGATCGCTTTTGCGATGATCGGTTTCCTGCTTCGGGAACCGATTCTTCGCATTACATTTTTAAAACAACTGATCGGCGGCTTCAAAATGGCTGCCCGCTGTGTAAAATGGCTCCCCACTGGGTTTTTGGACAGATTCCTCACTTTACAGGCACCGAAAATGGCCTCCCCTATGGAGGATCTTCACTGGATGGTGAGTTTTTCAGCCCATTTGGAACGCATTGAACAGGTTTTCAATGCGTTTCAAAGGGATTTTTTTTATTTCGCTTAATGAGGATTTCGCTCTACAGCGATTTCGCTGGAATGGATTATTCTCGTTAAGCAAGGCACCACTGTACTCACTAAGACCAGTCCTTCAGATGACTTGCCTTAGTATGTCTCTGAGCAGATAGGACAAGGTCCGTGGTACGACGTCTGTCTTCTTTACAGACCAGAAATAGAAAAAGGAAAGCTACATTGTATGAATAGATGGAAATTGGGGTGGGGTGGAGAAATAATCAGATTCAATTTGCTAGCTCCTAATGGTCCATTCAGCAAAGCATCATGTCCCCAAAAGCATCAGATTAATTTGCTTCAACAAGGTTACTAGGAAGGCCTTTCATTTCTAGCCACTGGAAACAAATTATCTTCAATAGCTCCTAATCTGGTTTCTTCTTAGTTGTGTTTTTGTAACAAGGAATAAAAGGGAAATATAAAAAATGTCACCTACGTCTCGCATTGGGGAACATATACCAGGATTTTGGTTATATAAAGACAGACGGACTTTGGTTCCTCACAATGGAGCAACAGAAGACAACTTGCGACCTATGGTGTGGATCTAGCAAGCATCACCCTTACCTTTGATCCTACCCACCAAGGGGTCGCCTGAGAGCATTCTCAGGTTGGAACATGGCTCTCGGGCTGAAAGAGGTTGTGTATTTGAAGACACAAGAACCAGCTCTTGCCTAGGAGCCTAAATTCAGCTCTACTTGGTACTAGGATCAGCAAGATACTAAGGGTATGGGACATGGTTAAGGAACTTTTGATTCTCCAGATGCTTTGGCCTTCAACTCCCATTAGCTACAACCAGTGTCAAATTATGGCAAATGCAGTCATTAACAACTGGAGGGGCAAAGATTCCCTACCACTCCTCTGGCGCTCAGATACTGTATCCTAAACCTTGTGACATAAGGAGAGGCACAGTAGGCTCTCTATTTAAGAGGGATAACATAGTGCACATGACAGAAGTGCATTCTTGTAGTGGCAAGGGGCAAGTTTCTTCAGCATTGAAGTTCTTTCTGTTATACATACAAATGTGCTTTTAAATGCTCTCACCTTGACAAAAAGGTTTGTTTAAGCATCGTTTTTGATTAAGTCACTATATGATCAACACAAGGTAAACAGTTGTCATACTTGGAGATGAAACTGAAAAATAAAAATTGCAGGTCTTCAGCAGTGCAAGCCCTGTCATGTTTAAAGAGCTCTTTCCACGTCTGCAAAGTCAATTCTTATTTTAAAGATCAAATTGTCAAATTCAATCTATTTAATAGTTGCAAATCAAAGAGCTGTGTGACACATTCTACATGCCCAATGAGGTTTCTGTTTTTCAAAAAAGCCTCTCTCTCATGCTCTACTCGAAACAGCTTCTGTGATGAAGGGAAATTTCAAAAGCAGTTCACTGAAGCACGGTACACACTGTATGCCTGCATGTAGTAAGGCCAGTGACATGCACGAAATTTAAACACCTGAACCATGTGCCAGCTTGCACTGCGCACAACCTCACAAGCCAGATTTGGGCTACAGCCAAAGTAGGACTTCATATACCACCTTCTCTATTCTTTTAGAGAAAGAGATTCAAGTCCTGAGCCAACATTTCTGATTCAGCCCAGAGTATTGGGAATACTTTCTAAGAAGGAGCAATGAGAAGGCACTTTGCTGCTATTCTGTCCTTTTCTTTGTAGTGAGTTTTCTCAAGTAGCAAGAGAAAAAACACATAAAATAGTGGAAAACCAAGGGAGGAATAACCCTTGTAAAATTCACTGAATGGTTCACAGAATCAGAGAATCAGAGACCAAGTTGCTTATAAGACCACTGAGTCCAATTCTCTGCTTAATGCAGGAATCCAAATCAAAGTTGACCTGATGGATGGTTCTGTAATTTTCCTCTTGATTGCCTCTCAAGGTGATTGTTAGAATTACAGTAGGACCCCAGTATCCTCGGGAGATCAGTTCCAAGCAACTGTCCCTGTGAATCCTGAAAAGCACGGCTTATACCTAACAGTCTGTTGGACCCGGGACAACCCTGTGCCTGTAATTTTTATCTCAATGGGGCCTCAATGAGTAAGAGCTGAGTTGAAATCTTCTCTTGTTTGTCAATGTGCTGAAGACTGAAGATGATCCTCTCTCTCTCTCTCACACACACACACACACACACGCATGCACGCACGCACGCACGCACGCACGCACACACACACAAAATATGAATAGTTCTGCAGTTTTTGGGCTGGCTGGAAAGCACAGATGGGAAGCCTCTCCCAGGACACAGTTTGGCTTAGGTTAGCATCCCTCACCAGCCAAGCCAGCTCTTTTACAACAACACTGCTCTGGGAAATAGAGGAAGCTGCCTCAAGCTGCCAGGAGACTAGGTGAAATGGCAGTGCCTTACTTATATAACATAGTATTTGGTTTCCTCCAGTGGTCAGTTCCGATAATTACATCTTGAAAATCTAGATTTCTAAGTGTTTTCATTTAATATTTTTAATATTTTCAGTCCATGGATAAGTGAATCCACGGACACTGATCCTGCGGATACAGGAGTCCTACTGTATTGCAAATTTTGTATGTGGTGCCCAGATTTTTGTCACATGCCCTTTTACACTGTACTCTTTGTGAATAAATTAGGAGGGACCTGATCCATCCCTTATGCCAAACATTCCAAGGTTGCTCATATAAATGGTTGGTCTTGAATTTCCTGTCAGACCAGAACTCTCACATAACAGCTCAGATTGCTAACTTCTTCCTGGCTGCAATCCATGTGTTCCTCGTTATTCTTTTTTCCTTGTTTTCTCTCTTTTGTACTGATTGGCTTCGATTTTTGTATGACTGTAATATTATTATGATTATGTGTCCTGCATTATGGTTTGATTTAGAACAGATCCTGCCTCTCGTCTCTATGGCAAAATAAGAACTGACTTTGCAGATGTGGAAAGAGCTCTGTCTGGCAAGGTAAAACCTCCCCTGTAATTACTCAGAATTTATAACTACATTTTATTTAATGTATGAATGCACTTGGAGTCAAAGTAGGTGGCACTTTTTATCTCTGGTAAAAAGAGGATGCATTTATCCATGATCACAACTCCACTTAAAAAGGAACAATGGGGCCAGTTTTAAATAGCCTTAAACATCCTTAAAATATATTGGATTAGGATTCTATGAAGAAAGCTACATGGTGTTTACTTGAAATTTTGGCCTTCTTACACACTTACCTACTTACTTCACAACCAGCAGCCCTAAAACTGTGTCCTTCAGGTTCTTACTGAGGTTTGCTGAATATATCCAAGTGGCCAGGAGGGGGAACTGATATGGAACATAGCATATGTCACATAGGCATTTCTTCACTATGTCTGATAACATATTTTTTTGAGGATTTGACTGCTAAAATTATAATAATATAAACATTGTGTGTCATCAAGTCAGTTTTTTTAGGTACTCAGAGGGGTCTTCTATTCCCTTCTTCAGGAGACATGTCTTGGACCGTGCAGCTACACAGGCTAGCTGTTCTCCTGAGAGGCCCAGTGGGGAATCAAACTACAAACCAGACACCTAACTCACTGCACTGTCCAACCAGCTCCGGTAAAAGAAGACAAATTACAAAATTACATGAAAACAACTAGTTCACCTGAGATATACAGCTATCTAAAGATACCAATAGGGATAGTCTCATGAGTTACCTTGAAGCAACTTACTTTACACCCTTGTTCAGATGGACCTTTCCAAAAGGACACATTTCCATGGTGTGGATTCAGATGCAATATTCAGTACCATGGATGGAAATTCAGGGTAATGTTCTCAAGCAGTGGTTCTTAACCTTTGTTACTCAGATGCTTTTGAACTGCAACTCCCAGAAACCCCAGCCAGCACAGTTGGTGGTGAAGGCTTCTGGGAGTTGCAGTCCAAAACTCCTGAGTAACCCAAGGTTAAGAACCAGTAGTCTAAAGCAGGCAGACTTCAAATTCCTATCATTTCCAATTATGTGAGAAAGGTACAAAACATGGATGGACCAAACATATACATTCAATTTCGCTGTCAGTTTCTTCCCAGTCACTTCAGTCAGCATTTGATGCAAGTAAAAACACCATTGGGAGGGGGGGGAACCATGAAACATGGGGTTGATGCTATGCAGTCATCCAGATGTGATTGGGCTGCAACTTCCAGCATTCCTCATAATTGGCTCTGTTGGTGAGGGTTCATGGAAGCTGCAGTCCAGCAGCAAGGGGGCAGGGCTCATCTTTGCTCAGGCTTGTTGTAAAGTGCTTTGTTTAAAGACTCTCTTCTCTGTATAAAGCTCTTTCCCCTACACTCTTCTGCAATGAAGCCGTTAACAATTCCCCCCCCCTTCTCATTTTGCAAAATGAGATAGGGTAATTTTGGCTAGGATTGCAAGCACACGAGTACTGTAACAAATCAGCAGCTCTGTGTAGAATAGCACACAAAAAAAGATTCAATTATTCTAGTTACCTCTTCATCAGCTCATTTGTCTTTGTTAGCAGACTTGGAAATGGCTGGAGCCTGTTGCATTTTTCAGGAGCATGGCTGGCTGGCAGATAGGGCCTGCCAGTCTGCCATCCTTCATGAAGCAACAGCAGATAGACTGAAGGGCACAGCAAGACAGAATCAACACAGGAGCTGCATAGCTACCTTTCTTGCTCTATTCAAGACAAACCCTATAGAGGGAATAGACTTACACCCATATTTTATGTTAAGGGGAATTTTCCTCTAGGGTAAGAAGATTTTATGCTCTTCCCCTGTCTGCCCCCTACCCACTGTATTTGCGGGTGAATATATCTGTGCATTTGACTAAAAGTAAGCTTTAATTATCCTCAGGCATCTCTCAGGTGTTGAACTTGCACCTGCATCAATCCCATCCTCACACAGCCACCAGAGTAAAGCAAAATTGTGTGCACAAATTTGCATACAAAGCTAAAATACAATCTATCTGACTTGCATGGAAAATGCATTTAAAATTTGCCATATGTGCATATTCACTAGATGATTTGAAATGATGAAACTAACTGGCAAGCAGTAGCTCCAGATAACCTGGTTAGTTCAAAATATAGATACCTCTGTATGCCACCAAAGGATGTAAGGCTAAATCACTATTACAGCAAACCATCAAGGGCAAATTTGAACATACATGGACAAAAAGCTTGCAGCATACCCTCAATGTCCAAACCATGGTTTCAAGCCTGAGAATATTGTGTGTAAACTTGAAGTGTGATATGTCATAATAAGCAAAGTTGCAACAGGCTATTTTCCATAAGAGTATACGGTTTCCTCCCCTTTTTCCATATTGTAATTAGAAAGAGCCTAAATATTGGTCAGATTTGCCTCAATACCTCTTCATGTTTCAAATGCTAAGCCTATATAATTTTCTTGCTGATCTATGCAATCTGTGTACAGTGGTGCCTCGCATAGCGAGGTTAATCCGTTCCGGATTAACCTTCGCTATAGCGAAACATCGCTGAACGGGACAGGGAAAGCCATTGGAACGCATTAAACATCGTTTAATGCGTTCCAAAAGGCTCCTTTACTCACCGTTCAGCGAGGTTTCCTATGGCCGGCAGCCATTTTCGCGCCCTCGTTAAGCGAGGGGACGGCGCGAAAACGCTGCGCGCGGCCATTACGGAGCTTCCGGCAGCCATTTTGTCCACCGAACAGCTGATCGTCGGGGCTTCGTTTTGCGAAGATTGGTAAGCGAAACGCTTACCGATCTTCATAAAGCGATTTTCACCCTATCTAAACGACGTTGAGCGATCGCATTAGCGATCCAAAAAACCGGATCGCTATGCGATTTCATCATTATACAGTGTGCTCGTTAAGCGAGGCACCACTGTATTTAAAGTGAAAATATGTTTAAAACTTCTCAGAAAACTAGAGGGAAGTGACTTGCTGATATCATAGCTGCTAGCCAAGCAACTATTAAACACAATTTGCTTCCACTGGAAATGTGAAGAATTCCCAACCACCTCCCTGCTCATCAATTTAGGTCTTGGAAATGAAAAGTACATTTCACCCATTCTGGCCTCCCCACTTCATACATGTTACCTGTGTTTTTCCCCTGATTCTGCTGTCGCAGTCTGGCAGAGAGAAGGATACATTATACAGTAGAGCCAGAAAGAACTGGTGACAGAACCACCTCATTCTCAATGGAAGGACCTGAGGTCAAAACTGAATTGTAGTAATTGTCTTTCTGCCTTTTAGAGCTAGAGTATTAAAACCATGGTGTGATAGCAAGAGATTGGCTGAGCAGTGTTACTTGGAAACAAACTGCACACTTCAAGTGCTCCTCCAGCACAAGTACGATTCAGCAGTTCACAAGACTGTGAAAGTCCCTCCATTTCACCAGGCCCTATTGGGGTTTGATTTTCATTTTGTTTTGTTTTGTTTTATTATTACTTTTTATTTTTTTAGCAAAGCTAGATTAGAGGCTAGCTGATGACTTTGTAAATGCAAATGGCCAATGTTGTGGAACTGACAATCAAATGACAGAGTGTTTAGTGTTCCCTAAAGCAAGAGACAGATGAAGAGAAACAGTGAACCGGCAACCTTAGCATAATTAAGACAAGCCTGAGTGCTTGCTGTACTGCCATTACATTAATCTCACATCAGTGGCACCTGGCTAAAATTTATGAGATACGTAAAAAGGCCCTTTCTGACTGACCTTGATAAGACAGTCTTATCGATCACATGGGGCAGGGGGAGGCAAGATAGTTACAGGAGATGGGGACAGATGAGAAATTATCTTGAAAGGTACTGAGGGGCTAACTAGACCAATGGCTTGTTTACAAGATACACAAGGTTGTTTCACAGGTTGGTTCAGAATTGTGTTGCTCAAATGTTCCTTGTTAATATATGAAGGGAATTACATTGGACACCCACATTGGTGACTGTACTCTTCATAGTAATTTACTCATCTCTCTTGTGATTTTTTTCTGCAAGGTCTGTAAGATGCATGCCCCCAAATGATCTGTATACCCTTTTAGAACAATGGAGCATACCTTACTGATGAAAAATGCATTGTGCACAGGGTCCTGTACCAAAAACCTAGCTCACAAAAATAAGAGATGGTTTACAAAATAAAAATTTAAAATATGTACTCATAGTCTTCGTATGTCGCCATTACTTCCCTTTTCTTTTCCTTTCCATAGAAAAAACAATTAATATTAAAATGACTGTGAAAGTTCCTACATTTCACTGGGCCCTAACTAATATTAAAGGAGAGAGAGAGAGAGAGAGAGAGAGAGAGAGAGAGAAGATTATAGCTTTTGTCTTTTTTCAGGAGATAGGGTGATCAACATGTTTTTTTGTTGTGACGGGGGGGGGGGGAGAGAGATTATCTGTTACTGTGATTGATGGGTGTCGTTAGTTGGTCTTTTTTGTGCAATGATCCCTGGTCCTTGTGGCTGGGTAGAGTTCATTGACCTTTTACAGGCTGTATTTTTCAATATTGGGAGTTTCATTTGTCTTTGGCAAAACAAACAAACAAACAACCTGATATCTGTTTTTGCTTTACCATATTTTCATTAAGGTAATTTTAACACACAGTTAGAGGGGCCGTGTCTGTTCTTGCTAATGGTCACAGATAATTGGGTGCAAAGTGAAAGCACTACTGTATTTTGATAAGGCAGTGAAAATTTTCCTGAAAGTTAAATACTGTAATGATGATCTATAACATGTTTCCATTGTCTATAGATGGTGGTCCACTTCTTCAAAAAATACAAGCTTCTATTGATGAGCAATGACTGGTTAGATAATGACAAAGTAAGGTAAAGGTAAAGGTTCCCCTTGACATTTATGCCAGTTGCGTCCGACTCTAGGGCACAGTGCTCATCCCCATTTCCAAGCCATAGAGCCAGCGTTTGTCCAAAGACCATCTTCCATGGTCACGTGGCCAGCACGACTAGACACAGAACACCATTACCTTCCCACTGTGGTGGTACCTATTTATCTACTCACATTTACATGCTTTCAAATGGCTAGGTTGCCAGGAGCTGGGACAAGCAACAGGAGCCCACTCCGTCATGTGGATTCAATCTTATGATAGCTGGTCTTCTGACCTAGCAGCACAGAGGCTTCTGCGGTTTAACCCACAGTGCCACCAAGTCCCTAATGACAAAGTACAACCTTCTAAATGTAGCCTGTCGTATTTATTAGAACACTGGATGTTCTAAAGCAAGAGTCATTTATTCAAATCATTATTTTTTTTCTTTAAAATCTTCAAGTAATAATATTTTGCCTTTTGCCTTTTCTACAGATAACAGAGTAAATTGACAATAACATGTTTTGATTGAAGTGCCAAGAAAGTGGGGTGGGGTGGGGAGAATGAGTTTTCTGCTTATGCCTTAAAGGGAGGAAAGCATCTATGGAATACCCTTGACAAAATCTCAGAATGCAAGAAGAGAGTCAAGTTGAGTGAAGTTGGAGATTTTTTTAACATTTTGGCATTCCCTCAAACTCCGTGAAGCATTTTCTGGGAAGGAATAATGTCTGCTGAATCATAGGCCTGGAAGTCATGCTTGCTATCAAGAGGAGCAGTTTCTTCTGAACAGAATGGTAATAGAACTATATACGATGGATTTCTGCTGCTTCCAAAACTCCCTACCATCACATTATCTGCCACATCTCTCCACAGTGTGCCTATCTCCCCTCCAGACAAGACTGAGGTTGCTGCCACATCAACATTAAAAATCCCAACAACTACACACTCTCTAAGCCAGTGTTCACCAACCTGGGGGACATGACTCTCAAGGGTGTTTTCTGGGGTGTCGCCTTATATATGCTGTAAGGTAAAGGTAAAGGTTCCCCTTGACAATTTTTGTCCAGTCGTGTTTGACTCTAGGGGGTGGTGCTCATCCCCGATTCCAAGCCACAGAGCCAGCGTTTTGTCTGAAGACAATCATCCGTGGTCACATGGCCAGTGTGACTTAGACACGGAACACTGTTACCTTCCCACCGAGGTGGTCCCTATTTATCTACTTGCATTTGCATGCTTTTGAACCGCTAGGTTGGCGAGAGCTGGAACAAGTGACGGGTGCTCACTCCATCACGTGGATTCGATCTTACGACTGCTGGTCTTCTGACCCTGCAGCACAGGCTTCTGCGGTTTAGCCCACAGCGCTACCACGTCCCTTTTATATATGCTGTAGCCCTTGTTAAATAATTTCTTCCTTGACCTTTCAGAGTGGGATATTAAAGTGGGTATGTACGAGAAACATGCTCTTTGGAGGAGAAAGAAGCTTCTATTTTCCAAGAGTTATTTTACCCCATAAAAATGCCTTTTTATGCAAAAGTGGCAGAGGAAGTTGAAAAAGGTCGGGAACCACAGCTCTAAGCACTGATTTCCTGTGTCACAGTTACTGTAAGTTGGACATTTAAGTAGCTTGCTCCATTTCAGTGGATGGTGTTCACTGGGTAATGTGGGAGCTGTTATTTCTCTCAAACATATTTTCTTAAGTACTGTGGCTTTCCTTGGAACTCCTTCATCAGGGGTGTTCAAAGCAGTTTGCTAACTGCTAATAAAAAATCAAAGAAGTTATTGTTTTGCTTCCCTTGGTGGCATAAAACTTGACAAATGCACTCTAATCCTTGTTTCACCTCCTCTGTGGTGGTTAATCCATCTTTCATGCACCAAGGACTAGAATAAGAACTGCTGCTGGATTGCATATTGATGGTCGAATTCAGTCACAATTTGAAAGTTCAAGATTCTCCTGTAATAGGGGATGTATGCACAGCCTGACAATGACAGTTTGAAGCTGTCTGCCTCCGAACTGTCCACTCTCTGCTCCCAGGTGCTCTCCTGCATTCATATTATTTCAGCTTTCTTGATTAAAGTCAAAACCAGCTTTGACCTTTGGAATGCTTTCCTCCATTAAGCTTTCCTGAAATATGCCAGTTTACCCCGGCACATTACTGAGACAGAGCAATGTGTTTGCATTTTTATTGCTGAGACCGAAATACAGAAACTTTTCAAGTCTAAGTAAAATTTCATCAACTTAGAGACAATAATATCTCACCATATTATTCCAATAAGAAAATGTAAGGATTCATCAAATGAATCTAATCCATTAGAGAGGCACCTCTCTATCTATTTTGGTTTTGTTCAGTTCCTCATTTTTCCAACCTTAAGGTTATTTCATGGTGTTTCTTAATTTTTTTTTAATTCTGCATGGAAATTATTGCGCGTTTTTGAGACCATGTAGTCTGAAGTAGTCTGAACCTGTAACTACTACATTATACTGGCTGTACAACATGAATTAACACATGTTAAAATAAATATCACATAGAATGGACTCAATGCAACCAAAGACTTAAGTTTCCTTTGCTTTCTTTGGGATGAAGAGTTTGAAACCAGTTCAGACTGGCCCGGATTCAACACTTGCCACCAAATTTTGTGGAATACACAAAAGAGAAACAGCCAAAGACAATTCAGTGAAGCATCCAGATTTTTGTGTTATCAGCATGTAATCTTCATGCAGAGTGTAGTTACACTGACAATAAGAACTGCTATTGAATCAGATTTTGCATAATTAAAATCAATTTGAAAACCTCTGGCTACACAATGCATGGAAAAGCCCACTCTTTTTTCCCTCCTGCAAAGTGAGTTTTTTTGAAGAGGCCGGTGGAGGCTTCTTAATTTAACACAATTATGAAATCGACCCTTTATCAATTGCTTTGGGCAATGTCAGCAGGGACACTGCTGTCTGTCTATCCAAAGCAAAGCCATTACAGTATGTTACTATGTCACCCAGAGCATTTTTTAAAAAGAGAAATTTACATACTCCAAAGGATGCATAAAAGCCAAATAAATACTGCACAACATTAAATCAAACACGAAAGAAATGGTTGCAATCATTGGCGATGTGCCAGGATCAGTGACAATGGAAACCACACAGTGCACGAACATGCTGGTTAATGAAATAATTTCAAATCTCACATGCAGATTCCAGAAGTTGCTTTAAGCCCTTACTTTATAACTTTCAAAGTGAACGCGAAGAACAATTCAGAAATCAGGTGACTGAAAATGAAAGTACAATGGAGCTGAAACCAATACAAATCAGCAGGGTAACTGAGTTTGTCTGAATGAGTCATCAGTAGGAGGGAAAGTAGTGGCTCAAACAGATCTAACTTAAAAACAGAGGTTGGGAGTTAATTGTCCCCACTGTGCCTCCTTGACAGGGGCTGGACTCGATGATCCAGAGGGTCCCTTCCAGCTCTGTAGTTCTAGGATGATGATTAAAGAGCTGGCAATGGCAGAATAATGTGTTAAAACAAGTGGATAATAACAATAATCAAGTGACTTGAGCCTGAGGAGAGGTTCTCCTCTAATCTGCTGAGATCCATGTAATTCAGAAAAAGAAAGACAGTAAGAGCAATGTTCAAAGCAGACAACAAGGCTTCTGACTGTGTTGTTATTAAATCAATGGATGATTGTGGAGGGTGCAATGTGAAATATTTCAGGAATCTGCATAGGTTTAATGGTCCAGAAAGCAGACATAGAACAAGGGCAGAGAACCATCAAAACGGGGCCTAGGGATAGCAGAAGCTGTCAGTTGCACTTTCTGCTGCATTCAATTAAAAAAACAAACAAACCACACTTCCAAACCTTCTTGGTATCTCAAAAGCCAACAGCTTGGCCCCAAAATGCTCCCTCTTATGTGCGAATTCAACACTAATATGGTTGAACAACCAAAAGTTTAAAACCAAATTTCTTAGAGTTCTCCTGAAAGGGGGCACCTGCCCCTGCCCCAAGAACCACTGCCCCGTTCAAGAATCCCACTGGCAGAGGATGTGGGTGAGGGTAAAGGAACAATCATATGAAGAGTTCCCTCAAGCAGGAAGAAAAGGCAAGCAGAGCACAGCAGGAACAAGCCATTATAATCTGCCTTTCACATCTTGGATGGTAACAGCCATTCACCAGAAGGTAAGATCTAGGATCTGCTGGAGGGGTGACCAGCTTCCCAAAGCAACAGAAGTGGCGTGGGATGTCAGTCCACCATATTTTGGGCCAGAAACCTGTTATAAACAGTCCATGGTTAGTGCTGAAAACATGTTCAGCTTTCCTTTCAGGTAGACTTTCCTGTTCAAGAAATGAGACTGGTCCTGAAGAACAAGCACAAGATAAACACAAGCAAATTTGCAAAACAAGCATGAGAAGAAAGCTCCTGCTGTGAATTCAGCTGTTGTCAGCAGTTAAGAGATTGACTCTTTTAAGAACAGAACTTCTGCAATGTATTTTTCTGTTCTCAGCCTTAAGACCAGAAAACTCTTATTGTTTTGTTCCTATTGTTTATGAATAACAAAGAGAAGAAATGAGGGTTGTTTGGGACAGAAACATGTTATAAGCTGTCCATGATTAGTGCTGAAAACATGTTTATAGGTACCAATCTTATTCCTGCCTGCCCAGCCCTCAGACTCTGGACCTTGGGGAAATATACTTGCCCAACATACTATTTTGCTGTCCTTGTTTGTTTTGTTTTGTTTTCCTAAGGGTGTTTCCAACATTTAGAAAACTGGGTTCAAAACCAAAGGTTGAATAGCAAAGAAAAGAAAAGAGGGTTGTTACCAAGCAATGCTGTGTTTGAAAGAACAAGGCTGTCAACAATTTTAAAAAGGTTATCAAAGTTGCTGCTCAGCTTACTTTAGTCAACAGGTTTAGATAGGATTATAAAACCATCTCAAGGATGGGTCTGTCAGACTTTCTAATTTGAATACTGCTTCTTTTCATCCAGGCACAAAAACACCCTTCTCCTCTTTCCTTCTTGCTCCCTTTCTTAACTTTGTTCATTTTGCTTACTCCCAAGCCTGTCTCTAAACTCTCAGTCTAATTAGCTCTTGATAGATCTGCTGCCCTGTTTCCACAAACATTTAATTCTGCCAGTCAGTCCTATTTACATTGCAGCATGTTGCATTGTCTTTTACCAAACTAATTTTGTTTGAATGAATGTAAATCCCATAAAGCAGGCACTATGTACCTATTAGATTGTGACACATAAACAAAAACACTTTTTTATTTACAGAAGCTAGCACAAGGGCTATTTCATAAAAGAAATTGTCAGCAGTGAAGTTTGAAGGGGTGCGTAAATTATGCAGAATAACTTTTGGTAAAGAACTGGATGATAAAAGTTTGTCAGGTTTTCCAAACACTACACAGTGGCAGGCAATGCAGCTCCAGTACTGCAATAAAATTAGATTTAACAAGTTCACTGAAAAGTACTGTAGAGCATTGTGAAATGAATTGCCTTTTTAATTATGTGAAAGGCACAGTAATTATGTTTTCAGAGAGGAAACTTAAATAAAAACAAGGGACTAGATACTAATGAAATTGGGTCATATAAAAACTTAGATTTGTATCTCTATTCTTACATTATAAAATGGGCCCATGAAAACCAACCAGGCTTACAACTATTTAGGTATGTTAGAAGATCAAAATCAAGTTGTAGATTTTTCAAACTACTTCTAATGGGGATATGAGAGAATAAGAAGGGGGGGGGGAGAAAATAATTCAAAGACTGAAGGACTGCTCCTATCTGCAGTCCAAAAATAGTACAACCCACTGACTGGCATTCATGTCTCCCTGCCACTACAATTAAAACTGGCATGCCAAAAATTAATAGTCTGAGCCCATCAGACTGATGGTAACAAGACACAGAGACAACATGGGCTTTCAAGAAAGTATTTTCACTTGATTTACCCCTGGGAAGGCTATTTACAAACTTGGCCTTTCATGGGGTTCAGTAAATAACGTCATACTGCTTATTAAGTCTGTCTGCATTGAAAAAGAAACTTATGTAACTCCTGGAAACAATCAATAAGTGTTTCAAGTTTCACTTGAAAAGAAAAAAATCCTCCCAGATAAACTTCATAATTTACACACAAGTTATTCTTGACAAAGAAGCACAAGCACATCTGGAATACTGTGAACAGTTCTAGCCACCATATTTAAAGATGGGATAGTATACAACTGGAAAAAGAGAGTGTGATGTGGTAGGTACAGTGTCAGAATAAGACTCAGGAGACCAAGGTTCAACTCTCTGGTTGGCCATGGAAACTCACTAAGCACTCCTTGAAAATCTCACATACCTTGAAAACCCTAGTAACTAATAATAACAACTGTGTGCCCTTAAGTTGATTCCAACTTATGGCAACTCTTGCCAGTGTTTCCCAGGTAGTAAATACTCAGAAGTGATTTGCCAGTCCCTTCTTCTGAGGTCACTCTTGCCCAAGACTCTTCTGGAGTCACCATAGTTTGAAACAACCTGACTAACACAACAATACGAACAGTAATTAGAAAAAGTGTAGGTTTAGCTTACAGAGGAACTCAAGCAAGGAGGAACATAACAGAGGTACATCAAATTATCTATACTATGAAGATAATAGACAAGGAAAAAAACTTTTCTTCCTCTCTGTAAGGCAACAGTTTGGGAAAATTCACTGAAGATGAATAGTGGAAGGACCAGGAGACACAAATAAAAGCACATCTTCAGACAGAATGTAATTAATTCACTACCCTAAAATGTAGTGATGGCTGCCAGCTGGGGTGGCACTAAAACGGGGTGGAAGAAATTCGTGGTGCTAAAGACCAATAACAAGATTGTTGAATTTCACCTGCCGTTTCAGAGTCAATCTGTCTATATCTGTTAGTAAAACAGAACCTGCGGATAGTTCTCATGTCCTCCTAGTGGATTACCCAAAGGCACGTGATTAGGCCCTGTGAGCAGAATGACAGACTAGATAGGCCTTTGGTTTCATCCATCAGGGGTCATATATTCTTAAATGTCTTAATAGCTATTCCTAAATTACAGGCTGAAATGCAACAACAGGCTCACGGGAGTGAGGGTGAGGAAAAAATAAGTAAAATAAGTAAACATCACAATTCTTGTAATCTAAAGGACCATTAAAATTATGGTCAGCTTGGGATCGTTCCGCTCTTGGAAAATAACTTTTCAAAAGCAATTTGTATGTAATGCATTGCCTTTAATGTTGCAATAGTAATATTTTTAGTAACTGGTTGCTTTAATTGATGCTGTTTGTTCTACTTAAAAATTTTTAAAAGAAGAAAGCAAACTAAATATTTAGACAGACTTATAATGTGAAAAACTCTTCACAAAATGCCTCCCAAACTTAGTCTTCATCCTTCAAAATAAAGAAGAAAGTAAAATAAATGTTGGTCAAGAGATGCTTCAGGTCTCACTTATATAAATGCTGACAGCATGGAGCAAATTACAGGGAACAGGAAGGATCCCTGTTCATCCTTCATCTTCCCTGTAATCTGCTCCATGGTGTCAGCACTTACATAACCTTCAGTGGGTTCACTCTAGTTGGAATTAACAATCATATTCGGGCCCGAGTCTCTTGGAAACCTGACACCACCTCCTTTCAATTTATGTTTCTCCATCATCAGTTGCCACCTCAATAGAGCTTGTTACATTTCTCTCAACAAGTAGCTGTGACTGGGGCTTATGGAACACTCACAACACGATCCTCTATGGTTCTGTTGAAATTCTGAGGAAAGTTAATCAATTGTCCTGTAGTTTCACATTTATTGTAATCTAAAGCACGGGCGGGGAGCCATCTTCAGATTGGCTTCAGGTTCTTCTTAGGGACAAAATGTATCAGAGAAAATAATAATAACCTTGAGCTAACCTGATGGTTCAGAGAAAAGTGTGTCCTGCCCCATGTCTACATACTATTACTACTCCTTTCCTACCAACTGTGAGATCATGGTAGAAAGGGATGATTCTTGCCCATTCAACTTTCTCTCCTTGACCATATAAGCTAACAGCATGGTAGGTGCAGAGAGCAGGGGACCTACTCTTCATGCAATTAACTGTGCCAAGAAAATGAGATGGGGGGGGGGACCCTTTCTTTCTGCCATGTGCTCACTCCTGCCATCCCTTCCACACTACTACAGAGGCAACAAAAGGCAGGAGGGTGTGTAGGGTGTGTGTGTCATGGCAGGAATAACCCACCATACAGATTAAGGATTCAAATCCAGACTTGGTTTATCCTCACATGGTAAGCAAAACATTGGTCCACCCCCCCGCCCCAACCCTAGGTGTCACCATTAGATGGAAAGCTGTATTTATTTGCTGTGTCTCAAACAGAATGTGTGTATTCTGACATTGGGTTTTTGTGTGTGTGTGTGTGCATTTCTCTCTATGCTGTGTCGTTGGGAAATGCAATTAGTGCTGCCCTCTTGCATGAACTGGCAAACATAGCAGCATTGTTGTTGCTTTCTAATTAACGTTATCTGCTTGCTGTGGATGTGTGATTAATTCCATAATAGGAAAAGACACTAGTTTTGGACTAAGACATTTTGTACAAAATACAGAAAACATGGCAAACCCACTTCCCCCCCCCCCCTTGCTGTCATGCTGGAGGAAAGATCTCACATGCAGTGCTCCAGCAGGATATGGAGAAAGGATGTTTGACCAAGGTTGAGGCAATGGTGAGATATTTTACATCCCTTGGTCAAGGCTGAAAAGTGAGAATTCCTTTCTTTATATTCAAGGAGAAGTAGGAGGAATTTAAGGCTTGAAAAATCCACCTCTTGATTCCCCCAAGTTCTCTTCTGGAAAATGCTTTTTATTTAGTGTGCTACCACTTCCATATAATCCTTAACTCTTTTCTTCTTTGCTCAAAATACAGTCATGTATAACCTCGGCTATTTTCTTACTCACGACTTGTACATTGATGCAGGTACTGTTGACCACGATGCCTTGAAACCATTGCTCACACTGGCCTTTCACCTTCCTCCATCTTTGTTAGTTCGTGTTTAAATTACATATATCTTTAAGAAATGATATCCCCTCTCTCCTGCCACCAAGGCCCAAGGCTCATATTCAATAATTAGTAAACCACTCACTTAGTTTCACCAGGCAAAAATCAGAACTTGTGCAAATGTGAATGCTCAATGAATGGTATTGCTGTGCAATGATAACAGAACCCAGGTGATATGTCATCCCAACTTCAAAAGACTGTAATTTTTACATTCCTAAGCACAAAACACTCTTTGAAAGTATATTTGCTACTAATTTTTAAGAAAATTAAATCATAGATCTGACAGACGAGAGATGAAATCATAGCTTTGCTGTACTACAAGTAAAACGGAGCTGCTATTTTAAAACAAATGGGCTCATACTTTGGAATAATTTATTTTGAATTTAAAAAGAAATTTATTGGCAAACTATGTCAATATTTTCATCTTACATAACGTTGCATGCTCCAAGATGTTTTTATTACATGCACCTGTTGTTGGAGATAATTTATCTGAGTCAAGTCATGCCAGATGTGGTATTCAAAGGTATTCCTAGTAGCCTTACCTGCACCAAACAGCATATTCAGGTTTAGAGAGAATCTTCATAGCCACCTGTTCACTAACATGATGAGACCATCCAGGAGACCTCCCTGAGATCATCCAAGGGATCTCTCCTTCTCCCCTCCAAATCTTGGCATTTCATTTACAAGGCCAAAAATCAATGGGTTAGCTTGCTTTGGCTCACATCTGAAAGAGTGCAACTGTTGTACAGGCTTCGTTTTCAAGCAATTGGGGCAGGGGGACTTTATCCAGAGTTGTCTTTCTCTGATTATTTTTTAAGCAGCAAACAAGTCTTCCTCTTTGACTAAACAAAAAAATATCCAAAACAAAACAAAGCAAAACACGAATGCTCAAAAAATAAATGCCCTAAAGGCTGTATCAGTTTTTGCTGTTGGAAGTGAAGGAAACTCACTTTGAACTTTCCCTGTGGTCTTCAGTGTTGACATAAATCCTCTTCTTTATCTCCCCTACTCTGGCTGCCTTGCATTGGCTGCCTGTTCATTTCTGTGTTGATTTCAAAGTACAAATGATGACATATAACGCCCTAAACAGTTTAGGACTTCAATATCTGGTGGAACGTCTCCTCCCACCTACATCTAGCCAAATCACTCGCTTTAATCAAGATGGGCGGCTGAAGGGCCTAACACTGAGGAAGGCCCAAAGAGAAAGAACAAGAAAGCAGGCCTTTTCGGTAGCGGGCCCTCGCCTCTGGAACAATCTCCCCCCAGAAATTTGTCTGGCTCCCTCGCTGGGTGTTCTTAAGAGTTAACTCAAGACCTGGCTCTTTAGGCAGGCCTTCCCTCCTGTCAATGCCTAATTTATATCACCATCTTCAATTGTATTAATGTTCTTGTTTTATTTTATTTTATTTTATTATTCTTAGAATGTTAGCTGCCCCCAGTAGACTTCGATGTAGATGGGCAGGATATAAATTAAATAAAAAAAATAAAAAAATAAATTATCTCTTTTTCTCTCTCCCACATTCTTCCCCAGTAAGGTACAGCACACAACCACCAGAGGAATACACTAGTGGCAATTATTGGCATATAAATAATGGCAAAAATGAACAAGAATAAATCATCTTGTTTGTGAGGACATCTCCTATAACAATTCATGTATGTAGTTCTGTCAAGAAGAGAAACTAGTCAATTTGGCTTCATATAGTCAAACAAGGTATTTTGACATTTGAAGAGAACAACAGTGATGTAGGGCACTGAGTCTCAGATGTGCTCATGGCTTCTTTGATGTGCCTTGAAATTTAGTTGAAGTGAACAATGAGTGAGAAACTTCCCAAGCTGGCCAATGAAATGGGTCGCTGATGGTGTCAGGTAGATGGTTTTGGGGATGCAGCCATACAGGAGATGCCATCTGTCCAGGATAATGCACCATCTGCAGGATGAACACACAGCCAGCTTTGTTGGCAGAGCACAAACATGTGTCCCCTGATCAAGCCATAAACCATAAGCAGGTCTTGTGGGTTGCCAATTAGGAATCAGATATATTAAATATCCTGTATATGTGCTTGCCTTCAGGCCTCTTGAGGTTGCATTTGATTGTACCATCTCAAAGGTTATTTTTTAGTACTTTGGGGCATCATGACCAAGTCTGTAAAATCCATAAGATTCATATGACCATAAGATGATGGAAACTGAAAAACTGCCCTTTCATACTGGCATTAACTAAAGTCATCTACACCTGAAAGGATGGGCATTCAGTTCTACAAGCCTTTTGTTTTTCTTGCCAATTACATTTGGTGAGAAAAATTCCAATACTTCACAGTTTCATTTATTAACAGCTACACATTATACAGTAGTTTGTTGCTATGCGTGATTTCTCTGCCTGCAATTATACCATGTTTAACTGCAGACTGAGGTTCAGATGGAAGATAAACCCTCCACAGAAAAATCTTAGTTGTTCTATGCCATATTGAGTTAGTGGCCACTGGTCTGACTTGATACAAGCACTCTTCCATGTTTCTAAGCCTCATGTATACAGTTCTGAACTATAGAGTTAGGTGACAACTGATTTCTCCAGACCCAACAGCTCAAGATGCAGGTCACTTGAAACAACTGTCTACGTTTATATAACTCTCATCTTAACAGACTTTGCATAGAGGAAAACTTACCAGAAACATAGAGCAGATCATGTAGATATAGGACAATACTTGGTGACATCAATCATTTTTATGCCTCTCTGATAAAGACTAGGTTTGTAATAGGACTTTAAGCACAGCTTGAGAAAAACAAGGCAAAATAAATCAAAATGTCTCAGTATTTGTTTCAACAAGTATGTCTGCAGCTTTCATGGGCATTTATCAGATAATGCCCATGATATGACCACTAATAAGAACTACCGTATCCTCATATTTCTCAAGAAGGGCAGCAAAAGTTGACCAGGGAACACACTTCTCTATTCTTAGCATGTTAAAATTGCAAATGGTATATACGTGTTCACTTTTTATCATGGGCACACCTTATTCAGCTATAATGGAGAGAATGGATAGAATGATGGACTAGGACCAATGGTCCCACTAATTTCCATCCCTGCTGTGCAGGGACCTTGCCCCATGTTTGTGGGTGTGATGGGCATGGTTAATTCAAAACCCATAAGTCATCAACACTGGCTGCAGCTGTGTGGCACCAAAGGAGCTCTACACACGCATGCCTGCACAGCATAGATGAAACATTGACTAGGACTCAGGAGGCTTGGGTTCAAATCTTTGTTCAGCCATTGAAACTCACTGGGTGCATGGAACTGGTAGAACCGCTCTTAAAATATCTGTGAAAAGCCAATTAGGGTTGCTATAAGTCAATTCTGACTTGAAGACATGTAACACCACCTTTCAAAACATTAAGAGAAATAAAAGTGCAGAGTTAGCCACGGCAGATAATCTCCCATCATTTCAGTTTATGGTTTTATTTTTATATCCATTTTCATTGAACTATATAATCCCTTCCTGCAGTATTTTAAAAAAAACATTTGTTACAATGGAACTAATTAAATTAGAAGCTTACCACAAAACATTATTTCCAGTCAATTTTAGAATTCTGCCACATGTGACTAGAGGAGAAAGTTGTGGTTACAAATATAAACTTGGATCCCTCACTCCTCACTGCACTGAGGCTGATCCCTTGTATATTCTGTACCACAGTGTGGGTTGATCAGGATGTGTATTATAGTAAAATTAAGAGGCAGGTATTTTTAGTTAATATCTTCTGTTGGTAAGGCCACTAAGAAGCAAAAAAGGGGGCGGGTTTACGATACTTTGAACACCTCACAGAATTCAAGCTTTATGGGAAACCTGTTCGTAAAGCATTTCATTCTGTTATTTTCCCAGATCAAGAAAAAGAAACAACCACCAGGAGCTCCAAAAATCATACGCTGAGTGGCATTGTATAAACATTCCTCTCATGCTGTCTTCATTGAGGCAGCCAAAAACATTCCACAAGCCACTGGAAAGAAAAGAAAAAGAAAAAAGAGGAGCCATATCCAAACTTTCATTTCGGCAGCCTCTTTACATTCAGCGGTGGATTTCACTTCACAGTCATGTTGGAATATTAATTTGTTCTGATGCTTGCTGAGTAGGGAAGAGGAAACATTTTGGCTGCATTTGTATTCAAGGCCTATCCATACAACTTCAACATTAACTAGAGATTTTCTCCCTAAAGTAAGATCCACTTAATCTCTCTTCATTTAAAAAGGATTCTCATTCAAAAATGTCTACTGACATTCTAAAATGCTTACAACTTTCATCCTTGATCAGAGTAGCACTTCAAAAAATATGAGTGAAAGTCTCTCCATCAGTGGCCTACAGTAATTTTAAAACATTTCAGGATTTGGGAATGGAACCCTAGAACAATATTATCTATGTTTCAGCCTCAAAAAGCCAATGAAATTTGGAGAGAGAGCTGGATGTGAAAAGGCTGGTAAAAAAAAATATAAATAAAAGTTAATAAACATGATCTCCCTGCATCCTGCTTTAATTCAATAAATCAAGTAAGAACTCTTCACTTTTTGGGAGACAGCATCCAATCAGGTATTTGGCCATAACAATATCAAACTTGTGACCCACATAACTCTGATATGAAGATACTTTAATGATGTGTAGACAGCCACTTCCATGATTGCAGGGTTATGGACAGCACATTGCCTGTGCTGGCATGAATACTTCTCTTTATAATCTAATATTTACTGAATGCATCTGTGTCTGGACTGAATCACTACAGAAATGGGGAGCATCCCAAGAATGAATTTTATTATTATTGCACAAGTAAAAATCAATGCAGGTGGAAAACTGCCATGCCTGGGAAAAGAGAGATAGACCTAGATTTCTGTCTGGCAGAGAGTTTTTAGAACAAAGGAACACCAGTTATTGAACACCCATCTTTATTGGCATAATGACACAGAACCCAGATTTCCCAGAGTTCTTGCCTACAGGTAGAGTTGAGATACAGGCAAGAACATGTCATTTTTAGACTCCTCTCTCATTGCATGATGAAAATGGTGAGCAAAGGAGTAGGGCAGAGATCTCCCCCCAAAGGGTGTTAAGGAAATCACATTCCTTAACGCTAGAAGAGGGCTCACATTGTCTTTTCTTTCACGTTGCCTTTTCTCTTAGCTTCTTGTTTTGTTTTTGCCTGGACGACGTCAAGACATGCTGACCAGCAGTATGCTGAGAAGCTGGAACATTTGGAGGTCACATTTTTGCTGTTTCCTTTTCATAATGCCATGAGTTCCCAACCCTATAGCAAGTTTCAGCAAGCTAAGCCAGTTCCATTCTGCCGCGTGCCTGTGCAATCCAGGAACCTTACAGCTGATCATTTGAGGCTGAGCTGCAAAGAGTCATTACCTCGGCAAATTAGTTCACCCAAGCAATAGGCTCAAACCACAGGTTAATTTGAACTGTTCAAATATAATCACTTTATAAAGGAAAAGATTCATTACTTTTGTCATGTTTGCTGCTCTGCTGCACCACCACTGGATAGTTTGTCAATAAACAAATTACATTTACCACTCTGCCCTTGTGCTGAACAGCTCTCTTGTGAATATATCTTATTTGTTATTCATTGTGCCAACAAACAAATATATATTACATTTTCACATATGCTGCTTTCAACGTTTGCCATTTAAACTGCCTCACCTCCAAAACTGCCGAGGAACCAAATAGGATTTAAAACAAAAACAAAACAGAAACGATCACGGCATCTTTGGCCACCCTGTCATCTTTCAGGAAATGGTTTGAAGGGGGGGGGGAACCAGCACCCACCCAGCTAAGTTAATCATTTTGTGTTAACTGCTCTTTTTTTAAAGAAATCACTCTACAATGGTTCTCCACTTACAGATATATTTTTTTTCACTGTTCCTGTGTGCCAACATCTTTTCACAGTCATTGGTAAGGAAATCTGGAAAATAAAGTTCCATCAGCAAGTGAGGGCTGCACTTTGTGTACCAAGGCATCAAGAAATACACCCTCTGTTGATAGTCTTTCACAGAGGTACTGTACTTCATTACTCCAGGAGTGAGGAGGAAACCAACTTTTTAAAAAAAAATTCTCAAAATAACATTGTGGTCTGTCCTGCTGATGCCTCAGAAGTTGCACACCTTAACCCCCAGTGTCCTCATAGTACCTGTAGTAGTCTAGTGGTGTGTAGACTGGCACACCATAAGCCTCCCTGGAACACAGAACTCTGAAGAAATGGGGTCCCAGGGAAGCAAAGTGGATAAAAATGAATGTGTTGTTTTTTTTAAAAAAATCAATTTAAATCACAATTTAAATTTAAACAATTAATTTAAAAATTAAATTGTCAGAAAGATCCACTTTTAAAATTTAACTTGTGATTTAAATCAGTTTTAAATCCCATCCTGCAGGGAAGCCTATGGACACATATAGACTTCCATAGATCAGATGTCAATATCTCACATTTAGTTTCTAGGGAGCAAAGGCAGAGGAACCCATAGGACCTTGAGATGAGGATGGCAGTGAAGCCCAGGACTCCTCTAAAATTCATGGTGCCCTTTATAACAATTACTACAAGAATGGTAGCAATATGTCTCCATCCAAGCTGAGCAAAAATGGGTGCTGGTTGTTTTCTGACAGTGTTCTACACAGACATGTACTGTAGTCCCAAGGGTACTTTTTTAACATATTATTTCAAAAAGTCTGAGAAACTGATTAACCCAAGTCTTATTCTGCTTGTTTTGTCTTGAACATGTCTAAAGCCCTAACCATGATAGCTAGAATGCACCCATCCCAGATGTCAACCAGAATTCATGCATTCCATGTAAAGGTCTGAGCAGGCACTGGCTAGTGCGTTAATCTGAATAGGTTTAGAGGGCCAAAGTGATGAGGGAAGGGCAGGTTTCCTCATCACAGAAGTGCTGCAAGCAAAGAAATGCTTGTAACTGAACATCCTTACAAGATCCTCTTCAGATTTTCATGCTGAATAAGCAAAGATCCAACTGACATTGGGGAAGGAGGGTATGCTGAGATGAGATTTCTACATCCCAGTCCCTATCCCCACCATGGCTAGAGTACAACCTATTTTCAGCCAGAGAATCTAAATAGAGAATAGGAATAAAATGGGATTGCCAGCATCACATATTCCATTGGCACCTTATGGTATAAACTGCATGCAGCTAAATCTGATATGTTGTGGTGGATTGACACAGTCACTCTAAACAGGCAATTTTTGATTGGCTAAGATTAAAGAAAGATACAGTAAAACAACAGTGGACCTAAACGAGAATGTAAGTAGTAGGATAAGAGTTTTAAGCCATTGCAAGAAGACACCAAAAAGTAAGATTAACTAATTGTAAAGCAAAAGTGGGGTTTGCATAAAGAGCTGAATGTTAGCATGACTTTGAATTCCCACTGCACATTTTATCATTTATTTGTTTAAGAGTTAAAAACAGTTACCTGTCCAAGTTATAAATACAGTCCATGGATTTCCTGAAATTGCATCAAATGAGTATATTATCAAACTTGTGCAAAAGATTTCCAGAATATCAATTTAAAGGACCACCAAACATTCTAGTGACATCCTAACATTCCACAGTGCATAAACTGTCAAAGCTGGGGGAATTCCTGATTTGTAAAAGGAACAATGACACTCCTATACGTGAATTTTAAGTCCCCTGCAGCAGGCAAAACACACCATTAGAACAGCTGCTGTGTGTTTTCTGCTATTGATCTGCAAGATAAATTATAGCAGGCAGCAATACCATGGGAACAGAGAGATGACAGAATCTTGAGGTTTTCCTGTTGCAGGTATACCCTAACCATGACAACTGTTACTGAATGTACCACTATTAATCAAAACTGGGGATTCTTCAGGCTGAGAGGCCTCCAGAAATGAGATAAGGTGTGAGGAAGAATGAAGGGTGGGAGAGCAATGGACTGGGTGAAGGGAGAGGTCAAGGGACTGGATATTTGTCATGGTTCAGCTTGACAGGATGGTGTCACCCAGATCTCTATAACAAGAAAAGAAAAAAAGAACTGAAGCCAAATAAAATTCGTACCACTTAAGACTGCTGCCAGTAACAGAATAGGAGAAAATTGAAGGGTGGGGGGGAAGAGGGATAGAAACACTTACTTCATGCATTCTTGCTTAAGCCTACTATAAAGACAATAAAATTACATTCAAGACATTTGTAATTTTAAATTATAGCTGACATGAATAGGTTTGATTGCAGTCTATGCTATTACACATGGCATAATATGTTGAAATAGCCTTCCCTCCTGCCCAAACTAATGCACTGGGAAGACTGGGACCTGTAATCATAATCCCCTTTTGAGCAACAGGTATGAACACTGCCCCATGGGATGGGAGCATCTGTCACCATCTCCATTGTTTTCCTCGCTTTGGCCATTTTGACAGAAGTTTTCAGGCCCTTGGAAGACATGGAAGAGGAGCTGCTGGGGTGACAGATGTGGTCCCGGGAGGTGCTTAAGACGGAAGACAAGCGAAAAGCAAAGCAAAGCAAAGTGTGCTGCTTATATAAACCAGCCAGAGAGTGCTTTGAGTGCTATGGGGTAGTGTAAAAGCAGCACACTTTGCTATGAGACATCATAGTTTAGCATCACACCTTTCCAACACAAACTATTTTAAGAAGATGCTCTCTCTGAAATCACGTATCAAATATTTTTAACAGAGCTAGATTTATGTATGAGGGAATGCTTATTTTGTTTTTGACTCCCATATTTCACATATAAGTGTGAATAAACAAATTCAGTATCTGTGTTGTGCTGCATATAATTTTCTATATTCACAACACTGCTATGTAGTTTTTGTGACAAGAGTCAGCAGTTTGATGATCAACACATCATATAAACCACCAGCCCTTAAACCTTTATGGCCACAGGCCATACTCAAGTTGCCACATATTTTGAGTTAGGAATTATGGATTTGTTATACATGGTAATTAAGGCTGGTGCTGAAAAACACAACACATCTGAATATGAATGAAGAATCAAAATGAAATAGCTCTGATTTTGATAGCGAGTGAGCATTGCTATAATCATCGCAGTGAAAAAAAGCATGCCTCTAGCCCCCTGATGAATAAACATGAAAATAATGCTTTTTTATGAGTAGTTCCATATTAATTTTTTTCTCCAGTTCGAATGCATAAAGCAATAATAGTGTAGTTCTTAAAACAGTCAGGAATTCTTCAGCTCATTGTCAGAAACTCACATTACAACACTGGACACAGAAAGCATGTGGTATATTAAGATACTGTATTTTAATAGAGTGTACTGATCCAAATATCTCTTTAATCTCAAGGGATTTAAAAGAAGACAAAAATGATCTCTCTGTAAGTTACCTAATATGAGCTCTGTCAGTTGTCATTGGGAGAAAATTGAGAATTTCATCACGACTTTATTATTTACAGGATGGCAGTATCTACCTGGAGGTGTTTCCCCCTCCATCGAGGTCAAAAATAAATAACATGTGAAATAACACATAAGGTAGTTTCGTTGTGGATAGTTTTTAAAAAACAACTAGAAGACCGATCTTTCGGAAATAACAGTAAATGGTGTTGGAGGAAGGTATAGTATGCATTAATAAAAGAAATATTAGACCTCTCTCTCTCCCTCCCCTCACTCACTCACTCACTCACTCACTCACTCACTCACTCACTCACTCACTCACTCACACACACACACACACACACACACACACACACACACACACACACACACACACAAATCTCAGATGTGATTTCGAAGTTTTATCTTATTGATTAGTTAACATTCTATTTCAGAACGTTAGCTCCTATGATTTTGGACTAAGACTAGTAATGCTGAAAGACAAGTGGGGGATGTCTTCTTGGATCAAGGTGGAATTTTTAAAAAATGAAATAGTTCACTGAAGAACTAGAATAGGTTCAAGAATGATAATTTTCTTCAAAGAAAAATGTTTTGAAGATGATCCCACAATTTTAGAAAATAAAGTGAAAACTGTACAAAGCACATGGAAGAAACGAACAAGGAAAAGATAGGGTATCAATAAGGCTTTTCCAGGCTACAGATAATGAATCTATCAAAACGTTTAAAAGGATATACCAGTAAATACAGGAGAAAAAACAACAGTCACCCACAGACTGGAAAAGTAAAACATGTATTCAAATCCTGAAGAACAGTACACTCCTGTCTAGAAGGGTTCTTTTTTTCTTCCACCCTGTGTGCTGTGGGAAGGATCTACCTGGAATGGTGAGGGAGGAATGAGGCACCTCCCTAGCCAGCCAGCTCAGCCAACTCAACTCTGGTAATCAGTGGGATGACAGATGTGGCATCCAGATTGCCCTCACAAGTCCTGATGAGTAAGTGGTGGCTATCATGGTGGCAGCTGTTCTGAATTTCCTCAGAGTGCTGCAGTAACGTGTATTTTTTTCAAGAAACACAAAATTTTCATTCATTAATTCTTTCATTCAAAATATTTTTAACAACACCTTTCTTCTTAAAAAGGATCCAAAGTGGCTTACATCCATGTTTTCATGTTTTAATCTTTTAATTTTATTTTAATTCATATGTTGTTTAATTTGTCTTTTAATATTTAACTTATTGTGATGAATTTTACATCAAGCTGCTTCTTTCCGACCAAGACTCCCTTATTACACGCTCTGCAACAAAATTTTGTGCAGCAGCAATGGCACAGCGCTCCCTTATAGTCTCCTGAGTTCACAGGTTGACTGATTTTAGCATGAGGGTGGTTTATTGTCGGGCATAGAGAAATGTTGTGGTCCCAACAAAAGGGAGGAAATATTTACAGATCTTTACAAATATGTAGGAAGGACTCCCTAATACCCAAAGACCCTGTCCAAACCAGTTTGCCTTAGGCGATTCAATGGTTCAAAGGATAGTTATAAAACTGCTGTATTTGATTCTCACCATATTTTACAACCAGTACACAATTATTTGTTGTACACTTTTTAAATTACATTTTGTATATTTTAACCATATAATATGTTTTATGAACTGGCTGTACACTTTTTTAATTGCATATTTTATATTTTAGCCACATAATATGTTTTATGAATTGGTTGTATATTTTTCAATTGCATTTTGTATATTTTAGCCATAAATATGTTTTATGAGCTGGTCACCCAAATGTTAAAAAACAAAACAAAACAAAAACGAATGAACAAAAAAAGCACCTTATTGTGTTTTTAATTGTGTGAATTTTAATGTTGTGATCCACTTTGGGTCTCTTGTTGGGAGAAATGCAGCATAGAAATAAAACTAAAACTAAAACTAAAACTAAAATGAAGAAGAAGAAGAAGAAGAAGAAGAAGAAGAAGACAATATTTAAAGTTAAAAACAGTAAATACATGAATACTATAAAGGATCAAATAAATACTATTCTAAGAAATGGCAAACAAAAGCAACATCAAAACACATTCAAAGCAGTAAGGCACAACAATCCATTTAAAAGACCCACTCAGACAGCCAGTGAGCGAGCGAAAGCTTGCCTGAAGAGAAAGATCTTCGCCTGCTTGCGGACAGGCAACAAAGATGGGGCCAGTCTGGCCTCCTGTGGGAAGGAGTTCCAAAGGCTGGGAGCAGCAACAGAGAAGGCCCTCTCCTGCGGACCCACCAAATGCACTTGTGAATGTTGCAGGATCAAGAGAAAGGCTCATAAAGGGATGCATGGTCTTTGAGACAACTTGGACCTCTTTCCATGTAGATACTGCCATCCTGTATATAATGATGCTGTGATGAAATTCTCCATGAGTGTTTCTCACAGTGACAACTGACAGAGCTCATATTAGGTAACTTACAGAGAGATCATTTTTGTCTTGTTTTAAATCCCTTGAGATTAAAGAGTTATTTGAATCTGCAGATTCTATTAAAATGTCTTAATATACAACAAGCATTCTGTGTCCAGTGTTGCTATATAAGTTTCTGACAATGAGTTGAAGAATCTGTGTGACTGTTTTATAGGTTAGAACCAGCACTCTGAATGATGCCTTGAAATAGATCTCCCCAGCTGGTGGAAACTGCTATAAAAAGGGAGCTACTGTATGGGCAATTATCGCTGTGGCCAGATCACAACTCTCCAGGAAAGGTTGCAGTTGTCGCACTAGTTTTAATTATACAAAGGCACACCTGGCCACTGCCCGAATACAGGCATCTAGACTCAGAGATGAATTCAGGACACACACCCCCATTTGTGCACCTGTGTTTTCAGAGGGAGTTTAACCCCATCAAGCACAGACTGCAACCCTATTCCTTGATCTGCTTTTTGGTTGACCAAGAACAACTCTATTTTGTCTAGATTAAGTTTCAGTTACTCACTTTATCCAATTTATGCCTTTTCCCTATTGAGTGAAGTCCGTTTGGATTTTTTTTTCCAACTGTAGATATTTTAGCCATTCTATGTACACTTTATTTTTTTTTAAAAAAACAATGTACAAGTCTCACAAATGCACAAAGACTGAAGCAAGGCATGGTGCATTCAATGCAACCATGTGACTTTCACCAGACTATCAAATCCAACAAAATACTTTCTCACCACTAAGGCACACAACCCTCATCCTCCAATTTCCCAAATAGTCTCATTTTAAGCATCCTGATAATAAGACTTGCATGGCCACCATTATTCTGCCAAACTCAATAGATCATACAGCCACTTGCTTCCCACTGCAAGATTTTTTTTAAAATGACCCCATAATATCTGGTGTTACAGGTTTAAACATTTTGTGCCACATAAAGATCTGGTGCATGAAGAAGACAAGGAAGAGAAGAAAACAAATCCCAACTGGTGTTTTGGTACAGCAGATGTATGCATTCTTATGCACACAGAAAATGATTTTGGAATGATAATATAAAAACTCTTTCATTTTCTCTCTCTACACACATATAGAGCAGATGACGTGATGGATGGCTGCCTAGCTAGAAAAGGCATTCATGGATGCCTCTCTATTTCATTATTTAATTACACAGCAGCCTGAATACATGGCAATAAAACTGCATTTTCATCCATAGCTGATTTCCATTTAGAGCCTGTCACGTTAATAGTGAAATAAATTGTTCTAATTGTCTGCAAACTTCATCAAATTCACATTTCCCCCTTCATTTTACTCAATATTTATTAAACACCTATGTCATGACTAGAATGAATAGTATCAACAATGGTGGGCCTGAGCAAAAATTTCCTCTAATGCCAGATTGTTTCTGTTCCATTTGTGAATGTACAGATTCATGCATGTTCCATGTGCCTATTCATCATAAAATTTGAACAGAAATGATTTTAGAAAACCCATTTTGCTTCCGATACAATTTTGTACGACTGGTAGTTCACCTTCTGATTTGCTTTCATCCTACCTAACGGACTAAGCTGGGAGGATGCGCTGGTGCAGGGGCATCAGCTCCTCCACTGTCAAATAAGGGGCTATGCTGCAACTTTTCTAGATTCTGAAAGTTATCTAGAATACTTCATGTGGAAGTTTCATGCCAACAACAGACAAACTAGGGTTTCACTTGTTATTGTTGCTTTTGATTAACAGCAACCCCTGCGGGTTTTTTTAAAGGAATATAAAATATTCAAGGAGTGGCTTACCACTTCCATGCCCAGTAAGTGCCCATGCCTGAACAGATACTGGAACCCAGGTTTCCTGAGTTCTAGTCATCACTTGTCCAATTACTACACCACACTGGCTCTCAGTTTTCACTTAAGTAGTAAAAAGTTATGTCCAGGTTGTACCCATTCTGTCTCCAGCTAGGGGATTCCATGATGGAGTGATCTTCATTAGCCCTAGTTACTCTCTACATAGGATACTAGCAGTTGGGCATAAAGGCGCTTACCATTTGAATGCCTACTAGGTCGTGATCTTTATTCAGGGTGAGTGTGGACGAAAGCACCTAGTCTGTGCAGGTTCAATAGGCAATGTGACCTTTGGAATTGCACTGGGATGCATCTTCAGCTATACAGTATCTCTAAAGCTGTCACTGGGGCAAACAGCAATCATGGGGCTGCATCAAAAAGAAACTGATTACAGTAACTGATCTTTTTATTTTATCACATCCTTACCCACATAGCTATCTGCCTAATTGTGTGGATGGAATAAATTGTACCCATGGAGAAGGAAGCAACTCTTCCCCCCGACACACACACACAGAAACACCTCAAGATTATTGCAACTTCCCTTCAATTCCCCTTATAGGTTCCAGGAGAACAACAATCATTGGGTAGTTACTAGGGGCTTCTCAACTGGAAGCACTCAAAGGGAAACAATATGAGATGCAACATTATCACATTTTCAAATGTATAAAGAGAGACTCCAGATTTAGTCACTGTTGTGAGGGATCCTCTCTAAGAATAAGTTGATGGAATATGCACTCAGCCTCTGTTACTACCTCCTGCACTCCCCAGTTCAGAATACCCAGCCAACCTTTTTGTTTAATGAAGAACACAGACATCCTTATATAGTAAAATATTTAGCCAAAAACTATTCCAGCAAAATATTCAACCAAATCCAGTCTTTAAAGAAATTCCCTTGGTTCACATAACATCATTATAAAATAAGCAACTCAACAAACTACATAGATAAAACTAATCTGAATGATACATTATTTAGCCTTGGTTCAAAAAACAACCTCATTTTTTTAAAAAAAAATTTAAACCTGTCTTTTAAAACCTCTCCTTACAGTTATTCCCCTAATACAACTCTCTATTCCTGAATCCCATATCCATATGGTTAGTGGTTTAGTTTGCCAGCTGTGAAGCCAGTGGCAACTCTTTTTTTTCCTGTAGCTTTATGTGGAGAAGTTTAATTCAAGGTTTCCCCAATGTGTAATTGGAAAGGTGCACTTCACTCACACCAATTTTTTTTAAATGCAGTTCTTGCTGGAAGCATGCTTGAGCAGATTTACATTAAAACTTAAAATTTTACACATAACTACTCAGAACTCAGCCCCATACAGTCAACTGAACGCATTCTGAGGGCTAGTCCAGATGGAAGCCAAAGCACCGGCTTCACAGCACTGTCCCTTTTAGTTATTTTTCCCATTGGCCAGATGCACAAGGCAGAAAGGGATCAGGTCTTTTCCTTTGCCTTCAGTGTTTTTTTTTTAATCTCCCTGGGTGGCCTGTAATATTTTGAGCTGGGCTTTAACTGCAGGGGGTGGAGCTTAGCTCTCCCCACTTCCTACGCAGAGTTCATTTCCACATGAGAGGTACCCATTCAGAAGTCTTTAATTAACTCTTCGATTGGTTTTAAAAATGGAAAAAAGAAAACTGCCAAAGGCAAAAACTTCAGTAAGGAAAGCATTTATAAGATTTCTTTCCAGGAATGCCTAGAAAAATTCTTTTTAAGAACCTGGTGTTTGCAATACAAAGTAAACACCAATATCAATCAGTAAACCATCATCTGCTGTGGTAAATTTGCCCATCCGTACAATTTCAGGGGATATGTACTTGTTCGGAATTACCACCATGCAGTGTGAAAGAATAAATAATAGCGAATTCCTGAAAATAGTCCTTATATAGAAGGAAGCGAGTCTGAAACAGGAATTCTTTGCAGAGAGAGATGGTTTAAGTGGGTTGGTAAGGGGGAAGATTATTTTCTACCATCACCTTAAACAGGCTGCTTCTAACCCCCGCCCCTCATTAACACTTCCGTGCCGCAGTCATTTTTTTTTTACAAAGACTCCCCTGGTTTCCACATATTGCTAGCGTATCTTGTTATGATGCTAATATTGCATGAAATATTGCATACATGCAAAAATAGTATCATAACATGAGTTTAAATATGTTGTGGTGCAAAATATTTTGTGATGATCCCAATAAAATGACTGTTCAGTAACATATCTTAAATGCTTCAGGCTATTATGCAGTGTACATAAATAAATATATATAATTAATTACATGCTATCATGCCAATTCTGATTCTGGATGACCTTTTCCAGGGTGTTCTAGGTTTAAGGTACTCAGATTTGGTGTTCCATTTCTTTCTTCTGCCTGCACTTTAGGTAGCCATGTCAGTCTGATGAATAATGTTTTATACCAGAAACAGTTATGCACTGCCTCTATGGCTAACCACTTCAGGAGGAAAAAGTTGTTTCTTTGATTGTTTAACTAATTCTCACCTTTTGGGCCAAACCAAATCAAGGGCAAAGAACATCAGAGAGAAATCTTCAGTTTGTCCCATGGGAAACTCTAGTATTCTACTGATGCAAGATAATTCAACTGGCTCCATCCCCACTAACTATTAATCACGATGGAGGGCTGAGATATCCCAGCTCCCAGTACATGTGCTTCTAAAATACACATGACAGCAACAGACGATCAGACATAGGGAGCGATTAGGAACAGGGGTCAGTTCAGTTGGCGGTTCCTTAGTTTCTGCCTGGCTGGTCTTGACGTAAGCTTTTGGCAAACAAAAAGAGAGAGATCCTCTCTCTCCCTCCCCACCCCCAGTGCCTTGCTGGTCACCTTCAGTGGCTCCTACATTGTTTTCACATGAAAACAGGGATGAATGAAAATTGCTAATTGAACAAGGAACCTGTTTTACTTCATTATCTATTATATAAAATATTTTTTAAAGGCATGTTTAGTTACAAAATTAACCGTGTCTTCCAGCAAGATTTAGGATTTGCCCACCAAATATTGAGAACCATCGAGTTTTACTACTTCTTGTTTTTCTTTTCATGTTTACTTACTCTGCTTACATGTTTATTACATGCTTTAGTTTTGAAACATCATTTGTCATGATTGAGAGAATGGCAAACCTGATCGTAACTTGTGGCTCTTCCTTCTGCACTCCAGAAACAGAAATACCATGACCTCATCATAGTCTATATACATTAAGAATTGATGATATCATATAAAGTTGCCTCCTATGTTTAAAATTCTCAGCGTACTCTTTTAACTAACGATTGAAATGCCATAAGAAGACTTCCCTCCTCTCTTGATCAAGAGCAAAGAAACCCCAGCAAGAGTGCCTTGCAATTTTAATGCAAAATAGTTTGGATACAGCTCCCTTGTCAGGACTTTATAAGATTCTCCCAGTAACAAGCAGCCTGTGGCTATTAATTTTTCATTGGGAAGACATATTACCACAATCTTGTGTGAGGGGGAGTTATTGATAAGGAGAAATACAAAACACCCCAGCACAGCATCTTTAATCATTGAGATTCTTTTGTCCTCCTAGGCTGTAAATGGAAGTAAACTAATTAGAAGAAAGAAACGAAAAAGAAAAAGAAACCCATAACATAGGTGATGCTTCAGGCAGATTTCGTCACTAAAGCACAACTTGCTTTACAAAACTGACAAATGTAGCATTATAATATATGCACATGTACACAATCGAAATCACAACAGAGAAGGTCAAAGGTGCTGCAGGAAGAGGAGGAGGTGGAGGAAAACAAGCCATGAAAACTTGTGCAGTCTAGACCACAATATCCAAGGCTACATGTACAAATATGACCTTCTGCTAAATATTTCAAAGACTGCAATGTAGTTTAGCACTACAGTACTCTCTTTAGAAGCAGCATAATAAAATAAAATAAAATAAAATCACTGTATCTTATTGCACTTTGTGACCCACCCTGGAGCATCCTGCAATGAAGAGAATCCTTAATAATGACATTATCATACTGCCTTGTCAAACCACATATGCCTTTCTATAAATGCCAGCAGACTGAGCAGTGTTAATTACTGGGTATTGTCTTCAATACCATTTCCATACTGTATGAGGTGATGTTGACAAGAGGTATCGGTCATTATTAAACCTTCCTGAGAACTGACATTTCCCCTGTTCCCACTGTCCGGGGTGGGGGAGAACAGTATAGCTGTGTTGAATAACTACATTGAATAGAATTTCTTAAAAATAAAAAACACTCACAAGAGGAGTTCTATGCATATTGATGCAGAAGTAAAAGGTCCCACTGAGATGAATAGAGGATTGCAGCCCACATCCTTCTCTAATGTAGGCAGATATGTCTTCATTTTCTTGAGGAAGGAATGACTTCCCAGAGGAAGGGCCTGACCTAGACAGGTAGACAGAGCTCTGTTTGGATTGTTTTCAGTGCAGTTGGGTTTGAATCAAATCAAGGTGTCCACGTGTGTTTTGACCTAAGAGTGTTTCATCCTACCTCTTTTTAGATTGCCCTACTCCTTCTCGCACATCATTAGGGCTTCTGGCATTTTTGGTGCGATCCGGAGTGCTCCTAATTATCTCACTGGTCAATGTTACAAGACCCCTATGATATATTCAGTGGGTTGTGATGTTGAAAAGGACAACAGAGAACTTCCTCGTATATTTTTGTCTATTCTTATCATTTTAAATTTTTAAAATATATTTTCCTGTTGATTCTAGAAAAATGAAATACATTGGTGATGTTATAAAGAGTGTATTCCTCCCTATTTTGGCACAAGTCCAGGAGCTACAGCCTACATACACATATATTCACACATGCACTCAGTTAGTTAACAATATTTTCCAACTTCCCTGCCTTGTCTCTTTTTTCTGTTGATCCCTTTACTCCCCAAACCTAGGTTGGTCATTTGGGGAAAGAAGGAAGAGGAATCAATCTGTAAACATACAAGTAAGACTCTATGTCGGTTTTTTTACAAGAAAAAGCACCTCCCCCAAATGTTTATTTTATTTTAAGTCAAAGCAGATACCAAACCCAGATCCTTTCTGTGTTATTCATAAAGTTCCCATGTTTCTAACACATGTGAAAGTCTGTTCAAGACAATACAATCCATTACGACTAACTTAACATTTAAAGCTTCAGACTATTACCTTTATCAAAAACGTTTCTATAGAAAAATAACATTGAAATATACTTAACAGTCTAAAAGTACAGAATGTTAAAAATTTGAACAATAGTTTTGCAAAATTAATTATAATTCACACTCCAGGATGATTTCATAATGGGATCACCACATTCTATCACCCATCGGTTACTCAGTTCCATTACTTTCAAGTAACACATATAGAAATCATTCCATCTCTGGTTACATATAGTTTTTAACTATTGGTACAATCAACATTTGGCACAAGTCCTGTTCTAGATCTTTGACTTAAGTAATTCACAGCACTAATTTTCTTCATCACAAAATGATATTCCCACACTATTTGAAGCTTACTATTGCTACACTAGACCAAGGACCAACACTTGATCACCCACACTGAAATCACTGTGCTTTGCTTTTGCATCATGGCTAGGCACCATGATTAACAGGGATTTTAGACCTATCTATCTCCATGGATGATTTCCCAATGCATTTCAAGTTTCTGTTTGCATAGCTCTCCATCACTGGTCTGGCTGTTGCCTGCTGGAGAAATTGGGGTATTGCCTGACTCTCTTTTCCCAAACTCAGACTCTTGATGAATGGTATCCCTCTCTATCTCCCCCTCCCGCATTAAAAAAGAGCACCCTTCGCTTCTTTAAAATAAAAATGATAAGCGAGATACATTTACAGTATTATGTGTGTACCATGCTAGGCAGATGCATTGCTGTTTTGCTATGTCACATACTTTAACAACAACAAGAGAACATTGCAGTGGCCCACTGAATAGCGACCATGGAAAAAGTGAAGGAAGGGAGTGAGGAGGCAAGCTGCATCTGCCCTTATCTTACACAAGCACAAATTGGCAATAAGATTCTGTATGTCCTTTCATTCATAGTTGCCTGGCCTCCCCAACTCGTGTAGCTGCAATGACGGCAATGCCAGTTGCAACTGAGCCAAGTAGGAATCCCATCCACAACCCTCTGGAAAGAGGTCTTGGGTATATAGGCCTACTCCAGATAGTAGAACCAGGGAGCCGATAAATATGAGACAAGGCAGCCCGGATGACAGTGTACAAGGCAATGAGAAAGGTAACCCTACTAAGCAATGAGAGGTACCCTCTGGGGGGAAAAATGCTGGGAACTTGCCACATATGCTCACAAAAGCCCTGGGACAAAGAAAGGGGCTCCTTGCAAGTTCGAATGGATTGTGGAGCTTGAGAGAATGGGACTCAGGAGGACAACCCCCAACCCACAAAAGTATAACCCTTGGGCTAAATGTCATACAATTCCAGATCTCATAGCCTTGTGTTGTAAAATTAACATCGCCTGCACAACTCCAGCAATTGCAGCTGTCTCCCATATTGAATTAATAAAGATCATACCTTACGTTGTTGTTAGATGCTACCAATTCAGAATCAACTTATAGTGACCTTGATAGGGCTTTCAAAGTAAGTGGGATATTTAAAGAGTGTTTTTACCAGTTTTGCACTTCCATGGCTGACCAGGGACTTGAAATCAGTCCTCATCCATCACTCTGTCTATTATATCAGTGGTTCTTAACCTTTTTGAAAGAAACTCCCCATTGAGGAAGTTATCATTGCTCCCATCCCCATGCAATATCTTATTTATTTATTTATTTATTTATTTATTTATTTATTTATTTATTTATTTATTTATTCATTCATTCATTCATTCATTCATTCATTCATTCATTGAGGCACATCACACTCGTGTACATGGAAGACAGGGGAAGATCTCAAGTCTGACATCCCTCAAAGACATTTAAAGTTGGCCAGGTGAACTTTCTTCCCCCCGACAGCCAGCCAGCCACAACAGGACAACAAGAAATGCTGGAAAAGCTGCCGAATTCCCACCCACCCAGGATGACCCAAGCCAGCCCCGTCCATAGAAATCCTGCCGTGCCACCCCAAACTGACTCATTTCTCTCCGCGCTTCCCTTGCAGCAGGCGGGAAGGTAGGCAGGAAGGCAGGATAGACAAACGGGGCTCGTCTCTCCCCATCCGAGTGCGAGGCAGTGCTTCACCAGGTGAGGACAGGGACCCGAGAGACCCTTTCCTTCCACCGGATCCACACACTGTGCTCCCCTAAGGGAGAAAGGCGAGACATGGCAGGCAGAAAGAGCTGGATCATTGGGTGGCGGCGGCACCAGATCGACTGCTAACACTGCGGCTGCAGCCGCCTTCACAGGTTTGGCTCGCTCCAGCGCCCCCCTCCTGCCCCCTTCTGTTCCTTCGCCCCCCCAACGCCCCTTTTCGTTATATCGCCCCCCGGGAAAATGAAGTCGCCCCCTGGGGAGCATTATTGCCCATGTTAAGAACCACTGCATTACATCACACTGGGTGTCCACCTTTATATAGGCCTATATTTTCATGTTCATCTCTTTCTTTTGTTTCTGATCACAAATAAATGTTTTCTCTTAAATAATAATAATAAAAAACAGAGTCTAAAGTACACTTTATTGTAAGCCTTGGTTTAAGAGCATACATGTTTGGTTGCAGTCAGGTAAGTATTGATTAAAATACTTGAACTCAAAGGGTTCGTCTTCTGCTTCTGCTGACTTATTTTATCTGTCCAGATTGGAGAATGACGTCGGGACGGATTCAACCAAATGAATCACTGTGGCCTTAGATCCTGACTTAGCTAGGCCCTCATCACAAAAAAAAAATATTTCAGAAGCATCAACACCAGCAGGTAGCCAGCCTACACCAGACTGCCCAGCAAGACATTTCCCCACCTTCACATTCACACAGATGAATGAAAATAAGGCACAAAGCATCTGTGTGACTCCAGTCCATAGAAAGATGGGGGAGAGGAACTCAAGACTTCATCATATGCTTTAAAGTGAAGTTAGTAAGATAGAAGTAAAGGTGAACTTTAACCTGAACTTTGTTTTTAAAAGCAATCGTGTGTGAGGCAGAAGGAAATTAGTTTTATTTTCAGGATTTATGGTGAGCCTGCCAGAAGTTGGAAAAGCCTTCCTTTTTCTTGGTAGCTGGAGATCTAATGGATATAAAATTCATTAACATGCAGAACAGGAAAAGCTGTTGAGCCAGGCTTCATGCTCTTTCTCTAAGAAAGAGCTACAGTTTCAGAGAGACAGAGGCAGATAGATTTTTTGTGTATATATTTATAACTAAATAATGAAATGAAAGAGATAAAAAAAATAAATAGAAACATGCAAGTAACAGCCAAGCTCTCTTTTCACACCATGTTCTCCCCCTCAAAGCTTCTACTAGTCGACAGAAGGGTTTAAATATTAAAGTTCTGCCAATACAAATATGGCAACAATGATTTTGTATTCCAAATGAGCAAGTAATTCTGTCTGCAAAGCCAGACTAACAGAGCAGAGATCAGCTGGAAGCGGGGGGGGGGGGCACTTTGGAAGCTAAATTCCTTTTAAACTGCTTAGGAGATTCCAGACTTCTCCAAGGGTGCAACTACACTGAAAGCCAAATCAGAACAATTAGGCTTTGCTGCAATTTAATTTGCAGCCTGTATTAGGTTTTAAACTGTAATCTGAGGTCCCAGAGGAGCTGCGGATTGATCCAGGAGTTCATACTAGATGTGATGCGAATAGCATTCCAGCCCAAAGCCCTCCTTTTTCCTTCCTTCCTCTGGTTCTACCTTTGCCAATCCTTTTATGGAGCATAAATGCAAGAAATAATAATGAGGATCCAACAATAAAGTGATTGGCTGATCTAGAACTAATCTCATATAGGAGGAAAATCAGGGGACAGGAAAAAATGTGAGATGTATGTGTCTCCCTAAGCTCAACCAAGATGCCCTAACTGCCTATATCACCAAAACTTCACCTACAGACATGCCCCTCCCATTTTTACAAATGTATCACAACAGATGGGAGGAAAGCGATGACAAACCTAGACAGCATCTTAAAAAGCAGAGACGTCACCTTGCCGACAAAGGTCCGCATAGCCAAAGCTATGGTTTTTCCTGTCGTGATGTATGGAAGTGAGAGCTGGACCATAAAGAAAGCTGACCGCCGAAGAACTGATGCATTTAAACTGTGGTGCTGGAGGAGACTCTTGAGAGTCCCCTGGACTGCAAGGAGAACAAACCTATCCATTCTGAAGGAAATCAACCTTAAGTGCTCACTGAAAGGACAGATCCTGAAGCTGAGGCTCCAATACTTTGGCCATCTCATGAGCAGAGAAGACTCCCTGGAAAAGACCCTGATGTTAGGAAAGTGTGAAGGCAGGAGGAGAAGGGGACGGCAGAGGACAAGATGGTTGGACAGTGTCATCGAAGCTACCAGCATGAATTTGAACCAACTCCGGGAGGCAGTGGAAGACAGAAGGGCCTGGCGTGCTCTGGTCCATGGGATCACAAAGAGCTGGACATGACTTAATGACTAAACAGCAACAACAAATCACAACACGCTGCATGAGAAAATGCTCATTCTAATCATTCTAGCTTGAAAAAGTAGAAGCCCCCAGCAATAGAGAAAAAAACTTTGAGAGCAAAATGGGCTGGACCAATTCAAATGAACTTTTGCATCATGTGGTCAGTAAAAAATTGTTTGAATTCAAAATGGAGGCTGAGAGAAGCAGATTGAGATGGGATATGGCCTGGCTAACTGTGCATATGATTACATTTTTACCATATGCACGCATGCACCCCTTCATCCATGCTAAGCACAAGCTATCAAAGATCTCACTGAATTTAAAGATACAGTGGGTCGTAGGCTATCAAAAATAAGACCTAGCCCTTATGTCCCCATTATAACTTTTGTTAATAGTGTCCTTGCATACAATCCTGCCTGAATTCATCTTTTCAAGTTTATATAATCAACATTACCCATTGAGAACAAAAACATTTAAATATAACTCAAACCATGCAACTGGACAGTGTTAACATGTGTCCGTCCTGCATTAGAGGTGGCAAATTTTTGAAAAAATTATTTATTTAACCCTACCATAGAGAATATAGTTTTTTTAAAAAACCACACATGAATGTACAAAGTACTAATTAACACAACTCATCAGGTCATGGCATAAATTTAAAGAAAAACAGAGGCAAAAGGTAGAAAGGTTGGTGTCGCTGAATTATTCCTGCTCCTTAATTATGATCTCTGTTCTCATCTTTGTTGCCAAGGGATCTCTCTGCTATTCTCCCTCTTCTTCAGCATGCCAGTCTAAATTATCATCAGCATTAATTCTTTTGTTCCTTTTCTTTTCTAACAGATGTAAGACCCATGTATTTGGACACCGGCAATATTTCTAATTGCATAATGGTGGTGGGGGATACATTAATTAATGTATCCAAGTTAGCTGAGAAATCTAAGCTAATTTATTTTCTCAGCTAAAAAAGAGAAAGGAAGATCTGAGGTTGCTTAAGGCTGGAAGATCTGCTACAGATGCATCAGATAGCTTAGTTAGTCATGACAGTTGTTAAGAAACATATCTTCCTTTATGCATCTATCTATCTATCTATCTATCTATCTATCTATCTATCTATCTATCTATCTATCTATCTATCTATCTATCTATCTATCTATCTATCTATCTATCTATCTATCTAGCTAGCTAGCTAGCTAGCTAGCTAGCTAGCTGTCTGTCTGTCTGTCTGTCTGTGTCCATCCGTCCATCAATTGATCGATCGATCGATTAGTCTGTCTGTCTGTCTGTCTGTCTGTCTGTCTGTCTAGGAAAATATTTACACAGCATACCTAGGGTCATGCTTGACTTTAACATATTGCAGTGGGGCCTAGATAAAAGACATAATGGAACTGGAATTTCTTAATAAAAAGTGATGTCAAAATCAGTGGGATGTGCTGGAGAAACAGCCAAACAATATTTATTTAGACCTCAAACCCAATGAAAGTAAGTCTTTCTTTAACCCTTTATTATGTCAAAACTTGCCGGAATGGAACACCATGGCCTGGAATGGCAACTTCCAAGTAAGACAGAAAAATCAATATTGTGAAATGCAACCTGAAATCATGACTTCTGAAAAGGACAACCCAACCAAATTAACTTGCTCCTTCCAGCTGGAGGGAATGGATGCAACCAGCTTCAAAAGATCACTGGGAACAACATTCTGGGCTAGCCTACTTGGAAGTCACAATTACATGCTGTTTTTGTGCTGAGTGGACACTGCCATGTTGTTACTAGAGTCATTTTTGGCTGCTTGCATTGTTCCCCCCTAGCTGAATGGGGCAAGTCAGTCTGTTTGGGTTGGCCTAGTCAGATATTGCTATTCTGGATTTTTTTTTTCCTTTTCAATATCAGTTTTCTTCCTGGAATGGGTACAGGAATGTTCTTCCTGCAGATGATTGGTGGATTTCTGCATCATTGTGAGTTTGATTCCGTAATCCTACTCGGAAGTTACTGTTCTGGGCCACTGTGTTCCATTTTGGCAGTGTTTGAGGTAATAAAAGATTAATGAAAGAGTTGTTTTCATTTGGTTTGAGGTCTGAACAACTGTTTGAATGTTTGTCCATCCCATCCTACTGCTTTTGGCATCAGTTTTGTTAAGGAGTCCCCATTTTGTTCTGTTTCGCTCCAGCTTTTACTTAGTCCCTAACACAATGTGGCACACATTTCACAATCAGGTAAGAGGTGTCAGGCAATGACTGCACCATGGTTCTTAATAAGGTGGTCATTCTTTGGGAGTCTGGTATCCACCAGTGCATTTGTTTTCTGGACTAACTCCGCCATCGGTTAGAATAAAAAGAAAACTTCCTGGCCATCATTGGATATATTTGAAAATGCAAGAGCAAACATTTCCCTCTTGCACATCATTCCTAGATGTCAGCAGCGTTTCATGCTTTGAGAATTCTGTTCCTTAACAAATGATGTTCCTTGCCAAAACAAGCAAGCAAGCAAACAAACAGAATTCAGTAACATTTCAGGGGACTGAGACAGTTTTAAAGATATGTGATACATGCTGAGTACATCACCTGCTTAATTGGTGCCAGAATTCGGCGCCACTCACCCTCTGTCTTCTGCATTGCTAAATCTATTTGTCCACCACCTGGGCAATCCAAAGGACCCCAAGGAGGTGCTTTCCAGCACAGGACACCAGGGCTAGCTGCCAATAAAAGATCCCCCCGCCCTCCGGGACAACAAAATAAGCAAAGCTGTCTGTTTCTTATAGCAATTGTGCATAAATGAATTATGAACATCAGCCTGGAAGCCAGCATGCCCATGTGGATCAAAAGAGGCTGCAGGCCAGCAAGAAGCAAATACGTGGCACTGAGGATTATGCATACCCGCCAAAGGGGAAACTGAGAGGTGCACAGTACCAAGCTAAGCTACGTAAGTGTACCGCCAACCATAACAAAAACTTCTCGCTGCAAATATGGTTGCTATGAATGCCAGGGATACAAAGAAACAGAGAAAGGAAATGCAGCAGAAAAACAGGAAAAACCTTAGCCTCTTTTATCCTTTGAAGGGATACAAAATCCTGTGTTCGTAAACAACTCAACTCAAGCTGTAATGAATAAAGAGTTTTTAAAAGGCTTATTTAGTATCCAGGTAATATACTGACTAGTTACGAAGTTGCAGCAAAAGTCATGTAACAAATAATTATAATGTTATTGAGTTATAATGTTGCCAAGTTACTTCCAAAGTTTGCTTTTTAAGAGCTTTTAAAGACATTTTTAGAGACATTCTGACAAGAACTTTCCTGATGCATTGTTGTAGGGTTTTTTTTCCCATTTTCTTAATAATCCTAAATGGTAAGGGAAGAATTTTGGCGTAGTCTTTCGCAATTATGAAAATATTTGCAAGGTGCATGGTCAGAATTGGCCATTAAATTTAGTGATTTAATTAGTTATTTATTTAATTTATATCCTGCCCATCTAGACCAAAGTCTATTCTGGGCAGCTAACAACACTCAAAAATAATAAAATAAAATAAAACAACAACATTAATACAATTGAAGATGGCAAAATAAATTAGGTATTGACAGGAGGGAAGGCCTGTCTAAAAAGCCAGGACTTGAGTTGGCTCTTTAAAACACCCAGTGAGGCTGCCAGACAAATTTCTGGGGGGAGACTGTTCCAGAGACGAGGGGCCACTGCTGAGAAGGTCCGCTTTCTTGTTCTTTCTCTTCAGGCCTCCCTCAGCGTTAGGCCCCTCAGCCACCCATCTTAACTAAAGTGAGTAATTTGGGTAGGTCTAGGTGGGAGGAGGCGTTCCACCACATATTGAGGTCCTAAACTGTTTAGGGCTTTAGATGTCATCATTTGTACTTAAATATCAATGTGAAAACAAATGGGCAGCCAGAGTAGGGGAGATATGTTGATGTTTTCTCACGCCAGTGAGAAGTCTGGCTGCCGCATTCTGCACCATTTGAAGCTTCCGCATCAATCTCAAAGGTAGCCTCACATAGAGCGCATTACAGTAGTCTATTTTCGAGACTACAAGCGCATGGACCAGAGTGGTAAGGGCCCCACATCAAGATAGGAACACATCTGGGCAATCTGCCAAAGATGGAAATAGGCAGTACAGACCACTGACACTACCTGCCTCTCCGTGGTGAGCTCTGGGTCAAGATGGACCCCCAGATTGTGAGTTTCTTATATTTTCCAGTCTACTGGCAACAACACAAGATCTTAATAATGCACTACCCAACAGATTATTTGTCCTATGTAAACAGAAAACATTACTTCTAACTATCCAGAAGTAATGAGTAACATAAAAAGTTAATTTTGAAAATAAAGTATCCAAGCTATGACAAAACAAACAAACAAACAAAAAGGTGTGAGAGAAACTGTTCAAATCTAACTAGCTAACATTGGAGAGACGTGTTTTGAACTGAGGAGCATTCCACTGTAAAAAGCACCACCAGCAGTTGACACGAATACAGCTCAGATACATCAAGCAACACTTCATATGCATCATGCAACAAATATTCATTATGCTTTAACATTTATTTTATGTGTGTCCAAGCATGCACACATGCGCACACATTTTCCCTAAGCAATGGAAAAGTTCTGAGAAGCATTTACAAGGTGAGTTTCCTTCTAAAGAAGAGATCACTGGAGATATATGGTGGATTTTTAAAAATAATCTGCTTATTTCCATGTGTGTGATTTGAGGAGGCATTACAGGAGGCAGAAAGAAGCAAGCGTACTGCAGTAATCCCTAACCTGCTTAAACCTCTTAGCCCCTAAGGTTAAAGCCTTTCTTCCTTTCTCACCCCGTCTCACTCTGGCTAATTCTATTAAAACTTGTCTCAATCTTCATGAAGTGAGATCTTCTTTTTGGGGCATTAACTTCATCAGCTGCCTAACAGTGACTATTCAGCAGCCTGTGCGACCAAAGTGTATGGAAACGCAGAGGCACTGTCTTTTAAACTTTTTATCCTAGAGTAACATCTTTGCAATTATGAATTCATCCTCTGTGTGTCAATCCTTCTATATCTAAAATTGCACCATTTCTGAACAAGAGGAAGATTTCAGAATACTTGCAGGTACCTAAAGATTTGCAGAAATACAAAAATATTTATGGGAAGAAAACAGGTGAGAAGGGCCAAAACATGCTAGTAACAGGTAAGCATGCTCAACAGTCATCAAAGGTGAAAATCTCTCTCTCTCTCTCTCTCTCTCTCTGTGTGTGTGTGTGTGTAGTTGGGAGAAAGATAATGGAATAGAGCATTCTGAAAGAGGGCATGAACCCAGAATAGTAGCACCTTATGCACCAACATTTCATTGCAGGTCCTACTTGTGCCTATGCATCCAACCTTCTCATTTAGATACATTCGAACAATCATAAATTGAAGGCAGCTGTAATATTTCCCAGAGCAGAAGGCCAAACCTCAAACATTCTTCATGTTTCTGGGGTCTGTAATTTCCCCCCCTAAAAAATCAATTTATTTTCTACTACAGTATCTAGTGTTCAAAGAAACTCTGCTCTGTGAAACCAGTGGCAGGATTCAAATCTACGTGTGGACAAAATATGTAGTGGCTCCTATATTCCCTGTCCAAGCTATGTGAGCTCTCTGGATATTTCCTGCAAGAGAATAATTCTGTCAACTCACTGCAACTGATTGAATGACCTGAAAGGAAGGTTATCGGCCTCAGGAGGAGGATGAGGAGGATGATAGGAACAGAGATCATGCAAAAGACAAAGCAAGATTCAATGAGGAGCTTTGTTTGGGGATCAGAGCTCTGAGCTCATAAGAGACCTCATTTAATAAGTGGGAGGTACACAATTCTCTGACAGTACACAGTTTAGGAATTACTATCTACTGAAAGAAGAGGTTCTTTTCTTATCTATGTCAACAGTGCAAAGTAAAACAGTAGCTGCTAGATTAGCTGGCTTCAAATGGGGCTGAGCACATCTGTCTTTCTACAGATCATGCCATTTTCACATATTTTTACTGGCAGTTTGATTCCTCTTCTGCATTAAAAACACATTTTTTTTAAAAATCCCTCTTAACATTCATATTTATATCATTTTAAAATGTGTGCTTAAATCTTCATTTTTATGGCATATATATTTAAAGATCTTGATAAATATTTAAATGCTTATTTTCTCTAAAGGTATGCATTTAAATATGCATTCCAGTATAGTTAAACCTCCAGGAACTGCATCATATTGCAAGTGTGAAATCTGGGGGATAGCTACTTTCCAAATCCATACAGCAGTCCAGGAAGTGCAGGTCATGCCATTTTTGTATAAGACTTTGCAGTAACTAAATCCCTCAAAGATCCCTAGCTTCAAAGCTTCTTTGAAGAAAACCTTTAGAAGAGTTATGAGCAGGTGAATGCTTGATACCTTATCACTTGTGGTGGTCCAGAGAAACACTACCTCTACCTCATTGGAGCTTTGTGTGACTTGTTTTCTTGTGATACATTACATCAAACAACTGCCAAACACTAAGGCTTTTGGAAGCTCATGGTAACTATGTGTTGTGGTATGCTGCCAGTTATGGTGGGCCTCTGAATGATCAGTCTCCAAAATGTCCTGTCTTCAGCAGTGTTGCTCAGCTCTTGTAAACTCAAGCCTATGGCTTCATTTAGGGAGTCGCTCTGTCTTGTATTTGGTCTTCCTCTTTTCCTACCGCCTCCAACCTTTCCCAGCATTGTCGTCTTCTCCATAGAATCTTTTCCTTCTCATGAGATGCCCAAAATAGAAGAGCCACAGCTTGCACAGTTCTAGCTCCAGAGGTAGTTCAGGTTTGATTTGACATAAGATCCACTTGTATGTCTTTCTGGCAGTCCAGGGTGTCTGCAAAACTTTCCACCAGCACCACATTTATATTTGTAGTTCAGCTATAACTTTCTACAACTTGTCACTCTTACTTGTAGTCTATTAAGCTTCAGACAGAGGAGACATTCTCCAATTTGTCAACCTGTATCTCTTTTTTTTCCAATGAAAAATAAGAAAGCCATCCTTAGATTAACCTTTGTGTCAGCGCGTATAATATCCTTTTAATGATATACGTTGGAAATCAGGCCTGGCTTCTCACATGCTTTGACATTTCTTCTTGAATTCCAGCGGAGTGGAAAATAGGCATTCAACTTGTGACCCATGTTCTTTGGGAATATTAATAACATGCACTGTTTTCAAAGAAACCCAGTAACTTGAATGACAAATATACAACTCAGCACCAAGCCAACAAGGACACAATAAAGGTGCCAAGTAGACAAATACAGAACAAAGGACTGATTCTACTCAATGAATTCTGATAGCAAACACATTATCAACTAATTTATACAGTGAAAAATAATTTCATCTTCTAGTAATTTTGGGGCATATCCACCACAATTTTTAGTGTGCCATGAAAGATGTAATTTTTAAAAAAGTTTTTCAAAATGTATCCAAAGGCATATATAAATGTTCTGTGCATACATAACCTGCAAAAAATACATCAGACATATTTGGCGTGGGCATCAGAAGACACAGAGACTCACAGATCTGTCAAACTTGTATTTATATCTTGCAAGTACTGATCAAGTTTTAAAAAGTCAAAAGTCACCTTTGGCCTCTAAGCCCAAGTAGATGGAACACCGTTCTGTCATAGAGCACATGCTTCACACCCCTGGCAACTATAGTCAAAGGGATCTCAGGAAAAACCTATCTTGAAGGGACATTTCCAGTAGTAACTTCTCTCCGGTTTCCGAAATAGTGTAGCAACATTAGTCCAAGTAAAGCAGCAGTCTAGTTGAACATAAGCTGATTCCATTTTTTGTAAGAATTGTTTAAAAATAATAATAAACCTGCCACTGCCAAAATGGCTCTAAAGGAAGCCACACTGGCCAAAATCCTGTTGCATATGTTATGCTTGCAGAAGGGCAATAGCATTACTGGCAGAGGGAGATTTTCATAAACAATGGCTTGTGAGTATTCTGTTTGATTGAATGCAGCCACAGGAGCCAGAGGACAGAAAGAGGAAGTCTTTAATTACCAAAAGTTGCTCCCTGCTAATAGCATGATCCAGCAGCAAAGACTTTTGGCAATTCATGACTTCTATCCTATAGCTCTCAGAGCTTCCATACAATGAAAGAGATTACTCACAAGTTGGACAAGCTATAGAACAAAAAGAGAAAGTCTTGAATTACCCAAAATCTCCTCCTGCTGGTGTCATCATTGCCTTTGCATAGCTGTAATTTATGGACAGGATTTTGGCCAATCTCTAATCTGAAAATGTATAAAGTATCTTTCAAGCCTGGAAACTGATAAAACAAAAAAGAAAGAAGAAAAGCTGTTCCGCACATCCTCTCTGTATGCAGCCATTGAGGTCTCTGGTGACAGAGAGCAGTGGACTAACTTAGCAACCTAGCATCAGTGTTACTGGCAATCAGACGCTAGAGCAATATTACATGTGTGCAGGAGAGACACAGCGTGCCTGCAGTACATTTGAATTAGCCATAGCTATTGTGAGGTCATTGTGAGACACAATTTGCTTTAACAGAGAGATGCTGAATCCTTTTCTGGTAGCCATTTCTGTACTAAAAGTTGCATGTTTGTGGATATAACAATTTAGAGAACAGTTCTGATTAGGAAAAGGCTGCATAGTTAAAATGTTTCCACCTATTCTCCACTGCAGGAGTGTATAAACACCATAAAACCACGGGAGATACACAGCGAGTCTGCCATCTCATTTTTAGTTTCGCACTTACTTTCTTTTGTTTTGTCTGGTGCCAACTGTGGCTTGCCCACATACCTTTGCCCTGGACACGGAAGTAGCAGAGGTTTGTGACTCATCAGTTTAGAATTCAGAGTCTTTCAAACATGCCACTTTTGTCATCCCACTGCACCGTGAACGGAAACTGCTATGAAAATTGAGAACAGATATTACACAGAAAAACTGCAAAAAACAATTTTAAAATGTTTCAAAGGCGGTGAAAGAAGGTTCAGATGGTTTCCATTAAAATGCTCATGATATTAATGTATTTACTGAGTTGCTAATTTCTTCATAATCTGCTCCCCCACAAAAATAAACATGTATGCCCGCATGCAAAAATCATAAGCACACTGCTTTCTGATGTGGGGATATTTCCTAACCATGTACCCACAGACATTGCTACCAATGTATAAGCACACCAAAAAAAGCATGAGCTTTTGGACCCAACACAATTCATGCATTTTTTTTGTTGGGACCCAACAAAAGGGAGAGAGCAGAGATTCATTTCCTTTGTAGATGTGTCCTCTTATTTATTTCCAAAGATGGCATAATGACTTAGGCTACAGGAACAGAATGTATGTCTTTTTTAAAAAATGGTAGTGTGTGTGAATGTGTGCAGAAAAACCAAGGACATTTTTGATGGATGAAACAGAAACAAGAGCTTTTTATGTGAAAACTAAAACTAAGGACCACGATAGGACCATAAGGATGTGCGCGTTGGGGAGAGGCTTCAAAAATGCAGCCTCTCGTTATAATATCACATTAAGCCAGCCTACCATGCGTAAATGTAACACCAAGGTTATGCCTAGATGCCCAGAATGCATTTCCTTGTAGTGACTTATTTATATCTTAGAGAGATTATTCCATCCTTTTGCTTTAACCTCACTGCCTGAATTATAGAGAGTGATAGCTCGCCTGTTGTAGAGGACAGGGCGTCTGAGGAGAGGTTACGCTGATGCATGCCAACAGGTTGAGGCTTGTGCCTGATTTAACAGTGCCCAGAGCTCTTGTTGTAGTGTTTCTCTCAGGCACTGACGCCTGTGCACTGCATGCTGTAACCTTCCTGCTCTCTCTTACTCGGCTGAACTGGGTCTTGTCATATCCGCATGTAGACTGAGATGAGTACAAATACAGCCTGATCAACAGTGGCTCAGAGCTGCATGCGGAACTAATTAAAAAAATACTCCATAGTGCGTTCAGAAACAACCTTGAAAAAAACATTGTGCTGTACCTTGCCTCAGAAACATGTCCTAAATTATAGCAGCTCAATCTCAAGGTGAGTTTTACTCTATTTGTCTGCTTACCAGACCAATAACTGTGCCGTTTGTTGTGTGTATGTGTATTTGTAATCACTTCTTCTACAGGCCATTTCCTTTACAGGATATTGGTGTAATAGAAACTGGGGCTAGAGTGATCTGTGGCAGGGGACCGGACATAGTTGCTACAGCACTTCCACTGCCGTCAGCTCATAGGAATTGCTCTTGCTTATTTTCCGGTGTTCCTTGCTTCTCACCGCTCCATGGCTCACCCACGCAAAGAGTTCTGGCCCTCACTATGGCACATTCAAGGCATGAGCAGGAAAGGGATGCTGAAAGGAAGGGGAAATCTCCTTCTGCAAACCTTGTTCCCCATATTTAAATCCAGATCCAGATCTTTTATTTAGGCCCTGTGTTAAAAGATTAAGACACTAAATCATGCCAAGATCCCACTATACCTATAGTTCCCAACCTTGCGCCCCAGATGTTCTTGGACTAAAACTCCTAGAAGCCTTCACCACTAGCTGTGCTGAGTGTTATAGTCCATGAACATCTGGAGACCCAAGGATGGGAACCACTGCCTTCGACAATCAAGTTCTGTTCACAACAGCAGAATCCTGGAATGTTCATGAACCAATATGATAGTTCATGCCCTCTACTCATTATTTCTTGGCCTAGATCTCATTGAGAAGATTTGCAATGAATTGTGTCCAGGCACAGAAAAACAGGTCAGTTAAAACACTTTCCCTAGTGTTTGGTTTCCATGCGAACAGCCAATGATTCAGTCATATGAGCGCCCACCTATAGTCTCATTTGCTCAGACACCACCATATGTGCAAATTTCATTTCTACAAGGGTTTGTGGAAGGCCACAACATTCGGAATTAATCTGGCACAAACTCTTTGAATCCAATTTGAATCTGATCCAGCTGCCTTCTGGTTGAGATTGTGGAAATAAGATTTGAATCCCACTTTTACCACTGTCTGTTCCCTTTCCAGTCCTTCTGCCCAAGCCTTACCAAAGAGAAGGAAATGGACAGGGCTAATAGGTGGGATATGTTTACTTCCTGATCTGAGATTCCTAGCAGCCTCTACTTTACTGTAAATGACACACATTCCACTGGGTGTAAACAAGATGCCTTCTAGGACTCTTCTGCCTGGAAAGGATTTCTCTGCCACTTGATATTCCCTCATATGTGGCTCCCTTTGGAAAAAAAAAGAGACCGAGGGAGGGGGCAAAAAGAGTTAGTCACAAAAAATTTAACTCGACTTTTCGAATTCTAATTTAAAATGCTCAAAAAGTCCAATGACTTGGAGAACAGTGTGAAGGAACATCTAATACCCTAACTCTCTTTCAACCACTTTAGCAGTGTTACTGAAGAATACTATATAAATGAATATTATACGCAAAACAGTAAGTAGAAATCCTAGAATTGTAGAACTAGAGAGGACCCCAAGGGTCACTGAATCCAACTCCTGCTGAAGTTGGAGATCTACAGCTAAAACGTCTATAACATGTTTTAGAAGCTCCAGTAAAGGAAAGGTCAGCATACATTGTAATAGTCTAATGCACATTTCATCAAGCAATCATGGCTGAAAGCCAAACATTTCTCAAATTTGTGTAATACACACATTTTCACATCTCCCATTGGAAGGCTCCAAATGGTTCCAATATATTCTCTGTTTGGAACAGAAAAATGGACTAAAGCATTTTACAGCTGGCTCATGCTGGGCTGAAAAGTCAAGCTATTGCTGTTCACCCTACAGAACTTGGAATCTGCAAATGTTTAAGAAAGACTCGTTCTGCACAATCTTTCCTGTTCACTGATATTTTGGTACAGTGCTTAAGTTCAGACCCTGATATTCTGGGTGTGAAACCCGAAGGCTAAATAGTAGGGTAGTTAGGGAAAGGATAGAGCCACATGGTGCAGGATACAAACAGAGTAGGGTACCTCTTGCTATATGTCAAACAGAAAGAGGTGAGCTGCATGGATTTCCCAAGCCGAGTTGAAACCATCTTCCACCATGATTCTATCTCCCTACCCATCTGTTGCAATAAAGAAGGAATTAACTGGAGAAGTCTAAAACGTCTGGTTGGAGTCTGACCAAGAACTCTCCCATAGGGGACCCCAAACTTGCTTCATTAATAAAGAATGAGTGCATAATTTATGGCGGGACAATGGCTCTTTCACTCCACCACCAGCACCACCATCGATGGCAGGATTATTCCTCAGTCTTTTCTGTTTCTAGCCTGGTCAACAATTCTATACAGAAAAGCAATATCAAGTAGAAACAATGTGCATTACGTATGGCATGCAAGCCAACAAGCAAACATTCATTTGCTTAAAAAGTACAGTGATGGGTTGGCCTGGGTTTACAGCATTGCCATCATTATTGTGATTTATAAAAACAAAAGGCATTTGAACCTGTTGAACTTTCTCTAATGTTAAAATTAGCCACCTGGAGACTCTTGCAGAATGCGGGCGGCATATAAGTTGAATAAATAAATAAATAAATTAAAATTATCTGTCCACTGAAATGTCAATTTGTAGTTTTACAGGCAAGGCTGAATTCTTACGAAATTCTTTTCCTTTTTTTAAAAAATTAATTTTATTGATAAGAAAAGAAAATTACAACTAACAGAAATAAGCCTATAATACAAAATCAGTAATAATTACACACAAGACAAAATAAACATTTCCCACCTGTGTCACCTTCACCCTTGGGACTAGGTAACCAAGTATATCAATTTGCAAAACTTTTCACCTCATTCCTCTCCAAAAATACATTGATTCTTCTGCTGGCATACAGCCTTTCCCCTTTAAAAAGGCATGTTCCAAGTATAAATTCCATACATCTTTGAAATCATTAGACTTTAACATTCCTATTCTTATTTTCATTTCACAACTTATCATTAGTTGCTAAATTCCAAATTTCTTTATATTAATCTTCAAGATTAATTTGTTTGTCACTTTTCCAGTTCTTTGCAAATTATTAATCTTGCTACCCTTTCTGATCTTTTTTCAAATGATCATTCTTAATTATGTTAAGGAGGGCAATAATTGGTGATATCCAAATATCACATCCGATAATTTTTCTAATTTCCTTAAAAACCAGTGCCCTTCCTTTCTTTCTTATTTTGTATGTCCACCACATATGTATATAGGTCCCTTTTTCTTTCTCCAGCATTGAGATGGTTTATTTTTATTTATTATATTCAATCTTACTGGAGTTAAATACCATCTGGAGTTAAATACCTTATAACAATTTTCTTTTACCCTTATAGACATATTTGATTATTATTATTATTCATTATTTTTTGTGACCATATTCCAATCCTCTCCTTTAATCTCCTCCTCGGTGTCCTCCTGCCACTGGTTTTTCATAGTTGCTTGATCAAATCCTAAATGTACTAAAATGTTATAAATTACACTAACTATTCCGTTTCTTTTACTTATTTCTTCTTTATCTTTTCTTTGTTCAATAATCTCCTCAAATTTTGTCAATTTTCTCCTTTTCTTGTCCACTCTCTAGTCCAACTTTCCATTTGAAGTATAATTAAATTAAATTATTTTCAAAATGAATCCCACCAAAATGCACCCTGGGAAAGTTTTACAAAAAGGGCTCATAGCCTTTTCTTCCTCCTGTATCGTGCTTGATCTTGAAACTGGCAAGTGGAGATTTCTTGGTTAAGGTTTCCTATGGGTACTTCTAAACTTTTTTTTTTTTTTTGAAAAAGTGATGAGAAGTAGTTTTGAATATTGCATTTTTCAATGGCTAGCATCCTATTACCATTTTTCTGCATCTGCAGCAACCCTGCAGCACACACTGTTTCATGAATATATCAGTTGAGCAAGTGGACATTCTGTACACCATTGTGTTGGTACTAAATCTAATTGTTTCCAATGGGGTAATCTCCAGCTTGCACAGCTGCAGTCTGGAGAACTCTTGGGAATGGCTGAGTATTCCATCTGCAGCACAATCGCATTCCACCATTATGAATTAGATTTCGGCCTTCATCCACAACCACATTGCTTTTTTCGTCTTCTTCAAAAAGACAGGTTTCTTTCCTTTCAGGAAAATGCTACAAAATGCTTACAGATTTTTGGGCAGTGCAGCAGCTTACAAGACTGATTTAGGAAGCCTCGAATTCAAATCTTAATTCTGCCATTCTATAAATTCCCCAAGTAGCCTTAGGGGAGCCATTGTTGTTGATGTTTAGTCATTAAGTCATGTCTGACTCTTTGTTACCCCATGGACCAGAGCATGCCAGGCCCTCCTGTCTTGCACTGCCTCCCGGAGTTGGGTCAAAGTAATGTTGGTAGCTTTGATGACATGTCCATCCATCTTGTTCTCTGTCATCCCCTTCTCCTCTTGCCCTCACACTTTCCCAACATCAGGGTCTTTTCCAGGAAGTATTCTCTTCTCATGAGATGGCCAAAGTATTGGAGCCTCAGCTTCAGGATCTGTCCTTCCAGTGAGCACTCAGGGTAGATTTCCTTCAAAATGGATAGGTTTGTTCTCCTTGCAGTCCAGGGGACTCTCAAGGGTCTCCTCCAGCACCACAATTCAAAAGCATCAATTCTTCGGGGGTCAGCCTTCTTTATGGTCCAGCTCTCACTTCCATACATCACTACTGGAAAAACCATAGCTTTGGCTATGCGGACTTTTGTTAGCAAGGTGATGTCTCTGCTTTTTAAGATGCTGTCAAGGTTTGTCATTACTTTCCTCTCAACAAGCAGGAGTCTTTTAATTTCGGGGCTGCTGTCACCATCTGCAATCATCATGGAGCCCAAGAAAGTAAAATCTCTCACTGCCTCCATATCTTCCCCTTCTATTTGCCAGGGGGTGATGGGACCAGTGGCCATGATCTTGGTTTTTTTTTTTTGTTTGTTTGTTTTTATGTTGAGCTTCAGACCATTTTTTGCGTTCTCCTCTTTCACCCTCATTAAGAGGTTATTGAATTTTGCTATAAGAAGCTGAAGATCAGAGCCACAATCAGCTCCAGGTCTTGTTTTTGCTGACTGTATAGAGCTTCTCCATCGTTAGCTGCAGAGAATATAATCAATCTGATTTCGGTATTACCCATCTGGTGATGGCCATGTGTAGAGTGGCTTCTTGTGTTGTTGGAAAAGAATGTTTGTGATGCCCAGCTTTGTTCTCTTGACAAAACTCTATTAGCCATTGCCCTGCTTCGTTTTGAACTCCAAGGCCAAACTTACCTGTAGTTCCCTTTATCTCTTGACTCCCTACTTTAACATTCCAGCCCCCTAGAATGAGAATAACATCTTTCTTTGGTGTCAGTTCTAGAAGATGTTGTAAGTCTTCATAGAATTGGTCAATTTCAGCTTCTTCAGCATCGGTGGTTGGTGCATAAACTTGGATTACTGTGACGTTGAAAGGTCTGCCTTGGATTTGTATTGAAATCATTCTATCATTTTTGAGATTGTATCCAAGTACAGCTTTTCCCACTCTTTTGTTGACTATGAGGGCTACTCAATTTCTTCTATGGGATTTTTGCCCATAATAGTAGATATGTTAATCATCTGAATTGAATTCACCCATTCCCGTCCATTTTAGTTCACTGCCACCCAGGATGTCAATGTTTATTCTTGCCATCTCCTTTTTGACCACATCCAACTTACCAAGGTTCATAGCTCTTACATTCCAGGTTCCTGTGCAGTATTTTTCTTTGCAGCATCAGACTTTCCTTTCACTTGCAGAAACATCCACAGCTCAGCGTCCTTTCGGCTTTGTCCCAACCACTTCATTAGCTCTGGAGCTACTTGTACTTGTCCTCTGCTCTTCCTCTGTAGCATGTTGGATGCTTTCTGACCCAGGGGGCTCATCTTCCAGCACCACATCTTTTATCCTTTTGTTTCTGTCCATAGAGTTTTCTTGGCAAAGATACTGGAGTGGCTTGCCAGTTCCTGCTCCAGGTGGACCGTGTTTAGTCAGAACTCTCCACTGTGACCTGTCTGTCTTGGGTGTCCCTGCCTGGCATAGCCCATAGCTTTTCTGAATTACTCAAGCCCCCTTGCCATGACAAGGCAGCAATCTGTGAAGGGGAGGGGAGCCATACTCCCTCTCAATTTTTGATACCCCTCATAGGTTGGCAATGCGATCAGCATCTAAAAACTATCTAGGTGGCAAAAACAAACAAAACAAAAACCCAGACATATCAGACAAAAAAAAGCATTTTGGAACAATCAAAATAGATCATGAAGGTTGCTCCAGTACTCGATCTTTTAAGACTCTGACACTAGTGCATTTATATTATATATGTGCACTGGATCAATGTGCAGCATTTCTTAGATTAAAATTCTTGATGTGGTTCCAGCTGTGCCTCAGTACTCCTGTCACTTAAAGCGACATGGAAAGATAAATAATACACTTTTAAAAAGACAGACAGCTGTTGTGAAGCATACTGCAGGATGTGTTAGCTTTATCACCTTCAATGCATCACATACATGCAAACATTCATATCTTTTAACAGATTCACAGCATGAAACCAAACCAAAGTCTTTATTAGATGAAAACAAGTCTTTTGTAAAAGATTTCTCTGCAATTACATTACATTATATGGCCACATGCCCCTGCAGTTTTTCAAATTAATACTCTTAGTTTTCTGAGTGGCTGATCAGAGAAAAGAAATTCTACAGGGGACTCAATTACAAAAGAAATTGATCACTGAAGCATTTGAGAAACTGGAACTACATTTAATTGTGACTAGTGGATTATTACTGGCATTACCAAAAGATCCTCTGAAACAAAAGCTTGGACACAAAGTTCTGAAACTGCCTTTATTTCACTCAATGTGCTTGTTTCTGAGGTTTCACCCTACATATCTAACTCCTAGGAAAAGCTGATGCTCCAAAGTATGGGATTTTTTTACTTGCATGCTTGGTCAAGAGTATAGATTGACAGGCCACTTTATTTATTTATTTATTTATTTATTTATTTATTTATTTATTTATTTATTTATTTATTTATTTATTTATTTATTTATTTATTTATTTATTTATATGCTGCCTTTCTCCCCATAGGGGACACCAAGGTGGGTCACAACAGGTAAAATTAAAAAAATCTAAAAACACTATACAAATGCGACATTTAAAAACCAATTAAACATATATTAAGATTAAAACAATCAAGTATAAAAACAATTTAAAAACATTTAACACCTATAAATTAAAAACAGCATTCCTGAGATAACTTACTTCTTAAAGGTCTGCCTTTACTTTAAACACAATCATTCGTGATTGACAAAGCTGTAAGGGCAGCTCTTGGCACACACCATCAACTGCCTTCACTATCTGGAACTATATTCTGGTTTCTAAAGTGTGGCAGAAACTTCTCTCTGGCTTAGGTAAGCATCTCACATACGTAGCTTTTCAGCAGATGCTGCCAATAAACCCAGTTTGTGTAGCACACATCATGAGTAGGCATGTGTGAAGTACACACCTGCAGATACCCTCTGTTTTCCAGCCGCTTACCTGGCCTGTGCTCACTTCAATACATTCTTTGTTTTTAAATTGGCCATGTTTCATCCCCACCCACCTCCATGTATGCATATTTGTGTTCATATTGGAGGGTTTTGTACACATTTGAAAAATGCACAACTCTCTGGTCCTTTTCAGATGTGCATTAAGAAATACCGATTTCCCTTAAGCTGCCCAGCAAATTACATGGCAAAGCAGGGGCTTGAATCAAACTTCTTCCGTCCACATCCACCATACAGTATGCTGTATTGATACAGGCACTGGCTAACCCACTGGTTGGTTATTGCTGTCAGAAGTGCTTTAAAATTAGGATGTTTCACCAAAATACGTGGCTATTTCCCCTCTACATTTAAAATTTAAAAACACCTAAATGCACTTCAATTTAGACAGAGCTTTAGGGAGCTGAATGGAATTTACTGGCAATAAACCACCATCTGTTTCTGTTGTCAAATTCACCAGTGAGTGAAAACACTCCTATATAATTCATAATATCTAGATGATAAATCTTCATACGTTATGTTCAGAATAATAAGTCATGCTGGACTGTGGAAAAAGTGAGGCTTTTGTGTGAGTGACAATAGAAGCAACTGCATCAAGAGGAAGTTCTGCTGGCCATAACTGCTTCAGCGTTTTCTCGGAGATAACTGGGAAGTATTTTGATTCTGATACTTCCTGAGTGGCCTTTAGTTTAGCTTATGCGAAGCAACAGGGGGTGCTAATAGTCACACCCAGCAATTCTGACCCACCAAAAATCTACAATATAGCTTTTGCCTCCCCCACAACCTTTCATTAGGGCTACCTTCCTTGACCTTTGTATTGCACAAGGTCTATGTGCAAATAGAAGGAGTATGATTCCTTGCAGACATTTAGCTCCTCTGCTGCAGATCAGGGAATTTCAACCATTTGAAAGGATTTCTCACACACAGCAAAGATTTGTCACTCTCAAATTAAAAACCTCATATGTGCACCTACAAAGCACCATTCCAAAGAATCCATAGATTTGCAAATATATATAGCCCGGGGGGGGGGGGGGGGGTAAAAAAGACAATAGAATCATCCATGATTCAGACTGGCATTTGCTCTGCAATTCTGACTGGGAAGGACTATGTATTCATGGTGTGAAACAGCAATTCAGAGATCCACAAACATCAAACTAATGGCAAATAAAAAAGTACACATGCTTTCTGGATAAACAGTCCCAAATGTGCAATATTGTGCAAAAAGATAGATAGAAATCAAAAGCAAGAAGTCTCTCTGCCCCCCCCTTTTTTTTACTGTGCTATCATTACTGTATCTGATACAATTGTGAGGGATGATGTCTAGTACAGCAGACCACACTTTCAAATACCCACAGTTCTGTATTTAGTATTCCTGAGGCACTGAAATGCCCACTTCACAATAAAATATGTAAAAGGTAGAAGACCTAATATTTGATTTTTCAGAAAATGAGTACAGCAATATAGTTAGTTCGTGAGCTTCTCTGACAAGTATCCTTAAACTCAGCATAAAATTGGCAGCTTCAAAGCAGAAGAGCAGGGTAGCTATATAACATAAAGGAGCAATTTTATTTTTATCTCTTACCTAAACACTGCACGCTCTTGCTTCATATCCATGTCATCTGTCAGTCTTATTTGAAATACTCAAAACATAGTATCACCTGAAACAAACTTCTGTTCCAGAAGCCTATAATAGTAGAAGACTGTTTTCAGGTATATGGGGTTATTTTTCTTTATTCAGCAAACATGCCATGTTGGATTTAGGAGTCTGTGAGCAGAGTTCTGCTGAGAGGATGTACAGTATCTTGCGGATAGAAGGGGAGACTTTCTGAGTGTTTTGCAATTCCATCCTTCTATCTGTGCCCCATTATGCCCTGCCTCGCTTCTTCCAGATTGTCAAAACATTGTACAGCTCAGTGCAGGAAGGGACATGGGAAGGTGTGGAGTAAATGGTGTAATTAGATACCTGCAGATTTTTTCATCTTGGGTGACAAAGGGTGTCTTCAACACATTCAGACACGGCATTTAAAAAAAACTGTTAGCAGCTGCAAGGTTTTTCACTCCTGCATGACAGCAAAAAATCAAATCAAATCAAATTAAATAAAAAAAATGTAAGTGCTTTGCTAATGCTGTTGATTAGCCCAACTTTCTTTATGGGGAATTATTCGAAGAGAATAATTTTAGCATTGTTCCAGTCATTGCCTGCCTGCCTGATCCTGGGAGGGATGACATAGTCACATGACATAGTGTTCCCATTTGGCAGGTTTCAAGGAGTTATTGAGTGACAGCTACTGTACTCCACTTCACCACTACCTGAAGCTGTAGTAACACTTCAAAACAATTGAAAGAAAACTTGACTGCCACACTATCTCTATGATTTCCGCTCCAAGGTAAGAAACTGCCTTCTCCCATCTGCAAGCGAAGAACGGACACTCAAGCAAGTTTTACTGTAAAGCTGTTTCTGGGGACTGGTCAAGGGAGTAGTATACGTAAATAAAACAGGGCAATAATATTATGGGGAGGGTGCTCCCAACAAAATTCATCCTCCCAACAAAACTGGCTAGCTGTGCTTACTTTTTTCTTGGCCAGTGTAATTCCTTTGCCAGGTAACAATTTAAGGTTTTATCTTCTTCTCATCACTAGTCAATGCAAGGACAAATAACGTGGGCATAAAGCAAAGGCCAGTCCACAGATCACACATTGATACTTTCTATATATTTATGCTTGTTGAAAATATGGATGGTGCCTCCTTGACACGGTTGAGCAATTAAAGAACAACAGCATGGCCAGCGCAGTGTGTTCCGTTTGATCAAACAGCACACAATAGTTTTAAGATATTTTATGGTGCAATTTGCAGGATTGTGGTTACTTTCTTATATTTGTGGTCTGAAATGGCATATTGATTAAGTTCCATTTCTTTCATTCTCTTTTTCTCTCCTTTATGGTCACAAAAATAACATTGAGTGGTGTAGGCAGCCTGGGCAGTTTCCATCCACAGTGAAGAAAAGACAAGCATGGGATGCTTAACCCTTTCTATTCCTATCAGCTTTTCAGCTCAACATCACTCCGCTGAACTTGACAGATGTTGGCATGTCACCAATTTTATCTCTAAGGGAAGAAGCAGATTACGTGAATTCTGAGCTGAACAATTATCAGCCTCTCTCCATTTATTTTTTGTTTTTGTTTTACCAAACTCAATCTTTTTAAAAAAAAAAATGTGAATGGAAAAACATGGAAATGTATATAATTTCACAGTTTAAACATCACTTGATTTTGTTGCCTTTTTAATGTGTTTTGTCATTGTTTGTCCTGCCCTTTAAACACAGTGTAACCATGGAGAACAATATTAAACACTTATTATTGATACTTACTCTTGTTTAAGTTGCTTGTCTCAATTTCCATATCAGCAGCTCATATTAACAGCTCACAGGTGAGAATAACTTGAGGGTATACAAATATACCACACAATCTTTTCCTGCTTAGTGTTTCTCTATGCACAAATAGAAGGGCAGGTGTTTTGTAATGTAATTCAGCGGTTTAATTAGTGTTTACCTTAACTTGGTGTTTCTTTGCATCAACATTTCTTCAGCGATTAATTAATGAGGTATGGAAGATTTCAGGGAAAGAAAGCTGTTGGCAGATGACAGGACCATCAACAAATTATATAATAAGAATGTCATTTTTTTAAAAAAAAAAGTAAACTAATGAAAAGGTTGAGGTGATGATATCATAAAGGAGGGAGAAAGGGAAAAAAAAGAGGGTTTTTTTTCCTTGGGATATTCCCATTTTCTTGCAGTTGTTTCCTTCTCTGCAAATCTCAAAATGGGGAATGGTGGAGGGGAGGAGTAAAATCATAGATGAGATTTTTCATCTTCATTTTGGTAAGGCTTTTAAAGATAGGAATGTAACATAAATTTAAATGTCAGTTTAAATGCTCTCATTTCAATGTATATGCTATTTAATTAGATACTTTAACATCAGTAATTAACTTACTGTGTGACCGTTTTTCAATAAATTTCTAGTCTCAGGTTGACATGCTGTTGCTCTATGTCTGCAATCTTTATACACAAATTAATGTCCTTACATTCTGGGAGCCGGTGGGTGGGGGTGGCATTAAAAATATAGCGACACTCAAAGTGCCACCACTGCTAATGTCCATATCCTTCGAATAGTTGAGCATTTTGTTTAAATTGAATTTATCAAAATTCACAAAACTTCAATGTGAGAGAAAATGAAACTGGCAAGTGTGCCTATCTGATACAATATGCTTTATGACAATTTCCTTACTCACATACCTGCCTTCTGAGAATAAGTGCAAGGTATTACGAACTGAGAAAAAACATAGTGGGAAGTTTAACCCATTTGATATATCGGTTCAGCCAGAAGGGATTGGGTTAACAAAGTGGAGGACTGTGAGTAGCAGAGCTTTGAATCAGAAAGAGTGAGAGAACTGAAGAGGCCGGAGATACTGGTGCCTTTGCCAGCTTAGTTTAGGTATAATTCCTATGTTTGTATTGGAGGGATACATCGGCATAGTGAATTCATGAATTGCATACAACTGAATTTATATTTTATTTTAAGGTTTTGAAGATTTTCCTCTATTATGGATACCCAAACCAATTCAGGAAAATTCCTTAGATTTTTTTCTGACTTTGAAATCAAAGGGACACTTCAACTTTGCAAATTCTACAAGCAACTTCTCTATAGGTGTTGTTGTCAAGGACCTGGGTGTATGAATTGCAGCATTTTGTGGTTATTATAATTGCTCATGTTGTCTGCTCTGTGAATACAAATAACAAGAGATTCATTTTGTGAAACTGTGTTTGCAAGATTCATCAATAGTAAACAAATAGCCCCATAGAAATAGAGGGGTTACTTACCTGTAACCGTGGTTCTTTGAGTGGTCCTTTGTGAATGCACATGAATGGGTTATTCTGTGCCTGTGCAGGACCTCTTGGAAATTTCTAGAGCTTAAAGACTTGTGATTAGTAGGATGTTTCCCTGTGGAGCGCATGCACCTGAAGTCCCCTCCATTCCTAAAAAGTCAGCCGCTGTCAGAAAGGTACATAGAGACAACAATGTGATGGACAGAGGGGAGGAGGGGGAGACGTGTGGATTCACAGAGGACCACTGAAAGAACCATGGTTACAGGTCTTAGTTTGGTTATTCGCTCCTGGGGCAGAAAAGCCCTGGCCCAAGATGAGTTGAGGTGGGCCCTGATATAGTCCGCGGTTTGAGAGGGCTGTAGTTGAGATTTGGTGAAGTTGACCTTGATCCTGAGGTCCGCTAGTGTGGAGAGAGTGAAACGAGTGTCTTTTAAGGCACCTTGGTAAGAGTTTGATACGATTAGCCAATCGTTGATATAGAGAAAAATAGTTATGCCGTGTAGGAGAAGATGTGCTGCGACTGGTGCAACGCACTTTGTGAAGGTCCATGGAGCAGTCAAAGGCTGAATGGAAGAGAACAAAACTGGTAAGTGGGGTCTTTGAAGCAGAAGCGTAAGTACTTGTAGTGGAGTGGATGGATGGAAATGTGAAAGTAAGTGTCTTGGAGGTCTATCACAACAAACCAGTCTCCCTGAAAAAGGAGAGGGATGATGGTATTGAGCATAACTGTCCTGAAACATCTGGGCTGGATGTATCTGTTGAGGTGTCTGAGATCATGGATAGGATGGAGATCTCCGTCTCGCTTTGGGACTGTAAAGTAATGGGAGTAGAAACCGTTGTGAAGATCGTGGTTCGGAACTCTGAGAATAACTTGCTTCTGAAGGAGAAGGAAGATTGGACTGAGTATGGACTGTGCTTGAGATGACCAATTGGTGGAATTCTTTGAATTCAAGGAGATAGCTGTAGCAAATAATAGACAGTACTCAATGGTCATTTGTGCTGCAAGACCAAGATCGGAGGAAAGGGTGAGGATGGGTTTGGAAGGAAGGCTGAAGGCTGACCTTGGGCTGAAGAGAGTCAAAGATATTATTTGCCCTTTTTTTGAGCACGACGAAAGGACTGACGACGCTGAGCCTGAGCCTGAGGTTGAAAGGTGGAGGATGTGGAAGTAGAAGGTCCTGAAAAAGGTCTTTCTGGGAGTTGAGTTTTGTATGAACGGTACTGTTGTTGTTGATACAGCTGATGGAAGAAGGAGGGTCACTGCCATTGGGGGCATTGATATTGATAGGGTTGCTGGGTAGAATAGGACCTGGCTGTCTTCCTGATTTTGTGTAGATTGTCCATTACCTCATCAGTCTTTTCATTGAATAGACTGGCTCCTTCAAAGGGGAGGTCTCCTATATGAGATCTGGTGTCGTCCATGATGGCCGCTGAATAAAGCCATGCATGCCATCTAAGCATGACTGCAGTAGCCACAGCCTTGGAGGCAGCATCTGCGGTGTGACGAGCAGCTATTTGTTGCTGTTTGCTAGAGTGGACGCCTCTAGATGGACATTAAGAGCTTCAGTCTTGGAGTCCTCAGGAGCAGCATGTAATATTGGCAGGACCTTGTTCCACAGCTGCCTGTGGCAAGCACCAATAGCAGCCTGGTAGTTGGTGGCCCTCATGATGAAGGATGTTAAAGAGTAGAGACGCTGACCCAGAATGTCTAACTTTCTGCCCTCTCTATTCGTTGGAGCCACCGATTATTTATTGCGAGCTCAGGACTGATTTGATTCTACAATGATCAAATTGGGTATTGGATGCTTTGCAAGAAAAGGCATATCTGAACCATGAGTTTTATGATGGTTCTTCACTCATTTGGATATTTCAAGGGAGGACAGTGGTTTATCCCAAGACTCCTTTACCAAATCAAGCATAGCTGGTATGAAAGCCAGGCTGAGCAGTGGGTTTTTTTCCTGGTTGATGTCATCAGATACTAGGTCCTATTTTGGAGGTGGAGGCTGTTCGACCTCGAGTTTGAGGGATTTGGCCATGCGGAGTATAAGTTGAGAATAGGATGTAAAGTCTTCAGAAGGTGAAGGAGGGTGATTATCCACCACATCGGAGAAGGCAAGTTAAAGGGTGATTCCTGAGAAATTTCTGAAGGGGGGTCGTGAGTCTTAGAAACAGCGGACTTGGAAGAGGGTGACTGTTGTTGAGGTCTCGATGCCGAGGTCTTGGATGGAGTAGCCGGAAGAGTTGACAACCCTCTGTCGGTGTCAGGCGGAGGGGAGGAGGTCCCATATAGGTGGTAGTGACCTGCAGATATGAAGTATGCAGGTGAGAGTGAGAAATAGAAGCAGGTACAGAATGTGTGGCAGCGTTTGGAGGAAGGTTGCTCTGCTGAATGCAAAGAAGTACATTTGAGACCTGATTTGGTATATAAGGGGGCCGGCAGAGAGGGCTGAAGCTTGGATGTATGAGCCCAATGCCAATGTTGGGGTGCAGATGGTGACAGAGAAGTCTCAGGTGGATAAGTGAATGCATATCACACTGTCTTTGGTTCATCATCATAATACGGTCCAGCATGCGGGTCAATATCATCTCTGCAATGCCGGTATTGGTCATAGCATAATAAGGATCTCTGTGAAGGTGATATTGAGAAGGGTCTTGGGGGTAGTAAAACTCCCAATGTGGAGGATCTTGGAAATCAGGCGAGATATGACATCTCTTTGACGTGTGTTTGCAAGGAGGAAACTGGTGTGGAGAAGACTCTGAGTTGGAAAACTGAACCATAACTGCCCGCGCTGAAGATGCAGGGATAGAATGGGCCAAGGCAGGGCTGGAGAGGACATCAGCCACTGACGGGCCAAGACAAGGTGAGATGCACACTACAGAAATGGGAGCCTGGCCAGGAGGTAGCGAGAGTGTCTCCTCTGCCTCCAACGAAGAATCGGGAGCCTCTCTCGAGGACTCTCCCAGAATCGGTGAAGGGAGGTCTGGCTGAGGTTGAATAAGTTGAGTAGGCTTGGGTGATTCCTTAGCCTTTTTTGATCCACGCTTGTCCTTTTTCTTCTTAGGCGACTAGCCCTGAAACCGTGTCAAGGAGGCCTTTGATGCCGATGCCAACTTTGACTTTGAGGAGAATTTAGACTGCTCCCTTGGTTTAGGAGATGGAGTGGTTGGGCTCGACACGGGCCTAGGCACGTTCTGTCTAGGGACAGGAGATGAGGTAGGTTCCATCAAGGCGGTGGGTGGATTAAGGGATTTCTCCCAGATAAATGAGCGGAGACATTGGAGACAGAGCTTAAGGTGATTTTTTTACACTCTGGGCTGGAATGGGTTTGATGTTCCTCCTCAAGGCAAAAAAGGCAGCGGTTGTGGCCGTTTGAAAGCGGGATCTTGTTCACGCACAACACACACTGCTTAAATGGGCTGGGGGGCATAAAAAGAATGGGAAGATAGGGATGGGGGAAAAATAGGGGGGAACGAAAGTAAAAAGAAAACAAAGAGAAACCATGGGAAGAAATTGTTTTAGAAGGAAAAGAATTCAAGGGGAAACATCAAACACCTGCTCTAGTCATCGAGATAGGTCTGACCTAAGCAGCGGCTAAAAGGAACTGAGGGGACTTCAGGTGGGTGGAGCATGTGGTCCATGGTGGAACATCCTACTAATCACATGTCTTTAAGCTCTAGAAACTTCTGAGAGATCCTGCACAGGTGCAGAATAACCTGTTCGTGTGCATTCACAGAGGCCATGAAGAAGAACCAAATACATTGTCACTATTTTCAAAAGTTATTGGAAATAAATATGTTTCATTACCAAATAACCTGACTAGCAATAGCTTTACCAGTCTCCTTAATAAACATACAGAGTCTTTTGTAGCTACAGGAATCTTAGAGCAGAGAGGAACACATTCTCCAAAACCTTGCATATTTGAGAGTCATTTTACCTACAGGGATTTAAAGTTTCTTCAGTAGATTCCTCTTTGGGGGACACATAATCAAACTGTAATAAATGAGAGAAATTAACCCAAAGGTTAAATTTAAAAAGTTTTTAATTAAACCATTTATAAGATACCCATTGCATTTCAAGCTTGTAAGGCTGTTCTTCACCAGGGAATCTCTAGTACAGATGAAGGATTTGCCCCTTACTTTCCAACTAACACATCAAATGCCTTACTTCATATTTTACTACTTAAAGAAAACCCTAATCAAAAACAAAGCAGAACAAAACTTTACTATTTATAAATTCAGTCAATGATGAAACCAGCAGGAAAATATCTGGGGCAAAACGTATTATTAGGCTATAGAAAAGGACAAAATGGAAAGACAGAAATAGTCACTATGTATCCTTCCTGTACTGGCACAATCCTATTCTGTCTGTAATGAAAATTACTATGCATAAAAATTAAAAGTGGGCTAAACTAGTGTGATGAACTCTTGAGACATTTCTAGCTAATTAATAGCTATCAAGAATGGTAGTAAATCCTATGGATATATTCAGATCTCTGTTCTTTTCCCTTGCTCACATGAGTTTTGAAGGAACCACTGCCATGCTGAAGTTTAATGGCAGCCTTGAAAATGTGGTGAAATCTGCCTGAGTTGGTAAACACAGTAGGTGAACATAGGGACACGGGCAAGGAGTGTGAGGGTGTCTCTCCCAAAAAGCAACTAGCTGGGTCACCGGCTCCTCAAGCGGGGCTACCCCAAAAGAGGCCAAGAAAAGATCAACAAGAGACCAGGCCTTCTCAGTGGTGGCCCTTTATGGTGGGATACCCTTCCTCTGGAGGTGCTCCAGGCCCTCTCCCTATTTTTAGAAGATTGGTTCAATTGGAGCTTTACAAAAAGGCATTTAAAAATATTATTCAATTAAGGGAATAATCAAAGACCTAAGTCTGACGGCCACCATAATTTTTAATGCTCCTTCTTTTTTTTTCTTTAGCACCCAGTTACATTCTTATATTTTGTTACCAATGTTTGTATTTAAATTTTAATTGCGATTTTCTGTTTCTTTGTACCAACCCAGAATTCTGAGCTATCACTAATTTGGGCAGTATAAAAATAATAAAATAAAATAAAAAGGATTGGATCCCCACACTAAAGGCTAAAAATACAAATGGCAGGAAGGCTGCCTATCTTTAAACTGTGTGACTCTTTCGACAAATGTTAATGTTCAAACTGATGTCATGCATGTGATCCACTCTGATACAGCAGAGGGTGGAAAAGGGCATTGTGTCTTCCCCCTCCACCACAGGTGCCATGACTTCCTCCATGGCAATTATTTGCAATAGAACAGATGTATCTCAGATACAGTACTAGGCACTAACAATTATGCTTAATTGTTGTTGTGTAGTCGTTAAGTTGTGTCTGACTCTTCGTGACCCCATGGACTAGAGCATGCCAGGCCCTCCTGTCTTCCACTGCCTCCCAGAGTTGGGTCAAATTTATGTCGGCAGCTTCGATGACACTGTCCAACCATCTCGTTCTCTGTTGTCCCCTTCTCCTCTTGCCTTCACACTTTCCCAACATCTGGGTCTTTTCCAGGGAGTCTTCTCTTCTCATGAGATGGCCAGAGTATTGCAGCCTCAGCTTCAGGATCTGTCCTTCCAGTGAGCACTCAGGGTTGATTTCCTTCAGAATGGATACGTCCAGGGGACTCTCAAGAGTCTCCTCCAGCACCACAATTCAAAAGCATCAATTCTTTGGTGGTCAGCCTTCTTTATGGTCCAGCTCTCACTTCCATACATCGTTACTGGAAAAACCATAGCTTTGATTACGTGGACCCTTGTTGGCAAGGTGATGTGTCTGCTTTTTAAGATGCTGTATATGTCATCGCTTTCCTCCCAAGAAGCGGGTGTCTTTCAATTTTGTGGCTGCTGTCCCCGTCTAGAATGATCATGGAGCCCAAGAAAATAAAGTCTGTCATCGCCTCCATGTCTTCCCCTTCTATTTGCCAGGAGGTGATGGGACCAGTGGCCATGATCTTAGTTTTTTTGATGTTGAAGTTCAGACCATTTTTGGGCTCTCCTCTTTCACCCTCATTATGAGGATCTTTAATTCCTCCTCACTTTCTGCCATCAAAGTGGTATAATCTGCATATCTGAGCTTGTTGATATTTCTTCCGGCAATCTTAATTCCAGTTTGGGATTCATCCAGTCCAGCCCTTTGAATGACGTTTTCTGCATATAAGTTAAATAAGCAGGGAGATAATATACAGCCTTGTTGTACTCCTTTCCCAATTTTGAACCAATCAGTTGTTCCATATTCAGTTCTAACTGTTGCTTCCTGTCCCACATATAGATTTCTCAAAAGATAGACAAGGTGGCCAGGCACTCCCATTTCTTTAAGAACTTGCCATAGTTTGCTGTGGTCCACACAGTCAAAGGCTTTTGCGTAGTCAATGAAGCAGAAGTAGATGTTTTTCTGGAACTCTCTGGGTTTCTCCATAATCCAGCATATGTTAGCAATTTAGTCTCTACTTCCTCTGCCCCTTCGAAATCCAGCTTGTACTTCTGGGAGTTTTCGGTCCACATACTCCTGAAGCCTACCTTGTAGGACTTTGAGCATAACCTTGCTAGCGTGTGAAATGAGTGTAATTGTACAGTAGTTGGAGCATTCTTTGGCATTGCCCTTCTTTGGGATTGGAATGTAGACTGATCTTTTCTGATCCTCTGGCCACTGCTGAGTTTTCCATATTTGCTGGCATATTGAGTGTAACACCTTAACAGTGTCATCTTTTAAGATTTTAAATAGTTCATCTGGCCCTGGCAGATAGACTGAGCTAAACTGAAATTCAGATATGCTGACAAAGTAGCTAAATTCTGTGCTGCTGCTGCAATAAAAATCCGTGAAGGAAAGGTTCCACTGAAAGTGCAGCAGAAGTGTCTGTATATTGGTGTATACATTTAGAGACCTTAATGATCACACAGGGTCTATGAGCTTCAAAGTAACAATTCTGTTATTCTATGCAAGCTGCAATAGCCCATAGATAAGGCCTATGATAGGGAGGCAGGAGATATTTAATAAAATGTATGAATGTAGTTTTATATATATGTATATAGATGTTTTTAGTGTTTTTAGATTGATTTTATGTCTCCTTATTTAAATAATGTTCCTTACTTTTGCTGCTCAATGACTCCAATAAAACATTATTATTATTATTATTATTATTGTTGTTGTTGTTGTTGTTGTTGTTGTTGTTGTTGTTCTTCTTCTTCTTCTTCTTCTTCTTCTTCTTCTCCTTCTTCTTCTTCATCTGGAATGCCATCACCTCCACTGGCCTTGTTGTTAGCCATGCTTTATAAGGCCCACTTGACTTTGCTCAACAGGAGGTCTGGCTCAAGGTCAGCAACCACACTATCTGGGTTGTCTGGGACATCCAGATCTTTCTAGTAAAATTCCTCTGTTATTCTTGCCACATCTTCTTGATGTCTTCTGCTTCTGTTAGGTCCCTACCATTTTTGTCCTTTGTCCATCTTTGCACAAAATGTTCCTTTAATATCTCCAATTTTCCTGAACAGATCTCTGGTTTTTCCTTTTCTGTTATTTCCCTCTATTTCTTTGCATTGTTCATTTAAGAAGGCCCTCTTGCCTCTCCTTGCTGTTCTTTGGATCATTAAGGTCTCATTCAATTTTGTGTAACTTTCCCTATCTCCCTTGCATTTTGTTTCCCTTCTCTGCTATTGTAAATGTTTAATTACTATGCTTAATTACTATATGTTTAATTACTATGATTTAAATGTCAAGACCTGAAAGAGTCCAGAGTCACAAACATATAGGGGCAATATCTGAAAAAAGAGAGACACAAAACTTTCTTCATGGTACAGTTCAAAGAAAAGTCTGTACAGTATTTTAAGATTTCCTTTAAAATCAATGTAGTTTTCACTATTATATTAAAAATTAATTGTGCAAAACAATGTTCAATAGAAACAAGATCACTTAGGAACTAAGGAAATCATGTGGTCGCAACAGAAGGGCAACTTATCCTAAAACCTGGGGCATAAGGAGCCCCATTTCTCAGATCAAGGAGTGCCTAGGATGGGAAGAATAAAAACAAAAGCTCTGAAAGCAATGTTATATAGGAAAATATACACAATTTTTTATGTATAAAAATACATTTGCTATAGTTATCCTTTTTAAAATGTGAAAGTCAATGCAAACAGTAGCACAACACTTAAATAAATTGACACTATAGGGGACATACCTTTATTGAGGTTAAACTGTGAGACTGAAATGCACCCGATAAAATATTGCTAAAATTTCCATTTAGTAATGCAAATTAAACACAATATGAGAGTCACTTTACAACTCATATTCCTATTTCTCTTTAAAAACTGGATGTCATGACTGAGATAATACTTAATGAAGCAATTCTGTTTTCTTACTTATTGGGTTTAACTGCAATACCTTTCCACAATCAGAGAACATATTTACTACTCTCCTTGGAAATGGATAGAGGGAAGAGATAAACTCTGGTGCTAGACTACAACTCTCATCATCTCTCACCACTTGGTCTTTGCTACCTACAGGGGATGGGAGTAGACTGCAACGACAAGTGGAGGGCCTCATATTGTCCATCCCTGTTATACAGGGTTGAGCTGAAGTTAAAACTTTAAGTCTCTAATCTCAACCTCAATGTAAAAAGCAGATTTGAGGTAGCCCCAAAATAGAGGTATGAAAATCTTAAACTCCTAAGAGTTAACTGAGTACTAGTCAGAAGGTGGAAGGCAGACAAATGGCTGGAAAATTATTAAAGAAAACACACACACAAACACCAAATTCTGTCCCACTATCCACGAGGATAGTCACAAATACAGAAATATAGGGTTCTTCCATGAGAGTTTTATGCATGTGTGTGTGCATGCACGCACACACACAGGCATGCACTTTCCTTCCTGAGCATGTATGCACATGCAGTACATTCACACACACCAAAATATGACTTAGCTGCCAATATGGGAGAGGGAAGAATCCATATGGAGGGAAGAGAGAATCTGCCCCCCCCCATGGCTTCTGAAATGTGTAGTGGCACATCCCATGGACTTTGTAGTGCCCTCCTATATTTCTCTGTACTGCCGCCCTACTCGTTTTCCCAAGCTCAGCAATAAGACACTGCAGCATGTGTGCGTATACACAGAGAATGAGAGCGAGAGAGTTGGATGGGGGAGCAGCATTTCCCCATAGCCTAGTGATTGAATTGCAGGATGGCTCCTTTTCTGGGTTTTAGCTGACACTTCGCACATGTGTGCTGAAAAAAATTGGAGTGCAGAAAGCCAAAGAACATCCAAGCCATCCTAAGCAGGCAGGTAAGGAGAGTGCAAGCCACCTTTCATGACAGAGCATGAGGCAGGACAAGGCGTAATCTTCCTCTCTCTCTCTCTCTCTCTCTCTCTCTCTCTGCCCCCATCACAAGACATAAAAGTAGGTTAGTTTTGAAGGATGGGCCAGTCTGAAGGGACCCAAGCCCATGGTTACCTGAGAGGAGAGGATGGAGGGAGTGCTCTGACAGAGCCAACAGGAAGCCACCCAGGAAGGTCCTGGACGATCGATCAATCGATCGATCAATCAATCAATATCAATCAATCAATCAATAAGGGTTGGCACTTTGACTCCTGTGGGGTGCCACAACTACACTAACCCCACTACTTCAATCTATGGGGATACTACATTATGTAATACTTACAATACCCGCAATGCCAGATTGAGTGTGCTGAGCCAAAGACCAATAAAGGTACGTAAAGATTACGTTACTGATATTTTGGACATATGACATTTCTAAGTTTTTGAAAGTTTGTTCATTTATTGAGTATCTGTCTTTTATTTTCAATCTGCAATAGATGCAAAGATAGTGCCAGTGAAATTATTGCTACACATAATGTTGACACAAAATCTATTGAAAACTATTGTACAGACCTCACTTCATAGCTCACTTTAAAATAATTGAAACTCTAAAGCTGAACTACAAGCACTCTCAGTAGTGCACTGAGAACGTAGGTCTCCCAACAGCTGTAAAACGTTCAAGACTTCAAACAGAGTCGGGGAGATCATAGCTCTAAAAAGAGATTGCTTATAGCTGGCTAGGGATTGACAGATCAGCCTATTACACATCTGTGTTGCTTTCTTATGTGTATCATTGAAACTCTACATCATTCAGTTCTTCCATTAATTTGCAAAAATCCACATGAATATTATATTTAAATACTTAAGTACTATTGTGTAACAATTTTTCTTACACATTTCTAAATGTGTTTTGATATACACATTTGTAGCGCTAAGAACTGCATCAGAATATTTGGGAAGGAACACCAATTGAACTGATTAGGTCTTACTCATGTTCAATTATGAATAATACACTTAGAACTTCTGCTTGAGATGTATATCTATGTAAGGGTTGGCTTATACATTAAACTGATTTTTCCATTATCATCTTCACAGGTGGAGGCTTCCAAGAAAGAATCACTTGCTTATATGCTTAAAGCTACAACATAAACAGTGTTCCATGTCTAAGTTGCACTGGCCACGTGACCACGGAAGATTGTCTTCGGACAAAACGCTGGCTCTATGGTTTGGAAACAGGGATGAGCACCACCCCCTAGAGTCAAACACAACTGGACAAAAATTGTCAAGGGGAACCTTTACCTTTACCTTACAACATAAAACCTTCTTTCTTTGGAAAAGTGCATCACATTATTCTCTGAGAAATTATGCAACTCATAGAAGCAGAGTTCAAATTATCTGATTCTGTGGAGAGTTAGAAACACATTTACCATTCTCTGTGACTGATCAGAAATGTCAGTCGTATTCAACCATCAGCAAAACTTCTGGTTTTAAGACCAGAATGTTATCTGAGCCTTCCTCCCTGGCAAAAGGGAGTCCTCCCTGTGACTTGGCCTGTTTGTTTTCTACTTCAGTAACTGTCAGGATGGGTTAAATGGTGGGTCAAGTCAAGTCACAGGAGGATTCCTCTGGCAATATGGTGAGTCTCAGATGTTTCATAAAGCAACAGACTGGGACAAGGTGAGACATCTTGGTGGTCCCAGGCAGAATGACAAACAAACAAACAATAAAGAAGGAAAAAGCGAAAAAGAAACAACAGAACAATTCAGACAACTACATCATTTAAGGCAGTGGTCCCCAACCTTTTCTAAGTCATGGACCGGTTGGGGGGGGCTTTGTGCACAGGGGGCACACCCTGCACTTATGGGTGGGCGGGGTGTGCTCACGGGTGGGCAGGGCACACTCGCGTGCATGTGTGCAAAGGGGCGGAGCACACCCGTGGGGGGGAGGGGTGCGCCTGCACAAAGGGGTGGCACATACAGAGGGGACGGGTGCGCTCACATGCGTGTGCATAGGGGAGGGGCGTGCACATGGAAGGGAGGGGCACCTGTGTGTGCGGATGGTGTGGGTGGGGGGATTACATGCGAGGGTGGAGATCTGTCTCTGTGGCCCAGTCCTGCCATGGCCACGGACCGACACCAGGCCAAGGACCGGGGTTGGGGACCTCTGATTTAAGGTATGTCTCTGAACAAAAGGTGTTTTTTTTTTTTTTAAAAAAAAAAAGAGGGATGGCACCCAGCATTATGGCGTGCACAGCATCTTGCCTCTCAAGCCTGTCTGCTGCTAAACAATGCTGGATTGCTCTGAGGCTGAGGGCCTTAGGATGCGACGCTCTGGCCTCAAAGGGGCTGCCAAATGAAGACGAAGTGAGGGTAATTTCTGACATTCTGATTTCCAATATTGCCTACAAGGAAGTGCTTTTTCACTTATTTTGTCTCCCTTTTGTCCCATCAATATATTTCTTCTCTCACGGGATCATACCTTTTTCTTCAAAAATGCTTCACAAACACATCTCCTGTGGCAGCTCCCCTGGGCCACAGAGTTGTGCTCACAAGATTCTGGTGATAAGCCAGGTTTTGGCTTTTGTTGTTGTTGGTTTGAAATTTGGCACATTCATAGACCCCATAAAATAGATAACAAATATCACATTTTAAGTTCTCTGATCAGCTGAAGTGATTCCCCCCCTCTTTTTGGGGGTTTAAGCAACAGACTATTAAGGCCCATAGTGGTGAAAAGTTGATAGGGGGGCTTCACCCTAAATTAAGGAGCAATAGTGTGGTTTCATGTGACACTTTCTCAGTTAAAATGTTGTTCAGTTTGCTTTCCAGTAGGGGGATGCACGGAATACGATGGCTAGCTTCTTCTGAATACTTGCAATAACTTGGTCTCTGTTATAACCCAAGCCAAATGTTAAAATTAAGAATCTTCTATTTCAATAGCAGTTGTACCACACAATTCCTGCAGGCGTTGATGGAAAAAAAGTTTAATATAAGTTTGTGAACAGGCTCTGGCTCAGGCAGTTCATACTAGGAGCCTAATATAAATAATATCATGAAAAAACATTGCTTTTCCATTCCATTCTTTGTTTATCTACTTTCAGTACTCCCACATAAAAAATGTAAAGAACGTTTTATACGCCTGCCAGTGAATTACTTCAAATAATGAATGTATGTCTTGTTTTCAAAACAAAAATGGCTTTACGTTAATGGCTCCCCTGATGTGGGAACAAATCCACTTTGTAAAACTTGTTAAGCTTTGCCTTAAAACAGGAGAGCTATTCATCAGATCGAACAGGCTTTCCTCTTATCTCTTGATGTGGTTTACATAGCCAAAATGCTGCCCTTTCCCATGTTGCTGCCTGAAACAGAAAGCATTGTCTTAGGGACAGTGACCCTTTTGACAGTCCCACATTAGGCGGGAAGGGAAGATGTATACCATCACAAGTTAGATAGCTGGACTGATCAGCTGATTTTAGACAGGCAGGTTTAAAGCATCTCAGGATCAGTTTACAGTAAAGTGGGAGCTAATGACTGATCTGAAATCACTGACAAGTATTCCTGCCTTTCTGAAAAATTGCCTTCCCATTATAAGATATTCTGTGATATCTATGAATTTCACAACCAGAATTTTGGATCAGTGGCTGTGATTGAATTAATCAGCCCTGAATGTCCAGGATGAAGTAGAGCATGAAGGGGAATTTGGAGTGGTTTGGTTTACACTTCAAAGATTCTTATCTCTGTGCAATCTATTTTCTCTCTCACTTCAACAATCCTGTTCACACTGATCAAAGTTTCTTCTCCCATGAAAAGGGTCTAAACAGATCTTGCGATCACCACAAGTTGTTCCCCTTTTGATTAACGACAATCCACTTCCCAAACCCCTTCCCCACCTTCTCAATTGGCTGTAATTCAGTGGGCTGTGACAATTTTCCCTTTTTGTCATTAAATAAAATAAATGACACAGAAAAACAATAACGCATCTACCTAGCATAGTACACATAATACGTACCACTAATGTATTTCACTTATCATTCTTATTTTAGAGGGAAGGGTGCTTTTTTTAAATTGGGAGGGGGAGATAGAGAAGGATGCAATCCATCAAGAGTCTGAGCTTAGAAGAAAAGCAGGCAAAGCCCAACCTTCTTCGGCAGGCAACAGTCCCCTTAACAACAACAACAACAACAACAACAACAACAACAACAACAACAACAACAACACACACACACACACACACAAACCCTCGTTCTTCGAGCTTTGTGCCACTTCCAATTCATCCTTCATCCTGAGAACCCTCAATTGTCTCAGTCACTTTCAACTTCAAAGAAGTCACCTGCCTGCTTGCTTGCTTGCTTGCTTTTCCTTGCCATGCCTCTCCCACTCACCCCTTCATCCATGTTACATGGCAAAAGAGTGAAATTAATCATGATTGGACATCCTGAAGAACGGTTTAAGCACTAAGGGCCTTAGCACCAATGTTTTATTGTATTCTATGTATTTATTTATTAAATGCCAGTGTTCTTGCATCCACTCTCCTCTGCCCCTGTTGCTGCATTTTAATCTCAGGTCTGTGTATTTGTGTATCTCTATATTTGGACTGTTTTGTGCATGGAACTTCTGTACCAGAAGGGTGGAAAGAGAGAACAGTCTGGATTTGGGGTGTGCTATCTTGTGCTGACTTAAAATAAAACAAAACTTGGAGTGTGGTGCTTTTTTGGGGGGGGGGGTAAGAAACAGACATGAATTCTTACTTGTTTGTGATTCTGGACTTGCTCACTCCAAATCGCACCAAAAAAAAAAAAAACCCTGTAGCCCTACCACTGTGCCAAAAAGGAATGGGACAGCACTAAAAAAGGGGCTGGGTGGATCACTCTAAGGCAAAGCACATGTGGACAGCATAAACCACATGGCATCACAAATGGTCCCAATAATGGGCTAGTCTGTCAGTACCAGGTCCTTAACGGTTGGGAATGCATTTGCCATTACCTTCCTTTCCATTCCATTCAAGAATAATCAAGATTTATTTTCACTACAAGCAAGCTCAGTTTTTATCTTCCACTTTTTATTCTCGTCAGTTTATATACACATAAAACCACAATACTGTACCCCATCCGCGCCTCCCCCCTTTTCTTTTTGCACAGTACAAGAGAGCATGCAGGACAGTGTATCTTAATTAAACAAGATCACAGAACTGCCTGCTTTGCCAGTTCAGGCATCCTCCTTACGATTGACATTTCAAGGCTCTCTTTGTTTCTTTTTAGTCTGTGCTAAGGGTTGCCCATGTGCGAGTGTTTAGAGAAACAAAAACAAAAGCTCTGTTTACACAAACTGGCTATCCTGCACCACAGTTCACTGGTCACTCACCCAAAGTTTTCAAAACTAGTTTTTCTAGGGACCTGGGTGATGATGTGGGGATTGAAAGGGAAATAAGAAATGCATCCGACCCAGGACTCAGTGATTGATTGATTGATTGATTGATTGACTGACTGATTGATTGATTGATTGATTTAACTTATATGCCGCCCACACTACCTGAAGGTCTCTGGATTGCACTCCTTCCTCCTTTTATGGTGTGCCCCCAACACGCCATAAAAACTGCTCCAGAAACTCTCTTTCACCCCTTACCTTTATATTGAAAGTCTGGCAAACTTTGGCATGGGAATGACAGCTGACCTCTGGTGGAGCTTTTGGGAAGGGGAACATGAGCACCTAATTCTTCATTGGTCAGCTTACTTGCTTCTGTCCAAAAAGGAAGGTTCTCTGCCTTCAAGAGAGGGATGGGACCAGTTATTTTAACAAGTGCCACTTGCCATGAAAAAACGTGACAACCTGTCCTCTGATGAAATTCCTTCTAACCTATGAAGACCACTTAAATGGCTAGAACACAGTGGGATGAATAAACAGAAATTCCTCTTAAAGTTAAGCTCTTCCTGCAGGTGAACCTTGTTTCTCCCTAAAGGGGAGTTTATAGAATCTTCTGAAAGGCATCCCTCTCTTGCTTTCTCTTGCTGCCTCTTTTCACTTAATTTTTCTTCTAATCATCCTAGCTGGATCTATGAATTATTTAATATTGAAGGGAAAAAGAAGAAGCCTTCTTGCTGACAGCTTGATCCCATCCCATCCAAGGATGATGTAGCTAGAAAAATGATATCACAGTGCCATGCATCTAATTGGATTTTCCTGCAAGATGACATCAGGATGGCAAATCAAAATGAGGGCATTCCTCCACTGCCTTGAGGGTTGGCCATCTTTCTTCACAAGTAAAATGGATCATGACTATTTGTTGTTTTTGAGCATTACTCAACTATGCTTCTGAAGAGCTAGATAGTGTAAATAAAAATGAGTGGATGAGTTCATGAAAAGTTTTATCAGAATCAAAATGGCCTCTGATGTCCAACCTGGGAAGTTGATCCAGAAAAGTACCACTGTTTATTGTCATGGTAGTACCTTATCCAAAATGTGACCTATAATTGGTTGTGTTGCTCATGGAATAATGAAGGGGGAAATCAAAATAGCAGCAGGGTTGAAATACAGTGGAGCAACAGTGACTGTGTAAAAGCATTAAAAGGGTAGAATTAATGGTTATTGGAAGGAAAAAGGCTTTACTGCCTCTAAAATTATTATTTCCAAAATAAACACTGGCCAGAATCCTCTTGTTAGCTGCACAAATGGCATAACCTTCTGAGACATATTGCCCCAACTTAAGAAATCACTGTAGATTGCTGAACACTGATTCACACAACTATGCAAGAGATAATGTCTGGGCCACTGAATCTCAAGAATTCTCATCTAACGGCAGCATCCAAATTCTACTGTGAAGCATAGTGGAATCCAGCTTTCAAAAAGCAGTTGTTTCAAAGGTTGTCTTTACTGGGGTTGCACCCTGGTATCATTGTGTCACATGCCAGGACAATGACATACACATGAGGTAAACAAAACTAACACAACACAACAGTTAAACTTTAAGCACACATTCATTATCAGGTTCAACCCACTGTCAGATGCAGCAGCGCACATGATAATCTGTTACAGCAGCTGTTCAAGACGATGTAAATGCCAAAGCATGGTGATGAGCGCATCCCATGGTGCATCAATTTTTAGACTCACCAGAGGAAGGGAAGCTGGAGGTGTTTATCCAAAACTGATCAGACAAGAGGTAGTGAACAAAAGACCTCTGAGGACAGAAGCCTTTTCTTTATTATCACAATGTCAATTTAGCTATCATCCAGACGTATATTTTTTTTCTTGAACTAGTTCAGTCACATTTGAAGCACAGGCAAAGGAGACAATATTCTTGTTTTTCCACAAAATATTTGTTGCACGTTTAATACAGAACATACAACACTTGTTTGCTGCCTTGTCCAGCTTGACTCTAAATCTGAAGGCAAGCTACTCTGATAAGCAACGTTCTTCCAAGAACTCAGACAAATGATTTCCCTTAGCCAACACCCATTAACCCATGAGTGAGCAGAGCGTGACCCTTGAAATGTTTCTCCTCTGCACTTCTTACCCATCCTAGTTGGTGGGAAGTCACGGGTCCTCTTTAGGAAGGCTGTCCTCCCTTTGAAAGGATGTCAGAGGCATCCGACAGATTTATGCAAATCGGCATCATCTTTTGCTCCTCCTTTTTGGTAATGTACAGCCAGTTTCCTTTCTGAACAATTTATAAACAGCCACTGTAGTCCTTGTCTGCGTGGCTAATAACAACTGATTTTGGGACATGATGTCAAAAAACGTGTGGAATACAACAGTTGCCCATCCATATTTGAATGAAGGAATGACTCTAAGACCTTATAGATATTTTTAAAAGTCTTATTCTCCCAGTGAGCTACTTTTTCAGGGTAAAGTCTATGCTTTATTAATGTTGATGCAGAGTCTGCTAGATTATACTGGATGTGTGTGAATTCCCTATGCTACACAGTGAGCTTGAAGGCACCTCCCGGCTTTTGGGCAATTTCACAGGTAAGAGGGTTAATTTTACAACCTCACATACGATGGAGCAGAGCACAAACTGTTTCCTTTGTGAGACAAGCTACTGGTCCAGCTAGGCATTGCACAGGGTCCAGATACACAGTCTCTCAACCCCATTTTAAAACGGAAAAGGAGGTTTAAATGTCACATCCACAAGCAGAAGAACAGCTCAGGCAGCGGCTGCTGATGCATTTTTTTCTTCCTATTGCCTTCCAAGGCTGCTACCCCACCTCAAGAGCCCCAGTATCTTTCCTTCGGTGAATAAAAAAGCATATTTGAAACAGAAGTTTCAAGTGGAGGAACCATGAGAAGGAAAGGTTTCTTCTTCTTCCCACCCCAACCCCAAACTATAGCTGCTTCTCAGAAAAATAAAATATACAAAATATAATAAAACAAATGTGGATTTTTAAAATTGTGCACATGTGTTGCCTAGCTTGGTTTTCAAACTGAATATACTGTTAACAGCCTATGGCATGTTGTGATTATTTGGTATTTTTACTTGCAGATTGCTGCAGCCTACTTCTGCAATTGTGTCTACTCCTAAAAAGTAGTCCTTCCACAGATTGATAATATGACAAAAAGCATACTATTTATTACCTAGGAAACCTATTTAGAAAGAGTGCGGGAGGAAAGGGAATTCCTAAGCCTGGTTATAGAAATTCCATTTATGCAAATCTGCTTCTGTCTTGCTAACATAAATAAGGAAGAAATAACAAGAAGTGATCTCAGAGAGAACAGGAGGAGGAAGCCTAAGAGTGCCAATCTACATGTAGATCTAGCAAATACAAGAAGACTATTGCACCCCCTCCCATGGCAGATGTCACTTTCTGCATGCATTGGTGCTGCATTTCCACAATATGAAGTTGAATAGTCCCTGTTAAGTAGCCATGTTAAAACTTAGCCTCTTTTGATGACATTTCAGAAGAAAAAAAAGAACCTTAACCATTCTGGATGTAGGCTTGTACATACACCACTAGTTCAAACACTGATTCACAAGAATGCCATCTGATTTCCTTATCTGACTCTTTTAAAAGCCATAAACCTCAAGACGATGGCATTCTTCTGAAACAAACATAACACGCCTTTCTTCAGCATTTATATTCTCCAACCCAGTAAGACAGATGTAGAATTTAATTATCACATCCGGATGTAATGAGAGAATATTTGTTAAAGAGTTGAAAACAGCTCATTGGTTTCAAAACAGTTTAAAGTGCAAGTATTCGCAGCATTGTCCCACTTTACTTAATTAGGAATTCCTTGTATTAAGCTTTGGTTCATTATGTGATGACATAAAACTTAGAGGAAGTGACTTGAAGCAAAACAAGAAAGAAAAAAACTCCCAAACAAAAAAACTCCTGTGAAAGCAGTGAACTTTTCAAAGGACTTTTGAAATATGGCTTAGTGGTTAGTAAATCATATACTTCCTAGGGCACCCCCGAAAGCTATGTGTTTTATTAATTAACCTGAAATGGTGTGAGTAGAAAGTCAAATCTAAACATTGGTCAATTGCCATGAGTCAAAACTCTCACATTCATGAGCAGAAGAATGCTCATGAAATTCACACTCACTACAACTACTTAATTTGCAAAATCATTTTAAAACCTGATGAAGGCCATTAGGTGCATTGACTCAACAAACAGGCTTTTAAAGAGGCAGCTACCTTGTGGAAAAGTATCTACTAGCTGTATGCCTTACATAAATAATGCTTTCTGCAAAAAGACATGGAAATGGGTTGATATATACTTGGGAAATGACAAATCATGGTCACAGTGAAACATTACCTCTGTTAGCACCAATGAATGTTCACAAGCAGTTCTGAATGCAAAGCCTGGAAATGTTCAGAGTTTTTTGGACTGTATCGCCTAGACTCCCCCTCCCAGCTAGCATGGCCACAGGACATGCTGCCTCCAGGTTTGTGGGAAACGTTGTTGAAAACAGTAACCTTTCTAATCCCTGCCTATACCAACCCTATGGTGAGGTTTCCATGTAGTGAGCTTTGAGACAGTATAATACAGCGGTATTTCTTTCCCCCCTAAACTATATACATTGTGTTGTGGGCAGGACTGCAAGTTTGATCCTCACATCCCTTGTTCTCCTGTGATTTAATCAGACTGTATCTGCTATTCATCTGCACATATTCATACTGATAACATCTAGAAGGGGGGGGAACCACATACACTGAAATTTGGGGCAAACTACATGTGTGCCAATTTTCAGATTATTAACTTCAGAATTTCTCCAAGTTCAGACTGTTGGTTATGAGGCCAGAGAGAGCAAGGAATCCTTGAAACAATGATACAGAAACCCTAACCCACCACAGTTGCCTTGTTCCTACAGGTGAACACTGCTATTTTTCCAAAGATTCAAAGCATTGTTTGAGCCACAGTTTCATGCAAAAGATAGCTGAGGACTTCTGATCAAAAATCCCTTCACACTAAGCATGTGCTGTAAAGAATGTGCTTTTAATAGCCCACTTCCCCATGCTATTTGCTCCAAGGGTCCATCCTAGGAAAGGAATCATTTGGGGACACACAGCAACATCCATTAGGATTTGGGGATTTCAGAATGACACCAAATGCACTGTCTCACCCTGGTCTTGACCCCCAACTGCTGAAATCATTAGATCTTTTGGTGAAAGAGATATAATGGGCAGTTGTAGAATTAAGCATGCACTTCGAACTGTGTATATAACAGAGCATTTCATACCATCATCATTGAAATTTTCAATAACAAGGAACAATACAACCTGGAATTCAGTAGACAGGAAGCAGTCTCCTCTGCATCTACAGTTACATTCATGAAATGCTCAACTGGGTGGAAGGTGAAGTTTAAAACAAACAGAGAAAGAAGGCAGGAAATATTAAATATTTTCTCAGTCAAGCACCATAAGAAAACAAAAAAGTGCTTTCCTGCAACTGTCAGAAAAAGGGGGAAAGAAACGTAGCGTTCATGGAAATGCCTTCATGCTGGGGAATCTAGGGCAGGCACCAGCATATGTTCCTAGACAAGAGGAGGATTCCCCCGCATTTTAGTATCATGAATCAGGCAAGCTAACTTCACCAAATCCACAACACTTCAGGCATCAATTTATCTCTCGGTCCTATACAGTAGTTTATGTCTAAGCCATGGTGGTGAAGGCTTCTCTGGGAATTGCAGGGGAAAGGCTATAGCCAGGCAACTTACCTGACCTCACCTATTCATCAAGGAAGGTCAAGCTCAGTGAATGAACTTCAGTCCCACCAATTCATTTTTTGTTGTTGCTGTCAGACAGGGAGATGCCACTAGTCCCATTAACCTGGAGCTACAGTTTGTTATTCCTTGTTCCCCTAGTGCCCTCTTGCACTTCATGACACAATCAAGCAGTGATCAGTCTCATTCTGCATTAGCTTTTTGGCAGCACTTTCCTGGCAGATGTGATTTCAAATAGGAACAGTAGCCGGAAAAATGCCTTTATGGCTCTCAGCAGACCACTTTAGTGCAGGCAGCTGCATAAACCAGCGACATTTGATTGTTATAACTCTCAGACACTTCGCCCTTCACACTGTTGAAAACTGTTTCACTCGCATTCTGCTTCCTCGATTGGTTCCAGCCTCAGTCTTTTCTCAATTTTTTTTTCTCCACCCAGCTAATAAAGGGGATTTTGCTGTTTCTGTGTGAATCAGTCACCGACTCTGCGCTTCAAGACCTAGGTCCAAGCCAGATACTCAAGACTGTCACTTTTCAGCAATTAAAAAATGATTTGAACAAGAAGATGGAGTAGCTTTTGGTGCCTAATAGTTGGCAAGCTCACAATGCGTATATGTATGAACGACACGGTCCATACTGACATCTATAATTTTTATTTTATTTTATTGTTTTTAAATTTGTAAACTGCCCAGAGTAGACCTTTGGTCTAGATGGGCAGGATAGAAATCCAGTAAATAAATAAATAAGTAAATAAATAAATAAATATAAATATGGTGTATGGCTAGAGATGGGCATCAACTGGAAAACCAGTGGATTGTGATGTTTTGTGGTTCATGGATAGCCACGAACCACAAACCATCACGAACCTCCCTGAAAAATAAACTGGTTTGAGGTTCGTTTTTCAGAAAGTTCACACGACCACCTCCCTCCCACTGCCCACTTTGCCTCCCTACCTGGTCCTGCCACCACCGCCTCCACCTCCGCCTCCACCACCACCATTATTGTAAGAGTCCGTGGGCTGGCTTCCCTTCCAAGAGCTATGCCTGCTGCCTCTGCACCTGTGCCCGCCACCCAGCTAATAGGGAAAGAGATGGTGGGCCAGCTTCTCTTCCTAACATCTGGGTGGCGGAAACATGTGCAGAAGAAGCAGGCCCGGCTCCTGGTGATGGTAGTGGCTGTCTCTGATGATGGTAGTGGCTGTGGCAGCACGACTACCATGTTTCCCCGAAAATAAGACACAATCTTATATAAATTTTTGCTCCAAAAACACATTAGGGCTTATTTTCAGGGGATGCTTTAATTTTTTCATGTCTATGTTTATTCAAATATAGTCATGCCATGGTCTTCTGGTTGCTGCACAATGGTGAAGGGCGGGCTTTCACTTAACTAGGGCTTATTTTGGGGATACAGCTTATATTATGAGCATCCTGAAAAATCATACTAGGGCTTATTTTCAGAGGTCTTATTTTCAGGGAAAATATGGGGACATTTCGCCAGTGTGACCACAGCCTAACCTATGTTCCAGTTTTTTTAAAAAAATCATTCCTGATGTATACAGAAATTATTGTTCACTCTAATATACTTGGAAGATAATTATAATTTTCCCTGAAAAGCTTTACAAGAATTTTGATATGAATTTGCCATGGGAATAAGAATAGGAGGGTGGGAGGGAAGAAGTGCATAAAATTTAAAAATGTATATGTGAATGTATATAATTTTTAAAAAATAAGAAATAATTTTCTCTAAAGTTGTGATAATTCACTTCTTTAAAATAACATGAAATTCAAATAGTCAAAAAAGGAATGGGCAAATTTTCATTGGTTTCAAAAGTGAACTAGCTTAAACTCAGGTAAAGTTTGGCATGCTGAAGTGTCTACCTTCTCAAGTCTTCAACAACAATGTTCATTATTCAAACTTCTTTCAGCATGGTCTTTATTTCTAATTCACTAATTCTTATAGTCCTGAGCAGGCCATATTTTACAAAGAAAACATTAATACTGAAGGAAGTAATACAGTATGTAGTGTACCCATATGTTTAGGCACTCGAACGAAAGCTGCTTGCATCTGTGTTTATTTATTAACAGCACCCTTTTTTACAACTTTCATTTCTTCCAGATTCCAGACTCACTCTAAGTGATTAATAGACTTTATCATTTTCTACCTGCTGGGTGGATTAGAAGCAAACCTTTCCTGCAAGATTTCAGCCAAGTAACCATGACTACATTTCAAAACAGGACCTCAATCCCCAGTCTTTTTCACAAAAGCAGAAAAGCTCCTCTGGTTAAAAATTCAAAGTTAAATTACTTGAGTAGTATAGCGTGTATAATTAAATTTCTGGACAGGTCTTTGATTTCAATCAGAGGCAGGCTAAGGCTTTTCTGTTCCTTAAGAGTGCCATCGTGTTATACTCTACATTTCATTGAGTCCCTCATGCTTTGCTCACTACCATTACTCTGTGCTTTTTGAACTGTTCTTTTTAGAATCCTCACATTTTTAGGCATTTTATGCATATTTATGAATGTTCCTTTGAAAGTGGCATTATGAGATCCTCTGATAGCAATGATAGTTATAGAAAATGAGCAGCCTCTTCCTTTATCCAAACTTAGTAGACATCTCACAGGGCTTTCACACGTACATACCTGTTGCATACAAACAGATACTCATAGCCTTGCCATTCCCCCCCCCCAAGTGTTTCTTCCCTCTAGCTCAGGAGAGGTACTCCATGGAGCATATTGTAAGCTGCCAGGGAAATGTACACCAGTGGGAGAAGATCTTGATGAAGACACAGAGGCAACAGCAAAAGTTTCAAATTAAGGCTTGACCATCTGTGTACATCTTTCAGTGCACAACATGCCTTCCACAATTTTAGAAATGGGCCATGAGATAAACAAGCCCCCCGCTTTGCCATTCTTTGCCTCTGGTCTCAGAGTTTTATCTTTTACTTGGAGACCAAGAGAGCAGTGCAAACACTAAACTCTTGGGTAAAGCCTGCGAGTGGCATGGCTACTCACTCTTTGTTACCATGCAATTAGAGAAACACACGCCACCAAGTCAACAGGTTTAAAAACAACAACCCTACATCTCCTAAACCTTCCTACCTTTTATGCAAATGGCAAGGTAGGACATAATATTATTCAGCCCAGCACTAAACAAAACAATAACAGTGGGCAACACGAACAACTTAATAAGCAGATAGAGGAAAAGTAAACATTTGAGGCAGACAAGTGCTAAGCCTCCAAGGGTAATTTTTTTTCTATCTCCCCCCCTCCCCTAACGCATACACCTAGCACCAGACCCTCAAATGAAACTGCAAGTGACCCTTCATTGGCCATCACTTTAACAATAAACTTTTAAAATATAGACAGGATATTTGACTAATATGTTATTAATTAATTGGGGCCATAAAAGGCCCTAAAGCAGATATGGACCTTCCATCTTTCTTAGAACAGAACTATATCCCTTTGAAGATCTAACACCATTATGGAGAATTTCTCCCCATAATCCACATGACTGTCTGCCCTGCAATTTTTCCACAATTAAAAAGGGCAATACTCATACCCTCTTTGTGTTAAGGTTACATATTACATCCCATTCTCATTCCCTGGAAACCATACCCACTAAAAATATCTACCTGTAGATGACAAGAATACGTAGTGATTAAAACCGCCAACAACATATGCCAAGATTTTGCTTCCAACTGTCTACAAAACCTGTCCTTTCTCTACCAGCTTTTAAAACCACCAAAGAAATGTGTTAACTTGCTGTATCATGTCATCGTATAAACAAAACACTTTCTGGTTGTTAAAAAAAAAAGTAGGATGCAAGCCTAACTTTTGGTTCCCAGCAACATCAACAATTAGCAGGCTAGAAAGAACTAATGAAAGTAAACGAACACAAGCAACTTTCTTAAGCAGCAAACTGGCTACATTTAGTACACTGCAAGAGGCACTGTGTCTCTGTGTCTAAAACGGGGGCTATTTACACTTCAGAAGCCACCAAAGAGGCACATAAAAAGGAGAAGAAAATAATTACAACTCCCTAGGAAAAGCTACCATACAGCAAGTTATCATTTAATCTGGAGGTGGAATCTTGCTCCTTTGTCCGAGGCAGCTGACGTAAGCAACTATTATGTGAAACATATGTATCTTAGACCTGCAGAGCTGGAAGAGATCCTATTGATCATCAAGTCCAGCCTCTGACAAGATGGCACAGTAGGGAATTGAAGGACTGGTCTCTGGCTCTGCAGCCAGATACCTAAAACCACTGAGCTATCCAAGCAGTTCATTAAATGTTACACATTATATGTAAAAAAAAGAAGAATTGCCTTCTGGATATTTTTGCATTAGGGATCAATATGTCTGTCTGTTTCACAATCACAAGGAAATTACCGGGTTTTTACTGCGACTGTGAGAAAAGTAACTTAGGCTTTATAAGCAAGATTTTAATTCTGCCAATATGCTGAAGCAAACTAAGCTTTCTCTTTGGAAATTGCTACTGAACTTGGTAGGATGGTCTATGAAGGTAGGATTGGTAAACAACAGATTAACATTCCTGCCAGATTCTGTAAAAATGGAGAAAGGCTCCTTTCAGTTTGATTCACCCGCATACCAGTGTTAGGGCCAATTGGACTGAAAGGCTCTCACTTAGCTACATGCAGGCCGATTGCTCACAAAGATACAATAAACCTATTCTATGTTTCTGTGTTTAAAAATTCATGCTACAAAGCAGCAGCACCTATTGGCTTGTTTTGTAAAAGTGCACATGCGCGTGCGCGCACACACACACACACACACACACACACACACAAACACACGCACGCACACACACACATCAATCTTGCAAATGTCCATATTCTCACAGAAAAAAATATATTTTCCTTTCACTGCAAGGAGAGAAAGAATTCACTCTTCTTTATTTTGCATGCAAGGGTCAACCTGGCTATGTTTTGCATCCCTTTTAAAGTGAGGCACTATTTTCTATTGCAGACATGATTATGGTGATGATGCTGCAAGGCAAGTAAAAGTTACTGAGTAGTGACCATCTTTTCCAGACATGATGATGCCACATCATAATTAAACAATAATTTGACTCTTGGTTCCTTATCACAGTTGTGAATAAACACAATGACAGCTTTTTTGGACCAATATTCACAAAACAACATGGAAAATACAGGGGAAATAATACCATAATTATTTTTCCCATCTGCAAGCCGTAAGTTCCGTGACTGAAAGTAATTTCACATGTAAGCTTTCCTTCAAGTTAATTTGTTTGGTTTTCCAAAAATCACAGATTTCCTCATAAATTTAACAGAAATAATTTTAAATTGATTTTTGAAAAAAATTAATGTGAGATAAAGTATAATCTGCAGGTTTACTCATTCAGGACTTGTGATCCACTGTTTAAAATCTGGCTTTGGGTCTCAAAGTTTATCCAGATTAACACAACTCCTGGTAACTAACTGGAAATAATTTCAAATTTAATGAATATATAAATGCAGGAAGGAGTACATTTAGATTCATCCAGTTCTTTTTCATAAGACAATAACTGGAGCTTACAGAGTGAAAAATATATCTCAGTTGTAACATGCCCGTCCATTGTGGAACAAACACAGCAACACCCCTTTATAGCACACTTTAATATCAGTTTGCAAAGTATCATGAATTGATTAAATTCTCTGGGCTATACACAAACCACCTAGTCGAAGAACAATCAATAGTTTTGTTTAAATATAAGTTATTGGAAGACTGAATACATCACCACTGACAGCTGCATCTCACATTATATTTAGAATTATTGGTAGCACCTTAATACCTAGCAAGTGTTACCAGATTTTATGAACCAGAGTCCAATTCAAACACATAAGAAAACCTCTTCCTACGAATTCATAGAACATCTGGACTTGTCCTGTTCCTGGCTAACTTACATTGCAAGAAAAGCTTTTCAGGTAGACACATCATGTGCATTTTTTTCTGATTTAGCATTTCGCTATGGTCTGAAGGAAGGATAAATCATCCAAAATTATGGATTGGAAAAATATTAATATTATTCTCTTTCTCCTTCTCTCTGGCACAAGATATTTGAACCGATGATACCTTGAAACATTTTCCTGAGAAAGTTATTAAATATGGTGTGGAAAGTTCTCTCTCCCTGTATTCTCTTAATGCAAGACTTCCCCCCCTCCCCACTGTACATTTTGTTATTAGCAGGCACAGGTGTTCTTATGTATCACTCCTGACACCATATTGGGTTAGTACATATTATTGCCTCCAGGAAGAAGATCAGTGTGCTAAAGGATCAAGAGCAGCTCAGAAAAACCATGACTTTTCCAAAATAACCACATACCTTAAGCCAGCCAGCCTAATATTTTTAAATAGAGGAGGGTCACATTCTCATGTACTTTTTGTTTTATTTTATTTTTTTGCAAGGAGTGGAAAAAAGCTGTTTCCAGTCGGTGTCGTAATCACATCCATAATTCTGTTCTATATCCACAATGATATGTAATTTTCTTTTTAAAAAAAACTCTTCTGAAAATAGTTATTTATGTGTGTATTTCCTATTACAATATTTGGGTTTGTTTGAAATGCCAATAATTGTACTACAGCATCCAGAGAAGTGTGGAATCTGGTAGAAAGCTGAGTTCCAACCTGCCCACTTGCTCAAAAGGTCATTTTCATATTGCCATTGCAAAGAAATTCTTCAAGCACCCTCACCATCTGCTAAAAGACTAACAGGACAAGAACTCTGCACTCACTGCCCCAGATTTATGAACGCTACAGCTACAGAAGCATTATGGTTTATTCTGAATGGTTCAGCTGCTGCCAGATTGCACCTCTACCTAATGGTTAATAATAGCACAAGTTTGATGAGACCTTGATGGAAGGGTGTTATGATAGATCCTGTGCTACATGGGCACCACGTCCCACCATCTGTGGCTATCCTTATGTGATTGTGGGTAGTAAGTGGGCAGGGCTTTTGTGGGACTCTGGCCAACAAAAGCTTCTGCCAAACTGAACTTTTTAGTATGTAAGCTACCACAAAGTTCCGTGTCATTTTTGAGATTTTTCTCCCTCCCATAATTGCAGCTGGTGAAGAAGAATGAACCAACAATTTCCACTGTGCTATAGTACTCTTTGAAATCTTGACTAACAGTTTCTTATTGCTTTGTTTTAGAAAACACACATGATGCATGAGTCTCAGTTGCTAGTACATACAGATGACACTTAGAGAACAAACAGAGGAACATACAGGCAGGGACAAGGAACTGAAGCCTTTTTCTCCCCTTGTGTACGGACAGTGAAGAATTTCCAGGCAATCCTGATTCCATTCTCACATTTTTAGAGCAATTCCAAGCAGAAAATTAAACTATGAAATTTCAATTAGTTTCCTTTCGGTACAGCCGCTCATTATAAGAAGGTTTGCTATCCTGTTGTGTTGTGAACTGTCCAAAGTGGCCTTGGTAGCCAGATGGGTGGTATAGAAGTGGAAGGAAGGAAGGAAGGAAGGAAGGAAGGAAGGAAGGAAGGAAGGAAGGAAGGAAGGAAGGAAGGAAGGAAGGAAGGAAGGAAGGAAGGAAGGAAGGAAGGAAGGAAGGAAGGAAGGAAGGAAGGAAGAAGCTAGCTTGTGCCTACCTCTCCAAACTCACAAGGTATGTAAGGATCAAATTTTTCACTTGTGCCCTCCACAGAGTGAAGAGGAAACCACTGTTCTAGGAAATGCATACCCTCATTCTTCTTCTTTCACATAGGAGCTTAATTTCAGAGGCCACCAGTATGTGCCGTCTGGAGTGCAGAGGGGCACTCCAGACGGCACATACTGTGCCGCAACAAAGGTGTCTCACCCAATCGCCCTCCAAAGGCTTCTTCTGGAATTCTGGTCCAGGGCGTATTACCCTCCGCCCTCCAGGGTGATTCCGCGGGTATACGGTTACTGTCCATTCTAAGGGATCAAAGGTTCTCCCTCTCCCTCCTGGTATTACCGGATCAGGGAGCAAGCCTCCTCCAGTCACAAGGTTGGGAAAACCGGCCACACTACCCACATTATTCTCAAACCCGAGCATGGGTTCAGTTTGGACCCCTCAAGTCTTGGTCCACTCCGGATTCATGTCAGTCCATAATCTAAAAGCCTGCACATTTCCCCCCTCTTTTATATCCTCCCATAGTATTAAATCTAACTCCTCCCCTCCTTCCTCTACTAGACACACCTCCGACGGTTTCTCTCCTATTATATCTGCTTGCTCAATCTCTATCAGCATCCCCTCCACGCAGTCGCTTTCTTCCACTGAACCCTTTTCCTCAGAGGACGGCGCACTCCTCGCAACTCCTTCACAAATACTGTTGCAGTGTTTGAACTATTAAAAAGTATTAGCATGGGTTGATTGCTTGCATCATTCCACTCAATCATCTTGTCCTTCTCTCTCTCTCTCTCTCTCTCTCTCTGACTGAGTGATAATTCTATTTGTTGGCAACAAAGGGATAGCAGTGGCTGTCCCTAGGAGAGTACTCCTGAGCATGCCATGCCAGCACCTGGAATACTCTGTGCCATCTACCCAGTGGACATGATTATGTTGGAAGACTCATATTTTATGCATGATACTGGCTGCCTGGGAATTGCAATCAAGCAGAACAATGCATGCTGCGGATGCCGACATTGTAGCCATGTTCTAAGTCAATTAGGGAGACCTAGAGCCAGATGGCAAAGAAAGCTCCAGGTTTTTGCTGATACTAAGAAGCCCACAAGGTGGGCGGGCGGGCGATGAGACTCCTCTGACTGGTTAGTGCACTGAAATTTGTATGTCATTAATACATATCGTTTTCTAAGAAACCTGGACTGGTAAAAGAGGGGAGAAAGAAATTTAAAGAGGCAGTTGTTCAATGTCTCCACTTGAGGAGTGTTCAGGTAGGGATGGGACAGACAGGTTGTTGCCACAAATTTCTTTGGAAGAAGTGAGATGTATCTGTTAACATCTAACCATCTGAAGCAGCAGAGGATTTGTCTACTCCCCACCCCCACCCCCCATGTTGTTTCTCAAAGGGAAAGGACTAGTTTTCTACATGTTTATTTTGCAGAAATTATGGGTCCCATTTTTGCTCTCAGTTGGAAGCATGGAATTTTGCAAGGCTTAAACACTTCCTTACTGAGGTATCTCCTACAGCCGAAATTTGGTGAATACCTCTTACATCCCAAGTGTTCTATACTGAATTCTTTTGGGACACACATTGATGTCATTAAGAAGTTGCTGCTGAAAACACATGACGATTCATAATACAGTAGTTGGGAAAAAAAAGATTGAGGAAGAAACATTCCATATAGAAACACAAGATCATGAATTAGGCAAGTGACTGATTATTGTACTTCTGGATTACTGAGCCAAAATGAGCCACTAGTATTGGGGAAAAATGATTTTCCAATAGAGGGCCATGCCACAACGATTCACTTTATTTACAAACAAAGTAAGAAAAAAGAGAGGAAAAAATTGGCTGTACATTCTGAGAATGTATCAACCAGTACTGTACTAAAATAAATATTTTACTAGGTGCAAACAAATTATTTAATAGAGCTCTCTGACTCTTTCATTCTTCAACTAGTGTGTGTATTTCTAACAGGAGCACCCAAACAAATCCCAGTTTTTTAAAAAATGCTTTGAAAATAATATACTTCCCCAAATTCCCTGCTTCTTCCGCTACTATAGCCTCCCCCTCCATTCAATTCCCTACAACTGGTAGTACGGAACTCTGCCATTTTTTCCCAACATTTGAATTTTTTAAACTTCAGATTATTTATTTCTCAAATATAGAGAGAGCTGTACATTTTGTTAATTTTTTTTCTTTAAAAATGAAACAGGTACAGTTCCTGACCTGGAGAGAGAACTAATATTGTACCTGCCAGGCATAGCAGTGTTAATGATGAAGCCTCTATCAGAAAGCATAGCAGTAATCCTATTTCAAGGGACGTGGTGATGCTGTGGGCTAAACCGCAGAAGCCTGTGCTGCAGGGTCAGAAGACCAAGCAGTCGTAAGATCGAATCCACGCAACGGAATGAGCACCCGTCGCTTGTCCCAGCTCCCGCCAACCTAGCGGTTCGAAAGCATGCAAATGCAAGTAGATAAATAGGGACCACCTCGGTGGGAAGGTAAACAGCGTTCCGTGTCTAAATCACACTGGCCATGTGACCACGGAAAGATTGTCTTCGGACAAAACGCTGGCTCTATGGCTTGAAGAGCGGGATGAGCGCCGCCCCCTAGAGTCGGACACGACTGGACAAAAAATTGTCAAGGGGAACCTTTACCTTTACCTTTTACCTAATCCTATTTCAGCACTAACCTGGCCAGTTGCTGGAATTTAAACCCAAATTTGAGTTAAACACTCATAGCTGAGACAACCATGATTTATTTATTTATTTTATTTGTTCGTTTTATTTATATCCCACCTATCTAGCCAACTCAGGACCACTCTAGGCGGCTAACATCAGGTAATAAAAGTATACATACACACAACAGCGTAAATAATAAAAACATTACAAAAATAGAAACCAAGTGCAGCAGAAAAGAAAAGAAAATGTTACCCTGTTTTCCCGAAAATAAGACTTAACCTGAAAATAAGCCCTAGTATGATTTTTCAGGATGCTCGTAATGTAAGCCCTACCCCCAAAATAAGCCCCAGTTAAGTGAAAACCTGTCCTCCACCATTGTGCAGCAACCTGAAGAACATGACATGACTTTATCTGAATAAATGTCGATTGTTGTACATGAAAAAAACAAAACATCCCCTGAAAATAAGCCCTAATGCGTTTTTTTGGAGCAAAAATTAATATAAGATCCTGTCTTATTTTCAGGGAAACACAGTACTTAGGATCCTTTTTAAAAAAAAACTACAGCAGTGATAATCAGTAATCGACATGATTACTGATACATGCTTTCTCTTATTATTGATATTGTCATGACATAATGTGGAAATACATTTGAAATAACATTTAAAAAAAACATAGCCAATTTTAATCACCAGAATATTGTTGGTATGAATTTCCTTTTTATTGGGAAAGGTAAGACTTTTTTTAACAATTAAAAAATATGGCTTACAGCAGGTAAGCACAGTGTGAAGCGAAACTGCTTTGCTGGCAAGTCCTAAGCAGAACAATGCATATAAAATTCTGAAGAGCACAATGACAAATTTTACATTATTAAAAGGACAGGCACAGTCATCTACATTTCCCTATGCATGAAGGGGGCCTTTTCACTGAATTTGTTGTAAAATCTGTTCTTACTTTCTTGAAACTACCTGCTGTATTTTTCTTATTAGAGAAAACACACAGAATCAAATGAGATGCAAATCCCAGATACCTCCTTGCCTGGAATTCTTCTTCTGCCTTGTTAAAATAACATCAGCCATGATGAACTCCAATCCAAATTGAGACAGGAGCATGGGGAGGCCTGACTTCTTTTCTTCTATTTCTTCTATTTATTTATTTTTTAAAAACTTCCTTGGAACAGCTATCTGAACCAGATGCTTGCTTCAAGGGTGAGAGAATGGTGCAAGGAGGGTCATTAAAACATGTATCTGCACTGTAATCCTAATCCAGACCCTGAAGGCTGCTGTAATTGTAACATTTCTGTGTGAAGTTCAAAGTTTAGAACAGTGATAACTCACAATGGAACTAACTGGTGATAACCTAACTATGTCTAGCTGCGTTATTCTATTTCTGAGACCTCCAGAAGGAGAGGAATGCTCGCCTCTGATTAATATTTAATTAATAGATTCAAGGCTACAGCTTACTTTTCATATAGCAATTTTAGGATGTGGTTACACTGGAAATTTACCCTGCAATTTGCATCCAAGTTGGCATGGTTACTATTTACTGGCGACTGTATCCTGTAAAGGTAAGTGCAAGGAAGCCCAGTCTTTTTCCATGGGGAATAGTTTCTTTTTGTTCAATCAGCAGGAGGTAATTTATTTGGTACCAATTTTACCTGGTTCTTTCTCTCTCCCTCTCCCCCCCCCCCCGTGTGTGTGTGTGTGTGTGTGTGTGTGTGTGTGCATCTCAATACCAGACCTTTCCACTAAAGTGAAAAGCAAAGAAAGCTCCAGGTTTTTGCTGATACTAAGAAGCCCACAAGGTGGGCGGGCGGGCGATGAGACTCCTCTGACTGGTTAGTGCACTAAAATTTGTATGTCATTAATACACATCATTTTCTAAGAAACCTGGATTGGTAAAAGGGGGAGAAAGGAATTTAAAGAGGCAATTGCTCAATGCCTCCACTTGAGGAGTGTTCAGGTAGGGATGGGACAGACAAGTTGCTGCCACAAATTTCTTTGGAAGAAGTGAGATGTATCTGTTAACATCTAACCATCTGAAGCAGCAGAGGATTTGTCTACTCCCCACCCCCCACCCCCGTGTTGCTTCTCAAAGGGAAAGGACTAGTTTTCTGCATGTTTATTTAAAGGACAAGCGCAGTCATCTACATTTCCCTATACAGTATATATATGGACTACAGTATGTAGTGTTTTAATTTTAGCTGACTCAAGTCATGTGGTTTTTGAGTAATTTCCTGTGTTCCTACTGAGTAATTAAAATGCTCCCTTTTAAAAGTGTCTGTAAGATTCCCAATGGGGTTTAGGTTGATAAAGAAAACAGTGTGCTAAAATAAATGGCCCTCTGGTGGCCATTTATTGTAACTTCCTAAGAAAATAATACGAGTCAAAGGAAAATAAATACACACTTTGGAATTCATTGTGTGAGTATGAAACTCAGCATGGTTTTTAACACTACAATTATTTGTAGTTGCACCCAAATAATTCCTTCCTCTCCTTTGCATTCTGTCATTTTCTTCTCCAGATGAGGCAATCGTGGCCCTTGGCTAATAACATCCCAGACCTGAGCGAAGGAGGAGAAAAAGGAACTGCAACGTTCAACTTAGTAGACAACCAGGCAGGACAATTCCAAGTTATAGCCTTTGATCCTCTTGGTTTTAAAAGGATAATTTTATTCTGTTGTTTTTCATTTAATACTGTCCTTATTTATGAATTTTAATATGATATCTGTTTAATGCTTTTTAAATATTATAATAATGTATTATTTAGCTTTCAACTTTGTTACTTTTAATACTATAAGCCAGTAATGGCAAGGATATGGCACGTGTGCCACAGCTGGCACGCAGAGCCCTCTCTGCGGGCACACGAGCCATAAGTTGCCGGATCGCTTCTCCCCCCTGGCAGCCAAACTTGAGGAGGTGGCTGGAGCTACAGTGCTAGCACCCTGACAGACAGCAGGCCAGGATACGGAGCAGCTTCCATGCTTGGGATTCCCCCTTCCGCCACTATTTTCGCTTCCACTACCACCAATTCCACTTCCTCCACCACTGCCCACGCTGCCTGCTGCCCACTGGGTCCCTCCCTCCCAGTTTGGACTCTTTCTTGGGCATTGATCAGACAAGATTGAGGGCATGCAGGGGCTGCCAGACAAGTTATTTCCTGCAGCCTGCAGATCCAACTGAAGTTGCTTTACAGCTGTGCTGCTTGAGGCCCTCCCACCATATAGCTGTAGGTGCTGAGCAACAAGTAGAAGCTGCAGGATTTGTCCCTGGTCCCAGGTCTCCCTGACAGAAACAGCCTGCTTGTGAGGAGACCATTACACACAATGAGACTCCCCCTGCAGCCAAGCACTCCCCTTTGGGACTTCCAATTGGGCTCATGCCTTCAGTCTTCTTCACTTCCAAGGGCTTGGAGGTCGTCCCATCTCCTCCTTAGGCTCAGCCTGAACCCCCAGAGTCTCAGGCTCCTGCTTCCCTGAGGTCCTCCACATCAGTTCTCCAGGCTTGTCCTCACTGGAGGAATCTTCTGTCATGACACATTCCTCCCAGTTCATTCTACAAGGTCCTGACATTAAAGTCGAACTTGTTCCCTTCAGTAGAATGACATGGCTCTCTTTGGCAGATCTCTGACGTCCCCCAGCAACTTTACAACTGACTGTATGAAGCCGGCTTATGTGCAGAGCACAGTAAACACCTGAATCTGTAATATAAATATTATGCCGAGCAAGTAAACAAGTGTAGAATGTGACAGATATGGTAGAAGCATAACACATTGGGTTGTGGTTTGTACATTTAAAAAAAAAAAAAAACGGACACACACCCCATTTGTAAGTGCATTAGGTATTAAAGCATTTAATGAGGCACCATTTTTAAATGCACAATTTACAGGTTAAAAGCTAGGGTTGTCTGCCTATTGCTAAGGCAACGCACAGTAAAGCTTTATAGATAATACACCTAATGGTTTGAATTTGAGAACAAAGAAAGAAATGGCTCTTTAATTCCTCCCATGTACAGAACACAGTGTTGTGCAAGAGGGTAGAGTGTTGAACTTGGGTAATAAGTCCTGCATTCAAATCACTGCTTGGCCATGGAAATTCAATGAGTTATGGTAAATCACTCCCGGATTCAACATCTCACATAGGTCGAAAACTCTTAGGGTCATCATAGGTCAGAAGTGATTTAATGACACATAACAACACAATGGTCCATGGAAGCAACTTTCAAATATTTTTTTCCATGAAAGTCATGTTGCCTAAAAGTCTAGAAGCACTAAGTGAAAGCAGCACTTCATAATATTGTTTTCAGTAACATAAAATAGCATGGAAAAAAACACTAATTTACACAGCAGCAGTGCCATTTTACTAATAATGTAGAATACTTTTATAACAGAGTTAGTCAAGGACAATTTTCCTTCAAAGGAAAGCAATGTTTGGACAACAGTTTAGAGACTATTGGGGAGACAGCTGGATTGGACTGGTTCAATTTGTTTGTTTTTTTAAACCCCCATCTCCACCTTCCATGTTCGTAATATTCTGCATCCTTAGCAGTAAAAGGCCAGGCAAAGTGATGCGGCCAGATAAGTAGGCAGAGCATATGGCTATGGAAATCCATCTGCAAAAAGGCTGCAGAAAATATGGTCGTTCAATATCAAGACAGGGCAAACCAATGGGGATAGTAATGATTGCTTCCTTTCCTTATAGATCTAGCATGAGATGGTGCTGTGAAATATTTATTTCTCTTCTGTCTTTTCAGGTATAATAGTTTTTTTCCCAAGTGACAGTGGAATACTGAAACCTATCGTAATCTACAATTCCTGATTCCAAACATAATTTACATAAAATAAGAAGTGATAGGAAAACCAAATCACATGCAAGATGGTGTATAAATGGCCTATTATTGGCATTGTGCCATCAGTGTTCATGGTGCAGTCAACCCTCGACTTACAAACGGCCCTAGTTACGAATATTTTGACTTATGAGCCACTGTGATAGGAAAATATGGACTCAACTTGCGAACTTGGATTCGAGTTACGAATGGAAAAAAAAGTGCAGGGAAGGCAGGGAAAGCGGGAAATTTGAACTTTCAGTCAGCGAAGAGGCTGCTTGTCTGCTTCCTCATTCATCCAAGTGGTTAGAGAGTGGGAAGAGAGACCTGGGACTGCCTGATATTGTCATTTTTAAATGTAAATTTTAGTTTAAAAGGTCCTTTGTTTGGGTTAAACAGTGCTTGGGTAAAAGGGAGCTCGGTTTGAGTTAAAACCTGCTTGGTTGCTTTAAAAGCTGCTTCTTTTGATTTAAAAGATGCTTGGTTGAAAAGGTCCCTGTTTTGGTGTAAAAGGTGCTTAATTTTAAAAGTGTTCTTTTTAAACAGTGTTCGTTTTTTCCCTCCATGGTTTCCTGCCTTTTTTTTTAACCTATGCCATCTTAGAAAAAATTCTGCCCCTAGTGGTAGGAATGGATTAACCTATGGGAGCTAATGCTTTGAGTCTAAAAGTAACGTGCAGGACCTTCTGACAGTAAGGTAGTGTTGTAGAGATGCTGGGGTAGGGTTAAGGCGGAAAGAGTGGAAAAGAGATCTAACATGTTTCTTGGCCTGCCAACAGTCAGAGTCGAACCATGAAGTGGCACGGTTATGGGATGGGGAATTAGTTGGACTACTAAGGGAAGTAATTAAGGAATCCACAAGAGTATTATAGGAGGTGATAGCTGTGGCGATAGAGTCAGTTGTAGCAATGGTGAGGTTAAGATTGGAGATCTCTGGCAATAAAGTCCAAGAGAAGAAGTCAGCTTCTGTTTGAGAAGTCCATAAAAGGCGACAAGAAGGTTGTGAAGGGGGAATTTGGGGGGAGGAGGGGGAAGAAGGGAAGGTTAGGGACAAAAGAAGAGGCAGGTGGTCACTGTCAGCACGAGCACCAACAGAGAAGTCCGAGAGAAAGGGGAAAAGAGCTGGGGAAGCGATGGCGTAATCGATTACGCTTGGACCTGTAATGGAGAGGTGGGTGTATTCACCAGGGATGTCCTTACCCCATGTGCCATTAAGAATGGCAATGTGAAGATTGAGACAGAGATTAATTAAGAAGGTAGCATGAGGTGTGATAATCTTGTCTCTGGAAGACCTTGGACGATTGAGCCAGGGGGGAGACGACTCATCAAACTCCAGATTTATATGTTTGGCTAGGACAGAGTTATTGGGTCCTAACCGGGTATTAAAGTCCCCCAGGATCAAAATGTAGGCAGATGGATTACCTTCCAGATTAAAGTTGACAAGGTTCTCTACCTCCACCCAAGTGCTGTTCAAAGAGGAGGATGGAGGTGGGAAGTAAAGATTAAGTAGTAGGATTTTAAGTTGACCGTACTGGAGGAGGAAGATTTGAATATAGAGTGAGGGGGAAGGGATGGAGGTGAGGGAGAATAAGGAGGAGGGTTTAAGGAAACAACAGAGACCCGCAGAGGGGCGCCCTCTTGTTTTAGATTTAACAGCCGGGATATGATAAGTAAGGAAACCCGGAATGGACAGAGGAGTTAATAACCAGGCCTCCTGTAAGAGAATAATGTCGTAGCTAGAGAGAAACTTTAGCAGGTCTTTGTCCGAAGCTTTTTTCCTCCAACCACCTATATTCCATGAGATTAATTGGAGAGAGGGATGGGGAGGGGGGGGGGGTCAGAGGGGAAGCAGTTAGTCAGCAGGAGGAAGTACTGGGGTCTGAAAGAGGAGGGGGAATGGGAACTAATGCTTCGAGTCACAAACCACCCCTCGACCTATGAACCAAAAACAGCCAGAACGGATTAATGGGTTTTCAATGCATTCCTATGGGAAATGCTGATTCGAGTTACGAACTTTTTGACTTACAAATGTCCTTCCGGAATGGATTAAGTTCGTAAGTCAAGGGTTGACTGTACATAGTACATTAAAGGATAAATGATACTTTACAGAACACAGGACATAATGTATTTTAAAGTATATTATTGTTATGTGCCATCAAGTCATTTCAGCTTTACATCAATCCTAATATGGTTTTCAAGGTACGTTAGATACCTAAAGAGTGGTTCAGCATTTCAGATGCCACCCTCCCCTTCAATCTCACATGGCCAGGCAGGGATCTGAACCCAGGCCTCCTGAGACCTAGTTTAACACTTTATTCACTATGCCACACTGACATAATTAAAAGTATACCCATAAGTAAAATAACTCTTACCTGACTGCTTAAAAGCAAAACTAAGACAGGTAGGTAGGTAAATAACAGAAAGTGAGCAAACCCAGCCCCATACCTATGAATGCTGATACTTACTGAAATAGTGGATTTTGTGTCACAGCAACATGGTTTTATTGACCAGTTTCTGGCACAGGGGGAAACAGGAAGATGGGCACTTTGAAGAAAAGAGGAGAAGGATAAAGAAGCAAAGGTCACAAGGCTGCACAAGCAGATATAACCCATCTCCTTTGTCCGTGGTAAGATTCCATCTTTCCTCCAGGTCAATGTAATCCTCCATTCCTATTTGCCCCCTAATGATCTATGCAGGCCACCTCACACAGATGGTCTCCTGTGTATTTTATAGGACAAGTGGAAATGCTGCTTGTTGTAAATACACGATGATGATGATGATGATTGATGATGGTGATGATGAGAAAGAGGGAGAGAGAGAGATGTGTTGCACAGTTCTCTCCAAACAGCTGGCTAGAATAACTTCCCAAGAGACTTGTTTGCTAATATGGTGGATAAGGGACCTTGTGTAACACCATCATCATTTACTGCAAAATTTCACAGCAGCTTGAGAAAAACTCAGTCTACTGTAGCAGTGATTATTGGCCATGATCTCTGCATCTGTTTTCCTAGTTAAATCCTCAGAAATTTACATTTCATTGCTGCTCCCGGAGTAGAAAACAACATAAATAGAAGACAAATCAATTTCTCACATTTTCTCCTCCTTAGTACAAAATATCCTGCAGTCTTTTTCTGCCATTTCATAAATCAGAATGCATGGATTTTATTTTGATTAGATTACTGTATATAGCGATTGACTTTCAAATGTGTGAAATAGAAGTTAAAAAAAGCCTCACAGTTGTAAAAAAAGAACTGCCTTTTTGCCTGGCAGTTTGCTTTACTGGATTATCAGCTGCTAGCAGGACGGGTACAACCACCATGCAGACAAAATGCATGTCTCAAAATGTCCAAACACAGATTTTCAGTGTTTCCCATTGGCTAATGTTTTTTTCTTTGCCATTATTTTTGCCAATGAGATGAAGCCGCACCAAGAGCTGGAAATACCCTGCTTTAATTATCCCTATCAGTCTCTCAGACAAGACGCTTAAGAGTTTTAGCTGCTGTAAACACTCCCTTGATAGCTGATAAGGAATCTGCTGAAAAGCTGTTTGTGTGTGAGTGTATATGGGTAAACCTCAAGGCACACCCATTAATCATTAGTACAGTATTGTTCACACAATGTGAGACAACAGGCCTTGTATTCTAGAAATCAAAGAAATAGACTATCACAGGTAGTAATTTGAAAGCACACTGCTGGTAAAGGAAATTGCTGGTGAAATATCAGAGTTTGGTCAATATTTGTGTAAGAGTACTGTTGCTATATCTAACCTTCTTTCAATCACAAGTTTCATATGACACATGTTTCAAGTTTGCTCTCCCTATAGAAATAGAAAAGGAAACAGGGAAGTCTTTGGCTTCTCTACTTCTTTTCCTGTTTCCTTTTTTATTTCTGCAAGAGAGTAAATTTTAAATATTTCGTGTCATTAGTACTTCCTATCACAATGTACGCAGATAAAAACAGGCGTTTGTTCCACTCTTTGGTCCGCTGCAGAAATGGGCTGGTACACTCTTTTTTCTGAAGATCAGACAACATATTTGCTGGAGTGAACCAGCCCATCTTAGAGTGTTGTCACCTGCACCATTCTGGGCTCCTGTCAGGGAATATTATTATTTTTGGCACAGGTGGGTTCACTCCATTTTGGTTTGTTTCCAGCACTTGTGATTGCGCTGACATCAAACCAAAGCAAGCTTCCTTTTTTATTTTCCCAACTGGTTTCAATATTTCTATATCATTAGTGGATTAAACAGCCATCTTAACCACTTAATGATAGAGGGAAATTGGAAAATTAAAAACTTCCTTCCTCTGCTTCTTCATGGTGCACAGGAAAGAAGCAAACAATATTTTTTTTACCAGTTAAGACAGTGCTGATGAGTTGCATCACTAATATATACTTTCTTCAGAACATCTCTGAATCTTTAAGGATTCCAGAACAGTAATTCAGAAAAAAAGAACTCCCCACCTCCTAAACTTGATGAAACCCCAAGCAAGTCTTGCCCACAGTCACACAGAGAACTAGATTAATTAAAAAATCCTTTAATAGGCTACAGCTTGGAGATAGCTGACCCAAAGTGAACTAAAAAAAATGGATATGTTGCACTGACACAGTCATCTGCATGTGCAGACATGAATAGACAACTTCACACCTATGTCAGTATACTTCATGCTCCTCACCGTGTACCATAGAATGGTTGAAGTTAGGTGCCCCAAGTACACTTGATCTTTCCTATTATTGGCAAATACTATTGGATATACTTTTAAAATTGTACTGTAGTGCTTCTGACACAAACAAAGAAGAAAAAACTAGTAGGAAGCAGGGATGTGACTGTTGCTACGTCTCTCAGTAGATCCTTCAACCCAACAAAAATCTGCCCTGGGAGATCGGAGAACCATTTAGAACAGCATTACAGCCTGTAAAGGGAGAGCGATTTGGCCAAAAAGAGTCTTCCCCATCTACTGTGAAATTTGTCATCCTAAATTATGTGAGAATCATTCCTGTGAGAATCTATGCATTTCTGTATAACAGCAGCAGCAATGACAACAAAGGCTCAAGATAAGAAACAATAATGTGAAAATAAATTAAACTGCTGGAAAAACAAATCGCTACATGGACAGCAGCTGAGAAATATTGATAGAAAGCATGATAATAACTCAACATAGGCATGGCTAAATCTGAAGGCTTTATTTTTGCTGCACAAGAACAAGCACTCCAAACCAATGTGATGAAAGCTAGGATTCAAAGAATTAGTGCTAACAGCAAATGTCGACTGCCAAGAAAAAGATCAAACTGTGTCATACCTCATCTGTGAATGTCTAAAGATTGCCCAAACAAATTATAAAATTAAACATGGAGTGGGGAAATTAGTGCACTGTTCATTATGCAAAAAACAAATAAACAAACAAACAAAAACAGCTTGCCAGATTAAAAAAAACGATGGGAACATCATAGAGAAGGTATCAGAAAATGTGAAGATCTTGTTGATTTTCCGGATGCAAACTGATAGACACCTTGAACGTAAGACACCAGACATGGTAGTAATAGAACAAAGAAATGTTTGGATAATTGACATTGCAATTCCAGGAGATGCCACAGTTGAAAATAGAAAATTGGAAAAATTGTAATATACTAACAAAATCTGGCAGTCAAAACATCTTGCTTGTGCATGAAACACACTTCAGTGCTCCCTGTAGTCATTGGGGCTTTGGGAACAATATGAAGAAATTTCACAAAGTATTATAAGCAGCAGCAGATCTCAGAAATAACACCATAAGAGATACAGTAGAAAACTATCAATATTAGGAACAGAATACATACTGTGCCGATATTTAACAGATACTTAGGTTTTTGGTTAAAACTTGTATCTGTTATGTAATACCAGACAATATTTTTATAATTTTGATTATTAATGGTGTCTGGTATTTTTAATAATAATGTGCCATCAAGTTAGTTCTGACTTATAGTGACCCTTTCCAGCATTTTCCAGGTATAGAATACTCAGATACGGTTTACCATTCCCTTCTTCTGGGGGCATCCTGGGAGTGTGTAGCTTGCCAAAGCCCACCAGGCTGGCTCTGCTTTCAAGAGCCATAATGGGGAAACAAACTTTCAACCTCTGACTCCACAGTCCGACACCTAAAACTCTTGAGCTATCCAGTCAGCTGTATACTATCCATGATAACACTGGCATATACAAGAAGAGATCTGTATCTAGAAGACTGAAAACATAGTACAGTCACTCATTAAAGACTTTAAAAATTCCAGAAGGAGACAAACTCCCTATGTATATGACATCCATTAAATAAACATGAATGAATCAGATTTTCTACAAAATTCCATTCTTTGGAAGCACATATTTTATGTACATTTTGGATAAATATTCATCATTTTAAAATGTGCTTTTATTAAATTCTTTTAAATTTTGCTTTAAAAATTCTCCATTTTCCTTAATGCATGCATTTTTATGGAATTTCTCCAAGTTGTTGTGTTTTATATGCATTTTTCTGCAGAGAACTGTGCCACCTAATTTAGAAAACCACAAAATTTATCTTTGTAGTTACTGGGGTCCATTTGTGTATTAGTTTGGGAAGTACAGATTAGAACACTTTGTATTAAAACATATACCAAGAGTGATTTTGTCCCTTTCTAGCTTCATGTGCAAGGCTTGACTTGGGGTAATCATTACAGCAATCACAAAACCCAAAAACACATACAATTGCAATCCACTTTGACTTCCAAATATCATCCAAAGCTGCTAGCGCTTAATCAGTGAAATCTAGGTTAGTTATAAAGAAGGGTGAATGATGGAAATGTGGTGAAGCGTGAAAGAACACAAGCCTCTTTTAATAATATTTAAGTTAGCCGAAATGCTAAGGAACCAACAAATGTTGATTTTTTAAAAAAAGAATGGCACATTGAGAACAGAAAGGAAAAATTATTTCATTTTATTGAATATTTCAAAATACAGGTTGCTTCGGAGCTACAGCCTAGCAAAGCTTCAAAAGAGCTCTCAACAAAATAAATACAGATGTGGAAATCTTCCTCTGTCATGAAGATGAGGATGTCATGAGCACAGATGGTTTTTCTAGTATGTAAACATTTCCTACTTTTCTCTCAGTGCTCCCCAGATTCCTGTATAATCATCATTGTTTGAAAGCTGCGAGAGCTACAGAAGGAGGAAGTCTTTAACTACTGAAAATCCCCACTTTGGGTATGATTTTACTAGTGGTGGCAATTTTCAGTAATTAAAGAATTTCCTCCTGACTCCCCCTTCCCTCTCCCATCCCGCTGTCTAAGTGAAATGTCCTTTCCTTTTCAGTCTTTTCCTACCTTTCTCTCTCAAGCCAAGTCATGTCAATACTTAGGTAAGACATGCTGTTGTTACAAGTGATGGAGTTAGTATTAAAAAGTCTGTAATTACCTACACGGGGTGTGGCAACATACACAGGCACTCAGGATGATCTGTGTGCAAACAAAGGCAGCAAGTCCAGTGTCAGCAGAGATTACATTTGTCTGGTCCTCCCACTGCAAATATATTTTACCTTTTTTATTTTACTTTATTTAGACTTATACCCCGCCCCTCTAGACAAAGTCTATCGGAGTACTTGTGGGTTACACTTACACCATGGGTGGCTGCAAAGTCACTTGTCGTTTTTAAACTATTTGTGTGCCCCTTACGACAGTCTGACTACTAGTTAAGAACCATAAGTGACTGAAAATGCAAAATGATTCCAGCCACAGCACATGCTCCTCCAACAGTGAACCTGTTCCTAACCAGCTAATGAAAATTTCATTACCGTAGTGAAAACACTTCTATTTTATAAAAGGACTCTTAAGTTTTTGTGTGCTTCTTTTTATTTGCTTTATTGTTTCTAAACAATGTATTATTAGTTTAGTACAGTCCTGTAAATCTCCATGGCTGTTCAAGGCAAGGATAGCACTTTGTTCGAGATTAGTCATCTTCCCACAGATGAGACTACGAGCAAGATTGAATTCTGTCTTTGAGGGCTGAGTGGTTTTAAAATAATCGAAAATAATGTTTAGATCAAAAAGAGAGCAGAACTTCATTGTCTGTCTGTGCAAGGCAATAACTGCACGAGACGTTTAGATAGATAAATGAACCCATTCAAAATCAAAATTATCATCATTAATCATTTGTTTGGCTGTGCCAGCAACACACTAGGCAATTTCCAGGACCAGATGAAGGGGCAGTAATACTCCCTAGATATCACACACATGGAACAGGTAGATGTAAGTTGATAATAAAGCTGGGGTAAATAGAAGTCTCAGTTTGATGCACAGCATGTCTTAAAGCGACTTTATTTTTTTCTGTTTTGTTTTTATGGAAATGATAAGAGCAGAAGTAAAACTTGATTGCATTCAAACCGTGATGAGTCTTTTGAAACTGATCAGCAAAAATAAGGTTCCCATAGGTCAGGACCAAGCCAAGGTGAAATCATTGATCTAAAATAAAATCGGAAAACAAGATAAACAAGATCCATAATAACTTTTAGAACATAAAATGTTATTTGTTTGTTTGTTTTATAGGCTGCCTGTCTCCCAAAAAGGGTTCCCAATACAATTACAATTCTGGGGTCAAAAACTGAGGGCACTGGCTGCTGACACTGTAATTATTTTTGTCTGTTTCAAAAAAGAGCCTTTCCTATGTTTACAATTTCTCTTTCTCTCTCTCTTGTAACTTGTTTAAATCTGGTGCCTATTCCCTTTAAGAAACAGACTTCAGAGAGACACTATACATAAATTCTAAAAACTCTGGTGAACGAACACACACACACACACACACACACACACACACACACACACACACAAATAATACTAAGAACTTACAAGTATTTAGTACAAGCCTTTTAGGTTCTGTGCAAAACTTCTACTCAGGCTTTATACTCTGAAACCACACAAGGCTTTAAGCACAATGGTAATGGGGGCCACCAACACTGGACACATCTCCAGCACCTCTGTGGGACTTCACTTGTACCCTTATGGCCACACCACACTTAAAGCCTCTAAACAGTTTCAGGTATAATACTTGAACGGTATAATACTTGAACACAGCTTCAGACAGTAGATGTCTCCTCCCCAAAACATTTCAGGGTTTCAAGGGAAGCAAAAACATTTTCTTAACTTTCTACAAGAGGCCCTGGGAATTCCCTACAACTTTATCCAGTCTTCCTCATTCAGATGTCCCATAGCAGCCAGTAAAGCTCCCTTGAAAAACAGCTTGCCCACCACTATTCTCTTTTCCTGCCAACTACAGTACTGCTGTGGGAGAGGGTTGGATGTGTCAATGTGTCTCAGTCAAACAGCAGTAGTCCTCACGAGCACTCGGTGAATGTGAGCAACAGCTATTCTGCTCAAGGTGAACTACCACCAGCAGAGCAGGATTTCCTGGATGTATAAAGTCATAGAATAATTTTTGTAAATATTACTTTGCAGAAGAGAAGAAGAGAAGTGTAAAGAAGAGGTATGCACCCATGTTATGGTGAAGGCATTTGAGTTCTGCCTTCCGCCACCACAACCTGCACATTCCAAATGGATGTGGCTGAAAAACTGAGTGGTGTGGGTGCAGATAACACTGTTTCTCATTTTAATTTACTTGCATGGACAGAAGTGGTGGCATGAGATAACCTATTTCCTTTATGCATGATAGGGAAAAAATAAGGGAGTATAATGAATATTTGAATAAATGTTCTATTACATGAAGAAATTAAACATAAACTAGCAGCTGGCTTACATACTCCTCCATTACATATGCATAATGAACAGCAGAACTAGATTTGGGTTCTCCCTCTAGCACTCACCATATGCAAGATGTTTTATATGGGTAAATTCTGGGAATGGCTGGTATGTATGGGGAAAAATTGTTTAGATTCAGCAATCTTGACTAAGGCTGCTGTCACACCAGGGAAATGTTCCCCTATGCTAATGATATTTTCCATACCTTTGCTGTACTGAATCACAGTCATGTGGTACATACATACATAAATGCATGCATGCACGCATACACACACACACACACACACACACACACACACACACACACACACACCTTGAAAAACATCCCAATGTGTTTTAATGTTATGGATTTATTTTCTCATATTTGAATAGCTATGGCTGCGATACCAACTTATTTTCTCTATTTTTTTTTCTGAGGCATCACTCTGGATGGGGGTGCTGGATCCACTGAGTGCAATGCAGTTCTTCCAAACATGCCGATGCAACAGAGGAAATTTTACCAAACAGGAACCCCTACCTGACATATTTACATATTGTTAATTTTTTTAAAAAACAGTAAAACCCTAGCTACACTGTTAATTTTTTTAAAAAACAGTAAAACCATAGCTACACAGCTGGCCAGGTAAATGATTCAATAATAGCCATGTGTCGTGTACTGGAAGCATACGCAATAATTTAAGAGGGGTATAACAAGGGAACATTTCCCTGGTACGACCATGGCCTAAAGTAACATTTTTGCACCTCACAAATCTCATTGTGAAAAGGAATGCATCTCACCGTGAAAATGTGTGAGGTTTTTAGAGTGTGTCAGAGAAATAAATTATTTACAAAATAATATACACATTGTAAAATATGACTGGTTAAAATGTGCATAACAAAAATATACACAAATACATTTTAATAATTGAAGAGAAATTGGATAAATTGGTAAAATAAACATCTGTATGAGGAGAAAAATATTTTAAACACAAAGGAAAAGTAAGCTCTTGTATAAGAACATGAAGAAAATATGAAGAAAAAAGAAGTAGGATTTGAAAAAACACACAAAATAATATAAATCATTCCTTTTTCTTCCTTTTTTTTTTTTTTTTTTTTTTTTTTTTTTTTGGTATGCCTAACCGGGAGTGGTGGCATTTGATTCACCTTCTCCCACCTTTGTGGTTGTTTTAAAGATGTGGGTTGGTAAACACCTTTCATTGTTCCCTGATTGTTCTTTTCTTTCAGGACAGAATCGCAGAAAGTCCTTCCTTCATGTCTCCCATTAGAAGTGGCTCACAGCGCTAATTCCTTGTGCTGCATGTGTGCCTTTCCTTCGCTTCCCAAAGCCTGTATCTCCCATTGAGGAGATGTTGTTATTAGATCACAACAAGAACCCACTTGTTCTCAGACATTTTTCATGTTTCGCCATGCTCTGGTCTCATGTAGAGGGACTGTCCCCATCTGAAAGATTTTCTGTAAAAACAAGACCCTGGTCTCATTTTCCCTTTTATTTTGTCTTTGTTTTCTGCTTTTTCTGTTTAAGAAATTTCCAAATTTAATGCAGCTTAATGCTCCTACTGAATCCTGCTTAGGAAAAAATGGTATTCCCTGCTGGAATTGTAAAAATCCTGTACACCTTAGTGTTTTCTCTGCCCTTTCCGGATGAATTCTATGTAGGAAAGATGGTAGTCCATGAAGGAAGTGCAATAACTTCACACAGCTTGGTATTTTTTTTTTCAGAAAACTTCTCTCATTAACCTCCTGAAAAAATTACATGGAATTTCATGAGAGATTTCTTGTTGTTGTTGTTTTCCTCACTTACTTTCCAAAAGCAGGTAGTTGCAAAATTTACATCTCTCATCCTCATCACCAAAGCATGTTCCATCTTCAATGTCCTGTTGCCCCTCAGCCTCCTTCAGACCTGTGAGCCCCCACCCCTCACAGCTCCTCTGCAATTTGAGACCTGCTCCCCTGCCCACTGATATTCAGACAGGCCAAACTGTCACAACCTTTAAATGGCAACCGTTCAGTATCCCCATGTGCAGTTGTGTACATGTTTGAGGCAAGTTGTTTTTCAACCCAGTCATTTGGAGTCCTTTTTAATCTGTCCTTCTGGTTTTGCAGAGGAAGAAATTTTATTCAAAAGTTACTTGAGATGCTGTTTCTAATAAATAAATACATAAAAATGAATGAATAATTCGCATCCAGCAGCCCCCCTAAAATACCTGGAGGTGTTTCAAAAAGGACAGCTTTTCCAATGAAACTGAAACTAAGGAAGGGGAGGATATTATATAAATAAAGGCAGATTTCCTTCCCATAAATACATCCCCAACTTTTGTATTCATTCTCTTTTAGATATTATAAAGAAGGAAGCTGACTCTGCAGCACATCATTTTGCAGTTTATAACAGGAAATTAAATGTGCGTCTTCATTACAGAGGGCAAAGTATACCAGACAGCTTTTTCAAAAGGCAAAAGACAGACAAGGCCAGGGCCATGACTGCTCATGGAGGCAGACCGAGCTGTGAGGTGATTCTCAATAAACACTGCCAATGTGGTCTGCCCACGGCTCTGCCCTTCATGTCTGCTTCATATTTTGTGCATGCCAGCAAATTCTCAATTCACCATCTCTTTGCTCAAAAGGAAGACAAAAAGGACAGGTTCTTAAATGATGAAACTCTGTCCCACATTAGTGTTGAGGAAGGCATTTAAGCCATTGCTTTAGGGAGTCCTCAAACCTCAAACATGAGCTTTTCAAGTGATATTCAGATTAAAGCCAAGCTTACTGGGGACACCTGCCTATTCACTAATGTTTTATTCAAACAGAGTTACTCCTTAAACATGCTCAGCGATTGCAACTTACACCTGTTCCTTGCTGGGATACAAGGCAAAATACCAAGGCTGACATTAAAAATAATGGCTTTCCATATGAATTACAATATCTTAAATATTCTGGAAAGGTATGCATTTAAAACTTCACTGATTCTTTTGTGCTATAGAAGCTGTGACAACAACTATATGACCAAGTGGCTCCGTGTAAAGGAGCTGAGATACAAAGAGCAGACTGTAATGAGAATATTTCTGGCTTTCATGAAGCTGAGATTTTTACATAAACAGTAGAGTTTCACAGTTCTGTAACAGGTATATACAAGTACCCAGTTTTTAGTCCCCTCTTTGTATTGCTCTGTTTTCAAGAGTTTGGTGCTTACGTGGAAATTTCCATCTAATATAAATCAATTTCAAGTTCGGGGGTCGGGGGAGGGCTATAGAAAAAGTATTTCCAAACAATTTGTACAACTAAAATCCCAAATGTCAAATGTGGGGGGGGGGGGGGACTCAGTGTTTCAAGGCTACTTATTAATGAAATTCCAGAAATCTATTTTGAGTTTTTAATTTGGGGTTTAGTTTGAGGTTGTATAAAATTAGTAGCTACAAATAGCAATGATGTATCACCAAAACACCCTTATGCATTTCTAGTAATTCTTATGACTTCTCTTAAATTCTTCTCAAAGCAGTTGCTAAGCACGATAACTTAATGAAATCAAGTTGCCCAAGAGAACAATTGTACAGGAAAATACATAAATTAAGGTCTCAGTTAAGACATTTTATTTCTTAAGGCTAGAATCCTGTGGTTCTGCCTGTACAATGGTCAATTGCTTAATCAGTCTCTCATTTACAGAGCCTACTTAAGGAGATGTCCAGTACCTCTTTATACAAGCAGACATCCTGTTAGGTGTAAACAGGAGCTTTCTTTGATTTCCACTTCTACAACAGTGACTGAGTGGAGCTACACTTGGGGAGTGTTCACTCTTGTGTTCAAGTGGATTCTGGCCAAAGACTGCAACAAAGGAAGGACACCCTCTTTTAGAATAAAGCTGTGCTGGTAAATCAGAAAGGGGTGTGCCAACAGAGGGGCAGTTGTTCAGACCCCAGGGCAGCTGCATAGGCACATGAGGTTTCCATCCATTCCAAAACCACTGCTCCTGGTGTATCCTCAGAGTTTGGATTGCACTACCCACTCCATTAGTAATTAAGCTGACTTCATCAGATTGACATGCCTCCTTAAATGCTGGATCCTTCTGCAAGAATCCAGTATTGCCAACCAATTTCAAATCAATGAAACTAGAAAATACAGTTCTGCAGCTGCAGAAGTTAACTTTACGATAACAAGACACTCTTTCAATCAAATACTGTCATATTTAGTGGTGTATTTTGTTAGAATCATTTTAGAAGATGTTCACTCCAGGTGCAGATGTATGTTTTGATTTAAAATATTTTAATGATGTAATGAGTATAGACAATATAGACTGTTCATTCTTCTTATACATGCATTCCGCAGGTATACTGTGTTGTAGGTACATGATTGCTGGCATTTCTTTTCTAAGAAATTTAATTTATCTAAAGGTTAAGATAAAATTCAGAGTAAGACTTCACCTTCATAATACCCCTCTCATTTCCTTTGCATTGTGGTATTTTGAAATAATTGAATGCCTCAATGTTAGAAGGGACAGCTAAATAGTAGTCAAATATATCCTGTGGTAGTAGCAAATGAGCCATGCCAGGATGAATTAGAAAATCAATCTTTACCTCCAACCATGGAATCATCAAGAAATATGTATGAGTGGCTGACACATGAAACTAGTCCTAGGACACACTACAATAGCAAATAATTAGGCTCGCTAGTATTTTTTTTTTAAAGGAAGAAATACCACTTGGTTCAGACTAGACTGTATGGGATGGACTTCCCTCAAGGGGATCAGAGGTTCATGTTGCAGACCCACACCAGAATTATTTAGCCAGCACAGACAAGTTTGAGAATAACCTTGTCAGACATTTTGTGAGTAGCCATTTGATTCTTCTAGTAAACCACGACTGGGTAGGTGCATACATGAACAGTTCATGAAAAGTTGTGAGCTTCCAACTTTTCTAGCAGGTATTTCAAAGTCCCATAACTACTTCTTAACTCAAAATGATGCTCATAACAATGAAAATTTAATTTCAAGCATTCTTAATTGTAAAGCTGCTTACAGTCACTACAAAATGTATCACAGTTTTTGGACTAAGATTTCATGCTTGGGTTTTATTCTAATCTAAATACAGTATCTTAATTCAGATAATGTAATATTTATTTTGAAATGTTAATTAAGTAGTTGATTAAGTTGAAATGGCAAAGTGCTTTAAAAAACTAATAAGCTGACAGCCTTATTAATTGACTCTACTCATCCTATAAAAGCATTCTTGTATGGAGTCAAGTGGGAGTGAAAAGAGAAAGTCTTGGTTATGTCAGGCACTTAGCAATATACCATCTTATTTCTTCTTTTTTCATCCTCAAGAATATCACAAGAAAATAACACCACTTATTATAAGTCTATTACAAGTAATATCTTAATGCATCTGAGCTTAGCTGTTACTCCCTGTCACTGCTCTCAATTCTCTGATATAAATTTCTTCAGCCATTTATTATTGCTTGTTATATTGTTATAATCAAGAATGTCAAGTATATACAATAGTTTTTACTGAAGATTAAATCATCTCTTGGAAATATATTTGCACGTTTGCATTTGAAAATAAAATCTGAAGGAACTGCAGAGGTTACGTTAAAAGACTTCTTTAAAAGTCATTTGTTCAGTAAGCAGGTAGCACCATACAGTGACTGATATGGTCTGGATAAGTATTTGCCAGAATTACAAGGCCAGATGTCCTGTTTCTGTGGGCTAATTTCTGAGCTAGCTGCAAGAAATAGCTAATGTGCATACACAGTTGTGGTGCAAGACACCATGAATCCAAAATAAATTAAATGGGGTTCGCTACTTTTAAAAAGCAATCAAGGGCACAGGCTATACATATATGCATGAGTGAGAGCACACTAAACCAAAAATTATCCAAATTTCTGGGGATCAAAGGGTAAACAAAATGTTCAGAGAACCAATGTCAATTATATATGAACCGAGGTTTGTGTGATATAGAGATATATCTGCTACAAATTAATATGAGAGTCGAGTCCAGCTCCTTTCGAATTAATCATATATATTTTTTTCCACTTGGCTTCATTTCCAACTTCCAGTCGTCAAGGCTCTGTTGTCATTATACATATGGATTCCCTCAGACTGCTCTCTATACAGATTAGTTATTCCAATCAGCAAACTCATAACTTGGCCATGAGAAAACAGCCATCTGTCTTTTTAATGTATCCAAATACTTTGCAATAATTATGTTTATAGCATAATAATTAAGCAACCGAGTGTCAGTTACTACAGATGGTTAGTCCATGCACTGATACAATCCAGGTACAGCAAGATGATAATCTTTTCTTGGATCAACCTTTGCTAATATCAGAGCATGTAGAAGTGTTTAATTTTTTTTTCAGTTTTGTATTGATTTGTATATTCCTATAACCCACAAACTGCATGCAGAGTTTATGTGATTCAGCATTATTTTAGAAAAAAAATTAAATCCCTTTCAGACTGAAAAGGGCCCCCAAGGTGACATCTAATTAAAATGTTTAAGACCTTTTTCCCAGTTTAAAATAATATGCACAGTGGAATTGGGAGCAGAAAAAAAAATTGTAAACTATTTTAAAACATTGTGTGTCATCAAATTGTTTACAACTTACAGCAACATCACAGGACTTTATATGTAGTGTATAAAGTCTTTTAAAAAAATGAGTTATCGCCACCACCTGCTGCTGATACTCTGGGAGTATGCTGTTTGACCAAGGCTGCAGATGTGGCGGGACATACAAAGCCATCAGCCACACACACATACACACATGAATGAGCTTGGCTGGCTCCTCTCTCAGGAAGGGGCATTTGAAATCTTGGTGCTTGGGCTCCAGAGCCAGGCGTCCAAATCCATTGAGCTATACCAGTTGAATAATGATATAGGTACAGAATTCAGGATGCAAATGATATCTTGAAATTCTTCATACCGTTTGAGGGGAGAAAGGGAGTGGGGTAATATCATCAAATTTCTCTGTCCTTTTTTCCAACAGTTTCTCAAAGGCGAGACCCATTATTAGTGGCCGTTTCACACAATTTTGTTCCCTGCAAAAAATATTTTGTTTCTTTGTTTACACTGCCGCTGCAATTAACAGGAAAAGGAACTGTCTTTGTTAATGGCTTACCTACCATTTGGATTCCTTGACATCTTGGGTATCAGAGATCATCCTAGAGTGTGATAGTGGTGGTGTGATGCCAGCAAAATTAGAGAAATTTGGGAGAAGGGCTTTTTTTAGGTTTAGAGAAAAAGAAAAATCTCAGAAAGCTTGTACAAAAAGAAATCTTCCGAGAAAGTTTGCCTCAGTATCGTCATCCTTCAGAAATTCAGCCCTTTCCCCCCCCAAGGCCTCCCAGATATTGCAACATGAAGAGACTACTGTTGATACAGTTTGCACAATGATGGTTGCCCCCCCCTTTCTATTGCACATTTCTTCATCAATCTGCACTACCACTGGCTACGCACCCTACTTGATCTCTTATGGCATCTGCCCTGGGCTTAAACTAAATTGTAGGAGATGCAAAGGCTACCAGCTGACATAGAGATGGTTGTCCAAAGGAAGCAAGAACCTATATCTACACCATCATCATCGACCAGAATCATGAACTCCAGCCATAAGCGTTTCTCCACAATTTCTCCTCTTTTCAAATTGTTTTCAAAAGGATTTTCTTCCTTCCCATCAGTTGAAAGAAAATGGTCAACATTCTCGTAAGAGTCATTTTTGCCACCGCAATATTTAAAACAGAGCTTGGGCAGAGGTTTACAATTTCAGAACCTTTATTGGCATACAGTACTGTACATGAGAGTGAGATACGGTAAAATGTTAAAAGGCATATATGCCGAGGGATACCCAGATGACATCGTTAGGGCTCAATGGTGTGTAACAGCATAATGCTACGCCTCTGCATGAGGGCAAAGGTAATGCATTGAAAATACTAAAAAGGTATTTTCTAAAAAGGTACTTAAAAGGTATACTAAATACTAAATACTAAAATACTAAATACTAAAATACTAAAATACTAAAAAGGTATTTAAAAAAATCAAATAAATAAATAAAATAAAAAGGTAAATGGAACAAAAGTAGTAATAACAGCCTATCTAAAACTGACCAAACTAGAGGCCAGTCTAACGTCCTTAGGGAGACATGAGGTGTGTGTTCTGTTCTTTTGGTTCTTGTGCAGCAGCAAACCCCTGTATAACACCTAATCAACCTTTCCCATTTCTCCTCCAGTGTTTTTCTCAGTTTCTGACAAACAAGAATAAGAACAATATATTCATCTTTTCAGGGTAGGTCAGAATTGTTGTCAATAATATACTGAAAACTGTAGCATGCTATACTCAGAGTGATTTGGGCAATATTTATAATTTTTTAAAAAAACAACAGAACAATTAAGGATTCCCTGCTTAACTTCAGAAATAATACCACCAGATAATTATGAAGTTGAAATTTTGAACAGAAAATCAGAGAAAAATGTTTAGTAGCCTTTCTACCTCAAAACAGCTTTACTATATTTAATGACTGTGAGGTATCCTTTCCTCCATCAACCATAGGACTAAAGAACCCTCACAAAATTATTTGTCTTCTCTACTACAATCTGTCTCAATACCCAGAGATGCCATATCAAGAAATCACAAACTTCTGTAAGATTCATCATATTAAGAATGAGACAAGGAATACATTTTTCTGTTCACATTTCAGTAAAGTTTTTGCACATGACTAATGTCTTATTCTGTTTCAGAAAAGCACACACAAAGAACTGGCTCATTTTTCTAAAAGAGACAAACAACTCACGTCAGGCTTCTAATTTTTAAGAGTCTACACCATAGGTTCCCAAAGTGGTCTATATGGACCCCCAGGGGTCGATTTTGACTTGCAGGGGGTCCATGTCAGAGAGAGAAAAAACTGGGAGTGCATGAGATGTAAATGGGGGTCTATGTGAGCAGATCCCATTAGACAGATCATAATAAATAATTAGGCAATCCATAATTACACCAAACACAGATTCTGTGAACATAATATTTCATATTATTTAATTAGGTACTATGTACTATCGGAATTGTGGTGTGCTGCATTCATGTGTAAAATTATTGGTAAAGTTTTATGGTCGGTGTGTTGTAAATGGGATTGACAACATTTTGTCATTTCTTATTACTGAGTTATACGGGCAAACACATCACACACGTATGCACTTATTTAGACTTGTATCAAAGCTTTGCACTGACTTGTCTGATTCATAATTGATAAATAAATAATTGATAAATAGGAGTATTAGAGAAGTTCAGTTGCTTTCTGAGTTTTGAGAAGAAAAGTGTCTTAAAATACATTTAAAAATATAGATAGAAAATAGGTAAAAGTCAAGTGAATCAAAATCATCTTCTTTAGGAGTGCCCAAGAAAAGTAAGTACAAAATTTTATACATATTTTGTAGTTGTTACAATTGCATATGGGGTCTACAAAAAAAAAAAAGTCAGCAAGTGGTCTACGGTGCAAAAATGTTTGGGAACGTATGGTCTACACCAACATTCTCTCCAAGCTGCACATCCACACAGTGCTGCATCAGAGCTCAGCCAGTGTTGCCACCCATTTGCTTATGTTCAGAACCCTGCACAGCACTCTGGAAAATTAGAGGGAATGTTGGTCCACACTTTTGTGCAATTTGTGCAGATCATCTCACTATTTTGTAAGTGAGGTTTAAAAAATTGTAATTTAATGTTCTCAGAAGCAAGGACTTGTATCTCTCTCATTAAGTCTTTTTAAAGATAATAATACTTCTTTCCTGTTGAGCTGATGATATTGCAGGGAAGAAGGCTGGCAACAAAATCAGTGCTCTGGTTCATCTGCCTCAATACCAGATTCTGACAAGCTTTAAAGGGTTCTAGAGCTCCAGGCTATAAGAATCATGAACATCACCAAGATTCACTAAGCTCAGCCTTGAAAGAAGAGAGCAGGCAGGACTATGTCTAGGTTCCCGAATGTCAGTACAGTAAGGTCTTGCAGTGGCTATAGCAAGTTGCCTCCCACCCCCACCACCGAACACCAGTGAAGTAGATGTATTTAATATTTACTGGATAAGGCTTCACAACAAATCAAATAAGAATGTCATCTATGGCTCTACTATAGTAGGATAGAAATATAAAGAATTATCTTCAACTAATTGACAGTAATCTGTACAATTTTAAATTATGTATAGAAGTAATGGCATTATTTGTATATTAAAAAGCTACACTTTAAAAAGACTCTCCAAAGTAGACATCGCATAAAGTTATCCAAGGAGATGCTCTGAATATGCATAAGAGTTCTTAAATATTTCAATATTCTGACTCTCACAATCCATCTCTTTATTATGTCATCTTTTTGAAAATGTTTTAAACCACTGCTTTAATTTTTTATTATAAATGCTGCCACCACACAAGGCCCACACTCAACCGCTATTCAGCATTTCAAATGAAAAGGTTATTCTACATGAACCTCACTGATGAAAAAAGGCTTGCTCCGGCTGTCATTTGTCGGTGATCAAAGCCACTTGCTGGGTTTCCTTATTTTAAGAACTTTTACAAAGTCTAATACCAGTAAGCCAACTTCTGGGGGTATATAGCTGACCCCACTGGTTTGCAGTGTTGTAGAGCCAAGATTACAAAGAATCAATTACAGTACTGCCAAACTCCATAATTCCTGTTACATTAATAAAGAATCTGCTACCTGCTTTAAAAGGCACACACCTAGGGTGTACACAGATCGTGACAACTGCTAATGAAGGGAGGAAGAGTCAACACATTGGAGTGACAGCCTGAGCACCGGACCGCCATGCCCACCTTCTAATAATGTCAGGGGCTGCAATGTGAGGCAGGCTCCGCAGAGAGAAGGTGCTCTTTTCAAATTGTCAAATTCTAGAACAGCTTATTGAGATCCTATCTAGTTTGTCACCAAACAGCACTATTACGACCCCCTCTCATGACAGGCTCTTCCTGTTTCAAATGTCAGATTCTAAGGCAGGAGACAGCTGTAACTAGTGGTTAATTTCTGAATGAAGAGGAACTAGCGACTGGGTGAAAGCCTTATTCTCACATCTGAAAGACACAGCCTTTGAACTAAGATGTATTCTAAGAGCTAGGGATGGCTATTCAGATCCAAAGAACATTTTTTTCTGCCAATACAAGTGGCTCCTGGATTCTAACGCTCCTCGCCAAGGAAGGCCATGTCAGCTCCACCTTTCACATCCTTCTACCAGCATGTAAAGGGACCTTTATTTGGGCAAACTTTGGGGTTTTAAGTTGACTTATTTGTTGAAATAGGTGGATGCTGTTTAATTCCTAGTTTTAACTGATACATTTTCAATTTATTTGCTTTCATGCCTTCATACATCCTACTAAAATCCTACTACAGTTTGTGCAAGGTGTGCATAACATGTCACAGCTAATTGCAGCCAGTTGTTAAAATGCTGGGGCACGTCTCAGTTATGAGTCTGGTTATGCACCTGACTGCACAACTGGGACGTACCCTTGGCCCCTTGTCAATTCCCTATATTAAGTTATGCAAACATTACACAAACGCCTATAGTATTCAGGCCAACAGCATAATTAAGAGCATGCAGTTTAGTTTTTAATTTTATTGTTGTTAGCCATCTGGAGTGCTATTTGTGTGCATATCTATATGTATCCTAATCCTGCTCTTTCCAATTCTTTCCATTCTATGGTGACACATGAAGGGAATACTCCATAGTCTTCTCAGTGTTCTTAATGGCCTTTCTGCAGCTGGTAACCGAGACAGAAATGGGTTTCTTGAATACAGAAAATTTCCTAAGTACATAGTTGACTGAACTCATATAGATACTTTTCCATGCATCAAGTAGAAAGATCTGGAATAGAGCAGATCATAACATTAAGTGTTTGATCTAGCCACGCCTAGCCCTGTGGCCCTTACATGCTTTGGAATTCCCTATCTTGCTGGAGAAGGTGGCTACAGTGATTCTGTAGTACTGCCTAATTCAATATTACAACCTGTAGCTTCTACCTTATGTAAGGCAGCATCACACATTGTCCTCTATTCTGCAGTAAAGAATGTCAATCACAATTATGATGTGCTATTACAAAGATACATGAGACATATAACACCATTTTATTTATTTTACTGAAATGCACAGCTAGCTTAGCAGTTCTAACTGTGACAGCTTGCAATTCCTTTTAGTGTAGTGTAAAGGGCAGTTCAATCAGGCACAGTGCACACATGCACAGATATATGCACATACCCTCTTTGAACACAAAACGTTGCCCTATATTGGGATAGATAATTGATCTCACTAGTCCAGCTAATGGGAATTTAGCTAGAAGACTAGCTGAAAGCTGTGTACTCTGACTAGCAACTGTTGACCAAGCTGTCAGGCAGAGATTTTTTTGAGCCTTGCTTCCCATGACTTATTTAACTGGACATGATTGAACATGGGAACTTCTTGGATTTTTGGCTGTGAAAGATATATTTGCACTACAAATTAATATTATTACACTTTGTCTTCCTTACAAGTTGCAACTGTATGACCACACTTCATTTTGTAAATCAGTCCAGATCTAAGACTGAGAGATTAGAGTACAGCCTAGACAAAAATAGAGTAAACCCATGGAATATTTTAGTATTATGTCCACTGCAATTCCCATTGTGGAACTAATGCCTATTACATCAATCTAGTTCCATGTTCTGTCTGTCAGCCTTCTATACATGGTGAACTTCAAATAAATTGGACGAAAATTCCCATTATTCCCTAGTTGCTGTTCTTGCTAGCTGGGGATAGTGGAAGCCATGGTCCAACTGGAGCATATTATATAGTAGGCATCGTTCAGTCTCGAGAGACTATGGTAACGTGCTCTGTATGGAGGTCTTGGAACAGCATCTAGTGTGGCTGAGAAGGCCAATTCAAGAGTGACAATCTCTTCCACATTGAAGACAAATACAATCTGTCCTCTGTCCAGCTCCCTGTTTTGCTTGTTTCGGGACTGCCTCTTTGCCTCGGCCTGCTGTACAAGGGTCTCTTCAAATTGGGAGAGGCCATGATGCACCGCCTGCCTCCAGGCTGAATGCTCAGACGTCAAGGTTTCTCATCTGTTGAGGTCCATTCCTAAGGCCTTCAGATCCCACTTGCAGATGTTCTTGTATTGCAGCTGTGGTCTCCCTCTGGGGCGGTTCCCCTGCACTAATTCTCCATACAGGAGATCTTTTGGAATCCGACCATCAGCCATTCTTACAACGTGCCCAAGCCCACGTAGATGTCACTGTTTCAGTAATGTATACAATGATGCAAATGCACCTGAACGATGGGAACATTTCAAGAATGCTGTTTATAACACTGCCTTGTCCACATTTGGCAAGAAGACCCAAAAGATGGCCGAATGGTTTGAAGCCCATTCGGAGGAGTTGATTCCAGCCATCAAGGATAAGAAGAGAACTCTAGCAGCATACAAAGCCTGTCCTAGGGAGTACAACTTGCAGGCTCTTCAAGCTGCTCGTAGCCAAGTCCAACAGACTGCCAGGAGATGTTCCAATGATTATTGGCTTCAGCTCTGCTCTCAGATACAGATAGCAGCAGACACAGGTAATGTATGATGGTATCAAGCAGGCTTTAGGTCCAATACAGAAGAAATCTGCTCCCTTAAAGTCTGCTACAGGCATGATCATCCAGGACCGAGCACAGCAGATGGAACGTTGGGTGCAGCACTACTTTGAGCTTTATTCTAGAGAGAATGCAGTAACCGAAGGGGCATTAAATAACATTGAGTGCCTGCCTGTCTTGGAAGAGCTGGACATTGAACCAACTTTAGCAGAAATAAAAGCGGCCTTGGATTCACTTGCCTCTGGCAAGGCACCTGGAAAGGATAACATCCCGGTTGAAGTTTTGAAGTGCTGTAAAGAGATCATCACCACCGAACTGTATGAAGTCTTTTGCCTTTGCTGGAGGGAAGGTGGAGTACCACAGGCCATGAAGGACGCAAACATCATCACATTGTATAAGAACAAAGGCGACAGGGGCGACTGCAATAACTCTTCTCAGTGTTGTAGGGAAGCTGCTGGCCCATGTTGTGCTGAAGAGACTCCAGGTGCTTGCAGACAGAGTCTATCCAGAATCATGGTGTCGATTTCGAACTAATAGATCCACCACCGACATGGTATTTTCCCTCAGACAGTTGCAGGAGAAATGCAGGGAACAACAACAGCCACTCTTTGTGGCCTTCATAGGTCTCACAAAGGCTTTTGACTTGGTTAGCAGGGACGGCCTTTTTAAAATACATCCCAAGATTGGATGTCCACCTCAACTCCTTAACATCATCAGGTCCTTTCATGAGGATATGAAGGGCACTGTAGTTTTTGATGGCTCAACATCAGATCCCTTTGACATCCAAAGCGGAGTAAAACAAGGCTTTGTCCTTGCGCCAACCCTGTTTGGGATCTTCTTTGCTGTCATGCTGAAGCAGGCCTTTGGAACTGCAACAGAAGGTGTCTATCTCCAGACTAGATCAGATGGAAAGCTCTTTAATCTCTCTAGATTGAGAGCAAAGACCAAAGTCCAACTGAAATGCATGCAGGACTTCCTCTTCGCCAATGATGCAGCCATTGTTGCCCACTCTGCTGAAGACCTCTCACAACTCATGAATCGCTTTAGCAAGGCCTGCCAAGACTTTGGACTAACAGTCAGCCTGAAGATAACACAAGTCATGGGCCAGGGCGTGAACTCACCTCCCTCTATTACTATCTCCACGCAAGAATTGGAGGTTGTTCGTGAATTTGTGTACCTTGGCTCAACAATCTCTGACACTCTCTGACTAGATGTTGAGCTGGATAAATGCATTGGGAAAGCAGCTACCATGTTCTCTAGACTCACGAAGAGAGTATGGCTTAATAAGAAGCTGACGGCATAAACCAAAATCCAGGTCTACAGAGCCTATGTCCTGAGCACACTCCTGTACTGCAGCGAGTCCTGGACCCTCTGTGCACAGCAGGAGAGGAAGCTGAACACGTTCCACATGCGTTGTCTCTGACGCATTTTTTGGTATCACCTGGCAGGACAAAGTTCCAAATAGAGTAGTCCCCAGCATGAGCATATTAGATGGGGGGGTGATTCTGTGCTGACCCCCAACAGCTCTCCAGGTTTGCAACAATTTTCTATTTACATTTCCAAAATACTGAAATCATATTCAAAAGACAACTCAGGAGAGATAGGGCAGTGTCATTGCTCTTAAATCCACTGCATGTTATACAATGTACTGACTACGTACTCATGCTAGCCAACAAGGGAATGGGAACTGCACTGCATTTTTCAACATGTAAGCCCTAACTATGCAATCCTGAAGTCTTTTCCCCCTAGAAATTTATTTGTATTTGAAAGCCAAAGGCAAAGAGATTTTGAATTCCAGCTGACTGGGTCAATGCAGCTTGAAACATTATAAACCCCTTCTGCTCATCTAGGAAAATATAAAAACAGTTTGTGTGTGTGTTGTCAGATCAGCTTGATATGGTAAGTATTATCCTTTCCTCTCCAGGCCTGGATATCACCTACCATGGGACTGTCACTACAACCCAAAAAACTGCAAACATAATATAGGGATAGTATATGCTTTATGCTCCTTATGGAAAACATTGAACACTCTAGGAAAGACTGTCTATAGCTGCTACTGAAGCTAAATTATAGAATATTTAGCTCTTGTTGCATTTGAGTATTGGGAAGGCATTTTAATTTTTGCCTATAGTGTCCCATTAGTATATTTCCAAAACTAAAAACTTACAGCAAACAGGACTGAGGCAACAATCTACTTAACGACCAAGAGAAGCTGCCTTTTCTTTTTGCTGAAGTGAAACACTGTAAAAAGTAAGTGCCAGAACTTGTGACCTTACCTAGACAGTTTACGAACATGATTTGCAGACAGGGTAAGTTACAATGGTGTTGGAAAACCTCATCAAAATTCATCTCCAGCATTCACAGCAGTGATTTAAGACAAGTGGACTGCCCTGAAAGTGACTTGCACTGTTTCCAGGGGGTTACACCCAAGGCACAAAAGTTACCCTCTTCACTTCACCTTTTTTTATTTCTTTTCTTTCCCCCACTGTTGTTGAGTGGCTGCAAGAGTAGCACAGGGGCGAAAAGGATATCAATAGCTTGATTGCAAAGTGGCTAAAAGGTTGGAGTATCTTGCCCTGTTCCCTCAACTTGTAAGTGAATTGCTACTATTTCACAGAGCTCAGATTCTAGCACAACACTTACTGTAGCTACCAGAGCTAAATAGGTAATGGCCAAAGAAGCCTTCTGCTCCAGTTTTTTCTTTCTTCTCCTCACATATCTGTGCATGTCTGCCAACATCTCTTTCTGCTATACAACCATGTAAAGAATTTGCTTTTGCAAAAAAGGAGATATTACAATCAGGCAGACAAAATTATAATTATAATATTCAAGATTCTCCCAAGACAATTTTAAGAAGATAATGAAAATACATTTGGGCTGGATAGGAAACGTCGGGACCATATGAATCAAGAAGAGTTACAGCTTTCACAATGTGTCTTTCAAAGGAAGAGTCATGCGAGTCTGTTTTCAGCATGCATAACAAAACAAAAATGAAACAAAAATATTGTGACACTGAATTATGAGAGATTTATTTCAATGTGAGCTTTCTTGGATCACAGTCCACTTCTATGGACACATGGAGTCTGATATTTAAGCAACAAAAACAACAATGTGCCATCCTTTGAACCACTGGATCATCTAGGACAAAGTGGTTTGGATAGGGTCTTTGGGGTATAGGGAGTCCTTCGTACATATCTGTAAAGATTTGTAAACATTTCATCCCTTCGGTTGGGACCACAGAATTTCTCTATGCTCAACAATAAATCACCCTCATGCTAAAACCGGTCAACCTGTAACCTCAGGAGATTATAAGGGAGCGCTGTGCCATTGTTGCTGCACAAAATTTTGCTGCAGAGCATGTAATAAAGGAGTCTTGGTCGTAAAGAAGTAGCTTGATCGGTCTCCCTGAATATCTGAGAATAATTGGGATCAAGAGGTTGATGTGTAGATCTGTGTAAAAAAATACAGTACAGTAAAACATGGCCTACAGTTTCCACTTGGCCATTGTTACATGGACATAGGCAATCTGAGATAGGTATATGTTGAAATCTTCCTCAATGAACTTACAGGGTAAAACATTAAGTCTTGCTAATGTGAAGGTCTTTTTTATCATTGTGCTAATCAAATATGAAGATATCATAAAGGCATTATTAGTAACAACACTATACAGTGGTGGCCCGCATACCGATGATAATCCGTGCAGCAAAAATCGCTGCAAAGCGATTTTATTTATATATTTATTTTATTTACAATATTTTTTAGCCGCACCATTGCCAGTGTCGCTATGCGGTTTAAAAAAGCCCATAGGAATGCATTGAAACCCCTTCAATGCGTTCCTATGGGCTGTAAACTCACCTTTAAGTGAAAATCCTCCATACAGCCGCCATTTTCGCTGGGCGAAAACACAGCGGGTGGCCATTTTTTTTAACCCGGCGGCCATTTTGAAACAGATGATCAGCTGTTGGGAAATCATCGCTATGCGATGATCGGTATGTGAAACAGGGTACCAATCATCATGAAGCGATTTTTCCCTATCTAAATCATCGCAATGCAATCACAAAAATTCATCGCTATGCGGATTTTTCGTTAAACAAGGCACCCGTTAAGCGAGGCACCACTGTATTTGCCCGACTGGCTCATATGCTCTTGAAGTTCTATGTCCCAGGTTCTTTGTTTGAGTGCTGCTTTAGCACCGACACGACTCATCACCAAGAGAGCATTGGTGGAAAAACCCATTTGCCTTATACCTTTTGTGAGTTGGAGTTTCCAGTCTGATTGAAAGGAGTCAAAAAGTAACACCTGTGCCAGGCCTTCAGAAGAGAAGATCAGCTTTAGCCAGTAATTAAACATAAGGACTTTAGCTTGTTGTGCAGTTTCGCTTTGTATGTATGTTTACTGTTGATTTTGTTGACCATTTTAGTGCAAAAGTTGATTCCTTTGTAATATTTGTAGACTTACTAGTTTTAGCTTTTAAATATTTTCTACTAATGTAAGCTGCCTTGTATCCTTTTATATAGAAAGACAGGTTAAAAATATTTTAAATAAACAAATCAACCAACTTATAGCACCCTAACAGGGCTTTCAGCGTAAGTGAGATATTTAAGGAATGGCTTTAGCAGTTCCACGCACCCAGTGAGCTTGGGTTGCTGACTGGAGATACAAATCCAGGTCTCCCGAGTCCAAGTCTGTCATTCTGTTCGCTACACCACACTGGGTATTCCTTTAACACTTTACATTATTAAAATTATTAGCATTAATAAAGTGCTGATCTGATCACATCTCAATTTATTGAACAGTTATACTTTTTTTGTATTAAGTTGAGATAATATCCGTTCTTAAAAAGAAAAAGAAAACCAAGGGTTTTCCAACTGGAGATCCCGGTTCAAATCTCCACTCATCCACAAAGCTTATTAGATGAACTTCTAAACTATTCTGACTAATTGCACAGGTTTGTTATGAAGATAATATGTCGGGGGAGGGAGGAATCCCTTCTTCTATGAAGAAAATGTGAGATGTTGTAGGCTTTTTGGGCTGTTTGGCCATATTCTAGAGGGCTTTTTCCCTAATGTTTTGCCAGTCTCTGGGGCCGGCATCTTCAGTGGACAGGAGTTAGAACTTCAGAAGATGCTGGCTACAGGGACTGGCAAAACATTAGGAAGAAAAACCTCCAGGACACAGCCAAATAGCCCAAAAAACCTACAACAACCGTCAGATCCTGGCCATGAAAGCCTTCAAGAATACATTAAAATGTGAGATATTTAATAAGTATATAAGATGCTCAGCACACTTGGTAACAGGTATCCAAGAACATTGGTATATGAAGTGGGAAACTCTGTGGAAAGAAAGGATTCCATATGGAAAATTATTAAAGGTGTCATTAAAACAGTTTTTAAAATCACCTGGAGTCAATTATGCATTTAAAATACATCTCTTTCTACACAGGTATTTGCCAACATAATAATAAAATACATAAAGTTAGAGTCATTTGGGGCCATTTATACAGATTAACTATATTAGAAATATAAGCCTCAATAAGAAATCAGATGGTTGCAGTATTCCTTGTGGATCTGATACTATATTTAGAGAGAGAGAGAGAGAGAGAGAGAGAGAGAGAGAGAGAGAGAGAGAGAGAGAGAGAGAGAGAGAGAGAGAGAGAGAGAGAGAGAGAGAGAGAGTGTGTGTGTGTGTGTATTCTTAAATATATATTGCAATTATACTCACTATCTAAACAGGATCATAGTTCCTTAATTTTTAAAATACAAATATATTGCTATTGGCTAGAAAATTCTGACTGACTGCCAAAGGATGACCACTGAAGAATTGATGCCTTTGAATTGTGGTGCTGGAGGGGACTCTTGAGAGTCCCCTGGACTACAAGGAGAACAAACCTATCCATTTTGAAGGAAATCAACCCTGAGTGCTCACCAGAAGGACAGATCCTGAAGCTGAGGCTCCAATACTTTGGCCATCTCATGAGAAGAGAAGACTCCCTGGAAAAGACCCTGATGTTAGGAAAGTGTGAGGGCAAGAGGAGAAGGGGACGACAGAGGATGAGATGGCTGGACAGTGTCATTGAAGCTACCAACATGAATTTGACCAAACTCTGGGAGGCAGTGCAAGACAAGAGGGCCTGGCGTGCTCTGGTCCATGGGGTCATGAAGAATCAGACACAACAACAAAATTAATAGCTAAAAAAATTAACAGCTATTTGCGGATCATTAAACATAAATTCATATCCATTTACGGATTGGATGTCATTCTGACTGATATGATATGGAGCAGAAAATTGGATTATAAATATGTATTGCAGTTTCTATTGGGGCGACATTAAACAGTCAAGTCCAAAAGTCTTGAAGTTTATAAATATGAAAAATAAAATGTAGAAAATGTCAAATTACATGAAGTTAACAGGAAGAAAAAATGTACAGTAGTTTAGCAAATGCAAAATTATAGTCACTGAGGAGGCATCAAAGTGTCCAATTTAAAATTAGATGAGTAATACAAGTATACACATCTTGTGCAAGATTTTTAGATCACTATGAATGATAAAGCAGGAAACAATCTATGTCAACTATCCAGTAAAAAAGATCATTCCAGCAGCTCTTAAGGCACCAGTCTATGTATTGGACCATTGCCTGTACTTGCAAAGATCTCTAAAATAATTATAAATGTGAAGATAATTAACATATTCTCTCTCTCTCTCTCTCTCTCTCTCTCTCTCACACACACACACACACACACACACACACACACACACACACACACACACACACACACACACACACACACACACACCACCCCATTAGTGGAAGTACTACTATTGTGGTTTACAAGTTAATATTTAAAACAGAACAACACCCCACCTAACACCATACAGTACATTGAAGCAATATGATGATACACAACTATAAAATCAAAAATTTATGCAAAATGAAAAAAGAAAAGTGAAATGAATTACAGCATCCTGGAGATTCTGTTTTTGAAGGCAGCTTTGAGTAATTCTGCTTTCACCAATTTTCTGAATATAAGGAAGGATGGATCCTTCTTGGCATATCTCACTTGGTAACGGTTTCCAGAGACTGGGAGATAGTATCAAAATTTCCTTACCATCTCCTTTTTAGCCTTCCTTGGTGTGGCTACTTTTAGCTACATGGATTAATAGGAGCATGTGAAATGGATAGCTGATTTCTAAGAGATACATTTCAACAAGTATCGAGGTCCTAGACTGTTGAGGACCTTGTAGATCATAACCAGAATGGAAAATGACAAGGAGCTAATGAAGACACACCAAGAGTGAAGATATAGGATCAAATTGACTAGTCCAAATGATCAGTCTGGGCACCACATTTTGAATTTCCTGAAATTTCCATACTGTTTTCAAGGCCAAGCTTCTGAAGAGAACACTACAGTACTCTCTTTTGAGATTACCAATGCATGAATTTCTTATCCAGGTAGAGGGGCATCTGGTCAATCAACCAGAATTTATAAGACACTCTCTTGGCCATGGCAGATAACTGAGGCTTCATGAAGACCCACAAGCTGTGAACCTGATCCTTCAGGGGAGTATAACCCCATTGATGCCAGGTATGTTTCCCTGTAACTGGTCTGATAATCCTAACAATATGATCTCCATCTTATCTAGATGCAGTTTCAGTTTACTGGCCCTTGTCGTCCATTGCCAATGTTAAGAAAAGCTCAAGTACTTGTAGAGTGGACAAAGAGAAGGAAGGACAGAACTACATGTCATCAGCGTAGTAGAGACAGAACCAAAACTCAATATGACCTCTCCCAACAGGTTCATATAGATATTAAAAAGCATTGAGGAGATGGTTCACCCTTATGAGGCTCCATAGAAGTGGTCTCAAAGGGTAGAGGCATCATCCCCAAGCTGTACTATCTGGGATTGGCCATCAAGGAATGACTACAACCAACGGAGAATGGAGCCCCCAATTCCAAAGCTCAATAGCCTTCCCAGAAGGATGCTATGATTGACAATATCAAAGGCTACAAAAAGATCAAAGATGACCATCAAATCTGCGTCAGGAGACTGTTTTGGAGGGCAATCAATGCTATTTCACTACCATGTCACAGCTTAAACTCTGGTTGAAGTGGATCCAGACTATCAGTATATTCCAAGAGCACCTGCAATCTTTATGTATTCTTTATCTCTTAGCAGGTTTGTCCTAATAAAGAAACTCATCCTCCTGTATTTCTAGGCAGGAATAAGTATTTTTGACATACACGGCTACTCCACCTCCATTCCTATTCTTTCTGTTCTTTTTGAACCATTTTCATACTTTACTTGCTGTATTCCATCAAGTTTCAGTTATCCCTATCAAGTCATATTTGACCTCCTAAACGAAGATTTTCAGTTCTTCTTGGTTGTTTAGCGTGCTGCTGCCATTTGTACATAGGCACTGTGGCCTGCTTTCTTTTGTACATGTTTATGTGTATACATCTTCATCTGTCTTTACCTCTGAGTTCCAGTTCAGTTTTAAGACCCTCTGATCTTCATGGACAAACACATTCTTTCCAGTCCATTTGAGGTGGAACCCATCACTTGCCAGCAGTCCATCTTCCAGGATGCAAAGCCTGTTGACCCCAAATCCACATCCTTCAATGCTAGCACGATCTACAGACACAGTTAGTTGTTCACCTGGAATATTTTTCTTTTACTTCCTCTTCCTCTTTTGAGTGCTGGTAGGATGGATGAGAAGACTCTCCGGGCCCCAAAGAGCCTTGAGTTTCCTTCCCAAAGCTTCAATGTCTGATGTGATTCTTTTTTTTCACAGTTCCTCTTAGCTGTGTCATTTGCTCCCATGTGGGTGAGAAGAAAGAGAAAGGCATATGTGGGTTTTACAAGCAATGACAATCCTTCCATTTTCTCCCTGATCTATCCTCCAGGGAAATGCATACGGTATCCATGAAACTTACTGGTGTACTGTATTTTGGTTTCAGTCCCACATAGTAGGGAGACTCCCATATATACGAGTACTAAGCATTCCAAACAATAAAATGGCATATTTAACAATGCAAAATGTATGTTTTATTTAATAAAATCTTGATATAGCTAACAAAACTACTGGATTCCACTTTACTGTACTTTAAGAATCTTATTACACCTTCCAGCTGCCAGGCTTTCCAGACACTCTTTGAACAACTTGAAGAAGTGTACACAGACAGGTAATGGGATCCTGTATGTACTGTATGTATTGTGTGTGTGTGTGTGTGTGTGTGTGTGTGTGTGTGTGTGTGTGTGTGTGTGTGTGTGTGTGTGTGCGCGCGCGCGCGCGCGCGCACGCGCGCGTGTCTGTATTTATACCCCACCCATTTAGTGAACATGCCACTACCCTGGGCGGCTTACAAAATATTATTAAAACCATATAAAACATATAAAAAGGAAACAAACAAACCCACCTACATTTCCACCTACATGAATAGTTTTCCCCTTAGCATGATAAGGAACTGGTAAAGGATGGTAAGGAAATCAAATGTATAATGTCCCTCACTCAACTTCTCTCTGTTAATTAGAATGCAGTCATATGGAGGACTTTTTCAAATGAATCAGAACCTCTGAGTCACTGGTTCAATACAGACAGCTTTACACATGCACAATTCTATAAGTCTTAGAGGTATATAGATTTTGAATAGGCTCCTTTTCTTGGTGTAAATTGCTCAAGCAGATCTAGATCTTTTGATGGGAAAAGAGCTAGGTTTTGTCTGATATACTCTCCACATTTATATAAAGAGTATATATATATAAAGACAACCCAAAAATCCTAGTAACCAAAGCCTGCTCAGAATTCCTTCCCTAGAACTGCTGTGGTTAAATTTCTACAATGCTACCGTGAAATCAGATTCAGGCACTACTAGGAGCAGCACAAAGGAAATAGAGAGTTAACGCCACATCTCTAAAATAGTGGTGTTTCAAAGACTATATCCGTAATTATATGCTGGACAAGCCACAATACCCACTTGTATGACTTTGCTGCCCTCTAAGATGCGCATCTGTGGAGGAAAGGATTTCTTTATATCCTCTCTACGGAGTAGCAGCAAGAGACAAGTCCCTGCCCTGAGTAGAATTCAATACCAGGAAGGCAACTGAGGCAAACATAATGGAAATAACATGCATTTTGTTCAGTTACAGAGAGTTAGACTTAGTTTCACCAAAGGGTAAAGATTACAAAATTATGCCAAGAGCTTAATGGAAACAGTGCATTTTGAGAAAGGATTTGACATAAGTGCTTATCATGCAAGTGTTCCAGGAAGTAATTCCAGGCATAAAGGGCAGCAAGAGTGAAAAACTAGTTATTTAAGAGGATTGGAAGAAACCTTGACATGGTTGCCGGTGGCAGAGTAAGAGGAACAGAAAATTATGGCAGACATATCTATCAAGGAAGAGGTACCTGGGACAGGATTGTCACGGACCAAGATTCAAAGTAACAGAACTCTGGGACTTTTTGATTACTGTAGATTGCAGAGCTGTAACAGCTATATTTTAATTTCTATACCGCCTCCTATGTCTAATGGCATTTAGCAAAACCATCTGGCTCCAATGTTCCTTATCTTTCTGCAATCCTCCCAGCAGTGGGGGAGGGACGTCCATATATGGTTGGGAGTTTCATTCCTCACTGTGCCTCCCAGGGGTGGAGCCAGCCTGTGTGGCCTTGGGCAAACTGCACAGTCTCAGGGTGCTTCCAGAAGAAGGGAATGGTAAAACCACTTCAGAGTACTGTACTCGCTACATGGCAAACCTTCAAAAGGGTCGCCATAATTCACAATTGACTTGACTGCATACAATTCATACAGTAATTATAATACTGTAACGTTATTTTTATTCTTGTAAAGAAAAGTATACTAGTATGTGTCAGTCTTGATTGATAATAAAGACTCTACAGCTTGGCAAATACATGTAACATACATATATATGCATTGCACAATCATGCACGCACGCACGCACACGCACACAAAGGTATGGGTCAGCATAGTTTCTTGCATTTTGGACTAATGGCTGTCATGATGCACTTCACATTTCAGTACTATATCAGTTGGGAAAAGGCCTTTACATTTAAAAAATAATAATGCTTAAGAACCACTGAAGTTTATTCAGTAGGTGCCAATAGATATCCTTAACATAAGTCTTGCAAGATAGTACTTTAAAGCTGTTCCTGTGACATAACATAACAACTTTTCATTAGACAATGAAATTCACTAGGGGTGTTGGTGGTAGTTAGTTTAGAACTGGCAATGAGATATAGAAACTACAAGACTTCCAGCGGAAAGAAAACAAGGTCATTTACTTGACTTCCATTTTCCCTTTCTCATTATATATACAGCAAACCTTCACTTTCAATTGCCCCCCTTTGTATTGAATTCATGAGTACATATTTATATTCATAAAGGTTATATGAAAGTCAACATTTGAAATGTAAGCCTTTAAGTATTTATGTTAAAGCCTAATAAAAAATATACTTTCCAGGGAAATGTCCCAGGACAGCCACCGCAGCCTAGTAAGTTTAAATCTCCATCATCTATGAGAAATTACGTGTGAACAGATGTTTACAATATGATTAAATGTCAAAACTATTAATACAATAAGCTATTAGGGTATGTTATGATATACAAGGATCTGAATCAAGCAATTATTTTATTATACCTTATAGACTCTCTCTTACACGCAGAGACCTGGACAAGGCAGTTAAAAATTACTTCTGGAGATTCAAACCTAATGCTACCAGTGGGAAATTATTGACATTTACTTCAACTCCAAAGAGTTAATAATGATATATCCAAGACTAATGAAATGTCCTCACTAAATTTCCTGCACACTACTGCTGTTAGATTATTTTTAAAAACCACACATATAAAGGTAGGGACTGACCAATTAGTCTATTTCAGATCAATGTATATCTCTAACAAGTTGATTCAGAAGATCATCCCATTCTGCCTCCACATTGGTATGCACTTTTTAAATAAAGCAGAAATGGGAAGTCTTGCTTGCTTTCTGGATTGTAGTTTCCAGAAACCTTAAGCCATCATGGCCATTGACTCTGCTGACTGGGTATCTGCAGATTTTGCCCAAAACATAACCCTTTGCATATGTGGTAAAAACACAGAGAGATGTCTACAAAAAGTTCACACTGAAATACAGTAGTTTCTATGGACGGAAAAGAGCAGATACGGATTAAATGGTTTTCAATGCATTCCTATGGGAAATGCAGAATCAACATAAGAACTTTTCAACTTGAGAACCACCTTCCAATACAGATTAAGTTCTTAAGTAGAGACCCCACTGTAGCCTTTTAAGGTACCACAACACTTTTCTTTCTATCTTTGTTTTAGTTTCATTAACATTTCATAAAATAAGTATTACTGTACTAACTTTGCTTTAAAATCCTAAAATTACACAGTATTACACACATTGTGGCAAAGGATCCCAAATACCTTCTAGCTCTACAAGTCTTTGATTCTGTTTACCTGGAGACCAGAAATATGTTGCAGCATTGGGGTGGGAGGAGAGAGATCAAAAGGACAGCAGCATTTTGACCTGTATATTAGATCAAGGAAGGGGGGGGGGAGTTCACTTTAAAAGTCAAATCACCAGACTACACCCTCAAGTGTCCCCAGGCTGAAGACCAGTCCCAGGAAAATTAGAGATTATTATGGACTATGCATATATGGAAAGTTCAGGGAAACTGCTTCCACAAGATAGGTGTGGTTTATGGTCAAAAGTCAAGCCACAAAAAACCCTCTCATGACAGAGATCAAAAAGCAAGATCACACCAAATTTTGTAGAGAGTCACTAATCTAATCATTTCTGCAATTTCAGAGCATTTTTCCTGAAGTTCACCTTGGAAGTTTCCCAGTAATCTGTTCCTTCCCTCAAATTAGACACCTTGCTTTTTCTCTCACTCATACACCCTACTGGTAATGGTTCCCTATTGCTCAGTCCTACATGATAACTTGATTTTGACAGCAGTCCCTCCTGTCATTCAAAGTAGAGGTTGATTTTTAAAGGTAATTACCATTTTGGTTTGTTTATTTATTCATTACAAATGCAAGTAATTTGACAGCAGGACCCGACTGTGAACATATCCTGACAACGGACATAAGCAGCTAATCTACTTTTTCAGATGAAAAATAATATAAGGATAATCTTAAATATTTTGGAATACTATGAAGCTCACCCGGAAAAGCAAATGGCTATGATATTCTTGGATGCAGAAAAAGCTTTTGATAATCTGAATTGAAATTTAATTAATTAATTAATACCCCGCCCATTTAGACACACGTCTACTCTGGGTGGCTAACAATAAAAATGGAATCAAAACAGGATAATAAAATAAAAAGCAACAATAGTAATATGGTTCAAGATGGGGGGGGGGAATAAAAATAATCAAGTGATGACAGGAGGGAAAGCCTGTCTAAAGAGCCAGGTCTTAAGTTGGCTCTTAAAAACACCTAGCGAGGGACTGCTACAAGTTGGAGAAAGATTTTTGAAATTAATTAAAGCAATCTATACCCAGCAAAAGGCAAAAGTTAGAATCAATGGAGAGCTGACAAAAGAAATACAAATACAGAAAGGTACAAGACAGGGCTGCCCACTCTCTCCATTACTATTCATTCTTACTCTAGAAATATTAACTGAGCAAATTAGAGATAAAAAGGAAATAAAAGGACTGATAGTAAGAGGTCATACTTTTAAGCTTCAAGCTTTTGCAGATGATCTAGATATTATACTGGAGGATTCAATGGATTCGACTGAAGACCTAATGGAGAAACTTTCAAGAAGAGAAGAGAGTCAGATACTTAGGGACCCAAACCACAAAGAAAACGAGTACATTATTCAAAGAGCATTATATGAAGTTGATTAAAGAGATACAGAATAGCTTGGAGAGATGGGACAAATTACAGCTATCGTTGATGGGAAGAACAGCAACCATCAAAATGAAAGTTCTACCTAAAATTTTATTTTTATTTCAGACAATTTCCATAATATTAAAACAGTCATTTTTTCAAAAACTTAACAAGATAATCATGAGATTTGTGTGGCAAGGTAAAAAACCAAGAATTGAAATCAAAGGAATGCAAGATGCCAAACAAAGAGCAGAATGATGGGATTTATTATATAAATGGCTTGAGTCACCAGATAGTGCTTGAATAACATAGAATTAAACTAAGATGTAACTGTAAGTTGAAACCTGGAGGGCAATCAAATTGTATGAGATGACAATATATTTTGTGTTCTCCTTCCCCCTCTTTTTCCCCCCATATCCCCCTCTGCCTTTTGTACTCCTTACCTTATCCCTAGTTGTTAAAAATAAAAAATAATTTAAAAAGAGCAGCTAATCTACTTTTTTTCTATTACATCTTAATTAATATAAGGAAAAGTGAAGAAGGGTGAGATTTTTCCTTCTCAAGTTAGAAAAGCTAACAAGAGTATAAAGTTTAAGAATTCCTACCCTGATTGAATTCCTGTTTCCTTCTTACCATGCAACCCCCTGCCTCGCTTTGTTTAAACTACTACTTCTTCATGACCTTGAATCTTTCAGTGTTAGAATTATTTGACAAATGAGTCCCAAAGAACAAATTTACAAATTAATCCTGAAGTAGCGAAATGACTGCTGCATAAGATGAGTTGCTCTCCCAAATATTTACCTAGCTGTTTGATTAATTTAATTCCTTTTAGCAAAGTCCAAGTGCTGCAATGCTGAGCTAAGAAGTGGAACAGAGGCAATGTTCCTGTCATATCAGTGTAGAAAGGGTTTCCCCCCATTCGCCAAATCAAAGGCTTTCAGGTTTTATTTTTTTAACAGTCCTGAGAAGGCCACCTGCATCATTTAACCCTTTGACTGAAGGAAGGCTGCAAAGGACTATTGCAGTTCTTTGTCCTTGCCATATTGTGCAGTTACATATTTGATACTGCATCATGAGTCCATCCTTTTCTAGACAAGAGACTGCCTTAAACTAAGGGCCTGCCCAGACTGGTTGCTTTAGGGTAGGCTGGATCAGGCTGCAAAGCGTCAGTTGAGGTTGGGGAGAGAAGCAATGTGCCACTTGGTGTGTTCCTCCTGTCTGAATAGCTTGTCAGACAAACACTTCCCCATATCTTCTGTGCAGGATCAGGAGAAGTGAAATTACTCTTTATTGCATTTGGTAGATATGTATATTAATTTAATCAAAGTGGTTTGTTGCATCAGTGAAATATATATATATTATCCAGTATATGTATCAACCAAGAAGCTGCCTGCAGTTGCCATTTTAATTGGCAATATGCAGACCAGCAAAGAATTTTTTTTATTTATTCAAAGTGATTTATTGTATCAGCAATGATCTAGCAGATGCAATAAAAATAATTGCATTCCACATGACCCTCTGCAGAAAATCAGAGGAAGTGTTCAATTTCTGATATCCTGAAGTGGCTCATAAGTCTCTGGAAGGAGCTGTAAGGCTCTATTTTAGTCCACTCCAAGCAACCACACTCACTGGTAATGGAATAAACTGGAGCCTTCCAAACTACACCAAAATAGCTGAACCCTGTGACAGAGGTTCAGAAAGATGCAGTTTGGGGCAAATTGGTCCGCTGTGTCCATGTCCATGTGTGTATACTGGGTTGGGGGGAGGGAGTGGACCAACCTAACTCATCAGTGCGCCAAACAGCAGGACAAACACCCATGTGGACAGGACCTCATTCAGCTAGTATGTGCCCCAGATCTCTAATCTAATAGGTGATGACACTTCAGGGACTTTCGGACCTTTGCTCCCTGTGATTCTTTAAACAAAAATTCTGGGGATTTCACCCTAAGACCATCTGTACCCAAAACATATACTGTACCCAAGGAGAGTATACCCCTTTGCACTTTTTTTACCTGTAGGAGGAAAATGGCCAAGTAGTGTGTTGCTATACATACACGGGCCATTCCTTCTGCTAATCTAACAGTTACCATGCAAGAACATTGATTTTAAAAAAAGTCACCATTGGAATTGATGTAAATCAACAGTGTGACTAAGCCCTTAGTTGCAGTTTTTTCTAAGTTCTGTTTGCAGAAGTATCATAGAACCCTTTTCTTCCACACAGCTATCACTGGCGGAGATTATTAAGAAGGTAATTCCTTTGTCCTCTTGGAGTCAGGTTAAACTATAAAAAGATGGTTTTTCATACAGGTTTGCAGCTCCCTTGTCCCTTAAATTATAAGGCTTCCTTAATATCAGTGATTCATGATAACTGGGGCTGAAATGATTCAGACATCAGCTCCTGGAATCCTTACTACAGTATTGGCCATACTGGCTGGAACTTCTGGGACTTGAAGTCCAAAAGATATAGTGGACCAAAGCACCACTGCTTTATGTAGCCAATTTATGTAACTGCAACTTAGCATTATATAAAGTGCTTACTTTGTTAGGAGACCACTGTAATGCGCTCTACGTAGGGCTGCCTTTGAGGCTGATGCGGAAACTCCAAGTGGTGCAGAATGCGGCGGCCAGACTTCTTAGTGGTGTGAGAAAATACCAACACATCTCACCCACTCTGGCCACACTGCATTGGCTGCCCATTCGGTTCTGCATCGACCTCAAAGTGTTGATGCTTATGTATAAAGCCCTAAACGGTTTAGGGCCTTGATACTTGATGGAACGCCTACTCCCACCAAGAACTACCTGTATCATTCGATTGAGTCAGGGGGTGAGGCTGAGGAGCCTGACGCCGAGGGAGGCCTGAAAGGAAAAAACAAGAAATCGGGCCTTCTCGACAGTGGCTCCTCGCCTCTGGAACAACCCGCCCCCAGAGATTTGTGCGGCCCCTACGCTAGGTATCTTTAAGACCCATCTAAAAACGTGGATGTTTAAGCAGGCTTTTCCTCCAGATAACACTTAACATTTTTTCTTTAAGTATTTCTGATATATTGCCATCTTGAAGAATCGCTTATTGTTTATGTCTGTTGTTCATTGCTTATTGTATATTATATATTGTTGTTTTTTTACTATATGTATATGTTGTATTTTTGCATGTTTGGAAGCCACCTAGAGTGGTCATTTTGACCAGATAGGCGGGGTATAAATAAAACAAACAAACAAACAAACAAACTGCAACAGCCAAATTTTAGAAACCATGATACTTAATCAACAAACTATAAATGCTCCAGTGAGAATTGCTGAATGGTGGAATGATTTCACATGCTCAGAGGCTATTTCCTCCATTTGCAAAGCAGGGAGAGAATTGTAAGTACTGTATGATAGGAAATACTTGTAGAATCAGTTTCTGGAGATGACACTCATGCTTGATGCCACTCATCGGCTTCTCAAGTCAAACATCTGCAAGTAAAATTAAATATCTCACTTCCCTAACGTCTGGGTTTTACAGCCTTAATCTGTAAAGGAGCATTTAGAATTTTTGGAGTCTGTGTGTATGTACGTGCACACACGCAAGAGTATATAGTTTATATGTCTGTAAACTTTACTACTAACTTGCTGAAGCACAAGTTATAAAATTCTATTATCTTCTCAGCAAGGTCATTTTGCCTAACAGCACAGAGAGAGAAAGAGAGAAATTAGCAGTCTCGCAAGTGCCAAGCGGACTACATAACAGGTTTGCACTTAAAATGAACTATCATCAACACATAATAGCCATAAATAGTTGTCTTGACAATCATGCAAGTTCTTGTGCCACCTCAGTTCTGCTCTGGCTATTACTACATTCTCTCTCGATAGTAATCAAAATTAAGGTGCCACTCGCTGCTTTCAATGAGATGCAACTCTGAACATGTGCATCAATGTTCTAAATGACACATACTAGCTTGCATGGCACTTTGCTCCTACAGCTACCTCTTGCCTTCCCTGAGAGAAAAGATTCATCACGTGCCAAAAATATTGAAAGCAAAGTACAGGAAATTTCTTGGCACTGGTGGCTTGACACAACAGTTTGCCATGGCACAGCATTGCTGGCAGGGTTCATTGGAGGAGGGTAATTGAAACTGGAACTAAAATCAGGGAAACTGACTTAACCAAGTTCTGCGCTGAGCAATACTTTTATGGGCTGGCTGAATAACTTAGTGAATAAGTTTTTGGACAAGGAGCCAGAAGTTGGGAGTTCAATTCTACAAGGAGAAGAGCCAACCTGTGTGGCCTTGGGCAACCGGCACAATCTCAGGGCACCCTTAAAAGAAGGGAAAAGTAAACCACTTCTGAGTATTCTTTACCTTGGAAATTCTGAAAAGGGTTGCAACAAGTCAGAATTGACTTGATCGCATATGGTTGTTATTATTAAAAACTTACAAACAGGTAGCATTCACGTTCTTCAGAACTGTTGATCAGGCAAAATGGTATAAAATTTGTATTTCTCACACACACACACACACACACACACACACACACACACACACACACACACACACACACACACACACACACACACACACACACACACACACACACACACACACACACACACACACACACACACACACACACACACACACCCTTCCCTGGATAATTAAAAAGTAAAATACTTTTATTCTTACTAAAAAGTAACAAAGTGAACCTCTTCATCGGGCAAATATATTTAGCCTGATGAACAGTTCTGGAGAATAAGAAGACTACAATTATCACAGTATGATGTCTTTGGGAAACTCTTACTGTGTTTCAGGAAGGCATAAAACAATTAGCATATTTGAAATGAAAATGATTTACAGGAGCTGAACATGACAGAGATGACTTATCACTTCACTTAAAAAAAAGATGGGAGCAGGATTCTGGACTATAGATAGGTGTATTGCAGTAATACTTGAGAAGACACACAAGCACTCTTGATCACTATGTGTTAAGTGATACAGCATACCTTGACTGGATTATGAAGGAGACGAGGATTAAGCACCAGAGTCCAGGAGTTCTCAAGGCAGTGTATGGAGAACATGCCAGCTTCTTTACCATTTCATCAGTAGAGGATAACAGTAGGAGATTAAATACATTTTGATTTAACATGCATTTTGAGTTCACCAGCTAACTTTTCCAGGCAAAATTGAGATTTCTGTCCCAGGTGGTAGTGTAGGATTTCAAAACGAAAAGTGAGCCACTGCTTTCTGTGAACAACCTCAAATGTCTGATTTGTCTCAAGAGACCAGATGCTCAAACAAGAAAAGAAACTGTTACCCAAGATAATACTGTATAACTTAACCATGCACTCTTGGCCTTGTGTAAGTGCAACTTGAAAATCTTGCATTCTTGTGCAACTTGAAAATCTTGCATTCTTTTACAGCAGTATCTGTTCTGGTCAGATCACCTGGTGGATCTTCCAAGCTGCAGTCCAAAGGGTAACTGACAGAGTATGTGATTTAGAAAGTTGAGTGGGGGAGGGGAGAGAATTTGCCAGTCTTCATACAGTTTATTTAGACTGAATAAATGTTTAATCGTTGTTGTGGGTTTTTCGGGCTCTTTGGCCATGTTCTGAAGGTTTTTCTTCCTAACGTTTCGCCAGTCTCTTTGACCGGCATCTTCAGAGTGCTGTCCTCTGAAGATGCTGGCCACAGAGACTGGCGAAACGTCAGGAAGAACAACTTTCAGAACATGGCCAAAGAGCCCGAAAAACCCACAACAACCATTAGATCCTGGCCGTGAAAGCCTTCATGAATGCAAATGTTTAATCCTTAGCAAAAACTGTTCAGAAAGTTGGGAAAAAATCTTTGGAAAACAATTTTCTTATGCTGATTCTCATTTACACTGAATGCTTCAAAGACAGAAAGTTGAATACCGTATATTCTTTCTGTTTTACTTGGGTATACATAAATTAATTCATTTAATAAATTTATAAGCCACTCTTCATCACAAAGGCCCTAGGGCAACACACACTTCAATTTATTTTGTATGTTTACTGTTAGGAAAAAAAAGTTCTATTCACTACTTGATGAATACTTCAAGGACTATTTAATGGAAATCTCTACTATCACTGTGCATCCTAACATTCACATACACATATCAGCAGTCCAAGAGTATATATGTAACAGTGTTGCAGAAAGTACTCAGACTGGATGATTAGCTGATCTGTATTCCTTGCTGATTTGAAGTAGCAGGAGCAGCAGCAATCAAAGCTTTGAAAACTTTAATACCGATTCAGATTTTTATGGGGCCACGGATATGCCCACTGTCTTTTCACTTCATTCTTTATCCGTTAAATTAAATATTAGTGCCTGTCGCATGGCTGTATTAAAACAAGGTTGCAAAATATGTCATGTGCCACATACCTCTTCCAAAAGCACCCAAATGATTTTAAAAAAATATATTCTACTTTGGTTAAAAACCAAAATGTGGTATCATTGTTCTCTCTGGATAGCACTGTCACTGCAATTATGTCAAAACATGTTTTAAAAATATAAGGATTAGCAACTGATAGCTCTTAAAAGCAATCTACCTCCAAAATACATTCCATCTTGTTTATCTGCCCTTCTCACAAAGCTTTTAGAAGCACACATTTTAAGGAAAAGTGTGCAAGTTACCACGTGCACGCGTGCCCTCACTTTAATTGCTTCCGTGTATGTACAACATGTACAGTGATTCTTCGTGATTCTTACGTTCTTGCAAAGCTGATGAGAACCAGTGTAGTCACTCATGCACAAGAAAGTTGTGGCTCAAACTGTGGCTCACCAAAGGTTACCAACATAGTGAATGGAAGTGGTAAGATCTGAATGAGGAACTATCAAAGCACTGCTCCTTCTCATTGTCCAGTATAGCATACTTGGTTGCGGGCTACATGTGATCCTCTACATCTGGTCGGATCACAATACCCAATATTCTCCAGTGTTAGCTGTGCTGATTTGAGTGATATAAATGGTACTCTAACATTATCTGGAAAACCACATTTTCCCCACTCATACCATCGCAACTAAATAATGTGCATAGGTATATTTCAGTGAAGTAGAAAGGGTTTGAACAAGCTATCCACAAAAAGCTCACATTGGAACAAATATGTAAGGCTTTAAAGTGGCAAAACATTTTGTCTTTGCTTCCCCTCTTTAATTTTGTCAACGATATCATCAATTTTAAAATATATTAGAAATCCTAGAGAGCTGACTGTTTAATTCCACACACTGGGCTCCTCAAAGCAGAAGGTCTTCCTTTGGCCTAAGTTAAAATTCAACGCACCAGTCCAACATCATCTAGTAGTTCCACTAAATTCCCTCTTCTTTTTTTGTGCCATCAAGTAACTTCCGACTTATGGCAACTTTGTTTGCTGCGTGCTGTTAAAACTAGACAGTGTCTGCCCTTTCTTAAAGGAAAACGCAGGACTGTGGACATTTAGGGTTAAACATTAAACCCATGTCCCACACTGAAAGTTGTAGTTAAAGGTAGATTCTATGTCATCAGCAAAAAATTTATTCCACAATAACTTCATAAACCAATAACGTATCGCAGAACTATAGTCTTATTTGATGTCCTTGACTTATGACTTTAATGATGGTTATCCTTAAGAAAGATTAGTTTATAGAAGTGAAAACTGCTGGCAGCAAATTTGAATACACCAAGAAGATGGGTTTTACTTACCAAAATGTAGCTCTCGTATGCTATCAAGTCCCTTCAGCTACATTTTGGTTTAATTTTTTTATTTGCCCTATGAAATATGACCTCCAAAGGGTCCTGTCATTAACAACCCTGTTCACATCTTACAAACTAAAGGTCATGGCTTTGGTAAGTATTGATAAAGTACAGCATTTATCAATAGCAAAGCAAAAGATGCCCCCACCCAATGATAGCTTTAGTATTAATTAGTAATTGCAGTAACTGTATGCCAGGTTGAGAGATAAGACTAAAGGCTTGGATATTGATTCAAGTGCTTCAGTTAATTCAATTTATTGTCTGGATTACTCAGAGTCAAACTTAATGATCATTATTATGCTTTTATAACTTTGAAAAAGAAATTATGTGCAATGAAGGTAGAAGCCTTCAAGTAATAAACTTAGTTTAAAATCTGCATCTGTGTTGGCGTGAAAAAGCCCAATGTTAAAAGCTAAATAAGACCACTCCATTTAAATGGATCTCTTAGCACTGTGCTAAGTCCTGAGCAGATTCTTTGAACTGAGCTCCCATGCCGGTTGCTCCATGTAGCTTATCCAGCTGTAGTGTAGCCTGAGGATAAGCACCAGCATCATATAAAACTGGAGGTAATGTTCACCTTAATTAATTAATTTGATAATTAATTAACATTTTCAAGGATTATTGAAAAATATTTTCTTTAATCATTACATACAAATAACATTTAATTTTGACTACCATATTTTTCCATGTATAAGACTATACTTATGTCTAAAATCTTTAGACTAAAAATTGAGGTTCATATACATGGAAGTAAGCTGAGGAGAGAACAAAAACAAGTGGAGGGGAAAGCAGGGATCAAAGCAATCCTGCAGCGCTTTGATCCCTTTCCCCCTACACTTGCTAAGCCCCACTTATTTTTCTTAATTTTGGATTAGAAAAGCGGGTGGGTTCTTATACATAGGGGCATCTTGTACACGGAAAAATATGGTAATTACTTAAGGTATGTGTTAACTTGTTACATTACTTTTAGGGGGATAATTGGGGGATTGGCCATCTTTGTTTCTTGTCTCAGTTACTTAAATTACTTTGTTTAAATTCAAAACGAATGCATTAACAAATAGCATAATTTTTTCTTGATGAATGAATATTAATGCATTAATGTTCCTTATACATCTGATGTTAATACAGAACATAAACACCCAAGATGCAAAGAAATCCGCCTAGAGTGGTCGAAATGACTAGATAGGCGGGGTATGTATAAATAAATAAATAAATAAATAAATAAATAAATAAATAAATAAATAAATAAATAAATAAATAAATAAATAAATAAATAAATAAATAAATAAATAAATAAATAAATAAATAAAATCTCTCCAATATCTTGTTTCTGGATTTTAAAAAAACAGGTCTTGAAAGAACAGGTTGGCTTCTCAAGGATTTCCAAACCCTACTAAGAGTTCTCTTGGGCAAAAGTGTAAAAACAAACATGAGTATTTTCTATCATATTTCTTGTGTCTGGCAGACAATGCAGCAACACATACGTGTTTAATTATTCAATTGTATTTTAGCATATAGTTTAATTTTTTTTAATCTTCAAATTATTATCTTTTTAATTCTGTTTTTAAAAAGACAGTATCGTGAGTCCCCTTGAGTCCCCTTATGGGGAGAAAGGTGGCATATAAATAAAACAAGCAAACAATAAATAAATAGATTGAGCCTTTTCCCACATACATAGCATGCACTGAATGACAGGATGATGGACAGAATTTTTTAATTAAAACATCCATTCAACACTACATTTGTTTGTTCATGCAAGATGAAAATGTGCCATGTTTTGTGATAATGTATGTTTTTAAAGTTAAGGGGGGGAAATCAGTCTTGCAAATGTGCACCACCTCTCCAAGATCAACAAAAAAACTTTTTCACCACCTTGCAGAATGCCTACTTCCAACTGGATGTGCCTGTCTTACCAGCAGATCCAAGGCAGGATGGCTGAGGATGCTGACCCTCAGCTAGGTCTTGAGAGAGAAAACAAGGAATGGGACCTTCTCAGGGGTCACTCCTCAGCTATGGAACCAACTACCTCCTGATATCTGCTTGGTCCCTTTGCTAGTGACCTTCAAGAAGTCATTAGAAATCTGGTTATTTTGGCAGGCTTTTCAAACTACTCCATCTATGGTGACCTCTGAAGCAGTCTTTAATGGGATTGACTACTGCCATTGTAAATGTTTTATGTCTTTTATAATGCATTTTAAAATTTGAGTATTTTTATTTCACGTCTATTTTGAAATCTAGTTATGTTTTAGAATGTTTGACTATTGTTTTCTTTTGTGTTGTAAATTGCCCAGTAGCCTCTGGCCAGATGAGCAGTATGGAAACTAACTAACTAACTAAAATTGTAGCGAGACGGGGTTGTTGGTTGGCTGGCTGGCTGGCTGGTTGTTTCTTGCTTACCAAATATGGACAAACCAGCACAAGGTTTATATTTCTTAAAAGCACAGCCTTCTTGAAAGTCTTGCCTAACTCTGGGCATAAATAAGACCACACTGTCTTCTTTATATAGTTAAAAGTCTATGCTTCTGTACTAAATATACTATCTCTTGCATTACCCTTCATATACGGTGATGTACCCTTTCTGGCAGGGGTGATCCTCTTGCTTCTCCTTTTATAAGTTAAGGCCTGCTAAGGCCAATTTCCCAACAAAATATGTAATATATATGACTGGTTGCAACGGAAAGGGAAGTTTCAAAGGCCCCACAGTGAGAACACATTGCTCATGCCTACCAGCAGGTTTTCCAAGCCACAGGCAATTGGATTATTTTTCAGGCTAGGCAGTTAAAAGGTGGGAAACCTTTTGTGTTCAGAACTGATAGCGAAGGTGAGCCAAAAGCTGTTACCCTACCCTACCATTTCAAAGGGTTCAATTTAGTCTTGGAAAGAGTGTTCTTGCTTTCAGCTTTTTTTAAAAAAAATCCCAGTTGCTTTCTTCAGCTAAGAGAGTGCAATTAGGAAACAAGAACTCAAGTTGCAAATTCTCCAAGAGGTTTCAGGTACAGCTGGTTGTTCCCATTCAGCTCCCAGAAGGCATAAGCTTGAGATGCCGCTCTCTGCATTTCTGCAGGTGTTCTCTTCTCAAAAGTGTGAGAACGCAAGTAAGGATCAACACATTACAATTTGTGCTTTATTGAATACATTTATATCCTGCTTTTTGTTTAGTGATCTCAAAGCAGCATACATGGCTTTCTCCATCCCAATTTCAACCTCACAGGAACCCTGTGAGAAAGGTCAGACTGAGATACTTCCATCCTAAATTCTGGACTTAGATTTAGATAATAGTCTTTCTTTTATTTTATTTTTCCAAAAATAAGCCCCAACCAGCAAGACTCACCCACACCCAATTGGCAGCTGGGCTGCATTAGGTGGGTTGGATCCAGAGGTTCATTCATGTCAAACTATGAGAGAGTTGTCAACTCCTTATTTTGCAGGGAGTTGAGCCTAAGACAGTCAGCACAAACAACAACAACAACAACAAAACAACAACAACAACAACAACAAACTTCCGAAAGCTCAGCCTTTCTGGTCATTACTGCAGTTTCTGGATCTAATCTTAAATCCAAACACTCCAGTATTTAAATCAACTGCTTCTATGTAGTTTTCTCTTAGTGCATTACTGAAAACTTGTTGGTTTGAAATATTCTATCCGTCCTGTGAGGCTGCTATGCTTATAAAAGAACTTGTGATTGGTTTTTATGTTGAATCTTAGACTTCAGCTAGGATCAAAACAACATCATCCTGGGATATTAGGTTTATATTAATGCTAATCTTTTTCTCTAGTGCAGAAGGAAGTGGAAGTTAATCTGGAGGCAACAGTACTATCAAAACTGATACAGCCTTAAAGGTTAACCTTTGGTGAGGTACTCCTAGATTCTACAAAAGAAGTCGACCAGAGAGTAAGCCCAAACCATGTGTGAACTACCAGAATACAGTAGTGTGGTGAAGCAGTACAGTATATTGCAGCAGCAGCCGTATGTACCTCTTTGTTTTGTTTAGTCATAAAGTCATGTCCGACTCTTCATGACCCCATGGACCAGAGCACCCCAGGACCTCCTGTCTTCCACTGCCTCCCGGAATTGGGTCAAATTCATGTTGGTAGCTACGATGACACTGTCCAACCATCTCATCCTTTGTCTTCGCCTTCTCCTCTTGCCTTCACACTTTCCCAACATCAATGTCTTTTCCAAGGAGTCGTCTCTTCTCATGAGATGGCCAAAGTATTGGAGCCTCAGCTTCAGGATCTGTTCTTCCAGTGAGCACTCAGGGTTGATTTCCTTCAGAATGGATAGGTTTGTTCTCCTTGCAGTCCAGGGGATTCTCAAGAGTCTCCTCCAGCACCACAGTTACAAAGCATCCATTCTTCAGCGGTCTGCCTTCTTTATGGTCCAGCTCTCACTTCCATAAGTTGCCATATGTACTACTCTGTTGTAAATTTGCCCATTTGTAATTTTTACTAGTTCATCATCCCTTCCCACAGACATAAAGCTTCACTTATTTACTTTTTGTAAGTGAAAATAAAAGTTTTTAAAGTCTCCCCTCCCTCCCTGTGCTTGGTAAGAATATGAGAGTTTCTGTGCATTGCATTTCAACATTCCTCCACAACCTTGTGAAACTGAGATTTATCTTATGTACTTATTTTATATACCGTCTTTCCCCTTTTTGCTTTGTATGTTGAGCACAGCACAGTCCTTGCATTTTGTGTTTAAAAAAGTATTTTCCATATAAATGTTCCACATAAAAAGTATTTCCCAGACAAATAAAGTTCCAGTATTTGCCCCTCTTCTCACGCAACAGCAAATGCGCACGCGCGCGCGCGCGCGCGCGCGCGCGCGCACACACACACACACACACACACACACACACACACACACACACACACACACACACACACACACACACACACACACACACACACACGAGTATCTTGTTGCAGTGGTTCATATTTTTTCTAATCAAATATTTTTTAAAATGTTATATTCTTCTGCCTTGCCACTGAACGGACAGGTTAGTGGGGATGGAGGCTGCAGTCCAACAATATCTATGGGGCCACACATTCCTCTGCCTTGATCTAAGGAGAATCAGAGAGATGGGGCTTATACTATGCTGGTGGCTAGAAGACTATTTGCAACTTCAAACCTCCCTAAAAAGAATCAGCAAGCATCCTTTCACAATGGATAATGCAACCCTGGCTCAAATTCCAGCTTATTCACCCTCACCGAAGCAAATACAAGCTATAGTTGCAAAGGAATCCATGGTCACACATTAAGATGAACATATGCAGATTGCAAATCCCCCCACTGTCCTGCCAACCTGCCAAGAACTCACCCAGAAAAATTCATGTAGATCTACTGAGGTGAAGATCAAGAAGGTGAAGATCTGAAGGTTAATTTGCTTAGGGATTGAGCAAGACCATTCCACTGCCATATCTAGAACTTTCCAGGCAGAAGGGAGTGGAATTACTTGCAAAGCAGTGCCCTTTACTTTCCAGAGTGGTAATTCAAAATGCAGAAGAGAATCAAAAGCCATTGACAGCTCCAGTCCTTGTCTATCTTTCAGGAAAGACCACTTGTCTGGTTAACCAAATCAGTTTAAGTCACAAAAGCAGATCAAGAGTAAGATTCAAACATATCTTTAAAATTCACATCTGTATCATTTCAAGAATACTGGAATCTAAGCCACCAACACCCATGCACCACTGCATCATTTGACGTGTTACACAGCTGGGGCAAGGAGTGTGTAGTGCAGGGGTGGGAAACTTGTGGGTCTCCAGATGTTGAACTGCAGATCCCCACTGACTATGCTGGCTAGGGCTGATTGAAGCTGAAGCCCAGTGCGGCCAGGAGAACCACAAACTGGCCGTCATAACATATGGTCTGTCTTGGTGAGTTGCACCATTGCAATCTGGATGGATCACTGTGTTATCCCAGAACAAATTACTTATCCATCTAGCCCAGTACTGGATTGCCCATCTAACCCAGTAATGAGCCACAGTGACTCTTCTGGGTTTCCTTTCAAATGGAGATGCAAGATATTAAAATCTGGGACCTTCTGTGTAGACACCCTGAGTTTTACTATTAAATGTTGGTATTTCCTCAAAGAACAAAGGGGAGAGATACATTCTCAAATCATTATGAAGGCAACCAGGATGATCTAAATTCTGCATGCTTAATGTACAGGATGAAGCTATTGATGGGACTCTAACAGGCAAGGCAGGTCACTAGGGCAGAATTTCCCACTTGCATTTCCCAACATAGCAACATCATTTCTAAAAGGGGAGTCATTGTTCACCCTTCTAACTGGGTGTGTGATTTCTGGTATGTGTCCAGGGTCCCTAAGTGGTGTTCACGTATCATGATACAGGTTGCTCAGTACGTATCTCAAAGGAAATCCACTACTGAAGGATAAAGAAACAGTAACTACTGGAACAAAACAGTGCCAGTTTTGATGGCAGTAGGTACGTTTAACAGTTCTTAAGTAAAAGCTTCATAGTCCAATTAGCCAAAGGGTATAAAATGTTTTACTCTCATTTGCCCTATGTGAAGAAGTAAAACAATTTAATGTTTACAGTTTGTGGAGCTGAGTAGAGCTCCAGTCTGTAACTTTAAAGGTGTCCTGAAACTGTGACATACTACTGTAACATCAACTGATATTTTACTGCTTCATTCTCTAGTCACTGTCATACATAGAATAAGTGTTTAAGGGAAGTGTTAATGCTCCAAATATGATCTGCTTGGGACTGCAGAATGTCCCTGTATTTCAGTCCACTAGAAAGGATCATTGTGCACACAAAAGACTCTAAACAGTATCCTACCAATGCATGTTGATCAAAATTTGCAGAAATATTTCTTGCTTTTTAAATGTGAAGAAATAATTGCATGCTGATCTAAAACTGGCATGTGGAGAGAAGCATAGTTTGCAGGTACCGTGTGATGAACTTACCCACTTTAACTTTTGAATGGCACAAACAGTACAAGAAATTATTCCAGACCACAGCCAAGCCCTGAGCGGTTGCAAGTCTTGAAACGAAAAGCTTTGTCTTCCTGTCTTCAGAGCCTTATTCCTCTTCAGAGACTATTCCTCCATCTGGAATGCAGAAACCTGACTTTTGTGGTGCTGTCAGGTAATGGATGTCTGATGAGGTTATTATCTACAGACGACTTTTGAATATTTGGAAACAAGAACCATAAAATGTCATTTATTCAGATTCTAGAAAGCTGCAGGGTGTTCTTCCTCCCCCTTAAATTAAGCTTTGAAGATTCATTTTGAGGAAGCTGGCACTGGTATTATTAACATGCTGCAAAGTTTCCCCAAAAGGTATTTGTCAGAATAATATAGTATGAACTGGCAGGCAGTCTGCAATACGGATCCTCTTGAGAGAGAGAAATTGTCTTCAGGCAGCAAAAGCAGTGCCTCAGCATAGCTTCTAAAACTCACAGTGTGTGAATGACCAACAGACACGCATATCTCCTACAGTCAGATTCACTGGAGCTATAGAGTTCATCTCAGAGTACTACATACCTGACTGCAAATAAAATCGACTAGCCAGTAATTCACGCGTTGCATTTTTATCAGCTAGCTAAAAATGTGAGAACTCACTGCATCAGAACTGCCTGGTTAAAAAGTAATGCCTGAAGTGGTGCTCTGAAAGTGTTTGGAGGAAAACTGTAACCTCTCGTGCCTCTTGGGATGGAACAAGGGAATAGAGTGACATCGGGGGGGGGGGGGAGCAAATGCTTCCAGTAGGAATATAGGCTGTTATCCATCTACCTAGAACTCACTAAAGTAGGAACTGTAGCTCCGTGTTAGTGAAGAAAGGATGTACATCAATTTATGTTGCAATTTGGGGGGAAAACTGTACAAAAATTTAGGGGAGGTTCCCTCATTAAAACAATCTAAATGGAATAGACATGGAAAGAATTCAAACTAGGAAAAGGAGGAAGTACATAAAAATGGAATGGAATAGATTTGCCCATTTCTGTGCATTACACATTGGCCAAAATCCTGTTGCTTAGTGCAGTAACTCACACTAGAGTAAGCCTACTGAATCAATGGGAATTTAGTGAGTCAGCTCCTCCATAAGTTCCATTTATTAAAATGAGCCTACTCCATTTGTGACTTACTTTACTTTAGCATAGTAAGCTGCAGTTAGAGTGGATCCGTTAGAATCCATGGAACTTACAGAGGGCTTGACTCACCAAGCCAATGTATAAGAGCAGTACACAGCAGAAACTTTGTGAGACAAAATGTGGATCCAGAGTTCTAGGAGGGAGACTGAGTATGAGGAAGTCAAATTGCTGGATAGCTCAGTGGTTTAGGTAGCTGGCTATGGAACCAGAGTTTGGGAGTTCAATTCCCTACTGTGCCTCCTTGACAGGGGCTGGACTCGATCCACAGTGTCCCTTCCACCTCTGTAGTTCTAAGAAGTGACTACTAGGGGGCAGGACTGAGTACTCCTCTACCACCATTCCATTGCAAAGCATTCTCTACTGACAGTTCCCCAACAGACAAGAGATGGGTGGCCTTACACTGTGAAAATCACTTGTTATTTAGCCCACGCAAGCTGGGAATATTTGCAGAGGAATGCAACATATCCCATTTAGGTCCAATTCACAAAAAAGTAATGTTAGAAAGGAGGGAAGGAAGGAAAGAAGTTTTCTCTTAGGCAACTCTGATCCTGTTGTTTCAAAGAGAAACAAAAGTTGTCTCTCATACAATCACTTTGAAAAAAATGAAGTGAAGTAATCACTGGAGAAGAATTCTCACAGTTATTTTTGGAACTCACTTGTCTTTGAGGCCTGCCTTGTTGCCTCCTGCAAAATAAGCCTGACTGTATGGATGCAACTTCCCTCTACACCCATTGGCGTCCCCACTGGATTTGTGGATGGTAGTCCCACTTAATTGCCTCCAAAGTTGTGAGCAATTTAAAATAGGACTCATTATCATGATTTTAGCTTTGTGATTTCACCAAAGCATAAACTTCATTTTGGTCTTGAAAGTAGAGAAATAGGTTAAACACTTCCTCTGAAACTTTCAGTAAACAGATTATTTTGGTTTATCAATCCAAGAAATCTGTCAAAATGGCTACAACTGCTATATGCACTCCAGTGCCTTCCATGAATAAAAAATACTGAAGCCCTTTAACCACAACCCCAGAAAAGTTTTAAAAGAAACCCCAAGAAGAGCCCTATCCTGATTTTCTGACCACATCTGCATATGATCCCCCCACATGGGCTACAAAGCATCTGTTTATACCTCTTACTTCCTTTATTATGAATTCTGCATAAACACAAAAAGCTCATTCCACAAACTTACACTTGTATGAGACTTCCCTTTGTGTTCCTCGCCCTCCACCCACTGCTGCCTTTGCCCAATGCAGTCATCAGGAATACACTATAAACGAGGCTGCATTTGTCATGCTGACATGAATGCAACACGATCAAGAGTGTGAATGCTGGAAACAGCCCCTTAGCTTCACGCCCTGCCAGCCTCCTTTCCACAAACCCAGCTACCTTCCTACATTGGGCCCCCATCCTCCTACTCACACCTATTTATCTGTCATGTTGAAATGAAGGGGTTGATGGAGGGATGGTGGGATGGACCAGCTGAATGGGAGATTAAGGCACATACCAATTCCTCCCAGCTTCCTGTCTTAGAAGCGGTTAAACAATAGGGCACTATTCACACAGCAAACTTCAGTTTTCCGCCAGAAAGAACCTGGGGGAAGGTAAAGAGCCTTTTGCTTCTTTTTGAGAACTTTTGGTAAAAGGAGGCGCTAGCAACCATGACAACTCAATTAAAATAGGATTTTCCTATTAACACACTGGGCAAATACTGCCTTTAGGTTATATATAAAAAGCCATTGCATGAACCTAAACTTCCCTTCAGCAAAATCAAGCACAACAAATCCCATTCACAACAACTATAATGCCCATTCAACAGTGCTTTTTCATGCAAGATACATGTTACTATGGCTCTGGATGCTGTCCTAACCAATGACATGTTTGTGCACATTTAAAATACTGTAGTAAAATGTTATGTTACACTGTGCGTTCACATTCAGAAAGCTTTCCTGAGGAAGGTTTTCCCTCCACGGTACTTGGCAAATTTTGCTGCCTGAAATTCAAGCCAAATCCACTCTCTGCAGGCTTTCAAAATATTTATGGAACCATCCAGACCCAAAGCTTAGAAACGTTACTTTGTTGGACAGCAGTTCCCAGTATTCCCTAGCTAATATGTCCCCTGGGCCCCTGGGGGCAGGAGCAGTAAAGTGTCAGAATCCTGTTTAGCACAGCATTTGAAAATCTCTCTGTGGGAATGGTGAGGCAATTCTGAGCCTTTTCTGCAATGGAAACAAAATTACCAGTTTCCATTGCACAGTGCTGGCAGTCCCATCCTGCTCCTGCTGCTTTGGCTGGAGAGAAGAGTTATTTTCTACCTTTCCAAACTGGACAGAATTATGCCTTGGCCAATATCTCCTTCATTGCCAGCTGAATGTCCTAACCAATGACATGTTTTATAAGAGAATATCACCCCAGGTTAATCTCCAGTGATCTTCAACAGAAATAAATGTGGATATTACCCAAAGCATATAGAAAGCAGTCTCTCTCTCTCTCTCTCTCTCTCTCTCTCTCTCTCTCTCAGCAGCATTTGCAACTTTCTGCTAATGCAGAAGATAAAAATCCATACATAGCCATTCCCAGCTTCACGGAATCTGAACTTCTAATGATAAGCTGGATTTGCTTCAGTTTCTTTGGCTTGCTGTAGTTCTGATAAGATTATATCAGACATTTTCTCCCCCTGTAGGGAAAATAAGCTTACATGACGAAAAAAATATAGCATTGTTTGTACTAACAGCCAAATTAAGGAACTTGTGTAATTCTCACCAGATAATGTCAAAAGGGATGTGTTCTGAGATGGAAAAGCCTGTAGATGGGACGAGAATCTTGTGGATATTTGAGATTTAAAGGTTATCTTGGCCAAAAGCAACTCCAGCGTCACCTACTTTTTTCTCTCTCACAGAAGAAATGTAAGATAAAATAGATGTTTTAAAATGGTCTGTTTTTCTGACAACAGCAGATTTGGTTTTCTGACACAGTGAGGAATCGGAAGGAGAGGCTCCACGACAGGGCTTCACCAATTCCTCCACCCAAAAAGTCAAAAATAGAACTATTTTTATATGTTAATTTTATGGGGAAATAATGTATAGTGTTGATACAAAATGGGACAGCAACAAACAGCTTAGTTCATATTTAACAAGCACAGATGTAAAATGTTTCTTTTAATACTGAACAATGTGTGCTAGTAGGTGAACTGCTACAAATGGAGGGTTGGGACCCTGGACAATCATAACAGTTTGGATTTTAGATGAAGAGGTAATTTCTTATATAGTGATGTGATTCCAGTGCTCGGAGAGGAAGACTGGGTAGCTAATGCATAAGCTAATGAGTTTTCAATGCCAGTCTTTCTGAGGTCCCATATCAATGCATCAAAAGCCACACTGAAGACCTTGAAAAGTATCCATTTACTATTGTTGTTATGAGCCTTCACGTTGCTTCCAAATTAAGCTAACCCTCATAAGGGTTGTACAACTGCTCCACTGAGTCAGTATGATAAAGCATCAAGCAGACTGTTGGTGTTCAAATACTGTATGTATATAGGCTGACACACAGCAAAGATTACATTGTCAGCTTACCAACATGTGAGTGCTTCTTCACTGTGTTAATGCAGCCTTCCACTATTAATATTGGTAAGGATAAGAAAATACTTTTGGCCCATATGCTATCCTATCTTAAATGCTTACATGATCTTTTAATAATGCTACACATACCCATTCAGTGGGCGCTGCTCACCACTTGCTGAAAGGTGTAATTCTGAGCACCTTTAGCTACCTTAATGCAGAGCCACTTTTTTTATTCTGGAACAATGTCTATGTAATAGTGCTTAGGCTGGTGTTTCTCCTAATTAATGGATCCTCTATGTGTCTAGGGCCCCATGTCACCTTGATTGTACTACAGATACTACTGTGTTTGGACTCTGGGCTGCCTTGAGACCTCATATCTGGTACTGATCTTTGCCAACCCTTACCTGTTGCTTCAAAATAGTGCCTAAAACAGGATAACCAATAGGAAGTTGCAGTGAGGTAGTGAGGTAGAAACACTAGCAAAGCCTGCATGTCAAGTAATGTTAAGGAGAGCAGCTTCTTGGCTAAAGTACTGTAACAGGAAAAGTCCAGGCAGGACTGCCCATGGCCCATAGATTGCTCAACCCCATCTTCTCCAACAGAAATTTATCTGAGAAAGATGCAACTTCTTGCACTATTTCTTACTCCCTAAAATAGACTGAATATTTGCAGAAGCAAGTATCTAGCAATCCACACCTAGTGGTTCCTGGTATTCCTGCAAAGAATACAGAGCTAAATGAACTTTAAGAAGTCCTCAGATTCTTAAGTAAGAGTTAACAGGGTCTGATGTGCTGTTATGTCCAACCTATTTACTCTTGTTTTCCATATTTACACAATTCATTTGTAGAAAATGGTTAGTCAAGGAAAAGCAGTAACAATAAACAGAATTGTTTTGTATCTGCTCAGAACCACAAGACAGAGCGTCCAAACTCAAGGATCTGCAAAACACATTTCTCAGACTACAATGCCCATCCAATGTGGTTAATGGACAAATTAACCAGGCAAGACGAATACCCAGAAGAGGAAATGACCAAACACCACCAATTGTCACATTCAGCCCACAACTGAAACTACTCACATACATCATACATGATTTTCAACCCATCCTTGAAAAGAACACTTCACTCTCCCAAGCTCTTGGTGGCAGGCCTATACTTGCTTACAGACAACCCCACAATCTCAAGCAATTATTGACACAATGAATTATACAACATAGATGCAACAATGGGGACTACATCTTGCTGCAAAACCAGATGCCAGCTCTCCCCCATTTACTCTGCAACATGATAACAGAATCCAACAAGTGTCAAAGGCACTTTTACTTGTTCCTCTGCTAATGTAATCCATGCCACCTTTTGCCAACAATGCCCTCTACACTCTACATAACACTGTCTCTATGCAAAAGAATTAATGGACAAAATTGGTATATGCAGAAGCACGTTTCAAATCACTTTGGCATACCAGGACACTCTTCACAGGATTTGAAAGTTGTTGTTCTAGAGAAGAAAAATACTAGAACAAGAATCCAGAAGGAAACAACTGACATGAAATATATACATATGCTTAATACCCATTTCAGTGGATTAAAGGGTTCTTAGGCCAATACCAAATGTGAAATACTACAATAATGATTATGTTATCTGCACTCATTTCCTTTCCCAATTAACCACAGCTGCCTTTACAGAATAAGGTTTAAAGGTATAGCCAGTGATTCTTAACTCGTTAGCACATCTTGTTTCTGTTGCTGTTTCCTTTAGCCATTAATTATTGTTGCTGCTTACAGAGCAAAACTTCAAAAGAAAATAACTGAATATCAAACAAGGGTTTTACATTCTTACTAAGTGTGAAATGCAATTTGAGTCTCTCAAACACATCTCTTTATATTAAAGCCCTGTATAAATGTTTTGCCATGTAGTCTCCGTGCTCTTACTCTTATGTCAGAAGAGATAGATTTGTTCTAGAAAAGCTCACTTTAAAACATAGCAGACAGCCTTGAAGGTACCACAACATCTTTGTCTCCTTTCTTCTTTTACTTTTGATTAGTATTGTGTTTTTGTAAATAAGAAAAAAAAAAAGGAAAGAAGTAGACTATGCAAGCTCAGTCAACCCATCTTGCAATGGACTGCCACAAATGTACTTCCCTCTAGTGTTTCAAAGCATTTGGGATAATCTGTGTTGATACACAGCTGAGCCACAGCTAACGCACAGAGATACTTGGCATATTCAGTACAGACGTGAGTTCCACAGACATGTCCATCCACTTTTGTCCCATTCTTCATTGAGTTTTATCTTTCAGGTGATAGAACAACGTGATAGGAATACCCTCCTTCAGGGAAGATAGTCAGGGGGCAACAGTAAGGACAACTCCTGGAGGCACTGACATGCAACCCTCTTGTCACTTTTATTTATGGACTGGGAGGGGCTGCATTGTTAGATACAAACGTGTGTTTCACTTGTACATTATGAAAAATGTACGCATGTATAGCACACTCACATTGTTTCTCTATATAAGAGAGGCATGCATCTTCATGTTTCAACGTTATCAATATACATTTGTGGCGGAGGGGAGAACTGTAGGCATAGTGTGTTACAGCAAAAGTGCTCATCAGCTGGAGGAATAGGACAATGTTCACTTTTGTTAACAGGCAGCTGCCGCTTTGTCCATTTCTTCTCAGCACAGTTATTATGACAGCATTATCTCCATTGTTAGTAAGGGCAAAGTTTATATTTTCCAGATACAGACACCTGCCATGAGCCTTTTGTTTCTCACATAACACCATTTCATTTATATTGATAATCAGGTTTTGTCTTTGGAGGGAAAGGAGGGGTTTGCTTTCCTTTCAACTATTTTCCCCCCAACATACATTAGTTATTAATAGCTCTCACTTCTCAATGAAAGATTGCTTCTGGTAAATTATATACTCTTTAAACTCATTTGCAAAGGATAATGATACGCTCGACAGACGTAGAATATATTTTCACTCCCAAATAATGAACAGATTCCTACAAGCTACACCTTGAGGGGCAAACATCAGCCAGAGGGTAATTTTCAACTACTATTATGGAGCTCATTTTGGATTGTGAACCTGCAGCTATTCCTCCTCCCTACCCACCCCCAGCTCCCCCCCCAAAAAAGTGGCCAGGTCATTAAGAGCTTTGAAGTGCAAGAAAAGTGCAAATCATATAGCCCAGTCCTTTGACACCTTTGCCTCTTTTACTTGTTCTGTTTTTAATCAATGCCACAAAACTGGAAGAAATGCATAGATCAATTTCCTCTGTGCTTGATGAATTGTATTTGCTTAGCACTTCTTTGAACATGCTAAAATTAAAATGATACAGAGAAGTCACTAAAGTTTAGCACTTCATTTATACAAATTTCGCAGCACAATAAGCTAAAGAAACCAGCATCCAACAGTGTCTCTAACAAGACATGCTGAGTGTGAAATAATGGTGTTGCCATGCTATTTACCTTCACCGAGTATCAGTTTCTTTTCTACCTGACACTTGTTTGAAGGTAAATGATAGGGTGTGTGGGAGATAAGAAGAGACAGCCATAAAATCATAGGAATGATATACAATAGCATATGATACACTGGCCTGCCTTTCCTCAACTGCTAGCCGTATCACTATTATTTTAATACCATACATGCACAAACAAGGTATGTGGCAGACAATACCACTGTCACACAAAAGTCCATTCTTCCATTGAAGGATTCAGTGACTAGAACTGCAATACCTGCAGGCAAGGACATTGATAACTCCTTTATTTCCAGGAAAATTTCTCTTCTCTTCCACATTGGCATTATGTCTTATACACAGTTTCACAATGCAGGTTGAAGCACTGCTGCATATAATTAATTAATTAATTACATAAATTATTATGTACATAGAATCAAAACTTGTACAGATGGGGACATTTACAATTAGTCAATTTTGGTAAATCTTTTAAAAACTGAACTGAAACTTAATTTTCACCCATCTGTACCAGCCACATTCAAAAGGGACAGGCTATTCCCTGTATGGAGAAAACCATGTTATACCTTGCAGCCATGTGAGGAGCCAGTTAGGAAAAATTGTGGCACACCTCATAAAGCACTGACAGGACTCAAAATGCAGCGATTAAAACTCAGATTTTTAAAAGTTAAAACCTACAAAGGGATTAATCTGTCAGCTCTAGCTTTTCTCATGTTTACTTATTACCAAGTTCTTAACAGTTTGAATACTGAGAAATTTTGGGAAACTCTTATTTAAAAAGCATAACTAAGTTTTCCCTTTTCTTAATTATAATACTGCACAATTGCATCTGTCAGTGTCATTTGCAGGCAAAATTAGCCTGTTCACCTTAATAAAAACACACCAAGTGACTTCCCATGTAACCATTCCACTAATGTTTTTTATTATTGTTTCCTATACATTTACAGTACATGATTTACCATTTTCTTTGATATTGAAACATTTTCATGTTCCATACAGAACAAACATTTTGATGAATAAACAAACAAAGAATCCACGGCTGAATTAACTGTAACTTCTTCTTGACCTCACAAGTTCTCATACAGACTCAATGTAATAAAGGAGTTATTTATAACTGTTTATAATTAAAGGTTGTTGAGTGGATCAGACAGTAGAAGGTACTAGTTTAACTCCTGCAAAGCAGTACTAGAAACCTCTGAATCATACTGAGTGCAGCTGTATACATTTTCGATGACCAAATTCTTGACTCGGGCACATTAGAAACAGATTAAGATCCTGTGAAATGTTCTTCCGTGTCCTCAGTCACTCAGCCTCTTTTTAACTTACACTCTACTGCAACAACCGAACTAACACAAGCCAGCAAATGAAGTGAAATGTTTACCTGAAAGTTTCATGTCATGGTTAGGGGGAATGCCATTTACCTTAAATGCTTGTGTCACTTCTATTTATACTAATAAAACATATAAATTATATATAATGCTCCATCCAGTAATAAAGACAATGTTTTATGCAGGAACAAGTGTAAACATGCACCAGTGACAACACTTTTAATAAAATATGCATGCACAAAAACTTGTTGCATTGTTTTCCATAATAAATAATTCACTCCAGCTACTGTTCCACTGTATGTAACAGCAGTAAGAAATATACAGGTTTCAATAACCTTTGGCTTCATCATGTACAGATGGGGATAAGAAAGAACAGGTGCATCCGGACTGGAAGAGAAGGAGGCAGCACTTTTGAAAATGGAAGAAGGTAGGAGAGGTTTGAAGAGATTAGAAAGAACCACTTCAGGTGTCTGCTGAAAGAAGACACTTGAATTTGTCCACATCATGACACATAAAATCAAACCTAATTCATCTTGATAAAATTTAGAAGAGACAGATTAGCTGGATGGTAAATCCTTCATTATATTAGTGGTGGATTACCATTTGGGAAGAGATTGTAGTGTGTCTTCTCCTGCAGGAGACCATCCTGGACCTAGAGATTTATGAGAATGACTACCCCAGAGACTATAGACATCCTCTTAATGGCGCTTGTTTTACTACTGAACATCTCTGAAGGTGGGCAAATTCTTCTCAGAATTTAATATAGATCCTGTATGGTGGTAAATAAAAAATTACGGGAGAAAGCCGTATAGCCTGAATGGCCTCCATTCACCTCTCTTAATTGATAATAAAGGAAATCTATCTACTGCTTCATGATTTATTAGCAGTTAGCAGAACAAAGGAGCTGTATACTGTAATGCCAAAATGGCATCACAATGCAATATTGTCTGTTTGTACAACTTTAATCTTGAACACAGTTTTGTCTCTCTTGGGGCCCTTATCTCTTGGCTTTAGCTCCCCACCCCCACCCCTTTCCTCTTCTGCACCTGATTAATTAGTAATAGCTGCTTAGATCTTGCTGCTTCTATGCTCTGACTGTGAATCATAATCTGGCACTAAAATTTTAATAAGTACACTGCTATTCTATCTAACAGCACCCCACTGAGTGTTAAATAACTTACTTTCCCTCCTTCCTTTATAGGGGTAAATATCTTCTTTTTTTTTCACACCAAAGGAGGTGTTAGACTTCAATAAATCCAAATGTCACCAATAACAGTAATTAGCAGTTATGCTGCCTCATTGAGAGATTACCTGATAAGAATCCAATTAAGATTTTTTTTCTTCATTTAAAAGAAGCCATCATTATACATTATCGAGCTCTGTTTTCATGCTGTGCATCTGAGTTCATTAAACATCCATGGAAGTAGAAATGGTCAATATGTTTTTCTCTAAAGGATGACCTCCAAGAGACCCATGTTTAGACTGTTTGTGTCTAGCTCACCAAGGGACCATCCGTTTTAGCAGGCAACATCCTCTCACTCCTTTCTGAGAGAGAGAGAGAGAGAGAGAGAGAGAGAGAGAGAGAGAGAGAGAGAGAGAGAGAGAGAGAGAGCAGTCTGCACTGTGAAAATGGCCATGAAGAACTTCTGGCAGAGTCTGTGAACCTAATGAAACAGTATTTTCTTCATATGCTGCACAGCTTTGATTATATTGAATGAAGACAGCACCAGACCATTTATAACACTAAAATTCAATGAAGTATTTCTACTGCAAGTACTTGGGTTGCACCAGTTACCTCTGAAAACTCCTTCAGGAGATAAAGTTGCTAGAAGGATTTCTTAATGAACAGTGATGTGTGCAATTAACTCTATATTATGCTATACCACAACGATATATAGAAATGGACCACAGTTAGTGGTTATTCCAAGATTTTTGTTAGTAGGGCCTGGATTTTCAGAATTCTCGGACTTACAGTCCCAGTAATTGCCTAGAATGCCCCAGACAGATTTCAGGGATTGGGAGAGGAAGAACTAGAAGACAAAAGAGATACATTTCTCCCATCATATTGTGCTTCTCCCCACATGCCTTAGATGGGAAGAAAAAAGGAGTACTCCCTCAGTCTTACTGCACCCTGGGAATTCTCTTAGTATACCATGGGGAAGAAAGCCCAGTGAGAAGCTCTCCTTACAGAGGCTAATGGGTAGTGAGGCTACCCTCCCCATGGTGCATTGGGGCAATTCCCAGGAAGCAGTGAAACCGAGAGGATGTTCCTTTCTGCTTCCCAGCTGATGCATGTAGTGTGAAGCAGACAATGGCAGTAGAAGAACATCTCTGCTCCTTCTGATTTCTCCTATCCCTGTTTAGAAGTCTGCCTAAGGGATTCTTCTTGACCTCTTGGACTGGGTGTCCTAGAATTCAAAACATCCCAGCCTGATTATGAACACTGATTTACCAAGTTCTCACAGATTCACTGGGTCTCTACTTGAAAATACCAACTGGACTTAGCCATAGGATTTAAGTTAAAGCTCAAGAAACTTATATATCTTTTTAGCGGTAAATCCCAGATTTGGGGAGTTTTAGTCTCCCCAAAATGTAACTTTCCCAAGTTCTGGTTTGACTGCATACAGGTGAATCTATGACACAAAATCAAGATTCAGTTGGACGACAGAACCTACTTGTGCCTTAAGGATGGATCAGTGAGTTTCTATTTCTGGAAGCAGGGAAGCCAGTGTTGGCCAACAGCCAGCTGGCAGTCACTGCCATGCCTAAAGCAGTGCTCTTCCTGGCTGACTAGCTAAGTCCACTGCTCCCAGATAAGAAGGACTAGTGCTGCCCAGCTGTGATTTAGGGGAACAGAACAGACGGTAACAGGGTTCAAACACAATACTTGGCTAAAGCATCGTTTAATGTGGCACTTTCTAAATCGTTCACGCTCATTTGGAGGAAAATATGAGAATGTCTTGGTACAGACTGCATAGAAAGAGCAACTGATGCAATAATGATTGCAGCGATCTCCTCAAGAAAATGTGAAATGCAAGCCAGATTATTAAGTGTTTTTTTAACCTAAAATTATAGTCAAAAGGAACTCAGATGATCAACTAAGTCAGACTATCTCTATCCAAAGACAGGCTAAACAATTTAAGAGAGGATGTTTCAGCTGCATAATTCTAAATACTGGATTCATCTTAAACTATTTGTTCTCTGTTTTCCTTATTTTCTTGGAATATAAAATTTGATTAAGAGAAATGTTCTAGAAGGAAGGAAGGATCTGAGCTAAGAAATGAGCCCAAACAGCCACTTATTTCGAATTACCGATCATTGATTATTTTTGTATTGTTGAAGGCTTTCATGACCGGGATCCAATGATTGTTGTTGGTTTTTTTGGCTGTTTGGCCGTGTTCTGAAGGTTTTTCTTCCTAAAGTTTTGCCAGTCTCTGTGGCCGGCATCTTCAGAGGACAGGAGTTAGAACTCTTGTCTGTGTTCTGGTGTAGTGTGTGGGATAGTTGAGTATTTATAGCTGTGAGATCAGCTTTTTGTCCTTTTCAGGAGATTGGGTGATTATGGTGATCAGGGTGTTTTTTGTGATGGGTGTAATGTTGTGATAAGGGGGGGGACATAATCTGTCACTGTGATTGATGGGTGTTGTTAGCTAGTATCTTGTGTGCAGTGATCACCAGTCCTTGTGGCTGGGTAGAGTTCGTTGACCTTTTGCAGGCTGTCTTTTTCAGTGCTGGGAGCTCCCAGCATCAGTGATCTAAAATTATGAAATTTGTTATTTTAGTTATTTGTTTCAATGCCATTTTCTTTGAAATGTCATGTTGGTTGGAGTGAGGCATCGTTTAGCCAGTCAGATATAGCTAGATGATAATGTCAGTGTAAACAAAACCAGTTTGGGGTGAAAGAAATGGCTGCCGAAGAGGCATCGTCCTCACTCTGGATTAGCTTTGCTATCAATTTAATTTTCACATGTTAATATCTGCTTTTAACTCAACAGCTGAAATCCACTTGCAAGTTGCAACCAGAGTGGGTCATATTGAATCACTGGATCTTACATGAGTGTTGATTCACCAAATTCCCACCAATTCAGTGGGCTGAATCTACAACTTACAATTGGATTTCAGCCAACTACGTATTTTTTCCTCTACACTGAAGACCTATTTTTGAAAAATTGCACTAACGCAACACCCATTGGGATTGCCAAGATGCTCTACATTGCTGCAGAAGATATATCTGGGAGGTTTTGTACACCCTCTAATCCTTTTCATAACAAATATTTCAGCTGCAAATATTCATCCTATAGGAGATACAACATACTACAGCCAATTAGTATTAGTTTTAGTATTTATGTTTTATGTTATATTGGTTTATTTCCTGTTTATGTTCTTTCTGTTATTTTTATATGTTCCAGGATGTTGGCTCTCATGTTTGTACACTACCTAGAGTGACCACTGGTCAGGTGGACACTTCAGAAGTATAAAATTGAATAAGTAAAATAAATACAAGACACCCTTTGGTCAGCTAAGGTTAGCTTTTCCAGACAAACAGCATCTTTTATTATTTCTTCAATCTTCCTCCTTGTGCCCATAAGGTGCTTGATAAATTGCCCAGAATAATGACTAGTTCTTGTAATTACAAAATGATGTAAGAAACTTTAAAAGTCTATGCACACTCATTAAAGCTATTAGCTCCCCAACACCAGTCCATTTTCCAGTTAAATATAGTCACTGCTGCCGTTTCTCAAAGTTATTTTTAAATGGTTCATGGAATGATTCAGTCAGCCCCAACTGAAGACAATGGCAGAAACTGACTGCACAAGATCACCAGCATGAGGGAACCATAACTGATTATTCATTCCAGATGGACAGAAGGAAGTTAACTTAAAGCAAGATATCTGAGAGTTCCCTCCTTTCCTTTCCTCCCACACTGTAAGAGGACTCTGATAATTCAGAGCAAAATGGAAGAAACTGGGCTGAGGATATAAATACATTTAGAAACTGCAGCCAAACATTTGAAAAAGTTGACAGAAGCAAAGCACTGCATCAAGTACTCGACGTAATCTTCAGTCAGTCTCTCCAGTGCATAACCCGTCAGTCACACTGGAGAACACGAATCTTTGCTTCCCTTTTTAACCCGTATAAAAATATGAACTTTCTGGCTTCCATTCTTCCTCTCGCAGCAGCAGCAGCTACAGCAGCAGCCTGTGTTTGTACATAAACAGCAAGTGTGTACATTCTGTGTTGCCTCCTAGGAGAAACCAGGGAGGCAAAATAATGAGCAATGAAAGCCTAGCATTCCAGGACTTGGAGTTGACTATTCACGGCTTTTAAAAAGACTCCAGCCTCTTGCTGCATGGTGCAAAATTATTTCTCTTGCCAGGGTTACAGTTTCTGCCTCAGCTTTAGAAAGAGAAACAAAGAAGACTTAGGAAAAAAATAGAAACAGAGATAGTAGCAGATGAAGAAAGGATGATAATTTCTTCTTCTTCTTCTTCTTCTTCTTCCTCTTGTTACATGCTCTCAAGTTGCTTCCAACTTATGGTGATCCTATGAATTAACAACCTTCAAAATGTCCCATCATCAACACTTGCAAACTGAAGGCCATGAGTGCTTTTATTAAGTCAGCTCATTTCTTGTTTGGTCTTCCTCATTTCCTGCTCAGTTCCAAACACATGAAATGCACATTTATGAGGTGTTCAGAATAAAAGGGTCCAGTACCTTCCTCTTCCTGCTCAGAACAGAACATGTTGATACTATTTCTGCTTTCCAAGCTTCTCAACAGATTTATCATCTCAGATATTTCATTGGTGAAATGCATGGGGCAAAATGTTTATGGTCAGCCTTCTGCTCAATCTGTCCAAGGAAAGCATGGGTTTTCCTAGATCTGGTTTTGTATAATGTGATCAGACTTGACAAATGGTTTTATGGCTTATCTTGTGAGTAATCCAACACATCTGGAGGGCTGCATATTAAGTTAGAACAATGCTATTATCAGCCCCATCCTTAGCAAAAAAAAAAATTAAAAAATGCCACCTTTGCTGGGCATACATAGCATCTAAATCAATGGTTCTCAGACTTATACTCCAAGACTTATAACACCAAAAGGCCCTGGCCTTGGTTGTGCTGACTAGGAACACCAACGACGCCTACATTTGGGAACCATTTATCTAAACCCATCAAAGTAACTCAGTGTATATTACTATAAATGTATTAAAGAAATTAATATATCTAAGTAAGTAGTACACAAAGCAGTCAATGGACCACATCCACCCCAGGAACCCAATCATGGCCCCTCTGCAGTCTTGTTCCCCAGAATACCCACAGACCACTTCTGATAAACTTTTAAGAATATATATTTGCTCTAAAATCACCCGGCTAAACTAGGCCACTCCCTCAGTTGTTTAATGCTGGGGCCCCCCACTTTTTTTTCCCAAAACCAGATGTAGACCTGACAATAGTGAAATGGCTCCCTAGATCTACTAAAAGGTGCAATGGGGCATTTTCTGTTTTAAAAGGGTTATATTTTGGAGAGTGGAGAGTACTGGAGTGGGTGTGTGGAGATTCCAGAGCTCTGGAACTTGCCGACTCCATTACCAAATCACAAGGCATCAAACTCGCCCCTCACATAAGTGGACCTCAAACTGAAGTGACATTCTGTAACCAACATTCACTGCTTCAAGAGGAATTCAGACTGGCACACCCAGGTGTCCTATGCAGTTAGTGGAGTGTTTGTCAAGCACCCAATATCCCAGAGGTTCTTGTTTTTTTCTTGTATATCTCTCCACTAATACATTGAGGAGACCATTGCAATTAAGACTTTAACAGATGAATCAATAAAAGCTTGCAATTCTGACTCCAAGTAATGTGAACAAAATACAATGATGGGAGTTACTGTAGAAAAAAAATTGCAACCTCACAAGAGAGAAGTCTTTTTGTAAGGCCGCTTCTCACCATTAACTAGAAACGATTCTTTCTTTGTAACATTAGTATCAAAGCTATACTGGAACTGTGAAAATTCCTGAAATGTTACAAACTGTGTACACAGTTTAGAAATGCCTAGCTACATTATAATAAAAGATGAAATTAGACATGGTGCAAGGCCCATAGTTTGTAACCAAAAAAAGAAAAATGCAAGCCTGTCCAAAATGATAAATGTCTTCTTATTGCTCCCCACAGTTTGTGATGACTGTAACCAAAGTGACATCTAAAAATCTTTTGTGAGGCAGTTGGCTTTAAGCCTATAGTTGCGTGAACTGCCATGTTGAAGTATAAAGCTATTCTAGGCTTGCATTCCACTCATTTCTGTCTAGATGCCATAGAGTGATGGCATTGGTATGCAGAAAGCCTGCCAGATTTATATGCAACATCAAATGGGCTGAACAGAGCAGAAGGCAAGAAGTTAAACACTACTCCCTAAGAGCAAGAGCCACATTCTCCTCATCTTGCACTTTGCAGGGCTCTTGTTCAAGCTATTTTCATCTCTCTCTCTCTCTCTCTCACACACACACACACACACAAACACACACACACACACACACACACACACACTGGCCCCCAGTTAATCTGGGACCACTTAATGTATTTAGTTCTGAGGTGGAGGTCATGACTCAAGCAGAGATGTATGCTATGAATGAATTGTGGGATAGGATTGCTCAAAGGTAGCAAACGGCTTGTAAATCAGAAGGCCTTTGCTTATATCTTTGACTTTTCAAGGTTCCCAAGGAGCAAGGCTATCTGGGGAACACAAGAGTGTGAGTAAAATAGGCCACATCAAGGTAATAAATTACTGTGCCTGACACTCATCCATAGTTTGGTTTAACAAAGTGTTTGGATCCTTCTGCTCCTTCCCTCTCTAGTCCTTTCATCATCAGGCAATTACTTTCTTCTTCAGGTAGGCTTTTAAGCAATAAGTGAGGGGTTTGGGTAATGCTATGTTATTGGAATGTAGAGTTTTTATATTTTTATAAAATGTTTTTAAATTTGTTTTTAATTTTCACCAACTGCTTTTAAAAATACTTTTTTTGGGTGTTTTTAACTTATTATTGTATGATTTTAATTGTTGTGAGTCACCTTGGGCCCCCTATGAGGAGAATGGCAATATATAAACAAACAACAAAGAAAGAAACAAAGAAATAAATTAGTATTGGCAAAGCAATAGGTCAGTGATTGATTCCACCATGACTGGTTAAATGTGGTAATCTCCAAGGCATATACAATCCAAAGAAGGTATAAAATTCATTGTTTGGCAAGTTTTTCATGGTGAAGTTTCATCAAGAAATATTATTTAATCCATCAAGTCTATAGGGAATATCCTGCTAGTGTCAACAGATGAAAGAAAGGGAAGGAAAGATGACATGAGATGAATGAATGTGCTGAAACACAGCTACAGGTACTTAGGCTTACTTTCAGATGGGTATAGCAGCAAGTGATTCAGTCAAAGGCTTCAAAGAAAGATTCTGGATTTTCAGCAAAAGCTATCATGGTTAGAGAATGTGCTTTAGTATTTTTGACACTCAAACCAACATTGCAACTTGCTGTCCATGTCCACTTCCTGTATGTACATTCTCCATGACTAAGCATTTTAATAGCTGTTCTTTAGTCTTGACACCCGTATGAGTCTCCTGAGAAGCTTCCTCCACCTGTGGTGCTAGCGTTCTAATTCAGAGTGTTTATTCTTCATGGCATTCACAGCACACATCTACTCCCTATGGCTCCATGATTAAAGACTCACGAGGGCTTGTGAAAACAGCCAGTCAGAGGTGGAAGCATAATCCATTAGTGTACACTGCCATGATGTAGAGCATAATGATATACTACAGTTCCTACTAGATGCATTTTGTTCATATGCATAGGGTGTAAGAGATCTCAGAATCAGGAAGAACATTTATCTGAGAACTGGTTAAGAAATTCTAGTTTTACAGGCAATATGATTGCTGAGGATGTGCACTCGTTCATAATCTATAATAATAAACAAGAAAGTTTGTGTTTGTAGCTGTGTAGGAATGTAAATCCCCACTTATCTTATTCTTGCAGGTAAGAATAATCAATTGGAGAATTCTCTTCCTTTTGCCTGTAAGAGGGCAATTATTTGGGGGACCACTTGAACAGAAGAATGGGAACATAAATTGTGCAAATAGTGCACTCACATGCACATTCCACAAAATGAGAATGTCTGCTGCTTTGGTGTATGGCGTTTTAAGGACCAGAAACATCAAAGATGTTGTTTACATCTTTTTCTTGCTGTTAATTTCTTCAGGAGGCCCACAGGTGTTGTCACATGGTGCTCCCCTCTGTAGGAAGCAGAAAGCCCAAACCTGCCCTTAAGTGGAAAACTAAAGAGAAAGAAAAACTGTGGAATGAGTATGGCAGGGATGTGTGTGAAGAGGAAGGGCAAAGAGAAAGAGAGAGAACAATAGGCTGGGAGAGGGTCTACAGTTTTCTATAATCCACTAAAGCTTATGTCAAATAAAACACGTTGGCCAGAATATTTTTGCTTATGAACACCAGAGTAATTACAGTGGCATAAACTGCAGCAAACAGCCAACAGCCAGTTAAGGAATCATCATGTCTTTCCATCTCAAAAATCCAAAGAAAATTCCTTCCTTTAAGGATAGTTTTTCAGAACACTTTTTACAACACTTCTTTAACAACCTGAAATGCATGCCCTTGCACAAGTCCATACACATGTTGGCCTCCTAGTTCATACTTGCAAAATACAGGGACACTTTTAAAATGTTAACTCCCTAATGCAAGTACAGATCTAAGCAACCTTCTTGTTTTGTTTTTTTGGCGGCCACAAATGATGTAGCTATATCTGGAAACTGATTCAAGTTGAAGGGATCTGGTCATTTTTATCCTCTTCAGTTCAGAATGCCTTCATCCAGCATTGCAACATATTGTAGTAAGAAATCACAGAGGTTACTTTACATCAAACTGCTACATTTGAGTTATTGGAAAAGAATGAGATAATTTTTCCCTGTATGAACCTTGATTGATTTGAACAAGACTATTAAGAGTAAGAATGGCAGAAAGGCTTGCAAAATTTGGCTGTAGAATAACAGAGAAAGGACAAAATAAGCATCTCCACATTGCATTTTAATGTGACAAGTTTAGCACAACATTTTACCACAAGTATCATGACATGGATTCATTGTCTTTGGCAGATCAGAAACTGTAAATAAACTCCCAAGGTAACCAATATCCTAGTGTGGTCTTTAATCCATCAAATATGATAATAGTTAGAATAATCCAACTTCTTGCTGGCTTGCAAATTAATCACTCTGTCTGATCAGTTCTCCTTTTTCATTCCAGATTTCTGACATCTGATATATTGCTGAAGGGAAGCTTGTGAATTTTTCTTCATGTGGCTGCTATATTTTGTTTTGCTTTTTAAAGAAGGCTACACTGAACACAAAGGTCCTGGTTTGTGGAGATAGCGCAGTCCTATTCAGTGATTCCCATGTATGCATCAAGTTCATATGAAGAGGGGAGTGTTCTAGCCCTGACTACTGTACTGTCATTTTTGACACCTCCCTTTACATGAAATGTGAGTCAAGATCTCCTTATGAAGACCCAGAGTATGCACAGACAATGCAGGGGCTCCTATACAGACTCGTGGAATACAAGTGGCAACTCCTTAGATAGCATTTTGCAGCTGTGATCTGTGCTGCTACACTGAAGCTTGTATCTGTGCTGCTACACTGAAGGGACAGGGTTATGGCCAACATATTTTATTTGGTGTATGTTTTCATGGACTGCAGCTTAGACAGAGACACACACCCTTTATGTGCAGAGGGTTTCTCAAGCAGTAGGTGTAGGAGAGCCTGCCACTATTCCCTTCCAGTATATTGATTGGCTTCTCCCACCCCTATGACGTCTAAGCACTAGGAGTGGTCATCTAACTAGTAGTGTTGAGGGGACGGAGAGAGGAGCAACACTGGTGACATGCATGTGTAAACATCTATATCTAATAGATATCTAATTATGGACCAAGATGCTGTACAGAGCCACTTAGTGCTCAATGCTTGAACAGTCAGTGAACTCCAGCTCTCCCCTAGTATGTGTTTGCTGAACATCTGAAGTGATCCCAGCCACACATGTACAGCAACATACAGAGATAGAGGATTCTGTATGCACAGTTCAGAATCTGGCCTCTGCCTGGGTGCAGAGATGAAATCCTCTAAAGGTAGAGCAGTACATGTTCAGGTGTTCAGTGAACATGAGAAAAGGGAGGGGTGGAGCCTATCCAGCTCCCCCATGCCCATTCTCTCCCTTTACATTGTCGTCATAAATATTCATTCAAATGCTTGTATAAAGCACAGAAGGCATATCAGATCACCACAACCATGTCTAGCACTCAGATCCAAAATGGACACTTTCAGATGAAAGGCCAAATGCTTTCAAGCTTGGTCTGTACTCATATGGATTGATCTGTCACATAACCTGTTGCACAATCAGAACAAATATGAATTGGAGGATGAGAGGGTAAAGGAGACAATGATAAAATGGGCAAGGGATTTCGGCTATAATATTGACATTGATCACTGGACGATGATGTGGAAAGACTGTTATAAAATGATCAAGCCAATAAATTTAAGAGAAAATATCCTCAAAATGTTTTATAGATGGCATTATACTCCTATAAAACTGGCAAAAATGTCAGAAGATAGCAGTATTATCTGTTGGAAATGTAAAAAAAAAAGTGGGAACTTATTATCATATGTGGTGGTCATGTGAAAAAGCCAGGGTTTATTGGTTACAGTTGTGGGAAATGATAAAAGGAATTATTCAAAAGAAATTAAATTTTAAACCTGAAATGGCATTATTAAACATTATGCCAGAAATGACTGACAAGAAAATTAAATATTGTTTGATGTATATATTGATAGCAGCTAGGTCACTCTGGGCCCAAAAATGGAAAAGTGAAGACGTACCTACAATGGAGGAGCTCCTGAAGAAGCTGTTGGACATTATAGAACTGGATTCACTATCAGAAGCGCTACGAGATCAACCAAGAGACTATGCAAAACAAAGTGGGAACTTAATACATGCTTGGGCCCAGGGTCAGACTTGAAGATAGGGCAAAATGATTGATGGGCTTTGTCTTTTTTAGTTTTTCTTTTTTTTCAATGATCTCTGGAGTTTGGGAAAGCTGGAATGTAATGAGGTCTGAATCCCTGTCCTCAAAGGGGGGGGGAGGGTTTGGGGTATCTGTATTGCATTTTAGATATATGTTTGTAGTTGAAATAAAATTATTTAAAAAAAGAACAAATTGCAATAATGGAAAAGGAAAAAGAAATTCCCAAATGAGCATTGAGATGATCTGCACACTGGACAATTTATAAATTCTTTGTCACACAAGGTGACTTGCTGGTGCTAAGAAAATCCATTTTCACACATTTTATGCAAATGACTGTTCCAAACGAACTGACTATTCCCTCCCTGGTCCTCTTTCCTCCATCTGACATTACTAGTGCTAGGATCCCTCCTTTTGCAGTTCCATGGTTGTAAGGGGCCAAGTGTAGGGGATGTTGGATGACCAGAAACAAATCCAATAAGCACCAGCAGTCTATTGACTGCAATGATTTAATAATGACTTTGCAGCAGAAAAGCCAAGGAAGGTTCATTTCCAAGGAGATAGCATAGAAGAAATGCTTTCCTTCCCTGTTAGCTCAGCATCTTCCTTATGACATACCCCTTTTTCCTGTTTTAATAATGTCCATCTTTTAAATTTTTATTTTAACATTTTTAACCCCATGAATGGCAGATGTAACACAAAAGATCCACTCCTGGTTGCCTTGGAAATGCACAAACATTCCAGATGCCATACATTTTAGCATTCAGCTGAATACTGCAGATATCTCTATCACCAGACCTATGTTTTTCTACAAGGACAGTAGTGTATACAAATTACACTAGAGAAAATATATACTATACAAATTACAAATAGATCCCTTGGCTTTGGAATATACACTTAAAAGCAGAATACAAAGGAAATGATAGAAAGAGGCAGGAAATGAAGGAAGGAGACAGATACGATGTACGCAGTTGTTTGTGCCATCCAGTCAGAACTGACTGATAGTGACCCGAATAATAGGGCTTCCAGGGCAAGTGAGGTATTTAAGGAGTTGCTTTACCATGTCCACACCCTCAGTGAGTTTCCAAGGTAGAAACGGGGAATTCAGCCCAGGTCTCCTGAGTCCTAATCCATTACTCTACCCATTACACCAAGCTGGGGACCCTAAATATGAAGTATAATAATGTTTATATCCATTACATGGACAAAGGGTTATGGGTATTAAGTTTTATTGAAATTGCCTTTATTTGTGGCAAATGCTAACAATATTAAAAATTCATAAAAATATAACAAAAACCTATCTATGAATAGTCACATAAGATTATTGTAAGGGTATCATGTTAGGTCATACAGATGATTCCATAAGGTCACATAGGCGACAGGGCGACAATATGAAGCAATGTTGTTATTTCTATAACCAATAAAGGAAGAACATGTGGAAAAGATGTATTGTGAGTATATGAATTCCTTAACATACATATTTGCTGTGACATTATAGCCAAATTCCATAACATATATAATAATAATAATAATAATAATAATAATAATAATAATAATAATAATAATAATAATAATAATAATAATAATAATAATAATAATAATAATAATAATAATAATAATAATAATAATAATAATAATAGAATTTATTGTCATTGTAAGTATATACACAGTATACCCATACAACGAAATTCACAGACACCCAGAGACCAGACCCACATGCACACACATAACATTCCCCAAACACTCCCCACCCATTAGAAGTCCCCCACTAAAGATACAAACATCTACACCTCAGGCCAAGTAACACAGTCCAACTAATTATTCACTACTGGTGGTCTTTAAGCTCATTATTAAATATATGTCAGATTACTGAGTAGTTTTTGCTTCCAAGGTAGGTTTGAGGATGACTTGAAGAAAGGTGCCATCACAGTGTTGTGGAAGTCATATGGGACAGGTGTGGGGGGGAGACAAAATAATTAGAGGTAACAGGAGACCTTTGGACATTTGGGGCTGATGGACTGAAGTTAATAGGAAGGATATATTGGGTTATGAGAACTGATTATCTAAAGACAGCCATGACTATTCTTTCAGTTGTCCCATTTATCTTCTGGTTGATGATCTTTATTAATGGACAGGACAAACACATATTGACAGTTCTCAACTTTCACATTAGGATCATTCATCTTTCTGCATGGGGGACACGTTGGTGCTTTCCATTTGCTGACTAAATTCTGTTTCTGCTCAGCAAAGAGCCACTTCTTGTGATATCAGAAAGCAGCAGTTTTGTGAAGGTTGGTAAATGGCAGACATGTTTCCCGAGGGGTGACTGGTGCAACTGTCTTCTTGACAGAACATGCTGAATCACAGAAAGGATGATGGAGGAAACAATTTCCCATGTTCTACTCCTGACCATTTCCTAGTATTCCAAAACCCTGACCTCTGCTTACCCACTAATAAGAAATCTGCAGGTCATGTCACCCATCTCATGATTTGGCTTTCAAAGATACTCACCAATGCCCAAAACATTACAGTAGAATATTACAAAGAAAAAGGGCCACCCGAATTAGTGATGACGTGGGAAGGATAACAATCATCCAGCATTGATTAATTTAACACTAAAATATTCCTTCACCTGATTATTGTTCTCCAGATACATTATGAGCAAGGAAAACAGCTTACTATATATAAATCTCATTATGCTTTATTAACACTGAGCTTATTTAAGGAGAAGAGCATGGGTATAAATTGTCAGAAGGTAATAAAAGAAGAGTGAAGCTACAAAGCCCCAAAATGGCACAGGACATTCATTAAAAGAATTGGGTTTCTATCATTCTCTAGCTACGCTCAAGTTTCCGGATCTTTCTCAATTACATCATTTATAATATGTGCTCCTTAAAAAGCCATCAGCTATGTGAAGTCTCTCTTCTAAAATTTAATTTCAAAGCCCCCTTTTCTACTTTAGGGATATGACTCATGACCCACTATGGGTTCATCCAACTAGCTCTGCCTAATCTGTTTCACATATTTATCTGAAACTTTTATAGACAGCACTTCAACAAATTTCTGAGCATGGCTTACATAAATGGAATATAAAACAAGCTTTAAAAATACCATATAAAATAACAGACTTAATAGCAATAGATATATCAAAGCCTCATAAAGTTGTTTGATAGCTATCAGTAGCAATAGGGAGTACCGTAGTAAGCAAAGCCTTTTTTTAAGTCTCACTAGTGGAAATCATCTGAACAACAAATGGCATGTATGTACTTGGGAGCATTCCCATGATTTCTGAACAATAGTCTTCCAGAGTGATGGTATGTGGGAGTTGTAATCCTAAAAACCCATATATCTTTACAGATATTAAAATGAATGTGTTTTCTGTTTGTTTGTTTTTACTGTTTTAGTGTGGTATAGGTTGTCTGTTAGGGATGGGACGCTTTGTTTTCACTACTATTCCTCTTAGCCTTTTGTTTCTGTCCATGGAGTATTCTTGACAAAGATACTGGAGTGGCTTGCCAGTTCCTGCTTCAGGTGGATCGTGTTTAGTCAGAACTCTCCACTATGACCTGTCCGTCTTGGGTGTCCTTGCACGGCATAGCCCATAGTTTCTCTGAATTACTCAAGCCCCTTCGCCACAACAAGGCAGCAAACTGTGAAGGGGAACAAATAGAGAAGGGAAACAAAATGCAAGGGAGATAGGGAAAGTTACAGAAAATTGAATGCAGACTCCCAAAGAATAGCAAGGAGAGACAAGAGGGCTTTCTTAAATGAACTAAGATATAGAGGAAAATAATAGAAAGGAAAAAAACAGAGATCTGTTCAAGAAAATTTGAGATATTAAAGGAACATTTTGTGCAAAGATGGACATGATAAAGGACAAAAATGGTAGAGACCTCACAGAAGCAGAAGACCTCAAGAAGAGGTGGGAAGAATACAGAGGAATTAAATCAGAAAGATCTGGATGTCCCAGACAAACCAGATACTGTGGTTGCTGACCATCAGCCAGACATCCTGGAGAGTGAAGTCAAGTGGGCCTTAGAAAGCATGGCTAACAACAAGGCAGAGGTGATGGCATTCCAGTTGAACTATTTAAAATCTTAAAAGATGATGCTGTTAAGGTGCTACACTCAATATGCCAGCAAGCTTGAAAAACTCAGCAGTGGCCTGAGGATTGGAAAATATCAGTCTACATTCCAATCCCAAAGAAGGGCAGTGCCAAAGAATGCTCCAACTACTGCACAATTGCACTCATTTCACACGCTAGCAAGATTATGCTCAAAATCCTACAAGGTAGGCTTCAGCAGTATATGGATCGAGAACTCCCAGAAGTACAAGCTGGATTCCAAAGAGGCAGAGGAACTAGAGACCAAATTGCTAACATGTGCTGGATTATGCAGAAAGCCAAAGAGTTCCAGAAAAACATCTACTTCTGCTTCATTGACTACGCAAAAGTTTTTGACTGTGTGGACCACAACAAACTATGCCAAGTCCTTAAAGAATGGGAGTGCCTGACCACCTTATCTATCTCCTGAGAAATCTATATGTGGGACAGGAAGCAACAGTTAGAACTGAATATGGAACAACTGATTGGTTCAAAATTGGGAAAGAAGTACAACAAGGCTGTATATTATCTCCCTGCTTATTTAATTTATATGCAGAACACATCATGCGAAACACTGGACTGGATGAATCCCAAACTGGAATTAAGATTGCCAGAAAGAATATCAACAACCTCAGATATGCAGATGATACCACTCTGGTGGCAGAAAGTGAGGAGGAATTAAAGAACCTCTTAATGAGGGTGAAAGAGGAGAGCCCCAAAATGTTCTGAAACTCAACATCAAAAAAACTAAGATCATGGCCACTGACCCCATCTCCTCCTGGCAAATTGAAGGGGAAGATATGGAGGCAGTAACAGATTTTACCTTCTTGGGCTCCATGATCACTGCAGATGGGGACAGCAGCCACGAAAGTAAAAGATCCCTGCTTCTTGGGAGGAAAGTGATGACAAACTTAGACAGCATCTTAAAATGGTCCACATATGGTTTTTCCTGTAGTGATGTACGGAAGTGAGAGCTGGACCATAAAGAAGTCTGATCACCAAAGAATTGATGCCTTTGAATTGTGGTGCTGGAGGAGACTCTTGAGAGTCCCCTGGACTGCAAGGAGAACAAACCTATCCATTCTTAAGGAAATCAACCCTGAGTGCTCACTGGAAGGACAGATCCTGAAGCTGAGGTTCCAATACTTTGGCCATCTCATGAGAAGAGAAGACTCCCTGGAAAAGCCCCTGATGTTGGGAAAGTGTGAAGGCAAGAGGAGAAGGGGACAGCAGAGGACGAGATGGCTGGACAGTGTCATTGAAGCTACTGACATGAATTTGAACAAACTCTGGGAGGCAGTGGAAAACAGGAGGGCCTGGCGTGCTCTGTTCCATGGGGTCACGAAGAGTCGGACATGACTTAACTACTAAACAACAATAACAACTATTCCTTGTGAAACTCATCACTGGCTCTAAGAGGGTTAAGATTCACAGCAACCATAAATTCAACATTAGCAATAGTACAGGTTAGTAATTTATATTTCCTCTCCTCCTCTTCTGCTTTTGTGTTACTCAACACTTTCTTTCCTCAGGGCAGCACCTAACAAAATGCCCAACTAAGCTCTCAGAAGCCTGTGGAAGATAAAATGGAACTTGATGTTTTCTGGAGATCCAGCATAGTCTCAGGACTTGCAAAATCAAACTGTAGAGCCCAAGGGTAATTGAGTCTGCTCTCTGCTAAAGCAGGGATGCAGAAAAACGCATATCATCCAGAGCTTTGAAATGCTCCTTTTTCAAATTATAGTTCCCACAATTCCTCAGCCAGCAGTCATTCAGATATCAGCTCTCAAATGCACACTGTTCATAAACCTTTGGTTACATATTTAACTCCATGTGTCTGAAGAAGTGGGTTGTAATCCAAGAAAGCTGATCCTGAAATAAATCTATTAGTCTTTAAGTGGCAAAATGCTTTCCCCTTTGTTTCTTAGTTTAGTTTTGTTTTTCTTGTGCAGCTAACTGACATACTCCATTGGGCTTGCTGTTAACCTTATTACACATACTAATCTTTCACTGATGTCAACCAAAGAGAATGATTTTCATGTGCCCTAATATATAGCATAAACTTTCAGACAGATGCCCACCAAACAAATTGAATACACAAACTATTATGCTGCTTGTAACAATTCATTTTGATTTCTCTCTTGATAATCTTAATAAGAACCTCGGCAGCAGCTGACTGCAGACAGATATTAGCAGCAATTCTGCCGGGTGATCACTGATTTCATCCACAGAGTTGTGTTAATTACACTACAAGAAACAAGAAAGTAATTCTGGCAGGGAAGACATAGTAGCTTTCTCTCTCTCTCTCTCTCTCTCTCTCTTTTGGGGGTCTCAGTTATCGATGTAGCATGCACTTTTTCTAGCCCAACCAACATGGGTTTGAAAGAAAAGTCTAAGTTACCTAGAAGTGAAACTGTAAGGTTAAACAGGCTTTAGAGTGACCAAAAATGGGGAAGAGAAAACCATCCTTCCATCATGGGAGCTGTTTACGATGCATAGCTGCTTGTTATTAACAACAGGTAAAGAAAACTGGGGGGGAAATGAAGGAAAATCTAATAGGCAAATATGTTACAACTTGCAACTCAGAAGGACTTTTTCATGGACTACCTATTGCTCATGATTAGTCACCAAATTTCTTTTTGAATACACAGTATGATGCCTCTTCTACATTTCTACCCCCTCCCCATTTTCTTTCAAAGAGGACAGTTTTAAAATCTAGCAATAAATCTTAATTGTTGGGGAAAGAAGCTAATTTGCTACTACAAATTTGACCCTATCATATATATAAAGTTGTGCCACCATGATTTACACACACCTTTTTTTTGTCTCTGCTGCAGAAGCTAGTTTATGAAGACTGTATTAATACGTTCATTTGGAAGTTGATGTCAAGTATCTTTTATATACTACTGAGGACCATATGGAGTAGTGGTTTGAAAAGTACTCACTAATGTCTTATTTTGTTCTGAGACGGGCTCCCTCTGTAGGCAAGACACCTGAGCCAGGAATTTTCAAACCTTGCAAGTTTGCAAATCCAGGGTGAGGCCAGGAGCACAAACACTTGCTTTTTTTTCTCATGGAAAACGCTCCAGCAAACTTTCTGTTTGTCAAGTCAACCAAACACACGCAGCAAATACAAAAGGACAGGCTGACTGCTCACAAGGATACAAACAACTCATTCAGTGCTTCTCATTTATAACACAGATGTCTCATAAATGCAGAGCTTGAGAAAGCAACTTGAATTAGCCAGTGGCTAATTTTTCCAGCCCTGTTTTAATATAAGATTCCTTCTTCTATAGACTAAGATTCATCTTGCCTTCACCAGACTTTTATAGACTTATTTCACTATAAAATGAGGGCTGATGGAATTATCAAAGAGGTCACCCCCATGTCTCACTATATTTAATCGGTTTAATAACATTTATGGCAAATCTACCTGGTTTGACAGGGGTTCAACATATTTACATTCTAGGGAAGGGTGAAGAGTGGAAAATGGGGTTTGTGACATTGCAAATTGCCAGTCAATCAATACAGAGGACCTCCAGCCTCTGCCTCAAATGAAGAGAGAGAGAGAGTTGCTGCTAGGCTTTAATGCAGATGAGGCTGGATGATGTGCAGCCCTCCAGAGGCATTTTTGTAGTCCCACAACCCCTTGCCAGAGTACCTTAGTTAAAACATTTTTAAAAATTAAAAGGCTCTGAAAAAACAGCAGTTTTCAGCTTAAGGGCCTTGGAGAAGGCCTGCCAAGACATCCACTGCCTGAAATAGGTGCTTGGTTGTTGTTGTTATTTCATAATGGCTGTTTCCTGATGTAGTACAACCAACAGTATGAGCTGATGGCAGGATTTTAGCTCCTTTGCCCATAGAGATCACCCACACCAGCTCAAAATGGAAAACCTTATCCAGTAACAAAATGTACATGGTAACTCCACACAGGGATGTGGTGGCGCTGTGGGCTAAACCGCAGAAGCCTGTGCTGCAGGGTCAGAAGACCAAGCAGTCATAAGATCGAATCCACGTGACGGAGTGAGTGCCCGTCGCTTGTCCCAGCTCCTGCCAACCTAGCGGTTTGAAAGCATGCAAATGCGAGTAGATTAATAGGGACCACCTCGGTGGGAAGGTAACAGTGTTCCGTGTCTAAGTCGCACTGGCCATGTGCCCATGGAAGATTGTCTTCGGACAAAACGCTGGCTCTATGGGTTGGAAACTGGAATCTTTTATTCTGTACTAGACATCTGAAGCTGTGAGGCCCAGATTACCTGCCCTTGTTACAAAAGTAATGGACTGGATTGGCAAGAACAAGGTCCAATGAGGGATAATTCCAATGGTACATTTAATGGCCAAATCCCTGGGGCTCAGTGTAATAAATCACACTAGAGGAAGTCAGTTCATCAATAGGAATTTATTTATTTATTTATTTATTTATTTATTTATTTAATTTATATGCCGCCCACTCTACCCAAAGGTCTCTGGGCGGCTTACAACAATTAAAATTCAATGGAATAAAATAAAATGATTAAAATACAATTAAAATACAATTAAAATACAATTAAAATTGCCATCATTAAGACCCACAGTTAATGTTATTTCAATTAAAAGCCTTCTGGAACAGGAAGGTTTTGACCTGGCGCCGAAATATCATCAGTGTCGGCGCCAGGCGAATTTCAGTTGGGAGGGCGTTCCATAGTCTGGGGGCAGCTGCCGAGAAGGCCCTTTGTCTACAAGCCATCCCTCTTACCTCCTTGAGGGATGGCTCTTTCAAAAGGGCCCCCTGGCTAGATCTTAACAGCCGGGTAGGCTCATATGGAAGGAGGCGGTCCTTCAAGTATCCAGGGCCCAAGCCGTTTAGGGCTTTATATGTCAAAACAAGCACTTTGAATTGGGCCCGGACAGCAACTGGTAACCAGTGTAAATTATACAGAATCGGCTTGATGTGCTCTCTGGCGGCCCCACCACTCACCAGCCGCGCAGCTCGATTCTGAACCAGTTGCAGTCGCCGGACCGTCTTCAAAGGCAGCCCCACGTAGAGCGCATTGCAATAATCAATACGAGATGTTACCAGTGCATGTGTAACTGTCATGAGACTCCACTCGTCCAGGTAGGGCCGTAGCTGGTATAATTTCCGCAGCTGAAGGAAGGCACCCCTGGCCACCGAGTCCACCTGAGCTTCCAAAGTTAGACTGGGGTCCAGGAGCACCCCCAGGCTGCGGACCCTGTCCCTTAGGGGGAGTGTAACCCCATTCAGGACAGGGAAGTGGCCCTCCAACCTGTCCGGCGAAGCACCCACTAACAGCACTTCCGTCTTGTCTGGATTGAGTTTCAATTTATTAACCCTCATCCAGTCCATTATCAGGTCCAGACACGAGTTCAGCACAGAAACCGCCTCACCTGGATTGGTGGAAAACGAGAGGTAGAGCTGAGTGTCGTCAGCATATTGCTGACTCCTCAGCCCAAACCTCCTGATGACCTCTCCCAGCGGTTTCATGTAGATGTTAAACAGCATGGGGGACAGTATCGAGCCCTGAGGAACCCCATGACATAAATGCCATGGGGCAGAGCAACTGTCCCCCAGCACCACCCTCTGGATACGGTCAGCTAGGAAGGAGCGGAACCACCGTAAAGCAGTGCCCCCAACTCCTAACCCAGCCAGCCTATCCAGAAGGACACCATGGTCGATGGTGTCGAAAGCCGCTGAGAGGTCCAGGAGTATCAACAGGGTCACACTCCCCCTGTCTCTCTCCCGGCAAAGGTCATCATACAGGGCGACCAAGGCTGTCTCTGTACCAAAACCCGGCCTGAAACCCGACTGAAATGGATCCAGAAAATCCGTTTCATCCAGCAGCGCCTGGAGTTGCCCGGCCACAACCCGCTCCAACACCTTGCCCAAATAAGGGAGGTTCGCCACTGGTCGGTAGTTGACCACCAGCCTTGGGTCCAGGTTAGGCTTTTTAAGGAGTGGTCGAATCACCGCCTCTTTCAAGGCGGTAGGGACCACTCCCTCTCTCAGAGAGGCGTTCACGGCCTCCTGGACCCAAGTGCGAACCCCCCTGGCAGATCTTCCAATTAGCCAAGATGGGCAAGGGTCGAGCGGCGTGGTGGTAGAACGGACAGATCCAAGCACCCTGTCCACATCCTCGGGTCTCAACAATTGAAACTCATCCATTAAAGTTTGACCTAAGCACGGCACACTGGACACATCTTCCGATTTTGCAGTAACAGTGGAGTCCAGCCCACTGCGAATCTGAGCGATTTTTTCCTCAAAATGAATAGCAAACTCATCACAGCGAGCTGATGAGCAGTCCGGGACCTCCACCGGGTTTCCCGGTTGAAGAAGATCCCGGACCACCCGAAACAGCTCTGCTGGACGACATTCTGAGGAAGCAATGCGGCTGGAGAAATATTGCCGTTTCGCCAGCCGTATTGCCACGAAATAGGCCCGATAATGGGCTCTAAGTCGTGTTCGATCAGATTCCCAGCGGGACTTCCTCCACCTGCGCTCTAGCCGTCTCCCCTCTCGCTTCATCGCCCGCAGTTCAGAAGTATACCAGGGAGCTGTCTGGGCTCGGCGAGCAGGGAGAGGGCGCTTAGGCGCAATCGTGTCAACCGCCCGGGTCATCTCCCTATTCCATAGGGTGACCTGAGCTTCGACAGGAGCGCCAACCATATCAGACGGATACTCCCCCAGAGCATTCAGGAATCCATCTGGATCCATAAGTCTCCGAGGGCGGATCATCTTAATAGATCCCCCACCCTTGCAGAGGGAAGAAGAAGCTAATAGACTAAACTTGACCAGGAAGTGGTCTGACCATGACAATGGGGTCACAACCAGCCCCTCCACATCCAAACCACCATCTTCCAGTCCCGTTGTGAAAACAAGGTCCAAGGTGTGGCCCTTCTCATGTGTCGGGCCGATGACACATTGAGACAGTCCCATGGTTGTCATGGCGGCCATGAAGTCCTGAGCCGCCCCGGTCAAGGCAGCCTCAGCATGGATGTTGAAGTCCCCCAGCACCAGCAGCCTGGGAGTCCTCAACACCAGGTCCGAGACTGCCTCCGTCAGCTCAGGTAGGGAGACTGTTGGTACGCAGCAGGGTGGGCGGTACACCAACAGAATCCCTAATCTGTCTCGTGAGCCCAACACACAATACAGGCCCTCAAGACCTCCTCTCAAAGGGATAGGAATCCTGGTCAAGGAGATAGAACTCCTATAGACTATAGCAACTCCCCCTCCCCGACCCTCCGAGCGACACTGGTGCTGGACTGAGTACCCAGGAGGACACAGCTGGGAGAGGGGGACACCACCTTCCTCTCCCACCCAGGTCTCAGTAATGCACGCCAGGTCAGCACCCTCATCCAGAATTACATCATGGATGAGGGCAGTTTTATTTTGTACTGACCTGGCGTTCATCAACAGCACCGTGTGGCTCGAGGGTTTGCTGATATGGTCGCCTGATACCATTTGGTTGGAGGTAGGACTAGAAGAGGGGATAGATGTAAGATATCTAACCTCTCTTCTCCTACGCGGGCATGTTCTACCCCCACCACCATTCCTTCCCCTACCCAGCACCACCTCAATGGCTGCCCCCTCCAACGCCCTCCCCCCTTCCTGTTCCATCAGGTCCACTGTGGGTCTCTATGCAACCCAATAACAGTTAAAAACAAACAAAACAAACCCACACCCCTTCTAATGCCCCTTCTCTCCTCCCAGCCAGGTGGCTGGTGCTGAGGAAGGGGTGGGGTGGCCCCAAGCAGCAGCAGCAGCAGGGTCCTGGTCCTGAAAGGCCGGGGAGCGCAAGCCAGAAATTCTCCCAGACACGTCTCTCACCCGTGCCTGGGGATGGCAGATATTGCAGGCAGCTCCCCCGACGTCAGGAACGCTGGTCTGTGAGGGCCCTGGCACAAGCTTCCGGCTTTTATGGTCTCCCTCCCTCCCAGCCCGGTGGCTGATGTTATGGAAGGGGGTGGGATGGCCTGAAGCAGCAGGAGCAGTAGCAACAGGGTCCCAGTCCTGAAAAAGGCCGGGGAGCGCAAGCCAGAAATTCTCCCAGACACGTCTCTCACCCGTGCCTGGGGACGGCAGATATTGCAGGCAGCTCCCCCGACGTCAGGAACGCTGGTCTGTGAGGGCCCTGGCACAAGCTTCCGGCTTTTATGGTCTCCCTCCCTCCCAGCCCGGTGGCTGATGTTATGGAAGGGGGTGGGATGGCCTGAAGCAGCAGGAGCAGTAGCAACAGGGTCCCAGTCCTGAAAAAGGCCGGGGAGCGCAAGCCAGAAATTCTCCCAGACACGTCTCTCACCCGTGCCTGGGGACGGCAGATATTGCAGGCAGCTCCCCCGACGTCAGGAACGCTGGTCAAGTCCTCTGTAAGTTCCATTGATTCAAATAGGTCTACTTTAACTGCAACATCCTATGGTAAAGTAAGTTACAGTTAAAGAAGACCCATCTGAATCAATGGAACTGATGGAAGAGCTGACTCACCAAATCTCTACTGGTTCACTGGGCCTACTCTAGTGTGACTTACCATGCTAAGTGATAGGGATTCAACCAATGGGCACTAGGGATGTAAATCCTCAACTGTATTGCTGTTGCATAGCAGGACAAGGAATTGCAACATTGTTCTACTCACCAACAAGGATGGCAAAACAGTTGATAGAGTTTTTGCACAGACCAAAAGTATGTTTTGTGCATAATTGCTCATTTTTGTCTTGTCTTGTTCTTTCTGTGCAAAATTACACGGTTTGCCCAGTTCCGTAGACTGAGCAAATAGCCCCAAACTAGGATTATTCCTGCTTTATTTAAGAATCTGAAGCACTACTTGGGTTGCCCACATCCTTTCTAACAATCATCCTGTAACAGTCACAATTTACACTGACAGAAGCATTCTCATATGCCAAAACAATTACAACTAAATTGATATCACAAGCGACTTAAATGACAGTCTTCCTGCCCAGTAAAATACATCACTTTCCAACCAAAAAACACACTTCTGGGGGGGGGGGGGGGGAGAGGAATCCAAGCTTCCATGTTGTGTAGTCACCTTTTTTTTTTAAAATTGATTTAAAACATGCTAAGCCTGATTCAAATGCAAGTTTTTTCCTCTACTGTAACTCCTCTGAGTTGTCTTGTGTCACGGCAGCCTAAATCAGCAAGAACAAGGAAATTTCTGCCATCCTTACTTGGAACTAAGAAACCACCTTGTGACAAACCCAGACCTACTGGGATATGTCACACAGTTACACTAAGCTGCCACCAACCATTCCCTATAAAAAGTCACACAGACCAGGGATGGATTTCTAAACAATAAAAAGAATAAGGTTTATTTTAAATACACACAGGGAAAATAAACAATCAGGTGAATAAAATAAAGTAACGTGGCTTATTCTCACACACACAAGCATACAGTTTGGTTCACCTAGAACCTTTAACTTAAAGCACAGACCCTGAACCCATCAGTTCTGGCTAACCAACAGACACCTGAACCTATCAGGTTGGTACTCTGACACACAGTAGTACCCTGTCAGACACCCAGACTCCCACAACAGCTTCTTCTTCCCCAGCTGCTGCTTCGTCCCAACCCAGTGTCTCACAGTCTGTCTCAGCATCTCCTCTTCACCACACAGGCATCACATATTTATACAGTACAGCCCCTCCTCCTGATGTCCCGCCTTCCACTCCCCATAGGATGGAACTTTCCCTCCAAACCCATGACAGACAGGTAACATCAGTGCTGTTATGTAACACCTCCCCTCTTTATAAGTTGTTTTGTAGGGGGAAAGCTAAAAGTGCTTTTCACCAAAAAAACAACCTGCATAAAATACACAACAACATTTATACATACCATATAATACTTACATATACTTACACTCCAAGTTAACCATAGCAAATATGCATTTAAACATTTTACCATATACATTACATTAATTTACCTTTATTCATACAAACCCAAATTCAAAACACAGGTACATTTTAACTTTTTGTTCACCATTATATACATATAGTCCATGTTCTTTCGCCGTCTTCAGTCTTCAGGTCTTCTTGATAAGGCGTCAGCAACACAGTTCACTGACCCTCTGACCACCTTCACTTCAAAGTCATAGTCCTGTAAGTTCAAAGCCCACCTCATAAGTTTGCTATTGTGGGTTTTCATTGTCTTTAACCATTGCAATGGTGAATGGTCAGTACACAGAACAAAATGTCTTCCCCAGATGTAAGGCTTGGCCTTCTGGATCGCGTAGACTATGGCCAAACACTCCTTCTCCACGGTTGCCAAATGTCTCTCACCTTTTTGAAGTTTCCTACTCAGGTAGGACACTGGATGCTGGTCACCATTCTCATCCTCCTGGCACAGAACTGCTCCTACCCCGCTGTTAGACGCATCGGTGTAGATGATGAACTCCCGGTCGAAGTCTGGAGCACGCAGGACAGGATAGTTGATTAACGCCTCCTTCAACCTCTGGAACGCCGCCTCACAGTCGCTGGTCCACGGGATGCGGTCATCAGCCTTCTTCCTCGTCAGATCGGTCAGCGGAGCCGCAATCTCGCTAAACCTCGGGATGAACTTTCTGTAGTAGCCCACCAACCCAAGAAATGATTTGACCTTTTTCTTGGTGTTGGGTCTAGGCCAATCACGAACAGCTTCTATTTTGGCCTCCAGGGGTTTTATCATTCCTCCCCCTACCTTGTGACCCAAGTATTTTCTTTCTGGGATACCCAGCTGCAGTTTGCTCTCTCTGCAGAGCCTAGGCCAAAGCACTTCCTCCCCTGGGTTAAAGCGCCTCTCCCTGCCTTCCTGGTCATCCCAGGCTTTCTTTCTGACCTTTTGAGCTGGCAGGGTCTCTGCTGCTAGCTCTAGGTTTCTCCTTAGGTCATTCATCAAGGTGTCTATGTAAGTCACAACGTCTTGTGGGTCACCCTGGGCGATCTGCCCCCAACCCTGCTCGATCAAATCAAGGGGCCCCTTCACCCCTTTCCCAAATAAAAGTTCAAATGGACTGAACCCGGTACTGGCTTGTGGCACTGATCGATAAGCAACCAAAAGGGATTGCAGCTTCTGGTCCCAATTGTTTGGATTCTCTGCCAAGAAAGCCCTAATCATGCGCATTAGAGTCCCATTGAACTTCTCAGTTACCCCATCACTTTCAGGATGATAGGCAGTGGCTTCCCTGAGCTTAATTCCACAGATTTGCCATAAGCGTTTCATGAGCTTTGACGTGAACGATGTGCCCAAATCTGTGATTATCTCTGAGGCAAATCCCATCCTGGACATGTACCCCACCAAAGCATCGGCCACTGTGTTAGTTTCGATGTTTGTCAAGGGTATGGCTTCAGGATACCTTGTGGCATGGTCCACAATTGTTAGGATGAACCTGTTCCCCCTCTTTGTGGCCTTGGGCAAAGGTCCCACTATATCCACCCCTATGCATTTGAACGGAGTGTCAATCACAGGCAAAGGGCACAACTTTGCTTTGGTCCTGTCGCGGTTATTCCCCTGCCTTTGACACACATCACATTGTTTACAGAACTCCCTGATCTGCTTCCCTATGTCAGGCCAGTAGAAATTCTGTGTTATTCTCTGCTGTGTTTTGTTCACTCCTAAGTGTGCAGCAAACATGTCAGAGTGCCCCCTTTGTAAGATCATGGGGCGATACTTTTCAGGTACCACCAGCTGACTTCTGATCCCATCTCCCCCTTTTGAGATATTCCTCAGGGTTTCTCTATATAAAATCCCCTTTTTCTCCAGAAATCTCACTGGGGTTTCAGGTGTCAGCTGGGCGTCAGTCACCTGTTCAAAACACTTTTGGAGAGTGGCGTCTGCCTTTTGCTCCTGTCCAAATCTGCTGTCTGTGGTTAAGGTTTCCACCACAGCTTCTGAACTTCCCCCACCTGCTTCCGTCTCTGGCTCATCATTACCCCCCTGAACTGTCCCCGTGGTGGCTGGTGAGCGTGTAATCACTAGCACCCGTTTCACATGTTCAGCCAGGTCATTTCCCACGAGCACGGCTGCTGGCAGAGTCGATGAAATCGCTATCCGCCAATCTCCCCTCCAGCCTTGAAAGTTGACAGGTACCTCTGCTACTGGCAGAGAGATTATCTGCCCCTCAATCCCTGCCACCTTCATGCTCTCATTTGGGATTATAAACTCCCTAGGAATAATATCTGGATGGCACAGGGTTACCTGAGAACAAGTGTCCCGCAGCCCCCTATACTGCCGGTCAAGTATTCCTACGTCCACCCCTGCTGTCTCAAACAACTGAGAATCTGTTTTTATCAGCAAGCAGCGCTTTACCTCCACAAGAGGACCATTTTCCTCAGCCTGATCAGCATAGGTAGCTGTTCCAGACTGAGTAGTCATGGCAACAGGCTCCCTCTGTGACACTGAGCCTTGCTCTTTCTGGACACAGAACACAGCTTTTGGCTTGGTCCCACTAGAATTCTGAGGCACCATTCCTTTTAGCTGCTTCAATTTCTCACACTCTGAGATCAGATGACCCTTTCCCTGACAGAAATAGCATTTTCTAGTGTATTTGGATTCTCTCTCCTCTGGTTTCGGTTTTCCCTCCAAATTCTGAGGGCTTGGTTTCATGCCTGAGGGCTTCCCTTCACCATGGGCCCCTCCCCCTTGCTGGCTTTTCCCTGGTCCCTGAGAGTACTTGCTGTAGGTTTCTTTGGGTTTACCTACAGATTTCCCCTCACCCAAGGGCTTTCTTATTTGGGAGATAAAATCCGCGATTTCTGCGGCTGCTGCCACAGATTTCGGTTTCCTTTCCCTCACCTGGAATTTCAATTCCCCCTGCAGGACTGAATAGAACTGTTCCAGGGCTATCAAGTCTTTAAGCTGCTCATAGGTCTCTATTCCCTCCTGCGATAGCCATTTCTCAAGCAGCCTCACCAATTGGGCCCCCACTTGGGTAAAAGTCTGTTCTGGCTTCTTGGTGAGGGACCTGAACCTTTGTCTCAGCTGCTCTGCATTTATCCCATGTCTTGCGAACACCAGTTTTTTAAACTCTGCAAAATCTTTCATCCGTTCCTCAGGCATCTCGGCATAAACCTCAGCCAGGCTACCACTGATTAAAGAACGCATGATGGTCATCTTCTCAGTTTCCCTCACTGAGAAGTCCACAAACGCTCTTTCCACTAAGGAAAAGAACACCTCAGGACAATCTCCCTTGTGGTACACAGGGAATTTCTTCAGGTCAGCCTTAGACAGTTGGCCTCCCTCAGAATCCCTATTATTATTATTGTTCTGGTTCAACAGTTCCAGTTTTCTTAATTCAAACGCCATTCTCTCTCTCTCCATTCTTTCTTCAAATTGCCGCTGTTTCTCTCTTTCCTCCCTTCTTTCTCTCTCTAATCTTTCCTCCATTTCCCTCACCCTCAGTTCATGCTGTTGGGCTAGGAGTATTTTCCTGAGTTCTGGGTCCTGCTCTCCTGTGCTGTCACCTTGCACTGAGCCAAATTCATCCTCAGAACCTTGGTCAATCTGGGGGTCTTTCACTTCACTCATGTCTGCTACTTGGCTTCGAGTCAAGGGCATACCCCCCCCTCAGAACAGGCTGCTTTAAAAAGTCAAGCCTCAGAATAAAACGACCACTTTTTTTCCTTTTTGCCTCAGAACCAGCTCTCCCTAGAGATTGCTGCTGTTCTTCAGCACTAAATTTGCAACAGTATCGAGTCAGAGCCTACCCCCCTCTGCTGGGCCTCTCAGCTGGCAAGCTAGCTCGCTGTTGCTACGCAGTTTTTCCTCAGCTTTTTCCCGCCAAAACTAGGCTGCCTCAGAGCACCTTAATCTAAGTCTCCCCAGTTGGCACGTTCTTCTACTAGCGCACCTCCCCGTGAGGTACACCTAGAAGATTACCTACGCGCCTCAGACTGTCCCTGACTAGACCCCCCTGCTCTGGGCACACTTGCCAAGGCTTTGCTGGACCACTGGCCAACTGGACCAGTCGTATCCCACACGCTGGACACCAATCAATGTGACAAACCCAGACCTACTGGGATATGTCACACAGTTACACTAAGCTGCCACCAACCATTCCCTATAAAAAGTCACACAGACCAGGGATGGATTTCTAAACAATAAAAAGAATAAGGTTTATTTTAAATACACACAGGGAAAATAAACAATCAGGTGAATAAAATAAAGTAACGTGGCTTATTCTCACACACACAAGCATACAGTTTGGTTCACCTAGAACCTTTAACTTAAAGCACAGACCCTGAACCCATCAGTTCTGGCTAACCAACAGACACCTGAACCTATCAGGTTGGTACTCTGACACACAGTAGTACCCTGTCAGACACCCAGACTCCCACAACAGCTTCTTCTTCCCCAGCTGCTGCTTCGTCCCAACCCAGTGTCTCACAGTCTGTCTCAGCATCTCCTCTTCACCACACAGGCATCACATATTTATACAGTACAGCCCCTCCTCCTGATGTCCCGCCTTCCACTCCCCATAGGATGGAACTTTCCCTCCAAACCCATGACAGACAGGTAACATCAGTGCTGTTATGTAACACACCTAAGCTTCAATACCAAAGTATTTAAAGTATGTAATACAGATGCACAAACACTAAGTAAAATTGACTAGTGCCGATGGTGTCTGCATTTTTACATATGCTGCAGTTATTTGACCTGCCCCATAAGCTAACTGTGTAAACAGGACTGCAAACAAGAAACGGCACAAGGTCACACAGAAAATCTGCATGATGGAGGCCTTTACAGTGGAGCTGTTTGACACTGTAGTAAATGGGGAACTCTGTGCAGCTAAGAGGTCTGTGTTCCCATCATAATGCCTGCAGAGCTTTGTTCAGGCTTACAGATTCTGAACATGGGCACATTCAGGAACGAGGATTGAATCTGTGTGCATTCTGGAACAAGTCCAAAGCTGATGTCAATGGAATCCTTTCTACTGGTAACAATAGAACCTCCTCTCAATGGGACTGAGCATGTACAAATGCCCTGTTAAGAAAAGTGGATATTTATCTTATTATTATTCTGTGTGGCAGATATGGATTTTTATTTTGTCCCTTGTGTCCCATTTGGCGAATTAGTTGGCAAAGATCACTAATGAGGCTGCAATGAATTCAGTGGCTGAGATTGTATTCCTGCTGAACTAAAGCTGCCAAATCAGACATCATAATGATAAGGGCTACTTATCATTATTGATAACAGGAACCATGGACTATAATATATATAACAAAATGACTGGGTTCCGAAATAATGACATGTAAGACATCAACCAAGCCTATGTGAAATCTATAGGAATCTGGCTTAAATAATTGCTGTTGTCTTGGTGCCAAAGATGCTAAGAAATAGAATTGTTTCTTTTTCCCTTATTGATCTCAGACACTCAATTTAGGAAGCATGCTAAAGTATTGTTTAGCAATCAGTATTGGGCACCTTCTCATAGGCTTACAAGCTCCCTTCTTTATTTTACAGCAATCCTCTTCAGAACCCTGTTATTTGCCAAACCTTAAAACACAGAAGGACACTCACATATAAGAAGACAGGACAGGGTGCCTACTTATATGCAGGGAGGGAGGAAGATGATTTATTACCAAAAAGATAACAGGACCTAGATTTGCACAAAAATGCATTATGCTTAAAAGTGCAGATAAGAGTTTAGAAATATTTATTAGAATATAAATAGAAATACAACACACCGCATCATAGCAGAGAACCTGTAAATCTGCGACTTCAGGACAACTCCAGTTCGAAAATGTGCTATCATTTTAAAATCAGGACTGCAAGACATCCATCTCATGTTCATCCACTATTTCTGCATCATCACTTCTCCAAAGTAAGAGCTACTAGCAACTGGTAACCATGTGTAACATGGAGTGTAACAATAAAATTAAATCTATGTCAGTGGGGCTCACTCCTAGGGACGTGGGTAAATTATGGCTGCTGTGATGCAGGTTTTCTGTGATAATCATTTTTTCCCTAACTATGGAATATTGTGTAACAAAATGTACTGAAATAAAAAAAAATCTATTCCTGTGTACTGATAGCTTATGAGATGAAAACTAATTATTTTGTGGCTTTCCTAAGCTTTGTTCAATTAGCTGCACTGCTCAGTTCAAAGGTGATTAACTGAGGGCTCTTCTCCATTAAAAAATTAAGGTCCTGTCAATGGTTACATGTAAAGACACTGCGAATTTTTAAATGTAAGCTCAATTGCCTTGACTAAATATTGAGGGAAGGAAAAGGGAGGGAATTGATGGCAATTGTTATTCAAAACTCATCTGAGAAAAAAACAATTAATTTCCCGACTTTGCTATGACCCAGTGGTGTAGCATGCACATAAATACTTGTCTATCAGCCGTCAACACCTCAGGCAGCAGAATACTGAAACAACTCCTCAGTCTAACTGCTCAAAGGATTAGGTATGCATGAGGTACTATCAGGAACCCCTTGAAGTCTGAAACTAATAACCATTCAGCTCTTGCTCCTCAAATCCAATCCTCTTAGCAATGTTTTGAAATGTTTAATTATTATATTCAGAGTAATCGTTTTTTACAGCTTTTCTCTCTCTCTCTCTCTCCATGATTTTGTTACATTATTAAGCAGCTACTTAACCTCCTTCTTTTGTTTATACATACTGATTGGGAAAAATGTTCTTTGGGATGCTTTGGGATAAATACATTACCTGATGAGGCCTTTTATTTTTAACCATTTGCAGAGAGAACATGTGAAGGGAGAAAAACAGAACATAGAGTACCACTGAAACAATAAGAGGACTTATAATAATTGTAGAAAATATATTGATTAAGCAGATCTGTTATTTGTGATGGCTCCTCAACAAAAACAGTCGCAAAGGACCAAAAAACATAGCAGCAGGAAGGAAATTAGAAATTAATCTGGAAATGAAACCAAAGAAATTAGAATTCTCATCAAGACTTTCTATAAATACACCATGCCCCTTCATTACGAGAGAAGAAAGGCTGCAACTCTGTGGCAGAAAACGCCAAAGGCCCATTCCTCTACCCATTGTGTCATGAAATAGATGGCTCTAGGGACTGTTGGGGCCAATGTCTCTGAGGCAATCATGGTGGATAATTAGATGTTACCGAATAAGGTACAGTATGGTCTCTAGTTGTTGTTCAGAGTCGACCCTGTAAGGTGAAGCAACTACAGTGGGGTCTCTACTTAAGAACTTAATCCGTATTGGAAGATGGTTCTCAAGTTGAAAAGTTCTTATGTTGAATCTGCATTTCCCATAGGAATGCATTGAAAACCATTTAATCCGTATCTGCTCTTTTCCGTCCATAGAAACTACAGTGGAACTTCTACTTAAGAACTTAATCCATTTTGGAATGGCGTTCTTAAGTTGAAACGTTCTTAAGTTGAAGCAAAATTTCCCATAGGAATGGACTGAAAACCAATTAATCCGTTCTGGCTGTTTTTTTGTTATGTAGAGGTGCGTTCGTACATTGAAGCATTAGTTCCCATAGGAACTAATGAAAAGCTGGTTAATATGTACTCTACCACTAGGGGGAGAATTTTTTTTTAACCTAAGATGACCTAAGGTTAAAAAAAGAGCAGGAAAGGTTTTTTTTCCTGTTCTTATCTTGGATTTCTGTTCTTAAGTAGAAGCAAAATTTAGCAAATGGAGCTGTTCTTAAGTTGGATTGTTCTTAAGTAGGGACGTTCTTAAGTAGAGACCCCACTGTACAGAAGGGTTGCTTGAAAGAACAGTGTTGAAGACTGGGAGGAGAAGATGTTAATCGATCAACTCTGAGGCTTCGGTGGACATTTGATATTTAGTGGAAGGCTTCGATATTGAGGATTTCGGTATTGAGCACTTTGATTTATGAGTTTTTGAAGTTTTAGACAAAGTGGATGGAGCGTCGGAGTGGGATGGGATGGTCGATGGATGTTGTTTTGAGGCTTCAGAAAGAGCCTTCTCCATTGCTTTGGTTTGTGAGGTGACCTTACAAGGAGGTTGGGCCACTTTGGTTGGTTGAAGAGATTGTTCCCAAAGATGGGGTTTTAATCTGGATAAGCGAGAATGGAGGACTCTGCGCTTGAAGTTCTTACAATGCTGGCAAGAGGACGCCTGGTATGCCTCTCCCAAGCAAAAAAGACACTTGGCGTGGCTGTTGGAGAGTGATATTTTGTTATCACAGACCACACAGTGTTTAAACAGGCCCAAAGGGGCCATGAATAAGAGAAAATAATTTGAGGAAGCCAGAGGCCAAGCAAAGTAAAAAAGAAAAAATCTCTGATGATAATGAATTTGATCTAAAAGTTTAAAGGAAAAAAGACTAATAACAGGAAGGAATCAAAAATAAACTCTCTTTCTCTTTTACTCACAGAAGCAGAACTAAGAGGCTCTCAATGCAACAGTTGAAAGACAACTGAAAGGGGAGTCTTGGCACCAAGGTACTTATGCGAGGGGAGAGGGACCTTATTCTAATGTGGTTTTTGCTACCGCAGAAGCTCTAGAACTTTCCGATGAGGCTCCGCGCAGGCGCGGATTGCCCATGGTGTGATTCACAGAGGCCACGAAGAAGAACTTGAGGATTTCCTGGCAGATAGAACAGACGCCCTGGACTAGATAAGCCATTTGTCTGACACTGTGTACTGCAGCTTGCCATGTTCATATATGCTATCTTTAATCCTAGCACTTTAATTTAGGGCCCAGAAGGGATGCCCCTCTATACCAGAAACTAGTATCTTAGGTGGAAGCTATGATATGATGCCCTGCATAGGAAGGTTCTATTTGTAACCTTTAGCTCTTGGAGAGAAACCAAGGGGAAAAAAATAACTCTTTTGTCTTTATAGTGAAATTTCTCTGTGTGATTTTCCCCCTCTCTCTGTCAAAATCTTAAGAAAAACATTACTGGGATTTCTCAGAGAAGAGTCCTGATATATATATATATATTTCCTGTAGAAGAAATACCAAACTGTGCAAGATAGCATCTTTCCAATGTTCAGTTTACCTACATGGGGCAGGAAAAAAACCCACCATCAAGCTGCAGAGGACTGTTACAATTTATGTGCTGAACGGCACATTCCCTGCTCAGGATTCACTGGAAAGGACATGAAACTGTGCCAAACCTTGTTGTTTCTGCACAGAACTAAAGGTGGGGAAAGGCGGAAATGGGGCAGGGGGTGGGGGTGGACTCATTTTCACTGACAGGTCCTTGTTGGCCAGGGAGGTCTCAGTAGGGATTCTCAGCATGGCAAGACTTAGGATCTCCATGACTTTACAGTGGGAACTAGCCCTTAAATAAATGGTCTTTGAGGCTGGAATCAAGGGAGATCTCCTGCTGTCTTTGCTTCCACAGCTGAATTAATAATTCTGGGTGAGAAATCAAACTAAATGCAATTCCCAGCACATGTAGTTCGCTAGCAGGATCTTTAGTCTTTCTGTGGCATGCAATATTTATAGAACACGGTAAGTGAATTCATGTTAGAGACTTATCCACTATGACTCTGGCATTGCTACATAAATATATGCATGCTTACACAAATGTGGCTTAGATATGCTTTTAAAGCAGATACGAAACTATCCAATGCAAAGGTCCTGGTTTGTGAATTCTCAACTGTGCTGTTGAGAAGTGAAATCTCCTAAATAGAGGTGAGCAGATTTGAGGTTTTGGGCTCCCTGGATAATGCTGGGAGTTGTAGTCCAGAAATATCCACACACCTCTACTCTTAAGGCAACAGTGTTGGGCAGAATAAATACAAAAAGCTCTGTTCCAGTCCAACATAAATACTTCATCTGTTTCTGGAACTTCTTTCTCTGCTGTTGTTTGATGGAGAAATGTGTTTGATGGAGAAATGTGTCAGCAAGGAGGCAAAAGGGTGGTAAAATGTACTTTGACCTCCTAAAACTGAGTACTGTGGCACTCAAAGATCTTTAATGATTGCATCAGTCTTCACACTGATTTTTGTCTGTGGTCCAAGAGCTCAACTGCGCCTGAACAACACAGAATTGACACAACCTGAGCCCATGCGGCACAGTCGTCCATTGCAGGGTTGCCATCATCTTGCCCATGCAACAGGCTCATATTGTTTGATATGCAGATCCTGATCCAACACTCTGTGTTATTCTGATGTGTGTGCACACATAACAGGAGCTTCACTTACAGTCGAGGGCCCAGGACAATCAACATCACAGGGTTCTTTTTAAAACACATCTATGTAGATCACTCAATGCCCTTCCTGCTGGTTGTGAAGCTCCGCTGACAGAAGGCAGCCACTTTTCTTTAGGATCTCATGCCAACATTGCAGAGACATAGAAATTCTGTCCATTTACTTACAGCCAGTTTTCTACCTTTTCATTATACAGTACTGTACATTTTTGGTATCCAATGAAATTTTCCTGAGCATCTTGGATATCCTAGCTCACATGAGTTGCAGTATCATACACATACTTACTTAGACACACATTTAAATTAAGGCTTCTCTTCCCTCAACTTATCAGAAGGATGTTTTTTCTTTGCTCTCTATGAGATATGTATTCACAAATATATATCCATATGTGGATTTTGTTTTTACTTCTATATAGATTTGTATTGGGATAAATATAATGCTGTACTTTCTCAGTCTTAAATCTCTGTTCTCTTCTGCAAGAGCTGATGCCATAATTATTATCCATCCAAGAGCAAACATACTTGATAGAAGGCACATATGAATTCAGTTGTCAGAAAAACATCTATAGTTCCTCTGAAATTTGGGGGGGGGGGAGCCTTGTGTCCTTGTGACTTTTGTAGATAAACTTCGAGATCTGATGTTTTTCAGGCCTTCTTAAACACTTTGGAGAAAACTACTGATAGAAATTGGAACAAACTCAGAGAAAGCTCATGTGAGCCTGGAGAAAATAAAAATCAAAAACACCGACACATTTGAAATGGAGTGCAAAATACACAGAGTGTGCTGGGAGTGCCTGAAGAGACAAATGAGACAGATGAAAAACTACCTATTGCCTGAATATATTTCATTAGAAAATGTAAAGAAATTAATGAATAATCCAAAACATTTTATCATATTCTGAGATACTTTTCAATGCTATAAACATCCCAAGGCTGTGTCAATATGATTTTCAATCTGTCAGGCAGGTAAGGCTTTCTCTCTTTTTCATTTTAGAGAGACAGAGGGGGGAAATGCCCTGTTCTATGCAGGAAACGCCTCTGTTCTACACAAAACAGGATACCCAAAGAGGCAGAACATTTTGGAATAGTACAATTTTAGAGTGAAAGAAAACAAGGATGGTCATTTCCTGATATAGAAAGAGCATCCTACATGCCCATTTCACACAGTACTAGAAGCTACTAATGGACTGCTGTGGACATTTCCCATGTGTTTAGGTCAGACCTCCAAATATTAGTTCCAAGCTAGTGTCAGCCTACCCACTCACACTGGGTAGGTGTAGCTCTAGAGCAGTGGCAAGTGAAGAGCAGTTCATGAGCCAAATGTGGCTGCTCCTGGCCTTCACTGCAGCCCACAACCCTCCCCCAACCCTCTTACTTTCCAGAGCCCAAAAACATGTTTACTCCAAGGGTCAATATTACATTTCAAAGAAAAACTGCTGTGGCCCAAAGTATGTGTGAACACAATTCTGTTTATGCAACAGCTTTATTTTTTAAGGATTTGGGAGAGGCAATATGAAGTCCATAAATATGGCCTCTGAACCCTCGGAGTAGTCCACCACCACTCTAGGTTCTGCTGTGTAAAGCATCATGGGGCACTGTGGGAAATTTTACACAGATGCCCACCCTCACTGCAATTTACACCCACAGTGTGGGCATGGAATCAGCATGGTAGGGGACGTCGCCGTTTAGTTGTTTAGTCGTGTCCGACTCTTCATGACCCCATGGACCAGAGCACGCCAGGCCTTCCTGTCTTCCACTGCCTCCCGGAGTTGGGTCAAATTCATGTCGGTTGCTTCGCAGACACTGTCCAGCCATCTCATCCTCAGTCGACACCTCCCCCCAAAATAGTCCGTTTATCAAGGTCCCCTTAAAACTGATGCCCCAGCCTTGATCCCATTTAATTACATTTATTGGTCTTCTTGAGGTTGTGATATGCATAAAATGGCTCTCAAAATGGAAGCCAGGTGTACCTCCTAGGGACAAAAATGGCTGTAAGTGAACTTAACCTTCCTCTGTTGGCACACACACAAGCATAAAGATCAAAGCATGAAGCACAGTCTTTACAGCTGAAATCCCTACAATCACCTCTGCAATTCTGTTTCAATGTTACACAAAATTGCAAAATGAGGAAGTACAACTCAAATTGTTCTATTTCTCCTTCTATTTTGATGATTAAGCAAACACATTCTTTTTTTAAAAAGCAAATGATACTCCACTATAACTGAGTTGTGTTTTGGGGTGCCATCCATTTTCTTAGCAAACACAGTTTTCAAATGGAAACACAGGAGGGAAATGGAAAGCAGTGGGATCCTAAGGAAGTGGAAGCTGACAGAAAGTAATGAGGGGCCGCAGCTGTAAAATGAGACTATGAGCTGTCAGTTCCTGCTAATTGACTAAAGGCTTGCTAAAGCCTCAGAATGCAAACACTATGGTCACCAGTAACAGTGATGCCAGGGTTTTCCCTAAACTGTTCCTCAAAGCACAAGGAATAAACACTATTCTGCAGAAATAAATTGGACAGTAGTATATCACCAGTAGAGCCACAAGCTCAAAACTGGACTTCCGGCTTAGCTCTTTGTATACACACCCTCCACCACTGGATGTTAAATAAATGAAAGTTCTTCTCCCCCTCTCTGCCCCCCTCCTCCCAAACTGAAGTGCCACTTTTAAATATTTCCACTTTACTTGCACTGAATTGCCGGAGATCAAATGAGTCAATTACGCACTGTATCTTTTCTGTTCAGAGGCGAGATGAAGGTAATTTGCTACTCGATGCATCTGTTTCCTCATCAGCACAGTGAGGACCAAGCTAATTAGGGGAGGAAAACAATATGGTCATATGGATAGGCCAGATTGCTTGTCACTCAGCTATTCAATGTGCAGGTTTTGCTTGGAGGACAGGAAACAGATGATGATTCTCCTTTCTTTGCCATTTTGTCACTGGGGGGAGGGTGATGAGAAAGAAAGGAAAGGAACTTTAAGCACTCAGATGTTTGGCTGCTTATTTTTAGCACAAATTCCATATGAACTTCAACCAACTCATATCATTATTTGTTCTACCTCTAATAAATGTGTACTTTTGGTGCCAAGACATCAAGTGGAATCATTACTGTAAAGGAATCTGTAAAGGATTCTCTCCAACATGGTCACCAAGGGACGAAGCTGACACACCACCATTAAATGCTAGGAGTAACTGGCACCATCTAAGGGGCAGACAGGACGATCCCTTACTTGATTTAGTCTCTGCCCACGGGGCAGGGTTGGGTGGTAAGCCAGATAGTTACATGAGACATCAGTTAGTAACAGGATGCCTGATCCACCCCTTTTCATTTGCTGCATCCAGTGGCCTTAGGAAAGCTCTTCTCTCCAAGCCAGTCTCTACTTCACAGGCTGGGTGAAATGAATAAACCAAATGGCAAGCCCGGAAACAGCTAGCCACTTTGACTCCCGGAATTTCACGGCAGAAACAAATGTTACAAAAAACTGATCACTAAAGCTGAAAGCACCTTAGGTTAGAGAGATGTGATTCTGGAATCAGGTTCAAAGGAACCCTGTACTTAGCAAACCTTATTTGCATACCCTGGAACATGAGAAAATCTCCTAGTGTGAAACTCACAAGGCCTTCAATATTTTCTTTTTCTAATGATAGTTTTTCTACAATATTTATTTCTGCCCCCAGTTTTAGCTCTTTCCTCTTCCCTTCCTCCTGTGAGCTTTATCTCCATGGGGCCCTCATTCATTTTGGAATCCCCTGCCAACCTCACCCAACACTGCCAATTTGCTGCTATGCTGCCAAGTTTTGGTGGCACTGCAGCTTAATTTCCCTTGAAAACAAGGCATCTGAGTAGAATACACCAGGTCTGAAAACAGAATAATATTCCAGGAACCCTCATGGAAGTGCAATTCTGCTTTAAAACGAGGTGTGTGGTTCACAGAGCCTTCCCCCCCCCGAAAAGGAAACAGCTGTTTATTTCATTCATGCCATCAAAACCCATTGGTGTGGCCACAAAGTTAGCAGCAGTGGGACATAGTCTCCAGTGGGTTCTTGGTGGTGGGATTTGGTTCCAGAACTTGTAGAGGCTGCCCCCCTAATCCTTGTTCTAGACAAAATCTCTGGATGATCAAGCTATATAATTTGGCTATACAAGCACTGCAAGAGTGGCTACCCTTCTCAGAGCTATTAGGGCCTCTTGTCGCTGCTACATTGCCAAGTGAACTGGAGATCCTATGAATTCCTTGATGGCTCCACTGTACCTGTGGAGACTCCAGTGCACAAACACTGGCTCACCTCAGATGCTCTGAATTCAATAACTATTGAAATAGTCTCCATGAAGCAAGCTCAGGTGAGGCAAAAAGGCAAGATGGGAAGGTAGGAAGCCATGGAAGGTCAGCACCTGTTATTTACTTGCTGCCTAAGAAAGAGATTAAAAGGGAAGATAATTATTGAGCTCAATGGGCTTCACCTTCCAACAGGGAAGCACAGGATCAGGCTGGGAAAATCTGGGACTGATTTGGGGATGTGAAGGGAATGCCACAGACTGCATGCCAGGATGTGGCTGTGCACACAAAAGAACACAATCTAAGTTTTTGCCCAATCCCTGCACAGCAGTAAGGAAAAGGACAAAATTGTGAACATCTTCACGAGGTCCATAACCAGAATATAACCTTTATGCCCAATTCTAAGGAAACATCAGTAACAAACAGCAGCAGTACATCTGCATGTTTTCTATCACAGGTGTGCAGCATTTCATTAACTGTTAAGATGACACAATGGCCACTTGTGAGTTCCTATGAACCCAGGATGATTAACAAATATTCATAGCCTTTTTGGCTGCTTTGCAGCTGGAGGATACACTAATAAGGTAGAACATTTTTATAACATTAGCATTCTTCAAATAAAACTGAGGAATCTTTCATTATTCCGATTTGGGGGGCAGGGTACTACTTTGCTTCCTGAGCCCTTATTTTTATATATCCAATGGTAACAAATATTGATTAGACATGTGGAGCAATAAACAGACCTGTTCTGGCATCTAGAACATACAGGCCTCAATTCAGTTGATAAACCTAGCCAGAAAGGATCCAGTGAAACAACTAGATTTGCAGCAACTAATCCAGTGAGTCTGCTCTTGTTATGGTAACTTCTCGTTTTGCAGAACTGTAGCATTCTGCCCTCCACACATGACACAACAACCATTCAGCATGAAGAGATCTCAATTTTCAGCAACTAAGCAAGAGCAGAATATCCAACAACATCAACAAAGAGTTTACACATAAACTGTTATCTGCTGGAGTTGTTGGAGAAATATAAACTGTAGACTAAAGGTAGTGGCAAGAGCGACCCAACAAAGAAAAGCTTCGGATAATGCATGATTTGCTATCACAGCCAATACTGTGTGGAACATTTTATTTCATTTGGAGAAGATACAGAATGGGCAAAAAGGCACATTGATTCACTGGCCTGTGAAATAAAGCTGCTCTGGCCCAATGCTTACTGCAGTATGGCTTTATATCTGGCTACAACATAAAATGGTAACTTAGAAAAGAAAGGCTTTGTTCATATCCATGCCGCAGTGGAATTTGGCCAAATGAAGAGCTTGTGCTTATAAAATCTTAGGAAATGGAGGCAGAGAACTGGCTGGGGGGGGGGGAGGGAAAGCAGAGCATTTCTTTCCTTTCCTTCCCCCCCAGAAGCTCCCATGATACACTTTTTATGTGCTTGATATTCAGCAGGTTTTTTGTTTTTAAATACTGTACAACCAAGATGGGCATTTCCCATTATCAGCATAAATTATACCTTCTGCAACAGGTGAAATAAACAAAGTCTTTAAAAACCATTTTAACAACTAGAGTTTCAACTGCAGTAGGCATTAATAAACAGGTATGCAAAGTTTATTTGTCTCTCAGAGAAGAATTGTATTCAGTGTTAAAATCCAACACACTCTCAAGTAAGTGATTTAAAAGCAAAGAAACAACTATTACCCTTTAATTTAGATAATCTGGTAGCAAAATGCAACTGCCCAGAAGATCTAGTTATTGGTCTTTAATTTACAGTTTCCTATCTGTGCTACCCTCATGTTCTGAGACTCCCTAGGGATCCCTTTCAATGCAGGGAAACCTTTGGGAACCTTGATAAGGCGAGAACCTTTTATATCCCAAAATTCCCACCTGTTTGTAAACCCAGTTACAATTTTCATATATTAAGGGCTCTTCCCCCCTCTCCTTCCTGAAGCTCCCAAGGGCTTCTCCAGATTGAAAGGGATCCCTAGGGAGCCTTGGAACCCGGAAAAGGGGACCCAAAAATTTAAATTAAAGATTAACATTTGCAGTTGATAACAGACCATTTGTGACTGTGGAGTTGTACAAGAGGACTCCAGCCAATATGTTATTTACTTCAAAGGTGCAGGTATTGAATATTTTATTATAATAGAAACTATTTATAACTAGTGTGGTGTAGTGGACAGAGTGACGGATTAGAACTCAGGAGGCCTGCGTTTAAATCCCCCTCAGCCACAGAAACTCCCTGGGGGAATGGTACAACCACTCCTTACTTTGAAAGCCCTATTGCCTTGTTTGGTTACCTTGAAATCCCTATTAGGGTGGCTATAAGTCAGTTCCAACTTGACGGCACGTAAAAAGAAACTATTATAGCTCAACTTCCTCTGTCATATTTGACTACACGCGTACGCGCACACACATATACACACCTATCCAATGTTGTATACCTTCTTCCTAACCCCCTACTCCCATTACCTATCATTTTGTTTCAGTCCTATTGTAGCCATCAGGCAAAATAGCTAGTGACCATGTTGCATAAGGAAATTCTTTAAATTCTACAAGATGAAAATAACATTGCCAGTCTCTGCTTCCTAATATATGTATATATTAGTTTTCTATGCACATTTATTAAGGTTTAATGCCCATTTTATTTTCCAGATGAGTAGCAGGAAAAATTAATTAAAATAAGTGATTTTTAAAAATCATGAGTGGTGCCCAATTGTGCCCAATTCCGCCCGCCCCCCAGCGATCACCAACAGAAGGCTTTTTGATCCAGCTGGGTTTTATTTATTAAATACAGTATATGCCTGGTCTTTCGTCCCTAATGAAGTTCAAATAATAAGAAATGCAAATAAAACACAGAAGCAGATTGTACCAAAGTAAAAACTACAACTAACAACCCCTAAGCAGTTGATCCTTTCAGCACCAGTTCAGCTTTAATGGCAAAGGCCCATCTTTAACAAAAAAGATGTTTCCTTCTGAGACAAGGACAGCAGAGGAGGGACAGCTGAGATTCCAGAGCTCAGAGAAGCCACCAAAGAGCTCTCCAAAGTTTTCCATGAGCAGAAAAAGAGAATAGTTTGTTGTTTATGTAATCAACCCCCTTTTGGTTGGCGAATGCATTATAACTGCATGAAAAGTGTCATAGAGGACTGTAGAAAAAAGTGGTACTGAAAAAAATTACTTCACCCACACACACACACATTTTTTTCCATTCACAGAAGCCTCTGCTGATTAAAAGTGCCTTCTGTCAATGAAGGAACACAACAGGAAGGAATCCTGTAAATTATTTTGCTTAATAAATCTAAACCTCTCAGATGAATATAAACATACTTCTGGCAATAGACAAGCCAACAGCTCCTTCCTCCCCCATGTGGATACTTAACTTTTAATTGCTCCCTTTTATCCTTTAAAAGCCATCTGTACATAAACCTAATGTACGGACAGATCACCCTGTCCAAACAGCATAATCAAATTTAATAAACTAAACAGAAAATGTGGACTTGAGAAATTGGCAAGCCAAACTATTTGCCTCATTAAATAAACTCTGCCATAAAGTGAGTTCTCTTTAAGGACAAGAGTGAGGTGCTTAAGAAAGGGACATGTGTATTCATGTCTCCAAAGCATGAAAGAGATTATAAGATATAAATGTTGAAAAGTGTGAACACAATGGAGTTTTACCAATCCTTCCATCCTATGTTCCTATGTTTAAAAATGTTAGTCTCATATTTGCCTTCAAATTATGCTATAGCCATAAAGAGGGAGCAGCAAAACTTGCATAACTGGAGAAACACAGCTAAGAATTAACTACTGTGAGCTGGATGTTAGGTGCCCATGGAAATCTAGAGGATCCGAACACTTTCTTCCCTAATATGAAGCAAGCATCTAACTCTAGTGATTCTGGAAACAGAGAGAGCAGAAAGCTCTATATAGAAGATGTTTTTGGAATCTGTTTTAAAGATGGGCTGAAGGCATCACTGGGTCTGATGCCTGCACTGTATATTGCATAAAAAGTTGTGTGTCTTACATATTATAAAGGGCAACTGGATTTTCAGGCTATGCTGTGTTGAGGGGCTGTTATGGAACTACAGCTGCTGAGTGTTGGCAATGCGCATTGATGACATGTGAATGATTATCCCTCCTTTTCTAGCAAATCAGCACAGCCTCTTAATCATTCAGTATCCTTAAAGACATGAGTTTATAAAGCAGAACACAGTGTATTCAGCCAGTGAAAAATTATTCCATTAGTAAATCAGGAGTAATCAGGAAATCACTTAATTATGGCAGCAGAGAAGAGCCTCTAAAAACTAAATAGCACATGTTTTATGTAACTTCCATAAGAGGCATGAATTTTCACACTATTGCTCTCTGCTGTAAAGCCAGGAAATACAGTAGCACTGTTGGCCTGCAGGCTGCACCAGTCTTGGACAGTCTTTTTATCTATCCTGCCCTCACTAACTATGAGTTCCCAACTATACATTTGCATATATGCCTCCTGGCTCCCCCACCCCCTTTTCTTATTTCTCCCTATCACAGTCCAGCAAGAACAAAGGATAGGCAGGGAGGTATGGAAAATGGTGGGTAGAGTGTCATTCCAACAATGGCCACATTAGTTAAGTGAGAGGGCACCAGCTTACAACTTACATGAGGCAAGAACTCCACAGGCCAAGTGAATGAAGTAAGTGTCCCATACTGGTAACAGAGGAAATTCTCCCAGTTGTAGGTTCTGCCTGACAAGGCAGCACAGTGACCCTAAGGAGGCCATGATGACAAGTGTGCAGGGACAGAAGATGAATTCATCTTTTGATTTACACCAAGCAAACAGACTGGTTCAGTGAAGATTTCTTGGTAGTAAGACTAAACCTGCTGTTTGATTTGAACATTTTAGCCAAAGTGTCATTAGTACCTTGCTAAAATGCCAAGTATCAAAATAAAGTATCTTTGGTGTTTTTCAATTTTCTTGGGAAAACATAACAATGGCATGCTTCTCCCTACAGAAATCAATGCAATGATAATTCAATATCATTTCAAGAGTTTGCAGGCAACAGGGTCAATTGGCTGGGATTTTTTGGATCAGCAGGGAAGATGACATCATCTGCCACTCTCCTTAAATCTACTTGTTCCATCCACGTTTCCTGGCAAAATTGATGATGTCTGCAGATGGCGGAATAAATCTTCCTCCTACAATATATTGTGAAAATTTCTCAGTTGCAATGCAAATAATGGTTTGGTTATGAATGTGGAAGCAAGCCTTTCACAAAACACTAGGTGAAAACTGCTGGAACAAGTTTGCTGATTTGTGTTCTCTATTTTGGGATTCTCTTTGGAGTATGGCAGTGAGAACCGACAAGATGTGTGCCTTCAAAATCTGCTACTAACCCCCGATTACAGGAAAGCTTTCCGTAGGTTTTCCATGGATTAGAGCTGTAATATTTTATTGTTGTATTTTGAAACTTTCTTGTAATCCAATAGTGCCATAATACCATAATCTGTTTAATTGTGTTTCACCCTTATAAAGCTTTTGTCCCTTTCTATGTCTCTTTAACATTGTTCTGAGTGGCACTGAATCCAGTCGTAGCAAAAAAGTTAGAATACAATAGGATAATAAAGAAATTAAAAAATGTTAAAGTGACCAAGAATAACGGAATTGGGCAAACAGGAGGAAGTCGTGCAGCTCTGCTGTCAAGATTCTAGCTAACCAACTCTTGAATAAATCAAGAAACCTTTTTCTCTTTCCATGGGCTCTGAAGATATTTGTCTCCAGAGTATATCCATCATCTGTAATCTTGACAGTGTAGTATTGAGGCTGTACAAAACTACATATTTATAGCCAATGGTGAACAGGAAGCTGGCAACTGATTGTAAATGTTACTTTCAGTTAATCTTTTCAAAATAATGCTACTGTAGAGTCACAGTTGATATATCACTGCCAATAGTATATATGTAGAACCTTAAGCTGCTGTAAAACTGTAACAAATTGTAAGTGGTGCATTATTTTTATTTTTTATTTTTATTTATTTTTTTGCTACGAAGTTGCCATTTCAGGGAACACAGAAGTCTTTGGAGAATACTCCTGAGTTCCACGCTTCCCTGCACTTTTTCATGTCTGCTTGGAAACTGTTGCTAGATGTGGAAGGGCAGAATATATGCTCTTTGCCTAGCTGATCAGACTGGTGCTCCCATGTAAAGTGATAGATATGCAAAGGCATACATCACACTGAACACAACATGATGCAGACAACTTGTCTCCCCGCTAGCACTCTCTTTGCTTGCACCTCCACCAGCAGGCGAAGACCTTTTTATTTAAGTGGACTTTTAGCAACTGGCTGCATTCTGTATATGTAATAAAATTGCTTTTAAGTCAGTTGTATTTTAATATTCTAATTTGTTTCTTTTAGCTTTATTACATTTTGTGTTTCTTCAATATTCAAATCTGTTTTTAGTCTTATGAGCCTAAATCCTATTTAAGATCCAACCAAAGTAGACCCACTGAATCAATTATTATATAGTGATTCAACTTAAAATCTTGTCTGAGCTGACACACATATACTTTCTCCCTACGCAGTGACTATCTGCATATTTGCAGTGACTATATGCTAACACAAAGGGATGTGAACATTTCTGATAAAGTGATCATTCTGGAATGGGGAAAATATTCACGAAAAGGCGCATCCTTTTTTTTTTGTAGCTCAGCACTATCCTAAACTTTCACATTCTGGCAAAGCAAGCTATGGAATGAGATCTATATCAACATTTACAATGCATGATCCCCATCGTTTATTATTTATAGATCTATATTAGTTCCATCTGATTGCTGTACTTGAGGCTACATCATCAGTTCAACAAGGTTCATCACAGAGCAAAACGGGAGTACTGCTCAGTAGGACAGAAAAGCAAAAGCACTTAAACTGATTTCTGAAAGGGTTATTGTGACATGATATGCTACATGCATCAGAAATATAAAAGCTCAAGGAATTTTAACCCAGATTTTACAGATTTCACACTATCTTTGTATTCTGAAGGAATAAGAGCATGAGGGACACCTCTTCTAGCCTGAGTCATGACAGCCTCTCTCTCTCTCTCTCTCTCTGACTGAGTGATAATTCTATTTGTTGGCAACAAAGGGATAGCAGTGGCTGTCCCTAGGAGAGTACTCCTGAGCATGCCATGCCAGCACCTGGAATACTCTGTGCCATCTACCCAGTGGACATGATTATGTTGGAAGACTCATATTTTATGCATGATACTGGCTGCCTGGGAATTGCAATCAAGCAGAACAATGCATGCTGCGGATGCCGACATTGTAGCCATGTTCTAAGTCAATTAGGGAGACCTAGAGCCAGATGGCTGAAAATGAGCAAGATTATACAGTATATTTTATTTACTGGTTAAGGTTATCATTCAGGCAATAATTGCTTTCAGCAGTTTATTTACAGCTCTTGACATTTAAAACAAAACAAGGGGAAATGAAAGTTATAAATACTCAAATTTTCAGCTCTGTTTTGCCTTTAGGGAATTTGATCAGTGAGTTAACACTTATTTAAAGCTATGAAATTCACGGAAAGAAAGCTCCTCATCCTCCTCCTTTTTCGGCAGAAATAGGTTGGCTGGGAAAATTCCTTGGGAGCCACCGGCTACCTTTTTTTGCCATGGCAGGACAAAGCAGCCTTCAGAATCAAGCCTTTCTGGTGCTAGGGCGGCACTTAGAAAGAAGACAAGTGTCATGCATTCCTTGAAAGAGAGACTTCTGAAGCCAAGCACAACTAGATAACATCCTAACAGCAAGGGCTGTTCTGGGAGTTCTGTTCTAGTTCAGTTTCTTTAAATGTTGAAATTGGAATGCAGAAGATAGGAATGAGTGAGAACTTTAGTTCAATTCAATTTTTATTTTTGGTCAAGATTGACCAGCATTTTCAAGTGGAGATTGACTTCTTTCTCCCTAGCAGCATACCACTGAATTCAGCATATAAACGCTGACTTGCAAAGAGCCCTAATTCTTAACATTGAGAATTCCTTGCCCTAATCCTCCTGCCAGAGATCCTTTGGCTGGCTACATCATCCTCTAACCTATTGCTTTATACATCTTGATGCCAGCTGTTAAGATGAAATTCATTTATAAGGAACATTAGAAATTGTGGCCTCTGGGTAGTTGCACATTTGAAGACCTGACAATATGGTAACGTAGAAGACTATGGTGCTTCACTTCATGAAGAATTTGACCACCAATCATTCCTGGGTAGAAGTTTCACTGAATGCAATGGAATTAAGGAGGTTATCATCTTAACTTCTAGGACTCCAGTAATGGACTGGATGAAAGTGAATAAACTGAAACTTCATCCAGAAACTTAATCCAACTGAAACTTAATCTAGACAAGACAGAGGTGTTCCTGGTCAGTCAAAACCAATCAATGAATAGAGATGGACTTATACTCCCTCTGTAAACACAGGTTGGACTCCTTTCTGAGCATGGATGCCCAGGTTTTAGCAGTGGCCAGGAGCGCCCTCCACAGCTAAAACTAGTGCGCCAGCTGCGCTCATTTCTTGACAGTTCTGATTCGGCCATGACGGCACATGCCCTAGTTACATCTCAGCTGGATTACAGTAAAGCTCTCTATATGGAGCTGCCTTTGAAAAGTGTTCAGAAACCTCAGAGGGTCCAAAATGCTGCAGCCAGATTGGTAACTGGGGCTGGTTACAGGGAACATATAACACCCCTGTTACAACAGCTCTACTGGTTGCTGATCCATTTCTGGACAGAATTCAAAGTGTTGGTCTTAACTTATAAAGCCCTAAATGGCTTGGGTCCAAGCTATTTAAAATACCACATCTCCCTCTATGAGCCTTCCTGGGCATTAAGATCACCAGAGGAGGCCTTCCTCTCGGTCCCACCATACTCACAGGGACATTTGGTGCAAACATGACAGGGCCTTCTCTGGTTGCTGCTCCCAGACTCTGGAACACTCCCCCCACAGGAAGCAAGGGTGGCTCCATCTTTGCTGTCCTTCCACAAGCAAGTAAAGACATTTCTCTTCAGACAGACTTTTCCTTAGTTACTGGCAGTCCGAGAAGGGTCTTGTGCTCTGTTGCTTTTAAATGTGCTTTCAGTATTCATTTTATTTACCATTTTTCATATGATACTAGTTTGATTCTTTTGAAATATTTGTACACTTACTGTTTTTAGCTTTTGTATATTGTCCTTTTGATGACGTGAGCCTCCTTGGGTCCTTATGAGGAGAAAGGTGGGATAAAAACATTTAAAATAAATAATAATAATTTGACAAATTATGTAAGTAACAGCCCTTAGTACTGATGTTTAAGCACTTTTGAAAAGAATAGGTTTATCTATAACTTTTGAGCATGCTGGCAAAGTATAAATAAGATGGGCGAAGTTACTACAAATCTCATCCTAATATTTAGCCAGAACATGTTTTAGTCAAATTCTGTGAAAGTGCACAATCAACCAATCCATCCATTTTTAATCCTTTTCCTTCTGCCCTTCAGTCATATTCCCGGATAGGATACTTTAGTGTATTGCTGAGCATTCTTACTTGTGACCAAGTTGCTTCTGACCCATGGTGACCCTATAAAAGATGTGTCCTCCAAAATGTCTTGTCATTAACAGCCCTGCTGAGTTCTTCCAATCCCAAGGTTGTGGCTATCTTTATTGAGACAATCCATCTCATTATTTGGTCTTCTTCCTTTCCTGCTCTCTTCAACCTGTCCTGGTATTGTTGTTTTTATTTTTTTATTTTTCCAGTAAGTCTTGTCTTTTCATTTTGTGCCCCAAAGTAAAACATCCTCATTTGAGGTTTTAAAAGAGGTGCTGTGTTAGTCTGTCATAGCATATCAGGCAAAAACCACAGAAGGGGTGATCCTTCAGTTCCTCTGCTATGGGGGCTTCTCTTTTGGCCCAGAAATTCTGTTCAGGAGGAGCCCCAAGAGACCCACCCAGAATCAAATATCTTTATCTTCTTCAGAGTTGTTCTGGAGTCCTCAGCATTTACCAAAGCAAAGCAGCTATGTATCATCTAGCTTTTTTTACCTAGCATAAATCCTCTGCAGGCATTCTAAATGTTGTACCTATAGAAGGGCATAGGGAAATGCATGAGGCACCCACCTGCTGAACCTGTGACATTTCCATGTGTCTGGCAACTCTGGTAAAGCAGAATGCGGGAGCAGAGAAAGCCATTGGTCCCATGCAACACAATTCTTTTATGTTCTCAGGTTCTGAGGTCTTTCCATGCTGCCTAATCATGCAAAACTCAAAAGGTGATATGCTCACCAACACAAGGAATTCAAGTAATAGAAAACAGTTTGCCTAACTCTCCCACCTTGGATTTGAACAGAGGACCTATAAGGTTTGCCATTTTCTTTTAAACCTGCTGAAATCTATCAGTGTGTAATTGAATACAGTGCAGGCAACCTGGTGGCTGCCAAAAACAGGGTTCATTTTAGATAGCATATATTTTCTTCAGTGATGCATGAATGTTCATGTTACAGACTGCCAATCTGGCATTTCAAAGCCATTCATTTTTGGTCCTGCCAGAGGAAAGATGGCTCAGATGAATTATCCCAATAGCATTTTGCTGCCCCGCCCCTGCTCTCTCTCTCTCTCTCTCTCTCTCTCTCTCTCTCTCTCTGTGTGTGTGTGTGTGTGTGTGTGTGTGTCTCCCATATTCCCATTTCTCATCACATGGCTCTTTGTTCTTGATGGTTCTTTATTGCTTTCGGTGAAAGTAAGGATTCAGCCAAGCAGTGGTAGTTCTCCTCCCTCCAGGCTGGTTACCTAGCTGTTCTGACATCTGTGTAATTAGCAAAACCACTCCAGATAATTGACAGGCCTAGAAAATTGAAAACAGGACATTCATTTGGCCCAGAGAAAGCCCTAACCACATACACCAATGTGGTCAGCAATCTGCTTGCTAAATTAGCCAGGCTGAAATATTAACACATGAATAACTGATAAAAAGCCATTTATCCGAGAATATGCACATTACTCATGCAGTGGACATTACAAACATGGAAAACATAAACTCAACTTGAGAACTCAGAAAAATGAAACCAGGCATATTTAGACATTTTAGAGAAGTATCTTTTCTACAGTTTGAAATGTCTCCCCACCCCACTCCTGGGAAGTCACACTGGCTCTGCTGAACCTCTACTGTTCCAAAAGGCCTTTGGTCATAAAAATAATTTCAAAGCTGGGTTTCAGTTTTTAAAGAGTATTTTAGTCTGTTTTTAAACAGCATTTTAAACCTGTTTTTAATAATTTAATCTGTATGTTATGCATTGGCAAAAGTAATAGATGAACACTTAAATACATAAATATATAAAAATAAATTAACCCTTTGACTGCAACTAAGTGTATTGAACTTTACAGATGCAATTTGTAATGTACATTAAGGTCAAAGAAATAAATTATGGTGTAGCATTTTGCCGATGAAGATAGGAAGTAATTGCACTGTTGTGGCACAATCTGCCACTATTTATTCTTTTATTTAAACAGAAAGGAGAGCATGACATTTTTAAATAAAAGAATACAAAATATTTTTAATGTCACATAACCAGCAAGTGTTAATTTTTTTTCCACAGATAGTCCTTTTTGTGAAATCTGAAAATCTGAAAACAGTGAAAAAATACATGCTATTTGATCCTGAACTCACCTGCACTAGGTGAGATCACTTAATAGAATTGCCCAAAAACTGTCCAGAAAAAACAGGGAAACCTTTCTTCTGGATTTCCTAAACTTTTCCCATCCACTAGACCAGTTAGGAGAAGAAAAATAATGGCACATTTTATTTAATATAGTTCGTCTAGCAACCACATGGTTAATTAGGTTGTCTAGAGTAGCTGTCTTTTAATTCTATACAACTGGGACAGTGTTTTGACAGTTTTATGAGAAGGGTCCCTTTATGGACAGAGCTAGGCAAGCATATTGCTCCAGTCCTCATTCTTTCCCCATTACTTTCCACACTGCAAGCTGCAAAGAAAGGTGATATGAAAAGTAGTTTCCAGGTGGCCAGACTGAGTTCTGCAGCCTCAACCTTCTGTTAGGAAGACCAAATAGACCATCCTCTGTTATGGCATGAGAATATGTTATTCCACTGCAGCTCAAGAACCTCTAGTGATCAGAGCCCAACAGCAAAGAATTTAGTTGCAGTACAGCAAATTCTAAAAGGCCACACATTCCCCACCAATTCCTTGCTGCATCCAACCTCTTTCCAAGCTGCTAATGTTGGTTCAGTGTTGCTGCCACAGTAGCAGTAAGGAAAAGCTTTTCTCCTGTGATTTAAGAAAAAGTATCATCTCTGTCAATGTGTATAGAGTGTAAAAATAATTAAGGGCCTCTAGAAAAAAATAGCCCTTTCAAATACTAAGGCTTGAATAATAGTTTACTATATTATCGTTGTTTCAAAACAATTAGCTAGCTTGTAATCAAGGTAAAAAAATCAAGAATAAATAAAAGATACTGTCACAAGACAAAAAAAATGGAGGTTTAGGTATTCCTAATATTAAAAAAATTATATAGAGAATCAACTAAAATTTATTGGAGATATTATATATAACGAAGGAATATTAATTTGGTGGGATATGGAATCCTCAGAAATACATGGGAATATTGAAAAATATTTGTTTAATGTAGTAAAAAGAAATACAATAAATCAGGTGAACAACACCTTTTCAAGAAACATGTTAAATGTCTGGAACAGATACAAAAAGAAGTTTAGTCCCTTTACCACTAAAATTAGTGACTGAAATAGAAAATTTCCCAGCAAATTCAAACGGCTTTATAGATTTGTTTAAGAATAAAAAAGTTTACAGATTGAAGGATTAGATGATTAAAATGAGATTGAAGGATCAGATTATAGCTAAACTTCAAAGTAATAAATTATCATGTTATAATTATATCCAATTAGACAGATGGACTAATAAATGGTTGAGGACTAATGACAAATGTAGAGAATGTACTAAGTATGAACAGTTTCTATCATCACATGAAGACATGCAGAAGGAAGGCAGTAGTAAGTAGAATTTATAACCTAATTTTGGATCAGGAAGAAAATGAGGCTGAAATAGAAGGATTGACAGAAAGAAAGTGAGGATAATTTGGCTTCAATGAAATGAAGCCACCTGGGAATAAAAGGGTCCTTTAATAGGTCTTGTAAGATTGAATTAGAAGGGGTTAGGAGATGAATTCTGAGCCAGAACTTGAAGGTAATGGTCCAGGCTAGGGTAGAGGGTAAGTGGATACCCAGTTCAAGGATGATGGTGGAGAGTCTGATAAGATTGGGGATCCCAAGAATTTTCCTGAGAAAGGAGGCGGCCACCTTGTCAATTTCAGAGTTTGCTGCCTCGATCCAAACAGGGACTCCATAGAGTAATTGGGAGAATGTCTTGGAATATAGGATTTTAATGGCAGCAGGGAAACCTTAGCCGACATGAACCTCCACTCAGCACATCAAACCATTAGGTCCAGCCTTTATGATCTTGAATATGCAACCTTATTCTCCCAAATGACCCCTACCTGTTCCCCTCTCGCTTTTGGCCTATCCCCTTCCCTCGGCCGTCCCTCTAACTACTTTAACCAACTGTCCAATCCTCAAAAAAGACGAGCTTTCATGCTCGCCAGGCTGAATATTTTCCCATCCGCAGCCCACTTCGGAAGATTCATAAGAACTCCTCGTTCCAATAGACTGTGCCACTTCTGTGCACTTGAACCTGACTCCCTGGACCACATTCTACTCCGGTGCCCAATTCACAATACCCCTCGCAAGCGACTTGTAGGACCACTTCTCTCTTCCCTCTCCCTCTCTTTCCCTGACCCTTCCCCCATACTACTGAGTGATTTCTCGACTTCTATTACCAATCAAGTAGCCGAATTCCTCCTCATTGTTACAAAGACCTCCCCCCTCCCCATATCCCCACAAATTTCCTCGAACCTAACCTACTATAATCCCTAGCCTGCTCCCCCCTCTACCTGGAACTGCAATGTAACTACACTGTGCACTCACTTGTATTTTATAATGCCAATAAAGGTTTATAGATAGATAGATAGTAGAAGGATTGAAATCAATTTGGAACATGATTTAAAGACAGAAATCAGAATAGAGGATTGGACAAAAATTTCGAAGATGAGAGTTTTAAGATTAATGTTGGTAAGAATAAAATAATTTTTTCAAAATTAGTTAAGGTGGTACATGACTCAGGTGAAATTGAACATAATAAATTCAGACTATTCCAAGGCCTGTTGGAAATGTGAGGAAGAAATTGGCTTGTATTATCATATGTGGCGGGAGTGTACATTGATTCAGAAATTTTGAAAATTAATTTTTAAGTAAATATGTGATATATTTGGAAAAGATATTGAATTTAACTCTAAAATTTCTTTGTTGTCAATTTTTGATAAGATAGAACTTGATTATTGCTCAAAGGAATTGATTTCTAATTTTATGACAAGTGCTACAATATTAATAGCTAGATACTGGAAAGACAATCATGATATTAAATTAGAAGATTGGTATAACGAAGTACAGTATGAGACACTGCGTTAAATGACAAATTGACTACTGAACTTAAGATGAAAAGAGGGGAAATAAGTTTAAATTTTTTGCTATTTGGGGTAGATTTATTGAATTTACATTAGTGAAAGGGAAAGGGAAAGACTCTAAGCAACAACCAATACAATTTTGGAAAGGAGGTTCGTAATAAAAGAATTGCTTCAAAGGGCCCCGTAGGTATGGGGGTGCACCTTGTTTTAGATTGTTAGTAAGTATTTTGTATTTGTTTTGGAAAAATAAAATATATTTTTAAAAAAACAATTAGCTAGCTCTCTGACCCAGCAAGGTGACTGAACAAAAATAATTGCTGACAGATGAACTGTTTATGTTGTAATGAACTTGTTTATGTTACGTGCCTTAAAGTGCTTGTAAGCCCTATAGTGCACTCTGTTGGTGATTATAATGTTTTAAGTTTGCAATAGTAGAAATGGGCATGGACCGGGAAAAGAGCAGTTTGTGATAGTTCATGGTTAATTGCTATTCACAAATTATGAACCATGAACTTGCCAAAGAAAAAAAAGTTTCGTGGTTCATGTGATTTGAGACTTCCAGAAGCTGCAGAATGGCATGAGATAGAGATGACAAACTCACAGAGAGTTTTCAGCTGACTCTCCTCCCCACCCATGTAGCTGGGACTTTTAAAATCAAAAATAGCCAAGTGCAGTTCTCTATATGGGAACCAGGAGCAGCAACATGCTTCCATTGCACCCCATGCCCATCACTATACTGTTGTTGGTACCCTCCCGCCAACAGCCAGAGGGAGAGGGAGAGAAACAGGGAGAGAGCTACATTATCTGCCAAAAAAAAACACCAGCTGCCACATCAGGACAGCTTTCTGCAGAGAAAAAGAAAACCGGGAAGAGGCAACAACTGTTGTCCTCTCACAGAGGCTCTATCCATTACCCGAGGCAGGATTGACCCAGTCCAGAGTCCGAGACGTGTCAGTGCTTAGCAGGGAGGAATTTCGTGGCTCCCAAGAGCTCTACAGAGCAGTTGTCCTGACCAGCTATCGGCAGGGGTGGTTGTCCAGTGCCCTCCTAGTAAGATCTGGCCCACCCCGCTGCATCTAATAGTGGGGTTGGCTCTGGTCTTTACACAGCATATATCTACTATTTTAAAAATCTCAATGGAACCAGCAACTCCCCACCTTCTTAGGACTCAAGATGCACGAGTGAGGTAACGAATCCAACAAATATTTTTGTCACATGAAAATTTCTTCAGGTTTTTAGCTGGAAGATAAGGACTCCACCTGAAGAGCTGCTAAAGTATTCATTTCTTCCTGGTTAACAACGTTTTGTCACAAATATTAACTGCAGGGACTTTTTTCAACACTGGGGAAGGAAAAAGACTTTCCCTCCAGCATCCCCAGCCCCCAGCCAAAACAACAAAGTCTTCCTGCTAAGAAATGCATGCATTAAAATGACTGAATAAAAACACGTAACAGTAAATTAAAGCAAGCCCGGTGTTTAAGCAAGCCATCTAATTTGGCTAATTAAAATTGTAATGGCAGTTGTAAAACAAAACATCATTAAAATATGCAATATATTTGCCATTTACAGGTTCGCAAGAGCAACAAAGAAAACAACTTCAAGGAACAAGTATGTTTTATTATGTTCTGGCTGTTACACAAAGGCCGTAAAGACTCCATATTTTATTTTTATTTTTCTACCTGTCACAGCTTTTTAGCTGAATCTTGATACTGAGTTAGTTTGTGAGTGGAAACCCCAGATCCATATTCATGCTCAGTAGAATACAGCCAGAGATCTGCAAGTGCGACAGCACAACAATGTGCATTCTAACAAACAAGACAATTGTGTTATCTAATGCTGTGGTTCCCAACCTTGGGTCCCCAGATGTTCTTGGACTAAAACTCCCAGAAGCCTTCACCGCTAGTTGTGCTGACCAGGATTTCTGTGAGTTGTAGTCCAAGAACATCTGGGGACCCAAGGTTGGGAAGCACGGATCTAATGGAATGGAGAGAAAAGCAGAAAATGACAGGAGCCCTGGGGATTAAAAGTTTCCTTGCTCTATCCTTCTATATGTCAGCTTTGTTGAATTTGGAATCCTGCAAAGATATGCTCACAGGAGGTTTTAGAGTCTAAGGAAAATGGGCAGATCTGAACGGGAGAAAGAAGTTGTGCTGAATGAAGAAAAAAAATTGCAGTGTTCTTAACTATTTGTCCTTATAACAACCAAAAGGACTAAAACCTTCATCTTAACTAGAAGAACTGAAATAAAACCTGAATAAACAAGGCTCCCTGTCATGCATATATCCATTTCCCACTTTCGACAATATTCTATTCCACAAAATAATCAGAGGTATGCCCTTCATTATCTACAGTGGGGGACTGCCATCTCATTCTCTAATATTTCAAGGCCAAAATCTAAAAATTGGGTGCGGGGAGGCAGAGGCAGTCCCCTATGACGTCACAGAAGTGAATCAGGAAAGCATTTTGAGCAGGAAGTTTTGCATTGCTCCTCCCAGGGATTCTGTAAACAAATAGCTTCACAAATTTCAATTGTAGCATTTCACTCCCTGCCTTTCTCCAAACTGCACAGTGGGGTCAATGGCAGCATATGGGAAAGCGCAGAGCAAGTGGAGAGAACTGAGGTGGGAGACCTTTGTGGTGAGCCGGTGAGCCTTAGCACAAGCAGGGAATGGGTGCAGATGGACACCTGGGCTTTAAATCCAAGTATCTCCTCCTTCACTGTTCCTCATCCTGAATTTTGTCTCCTTTCTTGCAAACCTTTGGAAACATCGCAATTCTCTGAGGCTTTCAGAAGATGTCCTGCAACCTGACAGACCTGGCTTGCACTATAATCTATAGCAGTGCATGTTACAAGCAATAAATATGTTTAGATATTGCTAGTAGCATATGATAATATTCTTTCTCCTAATGGACCTGATTGAAATAATAATATTCAAATTCAAAACATTGGGAAAGTATTAAAAATTAATAAAAAATCAGGCTGCTCAGAATTAAATCTGAATGATCCACAAACATTTCCATTGTTCTAATATGTCCTCTGTCAAGGCTTAAAGGCTTTAACTGTAAATAAACACATCCTGCAGCTCACTCAGATATTTCTTCTTTTCTATGATTTTGTTATTTTTGCTTAGACATTAGAATACAATAAGGATGGAATATCGGAAGAGAAGCTACAGAGTTCCACAGAAGGCCTCATATGTTTTACTCACCAAGATAATTAACAGCTAAGCTGACCCCATCAGGAGTCAAAATTCATTTATATGATTGAGACTGGATGCTGTTCCAGGTTATCACACATACTGGCAGTTTAATCACAAATGCACACCCAGGTGGCAGCCTGAAGAAATGCAGTCCATTATAATAGGCAACTCTTACCTCTCTCTCTCTCTCTCTCTCTCTCTCTCTCTCTCTCTCTGTGTGTGTGTGTGTGTGTGCGCAAACGCGTGGAAGTGAGGTAAAGAGCAAAGTTAGTTGTTTTGACACAAATCTTCTCTTAGATATATAAATAAATTTATCCTCACAGTTGACATTTTCAGTGATAACAAAGGAAATATTTGAACAGTGACACTTTAAACAAATCAGAACAAGTCCCTCACAAAAACAAAAAGCAGCATATTCTGTAGCATTTCATCATCTCAGATCTCCTAGAACATAACTGACAGAACACAAGATAAATACTTAGTTCTGTCTTGTGATGTCATGTTGTAGAAAGCATGAAGCTCTATGTGACCTTTAGGGCAAAAGACACGTTTTTGTTGTTCCAACATTTTTCTAAACCAGGAGGTTCCTTCCTTTCAGCCACTATACATTCAGATGTCTGGCATCTACATGCCATTGTGTTTCATACTCTGGATATGGGGAAAGAATGCGGCAACATAATGTTGAGTGACATGAGTACCTACGAAGGTGAAGGGAGGTGGACTGTAAATTATGTAAAACTTACTTTACTTTGTTTTCCTTAAAACATATGAGGGCACAGTGCTGCTCTGGAAAAACATGGGAGTCCTCAAGTTTGCTTTTGCAGATTCCAGCCCATTTAGAGGCTCCTGACCTTCCTCCCTTCTCTCTCTCTCTCTCTCTCTCTCTCTCTCTCTCTCTCTCTCTCTCTCTCTCTCTCTCTGTGTGTGTGTGTGTGTGTGTGTGTGTGTGTGTGTGTGTGTGTGTGTCAGAGAGAGAGAGACAGAGAGAATTCCTAACACAAACAGGGTGAATTTTTGGAAACCTTAATCCAGCAGCAATTCACTTTTTACATTGGTCTAAGAGCCCACACAGTGATTAGCACCACAAAAGACCAATTTTCCCAAACTGCAAAAGCACACTTGGCTACTGCCAGTTTGTTTTGTTGTTTGTATAGAGAGTGGGGGGAGGCCTGCAAAATTTCCAGAATATCTTGCAGGCCCCAGACATGTCTAAGTAGTCTAGCCATGGTTTAAAAACTCTTCATCATCTTCACCACATTCCTTTCCCTCAAGGAGACAGAAGCATAGCATATATGGCTTCATCCATTCTGTTCTACTCTTTTATCTTTAGAATAAACCATAAATTAGGCCAACAGACAGCGGCTGACCCTGAACTTCATGACCAAACGAGGGCTGGAACAAGGCCCTTCCCAAGACCTGGCTTGACACTTTCTCTGCAAGAAGCCACAAAGCACAAAGGGGCATGAGTCCTTGAAAGTTATCTACCTTTATGAAAGTTATCTACCTTTATGACTTATGGAGAAGAGGGCTTTTCAGCAGGCGAGGCTTGCATGATCACCATATACTGCACTTCCCCTGCTCCACACACCAACAAAAAGTGGAGAGACCATTCTTTTGTCACCATCAGATCACTTTAATTTAACAGCTTCACTGCCCTGTCTACCATGGAAATGAACTCTTGTATATCTAAATGACAGCATGGTGATCACACTTGTTAAAGTGGCTGTTATCACTTTAAAATATGGGTGTTTTATCATGCTTATCAAATATGTATCCTCATGTCCAAGTGGTAAACTTAGGCTGGAATCCACACACGCACTGACTGCATCCATTTGTGCATGCAGTTCTTCATGACTATTATCCTTAAATGGGCAACGGAAATGTTGTCAAACTCCACTCAGATTACACATAAAAGAGGACAGTCCACAGAACATAATGTGCTTACACTGTTTTACAATCAAGGAGATCTAAGCACAGCATGCCCCAATTCAATCTCTGGCATGTGAACAATTCATGTGTACATTTGTCTTAAGTTTGCAGACAAATTGCCTGGGAAAGACATGGGAATTATTGAGTTGAATCCTGTTGCTTAATGTAGTAAGTTGTGCTAGAATAGGCCAATTGAAGCAGTGGAGATTTAGTGAATCAATATCTCTGTAAATCCCATGGATTCAAATGTGCCTTCTCTAGTTGCAACTTACTTTAGTGTAGTATGTTGGAGTTTCAGTAAGAGCAGTTGACTCACCATTATAATAGGCCCAATTTGACTCATTGGGCCTATTATAATGTAATATAGTGTTGCACTAAGCAACAGGAATTTGGCTGTTAGCCTGGTTTTTCACTGTGCACCACTTTTCTCCTTACCTCAAGACAGTGAGGATTTTTGTGTGTGTCTCAAAAATAATTTGGGCATTTGTGAGACTAACATTTTTTTTTGCAGTTTGTGAAGTATTCTCATCAGAATTGTATTGGTGTTTGCATACAATCTGTGTAACCTGTTGTAGCTAATTGCTGTTAACTGATGAGGTGCAGGATAGCATCTTTAGACACACACATAGTCATGCAGTCAACTGCACAACTGAGATGCACTCTTTCAGCTCTTCAACTATTTTTAATTAGCTGCAGCAACTTACACAAACCTTACATGAACAGCAATATGAGTCCAGCCTCCATATACTGGGATGCTATTCCTTTTTTTAGGGAATTTACTAGATAGTGTAGTATTTGACCACATGAGCCCCCCATTGAACTAGACATATTAGCACATCAGTACCAGTAAAAAAGCAAAAGCAAAGTATGCTGCTTATATACAGCTCCATAGTGCTTCAAGCACTCTGTGGGCGATTTACAAGTTAATTATGCAGGCTACACATTGCCTCCCCCCAGTGAGCTGGGTACTCATTTTACCGACCTCAGAAGGATAGAAGGCTGAGTCAACCTTGAGCCGCTACCTGGGATTGAATCCCAGGTCGTGAGCACAGTTTTGGCTGCAGTACAGTGGTTTAAACACTGTGCCATGAGACTCTTAGTACCTAATACAGGTGTAAGTCGTGAGACAAAGTATGGTGAAAAAGAGCCATGTACTCCACCTTGATCTTGTTGGAGGAAAGGCAGAACATAATATAAAGAATATTTACAAAATTAATTGTTCTCATTGACTTAGCCTGTTTTAACTTCATGAAACACCTTGATGAGGAATTTTGAACCCTTACAATGTGCCCTAACTCCTACTGAAAGCAAAACGAGGAGTGATAATTTTTTCTTGTCAAAGTTTCCATAAATTGCATCAACTACATGTGCAGAACTTTTGTGCCTTTTCTTTCAGAAGCAAAGCACACATAGATATGTAGCAACCACAGACTTGTTAGAAGGGGGGGTGACTGTGATGTTTCTAATCCTTAAAATTTTATGTGTGAAAGCAGCAGCAATCACCATATTTTCCAAGTTGTGTTATTTCTGTTAATGTATTATTTGTTTCAAATATTGTTTAACACAGTGTTGTTTAATTCTCAGGACAGGGGTGAAATACAACATGAGATCAGAAGAATAATTTTCTTATCATAGAATATGAAGAATAATTTTGCAGTTTCCGCTTCTTCTCTGCAGGGATAAGGCAAGTGAGGATTTCCATCCCTGTAAGTGTAATGAATAACACACAAGCAGGTATTCTTATACAAATACAGTGGTGCCTCGCATAACGTTTTTAATTGATTCCAAAAAAAAAACCTTATGCGAAAAAAACTTTATGCGAAACACCATTTCCCATAGAGATGCATTGGAAACCGGTTAATCCGTTCCAATAGGCACGGATTGCCGTCCTTAAGCGAAAAAACCCATAGGAAACATCGTTAAACGATACAATGTATCCTCCATTGGAATGTATTGTAGCTGACTCAATAGGTTTCAATGGCTTTGCGAAGTCAATTTTTGCAAAATTAAGTGTGTCATAAAAGGGTCAAAAATGGTTTTAAATGCTTGGATTAGCTTCTGCACCCTCTAAAACGGATGCAAAAGTTAATTTGGCTTTGATCTGACTTTTCGTTAATTAATGGTGAATTTTTTTCCCCCAACTTTTGACAGCTGTCAAAATCTGACAGCCTCATTATTTCCTATGGGGGAAGAAAAAATTCACAAAAAATTAATGAAGACTCAGCAACTGTTCTAAATTCTTGGGTTCGTTAGATGACCCCCTAAGTTGTGTGCAAACCTGATTTGGCTTTGATCTGAACTTTCGTTAATTTTTTGTAAATTGTTTTCTCCCCCATAGGAAAGCATGGAGCTGTCAGATTTTGACAGGTCCATTGGTTCCTATGGGCCAAAAAACAAAAATTCACAAAAAATTAACGAAACGTCAGATCAAAGCCAAATCAGGTTTGCACATGACTTAAGGGGTCCTCTAACGAATCCAAGCATTTAGAACCGTTTTGGACCCTTCTAAGACACTTTTTAAATTGAAAACAAAAAAAACGTTAAGCGAAGCAGGGGACCTAAAACCAAAAACGTTAAGCGAAGCATGGTCCCAAAAACGCTATGCGAAAATCGCCCATAGGGAAAAACGTTATACGAAGCACAATCTGCCTCTGAAAAAATAAACGTTAAGCGAAAAAAACGTTAAACGAAGCAAACGTTAAGCGAGGCACCACTGTATCTGTGGTACAGTAATTTTTTTCAATGCTCTCTTTCTAAACTGATTGGATGCATAAAGTAAAACATATATTGAGACAGCATGGCTTTGCATTTACAATTACATCAATTAAAAGCAATACTTATTTCAGAAATAAAAACAATTATTTGCAATGAAAACTATACTCCTTTTCTCTAATTGCTTTGCTTTATCGGACTAACAACACATTAAATAACTTCCAGGTGCTAACCTGTTTATATCTGAGTGGGAATCTGGTTTATAAATGTACCTTTGGTTTTCTGTTATCTGGAAACAGGGTCAGGTGGGTTAACACCTAAAATAAACAGAGCTCACTCTAGGGAGTTGGTAGAATTTCATTAACGTTCCTATTAAATAGTGATAGGTTAACTTCAAGTACCTCCAGGACACTCCATTAATCAGAAGTGTTTCTGATGAGAATGAGGATTAACATACACTTAAAATACTGGCCGGATCAGTATTTAAAGGCCATTAAAAATATTTTAAAAACAGAAGGGGCTGAAGTAAAGGAGCACTGTTTGCATTTAAAGAAACTTCATTCTCCTGGAAGTAATTCGCTAAATAAAAAACATATTAGAAATAAATTTGACAAGAACGATGCTGATCAAATTAAATAGACTGAAATACAATTCTTATTTTTAATAGAAGGAGCATGTTCTTATCCCAAAATACTTATTCATACATGAGCCAAACAAAATGGTTTTGAGTATTACAGAGCAATTCATAGATTAGTCGCAATGTGGAAATGAAGTATATGTAAGGTCAGACTGCCATCATGACAGAAAGAACAGTTCTATGTAGCCTTAACAAATGAACAGCTGGTGCAGATGATCCCCAACAGTACATTTATACAGAATCATTAAGTCTCATGGGATCACCCAGCCATACAAAATAATTTAATTTACCAATTGACACTACTGAACTTGGGTGCAATATGAGCCACAACTGGCCTCTGTGATGAAATATTCATTTGTTACTTATTACTAGGTTATAGTGAAAACATCTCATTGGATATTTTGCTTGTCTGACACAATGGCTGAAATCTTGTTGCTTAGTGTACTCAGTCACACAAGAGTGGGACCACTGAATCAGTGGGAATTTGATGAGTCACCTCCTTCTTAAGTTCCACTGATTCAAATGGACCTATTCAAGTTGCAACTTATCTTACTGTAATGATCTGCAACTACGGTTGACCAAACTTATGAAGGAGTGGACTCACAAAATTCCCACTGCTCTAGTGTGACGTACTACATTAAGCAACAAGATTTCAGCCAATATCTTCATCTGTTAAAGTTATCTCTCATTTTTCCCTTGCATCGTGCCACAATTCTCACCCTCAACTTAAAGATAATGTTACATATTTGAGATGGGAGTATTCATATTTGTATACGAATACCCCACACCGGTGGAAGTAATGAGGGTCCAGCCTCATGGAACCAAGCTGTCCACTCATGATTAACTGCTGCTGCCAGCTCCATGAAGGCTTCCTATCATGCCATTTTCCGCAATGGATTAGCCACTCTGCGACCTGGTAGAATGGCTTGTCATCCCACCTCCTGCCAGGAGTGAGTAATTGATTGCAGACAACGGCATGATAGGAAGCCTCTGCGGAGCCGGAGGCAGTGGCAAAATCATGAGTGGACATGACCCTCATGGGGCCAGACCCTTGTTATTTCCACCTGTGTGGGGATTTTCGCATACAAATACAAATACCCCCATCTCTATTACATATTATATACAGTGGTGCCTCAACTTATGATCATCCCTATTTATGACCATTTCGAGGTACAACCAGCTCTGGCCACAAAATTTTGCTTCGACTTGCAGCTGGAGCTTCCAGTTATTGAACACAAAAAGGCAGGGGAAAAGGTGGGAAATTCAAATTACTAACTGGAGGTGGCGAAGAGGATACTTTTTGTAGCTCTTTCGCTCCAGCAGTTAGAGAGTGTGCGATCAGAGGAGGCTGCCTGGTAAGGTAAGGTGCTGTTTTCTGCTTTTTAAAAACTGTTCTGGGTGGGTTTTGCAGCGTGGTTTTGGGCTGGGAGGCATACTGTATTTCTATGCTGTGTTGTTTGTGGGTTTTTTGTGATTTTTTTTTTTTTTGCAGCCCCAGCGCCTTGCGATGAGGCTTGCTCCTTTGTTTATTTTTTGTTTGGGGTTGTTGTTGGTTTTTGTTTTTGTTTTTTGCAATGCCAGGACCTTGGGGCCTTGCCTTGCTGTTTATTTTTATTTTTTTAAGGCCCCAGTGACAGAGCTTGCCTTGCTATTTATTTTTGTTTCTGGTTTTTTTAAAGTCCCAGCGAGGGAGCTTGCTTTGCTGTTTATATTTGGGGTTGTTTGTTTTTTTAAAGCCCCAGACCCTTCTGACCGGGCTTGCTGTGTGCTGTATGTATGTATGTATGTATGTATGTATGTATGTATGTATGTATGTATGTATGTATGTATGTATGTATGTATGTATGTATGTATGTATCTATCTATCTATCTATCTATCTATCTATCTATCTATCTATCTATCTATCTATCTGTCTGTCTGTCTGTCTATCTATCTATCTATGTATCTATGTATCTATGTATCTATCTATGTATGTATGTATGTATGTATGTATGTATGTATGTATGTATGTATGTATTTATTTATTTATTTATTTATTTATTTATTTATTTATTTATTTATTTACCGGAACAGATTAATCGTGTTCCAATGCATTTCAATGGGAAATGGTGCTTCAACGTACAATCATTTCGAGTTACGTCCATCTTCTGGAATGGATTATGGTCATAAGTCCAGGCACCACTGTATCTATCCCTAAGTTAATGTGTCATGCTTTTGATAAAATGGGGATTGGCCCACAAAGGAATATAGCACAATAAATGTGTCCAAAGTGATGCCCCCAAAGCCTTTGTTATAAGAAGCTAACAGGGCAAACACCTCTGGAATAATGTTACTTTGTTAACTTTATATAAATTATTTTGTAACATCTTTAAAATATGTAGGAAGGCTTTAATTGGTCCCTGTGACACTTCATCACTGAAGTTAGGAAGGCAGTTATCTGACACAGTTGGGGTGACCAAAACTTTCTACACTCTGCATTTTAACTGGTAAATAATATTTTATACAGTATCGTTGGAAGTATAAGACTTAAGCCAGAGCTGATGACACTTAATATTTATAGGGCTTTTTAAAATCACCTATTCTCCAGAGCTGAGAATAAATGTAAATGGAGACAGAACTAAAACTGTAGTTCATTTTTAAAACTCCCAATGAGGAATAAAGCTTGGCAGTTACCTGTTCAAGGCTCAGCATGTATTTTATAACTGGTTTGCTAATTTAAAGTATGAACATGAACTCTGCACAGGATGTCAACAATCTATTTGCTTTCATTAGCATTTTAGAAAACTCACCTTATCCTCCTCTGTGCCTGAGGAAAATAAGGAGGTTAGCCCTGTCTGACCAAAACTCTCAATTAGTGGCCATGTCCCTATTTTTTGCTATGCCTATCTGGCAACTGCGCTCTCCACTTCTCTGTTCTAAATCTGCCTTCCCCACCTGAACGTCTGTGACTAAGCCATGATATAATTGGGTAAGAAGGTTTCAGGAGGACAATTTTCCTTTCTTTCACAGCCATGTGCTCCAAGATTCATAAGTGACCAGCTTAAAGCACAACAGCAGTATAGCCATATCTATGCCCACCCAAATTGAGGACCACTGAATTCTGTGACACAACTCTTCAGGAAATGGGTATATGATTACAGCCTGAAGGAGCTATATTCTTGCCATACTGTTTTGTAGTACAGGATCCACATCTATTGCCTCTAGGAAATACCTCTGATTCAGAAATATTGCGTTTTCCCTAGTGTTTACTCATAGTCCATTATCTCTGAACAAATTTAGCCCTTTTTCCAGTCAGCAGAAGAGGAGCAGAAAGTGGTTGTCAGTGTCATAGACTAGGGAATACCAAGTTTTTTCAGACATCCAGGAAGCGTGTAGACTAAGTATTGGAACAAAGTAGAAAACAATTCTTTGTGGTCTGTACCTGACCTCCATACATTGTATGTGTATGGACTTTTTGCAAAGACAGACTATCAATGGAGATTGATCCCTCCCTTATCACTCTAACTACTGTATACAGTCCACCACTGATTTTCCTGCAAATTAAGGCTGAAGAAGACAGGAGCAGCCATTTGTCATGTAGATAGTGTGCCTTCATTCACAATGTTCTGCTATACAAGAGAGCAAGAGCAACTGATAAGGAGCCCTTCTGAATTCCCCCATTGTGTAGATAGAGAGAAAGTAACTAATCACATTTTGTGAACTTATGTTCTTAATCAACTAAAGCATTGCAAGATCCTTCATGGACTACAGTCTACAGTTGTAGCATCACAGTGCCAGAAATAAAGCAGGATGTGATAAAGTTGCTTCATGTCTCTGTAATTTCAGGAGCTGCAATGAAATGGTGAAGAACAAACTGACTATTGAGTGCTTCCCCTGATGGTCTGTGGGTGCTTCCCCTGATGGTCTGTGGAGGTTCAAGGGAAGTTGATTTTTTTTTTACATCACTCCTCTCTCTGTCTCTCAATGCCATTCCATTTTCTCCTTCCCCTCTCCCTGCATCCTCCCCCCACTTTCTCAAGTTCTACCTTGGAATCTGCAGCTGCTGGAGGCTGCTACCTCCCAACTAAACTGAGCATGCCAAAAAGAATGCATGCCATACCACTGGGCCACTGCACAATAGGTCTTAAAGGGGAAGGATGCATTGTTCTAAGTGGAAACACTTGTGGATGAGTTCTTTTTTCCGCATTCAAATTGTGCCCTCAGTGATTCATATATCATATCTATATACCGATGTGGACAGGCCAATAGTGAAACATCTCAAGGAAGCATCTGAAAGCCCTGCAAGGACTGGTGTGAATGCTGAAAACATTTGTTTTGTGTTAAAATTCGTTTCATTTCAGGAGTACCTCAACTGTTTTCATTTGTTTCATAACCTGCTTATGAAACAGTTTAAAACAAAAGAGACCTGTGGTTTGGGTCACTTCATTTCATTTCCTCCATTCATTTGCTGGACTCCAATGCATCTGTCCTTCTAAATTTATCATGGCTAAAAGCAAAGGGGTGGTGATGGGCAAACAGGCTGCCCTGCAAATGAATGGGGTAGGGTCCTCTGCCCTGAAACAAAGAAACATGGGGGGGGGGAGCAAACAGCATGCAGGTCCCTTTTGTTTTAAACTGTTTCAAGGCTCATTTTTTTGGCCATACCCAGCAATCGTGTGTACTGGGTATTGACTAAACTGGAGCATACCAACCTGCACTAAAAAAAATAGAAGCCCCTGACAGGGGTTCAAAAAAGGGCAGACTGGAGAACTCTGGGGCAAATTGATCTGCTTGTCATGTTCCTGCCAGAAAAATGAGAAAAAACAATTTGCCTCTGCAATGCATCAAACAGCATGACACATGCTGGCGTGAACAAGTCCTGAAAAATGACTCTCTCCTATTGTTAGGTACAAATACACACCTGAGATTAACTAACTAGAAAATTAGTTTACACTACCAGCTGGAATGTACTATTAAGTAACTGAAGCACTCCTAGCAATAGCTGGGTTTGGAAAACGTTTAGGCTGTTTATGGCAGCACCTTTTCATATCACAGGCTGAGAAATCAATGCTTGAACTTTGAATAAGTGTGAGCATTAGATTGATAAAGAAGGTTTTCAGTAATTTCCTTTTTCTTTGTTGCCTTCCTTATTAATTGTCATTTTTCATAAGACAACCCAGTTGCAGAATTTCCATTACGAACCATTTATAGTTACATCAGCTTTACAACTGCTTCTTACTTGTACATCTCATTACTGTGAAACAGACAGGCAATTAAACTGTTTTCACAGGTATGAACTGTCAACCTAAAAGAGAAATACTCACTTGAGGATAAAGTCCATTTTCAGGTTGTATATAGTGAACTCTTCCAAATATATTGAGAAGTGTGTTTGTAATGGTTAATGACACTGACAATATTTGGATTGCAAGTGTCACATCGTTTTGCATTTGTTTGGTATTCATCATAGCTTGCTGTAGCTATAATGAATGCATGCACTGGTTGTGTGGCTTTCAGAAACACTTCCACTGTTCCATTATGATCCTGCTGAAACACTAGTTGAGTATTAATTAACATGCAACACTGAGCTACTGAACACTGAAAATTTAGTTAGGGTTTGAAAAAAAACAAAGCCCCTGCATGAAATCAATAAATAGCCTTTTGTGCTACAACAGCAGTTCTTGGGTACGGATGTTTCACTTTCTGTACTCATGCAGCTTTGACAGATGAGGGCCAATACACTGAAAATCAGGTCACACAAAAGAGGGATCCTATCGGGTCAACTCTCAAATGGTCACTCTGCACTGCCCTTGGTTCCATTTCTGCTCTATGAGGGAACAGGCTTGAAGTCAGGGATGTCTGCTGATCCATCTTTATCAAGGGATGTGCAGGTTGCCTTTGAGGAGCAAAATCTCTTCTGCCCATTTAAGGTGGTGCAACCCTGTACAGACATGCTACAGCAGCCCATATAGAAAGTAAGTAAGGATCGAGCTATACTTAACAGATATCTGATGATTTAAAAAGGAAAAGACTGAAAAGCTCTACTTGTCATAGCAATACCTGTTCACGCTTTTCACAGTTTGAAAATTTGCATGCTTCGTTTTGAGATGATCATCAGGATATAAGCACAAGCTTCATTTCCAAATACAACTGCTCAGTCACAAAGGTCTGTATAAATCACATCTATGGAAGACTAAGGGATTTCAGCTTCTAATTATGGACTATCTTAGTTTGGCCCTAAGGCAAGTATCACCAAGGCCAGATGCTAAATTGCAGTGAACCCTTTCAGAAGTGCATCCCTATGGGGTGGTTTCACTTGTTCTATAGGTAAGGCATGCATCTCAATATAATTCCTGTAATGAAACTAGTACAGTGGGGCAGTGTGGAGGAGACGCATCCACTAGAAAGAGAATGAAAAGTAATAATAATATCACAATACTGCAAACTTTCCCTTCTTAAGCTAAAGGAACTGCAAAAAAAAAGTCAAGACAACATGAGGCTGGCTATTTGAAACCATAAGATCCATTTTTGTAACAGTAGGCTTTATCCTCTTCCAACTCCTTGGCCTTACAAGGCTTCCTTTCACACACTCTGTTCCTAAAAGTACTGGCACAAGTGTTAGGGGCTAACTTTAAATTTGGAAATCAACTGAATTTGGAATGCCTCAGCCAGCTTTGCTAAGCATCTCCCTCCTACTGATCAATGGGAACTGCGATGCCTAAATCATCTCAGCCAGAACCCCTACTGGGGAAAAGGAAAGTGTGTTAGAAGGAGGTTTGTCCAAACCGAAATAATGAACTAGCTGTTTCATAAAACGGAGACCTGAACTAAAACAGAGAAATGACATTTTGAAAATGGTGTTTGTGCAAAACTGACAGGAGTAACACTTTATACAGTTGTAATAAAACTCCCAAACTCTCCCAACTCTGTAGGGGAGGACGTCTTTGCAAAGTTTCTTCTTCTGTGGCTAATATTAGCCTCCTCTATATTTAACACAGATTTAAACACATTTATCTATAGTAAGGAGGAGGAAAGGGAAGAAGAAGTGGCTGCTTCCTGTCGCAGCAGCATAACTGAACATGATTCCATGTAAATAAGTTGTACTGTACTGAGTATACAGCTTATTTACTGTTAGGTGTTCACTGGATTACAACCCTAACTGAACAATCAGTCAGGATGTCTCCTTGTAGTCCTTCATGTCCACCCCTTAATGTTTTTTAATGAAAACAACAAAAAGCAGGCACTAAGTCTTCTATACCTTTTAAGAAATTGTATAAAAGCAGCTTTCATAAGGGCTGTGGAAAGGTGTTAAGAGCCTTATATTGTACTTGAGGACAGAGGACTCCACTGGAACACAGTACAGAGATAGACTGGCTACCTGTCCAACATTAGAGAGGAATGCCCTTCCTTTGGACTTCTGTCCTGTTTTGGGTCTGGACTCTGCATTGTCCAAACCAGGCAGCAGGGTGGCATTTTCTCTCTCTTTTCTTTAAAAAAAGTTGGGAGGACACAGGTTCCTTTTTTCCCCCTTCCCTTCCTCCTGGACCTCTTCTACTTTCTATATATTTCTGCCCATCACTATCCCTTTTGGCACATAGTACGATGGAAGAACACTGGTCCTGTCCCTTCCCATCTGCCACTGCCCCCCCAATAGTCTAAATTGCCAGCACCTGCATAAATCCCCTTGCCTGAGCCCCTCAGCTTTCATACAGGCTTCAATGGCACTGCTACCCCAACACTAGGCAATGGCTGTACTGAATACCAAACCAACCCCCTATTCTCCCTGTCTCTCTGGTTAGATATGTGTGGTGACTGGCAGAAACAAAACTAGTCATTTTGACACCTATAGCAAGTGATACCATTTCTCAGCTACTCCACTGTAAGGCATGGACATGACCCCCCCCCCCATGAAAAAGGATGAGGACACAGTCTTCTCCCCTCCCTCCTAAAAAGAAGTGAATAGGTGATGAGGTCCTGCCATTTATTTGCTTCTAGAATTCAGTTTTCTCTAAATCAATGGTTCTCAACCTTGGGTCCCTAGATGTTCTTGGCCTAAAACTTCTAGAAGCCTTCATCACTAGCTGGTGCCTTGGGGCAAGGCCCCGTTGCTCCACCCTAATTACAGCCCCAGTGGCTGTTATCAGGTGGAGCAAAGAGGCTTGTTGATCAAGCTCATCTTGGCAAGCAAGAGCAGTAGCTCCTGAGGGAACATCTGGAAGTTGAGTCATGGCAACTGGACTTCTTTCTACTCCTGTTTAGTGGTTGTTTGGTTTCTCCAATATAGAGCTCCAAACACTCCTCTTTGCATTGGACCACATATACTATATTGTTCCTACTGTGTTTTGGTGTCAGTTTTTTTGGATGGACGAATTTCTGCCTTAGTGTGTTTGTGGAAGTGCACAGGCATGTGGTGTTTACCAAAAATCCTTTTGAGCTTTTTAGACACACCCACCATGTAAGGAATGACCAGTTCTTCTGTCAGCTCTGGGTCTCAGACTGTTTGATTGTTCTGCTGTCTCGGGACACTGCCTTGTTAAAGGCCAATTTTGGATATCCACAGGCCTTAAGGGCTGTCCTCAAATATCCATCTTCCTTCTTCTTGGCTTCTGTGGAGGTGGGGATGTTTCTTGTTCTGTGGTTTGATGTCCTGATGAGCCCTAGTTTGTGTTGCTAGAGGTGATGAGAGTCAAACCACAGGTATTGATCAGTATGCAGGTTTTATGCAGATTTCTATGGCCCGGCACAGGACCACAATCATCAGTGTTCCTTCATTTGAAGAACAAAACACACTAATCTGATGACCAAGATATACTCATCTTGAACCTGGAAGATAGGTGGTTAGAGAGACGGGTCAGGGAGACCATACATGTGCATATAGAAAATCCCTCACTCAATAGGGGTAGAGATCTTAGATACAATCTGTCTCCTATTTGTCATATTGCCCTTTCATCTGTCCCCAGAACGATCAGAACTACACACACCAGAAAGACCACTGTTAACGACCCTTTACAACCCATGACAATCAGTGGAGAAGGTCTGCAGAAGTGAGATTTTCACTCCCCCTCCCCTCAGTCCTTTGTCCATCTAAGGAGACTATTCAAACCGGGGAAAGTGAAACCAACATCCGACTGAAGAAGCTGCTTGGATAAGCAGTGAAACATTTTAGCCTAGTAAGAAAGAAGTCCAGCTGCCATAACTCATCTTCCAGATAACTTCACCTGGATGACCGAGAATCTTCACAGATATACTTCGGAAGGAACAATAACGTTATTGCCACAGATTTAGTGAGCAAAGCAGGCAAGGCATGGCTGGAAAGCCGGGAAGGGGAGACAGCTTTGCCTGCTTCTCTCTCTCTCTCTCTCTTTCTCTCTCTCTCTCTCTCTCTCTCTCTCACACACACACACACACACACACACACACACACACACACACACACACACACACAAACACACACACACACACACACACAAAGGTTCAGAATTTAGTGAAAGACTTGCAGACATCCAGTCTCCCACCATCACACGCCAACTGGGGTGAGTGAAGAAAACAGATTATCTTCTCCTCCCACCCAGATTTTTTCCCTCAGCTCATGGCAGCTGCAACAGGAGTAACCTGAACATCTGAGTGGAACAGACCTAGGAAACAACTTTCTCTTTTCTTCTTTCCCTCTTTTCCCTGAAATCCACTGTCCTTCAGTCTTCTTTTCATAGCTACAGTGGTGCCTTGACTTACGAACTTAATTGGTTCTGGAACTCCGGTCGTAACTCAAAATGGTTGTAAATTGAAGCACCATTTCCCATAGGAATGCATTGAAATGCAATTAATCTGTTCCGGCCAAAGGAAAAAAAAGTCGCCAAAAAAACACAAAAAAAACAACACTGCAAGACCCATCGGAAACACGATGAATCCATTCTGGCCAAAGAAGAAAGAAAAGCAAACAAACCATACAAGACCCTTCAGAAATGCAAAAAAAAAAAGCAAAGCAAAAAGGAAACAGACACTGCAAGACCTTTTGGAAATGCAAAAAAGCATAGAAAAAAGCAAACAGACGCTGCAAGACCCTTTGGAAATACAAAAAAGGCAAAGCAAAAAGCAAACAAACCCTGCAAGACCCATGGGAAATGGGGGGATAAGCCCAAAAAACAAACAATCCCTGCAAGAACCATCAGAAAGGGGTGAAAGGAAAACCCATTGGAAATGGGGGAAAAATCCCAAAAAGCAAACAAACCCTGCAAGACCCATTGGAAACTCGAAAAAACCAAAACAAACAACCAAACAAAGACTGCAAGACCCATCACAGCACAGAAACATAACTCCCCAAGCCCAAAAACACATTGCAAAACTCACCCAGAACAGTTTTTAGAAAGCAGAAAGCAGCACCTTACCTTACCAGGCAGTCCGAAGCTTCCTCCGATCACACTCACTCTAACTGCTGGGGCGAAAGAGCTACAAAGAAGCAGTCTCTTTGCCACCAATGGTTAGCAATTTGAATTCCCCGCCTTTCCCCCTGCATTTTCTGATCATAACTTGAAATTTTGCTTCAACTTGCGACCGGAGCTGGTTGTAACTTGAAATGGTCGTATGTTAGGACATTCGTAAGTCGAGGCTTACATACTCCTTCTGACCCTTCTCTTGGAAATTGCTGTATAGCTCAGTGGTTGAGAAGTTCAATTCCTCATTGTGCCTCCTTGACAGGGGCTGGACTTGGTGATCCATTGGTTCCTTCCAACTCTGCAGTTCTAAGATGGTGATGATGATAATGATGATTGAACTGCCTCCAGAGTCCTCATGTTTTCCATGTTATGGGGAAACAAGATGGAATCTATCAGTATAAATTAACAAATTTAATTTAGAAAATAAATACTATTTTGTTGTTTAGTCATTTAGTCGTGTTCGACTCTTCGTGACTCCATGGACAAGAGCACGCCAGGCCCTCCTGTCTTCACTATTTAGTATTTTTAAATGAATTACTATTTCAGAATAATAATTAATTCCTAGGGGTACTGGATGAAATGTATGGTTTAATACTCCATAGATTTATTTTAATGAAATTAAAATACTAAATACACAGACTATACTCTTTCTTTTCTACATATTAAGTAAGCTGAAGAAAATGCAAGCTCCAACAACATTTATTAAATACTATGGCTTCTTTATTTGGTTTAACTCATACCTTTTTCCCAACACTGAGAGCAAAGGCAGCCATCTGGTCACAAACTAATGAACTACAATATATTGCATTACATTTATACTTAAATTACAGTAATTCTCTCTGATTACAGTTATATTTGCATATAGTAGCTGAAATTAGTATATGCACATTTAATGCAAAAGGTCTTCCTTTGTGAGAAATGCCCTCTTTTTGATAATCCTTGTTCTCCACATCTTCTTTTTAGATGACAACCTTCCTCCTTTTTGGAGACGCAGTGATAGCTACCCTGGCTTTCAAACATCCTGTTTTCAGCCCAACATTGTATCTAATCCTCTTTATATGAAAACCTGCCCTTTCTATTGTCATCGTTTAGTCGTATCCAACTCTTCATGACCCCATGGACCAGAGCACACCAGGCCCTCCTATCTTCCACTGCCTCCCGTAGTTGTGTCAATTTCATGTTGGTTGCTTCGCAGACACTGTCCAGCCATCTCATCCTCTGTTGTCCCCTTCTCCTCTTGCCATCACACTTTCCTAACATAAATGTCTTTTCCAAGGAGTCTTCTCTTCTCATGAGATGGCCAAAGTATTGGAGCCTCAGCTTCAGGATCCGTCCTTCCAGTAAGCACTCAGGGGTGATTTCCTTTCTATATCCAATGCCAATTCATAATCTCTGCTGTTTCACTGCAATGTCACTCATGGAGGTAACTGCATAGAACTAGCAGCAGCACAGCCAGTGATGGGCCTTTTACATGGTGGCATCCAAGAGCTCTGCAAATAGCCAGGAAATATGGCATCATCACAGTCACATTCTTTGCTCCTGTCATAGGAACAGGCTGACTCTCATCCTTCCCTCGTGGCACAGTGGTTAAACTGCTGTACTGCAGCCAAAACTGTGCTCATGACCTCGGGTTCAACCCCAGGTAGCAGCTCAAGGTTGACTCAGCCTTCTATCCTTCCGAGGTTGATAAAATGAGTACCCAGCTCGCGGGGGGGGGGGGGGGCAACGTGTAGCCTGCATAATTAACTTGTAAACCGCCCAGAGAGTGCTTGAAGTGCTATGGGGTGGTATATAAGCAACACACTTTGCTTTCTGTTGAGATCCTCCACAACTTGGGTCAACACAAAAATGACTGTGAGGTGCACCTATGCAAATTATCTCGTGACTGTTCTAAACAACCTCATGTGTAGAAGAAGGGAGACATGGAAGACTCCGGACCACAAAGGCCTGTGCTTACCTGGAAATAATGCAGGGAGTGTCATTTCCTACCTTGGGTTATGCAGGCCACATTTTTGGAAACTGAAGGAACAGCTATTTTCCTCCTGCTTTTCTAATTGGCATAGAAGTGGGGGGATAGGTCTGGTATGTTATTTTCCAGGTTTATTGGCAATCCCAAATGAATTTTACACTTAAATGATGAAATAAAGAATAAATGCATTTACATTAATGGGGGAAGTATAAGTGGATTGAAGAAATATGGATTTTATACTTGAACAAGTATTCTTCACATTGTAGGACCTTTTTTGCAAATAATTTACAGAATTGTTCTCATTTATTTATTTATGCAGAAAACCCTGAGTTTGGGTTTTTGTAATCCTTACATTTTGCACATTTTAATTCCCCCTCCCCAAATTGGTTTGCAGAGAGGTAGCCATGTTATTGTTTCAGCATGTATTCAGAAGCAAAAAAACAAAACAAAGGTAAAAGTATTGTGGCATTTTTAAGACTAGTGGGTTTATTTCAGTCTGATCTTATGTGGATTGTGACTCCGAAGAACTGACACTGGAACAAATCTTAAGATGTCCCTTTAACAGGTCTTAAACATGCTACTATACTTTTGTTGTTGTTGTTAAATTGCTGAATTTAGCATTTTGCACCCATGATGCTGAAATTTTTTAAAACAGTCACAGGACGCTTTGAAGCAGACAAAACCCACAACAAGAAAAGTTAACACATAAGTTACCACTAAAAATAAACCAAGTGCTACATTTCAGTGTAACCTGATGCTAAAGCAGTATGACAGCTGGCATTTGTCTTTCTCAGGCAAAACCAATGACAGAGTTTAGTCATTGTGACCCAACAGATACTGCAGCAAATGCTAGTCTATTATTGGAATATTTACAGCTACTAGTAAACGTTATGAAAAGCAGAACAAAACCTCCTGGAGGTGAATGAAGAATACATAACAGCAAAGATAACACCACAAAATTAACTTAGAAGGAACCGACAACCAGGATTCACTGGGGAAGAATACAAACAAATTAAAAGAGCACCTGTTTTTGCAAAGGACACAACACCTTTTGCATGTTAAGATAAATGACTGAATGCATTTATAAACATAGAAAATTATCTCATTTTCTTTGGTGGAAGGGTCATACATTCCAAAGTTTTCAGCTGGAACCAATGAAATCTTGAGCATACTTTTCCTTTTCCAAATGTAGTCACCTCACTACAACTTCTATTAAATGGCAGAAAATTCCCATTAGTCAGTATAGAAAATACAGAATTAGATGGACCAATACTATCGCTGAAATCCAGATGTGTAACTTAACACTGTGTAAGATTGAGGATGGCATCAGTGGCTGTAGTGTGGTGGATTTTTTCAATTAAAATTTTTCGATCTCCACAAACAAACACACGCGCGCACACTAGCTCTGAGGCTTCCTTGGGATCCCTCTCAACATGGGGAAGCCACTGGGGATCTGTGCAGGTGGAGATGTTTATAGTTTCTGAAAATTCTCTCCACCAGAGAACTTATTCCAAAGGGCAACATAGGTCACAGCTAGCACATGACACTATCAGAAACCCGAGGAGACTCTCCTCTCTCTCTCTCTCTCTCTCTCTCCCTTGCCATGCACAGTTACACATCTGCCTTCAGTAGTAAACTGAGTTGCACCATGTCCCTCTAACAGACTCAAAGCCTGGATAACAGAAACACATCCCTTATTTATATTCCACTGCTAGGACACCCATTGCTACCTAAGGCTAAAAGATGCATATTATTCCTACTTGAGGAGACAAGAATATTATGCAGAAACTTCACCAGTAAGTAGATCTCACTACGTATTAAGCATAAAGATCTGGTAGGACTAAATACGTTGTAAAATTCATACTAAAATCAGCACAGTTAATTGCCAATGTTAAGCCATATAAATCTAATTTTTACAGAATAACAGAAAGACAGAATTACACCAAACATGTTGAAATGGTTGAGGGAGAAAATAATTATGACTATAAAGGAGTAAAGAAAAGTTTTCAGTTAATTACTATTTCATCTGGTATAACATCTCTTTACCCAATAAGGTCAGCATTTTATTGTCTGAATAAGACATGCAAGTATGATCTATTTATATTGTTTGAGAGAAAAATCCTGTGCTTTCAAACTTTGGAGAAAGCATTATCCACCAAAGCTCCTTAAATTCTGCTGTAAGAATACTTGAATTCTGGCTCACAATAATCTAACATCAGTACAGTTTTACATATTACAACTCTTGCTGGAAATCCTGGTGTTGTTTGCAGCCAATGCATCAATTTATTTATTTAATTTATTTCAAACATTTTTACCCTGTGTTTCTCCTTAAAAGGACTCAAAATGGAAACAAGGGTGGAAGCAATGACAGGTATTGGTTTAGAACCTGCACACATGAGCCTGGAACGAAAAACAGACAAGGTGACAAGTCTGCAATTAGAATGCAAGCTCCCTTAAGCATTACAAAAGGTTTGCTTTTCCTACCACAAAGTTGCAGGTCTGCAGGTTGCAGATTAGCTTGCTTCTTGTTCAGTGGTTCATTATCAGGAGATAAGCATAGCACTCATCTGCAAGTTTTGACTGTGCAGACAAGGAAGCCTTGAAAATAAGTCTCTTTGAAGGGACAACATTTTATCACCTTCTTACTATGAAGTTGGCATCTTTGTGTGTCTCAGCCATGGGCAACCTGGCCCAACCAGCCTTGTATCCTAAGTGAAATGAAATGGCAAACACAAGCTTTGATTTGTTGACACTGGAGAACTTTTCGGGTTGTATCTACGCAACCACAAGGGTAAGAAATCTTAAATCTTCCAGAAATGAAATTGTTTTAAAGAATCCACATTTTCTGTCATGACAGCTATGCATATATGTGTGGGTAGTGTTTTGGAGTCCACATCCCAGAAACCTCCATTCCACCCACCTGATAAGAGTTCTGAATGTGTTTACCTGGAGGAAGGCTGGCTGGAAGGCCTCCTGGGCCAGGATAGGTAGTGTTCAGGCTTAGTTTCCTATTAGAAAAGGAAACTGCTCCAGGTGCTCACTGGCCCAGGTGGGACTGAGGCCATGGCTCAGGGAGGTGCTAAATGCTTCCTTAAAGGAAAGGTCTTAAACCTTTCTGCCGTTGGCCCAGACATTTTTTAAAATTATAGTCCAGTCTTATATTTACCATTTTTGTGCAAGGCAGTTGAGAAGGTGGTGGCCTTGCAACTCCAGACACTCCTGGATGATACTGATTATCTGGATGCATTTCAATTTCTTTTCTTTCTTTCTTTCTTTTTTGGCTGGGATAGGAGACTGAGGCTGCTTTAGTTAACTTGGTAAATGACCTACACTGGGAACTGGATAAGAGCAGCATAACCTTGTTTAAGTCCAGCACAGCCTTGTTCGTTCTCCTGGAGATTTCAACAGCACTTGATACCACTGACCATGGTATCGTGCTGGAACTCCTGACTAAGTTGGGTGTAGACACTGTATTACAGTGATTCAGGGTGTACCCTTGATCCCATGTCCTTCCCCAAGCATTTGGTATCAGACAGTGCTACCTCTGGCAACCTTCAGGGTTCCAACTTCTCCCCTCTCTTATTTAACATTTATAAGAAGTGACAGGATGAGACCATTCAGACAAGTGGAGTGAGGCACCACCAATATCTTGATGGGAAGGACAGTGGGAACAGGGGAAATGGATTTGCATGTCTGAAGTTTAGGAGTCTTTCTAGCAAATGCACTGGTAGCATATATTGTGTACTGGGTATATAAGAACATGAAAGTCTTGCTAGAACAGTGCAAAGGTCTATACTATCCAGCATTCTGTCCACACAGCAGCCTACTACTTTGCTATATTTTTGCGCTGCAGGCAAAACTGTAAGGACATACTCCTTTCATAGGGGACTACAGAAGAAGAGGCAGGATCTAGATAGTTCCACCAATAACAAAATAACAAAGTAAATAAATGGCACTCGATTCAAAATCTGGGTTTTGCCTAATTCAGTACTGTACTACTTTGAGTTTCAGGTGGAGCTGGGTATGTAACTCTGGAATACCAGCAGAGTTAATGATGGGAGAACGTATACATACCACACAGATCATCCACACTCACATGGGCACAGTGTACAGCAAACATAAAATTATAACTACAAGTGATAACTCTTGCCTACAACCCAGGTTCTATGAGAGATAATGAACATTGGTGTCAACACATGAATTCTGCCCAGTGTTCTAATTTTGCATATAATTTGTTCAAAAACTGCTGTATAAAGAAGAACAATTCTTTTGTTCAGTTCAGGCCTTTCAGTTTTGCTGGCCAAAACAAGTGACTTTTCCCTCCCAGGAGTCTAATGAATGAGGAGGAAGGTGTGGTTTCATATTCTGTGTTGAATGGCTCAGAATAATATGGGCATTATGGTACAAAGGCAGTGAAAACTTCAGTCTCTTGATGGTAGATGTATTTGCAAGAGTGCAACTTCAAGTCAAGGTCAATTCTTTTCTTCAGATCTCTTTTTCTTCCCTCTCAAGGCACAAGGAAAGAGCATAGTTATTTCTGCATGGATGCAAGGTGAATGAGGCTGTCACTTCTCATTGCAGCACTATTTATTACACATCACTACTGCAGTGCCCCCCCTGCCAAAAGGTTCTTTAGCCTCTTCTCACTTATATGAAATGCACTTCTAAAAATATGTTTCTGACAACCGAACTGCACCAAGTCATTTTAAAACACTTTTCTGGCAACAAAACTTGCACCTAGGCCATCTCAAGTAGACAGCTATACACTGTGTATCAGAAAACACTTAACCTGTTTTATTCCTCATTATGAATTAGGCTCCAACTACACATTGATGCAACTTGATTTGCTTCTACATTTGGATTACAATGGAAACTGTGGGTTGTTTCAGTGCCAGTGTCCACACTGGACCCTCAATCTGATATGGTGTGATCCGCATCACAGCCCACAGCTCCCCTTCCTTTGATCCTGGCTTCTGCCAATTCCCATTAAACTATAAAGCTGGTGGGCTGTTTAAAGTGTTGCATGGAGTTGGGGAAAAGGAACAGTTTCCCAAAGTTCTCCATAATACCTGTATTTAAACACATTACATACATATCACAGAAACATAGCAGTCTCCTGTAGTTCATCAGAGTTCTTTCTTTCTTTCTTTCTTTCTTTCTTTCTTTCTTTCTTTCTTTCTTTCTTTCTTTCTTTCTTTCTTTTCTTTCGAGGTGATCCGGTACTAAACTAATATAGCAAATGCAGTGGTGATGTGATATAGTGCTAAACACTGTTTTTTAAAAAATATTTAAAAATACATCAGGGCGACTGGCGAGAAATATTGTAGTGATGGGTGTTCTTGCTGTCCATCATGCTCAGCTTAATATGTCACAAGAATACAACCCACAGTCATGCCCTGTTCCTGTCCTTTTAGAAAATGCAACAACTGATCACATAGAAAAAAACACTATTCAAATTGCTCTGGCTTGAAAAAAACAGAAGCCCCAATGACAGGGGAAAATCTCCACTTCAGGAGTAAAAGGGCTCGGCTCATTATCTTGTCTCATGTGGTCATTAAAAAAAAAATCTAATCCATCCACTTTGCTTCCTTAGCCGATCTCATACTATTTACCCATGTAGTTGCACCGTTAGTTAGCTTAACACTATGATAGCAGAAGATCACCATGTCTTTACGAAAACATATCTACAGAGGTTAGTCAAAGAAAAGAAATAATTTAAGACAAAAAGTTGAAAAAAATTGCTTTCTGGACTACAGCTCCCAGAACCCCCTGGCAAGCATGAATGTAATCCATAAGAGCAATGTTTCCACCCTCTGCTATGTATCTTACAAACATGAAGGCATAGCAACACTAAGTATATTCTTCATTGTAATCTCCTTCATATATGTCAACAGGTCCTCATGTGTTTCCCTCCCATTTTGTATAGTTTCCATTATTACTATCATTCAGAATCCCAGATTGTGTGTAGGAGTACAGAGAAAGGATGGGGTACCTATAGGTCAAGATGCTTGACAATGCCATTAGGCCTGAGAAGCGATAATTTCTTGTTTGAACTATAACTCTCAGTATCCCTGGCTGTGCAATTCTTGGCACTGTATAAAAAATGTAGTTGTCCCAATTTCTTCATTATACATTGTTCACAATATCCACAGTGATCCCAGTATCCCATATATGCCTTTCTGTCTGTCTGTCTGTCTGTCTGTCTGTCTGTCTGTCTGTCTGTTTTCCTTATTTATTATTTTGTACTTAAAAAGGGCCATCACTGCGCTCGGCAGAGTATTATTCACAGAGACTGAATTCATGGTTTCAGAAGAGCCTTACATTTTAGCAAGATTTACCCAGAAGTGCCAAGTAATGCACTGAAATCAATTTTTCTGTGTCCTCCATCCTGATACATGCATATATAGCAACACATTCCACACATGTTTGTCACTGTGGCTCATGCGTGAACACAAAAATTTCTGCAGTAATCTTTGTTGGGTCTATTTTTATGCTGCACTTCTTTAACTCTGGGAAGCTTAATTTCTGTTATTACATTTTTATCCCACCTTTCCACTAAAAATTATTGTTCAAACTAAGTAACAGATGTCACTGAAAACAATTTAAGGAATAAAACTATTAAAACTGTCAAAGCTTATACAAGAAAGCCAGCACCACATTCTAAAATAAAATATGAACAGGGGTCTGAAATAAAGGTTTTGCAGTCAGGAAAAAAAAAAAAACAAATCCAGTCATAAATTTCAAAAACAGTGCAATGCTACAGTGCCTATCAGAAGATGTACTTACACAATCACTCCAACTCTCACTCATCCATCTCGAGCAGCCCTTCCTTCAGTTTCTTACACTCTGAATATATATCTTATTGTTCTTATATGCCATTATTTTCCCTCCAACTTATGGCGACCCTTTGAATGGGTAATCTCCAAAATGTCCTGTCCTGAATATCTCTGTTCAGCTTTTGCAGACTGAAGACTATGGCTTCCTTTCCAGAATAAATCCATCTCATATTTGGTTTTCCTCTTTTCCTGCTGCCTTTCACTTTCCCCAACATTACTGTCTTTTCCATAAAATCTTGCCTTCTCATAAAGTGCCCAAAGTAGGACAGTCTCAGTTTCAAGATTTTTACCTCCAAAGATAGTTCAGGCTTCTTTGCTCTCGGACCCACTGGTTCATCTTTCTAGCATACCAGGGTATCTGCAAGGCTCCCCTCCAGCACCACATTTCAAACAAATCAATTTTCCCTGACATTTTTTCTGATGTAATTTTAAAAAAATATATGTTTGTATCATTTTGACACTGTTTTATCACCTGTCTTTGCCACAAATGTTTACATTTTTTAAAAAAAATCACTGTAAAATTGCTTTAAAATGTTTCCAAAATGAGAACTGGTGTAACAGTCTGATGTGAATGTTCCTTTTTAAAAAGTATTTGTTGCATTGTGCCATGTCAGGATTCTGTATACATCCCAATATACACAAATACATTTCCCATACATGAAGCTTGCCATTTTAGTAGAGAGAGGAATTAGGGGAATTTGCTCATACACTGAAATTAATTGGGAAACACCACCAAGTAGAAAACTGTAACTGTAGATTGTAGCTGTAACTAAAAACAGAGTAAATGTAAAAACTGACTATTTAGATTAGCTTGGGACAGTTGTTAAGAGGACAGGGTTCAGGTGGTAAGGTCCTTCCAGCATTAAGGCTAGAAACATATACACTAATAGTCAATCAAGAAAGATAGCCACAGAATACTTATGATTCCAGACTTACATTTTTTTATTGTATCATCAAACGTACAGTACACTGTGGTGCATAGCAATAATGTAAGCATAGAGGACATTTTGCCCTTCATGGGTCTGTCCTCTTTATTCTTCAAGTCAATGAATTACAGTACTACCAAAGTAACGAAAAGTATATTTAGACATCGTTCAGAATGTAGCCCACAGAGGTAGCTATTCATTTTTGTTGACATGTTTAATTTCTACAGTTATGTGTAAGCATTCATATTTCCCCTCGCTGGAATATCATGATGGATGGCAGGTCAAACAACATTAGATAAAATATTGACATAAACAAAGACAGCTCTTTATTGAAAGGTAGCAGTATTAAAACACCTGAGTTAAGAAAATATAGCTACAGAGCCTGTAGCCCTGCATACTGTTAAGCGATTTCAAGAAGACTTACATGATTATCTACAATTAGGAATAGGATTTCTTATTTGAGGGCCATGGAATTGTCAGCTGACCTCAGGCTGGGGGTGGGTGTTGTTTTGTTTCAATTTTTTGTGCTGAAACCAGCTGACTCCTCCAACAAAATTCTGTCTCTGCATTTGTCATTTAACAACTACACCTTCAACCCTACGCCATGCCTTTTATTATTCTAATTATTTTATATTGTTGCACTTTCTTTTAAGTTGTTAATCGATTACTCTTTGTATTGTTGTTTTACAATGATGGAATTTGTAAACTTCCAGAGTGACCTTAGTAGCCAGATGGGTAGTATGAAAATCAAATAAATAAATAATAAAATATTAAAATAAAATTCATGTACTTGCCATGTGGATGGAAGAAATGTAGCAGAACCCTAAACATTCAAGGGCAGAGAGTTTAGTGCACCTGAAACAAAAGTAATTCACTCATTGCACATTTGAGATGACTAGCCAATTTGGTCCTTTCAATACAAATGAACAGGAAATGAACTGTTTTTAAAAGAAATAGAAAAGGAAAGAATACAGCAATGCCAGTCCATTACACCTCACCACTCCTGCCCGCAGCTAATACCTCCTCAAATCCCCGAGTCTTCTCTGATTTCTTGTAACTAAAATGTGTGCTTTCATTAATATAAATATCACAAATTTTGTCATGTCTTAGCATGCAGAAAGGTGTTTATTTTAAAAGGCAATAATGAATCTTCAGTGTTGCAGCAGAAAGTTAACCATTTCCTGGTCATGACTTTCTTAATAATCTTTCTCTATACATGACACTGCTTTTAGCATGTTATAACTGAGCAACAACATTTCATTCAGTTTCATCAATTCTGCACTTTCAGACGCAGATGCTTTTCACATATGCATATTTCTCTTTTTACTGTATAACAACCTGTTACAATATTGGAAATATATTTAATTTGGCATGAAACAAAAATATATAATACAAGATTACATAAATCATTTTAGGTGAAGCTCATATCAGAAACATATGTACATCATTTGTTTGCTCAGCAGTCGCCAAATTGCATAAATTTATACTTGAGTTTCTTTCCACTCTAAACTCTTTTGGTTAATTTACAACTTTCAGTTAATTTACTGAACTTCAAATAACACGGCTCCTTCTTCAGAATTTGTTATTTTGAACAAGCACAAGCAAAAACTTCTATAATAACCAGTGTCATACTTTTCTATCTATAGGTATGCGGATTCTTGGAATAATAATTACTTGATCAATGCTTGGTTGGTTACCAACATAAATTGCAATGTAAATCATGCAGAATAAAATTGTGGGGCTTCTAAAACAAACCCTGTTCACTATGGGTACCACAAAGTTGTAGAGTTGGCACTAGGCAGTGAAATCACAACTACATGTCTTTTTACAGTGTTTGTTGATACTGCCTTTGGGAAAATGAATACAATTGCCAGAATCCAGCTGGTGTAACTTACGTGTAAATGAATTAATCTAAATAAATTGAAAGCTTGCTGTTCCCCTAGAGTTCCCGTTCTGCCATTGAGGGGGAAGAGAAAGAATGAGGAATGTGCAAGTGTCTATAATTGGGCAGTGCAGCTGATATGGAAGTTTATATTCACTGGGACAGGTCAAACAGGTTACAACAGATAAAACATTTCCTGCTCATGTAGTCTAAACAACTTAACAGAAAAACCTGTCCTTGCTGTGGTTGCTTTTCAGTAGTTGATTTGATTCATGCATGTGTGTGTTAGTGATTCTCCATTTTCAGAAGCAAGAACGTTTATTGTTATATTTACATTATGTTACATTAACTCTGCATTCTGTTTTGCAATCTCTAAACACAACCCGGACTGAAGAGTTATCTTTCCTCAACACCCTGGGGAGATCTTTCAGTGCTTTGGGATAGGGAGAGCCTTTGATGGCTGAAAATCACCCCTGAATTACCACCACCAGTGATCCAACAGTGTTTCTTTTGTTATTAATTTCCCCTCTTCCACCCCCAATTGGGAGCCTTAGAGAGCCTCAGAAAGAGAAAGAGATTCAACTAAACTAAATATCTCACTTGCTGGATGATGAAATCATCTCACTTGCATGGATTTTGCCTACTGTGTTTCTTCCTAAATAAACTAAGTGGTCTATTTTGAAATTGGCTTGATAGCATGCTTTGAACCTTTTAAAAGTACGTATAGGTGGGGGAGACAATCTATTGCCCTTTGCAACACAGTTGTGAACAGATGGATACAAAATACTGTCCACTTTGACCTTGTCTAAGTCCATTACAGCTATGAACAGCACTCTTCCTAGATTTTTCCAATGATGCAGAAAGCAACAGTACACTATTGATGTTTTATATGAGTTGTGTGCTGAAGGAAACCTTTACATTCCTTGAAATCTCTATTACTTGGATGTACCTGGGGAAATCCAGTAGGAGCAAAGAGTTACTGAGAGCTTATTTGCTTAGGAAAACTAACTGACCAAGTGGAAATGATGATTAGTACACTGGAGCAATCTTAATGTAGCATTCAGAGGCTGAAATCCTGTTGGCACAGCTCAACATGCTCAAGGCCTACAAAACCCCTGAGTTCTATAAGTAAGCAGACACAGCATGGCACAGTGAAAAGAGTCAGGAAATATATGCATGTACAAAGTGAAATGTACAGAGGACCCGTGAACAACCAGAACCTAGCACGCTGCTCTTTAAAAGTAGCACTTGAGGTACAATGCAATCTTTTGCAAAGCAACATATTAGCCTTTAGTTGTTACTCAAAGAGTAATGCATCAGTTACATGTTACCAACACTGACCAATATCCTATTGCCCTACTACTAAGTCATGTAAGGCAAATCATACAAGTAGGTTTACACTCCGCTGTCTGTCATGCTCCCCTGCATTCAACAGTTCCATAAACAATTGTGTGCTTGGTTACACACCTGGCAGTATGACAGATGGCAAGCCAGAGCTGGAAATTACTTCTGCCACTGGAGTTGTGCATGTGGTTCTCTCCAATAGGATTCCTGCCATTGTACTTTTATTTGTTTTATAAAAATACACATAAAACAAAAAATGGCCCCAAACGTGGTTTAAAAGAACATGTATCAGAAATTACAGACAAAAAAGTAACCATGTTATTTTTATGTTATCTTGCAAAAATGATATTGTTATGCTCTTGTAATCCCCAAAAGTAATGCATTACAGGTAATACATTTTAGCTAAACTTTGGGAGCAGCTCATATTATTTGACCCAGTTTTCTGAATCTAGGGTCAAATAAGCTTAGAGTTACTAAGAGCTAATGTGAAAGCCCAATTCAGGGCAGTGTTTAGTACAGCATCCTCAACTGTGCAACTGCTTTCAGTTTCACAAATAAGAGAAATCCTGTTCTACATTCCCTCATTCAGTCTGTTTAGAAAAACACAACTTTAAGAAATAAACAAGGGCCTGTATTATTATATTTACTGTTACTATTACAATGAAGTAAGCTTTAAAGAAATGGAATGGCAATTTATATTTAACTTTCCGACATAAATTCAAATGGCCACACGTTTACCCATGCAAATATTTAATAACCTTAAAAGAATGAGAGTTCACTGTCTGATGCAGACTGTTGGTTTAAACAGATATTGCTATTACCTGTTAAAGGTATGGGTACATTCCTAAGAGTCATACCCACGTCAAAAGGTACAAGAGTCACATGAGAAGGCACAACACAATCTATGAACTGCATCTCTCCCTTCCAACACTCTGGAACAAAGTCTTTGAAGAACAAGATTCTGTAAGCAAGGTCAACCTCACCCATCTCTTGGAAAGAGACTGCCTGCTTTACATTTTTCATGTTACATTCTTTGTTTGATGCCGGTCTAATGCTTTTAAAAGGTAAAATACAAACCAGCACTTTGCCCATAACTAGTCTAATATACAAAATATTTATCCGTAGTACAGATCAAGAGTTTCAGCATAACATAAGGGAAAGTAGAACTTCCATCTGAATAAGAATATAAGAGTCCTCAAGATGGATCAGATTGTAGTATTTACCTGTTCCAGCATTTCACTATCACAATGGCCAGCCAGGTACCTATGGAAGCCTATGACATATCAATAAATGTTTATCTCTCATGGAAGATTTCTGGAGAGCCATTTTAAGGTATGTGGAAACATCTACTGATTTACTGTAAAACCACTGTTTAATCTCAGGCAGTCCCAGAGTGACAGGTCAGATCATGCAGGAAAGCACACTTGAGATTGCTATTACCTGTTAAAGGTATGGGTACAGACTTTGTCAAACTGAAATCAATGAAAAAACTAGTCATGACTAATTGAGTTTCTATTGATTTCAGAGAGTCTATTGCAAGCAGGCCAAAGAGTCCAACTTTATATTACAAATTGTATACCATTACAGTAAGAGATTCTTTCAAATCTGAAATACTTCTGCCAAAGTATAAGCTTTTTCTGCACATGCGCATGTGCGCACATGCACAGAGAGAGAGAGAGAGAGAGAGAGACAGAGAGTTTGCAAATTAGCTTGCTTTGTTTTATGACTGGCCATTAGGCTGTAAAGACAGGCTTTGTCTGCAAATATGATTGCTCAGACATGAAGGTCTCCCAGAGTTATGTTCCTGGAACTCTATATAACTTCAGCTTCTAAAAAGGTGCTAAGATTACATTGACTCTTGCTGTGGAACCATCACAAAATTGCAACTGACATGGGAAACTCTTCCAAGTCAGGAGAAGCAAGATGTATTCCCAGAGCACCAAAAAGGATTCCATAGTGGTGAAATCCTTTTGCATCTTATAATAATGCTGTCTCTCACCACAGAAATGAGTTTGCACAATATTTTAAACCCTGCTTTGCAAAGCAGAGTAATACTGTATTAAAAAGGATGGTTAGACAGCTAAATGACTGGCTGTGCATGCAATTATATGCACTATTACCTTATTGCATAATTGTGAAGTCCTAATTATGAAAATGGGCTTTTGATTTTTGTGGTGCTTAAACATTCTGAAATCTAATCAACTCATCATGAGATCAACATCCCTTCCTATTGATTCAGAAAGTATTATATATGTATACATAAAAGGAAAAGGCCAAAGGTTCAGAGGAAATAAAGTCCACAGGTTGCATTACTTCAAATGGAAAAGAGTAATGATGGATATTACTGTAACAGATCAGGGGATCAACACAAGTCAAATACACAGGTCGATTCTAATCTAAGTAATGTCTACTCTATAGGCACGAGCATGAGGCCCAAAGATGCTAAATGCCTCAGTGGTTTAGGTATCATGGCTGAGGAGCCCGGGGTAGGGAGTTTGATCCTCCCTAATAAAGTCTGGATTTGGTGATCCCTAGAATTCCTTTCAGCTCTACAGTTCTAAGATAATGGTGGTGACAGCAGTCGTTGTAAAGTAGGTAGAGGCAAAACATGGAACAAAGACATTGTCTACCAAAGGGAAGATGTCACTTTAAGAAAATCAATGCACATTTCCCTGCACAATCACATGTAGTCAGAGGCTGAAATCCTATTGCTTTGTTGTGCATGTTGAAGGCAAATGGAATAACATTCTAGATGGCAATTAAGGAGCTGCCACTGGGATTTGCAGGGGCATACATGCCTGCTGGCTTGGCGCACACTCAAGAATCCCAGCACAGACTTGTTAATTGCCAAAAGAAAACAACTTAACAATATGTCATTTGCCTTCTGCATTTGTAGCAAAGCAACAGAATTTCAGGCAGAATATCCTACCCAGAAGTAAGTACTGTATCTCTAAATTTAATGGGGCTACCTCCTAAGTAAATATGAATAGGTTGTGAACTATTGTTAATACTAATACTACAAGGACTCTAACTACCCAGCCACAAGGACCAGTGATCACTACACACCAAAGACCAGCTAACGACACCCATCAATCACAGTGACAGATAATCTCTCCTCCTTATCACAACAATACACCCACAACAAAAACAGACTGATCATCATAATCACCCATCTCCTGAAAAGGACAAAAGCTGATCCCACAGCTATAAATACTCAACTCCCAAAGAAACTGCACTAGAGCACAGAGTGCTACTCCTATCCTCTGAAGATGCCAGCCACAGAGACTGGCAAAACATTAACAACCTTCAGAACATGTCCAAAGAGCCTGAAAATCCACAACAATCATTAGATCCCAGCCATGAAAGCCTTCGTGAATACACTCTAACTTTCCATTTCAATAAACCCTGCAGCCTACAGGAAAAACAATCCATGCAGGAAAGTCAGTAAATTACAAATAGCAAACATAAACAGATGTTAGAAAGGACAGTCCAGGTATAATCCATCCAGTCAGAGAAAGCTAAATTTTAAAAAGTTTAAAAAGTAATAAAGAGACCTACAGAAATTAGCCATTTATTCTCTTCCATTCCTGATCTCTGGTGTTTCCCCACAAACAGAAATAATTCCATTGTTGAAATTTACTGAAGTTTAGTAGCAATTTAGTGGGAATATCAGCAGGTAAACCCTGAACAAGTAAAATACTATGAAGCTACAGTAACATGCCTAAACAGAAGCAAAGAACCTGAGAAAGTAAAAAGGAGCCCTAAGGGCACCGAAGATTTCCAAGAAAACTAAAGAACTCCAAAGATGACGAACAAGGTCAGGAAGACGATAGGAGGGCAGAAAGAAGATTACTTTGAAATCATTGCAGAATGTCAGGGCAATCTCAGTATAAAGGCAGAATACAGAAAAATGAGGAATCAAAGGGATGTGTTTGTATGTGTGTGTGTGTGTGTGTGTGTGTGTGTGAGAGAGAGAGAGAGAGAGAGAAGGAAAAGTAGTAGTAGCAGTAGTAGAAGCAGAAGTAGTAGTAGAAGTAGAAGTAATGGCAATGATGACGCCACTGGGGGGGGGGCTGAGGAATCTCCCAGCGAGGTGTGTCTTTGCCTGCTTCCCCAGATGACGCGCGATATCAAGAGGCTGTTTGCAAGAACAGCCGGGGGTGTGGTAAATGGAGGGGATTTAAGGACATGCACCCCTCGTGACTTGCGAGATAGTTTTGGCCCGTAAACACTGCCCATCGGAGTGTTAACAGGGAATTCTGCAGAGCTGTTCGCAGAGGCCTAGGATCAGTGGCCGGCCACCACAGGATCCGTCTCGATAGGCCAGAAGTTTTCAGGTCAGATGATGTTCATCTGCCTGAACGAGGTTTGGATGTCTTTCTAAAGGACGGCAAGGGGGGCCTGCTGTTGGAGCTGGAGCAGCTCGATGGGGAGCATAGGACATAGTGTGGCTAGTCCCAATGCTGTGGCAGGTAGTGCGGATTGGACAGGTATTGGAACCGGGATTTGATGGTAATAATAGGAAATTGTAGCTCATCTGAACTCCCAGCACTGTGGATCAGGTGATTACAGTGCTTGGAGGGAAACATGCGCTGGGGACACACCTAGACCCAGGGTTGGCACAGAGAGATGGGCAGGGGTTCTGGGGCAAAATGGGGGCTGGTAGTTATCCCACGGTAGTTAAGAAGGGGATATCTGAGGCCTGGGTTCAGCCTATTGGCTGTTCGATGGTCACACTAGAACCCAAGATGGAAAACTGAATCCGCAATACAGCAGGACCCCCCTTTGCCGAGGGATTGGCAATATTCATGAGCACTGAATGAAGTTTAATAAAGTGTGTCCCATGTTTAACCATACACTTGGCCTTGCGTGGTTATTCTGGGGTAAGTGAGCAAGGAGCATGTCAAGCAGGGGCAGCCTAGAAACCCGTGTTCTAAACTCTGGTGAGATGGATTAGATTAACATGATGTTAACAACTATGATTCAGAGGTTTCCCATTACCATCCTGCACCATCATGGGTGTGGAAAGGCTTCACTTTGTCCATGTTAAATTACAAAAAAAGAAAAAACCCTCTGCAATGAACATGGCTCATCAACTCAAAAGGGCTGTTTCTTTCTGGTGGAAGACAAGAGCCAAAATGTATTGTGAGTATATTAACCAGCCTTGGGACATAAACATCAACCCATAACTACAAATGGCAAGTTAACCCTGTTATGGCTGCTAATTCCACTAAACTTGGTTCAGGTTTGCCGATGGTTGCCAGAAGTTATGCCGCCTGCAACAAGCAACTGACTCTGCTTGCAGTGGGCGTGAAATAGCAGGTATCAGATCGCAATTTGCTAAACAAATTAGCTGCATGACAGCCTGTTTGTGTATCAATTTCTCTTGCTCATAGAGTACTAATTCAGGCAACAATAATTTACAGTGTGTGTGGGAAGAATAATAAAAATGTTATCTTTCAAGAAGTTAAGCAGTCACATATGTTATTTTGTCATCCTGTGCAGCTGCAGGGATTTGCTCAACATTCTTTTTCATCCTTTACACTTTGTTAATAACAACTCAAGAATTGCCTCTACCAACCAATAATCTGTACCCCAGAGTTAATGGCACTCTTCTACAACATTAAATGCATCACTAAGGACAATAGTGGCTAAAAAGGAATGTTAACAATGGGAAAATGTGAGCTGCTTTTATTGATACTTTCACATAGTGCAGAAATTTTTCCTCCTAAACTTTGAAAAAAGAAAAGCTTTCATTTCATCTTCTATATATAACCGATGCAGAAATTTCTCTCCCTAAAATTAAAAATTTCATATCCTGTATACAAGACATAAAAATAATGCTGGACTCTCAGGATTATCAGGAATTCTCTATGCACAGTAATCTTTACTTTCCTGACTATATTTTTATTACTTTTCTGCGGGAAGTAATGAATGGAGATATCTACTTTTTAATTTTGTTTGGTGGAGCCTAAGTGACAAACTTCCCTTGGGAACATCTGCCAGAAGAAGAGCACATTCCGTCTAAATAAGACAGTTCACAACAAAATCATTCCCCTCAAGACATTGTTGTAATATAGATATGGCTATTTATTATTATACTTATTAAACAATTTTATAATATGACCTTAGTATATCTGGAAGTTGAGTCATGGCAACTGGACTTCTTTCTTATTGGGCGGTAATGTTTCACTACTCATCCAAGCAGCTTCTTCAGCCTGAGGAGAGTTCGCAGGAGACTTCTGATACTGTATATCTACCAATTTGGTTTCACTTCCCCCTTGTCTCTGACCAACTCTCCTCAGACTGAAGAAGCTACTTGGATGAGTACCGAAACATTACCGCCAGGTAAGAAAGAAGTCTAGTTGTCATGACTCAACTTCCAGATAACCTCACCTGGATGACTGAGAATCTTCACAGATCTGAGTACATGTTACTTTACAATATTTTATAGATCTCTGCCCAGAGTCAGCTCCAGGTTTCTGGAGGACCCATAGAAAAAGACTAAGTTCCTGTCACCCCTCCCCTTTGTGCCCAGAGGGACAAGGTGAAGAAGGAAGGGAGGGAGGGGAAAGGGCAAGTCTTAACCCTCCAAGAGAAGGCCAGTCTCACTGCAGCTGTGGTCAACCTGACAGATGCCAAGAGCTCCTTGTCTGTGTAGAAGCTCTTGGCAGCTGCAGTTCAAAGCCCACCATCAGTGATTAGCAGGGTAGTAATCTGCTGTGTTCATATATTGCTCAAGGCCCAGTGCCATCTGAATTAAACCATGAAGCATTCTCCTTTTTTGTTTCCAATGTTGGCTCCAGACTGATGCCAGATTCACGTAGTGTACAACCTAAATGGGCTACAGTTTAGGGCTCTTGATTATGTGGGATGTGTAAATACATTGAAACAGCAACTAAATTTCAAAGTTTACAAAATCATTGGAATAATATACAAACCTACTGATTATACTATGAGACCTCTTAAAAGTTTGTACGGCTCAGGGCATCATCACATCTTAAACCAGCCACAGCTCTATCGCCTCTTGTCTCTGACTTCTCCCTCCGTAAAGGTAACAGGAGAGGAATTTTTCCCTCTTGCCCAGAGGGAATCCAGATAGTGGAACTGGCCCTGAGGAAAGCAGCTGTCCTTAACTTCAGAGAGGCTGCACTGATGGTCTGTAACTTATTTCCTGTACAGATGCAAAATGCGAGACTGTGCAATAAACTACAGCTTCCCATAAAAGGACATATGGACATCTTCTCTCTCTCTCTCTCTCTCTCTCTCTCTCTCTCTCTCTCTCTCTCTCTCTCTCTCTCTCTCTCTCACACACACACACACACACACACACACACACACACACACACACACACACACACACACACATCACATTTTGCAATCATTTGTTCTGCATCTCAGGCCATCTTCTTTCATTACTTGGATAGTTAATTTTTAAATACACATTCATCTGTTCCAAATGAAGCTATTATTAGAGCATCCATTTAGTATCTTTATTCAGACATTATGTTTTTAAAAATAAGTGACACATTATAGTAAATGTTAGAAACTCGAGGGAATTTAATATTTTAAGAATCAAGAGGAGAAAGGAGGCACTATAGAAAATATACTAAACACAGTGGGCACATTTCATGCTTAAAAAGTGCATCTAGACAACTTATCCATGAGGCCAACTCAACCAGTGGATGCTCATGATCTGAGCAAGGGAGGGGAGTGGCAGTCTCACTCAACAATAGATGGATACATGCAGATGTGCAGTGTACCCCTGGATATTCAGGGGAGGGAGGCGAAGAGTTGCTAGGCCATATGAAAATGAAATGGGCCTAAGCAAATGGGGCAGATTTTTCTAAATGCTACACTCTGGTCTGTGTTTAGGAGGCCCATGCTCCCATCGCTGGCCTCCATTCTGCTCTTAAATCCAATGATCAAGACCAGGGATAAGGGATGATGAGACCTGGAGTCAAGCAACATCTGGAGGGCCACAAATTCTTCCTTGTGCCACAGAGAATGGCAGCTCCAGCTCTCTTGCCACTATGGGTGGAAAGGAAAAATCTGCTCCTCCTCCCCACTCCCAATTGCTACCACATTACTATATCCTAAAGAGAAAGGTAAACTTCACAGCAAGTGGCAGCATCTCCACATGCACACAACCAGAGAAATTACAAATAAATTTATTGTCACTGTAAGTCTATACACAGTATACACATACAACGAAATTCACACAGACACCCAGAGACCAGACCCACATGCACACACATAAAAAAAAAAAAACCAAACACTCCCCACCCACTAAAAATCTCTCCCTAAAAATACAAACATCTACACCGCAGGCTAAGTAACACTGTCCAGTTATTCACTACTGGTGGTCTTTAAGTTCATTATTAAGTGCAATTATAGCTCTGGGATAAAAACTATTCAGAAAACTATTCAGAAGGAAAAGGAAAGTAGCGATGCAGCAAGATGCTCTTACTAAAACTATTTAAAATTTCACTGCCAACAATGGAAACCATAAAGGAAGCCAGAATGTTGAGCTTGTAAAAGTTGAGCAGGTCTGTTGACAATAACATTTTGGAGGTCACTGATTCATACAGGTAAAGGTTCTCCTTGACATTTAGTCCAGTCGTGTCCGACTCTAGGAGGCGGTGCTCCTCCCTGTTTCCAAGCCGTAGAACCAGCATTTGTTCATAGAGTGTTTCCATGGTCATGTGGCCAGCACAACTAGACATGGAACGCCGTTACCTTCCCACCGTGGGCGGACAGCCCAGCTGCGGCCCTATCTTGATGTGGGGGCCCTCACTACCTTGGTACATGCGCTCGTAATCTCAAGATTAGACCACTGCAATGCGCTCTACGTGGGGCTGCCTTTGAGGCTGATGCGGAAACTATAGGTGGTGCAGAATGCCGCGGCCAGACTCCTCAGTGGTGTGAAAAAATACCAACACATCTCACCCACTCTGGCCGCACTGCATTGGCTGCCCATCCGATTCTGCATCGACTTCAAAGTGTTGATGCTTACGTATAAAGCCCTAAACGGCTTAGGTCCTCGATACTTGGCGGTACACCTACTTCCACCAAGTTCTACCCGTGTCACTCGCGCGAGTCAGGAGGTGAGGCTGAGGAGGGGGAGGCCCGGAAAGAAAAGACAAGAAATCAGGCCTTCTCGGCAGTGGCTCCTCGCCTCTGGAATAACCTTCCCCTTGACATTCGCGCGGCTCCCTCGCTGGGTATTTTTAAAAATCAATTAAAAACACTGATGTTTCGGCAGGCCTTCCCCTCAGCCAACTCCTAATCTTCCCTCTTTTTCCTCTTTCTTAGTGTTTGTCCCATCTTGTCTAAAGTTTTTCCCCTATTTAAAATTGTTTTAATTATATTGTATTATGCTTGCTGTAAGCCGCCTAGAGTGGTCTCAATGAGACTAGATAGGCGGGATATAAATAAAATAAAATAAAATAAAATAAAATAAAATAAAATAAAATAAATAAATAAATAAATAAATAAATAAAATAACTATTTATCTACTCGCATTTTTACATGCTTTCGAACTGCTAGGTTGGCAAGAGCTGGGACAAGTGACGGGAGCTCACTCCATTGTGTGGATTTGATCTCACGACTGCTGGTCTTCCAACCTTGCAGCACAAAGGCTTCTGTGGTTTAACCCACAGCACCACCACCTCCCTAGCACTGATTCATAGGGCCTCCATAAATCAGAAGAAATTTGATGGCACATAATAACAACATTTAAACCAAACTCCCCTCTGCCAACTTTCTGGCCAGCGCTTATATGTGATGGTGGGACAAGGCAAGCAAACATGACCTTGTTCTTCCTTGGGACTCTACCCCGCTCAGGCCCATTGTAAGTGCCATCAGCTCCCCAACATATGAATTAGCCAAACACCTAGCCACCCTTCTACAGACCCACATTGGACAAACCTCATCCTACATCAAAGACTCAGGGCATTTCATAAGCAAGATCAGCACCCTAAAACTCAACCCTGGGGATAGACTGGTCAGTTTTGATGTAGTATCCCTGTTCACTAAGGTACCAGTAAAGGACATCCTGATACTCATCCAGCAGATATTTCCAGAAGACATCAAGGCCCTCTTCCAACACTGCCTTACAACCAGCTATTTCCAGTGGGATAATGAATTCTACGAACAGACAGATAGAGTGGCCATGGGCAGCCCCCTCAGCCCGGTTATAGCAAATTTCTACATGGAGTATTTTGAAAAACTTGCCCTGGCTTCAGCACCCCTCGCACTCACAGTCTGGTTCCGATATGTGGATGGCACCTTTACAATCTGGAGTCACGGTGAAGAAAAATTGGAAGAATTTCTCAACCATCTCAACAGCATCCACCCAAATATACAATTCACCATGGAAAAAGAAACAGAGGGCCAACTCCCGTTCCTAGATGTCATGGTCCTACGCAATACTGACCTCTGACTGGGACACAAGGTCTACAGAAAACCCACCCACACAGACAGGTACCTACACAAAAACTCCAACCACCACCCACGGCAAAAAAGAGGCATAATCAAAACACTGGTAGACCGTGCAAATCGGAACTGTGAACCTCAGTTTCTCAACACTGAACTCGACCACATGAATTGGGCCCTACAGGCAAATGGCTACTCCAAAAATGAAATCACAAGAGCCATCAAACCAAGAAAACAACACGGAACTGAAGAAGAAAAACAGCCACCCACAAACAAAGTATTTCTGCCATACATCAAAGGGGTCACAGACCGCATGGGGAAACTTCTGGAAAAACACAACCTAAAAACAGTATTCAAGCCCACCACAAAAATACAACAAATGTTACGGTCAGCAAAGGACAGAAGGGACCCCCTCACCACTGCAGGAGTATACCGGATACCTTGCAGTTGTGGCCAGGTATACATTGGAACCACAAAATGAAGCATCCACACCAGAATCAAAGAACATGAGAGACACTGCAGACTAAAACAACCAGAAAAATCTGCAGTAGCTGAACATACCCTAGAACAAACTGGACATGAAATTCTATTTCAAAATACTGAAATACTGGACAACACCAGCAATCATTACGTCAGACTGCACAGGGAAGCCATTGAAATCCACAAGCACCAGAAAAACTTCAACAAAAAAGAGGAAAGTTTGAAACTCAACAAAACTTGGCTCCCAGCTCTCAAAAATACAGCATGTAAAAGGTCATGAACTCTACCCAACCACAAGGTCAAGGGGATCACTACCATCAACCACAGTGACAGATAATCTCCTTATCACAACAATACAACCACAACAAAACACACTAATCACCCATCCACAGAAAACAATACACCCACAACAATACACACTAATCATCCCATCTCACAGCCATAAATACTCCACGCCCTAGCCAAACTACACCAGAGCACAGTTTGCTGTCCTCTGAAGATGCCGGCCACAGAGACTGGTGAAACGTTAGGAAAAACCACCTTCAGAACACGGCCAAGAAGCCTGAAAAACCCACAACAACCACTAGATCCCGGCCGTGAAAGACTTCACGAATACACTTACTATTTGACCTTGCTATGAAGTTAGATGTTCTATGACAGGCCTCAGAGTCAGGTCAAAGCCTCTAGCTGCCACATCTGAAGACCATGCCAATTCACTGCCTACAATTTTGGGTAGCAATGGATTCCCTATATCAATATGTGGACAGACTAGATTGTTCCTGAGATACCATCCAACTGCATGATGTTATTTGCAAAATATATCAAAGAACTCCACAGTTTAACAAGAGATATTAGACACTCCACCCCACCCCAAGAAGAGTTGTGAGACGATCTGTGCTGTCCTTTACGTAAAGCCCATGGGGAAGCTAAGCTGCCAATACAGTTCAAATTCTTACACAACCTGCAAAGCAGTGTTCATGCATTACATCAGCTGAATCCTCCTAAGCTAATTTAAGTCTACATGTAAAATAAATACATACTCCACTGAAGAGGTATTGCCCTTCCAGATTAGTAGCTAGTTGAGCAGCTAAACAGTGCTGACTGCTTCAAACTTTAATATCTGTTTATACAGCTTTAAACATATTTGCTCAGTGGGTGCTATGAAAAAAATCCAAACAAACCATTATGGTTGGCCATGTCAACAGCTCTGCTTTTATGCATATTAATGGCCTTATAAAGCAGACAGAGCATTCTACAAATGCATGTCCCTGCCAGATGTGTTCTGGCCATATTCAAAGGTGTTGTACATAAGCTGAGGATCTATGTCTGTTTCATGGTGGAGAGACTGTATCTACCAGCCACTAGTCCAGTAGGGACATTTTCTAAGGTTCAAGGCAGTTCCTGTCTGGCTTTGAACATATACAATATAGGCCCAATTCTCATCTCCTTTGAAAATAATGGTTCCCCTAAGATCCTTATGAGGAAAATGTACCCCGACACCCATACTCACTCAGTCCATAACAACCTTTAACTTTCCAGATGCAGAATCCCTTTCCTAGATAGCTCTACTAGCCTCCTCACCGATGGCTTTCTGTTAATAGACAAATCCTTTAAACAGTCAAGAAATGGTTTGTTTTTTAATCATGTTTTTAAATTTATATTCTAATATAATCAGGTTTTAACAGGCTGCCATTATCTGATTTTAGATTATTGATAAATCTATATTTTAAAATCTATTTTGATATTTATATCAGTATCTAGATTTATTTGTGTAAAATAAGCAAACACATCTTGTCATTGGTTTCCCAGGAGACTTCTAATGGAAAGTGTGTGTGTGTGTGTGTGTGTGTGTGTGTGTGTGTGTGTCTGTCTGTCTGTCTGTCTGTCTGTCTGTCTGTCTGTCTGTCTGTGTCTGTGTCTGTATCTGTGTCCAAATAAAATCAGTTCTGATTAAAGCTACTGTTGGTCACTTCTGACAAGGCCCCTTCTGTAGTTAGGCATGGGTGACATCTATGATTTCCTTCGTCTTCTAAAAATAAAACATGAGAAAAGGGTTTTAGTTTGAACGTATTCATCTTCATCAGTAACTGATGGGCAATCGATCCTCCTCCTTTGTTGGTTTGCCCTAGAATGGGACAAATGCTAAGTAGGAAGCAAGGAAGGCTGGCTCTAGCAGGGAAGATGGGGCTAAATGGCAGAGGTAGGAATGAGTTGCCTTATGAGTCAGACCAGTGATAGCTCATGACTGGGGTTGAGGGAGTGCCCCCTGAAATCTGGAGGAGACCTCCATCTCAGACTCTGAACTGACCACTGGATGGCCCCCCGTTTTGAGGAGACTGGGTCCAATTTGCAACTGAGTGATTCCCCCCCCCAACAAAAAAACCCTCACAGGTTCAAATTATTCCTATTACTAACCGTAACTGTTTCTACTCCAAATATGACTAAATTCCAACTACTGGATGGCATTGTAACTAACCTGCCAGCTATAGACTGCAAACCTATGCAAAGTTACAGGAGGCGAAGTCCCACTGAATTATATGGGATTCATTTCTAAACAAACCTTCAGAGGATTAGGCTGCATAGCTCTTTATTATCATTTCTCATACTGGGTACAATTCAGCCTCTCAAGCACACTGGACTTAAAATTTGCCCTCGCTCTTACTAATTCTTCTTCTACAGAATTAAACTTTACAGTCTCTAAATTGATTCCTGTTATCAGCTAGTAGCTGCAAACTTAATTACAGGAAGCATAACAGTTGGTCTCTCATGTAATGAAAGAGGGATATGAGGAACACCCAAAGGTTCTGCAGGAAGTCCCTCACATTAAAAACGTTTACCACCTGAATTCTTACTCCCGGTTATGGCAGTGAATGCAAGGTACAGTAAAACAGGTTAATAGCTGGTGCCACATTCTGTTTGCATAAAGCAAATACAAGCCGTTTGTGTGGATATTGATCCCTAGGCAACAACAAATTTTCTACTGGACAATTGAATCGTAACTCAGGATAGAGTTATATTGCACAGCATTCAGTTATTAGATACCCTTCATATGTGGCATTTTTTAACATTTAAAGTATAAGGAATAAACAAAGTTTGAACACTATCCAAAGAGAGATGAAGCAAATATTTCCCTGGGAAGTGCGTCCATATTTTATGAAGGCGAGATTTAGCCTGCAACATAAAGCAAAATGCAATAAAATAATATTGTGCCAAATTTTTTACAGTCTCTAACCTGCACAAAACCTGCAAATTGCATGCACTTGATTTGGATAAAAAGTATGTTCCTAATGCAGCTGTTGCCAGACTTCAAAAAAGCTACAAGCCATACTTGCTATGGCTGCGATTGGGTCCAGCTACAAACTGAATTAGAAGTCAATAGGCATTGTAATCTCTTTGTTCTTCTTTTTGTTTGTGGAGTGATATCTGTTATTATTTTTCTTCCCCCTCACTCCAAGGCTGATGTTCCTGATTTTCTTTACATAAATAACATTGAATATCCAATATAAGCCACTTGGAGCGTATAAACAAGATAACCAGAAAAATCTTAAATAGATACATAAGTCAATCACAGGGAAGGGCTTATAAATGCTGAGCACAGAATGTTCCTGTCGCCCTTCTGTGAGCCCCAGATCACTGGAGGTGTTGCATTTTACCAGTATTGTCTCCAGTTAACTTCCAGCTATGGCTTGCACACCTTCAAACCTTTCTCTGCAGCATTAAATGCTAGAAATGTTTGTTTGTTTGTTTGTTCGATTTATATCCCGCCCGTCTGGTATATTCTACCACTCTGGGCGGCTTACAGAATATCAAAATAATTAAAAAACATAAAAACATTAGCATACAACAATAATAAATAGTGCAGGAATAAATAAATAATAAATAGCAAAGCAAAAGTAGTGGTGATGGTGGTGGGGACCAAGAGGGAGAAGAAGAAGAATCACTGAGATTGTCAAGCTGAATCCCAGATCTAAAGAATGTGTGGTCCTCCACTCTAGGTAGTATTGTAATACAAGTCCTTTCAGATCTAGTCACCATAGCCAATGGTAAAGGATGGTGAGAACAGTACAGTAGCTCAAAAATATTTCTCAACGTTTTTCTGTTGCCAAATGGAGTTATTCCACAATGTATCTTGTTGAACTGCCCAGAGTTCTAGATGGGCAGTACTATATATAAATCTAATAAAACAAACAAATAAATAAAATCTTCAGCATGAATGGCTGCAAGCATCAAAAGACCCACAATCTTATGCAAAAACATCTGCCATACTTTCAGTACTTCTAGGAGACAAGGCCATACACAACTACCAGTGTTTTACATTGCATGAAATCGTAACCCAATTGCTATTTCCTCTCAGTTCAAACCATATAATTAACAATTGAACAGAAGCAAGTTCAGTTCCAAAAGTTCCTAATTAAATCAAGGTTTGTACCAAATAATTCTACTTCACTGTTCAACCTGTTCTCCAATACTTTCTCCTCAGCAGCCATCCTCACAGGGGGTACATAAACAGGAAGATTAGAGTATAAACATATTCTCTCCTGTTGTTGACTGGTTTTTTTTAAAAATATAATTCACTGACCTTTGATATTCAACCCCTAGGATTTATTCATGCCCCCTCCTTCCCCAGCAGTCCTTCATGCTTCCCAAAGCCTGCTCGGCAGGTATTCTCAGACTTCTATGACAGGTTATTCATGTGCACAGGGCGCTGTAGGGGAGAATGGGGAGCTGCCGATTCTAAGGATGCAGTGGAACCCATAAAAAGTACTCAATTGGATCCTGTCCAGAATTTCTATATCGTTTCTGACCCATACAGCATGAACTAGGAAATCATTGAGGATGGATGTGGGGACAGAGAGGGCACATTGCCTAGATTTAAGGGAAGAAAACACTACGTATTTCCCATTTGAAGTCTGGCCCCACAAGAGATGCAAAATGAAATTTATACCATACTTTGGGAAGCACTAGTTGTTAAAACCCTTTGTGGTACATTTTATTATTATTATTATTTTGCAGTCACAGCAGCATCTACATAAAAAACAGACAGCATTCTGATCACTCTAAATACAAGAAGGTACTGTCCAAACAGAATTTTTACAGTTAGAGAAATCTAAAAAACAAGACCAAAACCTCCAACATGGCAAATGAATCCATCAGGCCCCCTAAAGAAGCTTGTCTAGTTTTTTCACAGAAGGCAAAATAATTGTATTTATCTAGACATTTTAATATCCTGCAAATTATTTTTTATGGATTTTTACTCCTTGCTTTTACATTTATGACTGTATCACTCATGCCACTTTGAAATACAAACAGGATAAAGGTTAATACAAAGGCTATTTGAAACAATCATTTCTTCTAAGAGAAAGTAATTTAACACCTATCAGTTTGGAACTAATATGGGACCCTCCAAAAAATAACGGGGGTTGTTGTTGTTTTGCAAAATCAGGTGACTCCCTGGTATTTAGTACCCAGTTGTTTTGCTCTCACTGTCTCTCACAAACACATACACCCCCCACAATACAGTACATGCCATGTGTATATCAATCATACATATTTACAGTATTACTTAATATTTAATGTTTATAAGTGATACTTATTGAGATGTTTATCTGTAATTAAAGTGAATGCTCTATTGCTACTTGGCACAGGAGAAGAAGGCCTTGGTGGGGGAAGGGTTGCGGAGAAAGTGACATCTTCCTCTTCCCTCTCTGTCATTAACGCGTAAAGCAAAACTCTTAGGTTTTGCCCTGCCAAGGCACTTTTATGAGATGAGGAATCAAAACTCCACCCCACAAGACTTTTGGGCAACTTGAGTAGAACTGAAGGTGGAGAAACATCTGACTCATCAGCTGCTATATTTTCTTCACTCTGAAGACTTGAAACCTGAGTTTCAAGCCACCTCCTCCCCTTGCCAAGTTATATATAGCCCAAAGGACCACAGAGGCAGGAGGCAATTTGTGCTTTAGTCCCACTTGTTTCAAGGGGACTGAAGCTCACTCCACCTTTGTTGTTCTAGAATTAATCAGTGCCCAGTGATTGAAATACAACTGCCACCCAGAGACCTTTGGGTAGTGTGGGCAGCATATAAGTAAGTAAGTAGGTAGGTAGGTAGGTAGGTAGGTAGGTAGGTAGGTAGGTAGGTAGGTAGGTAGGTAGGTAGGTAGGTAGGTAGGTAGGTAGGTAGGTAGGTAGGTAGGTAAGCTGCTTACCTGTTCTGCATGTCCTTGTTTGATGGAACTCTCTAGTTCAGCAGGCTTTACTCAAAAATAATAATAAACTGAAAATATATGCCAGTCAAACATCCATCCTTCATAAACCAACACTCTAAATACAGCCATATCTTTGTAAATGCTCAAAAAGAAAAGACAATATTTTATAAAGCAGCATTCACATTATTGCCATGCAAAGAGGAGCATAACTCTACTTTTAGTATGAGGGACATTTAACCTAACTTAGGGAAGTTTTTTAGACCAACAGGTGATACAGATCTTGATAAGAAGCTTCACCTGGCACTGGAAAATCTTCTTGAAAAAACACAGATCAAACAATCAAACAAATTTAAAGGCTCATTGTTATGGAACACCAGAGCACAGCAACATTTTAACTAAAATCAGTTTCCTAGAGCAGCCAAATACTTTGAACTGTGCAGAGCTAATTTTACTTAAATTATTTAACAAGTCTGTAATGCTTTGCTTGTAGTATTCAAAATGAGGATAAGGCTTAGCAGAGGGGGTATAGGCAGCAAAAGTGTTCTGCTTTGGGCAGATGGTGGTGGTGGTTGGGGGGGGGGAAGGGGGGCAGATAAAGGGGGACAGAAGCCTGTTTAGAAGGAGGAATCACTGCTCTTATTCTGAACATCCTTTGTGATTTCATTATGCTCACAAGGATGGCACTCTGCTCACTTCCCAGGAAGAAATAGTTCAAAGAAATCGTGAACCAAAGAAGCTGCTGACTGATCAGCTAACAAGGTAAGAGAAAGGTGAGCTGGCAGTTTGAAGAAAAACATTTGATAACTCCACCAGAGTACTATGACCCATTCAACCAACTACCCATCAGTGGAGGAAGAAGTGACCAGATTCCATATAATTGCCTTATTTTGAATACTCAGCACTGCTAAAGCTACACTTCTCATGCACTGCAGGGGAACAAAATATACACGAGCGTGTTCATGCACACACACGCATGCACACACAGAGAGACAATTTCCCCCTTGCATTTCATTTTTATTGTTCCTCTGCTTTGCCTTGTCTTGTGTTCTCCGATTCTTGAATTCCAGTTTATCTAGAATAATTCATGTATTAATTTCTAGAATTTCAGCTTTCACTTACTTCTATTCATTCACACCTTTCTACCCTCTTTCTGTAATGAACATGGGTACTTTTATAAAATACTGAAACTCAGATGACACATTTTTAACAGTTTTTATCCTAGAGCTACAATTGCATTTAACAAGGAACTTAAGAATTACCAGAAGTGAGTTGTTGGACTGTATTACTATTACTTAGTCTGTTGTGTTGTGTGTTGTATGGATATTATGAGCTTTAGTTTCTGGGATTTAGGGATCGTTATGAGTGTGTGTGTGTGTGTGTGTGTTGTTGTTGTTGTTGTTGTTGTTGTTGTTTTGGTCTGGTCTCTGAGTGTTCTTTGTGAATTTTGTTGTATGTGTATACAGTGTATATACGTTCAATGACAATAAATTGATTCAAATTCAAATAAAGCAAAATTGTTGTAATCACATTTGTAATTTCATCAAAATTATTTTTGCAGTATTTTACTAATACAAAAGTGCACTACTATACATTAGTAAAGCATCACACAAAAGGAACTGTGGTGCCACCACGTCTACTCAAATAAAGTCTACTGTACATTGTACCATGCATAGTGTACCAAAAGAATCTTGATGCAATTACAGACAAATAAAAACAAAATTGTACTCTTGATTGCATCAGTGTGAGCTCACAGATTTTGTAATTAATGCAGACAGAGGGTGAGGCACAAAGGAACTAAAACCTGCACATTGTGCAAGCAGGACACTGTACAAAATCTAGCAATAAATGAAACAGCAAATAATTGTTAATGCATCAATGTTGTTTTGCAAGCAAAGGCAGGTAATTCAGAATGGCACAATCTGGGAAAGAATAGATGAGGAGCACTTCAGGACTATCCCTACACAGAGCATAGAAAATGATACACAGACTCCTTCTTTTTTCTTCTTCTTTTTAGCCTACAAGGGCAAAATAAACCCGTCATTCTTCTAATGCATCATCCAGAACTAAACAGATGCTAGAATCCAATAGGGGACCTCTCCCATACTAGGAGTGTTACCTTTTTCAAGCATCTGCTGCAGCTGCACCTTTAGCAACTCCCTGGTGTGAAGACATCTGCAGATTATTTTATTTTATTTTATTTTATTTTATTTTATTTTATTTTATTTATTTATTTATTTATTTATTTATTTATTTATTTATTTATTTATTTATTTATTTATTTATTTATTTTCTATAAAGCCCTATGTAGCTTGGGCCCAGATCATCCAGCCTTCTTGGGTTTTAAGATCTTCTGGAGAGGCCTTTTTCTCAGTTCCACCACCTTCCCGAGCTCTTTGGTCAGGACACAAGAGAGAGGGCCTTCTCCGTGGAAGGCACTGCCCTGAGGTTGGCCCCCTCCCTCTTGCCCTTCCATCATTCAGGCAAAGCCCTTTCTTTTCAGGCAGGTTTTTAAGAGATAAGTGGAGTTCAGAGAAATGCTATATTTATTAAATTTTTATTAAATTCTGAGATTGTTAAATGCTTTAAAATTGGTTTTCAATCTTGGTTTTAATATTGATAAATGTTTAATTGTTTTAATATAGTTTTATATAATGTTTTAAACTTGTTGAATTATATAGTTTTAAGTGTTATTAACTGCCTTGGGTTCCCTATGGGAAAGACAGCACATACATACATACATACATACATACATACATACATACATACACACACACACACACACACACACACACACACACACACACACACACACACACACACATACATACATACATACATACATACATACATACATTTACATGCCACCTTTCCTGTAATTATCTGCAGGTGAAATACGTGTGTTCATAACCCTACGAGGGAGGTCAGACTGGAAGGGAGGGAGTGGTCCATGATGACCCAATGAACCTCATGATCTAGTGGGGACAAAAAAAAACACGGTATCTCTGAAGACCCCATTCAGCGACAGGATTACACTGCCTAACCCCTACACCACAATTTACTGTTGTTTACACAATAGGAAAAACACTAAGTAATTTTTATTCCTGAGTAAACATTGTAATATTCCTGAAAGTGTCACTTGTAGAGATTTCTACATATCAAAGGCCAAAGAATAGGTTAAGTCAGTTCTTCCCTCTTCTGATTCAGTTTGCAATCCTTACTACTGCTCTTTATATTCCTAAAGTGATCCCACTCATTTCCACATGATTTCAGGGGATCATGCCCAAAACAGTCTGATCCAAGACTCAGAAAATCCAGATAAATTAGATACCGCTACAAATTAATATGAAAAGAGCTTCACAATATTTCAGTATTTGACCCTCCAACACAGCTCCCATTTCACTGATTGCAAACTTTCACACAGACTGACCACAAGTACACCGCCTTCCAGCTAACCACTCATCCTGGCCAAGTAACAGTTCCTTCCAGATTAGTAGCTGGCCAGACTTTAGACTTCCCTGTGGTCAGGGCCTGGAAAAGCTTAGGCTTTTTTTTTTCAACTACAACTCCAAGAATGACTTAGTCAACACTGCCTGAAGGATTCTGGGAGTTTGAGTTCCAGATGTCCCAAAGGTACACAAAGCAGCTTCTTGGAGATCAAGAATGCAATGCACAATAACAGCCTATAACTGGCTTTGAAAGGTGCATTGTACAGTGCTACATATTCATAGTCCTATTGTATGACAAGGCATCACGGACCTTAACACAGTCTATAATTAAACAGATCAAGCATCCAAAGCACCGTTTTGTCACAGGGTGCCAAGAATTTCTTGGCTTGAGAGGGTGACAAACAAATAAGTAAAGCCAATGAGTAAAAACCTAGATATCATATAACATATATAATGCAGGATACTAGAATCCATGTAATGAGAAACATAAAATACGGATCATTTCAGCTGATCATTCAAGGTAAAGTAAATTGAAAAACAAAAGTGGGAAGGAGAAAGACTTCATGATTGAATAACATGGTATACTGATCTGGATGCAGCAGGATGTCATTTTAGAACTGCCACATCCAAAGGCGGGAGAGCCAGGATGATATCCAGTAACCAATAGAAGAATAAGAAGAAAGGGCAGTGTTTCCAGGCTGTAGCATATCTTTATGTGTGCATAGGTGAGCTAGTAAATCTGGTTGTTCTTATCTGAAATTAAGTTTCGACTGACTATAGATCAGGGTAACACAGTTTACACTGTCCAGAAAGGCAAAAAAAGAAAAAAGAAAGTTAAAAAATCTGTCTAACCAAGCACGTCAGAAGGCACAGACCAGATTCCACCATAAATACCTCCTGCACACAGCTGTCTGAAATGTGCAGGAGATGTGCATATGCCATTTATTTCCGTGGTGGTGGATCAAACGACCGCTCCCCTCCCTCCCAGGTTATGAGCCACCCACTCCGAAACATTGTAGTCAACTCTCACTGTGATATATGAGGTTGCCTCTGGAGCCAAGGCAGGTTATGGGCTGTAGTTGTGGGCTGTTCCTCAGAGAATACATCCATCATGAGATAACAGGTCAACAATGGATCAGTAAACGTTTACAATTAAAAACAGTTCTCTTTCTCTAGAAATAAAGTGTCCATCTCCCTTCTTGATTCAGGAGAGACTGCAAGAGATGGCCCCCAAGAGATGCACAAGCGTTTATTTAAGGACCAATCCAGCCTTGGGAGTCAGTGCTTTAAAAGAGCAACTGACCCTGGATCAATGTCATTTTATTTTCTTTCAGGAATAAATCTGGGCAACAAAATAGCTTCATGATTGTCCACTCAGTCAGCCATGGCAGATTGACTGGAGCAGGGCAAACAGAAAGTGGCTCGGGCAGTAATCCACAATCAAGTTAAAAAAAACTGTAGAGCTTGGAATTAAGACGATGCAGGCAGTGGGACTGCTGCTGTGAAATGTAAAGGCAGTTCAGCATCTATGGGTGATAGTGCTTTACTCCAGATTAAGAGTTTTTGAAAAGGGGTTATTAAAGGTTTTTTTAACATGGTGACAGGCAGCTTGGTGATGTACTCATTTGGTAAGGCAACATCACCAAACATGATGGGATTTACCTCTGAGTAAACATGCATGGGGCTGCTCTGTTCAAATCCAAATGTTCTGAATTAATTAATCTCTGGACTGGGATAATTAACTATAGCAACAGCTTTTAAACAAAAATTTTATTTTAAATAATTATTTTAAATAACAAAAAAAGCGAAGAAGAATAAAACAGTAAATAAATTTTGAGTCAATGAAAGGAAGACTAGTTGGCAAGAAGAGAACAAAGGAGGAAACAGAGGGAATAAGAAATGATATTTCAACTGTGGCTAACAGAGAAGAAAGACTTGTGTAAAAATAAGCAGAATTATTAATATCCTGGAATTACCAAAGGAGAAACGTAACAGAAGAAAATACAAGAGAAACAGAAATGTAAAAAGATAGACAAAGGACCACAATAACATTCATGATGGGGGGGGGCAATCTAATAGAATTTTAAAGAGAAAAACATTGCAAGTCGGAAAGAGTTTTCCTAAAACAATGATTTTAAGGGGGGGGGGGATCCTCTTTTTCTCAGTATACCAGGAAGCTTGGTGCTCTAAGAACATAACCATAAAGCACAATACATGAAAATCAAAAAACTAGTGTTAGCCAAACTTTTTCACATCATTCCCAACTGAGATTTATTATAGCTCTCACATTTATTTTTCTAGTGTTTAACTAAGCTAGGTTTAAACTATGTTTGGTTCACTTGGGAAAAACAATACATTGCAATAAAAATAAATGTCCCTGTTCTGCATAATAGACCAAATATAATCAAAGCTCGTTAGAATCACAAGCATATACAAGATGGGGATTCCCTTAAAAATGAAATCAAAGCAACACAATCCCGTATTGGCAGTATTAGCTGTCATAAAGGTAAGTACAGTAGATCTTTTCCTCAGGCTATGTTTCCCATTCTTAAATTCCAATACCTTTATCTGGTTTTTGGCTCTCCTGCAATCAGGCTTCTAGTCTATCTAGGTTTACTCAGCAATGTTTGAAGGCACCTTCAAATCTAAGGAGAAAATAGGTAGCCTATATGCCTCAGGCAGAGATCCAGGTAAAACAACATAACGAAATGCATGTGAACCAGAATTCCTCATCAAATCTACCCAGCATACAGAACAATCATGTTACTAAATGTGCAGGATTCTAGTAGTGGAGCTAATTTAAAAGGAAAGTGCCGCGGTAAAGAATCGAGAGGTGAGATCTGACATGTAAACAACATGGAGTGTGATTCCACATACCAGTTCAGCTAGATCAACATAATTTATACAGCCATGTTGCCTGATGTATAAATTAATATGCTGTATAATTTTCATTCTCTTAAGATCATAGTCATAAGATCATTGCTCCCATTAACTTCAGGAACTAGGCACAATTACACCTTTTATTGGACCCATCTCCACTAATGCAGGAGTGGGCAAGATTTTGACACCAGCAGGTTCTGGACCACTAAAAGGGGCCCCCTCTGATTTTACTTATCTAATCTTTTGGGACCAGACATACCAGGAACTGCCCAAATTTAAGTAATCCAGCTTAAATATTTTCTGAATCGGAATGATATTAATGGAACATCCCAGGAATATTTTCTCTTCAGGACAAACCTCAACGCTGATGGTGCTGTCGATCCATTTGTCAAATGATAAAAGAAACAACAATTTTAGCAAAGATTTCTTCCCTTTTTTTCCCCAGGGGAACAAATTTGCTTTCTTAGAGGTTTTTTTCTCTACTATACAAACAAAAGCAAAAGCAAAAGCAAAAAAAAAAAAAAAGAGCCTGTTTTTCCTATGCTGTTCACACAGAGCAGTAAATAAGGTGCATTCCTTTGACTTCGTAGGAAATTAGCATTTCAAAAATATGCCACTCGCCCTCTTCCCCCCCACTCCAAGCCATGTCTAATAATGCAAGAAGCAGATTGTCTCCCCTCGTTTCCTTAATTTGTTTCATCTAAAAGCAATTCACTCAACATCTTGTCGCCCTCTGGCAGCTCAGTTTACTTATCCACACTTAATTTCTCATTTGGACCAAAACAAACTCCTCCAAACTGCCAGTGGCTGAAGGGAACGGATGAGGAAAGGATGGGGGGGGGGAATCCCTCACTGAGTAGATTTACCAGGAAAAGGTTAGCTGTACATTGCTAACACACACAGCTTGATGCAGGCAACTATTGCTGTGTGGGCCCTTGGGCAAGAGAGACAAATCCATGGCGAAGCTTTGCTGAAATGAATGGGAGACTGTATGAGGGCGATGCTCCTTTCAGTATGCTACTGGTACAGGATGAAAGCTTCCCTGTTGACTGCCATAGGAGAGCCCAACTTTGCCTTTTATAGATCTTGCAGACAAAAAAAAACATAGACAACTTTTTGAGGAACCCAGAATTATTTTTTTTAGCCAACATGACTGTTCCAGCTCACGTTTTGCACATATGACAATAATGTACTCTCAAAATAGTGCAAGTTCACCTCTTTCCAATTCAACACAAGGTTAATGTGATGGGCCTGGAAACTGGCATACTGCTACATCACTAGCAGCCATTGGCACAGTAAAACCAAACAAAATGTATTTTTTTTCCTTGTCTACAGACATCCACTTACGCCGCTGGCACATAAATGTTTGCTTTTCTTTAGCTAAACAGCCATTGTCATTCATAAATACGCACATCTTCCAGTCTGTTCTCAAAATATTTCCACCTCCTTTTAAAAACCTGAGCATCAGCAGCACTGAAAAGAAACAGAAAATTTCACCTTTGGTTATCAGACGCTCACTACAAAAAGGTTATGATCCTGTCATGAAAACACGGGAGTCTCTTTGAAGAGAAGACTTTAGTCGAATTTTATTTTATTTAAGTACAATAGTGTTTAAATCTCTCCCCTCCCCACCTGGGATCTGCAAACCTCTAGAAGCCGGTAGCCTAATTGTTCAAAAGATCTGAGACTAAGCACAAAAGTGAGAGTCACAAGGAGATCAACAGTTCATCCTCTGAAAAGGCTCTGGGCAAGTGCCTGGACCAAGGGTGGAGGTGGAGGTGTGAGGTGCAGAGGGGGCAAGGCAGAGTCTCCTGAGTACTCAAATAAAGGGGTGCCCAGAAGGAAAGGGAGCGACAGCAAAGGCGGGGAGAAGCGGGCCCGAGTTCTACCCCCCGATGGCCCTTCCGCCGCTTCCCTCGAGCCGGGTCTGCATACCAAAAGCAAACTCGGAGACCAAGGCACCTGCTGATCCCGGTCCAAGAAGGAGAGGAGGGCCCTGGAGGCGACTGGTTCGCAGGATGATGGCTCGGGCGACGTGTTCGTTCATCCAGCTCCGGAAGCCCTTCAAACCAGAACGGTTCCCTTCGGGCTCCCTGGAGGAAGGCGGGACGAAATAAAGGCAGCCATCGACCCCCTACCACTGCCTCTCTTCCTCGGAAGGAAATCCGTCTCAAAAGCATTCAGAGCCCGTGCTTCCATCCAAGGGAAAAACCGGGTTAGGCTCCGGTGGGAAGAAGAAGCGGCGGCGCCTCTGGTGAGCGCACCCGGGCGCCTCCTCCGCTCCCGACCAGGTGAGATCAACTTCGTGCCCGAGACTCTCCCCTCTTGCCAAAACCCCAAATCTAAACCCCTCCCGGCGGCGCCATGTCCTTTGCACCCCTCCTGTCTAACCTCGAGAGGCTCTTCGTGGAGGAAAGGAGAGAAGCTGCCATCCCGAAGGGGAATCGGGTTCAATTCGAGGCCGGCCTGAGGACCGACCTCTGTCGGCGCCTCTTTCTTGCCCTGCGCCCGTTCACCCGCGGAAGAGGAGGAAGGATCGCCCGTCAAAGCAGACAATCAAGGCGGGGAGCGGGATGGGATGGTAAGGAAAAAAAACCCAATCTGTATTCAGCGTCGGCCCTACAAATGAGGGGTTTCCCCACTTCTCCTCCCTTCCCCGCCACACGTTGTCTCTTCCGAAAAATCCCTCTAGCAAACACAGCCGTCCGAAGTTAAGGATTCTCAAGAGATTATTAGTCCACATTAAGGTCAATGGCAGAAGTCTTAGACGGGCGGTTAATAACGCTCCTGCTGGAATCGAGACAGGCGCTGACAGTGTTTTCACCAACAAAAGGGTTTTTAACCAAACCCCTCTGTTTTTGGTTAAAGAAAGCCTCCTCCCTTCCCTGTCTCTCGCGAAGCCGATCTGCTTTGCCAACACCAAACCGCAAGAAAACACACAACCGCGAATCTACGGAGGCGGGCGAGGGGAGGGGGGGGCAACAGGTCTTCTTTCACCTCCGTAGATCTCACTCTAAGCACAACGAGAGTCGGTCATGTGCTCGCCTATTTTAAAAAAGCCAGCTGGCCAGCCGCGTACACAACCCCCGGTTTCATTCTGGACCACAGGTGCCGAAAGCGGAGGCGCACAAAGCATCCCAGCCTCCTCCATGAGAAACACACTTAAGAATTTCCCTCCACTGATGACTTACAAAACAACGGAGCAGGGAGGAGGGCTCTCGGTTATGTCAGAGACGAGGCTCGCTTTCCAGATCTCACTTTCTGGGTTATAGTTAACGCTAACCCAAACGGACTCTTAAAAAAAACAACACACCAGTATTTTCCCATTTTATTTTTAAGGAAAACGAGACAACGCAACACACGTAGCGCTCCACAGGGAACCAAGCTGCCCCAGGAAATAAACAAGCAAGCCAACTTGTTTAAAGGGCTGTAGTACCAACCTGCCACTTTCAAACTATTATCCTGGAATGTCCCTCTGGAAGAAATACATCGCTGGTAGGATTAAGCAACAACAGCAACAAGGGATGGTGCGGGGGGGGGAGAGAAGGGAAAGATTCCGTTTGCTGACCATTTCTCCACGTCCAGGTTTGCTTTCTTTTTTCCAATGCCCCTTCAAGGATCAGCAGCCTTCCCCCCCACACACACACCCCCGCTCCAACACCGCTGGAAAAACGAGAAACGGGAAAGGGACCGCACCTGATTGCGCCGCGCCGAGGCGGAAGGTCCCGGCGATGGTCAGAAAGCTCACCCAGGCGAGGGCTCCCCGTGCCAGCCTCATTTTCCGGTGCGGTGGCGGCGATGCCAGTGGCGGCGGGAGGGGAGAGGAAGGACTCGCGAGGACCCAACCAAGGACAGCCGGCTTCCCTCGCCTCGACAATTACATGGTCCAAGGGGCGCACCGGGCGCTCCTTTCGCCCCGGCGGGCGCGGCGGTCGGCAGCCAAGCGTCGCCTCTTCGCGCGCGCGCCCCCCCCTCTCTCTGCCAAGCGAAGGTGTGAAGGAGGCGCTTCTCCGACTGCCTGGCAAGCGCCGGGCCCCTCGGCCGAGGGACTCCCCTCGCAGGTGCCGAAGAAGGAAGGGTTTGGGCTGCCGAGCGAGCGACGCTGCCAAGCTGGCGGGGGGGGGGGCGCCGAAGCGAGTCGGCTCGGCCAGCTCCTCCGGGTCCCGGGCAACTTCCCAGGCGTCGCCCGCCGAGAACTCCCGAAAGTTGCCGCCAAGGTGAAAAGCACGCGCGCCTCCTCCTCGTCGTCGTCCTCCAAATTATTATTATTTTTTAAAACCCCAAATCCCGTCCGGGCGCCGCTCTGGCCCCTCCGACTGTCCTTCCCCTCCGAGCCAGCGTCCCTGCCGCCCTTCCCGCCTTCCTTCGGCGACTCTCCTTCGCTGCTTCTCCCCGCTGGATTCCTCGGGTGCTTTTTGGGGGGGAGGCGTGTGAGGGGAAGAGACCTCCCCGGGCTCCTCGGGCTTGTTCGCCTTCGAGTTTATTGGACTGCCTCCCGCTTCCTTGGCGCTCTCCTTCTCGACCAGCGGCTGCGGCAGCAGGAGAACCTCAGCGCGTCAGTCCCACGGACTCCCTGGGCTCCGGCGGCTGCTACACCGATTAACAAACCGACCAAACGTCGTTTCCCCCCCCCCCACCTCCCCGCTTTCCCTCACCCAAAAAAAAAAAAAAAAAAAAAAAACCCAAAGGAGAAACGGGGAGGGAGGGAGGGAGGAGGAGACGATAGGTTGGGAAAACTCGGCGTGAGCCCCGCCCTCCTCGCTGCCTCTTGAGCCAGCAGGCCACGCCCCCTGAGCGCCTCCCCTCCCGGCGTGCTTGGATCAGCCGCCTCCCTTCACCCTCCTCCAGCACCAGCCCCTTTTCTCTCTTCCCACCCCCACCCCCCGCCGCCGCCGCCAACCAAAATACCCGGGAAACACCTGTCACTGGAGCGGGGGGGGGGGCGCGCGCGGCTTTCTCCGCGCAGGTTACCATGGAGCGGGGCACAGGCAGCCGCTTCCCGGAGGTGCCACAAAGCGCCTATTGAGAGGCGAGAGAAGCGGGCTTATGTTTTGCCTTTGCAAACAGCATTAGTAATTATGATGGCATAATTGGCATTCTGTGCATTTTTCTTGCCGGGTGCCTCTCCGCTGGATTTCCAAATCCAGGGTGCTTTGGAAAGGGGCTCTTCTCTCCTCCTCCCTCCCCCCCCCCGCCGCTTTTCCCCGTTCCTTTGGTTCTGCCGCTCGCAGCCGGATCTTGGCGGCGTCTCTTGGGCAGGAAATCTCCCTTGCCTTCCCAAGGGGGACACGCTTCCAAAGAAGTGAGCGCGTGAGCGCGGGCCATAGGATGGGCGCGTAGGCATTCCGCCACCGGGAAGGGCGGCTGAGTATCGGCGGGATGCCGTCCCTGGAGCCCGTTCGGCTGCCGGAGAACGAGGGTAGATCCTTTCCGGCGAGGCTTCCCCCTCAAACCATCTCTGACCCAGTCCGGGCTCTTGCGTGCCCTCGGGAACGGGAAGAAGGCGGGGAAGGGGGAGCGAGGCAAAAAACCCCGCCGCCGAAGCGGGAGCGGCCGGAGGCCAGACCCTGGGCAGGGCGCCCGGTCCCGCCACAGGCGAAGCGCAAGCGGTGGTTTGAGGGGGGCGGGAGGCGAGAGCCGTCCCCGCCGCCGCCGCCGCCCTGCCGCCGCCGCCCCGAGGCGTTGCGTGTCGGCGGCGGCTCTTCCTCGGGGACAGAGTCCGGCGAAAGAGAAAAGGAAGCGCCAACTGAGGGCGACGCGGTGGCGCCGGGAGGGAACCGGCCGCCGGGAGCGAGGCGAACTTTCTGCTCGGCTCGCGCACTGAGGGCAGCCGCCGCCGCCGCCGCCGCGATATCAAGAGCCTCGGGCGAAAAAAGATTAGCGCCGAGCTACGCAGGAGCGGGCGGCGGGGGCGGTCAGATGTTTCGGAAGTGCGGTTGGCCTCCCCTTGCCCTCCTCTGCCGGAGGGCGCAGGGGCTTAGGGATCGGGCCGCTCCTAGAGGTCGGGAGTTCGATTCCCCCGCTGTGCCTCCTTGACAGGCACTGGCCTCGGTGATCTGTAGGGTGCTTTCCAGCTCTGCAGTTCTAAAATGATGACGACGACGATGATTTCCCTCCTCTTTCTTTCTCCAGGGTGGACCATTTCAGGATTCTAGAGGCAGAACCGGTGCGAGATACTCCGGGTATAAGGTTCAAGCGAAATTGCCCTTACCCAGAGAGTCCCTGCTTGAAATCCTCTGCCCCCCCCAAGGCTTAGTTTCGTATGTGCCTTGTAGGCGTCTGTCATTATTGCAGGTGTAAAAAAAAGCCTCGCGGGAATATGTGGACTGACCTCCGTAAACTACCTGTGCGTGTGAGTGTTTCCTTCTGAGTGGTTCCCTCTGAGTGATGCGGAGGACATTGGACACCTGGGTGTTTGTATATATTTATTTCAGCAACTGAGATGAAAATCAATCTAATGCAACTCAGTCTGTGTGATTGAAATGTTAGGAATCCATGATCTTATAGGGAAAATACATCTGTGAAGACACTTCTTCCACCCTTGCTCCAGTGCACTGATGGGCCGGGAGACCGATTGCTGAGTATCGTGTGGCTCCTGCTTCTGTTTTGCTTGCTGCTGTATGGTTTCCTGCAGCCCACTATCCCACTTTGCTTATTTTTCTGCATTACCACCAAAACAAACAGCCTCTATAATTAATTCTGGAGCTGGAAAAGGTACAGTTTGCTTTTCATTTCTGCCTAGTCCCTCTTCCCCACTTTGCTTTACTGTTGTGCATGAGTGATCAAACAGCACATAATTTGGAAAGCCCGAGGACAGCAGAGAGGTTGGTTTTTGCACTTCAGTCTCACCAGGAGTCATAGCCAAAAGGAAGAAAACAAAATACGGTAACTAAAACTGCAAACTGCACATGTACAGTCACCCCTGTAATATCTGGAAATCAAAATGTAAGAATGGCAGATTTCTTAGTGCTGCTCCACAAACAGTGGCAAGTAATTTGAAAATATGAGAGACATTCAGATTGGGGGGGGGAGAGAGAGAGAATTTGAAATATCTCTCATGTTCCTGTTGTCACGTACTTGGAAAGCCTCTAAATTGGAGAAGATGAAAAAGGTTTGTGGATTTCGTCCATTAAATTAATCCCCTCTTCTTTCTCTGGTGCTTTCCACCCAGTCAAACAGTACTGTTATACCCTCTGATCCACCTAATTCTAAGAAATCCGGGCTCCTTTTCTTCACACTCGATGTCTTCCGAAAGCTGGGTCACTATTGTTTTGTCCTAGCTCTTTGGCCCTCCTTTAAAGCTGACGTTCAGACGACTCTAATTTTTTGACCTCTCTCTCTTTCCTTTTTCAGGTCCACTTCTTCCTACGCTCAGTCCCCCTTTCCCTTCAGTCTGAATTGGTGGTTCTTTTGGTCTAGTGCATGTTTAATTCAAGCTCTCCCACCACCTGAGATAAAAAGCAGGTACCTTCCTCCAGAACATATACTGCACACGCTCCTGAATGTGGAAGCATAGCCACCCTGCTGCTCCAACAGAGAGGCCAATCATCTCCATAGAGAGAATGGTGGCATCCCCAGCCCGCCACCCAAGGGGGAAAAAAGGTGCCTAGTGGCAGAAAAAAGGGGGGAGTCCAAGAGAGGCAGAACATAAGGTCTATGGCAATGCTGTAGTGATGGTGACGATCCATAAAATGTAATTGTAAGCTATCATAAGTAATGATGAACCGGTGTAAGAAGACAAAGCCCTGGAGAGCTGGAGCTTTGTGAAGAGGAGCAAGCAAGGGGACTGCACACAAGTGCGAGGTAGGGGGAGCGGATAAATAGGCTGCTCCCAGCAGTCCACCAGCTGAGGCCAATACCTTACTCAGCCTAAGGACACAGCTGGTCCTTTTCTACATTCTCCTGTCCTTTGAGCCTGTCCCTTCCCGAGTCCTGGTTGCCACCTCCCTTCCAGCTACCACATAATCAACCTGAGTCTCTGGCTTGCTTTTCACAACATAGAAACACCCCATTGTTTATCCAGTTCTTTTAAACAAAGAGATCCCTCTGCTGATTCTGCTTCCCTAATCTCCCTTCTCATGCCAAACTCCTGTTTATACTCACTGTCTTGGTTTTATTTTATTCTGTGTCTCTTGCTCAGTCATGCTTTTCCAATCTGGCCTCCTCTCTCTGCAGACAACTGAAATTGCCCTTACCCAGTTCACCAATTTATTGACTCATTGCTAAAATCCAAACATATCTCTTTAATATCCTTCCTTTCATTCAACGGATCACTTTCTCTTGATGAGCTCCCTTTTTGCCATAAGCCTCCATAACTCGGTTCTTTTCCTGCCTGTCTCTGAGGTAGTTCAGTCAATGACACTTTTCACTGTTTTGCTATTGAGTGTATGTTTTTGCAACCAGTAACTTGATTGGGAAATTACACTGGTGATTCGCTTGTTGAAAGACCATCCTTTGGTCCTTTGGGTTATGCATAACTAGAACAGGAAAAACTCAGGATGCCTATAGGTTTTCAGCTGACCAGTGTAAATACAACTGGGGTGCGGGGGGTGTCATTTCTCAAAGAAAATATTCATTTGGTTTCTGGATTGGTGAATGAAATGAAATAATAAAAGACAGGGCCATGCCTGAGAGGGGGCAACGTGTCTTGTGGCATTTTCAATAAAATAATGAAAATTATTTTTCAAAACCCATCTTTTGACACTTGAGACCTCTCTTCCCCATACTCTACCACAACTAAGCATTATTATACATAACTTGAATAATTACACAGGGCATTGATCTGTGGGAATTGGCTTATAAGTTGTCAGGTTTCCTGGTAAGCTGCTTTGGGTCCTTTTTTTAAGGAGAAAGATGGACTAAATATATATATTTTTTAAAAATAATAATAAATTAAATACTTAATATGAGGTAAATAGTGTGCAAAAAGATTGCCAGGCTTGGATGAGGAATCTGCATTCATAGGTGTGCTTGAACTATGATGTCACTGAGTGTTCTTGGGCCAGCCAAGGTCAGCCCTTATTTCCAATCTACCTCATAGGATTATGATGAGGGGGAAATGGGGCAACCGTTCCTCTAAAAATAGGGGTGAAGAGCATCAATCCCTAGGACTAAATCCAACTCTTCTGGAATCCTAATCCAGCATTCTATGTCCATATCTCCTTTCTAGTAGCAATAATAGTGATGGGAAAGCCTCACATGGTTGGAAATAATCATTTTTTTAAATGGCCAGAGAACTTCGAATAACCACAAAACAGCCCAAGGATGTGGGGGCTGGGGAGGACTTGTGGAGGTAAAATTTTAGGAAAGTAACAGCTCTGACACAATCCTTTCATCAAGATTTTCTTTCTTGAAACTAAGGTTTTACTTAATTATATAAACCAAATATACTGTATGACATATTCTATACATTGAAAGGCAATTTGCATGCTATTTTTTGGGTCATTCCTTTAAAATGTGTCTGGTACCATAACTTGAAGATCAGATATAAATTCATCAGAGAAAAACAGCAAATGTTTGCACATTACAGAAAATTGTTTTGAGCTGCTCACTACAGCTCTAATTAAAATCTGTCTTGTACTTCTACATCTTTCTTAGGGGACAGAATTTTTTTCTCTCCTTGTAATTGTTTATAGGGCCATTGAAATTTATTCAGCATAGAATACAAATATGACTAGGAAACTCTTAAGTCTTCCCCCGTTTCAGACATATTGCAAACTAATTAACACTCCGACTGGCATGTGCTTGTTTTGAGGAGTGGTGTTGATAACATGGGGCCTGCCAGGTCACTGGAAGAAACAAGAGCCAGGACAAGAACCTGCTGCAGTGAGCTTTCTGTTTTCAGGAAGATGTGTCCTAACTGACCAGAATGGAGTTAGGTAATCTGCAGCAATTGATGCCGTGATGAGTGATGAGCACCTCAAGGCCTGTTTAGACCCCATTCCAGCAAGTAGGATAAACTGGATTTTTTTCTAGGACCAGAGTCATAGATTTGCTTGCAATAACATACCATTTAAATCAAAGGAGAGGGAACACTTTTAAGTATACAGATTCCCACTGTGGTGTGTGTGTGTGTGTTAAAACCAATTCTTAAATATCTCATCTTGAAAGCCCTATTGGAGTCAGTTCCAACTTGATGGCACAGAATGCACATTTTAAAGTGTAGTTATTGGAATGTTGTTTGTTTGTTGACAGCATTGTCTGGGATTACCGCATGTAACATTTTTTAAAAAATCGTTTCTGTTGTAAATTGCCTCAATTGCTCACTGAGTGGGGAGACCATTGAAAAATACATGAGACAAATAGATAAACATCTACAAATTTGACCTCCATTACTCTCTTAACTGCTTTGTTAGTGCAATTATATATTGCACTAACAATATATATATATTTTTCTAGGGAAAAGTCATTTTGTGTAACAGAACACCCTCCTTCTTGAGAAGACAGTCCTCTACTCTCCCCACCCATAAGTGGATAAGGAAATAGTACAGCTCCCCACTTCTTAAAAGAAATATCTATACCTTTGTGATTACAGCAGCCATTCTACCCATCCCTACCATCCTTTCAGATCAGTTTGCCTGCTGAACAACCAACAGTTTGCACCCTAAAGAACAGGTCATAGATTGCCAAGTTTAATAGGCATAGAAATAAGGGTCATAATAATTATTATGTAAATATTCAGTGGTGTTGTGGATTGAGTGATGAAATAGGACTTTGGAGGCCTGGGTTCGACTTCCTCCTCTACCATGAAAGGACATGGAGAACTGGAACTGGAAAACCACTCCTTAAATACTTCACTTACCTCGAAAGCCCTGTTAGGGCTGCTATAAGTCAGTTCCAACTTGAGGGTGCATAACAAAAGCACCGGAAGCTGGAAACACAAATGAGTGAAGATCAGACTTTGGCCCTCAAAATATAAAAGTCAAAGTGATGCCTATGACATGGTCCAGCCCCTAAGAGTGTTCCTTCAGTTGCGGCACTGTCTCCAAATGTTCCATTTAAACAACAACAAATTAGAGTCTCTTAGAGTCAGTTGCCAATTGGGACTCATCAAGTACTACCAGATCTATTTCATTTTAAACATTTTGTTTTTGTGTGTCTGAGAGAGACTTTTATCCTGGCACCTTTCCCTACACACCATGTTTCTCACCCTAAATGAGAACTGCTTCATGCAGGGATCTGTCAAGAACAGAGTGGGTCACTTCCTCTGTGCGCCTCCAGTTCTCTTTTTATTGCCTCTTTTCCCATTAGGTTGCAGGCCATCTTGTGTTTTTAAATCCCAAAGTCAAGGCTATATTTCAAGCAGGGCTACAGATCTGTTCTTTTTTAATGCTCCCCTTCTCACAGAAGCACAAAAGTTTTAGATGTAGGAGATTAACCAGACTTTGTCAGAAAGAAGTTGTAAAGGAAGAGACTTTACTGCACTTAGCAAACTGCATTTCGTTGCCCTATGACAGTTCGACATACATCAGTGGTGGCAAAGTGGTCATTATGCCAGCCAAAGAAGATGTGCAAAGCAGGAGCTTTGTGTTTGCAGACAGAAAAGCATGCTTAAAAAAAAAAAAAAGAAAAAAGCATGCCCGGACCTTTTGTGTCATTGGCTTACTTAGTTTTGTGTCATCCAAGGTCTTTATTTATTTATTTTGTTTACAGTTTCAGGACTTTGTTGCCTCACAAGATGTGAAACTAAAGAGACAGCCAGAAAAAGCTGCCTTTACTCCCCCTCCAAGCATGAATTAGCTGGAATGCTAATCCTGCTGCAGAGAAGATGAAATTCCTGGTGTAGGGGTTTCTTTTCTTCTTCCTTAACATAATATCAGCCACACATCAGACATAAGTGAGGGAAGAGTATCCTTCTTTTTAAGTTCCTGTGCCAGCTTCCTGTCACACTCCATATAAACTTCAACTTTATAGCTTTACTCCTGAGAGCCAGTTTTAAAAATCAGTGCATCAAGTGATAAAGCTTTCCCTGGACTATATGACTTTAGGCTTTAGATGGAGCGACTACTCCATGACTGAATGTGTTCCTCGCATGTAGAAACATGATTACTATAATTTTTAATAAGATAATGCCAATCAATTTTAATGTAAAATATATAGGGGGAAACAGTTTTATTCTCCTTACATAAATGGTGAAAACAGATAAAAAATATACTACAAAATGTGACATTACCATACAATACATTGGAAACAGTTCCACTTTATTTCCCCTCTTGTATCTCTGCAAGGACATAATATTTTGTAGAGACTTGAGAGAGAGTTCAGATAATGGGGGCATCAACAGGAAAATATCATTTCTTCATTCATTTGAGACAAAGAGCTTTTAATACTTTGCAAGCTGGCACATTTAAAAAGGCAGTCTTAGACAGCCTTAATTGGTGCAAGGGCTTATAAGAGTAAAAGCATGTGGGTCCCAAACAGTGTAGGGTTTTAAACTTACTAACCAACACCTGGAATTGATGCCAGAAAAACACTGGCAACAGTGTGATTGGTGCAGAATAGTTGTCATATGACCATGGTGGAAGGCCCACATCTGTAGCCCAACTGCTGTGTACTGTATCAGTTGAAGCATCTAGGTTATCTTGAAGGGTAACTGCATGTATAGATAATTACAGTAATCCGGTCCTGAGCCTGCAGAAGCATAGATCAACATGGCCACATCTGCTCTCTTCAGGCAGGGAGGAAGCTTCCCAACCAGGAGCATACTCTAAATGCTCTTCTGGCTGCCTGTGGTTACTTGGTTAACATGGAATATGTCATTGGCATATCTGTAACATCCAGCTGCAAAGCTACCCTTTCAACCTGTCAAAAGAAAATATCGGTGGTGTGTGACATGGGGTGGGGAGAAGGCCATCCAGGCACACCCTGCTAAAAACCACTGGGCTAAACCTGTAGCAATGAAAACAAACCCGGAATGGGCAACTGTCACCCTCCAGCCATTTTGCACCTACGGTGGCTTGGCACATCTGATGAGCCCTAGGCTAGCTAGCATGGCCAGTGATAAAAGACTGTGGGAGCCGCTGTCGAAAAACTATCTCATTAAAACATACAAAGTTTATCCATATTGAAACCATTTCATCTTGAAGGTGCCACAGGACTCCAGATGATGCGGCATCATTTCTATTCAGCTGCAGTTTGTTTGGGTTGCATCGCATGTTACCTTCAGCCCATACTCCCTCCTTTGTCGTATTCTTCTCTACCCTCTAGCGCTTTTCAGAGTTTCTCAGTTTTGTTCCATCTTAAAGATTTAATTAACACCATGTTCATGCTTGCTTCAAAACCGTTCAGTAGCATTTTTTACTGAAGCCTTGCCTGAGAGTAAAAACCAGCAGTGGCACATTGCACACTTGTCCTTGCCTGAAGGGCTGGGTCCGCGTCACCATGAAGGTGGAGGTTTCTTTTTTCCCCTCCAGATATTTGCAATTATGCCTTTAGCTCATTGTTCATGAAATCAATATATTTTATAGCCATATATTTCTGGAACGTAGCATTTTACAGATTAAAGACACTCCACACTTAACATTAGTTAATAATAAAGGAAGCAAACATATAAAACTTCCATACGTTTCAATAACATTGGTATCCTTTCCACCAGCACAATCCACAGGCGTCTTTCCATAGTGCAGCTATGCCTGCGAGTTCAGTGGCCTCTCAGTGGAAGACCAGTAATGGGGTATCTAGACCACGGCATATGCCTCTCTTGTTTTTCATTTCAGTGATTCTTGACACCTGCGACCCCACTGCCAATTCCTCGAGACTAGTCTCCCTGTTTCTGCTCAAATGCACCACTGTCACCGTCAGATCCATCACCACCAATCTTGTTCCCTCCTCCGTATTTTCCTCCTCTGCTTCCTCGACCAGGCCTACTGTGTGGTGAAATAAACCCACTCAGTGGAAGAGTGGGCAGCAGTCCCCCTCCCACTCTATCACCTGAGCCTGAGCCAAGAGATTTAATCTGCCCTATGGCAGTGACAATCCCAAATGCAGCCTGCTGGCCTAGGGAACTCTTTTCTTTATCTTGACAGGAATTAGTGGAATTAAAACTTGACACCTGACAGCGTATCACAGATGGCTAAGGTTATATAGCAGTTGCAAAGCTGGAGAAGACGACGTTGATCTTTCCCCATCAGAATGGTACTATCCTGCACAGTCACTTAGTGCTACTCAGTACTCAGAAAGCAGCTGAAGATTTACTCTTGCATAAGTGAAATTGCATAAGCTGTGGCAGCAAATTGCTGCTAATGAACAAGGTGCTGGTTGTGGCCCTGGGCAAGCTTCTTATCACAAGGTTGGGCACATGCCCAGGAAAATGGTCAGTACTGTATCTTGATAATTAGTAGCGGTTTCTTGCCATGCCTCATAATTTCACTTACCCAAGTATAAAACACGATTTGGCTTTACGTTGTTACAGTTAAATCGTGGCAGAATTACTGGTCCTGTTGTCTATGGTTCACCATCATACAATTCATCCATATACTCAATGTTCCTCACTTGAAGGAAGCACCATCAACTGGTACTTTGTGTGCATGAGTAGTTTGTCACAGAGCTACATATACAATCCATGTTTCTCTGTGAAGGCACTCTGTACATTCGACAGCCTATCATCAAAGAATTTAAGTGTTCAGAAGTAAATAAAGGCTTATGCTTTGATCAATCAGCCTTTGCCCGTAATTGACCCCCTCCCCCCTTTTAGTACTATTCTTTCTTAGGAGTAGCATGGTTCTTTACTTGATTTGTATTATTTCTTAAAAAGCATTTATGATTGTCAGGATTCTACAAATGGGGACAAATAAAACAGATAAAGAACATTTTTAAACTACTGATTAAAGGCTACTTTAAAACTCAATTTAAAAATATATATAAAAAAAAACAAAGTTGTTATGTGGTGTAAAGTCTCACCCAGCTTGTGGCAAGCCTGATAGGGTTTGGAAAATATGGATGATATTAAAGGAGTGGGTTCCATCATTCCATCCCTCAATGAGTTTCCATGGTCATGTGGGGATTTGAGTCCTAGTTTCCTGAATCCTAGTCCATCACTCTACATACTACCCGAGACTGCCTCTAAATCTAAAAGGCTCTGCACAATATTTTGATTTTGACAGAATGATCTAACTATCATTCTTTAAGCTGCAGGCCCACACCACCAATAAGCCTTAGATATAGACCCTGATGTTGGGAAAGTGTGAAGGCAAGAGGAGAAGGGGACGACAGAGGACGAGATGGATGGACAGTGTCATCAAAGCTACCAACATGAATTTGACCAAACTCTGGGAGGCAGTGGAAGACAGGAGGGCCTAGAGTGCTCTGGTCCATGGGGTCACGAAGAGGGAGACATGACTTAATAACTAAACAACAACATAGGCTCAGCAGAATAGATTTTCTGAGGATAAATCAGAGTGTCAGTTTCAGCCTGCAGAATAATTCATTTGTTTCTTTAAAATGGTTATATATCAGCTTCTGGCAAATGTCCTCTGTATGATTTACAGATATAAAAACCAAAAGCACTCAATATCATAAAATCACTGATTTCACAAATAAAAGCAATCCACCCCAAATTACAACAAAATATTAAAATGTTAGAATGAGAGCAAACAATAAAAATTTAAAAGTAAGAACAAAGGCAAAAATTAAAGACTAAACAATCTCCATCCAAAATGTCCTCCTGACCTGAAGAATGTTGCCTCTTTAGATCACTAAAAATAAGTGAGGTTTTTGTAACTGACCCAATTCAGTATTATCATACATGCAGCCTTGCAGCAAGGGGGAAAGGGCTGTATCAGATTTGATGAAGAAAAGATATGGCAACATACAGCTATTGTACAAGGACAAAAGCAGAATGCCCAGATCACATTCTATTAAGAATGCACATGGAAAACAACAGAAATTGACTTCCCAAGAAGATACAATTGTCAAATGCATAAGTAGGTTTTTTTTTAAGCTATCTGTTTCTGTGAAAAGAAGTGACCTAAGGGCTATTTGCACATTCGCTGTTCATCACTTGATGATTGGTGTTTTAAAATGTTAACTTACATGCTTGAATGGATTGTTGGGTATCAAAACCCAGAAACAGAGTATTTATATCACCTGGCATGATTTCAAACCATGTTTTTTTTTAAATGCATAAAAAAGGAAAGTAGTTCATACATTCATCTTCAGGTTAAGTAATCATACATGTATAAATCAGCTGCAGACATTAAAGAAATACAGACCAATTTACAGTTTGTGGTCATTTTGTTTATGAGACCTGCATTTATATAATGCTTTCAGTTTATATAAATAAAGCTGTGGGAATTGCTGGATAGCTCAATGGTGTGGGTCTTTGGCTGTGGAGCCAGAGGATGGGAGTCCGATTCCACTCTGTGCCTCCCTGACAGGGGTTGGACTTGATGATCCAGAGGGTCCCTTTCAGCTCTGCAGTTCTTAGATGTCGACAACAGTGTGCATGGTTAATATCCAGCACTCTAAGTGCCCAAAGCCAGTTGCCTTGAAGGTGCCTGCACAGAAATTCTGTTTCTGTGGGAGTTCGATTCTCCTTTGTGCCTCTTTGACAAGGGCTGGAATTGATGATCCGCAGGGTCCCTTCCAGCTCTGCAGTTCTGTGATTATGATGATGATGATGATGATCATAGAAAAGTGAAGTTGGAAGGGGACTACAAGACCATCAGGTTGAATTTAGGAATAAAATCAAAGCATATCTGCCGGGTGATTATCCCAGTATTTATTGAATGCCTTGAATGTTGGAGCACTCACCAACTCCCGAGGTAACTGGTTCCATCATCCATGATGATGATAATGATGAAGTTGTTGTTGTTGATGATGATGATACTTTCTTACTTTCTTGTTGGGGGATACAGAAGGAGCCCCCCTTGAAGAATGTGAGTGTTGTGAACACATTTGGGCATCTCCTGGGTCATGGCAGTGCACTGTTAGTGATATTTCCACTTTAGAAGCACCAATATGAACAAAGAAGATCCTCTTGTTGGTTGCTGAAAGATTAGGTGAATCTTAGGAGAATTACTTTTAGTGTGTAATTGACAAATGTAATACTATACATCAGATCCCTTTGACATCCAAAGCAGAGTGAAACCGGGCTGTGTCCTTGCACTGACCCTGTTTGGGAACTTTTTTGCTGTCATGCTGAAGCACGCCTTTGGAACTGCAACAGAATGAGTCTGTCTCCATACTAGATCAGATGGGAAGCTCTTTAATCTCTCTAGATTGAGAATGAAGACTGAAGTCCAGATGAAATGCATGTGGGACTTCCTCTTCGATGATGATGTAGCTGTTGTTGCCCGTTCTGTTGATGACCTCCAACAACTCATGAATCGTTTTAGCAAGGCCTGCCAAGACTTTGGACTAACAATCAGCCTGAAGAAAACACAAATCATGGGCCAGGGTGTGGACTCACCTCCCTGTGTTACCATCTCCACACAAGAACTGGAGATTGTTCATGACTTTGTGTACCTTGGCTCAATGATCTCTGACACTCTCTCCCTAGATGTCAAGCTGGATAAATGCATTGGGAAAGCAGCTACCATGTTCTCCAGACTCACAAGGAGAGTATGGCTTAATAAGATGCTGATGGCATATACCAAGATCCAGGTCTATAGAGCCTGTGTCCTGAGCACACTCCTGTACTGCAGTGAGTCCTGGACCCTTTGTGCACAGCAGGAGAGGAACCTGAACACCTTCCATATGCGTTGCCTCTGACACATTTTTGGTATCACCTGGCAGGACAAAGTTCCAAATAGAGTAGTCCTAGAATGAGCTGGAATTTTTAGCATGTATACATTACTGAAACAGTGACGTCTACATTGGCTTGGGCATGTTGTGAGAATGGCTGATGGTTAGATTCCAAAAGATCTCCTGTATGGAGAATTAGCGCAGGGAAATCACCCCAGAGGAAGACCACAGCTGCGATACAAGGATATCTGCAAACGGATTTGAAGGTCTTAGGAATGGACATCAACAGATGGGAAATCTTGACATCCGAGCATTCAGCTTGGAGGCAGGTGGTGCATCATGGCCTCTCCCATTTTGAAGAGCCACTTGTCCAGCAAAAAAATCTGGGAGCCGGACAGGGGACAGATTGTATTTGCCTTCAGTGTGGAAGGGATGGTCACTCTCGAATTGGCCTCCTCAACCACACTAGATGCTATTCCAAGTCCTTCATACAGAGCACGTCACCATTGTCTCTCAAGACTGAAGGGTGACTAATCTAAATCTAATCTAAAATACTATACAATGCTGGCTGGGCAAAAATTAACCTGGGAAAATGTGAAAGCCATGGCATTACATTTTCTGCCTTTGCTGCAGCTTCAGTCCTAGCTGTGGGAAGAAACGGCACCTTCCAGGGGCATAAACTGATAATTGGGCATCCACACTTCACCACCAGCCAGGGCAGAATTCTCATAAAAATGATGGGCATTTTGTGAACTTTCCACTAAAGGAAGCCATTTTTCATCACCAGCCACTTTCCCCTCATATTTTGCATTTGTTTTTGCATTTTTGCTGAACATGATAACTACTTGGGAACGATCTATACTGGCTTATGTTAAGCCTGGAGTTCAATGTACCAAGTTGTAGGAAATGGCATCGATCCCAGTGAAAGGGAGAAACCTAAAAGTGAAGAGCACACCGAGAGTACTATCAGATGGCTGTGAAGGCATGTGCCTGATCACACTGGAAAGGGCCACTTGAATGGAAGCGGTCTCCCTTGAAGCAGCCCTTCTGTCTGCCAGGGTCTTGCTCCGACCCAATCCTCTACAGCTGGACCAAAAGCATCCTGCTCAGGCATAGATCAGAGATGGGCTGGTGTACATTTCCCTGTGTGGTGTGTGACAGCTGGGAAATAGATTGCACTGGACCACTCCACTAGTGGTCCAAATCGTCATTTATTCCCTATGTGATCACACCCAGAGATTGTTTTTCCACAGTAGAGTGTCCAAAATGGGGTTCCTGACTTATGAATCAGAACTCTCTTTTTAAAAAAATTCATAAGTGATCTGTGACAGGAATGAAAGGAGGAAGAGGATGCAACATTGGCAGGAAATTCCCCGTTATTCAACATGATGACTTCCAGAGATTGTGCTCAGATAGGGTGAAAGTGCAACAGGGCAGTCCACAAAAATAGCTCAATTCCAGTGGATTTATATCTAACTGAGATCAATATGGATTATGTACAAGAATGTGCTCTCGGACTGCAAACTGACATACGCAGCTACAAAGTGTCATTAGTGATACACATGCAGAAAAAAAGCATTCTTACAGACCCCGCAGCTCACATACATGCTGATGGGAGCAACCAGAAAAGAAAGTTGGTGCAGAAAAATATGCTTAAAAAATCCTTTGGACAGGTCTGCTTTGGCATGAGACAAACACCCTATAAATATTTAACACAGCAGGATCCATTCCATGATCTGCCATGAATACTTGAAACCATGGCTAGTGGAAAACACTTTATATGACATACAAGGAGGTGGGACAGAGGACACAAGGCCCACCCCCTTTTTTATGTTGTATATAGCACTGTGGTAAGCAATGGATAACTGAAATTGTGGATACCGATCCTGTGCATAAAGGGGTCCTACTGTATACTGTACTGTATACTCAATAATTTTTTTATGGTTACAAGCTTAATATGTCAACTGGCAAAATATTTTGGGGAAGATGACTTTGTACCTACAGTGTGACATGCTCGTTGAAATACTGTATATATTTTTCAGTAAGACAACAATTTCTTTAAAAAATATTAAAGGCAGTGGTGGTGCTGTTACTATCCAAAGAATAAGTTGCTCCTTATTCCCACTCCTGTTTTTTCTCTATTTTTATCTTTTTCTCTCAGTTTTCAATACATAGAATTTTTTTTTACAGCATCACATCAGTGGGCATGAATAGTAGATAGAGAAGTTCCTAGGATCAAGTGAGTCCATCTATGTAAAGTCTGTGTGAATTGATAAAATGAGAGTTTGAAACAGTTTTTGTAAAAAAAAAAAAAAGTAAGGGGAAGATCTATTTTCCTTGGACCAGAAGTGCTGCTAGTCATGCTGGCTGGAGGATTATAAGAGCTGCAGGAAGGGAAATAAAAGACACTTTGCGAAGTCCTGTTTACAATTGTAAGTGACTGCTGATACTCTGGTAACAATACTTCTTTCAGATATGAAGTGCATGGAGTGTAGAGAGAAGGTTTATTTGGTACTGATGCTCCCTCTGTAAGGCAGTCTACCCAGCACCAATTTTATTGTCTTTCAGGCATGAGACAAATCCTTTTTAAAAAAGCCCAGCATTTTAAAGTTCTTACACTCTTTGACTTTTAACTGCTTAATAGTCAAACATTTCTGCTCTCGCATTGTGTATGGGGCATATCCATTCCAGAAAACAGGAGGAAAATACTCTGATTGTGGACTCAGATTCTCTCCAGCTCCTTGTCTCTGTAAGGATGATGCACAATAAAGGGAGACTGTGTTGGCATCAGCTGCATTTACTTGGCCTTGAGATGATATCATAACACAGGGGGCAAAACAAATGCGACTACAAGTGGATTGTGAAGCCATCTATTCACCAATTAATTAATGTGCCAATTTTTCTGATATTAACACTGGGCCTATTGTAATTGGTTGTTAGCCTTCTTGTAGATTCATTGTTTGCTGTGGAACAAAAATGACCACCAGAGCTTTAGGAACCCATTCAAGGAATTCGTATCCTGAAATGAACTGGCAGCCCAGGAACTGGCACACTGCTCATTTGTTATTTTTAAGATGCAGAAATCTTTCCTGCAACAATCGCTACCTATATAAATTTAGGGAAATCAACAAGGGTTATGGATTTGTTTCCAGTCTTCCTTGGGGATCTTTTTTCTTGTGCACAGAGAATCTACATGAAAGAGGGGGAAACCATGTAGCACATCACATATGGAACACGAAGAAGGAATTTATTCTGTCACAGGTTGGCCACCATGGTTCAGATGTAGAAGGATAGCCATCTTTTCATATTTAACTTTTTATTTGTTTAAAACTGTACATACATTATGCAGTATATAGTCACTGCATTAATTAAACATGGATACCTAATGTGGTGAAGTAGATAGAGTGAGGAACTAGGACTCTGGAGGCCTGGATTTGAATCCTGTCTCAGTCATGGAAACCCACTAGGGGTGTGGAATTGGTAAAACTACTTGTTAAATATCTCACCTTGAAAGCCCTGTTAGGCACACTGTGTGGGTTCCAACTTAACCGCACCTAACATATACTGTAAAGTGCATTGTTGTACTGGGTTTTTGTTAACTAAATATGGATTTATCTTTAAAATGTGTTTTGTAACAAAAGGACCCCCCTTTGCTGCTTAGTATCGTTTTACAAACAAACAAAGAAATAAATGAACCAACCAACAAACCAATGAATGAATGAATGGGAGTTGTGGGGGGCCCAGATATGGTGAGGGCCCATCAACATATGGCAAAGTTTTCCCAACAGCCTTTAGAGGGCAGGAAGAAGTTTCTTGGGGGATTCCCCTACCCACCCACAACAGTTTTTAAAAATAAGTGTATTGATACACAATAGTGCTGGGCAGCCTTTGGCTTTACAAATGTTTTGGCCAACATATCCCACTATCTCCACTTAGCATTTCCCATGGTGGAGAGGGCTTTTGAGAGCTATTCTATAATTCAAAACCTTTTGGCTAAGATCAAGTGTGTGTGTAGTAGAGGGCCATTCTTGCTTGTTTATTCATCCTCTTCTTTACGTTTTGCGCTAATAATAGAAAGGAGAAAGTGAAGGGCTGGTTGGCAAGTGCTTATCTGTTCACTCTCTGACAAGTAAGAGCAGATGAGGTGGGCACAGAAAGCAGAGAAGAAAGGGGAGGAAGAGGCCTTGGAAGCAAGGAGGAAATCACCCTTGAAAGAGGCAGGGAGATCCACTGAGTGTGTCTTGCTGGAAGGGTCTCCCAAAGCTGTTGCCACGGCACCTAGAATGAACATCTGCAAAAGATTCTGAAGTTCCTACTGTGACAAAAAGGAGGCTCAAGAGAAACAAAAATAATTCAGATAAAGACCACTGGAATTTCTTAGAGGAATTTTACCATAATCCTACTTGAAATGGATTGAGTCTAATGGCCTTCAGCAGAAATTAGCTATTGAAATAAATAAATCTAGAACTCTAGGTCACCTGATTCCAGCTTTAGGTGGCTACAAATAACTCAAGGTAATTACTACTATGATTGCATTTTGGGGGTGTGATTTAATTAGACTGAACTAAAGTGTATAGTTTTGCCCTTTATGTGGCAATATTTGCATATCTGTACAGGAACTGCTCATATGGAATTCTCCAAAGAACAAATCTGATCTCCGGTTTATTAGGGTGCATTATTTAGAATACAAAATACTCTGTTTGGAGCAGACATTCATTTTTTCTTCTTCATGGTTAAATTGTATACTATCAGAAGTAAGCTCCATTGAATGTGATGGTGCTTACACTCCAGAAACTGAATATAGTAAGGCAGCCTAAAATTCCCAACCCTTTGTTTTTAGAAAACACAATTGCAGGGACCATCTCAAATGAGGCCCCGTGAGCACCTGGGTGGCTGCTGTTGTTTGCAATTTTGGGGGTGCGGGAAGTTGCATAAATGTATCAGTTTTCTAAAGTCAAATATGCATTTCCAAATCAGTCATAAACTAAAATATTTTAGACGTACATTATATGATTAATTCACTGAAAAAAGCTACCCCGCTTAATATTTATGTCTTTAAACAGTGCTTCCAAGTGACAGCTAAAATAGTGCTATATCTGACACATTGATTATTAGGTTCTCCTAATAAAATTGTTTAGAACTAAAATTCTGAACTAAGTGCCAACAGCTTAACTATGTTTATTGATACTACTTTAATAGCTGTACTTGGAGTGAAACGCAATTCAGTGGAGTCAATACATCCCTTTCATAACAGTTACACCTAACTGTTATGTAAAGTCTGTGTGCAGTCATTAATTTTTATTTTTATTTTTATAAGTGACTAGAATGGAGGGGCAAGCAGAGCAGTTGGGTGAAAGTTTACTTTGGCTCTGTGGTTTCCCCCTGGACGTGAGGGAACAGACCACTCTTTGTTGTTAAAATTGCAAGGAGTCTGTTATCAAGCTTTAAAAGGGTTATCAAGAACAAGAATTTTGTGTTCTGCAGTGTGAATCCCGTGGGATAACCTGTGATCTTGGCTTTCACATTTGCAGCAGGCTTTTGCTGTAGTTTGAAGAGACATTTTTTTCCCATGAAGCTGTGCCAGCAGCAGATTTACAGGTTATGCCTCTGACAAAAAGCAAAGCAACTGCTACCTCCCAGTCCTTAAAAAAATGCAAATGTAAAGACCACAGATTTAAACAGAAGCCAACAATTACCTCTGTGATACATATGTGTGTGATGCTAAGTGGTAGAGTATTGACATTGCATGCATAAAGTCTAAAGTTCAATTATTTGCATCAGAGTCAGCTCAGGATATTTCAGTTCTTGAACTGAAGGACAAGATGGTACACACTACTAAGCAACCTACTAAAGCTGGCTGGACTATCAACTGAACCTTACTTCAGCACTAGCAATGTTTTAGCAGGCTAATCTAGGGAGCCCAAGAAGACTGTGTGGATTGGGCATACACAGCTCTCTCTCCACTAAAAAAAAGAGATGCACTGAACAAGTTCATACTACAAACAGGCTGACTGAGTTGGTTAACATTGCGTAATGGTTGAACCTCTTGCAGAGTTTTGAATTTCTGGTAAAATTCCTTTTTGCTACATAGTAGAAGTACAGAGTATCACAGAGGAGAATAGCTACAACTTCCCCAGAATCCAACCCTTTCTCATTAACTGGCACTTACAGTCCCAATAACTCACCCTGACATTTGTAGTAGAAAGAATAAAAAACATTACTTACGGTTACTTGAAATTACAGACTTGTACTGCTTTCTTTACTGCACTCATATTAGCAATCAATATGAAAACAATGTGTGCTGCTTATATACCGCCCCATAGTGCTAAAGCATACTCTCAGTAGTTGCAGCATAATTATGTAGGCTACACACACACACACAAACCAGCAAGGTGGGTACTCAGTTTACTGATCCCGAAAGGATGGAAGGCTGAGTCAACCTTGAGCCAGCTACCTGAATTTGTCAAGATCAAACTCAAGTCATAAGCAGAATCTTGACTGCAGTACTGTAGTTTAATCACTGCACCTACAAGGCTGAAATAATGTATTTTACTGTTTAAAACTAATAACTAATAACCCAATAATATATTTTATTACTTTAATAATATATTTATTATAATCCAATGATATATTCTGACTCCTCTTCTTGCAGTACTAATGTTTACAATTTCATTTTTAACAAGTACTCCCACAGATGACAAGCAGTTACCTTTTTAACAGCTTCTTTGCTATCACTGACATTTTCTCCTTCACTCTAAGCTTCCTAATGGAAGTTGACTAAACAACATAATGTATTTTCAGGCTAATGAAAAGACCCCATTCTTTCCAAATAAGTCACATGGGAGGGTTTGGCAATGTATAGTTTCATAGTTCATACCGACAGCGAAAACGAAGATAACGCAAATATAATTTTGGATAAAATTACAATTACCATATTTTTCCATGTAAAAGATGATAATTTTTCCTAAAATTATTAGAGGAAAAATTGAGGGTCGTCTTTTACACAGAAGTAAGCTGAAGAGGAAACTGTGTGGTAGCAAAACTGCCTACCGCATGTTTGTCAGAGGGGTCTGGAGGCACCTCCATGCCGGGATTCTTCCTTCCACTTCTGCTTCCGCTACTGCAATGGGCAGTGGGGCCGCCGTGTTCTGAAGCAGCTGGTGCTGCCTGTGACAGGCCGGCCATGTTCCTCCTTACCTGCAGGTGGACCCGGAGGGGAATCTAGAGGCACCTCCGTGCCTGGGATTCACCCCTCTGCTTTTGCTTCTGCTTCTGCTGCTGTTTCTGCTATCACTCACTGGGTTGGTTTGGGTTTTTCTTTTTCCATTTTGGGTACTCGGGCTCAGCCACCACTGGTGTAAGCAATGCGATCACTGAGCCCATAAATATGTCAGAAAATAAAAATTTTAAAAACCGAATATCTTATTCTGCAAAATTCAAACTGAATATAATCAGGTATGCAAACAAGCATGTAAATAAAGCTGCAGAGTGACAGTCTGGACCTCCTCCCACTGAATGTATGATCAGACAGAGGAGAAAACAGGAAGAACAACTCCTTAAGATGCCAAAAAGAAAAAAAAAACCTTAAGAGGAAAATCTGCAAAATGGGCAAACTTGGAGCAGAGGGTCAAGACCTGGATTTTGGAGCAGTGCCAGGGTGGGATATACAGTGGTGCCTCACTTAGTGATGTTAATCGGTGCAGCAAAAATTGCTGCTAACCGAAAACATTGCTAAGCGATTTTTAAAAGCCCATAGGAATGCATTGAAACCCCTTCAATGCATTCCTATGGGCAAAAAACTTACCTTTAAGCGAAAATCTCCATACGGCAGCCATTTTCGCTGCCCGGTATGCGAGGAATCCATCCCAAAACACAGCGGGCGACCATGTTTTTTACCCGGCGGCCATTTTGGAACCGCTGATCAGTTGTTGGGAAAACATCGCTATGCGAAAATCGGTAAGCGAAACAGCTTACCAATCATCGCAAAGCGATTTTTTCCCATTTAAAACATCGCAATGCGATCGCTTTTGCGATTGCAAAAACCAAATCGCTATGTGATTTCATCGTTAACCGGGGCGCTTGTTAAGCGAGGCATCACTGTATGTATCAACCAAACTTATTCAACATCAGACAAGAATGTCTGCAAGTGAAATGAAGATGGTTAATTTTACAAGAAAGGCAAAATGATCCTTCAATTTCATGAAGAGAGAAGGGTTGGCCATGAGAGCACGAACAAAGTTAGCACAGAAAACGCCACCGGTTTATTAGGATACAATCCAGCAGTTTCATTCCTTTGTCATACAACTTCAGGCAAAATATGATTTTGAACCAAGTCAGATTGCAAACATGGATGAGGTGCCTCTCAATTTTGATGTGCCTTCCAACAGAACTGTTGATGTGAAAGGAATCAAAACAGTGGCAATCAAAACAAGTGTCCATGAAAAGACACACTATACGACGGTGCTTTCATGCTGTGCAGATGGTACTAAACCGCCTCCTATGCTTATTTTTAAGAGGAAAACTTAAAGAGACCATACCACGTGGTATTATTGTGCAAGTTCATGGGAAGGGATGGATGAATGAAAACATCATGGCCATTTGGTTTGCCAAGGTTTGATCCAGAAGACTTGGAGGGCTCTTAAAGAAGCCAGCTCTACTTGTCTTTGATCAGCTCCGAGCACATTTAACGGAAAATACAAAAAGGGTTGCATTGGGTTTGTGAACACATCTAGCAGTTATTCCTGGTGGACGTACAGGTCAGCTAAAGCCACTGGATGTTTCAATCAACAAGCCGTTTAAACCCCCGATGAGAGAAGAATGGGATAGATGAATTCAAAAAGCAGGTGGTAACTTGACACTGACAGGAAGAGTGAGAAAACCAGCCATTACTGAGGTTAGCAATTGGGTTCTAAACTCATGGTATGGTGTCAAAAAGAGGTGATCGTGAAGTCCTTCAAGGAATGTGGAATCAGCAATGCCATGGACAGAACTGAAGATGATCTCATGTATATAGACTGACTCAGTGATGATGCAATAGAAATTGAAGAAACTGATATTACTGAAACTAGTAATAGTGATGAAGAAGAAAGCAGTGGTGAAAACAGAGGCTGAACGAAGTTAATTGCTCAGCTAAGGGTGATGCATAACACAGTAGTGGCTGGTAAATGTCGCCTAATTACTAAATAAAAATACCGTATGTTCCTTTCTAACGTTTAAATATTGATTTCTGAATTTTTGGATGTCTTATACACCCAAGTTATGTTGGGTTCTTATACACAAAAAATATGGCACTTAATTTTGTTCTCTAGTTTACTCACTTTATTTTAGAACTTTTCTGTATTACTTCATTTTAAAAATCTCAGATCACAATACAGACAAATAAAACCTAAAAGGGATAAAATAACAAAATAATAACAACAGTAAAAATGTATTTAAAACAATTCTGTCCAGATTTGTTATAGAGAAAAGGTAGAGGCACAATACACACTAATCCCATGATCAGAAATATTCGAAGAAGAGGGAGTCCATGATGAATGGGAGTTTCTTAAAAATGCACAATCACAAACAGTTTCTATAATAAAGAAAGAGTGGATGCATGATGCGTTATCAGATGAGCTACAATTTAAAGGTGGCATGTAGAGGATAGGAAGAGAAAGAAAGGTCAAATCATAAAGAGTACAAAGTGGTAACCAATATTTGTAGAGGGAAAGTTAGGAAAACTCAAACTGAAAAGGAGCACAGACTCACAAAAAGACAGAAAAAATAACAAAAAAGGGATTTTTCAGTGACTCTCAGAGCAAAAGGAAGAACAAGGAAAACGCTGATCTGCTGCATGGAGAGGCTGGAGAATTGTATTAAGGGATGACAAAGAAAAGGCAAAACTGTGGAACTCCTACTTCACCTCTGTTTCCTCACAAAAGCAGAGTAGTGCACAACCTGGGAGAAGCCAAACAGAAGAGGAAATGCAAGGACTGTCACCTAAGAGAGAGAAAGAGATGGAATGGGAGCATCTAGCTACTTTGAATATATCTAAGTCTCTATGGCCAGGGGAGTTCCGTCCAAGGCACTAAAGGAGTCTGAGGATACAGCCTCTGTCTATCATCTTTGAGAATACTCGCCAAGAGAGCAGGCAAGTTCCCTGAAGACTGGAGGTGAGCAAATGTTGTCCCCATTCAAAAAGAGGCAAAAAGGAAATTCAAGTAATGATCAACCATTCATCTCGACATCAATGCCAGGAGAAAAAAAAACCTCTAGAACAGATAATTAAACAGTCACTCTGTGGGCTCTGAGAACGAGATGCCACCATTTCTAAGTCTCAGCATGGCTTTCTGAGAAAAAAAAAAACATCATGCCAGACTAATCTTCCCTCTCTTTTATTACAGAGTCATAAGCTTGTTATATAAGGGGAATGCTGTGGATTTAGTGTATCTTAATTTCAGCAGATTTTTTGCAAGGTCCCTCATGATAGTCTTTTGGCCAAGCTGGCAAACTGTGGGCTAGATGATGCTACAGGTAGGCAGATTTGTAGTTGGTCAACAGGCTGCACCCAAAGTTGGTCAACAGGCTCACTACTGGCTTCTTATCATCTTGGAATGGAGTGACAAGTGGGGTGCCCCAGGAGTTTGTTCTTGGCCTTGTATTGTTTCATAACTTTATAAATAACTTGGGTAAGGGTGTGGAGAGGATATTCTTTAAATTTGCAGATAGCACCAATTTGGAGGAATAACTAATTCATTCATAGTGATCCCCAACCTTGGGCCTCCAGTTGTTCTTGGACTTCAACTCCCAGAAATCCTGGCCAGCAGAGGTGGTGGTGAAGGATTCTGGGAGTTGTAGTCTAAGAACACACTCCAAGGTTGGAGACCACTGCATTAGAAGACAGACTCTATTAGCTATTGACCTTAACTGACTTAGGCCAATACAAACAAAATAAGTTTCAATTAAAAAAAACGTATAGTGCTGCACTTAGGCAGAAAAAAAAAATCAGATGCATGAGTTTAGCATGGTCCAAAGCTGGCTTGGAGTAGTGCATGTGAAAAAGATCTAGAACGTTTAGTACATCTAAAGCGAAACATGAGCCAACAGTGTGATGGAACAGCAAAAAAAGAGTGGATATGATACTGGAGCATATCAACGGATGTACTCCTCTATTCTGCTTTGGTCAGACTTTACCTAGTATTCTGTACAGTTCTGGATACCACAATTTAAGAAGGATATTGAGAATCTGAAAGCATGTCCAAAGGAGGTCAAACAGGGTGGTTTAAGGTCTGGAAACCAAACCCTGTGAGAAAGGTCAAGGAAACTAGCACATATAGCCTGAAGAAGAAAAGGTGAGAGATGATATGATATCCACCATGAATTATTTGAAGGGCTGTCACATGGAAGATAGAACAGGCTTGGCTTTTCGTTTTTGTTTTGTATCTCAAGAGGATAGGAGCAGTAGTGGATTCAAGTTACAAGAAAGGAGATTTCAACTAAACATTAGGAAGAACTTACTAAACAGTGAGAGGCATTCAACAATGGAATCGACTGCCTCAGAGGGTGATGGGCTCTTTGTCACTGGAGATTTTTAAACAGAAGTTGGATGGTGACCTTTCAGGGATGTTTTAGCTGTCCATTTCTTGCACTGGCAGGGAGCTACACTTCCAAGATTCTATGGTTAAAACGCAGGGTGAGTAATAATATTAACCATCAGGAAAATGATGAGGGAAAAAAATTAGATAAGTAGATAGGTCTTCAGCTGATGTTCAAAACATTCAACCCCCAGAGCCCAGCTAATCTAAATATATCTTTATTTATCCAGATATTCAACTCTAAAATTCTTATTCAAACCATACAGTTTATAATCCTCCAGAATGCCGTGGGCACACACGGCAGTATTTGCTAACTACAGCAGGTGGACTTCAGCGGTGTGCCTTTCCACGGAGAATCATGGCTTGCACCCACAGGGATTCACTGTGATTATATTAACATTTTGTACTGGAAGAGCAGTGTACATTTTGTAACACATACAGCAGCCCTATAGTAAGGCAGGCCAGTGGTCCATGCAGTCTAATACATATCTCCCTTGAACAGCACTGGGGTTTGTGGCACCAGAACCCCCATGTAGTTCAAAATCCACGTATAACTCTTATGACCCCAACAACATAACTACAAAGCATAAACAGTTGATTCACATACAAAACAGATGAATTTAGCAGATTATTAACTGTAGAGCATGCCTGAACACCCTAACCCAGCCACCATGTGGAGCCGCCATGTCAGGAGAGGGGCCTGACTGGGCCACCACCATTGAACCCGGGGCCACCACATCAACAACAAAAGGGGGTTCAGTAAGTCTGAGACCCGCCTTTCTCACGCTACTGCATGGAGCTGAATAGCAGCACAGTAATTATTTTAAAATTTATTTATTTATCGAAATGTTTATTTATCTCTTGAAATAGTTATTTATTTATTGAAATATTGATTGACCAAAAAAAATCATGTATAATCAAAACCGTGCTGCTCAAACCCACGCAATTCAAGGGAGAAGTGTACTAACTACTCCCTCTCACAAGAGCTCCATGAGACCTCTGGCAAAAGTCATCCTAGCCTGGCTACCCATCATCCCTATAACTTAGGCCATTGGTATTTGTGAAAGATGCATACTCTACCATTCTCTATCAGTAGCAGTAATTCGAGAAACCTTTAATTCAGGGATGTTGGCAAGTCTTTGGGTTCATGTCCCCCAAGTCCGAGCCCCAGCCTTTGGTTCCAAATCCTAAGTCCACAGCCCCAAGTCCCTATCACAAATAAGCCCCAGAAAAGAAAAGTGAGGGGTGGGTGGATTCCAAGCCATGAGATGAGTCCAAATCATTTGGGGTGGGGTGGAGGGGAGAAGCAAAGCAAAAGCAAAGCAAAGTGTGCTGCTTATATACCGCTCATAGTGCTTAAAGCACTCTCTGGGTGGTTTACAAGTTAGTTATGCAGGCTACACATTGTCCGCATGCACAAAAGAGCTGCATACTCATTTTACCGACCTCGGAAGGATAGAAGGCTGAGTCAACCTTGAGCCAGCTACACAGGATAGAAACCCGGGCCGTGAGCACAGTTTTGGCTGCAGTACAGCAGTTTAACCACTGCGCCACGAGGCTCCCGCAAACAAAAATCCCCACAATCCTGCTTCTCACAGTGACCAGTGCACTTGGATTAGCCATATAAATTCCAGAGAATTATGCTACAAAGACCCAGTTTTGAATAGATCAGGGATTGGGATCATGTGTTCCACCAGATGTTGTCAGGCTATAGTTCAAACAGTTGCTTTGCAGTCTGAAATCAGGTGACGAGGAAGCTCAAAGATCTCGTTAGCCTCTGGAGCACTTAAATCACCTTATTATTTGTTTTTTGGGGAAAACTCATCATTGTTTGCCTTACCTACGAAACGTACTTCCTACCTGCAAAGACTATTGTACATTGACAATATGGAAATATGAATACCCTTCAAATGAAAAACATCCATGTTTCAATTTTATATTTTAGTCACAACTTGTATTATTTGTACAACCTGCCTGCCTGCATATGCACCATATAAATTCTAGGGATATTTCCACTCCTCAGATCCTGAATGCACAGACCTAGTCAATATAGCAGAACTGGCCCAGTTCAGGTGAGATAATATGCCATCCACTTGATCTCCATGCTACTGTACACATCATTTGCTTGAAGAGTGCATTTCCTTCTCTTCCAGAGATATGTCTGGCTTAAATTCTGCTCGTGCAGGATTTACTTAGTTCCTGGAAATTAAAAACTTCCCCATTCCACCACCCCAACAGTGAAAGGGATTTCATGAGAGCCTTGGGACTTTTTGGGAAATAATAGGATTTCCCCCCCTGGAAAATTGCTGTGCCTGATGACATCATCACCTTTGTGTAATGTTGCTGTAAAAACAGGATTCCAGCTATTGTAATGCATCTGTTTATTATGCACAGACAAAAGCATATGCATTTTACATGAAATGTGAAATAACGAAGAACAATCCATTTGGAATCAATAGATTTGCTTTCCACCAACTTTTGAACCCAGAACTACATGTGGAGGATATTTTGGTATCTTTGAATCTAGGTCAGCATGTTTACTCTGCTTTCTATAGGTAAATATTGAGAACATAAAAGTAAAATTTAAAAGCCATGCTGGAAACTTTATTACTGTTTAAAGACTTCTATTACGGTTTAGGAAAATGATAGGATATATGGCGGATCTATACATATATTCCTCAGGTTACTGAGAAGTGTGAATCCTCTTTCCCTCTTACACTGCAACATCTTGTAAACAGATCAGTTATTTATGATAGCAAGCAAGATGCAAGAATGTAGTGACTCTCTTAGCAGTATTAAAAAGAAATAGTGGTGGTTACTGCCTTATACAATGCACTTGATAAATCTGAATCATCTAAATTTTTATTGCTGCAATCTTTAAAATAAAGGGCTACAACTTCCTTCTTTTTTTAATAATGCACAAAATTCTAATAAACAATTTAATCTGAACTACAGGATAGTATGAAAGGCCATTTAGATGTACTGACTCAATGGATTGGGGAAAACGACTCTGTGCCTGAACAGCTTTGGCTTGGTGATAAATCTTTTTTTTTTCTTTCCCTTTTTAATAACAGGATCGTTGTAGAGCTTTTATAGAAAGTGAAATGCCCTCTGTCTTGAGCGAGACAGAAATATTTATGGACTTTGAAGAAATGTAACTAACGAGGGTATAACTATCGCTTTAAAAAAATGAACGAGGAAGTAACTTAAGATACATGCACTGGGGAAACCTCTGTTTCTGTAGCAGAGTTTTCTTGCTTTTGTTCCCCCCTGCAGATTTATTTTCTCTGGGAAAAAAAATCCAATTCCATGTGCAGACAGAGAATCCAAACCCTCAATCCAAAGACCAAAACAACTCGTTCTCAGTGCCTAGAACAGAATGAGGTAAGGTGGGTAAAGTTGTTGTTTTTTTTAACTAGAGCAGTGGTTCTTAACCTTTGTTACTCGGATGCTTTTGAACTGCAACTCCCAGAAACCCCAGTCAGGACAGCTGGTGGTGAAGGTTTCTGGGAGTTGCAGTCCAAAACTCCTGAGTAACCCAAGGTTAAGAACCAGTGAACTAGAGAATACGCCCACTATCATGGTGGCTGAATATTCTGACTGGAGCATTCTGTAAGTTGTAGTCCAAAAGTTACTTCTCCAATTTCTGGGGCTGGGAGTATATTCCTTCCATAGCATCTCCCCATTGGTATCACATGAGAACACACACCTCCTTGAAATGTTGAAGACTTGCAAAAATGATTTGTGATATGGTAGATGAAAAAAAATTAAAATTATATTCTTAAAAAACCCAAACATAGTCAAAACACGTGAAAGGGGAGCAGGAAAGAGTGGCATAAGAAAAGGATCAAATCGCTTGGTCACATTATTGTTCTATTTTATTAAAAATAATCTCTCCGAAGACCTCAATGTGTAGAAGTATCAACTGAATAAAAGGAATCCAGACTTATTCATTTGTTAAATCCTCTTTGTCTTCTGAGTTTATAGGGTAAGTTCTCCGTGAGAATAGCTTGCTAAACTCCGCTGAATGAATTGTCAATGCTAAATCCATCCAAGGATTTCCATCTCTATATTATCACCTGCCTTGGTGAAGCAACAAGCAGGGAGACAAGATCTTTATGAGATAGACATTGGTTGTCCTCAATAAAGATAGATAGGAATAATAAAGCATTATGTGTCTTTCTTTCATTTGCAGTCTTAGAAACGCTGTTATATTGTCATAAGAGATCAATACTAGGGGTCTATCCCTGCACAATTGGAAAAGAACCCCTCTGTTCCTACAACCGCTCCAGCAAAGTGAGGATGACCCTGACACAACTCTGGATCATTTGGTAGGACAATATGGAAAGTCTTCAGTGGTTTTTCTTGGAGCACTGCTGATTTTGTACTGAAGACTAGAGACAACCAAATCTTCGTTAGAAAGATCACATTGCAGATCAGGTACCCATGCTAATCTAGAGCAGCCTAAAGAGTTTATATAAGGGGTGTATATGCTAACTATAGATCTTGGAGACCTGACCTTTTATATTTCTGGTAGACCTTACACATGTATGTTCAAAGGCACATGATTTTGATGTTCAAAATGTGAGAGTGGGGAGGCAAGAATTCTGCAGGGAAAGGGGCAGAGTCCTAGCAGATTATTTTACTTTTGAGAATATGTGACTATGAGCACTTTGCCTGGGAGCCTCAAACTGGGTTGGTTTTGAACCCTGTGCTGTTCGTGTGGGCTAGGTAGGTATCCAGCCTCTTCTTTGGACTATGAAGCACAGCTGCCTCTATCTGGAGTTTCAGCCTTGTACATCCCCAAGAGTCCAAGGACTGTCAGCACCTCACCATCATCTGTTATGGAGGCTCCAACTCACCCTCAGCCTAAAATTAATCAGCAGGGCCATGATATCTACTAATCTGTTAGATGTGACCCTTTCTGGCTCTTGCTTTAATAATCTCTCATCTGAATTACTGTCATGTGTGGCACACAAAGTTCCCCTTGAAGATGATTTAGAAGCTTAATCTAGGTGGTGGGACAGTACACCAGTTGCAGCAGCCCATTTGTAGAACATTCTCCCCAGTGGAACAACAGCTATTCTTTCGAGTGCCAGGTCAAAATCTATTTACTTTAAAACTGGTTTACTTTATGTTTCTTTATTCTCCTGTATGCCTCTTATCGTTGTGAAGATGTTTATAAAGGTTTTTTGTGTGTGTCATATTAGTTGTACCCTGAGCTGGTATTGTGTCATGTAGGACAGTAAAAAGTATTTTCAATATGTGAATAAATAATTTGTGGCAATAAGAAATAGTTCAAATATGAGCATAAACAATTTGCATATGGCATGAAGATTCTGGAAAGTTGTGAACTACTAAGGTATATTATTTGCCGAAAATAATGAGAAACAATGGGGATTGTTTAAATGACCCACCTAATTACCACAATTGTGTGAGGTGTTCTGGAAGTCCACAACAGAACTCACACTGCCATCAAAAACTGAGAAATTAAATTTTAGGTCATTAAGAAGATTATATTTTAGATCATTTGCTGTAATAAATATAAATAGAGCTGGGTATGAAGTAGCTGTACTGTGTTAGCGCTTGCCTCATCCATGTTGTGATTGCCTATCCTGAAACTGGGAAAAATTAAATTAATATTAATTAGTGTCAATTAATAATGGACCATAAATGATAACTGTATCAACAAATACAAGCTGAAGCTTATGTGGAAGTCTAGGTCTAGGTGTTTAACAGAATGACTCACGGAAGCTCTGTTTTCATTAAAACAGTAACAAATCATGGCTTAATTAGAACAAATTCCTGAGTTTGGTTCATATGCATCTGGTATTTATGATTCAGAGAAGAACAACAGCATTTGCAGCCAGACACAGAGTCTAATATGACAGAAACACTGACATGTAAATTGATTTTAAAAAACAAGCACCAGGTTTTGCAGAAATGAATTGTTTAAAGCGGTAGTCTGAAGGTTTACTGGCAATTTTTACAGCTGCTAACTGCCAAAATGGCCATTTGTGTTAGTGTTAGTTCAGAACTGTCTTCACTTATCTTAGAACCAGTGTGCCCACATGTAGGCACACGGGTGCTTACTCTAAGAACTGTGGAGGACATTCCAAGGGTCAACTAGTCTATTTATCATGGGAAGGGAATACATTTCTATTGTGTGCTGTAAAATTTCTCAAGATGGAGAATTCTCTTTCAGGAAAGTTCCTCCTTCCATGAAGACCAGCTGTCCAAACGCCTGTTGCTGAACTCTGAGTGTGGCCCCAGGGATTCAGCAATATAAGCCTCAGCCTTGAGACCATAAGGCAGTTGGGAAACTGTGGCTGTCCTGAAGTTCAGCTCCTGCCTACTGTGATCCTCACTAGGCCTTCACTGGTATGCAGGGCCTTGGTCTGTTTTGAGATCTCTTTGCCCTTTGGAGTCTCCCTATCTGTCTGCTGTTTACCAGCTAGACCCTGGATTGTTATTTGACTTTGAGTTTGGCTCCCGTTCTTCATCTCTTGGCTTATTCTCCTGCCCAGAAGGACTCAGTTTGTTTCTTGACCTTAGCTTTGTTATATGCATTTTATTTCCTTCATCCATTTCTGATGCAGTTCCTTACTACTGGGATTCTGTTTGCCAAGGGGTAGGGCAGAAGTTGCTGGAGGAGACAGGAAGGACACCTGGGCTTCAAGGTGGATTACACAAAGAGAAACCCCTACTCTTGTAGAGGAATTGTACTGCCATCTGGAAGAGATGGACCAATCTACCCACAAAGATTTTATCCGCTCAGGTTTCATCTCAGTTTACACCAGCAGGCCCACTACTGAATTCAGACAACAGTTCAGCATCTACATAGCTTCAAGAGCAGCTTATGGACTCAGCTGGGGACACCTTGCCCCCCAAATTTGGGAGATGTGTCATTGCCTGAGTCACAAACTGTTTATGGCCTCGTCCAGTTCAGATGGCACAGCGTAATAGAGTTCCTCACTCCAAATCCCTTGAGAACCTCATCCAGAGGCACGGGAGATGATAAGAACTCGTGTACCATCTTACAGCAGAACTGCAGGGGTTCAAGTAAAAATCTTGCAATGTCACTCTCTGAAACTTTTCTGAAATGCTTTTGTGGGCGAATAGGTCAACTTTAAAAGGGTAAGGTCTAGAACCAATATGTTGCCGTGCTTCTTACACTGAGCAAGTACGATGCAATAGTCAGTGGTATCAAAAGCCATTCAAAATGCACAGAGCTACAACAAGCCAGTTTTACACCTGAGGCAATAATACAGAACAGTGCTTCCCACTCTCTATGCTTCACTATTACCCCCCTCCCAAAAGTACCCGGGTGTTGCTGAAGTTCAAAATTCCCTGCAAGCACATCTTACATGATAAAGACCTTCAGAAGGTGAGCACGGATATGTCCTCTAGCTTAGTGGTTCTTAACCTGGGTGATATCACCCCCCAGGGGGCAATTTCATTTTTCAGGGGGCGATGGAACAAAAAGGGGTGATACAGGGGCGAAGGAACAGAAGGGGGGCGATGTGGGGGCGATGGAGCAAGCCAAACCCGAGAAGGTGGCTGCAGCCGCGGTGCTGGCAACAGACCCAGTGCCGCCAGTGCCACCACGGGGAGGGGGCCAATGATAACTTCCTCAATGGTTCAAGGGGGCGTTTCTTTCAAAAAGGTTAAGAACCACTGCTCTTGCTCTCATTCTCAGGGTGCTGACACTTGTTCTCAGGCCACTTCGGACTGGAAGCGGAGTTTCATATGAAAGAAGCCTGAGGCCAGAAGAAAGCTGGATTGGTATCCTTTTCATGTTACCTTTGTGCATAGGGACAAATTCAGTCACATGACCCCCCTTTGTGCAGCTGAAAGTAATGGCATGGGTTTATCACCTTTCCCTTACATTAGTGGCTCCAATAAAAAGTGTGTTGACTCAGAATATTGTGAAATTTTGTCCATGTTTTATAAGTAGGCATTTAAAACATTGTACACATCATATTATAATCGGCAGTGTGTGCCACATTACAAAGATAAATAAAGAAGCAGGATTTCTGGGACAGAGTGTATATTTGTATGTGCGTATGTATGTGTACATGCACGTATGTGCATATGTATATAAGATAAATCTCTGAGACAACTTATATGTTGTCTCCTAGTTTTGTTGCTTCATTTTTTAAAATCTATACCATATTACATAAGCACCTGCACTCACACATCCTTTTGTCCTTAAGACAGAAAATCTCATGAGAGCTCTTCCCCTGTACTAATGGTAAAAAAAATACAAGAATAATAGTGAACAGTTTGGTATCCTCTCATGTTAGCCAAACTCTGCCATCTAAGATTAATCCTTCACTTTGTTTCACGGTGGGGCAGGCCCTGACATTTGCCCTACCTGAAGAATAAATATATTTGCCTTCTCACGTCTATTAGATCTAGAATGACATAACACAAGGGAGTTAGAGTTAGAATGAATTTTGTGGTGAATATTTTGTTTAGAATATTCTGGCAAGAAAAGATTGAAGAGGCAAGAAACGATTGAAAAGGCAAGAAAAGATTGAAGAGTGCGTAATTTGAAGACATTTCTTCTGGAGAGCAAGGAAACAGTTCCATGTACCTTATATGTATAAGGTGACTGAGGAGTCTTCTTTTGTTGTTGTTGTTGTTGTTGTTGCTGCTGCTGCTGCTGTTTTAGGGAACTGAATGGATTTCTTTGTGCAGAGGCATTCAGATAAGCAATACTTCTTGGAGTACCTGTGTGAACAATAATGTTAAATGCCCACTTTAAATTCACTCATGAAATTGGGCACACTTAGCAAAATATTCTTATTATATATCTATATTTATAAACACAGCAGAACCTGGTGTCACATCACAAAATGTTTTCAAAGGTCCCCTTGGGTTCAAACATGTCTGACTACATTCCTGAAAGCTGCTTTCACCGTGCAGAACTGATCCTTAGAACTAAATGTGCATTTCTTTGGATTATATCCATTGATTATTTTAAAACCACAAACTTACATATCAGAAAGGAAAAAATAATTACCAAATTCAGAGGTCTCATTACTATAATTTGGAGAACCAGGAACATTAGCTCAAGTAATCCTTCTCTCTATCTCTCTTCCCTTCACCTGTGTATTTTTTAAATGGAAGATCTCCTGGCTTCCTTAAATTAAAGTGTTGTTGTTGTTGTTGTTGTTGTTGTTGATATCCAGATGAGAAACCATCAAGTGTATTTAGTGTATTTATTCAAACTACAGTTTTCTGGTCCAGACATCATGGCAAATTTTAATCATTAGTTTGGCTGAGGAAACAGGTTTGTCTTCCATTAAGGCATCTGTAAGAGTAAAGCTGTGGGAAGAGAAAATGTATAATATCAAACTACAGTTCTGAGAATTGGGAAGTTATTGCAACCAGTACATATAGCTCTGGATTCAGCTTGAAGAGTTGGTAGAGCAGCTCTTGAAGTTTGCATGTTTGTCATCTAACATCTTCAACACATAGACAATATTCCCTTGAAGGTGATGCAAGCTCTGCTGCCACCCAAAGTGGGAAAGCAACTCGCCACTGACTCCCTCAGGGTTTAAGACTGTGCCTCTAGTTTCCCCTCTCCATGAAATCTTTTAAAGAAGTTCCACAATTCACATTACAGAAACGGTGTACTGTACTCTCCTCCTGTCACACCTACAATTTGTATTTTATTTTCTAACAAGGGCAAGGCACTGAGGAGTGTTGGTGGCTTCACCTCCTTCTGTGCTCCACCACCTGAGAAAATAGACTCACTTTGGCCAATGGCAACCTGGCCTTGCACACCGTCACAGACAACTAAGTGACTTTCACTTCCATCAGACTACAGAGAGAGGGTGATATAGATTCAGGAATGAAATCCTCTCTGGATTCTTTTGAAGTGCTGGGTTACTCAGCTTTTGGAAATGGATGGCCCTTTATTCTTTCACTCTTTCAGTGCAATGCTGCCGCATTTCCATGCCACATAGGAGAAAAGTGTTTTTAGAAGACAAATGT